>NC_140019.1:3395201-6228484 GCF_964263955.1 Coregonus lavaretus
TAAAGTTCTAAGAATGTTGTTTAAAAACATTGTGATGTCACGAGAGGCTGTGTCCTGGAGGGACGTTACATCCCCCTGAGATGGCTGCAAACCCAGACAGCTATGGCTCCATCTGCTGGTATGGTCGGGAACTCCACCCCTCTATGGCCAATCTTCCCACGCAGCTGAAACAAATCAGGGGCTGATGAGCTGAAGGTTTGGGGAAGGGAAGAGACACACTGAGGGAGTGTGTGGGGGGTGAAGAAACACAGTCTCCAACCTGGGCTCTCTGGAGGACAAGAGTGCTGCACGTCCACTTCCATGAGGAATATAAGGATTTGGAGATACTTACCTTTGGGAAATACTCACCTTTGGATATATGCACCTGTGGAAATACGTGAGAGACATTTGGAAGGACTTTTGCTGGGTTGGCCACTAGCTGCAACGTGGACTACAGTAAGGCTGGGGAAAAGTTATCTGAGCGAGTGAGAATTATGATTTTGGATGTGGAAGAGACATCCCTGAACTGTTAACCCTTAAAGAGCCACAAGAGAACAGAATTTTGTTATATTTTCGTTAATTTCCCAAGACCTATAATAAAATCCTTGTTTTGTTTGAACCTTGTCTCCTTGCACTACTTGAGCAATCCCGCTGAAAGCTGTGTAGCCTCTCGTGACGTCACAGATGGTGGAGAATACGGGCACGCTCAAGCGTTAATAGTGCATGTCAGAGGAGGATACTGAAGGTTTGATCACCCAGTTTTCCAAGTTGGCCGTAGGCTCCCCGCCGACTGAAATGGAGGACATATTGAAAGCCCTTGTTGCTGGCCAGCAAGCCCAGATGCAAGCAAACGTGGCTCTCTTGGAGGAGCAAAAGAAAGCCAACCTTCTGAAGGCAGAGGAATTGCAGTTGCAGAGACAGAGGGTTGTCCAAAATACCCGCCCAATAAAGGCAAGTGACTTTATATCTAAGATGGGAGCTACCGATGACATTGAGGCATACCTGCATGCATTTGAGGCCACGGCCACTAGGGAAGCCTGGCCCAAGCAACAGTGGGTTGGTCTGTTAGCCCCCTTCCTAACCGGGGAATCGCTGAATGCTGTCCGGGACCTGGGCCCTGACCAGGTTACTGACTATGATGCCCTGAAGTCTGAGATCCTCAGCAGATATGGACTCACAAAGTTTGGTATGGCCCAGCGCTTTCACAGCTGGACCTTCCAACCAGACCAACCTCCTCGGGCGCAGATGCATGAACTTGTCCGAATCGCAAGGAAATGGCTGGATCCGCAGAGGAATACAGCAGCGGCGGTGGTGGAGGCCGTTGTGGTGGATCGTTACCTACGCGCCCTGCCTTATGAGGCAAAACGGTTCATCAGTCAACAGGCCTTGACCACGGCTGATCTGACCGCGGAAGCTGTGGAAAAGTACCAGGCCACAGCGGAGATGCTGAATGCTTCCCGAAAAGACCCCAGGAGTGCGCCCCCACCACAAATGGGAAGAACCCGTCCAAAGGACCCCAAGGTCTCGAACCCAGCCACGTCAGGACTTATCCCGGCTCCAGGGGGAGCCAGAAACCAGGCGGGTCCAAGAAGAGTACACCAGGAGGGGGAAACTCGACAGTGTTACCGGTGTGGGGAGATGGGACATATCTCCTGGCAGTGTGGGAAACCAGCCGATGAACCTATGCCCACTGCGGAGTCCTCCAGCTCAGCACCCACACACCGTTTTGCCTCGCTCTTGGGAGTCGTAGATGGCGGCCCAGATCGACCCCCCACCTGCCCGGTAACTGTGAATCACCATGATGTGGAGGCCTTACTGGATTCTGGTAGCCGGGCCACCCTGGTGCGTAAGGATTTGGTGGGCCCAACGTGTCTGACCCCGGGGAAAGTCCTCCCAGTTTCCTGTGTCCATGGAGACACCAGAGAATACCCCATTACTGAACTTACAATGACCAGCACACGGGGAACCATACACACGACGGCGGGGGTGGTTGATTCCCTCCCCGTCCCTGTCCTAATTGGACGAGACTGCCCAGCCTTTTACCCACTCTGGAGAGAGTCTCAGGAGAGGATAACCCGAGTACCTCGGAAACGGAGAGGCAAGACTCATCCTGGGAAGGCTCCGGTGCAATCCTCCGAATTACTCACTCCCGCCCGGGCTCTGATAGGGATGGCAGGTGCCCAGACCGACACAGAGACTGGTCCGGATACGGGAGAAGAGAACGCAGCCCAGGAAAGTGCTCCGTTCTCCAGTGAAGAAGACGTCCCAGGCACCCAAGAGCTTCCCCCTCTCACAGGCCAGTATGGGAGGCCCAGCAGAGCAGTCACAGGAATCGTGCTAGCAGCTCCATGCTGGCGTCCTTCGCCGAGACAGAGGAGAGTGAGAGCCGAGAGACCCCGGAGACCGGCACTGTACAACACAGCACCAACTCACTGGATGGAGTGGAAACAGCCGAGGGCTGGCAAGCACCACGGCAATGCGGACGCCCTCTCCCGGCGTGATGCCTTCTTCGCTGCCTTTACCCCGACGAGGACGTCGGTCCCGAGGAGGGGGATGTGTGATGTCACGAGAGGCTGTGTCCTGGAGGGACGTTACATCCCCCTGAGATGGCTGCAAACCCAGACAGCTATGGCTCCATCTGCTGGTATGGTCGGGAACTCCACCCCTCTATGGCCAATCTTCCCACGCAGCTGAAACAAATCAGGGGCTGATGAGCTGAAGGTTTGGGGAAGGGAAGAGACACACTGAGGGAGTGTGTGGGGGGTGAAGAAACACAGTCTCCAACCTGGGCTCTCTGGAGGACAAGAGTGCTGCACGTCCACTTCCATGAGGAATATAAGGATTTGGAGATACTTACCTTTGGGAAATACTCACCTTTGGATATATGCACCTGTGGAAATACGTGAGAGACATTTGGAAGGACTTTTGCTGGGTTGGCCACTAGCTGCAACGTGGACTACAGTAAGGCTGGGGAAAAGTTATCTGAGCGAGTGAGAATTATGATTTTGGATGTGGAGGAGACATCCCTGAACTGTTAACCCTTAAAGAGCCACAAGAGAACATAATTTTGTTATATTTTCGTTAATTTCCCAAGACCTATAATAAAATCCTTGTTTTCTTTGAACCTTGTCTCCTTGCACTACTTGAGCAATCCCGCTGAAAGCTGTGTAGCCTCTCGTGACGTCACAACATATACAGTGGGGAGAACAAGTAATTGATACACTGCCGATTTTGCAGGTTTTTCTACTTACAAAGCATGTAGAGGTCTGTAATTTTTATTATAGGTACACTTCAACTGTGAGAGACGGAATCTAAAACAAAAGTCCAGAAAATCACATTGTATGATTTTTAAGTAATTAATTTGCTTTTTATTGCATGACATAAGTATTTGATACATCAGAAAAGCAGAACTTAATATTTGGTACAGAAACCTTTGTTTGCAAATACAGAGATCATATGTTTCCTGTAGGTCTTGACCAGGTTTGCACACACTGCAGCAGGGATTTTGGCCCACTCCTCCATACAGACCTTCTCCAGATCCTTCAGGTTTCGGGGCTGTCGCAGGGCAATACGGAATTTCAGCTCCCTCCAAAGATTTTCTATTGGGTTCAGGTCTGGAGACTGGCTAGGCCACTCCAGGACCTTGAGATGCTTCTTACGGAGCCACTCCTTAGTTGCCCTGGCTGTGTGTTTTGGGTCGTTGTCATGCTGGAAGACCCAGCCACGACCCATCTTCAATGCTCTTACTGAGGGAAGGAGGTTGTTGGCCAAGATCTCGCGATACATGGCCCCATCCATCCTCCCCTCAATACGGTGCAGTCGTCCTGTCCCCTTTGCAGAAAAGCATCCCCAAAGAATGATGTTTCCACCTCCATGCTTCACGGTTGGGATGGTGTTGTTGGGGTAGTACTCATCCTTCTTCTTCCTCCAAACACGGCGAGTGGAGTTTAGACCAAAAAGCTATATTTTTGTCTCATGAGACCACATTACCTTCTCCCATTCCTCCTCTGGATCATCCAGATGGTCATTGGCAAACTTCAGATGGGCCTGGACATGCGCTGGCTTGAACAGGGGGACCTTGCGAGCGCTGCAGGATTTTAATCCATGACGGCGTAGTGTGTTACTAATGGTTTTATTTGAGACTGTGGTGCCAGCTCTCTTCAGGTCATTGACCAGGTCCTGCCGTGTAGTTCTGGGCTGATCCCTCACCTTCCTCATGATCATTGATGCCCCACGAGGTGAGATCTTGCATGGAGCCCCAGACCGAGGGTGATTGACTGTCATCTTGAATTTCTTCCATTTTCTAATAATTGCGCCAACAGTTGTTGCCTTCTCACCAAGCTGCTTGCCTATTGTCCTGTAGCCCATCCCAGCCTTGTGCAGGTCTACAATTTTATCCCTGATGTCCTTACACAGCTCTCTGGTCTTGGCCATTGTGGAGAGGTAGGAGCCTGTTTGATTGAGTGTGTGGACAGGTGTCTTTTATACAGGTAACGAGTTCAAACAGGTGCAGTTAATACAGGTAATGAGTGGAGAACAGGAGGGCTTCTTAAAGAAAAACTAACAGTTCTGTGAGAGCCGGAATTCTTATTGGTTGGTAGGTGATGAAATACTTATGTCATGCAATAAAATGCAAATGAATTACTTAAAAACCATACAATGTGATATTCTGGAGTTTTGTTTTAGATTCCATCTCTCACAGTTGAAGTGTACCTATGATAAAAATGACAGACCTCTACATGCTTTGTAATTAGGAAAACCTGCAAAATCGGCAGTGTATCAAATACTTGTTCTTCCCACTGTACATTCCGTTCTCAGCATCAACAAAACTCTCTCTATCTTCTATCTTGTTAAGTGTGTTCTGGTGTGTTGGCTGCGCCCACTAATTTGCCACACCTGATTTTAATGAGTGCTTGTTTCCTTTTAAATGGGGTCTATTTGAATAGACTAAAATGAACAGCTTTGTTTATGTAAAAAAATTACATGGTATGCTAGTGTGACAGGTTAACGGACATATTCATAGCCTGTTATACACTAAAAAGTATTAGTAAGTTCATAGTATGTGAGGATCTTAAAATATCTAAGGTTAAAAAGATCATGCATTCAGTACTAGTTCATAGAGATTGATCAAATTCATAATTGTGTTAAAAGGTTCAAATCCGTCATGTGTACAAAGGGTAAAAATTGTAAGAGGAATGTGTAAACGTTATATTGACTACTTTATTTTGTGGTACCTAATTTAAGAGTAAAAGTGTTAATCTGTGATCTACTAAATG
This sequence comes from Coregonus lavaretus, assembly GCF_964263955.1. NCBI lineage: Eukaryota > Metazoa > Chordata > Actinopteri > Salmoniformes > Salmonidae > Coregonus > Coregonus lavaretus. The sequence continues at coordinate 3,400,457 of NC_140019.1, forward strand.
CTCTTAATCTATGAGCCTGGGATCGATTGCTCTGGTCTCCACCCAAGTTCCCGGGGAAATCGCGGTCTTTTCCTCATTACACTAAAGTTTTCAGTGTGGAAACATAACTGCATCACTCTCTTGATTATTTCTCCCCTTTTTCAGGTACGTTATTGATATAAAACAGAGTTAATTTAAATGTAATAACTTGCTAACATGTCAAGAGAGTTTAAGGTGTGTTTTAGTGACATCTTGAGTAAGTTAGAGTTAAGTTGCAGAGTGTAATATGTGCGTGTGTGAGTGAAACCCTGCTCGGTTGCAGCGAAGAATAGCTTCGAACTGAGAGTAGCTTGTTATGTTAATTGTGAACATGTGCGCTGTTAATAATATATTTTGGGGTTATATGTATAATGTGTTTCGAACACTTTATTGACATTGTTGATCAATTTAGTTATGGGTTACTGAGCTAAAGCTACTTTGTGCTTGACAGTTATATTGAAACATTTGTATATGTTTTAGTGAATTGCAGTTTATGCTGTTGTGACTTGAATAAGCTTTGTACCCTACAAAACTATCTATTTCCTGTAGATCTGTTGTTCTGTAAAATGTGGTATTTTTGTCAAATGATTACACTAATGTTTTCAGTGAGGAAACATAACTGTATCACTCTCGTGATTATTTCTCCCCTTTTTCAGGGGCGTAACACTAGCTCCATCCTGGTGATGCAGTGAACTAATTCCAGGGCTAGAGACCAGAAGCTCATTGGTTTGAATCTCACTGATGCCATGCCACAAAAAAACTAAACTGTTTGCCTGATTTAATACCTAAGCAATTTCCATGTGTCTTACTGTATCTGTGCTTGGAGTTCAAATAAGTTTACCCAAAATAAACTAGCAGTATTATTGAAACATTCAGTGAATGTTCTGAGGAAGTTATTCAAAAACCTCCTAATAAGCTTTACATTTTGTTCTTAGTGTTAAGCAAACTTTCACAACATTTAGAGAATGCTCTCAGAATGTTATTTAATTACCTTCAAATAACCTATAATTTCCATTCTCAGAGCGTTAATAAACCCTCCCAGGAAAACTTTCAGGGAACCAGAGTAAAACGTTCTCAGAACCTCCCTGCAACCTAAAAATTATTGTTCCCAGAACAGGCAAAATATTCAAATAAAATAAAATATACAACAGGTGTAGACCTTACAGTGAAATGCTTACTTACAAGCCCTTAACCAACAACGCAGTTTTAAGAAAGAATACCTAAAAAAATCACAAAAAAATACAATATAAAATAATACGAAATAAGAGTAAAAAATAATTGAAGAGCAGCAGTAAAAATAACAATAGTGAGGCTATATACAGGGGTACCGGTACGAAGTCAATTTGCGGGGGCACCGGTTAGTCAAGGTAATTGGGTTAATATGTATATGTAGGTAGAGTTATTAAAGTGACTATGCATAGATAATAAACAGAGAGTAGCAGCAGCGTAAAAGAGGGGTGTGGGGGGGGGCAATGCAAATAGTCTGTGTAGCCATTTGATTAGATGTTCAGGAGTCTTATGGCTTCGGGGTAGAAGCTGTTTAGAAGCATCTTGGACCTAGACTTGGCGCTCCGGTACCACTTGCCGTGCAGTAGCAGAGAGAACAGTCTATGACTAGGGTGGCTGGAGTCTTTGACAATTTTTAGGGCCTTCCTCTGACACCGCCTGGTATAGAGGTCCTGGATGGCAGGAAGCTTGGCCCCTGTGATGTACTGGGCCATACACACTACCCTCTGTAGTGCCATGCGGTCGGAGGCTGAGCAGTTGTCATACCAGGCAGTGATGCAACCAGTCAGGATGCTCTCTATGGTGCAGCCGTAGAACCTTTTGAGGATCTGAGGACCCATGCCAAATCGTTTCAGTCTCCTTAGGGGGAATAGGTTTTGTCATGCCCTCTTCACGACTGTCTTGGTGTGCTTGAACCATGTTAGTTTGTTGGTGATGTGGACACCAAGGAACTTGAAGCTCTCAACCTGCTCCACCACAGCCCTGTCGATGAGAATGGGGCATGCTCGGTCCTCTTCTTTTTCCTGTAGTCCACAATCATCTCCTTTGTCTTGATCACGTTGAGGGAGAGGTTGTTGTCCTGGCACCACATGGCCAGATCTCTGACCTCCTCCCTATAGGCTGTCTCGTTGTTGTCGGTGATCAGTTGTGTCATCGGCAAACTTAATAATGGTGTTGGAGTCATGCCTGGCCATGCAGTCATGAGTGAACAGGGAGTACAGGAGGGGACTGAGCACGCACCCCTGAGGGGCCCCCGTGTTGAGGATCAGTGTGGCGGATGTGTTGTTACCTCCCCTTCGCTTCTGTTCTCAGAACGTTAAAAAAACATTCTGTTTTACCAGTCAGGAACCATATGGCTTCGGCCCCACAACCAATGTGAAACCAAAAACATACATTCCCAAAACTAAGGAACCAAATGAACTAGCTGGGCATATTGTTTTTTCACACCATGTACTTCAGCCCCAGCAGTATCCTGCCACTGACAGCCCAGCCTGTGTGTCCTGTCTGTGACAGGCGGGCAGCGCCGCTGATGTGGAGATGGTTTGTATTCCGTCTCAAATTAAACTGTGCCCAGACAGCATTTAATCCACAGATTAGGATATTTCCCATCGATAGCCTTTGATTCGGCTTGTCGCAGGAAGCGGACCCGGTTGTTCCCCATCCATTCAGCGTGCTTTAATATCTCTGTGTGAAAGAAAAGTGAACCCTGTACCCGTCCGTCAGAGCACAGCCAGAATGGCCCTTCTCTATTATAGTTAATTGAGTTTGTCCCTCCATGTCATCAAATGGGCTTTCTTATCGGGGCCAGCAGGGATCTGAGAGTTGACTAGCTCCCTGCTGCAATCCCATGGTGTTAATCTTGCACATCACTCTCCTCGCTGTGTTACTACAGCAAACAGCACCCTAGAACTGAGAAATGGACCAACTACACCCCTCTGTTATCCCTGCAACAAAACAATGGCTCTTGAAACAGGCCATTTCAAATATTATCTTTCCTATATCATAATGTTGAGTTTGGTCATTATGTTTGGTGTGTCATCTTTGTTCATATTTGTCATAGTTTGTGTATGTATGTGTATGCATTGCATGCATGTGTGTGTATATGATGTGTGTGTTGCTCATTATAGTCTCTTACTCCCCTGGGTGGGTGAAGCCCCACCGCCCCCTGCATGGCCCTGCTCCCAGTGTTCTTTTTCTGGCTCCCCTCCAGCATTACGGCCCCATGTTGATTTGCATGCCGTGTTTGTTTTAGCTAATCACAGTGTGCTCCTCCAACGAGAATGGAAACATCAGAACATGGCTGTTCGTCTAATTAAGGTGCTAATTGAATTAAATTGCTCCGTTAATGAGCAGACGGGTAGCATAAAAAGCAAAGAGTCAGATCGGGCTAATTAACAAAAGAGCCCATTTAATTATACACACTTAAAATACATGTAGCACTGCCCCCCTATATTGTTAATTGGTGCAGGGGGGAAATGTATGATAATTGGCTCAATAATGGTTGTGAGAAGAAGGGACCAACCCAGAGCTGAAGGAGTAATTACCTAAAAACTACAGACAATCACAGGCTAACATTAATTAATACCCAGGGTATTTCACTCCTATTGCCCAACACTTTGGTTTATTGAATATTATTGATCCACTTGTTCTGGGCTGTGGTATTATAATCTCCTTTCCAGACAGTGTCCATACTGGCACCTTGTTCCATTATTTCCCTATTATCAAATAGGAGGCACAGTCTGATAGATAATGCCGGGAAGTCAGCTATACAGAGAATAAAAAATTAAATAAAAATTAACCACATATTTATACTTACTTCAAGATGTCCACCATTGTTCCTGTACACAAGAAAGCGAAGGTGTCAGCTTCCTGCTTCTCCTGTTTGTCTCCTGGCCTCTAGAGGTCAGCTGTGTTCCCCTCTGCCTTTGTTCTTCCTCATGTGTCCTCATTAGTTTGATCCAGGTCACCTGTGCCTTGTTTTCCCTTTAGTATTTTAGCTGTGTGTTTTCCCCTTGTTTCTCACTTGGTTATTGCGTCCTGACTATGTGTCTCCTGCTTTGTCCCACCGTGTCAGTCCTAGTAAGTTGTTCGAAGTTATCTTTAGTTTGTTTTTCTCCCCTCGTGGAGTTGTTTTGTTTTGCCTCCTGTTTTGGAACATTAAATCTACTTGCCTGGAGTATTGCCTTGGGTGTTTCATTTGGGTCCTACAACATCTCCTCTGTGGCTAAGGGGTAGTACCCCCAGCTCTACACATCTGAGACCGGAGTTCTAGCCCGGCTTGTGACAGAATAACCAAGTCAATCATGGACCCAGAAACACTCAGTTCCCAGGACCTGTTGGCGGTGATCACTCGACATGAGGCTTCTTTCCAGCGCCATGAAGCCGTTCTCAGCCGACAAGAGGAGCTGATGGCTAGTCATTCTCAACTCTTGGCCGAAATGATGAGTGCCCTTCGCCAGCTCTTTGAACGCTTCCCTGGTCCTCTCCCTTCCCCCAGGTCACCCCCCAGTGACGACAGGCCTTCTCGGTTGGCGGAGCCCCGACTACCACCTCCCAAGCCCTTTTCTGGGGATCCAAGCTCTTGCCAGGGTTTCCTCACCCAATGCTCCCTCACCTTCGAGCTCCAACCCTCAAGTTTTCCCACAGACCGTTCCAAGATTGCCTACATCATTACCCTTCTTTCAGAAAAGGCGCTCGCCTGGGCTTCTGCGGTGTGGCAGTCCCAGGAGGCCTGTTGTGACTCCCACGCTGCATTTGTAGAAGAGTTCAAGCGGGTGTTCGATCATCCTGTCAGTGGGCGGGAGGCTTCCAAGCGCCTACTGTCTCTCCGTCAGGGCCCCCGAAGCACGGCAGATTTTGCCATTGATTTCCGGACCATAGCAGCAAGGAGCGGATGGAATGATGAAGCGCTGAGGGTCTGCTTTCAGGGAGGGTTATCTGAGGCCCTTCAAGATGAGTTAGCCACCCGAGAACCAGCTGGAGATCTCGAGTCCCTCATAGCCTTGGCCATCCGCCTGGACAATCGTCTAAGAGAGCGGAGAACGGCTCGCCGTCAGGTGTCTCAGTCCCAAGTTCCTCTGAGCAGCTCTGTTTCTCCTGTTTGGACTCCGTCATTCAGAGCTGCCCCGGCGCCTGAACTGCCCCAGGATTCCCCGGAGAGCATGCAGTTAGGCCGTTCCAGGCTTTCTCCCAACGAAAGGGAACGTCGCATGAGGGAGCGTCGGTGCCTCTACTGCGGGGTTGCCGGCCACTTCCGCTCCACTTGCCCCGAGCTTTCGGGAAACGCCTGTCCCCGCCCAGCTACAGGAGGGTTGTGATGGGGAAAATTAGAGCTCCTCCTACTAACGCGGTCCTAGCTATTCCAGCCACTCTGTCCTGGGAGGGCCACCAGCATCGGGTCCAGGCTATGATCGATTCCGGTGCCGCAGGTGATTTTATGGATGTAACCTTGGCTAAGGAACTTAAGATCCCTACCCAACTACTTCCTCAACCCCAGGCAGTTACAGCCTTAGATGGCAGACCTCTGGAACCAGGAAAGGTTACTGAGGCGACTCAGTCCCTGCGACTTACCATCTCTCAACACCAGCAGGAGGAGACCTTCTATCTCATTGACTCTCCCGAGTATCCTATTATCCTGGGTCACCCTTGGCTATGCAGACATAATCCCCAGATCGACTGGCCTACTGGCACCATTCTTAGCTGGGGTCCCACTTGCCAAGTCACCTGCATGCTTCAGAGTCCCTCAGCCCCTAGTACCCAGTTTCAAGAGTCTGTTGACGTCTCCCGAGTCCCCAGTGTTTACCATCGGTTCAAGGCAGTGTTCAGCAAGGCCCGGGCTACTGCCTTACCGCCTCATCGCACGTATGACTGTGCCATTGATCTACTCCCTGGGTGCTGCCCTCCTAGAGGTCGGATCTTTTCCTTGTCCTCCCCCGAGCACGCAGCTATGGACACCTACATTAAGGAGTCCTTGGCAGCCGGCCTCATCTATGCCTCTACTTCCCCTGCTGGTGCGGGCTTCTTTTTTGTTGAAAAGAAAGACGGGGGTCTTAGGCCTTGTATTGATTACCGGGGACTCAACAAGATCACGGTTCGGAATCGATACCCCCTTCCTCTCATGGCCACTGCTTTTGAGCTGCTTCAAGGGGCTTCCATTTTTACTAAGCTGGATCTCCGCAATGCTTACCATCTCGTGCGGATCCGGCCAGGAGACGAATGGAAGACGGCGTTCAACACGCCCACGGGACACTATGAATATCGGGTGATGCCGTTCGGGCTCACCAATGCCCCCGCAGTATTCCAAGCCCTGATTAATGATGTTCTCCGGGATATGCTTAATCTGTTCGTCTTCGTGTACCTGGACGATATCCTCATCTTCTCGAGGTCACTGAAGGAGCATGAGGGGCATGTTAGCCGGGTTCTCCAGAGGCTCCTTGACAATCACCTCTACGTTAAGCCTGAGAAGTGTGAATTTCATGTTTCTCAGACTCAGTTTCTCAGGTTTATTGTCACTCCCGGGCACCTAGAGATGGATCCCAAGAAGGTCAAGGCGGTCCACGATTGGCCCACACCTGCCACGGTCAAGGAGGTTCAACGGTTCATTGGCTTTTCTAACTTCTATCGGAAGTTCATCAAGAATTTAAGCTCGGTGGTAGCCCCCTTGACGACGCTTACCAAGGGAGGAGGGACCAAGATTCACTGGGGTCCGGAAGCAGCAGGGGCCTTCGAGGATCTCAAGCGCCGCTTCACTTCTGCTCCGATTCTGGTGACCCCTGACCCAGAAAGACCTTTCGTGGTGGAGGTGGACGCCTCAGAAGTGGGGGTAGGAGCCGTCCTGTCACAGAGGGGTGCGGATGGGAGATTACACCCTTGTGCCTTCATGTCTCGCCGCCTGTCTGAGGCCGAGCGCAACTACCACGTGGGGGATCTAGAGTTGCTTGCGGTAAAACTGGCCTTGGAGGAGTGGCGCCATTGGCTTGAGGGGGCTCAGAACCCTTTCCAGGTTCTCACAGACCACAAGAACCTGGAATATCTCCAACAGGCTAAGCGGATGAACCCTCGGCAAGCACGATGGTCTCTTTTCTTTAATCGATTCCAGTTCCTCCTGACTTACCGACCTGGCACCAAGAACGTCAAGCCGGATGCTCTGTCTCGAGTCTACTCTCCCGAGGTACAAGAGAAGCCCTTGGCATCGATTATTCCGAGGTCTAGGATCGTCGCACCTCTTCAGTGGGAACTAGAAAGAGGGGTACGAGAAGCTCTTGTCCAGGAGCCCGATCCAGGCGGTGGTCCTGCCGGTCGCCTGTACGTTCCTCTCTCTGTTCGGGCCCGCGTCTTGCAGTGGGGTCATGAGTCGCCCTTGACATGCCATCCAGGCAGTGCTCGCACACTGGAGTTCCTCCGACGGCGGTTTTGGTGGCCGTCCATCAAGAAGGACGTGCAGGTCTATGTTGAGGCCTGCCCTGTGTGCAACCAGGGAAAGTCGACACGCCAGCGACCCCAGGGACTGCTCCATCCCTTACCTGTTCCTCGAAGGCCATGGTCACACCTTTCTCTGGACTTTGTTACGGGACTTCCTCTATCCCAGGGCAACACCGTCATCCTAGTGGTGGTTGACCGGTTCTCTAAGGCTGCCCGGTTTATCCCCCTGCCCAAGCTGCCCTCGGCTAAGGAGACTGCTGAGCTCCTCATGAACCATGTCTTCCGGATATTTGGTATTCCCCTGGACGTGGTCTCTGACCGAGGTCCCCAATTCTCGTCCCGGTTTTGGGGGGCCTTCTGCAGGCTTGTTGGGGCCACAGCCAGCCTATCGTCGGGGTTCCATCCAGAGTCTAATGGCCAAACGGAACGGATTAATCAGGATCTGGAGACCACCCTGCGGTGTATGGCGGCCAGTAATCCCACGTCTTGGGCCACCTATATCATTTGGGCTGAATATGCCCACAACACCCTCCAGTCCTCAGCCACCGGATTGTCCCCATTCGAATGCCAGTTCGGTTACAACCCTCCATTATTTCCAGAGGAGGAGGCGCAGGTTGGTGTTCCCTCGGCCCAGCGCTTTGTCCAACGCTGTAGGCGGACCTGGAAGAAGGCCAGGCGTGCCCTCCTTCGGACCTCCCAGAGATACCAAAGTCAGGCTAATCGCCACCGCCGGACGGCCCCTAGTTTCCGAGCTGGTCAGAGAGTTTGGTTGGCCACTAAGAACCTGCCCCTCCGGGTCGAATCCAAGAAGCTTTCCCAGAGATACATCGGCCCTTTCCGCATTGCTAGAAAGGTTAACCCTGTGTCTTATCGTTTGGTTCTCCCTCGCTCCCTTTGTATTAACCCCACTTTCCATGTCTCACTTATTAAACCTGTCTTGTCTTCTCCCTTTGCCCCCCCACGCAGACCCCCGCCACCTCCCAGGATTATTGACGGCCAGCCAGCCTACACAGTCCGCCGGATACTGGACTCCCGGAGGGTCCAGAACTCTCTGCAGTATCTGGTGGACTGGGAGGGCTACGGGCCAGAGGAGCGCTCCTGGGTTCCAGCCAGGGACATCCTGGATCCAGGGTTGGTCCGAGATTTTCGCGCCCTGAGGCCAGGGTGTTCTGGAAGGAACGTCAGGAGTCGTTCCTAGAGGAGGGGGTCCTGTCAGCTTCCTGCTTCTCCTGTTTGTCTCCTGGCCTCTAGAGGTCAGCTGTGTTCCCCTCTGCCTTTGTTCTTCCTCATGTGTCCTCATTAGTTTGATCCAGGTCACCTGTGCCTTGTTTTCCCTTTAGTATTTTAGCTGTGTGTTTTCCCCTTGTTTCTCACTTGGTTATTGCGTCCTGACTATGTGTCTCCTGCTTTGTCCCACCGTGTCAGTCCTAGTAAGTTGTTCGAAGTTATCTTTAGTTTGTTTTTCTCCCCTCGTGGAGTTGTTTTGTTTTGCCTCCTGTTTTGGAACATTAAATCTACTTGCCTGGAGTATTGCCTTGGGTGTTTCATTTGGGTCCTACAACATCTCCTCTGTGGCTAAGGGGTAGTACCCCCAGCTCTACACATCTGAGACCGGAGTTCTAGCCCGGCTTGTGACAGAAGGTAACTGAAATAAATGACCCTGTAGCACTCAATTATGTCATCATTAAGTGCTTTGAGAGGCTAGTTAAGGACCATATCACCTCCACCTTACCCGACACCATAGACCCACTACAACTTGCATATCGCCCCAACAAATTCACGGACGACTCAATCGCCATTGCACTGCACACTGCACTATTACAACTGGACAGGAGATATACCTATGTAAGAATGCTGTTCATCGACTACTGCTCAGCCTTCAACACCATAGTGCCCTCCAAGCTCATCATTAATTTCAGGGCCCTGGGTCTGAACTCCTGGACTTCCCGATGGGCTGACCCCAAGTGGTGCAGATAGGCAACAACACCTCCACCACGTTGATCCTCAACACGGGGGCACCACAGGGGTGCATGTTCAGCCCCCTCATGTACACTCTGTTCACCCATGACTGTGTAGCCACGCACGTCTCCAACTCAATCATCAAGTTTGCTGACGAAACAACAGTGGTAGGCCTGATTACCAACAACGATGAGACAGCCTACAGGGAGGAGGTGAGAGCCCTTGTGGAGTGGTGCCAGGAAAAATAACCTCTCCCTCAACGCCAACAAAACTAAGGAGCTGATCGTGGACTACAAGAGACAACAAAGAGAGCACGCCCCCATCCACATCGACGGGGCTGCAGTGGACAGGGTCAAAAGCTTCAAGTTCAAGACAGTAAAGGTGCATCAAAGTTGAGACCGAGAAACTGAGAAACAGCTTCTATCTCCAGGCCATCAGACTGTTAAACAGTCACCACTAGCCAGCCTCAGCCCAGCACCGTGCCCTGAACCTTAGGGCGCTTTCAAATATTTCTATATGATAGGATCCTGGAGCGTTGGGCACTCTGTTCACAACATTGACATCAGCAAACCGCTCGCCCACATGACACAGTTGAAACCAGGATTCATCCGTGAAGAGCACACTTCTCCAGCGTGTCAGTGGCCATCGAAGGTGAGCATTTGCCCATTGAAGTCGGTTACGACGCCAAACTACAGTCAGGTCAAGACCTTGGTGAGGACAACGAGCACACAGATGAGTTTCTCTAAGACGGTTTCTGACAGTTTGTGAAATTCTTCAGTTGTGCAAACCCACAGTTTCATCAGCTTTCCGGGTGGCTGGTCTTAGACGATCCTGCAGGTGAAGAAGCCTGATGTGGAGTTCCTGGGCTGGCATGGTTACACGCGGTCTGCGGTTGTGAGGCCGGTTGGACATACTGACAAATTCTCTAAAACTACATTGGAGGCGGCTTATGATAGCTCTGATGGACATTTCTGCAGTCAGCATGCCAATTGCATGCTCCCTCAAAACTTGAGACATCTGTGGCATTGTGTTGTGTGACAAAACTGCACATTTTAGAGAGGCCATTTATTGTCCCCAGCACAAGGTGCACCTGTGTAATGATCATGCTGTTTAATCAGCTTCTTGATATGCCACACCTGTCAGTTGGAAGGATTATCTTTGCAAAGGAAAAATGCTTACTAACATGGATGTAAACAAATTTGTTCACAAAATGTGAGAGAAATAAGCTTTTTGTGCGTATGGATTATTTCTGGAATCTTCTATTTTAGCTCATGAAACATGGGACCAACACTTTAAATGTTGAGTTTATATTTTTGTTCATTATATTAAGTAGCTTAATTAGCTAAATTAGCTAAAACACAAAACAATTAGCTCAAATAAGGGGTGACAGTGGTACATTTACAGGAGGAGGCTACTCAGAGGAGGAAGGGGAGGACCATCCTCCTCAGTGAATAAAAAAAAAAAAAAAAAGTGAAACATTAAACAATGTATTATTTTTAGACAAAATGATACTAAACAAAATAGGGAAAGGCGCTGTCCTATCTCAACACTCGGGTACACCATCCAATCTCCGCCCTTGTGCCTACTTTTTACATCCCGGGTACGAAGAACGTGAAGGCAGACGCGCTGTCATGGCTGTACGACACAGAGGCGAGGCCCATAGACAAAACCCCCATACTCCCGGCCTCTTGCATTGTGTCGGCGCTAGTGTGGACGATGGACTCGGACATAGAGCGGGCGTTACGCACAGAGCCATCTCCACCTCAGTGTCCAGCTGGGCTGCAGTACGTGCCTTCTCTTGTCCATGACCGTCTGATCTATTGGGCACACACGTCCCCCTTCTCTGGTCACCCAGGTATCGGTCTTACAGTGCGCTGCCTGACTGGAAAGTACTGGTGACCTACCTTGGCTAAGGACGTGAGGGTGTATGACTCCTCCTGCTCGGTGTGCGCCCAGAGTAAGGCACCTAGGCACCTCTCAGCGGGTAAGTTACAGCCCTTACCAGTTCCACAACGGCCATGGTCCCACTTGTGTATTGACTTCCTAACTGATCTTCCCCTCTCTCAAGGTAACACCACCATCCTGGTCGTTGTGGACCACTTTTCCAAAGCCTGCCGCCTCCTTCCTCTGCCCGGTCTCCCCACGGCCCTGCAGACTGTGGAGGCCCTGATTATACACGTCTTCTGGCACAACGGGGTGCCAGAGGACATAGTGTCTGACCGGGGTCCCCAGTTCACATCCAGGGTCTGGAAGGCGCTCATGGAATATCTGGTGGTCTCGGTCACCCTGCCTCTGGTTTTCACCTCGAGTCTAATGGGCAGGTGGAACGGGTGAATCAGGATGTGGGTAGGTTCCTGCGGTCCTACTGCCAGGAAAGGCCGGGGGAGTGGTCGGTGTTCTTGCCATGGACCGAATATGCCCAGAACTCTCTCCGCCACTCCACTCCTCCACTAACCTAATGCCATTTCAATGTGTTTTAGGTTATCAGCCTGTTCTGGCACCGTGGCATCAGAGCCAGACCAAGGCTCCTGCGGTGGATGACTGGTTTCGGCATGCGGAGGAGACGTAGAACTCTGCTCACGTCCACCTCCAACGCGGCGTGCGTCGCCAGAAGGCCAACGCTGACCACCACTGCAGTGAGGCCCCACTGCAGTGAGGCCCCTCCGCCTGCCCTGCCGGAAGCTGAGCCTGCGGTTTGTGGGGCCGTTCAAAGTCCTGAGGAGAATAAACAAGATACTTATAGGTTACTACTCCCTCCAGATTACCTCATTAACCCCTCGTTCCATGTGTCTCTCCTCAGGCCGGTGGTGGTTAGTCCGCTCCAGGAGTCTGAGGTGCAGGAGGTCCCTCCGCCCCCTCTGGTCATCGAGGGGTCCCTGGCATACTCCGTCCGTTCCATCCTGGATTCGAGGCGTCGGGTGGGGGTCCTTCAGTACCTTGTGGAGTGGGAGGGGTACGGTCCAGAGGAGCGGTGCTGGGTCCTGGTGAGGGATATCCTCGATCCCTCCCTTTTGCGGGATTTCCACCGTCGCCATCCGGCTCGCCCTGCTCCACATCCTCCTGGTCGTCCCCAAGGCCGGTGTCGCCGCGCTGCTGGAGCTGCACGTCAAGCGGGGGGACTGTCACGACTTCCTCCTAGGCTGCCTCCTCTCCTTGTTCGGGCAGGCTTCGGCATTCGTCGTCACCGGCTTCCTAGCCACTGCCGCTCCTCATCGAATCATTTGTTTTGTCTTGTTTATTGCACACACCTGGTTCATATCCCCTCGTCAGTACCTGTATAAGTGTTCCCTCTGGCCCCTTGTCTTTGTGTGTGATTGGTTATTGTGGAGGTTCGGTGGAGCTCTTTGTTATTTTGTATCGCCGGGTTATTTTCCCCCGTGTGCTTAGTTGTTGTCCGGTGTGCCTGTTTTCCGCACTGAAGTGTTTGATGCATTGCTGCGTACTACTGTGTTCAGAATAAACCTTTTAGTCTGTGATTTTCCCTCCTGCGCCTGACTCCTTCAAATCACACCTCACACCAATACATTTCTTGGTTGTCCAAAAAATATTGCTATCAGGCTGTAAATCACAGCTGGCCTGGTACATTGTTTGCTACTTCCATTCGGGATGCACTGTTTCAGTTTCAAATGACTCAATATTCTGGACAAAAACGGACGAATGTAACTAACGTTGGGAATGTCAATGAATCAAACTATCAAGGGCAATGATCACAAGTCAGTCATAACGTGGCTAATAGCCTAGTGTACAGTGCATTCGGAAAGTATTCAGACGCCTTGACTTATTCTAAAATTGATTAAATTGTTTTTTTTCACACATCAACCTACACACAATACCCCATAATGACAAAGCATAAACTGTTTTTTCCGAATGTTTGTTAATTTAAAAAAAAGAAATATAACATTTACATAAGTATTCAGACCCTTTCGTCAGTACTTTTATGAAGCACCTTTGGCAGCAATTACAGCTTCGCGTCTTCTTGGGTATGATGCTACAAGCTTGGCACACCTGTAATTTGGGGAGCTTCTCCCATTCTTCTCTGCAGATCCTCTCAAGCTCAGTCAGGTTGGATGGGGAGCGTTGCTGCACAGCTATTTTCAATTCTCTCCAGAGATATTAGATCGGGGTTCAAGTCAAGGACATTCAGAGACTTGTCCCGAAGTCACTCCTGTGTTGTCTTGGCTGTGTGCTTAGGGTTGTTGTCCTGTTTGAAGGTGAACATTCGCCCCAGTCTGAGGACACTGGAGCAGATTTTCATCAAGGATCTCTCTGTACTTTACTCCGCTCATCTTTCCCTTGATCCTAGTCTCCCAGTCCCTGCTGCTGAAAAACATCCCCACAGCATGATGCTGCCACCACCATGCTTCACCGTAGGGATGGTGCCAGGTTTCCTCCAGACGTGAGGCTTTGTATTCAGCCCAAAGAGTTCAACCTTGGTTTCATCAGACCAGAGAATCTTGTTTGTCATGGTCTGAGTCCTTTAGGTGCCTTTTGGTGAACTCCAAATGGGCTGTCATGTGCCTTTTACTGAGGAGGGGCTTCTGTCTGGCCACTCTACCATAATGGCCTGATTGGTGGAGTGCTGCAGAGACGGTTGTCTTTCTAGAAGGTTCTCCCATCTCCACAGAGGAACTCTGGAGCTCTGTCAGAGTGACCATCAGGTTCTTGGTCACCTCCCTGACCAAGGCCCTTCTCCTCCGATTGCTCAGTTTGGCCAGGAGGCCAACTGTAAAAAGGGTCTTGGTGGTTGCAAATTTATTCCATTTAAGAATGATGGAGGCCACTGTGTTCTTGGGGACCTTCAATGCAGCAGAAATGTTTTAGGACCCTTCCCCAGATCTGTGCCTCGACACAATCCTGTCTCGGAACTCTACAGACAATTCCTTTGACCTCATGGCTTGGTTTTTGTTCTGACATGCACTGTCAACTTTGGGACCTTATATAGACAGGTGTGTGCCTTTCCAAATCATGTCCAATCAATTGAATTTACCACAGGTGGAGTCCAATCAAGTTGTAGAAGCATCTCAAGGATGATCAATGGAAACAGGATGCACCTGAGCTCAATTTCGAGTCTCATAGCAAATGTTCTGAATACTTATGTTAATAAGTTATTTCTGTTTTTTTATTAGCAAACATTTCTAAAAACCTGTTTTCGCTTTGTCATTATGGGGTGTTGTATGTAGATTGATGAGGATTTTTTATTTATTTAATCCATTTTCAAGGGGTCTGAATACTTTCCGAATGCACTGTATATAATTATGTAGCAAGCGAAAAACATGGAGCCTAACGTTAGCTAGATAGCTAGCTAGCTGTTAGGAGGATGTCATGTCATGCCATTGGAGGAGTGTGTGATTGACTGACTTTTTCCCCTCATCTTGTTTTTTGGTGGCTATACACAGCTAGAGATGCAGGTGTCTTTTGGTTAGTTAGCAAGAACTTGAACGACTGTTATCCAGTTAGCATACAGTGCATTCAGAAAGTATTCAGACCCCTTGGCTTTTTCCAAATTTTGTTACATTACAGCCTTATTCTAAAATGGATTAAATCATATTTCACCTCATCAATCTACACACAATACCCCGTAATGAAAAAGCGAAAACAGGTTTTTAGAAAATTTAGCAAATGTATAAAAAAAAGAGAAATCCCTTATTTACACAAGTATTCAGACCCTTTGCTATGAGACTCGAAATTGAGTCGAAACGAGTCCACCTGTGGTACATTCAATTGATTGGACATGATTTGGAAAGGCACACACCTGTCTATATAAGGTCCCACATTTGTCAGTGCATTTCAGAGCAAAAACCAAGCCATGAGGTCGAAGGAATTGTCCATAGAGTTCTGAGACAGGATTGTGTCGAGGCACAGATCTGGGGAAGGGTACCAAAACATTTCTGCATTATTAAAGATCCCCAAGAACACAGTGGCCTCCATCATTCTTAAATGGAAGAAGTTTGGAACCACCAAGACTCTTCCTAGAGCTGGCCACCCGGCCAAACTGAGCAATCGGGGGAGAAGGGTCTGGGCAGGGAGGGGACCAAGAACCCCATGGTCACTCTGACAGAGCTCCAGGGTTCCTCTGTGGAGATGGGAGAACCTTCCAGAAGGACGACCATCTCTGCAGCACTCCACCAATCATGTCTTTATGGTAAAGTGTCCAGATGGAAGCCACTCCTCAGAAAAAGGCACATGACAGCTGGCTTGTCGTTTGCCAAAAGGCACCTAAAGGACTCTCAAACAAGATTCTCTGGTCTGATGAAACCAAGATTGAACTATTTGGACTGAATGCCAAGCGTGACGTCTGGAGGAAACCTGGCACCACCCCTATGGTGAAGCATGGTGGTGGCAGCATCATGCTGTGGGGATGTTTTTCAGTGGCAGGGACTGGGAGACTAGTCAGGATCAAGGGAACGATGAAGGAGCAAAGTACAGAGAGATCCTTGATGAAAACCTGCTCCAGAGAGCTCAGGACTTCAGACTGTGGCGAAGGTTCACCTTCCAACAGGACAACGACCCTCAGCACACAGCCAAGACAACACAGGAGTGGCTTCGGGACTGCCAGAGCCTGGACTTGACCCCGATCGAACATATCTGGAGAGACCTGAAAATAGCTGTGTAGCGACGCTCCCCATCCAACCTGACAGAGCTTGAGAGGATCTGCAGAGAAGAATGGGAGAAACGTCTCATATACAGGTTTGCCAGACTTGTAGCTTCATACCCAAGAAGAATCGAGGCTGTAATTGCTGCCAAAGGTGTTTCAACAAAGTACTGAGTAAAGGGTCTGAATACTTCTGAATATCTCCCCAGAGATCAGTGTTAACTCTTTCCTTTCCCAAAAAACTGAAGAGATTAAATCTGAACATCATTGAAAGTAATAATATAATTATCATCATTATTATTATATTATTATAATAATTATTAAATAAATCCTTAGCCCTTCTCTGAAGGCGTAGAAGGCCCATTTTCCCCCACTGTGTTTGGGTAAGTAATAATTTTGCAGAGTGGCTCTATTTTCCCTCAGCATGCATTTTTTTCTCTATTCTGAATGTCTATAGAATCCATTTGTTGTTCTGAAATATTATGGTGGTTATTTGACAAAATTACAATCATGGTCTTGGACCCCTTGTTCCCCTCCCGGTCTCAGTCTTGACTCGGTCTTGCCCACCCTCCGGTCTTGGTCGTGACTCGGACTCGATTTGCTCCGGTGTTGGTCTTGAATCAGTCTCGCCTATCGATGTTACATTGAGCTGGGGAATGGAATATGAATGACAGTCATCCAATATGCTGTAATAGAAATAAGGCCTCCCTTAAACGGCACCGACCACCACTGATAGCATGTATGTTAATGTGAGCTATCTAGCAAAAAATATTAACAATGTTAGGCCAAGTAACAGTTGCCTGTGATTAGTCCACTGATGATGCACACGTCCATTGCTTACAATACGTAGGTTATGAAAAGCAATGATACACTGTAGCAATGATACACTGTAGCAATGGCAATGGTGCATAGCAATGATACACTGTAAGTTACCGGTAGCTACCTAGTAAACTATTAACAGTAGGCCATGTAATGTTAGGCTAGCCTGTGAGTAGTCCCATTGATGATGCACAAGTCCGTTGCTTACAATACATAGACCTTTCTCTCTAACCAAATAGCTAGCTTAGTCAAATTTCAACTTCTTTTGATTACAGTAACGAATACTGCAAATGTATTAAATTCTTGAATCTTTGTTTTTCAGATGATCCTGCTTGTGCTTCAGGGGACATTATCCTGCAAGCAGGGACCTGTACCACCAGTGAGGATAGGAGGACAAAGAGGAAAAGGAAGGCAGCTGACATGCACAGCAGCAGTTGCGGTTCATGAGTTCATGAAGTTGGAGACTGACCGCCTCTTGAGAGAGAAGGAGCAGGCAGATCAACTGGTGGCATGGACAGCAAATGAGGAGAGGAACAGCGAAGGCAGTTTCAGCAAATGGATGAACTCCTCAGTGAGAATAAGAGCTGTCTTAGTGTGTTTCAGCAGCTGGCAAACACATTTGAACGTGTGGCAGGGGCCCTTGTCCCACGTCACAAAAGCGGTCCCCCAACAACACAAAGCAGGCCCAACAACACAGCATGGTTTCCCCCCACAACACTATTTGGAGCTTCAGTGTACACAGCCTCAGATGTGACTCACCTATACACCATTGAGAACGAGCCATCAACATCCACCACGACCACATATTGTCGTTTGTAGCCATCCGTTGCAGAACTTTTGATTTATGTCTGATTTGATCAAATACATATAATTCTAATTAGTTCAGTTTTGGTTTTAGATAATAACATATTATTTATTTGATCAGATTTAACAAACATCAATTGATGCAAATATTTATTATATCATAATAATATGTTTTTCTAATACAAAGAAAACAAGACCAAGCCAATGAAATATTTTGTTCATTTAATTCAATTGATTGTTTACACAGTCTACACATATTCTGTGTTTGATTGTTAAAATACTGGTTCATCGTAATGTACAATGTAAAATTCTATTTGACAGTTTTGCTTGTCATAACAATAAACGTCAGTAACTGATGATCTTGTGAAAGCTTTCCATGTTCTATTTTAAAGCCTGGCAAAGTATGAGGTGAATGCATCTCTGACATCACTGCTGCTGTGATCAGTGTGTAATCAGTGTGTTTATTACGTCAATGTGAGAGCGATTGCGTTTAGGCAAACACCTCCATCTTCCCCTCAGTCGACCAAAAGCCCTCTCTACAGTCGTGCGAGAACTACTGAGCCTCTCATTGAAGTTGGTCTGCACAGGTGCGAATCCTACTCTCTCTGAGTAGGGCTTCATCAGCCACGGAAGAAGTGGGTAGGCAGCGTCTCCTAATTTTCCAAGTGGCATATTCACTCCATGAAAGGTCAGTCCATCTTTGGAGTAGTCGGCCCTCCTGACTCTTGGTAAATAGTGCTGATTTGGCCAGAACACGGGCATCATCAACTGTGCCAGCCCAACCAATGTGGATGTCCCACAACTTTAATTTTTGATCTGCAACCACTTGTAGGTCTACTGAGTAAAACCCCTTTCTGTTAAAATAGTCCCCCTTGTCTTGTGGTGATGCTATGATGGGTATATGAGTGCAATCGATTTGCCCCACAGCATTGAGGGAATCCTGTTTAACGGTCCTGGAATACGTTTACTATGTCTCTGAACTCAGCCTCCGTTGGTCTCTGGATGTAAACGTTAAAGACCGGCAATTTGATTAGTGACTGTACATGCAGTTGACAAACCTACACCAAACAATAACGAGATGGTTCGGTACTTTACATTAGTGTCAAGTCTCCACAGACAAATGGCAGCACGCTGCCCCACAGACTGTGCTTTCTTGTAATGACACTGTTGCTGGAAAAGAGAAGGATGAAGAATATCACAAGTTTGCCCTCCACTCTCTCAGTCCAGTCTTCAAATGCAGTCAGCCACCACTGTGCTGCCCATGGAACAATCAATCAATCAAACAAATGTATTTATAAAGCCCTTTTTACATCAGCAGATGTCACAAAGTGCTATACAGAAACTACGCCTAAAACCCCATATACTCCTGGTAAAAGGGAATTACATGGCTTAGGCTTACTACTTTAAATTGTAAATATGAACCGTAGGATACAATATAACAATTCTAGCCAAGGTAGGTCTAACAGACCATAATTATAGAACTGATAGTGAATGCATGTTAATATCACTTATTTGAATGCAAAACAAATTAAATGATATTTACCTGCCATCATGTCATTTTGGCTAGTGTTCTTCATTGATATTAGACGGCTGGTGCCACCTAACGGACAACATTGTAACTGCACTTGTATATACACAGAGTGTAAAAAACTATAGGAACACCTTCCTAATATTGAGTTGCACCCCACCTTTTGCCCTCAGAACAGCCTCAATTCGTTGGGGCATGGACTCTAGAAGGTGTCGAAAGCGTTTCACAGGGACGCTGGCCCATGTTGACTCCAATGCTTCCCACAGTTGTGTCAAGTTGGCTAGAAGTCCTTTGGGTGGTGGACCATTCTTGATACACACAGGAAACTGCTGAGCATGAAATACACAGCAGCGTTGCAGTTCATTACACAAACCGGTTCGCCTGGCACCTACTACCATACCCCGTTCAAAGGCACTTACATATTTTGTCTTGCCTGTTCACCCTCTGAATGGCACACATACACAATCCATGTCTCAATTGTCTTAAGGCTTAAAAATCCTTCTTTAACCTATCTCCTCCCTTTCATCTATACTGACTGAAGTGGATTTAACAAGTGACATCAATAAGGGATCATAGCTTTCACCTGGATTCACCTGGTCAGTCTATGTCATGGAAAGAGCAGATGTTCATGATATTTTGTACACTGTTGCCACAAAGTTGGAAGCACAGAATCGTCTAGAATGTCATTGTATGCTGTAGCGTTAAGATTTCCCTGCACTGGAACTAAGGGGCCTACCCCGAACCATGTAAAACAGCCCCAGACCATTATTCCTCCTTCACCAAATTTTACAGTTGGCACTATGCTTTTGGGCAGGTAGTGTTCTCCTGGCATCCGCCAAAGCCAGATTTGTCAGTCGGACTGCCAGATGGTGAAATGTGATTCATCACTCCAGAGAACGCGTTTCCACTGCTCCAGAGTCTAATGGCGGCGAGCTTTACACCACTCCAGCCTATGCTTGGCATTGCGTATGGTGATCTTAGGCTTGTGTGCGGCTGCTCGGCCATAGAAACCTATTTCACGATGCTCCCGACGAACAGTTATTGTGCTGACGTTGTTTCCAGAGGCAGTTTGGATCTCAGTATTGAGTGCTGCAACCGAGGACAGACGATTTTTACAAGCTACACACTTCTGCACTTCGTGGTCCCATTCTGTGAGCTTGTTTGGCCTACCACTTCGCGTTGAGCCTTGTTCCTCCTAGACGTTTCCACTTCACAATAACGGCGCTTACAGTTCACCGGGACAGCTCTAGCAGGGCAGAAATTTGATGAACTGACTTGTTTTAAAGGTGGCATCCTATGATGTGCCACGTTGAAAGTCACTGAGCTCTTCAGTAAGGCCATTCTACTGCCAATGTTTGTCTATGGAGATTGCATGGCTGTGTGTTCGATTTTATTCACCTGTCAGCAACGGGTGTGGCTGAAATAGCCGAAACCAGTAATTTGAAGGGGTGTCCACGTACTTTTGTACATATAGTGTATATTGTTTGTATGTATGTGTTGGGCTGTATAGATTATTTTTTTGTATGTGTTGGTCTTTAGCAGAGATTATTCTTTACATATTCAAGTATATTTGTCCAGGCCTCAATTGTTCCTTGACTAAATCATTCATTTTCACTGTCGATAATTCAAATGTTACAGCTTCTAATAGTAACTGTATCCACTGGTGAATTGGGAGAGAGTGAGGTGATTGTCATCTAAGAGCCAACATCTTTTTAGCGGCAGTGCTACCGGCCAGCAAAAATTGTCTCTGATTGATTGAGAGATTCAAGGAGATATTATTGTTAAGTTACACAGTAGATGCAAAGCATTGAATATTTACATGAATACAACTGGATATATACAAAAAAAAATACTTTGTCCCAGAAGCATTTAACTGCAGGGCACTCCCACATCATATGAATACATCTGATTTAGGGGACACAGTGAACAGTTGGGAGTTGGGGACAATTTTATGGTAAAATGTTTCCTTGGTGTTAAATACAGTCTGTGAACAAACTTGAAATGTATAAATTGATGGTTTGGATTACGGGATGCTGTTCCAGTTAAAGGGTTGTTAATGTCACACCAGCCTTAGCTTTGGCTCCCCCTCCTGTCCAGCTCAGGCGTTCGGCGTTGCCGGCCTTCCAGCTGCTGCCGAACCTACTGCTGGCAAACGCCCTTCACTTATCAACCCCGGACTTGTCTCGTCATCATTACACACACCCGGTTCCAATCCCCACTCTATCACAGTATATACAGTGAGGGAAAAAAGGTATTTGATCCCCTGCTGATTTTGTACGTTTGCCCACTGACAAAGACATGATCAGTCTATAATTTTAATGGTAGGTTTATTTGAACAGTGAGAGACAGAATAACAAAAAAATCCAGAAAAACGCATGTCAAAAATGTTATAAATTGATTTGCATTTTAATGAGGGAAATAAGTATTTGACCCCTCTGCAAAACATGACTTAGTACTTGGTGGCAAAACCCTTGTTGGCAATCACAGAGGTCAGACGTTTCTTGTAGTTGGCCCCCAGGTTTGCACACAACTCAGGAGGGATTTTGTCCCACTCCTCTTTGCAGATCTTCTCCAAGTCATAAAAAATGTGAGGTTGACGTTTGGCAACTCAAACCTTCAGCTTCCTCCACAGATTTTATATGGGATTCAGGTCTGGAGACTGGCTAGGCCACTCCAGGACCTTAATGTGCTTCTTCTTGAGCCACTCCTTTGTTGCCTTGGCCGTGTGTTTTGGGTCATTGTCATGCTGGAATACCCATCCACGACCCATTTTCAATGCCCTGGCTGAGGGAAGGAGGTTCTCACCCAAGATTTGACGGTACATGGCCCCGTCCATCGTCCCTTTGATGCGGTGAAGTTGTCCTGTCCCCTTAGCAGAAAAACACCCCCAAAGCATAATGTTTCCACCTCCATGTTTGACGGTGGGGATGGTGTTCTTGGGGTCATAGGCAGCATTCCTCCTCCTCCAAACACGGCGAGTTGAGTTGATGCCAAAGAGCTCCATTTTGTTCTCATCTGACCACAACACTTTCACCCAGTTCTCCTCTGAATCATTCAGATGTTAATTGGCAAACTTCTTACGGGCCTGTATATTTGCTTTCTTGAACAGGGGGACCTTGCGGGCGCTGCAGGATTTCAGTCCTTGACGGCGTAGTGTGTTACGAATTGTTTTCTTGGTGGCTATGGTCCCAGCTGCCTTGAGATCATTGACAATATCCTCCCGTGTAGTTCTGGGCTGATTCCTCACCGTTCTCATGATCATTGCAACTCCATGAGGTGAGATCTTGCATGGAGCCCCAGGCTGAGGGAGATTGACAGTTATTTTGACAGTTTCTTCCATTTGCGAATAATCGCACCAACTTTTTTTGTTGTCACCTTCTCACCAAGCTGCTTGGCGATGGTCTTGTAGCCCATTCCAGCCTTGTGTAGGTCTACAATCTTATCCCTGACATCCTTGGAGAGCTCTTTGGTCTTGGCCATGGTGGAGAGTTTGGAATCTGATTGATTGATTGCTTCTGTGGACAGGTGTCTTTTATACAGGTAACAAGCTGAGATTAGGAGCACTCCCTTTAAGAAGGTGCTCCAAATCTCAGCTCGTTACCTGTATAAAAGACACCTGGGAGCCAGAAATCTTTCTGATTGAGAGGGGGTCAAATACTTATTTCCCTCATTAAAATGCAAATCAATTTATAAAAAAATTTGACATGCGTTTTTCTGGATTTATTTGTTGTTATTCTGTCTCTCACTGTTCAAATAAACCTACCATTAAAATTATAGACTGATCATTTCTTTGTCAGTGGACAAACGTACAAAATCAGCAGGGGATCAAATACTTTTTTCCCTCACCGTATACTCGCTCTGCCATTTGTCTTTGTCGGTCATTGAACATTTTACTTGTTTTCCTGAGAGGAATCTCTCCTACTATTTCCTGAGTACTTTATATTTTGCACTTTGGGTTCACCCTGTGCCTTTTTATTCATTAAGATATATTTTGAGCACAACAGCATTTGGGTTTCGTCCCGCTTTGATCTACGGCTCTTAAATAAATTCAGTAGTTCTAAACCTGCTACTGCCTCCTGTCTACTCCTCTCTACACCAGTGACAGTTAAGATTCAATTAGATCTGTGGACCATATTTGTTGAATGGCTAGCTCAGAATATGAGCTCTCTCAGTTGTTTATATATTATAGAGATCAGTGCTTTTTGGAGCCCAGATCGTTTATTTATAAATCCCATCATTGAATGGTTCAGTAATTGGGTTTCCCAACGGACAAGGAGTTGACTGTAACGTTTGGAAAGCTCATATTCTGAAAAGAAAAACATGGTCCACAGATCTAATTGAATCTGAACAACCCTTTAACTGGAACAGAATACGGAAAAATATTACCTTGGCAACCCGTAATCCAAACCATCAATTTATACATTTCAAGTTTGTTCACAGACTTTTTATTTAATACTAAGGAAACATTTTACCATGAAATTGGCCCCAAATCCCAACTATTCACTCTGTCCCCTAAATCAGAGAGGCACATTCCTTCATATGATGTGGGAGTGCCCTGCAGTTAAATGCTTCTGGGACAAAGTACAAAAATGTATATCCAATCGTATTAATGTAAATATTCAATGCTTTGCATCTACTATGTTACTTAACTATGATAGCTCCTTGTATCTCTCAATCAATCAGAGACGATTATTGCTGGCCGGCAGCACTGCCGCTAAAAAAAATGTTGGCTCTTAGATGGCAATCACCTCACTCTCTCCCAATTCAACAGTGGATACAGTTACTTTTAGAAGTTGTAACATAAAAATTATCGACAGTGAAAATAAATGGTCTAGTCAAGGAACAATTGAGGCCTGGACAAATATACTTGAATCTGAAAATAATAATCTCAGCTAAAGCCCAACACATACAAATAAGCAATCTATACAGCCCAACATACATACAAACAATATATATACTGAATGGAAATATAAACGCAACATGCAACAATTTCAAAGATTTTACTGAGTTACAGTTCATATAAATTAATTAGGCCCTAAGCTATGGATTTCACATGACTGGGCAGGGGTGCAGCTGTGGGTGGGCCTTGGAGGGCATAGGCCCACCCACTTGGCAGCCAGGCCCACCCACTGGGGAGCCAGGCCCAGCCAAACAGAATGAGGGTTTCCCCACAAAAGTGCTTTATTACAGACAGAAATACTCCTCAGCTATTGTCCCCAGCACAAGGTGCACCTGTGTAATAATCATGATGTTTAATCAGCTTTGTGATATGCCAAACATGTCAGGTGGATTATCTTGGCAAAGGAGAAACGCTCACTAACAGGGATGTAAACAAATTTGTGCACAACATTTTAGAAAAATAAGCTTTTTGTGCGTATGAAACATTTCTGGATTTTTTTATTCTTTGCTTATGAAACATGGGACCAACACTTTACATGTTGCGTAAATATACAGTATATTTGGAAATTATATAAGGTCCCACAGTTGACAGTGCATGTCAGAGCAAAATCCAAGCCATGAGGTCGAAGGAATTGTCCATAGAGCTCCGAGAGAGGATTGGGTCGAGGCACAGATCTGGGGAAGGGCACCAAAAAAAAAAATCAGAATTGAAGGTCCCAAGAACACAGTGGCCTCCATCATTCTGGAAGAAGTTTGCAACCACCAAGACTCATCCTAGAGCTGGCCGCCCGGTCAAACTGAGCAATCGGGGGGGAAGGGCCTTGGTGAGGGAGGTGACCAAGAACCCGATGGTCACTCTTACAGAGCTCCAGAGTTCCTCTGTGGAGATGGAAGAACCTTCCAGAACGACAACCATCTCAGCAGCACTCCACCAATCAGGCCTTTATGGTAGAGTGGTCAGACGGAAGCCACTCCTCAGTCAAAGGCACATGCCAGCCCGCTTGGAGTTTCCCAAAAGGCACCTAAAGGACTATCAGACCATGTGAAACAAGACTCTCTTGTCTGATGAAACCAATATTGAACTCTTTGGCCTGAATGCCAACTGTCATATCTGGAGGAAACCTGGCACCATCCCTATGGTGAAGCATGGTGGTGGCAGCATCATGCTGTGGTCCTCTGTAGCTCAGCTGGTTGAGCACGGCGCTTATAATAATATAATAATAATAATAATATGCCATTTAGCAGACGCTTTTATCCAAAGCGACTTACAGTCATGCGTGCATACATTTTTTGTGTATGGGTGGTCCCGGGGATCGAACCCACTACCTTGGCATTACAAGCGCCGTGCTCTACCAGCTAAGCTACAAAGGACCACGCTTGTAACGCCAAGGTAGTGGGTTCGATCCCCGGGACCACCCATACACACAAAAAAACAAACATGTATGCACGCATGACTGTAAGTCGCTTTGGATAAAAGCATCTGCTAAATGGCATATTATATTATATTATGTTTTTCAGTGGCAGGGACTGGGAGACTAGTCAGGATCGAGGGAATGATGAACGGAGCAAAGTAGAGAGAGATCCTTGATGAAAACCTGGACCTCAGATTGGGGCGAAGGTTTACCTTCCAACAAGACAATGACCCTAAGCACACAGTCAAGATTACGCAGGAGTAGCTTCGGGATAAGTCTCTGAATGTCCTTGAGTGGCCCGTGCAGCGACGCTCCCCATCCAACCTTACTGAGCTTGAGAGGATCTGCAGAGAAGAATGGGAGAAACTCCCCAAATACAAGTGTGCCAAGCTTGTAGCGTCATACCCAAGAAGACTCGAGGCTGTAATCACTGCAAAAGGTGCTTCAACAAAGTACTGAGTAAAGGGTATGAATACTTATGAAATCAGTTTTTTATTTTTCATACATTTGCAAAAATTTATAAAAACCTGTTTTTGATTCGTCATTATGGGGTATTGTGTGTAGATTGATGAAAAAAAAGATATATATACACTGCTCAAAAAAATTAAGGGAACACTAAAATAACACATCCTAGATTTGAATGAATGAAATAATCTTATTAAATACTTTTTTCTTTACATAGTTGAATGTGCTGACAACAAAATCACACAAAAATTATCAATGGAAATCAAATTTATCAACCCATGGAGGTCTGGATTTGGAGTCACCCTCAAAATTAAAGTGGAAAACCACACTACAGGCTGATCCAACTTTGATGTAATGTCCTTAAAACAAGTCAAAATGAGGCTCAGTAGTGTGTGTGGCCTCCACGTGCCTGTATGACCTCCCTAAAACGCCTGGGCATGCTCCTGATGAGGTGGCGGATGGTCTCCTGAGGGATCTTCTCCCAGACCTGGACTAAAGCATCCGCCAACTCCTGGACAGTCTGTGGTGCAACGTGGCGTTGGTGGATGGAGCGAGACATGATGTCCCAGATGTGCTCAATTGGATTCAGGTCTGGGGAACGGGCGGGCCAGTCCATAGCATCAATGCCTTCCTCTTGCAGGAACTGCTGACACACTCCAGCCACATGAGGTCTAGCATTGTCTTGCATTAGGAGGAACCCAGGGCCAACCGCACCAGCATATGGTCTCACAAGGGGTCTGAGGATCTCATCTCGGTACCTAATGGCAGTCAGGCTACCTCTGGCGAGTACATGGAGGGCAGTGCGGCCCCCCAAAGAAATGCCACCCCACACTATGACTGACCCACCGCCAAACCGGTCATGCTGGAGGATGTTGCAGGCAGCAGAACGTTCTCCACGGCGTCTCCCGACTGTGTCACGTCTGTCACATGTGCTCAGTGTGAACCTGCTTTCATCTGTGAAGAGCACAGGGCGCCAGTGGCGAATTTGCCAATCTTGGTGTTCTCTGGCAAATGCCAAACGTCCTGCACGGTGTTGGGCTGTAAGCACAACCCCCACCTGTGGACGTCGGGCCCTCATACCACCCTCATGGAGTCTGTTTCTGACCGTTTGAGCAGACACATGCACATTTGTGGCCTGCTGGAGGTCATTTTGCAGGGCTCTGGCAGTGCTCCGCCTGCTCCTCCTTGCACAAAGGCGGAGGTAGCGGTCCTGCTGCTGGGTTGTTGCCCTCCTACGGCCTCCTCCACGTCTCCTGATGTACTGGCCTGTCTCCTGGTAGCGCCTCCATGCTCTGGACACTACGCTGACAGACACAGCAAACCTTCTTGCCACAGCTCGCATTGATGTGTCATCCTGGATGAGCTGCACTACCTGAGCCACTTGTGTGGGTTGTAGACTCCGTCTCATGCTACCACTAGAGTGAAAGCACCGCCAGCATTCAAAAGTGACCAAAACATCAGCCAGGAAGCATAGGAACTGAGAAGTGGTCTGTGGTCACCACCTGCAGAACCACTTCTTTATTGGGGGTGTCTTGCTAATTGCCTATAATTTCCACCTGTTGTCTATTCCATTTGCACAAAAGCATGTGAAATTTATTGTCAATCAGTGTTGCTTCCTAAGTGACAGTTTGATTTCACAGATGTGTGATTGACTTGGAGTTACATTGTGTTGTTTAAGTGTTCCCTTTATTTTTTTGAGCAGTGTATATTTTAGAATAAGGCTGTAAAGTAACAAAATGTAGAAAAAGTCAAGGGGCCTGAATACTTTCCGAATGCACTGTATTCACTGAGTGCACAAAACATTATGAACACATGCTCTTTCCATGACATAGACTGACCAGGTGAATCAAGGTGAAAGCTATTATCCCTTATTGATGTCACTCTTTAAATCCACTTCTGTCAATGTAGAAGAAGGGGAGGAGACAGGTTAAAGAAGGAATTTCAAGCCTCGAGACAATTGAGACATGGATTGTGTGCCATTCAGTGCGTGAATCGACAAGATTTACATGCCTTTGAACGGGGTATTGTAGTAGGTGCCAGCCAGGCGCACCGGTTTGTGTCATGAACTGCAACGCTGCTGGGTTTTCATGCTCAACCGTTTCCTGTGTGTATCAAGAATGGTCCACCACCCAAAGGACATCCAGCCAACTTGACACAACTGTGAGATGCACTGGTAATGTGTGTCTTTCAAATCTTGTAATGTTCTCAAACCATTACTGTCCACGATATCGGCAAGGGTACGGATTCCACATTTGGACTATTGGGGGGATGCAAAAAGCAAGGCATTATTGTGAAATATTGGAGTATGGGCATGCCATTTTGATTCCCAGTTACATTGCTTTTCAATTTTGCGCCAAATAGAAATTGTGTGAGCCAATCGAACAATGTTTGAATAGCTTTCCAAAATGCACAGATAAATTGGCCCACATGGAAAACTAAAGGCATAGAAACTGTAAATTACTTGGTAATAAGAAATACAATTATTTACATGACAGAATTAAAAAGCCATTTGGACTGACCAATGTAGACATTTTCAAATACATGCATCTTAAAAGTTTTTAATCATGAAATGTTGATCTGAAATCTTTTGTGCAATGTTGTGGGAATTTTATTTTAATCAAAAATAATACTCATATGATAGGTAAGATATACAAAAGCTTGCAGTAAGCCTATCAACTGACAATATCTTTGAAAAAAATATAAACTATTCAAACCAAGACCTAAAAATAACTGATATTGACACAAGATGAATGGAGTGTTGGAATATAACTAACGAAATTACAGTTAACGAAAATGTAAACTCAATCCAGTATAAACTAATGTACAAAATGTGTTACACAAAATAAAAAAAATCACAAATTCTACAGTACAACATCAGAGTCATGTCTTAAGTGTAAAACTAACATAACATAAATTCAAAAAGTTATGGGCGGAGTTAGAAAGTTGGTTGTCAGAAGTTTAACAATGTATATTTACTTTTAATCCGTCTATCTGCATATTTCAAGACACATCATTTGAGGGTGCAGTGATATACCCAATGGGTTGGACCATACTTTTTCTCATCAATCATTTTGGAAAAAATAATACTTTAAAACTGGAAATCAAATGATCCTCCATCATTAAGATTTCGGATCAATCAAATGCATTATTATTGAAATATTGAAATCATTTGGGCTACAGAGAGAAACAAAATAGTGCAATTTGAAGCCGTATGGCATAAAGTGTTACAATCACTGGAGATATTCAAAAGATGAGAAATGGGAAGGGATATTATTGTGAGACGGACAGGATGAGTATGAATACTGTGGGAGCATGTGGGTCTGAGCAAGTGTGATGTCATTAATGTTTGTTGAAATGTATGTATGTCTGAGTTGGTGTTTTTGTCTTTATTCCTCTTTTTTCTTTATGTTGAAGATTGGGCATTAACTCCCAGCCAACATCATGTCTAGTTTAGTGGATCTATGTTTGTGGAATGTTAAGTTGTCTATTGTCTTTGTATATGTACACTGAGTGTACAAAACATTAGGAATACCTGCTCTTGACATAGACTGACCAGGTGAATCCAGGTGAAAGCTATGAGCCATTATTGATGTCACCTGTTAAATCCAATTCAGTCAGTTTAGCTGAAGGGGAGGAGACTGGTTAAAGAAGGATTTTTAAGCCTTGAGACAATTGAGACATGGATTGTGTGTGTGCCATTCAGAGGGTGAACGGGCAAGACAAAAGATTTAAGTGCCTTTGAACGGGGTATGGTAGTAGGTGCCAGGCCCACCGGTTTGAGTGTGTCAAGAACTGCACAGCTGCTGGGTTTTTCATGCTCAACAGTTTCCCGTGTGTATCAAGAATGGTCCACCACCCAAAGTTCATCCAGCCAACTTGACACAACTGTGGGAAGCATTGGAGTCAACATGGGCCAGCATCCCTGTGGAACGCTTTCGACACCTTGTAGTCCAACTTAGTATGGGGTGAAATGATAGTGCCTGGAAAAATTGGGTATGGATAGTCCCGGTAAGTCTTTCTCTCTTTGTAAGTTTGTTAATTTGGTAACACATTACTTGACACCCAGTGTCATAACACGTTATGATACGGTCATAACCATGTCATAACAGCTGACATCACTTGTCATAACCTGTCATAATATGGTCATAGCAATGTCATGACCCATATATTGACACCTGTTGTGACATACAGTATATTGCGTTATTTTATGGCTGGTTATGACACCTATATAAGAGTGTCAAAACCCACATTTATTCAAATTAGGGTTTTTTCCCTGCCAAGAAGTTTCCTTTCGTTTGAAAGTTTGTTTCTTAAATCCTTTGTTGTTGTTGTAATGAATTCCTTACAGTAATGTTTTCTTCATCATATTTTAAAAAACTTGCAGAAAATACACTTTATGACACTGTCATGAAGCATTATGACCATCCTGTGTCAATTTACTTGGACTAAGGAAATACACTTTATGACACTGTCAAGACGATCATAATGATATAAGCCAGATAGGCCTATCACGTACATGTCCTCATGTCAGTCATCAGCCAAAAAGAGGGTATCTTGTCCTGCTCCTAAATTCTGCTCTTGCATTCATCCCAGTCATCAGCAACAGAGCATTGGGGTAGGTGCATGTCTGACACCAATGTGTGCGCAATGATAATTTAATATGGTCAAACAAAAATAAATAAAAATTACATAAACATACTGTTGCACATCAGCTATGTGGTATATTTTGTGGGTTTTCACACTCTTATCCAAACAAACCCTCCTTCACTCATGCTGCCAAACATGCCCTCGTAAAACTGACTATCCTACCGATCCTTCACTTCGGCGATGTCATTTACAAAATAGCCTCCAACACTCTACTCAGCAAATTGGATGTAGTCTATCACAGTGCCATCAGTTTTGTCACCAAAGCCCCATATACTACCCACCACTGTGACCTGTACGCTCTTGTTGGCTGGTCCTCACTACATATTCGTCGCCAAACCCACTGGCTCCAGGCCATCTATAAATCACTGCTAGGCAAATCCCTGCCTTATCTTAGCTCATTGGTCACCATAGCAACACCCACCCGTAGTATGCGCTCCAGCAGGTATATCTCACTGGTCATCCCCAAAGCCAACACCTCCTTTGGCAGCCATTCCTTCCAGTTCTCTGCTGCCAATGACTGGAACGAATTGCAAAAATCTCTGAAGCTGGAGACTCTTATCTCCCTCACTAACTTTAAGCATCAGTTGTCAGAGCACCTTACCGATCACTGCACCTGTACACAGCCCATCTGAAATTCGCCCGCCCAACTACCTCATCCCCATATTGTTATTTATTTTGCTCATTTGCACCCCAGTATCTTTATTTGCACATCATCTCTTGCACATCTATCATTCCAGTGTTAATACTAATTGTAATTATTTTGCACTATAGCCTATTTATTGCTTGCCTATCTATAGCCTATCCATAACTTGCTACATTTGCACACACTGTATATATATTTTCTCTTGTATTTTTGACTTTATGTTTTGATTTACCCCATATGTAACTCTGTGTTGTTGTTTTTATCACACTGCTTTGCTTTATCTTGGCCAGGTCGCAGTTGTAAATGAGAACTTGTTCTCAACTGGCTTACCTGGTTAAATAAAGGTTAAATAAAAAAATTAAACATGTAAAAAAATTAATATGTAGGTGTCATAACCAGCCATAGAATAATGCAATATATGTCACAAAAGGTCTTAATATATGTGTCACGACAGTGTTATGACCATATTATAACAGGTTATGACAAGTTATGTCAGCTTTTATGACATATTATGACATGGTTATTACTGTGTCATAAGGTGTTATGACGCTGGGTGTCAAGTAAAGTGTTACCGTTCATTTTATCCAGGATCGCTTACCTTGCCACCATGAATTTTATCCCAATAGCCAGAAGGGGGAGCCATGGAAAGCATTGAACTGCAGAAATTCTAGCAATTTTTTATCTAAGGAAGGACATGGGAAATATTTGGGATTCCGTAAGTAGAGATGGAGTTCTCCATCGGAGTCTTCAGAGGCAGTAGGGCTGATTTGGTTTATAACTTGAGATTAAGCTGAATTTATCTATGATCTTCAATGTGTTTGGGAGCTATTAAGATACATTGTCTAGAAATAGTAAAATATTGTCTGCGTGTAATGAGATGAAGGGATCAGTAGATTTTAGGGAAATTTGTGTTATTTCCTTCGATTGATGAATTGCCTGGGCCAGGGGTTCCATGGATAATAAAAAGAGCAAAGGAGAAATTGGATCACCTTGTCTGCTGCTTCTAGTGATTCTGTACTGAGCAGAGCAGATATTGCCTGCTATAACTATGGCTGAGGGATTGGCCTTGAGCATTTTAATCACATTAATGAAATTGGAGCCAATTCCCATATGTTCCAAGACAGACCAGATATATGACCATTCTAGTCTATCAAAAGCTTTTTCTGCATCGAGAGATGATATAGGCAGAGGAGCTGTTGTTCCTGATGAAGCATTTAAGATATGTAATAGTTGTCAGAGGCTATCTGAGGATAAACGTTTTTTAACAAACCCACTTTGGTCCGTGTGGACCAATTGGTGTAAGTAAGTCTCGAGACGGGACAACAACATTTAGGAAAACAGTTTAATATCGGTATTTATAAAACATAGGGGCGATGTTGAGAACACTGGGTGGCATCCTTACCTTTTTATATAAAAGCGAAATTTGTGCTGTATTCACATCTCTCCCAAATGAACCTTTGTGAACGGCTGTAGTAATCATTTTAATCAATCAATAGGGGACATAACTAATTCCAAAATAGACCTCAGGAGGGATATCATCCCATCCAGGTGATTTATCTTTATTCATGCTATCCAATGCCCTTTTGAGTTTTTATATTTTTAATTTTTTTATTTTTTGAGTTTATTGAGAGAAGAGGAGTTCTTAATTATTTTAGAACGGACTTTGTCTGGCTTAGTGTGGATTTACAATCAGAGGTGTACAGTTCTTTATAGAAGCGGGATAATCTTTGAATGACTAATTTGGGTTCTGATAGTAATTCCCCTGTTTCAGATTCAATAGTTGCTATATCAGCTAATTGATCATTGCTGCATAGCTTGTTGGCCAGTATACGACTGGGATGATTACCATGGAAGTAATGGTTGAGTCGAACCCGATGGATGGCAAGTTCTGCTCTATGTCTTATCAATAAATTAAGTTCTGTCTTGACTTTGGAAAGAGTGATAGCTACCTGGTCTGAAAAGAGTGTTGAGAATGCTCTAATGCACTTAACAAAATTTCCAATTCTGATATCTTCTTTATTTGTGATTTATTCAACCCAGATGCAAATGCAATTGCATTATTTTAAATAAAACCTTTGGTTGGATCCCATAGAATCCGCGGTTCATTGACTGAATTTTTATTGATCATTATGAATTATTTTAGTTACATTTTAAATTGACCACAGAATGTAGGATTTTGTATTAATGAAACGTTGAAAGGCCATTTTGTGGTTCTTTTAGGAGATTCTGAGATTTGAAGTTGGCAGTAGTAAGCATGGTGGTCTGTCACGGTTTCGGCCGAGACTGCTCCTCCTCCTGGTTCGGGCAGGCTTCGGCGGTCGTCGTCCCCGGAGTACTAGCTGCCACCGATCTATGTTTCATGTTCGTTTGGTTTTGTCTGGATGTTGTACACCTGTGTCTTGTTAGTCCTCGTTAGTGTCCTATTTAGTTCTCGTTGTGTGTGCTTGTCGTTGTGTGTGATTGCGCTTCTGTTTCGTGTTTGGAGCTACATTTTCCCTCCAGTGTTTTGGAGAGGGTTGTTTGCACATGTTTGTGCGTCATTTGTTTGTCGCCTGTGTGCGTCGTGTATTTTGCCTTCGGGCTTATTGTGCTTCTGTTGTATATATATAATATATATTGCACTAAAGCCTTTGGACTGAGCCTCTGCGTCCTGCGCATGATTCCTACACCACACCCACCTGCAGCGGGCCGTCCTTCGTCACAAGGCGAGCGCCGATCTCCACCGCAGTGAGGGGCCGGTGTACGCACCCGGAGATCGAGTCTGGCTCTCTACCAGAAACCTACCCCTCCGCCTGCCCTGCCGGAAGCTGGGTCGGCGGTTTGTGGGGCCCTTTAAAGTCCTGAGAAGATTGAACGAGGTGTGTTATAGATTACATCTACCTGTTGAGTATAAGAATATTAACCCCTCGTTCCATGTGTCTCTTCTCAGGCCGGTGGTAGCTGGTCCACTCCAGGACAATGAGATAGGGGAGACTCCTCCGCCCCCACTGGACATCGAGGGGGCTCCGGCGTACACCGTTCGGTCCATCTTGGACTCTAGATGCCGGATGGGGGGTCTCCAGTATCTCGTGGAGTGGGAGGGGTACGGCCCGGAGGAGCGGTGCTGGGTGCCGCGGAGGGACATCCTAGACCCATCTCTCCTGTCGGAGTTCCACCGGGACCATCCCGCGCGCCCTGCTCCGCGTCCTCCTGGTCGTCCCCGAGGCCGGGGTCGGCGCACGGCTGGAGCCGCGCGTCAAGGGGGGGGTACTGTCACGGTTTCGGCCGAGACTGCTCCTCCTCCTGGTTCGGGCAGGCTTCGGCGGTCGTCGTCCCCGGAGTACTAGCTGCCACCGATCTATGTTTCATGTTCGTTTGGTTTTGTCTGGATGTTGTACACCTGTGTCTTGTTAGTCCTCGTTAGTGTCCTATTTAGTTCTCGTTGTGTGTGCTTGTCGTTGTGTGTGATTGCGCTTCTGTTTCGTGTTTGGAGCTACATTTTTCCCTCCAGTGTTTTGGAGAGGGTTGTTTGCACATGTTTGTGCGTCATTTGTTTGTCGCCTGTGTGCGTCGTGTATTTTGCCTTCGGGCTTATTGTGCTTCTGTTGTGTATATATATAATATATATTGCACTAAAGCCTTTGGACTGAGCCTCTGCGTCCTGCGCATGATTCCTACACCACACCCACCTTCAGCACGCCTTGACATGGTCAGACATGCTCATATGTCGAATTTCTATTTTCTTGATTAAAGAAAATATAGGTGTCGATAATAATATGTAATCGATTTGTGAGAATTTTTTATGCCTGTTTGAGTACAAAGTGTACTCTTTTGCTTTAGGATTATGTGCCCGCCAGGCATCAATGAGGTTGTAGTCAGAGAGTATATGCTGGAGAGCCTTGGTTGCTTGTGGATTGTAGTTGGTTTTATTCGATTTGTCTCGCATGTCCAAAATGGGACTCATGTCTGTCCCAAGAATTTGGAGCGTACACATGAATAAAGGCAATTTTCTTTCCATTATGGATTATTAAAAAAAAGGGATTCTGCCTACTTGATCTTCGCCTTTACCCAAGATGTTGATATTTAGTTTCTTATGTATCATTATGATTACAGCTTTAGTTTTGTTAGGGGCTGATGAAAAGCAGCCAGTTTGTACAAATGGTTATCTATTCTATGTGTGTTTCTTGGAACATTACTATATCAATATGGTTTCTTGCTAGGATATCAAGACAGGTGGAAAGTTTAATAGGTGAGTATAAATAGCCCATGGATGTGAAACAAAAATAGGACCCCCTCCCCCCCATGAACCATTACCCCCTCCCCCTCCCCCTCATCCACTCCTTGGCAGTAGAAAACATGTGTGTTCTATTCTGGAAGGTCAAGATTAGTTTTTTCCAGGTGGATGAGGGCACATCTCAGGTTTAGCTTGCGTAGCTGGGATCTCACCTCGTTGTAAGTCGCCCTCTGTTTCAGCAGTTCGACATTCAGGTCTGGGTAGATGCTGATCCTCTTCTCCGCATAGGTCAGAGCCCCCAATTCTGCTGCGAGGCAAACAATTTGCCGTTTGACTGTGGATTCGTACAATCATACACCGAGATCCGTTCCAGAGAGTACAGTGCGCAATGTTCATCAGCGGCATGGGATGCAGCTTCTTCCGCCCAAAGAGTTCATAGAAAAGATTGCTCTTGAAGGAAGATGGGTTGCCCACTTCCACACCAGTTTCAAGTCCTGTGACCCACACATAGAATTTACGGGAATGATTTTCAATTGATTATTTTTTAATTTTTTAGGAAATTGATTTTCTTTTCTAGCTTAGTTTGTGCTATTTCCAGGTCCTCTGTCACATTGGCCGCTGTCTCCAAACTTTCCACTTTAGTTTACTAGGTATCCACTTTAGAAGTGAGCAGGGCAAGATATTAATTTATCTTTTTTAATTGCAAGTTGTGGGCAGAGGGAATTTCCTCAAGAACAGTTTCTTGAATAGTAGTGGCCAACTCTTTCTGTTGTCGGTTGTTGAGAGCCGCCATGTTCCCACAGGTAAATTGTGAACGGACAGAATATACCAGCTACTGGAGTGAAATGAACCTGCTATTGTTCCTTGTAATACAGTTAACGTCCCACACCTTAATGTTATTTGAAAATAAGTTAATTCATAGTTATTTTGCAAAAGAAAAGCCACAAGATATCTCCGAATGGCACCGGAGAAGATGGCTGCCGTTTTACAGCCCTCTAACCAATTGTACTATTATGTGTGTTTTTCCGCGTTATTTGTAATTTATTTTGTACATAATGTTTCTGCCATCGTCTCTTATAACCAAAAATAGCTTCTGGATATCAGGACAGCGATTACGCACCTCTTCAACGAGGCGGCCGCAAAGGATATCCTACAGACACCCGACAAGGTCCAAATCCCCGTCATTCGCATGAGGAAGAGACGGAGATATCGTGGACGTAGGTCGGGGTGCCTTGTAAGGATCCGACGGCGAGCGAGTAAACTGCCGCTCCCATCAATCCTATTAGCCAATCTTCAATCATTGGAAAATAAATTGGATGACCTAAGGTTACGGTTATCCTACCAACGGGACATTAAAAACTGTAATATCTTATGTTTCACCGAGTCGTGGCTGAACGACGACATGGATAACATACAGCTAGCAGGCTATACGCTACATCGGCAGGATAGAACGGCTGACTCCGGTAAGACAAGGGGTGGCGGTCTGTGTATATTTGTAAACAACAGCTGGTGCACAAAATCAAATACTAAGGAAGTCTCAAGGTTTTGCTCGCCTGAGGTAGAATATCTTATGATAAGCTGTAGACCACACTATTTACCAAGAGAGTTTTAATCTATATTTTTCATAGCTGTCTATTTACCACCCCAAACCAATGCTGGCATTAAGATTGCACTGAATGAGCTGTATAAGGCCAGAAGTCAACAGGAAAACGCTCATCCAGAGGCAGCGCTCCTAGTGGCCGGGGACTTTAATACAGGGAAACTTAAATCCGTTCTACCTAAATTCTACCAGCATGTTAAATGTGCAACCAGAGAAAAAAAAAGACCACATTTACTCCACACACAGAGACGCATACAAAGCTCTCCCTCGCCCTCCATTTGGCAAATCTGACCATAACTCTATCCTCCTGATTCCTGCTTATAAGCAAAAACTAAAGCAGGAAGCACCAGTGACTCGGTTAATAAAAAAGTGGTCAGATGACGCAGATGCTAAGCTACAGGACTGTTTTGCTAGCACAGACTGGAACATGTTCCGGGATTCTTCAGATAGCATTGAGGAGTACACCACATCCGTCACTGGCTTCATCAATAAGTGCATCGATGATGTCGTCCCCACAGTGACCGTACGTACATACCCCAACCAGAAGCCATGGATTACAGGAAACATCCGCACTGAGCTAAAGGGTAGAGCTGCCGCTTTCAAGGAGCGGGACTCTAACCCGGACGCTTATAAGAAATCCCGCTATGCCCTCCGACGAACCATCAAACAGGCAACGAGTCAATACAGGACTAAGATTGAATCGTACTATACCGGCACTGACGCTCGTCGGATGTGGCAGGGCTTGAAAACTATTACAGACTACAAAGGGAAGCACAGCCGCGAGCTTCCCAGTGACACAAGCCTACCAGACGAGCTAAACCACTTCTATGCTCGCTTCGAGGCAAGCAACACTGAAGCATGCATGAGAGCACCAGCTGTTCCGGATGACTATGTGATCACGCTCTCCGTAGCCGATGTGAGTAAGTCTTTTAAGCAGGTCAACATTCACAAGGCCGCAGGGCCAGACGGATTACCAGGACGTGTACTCCGAGCATGTGCTGACCAACTGGCAAGTGTCTTCACTGACATTTTCAACATGTCCCTGACTGAGTCTGTAATACCAACATGTTTCAAGCAGACCACCATAGTCCCCGTGCCCAAGGACACTAAGATAACCTGCCTAAATGACTACCGACCCGTAGCACTGACGTCTGTAGCCATGAAGTGCTTTGAAAGGCTGGTCATGGCTCACATCAACACCATTATCCCAGAAACCCTAGACCTACTCCAATTTGCATACCGCCTCAACAGATCCACAGATGATGCAATCTCTATTGCACTCCACACTGCCCTTTCCCACCTGGACAAGAGGAACACCTACGTGAGAATGCTATTCATTGACTACAGCTCAGCATTCAACACCATAGTTCCCTCAAAGCTCATCACTAAGCTAAGGATCCTGGGACTAAACACCTCCCTCTGCAACTGGATCCTGGACTTCCTGACGGGCCGCCCCCAGGTGGTAAGGGTAGGTAACAACACATCTGCCACACTGATCCTCAACATGGGGGCCCCTCAGGGGTGCGTGCTCAGTCCCCTCCTGTACTCCCTGTTCACCCATGACTGCATGGCCAGGCACGACTCCAACACCATCATTAAGTTTGCCGACGACACAACAGTGGTAGGCCTGATCACCCGACAACGATGAGACAGCCTATAGGGAGGAGGTCAGAGACCTGGCCGTGTGGTGCCAGGATAACAACCTCTCCCTCAACGTGACCAAGACAAAGGAGATGATTGTGGACTACAGGAAAAAAAAGTGGACTGAGCACGCCCCCATTCTCATCGACGGGGCTGTAGTGGAACAGGTTGAGAGCTTCAAGTTCCTTGGTGTCCACATCACCAACGAACTATCATGGTCCAAACACACCAAGACAGTCGTGAAGAGAGCACGACAAAGCCTATTCCCCCTCAGGAGACTGAAAAGATTCGGCATGGGTCCTCAGATCCTCAAAAAATTATACAGCTGCACCATCAAGAGCATCCTGACTGGTTGCATCACCGCCTGGTATGGCAACTGCTTGGCCTCCGACCGCAAGGCACTACAGAGGGTAGTGCGTACGGCCCAGTACATCACTGGGGCCAAGCTTCCTGCCATCCAGGACCTCTATACCAGGCGGTGTCAGAGGAAGGCCCTCAAAATTGTCAAAGACTCCAGCCACCCTAGTCATAGACTGTTCTCTCTGCTACCGCACGGCAAGCGGTACCGGAGTGCCAAGTCTAGGTCCAAAAGACTTCTCAACAGCTTCTACCCCCAAGCCATAAGACTCCTGAACAGCTAATCATGGCTACCCTAACTATATGCACTGCCCCCCCACCCCATCTTTTTACGCTGCTACTACTCTGTTAATTATTTATGCATAGTCACTTTAACTCTACCCACATGTACATATTACTTCAACTACCTCAACTAGCCGGTGCCCCCGCACATTGACTCTGCACCGGTACCCCCCTGTATATATAGCCTCCCTACTGTTATTTTATTTTACTTCTGCTCTTTTTTTCTCAACACTTTTTTGTTGTTGTTTTATTTTACTTTTTTATTAAAAATAAATGCACTGTTGGTTAAGGGCTGTAAGTAAGCATTTCACTGTAATGTCTGCACCTGTTGTATTCGGCGCATGTGGCCAATAACATTTGATTTGATTTGATTTGAAGATAGCTACGCGTTTCAATGCATGCCACCGGAACTAGAACACTAACCTTTCTTGCCTGACATTATTATGAATATATTTGCTCCTACAGTACAGTGTTTCTGAGCCTCTCTGGTTTTATTTTCCACATTGTGTGTGGTGTAAGGCGAGAGCAAAGCATTTATATGAATAGCTGGAGAGATAAGGTAAAATAATAAGAGGGCCTGTGCATGCATACTCCCCCTCTCTAATAGGGACAGAGTCGATCAGCCATGTCAGCAGTAACTCTCCCAGCCAGGCGTGCTATGCTGAGGGATCCTGCAATAATGTCCTTTTGTGTTTTGCATCCACCAGATAAAATGACTAATTCTCTGACAATAAAGGACCCTGGCTCATTTACAAATGCAATTTAAATGTTAGATAGTCTCCCAATCTTCCACTCATTTGGATCCCAATTGAACCTGTTTCTCTTTCTTTAGCTGTATTTTCCCCTCCTCTTTCTTTCTTTCGCTCTCTTTCTCTCACCCTCACCCTCCCTCCCTTGCTCACTACTGATGTTGTGATTAGAGGTTATGAGTGCTGTTGGAGATTAGTCAAGCAGGGAGAGTGTAAATTGGCAACGATGTTTTATCAGTGCATGTCACAATATTTGAAAGCAGATGTGCGTTCTCGGAGCTGCTCTCCCACATTACTGTTATAGAATAATTGAGATCTTTTTTATTCCTTGCAGATTACCACTTTCACTGAGCACGCTGTCACATCAAACTGAGCACTTCATTCACCTTGTATGCACGCCAGATCTATTTTGCCTTCATAATGGGCTGATATTACCACTGCACAAAGAGGATAAAGACATCAGCATGATAGATAGGCAAAATATTAAATGGGATCTTTATGACTTCTTTGATCATCAGTTTTGACTGCATGATAAGATGAGTCAAGTTGGATGTTGATTTGTTCTTTATTGGAAGCAAACATTAGCCTGGGGCAGCGGGCCTTGGGGCTGATGCTTCTCATTTAAGGTGGAACCATGCAGACCATCCGGACTGTCAGACTGAATTCCACCACACGTCCCTTAAGACACGCAAATATAAAATAACACCAGCACCTTTGTGGCTTTTCTTTATGCATTTCCACTCTAATATCCTTCCATTGCACAAATGGCTTAATTTTTTACGCCTTAACAATATCAAAAATAGGGGAAAAATACAACATGAGAAACCAAAAATGAGAAAATGTCTGTATGTTTGCGAAATAGACAAATATTAAGAATGAGTGAATTCAAGAGCTTTATCAGATAAGTAGGGGCAGCAGGTCCATGTTATACCTTGTGTCAATACCTCTCCTTATGCTTATGTCAGATACTTTAATGTCAATTATTATTCTGACACCCACCTTCGCCATCCCCTGCTTTACATATTAGGCCAATACTATTAGAATTAGTTATGATTTGTAGATTTTTGTTGTATTGATATATGCTGATTTATGCAGATATCAAATCAGAAAATCTGGAAAAATAACACGGTTTGAAATTGAATAATTTTCACTGCATGCATGCAAGCGTATACACACGCATGCGCACACACACGCACAGGCACAAACTCATTCCTTGGAGTCCACCTTAAACAGGAAGATTAAATGAGAGATTTTACTATGCAGATCAAGGCTTGGGCACTGCCGCTGACAGATACTAATGTCTAAATCAGTGTCCCAGACCAGGGCGGGCCATGCCGTCGCTCGTGTTCACTGTAGAAATGTCACCTGTTTCCATCCAACGATTTGCATAATGCAAAGCTTCTCACTCGTAAAATACAGATTAAGAGGTGAAGGAGAGAGCCATTCGTAAAGCACAGAGCCATTTCAGGCCCGTAGCTCCTGTGATCAACTCACTCAGGACTGCGGCTTCTGAAATGTTAACGCAAACAGTATTAATTACGTGCCGACACACGGCGGCATAATGACCTTTGCTCATTCAAGTGCATGGCTGAATGTGTCATAACCAAGGTGTAATATAGTGTGGCGCGAAGCACAAACTTCTGCATCCCTCCTATTGTGTTAGGCTGGCTCTAAGGCATCCAGCTAATGGACAGTCATGTATTTACCTTTTTGGAAGGCTGTTGGTGCTTAGGAACTAAAGTGATGAATGAGGTGAAAATCACGGAAATAGGATTCAATTCAATATTTCCTCTAATGTCTTAAAAAGTAAACGATCTGGAAATATAAAGACTAATAATGATACAAACACATTTGTTAAAGAATGGAAGGTATTTTGCAAGTTTCATGGAACTGACTAAGGCTTGACGAGTCACCAATTTAATGATAACCCTATGTATCATCAAAACCACAGGAACATATGAAATAAAAATAAAAAGTGAATATAAACGGCAGGGATCTGGGACCATGTCTTTAAAGAGTGTGAGGGGACCTAACACACCGTTTCACGTATAAAACAAAACAGTGTTACTCATGAGATAAAGTTGTCAGGAAGGACAAGAATATCTTCAAGGACTTCAGCCACCCGAGCTACAGCCTGTTCTCCCCGCTTCCATCACCCCCCACCAACGGACATTAACCCTACCCCCACTCATCTAATCTAATTTTATGGTCAGAAGTGATATGGTTGCACCACCTCTGGAAGTGGTGGAAAGTTTAGTACAGTGACCTTCAGTTTGGAAAAGAACCATGAGACAAATGGCAAGAACAGCCTATACTGGCTGCAGTCTTGTGTTACCTGGACTAAATACAATGCTTTTATTTTATTAATGACGTCTTATATGCTTGGACTTTTTCCTTCTTTCTGAAATGGTTACACATGCTTGATCCTTTAATGAAAAGTTTATTAAATTGAATCTCAACCTTACCATCCTTGTAAAATTCAGGTTACTTGCAGAGCTACGACAA
Source organism: Coregonus lavaretus (assembly GCF_964263955.1). Lineage (NCBI taxonomy): Eukaryota > Metazoa > Chordata > Actinopteri > Salmoniformes > Salmonidae > Coregonus > Coregonus lavaretus. Next base: position 3,443,018 of record NC_140019.1, read on the forward strand.
ACGTAAACACAAGGATAAAATATCACCGTTAGTCCAGTCAACTGAATAAGGCATATTACTGATTAGATGGTGTCTGATCTGATCACAGTGTGAACATTAGGTCATTTTCCTGCATCACACTCAAAAAGACAAACTGTCTTCTTGACAGCATAAGAAAGGCCTCATACTGGACTTCCACAGCTCCCACGCTGTGCACCTAACATGGAGGATCACAGGGGAAAATAGGGCCTAAGTGGAGACATATATTAGGATTAGTGCTCATGGTAAGTACTCCTGAGTGCATAAGTTAACGAGTGGGGTGGGGGTGGAGCTGGGGTGCTCTAGGTGACTAACTCCGAGTTAAGTGACACCTGCCCGCCGAGTTCTGGATTAGTTGGTTTATTAAAGCACTGGTTCGTACGCCCGCCATCCGTCCGTCCCTGTCACGGCATGCTGGGATTGCCTTGCAGCGGGGCGATAACAGTGGCTGGCTGATAAAGTTGAATGGTAATGGCTTTTTACTAATGAGAAAAGTGCCGCTGATTATGACGAATAGCCTTGGACCAACAGGCTAAGCTGCTACACAGGCCTCCAATTGTTAGTCTGGGTGATTTTTGCATTTCATTACGGCCCCACTGATGTACAGCCTGCCTCCTCTACTCCCTCCACCATACTTAACTCCACAGTGCACACACTATTCCCCCCGCCTCAACTCAATCTCAGTCTGTTGGTTGGGTCACATATTCTGGAAAACTGAGGATTGCTCAAATTGCATATCCTGAAGCTTCCAAACTAGGATATTTTAACTTATCTAGCTGAAGTTTTATCTGCAACTCAAATTGAAGAGGAACTGAACTGAAAAACAAATGTCTCTGGTTGAAAATGGCCTATGTGACATTGGTAGTAGTCATAAATATACATTCTAGACCCAAACTGGACTAAAACGTGTTAATAGGATAACTTTGGTCATAAAGTCAATACTCCCCAAAACGTGAATGTCTGAGATTTAGGGAATCAATGACGTCTCTGCTTTCCTTGGTATATGAGAACTTGTTCTCAACTGGTTTACCTGGTTAAATAAAGGTGAAATAAAAAAAATAAAAATAAATATTTGAGGGTCCAACTCAAGGTGTCATTAAGAAATGCAACCCCCTCCCCAACGTTAAAAATATTTTCACATGACCCTCCCCTTGTACTGTAAAATAAATGGAACACCCTCCCCCCTCATAGAATTAACTCAAAATAATGTTTGTGACCACAAATAACAATAACTGTAGTGACCCTGTGTTTATAAACGTGAATATCTACTTCACTTTTGTGTTAGTCAATGCCATGCAGGGCTACTGGCCAGAAGGTTGAGGGTTCGCTGACCACCATGGAGTAGCTCATTCTCCCTGCCTGTTTCATTACTTCCCGATCAGAGCCGGTTGACGACAATGATCAGCTAGGTGGAAATCAATTTTGATGCCATATTTATAATTCTACAGAACAAACATATAAACGCAACATGCAACAATTTCAACGATTTTACTGAGTTACAGTTCATAGAAGGAAATCAGTCAATTGAAATAAATAAATTAGGCCCTAATCTATGGATTTCACATGATTGGGCAGGTGCACAGCCATTGGTGGGCCTGGCATAGGCCCACCCACTTGGGCTTTATTACAGACAGAAAAACTACTCAGTTTCATGAGCTGTCCGGGTGGCTGGTCTCAGACGATCCCGCAGTGGAAGAACCCTGCTGTGGAGGTCCTGGTCTGGTGTGGTTACACGTGGTCAGTGGTTGTGAGGTCGGTTGGACGTACTGCCAGATTCTCTAAAATGACGTTGGAGGCGGCTTATGGTAGAGAAATGAACATTATTTTCTCTGGCAACAGCACTTGACAAAGGAGAAATGCTCACTAACAGGGATGTAAACAAATTTGTGCACCAAATCTGAGAGAAATAAGCTTTTTGTGCATATGGAACATTTCTGGGATCTTTTATTTCAGCTCATAAAACATAGAACCAACACTTTACATGTTGCGTTTATACATTATTTTAGTATACAGTCGTGGTCAAAAGTTTTGAGAATGACACAAATACTAATTTTCACAAAGTCTGCTGCATCAGTTTTGATGATGGCAATTTGCATATACTCCAGAATGTCATGAAGAGTGATCAGATGAATTGCAATTAATTGCAAAGTCCCTCTTTTCCATGAAAATGAACTTAATCCCAAAAAAACTTTTCCACTGCATTTCAGCCCTGCCACAAAAGGACCAGCTGCCATCATGTCAGTGATTCTCTCGTTAACACAGGTGAGAGTGTTGACGAGGACAAGGATGGAGATCACTCTGTCATGCTGATTGAGTTAGAATAACAGACTGGAAGCTTTAAAAGGAGGGTGGTGCTTGAAATCATTGTTCTTCCTCCGTTAACCATGGTTACCTGCAAGGAAACACGTGCCGTCATCATTGCTTTGCACAAAAAGGGCTTCACAGGCAAGGATATTGCTGCTAGTAAGATTGCACCAAAATCAACCATTTATCGGATCATCAAGATCTTCAAGGAGAGAGGTTCAATTCTTGTGAAGAAGGTGTCAGGCGCCCAAGAAAGTCCAGCAAGCGCCAGGACCATCTCCTAAAGTTGATTCAGCTGCGGGATCGGGGCACCACCAGTGCAGAGCTTGCTCAGGAATGGCAGCAGGCAGGTGTGAGTGCATCTGCACGCACAGTGAGGCGAAGACCTTTGGAGGATGGCCTGGTGTCAAGAAGGGCAGCAAAGAAGCCACTTCTTTCCAGGAAATACATCAGGGACAGACTTATCTTCTGCAAAAGGTACAGAGATTGGACTGCTGAGGACTGGGGTAAAGTCATTTTATCTGATGAATCCCCTTTCTGATTGTTTGGGGCATCCGGAAAACACCTTGTCCGGAGAAGACAAGATGAGCGCTACCATCAGTCCTGTGTCATGCCAAGATTAAAGCATCCTGAGACTATTAATGTGTGGGGTTGCTTCTCAGCCAAGGGAGTGGGCTCACTCACATTTTGCCTAAGAACACAGCCATGAATAAAGAATGGTACCAACACATCCTCTGAGAGCAACTTATCCCAACCATCCAAGAACAGTTTGGTGACGACCAATGCCTTTTCCAGCATGATGGAGCACCTTGCCATAAGGCAAAAGTGATAACTAAGTTGCTCGGGGAACAAAACATTGACATTTTGGGTCCATGGCCAGGAAAATCCCCAGACCTTAATCCCATTGAGAACTTGTGGTCGATCCTCAAGAGGCGGGTGGACAAACAAAACCCCACAAATTCTGACAAACTCCAAGCATTGATTATGCAAGAATGGGCTGCCATCAGTCAGGATGTGGCCCAGAAGTTAATTGACAGCATGCCAGCGCGGATTGCAGAGGTCTTGAAAAAGAAGGGTCAACACTGCAAATATTGACTCTTTGCATAAACTTAATGTAATTGTCAATAAAAGCCTTTGACACCTATGGAATGCTTGTAATTATACTTCAGCATACCATAGTAACATCTGACAAAAATATCTCATAACACTGAAGCAGCGAACTTTGTGAAGACCAATACTTGTGTCATTCTCAAAACTTTTGACCACGACTGTACGTAGTAAAACCTGCAAAAGAGCAAATGTAAACTCGAGAAAACACACACTACCCTCCCTGTGCCCCTGTGCCCCAAAGAACAACACTTTTTGGGGATTAATTACACAATGTACACTGTACATACAAAAGTATGTGGACACCCCTTCCAATGAGTGGATTTTGCTATTTCAGCCACACCCATTGCTGTATAAAATTGAGCACACATCCATGCAATCTCCATTGACAAACATTGGCAGTAGAATGGCCTTACTGAAGAGCTTAGTGACATTCAAAGTGGCACCGTCATAGGATGCCACCTTTCCAACAAGTCTGTTCTGTCACACCCTGATCTGTTTCACCTGTTTTGTGATTGTCTCCACCCCCCTCCAGGTGTCACCCATCTTCCTCATTATCCTCAGTGTATGTATACCTGTGTTCTCTGTTTGTCTGTTGCCAGTTCGTTTTGTTTAGTCAAGCCTACCAGCGGTTTTCCCCTTGCTCCTGTCTTTCTCAAGTTCCTGTTTTCCCGGTTTTGACCATTCTGCCCTGACCCTGACCCTGACCCTGACTCTGAGCTTGCCTGCCATTCTGTACCTTGTCACACCACCCTGGATTATTGACCTCTGCCTGCCCTGACCCTGAGACTGCCTGCCGTTCTGTACCTTTTGGACTCTGATCTGGATTACTGACTCTGCCTGCCCTTGACCTGTTGTTTGCCTGCCCCTTGTTTTTGTAATAAACTTTTGTTACTTCGACACTGTCTGCATCTTGGTCTTCTCCTGAAACGTGATAGTACGAACTGGCCATGACTGACCCAGCAGACTCAGACCAGCTCGGCAAAGCTATCTCCTCCCAAGGATCCACCATTGGAATGCACAAGGAGTTGCTTTGTGGTCTCATGGAAGGGTTCCAGACCTTGGCCGAATTCCATGACAGAGCGTTTAACACATTGCTGAAGCAATTCCGTGGGTTGTCTGTTAGGCAGCCTACCACGACGGTAACCTCCCAGCCCCTCAGTAACGCGGCCGTTAGCAGCGTGGCCACCCCGGTTTCCCGAAAACCCTGCGCCCGTGCATCGACTACCGGGGCCTCAACGACATCACGGTGAAGAACCTCTACCCGCTACCACTCATCTTCTCGGCCTTCGAGCCGCTCCAGGGGGCCAACGTGTTCTACAAGCTGGACCTACGGAACGCCTACCACCTGGTGCGGATACGGAAGGGGGACGAGTGGAAGACTGCCTTCAATATGGCCAGCAATCACTGCGAGTATCTGGTCATGCCATTTGGCCTTACCAATGCTCCAGGCCCTTGTTAATGATGTTCTCCGTGACATGTTGAACCGGTTTATCTTCATCTACCTCAACAACATCCTCGTCTTCTCCAGCTCCACCCAAGAACACGTGCTCCACGTCCGACAGAACCAGCTTTTTGTGAAAGCGGAGAAATGCGAATTCCATCGCTCCACCATCCCCTTCTTGGGCTACATCATCGCTGCAGGGAGTGTACAGATGGATCCCGGGAAGGTGAGAGCGGTGGTGGATTGGTCCCAGCCTACGTCCAGAGTGCAGCTGCAATGTTTCCTGGGATTCTCCAACTTTTATCGCCGCTTTATCCGGGGTTACAGCACCCTGGCTTCCCCCCTGTCTGCACTCACCTCTCACAAGGTTCCGTTCACATGGTCCCCAGCTGCTGACCGGGTGTTCCGGGACATCAAACATTGTTTCACCACTGCTCCTATCTTGGTTCATCCTGACCCGTCCCGCAAGTTTGTGGTGGAAGCCGATGCTTCTGATGTCGGAGTGGGGGCGGTCCTGTCCCAGCGTTCGGCCCTGGACCTCAAGTTACATCCCTGCGCCGCCTTCTCCCATCGCCTCAACACCACGGAGAGGAATTACGATGTTGGGAATCGTGAGCTTCTCGCGGTGAAGATGGTGTTGGAGGAGTGGAGGCACTGGCTGGAGGGGGCGGAACATCCGTTCATTGTATGGACAGACCACAAGAACTTGGAATATCTTCGCACCGCCAAGTGCCTCAATTCCAGGCAAGCTAGGTGGGCCCTGCTTTTCACCCGGTTCAACTTCTCCCTCTCATACCGTCTGGGATCCAAGAATGTCAAGCCAGATGCGCTGTCACGCTGCTATAGCCCCGCGGCTACACCCCCGGAATCCAAGACCATCCTTCCCACCTCATGCTTGGCGACGGCACTCAGTTGGGGAATAGGGAAGCAGGTCCGGGAGGCGCAGTGTTCCCAGCCGAACCCGGGGGGCGGGGTGCTGTCTGCTCCTCAGTCCTGGAGTAGGCCCACTCCTCCAGGCATGCCTCCCAACCGGGCTCCCGTCGGACCCTGGCCTTTGTGCGACAATGCTTTTGGTGGCCTACCATGGTTCCTGACATCTCCACGTTCGTCACCGCCTGCACGATCTGTGCGCAGAACAAGACTCCTCGGCAAGCTCTGGCTGGTCTCCTCTAATCTCTGCCTGTTCCAAATCATCCCTGGTCTCACATATCCCTGGACTTTGTCACGGTTCTTCCCCCGTCTGATGGCAACACCGCCATCCTGACAGTTGTGGACCGGTTTTCCAAAGCCTACCAATGAATTCCTCTCCCCAAGCTACCCTCCGCCAAAGAGACGGCCCAGCTAATGGTGCAGCATGTCTTCCAGATCCATGGACTCCCAGGGGACATGGTCTCCGACCGGGGTCGTCAGTTCTCGTCCCGGTTCTGGAAGGCATTCTGCACACTCATTGGGACGTCGGTCAGCCTGACCTCCGGTTTCCACCCTCAGTCCAACGGCCAGTTGGAGTGAGCCAACCAAGGCCTGGAGATGACTCTGTGCTGCCTGGTCTCCACCAACCACACCACCTGGAGCCAGCAACTAGTGTGGGTCGAATACGCCCGCAACACCCTTCCCTGCTCAGCCACGGGTCTTTCGCCCTTTGAGTGTTCCTGGGTTATCAGCCCCCTCTCCTCCCGGAGCAAGAGGAAGAGGTCGACATACCCTCGGGCCAGATTTTGTCCGCCGCTGTCGTCGTACCTGGAGGAGAGCCTGGTTGGCTCTTCTCAAGACCACCTCCGGATATCGATGACAAGCGGACCGCCACCGGACTCCGGCTCCCCAGTATTTTCTCGGGTTGAAGGTATGGCCACCCGAGATCTGCCCCTCCGGGTGGAGTCCCGCAAACATTTCGCCCGGTTTATCTGCCCTTTCCCCATCTCCAAGATCATTAGCCCCTCTGCTGTTCGTCTTCTGTTGCCCCATACCCTCCGTATATATCCCACTTTTCATGTGTCTAGGATCAAACCAATGTCTCACAGCCCTTTGTCTCCTGTTTCCAGGCCCACCCCTCTCCCCCATCTCATTGACGGCCAACCGGCGTACACGGTGAGGCGCCTCTTGAAGGTTCCATCACGGGGCAGGGGATTCCAGTACCTGGTTGACTGGGAGGGTTATGACCCGGAGGAGAGGTGCTGGGTCCGCGCTAGGGACATCCTGGACCCAGGACTCATCGCTGAGTTTCAACGCTGGCACCCTGGTCAACCAGGTATGCGCCAAGGTAGGATGCCAGGTGGCGCCCCTAGAGGGGGGGGGTACTGTCACTCCCTGGTCTATTTCACCTGTCTTTGTGATTGTCTCCACCCCCCTCCAGGTGTCGCCCATCTTCCCCATTATACTCAGTGTATTTATACCTGTGTTCTCTGTTTGTCTGTTACCAGTTCGTTTTCTTTCGTCAAGCCTACCAGCATTTCCCCCCTTGCTCCTGTCTTTCTCAAGTTCCTGTTTTTTAGTTTCCCCGGTTTTGACCATCCTGCCTGCCCTGACCCTGAGCCTGCCTGCTGTTCTATACCTTGTCACACCACCCTGGATTATTGACCTCTGCCTGCCCTGGCCCTGAGACTGCCTGCCGTTCTGTACCTTTTGCACTCTGATCTGGATTACTGACCTCAGCCTGCCTTTGAACAGTCGTTTGCCTGCCCCATGTTTTTGTAATAAACTTTTGTTCCATCGACACTGTCTGCATCTGGGTCTCCTCCTGAAACGTGATAAGTTTGTCAAATTTCTGCCCTGCTAGAGCTCCCTCGGTCAACTGTAAGTGCTGCTATTGTGAAGTGGAAATGTCTAGGGGCAACAACGGCTCAGCCGCGAAGTGGTAGGCCACACAAGCTTACAGAACAGGACCGCCGAGTGCTGAAGCTCGTAGCGCGTTAAAATAATCTGTCCTCGGTTGCAACACTCTAAACATTCTATGGCCGAGCAGCCGCACACAAGCCTAAAATCACCATGCGCAATGCCAAGCATTGGTTGGAGTGGTGTAAGTTTTCCAGTATGAAAGTGGTTTGGGCATTTATACGTTGGTTTTATTCTTCAGATACAGTTATTTTTAAACAGACATTTTAAGATCTGGTCCATATTTATTTTGTCTGAGGTGTCCACTACTCCCTTCAGTAATTAAACATTTACATTAAAGGTTCTACCATATTTATATCATTTAACCCACTGTCACCCCTCTTTCTCCCCGCCCTCTTGGAGTGTGCGTGTTAACCATTTACCATTATATAATAAATTGTACCTTTGAAAAATGTGATAAATCAATTAATCATTTGCAGACATACACTAATTAATCAGTGCAACATGTCACAATTAATTTAAGCTGTATAAATCATTAGAATATGCATACTGTGACTGATAAACACTCTTTAGTGCAGGCGTCTCCAACCCACTTCCTGGAGAGCTACTCTCCTGTAGGTTTTCGCTCCAACCGCAGTTGTAACGAATCTAATTCATCTTATCAACCAGCTAATTATTATAATCAGGTGTGCTAGATTAGGGTTGGAGTGAAAACCTACAGGACAGTAGTCTCCAGGAACAGGGTTGGAGAGCCCTGCTTCAGTGATTAACAGTTCCACTGGCATGTGGTATTTGTTTGGCTTATTGAAGAAAGATTTCAGCATCTAAAAACACCAAAGTAAATAGGTTACTGTAATTCCTTATACTGAGATATTCTGCAGTTGTCCTAAAAAATACAACTCGCCAAGAAAAGAAGGGATCAACTATATCCATGAGCCATAGTAGCATTGCTTGACCTCTTCCTTATAACCTTCATGCCAACCAAAAATATTTTTCCCCAATATGTCTGATCTTTTGTAGGTAGATATCCCTCAGTTTACAGAGGCATTTGCTCTCTCTCATTCCATAGATCTCTGCATCTCACTGACCTGTAGGGGTGTAGGAACAGATTGGAGAACCCATGTCGGAGAACTGCTCAGATCCAGGGGTTAAATAAATGAGCTGTTTAAAAGGGGGACTATTTTCTGTGGTTAACCAATGCATACATTACAGCTCCTGTGTGTGTGTGTGTGTGTGTGTGTGTGTGTGTGTGTGTGTGTGTGTGTGTGTGTGTGTGTGTGTGTGTGTGTGTGTGTGTGTGTGTGTGTGAGTAGGCTAGCTATATGTGTGTAGCGATCATAGGCCTGCCTGCGCTTGCGGGAGTGTGAGGAGAGGGGTCAGGGAAGAGGGCAAAGCTCATAAACGTCCCTGAAAGAGAGCAAATAATGGGATCCCTGATGTGGAACGGGTCACTGAGGGGCTTACTTATGTAAATAATGTTGAATAACGTTAAAATCCATTATCAAACTCATTTACATAAGCAGTTTCAAATAGGGTGCCTGTAACCCTGCCTCCTCCAGTCTCAATCACCCTGACACACACATATGTACATGCACACTCATGAGAGAACACAAGCACATGCACAAGCAAACAGACACTCACCCGCACACACACGCACACACACATACACTGCGGTCATGAGGGAGCTCCTAATTGTCAATGTTATTCCCTCTGGTTTCTCTGGACTCATGGTTCTGACTTTCTCTAAGCACAGCCCCTCTGAGCTCCCTATCACCCTGAGCAGAAGTTAAACAATATTAGCCAATCATTTTTGATAGATGACGCATGGAAATTAGTGGCAGAGTTAAAGTAATATCTGAAACCACACAGTAACATCCCATTATGGCAGGCTTAATTGATGAGCTCATTAAGATCATTATTAGAGAAATTGATTTCAAATAGGCACTTTAATCTGGGCCCTGCTGAAAAGGTGAAGAAACACTCAACAATGCAATTTGAAGGAACTAAAGTGCATAATGGAGCAAGTAATTTAATTAATAATTTGAGATTGCGCAAGTTGCCTCATATATGTAGGCTTGAACATTTATGTACCCAATCATCTCACCAACAGCTTAGAACCATTAATGGCTGCTCATTGTGTGTGTCTGCCTGTAATTAATTAACCCTAATCTTAGACATTCAATTACTCATGTGGAAGGGATAATTTAGGGGTGTACAAAGTGGTTCTCCATTGTGGCTGCTGTGTGTTTATGGGACAGGTTTGGTTTAGTTTACTTCGCTCTGATCTTAAACGGATTTAAATTAAATGTTTGTTGAACAGACTGGAGTCCAAGGGATCTATTTTCGGCTGGCGTTAAGCCAGAGCAATTGTCAAACGCACGCTCATTTGTAATTTTGACCTGCTAAAGCCAGCACTCTTCTATTTTCAAACCCTAGTGCCAAGACTGGTCATTTACCTGTCTTATATGAGCTCGTTTGTGTGGGAGGGGTGGCAATATCAGAAGTGTGTTCTTAGAAACTTGCGCTAAAATGCCAATTTCAGGCAGCGCTGGTGGGGAGATTTATGACCAACCAAAAAACTGGTCTTAGCGGTAACAGCAGAAGTGCAGCCTATCCAGCCATGATGCACAGTCCCCATATGCACATAGAACAAGATAAATTAGCTTCTTGCGCCTGTAAACCTCATATTTAGAAACATAAAAAATGAATGTTTTTCCCATTTCGTTTCATTTGATTGAAAAACCAAGCATACTGTCAATGAAGGCTGATTATTTTTGTCCTGCCCAATGCATTCGCCAAGTAGTCAAGAATATCATAAAGGGTTTGACTTAGAGAATGCGTTGAAATAAATATTAATAAATAAAGCTTTACTAAAATATAAAGTTTGGGAGCATCCCCTTTTTATTTATGTAGGCTATTGTACTTTATTTTTGCCAGCTCCTGTTATTATTTTGGATGTGTGTGAAAACCCCTCCATGTAGGCTATCGTGGAATGAGAGATGAGATGAACTGGTGACATTCATATTTAGAAACATTTAAGTTATTTTCCTTTAACAATTGCTTGTTTTCCGTTTCGTTTGATTGAAAAACAAGCCCTTATAGGCTACCCTTACCCTGCTATAACAAAAGCTGGTTCAACAGCAATGTGTCTGGTGTCTATCCTATCATGGCCATGCATTAGCGAAGTAGCCTATCCATACAAGGTTTCTAAATGGTGTACTCGTGAGGCTTTTGCTGTCATGCTTTTGCATGATTCACAATTCACATTGGCCTACCTGCAGTGCATAGGCTACTCCATTCGGCATGTATCCATTCCCATTTCCAAAGAGCACCTCTTGTCAAGTTACCAAAGACACGGTCCTCCAAACATCTTCAAATTATTCAGTAGTATAACATATCAACGGTAGGCTAAATCTTTCTTATGGAGAACATGCCTCACACATACAATACAATTTATGGGAGCCTAGTATTTTTATTTGAGGAGAAGTGCGATGTGTAAAGGCCTATAGCCTACTCGTTGAAGCCAATTACAACAACACTCCAAACATATTGAGCAAACACTGGATTTTTTGGTTTGTTGCTGTTGCTATTACTCATTACGGTGGCCTATGCTATTTAATAAACTGTATCAATCTTCAATGGACTAGGAAGAGAATATTCCATGCCCTCAGCCGAATTGGAGTTCATGACAACGCTAAGACCGTCAATAACCTAAAGAACTTGAGACAATGGCATGCAGTATTGAGCCATGGAACATGTTGATTAGCCAGTGAGTGACCAATCCCTCATCACACCTACAATTGATTTATTCATCAAAACCCAGCCCTTTCACACCACCGGCAGCTATTGCGCTCATAATTCCCGCAGTGAAAATAGCCAAAATATTTCTGACCCCCCCCCAGAGCTATATCCCTACCGCCAGCACTAAGATTTACCATTGTGTTAGGTTTGTTAAAATAGAGCCCCAAGCGTTCTTTTTAATCAAAGTAGTGTTTATATTTCTTCCTTTTTAACTCTCCATTTTATCATACAGTAGCTGATCTGCTGTGGTTCTTGTATAAACAGTCTTGGGCAGTATCAGACAGATCCCATTTTACATTAGCCTTTAATTTGTATTACTCTTTTAAAGGGACACTGACCATAAACTCCTTTATTGAAGCAATTATAGTCCCTTTTAGATTTAATGTATTTGTCTTTCAGACTAAATTCATGTGACTGTCTGTAGGTTATTGCAATGTTATTCAAATACTGTTAAACTCTCAAACGTGTATGTCAATAATATACAACTTACAATGGAACAGTCAGTCATTTTGATTAAACATATATATTTTGATAATCCTGTAATGTGAAAGTCAACCTTCAAAATAGTTGTTTTTATAGTATCTTAGACATGGGTCTTGTGCAGTGATCTAGCGGTGAAAAGAATAGGTGGGTAAACACTGATTAGTCTCAAAAACCTGACCCTAGGCAACACAATGACTAGGGCAGGGTTTCCCAAACTCTGTCCTCGGGACCCCAAGGGGTGCATGTTTTGTTTTTTGCCGTTCAAAGAATCAACTAAACATCAAGCTTTGATCATTTGAATCAGCTGCGTAGTGTTAGGGCAAAACAAAAATGTGCCACCCTTTGCGTCCCGAAGACGGAGTTTGGGAAACGCTGGACTAGGATCTTTATGAGTTATTTTGGCATAGAGGAACCACGTCACTGCCTACTGTACGTCGATAAGGGACATTTTTTTTAAAATCTGGCGACTCCACCAGAACGTCACGAGTTTGCAGGCAAAGCCTTTGCAGGGGTTTTAGTAGTTGATGCAAACTAGCCACTTGCGAAATGCCTTCATAAAAATTACCTCCATGATCTCCATCTTGCTAGCTACTATTTTGTATTTTGTTAAAGTGGATAAACTACTGACATAGACAGTGACGTAGTTCCTCTAAGAAAATAGTCCATCATTGAAACCAGACCCTAGTCACTGTGTTGCCTCGGGTCGGGTTTTCGAGACTAAATGCTGATCACTGTAACGCTCTCTATAAAATAAAATAAAAGTAACGCTCCCTGTACTTTCGATTCATTTTTCTGCATAAGGTGGTAAATGCCCGCAAAAAAAGAAATCGGTGCGTAAACAGCGTTTACAGTACGTGCACTTACCACTGGTCTTTTGCACATTATTGTTGATTACTGTAAGTTGAGTGATTCATGATAGTTTGAAACTAACTCTTTATGCTCTTTAAAATCTAAATTATCCTTCCTCTAAATCCAGAACGATGATCACAGACTAGTAGTGTGAGTACTTCATACAGGCTTATGTCAGATACCTAAAGTACATGCTTAAATTGTTTATTTTGACCTGCACAGCTTCAATGGCCACCATTTTTCACCCTTGGGGAACTCATAAGGGACTCATAGATACATGATCTGTAGTAGTTACAGTAAAGCAGGTACTTAAACTCTTTAAAAAGAAAGGAGGATTGAAATCTCTGCCACCCAGAGGCAACAATAAGGAGTAGGTATCTCAGACGAGTGGGATGGGAGCCTTTGTGAGAGATTCACCGGGCTTTTTCAGAGTGGGACGCCAAATTCTGTGTTGCCCTCCTGACTAAGCCCCAGGAAGTCCATCTTCGACTCTAACCTCCTCCATTGATTTGATGTGTTAAAATTGGTTCCAGGGTGCATTGATATTTCAGCCATCCATATTGTGCTTTGAGCAAGGATTACATGTTTAGAGGCAGCAGATATTTCGCCAGCATAAAGGTGGTTTCAGCTTGGTGGAGCCCTTATCAGTGGATAGGAGACTCTGGCGCATTCAGAAGGCTAAAATCCCATTTAATTGAATTTCTTTTTAGACATACAAGCTTAGAGGGTTTTTGGCATTCACTTTAACTCTGTCTCTCTGGGTGTTTAAATTCCTCTTGCTGTAAAAGACCAGTCCACAAAGGAACTTGAAAATACCAAATGTATCTAGTTATTTTTTCTACCCTCGGTCTACCTCTTTCCATGTCAGTTATTATATAATTTCAATGAATACTTGCCAGAAATTGAGTTTATCTTCCAAAAATATATATTTAATTTCAAGTGCTGATTTACTGTGTTTAAAAAACGGTAGTGGAGAGAGGCTATTCAAGCCGCCGTAGCTTCGTTGCCGACAGGCAGCACATCATGAATGAGCCCTATAAACGATGCTATCTACGCCGTCTGATGTATGTAATGCATTGGCAGGAGGGCTTTTTGAAAGGGGAGAGCTCCTGTGAATGAATGACTCTTACAGATGTAGAGAGGGGTCACAATAAGGCTCAGATCGTGTCTGTAAGTGGCAGTTTATTCAGACCAGAAATGCTATTCATAATATCTATCTCATGTTCACATGTTGAGAGCAGAGTATCATTTTTCGTGTTAAGAAAAAGATAACAAAACATGCAAAGTGCTGTGAAAGCCACCTGCTATTTGAATTAGTATGGAAATACAATCTAGATGCCATGTTGACAATTAAACATTTTAAATGATTTCTTACAGAATATTGTAACATTTGCCCAGTGGTGTAAAGTACTTAAGTAAAAATACTGTAAAGCACTACTTAAAGGAAAATTCCACCCAAAACTATATTTTGGTATATGCTACATTAGTCCATTTTGACATAGTCCCAAAATGTTTTCCTTGTCAGCAATCAAGTTTTCAAGATATGTAACTTTCAAAACACAGAAATCATCCCTGTATGATGCATTTTGCATCATATGATGCAAAACGCAGGATCATATGATGCAAAATGCATCATACAGGGATGATTTCTGTATTTTGAAAGCCCCAGGTATCTGTGCTTTGCTTTACTATTTATATTTTTTACAACTTTTACTTTTACTCCACTACATTCCATAAGAAAATAATGTACTTTTTACTCCATACATTTTCCCTGACACCCAAAAGTACTTGTTACATGTTGAATGCTTAGCGGGACAGGAAAATGATCCAAGTCACACACTTATCAAGAGAACATCCCTGGTCATCCCTACTGCCTCTGATCTGGCGGACTCACTAAACACAAATGCTACATTTGTAAATGATGTCTGAGTGTTGGAGTGTACCCTTGGCTATCAATTAATTTTTTTAACAAGAACATTGTGTCGTCTGGTTTGCTTAATATCAGTCATTTGAAATGATTTATACTTTAACTTTAACTTTTCATGCTTAAGGGGTCCTGTGTGACTCAGGGGTCCCATGTGGCTCAATTGGTAGAGCATAGTGCTTGTAATGCCAAGGTTGTGGGTTTGATTCCCACAGGAGGCCAGTATGAAAAAATGTATGCACTCACTACTATAAGTCGCTCAGGATAAGAGCATCTGCTAAATGACTAAAATGTAAGTATATTTAAAACCAAATACTTTCACTCAAGTAGTACTTTACTTGGTAACTTTTACTTACTTAATTTTCTATTTAGGTATCTTTACTTTTACTAAAGTATGACAATTGGGTACTTTTTCCACCACAGCATTTGCCAATTTCTCCTAAAGAGGAGGCTAAAGAGTACAATTTTAAGTCCTATTTTCACAGCATTCTGAATCATAGAAAGATGCAACAAAGACTGCGTCTGGTGTTTTATGCAATGTTCTACCTCCTTGTTATGCTCTAATGATAACTAGCAAAACATCTAATTAGGAAATAAAACAGAATTATTCCCCCCACACACTCAGACCAGCATATTTTGGTGCATTTTGTTGACGTTTTCCCCTCCCTTCACTTTGAAAGTATTTGTCTTGCTGAGTGACTTCCTCTTTAATGAAACCCTCAAATGCTTTAGTGTGGAGTGTGATTTAAGCACCCTGCAGACGGCTATGATTCAAAAACTTGGTTCTGCATCAGCTCTGAACGTTATCTGAAGGCTCTTCATGCACAGCTGCCTAAATGACAGTTTAATGGCCCACTGTAAAGGCTACTTATTCTGTATCAGTATCCAATGGAAAATGGCTAATGATGAGAATGGGGGATGGGGGGTAGCTGGGTGCATGCAGGGAAAGCGGATGAGCATGGCGGGACGACAAAGTGAGTCTCAGGGCCTAGCTGTCATCCAAATTGTTTAGGCAGGAGTCATCATCAATGGCCTTCCAGACCTTGGTTCAAAACAGTTCAGGAGAAAAAGGTTTAAGGATGTCGGAAGATTTCCCCAAGTGAAGGCAATGTAGTTGATGCAATTTAGATCAGGTAGGTACTTGTTATGAGGAGCTTCATCATCGGTCCACTGATTTAAGTCACATACTGTAGGTAACAGTACCAATCTGTCTAACCAAAGAGTTTCATATTTTATCCTCCTAGAGCCCCAACCTGTCCATCCCTGAGCAACTGGAATACTTATGTTCAGGTCAAGGATGGTGATAGTTCTTGCCCCAGGCCTGTGAATTTAACATGCTTTCCCAATGTCACGCAGTCTAAGGAGTGAGTGGCCCCCTGTATCTAAATACATTCATAATGTCAGCGGGCCAGAGGCCCTGAGGGAAGGGTAATGGATGTCCAGAAGTAGAGTTATGTAATGCAGCGCTTCAGCCCGCTCTCTCCAGTCCATTCCCTCCCTCTCTCTCTCTCCCCCTAGAACAGACTGACCAGCCACAAACACACACACACACATGCACACACACACACACGCAGAGCAGAGAGAGAGTCTCCCAGGCTGGCTACAATGGGCATCACATCAGAGCATAATGTGATTCCTCACCTCGGCTAGAACGAAACCCAAACTCTATGAATTATTACAATCCCAGTCAATCTTGGCAAGCCAGCAGTGGGCCATGGAGTGTGAAGGCCTTTGTCTGGTGTTTAAGTTACCATGGAAGATGAAATAGTCACAGCGCCACCATGGCCCGCCAGCTCCCCTTATCATGGGCCTTGTATCTTCTATCTTCAAATAATGTTTTGTCTTTTTACTTGCTATCACAGTTGTATAAATGGAAAAAAGGAATCTCATTTCTCTCTGTGGCTTTTTTGCGCTCTCTTTTTTTGGGGGGGGGGGGGGGGGGGGGTTAAAGTGGTACCGTCAGTGGCTGGCACTGAGCCATGGAGCAGGAGCAGGATAAGGAGTCATTTTTCTCTACTTCTGCACCTGGAACAAGGAAAAAAATCATGCAGCTGCTTGCTGCTCTGGGATACTTGATGCTCGCTAGAGAACATCACAGAGAGAAGAAAAGGATTTCATTTGAAATCATATTTCACAATTTAAAGTGATATTACTATACTGTACATAAGGTTTTTGTGGGAGTATCCAGTGTGGTATTGTAGAAATGTTGGAATATTGTCTGCAAAACGTTGTCTATCAATGGATTGATAATGAGGTAGAAGGCTGTTTTAATTGATTTTATGTTAAAGGCTCACAATACATTGTGTGTAAAGTTGTAGTGAGGAAGTTGATAAGGATATGCCTGAGGGATCTCTTTCTTTCATTCAGCTTATTGCCTATTGCCCTAAGCATCATCACCTGGGAGTGGTACTCTCTGTTCCATTTTGATCATCTTTTCTCTTAATGTTTGTTTTGACACTTTAGAGTTGACTCCATGCCAGATTGCTTCTTGAGACACACACGCACGCACTCACACACGCACACACACACATACACACACACACACACACACACACACACACACACACACACACACACACACACACACACACACACACACACACACACATACACACACCCACACACACACACACACATCCATGCACAGGTGCACATACACTCACACAGGTACACTCACACAGTCTTTTGTTACCCTCTCTCCCTCACACACACATACGTCATATAGTGTAATCTCAAATTGGATCTGGTCTGTGAATTTTTTAATTATCTGAAGAGCACATTCCTTTTCAGGAAAATAATTCTGAAGTTATGAGGCAGAAATGATAGGCCATCAGGCCTTGGGGAGCTCTGTATCGGTGTGTATCCTTAACTTTATCTCCCTGTGTAAGTACTGAGCGTTGCATCCTGATCTCCAGCAATAATAACAGTCCACACCGCCTCACATTAATCCTGTCCTAGCCATTCACACCATAGTAATGGAACGCATTCAGTTGCAGAAGGGAGGGAGTCTACTACATTTGGTTGGCATTTCATGGCATGGAAAGAAATCAGCAGCGCTACTTGGTGTCTATCTATTCCTAACCCCTGTATCTCCTAACTTGATCTGTTGTCTAAATTACCAAATTAGTATTTTATATGGCTTTCTATTTTACACAGGTTACCAAATTAGTATTTTATATGGCTTTCTATTTTATACAGGGATCAGTGTTATCTGCTCCCATGTTTGTTGACATTGCACTTTTGGGGCTATATGAAAATAATGCACTGTACATTCATTTAGCTACAGGGGACATGTATTGATTGAAACGTAAAAGTTTTTCTTGCTTGCAACAGAATATTCACATAACATTAACCAAGTATAGATTTATCCTAAGGGCACCATTCCCAATCACAGGGCAGCAACTTCAATGATTTCATAAAAGGAGTGAAGGTTAGAAATTAATGAATTGATCTTCTGTTTTAAGAAGGATAGTGATTGACCACAGACACTTATATAAAAGTCAGCAGGTACATTACATATCTAACAATCATAAGACATTTTTGTAAAATATGCTTCTCTGTTTTATTCATACATTTAATAATTTTTCTACCAAGTAAGTTAATTGAGAAGAAGTCGCTCCTTTTCAATAAACTGATTGTGAGCACTAGGAAAATAGGATAAATCAATAATAGCTACAGAACCAAACTATCTTGTCGTTATATCCGAGGAATAACCTTATAAACTGACCATGTCCTTTTATCTGTTAATAGATCCTACTATTCAATGTAATAGAGAGCCAATAAAGACGTATAATTGAAACAGTTTCAATAGTGTCTGTGTGGTTACTTCTAATCAGTCCTAATGGATTCACCTACCTTAATTGGAATTGCCCCCATCAACTTTTGTCTCTGAGTGTCGTCGAGAGCCCAAGTCTATCATGATGATCCAAGTCAAATCCATTAACAGTCCACTTAGCTGGAGCCTTAAATATTTGCATGTAATCAGTGGTGTGTATTGAAGGATGCCAAAGGAAGCCAGGCTAGCTTGCTAAATCGGCCCTTTCCTAAGCCATATATGGAGATGGGGATTTGGACTTGTTGTTTTGACTTAATTCTCTGTACAGGCCAATGATTATGACAGCGATTCTGATCTAACCATAAATTAATATGTTGTGCGACTGGCCTGACACTATTGAAGTTCAATATGTAGCCTAGATGTAGCCTAGTAGTCTCACGTTAACTAGCTAGCTAGCTAACTTAGCTGGTTCATTGTTGCCCATGCTAGGAAGTTAGGCTAGCAAGCATTTTAGCTAGGTAGCCTATGACAACAAAAACTAAAAGTTTACTGTATGACAGAGCCATATACCGTTTTGCCAACATGAAAGAGAGGAGGATGGCATTGGCATTCAAGTAGGGTGAGTCAACATGTTTTGTTTCACTTGCGCGCGCGCACACACACACACACACAGAAATCAGTACCATGGACAGCCACATGATATTTAGCAACATTGATTAGACTAAATTGTTTTTTATATCTTTAAGTTTGTTTTCAGTGTATTAAACTAAGCATATATAGCTTTGTTGATTTGATGATGTTTAACCCTTGGCCTACAAAATCTAATTAACATAATACAAAAATCCCCATCAAAATCCATCTGTTTAAGATAGAGATATGTTTTTTTGCATGGTCTGCGTCTCAATCCACCACATCCTCCGATATCTCCCTTCCGCATCTGCGGTGAAAGGTGGCAGAGCTAGAGTAGTGTTCGTCAGACCGTGAGACATCCTGAAAATTGGTCTTCTCATGAAAACATCTGCAGCGTCCGAACGGTTTGCTCTAGGATGCCCACAAGCCTCAAAAGACTTGTCTGAAGTCGATACAGCCTCTTCTGCCAACTTCTGTCTGTAGAGTCTATGACCCCTCTGTGGAAAGCTGAGACTCTCACGAACACGTGTTCTCCATTTTGCTCTAGGACGTACAGTATATATGGATATAGTTTAGTGCCTACAATAGGGGGATAAATACAGGTAAAAAATCAATAAAAACATGAACAAGAGTTTCCTGATCTGTCTTATATCTCTCAGATACAGTATATGACAGACACTTCAGTGTCACGATCGTCTAAAACAGGAGACCAAGGCGCAGCGTTGCGAGTGAACATGATGACTTTAATTAGAAAAGCACGTATACAAAACAAAAGACAAAAGTGAAGTCCAACAGTGACAAATGACTGAACTTGGAACAAAAACCCACAAACCCCACAGGAAAACATACAGAAATAAATATGGCTCCCAATCAGAGATAACGAGCCGACAGCTGACACTCGTTACCTCCGATTGGGAGTCATTGACCAAACCTAGAAATACAACACTTAGAAACACCCAACCAAACATAACAAAATACACCCTGGCTCAAATACAAAAGTCCCGGAGCCAGAGTGTCACAGTACCCCCCCCTAAAGGTGCGAACTCCGGGCGCACCAGCATACAGTCTAGGGGAGGGTCTGGGTGGGCGTCTGTCCACGGTGGCGGTTCTGGCCCTGGTCGTGGTCCCCACCCCACCTTAGTCACTATCCGCTTCCGTAGCCTCCTCCACATGACCACCCCCCAACTAAACCCCACTGGATTAAGGGGCGGCACCGGACTAAAGGGCAGCACCGGACTAAGGGGCAGTACCGGACTAAGGGGCAGCACCGGGCTAAGGGACAGCACCGGGCTAAGGGACAGCACCGGACTCAATGGCGGATCCTGGCTGGCTGGCTCTGGCGGATCCTGGCTGGACGGCTCTGGCGGATCCTGGCTGAACGGCTCATGGCTGGCTGACGGATCTGGCTGCTCATGGCTGGCTGACGGATCTGGCTGCTCATGGCTGGCTGACGGATCTGGCTGCTCATGGCTGGCCGACGGATCTGGCTGCTCATGGCTGGCCGACGGATCTGGCTGCTCATGGCTGGCCGACGGATCTGGCTGCTCATGGCTGGCCGACGGATCTGGCTGCTCATGGCTGGCCGACGGATCTGGCTGATCCGGTCTGGCGGAAGGCTCTGGCTGATCCGGTCTGGCGGAAGGCTCTGGCTGATCCTGTCTGGCGGAAGGCTCTGGCTGATCCTGTCTGGCGGAAGGCTCTGGCTGATCCTGTCTGGCGGAAGGCTCTGGCTGATCCTGTCTGGCGGAAGGCTCTGGCTGATCCTGTCTGGCGGAAGGCTCTGGCTGATCCGGTCTGGCGGAAGGCTTTAGCGGCTCCGGTCTGGCGGACGGCTCTGAAGGCTCATGGCAGACGGGCGGCTTATGCAGCGCTTGGCAGACGGACAGTTCAGACGGCGTTGGGCAGACAGGCAGTTCAGGCGCCGTTGGGCAGACGGCAGACTCTGGCCGGCCGAGACGCACTATAGGCCTGGTGCGTGGTGCCGGAACTGGTGGTCCCGGGCTGAGGACACGCATCTCAGGGCTAGTGCGGGGAGAAGGAACAGGGCATGCTGGACCCTGGGGACGCACATAAGGCCTAGTGCGTGGTGCCGGAACTGGTGGTCCCGGGCTGAGGACACGCATCTCAGGGCTAGTGCGGGGAGCAGCAACAGGACGCACAGGACTCTGGGGACACACAGGAGGCTTGGTGCGTGGTGTAGGCACTGGTGGTACTGGGCTGGAGCGGGGAGGTGGCGCCGGAAATACCGGACCGTGCAGGCGTACTGGCTCCCTTGAGCACTGAGCCTGCCCAACCTTACCTGGTTGTATACTCCCCGTCGCCCGACCAGTACGGGAAGGAGGAATAACCCGCACCGGGCTATGTGGGCGAACCGGGGACACCATGCGTAAGGCTGGTGCCATGTAAGCCGGCCCGAGGAGACGCACTGGTGGCCTGATGCGTTGGGCCGGCTTCATGACATCCGGCTCAATGCTCAATCTAGCCCGGCCGATACGTGGAGCTGGAATGTACCGAACCGGGCTATGCCTGCGTACAGGAGACACCATGCGCTCTACTGCGTAACACGGTGTCTGCCCGTACTCTCGCTCTCCACGGTCAGTCCAGGGAGTAGGCGCAGGTCTCCTACCTGACTTCGCCACACTCCCTTTTAGCCCCCCCCCAAGAAATTTTTGGGTAGTACCCACGGGCTTCCAGCCTCGACTCCGTGCTGCCTCCTCATACCACCTCCTCTCGGCTTTAGCTGCCTCCAGCTCTTCACGAGGGCGGCGATATTCTCCCGGTTGTGCCCAAGGACCCTTTCCAGCCCGTATCTCCTCCCATGTCCATGAATCCTTTGGAGGCGTCCATAAATCCTGTGTAGGTAGGTCCTGTTGCCGCTTGACACGCTGCTTGTTGCAGTAATCCAGACGGGAGATGACAAGTGCCTGGATTAGGACCTGTGCCGCTTCCTGTGTAAGGCAGGGTCGTACTCTCTGAATGTTGTAGAGCATGAACCTACAGGATCGGGTCACCGCCTTGATGTTAGCGGAGAACGACAGGGTGTTGTCCAGGGTCACGCCAAGGCTCTTCGCACTCTGGGAGGAGGACACAATGGAGTTGTCAATCGTGATGGCGAGATCATGGAACGGGCAGTCCTTCCCCGGGAGGAAGAGCAGCTCCGTCTTGCCGAGGTTCAGCTTGAGGTGGTGATCCGTCATCCACACTGATATGTCTGCCAGACATGCAGAGATGCGATTCGCCACCTGGTTGGGGAAAGTGGGAAAGGAGAAGATTAGTTGTGTGTCGTCTGCGTAGCAATGATAGGAGAGGCCATGTGAGGATATGACAGAGCCAAGTGACTTGGTGTATAGCGAGAATAGGAGAGGGCCTAGAACTGAGCCCTGGGGGACACCAGTGGTGAGAGCACGTGGTGCGGAGACAGATTCTCGCCACGCCACTTGGTAGGAGCGACCGGTCAGGTAGGACGCAATCCAAGAGTGAGCCACGCCGGAGATGCCAAACTCGGAGAGGGTGGAGAGAAGGATCTGATGGTTCACAGTATCAAAGGCAGCAGACAGGTCTAGAAGGACAAGAGCAGAGGAGAGAGAGTTAGCTTTAGCAGTGCGGAGAGCCTCCGTGACACAGAGAAGAGCAGTCTCAGTTGAATGACCAGTCTTGAAACCTGACTGGTTTGGATCAAGAAGGTCATTCTGAGAGAGATAGCAAGAGAGTTGGCTATAGACGGCACGCTCAAGAGTTTTGCAGAGAAAAGAAAGAAGGGATACTGGTCTGTAGTTGTTGACATCAGAGGGATCGAGTGTTGGTTTTTTGAGAAGGGGTGCAACTCTCGCTCTCTCTTGAAGACGGAAGGGACATAGCCAGCGGTCAAGGATGAGTTGATGAGCGAGGTGAGGTAAGGGAGAAGGTCACCGGAGATGGTCTGGAGAAGAGAGGAGGGGATAGGGTCAAGCGGGCAGGTTGTTGGGCGGCCGGCCGTCACAAGTCAAAACCATAGTGCATTATAATTAAAATGTATTTAGCCTCCTGTAATGTAAAGGGTGGTGGTGGTGCTGTAAGTGCACATTGAGCAGCAATGGTCTGCTGTGTCTCTGCCACTGAATGGCTGACAGCCATCCTGGCTGCCTGTCTCTCTGCAATGCCGCCAGTGTCTCTCCCTTCACTGTTAAATGATCAAATGCACACCTGCCATAGTCACATTGCACTGATTGCAGTGACACCATGAATTGGTTGAAGGACATAGGAATAATTAATTAAGTGATGTTGTTGATGATAAAGCAGGACAAAATGACAATGGGTTCACCTTAAATTCTTCGACAGTCTCAGTGGACTTAAATATGAATATGGGGGTCCATAGATTTCTCAGACACTTGCACCAAGTACTCACCATCTCCCATCACATTTCCAAATGACCCGTGATAGCTGCTCCTTCATGCTTGATGTGCACTCTGCCTCTTATCTCCATATAGGGTCATGGTCAATAAGCAATTAGTATTTTATGACAAAGTGTAAGCGCCTACATCAAGCTGGTTTGGCAGGTTGCCATCGGAGATGATTTTTATGGCAGAATTCAAGTCATGTCCTGCAGACAGAAGTCAATGTTTATGACCGTAGCAAGTACATAACCTCTAAATGTCCATACAAAATAATTTAACATGAGATAGGCAATTAGGCTCGTGTTTACTCACTAACAAAGACCTATTGTGTAAATACAAGATCACACTGTTCTGTTTTTCTGTTGTTTGGCTGTATGGACATTTTTGTATTGTACAGGACGAGTTTAACATTCCACTTAATAAGTGGTTTATGTCCAGGGTTGGGTAGGTTACTTTCTAAATGTAATCCATTCAAATTACTCGTTACCTGTCCAAAATTGTAATCAGTAATGTAACTTTTGGATTACCCAAACTCGGTAATGTAAACTGATTACTTTCTGTTACATTTGGATTACTTTCCCAGTAAGAGGCATTCGAAGAAGACAAAAAACATCCATCAATGTGTCCAGGTTGGGGAGTAAGTAATTACATGCAATCCGTTAGAAGTAACTGATTACAAAAAAACGGTAATCCGTTACGTTACCAGCTAAAATATTGTAATCAGATTACAGATACTTTTGAAAAACTATATTACTTCTAGGATTACTTTTAAATTCAGAAAGGATGTTTGTGAAAACATTTTTTGACACCTTTCTGTTTTCTCAATGACAATATGACATTCAAATCAGCATAGAAAACAGGCGCAAGTTTAAATTTGTTCCACCTGAGGGAGTCAGACCACAAGTCAGAAACCGCTATGATGACACAACAAATGTGTTTGATGGATCACGGGAAAAGAGCAGCAATAGGCTTTTGTAGGCTACAGTCCAAGCTACAGTATGTCATCCAATGGTGCAAGATATCAAAGTCTCACCAACAAAAATGTAAACAATAGGCCTATAGCAAATGCAGCATATGGCATACATTTTTCACATGCAATTAGCAGTCTTCAGTAGTGCTCAAAGCATGCCTTTCCATGAGAGCAGCATTTCTTTTTCAACTTGAAGTAATGAGCACAATCAGTCCTCCACAATAACTAAATAAACAACACAGGCTAATAAGTCCTAAGCTGACTAAACTCCACTCCATTGTAGTCAGCTAACAAGTCCTTAGTTTTTGGGTTATGCTCAGGTAAAACAATTTGGCTAATCTATATTTCCATATTCCCAAGTCCTATTCTTGAGATCAAGGGGTATTAAATTAATTGGAATGACTGGAAATCTGACAGACTTTGGTTTTTAATGTAAAGGTATTGTCACGCCCTGACATTGAGATCTCTAGATGGGTTGGTCAGGGTGTGAAATCTAATTTATATATTTCTATGTTGGCCGGGTGTGGTTCCCAATCAGAGGCAGCTGTCGGTCGTTGTCTCTGACTGGGGATCATACTTAGGCAGCCATGTTGCCTACCTTAGTTGTGGGATCTTGTTTCTGTTTGGCTTGTTTGATGTTTAGCTTCTTGAACTTCACGTTCTGTTGGATTTTGTAATTTTGTCAGTGTTTATTAAAATAAATGACTATGTACGCATACCACGCTGCACCTTGGTCCGATCCTTTACACAACGAACGTGACAGAAGATCCCACCACCAACAGACCAAGCAGCGTGGCCAGGAGGAGCAGACATGCTGGACACAGGTGGGGAAAACATTCTGGACATGGGAGGAGATATTGGCCGGTAAGGGACCCTGGGCGAAGGAAGAAGCCCAGGCAGGAGAGAAAAAACGGCGACTCAAAAGGTCCCGATCACGAAGGAAGCCCGAGAGGCATCCCCAAGAAAATGTTGGGGGGGGGGCACACGGGGTGGTTGGCGATGCAGCAGGAGGCCCTGGAAGGGCTGATAGTGGAGAGGGAGATAGCGATAGAAGAAGCCGCTATGATAGATGCCCTCCAAGAACTGCAGCTCAGTACTCTGAGAGAGGAGACCACCGCCTTACGGGAGCTGTTAGTTAAGAGGGAGCAGGAGCTCTCCCTTCAGAAGGAGGTGCTGCAGGAGGCCCACAGGGAGAAGGAGTCAGTGGATGCACGGAGAGAGGAGCTGGCCAAGCAACAGGAGGAGCTGAGAGAGGAGTTAACCCTCCAGCAGCAGAGCGCTCAGTCCTTAGAGCAGAGGTTGGCGGAGCCAGGTTCAGCAGAGCCAACTCCTCGCACTCGCTTTGAGGAGCGTGTGACCGTGCAGGCACCAGGCTATGCGCCGGCTTTACGCACTGTGCCGCCAGTGCACCTTCACAGATTGGTACGGCCCGTGCCTGCTCCTCGCACCAAACCAGTGGTGCGTGTCTCCAGCCCGGTGCGCCCCGTACCTGCTCCTCGCACCAAACCAGTGGTGCGTGTCTCCAGTCCGGTACGGCCCATACCTGCTCCTTGCACCAAACCAGTGGTGTGTGTCCCCAGCCTGGTACGGCCCGTACCTGCTCCTCGCACCAAACCAGTGGTGCGTGTCCCCAGCCTGGTACGGCCCGTACCTGCTCTTCGCACCAAACCAGTGGTGCGTGTCCCTAGCCTGGTACGGCCCGTGCCTGCTCCTCGCACCAGACCAGTGGTGCGTGTCCCCAACCCGGTACGGTTTGTGCCTGCTCCTCGCACCAAACCAGTGGTCCGTGTCCACAGCCCAGTGCGTCATGTGCCAGCGCCCCGCACTTGCCGGGCTCCAGTGATGATCCATGGCACGAAGCCTCCTTTGATGATCCATGGCATGAAGCCTCCAGTGGTGATCCATGGCACGAAGCCTCCTGTGATGATCCATGGTACGAAGACCCCAGTGATGGTCCATGGCCCGGAGCCTCCTGCGACGGTCTGCAGTCCAAAGCCTCCAGAGACGGTCTGCAGTCCAGAGTCTCCAGCTCCGGTCAGCTGCTTTACTCTAGTGCCAGAGCAGTCCGCTCCACCGGTGCCTAGTCCAGCGCCGGTCAGCTGCTCCACTCCTGTGCCAGAGCAGTCCGCTCCACCGGTGCCAAGTCCAGCTCCAGTTATCTGCTCCACTCCAGTGCCAGAGTAGTCCGCTCCACCGATGCCTAGTCCAGCTCCGGTCAGCTGCTTCACTCCAGTGCCAGAGCAGTCCGCTGCACCGGTGCCTAGTCCAGCTCCGGTTATCTGCTCCCTACCAGAGCCGGGGCAGTCCGCTTCACCATTGCCCAGTCCGGATCCAGGCGTCTGCTCTTCCCCCATGCCAGAGCCATCCGCTCCACCGGGGTCCGAGCCGGAGCCAGATGTCAACCCCTCTCCAGGGTCGGGGTCTCCCACACCAGGGTCCGGACAGGACTTGGTGCATCGCGGGAGGACTGCTGGGCCGGGACCAGACGTCAACCACTCTCCAGGGTCGAGGGCTCCCACACCAGGGTCCAGACAGGGCTTGGTGCATTGTGGGAGGACTGAGAGGGGGAGCATCGCACCGGGTCCAATCCTGTACTCAACGAACGTGACATAAGATCCCAACACCAACGGACCAAGCAGCGTGCCCAGGAGGAGCAAACACCCTGGACACAGGTGGGGAAGATGTGGTCTTGGGAGGAGATATTTCCTGCTCCCCGCACCAAACCAGTGGTGCGTGTCGCCAGCCCGGTACGCCCCCTACCTTCTCCCCGCACCAAACCAGTGGTGCGTGCCTCCAGCCCAGTACGCCCCGTACCTGCTCCTCGCACCAAACCAGTGGTGTGTGTCGCCAGCCCGGTACGCCCCGTGCCTGCTCCTCGCACCAAACCAGGGGTGCGTGTCTCCAGTCCGGCACGGCCTGTGCCTGCTCCTCGCACCAAACCAGTGGTGCGTGTCTCCAGTCCGGTACGGCCCGTGCCTGCTCCTCGCACCAAACCAGTGGTGCGTGTCTCCAGTCCGGTACGGCCCATGCCTGCTCCTCGCACCAGACCAGTGGTGCATGTTCCCAGCCCGGTGCGGCCCATGCCTGTTCCTCACACCAGACCAGTGGTGCGTGTCCCCAGCCTGGTACGGCTGGTGCCAGAGCAGTCCGCTCCACCTGTGCCCAGTCCAGCTCCGGTCAGCGGCTCCACTTCAGTGCCAGAGCAGTCTGCTCCACCGGTGCCTGGTCTAGCTCTGGTCAGCTGCTCCACTCCAGTGCCAGAGCAGTCCGTTCCACCGGTGCCTAGTCCAGCTCCGGTCAGCTGCTCCACTCCAGTGCCAGAGCAGTCCGCTCCACCGGGGTCCAGTCCAGCTCTGGTCAGCTGCTCCAGTCCAGAGCCAGAGCAGTCCGCTCCACCGGGGTCCAGTTCAGCTCTGGTCAGCGGCTCCACTACAGTGCCAGAGCAGTCCGCTCCACCGGTGCCTAGTCCAGCTCCGGTCAGCTGCTCCACTCCAGTGCCAGAGCAGTTCGCTCCACCGGGGTCCAGTCCAGCTCTGGTCAGCTGCTCCAGTCCAGAGCAAGAGCAGTCCGCTCCACCGGGGTCCAGTTCAGCTCTGGTCAGCGGCTCCACTCCAGTGCCAGAGCAGTCCGCTCTACCGGTGCCTAGTCCAGCCCTGGTCGGCTGCTCCAGTCCAGAGCCAGAGCAGTCCGATCCACCGGGGTCCAGTTCAGCTCCGGTCAGCGGCTCCACTCCAGAACCAGATGTCAACTCCTCTCCAGGGTCTGGGCCTCCCACACCAGGGTCCAGACAGGGCTTGGTGCATTGTGGGAGGACTGAGAGGGGAAGCATCGCACCGAGGTCCAGACCGGACCAGGGGTGCAACGGGGAGGCAGTAAGGGAGAGGACGTCACGCCCGGAGCCGCCACCGAGGCTGAATGCCCACCCGGACCCTCCCCTAATGAGTCAGGTTGGTGCGGCCGTAGTACGCACCTTTGGGGGGGGGGGGTACTGTCACGCCCTGGCCTTGAGAGCCCGGTTTTCTTTGGTTGGTTTGGTCAGGGTGTGTATTTCTATGTGTACATTCTATGTTTGTACATCTATGTTGGCCGGGTGTGGTTCCCAATCAGAGGCAGCTGTCGATCGTTGTCTCTGATTGGGGATCATACTTAGGTAGCCATTTTGCCTACCTAAGTTGTGGGATCTTGACTCTTGTTTGGCTTGTTTGTGTGTAGCCATTGTTGTTTTGTCATGTGTTAACTTCGTTAATAAACATGTATGCATTCCACACTGCACCATGGTCCTATCCTGTACTCAACGAACGTGACAATATTTTTGCTGGTAACGTAACTGGTTATAGTTTTTTGTATTCAGATTATATGTAAGTAGTTACTCCCCAACCCTGTTTGTCAGAGAAAATAAAATGCAGCCACAGACATGTCAGTCGACATTGTGTTTCCCCAAGGCCAGCCCAGCACATATCTGCATTATAACAGAATTCATCAGGTTTCTCTATGTTATTGTCTTGGCATTACTCCACCACACACATTCGTTTTGGTATAAAACAGCTATTTTCCCCTGTTTGTTTTACCTAGCCCTAGCACAGGTATAGAGAGAGCGGTGCGCAGCAGGTTGCAATGGCTGGCCCACCTTATTTTCCCTCTGTGGAACTGCGGACCGGGCCACCAGGCAGCTTAATAGCACAGTGACAGCAAAGGAATAATTCACAAGTGGAGCTAATCAAAGGTGAAAAGGGAGAATCAGTAAACGTCGTATCCTTTTGCCACTTTCATCAATCCAGCTAACTGAATTTGAACTAAAGCTGAGCAAATTTTCCAGGGAAGGAAATTAATATGTAACACATCTGAGGTCTGGCTGGAGCCTGTGGAATTGGAAAAGTCTGCATTATATCAGACTGAGATTATTGGAAAGACAATTGGGGCAGTCTGTGTAATCAGAAAACAGTGAGGTGTGTCTATCTTATGATGGCAATGTGACCTAGTGGGCTCGCACAGAAGGACATTTTTTCTCCCCTCTCCAATTCAATCACCTGGGCTATCCGCCCTGCTGCGTGATTCTGTTTGCCCCGCACATGACAGTATCAATTCAATTACCCTGAAAATGGATACATATTCAGGTTATAAAGGGACTGGGGACAATGCAGGAGGGGAAGAGGGGAAGACAAAGAAATCCACATTTACCCCGTAATAAGTTTCATTTGGAGTCGGTTTGAAAACAATTCGGCTGTGCATTTGTCCCTGTCAGATCACATTATCCGTAAATGAAGTTTACAAAATATCAATTCAATTTCTAGAACAGGAACCCGTCGCAAAACACACAGGGGGCTGAATTGACCATATCATAACATCTGAGGGGCCCCTGGTGGCTTTCAAATATTTTCAGTCAGAGGCAATCAAAAGCAGAACGGCCCATGCTAATCCATTCAATTTCATCCTTTATACCGATGTCTTTTCCCCCGTAAACACACACACACATACATACAGTCTCCCACTGCCCTGGAGTCAAGCAGAGCACCTAGATACCATTCTGCCAATGTGGGAGAAACTCATCTATTTGCACATTTTGAATGTAAACTTTTTGGAGTGAACGGTTACTGTTCTATGATACATACTTATTCTGGGAAGGGAATAGGTGAAGAGAGAAAACACAAACATTACCGGAATTACATAGTCTATTTCATAGAATGTTATGACTGAATTCTTTAAAAATCTGACCACCTGGCCTTTTTGACTTTTGAACCTACCTGTGATGGTCATGAAGTGGTAGCTGTAGTCGGCTTCTGATGTGGGGCTCCCATCCTAACAGTACCCAGCTAACAACAAAAGTTCCCACAACTTTGGAGAATGTTTCCTTAACTCTCATTAAGTCATTACCCAATGTTTTCATAGGAATGTTCCAGTGATGTGCAAGGACTGTTTCCAAGAGAACATTATGTTAATGTCAAACAGAACATACCGAGAATGTGGTTGCCATGTTCTCAGAATATTCCATATTAATGTTGTAGGCATGTTTTATGGGAACGTTGCAAGAACATTCCTGTGTCCAGTTTTCTAAGGGTTAGGAGAATATTCCATCAACGTCCCAGAAAACATACACGGAACATGGTTTCGGCAGGTAGCCTAGCGGTTAAGAGTGTTGGGCCAGTCACCGAAAGGTTACTGATTTCACTCCCTGAGGCGGCAAGGTGGAAATATTCAGAGGGGTTGGGTTAAATGCGTAAAACACATTTAGGTTAAATGGATTCAGTTGTCCCATGTTCTCAGAATATAATATATTAAAGTTCTAGACACATTTCATGGGAACGTTGCATGAACATGTATCTAGTTTTCTGTGGGTTAGGAGAATATTTGGTAACACTTTACCTGACACCCAGCGTCATAACACGTTACGACATGTTCATAACCATGTCATACTATATCATAACAACTGACATAACCTGTCATGACACATACAGTGCATTCGGAAAGTATTCAGACCCCTTGACTTTTTCAACATTTTGTTACTTTACAGCCTTATTCTAAAATGGATATATATTTATTTCTCTTATCAATCTACACAAAATACCCATAATGACAAAGCAAAAACAGGTTTTGTAAATTTTTGCAAATGTATTAAAAAATGTTAATTAAAATATTACATTTACATAAGTATTCAGACCCTTTACTCAGTACTTTGTTGAAGCACCTTTGGCAGCGATTACAGCCTTGAGTCTTGGGTATAACGCTACAAGCTTGGCACACCTGCATTTGGGGAATTTCTCCCATTGTTCTCTGCAAATCCTCTCAAGTTCTGTCAGGTTGGATGGGGAGCGTTGCTGCACAGTTATTTTCAGGTCTCGGCAGAGATGTTAGATCAGGTTAAAGTCTGGGCTCCGGCTGGGCCACTCAAGGACATACAGAGACTTGTCCCAAATCCACTCCTGCATTGTCTTGGCTGTGTACTTAGGGTCATTGTCCTGTTGGAAGGTGAACCTTCGCCCCAGTCTGAGGTCCTGAGCACTCTGGAGCAGGTTTTCATCAAGGATCTCTCTGTACTTTTGTATTTTTTATTTTTTTTTTAATTTTATTTTAATTTTTAATTTTTTATTTTTTTCTTCGTGGGGAATGGATCAGCTTAATATTGCAGATAGATTGTATCTTATATCAATGTAATTGTCTGCATCACTTCCAATCCCCCATGTTTATTTAAATTTTTTATATATATATTTCCCTTTATTACTTTTCAACCCCACCATCCTTTCCCTACTTGGAGTAAATTAGTGAACAACAATGCCCAGGCCTCTACTTCCGGTCTATACTTACTATCTACACCTTATGGACAGAGTTAATTTTACAATAATTATATATATATATATATATATATATATATATATATATATATATATATATATATATATATTTATTTAATTTTTTTTGCTCCTGAACTTCTTCTACTCTCAACCTCTCCGATCATTTTCATGATGTCCATCCGGTTTGCTTCTAAATGCCATATCTTTCTAACTGTGCTCTTTCCCAAAAGCTCACAACATACAACCTATATACTTATTATGGACACAGTATGCTTACATTATTAGCTATCTTTGTTATTATTTGTTGTTATTTGTTATTAGTCCCATCCTTCAACTCTATTCATTACCTCCCATCTATCTCTTAACACCATCCATATAGGATTTCTATTTGCCATATATATTTCAACCGTACTGTGATGTTTTACAAAAGTTCTGAACCTTTCTATTCTCATTGCTTCTACAGATTTGTTTATTAAAAATAAACATTTTTGATAAAAGTATTATTATATTATTGATTGATTGACTATGACTTTTCAGATCACCCAGTAATGCTATCTGCAAGGTTAGTTCCAGGTAAATATTGCAATCCTTTAGCCATTCCTGGACCTGTGTCCAAAAACAAGCTACAAATGGACAGAACCAAAACAAATGATCTAATGATTCTGTCTCTTCACAGCAAAATCTGCAGAGCTGGGAAGATTGTATCCCCCATATAAATAACATTCTATTGGTAGCAAGAATTTTATATAATAATTTAAATTGAAAGATTCTAATTTTTGAATCCGGTGTCGTTTTGCGTGTCAGTTCATAAACACTATGCCATGGGATCGGTACGTCAAAGATCTCTTCCCAACTATTTTGCAATCTATATGGGACGGCTGTCAATCCTTTGGTCCTTAAGTGAAACTGATATACTTTTTTATTTATCTCTCTGTACTTTGCTCCGTTCATCTTTCCCTCGATTCTGACTAGTCTCCCAGTCCCTGCCGCTGAAAAACATCCCCACAGCATGATACTGCCACCCCCATGCTTCACCGTAGGGATGGTATTGGCCAGGTGATGCACGGTGCCTGGTTTCCTCTAGACGTGTCGCTTGGCATTCAGGTCAAAGAGTTCAATCTTATTTTCATCAGACCAGAGAATCTTGTTTCTCATGGTCTGAGAGTCCTTTAGGTGCCTTTTGGCAAACTCCAAGCGGGAGTCACGTGCCTTTTACTGAGGAGTGGCTTCCGTCTGGCCACTATACCATAAAGGCCTGATTGGTGGAGTGCTGTAGAGATGGGTGTCCTTCTGGAAGGTTCTCCCATCTCCACAGAAGAACTGGAGCTCTTTCAGAGTGACCATGGGGTTCTTGGTCACCTCCCTGACCAAGGTCCTTTTCCCCGATTGCTCAGTTTGGCCGGGCGGCCAGCTCTAGGAAGAGTCTTGGTGGTTCCAAACTTCTTCCATTTAAGAGTGATGGAGGCCACTGTGTTCTTGGGGACCTTCAATGCTGCAGAAATATTTTCGTTTCCTTCCCCAGATCTGTGCCTCGACACAATCCTGTCTCGGAGCTCTACGGACAATTCCTTCGACCTCATCATGGCTTGGTTTTTGCATTGACATGCACTGTCAAATGTTGGACCTGATATAGACAGGTGTGTGTCTTTCCAAATCATGTCCAATCAATTGAATTTACCACAGGAAGACTCCAATCAAGTTTTAGAAACATCTCAAGGATGATCAATGGAAACAGGATGCACCTGAGCTCAATTTCGAGTCTTATAGCAAAGGCTCTGAATACTTATTTAAATATGTTTATATATATATATATATATATATATATATATATATATATATATATATATATATATATATATATATATATATATATATATACACACACATTTGCAAAAATAAAAATAAAACAGTTTTTTGCATTGTCATTATGGGGTATTGTGTGTAGATTGATGAGGATTATGATTTTTTAAATCAATTTTAGAATAAAGCTGTAACGTAACAAAATGTGGAAAAAGGGAATGGGTCTGAATACTTCCCGAATGCACTGTATATTTAGACCTGTTGTGACATACAGTACCAGTCAAAAGTTTGGACACACCTACTCATTCAAGGGTTTTTCTTTATTTTTACTATTTTCTACATTGTAGAATAATAGTGAAGACATCAAAACTATGAAATAACACATATGGAATCATGTAGTAACCAAAAAAAGTTAAACAAATCAAAATATATTTTATATTTGAGATTCTTAATAGTAGCCACCCTTTGCCTGATGACAGCTTTGCACACTCTTGGCATTCTTTCAACCAGCTTCATGAGGTAGTCACCTGGAATGCATTTCAATTAACAGGTGTGCCTTGTAAAAAGTTTATTTGTTGAAATTCTTTCCTTCTTAATGCGTTTGAGTCAATCAGTTGTGTTGTGACAAGGTAGGGGTAGTATACAGAAGATAGCCCTATTTGGTAAAAGACCAAGTCCATATTATGGTAAGAACAGCTCAAATAAGCAAAGAGAAATGACAGTCCATCATTACTTTAAGTCATGAAGGTCAGTCAATCCGGAAAATTTCCAGAACTTTGAAAGTTTCTTCAAGTGCAGTCGCAAAAACCATCAAGCGCTATGATGAAACTGAATCTCATTTTATGGCTGGTTATGATACCTACATAAGAGTGTCAAAACCCATTAAACCTACCACACATGGCAAAACATTTCATTATACCATAGCCTACCTGTCAACAGTATGTTTATTTTATAGAACATTATCATTGTAATTGCGCACACATTGATGTCATA
The DNA here is from genome assembly GCF_964263955.1 of Coregonus lavaretus. Taxonomy (NCBI): domain Eukaryota; kingdom Metazoa; phylum Chordata; class Actinopteri; order Salmoniformes; family Salmonidae; genus Coregonus; species Coregonus lavaretus. Next base: position 3,477,604 of record NC_140019.1, read on the forward strand.
CATGCACCTACCTGCATGAGCAGATTTCAGGAGCAAGACACCCTCTTTTTGACTGATGAGTTACATGTACAGTATGGGATAGGCCTGTCTTGCTTATATGATTATGATGGTCATAATGCTTATTTTCTTAGTCCAAGTGACTCAGGATGGTCATAATGCTTCATGACAGTGTAATAAAGTATATTTTCTACAAGTTATTTAAAATATGATGAAAAAAAAACATGACTGTAAAGAATTCATTACAACAACAACAACAACAACAAAACAATTAAGTAACAAACTTTCAAATGAAAGGAAACTTCTTGGCAAGGAAAAAACACATTTTAATAAATGTGGGTTTTGACACTCTTATGTAGGTGTCATAACCAGCCATAAAATACCGGAATATACGTCACAACAGGTGTAAATATATGGGTCATGACAGTGTTATGATCATATTATGACAGGTTTTGTATGACAGGTTATGTCAGCTGTTATGACATTGGTTAAAGGAAAGTGTTATCGAATATTCCATCAAAGTCTCATCAAACATACAGAACAAGATTGCCATGTTCTCAGAACATATTAATTCTCCATCACCCCTTGTTACTGCGGCTGAGCCCATCAAGGCTCTCATTGGTGAACCACTGATCCATTCACAGAGCTTTGTTTGTTGGCAAGGTTAGGGACACACACAATTATTTTAACATACAATGTTTTCAACTGACATACTTGGACATACGTGATTACATTGTGCATGTTAATTTACACAGTAATTATTATTCAACATGTCTTACCCTGGGATTTGAACTGACAACCTCTTGGTTCACGGCATTCTGATCTATTTTCTCATCGTTGATTTGATTTACTATGTTCTAAAATTGTAGGGCTATAGTTTTCTAATGTTGGTGGGGCATATAATCCTGTTTTAATGTTACTCATTTTTCTTGAGTGTACTTTTAACAGAGCTGAAATTTACTTCAAAGAACACCTATCAAGTTGTTTCAGATCTACACAAGTGCCTAGGGCAAGGGTTCTTAAACTTTTTCAGCCTGGGACCCAAATTCGAAATTCTGTGTTATCCTGGGACCCAAGCTTAGGAAAATATGCAACTATATGTAAATATCGGTACATTTCTTTGTGCTTATGCCTAAAACAAATACAATATAGACAAAAACAAATAACAATGAAATGAAATACCCATATAAATATCATTCATGTTTATTTTTCCCCATTAAAAACACTCTTACACATCTGTCTAGGTTGGAACTGTTGCTGTTAAAATACAATAAATCATTTTCATTCTGAACTGAAATAAACTGATTGATCACATCACACAGATGTATAACAGAACACACACACAGGCTTTTGATAGTGCGACAGTAACAGTACAGATGAAAAATGAGCAGGCCTACTGTACATCTTACTGTAGAAATTGTTGAAAGAAAGGTTGGAACTGTTGCTGTTAAAATACAATGCATATTTTGTATTCTGAACTGGAATAAACCGATTGATCACACCACACAGATGTAGACCAGAAAACACACACACACAGTCCTAATGAGAGGTGTGTGGCTGGTTGAAGTTTTCAACAAGAATGTCTATTCTGGGCTCGGTTTTTGAAAGTGAAGGTCGTGCACAGCACTGAGACTGTTTCTTTACCTGTTTTAGTATGTCAGAGTTGAGAACCCTGACTCGCATAGGTATGTGGTGCCGAACTGGATCAGAACATCTACTGCTTTCTCAGTCAGACAGGAGACTGCTTCCTGCTGTAGATGAGCAACCCATAACTGTGTGAGTGTGTTTGCCTCAAAAAGCATCTTGCTTCAATCAGTTTATTCCAGTTCAGAATAAAAATTATTACTTGTATTTTAACAGCAACAGCTCCAACAAAGACTTGTTTTCAACAATTATTTCTACAGTAAGGCCTGATCATTTTTCATCTTCATCTGCACTGTTACGTAGGGTTGCTAGCTAGCTTGCTATGGCTAACGTTAGCTATTAGCTGTGTACAAGGCCACAGGTTTGTTTGAAAGTGAAATTCACAAATCTACTACTATGAGAGATAGTACTCCCTTCTCTTCACAGAGAAAAGGATGTGGTCAACATCATCCAAGATAATGGTATCAGAATTGCGTTTGTATACACGTGTAATTTCCAGAATGTATAACTTCTTCATTTACAATGACTTTGAAATACACTACATGACCAAACGTATGTGGACACCTGCTCGTCTAACATCTCATTCCAAAATCATGGGCGTTAATATGAATTTGGTCTCCCCTTTGCTGCTATATAAGCCTCCACTCTTCTGGGAAGGCTTTCCACTAGATGTTGGAACATTGCTGCGTGGACTTGCTTCCATTCAGCCACAAGAGCATTAGTGAGGCCGGACACTGATGTTGGGCGATTAGACCTGGCTCGCAGTCGGCGTTCCAATTAAACCCAAAAGTGTTCGATGGGGTTGAGGTCAGGGCTCTGTGCAGGCCAGTCAAGTTCTTCCACACAGATCTCGACAAACCATTTGTGTATGGACCTCGCTTTGTGCACGGGGGCACTGTCATGCTGAAACAGGAAAGGGCCTTCCCCAAACTGTTGCCACAAAGTTGGAAGCACAGAATGGTCTAGAATGTAATTGTATGCTGTAGCATTAAGATTTCCCTTTACTGGAACTAAGGGGCCTAGCCCGAACAATGAAAAATAGCCCCAGACCATTATTCCTCCTCCACCAAACTTTACAGTTGGCACTATGTTTTCAGGCAGGTAGCGTTCCCCTGTCATCCGCCAAACCCAGATTCTTCCGGCGGACTGCCAGATGGTGAAGCGTGATTCATCACTCCAGAGAACGTGTTTCCACTGCTCCAGAGTCCAATGGTGGCGAGCTTTACACCACTCCAGCCGGCGCTTGGCATTTTGCATGGTGATTTTAGGCTTGTGTGCGGCTGCTCGGCCATGGAAAACCTATTTCATGAAACCTATTTCATGAAGCTTCCGACGAACAGTTATTGTGCTGACGTTGCTTCCAGAGGCAGTTTGGACCTCGGTAGTGAGTGTTGCAACCGAGGACAGATGATTTTTACGCACTACGCGCTTCAGCACTCGCCGGTCCCATTCTGTGAGCTTGTGTGGCTTATCACTTCACGGCTGAGCCGTTGTTGCTCCACAATAACAGCACTTACAATTGACATGGGCAGCTCTAGCAGGGCAGAAATTTGACGAACTGACTTGTTGGAAAGGTGGCATCCTATGACAGTCACACGTTGAAAGTCACTGAGCTCTTCAGTAAGACCATTCTACAGCAAATGTTTTTCAATGGAGATTGCATGGATGTGTGCACTTCTTGACAGGTGGAGGCAAAGATGGACATTGAAAGAAACATTACCCACCCCATGAAGACAATGCATTTCTTTGACAAAATCTTCAAGTCAAACCTTTGACTCAGAAATATGACTTTCGGTAATGCTCTCGCCAAGTAGTAGAGATACTCCCTTAACCAATGAGTTAGGTAACGATCTGTCAAGATTTCTTTAAGTAATGGAACACTATAGTACAGGAGCCATATGTACCATTCATGTGCCTTCCAAAATGCACTTTGGGTGTTCGAATGTGGTACACTTGAAACGTTGCATGGTGGCTTTATATTCAAAAGCATGTCATCTAGATGTTCAGTTGATCTACCTATATACCATGACATTTCGCTGTTAATCATGAACTGGTCATGCTCCTGGCAATCCCCAATAGCACATTGTGCATGCAATCTGGGATAGGTCCCTCTATTATGGCAAATTGTTCAAGCCGAGATAAAATACTGGGGCCTTTAATTCCCTTTATAGCTTTGCCAGACTCTAGTGCGTAATCTATAAATAAATCAGTCAGACTGATTTCTGAGTTGACAGTTTTCCTCAAAAGAATATGCAAGTGTATTTCCTTTGCTACTACAGAACCTTTTTGGAGACAAAATAAAGCAGCCAAATTACCCATCAAACTGTTTAAAGTTTTGAAGAAGAGGTCTGGCAACTGAGTCACTGATTAAAATTAAAGGAAAGACTTTGCTAGTCACAATAGCACCTTCAGGATTTTTCCATTTGACACCTTGATCTTGCAAAGTAATACATTCATCTTCAAGAGGTTTCAAGTACGTGTTCAAGTGTGGCTTTTGGGGCCCAAAACATAAACCGCAGAGAAGGACGTGTTTGTTTCTCAGATGTACAGGAAGCTCATTAATAGTACAAAGGAGTGGCCAAATGCTAAATGGTGAGGATAAAAAACTCCATCACAACTGAACTGAAGGGACAGATTATCAGGGGAATTTAGAGGCGACAGTTCCTTATGCATCTTCCCATCATATATATCATCTATATAAGCTGGGTTCACTTTAACTCTATTAAATCTATGCTTTAGATTGTTTGCAATCTTAGGTTCCTGCAATATATTCAGAATTTGCTCTTTTAATGGAATGTATGTTTAAAAATGGCCATCTTTCAGTCTTTCCAATTTTTTGATTGTCTTCTCACAGCTCCTGCAGTACACCTTTGAATCAGAATGTTCCATCATGCTAAGACAACAATTCTCACATGTACTGAATTTCCATGTACTGTTTCGTGTCATCAAAACACTTGTCAAATAAATATTTTGAGGCTAACGGAATAATCCCACCCATAAGATTCATGACTTTGATGATGTCCTCTAGACAATCATTGGTCAAACTATGCTTCAATTTTAGAGCTAGAAGCAGAAGTTCATTTTTCTCCTTAGTCTGTTTGGGCTCAGTGTCTGTCTCACATTCATCTGGGACTAGATCATCTTCTGAGTTGTATTGGAGACCATCTGCCTCAGAACGAAGATCTGGATGGGGACGACGGCCATCCACATGGATCGGTCCAGCACAGCCCAATTGACGTCCACCCGGATTGTTTTGTCCAGTGCTGAGGCACCTGTAATAAAACATGACATACTTTACTTTAAATAACATAACTAATGTTTTATTTTGCATTGACATTTCTTGAACGGGCCAGCAGGACACTTTTGACCAGCCAGAGGATAAAACCTGTCATGTGCTACAATATATTTTTACCCTCTCCCTGTCAATATAGTAACAGTGTTTAGACAGATCATGTTTGTTCACCTGTGAATTCCTATAGTTACAGTGTTAGGGCAGGTATTGTTTCAGGTACCTGTGTATTTTATGGTAACAGTATTAGTGCTGTTGAAAACATCATGTGGTGTGCCAGTCCAAATAAAACATGCCCCCCTGTTGCAAATTATTACAGGCCTGTTGAGTTGATTTCACATTATGAAAATTAACTCACTAGCTAAACTAAACTCAGTTGGTAGATTCTCTCTGTTCTCTCTCCTCCCTAAGCCCACCCCTCTGTCCCTCAAAGGTATGTAGATGATATATATCATGTCTGCATACTTAACTGTATGTTACTGTCAATTCATCACCATTATGGTGTCCATCTACCATAGGGGGTCATAATAATTATGTTAACTGAAAATGTTGTTTCATATCTCCCATTCATATCATTACATATTCTTTTCACTTTATGAAGTTTTTAAAAAGAAAAGGACAGCCTCATACACTAGGAGCTCATATGCAATAATTTTACAACCAACGTTTCCACAGACAAGCTGTCTTCATCACGGTATAATGACAAACACTGCAGGTCACTAATTTATATACTTTGAAAGGACACACACAGGTGTCTGTAATCATGGCCAGTAGTGGCTTGATTTCATTGGTTCACTTTATGATATTGACCATGTATGACGTGATGCTAGAATAGTGTCCCCTAAGAGATAATTTACAGTCATTTAATATAATGTTGAACTGAGCCATTCATTCCTTATACTTATCAGATATAACTAACGTTAATTACAATCAGCAGTCATCGTAATTGTTACTAACAATAATTACTCATTTACTAATTCCACACAAAATGGCTATTGCAATTAGTTAGTTACCACTTAGACAGCTAGCGAAATATCTTGCTATTAAATCCTACCAAAATCAACAGTCTAGTGTGGTTGAACGACTTCCTGCACACAAAATGGCGGCGCCCTTGTAGACCGTATGCTACATAGTTGCTAGCTAGTGCGTCCACTGATCACAATCTTTGGTGCATCTGCAGCCTTCCACCAATGGCTTCGACAAGAAGTTTAACAAATGTCGATGATCCATCGAAAAAAAGCTGCTGGCTAGTCCAGACAATAACTTAATTTCAGTAGCTAGCTAGCTACATAGTTATATCTTGTCACTGCTAAATTTACCATGTTTGCCTGTCCCATCTGCGCTTGATTCTTGGTGGGACGATTTCCTCTAAATCCGGAAGATGACTTTTATTTTGAACTATTCTATGTGCTGGTTCACTCATGATGAAAGATTGAAAAGTTTAAAAAGTTTGCAGGCTAGCTGTGAGGATGGAAAAGGAAAATTGTGCGAAGAACCACCTCTCTTGTTGGTGCACACACCAACGATCGGGTCATACTCTGAAAAAATGTAACCAATCAATATCAAACACAATATTAAAAAAGTATAGTTGACTATTTACAAATAAATTAATTGAATACATTAATACAAATGTTCTATTTTTATCTTTATTCGGAAATGTAATCTACGTGACATCATCCGATTTTGAATTCAACGCTTGACCTTCACAGTGCTGTGCATCCTCTAATTCTTTCTCTCCATCGTTTTCCGTTGGCTATTGTCGTATCCATAACTTAGTTAGCTAGCTAACCATTAGTTATGTTTGCCATAGTTAAGTGGGCCGAAGGTGTCGATGAAGGGAAATATTTGATCATCCCCAACTATGTATCGACAAGTTTTGTTACAGGGAATGGCTGGATGAAAATGATGAGGGTAGACAGTATTTGGTTGAGTGACGAAAGGGGCGAAAGTAGCCAAAGGAGGGATGGTCTGCCTTTGAGGCATCTGTGTGGAAGGTCACAGGTAAGCACTTGACATTGGCTAGTTAGTGTCAAATTGCGTCAATTCAAATCTGGTATAGGAACAAAAAGAGGTCAATACACGTCTTCTAAAATAGACTAGTATTTTAATTAATGCAAACACTTGAATGGTAAATATGATGTTCGTATATACGGGCCCACTGAAAAACCACGCAGGGCAGTCAGAGAACTGAGCTTTTGTTATAAGTTCTTCTTTAAATACTCTGACAGAGATAGTTCACGCTCCCTGCTGGGCCTGTCAGAGTAGAGGCTGGTTGTGGTTTAAACTTACCCAACCTATCGATGGCGCACAGGCTGGTCCCAGACCCTTGGCGCTTCACTGTTGCCAGGCATAAGTTGTTATCTTTACAACTTGTCTCGAGTCAGCAACCTCAGACATAGCTTGTCCTTCTTTGTAGCAGAACACATGTCCTTGAGCGGTTACCCCCTAACGATTCCTCACATTAATCACAGCTTGTTACGTTAAACAATCTATATCAGTACAGCACAAACCTATTATGTTTAATCATTAATGTATTCTTTCTAAGCTAGGCATCACATCTAGTTGTAAGAAAATAGATCCCCACATTAGCTAGCTATGTGTTTGATATTTAGAGTCTGTTCACGTTAGCTAGCGAGGAAACACAAGCTAGCTGGCTAATGACGTTTAAACAAATACATTTGATTGAGCTTGCCAAAGACAGAAGGTTAGACATCTTCCCGCCCGACAAACTACCTAACGATAGTTAGCCAATACTAATGTACTAACGTTAGCTAGGTACATTTGCATTGGCTACCTAACGTTAGCTAGCTAGCTGGTCAGGCGGGAAGATGGCAACTAGTCAGTAAGCATTACTCCCCACTAACTAGCTAATGTTAATGTGCCTAGCTAGCTAGTAACGTTACCTACCTAGTTAACTAGCCATTAGCTCAATAAGATAGATAGTCAGGTGGGAAGATGGAAACTAGCCAGTGTGCATTACTCCCCTCTACCTAGCTAATGCTAACGTGCCTAACTAGTTAACTAAACTGAAGTAATTGATTGATTAATGTGTGTAATGTGTTCTTTTTTTTCTCAGTCTCATAACTGCACACATGGACACTCGACGTAGAGAGGTAAAGTATTACTACCTCTTCATTCCACCAGTTTCGTTTCTATAGTCAGTTGACAGTCTCAATCATTTATTGTTAAGTAAATAATTGTGATTAATGTTGACTTTTATTCAGAGAGCTTGTGGTGACCTCAACACTAGCAGAGAGGTAAACTACTCCAACTTTCTTGGAGCAAACAGTTTGTATAGTCAGTCAAACATTTAAACATTTGGTTACTTCCCCCACACCATTCCAGAGTGTTCATGCCCTCAAGTCAACACCAGCATTGAGGTAAGCTGATTATTGTTTCCCCCACTTTCGTTTGTTGTGAGTTGATAGTCCAACATGTAATTGTTGGATAGAAAGAAAATAAGCAGTATCAAGTTGAAATGATTGTGAGTAATAGGTTATTTTGTCCAGGCTCCTGCAGAAGAGGAAAGCCTCCTCCAATCGCAGGTCAGTTCTAAAGACAGACAAACAGACACAGGTGTACACACACACAGGATATTTACAAGAAGCCACAACCATCATCGTGCACCAAATTATTTTAAGCTCAGTGTAATGTTATTAAATATTTGCCCTTACAAACCTTTTTCAGATGGTAGATATACTCTGGAGAGGTAGGTTACTCTTTACCTGATACAAAGTTAATTTTTTTCATTCATTTTGCAGACTTCACCTGCTCCTGTCGACAATGTAAGTCTTACATTTTCACTACGTGTTCTGGCATGCACATACAGTGGCTAGCCCATATTTTATAGATGATTGTCAGGTACTACAAACCTTATCACTGACTATAAATATGGGCTAGGACATTAGCCAGGTGGAACCAGCCTGATCGCTGCCTTCACTATTCTATTTCACATCACATATCAGTCTGGCATTCCTCCTCAATGAAACAGTGAGGGGATTCGATTACCTGGGCCAGGTTGCCACGGTGGAAAGACTTTGCACCGGGTCAAAAGGGATTGCATTAGTTTTGGAACCGGGCTGCCTCCCGGGGTGAGCTTGGTGCCCCGCTCTGGCCAACGGTGAAGTTGCCTCAAAACAAAAGTGACTTAGGTTAAGCATGTAGAGTAATGAGTAGGCTTCTGTGTTTTCACATGAAACAGCAATTTCTTTTGACAAACACGCTTTATCTGCCTTCCCAGTAAAAACTTGTTTTAAAAATTCAAACATATATTTCATGGAAAAGAGATGCCGTTTGTTTCTGTATGATGCATCATGCTGCCCTGTTGACAACATGTGTGTGGCACAGATTACTGTTACATTTAAAAAGGGTGCTCTTTCCTGACCGCTTTTACCCGTTCACGTCAAGGGCCATAGACCGGTGCACCGCGGTCCACCTTAATCGAATCCGCCCAGTTCTAACCTGAGTCTGTAAGATTATTCAAAAGTAACGTGTCAGTGATTGGATCACCTTTAACCAGTCAGAGGATGGCCAAATTCAATGCACAACGTTTGTTGACATGGGTTTTTGTCCTAAACTGCCCATTGTCTCTGAGAGTATGCTGATTCAACTGTGCATTTTCTGGCTTATTCCAAAACGCCATCTACTGGACAAAGCCTAGACTGATATGTGAAGTGAAATATAATTTTTTATTTTTTATTTTTTTATTTAACCTTGATTTAACCAGGTAAGCCAGTTGAGAACAAGTTCTCATTTACAACTGTGACCTGGCCAAGATAAAGCAAAGCAGTGCGATAAAAATAACAACACAGAGTTACATATGGGGTAAAACAAAACAAAGTCAAAAATACAACAGAAAAATATATATACAGTGTGTGCAAATGTAGCAAGTTATGGAGGTAAGGCAATAAATAGGCTATAGTGCAAAATAATTACAATTAGTATTAACACTGGAATGATAGATGTGCAAGAGATGATGTGCAAATAGAGATACTGGGGTACAAATGAGCAAAATAAATAACAATATAGGGATGAGGTAGTTGGGCGGGCGAATTTCAGATGGGCTGTGTACAGGTGCAGTGATCGGTAAGGTGCTCTAACAACTGATGCTTAAAGTTAGTGAGGTAGATAAGTGTCTCCAGCTTCAGAGATTTTTGAAATTTGTTCCAGTCATTGGCAGCAGAGAACTGGAAGGAATGGCGGCCAAAGGAGGTGTTGGCTTTGGGGATGACCAGTGAGATATACCTGCTGGAGCGCATACTACGGGTGGGTGTTGCTATGGTGACCAATGAGCTAAGATAAGGCGGGGATTTGCCTAGCAGTGATTTATAGATGGCCTGGAGCCAGTGGGTTTGGCGACGAATATGTAGTGAGGACCAGCCAACAAGAGCGTACAGGTCACAGTGGTGGGTAGTATATGGGGCTTTGGAGACAAAACGGATGGCACCGTGATAGACTACATCCAATTTGCTGAGTAGAGTGTTGGAGGCTATTTTGTAAATGACATCGCCGAAGTCAAGGATCGGTAGGATAGTCAGTTTTACGAGGGCATGTTTGGCAGCAAGAGTGAAGGAGGCTTTGTTGCGAAATAGGAAACCGATTCTAGATTTAACTTTGGATTGGAGATTCTTAATGTGAGTCTGGAAGGAGAGTTTACAGTCTAACCAGACACCTAGGTATTTGTAGTTGTCCACATACTCTAGGTCAGACCCGTCGAGAGTAGTGATTCTAGTCGGGTGGGCGGGTGCAAGCAGCGTTCGGTTGAAGAGCATGCATTTAGTTTTACTAGTGTTTAAGAGCAGTTGGAGGCTACTGAAGGAGTGTTGTATGGCATTGAAGCTCGTTTGGAGGTTTGTTAACACAGTATCCAATGAAGGGCCAGATGTATACAAAATGGTGTCGTCTGCGTAGAGGTGGATCTGAGAGTCACCAGCAGCAAGAGCGACATCATTGATATACACAGAGAAAAGAGTCGGCCCAAGAATTGAACCCTGTGGCACCCCCATAGAGACTGCCATAGGTCCAGACAACAGGCCCTCCGATTTGACACATTGAACTCTATCTGAGAAGTAGTTGGTGAACCAGGCGAGGCAGTCATTTGAGAAACCAAGGCTATTTAGTCTGCCAATAAGAATGCGGTGGTTGACAGAGTCGAAAGCCTTGGCCAGGTCAATGAAAACGGCTGCACAGTACTGTCTATTATCGATCACGGTTATAATATCGTTTAGGACCTTGAGCGTGGCTGAAGTGCACCCATGACCAGCTCGGAAACCGGATTGCATAGCGGAGAAGGTACGGTGGGATTTGAAATGGTCGGTGATCTGTTTGTTAACTTGGTTTTCAAAAACTTTTGAAAGGCAGGGCTGGATGGATATGGGTCTGTAACAGTTTGGATCTCGAGTGTCACCCCCTTTGAAGAGGGGGATGACCGCGGCAGCTTTCCAATCTCTGGGGATCTCAGACGTTACGAAAGAGAGGTTGAACAGGCTAGTAATAGGGGTTGCAACAATTTCGGTGGCTAGTTTTAGAAAGAAAGGTTCCAGATTGTCTAGCCCAGATGATTTGTAGGGGTCCAGATTTTGCAGCTCTTTCAGAACATCAGCTATCTGGATTTGTGTGAAGGAGAAGCGGGGGGGGGGGCATGGGCAAGTTGCAGCGGAGGGTGCAGAGCTGGTGGCCGGGGTAGTAGTAGCCAGGTGGAAAGCATGGCCAGCCGTAGCAAAATGCTTGTTGAAATTCTCGATTATTGTAGATTTATCGGTGGTGATAGTGTTTCCTAGCCTCAGTGCAGTGGGCAGCTGGGAGGAAGTGCTCTTATTCTCCATGGACTTTACAGTGTTCCAAAACCTTTTGGAGTTAGTGCTACAGGATGCAAATTTCTGTTTGAAAAAGTTAGCCTTTGCTTTCCTAACTGCTTGTGTATATTGGTTCCTAACTTCCCTGAAAAGTTGCATATCGCGGGGGCTATTTGATGCTAATGCAGTACGCCACAGGATGTTTTTGTGCTGGTCAAGGGCAGTCAAGTCTGAGGAGAACCAGGGGCTATATCTGTTCTTAGTTCTGTATTTTTTGAATGGGGCATGTTTATTTAAGATTGAGAGGAAATTACTTTTAAAGAACAACCAGGCATCTTCTACTGACGGAATGAGATCTATATCCATCCAGGATACCTGGGCCAGGTCAATTAGGAAGGCCTGCTTGCTGAAGTGTTTTTGGGAGCGTTTGACAGTGATGAGGGGTGGTCATTTGACCGCGGACCCGTTACGGACGCAGGCAATAAGGCAGTGATCGCTGAGATCCTGGTTGAAGACAGCGGAGGTGTATTTAAAGGGTAAGTTAGTCAGGATGATATCTATGAGGGTACCCATGTTTACGGATTTAGGGTTGTACCTGGTAGGTTCGTTGTTAATTTGTGTGAGATTGAGGGCATCTAGTTTAGATTGTAGGATGGCCGGGGTGTTAAGCATATCCCAATTTAGGTCACCAAGCAGTACGAACTCTGAGGATAGATGGGGGGCAATCAATTCACATATGGTGTCCAGGGCACAGCTGGGGGCTGAGGGGGGTCTGTAGCAAGCGGCAACAGTGAGAGATTTATTTCTGGAAAGGTGGATTTTTAGAAGTAGAAGCTCAAACTGTTTGGGCACAGACCTGGATAGTATGATAGAGCTCTGCAGGCTATCTCTACAGTAGATTGCAACTCCACCCCCTTTGACAGTTCTATCTAGACGGAAAATGTTATAGTTGGGGATGGAAATTTCAGAATTTTTGGTGGCCTTCCTAAGCCAGGATTCAGACACTGCTAGAACATCAGGGTTGGCGGAGTGTGCTAACGCAGTGAATAACTCAAACTTAGGAAGGAGGCTTCTGATATTTACGTGCAGAAAACCAAGGCTTTTACGGTTACAGAAGTCAACAAATGATAGCTCCTGGGGAGTAGGAGTGATACTGGGGGCTGCAGGGCCTGGGTTAGCCTCTACATCACCAGAGGAACAGAGGAGGACTAGAATAAGGATACGACTAAAGGCTTTAAGAACTGGTCTTCTAGTGCATTGGGTACATAGAATAAAGGGGGCAGTTCTCCGGGCGTTGTAGAAAAGATTCAGGGCATTATGTACAGAAAAGGATATGGAAGGATATGAGTACAGTTGAGGTAAACCTAAGCGTTGGGTAACAATGAAAGAGGTAGCATCACTGGAGGCACTGATTGAGCCGGTCTCGGCGTGTATGGGGGGTGGAACAAAGGAACTATTTGAGGCAGTTTGAGAGGGACTAGGGGTTCTACAGTGAAATTGTATAATAAGAACTAACCCAAACAGCAATAGGCAAGGCATATTGACAAGGGAGAGAGGCATAAAGCAATCACAGGTGTTATTAGGGAGAGCTAAGACAACAACTGGTAATAGCGATAAAGTTTGGGCTGAGCAGAATAAACAGGACAGGGTACCGTGTAAAGGAACAGTCCAGCAGGCATCAGCTGTGCAGCTGAGTGATCATAAGGTCCAGTGAACAGCAATATGTGAGTCCGAGAGCAGTTCAAATTGGTGCTTCAGCACAGCTAGCAGGGAGCACAGTTGTAGTTTGCGTGTGCTAGCGGGCCGGGGCTAGCAGATGGATCTTCGTGGTCGTCGCAACGGGAAGCCTGTTGAAACCACATCAGACGATTTCGTCGGCAAACCAGTCGTGTTGGATCGGCGGGGCTCAGTGTCAACACTAGGAGGTCCCGTCCGGTTGACAGAGAGGTAGATAGCCGGGAGATGGGCCTGAGGCTAGCTCAAGGCTAACTGGTGCTTGCTATGGGGCAATGGTAATTAGCCAACAACAGGTTGCAGCTAGCTAGCTGGTTGCGATGATCCGGCGCTAGGGTCCAGTGATTCCGGCAGAAAGTCCGATAAGCTCTGGGTCGATAGCACGCTGTGCAGACTGGCCGACGAATTGTCCAGGCTAGAGCTAGAGCTGCCTGGTGTATAGTGTAGGCCACGGACAACGGTGAAGACGCTAACGGTGACTAATAGCAAGGAGCCATTTAGATGCAGTTACACTAGTTTCAGCTAAAGGTTCTTGATGAAAGTTATAAAGAAATAATAGAATCCTTTCCACCTTCGGTGAGGCAGGTTGCAGGAAAGTATATTTAGTTAAAGAATGAAAAGTAAAATTGAGAAATATATACAAAATAGACACACAAAAAAAAAGAAACGTGATATTTACACTAGGACAATGAATAAAACCACGACCGCACTGCTACGCCATCTTGGATGAGTGGTGCTTGCTATGGGGAATGATGAACGCAGCAATACAGGCGGGTTCCACCACGCTACTAGGACATAGCTGTAAAATATAATTCAGGTGTGAAATTCAAATTTAAAGATTAGAATTAGGCATCATGGAATTTGTCTATTAAATTAAAATAGATATTGCCGCTGTCAGAACCGGCTGATGTGGATGTGGTGGAGGAGTCACACGCAGGACACAGAAGCTAAGTCAAACCGACTTTACTGCACAAAATTAAACAAGACACTGGGCCTCAACAAAACAGGAGGCGAACGATACGCAGCAGTGCGTAAAACACTATAATCCTAGGCGCACGAAAACAAACAGTGCGACGGATCAGAATATACAAAATACGGAATACGAGCAGCACCAATAGACAGGCGAACAATAACACACAACACACGACTAACACAACAAGAAACTTACAGGGGCCATAATTAACCCAAACGGAAAACAGGTGTACAATAAAGACAAAACCAAACAAACATCGATAACATACAATGGTGGTAGCTAGTATTCTGGGGACGACGACCGCCGAAGCCTGCCCGAGCAAGGAAGAGGAGCAGCCTCGGCCGAAACTGTGACAGTACCCCCCCATTGACGCGCGGCACCAGCCGTGCGCCGACCCCGACCTCGGGGACGACCAGGAGGACGCGGAGCAGGGAGCGTGGGCTGACCACGGTGGAACTCTGTCGGGAGTGACGGGTCTAGGATGTCCCTCCTCGGCACCCAGCACCGTTCCTCCGGGCCGTACCCCTCCCACTCCACGAGATATTGGAGACCCCCCATCCGACGTCTCGAGTCCAAGATGGACCGAACTGTGTACGCCGGAGCCCCCTCGATGTCCAGTGGGGGCGGAGGAGTCTCTCCTATCTCACCTTCCTGGAGTGGACCAGCTACCACCGGCCTGAGAAGAGACACATGGAACGAGGGGTTAATGCGATAATCATTAGGCAGTTGTAACCTGTAACACACCCAGCTTCCGGCAGGGCAGGCGGAGGGGTAGGTTTCTGGTCGAGAGCCAGACTCGATCTCCAGGTGCGTACACCGGCCCCTCACTACGGTGGAGATCGGCGCTCGCCTTTTGTCGACGGATGGCCCGCTGCAGATGGACGTGTGCAGCGTTCCACGTCTCCTCCGAGCGCCGAACCCACTCATCCACCGCAGGGGCCTCGATCTGGCTCTGATGCCACGGTGCCAGAACCAGCTGGTACCCTAACACACATTGGAAAGGGGTTAGGTTGGTGGAGGAGTGGCGGAGAGAGTTCTGGGCCATCTCTGCCCAGGGAACATACCTCGCCCACTCCTCCGGCCGGCCCTGGCAATACGATCTCAGAAACCTACCCACATCCTGGTTCACACGTTCTACCTGCCCATTGCTCTCCGGGTGGTAACCCGAGGTAAGGCTCACCGAGACCCCCAAGCGTTCCATGAACGCCCTCCAGACGTGGGTGAATAGTGCCTCAGCGGTCTGTAGGGCAGTAGGGAGACCCGGCATTGGGAGGAGACGACAGGCCTTAGAGAACCGATCCACAACGACCAGTATAGTGGTACTCCCCTGCGAGGGGGGAAGGTCTGTGACGAAATCCACCGAGAGGTGAGACCAGGGTCGTTGTGGAACGGGCAGGGGTTGTAACTTTCCCCTGGGCAGGTGTCTGGGCACCTTACACTGGGCGCACACCGAGCAGGAGGAGACATAAACCCTCACATCCCTGGCTAACATTGGCCACCAGTACTTAGCGCTAAGGCAGTGCACTGTCCGGCCAATACCTGGATGTCCAGAGGAGGGTGACGTGTGAGCCCAGTAAATCAGTCAATCCCGAACCTCGAGCGGAACGTACGTCCGACCCACAGGACACTGGGGAGGGCTAGGGTCGGTACGCAACGCCCGCTCAATTCCGCATCGACCTCCCACACTACCGGTGCCACCAGACACAACTCCGGCAGTATGGGAGTGGGCTCAACGGTCCTCTCCTCTGTGTCATACCGCCGGGACAGGGCGTCTGCCTTACCGTTCTGGGACCCAGATGTGTACGTGATTTTAAATATGAACCGGGCCAGAAACATGTTCCACCGCGCCTGACGAGGGTTCAATCTCCTAGCTGCCCGGATGTACTCCAGGTTACGGTGGTCAGTCAAAATGAGAAAAGGGTGTTGAGCCCCCTCAAGCCAATGCCTCCACACCTTTAGGGCCTGTACCACGGCTAACAGCTCCCTGTCCCCTACGTCATAATTTCGCTCCGCCGGGCTGAGCTTCTTAGAGTAAAAAGCACAGGGGCGGAGTTTAGGTGGCGTGCCGGACCGTTGCGATAGTACGGCCCCAATACCGGCCTCTGACGCGTCCACCTCCACCTGAAATGGTAAAGCGGGATCCGGATGCGCCAGCACCGGAGCCGAAGTAAACAGGTCCTTCAGTCTCCCAAAAGCCCTGTCCGCCTCGGCTGACCACTGCAAACGCACCGGACCCCCCTTCAAAAGGGACGTTATGGGAGCTGCCACCTGTCCAAAACCCCGGATAAACCTCCGGCAGTAATTTGCAAACCCCAAAAACTGCTGCACCTCTTTAACCGTGGTTGGGGTTTGCCAATTACGCACGGCTGACACACGGTCCACCTCCATCTTCACCCCTGACGCGGACAACTGATAACCCAGAAAGGAGACCGACTCCTGGAAAAACAGACATTTCTCTGCCTTGACATACAGGTCGTGCTCCAACAGCCTCCTCAACACTCGGCGCACCAGGGCTACATGCTCGGCTCGGGTAGAAGAGTACACCAGAATGTCATCTATGTACACGACCACACCCTGCCCCTGCATGTCCCGGAAGATCTCATCCACGAAGGATTGGAAGACTGAAGGAGCATTCATCAACCTGTATGGCATGACGAGATACTCGTAATGACCCGAGGTGGTACTAAATGCTGTCTTCCATTCATCGCCCCCCCTAATGCATACCAAGTTATATGCGCTCCTGAGATCCAGTTTTGTGAAGAAACGCGCTCCGTGCAATGATTCCGTTATAGTCACAATCAGAGGGAGTGGATAACTGTATTTCACAGTGATCTGATTGAGACTACGGTAATCAATGCACGGGCGCAACCCTCCATCCTTTTTCTTCACAAAAAAGAAGCTCGAGGACGCAGGGGAAGTGGAGGCCCGTATGTATCCTTGTCTCAGAGATTCGGCTATGTAAGTCTCCATAGCCCTCTTCTCCTCTTGAGACAGAGGATATACGTGGCTCCGCGGAAGCGCTGCTCCTGCCTGGAGGTCTATCGCACAATCCCCCTGTCTATGAGGAGGCAACTGCGTCGCCCTCGATTTACTGAACACAAGTGCCAAATCCTCATACTCAGGGGGAATGTGCATTGCGGGCACCTGGTTTGGACTCTCCACAGAGGTCGCCCCCACGGAAACACCTAGACATCGCCCCTCACACTGGGCAGACCACTCCTTAAGAGCCCTGTGTTGCCACGAAATGGAAGGATTATGGGTACTCAACCAGGGAATTCCCAGCACCACCGGATACGCAGGAGAGTCGATCAGATATAGCTGAATAGTTTCCTCATGACCCCCCTGCGTACACATCCTAAGTGGCGCTGTGACCTCCCTAATCAACCCCAAACCCAACGGACGGCTATCTAGTGCATGAACGGGAAATGGGGCGTCAACAGGAAGGAGGGGAATCCCTAACTCTAAATAAAATTTCCGATCAACAAAATTCCCAGCTGCGCCTGAATCTACTAGCGCCTTATGCTGGGAATAAGGTGCAACCTGTGGAAATCTTACAGGTATACAGAAGTGCACAACAGAGAGCTCTGGGTAAGTGGGACGCCTACTCACCTGGAAGGGCTCCCCAGTGCGTGGCCTGTTGTCCTCTCCCCTAGGAGATCCTCCCCAGCACCTAGCCGCGATGTGCCCTCCACAGCCACAGTTGGTGCAGGGGACGGCCCCCCTCGGGCTCCTCCTCCTCCTCTCTCTAGCGCCAGCACCCCCGAGCTCCATTGGGCTCGGCTCGGAGGTGCTGGAGGGTGGAATGGACGAACCCCACTCGGAACATCCGCGGGTGGCCAGCAGGGTGTCCAGCCGGATGGACATGTCCACCAACTGGTCGAACGTGAGGTTGGTATCACTGCAGGCCAGCTCTCGACGGACGTCCTCCCGTAGACTACAATGGTAGTGGTCAATGAGGGCCCGCTCATTCCACCCTGCATCCGCCGCTAGGGTCCGGAATTCCAGGGCGAACTCCTGTGCGCTCCTCCTCCCCTGAAGCGGCGGGAGAATTCCGCGTAGGGGATGGTGGCGGCGTCTATCCCCTCCATTCGGCGTTGGCCCACTCCAACGCCTTGCCGGTGTGACAGGAGATGAGGGCGGAAACGCTCTCGTGTCCCGAGGGCGCCGGGTGTACGGTGGCCAGGTAGAGCTCCACCTGCAGAAGGAACCCCTGACACCCGGCTGCGGTGCCATCATACGCCCTCGGGAGCGAGAGCCGAATTCCCCTGGATTCCGGAGCTTGGATGGCCGGACTGGCCGATGGTGGAGGTACGGTAGGTGGAGGTGTGGGTACCCCTCTGGTATCCCATCGGTGTAGAGTGTTGATCACGTCCTGCAGGGCGACCCCGAGTTGTTGTATCCTCTCGTCCTGCCCGCGGACGCGCTCCTCCATCGACTCGTGCGCTGCTGCTGCTCCTGCTGACTCCATGGTGGTGTGTTATTCTGTCAGAACCGGCTGATGTGGATGTGGTGGAGGAGTCACACGCAGGACACAGAAGCTAAGTCAAACCGACTTTACTGCACAAAATTAAACAAGACACTGGGCCTCAACAAAACAGGAGGCGAACGATACGCAGCAGTGCGTAAAACACTATAATCCTAGGCGCACGAAAACAAACAGTGCGATGGATCAGAATATACAAAATACGGAATACTAGCAGCACCAATAGACAGGCGAACAATAACACACAACACACGACTAACAAAACGAGAAACTTATAGGGGACATAATTGTGGTCCTCTGTAGCTCAGCTGGTAGAGCACGGCGCTTGTAACGCCAAGGTAGTGGGTTCGATCCCCGGGACCACCCATACACAAAAAAAAATGTATGCACGCATGACTGTAAGTCGCTTTGGATAAAAGCGTCTGCTAAATGGCATATTATTATTATTATTATTATTATAATTAACCCAAACGGAAAACAGGTGTACGATAATGACAAAACCAAACTAACATCGATAACATACAACTGTGGTAGCTAGTACTCCGGGGACGACGACCGCCGAAGCCTGCCCGAGCAAGGAGGAGGAGCAGCCTCGGCCGAAACCGTGACAGCCGCTATATTCTAACCTGTTATTATTATTGTTGTATGTTTTTCAGATAGAGATTGTGAAGGGGCAGTGGCGATTTTAGCATGTAAATCTTGGTGGGACAAACTCCCATTTTTGGGGGGAGATGCATGCCAGCAAAGCCACTATACAACACAACACTAAACAATACATTAATTGCACTATAACGGTGATAAACAGTGCCCACAAGCTGTTAGGGCCTACTTAAAGCTGTCCCAAGAGCAGAGCTTTCTTTTCAGCACCATGGAGTGAATCCTTACCACCACTACACCTGATTATCAGCGGAGCCTTGTCTGGCAGCGAAACAGTTCATTCAGCCTCATTTACTGCCTTTTTAAAAAACCTAGCTGATATGGCTGACTTGCTTAAACAGATGTGGTTTCTACTGACAATTGAGATGTACAAACTATGGCATAAGGGAACGATGAGCGGATTAGAGGCAATCCGTAATTTCGATGAAGACATTAATGAGTGAGCTAAGATGGACATAGTCAATATAACTATTTGTTCAGCACTTTTGAAATGTACAGCGACAGAATTCAGAACATGGGCCGTTCTTACAGTATTCTCCCTGTACACTAAGTCAGAACCATAGTATAAATAAAGGGGGATATAAGCAGACAATGAAAGCTCTTACAATATTCAATGATGACATTTCTCTAAAACAGGCTATAGGCTACATGTACACCACCAAGTCAGAACAGTAGGCTAAGTTCTGGGGGGTAAGGGACCAAATTATTAGGGTGAGGCACATGGGCTACTATACACAACATACACTTAGTTTTACTTTCTTAGCTACAGTATACATATATCCCTGGCATATTACATCATTTATGCAGCAGCTTGTGCTGTGCTCACTTGAACAGGAAGGTGGAGAGGCGGTCCTTCTTGTGGGCAAATTTTGCCATCAAACTGGCATTCTTTGGATTTATGGTGCTTTCAAGACAACTGGGAACTCTGAAAGAAAACAAGGTAAAATCATGACGTCAGTGATCTTCAGGTCGGAGCTCTAGAAAGAGGCCAGAGTTCCCAACTTGCAATTCTGAGTTGGATGACCGTTCGAAACTTAGTAAGTTGGAGCCATATTTTCCCAGTTCCCAGCTGTCTTGAACTCACTGATGTCTGAGATTTCCCAATTCCGAGTTTCCAGTTGTTTTGAAAGCGGCAGAAGTCATGCTGGACTGACAGCATGGCCAATATATTCAACATTTTCTTGTCCATGGTGTTGCGTGTGAATGTTTATCCCTTTTAAGCTTGGAAAAGAGACCCTTAAACCCAGACTTGGACCACACACCCTCTCCACCGAATAGTAGCAGGCTAGTGATTGCTTTGCAACGCTTGCAGTTAGCCACTGATTCCTTCCAAACCACTCATTGTTGAATTTGCGATTTCCACCTTGTTCTGTCATGTTTTTGTCCAATGGCCGATGAGCACCGATACATTTGATCTATTATGTCTCTTCATATGTCAAGGATCGAAAATGATTTGCCAGTGGATTGTCGACTTGATTCATGATGATGACTGCTTGTCTAGCTTGCTAGCTAAGATTTTGAAAGTATGATGTATGCGGCTTTATTAACTCAATTATTTTCTTTAAACATTGTTTGTAAATTGATATGTGACACGTATTAATGCCAAATAACATGCAAAACAGGCAACACTTGTCCTGAATGACAGGTCGCCACTGTGATGGGGTCAAATGTCTTCCTATCAAGGCATGTTTATAAATTGGCGAACCAGGCAGCAACGCCCACGGCCATGGTGAGAGTTCTTCGGCTGGGGGTGTTCAGCCCCAGCAAGAAGTTAGTCTAGCGCGAGATAGCAGTGGTTGCGGTCTCTCCCTCTGCTCTTGGTGCTCCGAGCCTCCCTTCTCTTACTCACACACACACCAAACAGCCTCCGCTCTCCCAAATAGCCTACAGTTGCTCGGTCTCTCTCCCCCTTTCTCCATGGCTCCGGTTTAATAAAGTAGCAAAACAATTGGCTTTTCTGCTGCTTCCCTCACTCTCATCGGACCGGTTGTCCTTTAGGTCCTTTTGGAACGTGTTTGAAAATGTTATGCACATTGGGTCTGTGGCTCCCATCACTATTTGTCCTCATCATTCAGATTATTCAAATTCAATTATGACGTGTTTAGAGGGACAATAGAGCACTGAGTACCCGGCCATTAGCGAGGGCCGTTCGCAAGTTTGGTAGGCTAACCATCAGCAGCAGTCCGTTTTTGATGCCGGTGTGTCGGTAAAACGGTCACCGGGACAACACTATGTCTGGCACCTACTACCATACCCCGTTCAAAGGTGCTTAAATATTATGTCTTGCCCACTCACCCCCTGAATGGCACACATACGCAATCGATGTCTCAACTGTCTCAAGGCTTACAAAATATTATTTAACCTGTCTCCTCCCCTTCATCTACACTGATTGAAGTGGATTTAACAAGTGACATCAATAAGGGATTATAGCTTTCACCTGGATTCACCTGGTCAGTTCTTAATGTTTTGTACACTCGGTGTACATTTGTGTTGAACCAAATTAGCTGATGTTACTGGTGGCTGTTTTGTTTTTAACCTTCTGATTCTTTTGATCTGCAGCGGCCACCCTGAGGAAGTTTCCCCATGTGACAAAGGGGCAGCTGGGGATTGCAATTAATTGCAAAATTGCAGAGCTCCGATTGCAATGGTAAATTAATTAAGCATAAGTTACAGTGTCAATGGTTAGTTTTTACAACACAACATATCTATAGCTTTACATCCTGGAAGTAGTCTAGAGACCTTTTTTTCTTTTTTGCAGATCCAACCGAAAGAGGATTAGATTGTCTGCGGCAGAATGTTTTTCACAATTGTACCTTTGTTATAGACATGGAATGTTTATTAAGCTGTATTTGGTGGCTTATAGTTTCTTTATCAGCTTGTGAATTTTGTTAAAGCCATAATACGTGCCATTCAACAGGCACATGCATAAGACTGTTTGTCATTTTATGATTTCACAGCGATACTATGTTACACCAGTCTAGATGGGCAATTATATCACTTGACTATAGGTCGTAACAATATCAGACAGATGTTTATGTTTAGTCATTTAGCAGACGCTCTTATCCAGAGCGACTTACAGGAGCAATTAGGGTTAAGTGCCTTGCTTAAGGGCACATCGACAGATTTTTCACCTAGTCGGCTCGGGGATTAGAACCAGCGACCTTTCGGTTACTGGCACAACGCTCTTAACCACTAAGCTACCTGCCGCCCCAGATGTCAGACGGATCCAACTGGAAGAGGAATAGATTCATCCCCCCCCCCCCACCAATAATCAGTTATTTTGCTGTAAATTGTCATCCTGGAACATGCCATAGCTAGACCAATTTATTTTCCGCTGTTGGGTTTTTAAAATTCAGTTTTTTTGGCCCCAACAATTTTTTTGCCATATCTTTTTATGGAAAATATATTTCTTACACATGCATTTAAGAATGTATTCTAACATATATTCTACAGTGTATTTCTAAATGTATTCTAAATGTGTATTCTAATAATTTACTGTATTCATATTTGTGAACATTTTCAGACACATTTCAAATATATTTTTAGATGCATTTTTAAATAGATTTTGCAATATATGACTAAATGTATTACGTATATATGTAATTCTTTATTTTTACATGTATCTTGAAAATGCATCTAAAAATATATTTAAATGTATTTTTTTCCCTGTATGGGTCATGTAATGGATATGCTTGTCATTAGAAAGAACTAGGATGTTTTTTTTCAACAGACACTGGGAGACGAATTCACCTTTCAGCAGGACAATAACCTTAAACACAAGGCCAAATCTACACTGGAGTTGCTTATCAAGAAGACAGTGAATGTTCCTGACTGGTCGAGTTACAGTTTTGATTTAAATCTGCTTGAAAATCTATGGCATGGCTGGAAATTGGTTGACTAGCAATGATCAACAACGAATTTGACAGAACATTTTACATTTACATTTTAGTCATTTAGCAGACGCTCTTATCCAGAGCGACTTACAGGAGCAATTAGGGTTAAGTGCCTTGCTCAAGGGCACATTAACGTCATTTAGCAGACGCTCTTAGCCAGAGCGACTCACAAATTGGTGCGTTCACCCTATAGCCAGTGGGATAACCACTTTACAATTTGGGGGGGGGTTAGAAGGATTACTTTATCCTATCCCAGGTATTCCTTAAAGAGGTGGGGTTTCAAATGTCTCCGGAAGGTGGTGAGTGACTCCGCTGTCCTGGCGTCGTGAGGGAGCTTGTTCCACCATTGGGGTGCCAGAGCAGCGAACAGTTTTGACTGGGCTGAGCGGGAGCTATGCTTCCACAGAGGAAGGGGAGCCAGCAGGCCAGAGGTGGATGAACGCAATGCCCTCGTTTGGGTGTAGGGACTGATCAGAGCCTGAAGGTACAGAGGTGCCGTTCCCCTCACTGCTCCATAGGCAAGCACCATGGTCTTGTAGCGGATGCGAGCTTCAACTGGAAGCCAGTGGAGTGTGCGGAGGAGGGGGGTGACGTGAGAGAACTTGGGAAGGTTGAACACCAGACGGGCTGCGGCATTCTGGATGAGTTGTAGGGGTTTAATGGCACAGGCAGGGAGGCCAGCCAACAGCGAGTTGCAGTAGTCCAGACGGGAGATGACAAGTGCCTGGATTAGGACCTGTGCCGCTTCCTGTGTAAGGCAGGGTCGTACTCTCCGAATGTTGTAGAGCATGAACCTGCAGGAGCGGGTCACCGCCTTGATGTTGGCGGAGAACGACAGGGTGTTGTCCAGGGTCACGCCTAGGCTCTTCGCACTCTGGGAGGAGGACACAGCGGAGTTGTCAACCGTGATGGCGAGATCATGGAACGGGCAGTCCTTCCCCGGGAGGAAGAGCAGCTCCGTCTTGCCAGGGTTCAGCTTGAGGTGGTGATCCGTCATCCATACTGATATGTCTGCCAGACATGCAGAGATGCGATTCGCCACCTGGTTATCAGAAGGGGGAAAGGAGAAGATTAGTTGTGTATCGTCAGCGTAGCAATGATAGGAAAGGCCATGTGAGGATATGACAGAGCCAAGTGACTTGGTGTATAGGGAGAAAAGGAGAGGGCCTAGAACTGAGCCCTGGGGGACACCAGTGGTGAGAGCACGTGGTGCGGAGACAGCTTCTCGCCACGCCACTTGGTAGGAGCGACCGGTCAGGTAGGACGCAATCCAGAACAATGGGCAAATGTTCCACAATCCAGGAGTGGAAAGCTCTTACATTTTAGCAGACGCTCTTATCCAGAGCTACTTACAGTAGTGAGAGCATACATTTTCATACTTCACCCGCCGTACTGGTCCCCCGTGGGAATCGAAACCACAACCCTGGCATTGCAAGCGCCATCCATTACCAACTGAGCCACACAGGACCGTATGAGACTTACCCAGAAAGACTCACAGCTGTAATCGCTGCTAAAGGTGATTCTAACATGTATTTGACTCAGGGAGTTGAATACTTATTTAATCAAGATATATTAGTGTTTTTTATTTGTTCAAAGTGTTAAAAGTATTCTTCCACTTTGACATTACACAATATATTCTGTAGATCGTTGACAAAAAATTACAATTAAATCCATTTTAATCCCACTTTGTAACACAACAAAATGTGGAAAAAGTCAAAGGGGTGAGAATACTTTCTGAAGGCATGTTAAAGTTGGTCAAATATGTAAGTTGTTAAAAGCACTGTGATTGTCTGTGTGTCCCTAACCTTGCCAACAGACAAAGAGCTGTGAATGGATCAGTGGTTCACCAATCAGGGCCTTGATGGTCTCTGCAACTTTAACAAGGTGTGATGTATTATTACACTTTATTTTGTGGGGGAGAACATTTCTCTGGGACCATCAGGTGTCCTGACAACTGATACACAGAAATGTTCCTGCAATGTTCCCATGACGTGTCTAGAACATAAATATCTTATATTCTGAGAACATGGCAACCATGTTCTGTGTATGTTTGGTGGGACGTTGATGGAATATTCTCCTAACCCTCAGAAAACTGGACACAGAAATGTTCTTGCAACGTTCCAATTGAATGTGTTTAGAGCATCAATATAGGATATTCTGAGAACATGGCAACCACGTTCTGGTGAAGTTCTGTTTGACATTTAGGGAATGTTCTCCTAACTCTAACGCCAAAACTTGCTAAATAGATTCTCTGGAGGTGTTTGCTAACATACATAAAATAATCCATTAACTAATGGAAAACTGGACACTCAAACATTACGTGTAACAAAACAAAAACGTTCTCTCTCACTAGAATTGTTAGCTGGTTAGACAGTATTGTGAACACTAGTCAATCAGCGTATGATTTTGGTGTTTTGGAGGATCCCCAACTCTCTGTATTCTCTGGGTTACCCTGTTTCCCCTCCCTTGGTGATTAAGCATTCTGATTGTGTCCCTGTTTAGCCCGGTGATTTGACCGTAAAATTCCACCGGTCGTCACATTTCTCCCTGAGCGAGGCCTCATTATCTTCCTTTAGTTGTTATTGTTCTTATTTACACCCCTGTTTTCTCCGCTGTCACGTCTCCAGCAGGTCGCTAATGTGACCAAGATGGCACAGGGAGCATAATTGCAAATTAAATATCTGAAACTTCCTTGATGTGTCTCGGTGGGAAGCAATAAGCACGTCAGCCTCTTACTGTTGTCAAAACGGCTTTATGCTTAATGAAATTATTCGCAGATACACCGCTACAGTTTGCTATAATTATGGTCGTCTCGGTGGCACTTGCAAAGGGCAAACAACAGCCTGTGGAAACGGGGGGTTCAAAATGCTGTTTAACAAATCAATTTGAGAATGCTTACCTTGTAAAACAGTGCGATTGTTCCACTCATTCCTGATCTAGACCCCATAGAGCGTTCATCTATTAAATCTTTAACAAACCCCTTTACAGAGCAGCAGTGTGGAAATGTGTAATTGGAAGAATTTCAAAGACCTGACATGCACCATTTTTTATTGATTAACTGGCTTCTTCTGGTAGTTGCATACAGCAAACACACTCCAGCAAACACACTGTTTGACAATCTTACATCAATGATTGTTTGAGTATTTTCAACTATATGCAGTTTAATAAACAGGTTATTTTTTTTATTTAGGAAACAATGGGAATGTTCCCAGAGTTGTTTACCTATCTTCAATATGTGGGGTCCGAAATGATTGACACCCTTGTTAAAGATGAGCAAAAATGACTGCATAAAATATATAATTCAAATACTGAGCTATATTTTATGCAAAAAAAATAAGGAAATACATGTTTTGCATACTAATACGATTGCTCAGAGAAAAATATTTTGTTTAACAAGTAATATTTTATAAAATATTGACACCCCTGATTTCAATACCTCACCTCGCGAGGATAACGGTACTGAGCCTTTTTCTAAAATGTTTTATGAGTTGGTGAATATATTGGGAGAGAACTTTGACCATTCCTCCAAACAGAATCCTTCCAGATCCTTGATATCCTTCGCCTGCACTTACAGTGGCTTGCGAAAGTATTCACCCCCCCTTGGCATTTATCCTATTTTGTTGCCTTACAACCTGGAATTAAAATTGATTTTTGGGGGGTTTGTATCATTTGATTTACACAACATGCCCACCACTTTGAAGATGTAAAATGTATTTTATTGTGAAAAACAAGAAATAAGACCCAAAAAATATTACAGCTGCAAGTCTCTTGGGGTATGTCTCTATAAGCTTGGCACATCTAGCCACTGGGACTTTTGCCCATTCTTCAAGTCAAAACTGCTTCAGCTCCTTCAAGTTGGATGGGTTTCGCTGGTGTACAGCAATCTTTAAGTCATACCACATATTCTCAATTGGATTGAGGTCTGGGCTTTGACTAGGCCATTCCAAGACATTTAAATGTTTCCCCTTAAACCACTCGAGTGTTGCTTTAGCAGTATGCTTAGGGTCATTGTCCTGCTGGAAGGTGATCCTCCGTCCCAATCTCAAATCTCTGGAAGACTGAAACAGTTTTCCCTCAAGAATTTCCCTGTATTTAGCGCCATCCATCATTCCTTCAATTCTGACCAGTTTCCCAGTCCCTGCCTATGAAAAACATGGTGTTCTCGGGGTGATGAGAGGTGTTGGGTTTGCGCCAGCATAGCGTTTTCCTTGATGGACAAAAAGCTCAATTCTTGTCTCATCTGACCAGAGTACCTTCTTCCATATGTTTGGGGAATCTCCCACATGCCTTTTGGCGAACACCAAACGTGTTAGCTTATTTTTTTCTGCCCACTCTTCCGTAAAGCCCAGCTCTGTGGAGTGTATGGCTTAAAGTGGTCCTATGGACAGATACTCCAATCTCCGCTGTGGAGCTTTGCAGCTCGTTCAGGGTTATATTTGGTCTCTTTGTTGCCTCTCTGATTAATACCCTCCTTGCCTGGTCCGTGAGTTTTAGTGGGCGGCCCTCTCTTGGCAGGTTTGTTGTGGTGCCATATTCTTTCAATTTCTTAATAATGGATTTAATGGTGCTCCGTGGGATGTTCAAAGTTTCAGATATTTTTTTATAACCCAACCCTGATCTGTACTTCTCCACAACTGTGTGCCTGACCTGTTTGGAGAGCTCCTTGGTCTTCATGGTGCTGCTTGCTTGATTGTGCCCCTTGCTTAGTGGTGTTGCAGACCCTGGGGCCTTTCAGAAGAGGTGTATATATACTTAGATCATGTAAGAGATCATGTGACACTTAGATTGCGCACAGGTGGACTTTATTTAACTAATTATGTGACTTCTGAAGGTAATTGGCTGCACCATATCTTATTTAGGGCCTTCATAGCAAAGGGGGTGAATACATATGCTCGCACCAATTTTCCGTAATATTTTATGTTTTAATTCTTTGAAACATGTTATCTTTTTCATTTCACTTCACTTCACCAATTTGGACTATTTTGTGTAAGTCCATTACATGAAATCCAAATAAAAATCAATTTAAATTACAGGTTTTAATGCAACAAAATAGGAAAAACGCCAAGTGGGATGAATACTTTTGCAAGTCACTGCAAATATATATACAGTGCCTTCAGATAGTATTCACACCCTTTGACTTTTTCCATATTTTGTTGTGTTACAGCCTGAATTTAAAAATGATTGAATTTAGATTTTTGTCACTTGCCTATACACAATACCCCATCATTTCAAAGTGGAATTTTGTTTGTAGACATTTTTAGAAATGAATGATAAATGAAAAGCTGAAATGTCTTGAGTCAATAAATATTCAACCCCTTTGTTATGGCAAGCCTAAATAAGTTCAGGAGTAACAAAGGGCTTAACAAATAACATAATACGTTGCAAGGACTCATTCTGTGTTCAATAATAGTGGTTAAACATGAGTTTTGAATGACTACCTCATCTCTGTACCCCGCACATACAATTATCTGTAAGGTCCCTCAATCGAGTAGTGAATTTCAAACACAGATTCAACCACAAAGACCAAGGAGGTTTTTCAATGCCTTGCAAAGAACGGTACCGATTGGTAGATGTGTAATAAAAAAATAAAAATAAAGCAGACACTGAATAGCCCTTTGAGGATGGTGAAGTTATTAATTAGGCTTTGGATGGTGTATCAATACACCTAGGCACTACATAGATACAGGTGTCCTTCCTAACTCATTTGCCGGAGAGGAAGGAAACTGCTCAGGGATTTCACCATGAGGCCAATGGTGATTTTAAAACAGTTACAGAGTTAAATCGTTGTGCTATGAGAAAACAGAGGATGGATCAACAACATTGTAGTTACTCCACAATACTAACCTAAATCACAGAGTGAAAAGAAGGAAGCCTGTAAAGAATACTGCACAATATTTGGCAAAGAAATTAACTTTTTGTTCTGAATACAAAGTGTTATGTTTGGGGCAAATCCAACACAACACATCACTGAGTACCACTCTTCATATTTTCAAGCATGGTGGTGGCTGCATCATGCTATGGGTATGCTTGTCATCGGCAAGGACTAGGGAGTGTTTTTCGGATAAAAATAAACAGAATACAGCTAAGCACAGGCAAAATCCTAGAGGAAAATCTGCTTCAGTCTTCTTTCCAACAGACACTGGGAGACAAATTCACCTTTCAGCAGGACAATCACCTAAAACACAAGGCCAAATCTACACTGGAGTTGCTTACCAAGACAACATTGGATGTTCCTGAGTGGCCTAGTTACAGTTTTGACTTAGGGCAAGGCTTTATAGCAATGATAAACAAACAACTTGACAGAGCTTGAAGAATAATGGGCAAATATTGTACAATCCAGGTGTGCAACGCTCTTAGAAACGTACCCCAAAAGATTCACAGCTGTAATCGCTGTCAAAGGTGTTTCTAACATCTATTGTCTCAGGGGAGTGAATACTTATCTAATCAAGATATATTAGTGGTTTATTGTAACATTTAGAATTTTTCTTCCACTTTGACATTAGAGTATTTTGTGTAAATCATTGACCAAAAATGACAATTAAATCAATTCTAATCCCACTACTTTCTTTATATAATGGTGTGAAATAGAGAGTATGGACAGTACATGAATAGAAAATGTCTGTACATAGCAGTATGTATATAGGATGAGCCTTGACTAGAATACAGTATGTACAGTGGGGAAAAAAAGGATTTAGTCAGCCACCAATTGTGCAAGTTCTCCCACTTAAAAAGATGAGAGAGGCCTGTAATTTCCATCATAGCTACACGTCAACTATGACAGACATATTGAGAAAAAAAATATCTAGAAAATCACATTGTAGGATTTTTTAGGAATTTATTTGCAAATTATGGTGGAAAATAAGTATTTGGTCACCTACAAACAAGCAAGATTTCTGGCTCTCACAGACCTGTAACTTCTTCTTTAAGAGGCTCCTATGTCCTCCACACGTTACCTTTATTAATGGCACCTGTTTGAACTTGTTATCAGTATAAAAGACAACTGTCCACAACCTCAAACAGTCACACTCCAAACTCCACTATGGCCAAGACCAAAGAGCAGTCAAAGGACACCAGAAACAAAATTGTAGACCTGCACCAGGCTGGGAAGACTGAATCTGCAATAGGTAAGCAGCTTGGTTTGAAGAAATCAACTGTGGGAGCAATTCTTAGTAAATGGAAGACATACAAGACCACTGATAATCTCCCTCGATCTGGGGCTCCACGCAAGATCTCACCCTGTGGGGTCAAAATGATCACAAGAACGGTGAGCAAAAATCCCAGAACCACACGGGGGACCTAGTGAATGACCTGCAGAGAGCTGGGACCAAAGTAACAAAGCCTACCATCAGTAACACACTACGCCGCCAGGGACTCAAATCCTGCAGTGCCAGACGTGTCCCCCTGCTTAAGCCAGTACATGTCCAGGCCCGTCTGAAGTTTGCTAGAGTGCATTTGGATGATCCAGAAGAGGATTGGGAGAATGTCATATGGTCAGATGAAACCAAAATATAACTTTTTGGTAAAAACTCAACTCGTCGTGTTTGGAGGACAAAGAATGCTGAGTTGCATCCAAAGAACACCATACCTACTGTGAAGCATGGGGGTGGAAACATCATGCTTTGGGGCTGTTTTTCTGCAAAGGGACCAGGACGACTGATCCGTGTAAAGGAAAGAATGGGGCCATGTATCGTGAGATTTTTAGTGAAAACCTCCTTCCATCAGCAAGGGCATTGAAGATGAAACGTGGCTGGGTCTTTCAGCATGACAATGATCCCAAACACACCACCCGGGCAACGAAGGAGTGGCTTCGTAAGAAGCATTTCAAGGTCCTGGAGTGGCCTAGCCAGTCTCCAGATCTCAACCCCATAGAAAATCTTTGGAGGGAGTTGAAAGTCCGTGTTGCCCAGCGACAGCCCCAAAACATCACTGCTCTAGAGTAGATCTGCATGGAGGAATGGGCCAAAATACCAGCAACAGTGTGTGAAAACCTTGTGAAGACTTACAGAAAACGTTTGACCTGTGTCATTGCCAACAAAGGGTATATAACAAAGTATTGAGAAACTTTTGTTATTGACCAAATACTTATTTTCCACCATAATTTGCAAATAAATTCATAAAAAATCCTACAATGTGATTTTCTGGATTTTTTTTTCTAATTTTGTCTGTCATAGTTGACGTGTACCTATGATGAAAATTACAGGCCTCTCTCATCTTTTTAAGTGGGAGAACTTGCACAATTGGTGGCTGACTAAATACTTTTTTCCCCCACTGTACATATGAATTGGGTAAGACAGTATGTATTTATGAACAGTGTTCATTGTCTATGTACATAGGGCAGCAATCTCTGAGGTCCAGGGTCGAGTCCTGGGTGATAGCCGGCTAGTAAAAGTGACTAAGGTTCAGGGTAGGGTACAAAGTCCTGTGTAGTTCCTTAAGAGCCGTTGCGGTGTCGGCTTGGGGGGGAATATACAAGGCCATGATGATGACCGACGAAAATTATCTTGGGAGGTAATGCGGTCGGCATTTGATGGTGAGGTATTCCAGTTAGGGAGAACAATAGGACTTGAGTTCCTGTATGTTACCACAATCACATCATGAGCAGTTTATCATGAAACATAAACTTCCACCTTTCTTTTCCCGGAGAGTTCTTTCTTCCTGTCTGCGCGATAGATGGAGAACCCCGCTGGCTATTTTCTGCTGTAGGTAATAAAGGAAGAAACGTTCTGAGCAAATTATGTAAGTAATAATACTAATTCCACTTTTCAGAACTACCTTTAGGCTCATCTATTAGTCCAGATTTCTCTGCTGACTCAATTTCTTCCATGCTCAACTGTCCGGTATGCCTCTGTGTTTCGTGAGTTATGCGCAAATCGCTGTACCCATGCAGTTATCTGTAACACTTTACTAAGACTGCTATAGTTCTCCAACTCTATAATTGGTATGACATTGCTCGTCATTCAGTTCTTGTGTAGCAACTTGGTTCTGTACGATACACTCATTGATTTCTTCTTCATTTTCTGTCTCTCCCAGAATTTGCAGTGGTTCTGTGTTTGTGAGTTTTAACCACTGCGGTCCACTCCACCACAGGGAATCGTTGGTCAACTTCTCTATTCTTGTTCCTCATGTGCCTCTGTCTGCAGGATTATCTTTCTCACTGCAGTGTGTCCAATTTTCTGGAAGTGTCAGACTTTGGATTTCAGTCACTCTGTTAGCAACAAATGGTTTCCATTGTATGACTGTGCTCTTGATCCAATGGAGTGTTATCATTGAGTCTGTCTAGTATTGAACTTGCACATCACTTATCTTCAAGTTGTTCTTTAGATAGTTTCCTAATCTCACTCCTGTTACTGCTCCTAGGAGTATAGTTATTCTTTTCAGTGGAGCAACTATTGTCTTGGCTGAAATTAGACTTGTAGTGCATTCTTTTTCTGCATTTGCTGTGCGCATGTAAGCAGCAGCACAATATGCACTTTCAGTTGCATCGCTCTGACTTGTTACTTGGTTTCAATGCTGCGTCATAACGTCTGTTTATAGATATGCCTGTCAAACCTTGTAGTTCAGTTCACCATTGGCTCCACCTGATGGATAAATCTTGTGGAAGCTCTTTATCCCATGATAAGCCCTCTTGCCACTTTTCTTAGACACTTGATACTAATACTGAATGGGCATAAAAATCAGATAGGATCGAATATTTGAGCAGCTGATTGAAGTACTCCTCGTTTTGTGTTCTTCTTGTCTTTCATGAATTCAATCAAATCTGTAATTTCAAACACAAAGTCCTAGTACTTTCCATGGAGTTTGACTTTTCACTTCAACTTGTTCCATTACTTTCTCATTTGTCCATTCTACTTTGCAGCTCATGTGAATTTGTTTCCAATTTACATAGTTTCATCCTTCACAATCTCTTTAGCATTCTAACGATCAGAGGCTTTGTCCTCTGTGCCGCAGATATTGTAAGGTCATCAACATACAAGCATTGCCTCTGTGTAGTTACCACATCTGGATAGACCCCTTCATACTTGTTCAGATGGTGTCTGATTATGACTGCTATAAGGAAGGGGCTTGTGGATGCTCCAAACGGTTTTCGTGTCATTCTCAGAGTGTACAGTATATCTTGTGATTTCTTCATTTGACATTGGGATGTCACTTGTTCATAAGAATCTCAATACGTCTCTGTCCATTTCGTTTAGTTAGATTTGCAGAAAGGCTTTCGTGATGTCTGCTATTAGCGCCACTCTGTGCTACCTGAACTTAATCAGTATACTCAACAGGTCAGGGTTTAGTTTTACGTTTACATTTACATTTACATTTACGTCATTTAGCAGACACACAAATTGGTGCATTCACCTTATAGCCAGTGGGATAACCACTTTACAATATATATATATGTATATATATATTTTTCTTTCTTTGGGGTGAGGTAAGGGGGGGTAGAAGGATTACTTTATCCTATCCCAGGTATTCCTTAAAGAGGTGGGGTTTCAAGTGTCTCTGGAAGGTGGTGAGTGACTCCGCTGTCCTGGCGTCATGAGGGAGCTTGTTCCACCATTGGGGTGCCAGAGCAGCGAACAGTTTTGACTGGGCTGAGCGGGACTTGTGCTTCCGCAGAGGTAGGAGGGCCAGCAGGCCAGAGGTGGATGAACGCAATGCCCTCGTTTGGGTGTAGGGACTGATCAGAGCTCCGTAGGCAAGCACCATGCTCTTGTAGTAGATGCGAGCTTCAACTGGAAGCCAGTGGAGTGTGCGGAGGAGCGGGGTGATGTGAGAGAACTTGGGAAGGTTGAACACCAGACGGGCTGCGGCGTTCTGGATGAGTTGTAGGGGTTTAATGATTCAACTTGATTCTGCTCTTTTTCCATGTGAATACCAATAGATTCAGTTTTCCAAAATGTGCACAATTGCTCAGAAAGCACTTGCTCTTCTCCACAGCTCACTTGCATTACTCCGATGTCTTGAGGTTCAGTTGTGACTGATAACACTGATGTTTTTGTGCCTTGCACCAGTTATCCGAATGTGCTCTCCAAAGCCACTAGGCCTTCGTTCAGTTTCTCAATTCTTCCGATCACAATTTTTGAATAATATATCAGCTCCTATTAGAATAGACAACTCTACTGTGTCCATACCTCTGATTGGGATGTCGACCACTTGCAGTCCTATCTCTTTGAGGTTTCTAATTGTCTGTTCACTTGCCACGTTCTCCAATAGCTCTATGTCTACCCCTTGGCTATTCCTCAGATTTCTCAAATGCACCCTTACTCTTCTGCAGGTTATCTTCTTGGGTGTAACTGTGCCAAATGTATGCAAATTAAACACTTCCTGTCCTACTGCAGGTAAGTTAAGTCCTTGTGAAATGTCTTCTCTAAGGAAACTGCTTTGGCTGCCCCATCTAATAAATACCTGGCTACTTCACTCTGTTTATGTGTTTCTATAACCACTGTAGCTGTTTGAAGTAATACTGTGCTACCTTCACTGTTACCTGGTGAAATAGAAACTACAGCATCTGATGCGTCCATGCACTCTCCATGGTTTGGCCTGTGAGTTCTTACCGAGTCTCTGTGCACACTGGGTTCTCTGGGCGCAAATGGCGCTGATTGAGTGCAGATTGTTCGGTGGTGTCTTCAGCTGCATTCTTCACATGATATACACTGAACAATAAGAGCTGAAATATAAGATCCCAGAAATGTTCTATATGTACAAAAAGCTTATTTCTCGCAAAGTTTGTGCACAATCTGTTTACATCCCTGTTAGTGAGCATTTCTCCTTTGCCAAGATAATCCATCCACATGACAGGTGTGACATATCAAGAAGCTGATTAAACAGCATGATCATTACACAGGTGCACCTTGTGCTGGGGACACTAAAGTCACACAACACAATCCCACAGATGTCTCAAGTTTTAAAGGCACGTGCAATTGGCATGCTGACTGCAGGAATGTCCATCAGAGCTGTTGCCAGAACATTTCTCTACCATAAGCTGCCTCCAACTTTGTTTTAGAGAAATTGGCAATACATCCAACCGGCCTCACAACCGCAGACCACGTGTAACCATGCCAGCCCAGGACCTCCACATCTGGCTTCTTCACCTGCGGGATCAGCCACCGGACAGCTGATGAAACTGTGGCTTTGCACAACCAAATAATTTCTGCACAAACTGTCAGGAACCGTCTCAGGGAAGCTCATCTGCGTGCTCGTCATCCTCACCAGGGTCTTGACCTGACTGCAGTTTGGCGTCGTAACCGTCTTCAGTGGGGAAAATGATGACATTGAATGGCCACTGGCATGCTGGAAAAGTGTGCTCTTCACAGATTAATTCCGGTTTCAACTGTACCAGACATGGTTTCTCCTGGTTAACTCCACATTTCCAATATAATCCTCAGTATTCCTTTTTCTTGTCATTTTCTTTGAGGAATTCTTACCTCGCAGATTTTGACACCAATTTGTGGTGTATCAGGAGGTCCCAAAGCAGTACTTGCAGTTGAAATAAATTTGTTTTTTTTTTCTCTATTGGTTTACAAATCTAAACTTTTGGGGAAAGGGAAATGAGAACAAAATCAAATCAGTTCTGCCCCTGCTTGTACCAAACATTTCTCTAGTAGTCCACAGTTCTTTCTCCCAGGTGTGTCTTATCTCCTCTTAATGAGGGCTGTTGGAGGCTGGGCACGCCCGCTGCAGTGTCGACGCGCTCCACTACCATGGTGCTGAAATAGATTCAACACAACTCTCTAAGTTCTAGACTGCAGGGAGAGAGAGGGGGAGAGGGCAAACTCCACCCAACTATAACTCCGGCCCTCCTTTTCCTGTAGTCCACGATCAGCTCCTTTGTCTTGCTCACATTGAGCGAGAAGCTGTTGTCCTGGCACCACACTACCAGGTCTCTGACCTCCTCCCTATAGGCTGTCTCATCGTTGTCGGTGAGGCCTACCACTGTTGTGTTGTCAGCAAACTTAATGATGGTGTTGGAGTCGTCCTTGGCCACACAGTCGTAGGTGAACAGGGAGTACAGGAGGGGACTAAGCAAGCACCTCTGAGGGGCCCTAGTGTTGAAGATCAGTGTGTCAAATGTGTTGCTGCCTACCGCTACAACCTGGGGGCGGCCCGTCAGGAAGTCCAGGATCCAGTTGCAGAGTGAGGTGTTTAGTCCCAGGGTCCTTAGCTTAGTGATGAGCTTTGTGGGCACTATGGTGTTGAACGCTGAGCTAAAGTCAATGACAGTGGTGGAAAAAGTACTCAATTGTCATACTTGAGTAAAAGTAAAGATACCTTAATAGAAAATGACTCAAGTAAATGTGAAAGTCACCCAGTAAAATACTACTTCAGTAAAAGTCTAAAAGCATTTGGTTTTAAATATACAGTGGGGAAAAAAGTATTTAGTCAGCCACCAATTGTGCAAGTTCTCCCACTTAAAAAGATGAGAGAGGCCTGTAATTTTCATCATAGGTACACGTCAACTTTGCCAGACAAAATGAGAAAAAAAATCCAGAAAATCACATTGTAGGATTTTTAATGAATTTATTTGCAAATTATGGTGGAAAATAAGTATTTGGTCAATAACAAAAGTTTCTCAATACTTTGTTATATACCCTTTGTTGGCAATGACACAGGTCAAGCGTTTTCTGTAAGTCTTCACAAGGTTTTCACACACTGTTGCTGGTATTTTGGCCCATTCCTCCATGCAGATCTCCTCTAGAGCAGTGATGTTTTGGGGCTGTCGCTGGGCAACACTGACTTTCAACTCCCTCCAAAGATTTTCTATGGGGTTGACATCTGGAGACTGGCTAGGCCACTCCAGGACCTTGAAATGCTTCTTACGAAGCCACTCCTTCGTTGCCCGGGCGGTGTGTTTAGGATCATTGTCATGCTGAAAGACCCAGCCACGTTTCATCTTCAATGCCCTTGCTGATGGAAGGAGGTTTTCAATCAAAATCTCACGATACATGGCCCCATTCATTCTTTCCTTTACACGGATCAGTCGTCCTGGTCCCTTTGCAGAAAAACAGCCCCAAAGCATGATGTTTCCACCCCCATGCTTCACAGTAGGTATGGTGTTCTTTGGACGCAACTCAGCATTCTTTGTCCTCCAAACACGACGAGTTGAGTTTTTAACAAAAAGTTATATTTTGGGTTCATCTGACCATATGACATTCTCCCAATCCTCTTCTGGATCATCCAAATGCACTCTAGCAAACTTCAGACGGGCCTGGACATGTACTGGCTTAAGCAGGGGGACACGTCTGGCACTGCATGATTTGAGTCCCTGACAGCGTAGTGTGTTACTGATGGTAGGCTTTGTTACTTTGGTCCCAGCTCTCTGCAGGTCATTCAATAGGTCCCCCCGTGTGGTTCTGGGATTTTTGCCCACCGTTATTGTGATCATTCTGACCCCACGGGGTGAGATCTTGCGTGGAGCCCCAGATCGAGGGAGATTATCAGTGGTCTTGTATGTCTTCCATTTCCTAATAATTGCTCCCACAGTTGATTTCTTCAAACCAAGCTGCTTACCTATTGCAGATTCAGTCTTCCCAGCTTGGTGCAGGTCTACAATTTTGTTTCTGGTGTTCTTTGACAGCTCTTTGCTCTTGGCCATAGTGGAGTTTGGAGTGTGACTGTTTGAGGTTGTGGACAGGTGTCTTTTATACTGATAACAAGTTCAAACAGGTGCCATTAATACAGGTAACGAGTGGAGGACAGAGGAGCCTCTTGAAGAAGAAGTTACAGGTCTGTGAGAGCCAGACATCTTGCTTGTTTGTAGGTGACCAAATACTTATTTTCCACCATAATTTGCAAATAAATTCATTAAAGATCCTACAATGTGATATTCTGGATTTTGTTTCTCAATTTGTCTGTCATAGTTGACGTGTACCTATGATGAAAATTACAGGCCTCTCTCATCTTTTTAAGTGGGAGAACTTGCACAATTGGTGGCTGATTAAATACTTTTTTTCCCCACTGTACTTAAGTATCGAAAGTAAATGGAATTGCTAAAATGTACTTAAGTATCAAAAGTTTAAAAGTAAAAGTATAACACAAAACAGACGGTATCATTTTCATGTTTTTATTTTATTTACGGATAGCCAGGGGCACACTCCATCACTCAGACATCATTTACAAACGAAGCATTTGTGTTTAGTGAGTCCGCCAGATCAGATGCAGTAGGAATGACCAGAGATAAGTAAGCATTTCACTGTAATGTCTGCACCTGTTGTATTCGGCGCATGTGGCCAATAACATTTGATTTGATTTGATTTGAGATGTTCTCTTGATAAGTGTGTGAATTGGACCATTTTCCTGTCAAAATGTAACTCTTGATAAGTGTGTGAATTGGACCATTTTCCTGTGAAAATGTAAAGAGTACTTTTGGCTGTCAGGGAAAATGTATGGAGTAAAAAGTACATTATTTTCTTTAGGAATGTGGTGAAGTAAAAGTTGTCAAAAATATAAATAGTAAAGTAGTGTACAGATACCCCAAAAAACTACTTAAGTAGTACTTTACTTTTTACAATGAAAAGCATTCTCACATAGGTGTTCCTTTTGTCCAGGTGGGAAAGGGCAGTGTGGAGTGCGATTGAGATGATTCAATCTTAGTCCTTTATTGATGCTTTGCCTGTTTGATAATTTGTCTGAGGGCAAAGCGGGATATCTTATAAGCGGCCGGATTATGTCCCGCTCCTTGAAAGCGTCAGCTCTAGCCTTTAGCTCGGTGCGGCTGTTAACTGTAATCCATGGCTTTTGGTTGGGATAGGTACGTACGGTCACTGTGGGGACAACGTCGTCTATGCACTTATTGATGAAGGCGGTGACTGATGTGGTATACTCCTCAATGCCATTGGATGAATCCCGGAACATATTCCAGTCTGTGCTAGCAAAACAGTCCTGTAGTGTAGCATCCGCATCATCTGACCACTTCAGTATTGAGCGAGTCACTGGTACTTCCTGCTTTAGTTTTCGCTTGTATGCATGAATCAGGAAGATGGAATTACAGTCAGATTTTCCAAATGGAGTACGAGGGATAGCTTTGTACGTGTCTCTGTGTGTGGAGTAAACGTGGTCTAGAGTTTTTTTCTTCATGCTGGTAAAATTGATTTAAGTTTGCCTGCATTAAAGTCCCCGGCCACTAGGAGCACCGCTTCTGGATGAGCATTTTCTTGTTTGCTTATGGCCTTGTACAGCTTGTAGAGTGCGGTCTTAGTGCCAGAGTCGGTTTGTGGTGGCAAATAGATGGCCACTAAAAATATAGATGAAAACTCTCTTAGAAGATAGTGTGGTTTACAGCTTATCATGAGATACTTTACCTCATGCGAGCAATACCTCGAGACTACCTTAATATTAGACAAATAGAAACACAACCCCACCCCTCGTCTTACCAGACGTAGCTGTTCTGTCCTGCCGATGCACGGAAAACCCAGCCAACTGTATATTATCCATGTCTTCGTTCAGCCATGACTCGGTGAAACACAATATATTACAGTTTTTAATGTGCCGTTGTTAGGATAGTCTCAAACGGAGCTCATCCAGTTTATTCTCCAGTGATTGCACGTTGGTAAATAGAACGGATGGTAGAGGCGGGTTACCCACTCACTAACAAATTCTCACAAGGCACCCTGTTCTCCGCCCCCTGTATTTCCTTATTTTCTTCATGCAAATGATGGGGATTTGGGCCTTATCTGGGAGCAACATTATATCCTTTCCGTCCGACTCATTAAATAAAAAATCTTCATCCAGGTCGAGGTGAGTAATCGCTGTTCTGATATCCAGAAGCTATTTTCGGTCATAAGAGATGGTAGCATCAACATTATGTACAAAATAAGTTACAAACAATGCAAAAAAAACACACAAAATACCACAATTGGTTAGGAGTACGTAAAATGGCAGCCATACCCTCCGGCACCATTCTGCCAGTGCAGAACACTGTCAACGTTTATGATCAATATGTTTGATGTACAGTTACAAGATTACATGGCGTTATACCCTGGGTTGTCCTGAACAGAATGAGCATATGTTTATTGTATTGTGAAGAAAATTTGCTACAGATCACACATCTGAATGCACTCATGACTGCATTCAATGCGCACCAAAATGACGATCTGCTTCTCTGAATTGCCTTCTGAAAGCCTAATACAGTAAGATCTTATTTAAAAATGTAGCAAGTCATATTGGCAATAGAACAAGCTTTAGAATTATGCCCACCTGACCCAGATTGCAATTTATGATGGACAGTTTTTAGATTGTTTAAACAACAACAGTAATTGTGTAAAGGTGGGGATGCAGGGCTGTGTTCAAAACAATTACAAGTGTGCCTGCTCTAGTTCTAGCTAGGAGAGCGTAAAAAAGCACCTTATAGTTGAAGACTCTTCTTTGAGTCATAAAAGTGCATTGAAATTACTTAGGTACTGTGCACACTTTGAAGAGTGTGGCCACTTGGACAGTTAGACCTCTCACTCAAACCATTGTTATTATTTGTTATTAAATGTAAAATGTATTTGGTCTTATGTTGCACCTACCCCAAACCTTCCAAGAGTACAGTAATGTAAAATGCACATAAAATCAACAGTATAATGTTTGGATTCAGTCTTGTGTCAGGTAAACTATTGTGTACTCACCTTTAGTAATTTCCCCATAATTTCCCAACTGCTCCCTTTTAATTGCTACGGTGGTTATGCATATGCTTTCCACATTTCTTCTGTAAGAAACATTTCTATTTAGCCCTATCCATATAGGCCAATTCCCACTAGTGTAAGGAGTTAAGGTCAACAGCATCATGAACTTTACCCAGTACCAAGACATTTTAGCCCACAATCTGGTTGCCTCTGCCAGGAGACCGAAACTTGGCTGCAAGTGGATCTTCCAAGACAATAACCCCAAGCACACATCACAATCCACAAAGAAATGGTTAATTGGCC
This sequence comes from Coregonus lavaretus, assembly GCF_964263955.1. NCBI lineage: Eukaryota > Metazoa > Chordata > Actinopteri > Salmoniformes > Salmonidae > Coregonus > Coregonus lavaretus. Next base: position 3,518,965 of record NC_140019.1, read on the forward strand.
TCAAAATCAACATTTTGCAATGGCCATCTCAGTCTCCAGACATGAAAAAGGGAGCTCAGATGAAGGATATCAATGATCTGGAAGGATTTTGTATGGAGGAATGGTCTAAGATCCCTCCCAATGTGTTCTCCAACTCATTTTTTTTTTTTTTTTATGCTCAGTGCCACTATCCTTGCAAGGTGAGGTATTGAAAGGTATTGAAACAGGGGTGTGAATAATTTTGACCCCTACCTTTTTGAGAAAAAAAGTGTTACTTGCTAAACATCTCTTTTCTTGAGCAATTGTATTAGTATAAAATAATATAATTCCACAATTCTTTGGAGCATAGACTATAGCTCAGCATTTGAATTATTTATTGTATACAGTCATTTTGGTAACATTTCATTTGAAGGGGTCCTTATTACAGTGTATTTACATGTGTAAATACACTGTAGGAGCAACCATAGCATATTTGCCAGCTTTAGGTAGCTAGCTAGCTAGTCAAGGTTAGAAAACTAGGTAGCTAGCGTGCAAGCTAATCCAAAACAACTCAACAGATTGCATGGAAAGTATATTCTGTAGATGATAACTAGTTAGCTAGCCTAGTTGGTGCCTCCAACAAAAATGCCAGCTAACGTTTGCTAGCTAGCTAGCTACATTTAGCCAGCTAGCCAATACTAGGCTAGTTAGCTAGCAAATGCTAGCTAACTACCTATGCTAAATAGTCCTGCAGAATTCATGAATCCCAAAAAGCTAAACAAATTGAATAGAAAACGTACTTTCTCTCTCCTGTGTTGATGCTTTTTTTTACCTATAGCACTTTTTTTCTTTCGCTGCAATCTATTATGTCTGGATTTTGCACACTGACCTTCTCGACCCTGTTCTTTGAGCACTGTTACATGGCGTCAGTATCAACAAGTGGGCATGTTTGAGGTCATTGTTATTTCGAGCATGTTGCGAAGATTAGCAGATCTTGACATGATGCCTTAATTCCTGGGATAAATCAGTAATTGCACCAATGCATCCAATCCAAAAGTGAGAATGTTCCTCAACAGTGAAACCCTTGCAAGGGTACATGATGGAATAAGAGTTTGTCTTGTGACCATTGTAAGTGAATTTATAAACTATTATTTAACCAAGCTTAATAGGCTTACAATTTGGCAAGCACGAATCTCACAATTCTAATCATAACTGTTTATTATTGTGTCTAAAAATGTATGGTTAAAGTAACTGACCCATTGTCAAATTTAAAGTATTATTTTATGTGAACCTTTTGTGAACCCGTTTTTGCCATTGGGCCTGGGCATCAGACTCCAGATCATTATTGTAGAGTTTTGTCAATGAGGTGGTCGGTTTTCAATTGGCTAACACTTATCACATGGTTTGTGCAGGCTGAAATATGGTGCATTGCGATGCTATCGGATACTTTAACATTTGTAACAAGCATGGTAACAAGCATTCACTGTTACACCCCTGTACAGACAACAATTACCACCAGTTAGATGTTGTTATTACAGTGTAACTATGAATTATTGTAAATAATGACAATACTTGTTACAGTGTAATTACACTGTATATCATATTTTGCCTGTATTTGATGCTCAGATAAATGTAGTAGAGAGTCTGATAAAAAAACAGGCTCAAATAAGTCCCTAGATTACAGAAAGGGCTAAACAACGTCTTTCAGTTGACAAGCAGGGTGGATACTGGTGTCTTGTAAGAGGCAGAATGGAGGAGAGCAGCAGTTCTGGGACCACCGCCAATGTAGACGAAGGGAGATGTGACCTGAGAAGCATTTGCATGTTAAGTGCAGTCAATCTGAATTGATCACAGCCAAATTAAATGCAATGGGTTTCAATATTTTCCCTGTTTACACATTAGCCTCCTACCTGCAACATATGGACTTATTGAATTTAGATTAGTAACCTAAGCATGGACTCAGACAAAGAGGAACTTATCTTTAATTAAAATCATGCAGTAGGACCTTAAGTTCTATTCTGTTACGACTGGGGAATTTAAAAAAAAATCACGGGCTCAATGAGTGTGTTGCTGAATGCCACAGATTGCCTCCCCAAAGTGTCACTACACCAATAGAAGTGGGGGTCATCGCCTGCAACCCAATGGCATAGTGTTTCTACACAGCTGTGATGCTCGGTGAGACAACCCTATCATGGCACCAGTTGTTTAAAATTAACAATATAAGTAAAAACAGACATGCACAAAACTCCTCTCCTAGGGTTGAGGATCAGTGAATTCAGATCAGAAATGTCATCTCCGGGTGGGTGTACGAGTGGGATCCTGGGATGAAACAGTGATCAGAGGAGAACATGTAAATGTAGCATACACTCTGCCTTGGCAGGCAGCTCCTCGTCATGACATGTTACCACTACCAGCGCAGTCTGCTGTCATGCTGTCATCTGTAGACTTGTTCAGCTGATACACATTACATTATTTACCAGTGTTACTGCAGGAGGAGACATATTTTTGTTTTATTTCCACGCAAAATGTGAACACCCCTGATGCTGTTAGATGGAACATTCTTTGTGTTACTTCGTTTTTGGAAATACTTTGATGAATGAATTAATCATCCTCATTCAGACTGCCATTTGCCATTATAACTTGTTTGTGCTGATCTAGGAAACTGGTCCTGTTCATTCCTACCAGGTGTAACAGTACAAGGTTACCCTCTTTACTGATTTTACTCCTCTCTTCCTACCAGCATAAATAGCCCTTAAATCCCTGACAGCAATTACCTCTAAAGAGAAACACGGAAAGAAGTGTTTAGCAGTATTCAGTGACTTATTGGCATGTCTGTAAATATGATAATTTCAGAAATGTAGCCTCAATTGAGCTTCTACTGTCCTGGCTGATTTATTGACAAGCGGGGCCTTGCTTCCTTGCTCTGAATAATTGAAGAAGCCCCTACTAATTATACAGAGAAAGTCTGAATTCTGGAGCGGATCTTTCCCACTGAAGATATAATTAATTATGAGTAGTGGTTGCACCCGCTGTGGCCGCCCGCCCGCCTGGTTGAGGGGGGGGGGGGGGGGGACAGAACCGAGCCACACTAATGCCGCCATGCTGCCTTCTCTGAAGCGACGGAAGGAAGCAGCATAATCAGCAGACACTCATTACGACAAGTAATTAACAATGCCAACCAAACGGAGAGATTTAATTTATAATAATTATATAATCAACATGGTGATGATCTTGTAAGGGAATCCCATCGTAGTGGAAAGGTTAATGACATGCCATTGCACAACAAGCACAGACTGGGGCCTTGGGCTTGTTTTAACTGCCATCCAGATAATTAATTATCATCATATCGGCCATGCAGGTGGCATGAAATATTGAAACATAATGTCACTTTCCATTCTATTAAACTGATTAGCTACACACAGTGGCTTGCGAAAGTATTCACCACCCCTTGGCATTTTTCCTATTTTGTTGCCTTACAACCTGGAATTAAAAAATATTTTTTTGGGGTTTGTATAATTTCATTTACACAACATGCCTAGCACTTTGAAGATGCTAAATATATTTTTATTTTGAAACAAACAAGAAATAAGACAAAAAAACAGAAAACTTGAGCGTGCATAACTAAGTCAATACTTTGTAGAGCCACCTTTTTCAGCAATTACAGCTGCAAGTCTCTTGGGGTATGTCTCCATAAGCTTGGCACATCTAACCACTGGGATTTTTGCCCATTCTTCAAGGCAAAACTGCTCCAGCTCCTTCAAGTTGGATGGGTTCCGCTGGTGTACAGCAATCTTTAAGTCATACCACAGATTCTCAAATTGATTGAGGTCTGGGCTTTGACTAGGCCATTCCAAGACATTTAAATGTTTCCCCTTAAACCACTCGAGCGTTGCTTTAGCAGTATGCTTAGGGTCATTGTCCTGCTGGAAGGTGAACCTCCTTCCCTCAAGAATTTCCCTGTATTTAGCGCCATTCATCATTCCTTCAATTCTGAACAGTTTCCCAGTCCCTGCCGATAAAAAACATCCCCACAGCATGATGCTGCCACCACCGTGCTTCAATGTGGGGATGGTGTTCTCAAGGTGATGAGAGGTGTTGGGTTTGCGCCAGAAATAGCGTTTTCCTTGATGGCCAAAAAGCTCAACTTTAATCTCATCTGACCAGAGTACCTTCTTCCATATGTTTGGGGAGTCTCCCACATGCCTTTTGGCAAACACCAAATGTGTTATTTCCTTTTTTTTCTTTACACACATTTTTTTTTCTGGCCACTCTTCCATAAAGCGCAGCTCTGTGGAATGTACGGCTTAAAGCGGTCCTATGGACAGATACTCCAATCTCTGCTGTGGAGCTTTGCAGCTCCTTCAGGGTTATCTTTGGTCTCTTTGTTGCCTCTCTGATGAATGCCCTCATTGCCTGGTCTGTGAGTTTTGGTGGGCGGCCTTCTCTTGGCAGGTTTGTTGGGGGGCCATATTCTTTCCATTTTTTGGTGGTGCCCCGTGCTCCTAGGGGTTGCAGACTCTGGGGCCTTTCAGAACAGGTGTATATATACTGAGATCATGTGACAGATCATGTGACACTTAAATAAAGTCCACCTGTGTGCAATCTAACTAATTATTTGACTTCTGAAGGTAATTGGTTGCACCAGATCTTATTTAGGGGCTTCATAGCAAAGGGGGTGAATACATATGCACGCCCCACCTTTGCGTTATTTATTTTTTAGAATTTCTTGAAACAAGATATTTTTTTCATTTCACTTCACCAATTTTGACTATTTTGTGTATGTCCATTAAATGAAATCCAAATAAAAATATATTTAAATTACAGGTTGTAATGCGACAAAATAGGAAAAACGCCAAGGGAGATGAAATCTTTTGCAAGGCACTGTAGTAGGCCTACTCTTCCGCATCAGTCAGAACTTGCTGAAAAGTTATGTGCAGTAGGTATAGCGCACTTCAGTTACTTCAGTTGTTTAGTTGGCTAAGATTAAACTGTAAAACTTTATCACTCAGCTACTGATAACTTATGCAATTACCCAATAGTATAATTAAATTATTGCGTGATGGACCATGTGCAATTCGATCTCCCTCTCAAATTCTGGTGGAGATCACTAGTAGGCTAATGAGTCTGAGAAGCTAACCACCGTAGCGTAGGCTACCAGTGGTTCTGTAATATTATCTGAATATGAGCCTATTACACCAGATCAACTCTCACCACTACCAATATACCATTACCGCTATTGAAAAGCTAAATTAGTGATCTCTCCTTTTGATAGTTCACTAGGCTTCAAAGCAGCAATCAGCAGTTGAAACAATAACAAAGCGTACTCCTGCCCCTGTTTCAGTCAAAAGCTGAAGGATGGGGCTGGAGAAATGTAACCAATCTCAAATTCATAGACAGCGCTATGGATGCAACGACTGGCCATCAATGATATCAGCATTTAGTTTTTTCCGTGTTTTGAGGCTATACAGTGTTTTTTTACATTTGCAAACATTGTAGTAAAACAAGCTTATATTTTGGCTTCTGATGGGGTACTGCAGTTGAACTAGGTTAAGGAGACATTTATAAGTTACAGTGCCTTCAGAAAGTATTCACACCCCTTGACCTTTTCCACATTTTGTTGTGTTACAAAGTGTGATTAAAATTGATTTAATTGTAATTTTTTGTCTACGATCTACACAAAAATGTCAAAGTGGACAAAAAATTCTAACATTTATAGAAAATACATTACCGTTCAAAAGTTTGGGGTCACTTAGAAATGCCCTTGTTTTCAAAAGAAAAGCAAATTTTTTGTACATAAAAATAACATCAAATTGATCAGAAATACAGTGTAGACATTCTTAACGTTGTAAATGGCTATTGTAGCTGGAAACGGCAGATTTTTTATGGAATCTATATAGGCGTACAGAGGCCCATTATCAGCAACCATCAGTCCTGTGTTCCAATGGCACGTTGTGTTTGCTAATCCAAGTGTATCATTTCAAAAGGATAATTGATCATTAGAAAACCCTTTTGCAATTATGTTAGCACAGCTGAAAACGGTTGTGCTGATTAAAGAAGCAATAAAACTTGCCTTCTTGAGACTAGTTGAGTATCTGGAGCATCAGCAATTGTGGATTACAGGCTCAAAATGGCCAGAAACAAATAACTTTCTTCTGAAACTCGTCAGTCTATTCTTGTTCTGAGAAATGAAGGCTATTCCATGTGAGAATTTGCCAAGAAACTGAAGATCTCGTACAACGCTGTGTACTACTCCCTTCACAGAACAGCACAAACTGGCTCTAACCAGAATAGAAAGAGGAGTGGGAGGCCCCGGTGCACAACTGAGCAAGAGGACAAATATATTAGAGTGTCTAGTTTGAGAAACAGGCACCTCACAGGTCCTCAGCTGGCAGCTTCATTAAATAGTACCCGCAAAACACCAGTCTCAACGGCAACAGTGAAGAGGCAACTCCGGAATGCAGACCTTCTAGGCAGAGTTGCAAAGAAAAAGCAATATCTCAGACTGCCCATCTTAATAATTTATTTTTATTTGCCAGTCTGAGATATGGCTTTTTCTTTACTTGCTTGTTCTGTCACATAAACTGAAATTAGGTGAATTACAGTGCATTCGGAAAGTATTCAGACCCCTTCCTTTTTTTCCACATTTTGTTACGTTACAGCCTTATTCTAAAATGGATTAAATAAAACATTTTCCTCATCAATCTACACACAATACCCCATAATGACGAAGTGAAAACAGGTGTTTAGACATTTTTCCAAATGTATTAAAAAGAAAAAACAGAAATACCTTATTTACATAAGTATTCAGAACCTTTGCTATGAGACTCGAAATTGAGCTCAAGTGCATCCTGTTTCCATTGATCATCCTTGAGATGTTTCTACAACTTGATTGGAGTCCAGCTGTGGTAAATTAAAATGATTGGACATGATTTGGATAGGCACACACCTGATTATACAAGGTCCCACAATTGGCAGTGCATGTCAGAGTAAAAACCAAGCCATGAGTTCGAGGAATTGTCCGTAGAGCTCAGAGACAGGATTGTGTCGAGGCACAGATCTGGGGAAGGGTACGAAAAAATGTCAGCAGCATTGAAGGTCCCCAAGAACACGGTGGCCTCCAGCATTCTTAAATGGAAGAAGTTTGGAACCACCAAGACTCTTCCTAGAGCTGGCTACCTGGCCAAACTGAGCAATCGGGGGAGAAGGGCCTTGGTCTGGGAGGTGACCAAGAACAAAAAAATGTCAGCAGCATTGAAGGTCCCCAAGAACACGGTGGCCTCCAGCATTCTTAAATGGAAGAAGTTTGGAACCACCAAGACTCTTCCTAGAGCTGGCTACCTGGCCAAACTGAGCAATCGGGGGAGAAGGGCCTTGGTCTGGGAGGTGACCAAGAACAAAAAAATTTCAGCAGCATTGAAGGTCCCCAAGAACACGGTGGCCTCCAGCATTCTTAAATGGAAGAAGTTTGGAACCACCAAGACTCTTCCTAGAGCTGGCTACCTGGCCAAACTGAGCAATCGGGGGAGAAGGGCCTTTGTCTGGGAGGTGACCAAGAACGAAAACATGTCAGCAGCATTGAAGGTCCCCAAGAACACGGTGGCCTCCAGCATTCTTAAATGGAAGAAGTTTGGAACCACCAAGACTCTTCCTAGAGCTGGCTACCTGGCCAAACTGAGCAATCGGGGGAGAAGGGCCTTTGTCTGGGAGGTGACCAAGAACGAAAAAATGTCAGCAGCATTGAAGGTCCCCAAGAACACGGTGGCCTCCAGCATTATTAAATGGAAGAAGTTTGGAACCACCAAGACTCTTCCTAGAGCTGGCTACCTGGCCAAACTGAGCAATCGGGGGAGAAGGGCTGTCTGACACAGCTCTAGAGTTCTTCTGTGGAGATGGGAGAACCTTCCAGAAGTACAAACATCTCTGCAGCACACCACCAATCAGGCCTTTATGGTAGATGGCCAGACGGAAGCCACTCCTCAGTAAAAGGCACATGACAGCCCGCTTGGAGTTTGCCAAAAGGCACCTAAAGGACTCTCAGACCATGAGAAACTAAATGCTCTGGTCTGATGAAACCAAGATTGAACTCTTTGGCCTGAATGCTAAGCGTCACGTCTGGAGCAAACATGGCCCCATCACTACGGTGAAGCATGGTGGTGGCAGCATCATGCAGTGGGGATCTTTTTCAGCAGCAGGGACAGGGAGACTAGTCAGGATTGAGGGAAAGATGAACGGAGCAAAGTACAGAGAGATCCTTGATGAAAACCTGCTCCAGAGGGCTCAGGACCTCAGACTGGGGCGAAGGTTCACCTTCCAACAGCACAATGACCCTAAACACACAGCCAAGACAACGCAGGAGTGGCTTCGGGACAAGTCTCTTAATGTCCTTGAGTGGCCCAGCCAGAGCCTGGACTTGAACTTGATTGAACATCTCTGGAGAGACCTGAAAATAGCTGTGCAGCAACGCTTCCCATCCAACCTGACAGAGCTTGAGAGGATCTGCTAATCTGAATAATGGGAAAAACTCCCCAAATGCAAGTGTGCCAAGCTTGTAGCGTCATACCCAAGAATACTTGTGGCTGTAATCGCTGCCAAAGGTGCTTCAACAAAGTATTGAGTAAAGGGTCTGAATACTTATGTAAATGATATTTCTAAAAACCTGTTTTTGCTTTGTCATTATGGCTTATTGTGTGTAGATTGATTAGGGGGAAAAAAACGATTTGATTAATTTTAGAATAAGGCTGTAACGTAACAAAATGTGGAAAAAGTCAAGGGGTCTGAATACTGTCCGAATGTGCTGTATTTGAATTTTATCAACCAGGAAATAGCAGAGTGATTTCTGCATAGCGCATCTTTAAGTGCCTTGTTGCAAACACAATGCATGTTTTGGAAAATGTTTGTTCTGTACAGGCTTCATTCTTTTCACTCTGTCATTTAGGCAGGGACGGCCTGTTCAATAGGGCGATATGGGCGACGCACTGCCAAACGGGAAAAGGAAGGGATTTTTTTTCTAATCAATTATATCACGGCAACAGTAGTTATCAGTGTTGTAATCTATACGTCTGATCTGCCACAGTGCCACACTGCCACTAAATGTCGAATCAGGCTAAAGTCGTGCTTCAAATGGCTCCACCCCCTTTTGGGGCGATTTCAGTCAGATTGAAAATCGCCCAGAACTTCTGTCATAGACTCCCATGTAAAATCTATTTTTTTCAAATTTCAGAGCCTTCAATACAATCTCAATGGGTGTCTGTGGGCTTGCACTTACGCGCTTTCGTCACATGAACGTAACTAAGAAAACAGAGGGTAGCAGCGTCAATCAATTCACTACTACTATCAACATGGCTAGGCTTCAGTGCAACTCGGTTGTGTCTTTGAAAGAATTTCCTTTTTGTCGGCGAACAAATGAAGATAAATTGGCAACGAAACAATTAGGACCTCCCAGACCAAATTTAATAATTCAACAGGTTTCTACTAAAGGCGGAAAGTCCTACACCCGAGGATTTTCCAAAAATTGGTACGAACGAAAAAAGACATTGCCACTCACTCAACTGGATGACGAGGGATACAGGCTAGCTGTCCGCCGCCACAACGATGAGGTTAGTGTTGATAATCACAAGTTTACTGGATGTGGATATGGTGTAATAAAGGCAGTTTATTCAGAGGTAAATATATCTGGAATCGCGTTCACGGACCCGTTCGTCAAACTCTTAAAAATGAACTTGGGCTGGGAATTGCCAGGAACCTCACGATAAGATATATGCATCAGCATTGCGAGTCTCATGATTCTATACGTATTGCGATTCGATACTGTGATTTTATTGCGCACCATATGTCTGTTGCAGAGGGATCAGAAAGCCATGAGAACGAGTTTTGATCAGTCATGGAAATAAGTGCTGAAAACAAATTGGCTCCCAATGTGAAAAGATTGAGAACAAGCTATGAAGGAACAATAATGGTGTTTTGGTGCAGGTACAGCCAACTAGCGCTAAAATATTGCGATATTGTCAATACAGTATATCGTAAAGTATCACTATGTAACTCGATTTCTTTCACCCCAATCCCTCAAATTAACGGTAAATAACTGAATTGTTTGCCCCACATTTAGCTAAGATGATTAGCTAGCCAGCTAAAATGTTTTAGTTAGTTAGCAGTCGCATCTACAATAGTTTACTGTCAATAACATGTCTCCAAAAATGACGTGGTGTCTCCAATTGTGTTGACATTTTACAATTGCAATGCGCATCCATGAGTATCCACTTTCTGTAGCTCAGCTGGTAGAGCATGGTGCTTGTAACGCCAAGGTAGTGGGTTCGATCCCCGGGACCACCCATACACAAAAATGTATGCACGCATGACTGTAAGTCGCTTTGGATAAAAGCGTCTGCTAAATGGCATATTATTATTATTATTATTATTATTATTATTATTATTATTATTATTATTATTATTATTATTATTATTATTATTATCTGAAGAGAGCCCCGAAACATTGTGTGCAGACATTTTATGCAATAAATGAAGTAGGTTCAATCTAGTAGTTCTGATCTTCTGATTGGTCCTGATGAGTTGGGCGAGGTCCCCTGCAGGCTACTGTCACTGTTGCATTGGCTCTGAGTCGGGTTCTCTGTCTTCAAATGTTCAGCCTAAGAGAGGGGATTTTTGTGTGTGTGTGTGTGTGTGTGTGTGTTTAACAGTGATGATGTGTGTGTGTGTGTTTAACAGTGATGATGTGTGTGTGTGTGTGTGTTTGTGTGTGTGTGTGTCCTCAGAGCAAGAACTCGTGAGTTGGAAGAACTGAGAGGCCTATGGCGTGGGTGTTGTCCTTGGCCACCTGCTGACAAGGCTGACAAGATAGGACCCTTTTGTCCATTGTTATTGGATAGGAACAGAACTTATAACCAGCTCCTGACCTAAATAGATCTTAGCACAACATTTTACTCAACATATCATATTCCATATTCACTATAACAAATATATTTACTACGACATTAGCAAGAACCGCCACATCCTCAGCCGGCTAATCCAGTGTGTGAAGTTTTGCGGAGTGTTTGAGTTAGCTTTGCGAGGCAAAGATGAAACTGAGGGCTCCACCAACCCTGGTAAGCCAACACTTTTGAGATCAGTCAATAAATGCTTCTGGTATTGACTTATATGCTGCCCCTGTCTTCATGTTGTTGCTGGACATATCTTTTTTTAAATGTGTGTAGGTCACCTAAATCATCAGAAAAATTGCCCCTCCTGAGAATTTTTTCAGGAGCCGCCACTGCATTTAGGTTAGTATTGTGGAGTAACTATAGTGTTGTTGATCCATCCTCAGTTTTCTCATACCACAACCATAAAACTCTGTAATTGTTTTAATATCACCATTGGCCTCATGGTGAAATCCCTGAGCCGTTTCCTTCCTCTCTGGCAACTGAGTTAGGAAGGACACCTCATGCAAGTTATGTGACTTCTTAAGAAGTCACATTTTTACTCTTGAACTTATTTAGGCTTGAGATAGCAAATAGGTTGAATACTTATTGTCACGACTTCCGCCGAGGCTGCCCCCCCTCCCGCCTCGAATCCAAGATGGAATGAACCGAGTACGCCGGTGCCCCCTCGATGTCCAGTGGGGGCGGAGGAACCTCCCGTACCTCAGACTCATGGAGTGGACCAGCTACTACCGCCCTGAGGAGAGACACATGGAACGAGGGGTTAATACGGTAATATAGAGGAAGCTTTAACCTATAACAAACCTCGTTCAATCTCCTCACGACTTTAAATGGCCCCACAAACCGCCGACCCAGCTTCCGGCAGGGCAGGCGAAGGGGCAGGATTTGGGTCAAGAGCCAGACCCGGTCCCCCGGTGCATACACCGGGGCCTCACTGCGGTGGCGGTCGGCGCTCGCCTTTTGGCGCCTGATGGCCCGCTGCAGGTGTACATGGGCAGTATTCCAGGTCTCTTCCGAGCGCCGAAACCACTCATCCACCGCAGGACTCTCGATCTGGCTCTGATGCCAAGGTGCCAGGACCGGCTGATAACCTAACACACACTGAAAGGGAGAAAGGTTAGTGGATGAGTGGCGGAGTGAGTTTTGGGCCATCTGTGCCCTGGGGATAAAACCCGACCACTCCCCCGGCCGGTCCTGGCAATAGGACCGCAGAAACCTACCCACATCCTGGTTAACTCTCTCCACCTGCCCATTACTCTCGGGGTGAAAACCTGAGGTCAGGCTAATCGAAATCCCCAGACGTTCCATAAACACCCTCCAGACCCTTGAGGTGAACTGGGGACCCCGATCAGATAAAATATCCTCAGGCAACCCGTAGTGCCGGAAGACGTGTGTAAATAGGGCCTCAGCTGTTTGTAGGGCCGTAGGGAGACCTGGTATAGGAATGAGACTGCAGGACTTAGAAAACCGATCCACAACGACCAGGATCGTGGTGTTCCCTTGTGAGGGGGGAAGGTCCGTAACAAAATCCACAGATAGGTGGGACCACGGCCGTTGTGGAACGGGTAGGGGTTGTAATTTCCCTCTGGGCAGGTGTCTAGGTGCCTTACACTGGGCGCACACCGAGCAGGAGGAAACATAAACCCTCACATCCTTGGCTAAAGTGGGCCACCAGTACTTCCCACTAAGACAGTGCACTGTCCGACCGATGCCAGGATGACCAGAGGAGGGTGACGTGTGAGCCCAATAGATCAATCGATCGTGAACCTCGAGCGGCACATACCTATGACCCTCTGGACACTGGGTGGGGGAGTGGGCTCGGTACGTAACGCCCGCTCGATGTCCGCGTCAACCTCCCACACTAACGGTGCCACCAGACACGATGCTGGAAGTATGGGAGTGGGCTCAATGGACCTCTCCTCTGTGTCATACAGTCGGGACAGGGCGTCTGCCTTAGCGTTCTGGGAACCTGGTCTGTAAGTAAGAGTAAACACAAAACGAGTGAAGAACATGGCCCACCTTGCCTGGCGAGGGTTCAATCTCCTCACCGCCCGGATGTACTCCAGACTGCGGTGGTCAGTCAAAATGAGAAAAGGGGCGGAGCTTTGGTGGCGTACCCGAGCACTGAGACAGTACAGCTCCTATCCCAGCCTCGGACGCGTTCACCTCAACCTGGAATGCTAAGGAGGGATCCGGATGAGCCAGCACTGGAGCCGAGGTAAACAGGTCCTACAGATGACCAAAAGCCCTGTCCGCCTCAGCTGACCACTGCAGTCGCACCGGTCCCCCCTTCAGCAAGGAGGTAATGGGAGCCGCCACCTGACCAAAGCCCCGGATAAACCTCCGGTGGTAGTTGGCAAAACCCAAGAATCGCTGCACTTCCTTCACCGTGGTTGGAGACTGCCAATTACGCACGGCCGAAATGCGGTCAATCTCAATCTCCACACCTGACACGGACTGGCGGTGCCCTAGGAAGGATATGGACTCTTGGAAGAACAGACATTTCTCTGCCTTCACATACAGGTCATGCTCCAACATTCGACCAAGCACCTGATGCACCAGGGACACATGCTCGGCCCATGTAGCAGAGTATATGAGAATGTCATCAATATACACCACTACACCCTGTCCGTGCAGGTCCCTGAAAATCTCATCAACAAAGGATTGGAAGGCTGATGGAGCATTCATCAACCCGTATGGCATGACGAGGTCCTCATAGTGCCCAGAGGTGGTACTGAATGCTGTCTTCCACTTATCTCCCTCCCGGATACGCAGGTTGTACCAGGTTGTACACACTCCTGAGATCCAATTTAGTGAAGAAGCGCGCCCCGTGCAATGACTCCGTCATACTAGCAATCAGAGGTAGTGGATAGCTGTACTTCACAGTGATCTGATTAAGACCACGGTAGTCAATGCATGGGTGTAAGCCACCATCCTTCTTCTTCACAAAAAAGAAACTTGAGGAGACAGGGGAAGTGGAAGGCCGAATGTATCCCTGCTTCAGAGATTCAGTGACATATGTTTCCATGGCCGCCGTCTCCTCCTGTGACAGAGGATACACGTGACTCCGGGGAAGTGCAGCGCCTACCTGGAGGTTTATCGCACAATCCCCCTGTCGATGGGGTGGTAATTGAGTCAAATCGGCATATTCAGGCGGAATGTGCATGGTGGAAACCTGGTTTGGACTTTCCACCGTAGTTGCCCCTATGGAAACACCTACACACTTCCCTGAGCACTGACTTGACCATCCCTTGAGAGCCCTCTGTTGCCATGAAATAGTGGGGTCATAAGAGGTTCACCTGGGAAGCCCCAACACCACTGGAAATGCAGGAGAATCAATCAGATAGAGACACATTTTTTCCTCATGACCCTCCTGCGTCTTCATCCAGAGTGGAGCTGTGACCTCCCTAATCAGACCTGACCCTAAAGGGCGACTATCTAGGGCATGTATAGGGAAGGGCACATCAACAGGCACAATAGGAATCCCTACACTACGGGAAAACTGACGATCAATAAAGTTCCCAGCTGCGCCTGAATCTACTAGCGCCTTATGCTGGGAATGAGGGGAAAACTCTGGAAATACAACATCTATACACATATGCGCAACAGGGAGCTCTGGGTGAGTCGGGTGCCTACTCACCTGAAATGGTCCACCAGTGCTCTGCCTACTGCCTCGACTCCTTAAAGACCCTCCCCAGCACCGACCAGCAGTGTGTCCTCTGCGGCCACAGTTGGTGCAGGGGACGGCCCCTCTACCGGTCTCCCTAAGAGCAGCACCTCCGAGCTCCATAGAGGTAGGGTCGGAGGTGCTGGGGGATGGAATGGACGCCCCTGATCCGGACGTCCGCGGGTGGCCAACAGGTTATCCAGCCTGATTGACATATCCACCAGTTGGTCTAGGTTAAGGTTGGTGTCCCTGCAGGCCAGTTCCCGACGAACGTCCTTCCTTAGGCTGCATCGGTAGTGGTCGATTAGGGCCCTCTCATTCCATTCTGCGCTGGCAGCCAGAGTCCCAAAGTCCAGTGCAAAATCCTGTGCGCTCCTCTTCCCCTGTCTGAGGTGGAATAGACGTTCACCCCTCCGGTGGATGATCGAATACCGCCAGAAAGCGGCGGGTAAACTCCTCATAATTTACAGATGCTGCGTCTATTCCTCCCCACTCGGCGTTGGCCCACTCGAGCGCTTTCCCGGACAGACAGGAGATGAGGGCGGACACGCTCTCGTATCCCGAGGGAGCCGGGTGGATGGTTGCCAGGTATAGCTCTACCTGGAGCAGAAAACCCTGACACCCGGCAGCTGTACCGTCGTATGCCCTTGGGAGCGAGAGCCGAATCCCACTGGACCCAGGTGGTGAAAAGGTGGACAGCGGTGTAGGTGGTGGTGTAATTGGAGAAGGTATAGGAAAACCTCCTCTCTCCCATCGCTCCATAGTATTCACCACGCGTTCCATTGAGGTGCCGAGAGCCTGGATCATGGTCGCTTGTTGTTGGACGCGTTCCTCCATCGATCCGGCTGGCATGGCTGTACCTGCTGACTCCATAAAAGGTGCGTGTTTCTGTCAAGGCATCAGTGTAATGCGGTAGGACGAAGTCAGGCGCAGGACACAGAGCTAATCGGAAAACGTACTTTACTCGTAGGTATCTTAATGAACACACCTCCACGCAGGGAGGAACAAACCCGCTCACATACGACAACCAAAACATGAACAAACTCGCACAACACACAGTGTGAGCCAGAGGGTTAAATAGGTAAGACATAATTACATGATGGGAAATAGGTGAGACCAATACAGACAAAACAAATCGAACATAGAAACATGGATCGGTAGCAGCTAGTACTCCGGTGACGACGAACGCCGAAGCCTGCCCGAGCAAGGAGGAGGGGCAGCCTCGGCTGAATTCGTGACAATTATGTGCAGATCAGTAACACAAATCTAAATTTAATAAATTTTCTATTCAGGCTGTAATACAACAAAATGTGGAAAAAGTAAAGGTGTTTGAATCCTTTCAGAAGGCACTGTATGTTCTTCAAGAATCAATGGGTACATAGCATATCATTAATTTCTAAGTCCAAAAATAATTGTAGCAACTGCAGATTGCCCCTTTAAGATACCAAAGTCTCCCCATTGCAAGAGCTGGCAGATCATCTTGACAATATATAGTTAGTTACTAATCTAGAGCAGAATTAAAGGTGAAAATCTGTATTCATTATGCTGCAGTGGTAAAATCCACAGACCATGGGGACACAGACCAGGGCATATCTACACTATAATGTGTGAGTAGTGGGACAAGCAATTCCCTTTATCTTCTAGATAACTGGGTATGAGAGAGACACGGGAGCCAAAAATAACTAATTAGGAGGATTATATGGAATTAGAATGTGAGGCAGAAGCAGCAGGATTTTAATGTAAAAAAAAAAAATCAATAATGGGGAGACGGTGAAAACCAACCCTCTTAACATTAACAATTACTGTGATTAACAATGATACTCACAACTCATTTTTCATTATAGAGGGGGAGATTAGCTTGTTTATATAGACTAGCTTTTCAACCAATGAGTAATTTATCATGTTGAGGCCTATGAAAGCACATAGCTAACAGCCCACAGCAATTAAAACCTTCCCTATGACCTTGTGACAGTCAAGGACCTGAGTCTACAACTGCCTGCCGTTTTGTCACCATGGAGAGAGAGGAGGAAATAGGATAGGAAAACATTTTCCTGATAGATATTCCTGCACACCCAAATATATGCACCACTTGGAAATACTAATATTGTGTTCATTACACCTGGATATGATGTTGATATGATTTCATTCAATGCACAGCCAAATATGATAATTATTACACCCTGTAAGACGGACCTGTGTTAAAATGAAAGTTAGTACAGTTATGAGAAATGTATTTGCGGTTGTTTTTCTGAGTAGTGTGGTCAAGTTAATGTGGGGTCTAGTGTGGGTGAATTGAGCTCTTTTCCCAAACTCTCCCTGCATGGTACCAATGCATCTTTGAACCCCTTTTAATTTGGCAAAACTTCCCTATACACTTGAGTCTTCTATAGCTCCTGCACATTGCATTGCATGAAAGAGCTTATAGAACAATGTTTTATCATAGTATGAGGTGATACATCAGCAATAAGTGCCTGCCATGTGAAAACTCTTGCCTTCTCAAGTTGATTATTGGAGCTTGTTTAATGACATCATACACCATTGGATTAGATAAAACAAGTGTCTCATTACAACTTAATTGTTCATTGGGAAACCTTTTTACCAAATTATGATTGACTCCTTCGCTTTTAAATATCAGAAATGATAACGCAGTGTTTTATAATCAGTCAATTAGAAATAAATAACATGTTAACAGAGCGAGAGCTAGAGCCCAGGCACAAAGACCTAGCCTTCCCTACTTTAGATTCCATTACAGACAGTCTCCACCGAAAAGTAATGAGCCATAACATTTTATTCAGAAATGATATTACCAAAAAATGATAGAGCGATAGCAGCCACAAAGGGGCCAAGCTCCGGGTGCTCGTCTTAACGTTCTGGCCTGATGTACTTCTATTGATCTCACTAGAATCACTTAATATCAAAGAGGATAAGGAATCCTGGTCTTCTATCCCCTCCCTCCCTCTTTCTTGAAGCAGGCAAACACGCTCAGGTACTTACAGTGCTGAATTGACCAATGCGTCTCTGTGTAATTACAGGGATTTCCTTATCTCACCCTATTTGCTGAAGCCATCCTGCAGAAGAAAAGCGGCCTAATTCAGCGCCCGCACATATCTCATTTACATTGGTGGTGGAGAGCTGAGCCCAACTCCATTGCAGAGCTACGATAATGACATAAGGATTTTTCCTATCCTAGACGTACTTATATTAGAGGTTCCAGCCAGGTTGAAAAAAGAGTGAGAGTAGTGTAGCCTACTGTAGTCTAATATTTTCATCTCAGCTTCTAGTATAATACATTATCCAATGCAATTCGCAGTCGGTGCCGTTTAAGATTAGAGAGGACATATTTTTTTTATGAGCATGGCCTTATTTCTATTACAGCATATTGAATGACTGTCATTCATATTCCATTCATGCAGCTCAACGTAGCATTGAAAAGTTTAGGCTACTACATGATACTCGAATTTGCCCAATACCCATCAAGAGGTTGCTACAACTTAACCTATAAATTAAAGTTTATAACGTAGGTCGAGAGTCAAATTGGAGTAGTCAAGGTGACAGATAGTGACACATGCAATACTGCCTTGCACACTCTTGCCTGCATCTAGCTGATCTGGGGTGTAATCATTAGTCCAAATGAAAGTTTCTATTGGACAAATTCACAGGTAGGTCCATCCCTGTTTCGTTCCGTTTGTTTCCGTTTAAGAAACGTTTTGCAACAGAATCGGCAGAATGATTGCACCTCTGATCACCTGCACACACAGTTCATTTTCATAGCAACCACATACAGCATCGTCACTTTGCTCGTTGCATAATTCCATCTCGCATCTACGTGCTCTCCTCTCAGCTTTTCCCTTCACTTGTGGATTTAAGTGCACAACACAACAGCTGTCTGTGAACAGGTAAAAACAACTCTCCAAGCCAAACCTTCAAACCATTACCGCTAACCGCTACTCAGCTTACATCGGTCACCATATTAGCTAACATCATAGCTAGTCAATATAGCTACTAGAACTAACATGTTAGTAAACCCACAATCCTATCCATGAGTACAATTATGCTGTGCAGTGTACAGCAAGCAGTTGAGCAGTTAAACCGGGGGGCCTCGGTGGCAATAAATTAATTAAACCGAAAGCTTACCATTAGTTGGAAGAGTTGCAGTGTTGGCTAGCCTTAGTCAGCTAGCTAATATAAATAGCATTCCTCTCTGTTTGAGTCAGGTTGATGAGTAGGCTAAATTAGCTACATTAGCTAGCTAAGTAAGTGAAAGGTCAACTAAGAGGAAGAAAGATATACAACAAAATATAGCTAGCTCTCTCTCTCTCTCTCTGCTGCTTCTCCTTAATTTGTGAAGAAATGAATTTGTTCAAAACTGTTCGACCATTGTCTTTCTCTCTCTTTGAGTCAACTACTCACCACACTTTATGCACTGCAGTGCTAGCTAGCTGTAGCTTATGCTTTCAGTACCAAATTCATTCTCTGATCCTTTGATTGGATGGACAACATGCCAGTTCATGCTACAAGAGCTCTGATAGGTTGGAGAAAGTGCTCCGGGAGTCATCATAATTACTGTGTGAGTCTATGGAAGGAGGTGAGAACAATAAGCATCCTAGGTTTTGTATTGAAGAGGAGGACGGAAAATACCTGTCCTCCGTCTACACCATGGTGCTACCCTAGGGAGTGCTGTTGAGGCTACTGTACACCTTTATTGCAAAACAATGTGTTTTAATCAGTTATTTTGGTGATTTGGTTATTTTTATG
Organism: Coregonus lavaretus; assembly: GCF_964263955.1. Taxonomy (NCBI): domain Eukaryota; kingdom Metazoa; phylum Chordata; class Actinopteri; order Salmoniformes; family Salmonidae; genus Coregonus; species Coregonus lavaretus. Next base: position 3,538,276 of record NC_140019.1, read on the forward strand.
AAATTCATTGAGTAGGATGGTCCTCCCCTGTCTCCTCTTAGGAACCTCCACTGAGCCAATGCTATTACACTTTAACCTATTTCAGAGGTACAACATTGTATGTTCTGTCATACCTTACTCTATGCCAAAATTTTAGCTTATGGGTATGCTCATGTTAAATTCAGAATGTTCAAAAATCTTTATAAAATGTATTATAATTTAGATGATCAAATTAAAAGGTATGAAACCCATACTGAAAGTACTTGTACCCGTTTTGTTGTCCTCCTTTTTGTGCTATGTTATCCATTGTAGCTGAAATGGTCAAGTGTTTTTAGTTGTATTGTAGCAGTTGGACAGTTAAACACACTTTCTGACAGCATTTAGGAGCAAACCCTGTTTGAGATAAATTTCCTGAAACAGAAGACAAAGAGAGGCCGGGTTACTTCAGAACTTTGGAGCAATTTCCGATTAATTTCATAGATTAATGCTTCAGAAAGTGTGTATAGTACAAGAAGCAAGGGTTAACGTCATCCACTGAAGCCTGTTAGCTTTTAGGCTTCTTTGTGTAAGAAGGCAAAAGCATATTAACCCTATGCATACATATCTGTGAAATCATGCATGCCAGGAGCGATATCGGGGTGCTAGTGTGTAGCGGCTAACACTCTTTTCAACATTGTAGTTGGAGAAAAATGTTCTGCACATTTCCTATTCTTCTCACATGCTTATGACTTTAGTTATTCTAATATTCACCACCATGTTCTGATTTTTTGTTTCCTTTAACAAAAGTGGCGCACAGTGGTTAAAGCTGTAGTGTCAAAAAAAAAATCCACATACCCAGCAAACACTTAATGCACTGAAGAGAAACAGATGGATAAAACCCTGGATCTAAAGGAGGGGGGGTGGGGGGGTGGGGGTAAATTCCTGTAATGACTTGGGGGAGGCGTATTAATTTCTGCATCTCAGGGAGGCGTGGGGAGAGAGGCGGAGGCTGACCCCTGGAAATGAGATCGATGCAGTGGGGGCCTACTATCGCCTGGCAGCCGGCCACCAGCTCCCCTTATCAGCAGAGTGGCCTCGTTTGTTATTTCTGCTAGAGATATCCCACCCCCATACATCCCCCTACTCTCCCTGCAGCCAGCCACAGAGCCCCAGGGCTAATGAAAGCCTCCTCACAGGAAGGTGACTGTCGTGACCCTTAGCAGATTAGGAGAAAGCCACTAATTTCTTCTACATATATAATTTCATAATTGATTCCTGCACAGGGAATTTGTATTTATAATGTGGCCGACACCTGAGAAATATGAGGACCATTGAAAAGGTGCGTATTATTATTATTAGGATTATTATCCCCGTAAGGGCGCTTGGAATCCTCATTATTGTGGGATTTTGTTACTGTTTTTCACTTTTCTTTTTTTTCTGCCTGGCAAAATGACATTTATCCAACCCAAGGAAAGCAATAGCTAATCAGTTATCAGTAGGAATCTGTGCCCCATTCACTTAAAATATATCTTGGATTAACTATAATTCGCAGAATGAAAGGACTGCAGCAGTCATGTATGCATGTGTTTGGCGTAGTCCGCTAACAACTGGATAGGTAATCCAGATTAAGTACCTAACTCAAGTACAACAGTAATTACCTTACCGGGGATTGGAAGCAGTAACCTTTTGGTTAATACTACATTCCCACTATAATACTAATGTTTTCCAATTACACTGCTAAAAGGATTAGTGCTAATAGCGCTTAACGCGTAACAATGTTTAATTGTCTTAATGCCCGGACCAATTCTACTCTAATTTTTCCTAAGCAGGTGGCGCTGTCCCTTTTCTCCCATTGCCTTACGGGAAGTGTTTCAGAAACATTTTTTTTTTTTTTACACATTTACAAGTCTTCTAATTGATAACAGCTAATGAATGGAAATGGGTGGCAGATGAAACATTTTACATTTTTTACATTTTTGTCATTTAGCAGACGCTCTTATCCAGAGCGACTTACAGTTAGTGAGTGCATACATTTTCATACTGGCCCCACGTGGGAAACGAACCCACAACCCTGGCGTTGCAAGCGCCATGCTCTACCAACTGAGCTACACGGGGACCTAGATAGTGTGTCAAAAACATCATGTTTATTGACAACCCAGGCTGGTCGCCTAAGGTGTTGTATTTGACTTTACTATGACCTGGCTGAAAACCTTGTCATTGCTAAATACATGACCTAGAATAGATGCAAATGCCTATATCTGTCCCGAATTTCCATTTGATAAATTACAGGGAAGGTTATTTGGGGGGTAAAATACAAGATTCCCTCCCGCTGCCTCAAATGCAAATTAATGAAATGACCAAAAAGATGATAATATTGGAGAGGATAACAATGGCTCTCAGATAGATTGTAGAAGCACTGTATTCAAAACATTTAGATTAGGCAGACCAAATGTTCATTTGTCAGGTTCTCTGTGTGCAGGTATTCTGCACTCCCATTCGACTGTAATGTATTAAATCTCTACCCCTTGCCTCAAGTGAAACGGTGTTTAAATGAATTCCCTAAAGATGAATCCTAAAATTGGGCCATCACACTGACTGATCCCGATCTGTGCCATCCACTTATACTCTACTCTACTCCCCCATGATAATATAATAATATAATAATATGCCATTTAGCAGACGCTTTTATCCAAAGCGACTTACAGTCATGCGTGCATACATTTTTTTTTGTGTATGGGTGGTCCCGGGGATCGAACCCACTACCTTGGCGTTACAAGCGCCGTGCTCTACCAGCTGAGCTACAGAGGACCACAATGATCACAGTGAATAACCTAGTAGCAGAATAAGAGAAATCTGAAATGACCAATGGCTACCCTTCTACAATAGTATAGATGTCAATTGGAGAATTCTTTAAAATTCTGCCTAAAGAGTTCTAAATACTATGAAATATTCTGCCATGATTTTAAGGTAAACATTTACTTTTCTGATTAGCTATTAGACAGTTTATTTTGCTCGTATACAAAAGAGCAAAACAAACCTGGTTTAAATTGCATAACAGAACTTGACTCCTTATGTTGTAGGGTTCTCGTAAAGGCCAGTGTTTCCACTGTCTGCTCTCTGTAGTGCTGCTTAGTCCCACTGATAGATCCACGGCTATTGCTCTCTAATACTGACCATGAAAGAAAGTCTTCCCACAAAGGAAAGGGAGAAATATATATTGAGTAGTGTCTTTTGTGTGGCCAAAACATTTATCTTCAAATCTTAATAACCCTGGCCATCATTTAGTCCAAATAAGTCAATTTCTACCTTTTCTCTTTCTATGCACTAAAGGCAAGGCTCCTGGTTTAATTATGACATATTGATTTTGTAGTTAAGCCTTGTTTGGCTTAATGAAATCTTTTGTTGGCCCTAATTCTGTCTTCCATTGTCCCCTCTGAAGCACTTAGACTTTGTCCTCACCTTTTTGTGCAGCTTGAAATATAATCTTTCTTTGGTCATCGCCAACGTCAATGTTTTCCCCTAAAACGGACCCTGTCACCGTTTATCTTCTGTTTCCTAAAGCTTTTGCATTGACTCCAAAGCAATCCATTTCCTAAATGATGTAATTATCTGCTAGTCTTTTTTGCACATTTAAAGTTGAGGGTTTATTTTAGATCAATTCGGACCACTTTGTGTGCAAATTGCACAATTGCATTGCCTTCAGATTTCTCACAAATCCAATTGAGATTAGGGCCTTCGGAGTGGAATGCCTAATGATGCTTTTTCCCCCTTCGTTCTCGGCGGAGGATTGGATTGTCCTTCTCTGTCACATGGTGACAGAGAAAGAAGCTACAGTTGCACCGCAATTAGAGGGAGAATAAGTAGCAAATCCTCACCTTGGAGATGTGGCTGCCTTATATGTCTGCAGCTAGCTATGCATTGGCTCAAGGTGGCTATGTGAAAGACAATTAGTTTATTGACTGATTTGACAGATAAACACATTTTTCCTGTCATCGCTGACTGGGCTCTTTACTGAATAAGGGATTAAATATTCACTTGCATCATTAGTGCTGGTATTAGTACTGTAAGACCTAAGACCTCAATAGCTGTAGTAGCAGTAGGATACGTTTTTGTACATTCTCCCCATATGCTCTCACTGACAGATAAAGTGACAAGCCCATCTCCACTTTAAAATGTCTGGCCTCCTGTTTCTAGGATGTGCGGCCGAAATGTTTTGCCATAAATGTGAATGAACAGACAAAGAGCAAAAACCTATTGCAGAAATCTAAAGGACTACATGGGGTTTAAAGGAGTCTCTCATCCAAATCTCTCAAATCCCTCTGTTTCTGTTTATGACCAGCCCCTCTTCCCAGACTGGCGGGGCTGGGTGCTAGTGTAACTCTGGTCTCTGAGGGAGTGTCAGCCTCTGGCAGAGGGGGGGACGCAGGCTGCCTGCCTGGCTGCCTGACTGGCTGGCGTCTCCATGGGGAGGGCTTTTAGGGGAGGAGGGGGCTGGAGGCCACTAAATCAGTGCACGCTTGTCAACATCCTCGGCCCGCAGGAATTACTCAAGTGAAAATAACAAATGGCTGTCATTGCAGAGCCAAAAACCTGTGATTATAATTATCACATCCCCAGTGACCTTGCATAAACTATAATCTCTCTCCAATGGAGCATTTAAATAGCCTGTATCTACTGCCAGGGGGACCAGGAGTCTCGGGCCAGAGCCAAACCAGAGGATCACTGATTCACGAAAGAGCTATCGCACTAGCCCAACTGTGTGAGGGATTGCACATGCTAGATGAGAGCACTCGTGTGTTAGTGTGTGTGAGAGTGTGTGTGTGTGTGTGTGTGTGTGTGTGTGTGTATGAGAGAAAGAGAGAGAGGGAGAGAGGGAGATAGTTTTGTAGATACTATATAGAGAAAGAGAAGGAAAAACTTAACACAAATCAAACCAAAATCTAATTTTATTGGTAGCAAACACATACAGCATTTTGCAGATGTTATCGAAGGTGCAGGGAAATGCTTATGTTTCTAGCTCCAAGAGTGCAGTAATACCTAACAGTAAAAAAAAAAAAAAAACACAACTCACCCCAAAAATAAAAGGAAAGAAATTAAGAAATATCAGAATGAGCAATGTCCGGAATATGTATATATACAGTGCCTTCGGAAAGTATTCAGACCTCTTGACTTTTTCCACATTTTGTTAGGTTACAGCCTTATTCTAAAATGTATAAAATTGATAGTTTTTTCTCATCAATCTACACACAATACCCCACAATGATAAAGCAAAAACTATTTTTTTTTGAGATTTTTGCTAATTTATCAAAAATGAACCCGTGTTTGAGGAGTTTCTCCCATTCTTCTCTGCAGATCCTCTCAAGCTCTGTCAGGTTGGATGGGGAGCGCTGCTGCACAGCTATTTTCAGGTCTCTCCAGATATGTTTGATCGGGTTCAAGTCCGGGCTCTGGCTGGGTCACTCAAGGACATTCAGAGACTTGTCCTGAAGCCACTCCTGCATTGTCTTGACTGTGTGCTTAGGGTCGTTGTCCTGTTGGAAGGTGAATATTCGCCCCAGTCTGAGGTCCTGAGCGCTTTGGAGCAGGTTTTCATCAAGGATATCTCTGTACTTTGCTCCGTTCATCTTTGCCTCGATCCTGACTAGTCTCCCAATCCCTGCCGCTGAAAAACACCCCCACAGTATGATGCTGCTACCACCATGCTTCACCGTAAGAATGGGGCCAGGTTTCCGCCATACAGCTTGGCATTCAGGCCAAAGAGTTCAATCTTGGTTTCATCAGACCAGAGAATCAATGTCTCTCATGGTATGAGAATCTTAAGGTGCCTTTTGCCAAACTTCAACTTCATGTGCCTTTTACTGAGGAGCGGCATCTGTCTGGCCACTCTACCATAAAGGCCTGATTAGTGGAGTTCTGCAGAGATAGTTGTCCTTCTGGAAGGTTCTCTAGTCTCCACAGAGGAACTCTAGAGCTCTGTGTCAGAGTGACCATCAGGTTCTTGGTCACCTCCCTGTCCAAGGCCCTTCTCCCCGATTGCTCAGTTTGGCCGGGCTGACAGCTCTAGGAAGAGTCTTCGTGGTTCAAATCTTCTTCCATTTAAGAATGATGGAGGCCACTGTGTTCTTGGGGACATTCAATGCTGCAGAAATGTTTTGGTACCCTTCCCCAGATCTGTGCCTCGACACAATCCTGTCTCGGAGCTCTATGGACAATTCCTTTGACCTCATGGCTTGCTTTTTGCTCTGACAAGCACTCTCAACTGTGGGACCTTATATATACAGGTGTGTGCCTTTCCAATTGAATTTACCACAGGTGGACTCCAATCAAGTTGTAGAAACATCTCAAGGATGATCAATGGAAACAGGATGCACCTGAGCTCAATTTTGATTCTCATGGCAAAGTGTCTGAATACTTATGTAAATAAGGTAATTCTGTTTTTTTTATTAATTTGTAAACATTTCTAAAAACCTGTTTTTGCTTTGTCATTATTGGGAATTATGTGTAGATTGCTGAAATTTTTATTTATTTAATCCATTTTAGAATAAGGCTGTAACGTAACAAAATGTGGAAAACGTCAAGAGGTATGAATACTTTCTGAAGGCACTGTTCATATATATTTATAAATATATACAGTTGCTTGCGAAAGTATTCACCCCCTTGGCATTTTTCCTATTATGTTGCCTTACAACCTGGAATCAAAATGGATTATTTGGGGGTTTGTATCATTTGATTTACACAACATACCTACCACTTTGAAGATGCAAAATATTGTTTATTGTGAAACAAACAAGAAATAAGACAAAAAAACTGAAAACTTGAGCGTGCATAACTATTCATCACACCCCCCCAGGGCAATACTTTGTAGAGCCACCTTTTGCAGCAATTACAGCTGCAAGTCTCTTGGGGTATGTCTCTATAAGCTTGGCACATCTAGCCGCTGGGATTTTTGCCCATTCTTCAAGGCAAAACTGCTCCAGTGCCTTCAAGTTGGATGGGTTCCACTGGTGAACAGCAATCTTTAAGTCATACCACAGATTCTCAATTGGATTGAGGTCTGGGCTTTGACTAGGCCATTTCAAGACATTTAAATGTTTCCCCTTAAACCACTCGAGTGTTGCTTTAGCAGTATGCTTAGGGTCATTGTCCTGCTGGAAGGTGAACCTCCGTCCCAGTCTCAAATCTCTGGAAGACTGAAACAGGTTTCCCTCAAGAATTTCCCTGTATTTAGCGCCATCCATCTTTCCATCAATTCTGACCAGTTTCCCAGTCCCTGCCGATGAAAAACATCCCCACAGCATGATGCTGCCACCAGGATGGTGTACTCGGGGTGATGAAAGGTGTTGGGTTTGCGCCAGACATAGCGTTTTCCTTGATGGCCAAAAAGCTCAATTGTAGTCTCATCTGACTAGAGTACCTTCTTCCATATGTTTGGGGAGTCTCCCATATGCATTTTGGTGAACACCAAACGTGTTAGCTTATTTTGTTCTTCAAGCAATGGCTTTTTTTCTGGCCACTCTTCCGTAAAGCCCAGCTCTGTGGAGTGTACGGCTTATAGTGGTCCTATGGAGAGATACTCCAATCTCTGCTGTGGAGCTTTGCAGCTCCTATAGGGTTATCTTTGCCTCTCTGATTAATGCCCTCCTTGCCTGGTCCGTGAGTTTTGTTGGGCGGCCCTCTCTTGCCAGGTTTGTTGTGATGCCATATTCTTTCTATTTTTTAATAATGGATTCAATGGTGCTCCGTGGGATGTTCAAGGTTTCTGATATTTTTTTACAACCCAACCCTGATCTGTACTTCTCCACAACTTTGTCCCTGACCTGTTTGGAGAGCTCCTTGGTCTTCATGGTGCCGCTTGCTTGGTGGTGCCCCTTGCTTAGTGGTGTTGCAGACTCTGGTGCTTTTCAGAACAGGTGTACTGTATATATACTGAGATCATGTGACAGATCATGTGACACTTAGATTGCACACAGGAGGACTCTATATTAACTAATTATGTGTCTTCTGAAGGTAATTGGTTGCACCATATCTTATTTAGGGGCTTCATAGCAAAGTGGGTGAATAGATATTCACACACCACTTTTCCGTTATTTATTATTTAGAATTTTTTGAAGCAAGTAATTTTTTTCATTCCACTTCACCAATTTCGACTCTTTTGTGTATGTCCATTGCATGCAATTCAAATAAAAATCCATTTAAATTACAGGTTGTAATGCAACAAAATAGGAAAAACGCCAAGGGGGATTAATACTTTTGCAAGGCACTGTATAGAGGTGTGTATAGACAGTATGGAAAGTATATGAATAGAAAAGGGGTGTACAGCAGTAGCTAAATAGGATGCGCCTTGACTAGAATACAGTATATACATATGTATATACGGTCTGCCCCCGGTGATGCGTTGGGCAGACCGTCCTACCCTCTGGAGTGGCCTGCGGTTGCGGGCGGTGCAGTTGCCATACCAGGCGGTGATACAGCCCGACAGGATTCTCTCAAATGTGTATCTGTAAAAGTTTCTGAGGGTCTTAGGGGCCAAGCCTTCTTCACCACACTGTTTGTGTGGGTGGACCATTTCAGATCGTCAGTGATGTTTACGCCGAGGAACTTTAAGCTTTCCACCATCTCTACTGCGGTCCCGTCAATGTGGAAAGGGCGGTGCTCACTCTGCTGTTTCCTGAAGTCCACAATCAGCTCCTTTGTTTTGTTGACATTGAGGGAGAGGTTATTTTTCAGCAGGGCCCTCACCTGCTCCCTGTAGGCTGTCTCTTCATTGTTGGTAATCATGCACACTACTGTTGTGTCGTCTGCAAACTTGATGATTGAGTTGGAGGTGTGCGTGGCCACGCAGTCATGGGTGAACAGGGAGTACAGGAGGGGGCTGAGCATGCACACTTGTGGGACCCCTGTGTTGATGATAAGCGAGGTCGAGGTGTTGTTTCCTACCATCACCACCTGGGGGGCGGCCCGTCAGGAAGTCCAGGACCCAGTTGCACAGGGCGGGGTTCAGATCCAGGGCCCCAAGCTTAATGATGAGCTTGGAGGGTACTACGGTGTTGAAGACTGAGCTATAGTCAATTAACAGAATTCTGACGTAGGTATTCTTCTTGTCCAGATGGGTTAGGGCAATGTGCAGTGCGATGGCGATTGCATCGTCTGTGGATCTATTGGGGCGGTAAGCAAATTGAAGTGGGTCTAGGGTGACAGGTATTTGGAGGTGATATGATCCTAAACTAGCCTCTCAAAGCACTTCATGATGACAGATGTGAGTGCCACGGGGAGATAGTCATTTAGTTCAGTTTCCTTTGCTTTCTTGGGTACAGGAACAATGGTGGACATCTTGAAGCAAGTGGGGACAGCACTGGGATAGGGAGAGATTGAATATGTACGTAAACAGCTGGTCTGCGCATGCTCTGAGGACGCGGCTTGGGATGCCGTCTGGGCCGGCAGCCTTGCAAGGGTTAACATGCTTAAATGTCTTACTCACGTCAGCCACGGAGAACGAGAGCCCACAGTCCTTGGGAGCGGGCCACGTCGGTGACACTGTGTTATCCTCAAAACGGGCGAAGAAGGTGTTTAGCTTGTCTGGGAGCAACGTCGGTGTCCGTGACGTGGCTGGTTTTCCCTTCGTAATCCGTGATTGTCTGTAGACCCTGCCACATACGTCTGATGTCTGAGCTGTTGAATTGCGACTCCACTTTTTCTCTCTACTGACGTTTTGCCTGTTTGATTGCCTTATGGAGGGAATAACTATACTGTTTGTATTAGACCATATTCCCTGTCACCTTGCCATGGTTAAATGCAGTGGTTCGCGCTTTCAGTTTTGCATGAATACTGCCATCTATCCATGGTTTTTGGTTTGGGTAGGTTTTCATAGACACCATGGGAACAACATCCCCTATACACTTCCAGATGAACTCAGTCACTGTGTCCGTGTAAATGTCAATGTTATTCTCTGAGGCTACCCGGAACATATCTCAGTCCGTGTGATCAAACAATATTGAAGCATGGATTTTGATTGGTCAGACCAGCGTTGAATAGACCTTAGCACGGGTACTTCCTGTTTGAGTTTCTGCCCTTCCTATAGGAGCAAAATTGATTTGTGATCTGATTTGCCGAAGGGAGGGTGGGGGAGGGCCTTGTAGGCATCTCGAAAAGGCGAGTAGCAGTGATCTATTGTTTTTCCTAAGCGAGTACTTCAGTCAATATGTTGATAGAACTTCGGTAGCGTTTTCCTCAAACGTGTTTTGTTAAAATCCCCAGCTGCAATAAATGCAGCCTCAGGATATTATTAAAGTGACCAGTGTTCAATTACTATTTACATAGGGCAGCAGTCTCTAAGGTGCATGGTAGAGTACCGGGTGGTAGCCAGCTAGTAACAGTGATTAAGGTTCAGGGCAGGGTACTGGGCAGAGGCCAGCTAGTGGTAACTATTTAGCAGTCTGATGGCCTTGAGTTAGAAGCTGTTTTTCAGTCTCTCGGTGCCAGTTTTGATGCACTTGTACTGTCTCCGCCTTCTAGTTGGGTGAACAGGCTGTGGCTCGGGTGGCGGAAGTCCTTGATGATCTTCTTGGCCTTCCTGTGACACCGGGTGCTGTAGATGTCCTGGAGGGCAGGCAGTGTGCTCCCGGTGATGTGTTGGGCTGACCGCACAACCCTCTGGAGAGCACTGCGGTTGCGGATGGTGTAATTGGGGTACCAGGTGGTGATACAGCCCGACAGGATGCTCTCAATGGTGCATCTGTAGAAGTTTGTGAGTGTCTTAGGGGCCAAGCCGAATTTCTTCAGCCTCTTCAGCCTTTCTTCACCACACTGTCTGTGTGAATGGACCATTGCAGGTTGTCAGTGATGTGCACACCGAGGAACTTGAAGCTTTTCACCCTCTCCACTGAGGTCCCGTCGATGTGGATGGGGGCGTGATCTCTCTACTGTCTCCTGAAGTCGACGATCAGCTCCTTCATTTTGTTGACATAGGAGAGGTTATTTTCCTGGCACCACTCCGCCAGGGCCCTCACCTCCTCCTTTGTTGGCTGTCTAGTCGTTGTTGGTAATCAGACCTACCATTGTTGTGTCGTCAGCAAACTTGATGATTGAGTTGGAGACGTGCATGGCCACGCAGTCATGGGTGAACAGGGAGTACATGAGGGGGCTGAGCACGCATCCTTGTGGGGCCCCCATGTTGAGGATCAGCAAAGCTTTATCAAAAAAAATATTCTAAATAACATTGTTTGTTTTGTCTCTTGAGGTGGATTTTCTTTTGCCATTACCAGAGGAAAACAAAACTATTTACAGCTCTTAGTTCTCCTCTCACCACGTCTACAGCATCTCTGCAGCTTCACGTCACAGGACAACACTTATACATGCCGTGTTCACATGCTAGTCAGAACTAGTAAACTTGCTAACTAATTGTAGTTATGCAAGTTATACAAGTTTCCTAGTTCCGACTTGCATGTGAACGCGGCATAAACCCCAAGGTACACGTCTCAGTTCAGAAATCAAGCCGAATGAGACAAAGCCCTCATCATTTTTATTAACATTAATATTCTGCCATTATGGCATCAAAGCGTGCCAGACATGACACCTCGCTGTAACAGAGAACTGATGGCCTCTTCCTGTCTGTCGTGTGGAGCTGCTGCTTGCACGGGGAAAGGGTGCCAGTTGGGACACAACCCTGTTCTGCTGCATAAGGGGGCATCAGGGTCCATCCTGCCCAAACACTAATTGGAAGAGATTTTCTCCATTCTCTGGCACTCACAATTACTATGCCTAGCTGGATGATTAGTCTTGATTAGCAGCCATGCTCACTGGTCAGGCACACTGTCACTGGACCTTGCAGGAGAGCAGCACTGAGCACCTTCATTCTCCCCATCAATCGTTTCATGATCCGTTATGCTTAGTGAGCTGCTCACTCTCCGAGTTGCAGCTAGGGTTTGACCATGCTTCTAAAAACTAGAGTATGTCTAATACATGATGATCAAAAACTGTACTTCAGTTTGGATTTCAAAAACATTCTTATTACATTCTGCACCATTCAAATCTGTATCCATATGCATGTAGAACAGGGTTGTAATGGATATTTCAAATTATTTTCTTTGAGATAATATAATAGTCAACAGCCTGTCAGGGCCTGGTGTAATGTACATACAGTAGCACAACATTACCAGAAGCCACTAGAGGGCACTAATCATTATGCCTCATATCTCTATGGAAAACTAAATCCATATTTCCAAACGTGTGTCATAGACACTGAGATGTTGTCAAACATTGGTAGAGATGACAGGGAGTTGTTTCATTTCTTTCTGTTCCAAGTCTCCAGTTGAGCTGATTCAAATTCAAGGCTGTCTTTCTTTATAAGGATAGTTATTTATTTTTCCCCATGTCTCTTGATTGAATCGGACTCACACAGCTCTCAAGCAAGACTTACATCTGAATCAATGAGGATAAAGGTTTAGACAGCATGTACAAAATAACTGCCACAAGCCCATGACTAATGTGATGGAGAGGGAGCTACATATCGATGAGAAGCCAAGCCACACAGACAGTAGGAATCGCTGCAGCCTTTCACTATGTCCCCATATTAATCTGTAGCGAGCTGTGACTTCATGGACACATTGCCTAAGTTGTTTACCTCCTCTTCACTTCCATATCCCACAATAGGGCCCATGACATGGTAATATTCTGATGTCATGGGCTCCCTCAATGGTCTGTGTTTTAGGACACACACCACGTGAGATCTAGACTGCTGTCCTGAACATTATTGGAACATATGGCCCAAAAGGCTACACAGCTTGTTTATGTGATATTTTTGTATGTTCAAATGTTCATGCTTGCCTATCAGTGTTTGTGTGGGAAATTATTTGTATTTGTGAGTGTGTATATGTCTGTATGTTTGTGTTTGTGTGTGTCTGTCATGTATGAGCGCATGTGTTTGTATGTGTGTGTGTCACCCTTTCAGAGGGCTCATGTTATGAGTGTGAGCCAGAGGGAGTTGGGGGTCAAGTGATTTGCCCTGAGGTCAATTGACTGCGGCTACTCTAAGTCCCCACCATTAGCCTACATCCCATAGATCGTCCTCCACGGCCCTCTCCCCCAGATCTGACAGGGCTCAATGTTAATACGATATGAAGACCTTAGAATGTGTTTGTTGTGGACGTTCCCCATTTTAATGGGAATGTATCATCTGCCCAAGCATCCAGCCTGTTGACCTCTTTATTGGGGATTGGGGGCCTCTTTTCCCTCTATGGATTTTCTATCCACTTGTGTTTTTCTCGCTTAGACTGAAAGATTGATGAGCTCCTGTGTCAAAGTGAGCTATCAGGAAAATGAGCATTTTGCTTATGCTTACCAACGCATGCAAAATGTAATGATTATCTTCTCAGCTTTTCGATTTCAGTTGTCATCTTATGTCAGAGAAGAAAGCTACAGTGATACATAACATTTATACTCTCTAAATGTAATGTTCTTGCTCAAATTGAGATAATTTCTGATGTACACTATATTATTTTTCCAGAATTCGTGCAAATAATAACAGTTAATGAATAGTGTGTGTCTTATAATCACAAGCAATTTGCAAAAATATGACCAAATACCCAGACTAATACCCGTAGACAGACACACACACACGCACACACACACACCCATACACATCGGCTATATTACAAATACATAAATCATAATGTTTCAACAAAAGCAGAATTTACTTTCCCCCTCTCAGCTGTTATCTTGGTTGGGTGGTATATAATGTGCTTTGGCCTAGAAATGTATTACTCTTGCTGAATGGATAATGGCAGGCCCTAGTCCATTACCCAAAGCTTTGTTAGAGCCCTAAATGCATTTTGACGACCTATAGTGGCCCAAATCTCTTCCCATCTCTAGTACTTATACAACACGGGTCATTATTAAATGCCATAACAACATTTAATATTTTAGGGACATGACGTTCCACTTCTCTAATCTAAGGGTTATATATAACAACAAATAAGATAACAACAATTAAAATTACCTTTTTCTAATTTACTTCTAGAAGTCTAAACAATCAGATATATTGTTTTTGTATTATCATGATAGAAAATGGAATGTGTCATATGTAAATGAAAAATACATCAACATAATAGAATGGATGAACACAATGGAATGAATTGTACCAAAACCATTTGTTAAATCTCTTGTATTTTGTATTACCTCTACACTGCATTGAAATTATATTTGTGTCAAGAGTTTACAGCAATTATTATTTACTAGACTCAGATTGATGTTCATATTCAGAACAGTCTGGATAGCATCCAATGTCTTTTTGTCACGTACGTTAAGGAACGGGTCAGACCAAGGCGCAGCGTGATATACGTACATGTTTATTAACGTAATAAACACTTGACAAAACAACAAACTAAACGAAACGTGAAGTCCAAGGTAGCACACACAACATACCTTACAAGGAACAAGATCCCACAACCCACTAGTGCCAACAGGCTGCCTAAGTATGATCCCCAATCAGAGACAACGAGCTACAGCTGCCTCTGATTGGGAACCACACCGGCCAACATAGATCTACACATTCTAGATCAAAACATAGAAAACACCACAAAGAATATACACACCCCGACACAACATATAAGAGTCCCCTGAGTCAGGGCGTGACACTTTTACATTGAATGCAGCCTTTCTTGGGTCAGGGCTTGGCCAAGCATAGGATTGGCTGGATGCATTGTCATTAGGATGAAGTCCAATAATGCATATTGGCATTCTGTTTTTGAATTAGTCCATTAATGTTTGAGAGCTGATGGATTTCAGAATTACACCAATTTGGTGTGTGACTTGCATTACCTCATACAAGACCTTCACGGGTGATGATATACAGTGAGGGAAAAAAGTATTTGGTCCCCTGCTGATTTTGTACGTTTGCCCACTGACAAAGAAATTATCAGTCTATAATTTTAATGGTAGGTTTATTTGAACAGTGAGAGACAGAATAACAACAAAAAAATCCAGAAAAACGCATGTCAAAAATGTTATAAATTGATTTGCATTTTAATGAGGGAAATAAGTATTTGACCCCCTCTCAATCAGAAAGATTTCTGGCTCCCAGGTGTCTTTTATCCAGGTAACAAGCTGAGATTAGGAGCACACTCTTAAAGGGAGTGCTCCTAATCTCAGCTTGTTACCTGTATAAAAGACACCTGTCCACAGAAGCAATCAATCAATCAGATTCCAAACTCTCCACCATGGCCAAGACCAAAGAGCTCTCCAAGGATGTCAGGGACAAGATTGTAGACCTACACAAAGCTGGAATGGGCTACAAGATCATCACCAAGGAACTTGGTGAGAAGGTGACAACAGTTGGTGCGATTATTCGCAAATGGAAGAAACACAAAAGAACTGTCAATCTCCCTCGGCCTGGGGCTCCATGCAAGATCTCACCTCGTGGGGTTGCAAGGATCATGAGAATGGTGAGGAATCAGCCCAGAATTACACGGAGGATCTTGTCAATGATCTCAAGGCAGCTGGGACCATAGTCACCAAGAAAACAATTGGTAACACACTACGCCGTGAAGGACTGAAATCCTGCAGCGCCCGCAAGGTCCCCCTGCTCAAGAAAGCACATATACAGGCCCGTCTGAAGTTTGCCAATGAACATCTGAATGATTCAGAGGAGAACTGGGTGAAAGTGTTGTGGTCAGATGAGACCAAAATCGAGCTCTTTGGCATCAACTCAACTCGCCGTGTTTGGAGGAGGAGGAATGCTGCCTATGACCCCAAGAACACCATCCCCACCGTCAAACATGGAGGTGGAAACATTATGCTTTGGGGGTGTTTTTCTGCTAAGGGGACAGGACAACTTCACCGCATCAAAGGGACGATGGACGGGGCCATGTACCGTCAAATATTGGGTGAGAACCTCCTTCCCTCAGCCAGGGCATTGAAAATGGGTCGTGGATGGGTATTCCAGTATGACAATGACCCAAAACACATGGCCAAGGCATCAAAGGAGTGGCTCAAGAAGAAGCACATTAAGGTCCTGGAGTGGCCTTAATCCCGTTGAAAATCTGTGGAGGGAGCTGAAGGTTCGAGGAGCCAAACGTCAGGCTAGAAACCTTAATGACTTGGAGAAGATCTGCAAAGAGGAGTGGGAAAAATCCCTCCTGAGATGTGTGCAAACCTGGGGGCCAACTACAATAAAATGTCTGACCTCTGTGATTGCCAACAAGGGTTTTGCCACCATGTACTAAGTTATGTTTTGCAGAGGGGTCAAATACTTATTTCCCTCATTAAAATGCAAATCAATTCATAACATTTTTGACATGCGTTTTTCTGGAATTTTGTTTTTGTTATTCTGTCTCTCACTGTTCAAATAAACCTACCATCAAAATTATAGACTGATCATGTCTTTGTCATTGGGCAAACGTTCAAAATCAGCAGGGGATCAAATACTTTTTTCCCTCACTGTAGCTGTTTAGTTTGCATTGCCCCTCTGATAACATTTTATACAGTTGCGGACAAATGTATTGGCACCATTGCACTTTTCTTACCGATGCTTGCATTAATTTCTACAATTCTTCGCTCTTCAGCTCGCCTGAAGGAAGAACGTGTCACACTTTTCAAGCACACGAAGACTACGAGATTCGGCTCCGACTTAGGTGTCTGTTAGTGGGGAGAGAGTACTCGTCCCCCTAGATGTTGTGAGTTTTGGGTCTTGGTATTGGGTTTTGTATTTGCAAAAAAAAGCACTACTTTCTGCTCTGCTTGTGTAGCCAGTGCTTCGTTGCTTGAATAAGATGGCCAGTGGTAAGAGTAAGTTCAAAAAGACTAACTAGCTGAGTTTTAACCTCCGACCGTGCCCTAGGGCATGTGGTTTCACAATGAAAATTAAAGATACTCACACGAGTGCTGTCCTGTTTGCCTGGGGAGGAAACACGCTCAGGAAGCTTTGGCTTGGACCAGTTTGTGTGACAATTGTCTCCGGCTGGGTTCAACTTCCATTGGGTGTCGGGCTGACTTTGTGCAAAAGATTGGGGCTGGTGGCGAAAGGTCTTCCGGTGCAGTGACGTTGGGAATGGGGTTGTCTGAGGCCGGGAGAGAGCAGCAGTGGTAGTCAGAGTTGATAGGGTTGTCTTCCCAACCGAATGAGGCTCATTCCGGTTTCTCTGGCAGGTTTCAGAGTCTGGATTCCGGGGATGATATACTATCCCTGGTTGGCTCTGGGGGTTTTTCAGAGTGTGAATCGGATGACATTAGTCCGGGGCAGCCTAAAGCCCCGGCTTTGGATTCAGTGGGGGCGAGTGAACCATTGGTGGTTAATGCACCTATGATGGAGCTGTGTTGTAGGGGGCAGATCACCTGGGGGTGGATTAGCCATCTCCTCCGTAGTGGTGTTCCTCCAGGTTTGGGGTAAGGTCAGTGGCGGCTCCTGAAAAAATTCTCAGGAGGGGCAATTTTTCTGATGATTTAGGTGACCTACACACATTTTAAAAAAGATATGTCCAGCAACAACATGAAGACAGGGGCAGCATATAAGTCAATACCAGAAGCATTTATTGACTGATCTGCGGAGATGGATTCCAGTTTCTGTGACAGATTATAAATAATCTCTGATGCCTTTGTTATATTAGCTTTTGGTTGAATGTACTGTCGTAGTAAATATATAATGTTATAGCTTGGTCTGACTAAAATCTTGTGCATGACCCATTTTGTGTTGGGCCTTTGTATTCAATACAATGAACAAGAGTCCTATCTTGTCAGCCTTGTCAGCAGGTGGCTAAGGATAACACCCACGCCATAGGTCTCTCAGTTCTTCCAACTCACGAGTTCTTGCCCTGAGGACACACACACACACACCCACACACACACACACACACACACACACACACACACACATCATCACTGATAAACACACACACACACACACACACATCATCACTGATAACAAACACACACACACACACACACACACACACACACACTGATAACAAACACACACACACACACACAAATCCTCTTCTCTTAGGCTGAACATCTGAAGACAGAGAACCCGACTCAGAGCCAATGCAACAGTGACACTAGCCTGGAGGTGACCTCGCCCAACTCATCAGGACCAATCAGAAGATCAGAACTACTAGATTCAACCTACTTCATTTTATTGTATAAAATGTCAGCACACAATGTTTAGGGGCTCTTCTGATAAACTCCCTACGAGTTTGACGAACGGGTCCGTGCACGCGATTCCAGATATCTTTACCTCTGAATAAACTGCCTTATATTATACAATTATCCACCTTGTCCAAAAGTCTCTACTTGGTCTCCGTTCTCCAGTAAACTTGTTTTATCAACAATAGTAAGGTTCAATGACACAGAAAGCAGTTCAATGTCGGGGTACAGAGTCGCTCTCTTACCAGGATCGCGGTCCGCTCTGACCAGGGTGAAGGTGGCCGGCTCCACCTCTCTGTCCGGGACTCTGTCATCCAGCCAAGTCTCCCAGCTGTATTGGGATTCCGCTGCCAGCAGCGTTTTCATTATTTAGTCCGTTCGTAGCGGGTATGTACACGATCAACAAGATCAGTCCAAAACCGAAGATCAGTCCAAAGCAGAATGTTTGCAGAATGTTTGTAAACTAAGTCTACAAATTAAAAACATAAAATAACGCCACACTGCAGGTCACAACAGAGACGCTGCTAGCCGCCATTGTCTTAGTTACGTTCAACGTTACGTCACGTATGACGAAAGCGCGTAAGTGCAAGCCCACAGACACCCATAGAGAATGTATTGAAAGCTTTGAAATGTGAAAAAAATAGATTTTACATGACAGGCTATGAGAGACTTCTGGGCGATTTTCAACCTGACTGAAATCGCCCAAAAAACGGGCGGGGCCATTTGAAGCACGACTTTAGCCTGATTTGACATTTAGTGGCTGGCAGATCAGACGTGAACACTGATAACTGCTGTTGCCGTGATATAATTGATTAGAAAAAAAATCCCTTCCTTTTCCCGTTTGGCAGTGCGTCGCCCATATCGCCCTATTGAACAAGCCGTCCCTGGGTAAGGTATTTACCTCCTGTCCCTGCAGTGGTGAAGCATTGCTTACCCCTGATTTCGCTGATGAGCTAAAGGCAACCTGGGATTCCCCTCATTCAGCCAGGCTGGTGCTACCAGATTATGTTGAGTTCATGAATGTAGTGAGTATGGAGGAGGTGGGCTCCAGAAGCTATCCACCAGTAAAAGCAGAGTCTTCTGCGATGCAGGGGAAGAAGCAGACTCTAGCTGGGGTCCAGGGAAGGGGGCGTGTTCTCAGGGCCCTTCTCCCCAAGCATTTACTGTGGCAACAGTGCTCCCAAGTGGCTCGGTCAATGGGCGCAAGTTACTGGTTCCCGAAGTCACCGAACCCGGTGTGGGCTGAGTATCAGAACGGCGGTACCACGAAAGCACATTGTTTCTATCCAAGTTTCCTCGGTGTTCGAGAGTGCGGTATCGTCCTGGTGTGGGCATAGTAAACACGTTTTTTTCCCCACATTCAGACACACAATTGTCAAGAGTGGTGGATATGAAAACAAGCAGGACCAAAAAATATATATATATATATATATCCCAGTCCTCAGGGTGCCCACCCCAGGGTATCCCTTTAGGAGATTATGTATGGGAGACTGGCAGCGTGCTCCATCCAGTGGTGGGCATTGGCGCAGTTTCACCATGGGGTGATGGGGATGGTGACGAGGTGGTAGAGTCTGCAGTTCGCTGTGCGTTCTCGTTTTCGTGGCGTGATAACGTCAATGGTCCCCGCGGTCCTAGAGCCTGTCTTGAGAGAGATTTCCTCTCTCCTTCAAAAGCAGGCTATTCAGGTGGTCCCTGTGTCAGAAGTACAGAGCTGTTGGTACAGCCAGTACTTCTTCGTTCCCAAGAGCGATGGATCGTTGCATCCCATCCTACACTTGCGTGTTTTAAACAAGCACCTCAAGGTTTGCAATTTCTAAATGCTCACACTTCCCTGGCTATTGGTGCGTACCAACAAAATGGCTGTGGCGTACATCAACAGATGGGGGGGGGACACAGTCTCTCTCTCTCTCTCCTAAACCTGGCCCGTTATCTGCTTGTATGGAGCAGTGCGCATTTCCTGTTGCTCAGGGCAACGTATCGTCCTGTGTCTCTCAACGTGGGTGGCGATCTACTTTCCAGGGGGGTCCTACCTCTACAGAGTGGAGACTGCACCTGCACTTCTCGGTGGTTGCCCAGATATGGGTCTGGTTCATCAGGGCCAACATAGATCTTAACGCATCGCAAGAAAACACGCATTGTCCTCTGTTCTTCTCAATGAGGGATCTGGGCGCTCCGTTGGGAACAGAAGCTTTGGCGTATCAGTGGCCTCGGACCCTGCTCTATGCGTTTCCTCCGGTGAACCTGATTGAGGCCACTGTGGAGAGGGTCCATCAGGAGGGTCTGTTGTTGATTCTGGTGGCTCTCCGTTTGGCGGGGACCTATGGAGTTTGACACCAACGACCGCAGATATGGGATCTGTGGATTTGAACCCTAAAATGTTGAATTTTACGGCTAGGGGTTTACCCTCGATCATGCACACTCTACGAAAGGGTTGGATATAAATACCGTGGCTTGCGAAAGTATTCACCACCCTTGGCATTTTTCCTATTTTGTTCACTTACAACCTGGAATTAAAATAGATTTTTGGGGTTTGTATCATTTGATTTACACAACATGCCTAACACTTTGAATATGCTAAATATTTTTTGGGGTCAAACTATAAAGAAATAAGACAAAAAAATAGAAAACTTGAGCGTGTATAACTATTCACCCCCCAAAGTCAATACTTTGTAGAGCCACCTTTTGCAGCAATTACAACTGCAAGTCTCTTGGGGTATGTCTCTATAAGCTTGGCACATCTAGCCACTGGGATTTTTGCCCATTCTTCAAGGCAAAACTGCTCCAGCTCCTTCAAGTTGGATGGGTTCCGCTGGTGTACAGCAATCTTTAAGTCATATCACATATTCTCAATTGGATTGAGGTCTGGGCTTTGACTAGGCCATTCCAAGACATTTAAATGTTTCCCCTTAAACCACTCGAGTGCTGCTTTAGCAGTATGCTTAGGGTCATTGTCCTGCTGGAAGGTGAACCTCCATTCCAGTCTCAAATCTCTGGAAGACTGAAACAGGTTTCCCTCAAGAATTTCCCTGTATTTAGCGTCATCCATCATTCCTTCAATTCTGACCAGTTTCCCAGTCCCTGCCGATGAAAAACATCCCCACAGCATGATGCTGCCACCACCATGCTTCACTGTGGGGATAGTGTTCTCAGGGTGATGAGAGGTGTTGGGTTTGCGGCAGACATAACGTTTTCCTTGACGGCCAAAAAGCTCAATTGTAGTCTCATCTGATCAGAGTACCTTCTTCCATATGTTTGGGGAGTCTCCCACATGCCTTTTGATGGCCTTTTTTTCTTTAAGCAATGGCCACTCTTCCGTAAAGCCCAGCTCTGTGGAGTGTACGGCTTAAAGTGGTCCTATGGACAGATACTCCAATCTCCGCTGTGGAGCCTTGCAGCTCCTTCAGGATTATCTTTGGTCTCTTTGTTGCCTCTCTGTTTAATGCCCTCCTTGCCTGGTCCATGAGTTTTGGTGGACGGCCCTCTCTTGGCAGGTTTGTTCTGGTGCCATATTCTTAACAAAATGTAATAATGGATTTAATGGTGCTCCGTGGGATGTTCAAAGTTTCAGATATTTTTTTATAACCCAACCCTGATCTGTACTTCTCCAAAACTTTGTCCCTGACCTGTTTGGAGAGCTCCTTGGTCTTCATGGTGCAGCTTGCTTGGTGGTGCCCCTTTCTTAGTGGTGTTGCAGACTCTGGGGCCTTTCAGAACTGGTGTATATATACTGAGATCATGTGACAGATCATGTGACACTTATATTGCACACAGGTGGACTTTATTTAACTAATTATGTGACTTCTGAAGGTAATTGGTTGCACCAGATCGTTTTTAGGGCTTTCATAGCAAAGGGGGTGAATACATATGCACTCACTACTTTTCCGTTATTTGATTTTTAGATTTTTTTTTAACAAGTAATTTTTTTTATTTCACTTCACCAATTTGGACTATTTTGTGTATGTCCATTACATGAAATCCAAATAAAAATCAATTTAAATTACACGTTGTGATGCAACAAAATAGGAAAAACGCCAAGGGGGATGAATACTTTTGCAAGGCACTGAATTCAACCCCTTTGTTATGGCAAGGCTGAATAAGTTCAGGAGTAAACATTTGCTTAACAAGTCACATAATAAGTTGCTTGGACTCACTCTGTGTGCAATAAAAGTGTTTAACATGATTTTTGAATGACTACATCTCTGTACCCCACACATACAGATAATCATAAGATCCGTCAGTCAAGCAATGAATTTCAAACACAGGTTCAACCACAAACACCAGGGAGGTTTTCCAATGCCTCGCAAAGAAGGGCACCTATTGGTAGATGGGTAAAAATGTAAAAGCAGACATTGAATAGTCCTTTGAGCATGGTGAAGGTAATACTTTGGATGGTGTATCAATACACCCAGTCAGTACATAGTTTTGTTTTTTACTACAAAGATACAGGTGTCCTTCCTAACTCAGTCGCTGGAGAGGAA
The DNA here is from genome assembly GCF_964263955.1 of Coregonus lavaretus. Taxonomy (NCBI): domain Eukaryota; kingdom Metazoa; phylum Chordata; class Actinopteri; order Salmoniformes; family Salmonidae; genus Coregonus; species Coregonus lavaretus. The sequence continues at coordinate 3,560,844 of NC_140019.1, forward strand.
GGAAACTGCTCAGTGATTTCACCGTGAGGCCTATGGTGACTTTAAAACAGTTACAGAGTTTAATAGGAGAAAACTGTGGATGGATCAACAACATTGTAGTTACTCCACAATATTAACGTAATTGACAGAGTCAAAACAAGGAAGCCTGTACACAATAAAAATATTCCAAAACATGCATCCTGTTTGCAACAAGTCACTCAAGTAATACTGCAGAAAAATGTAGCAAAGCAATTAACTTTTTGTCCTGAATACAAAGTGTTATGTTTGGGGCAAATCCAATACAACACATTACTGAGTACCACTCTCCATATTTTCAATTATAGTGGTGGCTGCATCATGTTAGGGGTATGCTTGTAATCGTTAAGGACTGGGGAGTTTTTCAGGATTAAAAATAAACTGAATTGAGCTAAGCACAGGCAAAATCCTAGAGGAAAAGCAGGTTCAGTCTGCTTTCCACCAGACACTGGGAGATGAATTCACCTTTCAATAGGATAATAACTTAAAACACATGGCCAAATCTACACTGGAGTTGGCCGAGTTACAGTTTTGACTTAATATGCTTGAAAATCTATGACAAGACCTGAAAATGGTTGTCTAGCAATGATCAACAACCAATTTTACAGAGCTTGAAGAATTTTGAAAGTAATAATGGGCAGCACCGCTCCTCTGGACCGTATACCTCCCACTACACGAGGTACTCAAGGCCCCCCACCCGACACCTCGAATCCAGGGAGTACGCCTGGGCCCCCTCGATGTCAAATCAAATCAAATCACATTTTATTGGCCACATGCGCCGAATGCAACAGGTGCAGACATTACAGTGAAATGCTTACTTACAGCCCTTAACCAACAGTGCATTTATTTTTAATAAAAAAAGTAAAATAAAACAACAACAAAAAGTTTTTATTTTTAATAAAAAAAGTAAAATAAAATAACAGTAGTGAGGCTATATACAGTGAGGGAAAAAAGTATTTGATCCCCTGCTGATATTGTACATTTGCCCACTGACAAAGACATGATCAGTCTATAATTTTAATGGTAGGTTTATGTGAACAGTGAGAGACAGAATAACAACAAAAAAATCCAGAAAAACGCATGTCAAAATTTTTTGAAATTGATTTGCATTTTAATGAGGGAAATAAGTATTTGACCCCTCTGCAAAACATGACTTAGTACTTGGTGGCAAAACCCTTGTTGGCAATCACAGAGGTCAGACGTTTCTTGTAGTTGGCCATCAGGTTTGCATACATCTCAGGAGGGATTTTGTTCCACTCCTCTTTGCAGATCTTCTCCAAGTCATCAAGGTTTCAAGGCTGATGTTTGGCAACTCGAACCTTCAGCTCCCTCCACAGATTTCCTATGGGATTAAGGTCTGGAGACTGGCTAGGCCACTCCAGGACCTTAATGTGCTTCTACTTGAGCCACTCCTTTGATGCCTTGGCCGTGTGTTTTGGGTCATTGTCATGCTGGAATACCCATTCACGACCCATTTTCAATGCCCTGGCTGAGGGAAGGAGGTTCTCACCCAAGATTTGACGGTCCATCGTCCCTTTGATGCGGTGAAGTTGTCGTGTCCCCTTAGCAGAAAAACACCCCTAAAGCATAATGTTTCCAACTCCATGTTTGACGGTGGGGATGGTGTTCTTGGGGTCATAGGCAGCATTCCTCCACCTCCAAACACGGCGAGTTGAGTTGATGCCAAAGAGCTCGATTTTGGTCTCATCTGACCACAACACTTTCACCCAGATCTCCTCTGAATCATTCAGATGTTATTTGACAAACTTCAGATGGCCCTGTATATGTGCTTTCTTGAGCAGGGGGACATTGCGGGCGCTGCAGGATTTCAGTCCTTTACGGCGTAGTGTGTTACCAATTGTTTTCTTGGTGACTATGGTCCAAGCTGCCTTGAGATCATTGACAAGATCCTCCCGTGTAGTTCTGGACTGATTCCTCACTGTTCTCATGATCATTGCAACTCCACGAGGTGAGATCTTGCATGGAGCCCCAGGCCGAGGGAGATTGACAGTTCTTTTGTGTTTCTTCCATTTGCGAATAATCTCACCAACTGTTGTCACCTTTTCACCAAGCTGCTTGGCGATGGTCTTGTAGCCCATTCCAGCCTTGTGTAGGTCTACAATCTTGTCCCTGACATCCTTGGAGAGCTCTTTGGTCTTGGCCATGGTGGAGAGTTTGGAATCTGATTGATTGATTGCTTCTGTGGACAGGTGTCTTTTATACAGGTAACAAACTGAGATTAGGAGCACTCCCTTTAAGAGTGTGCTCCTAATTTCAGCTCGTTACCTGTATAAAAGACACCTGGGAGCCAGAAATCTTTCTGATTGAGAGGGGGTCAAATACTTATTTCCCTCATTAAAATGCAAATCAATTTATAACATTTTTGACATGCGTTCTTCTGGATTTTGTTGTTGTTAGTCTGTCTCTCACTTTTCAAATAAACCTACCATTAGAATTATAGACTGATAATTTCTTTGTCAGTGGGCAAACGTACAAAATCAGCAGGGGATCAAATACTTTTTTCCCTCACTGTACACAGGGGGGTACCGGTGCAGAGTCAATGTGCGGGAGCACCGGCTAGTTGAGGTAGTTGAAGTAATATGTACATGTGGGTAGAGTTAAAGTGAGTATGCATAAATAATTAACAGAGTAGCAGCAGCGTAAAAAGATGGGGTGGGGGGTGGGGGGCAGTGCAAATAGTCCGGGTAGCCATGATGTCCAGAGGAGGCGGAGGGACCTCCCACACCTCAGACTTCTGGAGTGGACCAACCACCACCGGCCTGAGGAGAGACACATTGAAGACAGGGTTAATGCGGTAATCTGGAGGTAGTAGTAACCTGTAAGTAACCTTGTTTATTCTCCTCAGGACTTTGAATGGCCCAAAAAACTGCGGGCTCAGCTTCTGGCAGGGCAGATGGAGGGGCAGATTCCGGGTCGAGAGCCAGACCCGATCACCCGGTACAAAGACCAGGGCCTCACTGCGTTGGGGGTCAGCGTTGGCCTTCTGGCGATGCACAGCGCGCTGGAGGTGGACGTGAGCAGCGTTCCACGTCTCCTCCACGCACTGAAACCAGTCATCCACCGCAGGAGCCTCGGTCTGGCTCTGATGCCACGGTGCCAGAACCGGCTGATAACATAAAACACATTGAAAATGGCGTTAGGTTAGTGGATGAGTGGCGGAGAGAGTTCTGGGCATATTCGGCCCATGGATAGAACACCGACCACTGCCCCGGCCAGTCCTGGCAGTAGGACAGCAGGAACCTACTCACATCCTGATTCACCCGTTCCACCTGCACATTGGAGTTGGGTTGAAAACCAGAGGTCAGGCTAACCGAGACCCCCAGATGTTCCATGAACGCCTTCCAGACCCTGGATGTGAACTGGGGACCCCGGTCAGACACTATGTCCTCTGGCAACCCGTAGTGCCGGAAGACGTGTGTAAACAGGGCCTCCGCAGTCTGCAGGGCCGTGGAGAGACCGGGCAGAGGAAGGAGGCGTCAGGCTTTGGAAAAGCAGTCCATAACGACCAGGATGGTGCTGTTACCTTGAGAGAGGGGAAGATCAGTAAGGAAGTCAATACACAAGTGGGACCATGGCCATTGTAGAACTGGTAAGGGCTGTAACTTACCCGCTGGGAGGTGCCTAGGTGCCTTACTCTGGTCGCACACCGAGCAGGAGGAGTCATACACCCTCACGTCCATAGCCAAGGTAGGCCACCAGTACTTTCCGGTCAGGCAGCGCACTGTACGACCGATACCTGGGTGACCAGAGGAGGGGGACGTGTGTGCCCAATAGATCAGACGGTCATGGACAAGAGAAGGCACGTACTGCAGCCCAGCTGGACACTGAGGTGGAGATGTGTCTGTGCGTAGCGCCCGCTCTATGTCCGCGTCCATCACCCATACTACCGGCGCCACAATGCAGGAGGCCAGGAGTATGGGGGTGTTGTATATGGGCCTCTCCTCTGTGTTGAAGAGCCGTGACAGTGCGTCTGCCTTCACGTTCTTCGTACCTTGGATGTAAGATAGGGTAAAATCAAGCTGGGTGAAGAATAGGGCCCACCTGGCCTGGCGAGGGTTCAGCTTCCTCACTGCCCGGATGTATTCCAGGTTACGGTGGTCCGTCCAGATGAGGAAAGGGTGTTTCGCCCCCTCGAGCCATTGCCTCCACACGGTCAGGGCTCGGACAACAGCCAACAGCTCCAAACGGGCTGTCATGTGCCTTTTACTGAGGAGTGGCTTCCGTCTGGCCACTCTACCATAAAGGCCTGATTGGGGGAGTGCTGCAGAGATGATTGTCCTTCTGGAAGGTTCTCCCATCTCCACAGAGGAACTCTAGAGCTGTCAGAGTGACCATCAGGTTCTTGGTCACTGCCCTGACCAAGGCCCTTCTCTCCCGATTGCTCAGTTTGGCCGGACGGCCAGATATAGGAAGAGTCTTGGTTGTTCCAAACTTATTCCATTTAAGAATGATGGAGGCCACTGTGTTCTTGGTGACCTTCAATGCTGCAGAAATGTTTTGGTACCCTTCCCCAGATCTGTGCCTCGACCGAATCCTGTCTCGAAGCTCTACAGACAATTTCTTTGCTCTGACATGCACTGTCAACTGTGGGACCTTATATAGACAGGTGTGTGCCTTTCCAAATCATGTCCATTCAATTGAATTTACCACAGGTGGACTCTAATCAAGTAATATAATCATCTCAAGGTGATGAATGGAAACAGGATGCACCTGAGCTCAATTTCGAGTCTCATATCAAAGGGTCTGAATACTTATGTAAATAAGGTATTTCCGTGTTTAATTTTAATAAATGTACAATCATTTCTAAAAACCTGTTTTCGCTTTGTCATTATGGGATATTGTGTGTAGACTGCTGAGTTGTAAAAAAAAAAAAAAAAAAAAAAAAAAAAAAAATCGATTTTAGAATGAGGCTGTAACGTAACAAAATGTGGAAAAAGTCAAGGGGTCTGAATACTTTCCGAAGGCAAGTGGAGTGCCCCAAGGCTCATAACTTGGACCATTTTGTTCATATTTTTTTTGTTATTATATCATATCCCATGTGCATTGGGGTTTCTGCATATGTGAATTCCATTATAAGCCATGCTGTGTCTCTGGGGTGTCTAACTTTAGCAGGCTAGGGAGGTCAGAGAAGGCACAGACGGAAGGTGATCACAGGGTCAGAAGACCAGGCCAGAGATCCCTGCTGCAGCCACTGACCATGTCAATGCACTTGTAGCCTGGGATTTCTGCCATGCCTCCCTTTACAGTTCAGCAGCAACGCTAAAAGAAACCAGCCAATCATGGCCTTTTATAGCAATATTGGAATAAAATTGTTGCGAGATTAAACTTTTATCCACTAAAAGAAAAAAAGCTATTACATTGCTTTTCTTTTGTTGGTAATTTCAATGTGACATACTTTGTATAGGGTTTTAAATTCTGTAGGTTGGCAATGTGGAGACAAAATCTTTTTAAATGCAGATAAGTAATTAATTCTTCATGTTTAGTGAATAAAACATATCTTAGAACGAAGACCATTGGGCAAAGGTATAATTGTATTATGTAGTAGATAAAAGAAGGCTTGTGACACCCTGTCCTACACCATCACAAACTTCTCCACCCAGGCGATTTCATTTTAGAGGGAGAAAATGCAAATTTGTATGTTAATAGAAAACAACAAGGAGTATTTACTTATTCTACGCTGTGCCAGAGAAGTTAACTCAAAGCAATGCTTTGGAAACAGAGGGGAGAGGGGTGTGTGGTGGCACTTATATTTCAAAGAGCATCTTATTAACCCCACATCTACACCCCTGTGTTCTTAATCTGCACCTAGAGAGCTACACAGACAGAGGAGAGGAGAGTTGGCAGACTAGGAACAATATAATATATTCATGTTATGTTCAGGTTGTAATCATGTTATTAAGAGAACAAGAGGAGATTGAATGGAGAGAAAAACCCATTACAATAATTATTGCAGCATATCTTATGGAGGTGTACCATGAGCATTGTACTGTGTCCTTCGTAAATTAATAAAGAGCAAATGAAAGTGTGAGCGTTTTCCCCTTCTACAAGGCTAATGTGTTGTAATTCACTCAGCAATTTTCTAATTGTGATTGCCATTCTAATTTTACTCTTGACTGTGCAACTAACCGTTTATAGTAATTAAAATGAATTGCTTATGTCGCACCTGTATGATTCAACCAACCTTGCACTTGAACCATAAGTTAGCAATCAGTACTCCATAATTTGTGTGGTTTTGGAGTTCAGTATTGGATCGTGAAAGAATAAAGTTAGAGATAACCAACATATAATAGATAGAATGAAATATCCATTGATGAACACTGAATTAAAGTAGCTAGTTTGATAGGTTTCAAAACAGTTTGTGCCTCTAAAAAATCAGTATTATACTTTTATACTTTTATTTTGTAGAGTCTTTGACTCTACAAAATAAAACAATTAATAAACCTGATATGAATACCACAAATGTCATTGAGCCTTCCACTGTCTAAAATGTGCTTTTCTTTTCTTCTTTCTGCAAAGGCTTGTTGGATTTTTGCGCTGGTCCCAAAGGGATTGCAGTGTTCCCCCATAATGAAAAAGGTTATTCTCTTGATTTTAAGTGCATGACTGAAGTGGTGTAGACACTTTCTAATTTAAAGGAAATTTGCGAAAATGGTTCAATTCCTTTTTCTCTGTGGTGTTGACGCATCTTGTTTGGTTTTGTGTTCTTGGTCCTCGAGTATAGACACGTGGGTCGTTTACAACCCAACTGTATGAATTAGCTGATAGACATCGACTGAGATAGCTGCAGGGCTGCAGCATTAGGACAGGGAAGCACATTAATCTTTCCAAAATTAAAATCTGTGCCGCCACGTTTAGGATTGAGGCCACCGCGGTGCCGAGCTGCCTGACCGCCAGTTTTGATAAAACTGTTTAAGGAGAGGGGAGATTTAGATAAATTGCCTGTGGCCATACTATAAGCACAGTGGAGAAGGGGAGAGGGAGGGGTGTTGGAAGGGGTCTGTTAAGCACAAACACATGGATACAAGCAAGCAGTTTACATTAACCCTGTGAGGGTGTCAAGACCACACCACCAATAACCTGCCGTTATTGATGTCAGGGACCACAAAGCCACACTATCTGCATGTGTTGCATATCCACCATTGTTTGTTTGCAGTGATGAATGATAGTATAAGTGCATGGGGTTGAATTTGCCTCCTCTCTGTGGCTGACACAGAGGATGGTGTGGTGGTGTGCTGCATGGCTGTGCTGTGTAGCAGTGTATAATCTCACTCATGTGAGGTCCACAGGACAGATGCTCTGCTGCTGAAAGCTAGCCTCCACAGCTGAAGAACCCCTGTACTCAGTCACTCAGTTACTCAGGACAAAGCCGTGAAGCCTTTTCACGCATGGTCTGACACATGAAGTGTGTGTCACCTATATATATGTCACTCAAACTGGGTGACAGTCTGACTGTAGTAGCTTACAATGAGCTCCCTGATCCCGCACTCACCTAGCTGGCACTACTCGCTTAAGCCGGTAAAACTCTAGTCTATCAAACATGTAATCAGCACTGAATTTCATTACACCTCCAAGCCTGCTGAAGTAATAGATCACGTGAAAATCTCTTCACTACGTTTCAACCACTGCCTGCCCTCCAGGACATCTATAGCACCCAGTGTCACAGGAAGGCCAAGTCACCTCGCTACCATCTAGAAGGTGGAGACAGTACAGGAGCATCAAAGCTGGGACCGAGAGACTGATAAACAGCTTCTATCTCTAGGACATCGGACTGTTAAACAGTCATCACAAGCCGACCTCCGCACAGTACCCTGCCCTGAACCTTAGACACTGTCACTAGCCGGCTACCACCCAATACTCTACCCTGCACCTTCGAGACTGCTGCTGTATGTAAATAATTTACATTTACATTTTAGTCATTTAGCAGACACTCTTATCCAGAGCGACTTACAGTTAGTGCATACATTATTTTTTCATACCCCCTGTGGGAATCGAACCCACAACCCTGGCGTTGCAAACGCCATGCTCTATCAACTGAGCTACATCCCTGCCGGCCATTCCCTCCCCTACCCTGGACGATGCTGGGCCAATTGTGCGCCGCCCCATGGGTCTCCCGGTCGCGGCCGGCTACGACAGAGCCTGGATTCGAACCAGGATCTCTAGTGGTACAGCTAGCACTGTGATGCAGTGCCTTAGACCACTGCACCACTCGGGAGATAATCATTGAACACTGGTCATAATACTGTTTACATACTGTTTACACACTTTATATGTATATACTGTATTCTAGTCATGGCTCATCCTATATAGCTACTGCTGTACACATCTTTTCTATTCATATACTGTCCATACACCATTCACATACATGCGATAACATCTGCAAAACTGTGTACGCGACCAATAAACGTTGATTTGATATTTTAATCATTTTTATCTGAAAGAGCCATCCGGCTCTACATATTTTGCTGGTTTGTGACCCACTGGCACCGCCCCCGGTTAGAGGGGAATAAGGCAACCCAAGAGTTAACAAACACAGTAACTTTATTTAAACACACTGAGAAAGATTAACATTGGGCTGTACATGAGGATGTACATAGGGATGGTTCTGAAAGGTACAGAGAAAGGAATAATGAATATTCACATACAGGCTACAATTGATAGAGTAGTGGATGGATATGAATGAGCTATAACCATGTAATGGCATACAACTTAAATAGCACAATATGAAGGACTCTATATGATAATACACTGCAGCAATAAACAGTAGGCTATTACACAGCAATACTCGATAACAAGGACTGTATCTAATAAGCATATATTACATAGTAGAGTAGGCCAATGACTAGCATGTTTGCTAACAAGAAATAAACAATAACAGAGAAAGAGCTGTATTTACATGACGGTAAGTTACTTAAAGCAGAACTACAAGTAAAAGAGACAGCATACATACATAACATAGTAATTGTTATATTATGACTACTTATAGATGCATACAAAGCCAAGTTAAACAACAACTATAACTTACTTTGTGTTCACGCATCCCATGCACATAACTCCACCCATGATAACACTGTCAGCCTCAGGGCAATATTTATACCCTTGCGGGATCGTGCAACAGACCTGTCTGACCAGTGTAGGGCTAGCTATGAGCATCGGATCAATCAGAGAATGTGTGATCAGTGCATGGACAGACTGTGGGGTGCATGGGGAGAGTCCACAAGCTGGGGGTGATCAATATCTCTCATGTGAGGGGGACCTAGACTACATGGCGCCAGCCCGATATAAACAAATGTGCACTCAGCACAGTGATATAGCGTCCTGTAGTGCCTTCGGCAGGGATAATCTGTAACACTATCCGTTAATATGACAGGGTAAATATTCTAGCTAGCACAACAATAATGGTTACACTTTGCTAAGGCCCAAGTCTTGTTCAATTCTGACTCAAAATGATGTCACCCACTGCGACTCTACCTGCAACACTGCCTCCCTCCTCCCTTTCTCAGACCACACATTGAGGCAGTAGGTCTCAACATCTATCTGTGTCTGGCTTCTAACCCTTTAAACTCCATTGTGCTCAACACAGCCCAACTATCCTTATCCTACAAAACAAGTATGGAGGATATTCTACCGAAAACTCCTTGCTAATCTCCCCAATAGACTGCCATGAAATTGACATTTGAGAGTAATTGTGCACCAACAACTATCCAATTCTACAAACTGCATTTCAGATCGGAGGGGCATAATACAGCTGGAATGTGTTCATTCATTCCTGTGGGCCGCGGCTGAGTGGTGTGGTTTGGACGCCGCTGGCTAAAGGAGGCAGATTACCGGCTGTCCCGGCCAGCAGAGAGATAGATAGGAGCAGGCCCATCTGAATGGCTTATCTGGGATGGACAGGGCTGGAACAGCACCTTGCGACCATGGCTGTCCCCACACCTAGTGACCACCTCTCCACTCCTTTCCTCTCGTCCCATAAACAACCAATTACTCAGCCAAACATCTGTCAGGGGCTATGATCAAATCATTTAGCTGGAGTGAAGGGGCCTTAATACAGGTCAATCTCACTCTGTTAGGCATGGTGGCTGACTCAAACTGAAGGACAGGACAGCGCTTTGCCTGACAGCGCATAGCATTCTGTAGATACTTTCTACTGGAGAATTTAAAGGTTAGGAGGACAATGCTGTGATATACTCCCTGTGGTATGATTGGGGATCATGCATAACAGAGAGGCGCTGTTGCTCTAACTTGTACTTCAAAGAGGAAGATATTTGTCCCTTTTTTTGGAAACCAAGACAATCAATGTTCTTTCGAAGATTGCTGGACAGACACTATTGCATCCATATTGTATATGGCTAGGATTTCATTTAAAGTAAATCTAGTTTGGCACATTTTTTTTTTATTAAGTTCTAATGGAAAAACCCTGGCCAGCGTTACCAATTCAGCTAATCTTAAGAGCAAACACTCTCCCAACTGTGATCTTTGCTGCCATCTAACCTTGGTCCAGGTGATTATCAGATCCTAATCTAATTGAACGTCCATGGGAGAAATCTTGTCTAGTCATAGGGCAAAGAAATCTTGATATACTCCTCAAGAGGCATCATTGACATGAGGTGTCAGTCACTGAACTAGAATTGGTTTACAGTGTACTGGTTTATCTTCACCTTTTCAGCTCTACAGCTTCTAACAGCTGGACAGTATGTTGACTTCCAAGATTGAGAAGAATCATTTCATATCTCACTGTGAGTAAGCTGCAGCTGCATCACAGATATCCGTGTTTGTTGATAACCGTTTGATGGTTGTTGGGTTAGCAAACCAAGAGTGAAGAGTCCAAGCTGTGGTTTGGGCATTCTAGCATCGCATGCTTTAAGTGACCTCTTCTGATGTCTTCCTTTTCGCCTTACTCCCTGTCTTTTTTCCTTTAAATCCAAAAGACAGGGCCTCCAGCCAATCTCTACCTTATTATGGTAATAATTAGGGGCCTGATCTTTATCTCAGTCCCTACAATCACAGTCAGAGGGAATAGCTAAATAAACAGCCAAAGTCCTTTTGTCCCCATGGGCTGTTCTGTGTAATTAAAATCAATAGGTTCCTCTCAGGGCCTCTTTAACCAACTGAGCTAAGCTAAGTCTCCTCTATTGTTAAATAGCTTTTCTGCTGCTCTCCTGGTGGCTTCTATCCAGGTACTGTAAAAAAGTGTATTTAGGCTAATGTGGAATACAAATTCCTGGTGAATCTGCTCTTTTGTTGTTAATCTATTCTACCACAAGTGATATGTTAGAAGTGGTCTCCATGGTTATCTGTAGACCTGATCATCAAGTCAACAAGGTTAGTGTGACCTTGGCGGCGGCTGTCCTCCTTGTTGTTGCTAAGAAGTCACAATACTCCATTCTACTGCAATGTGAGAGCTGCTATGGGCAAAGAGGAAAACCAGTCCAAAAATATGTTTTGGCTATATCTTGTTTTATTCTATCCATCAGCAATGGATCTTAATCCGTCTACATCTCCTAAGTATAGTGACAAATGGGCACATTTGTCAAATGAGGTCTGGGTTTTTTGGTGGGACACACCTTAACAGCAGCAGAAGCTTGTTTCTGGCCTGGCAGGCAAATCACTTTGCTGATGCTCCCGTTGCACAGATGACAGCATTGCACCCACACGCACAAAGACTCTAATAGGTCTGTGCTTGACAGAGTCTGTCGTGATGAATCACAACGCTCTTCCCCAGTTTTTCAGACTTAATTTTCTGAAGATTGCTTGCCCATTCGAGAGGAGAGAGACCTGATTCTCACTCCTCTCCTGCAGCTGCTGGCCGTGATGAGATGTCAGTATTGTTCAGCAGATGCCCTGGCACGGGGGCTTAACTACTAGTGGCTGCTTTTAAGACATTGCCTCGAATTACTTGACTGGCGAAACTAAGCAGCAATTAGACAGCTCGCCCACCAAACGGAAATTAGAAATTTGCTGTTTGGTCTTAAGATGAGGCTGGGTTCTTCTCTCTCTCTGTTGGAAGACTTTCAGGCCTCCTTACCTCTATCAAGACTCAGTCTTACACTGCCTGCTGTCTCAAACCTAATCTCTCTGGGCATTTTTCAACAATGAGGCTTTATTGTTTCTGTCCCAACCAATCCCCTTGTAGCTCAATGACTGTTCTTTTAGTGGATTTCTGTGCATGCAGGCTGAGGTACCCTGGGTATTCAGAGAAGCCTTGCACTTCGAGAGCCCTTCAGCAATGATGTTTACAAACAGATGTCTTTATGATTTTGGCTGGATAAACAAATAGCCATGGAGACAAAGAGAACTCCTCTCCTCATCATTGCATCTGTTGGAAGGCAGAATTGAGTTCTGTCCAAGCATCTCTCGACTAATGAGAAAAGGGTGAAAAGCGAATATGATATTTTGTCACATCACATCTCTGTCTGTGTCACTCAGAAATCCTATTGACGTTAGGGCGCTCTGCTGAGGACCTCATCGACGCTTTTCATCTGTATTCATTTAATTAATCATCACTTTCTTACTCTGGAAATATTCAGCAAGAAGCAAATCCCAGATTTGATCAGACCAGCCACATCTCGTGAGGGTCTTGTAAGTAGTTAGAGACTAAGGGACAGGTTCAACCTGTCAGAACCAATTAATTCTCCTTCTGATTCGCCTTCAGATGCATGTTAGTCTCAATCTCACTCTAAATTACCACATTCGCAGAAAGTTCTCATGTATCTCATTTAAATAAACTCCTTCATTGTAATTAGATTTAGCCATAGATTTACTATTACTCTCTCTCTGATTATCTCCTTCCTCTCTTCCTAAGAGACATAATTGGTCATGTCAACAGCCTGCCACATAGTTATTCAGTGCCTGTAAGGGAATGATATAATCCATGGAGAGGTGCTGTAAGTGTAGTGATTACAATCCTTGTAATCTTAAAGTCTGTTGAATTGATTTAAACATTAACTGATGTTTAGTTGATTTTATTTATTTTGTCCAAATTGAACATTTACAATACCAGCATGTTCAGGGTCAGTGTCTCCATACTATGACTCTACACAAACAAACACACACACACACACACACACACACACACACACACACACACACACACACACACACACACACACGCACACACTGCAGTCCAAGAAAGCATTGTTATATTGTGTGACACTAATAACAGGATTGTGGTTGGGTTGCTGCCTGAAGGCAGAGCTCCATCCCTGTACAAACAGTGTTGGCAGAGACAGTCTGTCTGACTGTCACTGTCTCTCCCATGACAAAGTACTGATATTATGTAACTGTGACAGAATTTCTCCAAGGGCAATTTCAAATAATTATTTAAACAATGTAACAAGTGAAATGTCACCATTCACTAATTATGTTTGTGCTAATTGTTAATTAGGCTCTTAATGGGGACGATCTTAATTAACAATGACTATGAAACTGTGTGCAGGGCAGTATGACCATAAATGAGGCCATTAATTGCTAACCTCCAGTGATTAACATGGATTTATTGGGCTTTTACTGAGTTTGCTTAATTCTATGATGGATAGAATACATTCTCTCTATAAATATATTCAAATATAGAAGAGATCCATGGCATAACATCATTTATCCTGCAATAAAATAATTTAATATGTCTGTCTCCAAATGTTCAACAGCACTTTCAGTTTCAAATAAAACCCTAACACATAATCAGCATGCCATATACTGTGTGTGCAATTACAGTGTTTCTCAAGTCATCCTGACTCCACCACTGTCCATTATTTTCTTTATATTGGCTAATATTAGTATCATCTGTATGTTTTTGACTGCTTCTGTCTTTGGAGAATATGTTTGGCCATAAAAAAGTGAGTCCAGGAGAGTGGATTCATTGTGTTGGTGAGATAAAAGATGCCATTGGAAGAAATCAATACCATATCTGTCTGCTAAATTGTTGATAACACTATTTGCTTTATTTGCTTTTTTTTCTTGTCTCCACATTTTTGTCGCTGAATTTGCTTGGAGCCATGATGTATTATATGGCTTCTGCACATTAAAAGGATACAGGGGGCTGCATGGAAACCAATGACAATCACAGTGAACGTATCGATTTGTTTTTTGCTGAGGTGAATTTAGTTGCTCATACACTAGACCAACTCTTAATACTGAACGTTCAACACATGAGCCAGTGCAGATGGATAACCTTTTGAAAATGTCACAGAAAGGATACATACGTGACAGAGTCTAACTACTGTTGCCTTGACTGACAATGATATGCATAACCCAACGGAGTCAGAATGTTGTATAATTGTTTCAGAGTGGAACATCTTGTATTAATTTACTGTGCTAAAAGATTTGCAATGCTGCTCTAGCCTGATTGAATTTGACAGAGAGTGCTGATCATTGCATGGGAGATGACAACTCCTCAGTGTCAATGCCAACAACCGCATCTCACTCTAAAACTAATTATCCATCCTAACCTCCCTGACTGCATGTCTCAGTACTCACAGTATTTGGTTGTTTTGTGGACCAGTTATGATACGTTATCAGGGGAACAAACCTACACCAAAGCCTAATTGCTTTTGCAAGATTTATAATCCTTAAACTGTGTCCTCAAGTAGTCACTTGGTTTTCCCTAAGGAATGTATTCCTCATTGCGTTTTCCATAAACTTTAGGAACATTTAAGCCATAGAGTTCACCACAGTTGAACAGTAGCAGTCCCAGATGCCCCATGGTTTGTCTGTAGTACTGTGGTAAAGGCAGGTTTTATTAGACTTAACACACTGCTCAAATAAAACCTAGATTTATGACAAACCAGAATAACTTATTTTGGCCAACAACCTATAAACCAGAAAACCAATCATTGTCCCTTGATTGTGTTATTTCGTGTTACAGTCTCACTGTGTAGGGCGCACTATAATTTTCAAACAGGTATGATGAGAGCAAGGGATACATGATACCCGCCCCCCTATTAGATTTAGTGTGAATTCTCGTAAAGTTGAAGTCACATGCCTCATTGCTGACCTGGGTTTACACTTCTGCTGAGAGGTGGGTTGTATCTACAACCACCACCAGCTTTAAACTACTATAAGCTTTTAATAGTTAATGTTTATTAGATAACAATTAACAATCACTGAAAACCATTTCTCTACTTGAATGTTCCAGGACTGCCTTAACTGCTCCTTTGTATGGGACGCTATACCAAATAAAAATGTATCGATTGATTAGCCGATCATCATCTGGCGTGAATATCCCCCCCCCGAGCGCCACATCGTCCACCTCTTCGCCATAAAAGTGTACGATGTCAGCAGATTTATACCCAGCACTCCATCTGTTAATTAAACTCATAGGGCCCTGGGTTCCAATGCATTTAAACTACTCCTGCCTCTGGCACGATACCACAATTTAAAGCCTGATCCACAAGTGCGGCGGTAGATATCACATCCCTGTGTGTAAATCCAGCCAATCTACTCCCAGAAGGGTGGAGGTGGAGGGATGGGGGTCCCGGCCACCCTGCACCACAGCCAAAATAAAGTCTCCCTGTCAGGGGCCAGAGAGAGGTGGGGGGTCCACTGTAACGCCACTGCCCGATGGGTAATGTTTATCTGTTGTCCAAACAGAGGTATTGCATATTGATTGGGCTGCTGTTACTGCGGGGCAACATAAAAAAGAATCTCTCTGACCATACGAGCCAGGCAGAAGATCTGGAGAGTCCCATGTGAGAGGTACTAAAGGGACAGTAGCTATGTTTTCATGAACTTGTACAGTGATTTTTTGTCGAAATTTAGAAACTTTGCATAGAAAATAGGTGCGACAGTTGCCTGCTACGGTGCATCTTCATTTAACTACCTTGTGTCAACAAAAACAGCTGGACTTAATGACCTAAAAATATATATTTTTAGCAAAAGCCTACAGTGTTGAATACAAGTTAAGTGGTTGAAGTGTTTCCATTATCCATTTAGGCAAATTGTGCATTAATAAATTGGCAACAGCCTCTGTGCCCTACCACCTATCTGTTTCACATCTCAGATAGCCTGTGAAAGCCAGCATGGATAGAATGCAATAATTGACAAATATTTGCCATATTCTAATAATTCTCTGGTGCCAACGTATCGTCACAGTCCGCACCATGGTGAAACTTGCAATCCTGTAGATCTGAAATAATTGGATGGTGAAACTTGCCAGCCAACCAGAAAAGCAAGGCGAAGCAATTCTTGAAAGTCAGGACAATCCTTTCCCGCAAAGAAACATTATTTTTATAGTTGAAAAACATGATTTTGGAAGCAAGCATTTAGAATTACATGTGGAGTGGAGTTTTATGGTTACATACAGTACCTTCAAAATGATTTGGCAAATAAGGGAGTAGTAGACAACGTTGTACGAGATCTTCCGTTTCTTGGCAATTTCTCGCATAGAATAGCCTTCATTTCTCAAAACAAGAATAGACTGACGAGTTTCAGAAGAAGGTTCTTTGTTTCTGGCCATTTTGAGCCTGTAATCGAACCCACAATTGCTGATGCTCCAGATATTCAACCTGTCTCAAGAAGGCCAGTTGTATTGCTTTTTTAATCAGCACAACAGTTTTCAGCTGTGCCAAAATAATTGCAAAAGGGTTTTCTAATGATCAATTACCCTATTAAAATGATAAACTTGGATTAGCAAACACAACGTGCCATTGGAACACAGGACTGATGGTTGCTGATAATGGGCCTCTGTATGCCTATGTAGATATTCCATTAAAAAAAAAAAGCAGTTTCCAGCTCCAATAGCCATTTACAACATTAACAATGTCTACACTGTATTTCTGATCAATTTGATGTTATTTTAATGGACAAAAAAATTGCTTTTCTTTCGAAAACAAGGACATTTCTAAGTGACCCCAAACTTTTGAACAGTAGTGTATTTCTACACTACGAGGTTGGAATATTACTGTGAAATTGTGAAAATGATTGTGCAAGAATTCCCCCTCCTGGACATTATGGGCATGTGCATCTTGGTTTTTTATTTGTTTTGTAGCTCCGTGATGCCTAGCCCTCACCCATCCTCACCCATCCTCACCCCTCTCCCCCCTCACAAGAGATCGATAGAACTTCACTGGACTTTATGCAAACTGGAAACCACATATCCAGAGGCTGCATTTCTTGTAGCCACAGATTTTAACAAATAAAATTTGAGGACAAGACTGCCGAAGATCTATCAACATATCGACTGTTGTACTCGGGCTGCTAAAATCCTCGACCATTGCTATTCGAACTTCCAAGATGGTTATAAGGCCCTACCCCGCCCTCCTTTCGGCAAATCTGACCACAACTCCATTTTGCTCCTCCCTTCCTACAGGCAGAAACTCAAACAGGAAGTACTCGTGCTAAGGACTATTCAACGCTGGTCTGACCAATCAGAATCCACGCTTCAAGATTGTTTTGATCACGCGGACTGGGATATGTTCCGGGTAGCTTGCGAAAATAATTTAGACAAATACACTGAAACGGTGACTGAGTTTATCAAGAAGTGTATAGGAGATGTTGTGTCCACTGTGACTATTAAACCTACCCTAACCTGAATCTGTGGATAGATAGCAGCATTTGCGTAAAACTGAAAGTGCTAACCACTGCATTTAACCATGGCAAGGTGACTGGGAATATGGCAGAATACAAACAGTGTAGCTACTAACTCCGCAAGGCAATTAAACTGGCAAAACATCAGTATAGAGACAAAGTGGAGTTGCAATTCAATGGCTCAGACACAAGACGTATGTGGCAGGGTCTACAGACAATCATGGACTACAAAAGGAAAACCAGCCACATCGCCGACACCAACATCTCGCTTCCAGACAAGCTAAACACCTTCTTGGCCCGCTTTGAGGATAACACAGTGTCACCGACGCGGCCCACTACCAAGGATTGTGGGCTCTCCTTCTCCGTGGCCGACGTGAGTAAGATATTTAAGCATGTTAACCCCCGCAAGGCTGCCGGCCCAGAAGGCATCCCTAGCCGCGTCCTCAGAGCAAGTGCAGACCAGCTAGCTGGTGTGTTTACGGACATATTCAATCTCTCCCTATCCCAGTCTGCTGTCCCCACATGGTTCAAGATGGCCACCATTGTTCCTGTACCCAAGAAAGCAAAGGTAACTGAACTAAATGACTATCGACCCGTAGCACTCACCTCTGTCATCATGAAGTGCTTTGAGAGACTAGTTAAGGATCATATCACCTCTACCTTACCTGTCACCCTAGACCCACTTCAATTAGCTTACCGCCCCAATAGATCCACAGACGATGCAATCGCCATCACACTGCACACTGCCCTATCCCATCTGGACAAGAGGAATACCTATGTAAGAATACTGTTCATTGACTATAGCTCAGCATTCAACACCATAGTACCCTCGAAGCTCATCATTAAGCTCGAGGCCCTGGGTCTGAACCCCGCCCTGTGCAATTGGGTCCTGGACTTCCTGACAGGCCGCCCCCAGGTGGTGAAGATAGGAAACAACATCTCCACTTCGCTGATCCTCAACACTGGGGCCCCACAAGGGTGCGTGCTCAGCCCCATCCTGTACTCCCTGTTCACCCATGACTGCGTGGCCAAGCACGCCTCCAACTCAATCATCAAGTTTGCAGACAACAAAACAGATTACCAACAATGAAGAGACAGCCTACAGGGAGGAGGTGAGGGCTCTGGGAGTGTAGTGCCAGGAAAATAACCTCTCACTCAACGTCAACAAAACAAAGGAGATTATCGTGGACTTCAGGAAATAGCAGAGGGTGCACCCCCCTATCCACATCGACAGGACAGCAGTGGAGAAGGTGGAAAGCTTCAAGTTCCTTGGCGTACACATCACTGACAAACTGAAATGGTCCACCCACGCAGACAGTGTGGTGAAGAAGGCACAACTGAGCCTCTTCAACCTCAGGAGGCTGAAGAAATTTGGCTTGGCACCTAAAACCCTCACATACTTTTACAGATGGACAATTGAGATTATCCTGTCAGGCTGTATCACCGCCTGGTACGGCAACTGCACTGCCCGTAACCGAAGGGCTCTCCAGAGGGTGGTGCGGTCTGCCAAACGCATCACCGGGGGCAAACTACCCGCCCTCCAGGACACCTACAGCACCCGATGTCACAGGAAGGCCAAAAAGATAATCAAGGACATCAACCACCTGAGCCACTGCCTGTTCACCCCGCTATCATCCAGAAGACGAGGTCAGTACAGGTGCATCAAAGCTGGGCCCGAGAGATTGAAAAACAGCTTCTATTTCAAGGCCATCAGACTGTTAAATAGCCATCACTAGCACATTAGAGGCTGCTGCTGCCTATTGAAATTGCTGGCCACTTTAAGAAATGGAACACTAGTTACTTTAATGATGTTTACATATCTTGCATTACTCATCTCATATGTATATACTGTATTCTTTAATATTCTACTGTATCTTAGTCCATGCCGCTCTGTCATTGCTTGTCCATATATGTAAATATTCTTAAATTCCATTCCTTACTTAAATTTGTGTGTATTGGGTATATGTTGTGAAATTGTTAGATATTACTTACTGCACTGTCGGAGCTAGAAGCACAAGCATTTCGCTACACCCGCAATATCATCTGCTAAACACGTGTATGTGACAAATTCGATTTGATTTGATTTGATTTAGATTGTGGCCTTAGCCAATCATTTAGTAGCCATCCAACTCACCCTTGTGCGTGCCCTGAGCATGCATTGTTTCTAGGTTCCTATTGGTCAGTTAAAGGGTGTAAAAATAGGCCTCAGCTAGGCCTCAGCTCGAGATGTATTTTTTTTCTCCAGGTGTTATCCTTGTCAGAACGCGGCTGGATTTATGCCTTTTGGGGTGTGTCGGAAAATACCATTCCCATCCGCATTATGTCAATAAAGTTATATATGTGGAATACTCAGGAGGTTGCATCATCTCTCTGATAGGAGATTGTTGTCAGTGAACCACAGACCAGCTCAATCTGGAGGGATTTCCTCACAATGATAATAATGCCTTTTAGTGTTGGAAAAGACCGCCTGTTCGGTGGGATGGAGTTCCGGCCTGCCTGGTAACATCATCAGGCGGTAAATTAGTTAATAGACCAATAAGAAAGAGAGTTCTAAACCTCTGCCAATAACAGCTAGTTTTCAGTTTTCCCTCCCCACTCCCAGACAGTCCTAGCAAACTTCTTGCTTGAGAAATTGCTTTTTGCCAAGAAGCTATTTTTGTTTCATTTTTGACCATTTTAATTTGAAACAATCACAGTAAGGTCCTTAATTGTTACCCAGAAATGGTTTGATATTGAGATAAAAATGGCTGCATTTGACCTTTAAAAATGCAGTAAATGCTCTGTATTTTCTAAACTTTGTATTTTCGTGGCTCTTGTTTTTCCATTTGACCCAAGAAAATTATCGAAAGTTATTTCAGGAGGAGCTATTCAGCAGTCGGTGCTATTGTTGTACACTTCAAACAAAAAAGTCCAGCAGTAGCCTTAACAGATTTACTTTTAATTGTTTATAGTGGCTTCAGTCTTTAAGCAGGACTAAACTGTTGCTGAAATAGAGCAAACAGTTTGACTGCTGATGTGTAACCTCTGCAAATCAGACATGATCTGGCTCCTGGCGAAGTGTCTCACCTCGCGGCAGTCATGAAGACAGCCGTGGTGACCCCCAATCAGCCTGCACGGAACCGTGGAGTCATCCTCTCCTTCATCCAGAACATCACAATACTGACCTGCACACTCCAATCCATCACAGCCAATATGTGGAGAGCTCTCCCAGTCACAGCGGTGGTGCACCATAGTGTCTGTCTAGCTGTGGAGCAGGGCTTTAAGATGATGTGTTCAACGTTTAACTTGTCTGTCTGTGAGAAAAGCAGTGTTTCTATAGCATATAGCATTATCTAGTGTATGTTATCCATGATTGGCTTAGTAGTACATCAAAATACAAAGCTGTGGCATTCTGCTGCTCCTTTATTTCGGATGATCTCTCTTTGTTCCCCCTGAAATCTAAAAGAGGCTTTGGCTCCATTCATGAAAAATGTTTAAAATGTTATTATATATGCATGCTTTCCTTCATCTTACTGGTCTTACTGGTCATTTCCCTTTATATTGTTTGCTCCCTGTTTCTGCCCATGTACCTCTTTCTCCCCCTCATTTCTCTCCTTCCCTCCTCTCCCTCTCTCCTCTGTATCCGAGGGAGGGAGGTGGTTGTATATTTGTTCCTTCACGGCTCCTCGTCCTTAGATTAGATTTCTCCTTTCTCATTACCAGCCTTAATAGACCCCTCCGACCTCATCCCAGCCTCAGATACTATCTGACCCGTATAATTAATTAATTATAGCCCAAATATTATAGATTATTAAAAATAGCATAACTAATAGTGTAATATCTCAAGCTGTCAAGTTTAATAGTCAACATTGTCTTGGTCGGTCTTATCAGTGTGAGACACCTGGTCAGAATATTGATTTCTGGTCATTTTAACTGTCATGTGCCATCGTAATGGGGAATTGTCCAGTTTTTACCACTCAAGAGCTCATTTAAAATCGTTAAACTGCTGCCGTGCTGTTCACAGTCGTGGATGACCCCCTCAAACACCCCTCCCTAGAACTATATGTCTCTACAGAAAATGTACCAGAAATCAGACATAGTGTTTTGAGTTGCTTTTTATGTAGTGTATTTGCACAATAAGGGACCCAGAGTCCTATTCAATCAAACCCTGAAGCCAGGTTTCCGGGATAAGTCAAAAACAATGTTCAACTTGCGCTGTTTGGATTCATGTTACATATTAATTAAGTGTATGCACAGAACCTTTCTACTGTAGCGTAATGTTCTTGCACAAATCAAATGGTCACTGTATATCAATTTTTTAGGTTAGCTGCTGGACGCACCAACCCTGGTGACATATTATGACTGTTGTGAGGTGGTTCACTAGTACTTTTCCAACATTTATATTTTCTGATTGTTCTAACAGAATCCAACAGGGAAGCTGCATTTAAGCTAGTTTCAGTAGGAAATGCCAGATGGGCTGGTCGCTTTTTTGCCCAGTGGGCCTGTCTAACTTGGGTTTGTAGCGCAGAATTATCAATATCTGGCTAATAATGGGCGCCTCAAGGAAAGAAATTAGCCGATGTGGGGGCCTCAAGGAAAACAAATGGGCCGGTGTGTTAGAAACGCCAGGGCGATTTCTGGTCCCAGTATGCCCCTAGATGCAATGGCTCGTTAGCTAGGTACATGTACCTGACTGGCTGGAATTTATTTCAATAAACAGCTGCTTGTATGCTGACATCAGGGTCAGCTCACATAAGAAAGCCAGACTGTCATCCACTCATTTACAGCTTTATCACAAGCCAGAGTTAGAACTTATTTCATAGCTAGACGAAAACCCCCATTGGACGCTATGACGCTAACGGCAGACGAAATCTGGTTTTGCATTAGTTTGCCAGAAACACTCGGTTGCCAGAATTGATTTAATGTAGCCCCCAGTCTTTGATATTATAGTGAAGAACTGTTGTTGTTGTTACTATTATTACCTTTAACAGAGTAAGTGAGGGAAGGCTACAGTATTGTCTGAAGTCCACTTGAAAATGTTAACAGCAAGATTTGGTGATATAAACATACGCACTATAATTATTCTGGGTCCTATGTAGCAAGAAACTGTTTCATCTGCAAGAAATGTTTAAGTTTCTAATTATCCTAATTATGATTCATTCATATAATCAGATTAATTGAATAATCTAGAGGCAGAGCAGAGCTCATTAACCTTAATTAAGATCATTACTGAGTGAGATTCTCTCCCCCTCCATGGTGATTTAAATCTTCTAGTGTACCTGACACAACTTGGAGTCGCAGTGCTCTCTCACTATCATACCATCTCTCACAGGGAGCCATGCCAGTCTCTCTCCCTACCATGCCATCTCGCAGGTACCCATGCCAGTCTCTTTCTCACTGCCATGCCATATCTCTCACTGGGAGCCTGGGCCGCTCTCAGGATTGGCCGTCTCATGTTTGGTATTGGATGCTGATTGGGTGTTGACCATATTTTTTTCAGTGTCTGATTTTTGTATTTTTATTTATTCAGATGGTAAAACATGGGTTTAACCATCTTACCAAGGGTATATAATTCGAAATACTGCTCATACAAGTCTGTGTATTCTATCATTATGTGGAGTCTTTAACCTTTTGAATGATGCTTAGTGGGGGAGTCAGAGTACTTTTATCTGATATGGAATACAGATTTACATGGTTAAATCTGCTCAACTCATTCAGTTTGGTATAATCAGATGTAAATTGATGTTCCTTACTAAACCCAGATCCTGACCTGGACCTGAACATTTTGCCATGGACTTTCATAGATGGAAGAGCCTGGTGCATTTGACCCTATTTATTCAGCTGTTATTGTAACATTGAGGGGGTCGGAGTGTCTGTGGAAGGGCCAGACTGGTTTTTCATGTTGACAGATGAGTAATTTTGCTGTTGAAGAAGAGAGAGGCTGTTATCATGAGATTTAACTTCAGTGATTAATGCACGGATAATTGACAGGTCACTGTCGGTAATTTACGGGGCCCTTTCAAAGTTCAGTGGAAGAACAGGGGCGCGAGCCTGCCTTCCGTGAAGTGTACGAGCTCGTGGGCTGTTGCAAAAGATGGTCTTGAAAGACACTATTTACATGCTAATTATCGAGCGGTATACGTCTAAATGTGGAGAATGGACTCTGAGGCAACGTGGAAATTGTAATTATGGCACCACCTCCCCCCAATCTGTTCGACGGGATAGCAGGACCTGTGGATGCTGCAGTATAATTAATTGTGTACGTTCAGGTCAAGAGGTTGGACCACAGGGAAATATGAATGCGTGTCATAGTAGGTCTACATGGGAATACGAAAATAGGTGTTCTGTTTTAGGATAAAATCAGTGACAAAATATTAAAAGTTATAACGAATATTGTACATGTTGTTCGATATCAGTGGTGTCTTGTGTGCCATTGGCGAAGGTGATCTGGGTTATCTCGAGGTGGCAGCATTGTGGCGGCAGTATCTTAGCTCAAACAGGGAAGAAAGGCTTTCAAATATTTCAATATGATGATGATTCTGCTAATTATTAGGTTATTGTTGTTTATTATTAGCCTATGTTATCATCATCATTATTAGCAAATGTAAAGCGATATCAGGGAGAAACGTTTTTTTGTAGGCTATCATCACACTTTGGGGAGAAAAAGTAACATCAAAATCTATATCAGTTGTCCTATATTCATCCAGCAAATAGACTACTAGCCAATGATGTGTTTGGTCCTAGCTTATAAGGCAAGTATGACCATATTTAGTCATAGACTTCGAAAACATAAAGAACCTCAAAGAACTGTTCTTCAAACCACTGTTCGGACACAGCATAGACCAGATGAACATCTAATAGCTGTTTAATTACAGCTTGGCCTTCTGCAGCAGCAGTCAGTCAGCCTCCTGTAGTGGAGTGGAGAGAAGGGCTGGTTCCCAGCCAGCTCCCCTGGCCTGGGCTTGCCCTCTTGATATGATAATCATGTTCATTCCTACCAAAATTACAGCTGATTGTTTTACCCATTATTTTCCCCCAACATTTAATTTCTACTTCCCAAAGGATCATTGCCTGCAGTAATTGCAAAGAACTGACCTTGTATGTGTCATCAGGCCCCAGACGAGTGAAATCCAATTTTGTTAGGCTTGGCACACCTCTTTTTCTTTTTTCTCTCTTTACGATAGTGTCATAGCCTACTGTTTTAAGGAGTGCATAAAATGAGAGTAAGTAGAATATTAAGGTCAAGATCAGAATAAACACGTATTTTAAATCAAAATCAAATTATTTGGTCTATTATTTTTCTGGCATAATAATTACATCTCAGATTAGAAATCAATATTTCACTGAAAGGGGTATTACTGAGTTTATTCAATGCATAATTGAATTTTGTAAAGTGCCCTGTAATTTCCCTTAAAGATAACGAATCTCTCTCATCTGAACTTTATCAAGCGAATGCATTGAGTTTAGGCTAATGTTTGAATGGGTAGCCTACAAAAAAATGAACAATAAGCCTATTAATAATAATAATAATAGCCTTCCCTAGACTTTGATTTTTTACAGATTTTAGACTGAAAACCTTAATTTGCGTTGGATCACTGAATACTGAGAAAAAGTTAGATCATGGCCTTATGATCTTGTAAATACTTAATAAAACAACAAGTATCACAACCACAAAGTGGTCCATATAGGCGAGGAAGAAAGGAAAAATAAGCCTATTTAGACCCTTTCCAGTTCAGTGGAGTTGAAACTGAGCTGACAGCTGAGTATATCACGAACCGCATCATCCCTCACTCCCCGTGCGCCTCTGTTGCCTCTCACGCGCGCAGACGGAGATAATAGGCTATTAGAGGCATGGGATTAATTTGTAGCCAATTACAACCCACAGTTGAATATGAATGCATAAATAATGCGTAGCTTGTGTCTAAGTTTTGGTGACGAACGAGGGTGGGAGGGGATGCGAGAGCGAGCGAGGTGTGCGTGCATGACATAAACATTGGCGGGTCCTGAGGGGATGGTTCAAATCCAAAAAAGGAGTTGCACAAGGGAGACGAACATCCAACAGTGAATCATCACCTCCTACCAGCGGTGTGTTACATTGACCAGAGCAGTGCAGCCGTAGAGGGGTGGCAACGCAAGCTGTGCAGGAATACTGCACCAGATATTAGTCTACTTTTCTCAAATTGCATGCGCTATTATGTCAACGGTTGTAAGAGAAGCTTAAATTTACTGTCTTGGTGCTAAACCTTTGATAGTTCAAAAGAAGAGAACGTGCTCTTCCGCCTGAAGAGAAGTCATGAATAGAGAGAAGGTTCAGCTGGGAGATCTCTCAATCGCTTCTCCGCCGGCGTCGGGTGTGGCTGCCCAAACAGCGGTGATCGTCGTGGCCGCTCCAGAAAGCATGGACAATCACAGCGAGAAGCGGCTCTCTGCCAACGAACTGTCGGTGTTTTCCTGTCCCGCCGGTAGAGACATACTGCAAGGGGACAGTCGAAACAACTCTCCACGCCAAGAACCGGCTCCGATAGCAATGCCAACCGTTCACCGGACCACCGCGTTTTCTGTTTTGGACATTTTGGACCCAAATAAGTTTACGAGCAAAAAGCAAAATCCTAACCGAACAGGCAGTGAATTCGCCTTCGGGACAGAGAACCGTGGAGGTGACGACTCGAATCATGCTGTAGATCAGAAATCTTATGCAGAAGACTATGAATGTAAAAAATCTACAGGACTAAGTAAGTGTTTGTGTCTTTCTTGGTGATATTTGGTTTTCCAAAAGTATTGTTGTTTATGATGTAGGTCTACTTGAATAGCCTACATGTCTCTGAAAAATCAAATTGAGATTAGACATATAATGTACATTTTGTTATCTGACATGTTATGCTTCAGGAAGATGCTCAATTACTTAGGCTATATAACGTCACCTATTTGTAAAACCACGTTTTAGCCTCTTTGTGTTGATCATAACAAGACAGAGAACTTGATGAGTGGTTGTCTTATTAGGTTAGCCTATGTCTTTGAGGTTAGAGGGACCTGCAAGTTGTTTTAGATCAAGGAGTTAATAAAGTTGTATTTTCCAAATCTAACTTTGCGTTCTATATTATGTAACTATTTATGCTCAAATATATTTGGATTCAGAAATAAATATGATAATATCTGAGGTTAAGTAAGGTTAGCTATGGAATATTCTACCACGCACACATTCCCTTAGGCTACCCCAGAGAAGAAATGCTTGTAATATCAAAATATATATATATATTTTTTAACCATTCGATTACATTTAATTTAAAGTGCTTTGCGAGGTTAAAGATGCAGGATAATGGGGAAAATTGCCCCAGAGTGACATGCGGAACACGGCTAGTTCGATATCCTATTATCGAATTGAGTCGCCTATCTCTTTCAGGCAGCTTGCCTGACTTTCCTCCAACATCTTAATTATAGTGTCAAAATTCGGATAATTACACGATTAAAACCGATTATTATTATTATTAGGGTAGATATTGATCCCAGAAAAGAGACACGAGATTGATATTGTCTCTGCTGATATAAGATAAACACAAATATTGCCCCCACTGTCATTTTTTAAAATGAAAATAGAAGGAACAAACATTGATCTCCGTAACCACTTCATAGGGTTTGCATTTAAATATAACCTAACAGTCAGAGAAGAGGACACTGCGTTACCAACCATGTTGTCCGGGTGATTTGTTATGGACTGCCTTCAATAGACAAACTAACAAACCAAAAAAACATTATTCTTAAGATTATATCTAAATAGATGAACATGAAGACGTATGATGTGGATTAGTGAGATATTGTTTATGCTGCCAATACAAACATTAAAACCGTTTGCAAAAGGGAACTATATCTTAAACGTCAGAAGCCAACCCATAGGATCACATTAACAGGGTTGAGCAAATTGCCAACATTGTGTCAACAAACAATGCTGAAGATGTGCAGGCCTTAATGGAATAATTATTCCCCTGGATGTATAAGTATTGTTTAAATAATGCAAAAGTAAGTAGGCTAATGCAAATATTTGGTTGCTTATAACAATTACAATTATTGTTGTTGTAATAAGATGATGCGTGTGCGTAAAAGTGGCTCACTTGAATGATGTGTGGTAGGCCTACTCCAGAAAATAATTGAAAGACTATTTTGTTTATTTAACTTGCACCTGGTCATGGGGTATAATGGTCATATTTTAAAACAAACCAAACGAATCTAAAAAGTTTGAGAAACAATATGCCTATCCTTATTGAACAATTTAGGCCTAATATAATGTAACATAAATGGATTTTAAAAAAAATAATAATAATGTTAGAATATTTAGCATGCCTATACTCAATTATAGTAAAGATTTTCCAAAATGATTAGGCCTCAAGTCTTTTTCTTGAAGGTGTCAATGTAGACCATATCACAAGCAGGTTTTCACTATTTAATTGATAGTCTAACATAAAATTGGTAACATGAATTATGTTTGCAACTTTTCCATTTTTATGCAGCGCATTATTTAAGCATATAGGCTACTGTAATACATCCTTACGCTACAACATTAGACTACATGAATGCACAATGTGGAAATAAAAACAACAATTTATCTTCATAAATACATTTTTAATGAAGGTGAGAGAATAGATAGAGGAAAAGGTTATCCATTACGCATTAGCTGGCATGATTCTTCAGCACTATTTTCCTTAGCAATATGTTCATTAGGCTAGTCACTATGCTACTTGGCAAGGTATTGAATATTGTCTGTCCAAATGACTTGGACTTTGTGATTATTACTTTGAAAATACTCAATGGCATGTCTTGTTTCCTTTACAGAGGAGGGGCTGGTGTACAGATCGGACGAATGTGAGAATGATTTCAACAGAGGCTCCCACTCTGACAGCGAGATGCAGGATGACTTATTTGGTGAGGAGAGCAGCAGTGCCCTAACTGGAAATGCCGTGGGGGATCTGGGCCACCATGAAGACGACGACCAGGAGAGCAAGAGCCCAAGAAGTCCTGACGGACAGCAAACGCAACAGTCAGGGTCGAATGGACAAAGTCATCAAGGAAAGCCGAAGAGAAAGCGCTCTGGCTCCGATTCAAAGTCGGGTAAGCCACGAAGGGCCCGGACAGCATTCACTTACGAACAACTTGTTGCACTGGAGAACAAATTCAAGTGCACCCGTTATCTCTCCGTGTGTGAGAGGCTAAATTTGGCACTGTCACTTAGTTTGACTGAAACTCAAGTCAAAATCTGGTTCCAGAACAGACGGACCAAGTGGAAGAAACAGAACCCTGGCGCAGACACCAGCGCCCCGACGGGCGGGGGCCCGAATGGCCAGAGCAATGGACTAGGGGGCCTGAGTCCGCTCAGCCCGTCTCCTCCCATGAGCGGCCATCTGTCAATGCACACGAGCTATGGTCACGGGCCAGGCGGGCTAGTCTGCACCACCCAATTACCTTTTCTGCCAAGTCATGCGGTACTGTCACCTTTCATGTTAGGATCTCAGACTTACGGAGCGCCTGCGTTTTACACTTCTCACCTGTAAAGACATGGAGATAGGTGTGGTTTTACGCCCAAACATTATGTTTTCAGATGCGTCTAAAATTAACCGATATTATCAAACGAATTGACTCCAATGAGATATTAACTTAATAACCATATTACACGTATGGTTTAAGAGAACTAAAGACATGCCCTTACCTAAAGACTCAAATGCACTTGATGCTAGATGGGCAGAACTCTGATGAACATTTAATGTTGTTGTTTCGTCAAGGACATTTAATGCTCGAAGAAAACCAACCTTTACCAAGGGAAGAAGATTTTTCTTATGCTAATGTTGTATTTGACTTTTGTTTTCATTTTGATAGAATGTGAATACTCGTGGTCAAAATGTATATAGGCCTACAAATGTTGGCAAATACATGTCTAGCTTCTAATTTTGAATGCAGTTCATAAATATTAGAGAGTTGAACAAATACATGTAGGCCTATCAATATCGTTCATTTACATCTGGAATGGCTTGAAATATTGTAATTACTGTGTAACTAAACTGTGAAAGTTAAATATGATTGTTTTCATATAAGTTGTCCCTACTATTTTATTTTATATAGTTACCTGATAATATTTGGCTGTAATGAATGCTCATTTCATCTGGATTCGTCTTTGATAAGACAAAGTAAAATAACAATAAACTATAGGCTACCATTTACAAACGAATAAGCTACTTAAATATGAATATTCAATAGATTCAATTCTTTATGTTCAGTGGATACATTTTTTCCTTTCCACCAAATTAAAGGACATTTTGGAACAGAATAAAGTTTTTTCCTCCCCCTTTTAAAGAAATGTTTAACTCTTATTTTACCAGTTATTTATGTTGGCCACCCGATGATATTATGTAGCATTTTTTTTCTAACCAAAAAGCTATAGCCTATATTTAATGTTAACTTTTTTATGCGGAAAAAGTATAGGAGATATTGACTAAAACAGTTGCCTAACCATAGGCCTGTTACTGGATCCGCCGTGGCGAATATCTATAGCCTAACTTTTATTAATTTAATTTAATTACTTAATGGATAATGGATTTATTGAGTTAGGTTTTATTGATATGAAATTTGACAACGGCTCCCTGAATCGATTTGATGAGGAAAAACACTCACTGGTAACTTAAACGGCATCCCTCTGTAAAAGAGGGATTTTTACTTTATAACTATTGAGAGAAACGAATTTCATTGTGGGATAATGTCATGCCAAATTCCGGATAGCCATAGGCTACTAATGCGCGTGTGCGTAAATTAAGGTTATAGAATATTTGAATGAGTTCATCATTAAAAGTCTAACAAAAATATATGTGGTGATTGAATGTATTTAAGCAACTTCTTTCATTTTTTTCCCATCTGGGATAAGGAGACGCATTTGAATAGGGCCACCAGTCAACAGTGCACGTTTTGCACTATCGATGCAAGTTGTAGGCTAGGTATATACAATATTTAAAACTATAGTTTCGTCGAGTTTATAAGGACAAAAGTAACATGGATACAGCATTTATTTATATTCCTTTTGCACCTGATGACTATTTCGTTTCGGATCATAGTCTGTATTTATACAGTCCAAAATGGTGTGATGAAATGGCACATGCCAGCCATTAGGGAACGTGCGCCTGGAATCATTCTAGTATTTCACATGTAGGTATGACTAAACACAAATGCATTATACGACGTAGCCTAGAATATAGCCTCCACTTTGTAGATAGTCTAAACAACTTTCCAGATTACGGGATTATTTAGAGCATGGGACATTTCTTGGAGACACACAGACCCGACCAAGGCGTTGCAGAAAATAGCCTATGGAGTGTGTATTTTTTGTTATCTGCCAGCTGTTTTCAGCAAGTCTCAGAATCTTGCAGTATCTTGTTGGACAAAATGTAAGTTTTAACGTGTTAATTATGTAAATATTAAATTACTTTCAACACGTTTTGTAGTCGAATCATTAAATTCCCCTCTGCATTGGAGAATGCACTGCGCGACATTTGTGCTAAAAGGCCCGATTCAATCAGGGGCGGGTTTCCAAAAAACATCTTAAGGATACATTAAT
This sequence comes from Coregonus lavaretus, assembly GCF_964263955.1. NCBI lineage: Eukaryota > Metazoa > Chordata > Actinopteri > Salmoniformes > Salmonidae > Coregonus > Coregonus lavaretus. The sequence continues at coordinate 3,591,967 of NC_140019.1, forward strand.
CGTTAGGACTTTGTAGGAGCATCACTAAATCTCGGAGCGGTTTCCCAAAATCATCGTTATTAACGTTGCAATTGAAAAAAAACACAATCTAACGACTGCACTCTTAGATAAAAATATTCTGCATAGAACAAAAAAGGATTATATTGCTTGCTTCAAATATGGCACCCCTAAAGGTTCTATACAGACCCCCTTTGTAGGGTTATTTTATCAGAACCCAAGGGGTTCTTCTTCACTGAACCAAAATTGGTTCCATATAGAACCCTTGGGTTTCATATAGTCTTCTATATGGAACCAATTTCGGTTCTATGTAGAACCTTAAGGGGTGCCATAAATGAAGCAAGCAATATAACCCTTTTTTGTTCTATCCATTTTTCTAAGAGTGTGTGTCACTTAGGCTATATGCGGCTTAACATGGAATCACATGGTCTATCCGTCTCTCCGTTACCGCCGATAATTTCAGAACAACGTTGACTACAAATAGGCTACAAAGTTGCCAATGTCTTTGCAATTGATACAAACAACCAACGTATAAAAATACGTTATGACTGCATTAAAATATAAACAGTAGTCTAATAGGCCCATGTCATGTTGAAAAATTCAATCAATTAAGTTCTATTTTGCTACTTGTAGGCTATTGTCTGTAATTTGTATCAATATATTTCATAATGTGTAGCCTAACGTGAACAATGATGTGCCAAATCGGTGATTTAGGGCATTTTTATTGGGTCAGAATAAGCCACCTCAATATTTGCAGCCATAGGTGGTAATATCTCTCTAGGAGGTGATCCGTCTTCAGTATTGTGAAATAATTCTAATGTTAAGGACATATTTGAATGGCGAAAGCTGATCCAAGAGCAGCGCTCACTTTCTTTCTTTCTTTCTTTCTTTCTTTCTTTCTTTCTTTCTTTCTTTCTTTCTTTCTTTCTTTCTTTCTTTCTTTCTTTCTTTCTTTCTTTCTTTCTTTCTTTCTTTCTTTCTTTCTTTCTTTCTTTCAATCATATCAGTATTGATACATGACACATGCTCCAACAATGTACTTAGCGACCTTTCTCTCTCTGTTGTGTTTGGGAAACGCGTGTTACATCTTCCCCATTGTGGGGAAAGATGTATGGGGAAACCAGGTCCAGATCCGCTTTAGCCGACATCCACACAGCTGATGTTTTGACTCTGATGTCAGAGGTGGAACTGCTGTTAGAGCTGTGAAATCCAAAAGCGGCTCCCGGCATTAGGCCTATACCTAAAGCGGACATTGCCATTGGCTTCACAGAGTTGCATTAAGATAAATCCCAACGTGAGAAGCACACCTTGATGAGGCTGATAAAAATCCTCCTTATTTTGTTTAATGATTTTTAATTTGAGCCTCATTATTTCTAATTGCTTCCTGACAATGATCACAAGATCAGCTGCTCATCGATTTGACAGATCCAACACAGTTCCTCCTCCAACACCGCCAAAGCATCAGCTATATGTGGGTGTCGGCTATCGCTCGTTAACGCTTGATCTGATTGAATCTAGGCCTTACTTTCGTTTGAATGGTATCATATAGGCAATAGTGTAATTATTATGTTGAATGGTAGGCCTATTGCAAGATATAATTTAATAATAACAACATGCCAATTAACTGATTGACATAGGCCTACATGGTGAACTAGGCAAGTGCTTGATTTGAGTAACAAAACATTGAAAAGAGTTAAACAATATTTATGCATTTTTTGGTTATTATGATAATTAAGCTAAATAGATCATTTTAACAAAATATTTGACTCTCAAGCAGCCACTGCCCCAGTCATAGAAATATATGAAATTCCAGAAGCATGTTGAATCCCTGGGCTACTCTTCCACTGACATCTAGGGAGCTAGCTTATTTTATTTTGGGGGGATAGATTTTTAGATGTAATGTTAAAAACAATGCAAGCAAATTCGATGTGACATAGGCTCTAATAGGGGGAGAAAATACTCAAGTTGGGGAGTATGCTTATCGAATAATATTGCACAGTGGACTGAATGAAGGAAACTCTTGTTTAATGAGGTTTCAATATTAAAGAACATGACAGTTTATGTGCAAGCGATTCGTTTAATGTGCTCCCAATGACCAGTAGACAGTAGCCTACCCTGGTGCAACGTTTATTTTTTAATAACATCTGCCCAATTGGTGCCTGGGTACACAATTAACCTAAACACAGCTCAACAACAGCGCCTGAAGATTCCCCTCCTTGCAATCAACATGTACTAAGCCAACAAAACAAGCACACTCACTAATTATCAACATATGTATAGTCTACACAACATCAGCGGAAAAAAGCATTATTTAAAAACATATTGATTCGCAGGCTGTCCTCTATACCACAGGCTCTAGACCACTGAGGGCTGCTGCACAGGGTAGCTATTGGCAACCTATATCATTTCCTATAAACCCCTAAAGGTTATAGTGCTTTCAAACTCATAAACAAAGGAGTGTATGGGTAGGCAACATTTGTAAAAGCTGCTGGTCATCCACAACGGTTTGAACTTCTGTTACCACTTCCAGATTCATATATTAAGCACTGGTTGTTTGTGATAATTACAAAAGAGATACTGGAAAATAGAGTTGCAGTGTAAAAATCAGTAAAAAAGAGTTCTGAGAGTTATGGCATTGAAAATCACAACGATACATCAAGTGTAAATAGATGGTGACAAAGATTGGCATCACATATTTCCTCATGTTACACATAAATCAATAAATAACATTATTTGACAAATTATTTTATAAAAACTAATCAAAACAGTTTTGATTTGTTTTACAAATCAGAAAGCATGCAATTCAACATTGTCTTATTACATGTAAATTAAATGGCCGATAAGTCTGTGTGTGAATCTTGAAAAGGTTTCCTGAGTTATTTCCACCAGTACAGACAGTATCTGTCACTTGCCTCATGGAGCTCCTGAAAAATAAAGTATGAAAGGTTTAGAATTACATATGTTTATTAATGGTTATGTTTTATAATAAACACTGTTTATCCAACAGTAAGTGTCTAGGTGGGTTTTGAATAATCATTAATCCTCTCAAGTTACATGGGATGATTAAGCCAAGTGCAACAAGGTTACAGTATATATTTTTAATAATACATCTATCACAACATCAATACACCAACGACTAGTGACTTTAAGGCCATGTATCCATTGTGTTGGGGTTGACTTGTACTCTCTGCACCTCCTGGGCTACATAGAAGGTACAGCCACTTGTTGCTGAGTGAGTAGCCTACTTACGGGTTGATAACCTTCCTCTCTAGTCTGGAGCGTGAAATGTTGACACTCTTCTTGAGATCACTGAGGTTGGGGTACTTCTTCTTCTTGCCCTTCCCCTTGCCTTTCTTGCCCTTCCCAAAGGTTTTGGAGGACCCCAGGTCCTCCCCAGTGGTAAACTCTATGTCCCTCATCAGCTCAGGGTCCCGCCAGCCCCCCCCCCCCCCCCCCCCCCCCCCCAAAAAAAAGACGTACAAAAATAAACCATTACTAGACTCAGGGCTCTATTCAATCAGTATTACAGTATTCAGCTTTACAGCGTTATTGAAATTAAAAGGCTATGGGTCCCGCGTTGGCGGTAGACTGCATTCACGGTAAAGGCTGCATATTTCGGCTCAATTGGAAATTACCTTCACATTTCTAGCATGCAATCTGTAACAACTGAGATCCTTTGAACGCGTAATTTTGGATAGCCACACTACCTTCACCCTCATCTTGGTGCTAGCAAGCAGGCTAGGTAGTACTAGGTGGTATCACCAGTCAATCCAGTAGGGGCTGGAAACTATAGTGAGCTTCGATTGGCCAATAGCAACGCAATGTCACGGAGTGCACAACAAAAGTTCAGCTTTCCCCAACTTTGGTCCCGCCCTGTTCACACTCCCTCAACAAAGCTTGCAAAGTCCAACGGTCCCCGCCCACTTCGCTTCCCTTCATTGAAAATTAATAGGGCTCAGTTGTTTCATCACCCCCCCCCCCCCAACCCCCCCCACCCCCCCCAACGTGCTAAATGGATTTCCGGTGTAAAGCTTCAGTGATACATATTGAATAGAGCCCCTAAACATGATCGTGTGTATCCAATCACATACTGTAGACACTCAAGATGACATAAACCTCCATTTCTTCAACCACTTGGATGGACCAGAAGAAGAGCATGTCCAAACATTCAAATACAGGACACATTCAAATACAGAGCAGCAGGTACCTTAGCGGTTAGAGTGTGGGCCAGTAACCGAAAGGTCGCTGGGTCGAATACCCGCTACTTGGAATACCCCTTGAGCAAGGCACTTAACCCTAATTTGCTCCAGGGGTGTCGTGCTGCTATGGTTGACCCTGTAAAACAACACATTTCATTGCACCTATCCAGTGTATGTGGCAATAAAACATTTATATTTTTGAGACAACCTAATACAAATACTCGATTATGGTTTTAAATAAAGGTCTAACGTAAAATGCCTCATAGAGACAACATAGGCTGTAAGAGACGGTTTCAGAGACATGCAGCCAGCCCAGGGCCCAGACAGACAGTATGTGTTTCAAGGTCCTACAGGAGGATGGTGATGGTATGGGGGATTAATCATGGCTGTGATGGCCCACTCCAAGGCTACGGCTAACCTTGATGGAATAGGTTAACTGCACCATCAACTCAGCCTCATAACGGCAACAAACGAGAAAATAATTGATTTTTTTGTTGCTATTTTGGGTCCTGTATTAGGGCTCTCCTCAATCACCCCTGAGAGTGACATGTTGTGAAAGCCTGTAAAAGAGGGGCACCAATTTTAGTTACAAATTAATTTGGGGTGGGGGAGTGTTCATCTCCCCTGGGGTGGCAGGCAGGGTCGGGTTGGGATGGTGAAAGCCCCCTATTACATGAGCCCTGTGATCCCTCTGTGGTTAAGTCCTGCCTTTTGTGTGCTTTCGTTCCCATCCCCAGGATGAGAGGAGAGAGCCCTTATTAAGTTAAGCTGTCTGAAGCCCCTGCAGCAGGGGCCTTTTCTCTGTCAACAGCCTCGATTCCACTCCAGCTGTGCCCATCCACCCGCCTGTCCGCCAGGGACAGGCCACACAGACACACCATACAGACCAACCACCACAAAGGCAGCTGGGAGCCTGGACTGACACTACATATAGACAGAGCCTCAGGAGCATGGTCCCGGCCTGGGCCTACGGGCGGTAGAGGTACCATACGCGTACACTACCGTTATTACACACAAAACATAAACAGTTAGAGACTGTGGTTTTTTAACCATAACTAAAGTGGATAATTAATTATTCATCTGATGTAAATGTTATTTCAGCGGGATAACCTGGTGGTTTTAGAGTGTGAAAAATAGCTGCTATAATAACTGTATTGAAATACATCATCAATACAAGCCTGGAGTATCATTTAATAAAATATTCCAGCTAATGCTAAATTAAGTACGAGCCACATAGCAAATTAACTAAATATCAAGACTATAATTGGGAATTCTAATTAAAATCTTAATGTACAAAGATGGATCATGAACTGTCACTCATTCTCTCAGACATCGAAGACTTCTTCAACATGCAATTGTAAACAGTGTTAACTTGATAATCTATGGCAGCCTGACCAATCCTGTTTTAAGAGTTTGGAATGGGTAGACAATGGAGTTAAAATTAAGAATAGAGTTGCCATCGATAGATAAAAGTGCTGCAATGTCTACAAGCCAGGGTCTACTTCTCTTTCAGACTGGCAACAGTCAGAGACCCATAAATCGGTTACTATAGAATATAAAATACAACCTATGAGTGTGTGGGGCCACACTAAGAAACTATTTGAGGGCGTTTGAGCAAAAATCAATAGTGCTCAAGGAGAGCGAGTGGAGTGACCAGGCAGGCAGTGAGAGGATTGATGGACCTCTGCAGGTCCTCATACAGTTGGTGCCTGGCGGGTGGCTTGGCGGACCAGTGGGAGGGCCTGCTGCTGTGCTGAGCTCAGAGAGGCAGAGACACACTGTGTGGCAGTGCCTGGATGGGATGGGTCTGCAGGGCTGATGGAGTAGGGGATCAATAGCGTAGTTAGTTACAAAAGATGCTATTTCACAAGCGAGTGGCCAGCGGCCGCCCTGAGTCAGCTGGCCCTGATACCTGTTTGTTAACAAGTGACTGCAGGCAGAGAAAGCACATCCGACGCCCCGCTGGCAGCAGCCAACACACGCTTAATTGGCTTTTAGCGCGGCCTCCAGGAGAGGGAGAGAGAAAGAGAGAGCCAGAGCCCAGAGCCAGACACAGCAGCCCAACCTATTATCAGGGCTATTGATGAAGCCTGTGATTCCATCAGTTCATCTTTTACTGAACCAAAAAGGCCCACCCCCCCCCCCCGGTCCCCTGACTCTGGCGCTGTGGTGCTGTCTTGCTCCTCTCCTTTGCGTGACGGGATGGGACTGGGAGTGATGGAGAGTTCCGAGGGAGAAAACTGGGGGAGTCAGAGGCAGGAAGTGTTTCCATTGTCTCTGGCTCTCCTTCTTTATCACAGACTAGACCAGAGAGGGCTGCTACTGCATAGGGCAGCTATTGGTAATAACTTTATTGAAGGGAACCTATCAACACAATCAAAATATTTAGCATGTTGCCAATGACTAGTGCCATATTACTGACTGCTGTGAGCTAGAGAATTATACAATTACTTTTTTTCAGTTGCAGTTACTTGATATTTTTGGAATTTTTAAAAGGAAAGGGATCTAATAGGACCACTCCTATGTCCCTCACCAGGCTGCTCCTCTCTAAGTTTCCTCTCCTCTTTCTCCCGGCGCACAGTGTCCTCTGGGTTGGTGGGTTTTCCCAGATCGTCTCGTGTGATGACACACAACATTTTCAGCATCATCAACAACAACAATCCTCTACACTCCACTTTCACTCTAATTCTGCAAAGCCTCACTTACCAGTAACTAAAAGTAACATTCATTATGTGTTCTTTAGAATCTCAACAAATATATACAAAATTGAAATTACCATGTCAGTTGTAATGCTTCACCAAAAACTCATCTTGCTCACTTTGACTCGGTCCTGGCCTTCACAGAGGGCTCCATTGGGCATGGGGGCTTTGCACCTGTGCTTGACAGGCTGGAAGCGGCCAGCGAATGTGATGTACACTACATGACCAAAACCATGTGGACACCTGCTCGTCGAACATCTCATTCCAAAATCATGGTCATTAATATGGAGTTGGTCCCTCCTTTGCTGCTATTACAGCCTCCACTCTTCTGGGAAGGCTTTCCACTAGATGTTGGAACATTGCTGCAGGGACTTGCTTCCATTCAGCCACAAGAGCATTAGTGAGGTCGGGCACTGATGTTGGGAGATTAGACCTGGCTCGCAGTCAGCGTTCCAATTCATCCCAAAGGTGTTCGATGGGGTTGAGGTCAGGGCTCTGTGCAGGCCAGTCAAGTTCTTCCACACCGATCTCGACAAAACATTTCTGTATGTACCTCGCTTTGAGCACGGGGGCATTGTCATGCTGAAACAGGAAAGGGCTTTCCCCAAACTGTTGCTACAAAGTTGGAAGCACAGAATTGTCTAGAATGTCATTGCATGCAGTAGCATTAAGATTTCCCTTCACTGGAACTAAGGGGCCTAGCCCGATACATGAAAAACAGCCCCAGACCATTATTCCTCCTCCACCAAACTTTACAGTTGACACTATGCATTCGGGGAGGTAGCGTTCTCCTGGCATCCGCCAAAGCCAGATTCGTCCGCCTGACTGCCAGATGGTGAAGCGTGATTCATCACTCCAGAGAACGCATTTCCACTGCTCCAGAGTCCAATGGCAGCGCGCTATACACCTCACCAGCCGACGCTTGGCATTGCGCATGGTGATCTTAGGCTTGTGTGCGGCTGCTCGGCAATGGAAACCTATTTCATGAAGCTCCAGACGAACAGTTATTGTGCTGACATTGCTTCCATAGGCAGTTTGGAACTTGGTAGTGAGTGTTGCAAAAAAGGACAGGTGATTTTTACACGCTACGAGCTTCAGCACTCGATGGTCCCGTTCTGTGAGCTTGTGTGGCCTACCACTTCGCGGCTGAGCCGTTGTTGCTCCTAGACGTTTCCACTTCCCAATAGCAGCTCTAGCAGGGCAGAAATTTGACTAACTGACTTGTTGGAAAGGTGGCATCCTATGACGGTGCCACGTTGAAAGTCACTGAGCTCTTCAGTAAGGCCATTCTACTGCCAATGTTTGTCTATGGAGATTGCATGGCGGTGTGCTCGATTTTATACACCTGTCAGCAACAGTTGTGGCTGAAATAGCCGAATCCACTCATTTGAAGGGGTGTCTGCATACTTTTGTATATATAGTGTACCTGGACTTCATCTGGACGGCGAACTCCTCATTCTCCAACTCCTCCTTTATCTAGTTGGGAACCCAGAACTGGTGCTGAGAGCTATTCCTAGACACCAGGATAGAGGGAGAGGTGTGAGGAACTTTCCATTTGCACTGACCTGTTCTTTATTAACATTCATCTGTAGCAATTTTATAGCTAATAGCTGAGAATTTAGTTGAATTATTATGGGAGAGTCTGTTTTCATAACTCATAATCTTTACATTTAAAAACTAATAACAGAGATTTACAATGCCTCAGAACAGACAATAGTGCTCTGGTGCTATATCAATGCCAATAAAAACTTTGTGAAAAGTTAAGTTCTGTGCAGTAGTTGAACCCGAGACGTCCCAGTTGCCCATTTCAAGGTATACTCTAATAAAATATGCTAGTCATTGAGGGTGGTGTGAGGCTGTATGTATTTGATGATTTTGCCTGCGGTGGGTTGCTCCTCTCCCCAGTAATAGAGGTCCAGACCGAAGGGGATGATTGGAGCTTTCTCCCTCTCTTCACTGGAGTCACTAGCCTGGTCCGTGGGGTCCGTACTACCTCCTGCTGCAGAGCTAAAGAGAGAGATGGAAAACAACAGGCAGTTACAAGTAGTTGAGGCTGTGGTTCTTCTCTTTGGCCATGACACCAAATATTTCCAAGTAGCAGTCCCAAATCCCAATTCATGTCAACAATACAATGGAGTTGAACTAGAAGGGATAGTGCAATATATGTTGTAAACATACATGATCTTATAAACATATAAAGTTATTAAGTGAAGCAGAGAGGGGTCACCTGGAGCTAGGTGCGTGGGGTTGGCGCTGCTTAAAGAGGCGGAGTGTGGCGGCTGCACAGGTGGGGTCCTGTTCCTTATCAGTGGCTCTTTTCCTAGGCCTGGAGAGGGTGTGAGAGGCTGCTGGTGCAGGATGCTTCACTAGAGAATGGACTGGTTTCTTACTGGCCACAGAGGTAGAGGTAGAGGGGGCCGTCTCCAAACCTGGAATAACCAGCAGAGTAGGTTAAATAGGTTGTATATTACGTTATTTGAGGTTATACATATTCAAGGACTTCCATAGACTTATGCACAGATTTATCTAGCACATTCTACTGCTTCAGTTTTGTGTGCTCACTGCTCAGAGTGTCTGTGGGCCAGCTATTTATTTTCCTAGCCTTTTGGAAAACATCTGTCTATCCTCTTAAACACACTTATATTGTAAATGGTAGTCCTACATCCACAGCCTCTCCTAGAACAAATCGGTAGTAATACAATTATGTGTGGCCTTCCCCGATGTGGCCCTCGAGCCTCAAGATTTTGCCCACCCCTGCTGTAGGTGATGCTAACACAGTTATGAAGTGAAGGCCAGGGCAGGGTGGAGTGGAGTGGCTCGGCCACAGTGCGTTAGCCTCCTGGGTGGGCAGGGAGGGTCTGTAGAAGGCCTCTATGGGGGTCAGACAGAGCTTAAGGCTGGAAGAGAGATCACAGCTCCGTTCTAAGCCAACACCTGCCCCAGCCCCACGCCAGGACAACATAAACTTATTAAAACAAATAAATTAAAAGGATTAAATGAGCAGTTTTTACGTCACAACGGACAAAGGGGAATTGCCTGATAGCTATGTACTGTATGTGAGCATCTAACCTCATCTTTATCTCCTCTCCTCTCCACCACGTATAATATCAGTGTAGGCAGATAAAAGTAACAGACCAGATACATTAGAAAATCCTTTGGTATTATGAAACATTAATGACGCAAATGTAGTTCCTAAAATAATACACCCCCCTCCCCAGGAACAAAAGAGGGCAATAAAGAGAATGTAATGTTGGTCAGAGGCACAAGTAAAATGTCAAATGTTTTCTCCTCAGAGAGAGCTCTTTCCTTCCTTGGCATATCCCTGGGTTAATCCAAGAGCCCTCCATCCCTCTGAATTATTGCATCGTTCCCTGCAAAGACCCCATCTGAGGAATTGTGAAATACTACCAAATCCTTTCTTTTTCTGTTCAAATTGACCAAAATGGTAGCTATTTGTCTGAAGCAATAAAATTGCAGGTGTTAAAGAGATAAATCAATAAAAGGAAATAGAGAGGCCTAGCGGCAGGGAGACACAGAATGGGGCTGCCAATGGTGGCCATGTTGATTTTCCTGAGTTCAGCAGGCCTTGTAATTAAAATGTAAATTTGAGAAAGAGATAACATCCTGACAGGAGTGCTGGGATAAAGGGATAGATAAAAGATCAGCCATGAAACGAGCAGTGGAGAGAATGGAGGAGAGAGAGAGAGAGAGAGAGAGAGAGAGAGAGAGAGAGAGAGAGAGAGAGAGAGAGAGAGAGAGAGAGAGAGAGATAGATAGAGAAAAGGAGAGGCCAAATTCTTTTTGAATTAACTCGTTCTCGCTCTTTGGATCAAAGTTGGTTGTGAGAGGGAAATAAGATATGTTTTCAGAGAAATGTGTTGACGTATTTGATAGAATGGTCTGAATGTGATAAGTTTAAGAAAAAAAACACTGATACGAAACAGCATTTTATTCACCAAACTGTCATCTGTATTTTACTTTCTTCTAATCTTTTTTCAATTATTTTTTTCTTTTGATTACACCGCTGCTGCAAATTAAATAAAATAATCCTTTATTTCGCTTTAGTTCCATTGGACTACTTTCATTTGTAACAAATCCCTGAGGTATCTGAGAAAACATCTAAAGCAGCCAAGAGAAACATCTACAATGTGCCGTTAAAGTCCTCAAGCCAAAATCAATAGAGATCCAACCAGAACACTGGTATTAAATACATCACATTTAGTACCACTAAAAAGACTACTTTGCCAGATTCATTCCGGGACCAAATCATAATTATTTACCCTCACAGGACGATTGCTTCCAATTCAATGAGGAAATATCCATGATGTTAGTCACAGTGTATCTTGTGAGTGAGTCTGTCTGTCCCTGTGGTTTAGCCCCCCTACAGAGAGACAGAGGCCAGGTGGATGTTGTAAATTACAGCATTGGGCTAATGGAAGCTCATTAACAGCATTGCATTGTTAATTTGGCATGGCTTCCACAGATCATTACATAGCTCACTAATCAAACCAGCCTGCTGTAGACTCGGTAGGTTGGCTCCCATTCACTTTCACACACATTAAATGGAGCAATCAAGCTACTGGACAACACACAATGAGGAGTGTTTTTTGGGCTAATCAGATTATAAAACTAATTAAAGTTACATGGTCAGTTTCATTTGAAAACGTGATAACGAGGAATTTGAATAAATAGAATGTGAACCTAAAACATGAATTAAATGCTGATGCTGAATCTGAGTATACAGTAAGAATGTGTAGCAAAATGTAGATTGAAACAAACAATACATGTCCAGAAATCATTCAATTTGGACTTCTTTAGCCAGAAGGTATTAATGGACATTTTGTCAACTATTATGACATTAAAGAGCGACTGCCCCTAAAAAGCAACTTCTCTTTTTGAAAATGGCCTGTGACAATTTTGGTCATGAAGTCAGTCTTGTCCAAAACGGAGATTTGCGAGATGATAAGAAAAAATTGTATGTCATGGGTGGGTTAAAATATATTTTTTATTCTCCCAATTTCATGATATATCCAATTGGTAGTTACGATGTTGTATCATCACTGCAACTCCACAATGGACTCGGGAGAGGCGAAACATGACCTGCCAAGCCGCTTCTTAACACACTGCTCACTTAACCCAGAAGCCAACTACACCAATGTGTCAAAGGAAACGCTATCCAACTGATGACCGAAGTCGGCTTGCAGGCGTCCGGGCCACCACAAGGAGTCGCTAGAGCACGATGATCCAAGAACCCCCCCCCCCGACAAACCCTCCCCTACCCCAGACGACTTGTGCGCCGCCCCATGGGGCTCCCGGTCACAGTCGGCTGTGACCCAGCCTGGGATCGAACCCGAGGCTATAGTGGCACCTCAGCACTGCGATGAAGTGCCTTAGACCGCTGCGCCATTCAGGAGGCCAGGGTTGGGTTTATTTTAATCCTGCCAACATGCCCACAGCTGGCAGCACTCTAGTAATTATACAGTACATTCAGAGCGCAGCTGCTCACGACTCGACCCGATCGTAAATGCCCATGGTCAGCTTGGTTTGACATTCGATTTCCCTATGGGGCTAGTTAGGGACCATCAGTAAATTACACAATGTACAATATTTTAAAAGGTCAATAGCTCCAAATTTCAATGACTTAACCTCAAGCCAACTATACATTTTAGAAATTCATATACAAATATTGAAGGCATTTAAAGCTGCAATATGTAACTTTTGGGGCGACCCGACCAAATGCACATAGAAGTGTAAGCGCAGATCCGTTCTATGTATGCTATCTCTATGCTTCTCGTTCTAAAGTTTAGTTTTTGCGTATTTTACTTTCAGTTTTGTACACCAGCTTCAAACAGCTGAAAATACAATATTCTTGGTTATTGAAAATATATTTCACAACGGTTTAGATGGTACAATGATTCTCTACGCTATACATTTCTTGTTTTATTACAACAACTGAAATTGGCGAACAATTAGAATTTTAGCAACCAGCAATTGGTGGAGCAATATCTACATATTGCACCTTTAATGAGACAACCAAAAGTTGTGCTACATGAAAATAGTGTCCCATTTACATTGTGCAATTTACCACGGTCTCACACCAGCCTGTAACAACTTCCTCCGAAGCGCTCTCCTCTCCTTGTTCGGGCAGGCTTCGGCGTTCGTCATCACCGGCCTTCTAGCCACTGCTGCTCCTCATCTCATCATTTCATTAGTTTTGTCTTGTTTATTACACACACCTGGATCATATCCCCTCATCAGTACCTGTATAAGTGTTCCCTCTGCCCCCTTGTCTTTGTCTGTGATTGTTTATTGTGGAGGTTAGATTAGCTCGGTGGAGCTCCTTGTATTTTGTATCGCCGGGATATTTCACCTGTGTGCCTTGTTGTTTCCAGTGCGCCTGATTTCCGCACTGGAGTGTTTGACCCATTGCAGTGTTTTCGAAAAATAAACCTTTTATTCTGTGATTTACTCTCCTGCGCCTGACTTCAAAATCACCCACCACAGAATCACACACCTAGACATGGAGTCAGCAGGAGAAGAGAACATGCCTGGAGTAGTGGCACGGATCGGGGAGCATTCTACCATGCTAGCCAGCTTGGGAGAAGTGATGGATCGGGTTCTCCAGGTCGTCCAACGCCTGGAGAGGAGAGGACCCAACCCTTCGGGACCATCTGATTGACCGGATCCAGCCACCCACACCCCAGCACCCAGAGGGATTCATCTATCACGACCGAGGGATTTTGACGGGACAGCTGCCCGCTGCCAAGGATTCCTCCTGCAGCTGGACCTCTACTTCTCAACCATTAGCCCGGCTCCATCGGAGCGGGAGAAAGTGTCCGTCCTCGTCTCCTGCCTCTCGGGGAAAACCCTGGAGTGGGCCAACGCGGTCTGGAGTGAAGGAGAGCCGCGTTGGACAACTGAGCCAGGGGACAAGGACCGTGCAGGACTTGCCCTGGAGTTTCGTACTCTAGCAGTTGGGTCCGGGTGGAACGAGTGGGCCCTCATCGACAGATTCCGGTGCAGCCTGTGAGAGGACGTCCGAAGGGAGCTAGCCTGCCGGGATGCCATATTGACTTTCGACCAGCTGGTGGACATGGCCATCCGGTTGGACAACTTGCTAGCTGCAAGAGGACGTTCTGGAAGTGGCCTGCTCGTTTCACCCCCCTTCAACCCGGATTCAGTTCAGATGGAGCTTGGTGGTGCAGCGATCCGGGAGAACGGAAGACAACAGCTCCAGTGTCATGCTTGTGGCAGGAGAAGACATTCTGCTGCACGCTGTCATCAGGGTTCTTCCGGGTCTGGAGGCGGCAGGCAGGACACTCTCACGTCACCCCAGGTAGCGCAAACCCACACTCGTTCAGAGCCCTCTGCTGCACACTGCACCATACAAGTCACCTTTCCTGATTATACAGTAGTGTCCCAGTGTAAGGCGCTGGTCGATTCAGGCACAGCTTGGAACTTTATGGATAGGTATTCCGTTGGTTCCCCTATCCATTACACTGCCCATCAAAGCACTTGACAGTCGACCATTAGGGTCAGGGTTCGTTAGGGAATATACAGCACCAGTCACAATGGTTATGCAAGAGACCCATAGAGAGCAAATCACCTTTTTTCTTATTGAGTCTCCTGATTTCCCTGTTGTATTGGGTCTTCCCTGGTTAGCACTACACAACCCCATCTTTTCATGGCCTCAGAGGGTTCTCACGGGGTGGTCGCGAGAGTGTCAGGGTAGGTGTCTAGCTGTTTCCGTTGGTGCAACCACGGTGGAAAGTCCAGACACTACCTCCCCTGAATACCTCGATTTGGCGCACACGTTTTTCAAAACGCAGGTGACCAAATTACCACCTCATCGTGCAGGGGATTACGAGATAAACCTCCGGGTAGACGCTGTGCCTCCAAGGAGTCATGTATATCCCCTGTCGCAGGCTGAAACGGAGGCGATGGAGACATACATCTCCGAGTCCCTGAGCCAGGGGTTCATACGTTCCTCCACTTCACCCGCCTCCTCGAGTTTCTTTTTTGTGAAGAAGAAAGATGGAGGGCTGCGCCCTTGCATTGATTAACGACACTGAACAAGGGGACAATTCGTTATAGTTATACTCTACCCCTCATTCCATCGGTAATCGAGTCAATGCATGGGGTGCGCTTCTTCCCAAAATTAGATCTCCGGAGTGCGTACAACCTGGTGCGTATCCGAGAGGGGGACGAGTGGAAGACAGCATTCAGCACAACCACGAGGCATTATGAATACCTGGTGATGCCGTACGGTTTGATGAATGCTCCATTAGTCTTCCAGTCCTTTGTGAACGAGGTGTTTCGGGACATGCTTGGTCGCGGTGTAGTGGTCTACATCGATGACATTCTGGTGTATTCCGCTACATGCTCCGAGCACGTGTCCCTGGTTCGCAAAGTGCTGGGCCGACTGTTGGAACATGACCTTTATGCCAAGGCAGAAAAGTGTCTATTTCTCCAACAGTCTGTCTCCTTCCTTGGATACCGCATCACCACCTCAGGTGTGGAAATGGAGGGAGATCGCATTTCAGCTGTGCGAAATTGGCCTACTCCAACCACGGTAAAGGAGGTGCAGCGCTTTATTGGCTTTACCAACTACTATCAGAGGTTTATCCGGGGCTTTGGCAAGGTCGCAACTCCCATCACCTCTCTGTTGAAGGGTGGGCCGTCCTGGCTCCGCTGGTCTGCTGAGGCTGACAGGGATTTCAGTAACCTGAGGGCTCTGTTCACCTCAGCCCTGGTACTGGTCCATCCCTATCCATCATTACCATTCACAGTGGAGGTGGATGCGTCTGAGGTAGGGATAGGCACTGTCCTATGACCGTCTGATCAATTGGGTACACACGTCCCCCTCTACTGGTCACCCAGGTATCGGCCGTACAGTGCACTGCCTGACCGGAAAGTACTGGTGTTCTACCTTGGCTAAGGACGTGAGGGTGTATGTCTCCTCCTGCTCGGTGTGTGCCCAGAGTAAGGCACATAGGCACCTCCCAGCGGGTAAGTTACATCCCTTACCAGTTCCACAACGGCCATGGTCCCACTTGTGTATTGACT
Source organism: Coregonus lavaretus (assembly GCF_964263955.1). Lineage (NCBI taxonomy): Eukaryota > Metazoa > Chordata > Actinopteri > Salmoniformes > Salmonidae > Coregonus > Coregonus lavaretus. The sequence continues at coordinate 3,607,928 of NC_140019.1, forward strand.
TTCTCACCGATCTCCCCCTCTCTCAGGGTAACACCACCATCCTGGTCGTTGTGGACCGCTTTTCGAAAGTATGCCGCCTCCTTCCTCTGCCCGGTCTCCCCACGGCCCTGTAGACTGCGGAGGCCCTGTTTACACACATCTTCCGGCACTACGGGGTGCCAGAGGGCAAATTGTCTGACCGGGGTCCCCAGTTTACATCCAGGCTCTGGAGGGCGTTAATGGAACATCTGGGGGTCTCGGTCAGCCTGACCTCTGGTTTTCCACCTGAGCCTACTGGGCAGGTGTAACGGGTGAATCAGGATGTTGGTAGGTTCCTGCGGTCCTACTGCCAGGACCGGCCGGGGGAGTGGTCGGTGGTCTTGCCATGGGCCGAATATGCCCAGAACTCTCTCCGCCACTCCTCCACTAACCTATCGCCATTTCAATGTGTTTTAGGTTATCTGCCGGTTCTGGCACCGTGGCATCAGAGCCAGACCGAAGCTTCTGCGGTGGATGACTGGTTTCGGCACGCGGAGTAGACGTGGAACGCTGCTCACGTCCACCTCCAGCGCGCCATGCGTCGCCGGAAGGCCAACGCTGACCGCCACCGCAGTGAGGCCCTGGTCTTGTGATCGGATCTGGCTCTCGCGGTTTGTGGGGCCATTCAAAGTCCTGAGGAGAATAAACAAGGTTACCTATAGGTTACTACTCCCTCCAGATTACCGTATTAACTCCTCGTTCCATGAGTCTCTCCTCAGGCCGGTGGTGGCTGTTCTGCTTCAGGAGTCTGAGGTGCGGGAGGTCCCTCCGCCCCCTCTGGAGATCGAGGGGGCCCCGGCGTACTCAGTCCGTTCCATCCTGGATTCGAGGCATCGGGTGGGGGGCCTTCAGTACCTCGCTGAGTGGGAGGGGTACGGTCTGGAGTGCGGTGCTGGGTCCCGGTGAGGGATATCCTCGATCCCTCCCTGTTGCGGGATTTCCACAGTCACCATCCGGCTCGCCCTGCTCCGCGTCCTCCTGGCCGTCCCCAAGGCCGGTGTCGGCGCGCTGCTGAAGGGGGGTTACTGTCACGACTTCCTCCGAAGCGGTCTTCTCTCCTTGTTCGGGCAGGCTTCGGCGTTCATCGTCACCGGCCTTCTAGCCACTGCCTCATCATTTCATTTGTTTTGTCTTGTTTATTGCACACACCTGGTTCATATCCCCTCTTCAGTACCTGTATAAGTGTTCCCTCTGCCCCCTTGTCTTTGTGTGTGATTGTTTATTGTGGAGGTTAGATTAGCTCGGTGGAGCTCCTTGTATTTTGTATCACTGGGATATGTCACCTGTGTGCGTTGTTGTTTCCAGTGCGCCTGATTTCCGCACTGGAGTGTTTGACACATTGCTGCGTACCGCTGTGTTTTCGGAATAAACATTTTATTCGGTGATTTACTCTCCTGCGCCTGACTCCTTCAAAATCACTCACCACACAGCCGGCTGAAGCTATACTGAACAAAAATATAAACGCAACATATAACATTTTCAACGATTTTACTGAGTTACAGTTCATATATGGAAATCTGTCAATTAAAATGCATTCATTGGGCCCTAATCTGTGGATTTCACATGACTGGGCAAGGGTGACATTCCACAGGCCACAAGGAGGAAGGAGATGTGTTGCACTGCATGAGGCAAATGGTGGTCACATATACCTTAAAAAAAGAAGGTGGGGCGTGGATCAGAAAATCAGTCAGCATCTCGTGTGACCACCATTTGCCTCATGCAGCGCGACACATCTCCTTCCTCCTTGTGGCTTGTGGAATGTTGTCCCACTCCTCTTCACTGTGCGAAGTTGCTGGATATTGGCGGGAACTGGAACACGCTGTCGTACTCGTCGATCCAGAGCATCCCAAACATGCTTAATGGGTGACATCTCTGGTGAGTATGCAGGCCATGGAGTATGCAGGCCATTTTCAGCTTCCAGGAATTATGTACAGATCTTTGCGACATGGGACTGTGCATTATCATGCTAAAATATGAGGTGATGGCAGCAGATGAATGGCAGTCAGGTCAAGACCCTGGTGAGGACGACGAGCACGCAGATGAGCTTCCCTGAGATGGTTTCTGACAGTTTGTGCAGAAATTCTTCGGTTGTGCAAACCCACAGTTTCATCAGCTGTCCGGGTGTCTGGTCTCAGACAATCCCACAGGTGAAGAAGCCGGATGTGGAGGTCCTGGGCTGGCGTGGTTACATGTGGTCTGCGGTTGTGAGGCCGGTTGGATGTACTGCCAAATTCTCTAAAAGTGTTCAAGTAACTGATACAATAGGAATGCCAAAGGTAGTATTTTTAAAAGTCTACTTATGGTCTTAAAGACAACTCATGTATTAGTTAATAATAATAACATCTATATTTTATATCGCGTTTTTCATTACAAAGAGAATCTCAAAGACACTGTAAAAACAAACAAAACAAATTGCAAATTGCAAAGGCAAGACAATTGCAAAGGCTGTTAACCTTAAGATACACCAGCTCAACCACTTCCCTTCCCCAGTCACAGTTTGCTCATAAGCACCTTAAACCAAATTCTCTATTGTTGAGCGTCCCTTTCTCTGTTCTGGCCAATCCACTCACCTAATACCCAAACATGCAAATCTTAGCCTATTCTTTATTCCTGAAAGACGTGAATAGGAAGGGAGCAATAGTGAAGGGAGCAATAGGCTGTCCAACAGATGGAGCGATAAGTGGAGTGTATAGTGGCCCTGATTTAGTGGTGTGGGATAGGTGTCTGCGTGTGGAGCTGATAAGAAACCTGAGACACGCTGGTCAGAGAAAGACCGGGTCACCAAGCGATATGGAGGACTCTCACCTCAGAGCCAGCACGCTGTATTTCCTCAACACAATCGCTATCAGGAGATCTACTGAACACGAGTACCCAGACACACAGATCTAGGCCTATCTGAGAAGACTAGGTGGCAACTAGCCTAGGTATTAGGATTCCAGCTATAATCACTACCACATAAAAAACCTGCAGAAATATGTCTGACTTATCAGGCAGTGCATTTGACTATTTAACATTTCACACTTAACTAAAAGCAGGAAAACTTTCTCAGACAACAGGGAATTGGTTGAATGAAATTAAACTATCACAGGACAGGTGCAGATGAGTGTCCACCATGTACATGGCACTGTCTGTCTGTAAGAGGATGCTGATGAGAACAAAGAAGTGGGCTGCCTGCTTCAGGACAGGAGGGGAGGTGTGATGGTCTCCTCCTTTTCTCTCTCCTGCCTGGAGTCTCTGCCTTCACATGCTCATCTATTACCCGGCCTGTAAGTTTTGTTATCACTCTAACACTAATCAAATGAGAAAACTGTCACCGGCGCTGACCTGTGGAACCTCCAAATTACGCTCTTCAGGAATGACAGGGGCACTTAACTCTCTAGGAGAGTAAATGACCACCATCAATCCTGGCGGCATAACAATGAGCTGCCCCGGCCAAATGTTTTGGGTATAGAATCCGAGCCGGGGAATTTATGAAAGGTGAAAGCAACCCAAGCTCTCTCTCTCTCTCTCTCTCTCTCTCTCTCTCTCTCTCTCTCTCTCTCTCTCTCTCTCTCTCTCTCTCTCTCTCTCTCTCTCTCTCTCTCTCTCTCTCTCTCTCTCTCTCTCTCTCTCTCTCTCTCTCTCTCTCTCTCTCTCTCCTGTTCTGCTCTGCCTGGGGGATGAGGCAAAGCCTGCATCAGCCTTAAACAGAATTTATGCTTTTTAATTTACTCAAAATGTAGTTAACCATTCCTACAATGCACAACAGAATGCGCTAAAAAAATAAATAGGGGTATTTTTCATCATACATTATACATACCGCCATGCCCTTCATTCGTCTAGGGCATGCGGCGTATGAGCCACTGTTTTCATGCACACTTTTCCATTTATTCAGCTTAATTGCTTCCATGATTACCTTTATGTCAGGTGGTAAAGAGAGATCGAAGCTTGCTTTTTATTTAACTTATTCCCCCTCTTTATTTTTCATTACCCCCTGTGCACGGTGTTGATTATGGCAGATTACGGTCTAAACTGTCTTTGGATGAGGTCTCAATTACTCCCTGTCATCTCCTTCAGCTGGGAGACGAGCCACAGTTTTGTACATGCTTCTCAGAGAGGCCGGCTAGATGGTGGTGGCCTAATCGGAATAAGTGGCTCATCCTTCGCCCTGCACTGAATACAACAGACGTCTGCGCTTATTAGACAGTAAGACCAATTGAATCGTCCCTTAATATTAGTGATTGGGGGGGGGGGGGGATCGATACAGTTACATATCGCAATATTATTTTGAGACAATATTATATCGATATTTGACTCCAAATATCAATTTGTAAAAATACAAACAACTTTTTGCTACTGTAGGTAGCATTAGCTAGTGATAGTCGGCTGTACCTGTACCTCTGTATTTTTCATCCCATAGCTTGTTCTCCATCTTCCTTTTAAATAGTGAGCCAACATGTTTTCAGCACTTTTATTTCCCTGACTGATCAAAACTCGTTTTCTCATGCTCTCTCTTGTCTCTCTGCAGCAGAAATATAATGAGCAATATGTTTGGAACATCAAATCACAAAAAAATTGCAGTATCAAATCGCAATACATATAGAATCTACATATAGAATTGTGAGAATCACAATACATATAGTATTGACATCTAAGTATCGTGATAATAACGTATCTTGAGGTCCCTGGCAATTCCCAGCCCTACTTAATATTACAAGAACAACATAAATTATAATTAATTCATAATTCCTGCTCTTCGAGAGTGAGGGAAAGTGTGAGAAAACGAAACAAAGCAGTATGGTTTTACAATGATACTTAAAGAAATTATACATATTTTCCTTTATTTCATAGAATATATAATATTAATAATAGGAAAAAAATGCTTGAAAATAGATGTTCATAGATAAAAACAGACATGATAAATATTAAGGTATGAGGTAGCCAAATCACCCAACCTAATTTTTGGCAATAAAAATGATTGCTTTAACAACTCTATTCTAACTTAACGGATTCCACCTCAAAGAAAAAGTGCAATCCACAACATAACCCAAACTTTCTACATTACTCCAGGCACACATGCAGTTTTTCATTCCCAGTAGCTAGCAATTGTGGAAAAGGAGATTGCCATTTTGTTTATACCAGTTGTCTTCTTTAATCCAAAGCAGTTATTTCTCCCTTGATAGATTAAAACCCCATGGAAAAAGATTACCAGCCCACTAGAACTTCCTGGTCGACAAACATTATTTAAGTTTTAATTCGCTTTAATTCTGCAGTGATAAAATCGGGACTGCCATCTTGAGATGGCAGCATTATAACTCTTGTACAGGGGTGTGTATGGGGAGGAGAGAATTAGCTTTTATATAGAAAAAAAATTCTGACACAAGCCTAGCAAAAATATGGTCTCTATCCCCTCCTTTGCATTTAAACATACCTTTTCCCCATCCTGTACAATGTATAAAGAAAATAACTTTTTCTCCCTCTTACAAAATACTCCAGGAAAGTTCCGCAAGATAATTTTTAAGTTAACTACATGGATATATTAACCTAAATGGTCTACACTTAAACCTGCTGCAACAGCAAATACAGTTGTACTATTAATTTATTTAAGTATTGCTGTGTTATTTTTCATTTTTTTATTCCTTTGTACATCAGAGACAACAACTGTATTTCATTAATTCAGAAAAATATATCCAATTACACAACTTTTCCCTAATTAGCCAAAAAAAAATTCTGCAAAGGTGTCCATATGTGCATTTCATAGACAGAAGCAGGCACATTAAAGAATAATATTAGCCATTCTTTCCCAGTGCTACTTGGTGTGCAGATGGCTTTGAAACATCCAGGGTGAACTCTATCGATTGGCCATGTCAAAACCTCCGTCCCTTTCCCCCGTGAAAGGTGTAGATAATGAGGTTCCGGTTAAATATCCACCACTTACTGGGGAAAACACACTTCAGCGGGCTAAAGTGCTCCCTGCGCCCTCCAATATATTTTGTATGGTCTAATTAACTCTGTAAGCAATCTCAATTACTTTGTGCCCTGGGAAGCGTCCGCCCCAGCGCACTCCTTAAGTAAGTCTGTTATCCTTTAAAAATATATATTTCAGGAGACAGCCTCGGACAACTGAACTCTCAACTTCATTTGTCTTTTGGCAAGTTTGATGGCTATGCATTTAGAAACCCATTCAATCTTATAAACTAAAAATGTAATGTACTCAGCTGTGATGGTCCTCAGTGCATCTGCTATTTATATGCTAATATCCACTCTCACTGGAAGGTCTTGCAAATTATTACAGCAAACCAATAACTCAGGTGTATGGGATGCCGGAGCCAGGCGGCTGGGTCGAGGGAACGGCCGGGGGAATGGAATTAAACGCTGCGAGTCGGTCAGGAGGAGCAGAACACACTCAAGCCTGCTGGAGGTGAAAAAAGTTGTTCTCCATTGTCTCTGATGACAATTTAATGCCCCTCACTGCCAGGCTGGCCTGTGTGGCTCTAAGACAGCGTTCAATCTCAGAAACACACACGTCCACAGACAGACACACCATCTCCTCAGAATAGAATATATATTACATTATGCATTACTGTGGAGGGAGATTGTGTTCTGTGAATATTGTAAAAGGCTTTAATGCAAGAATCATTTACATAAGAAAATGTAGCCTAACCCAAAATGTGCTTTGGTCTTGGAAAGCATTTTCAGTCACATAGTTATGATAACACAGGAGGTTGGTGACACCTTAATTTGGGGAGGATGGGTTCGTGGTAATGACTGGAGCGGAATAGGTAGAATGGTATCAAATACACCAAACACATGGTCTCCATGTGTTTGATGCCATTCCCTTTGCTCTGTTCCAGATATTATTATGAGCCGTCCTCCCCTCTGCAACCTCATGTGGATGTTAATGAGTATTTCCACTATGCATTACGTATATAGCCTAGCTACCATTCGATTGGTTCCGTGGTCAAAGGCCATGTCCAAATATTGCGTGGTACTTTCTAGCTGTGGTGTTTGATAAAAAGAGGCTCTGTCAAAACGTAATAAAGTGAGAAAAGGCCCATTCGGTAAATAAGATTCAACGGGAGGGAGAGGATATGACATGAAGATAAACAGAAGGGAGACTGAGGGATGCTTTGGGAATGGGAAGATGGGTACCAGCCAATGGTAATGGTCCCTATCCCAGGCCTACTATCCCACTGGGTGTCTGGGGGATACACTAATGAGAATGCAGAGTCTAGGGCCCCTCGGTGGCCTCCCCCGGGACTCCATCCTGGAGGGGCCAGCCAGGTCACATGACAGATTCTCCAAATGACACTGTCAGCTTCCCCAATGTCTTTACCCTGAACGTCTGGAAGAGGCAGACTGGGCCAACCAGCAGCGTGACACGGGAGCAATCATAGGATGATGAGACTATTACTTAGCCTATCTAATGAATATATTTGAACTATGTCTAGATAAATGGATGCTGAATGTCGTTCACGTTAAATAGGTCTAGTCTCTGAACATCATAAAGATAATGATATTCGGGGATATAACAACAGTTATCCCCTTACTGATCTCAAATGAGTGATCATGTGCTTGAATTAACCCTGTACAGATCAGTGGTCAGTGTGGTTTAGGGTTGCAGAAGGTGAAGACAGACTAGGCCTACCAAGCCACTCTGTTAGCTCCCAGAGTGGAGTGGTGCTAACATTAATACCAGTCAGTCTGTATATATTGTACACGCAGCCTGATCAGGTGAGGATGAAGAACAGAACAGGCAGGGGGAAAGTCTATCTCTGTTTATCTCCAGTTTCCCAATGAGAAAAACACAAAGACACATCAATTATTGCTCTTCCTCCTGGTACTGATAAGATGCCTTATCTGGGGTAAACAACGCAATATTCTTCCCATGCTGCATGTTAAATGTGCTCCTGTTTTGGGGTGGGGGGAGTGAGTTGATAAGGTGCCTGCTTTACAAATTCTCCCTTCTTTACAAGAAACCTCAGTGACCAATAATTAAGGGGGCTTAAATGATATCCTGAGATCCAGCCAGCTGCAGAGTGCTGGTGTCAGACACATCCACCTTTTCCATTTATCAGATGGGTGCCACTGCCAGCAGAGAGGGAGCCCAGCAGGGAGAGAGAGGAGGAGGAGTACTGCTGGAGGAAGAGAGATACTGCAGTACAGCAGGCACTCAGTCTGGATGTGGGTTAAGGTTTGGCCCTATCATTTACAATAGCACTTGGAGGGAAAAGTAGGTCATCCTCCATGGACATGGTGCTTGGATCCCTCAAACAAATATCAAATTGATGTAAAAGGAACGTTTTAATTTAAACAGTTTTCATGAATGCGTTTAGAACAAGCATACTTCCACAGAGAATTAAAACGTAACATAAATTATCCAAATCTATGATTGGATCGTTTCATTCATTCCGATGCACCATGTGAGACCTCATCAATTTATCTGCAAAGGTAATGCAACTAAGAGAAGACAGAATGTAGTGTAGGCCTACAGCCGGAAGCCATACAATTATACTAGAGGACTATTAAGGATTGAGTTGTTTTGGTAATGTCTTTGCTCCTTGCCTTCACTTCCATGTTTTTTTGTCAGTCGAGTGAGAGGCAGCTAAAACTGCCATCTTTGCCATTTTGATTTTTCAATTTACTCCCAATCAGTGCAAGTTTATTGAGTCGAAAAAGCAATCCCATCCATGTCAGAGCCGTGATAAAGCAAATAAAGTAATGGAATGCTTTTACGGGTAAAAAGGAAAAACTAATTATGATAAAGGACTTTAAGTTGTTGCTTTATCACACAGCAATGGCTTTTTGCATTGAAAATGTGGGCTGACAGTGATAAACCTTTACAGGGAGCAGTATGGCGCTCTGTCACTGTCACTTCTCCGCGTTCCCTCAAACACAGCGCTCTCCCTGACCAGTTAAAAAGGGATATCAGGTGTCATAATGATGAGTCTCATAACTGCTATATATGCGTACTATTCCAGAGAGGGAGGGAAGTGGGTTGCTCTATTAATACCTAGAGCCATGCCTCTCGATTCTCTCTCGCTGTGCTAATCTCAGCCTGATTCATTACATTTCAACACCACTATCATACTTTGCACAAATATCCAACTCTTAATTTTTTCATTACCACTAAAATGGTTCTTCCACTTCCAGGCCCTGAAACAATGTAAAATAAAAGACATGACAGAAGTGCCGAACATGGAATCAAATTTAAGGGGTCTTTGCCATCAGGTGGTAGTAGTATTGAGGCCATGGACACCATCTGTAATAACATGTGGGATTTCACTGTTTTCAGAGAAGATCTGAACATAAACATGTAAAAGTAGAAAGGATAAAGATGTGACTCTGTGTGTATGAAAGCACACCAATTGCATTCGAGCAATTTGTTTACTTCTATAAAAAAAAGGACTCTAGCTATAGTCAATACTGACTATACCCAGATATCCATTACACTGATGTTTTATTATTATTATTATTATTATCATCTCACTAAATACGTTAATCACAGTGCAATACTACTGATAGTTGTCAACCCCTCTACTGGTGTGGTAAGTGGCAAACTGTTTCTAATATGTTGTGCAATAGTGCACTCTGCTGGTATCAATATAGTTGCAACCAGGCAGTGAAGTCACGAATCACTGGACAGTAAAAGGACAAATGCAAGCAAAGAAAAAAATACGATTGTGATCTGGATTTATTGGAAACTATTATGTTTGTCGAGACCTGCCCTTGTTGCTAAATAATGTGTAAATTGTACTCGTCACTCTGCTCTGCCTGGCCTTCTAGTCGATGTGCAGGTCTCCATGTTTCTGAAGGGCTCTATCCATGGCTCGTCTGAGGAGCGGTTCTGGTACACCCGCCTTGCTGAAAACCTGGGGAAAATATATCCAACATTACCATTGAGCAGACCTCGAGCCTGTCCTGGAGTATGTAGATAGGCCCTGAAGTGTACTTTATTTAGGTTTGTCCATGTTTGATGATAGGCACTGCCCACTGTTTTTGAAAATGGCATCATTTGAATTTGAATTGTTGGTTCCTGTTCTACTGGATCCATCCAAATGAAGTCTTACCTGAACCCAGGACTGGATGGCAGGCAGGTGTTTACAGTGCTTTGCAAAAGTATTCATCCCCCTTGGCATTTTTCCTATTTTGTTGCCTTACAACCTGGAATTAAAATAGATTTTTGGGTGGTTTGTATTATTTGATTTACACAACATGCCTACCACTTTGAAGATGCAAAATATGTTTTATTGTGAAACAACCAAGAAATAAGACAAAAAAACAGAAAACTTGAGCGTGCATAACTATTCACCCCCCCAAAGTCAATACTTTGTAGAGCCACCTTTTGTAAATGTTTCCCCTTAAACCACTCAAGTGTTGCTTTAGCAGTATGCTTAGGGTCAGTAGAAGATTTTTATAAGTATTTTTTGCTATTTTAGTACATTAGTGTATGTGCTAATATGCATCTACTGGTATAGTGTGGCCATCTTTAAATATTTTCTCTAACTCTTTAGGGACTATTGTGATGAGTGCAAAGACCACATTTTGAGTGAATCTGGCTTTTAGTCCATGAGAAGAAGATTTTTTACGATTGTTTTAAGCATTAGCGTTACATATTCAAAAAGGTTAATTGTTAAATGCCCAGTGCAGTCAAAAACATGATTTACCTGTTTTTAAAAAATATATACATTTCCACACTATGAAGTCAAAATAGCATTCCTAAATTGTGAAAATGATCCCCTCCTACTGTCACGCCTGGTCAAATTGTCAACTAGAGGTAGCTAGTTATGCACAGACAAAAGCAATAAATAAATGCACACATAAATAGAGAAATAAATGAATAAACAAATCCACACATAATTAAATAAATGAGCAAGGAAATACAATATATTACTTTTGTCATGCACAAAGTTGATGTCCTAACCGACTTGCCAAAACTATAGTTTGTTAACAGAAAATGTGTGGAGTGGTTGAAAAACAAGTTTTAATGACTCCAACCTAAGTGAATGTAAACTTCCGACTTCAACTGTATATGCATAAACACATAGACATTGTTGAGTGTAAAAGGAAGACAGAAGCTTCCTCAAGGCATCACAACTTGCCATACATTATTGTGCCATGCCTATTTGTATAAATGGTTTGGCCTACTTGCCTCTGCTCGCCACAGTCTTTCCCCTAACCCTTTTTTCTCTTCTTCTTCTTTGGGATTGGGTTGGCAGAGCGCAGCCAACTTATAAGGTGCATACACCACCAACTACTGTACTGGAGTGTGACGCCAGTTACGGCCTACCTACATTTAATTCACTTCATTAGTCCTCTTCCTCTAAGAAAGTGAAATAGAGCCCTAGACACCACTTCCCTCCCCTTTCCTCCCACCACTACACCAACCAAACCCATCCAGCCTCTCTAACCCTTTCACACAATCTCTCCCTATCTACATCACAAAATATCCCCTTGTTTCTCTTCCCCATCCCCATTTCTCTATCCAAAACCCTGAGCTACTTATCTAATTGATCAGTTCAGTTATTGCCTATATTCAACACACCTGGTCTTCTAGGTCGGTTAAATCAAAAACATGAAATGCCTGCAGTACTCCAGGACCAGGGTTGCCTACCTCTGACATACTGTATCGGAGGGAACACACACAATGTCTTCTCCTCAGCCCGCAACACTAACCCCGCCTACTCTGCAAATGCACTTCTGTGTTGTCGTGCTGTTTGTTGCGACTTGGCTACCTGCCAAACTTTTCGTTTTTTACTTTTAATAACCGTTTAATCAAAACTCTGCATTTAACACATTTACCAACGTCTTCGTTTTTTCCTTGCTCAACTTTTTTTCATTAAACGTTTTCACCCCGGACGCTTTTGTACCTGGATACCAACAACCGAGCCAGGCTACGAAGAGTGTATGAGTGTGACTCCAATTGTTGGCCAGTAAATGCTGTAATTGTATGTTTTGTATCCCCGACGACTACAGAGACTGGGGACACGCCTGACACAGCTCTGAGAGGCTACACCGAACACAAACACTCAGTGCGTAGAAAGGAACAGCCGGTGACCTGCCACTGATAACCGACCTAGACATCACCTGCCCCCCTGTGCTTCTCTCTCGCTCTCACGTAACGAGCTGAGATTAGGAGCACACTCTTAAAGGGAGTGCTCCTAATCTCAGCTTGTTACCTGTATAAAAGACACCTGTCCACAGAAGCAATCAATCAATCAGATTCCAAACTCTCCACCATGGCCAAGACCAAAGAGCTCTCCAAGGATGTCAGGGACAAGATTGTAGACCTACACAAGGCTGGAATGGGCTACAAGACCATCGCCAAGCAGCTTGGTGAGAAGGTGACAACAGTTGGTGCGATTATTCGCAAATGGAAGAAACACAAAATAACTGTCAGTCTCCCTCGGCCTGGGGTTCCATGCAAGATCTCACCTCGTGGAGTTGCAATGATCATGAGAACGGTGAGGAATCAGCCCAGAACTACACGGGAGGATCTTGTCAATGATCTCAAGGCAGCTGGGACCATAGTCACCAAGAAAACAATTGGTAACAGACTACGCCGTGAAGGACTGAAATCCTGCAGCGCCCGCAAGGACCCCCTGCTCAAGAAAGCACATACACAGGCCCATCTGAAGTTTGCCAATGAACATCTGAATGATTCAGAGGAGAACTGGGTGAAAGTGTTGTGGTCAGATGAGACAAAAATTGAGCTCTTTGGCATCAACTCAACTCGCCGTGTTTGGAGGAGGAGGAATGCTGCCTATGAACCCAAGAACACCATCCCCACCGTCAAACATGGAGGTGGAAACATTATGCTTTGGGGTGTTTTTCTGCTAAGGGGACAGGACAACTTTACCGCATCAAAGGGACGATGGACGGGGCCATATACCGTCAAATCTTGGGTGAGAACCTCCTTCCCTCAGTCAAGGCATTGAAAATGGGTTGTGGATGGGTATTCCAGCATGACAATGACCCAAAAACACATGGCCAAGGCAACAAAGGAGTGGCTCAAGAAGAAGCACATTAAGGTCCTGGAGTGGCCTAGCCAGTCTCCAGACCTTAATCCCATAGAAAATCTGTGGCGGGAGCTGAAGGTTCGAGTTGCCAAACGTCAGCCTCGAAACCTTAATTACTTGGAGAAGATCTGCAAAGAGGAGTGGGACAAAATCCCTCCTGAGATGTGTGCAAACCTGGTGGCCAACTACAAGAAACGTCTGACCTCTGTGATTGTCAAGAAGGGTTTTGCCACCATTTACTAAGTCATGTTTTGCAGAGGGGTCAAATACTTATTTCCCACATTCAAATGCAAATCAATTCATAAAATTTTTGACATGCGTTTTTCAGGATTTTTTTGTTGTTATTCTGTCTCTCACTGTTCACATAAACCTACCATTAAAATTATAGACTGATCATGTCTTTGTCAGTGGGCAAACGTACAAAATCAGCAGGGGATCAAATACTTTTTTCCCTCACTGTAAATGTTTGTTCTCTTGGACTGTCGGCGTGCAGCAGTGAAAACTAATTTGAATTCGCTGGGGTCTCGTGAGCTATTAAATGTAAAATATGCGACATGTTCGTTGTTGTCACGGGGAAAGGTCCATTTGTGAAAAATGTATTGAACTTGATGCAGCTAAAGAAAGGATTATTACTCTTCTGTCACGATCGTTGAGAGACGGGTCAGACCAAGGTGCAGCGTGGTATGCGTACATATTTATTAATGAAGATAAACACTTAACAAAACAACAAAAGCAACGTAACGTGAAGTCCTCTGGGCTATACACACGACAAGCCAAACCAGAACACAAAGAAGATCCCACAACTAAGGTAGGCAACCAGGCTACTAAAGTATGATCCCCAATCAGAGAGAACTCTTGTTGGTTGGGACAGGTTGTGAGTTTCTGTTGAATTCTATGTTATTGTATTTCTAGGTTGTAGATCTAGTTTATTGTTTCTATGTTTGACCGGGTGTGATTCCCAATCAGAGGCAGCTGTCGCTTGTTGTCTCTGATTGGGGATCATACTTTAGTAGCCTGGTTGCCTACCTTAGTTGTGGGATCTTGTTTGTGTTTTTCGTTTCGTGTGTCGTTTGGTGAGCAGGTTTGTTCCTCCCTGTGTGGAGGTATTTTGTATTGGTTTCTTTACTTATTCAGTAAAGTACATTTTCATTGAGTTCTGTGTCCTGCACCTGACTTCGATCCACCGCATTACACTGACACTCGTGACATCTTCATGAAGAAATAAACAATTTGACCAAGCGCCTTGAACTAAATAAGGATTCTTTAGAATATCGGCATCTTTAAATGCTTCCTATCAAAACATCCAAGAGGATCATAATGGGACCTTCTTGGACTATGATCAATTTCCGCCACTGCACCCCTTTACTAGCTTGAACCAGAACATGGCTGCTCACTGTTCGACTCCAGGTGAGCGTAAATGGATGCGTGTCAGAACCAGAAAGAAGGAGAAGACTCATTCTCTGCGCGCCTGCCTTCTTCCCCCATGTCCAGACTTAAGAATTTTCAAATCGCTTTGAGCCCCTGTACCAGCTGTCCTCTGTTGGGGGCTTAGGTGTTCCCTCAATGGCTGTGGATGACCCTCCAGCGACCTCTCCCTGTCCTAGTCAATCAACTACCTGGGCACAGCCTGGACCACTGCTACCCCCCTCCGCTGGGCCGTGCTCTCTGGATCAGAGCTCTGTCCCTTTGGCGGTTGTGGCCTGCACGCTGCCGACGTCTCAGCAGCCCTCTTCTCAGGTGAGTTCTGTGGCTCTGGCCTCGCAATCTGCTTCGAGACACGGCAGAGGCCGGACCATTCCGGCGATTGTTATAGGGAGTTCGATGGTGAGGCATTTATCTGTACCTGGGGCAAAGACCTTGTGTTTTCCTGGGGCAAAAGTTCAGGATATCACCAGGTTGCTTCCTGAGGCTGTGAGTCAGTCACTGGGGGCTGATACTGTCATGGTTCATGTGGGGTCAAATGACATTATGAAGGGCAGCTCAGAACATCTGAAGATGGATTTTAAAGAACTGATTGGGTCTCTATTTGACACCAACAAACGCCCCATAACATCTGTCCCTCTGCCCTCCCTAAATCGTGGCATTGAACGGTTCAGCAGACTTTTGGCCCTCCATAACTGGCTACAAGACTATTGCAGCACTGTGGGTGTAACATTTATTGGCAATTTTGATACCTTCTGGAAACAAAGCTTGTATTATATAAGGAGGATGGGATCCACCCAAATCATTTGGGTTCCTGGATCCTTTCACAGCATAAGGCTGCATTGAGACAATGACTTATCAATGACACAAGTCCTGCTCATTTAATCCCTACCATTGTGTCGCTGAGTTGTCATAATGATTCAGCAAATGTACATCTTAGGG
The DNA here is from genome assembly GCF_964263955.1 of Coregonus lavaretus. Lineage (NCBI taxonomy): Eukaryota > Metazoa > Chordata > Actinopteri > Salmoniformes > Salmonidae > Coregonus > Coregonus lavaretus. Next base: position 3,623,308 of record NC_140019.1, read on the forward strand.
GCGTTGGAAGACACAATGTAAATAACCTAATTGATGTCCCTCTTACTGCCCAGAATGCCTCTACTGATCCTACAGCTATTGTATGCAGTAATCATATGCCTATGAACCAGAGTAATACTGTTAGCACTGAGGTGGTGTGCCCTAGCAGGAAGTCCACTGTGTGCAGCTCTCCCTGCACTAATAAAAATTACCTGAGTATGTCTACCTCTGCTAAGCTTCCCAGTAAAGCAAGAAAAATAATCAAGCATCCCAGAAAAGTGTTAAAGATAGCCCACGTTAACATAGGTAGCTTAAGAAACAAGGTTCATGAAATTAATAATTCGTAAGTAACAGATGACATTCATATTCTGACAATCTCTGAAATTCACTTTGATAATACCTTTGATGATACAATGGTAGCAGTACAAGGTTATAACATTTACAGAAAATACAGAAATATCAATGGAGGCGGTGTTGCGGTCTATATTCAGAACCACATTCCTGTAAAGCTTAGAGAGGATCTTGTGTTAAATACTGTTGGAGTAATATGGCTACAGGTTCACCTGCCTCACCTAAAGCCCATTCTGGTGGAAAGCTGCTATAGACCACCAAGTGCTAACAGTCAGTATCTGAATAACATGAGTGAAATGCTTCATAATACATATCAATATGGTATCAATGATATCAATAGAGAGTAATACTTTCTGGGTGATTTAAATATTGACTGGCTTTCATCAGGCTGCCCACTCAAGAGAAAGCTTCAAACTGTAACTAGTGCCTGCAACTTGGTTCAGGTTATCATTTCAACCTACTAGGGTAGTTACAAACAGTAGAGGAATGAAATCATCAACATGTATTGATCATATCTTTACTAATACTGCAGAAATTTGTTTGAAAGCAGTATCCAAATCCATCGTATGTAGTAATCACAATAATGTAGTCATATCTAGGAAAACCAAAGTTCCAAAGGCTGGTCCTAATATTGTGTATAAGAGGTCACACAAGAAGTTCTGTAGTGATTCCTATGTTGTTGATGTGAAGAATATTTGTTGGTCTGTAGTGTGTAATGACGAGCAACCAGACACTGCGCTTGACACACTTAGTAAACTTTTGGAAAAAATTTTGTTTGATCAGATAAAATGCTATTTCACAGTAAACAAATTGACAACAGACTATCAGCACGCTTATAGGGAAGGACATTCAACAAGCACAGCACTTACACAAGTGACTGATGATTGGCTTAGAGAAATTGATGATAAAAAGATTTTAGGGGCTGTTTTGTTAGACTTCAGTGCGGCTTTTGACATTACCGATCATAGTCTGTTGCTGGAAAACGTATGTGTGATGTCTTCTTTAAACCCCCTGCTATATTGTGGATAAAGAGTTACATGTCTAACAGAACACAGAGGGTGTTCTTTAATGGAAGCCTCTCCAACAAAATCCAGGTAGAATCAGGAATTCCCCAGGGCAGCTGTCTAGGCTGCTTACTATCTAATCTTTACTAACAACATGCCACTGGCTTTGAGTAAAGCCAGTGTATCTATGTACAGTGGGGAAAAAAAGTATTTAGTCAACCACCAATTGTGCAAGTTCTCCCACTTAAAAAGATGAGAGAGGCCTGTGATTTTCATCATTGGTACACGTCAACTATGACAGACAAAATGAGAAAAAAAAATCCAGAAAATCACATTGTAGGATTTTTAATGAATTTATTTGCAAATGATAGTGGAAAATAAGTATTTGGTCAATAACAAAAGTTTCTCAATACTTTGTTATATACCCTTTGTTGGCAATGACACAGGTCAAACGTTTTCTGTAAGTCTTCCCAAGGTTTTCACACACTGTTGCTGGTATTTTGGCCCATTCCTCCATGCAGATCTCCTCTAGAGCAGTGATGTTTTGGAGCTGTCGCTGGGCAACACAGACTTTCAACTCCCTCCAAAAATGTTCTATGGGTTTGAGATCTGGAGACTGGCTAGGCCACTCCAGGACCTTGAAATGCTTCTTACGAAGCCACTCCTTCGTTGCCCGGGCGGTGTGTTTGGGATCATTGTCATGCTGAAAGACCCAGCCACGTTTCATCTTCAATGCCCTTGCTGATGGAAGGAGGTTTTCACTCAAAATCTCACGATACATGGCCCCATTCATTCTTTCCTTTACACGGATCAGTCGTCCTGGTCCCTTTGCAGAAAAACAGCCCCAAAGCATGATGTTTCCACCCCCATGCTTCACAGTAGGTATGGTGTTCTTTGGATGCAACTCAGCATTCTTTGTCCTCCAAACACGACGAGTTGAGTTTTTACCAAAAAGTTCTATTTTGGTTTCATCTGACCATATGACATTCTCCCAATCCTCTTCTGGATCATCCAAATGCACTCTAGCAAACTTCAGACGGGCCTGGACATGTACTGGCTTAAGCAGGGGGACACGCCTGGTAGTGTGTTACTGATGGTAGGCTTTGTTACTTTGGTCCCAGCTCTCTGCAGGTCATTCACTAGGTCCCCCCGTGTGGTTCTGGGATTTTTGCTCACCGTTCTTGTGATCATTTTGACTCCACGGGGTGAGATCTTGCGTGAAGCCCCAGATCGAGGGAGATTATCAGTGGTCTTGTATGTCTTCCATTTCCTAATAATTGCTCCCACAGTTGATTTCTTCAAACCAAGCTGCTTACCTATTGCATATTCAGTCTTCCCAGCCTGGTGCAGGTCTACAATTTTGTTTCTGGTGTCCTTTGACAACTCTTTGGTCTTGGCCATAGTGGAGTTTGGAGTGTGACTGTTTGAGGTTGTGGACAGGTGTCTTTTATACTGATAACAAGTTCAAACAGGTGCCATTAATACAGGTAACGAGTGGAGGACAGAGGAGCCTCTTAAAGAAGAAGTTACAGGTCTGTGAGAGCCAGAAATCTTGCTTGTTTGTAGGTGACCAAATACTTATTTTCCACCATAATTTGCAAATAAATTCATTAAAAATCCTACAATGTGATTTTCTGGATTTTGTTTTCTCAATTTGTCTGTCATAGTTGAGGTGTACCTGTGATGAAAATTACAGGCCTCTCATCATTTTAAGTGGGAGAACTTGCACAATTGGTGGCTGACTAAATACTTTTTTTCCCCACTGTATGAGGATGACTCAACACTAAACACATCAGCTACCACAGCAACTGAAATGACACCAACACTTAACAAAGAGCTGCAGTTAGTTTCAGAATAGGTGGCAAGGAATAAGTTAGTCCAAAAACTAAAAGCATTGTATTTGGGACAAATCATTTACTAAACCCTAAACCTCAACTAAATCTTGCAATGAATAATGTGGAAATTGAGCAAGTTGAGGAGACTAAATGGCTTGGAGTAACCCTGGATTGTAAATTGTCATGGTCAAAACATATTGATACAACAGTAGCTAGGATGGGGAGAAGTCTGCCTATAATAAAGCACTACTCTGCATACTTAACAGCAAAATCAACAAGGCAGGTCCTACATACCCTAGTTTTGTCGCACCTGGACTACTGTTCAGTCGTGTAGTCAGGTGCCTCAAAGAGGGAATTAGGAAAATTGCAATTGGCTCAGAACAGGACATAACGGATGGCCCTTGGATGTACACAGAGATCCAACATTAATAATATGCATGTCAATCTCTTCTGGCTCAAAGTGGAGGAGAGATTGACTTCATCACTACTTGTATTTGTGAGAGGTATTGACATGTTGAATGAACTGAACTGTCTTTTTGAACTACTGGCAAACAGCTCGGACACCCATGCATACCCCACAAGACATGCCACCAGAGGTCTCTTCACAGTCCCCAAGTCAAGAACAAACTACATAGAGCCATGACTACATGGAACTCTATTCCACATCAAGTAACTCATGCCAGCAGTAAAATTAGATTTAAAAGACAGATAAAAATACACCTTAAGGAACAGCGGGGACTGTGAAGCAACACAAACATAGATACATTCATACAAACACACGATAACATACAACAACATGGATTTTGTGTTATAGATATGTGGTAGTAGAGTAGAGGCCTGAGGGCACACACTTAATATGTTGTGAAATCTGTCATGAATATATTGTAACGTTTTAAAAATGTATAACTGCCTTAATTCTGCTGGACCCCAGGAAGAGTAGCTGCTGCCTTGGCATCAGCTAATGGGAGTCCAAAATAAATACAAATACACACACACACACACACACTACTTTCATTGTGAGATTTCTGCAATACAACCCAAGAAAAGTGGCCATGCTGTTGATCCCTTACATAAACCACACACATGCAAACATTTAATTTAAGATTACATTTAATACTGGTTCTTTATTTGAATCCACAAATTGCATTACATTAACAATTATTAAAACATTTAAAAGGTCTTGGATAAAAGGACAAAATGATACAAAAATCAACTTTCTCCACACAGCTAGACCGCTCATAACAGATGAAACAGAGCAGTACTTCATCAGTTGCTTTGCTCTACTCTTAGAGAAGCCTGAAATATGAAGGCCACATACCGTAAGCCTATGTACAGTACGGGGCCGAGACGGCAAAATATCAGTGCCATCAACTTGCAGTTATATCCAAGACTGTCCGAGCATGATACGAGGTTATGGTATTTCAGATGCTTGTCAGCAAAGGTCTGATCCATTTAACAGTGAAAGGAAGGTGAAATTACAGAGGAGGAAATTCTGGATGCAGTTAAAGACTTTAAGACCCAACAAAATCCAGGGTTGGATGGCATACCAGTCGAGGTATACCAAACCTTTTTTGATATACTCAGAGGACCGTTATTAGCATGTTTTAACCACTCCTATGTAAATGGTAGATTATCAGACACTCAAGAAGAAGGTCTGATTTAATTATTACTGAAACAGGATACAAGTGGAAAATATAAAGTTCCAGTCCATTTAAAAAATTGGAGGCCCCTTACACTTCAGTGTTGTGATGCAAAATGTATAGCACATAGAATTAAAAAGGTATTGTCGGACATTATTCATTCTAATCAGACAGGTTTTTTACATGGACGATAAATTGGAGATAATATAAGGCAAGTACTGGAAACAATAGAACACTATGAAAAATCTGGGAAACCAGGCCTGCTATTCATAGCAGACTTTGAAAAGGCATTTGATAAAGTATGACTGGGGTTTATATATAAATGCCTGGAGTATTTCAATTTTGGAGAATCTCTTATAAAATGGGTAAAAATCATGTATAGTAACCCTAGTTGTAAAATAGTAAATAATGGCTATTTCTCAGAAATATTTAAACTGTCAAGAGGAGTGAAACAAGGTTGTCCAAATCGGCATATCTATTTATTATGGCCATCGAAATGTTAGCTATTAAAATCAGATCCAACAAAAATATCAAGGGATTAGAAATCCAGGGCTCAAAAACAAAGGTGTCATTGTACACTGATGATTCATGTTTTCTTTTAAATCCACAACTTGAATCCCTCCAAAGCCTCATAGAGGATCTAGATAAATTTTCTATCCTCTCTGGATTACAACCAAATTATGTTAAATGTACTATTTTACGTATTGGATCACAAAAAAAATACAATTTTGACATTACCATGTAGATTACCAATAAAATGGTCTGATGGTGATGTGGATATATTTGGAATACATATCCCAAATGAAATAAATGATCTCACTCCAATACATTTTAATAGAAAGTTCGCAGAAATGAATAAGATCTTGCTACCATGGAAAGGTAAATACCTGTCAATTTGTGGAAAACTCACCCTGATTAACTCTTTAGTATTATCCCAGTTTACCTATTTGCTTATGGTCTTGCCTACGCCTAGCGAACAGTTGTGTAAATTATGAGAAAAAAATATACCATTTTATTTGGAACGGCAAGCCAGACAAAATTAAACGGGCCTATTTTTATTATGAATATGAATTCGGAGGACAGAAATTATTAAATATTAAAGCATTAGACCTATCACTAAAAGCTTCAGTCATACAAAAGTTATACTTAAATCCGAATGGGTTCTCTAGCAAATTAGTAAGATTGTCTCACCCAATGTTCAAGAATGGCCTTTTTCCCTTTATTCAGATTACAACTTCTCACATTCAGTTATTTGAAAAGGAAATAATCTCCCAAATATCACTCTTTCTAAAACAAGCTAAAGAAAGTTGGTTGCAATTTCAATTTAAACCTCCAGAAATGACAGAACGAATAATGCAACAAATATTGTGGTTAAACTCAAATATACGAATTGAAAAGAAACCATTATTTTTTATCAAAGAAAAAAGTATAATCTCCGTAAATGATATCATAGGTAGGACTGGTGGAGTTATATCGCACATGCAGCTAACAAAAACATATGGAAATGTACCCAAAATTACAACCAAATAATTACAGCATTACCGCAAAAATAGAAGAGGAAAGTGGAAGGGGGGAAAAGTAAGGAACTTGTCTGTCGGCCCTGCAAAAAAGAACATAATTGCATAAAGAAAATTGTGATAAATAAAAAAGTTAACCAGTTTAATTTATGGACCAAAGGATTGACAGCCGTCCCATATAGATTGCAAAATAGTTGGGAAGAGATTCATGACATACCGATTTCAATGGCATAGTGTTTATGAACTGATGCGCAAAACGAAGCCGGATTCAAAACACAGAATTTTTCAATTTAAATTATTATATAAAATTCTTGCTACCAATAGAATGTTTTTTATATGGGGGATACAATCTTCCCAGCTCTGCAGATTTTGCTGCGAAGAGACAGAAATATTAGATCATTTGTTTTGGTACTCTCCATTTAGTAGTTTATTTTTGGCCAGTAATGGCTAAAGGATTGCAATATTTACCTGGAGCTAACCCTGCAGATAGCATTACTGGGTGATCTGAAAAGTCATAGTCAATCGATCAATAATATAATAATACTTTTAGCAAAAAAAAATTGTTTTCAATTTACAATCTGTAGAAACAATGAGAATAGAAGGGTTCAGAACTTTTGTAAAACATCACAGTACAGTTGAAAAATATATGGCAAATAGAAATCCAATATGGATGGTGTTAAGAGATAGATGGGTGAAGTTGAATGGAGTTGAAGGACGGGACTAATAACAACTAACAACAAGATAAATAATGTAAAGCATGCTGTGTCCATAATAAGTATATAGGTTATAGGTTGAGAGCTTTTGTGAAAGAGCACAGTTAGAAAGATATGGCATATAGAAGCAAACTGGATGGACATCATGAAAATGATCGGAGAGGTTGAGGGTAGAGGAAGTTCATGAGTAAAAACAAACAAAATATAATTATTGTAAAATTGACTGTGTCAATAAAATGTATATAGTATGTATAAGCTGGAAGTAGAGGCCTAAGCATTGTTGTTCACTAGTTTACTCCAATTAGGGAAGGGGTGGTGGGGTTGGAAATTAATAAAGGGAAATATATATATTTTTAAAGGATTTGTATAAATATATGTACAGTGGGGAGAACAAGTATTTGATACACTGCAGATTTTGCAGGTTTTCCTACTTACAAAGCATGTAGAGGTCTGTAATTTTTATCATAGGTACACTTCAACTGTGAGAGACGGAATCTAAAACAAAAATCCAGAAAATCACATTGTATGATTTTTAAGTAATTAATTTGCATTTTATTGCATGACATCAGTATTTGATACATAAGAAAAGCAGAACTTAATATTTGGTACAGAAACCTTTGTTTGCAATTACAGAGATCATACGTTTCCTGTGGGTCTTGACCAGGTTTGCACACACTGCAGCAGGGATTTTGGCCCACTTCCCCATACAGACCTTCTCCAGATCCTTCAGGTTTCGGGGCTGTCGCTGGGCAATACGGACTTTCAGCTCCCTCCAAAGATTTTCTATTGGGTTCAGGTCTGGAGACTGGCTAGACCACTCCAGGACCTTGAGATGCTTCTTACGGAGCCACTCCTTAGTTGCCCTGGCTGTGTGTTTCGGGTCGTTGTCATGCTGGAAGACCCAGCCACGACCCATCTTCAATGCTCTTACTGAGGGAAGGAGGTTGTTGGCCAAGATCTCACGATACATGGCCCCATCCATCCTCCCCTCAATACGGTGCAGTCATCCTGATCCCTCACCTTCCTCATGATCATTGATGCCCCACGAGGTGAGATCTTGCATGGAGCCCCAGACCGAGGATGATTGACCGTCATCTTGAAATTCTTCCATTTTCTAATTGCGCCAACAGTTGTTGCCTTCTCACCAAGCTGCTTGCCTATTGTCCTGTAGCCCATCCCAGCCTTGTGCAGGTCTACAATTTTATCCCTGATGTCCTTACACAGCTCTCTGGTCTTGGCCATTGTGGAGAGGTTGGAGTCTGTTTGATTGAGTGTGTGGACAGGTGTCTTTTATACAGGTAACGAGTTCAAACATTATAAAAAAATGGAAAGAATATGGCACCACAATAAATCTGCCAAGAGAGGGCCGCCCACCAAAACTCCCGGACCAGGCAAGGAGAGCATTAGTCAGAGAGGCAACAAAGAGACCAAAGATAACCCTGAAGGAGCTGCAAAGCTCCACAGCGGAGATTGGAGAATCTGTCCATAGGACCACTTTAAGCCGTACACTCCACAAAGCTGGACTTTACGGAAGAGTGGCCAGAAAAAAGCCATTGCTTAAAGAGAAAAATAAGCAAACACGTTTGGTGTTCGCCAAAAGGCATGTGGGAGACTCCCCAAACATATGGAAGAAGGTACTCTGGTCAGATGAGACTAAAATTGAGCTTTTTGGCCATCAAGGAAAACGCTATGTCTGGCGCAAACCCAACACCTCTCATCACCCCAAGAACACCATCCCCACAGTGAAGCATAGTGGTGGCAGCATCATGCTGTGGGGATGTTTTCCATCGGCAGGGACTGGGAAACTGGTCAGAATTGAAGGAATGACGGATGGCATTTAAATACAGGGAAATTCTTGAGGGAAACCTGTTTCAGTCTTCCAGAGATTTGAGACTGGGATGGAGGTTCACCTTCCAGCAGGACAATGACCCTAAGCATACTGCTAAAGCAACACTCGAGTGGTTTAAGGGGAAACATTTAAATGTATTGGAATGGCCTAGTCAAAGCCCAGACCTCAATCCAATTGAGAATTTGTGGTATGACTTAAAGATTGCTGTACACCAGCGGAACCCATCCAACTTGAAGGAGCTGGAGCAGTTTTGCCTTGAAGAATGGGTAAAAATCCCAGGGGCTAGATGTGCCAAGCTTATAGAGACATACCCAAAGAGTCTTGCAGCTGCAATTGCTGCAAAAGGTGGCTCTACAAAGTATTGACTTTGGGGGGGTGAATAGTTATGCACGCTCAAGTTTTCATTTTCTTTCTCTTATTTCTTGTTTGTTTCACACACAAAAAAAATGTTGCATCTTCAAAGTGGTAGGCATGTTGTTTAAATGAAATGATACAAACCCCCCAAAAATACATTTTATTTCCAGGTTGTAAGACAACAAAATAGGAAAAATGCCAAGGGGGGTGAATACTTTCGCAAGCCACTGTATTGTGTAACATTATCATAAATTTAATATTGTAATGCAAAATTGTTCATCTAGACAATAGAAATTAAAAACGATCAACTGTCATCGTGGCATTGAGCTCTAGAATTCCATGTATTTGTTTGTCATCTCAGGGAGTCTGTGTAGTGCTATTAGTCAGTCAGTCATTCAGTTTGACACTCAGCTATAATCTGTAGGACACTTTTCTGATATCAATGACAACAGAAATGTATTTTATTGCTCATAGTTTTAAAAAACGAAATACATTCTGAATGAACATAATACAAATTGCATATAAAAACACACTTTAGTCCATTGGCCAGAGGGCCAAATTTCACACATTCTTCCACTTTGGTGTGGCAAAGTGTAATGACGATTTTCATTAAGGTCCATGTCTGTGGGTTACATTTTGGTATGACAACCACTTACAGTGGGGAAAAAAAGTATTTAGTCAGCCACCAATTGTGCAAGTTCTCCCAGTTAAAAAGATGAGAGAGGCCTGTAATTTTCATCATAGGTACACGTCAACTATGACAGACAAAATGAGATTTTTTTTCTCCAGAAAATCACATTGTAGGATTTGTAATGAATTTATTAGCAAATTATGGTGGAAAATAAGTATTTGGTCAATAACAAAAGTTTCTCAATACTTTGTTATATACCCTTTGTTGGCAATGACACAGGTCAAACGTTTTCTGTAAGTCTTCACAAGGTTTTCACACACTGTTGCTGGTATTTTGGCCCATTCCTCCATGCAGATCTCCTCTAGAGCAGTGTTTGTTTTGGGGCTGTCGCTGGGCAACACGGACTTTCAACTCCCTCCAAAGATTTTCTATGGGGTTGAGATCTGGAGACTGGCTAGGCCACTCCAGGACCTTGAAATGCTTCTTACGAAGCCACTCCTTCGTTGCCAGGGCAGTGTGTTTGGGATCATTGTCATGCTGAAAGACCCAGCCACGTTTCATCTTCAATGCCCTTGCTGATGGAAGGAGGTTTTCACTCAAAATCTCACGATACATGGCACCATTCATTCTTTCCTTTACACGGATCAGTCGTCCTGGTCCCTTTGCAGAAAAACAGCCCCAAAGCATGATGTTTCCACCCCCATGCTTCACAGTAGGTATGGTGTTCTTTGAATGCAACTCAGCATTCTTTGTCCTCCAAACACGACGAGTTGAGTTTTTACCAAAAAGTTCTATTTTGGTTTCATCTGACCATATGACATTCTCCCAATCCTCTTCTGGATCATCCAAATGCACTCTAGCAAACTTCAGACGGGCCTGGACATGGATTTGAGTCCCTGGCGGCGTAGTGTGTTACTGATGGTAGGCTTTGTTACTTTGGTCCCAGCTCTCTGCAGGTCATTCACTAGGTCCCCCCGTGTGGTTCTGGGATTTTTGCTCACCGTTCTTGTGATCATTTTGACCCCACGGGGTGAGATCTTGCGTGGAGCCCCAGATCGAGGGAGATTATCAGTGGTCTTGTATGTCTTCTGTATCCTAATAATTTCTCCCACAGTTGATTTCTTCAAACCAAGCTGCTTACCTATTGCATATTCAGTCTTCCCAGCCTGGTGTAGGTCTACAATTTTGTTTCTGGTGTCCTTTGACAGCTCTTTGGTCTTGGCCATAGTGGAGTTTGGAGTGTGACTGTTTGAGGTTGTGGACAGGTGTCTTTTATACTGATAACAAGTTCAAACAGGTGCCATTAATACAGGTAACGAGTGGAGGACAGAGGAGCCTCTTAAAGAAGAAGTTACAGGTCTGTGAGAGCCAGAAATCTTGCTTGTTTGTAGGTGACCAAATACTTATTTTCCACCATAATTTGCAAATAAATTCATAAAAAATCCTACAATGTGATTTCTGGAAAAAAAATCTCAATTTGTCTGTCATAGTTGACGTGTACCTATGATGAAAATTACAGGCCTCTCTCATCTTTTTAAGTGGGAGAACTTGCACATTTGGTGGCTGACTAAATACTTTTTTTCCCCACTGTATGTGAGGTGGCTAAATGTGGTTATCACTGGCATTGGTTATTTGGGCCAACAGGATTGAGGATATGAAATGTAATTTTGTATTATATGGGAACAATCTTTGCTAAATAAGGCAATTGATATAATAATAATAATAATAATATGCCATTTAGCAGACGCTTTTATCCAAAGCGACTTACAGTCATGCGTGCATACATTTTTTTGTGTATGGGTGGTCCCGGGGATCGAACCCACTACCTTGGCGTTACAAGCGCCGTGCTCTACCAGCTGAGCTACAGAGGACCATAACAGGATATGTTATTAACATGAGGTATGAAATAAGGTATGAAATAATTGCAATGTTAATGGCATCTCCGTGGGCCCACCTTGGGGGGCCAAGGTCATACCTGTATGCATTTTGGGGTATATTGAGACAGAATGGGCAGTATTGAGATGTGCTCTATTATCACATAGATGATAACTACATCAAATTTCCCACAGAACAAGGAGACCCATTGGAAAAGTTTCAAAGTGTCATCATACATTTAGTGTAAAATCAGTCACAGCAGCCTATTTTCAAGTTGGCCACCATTCATTTCAATGTGCATTACATATAGGGTTGGGGTTAAGGGCTCTACACACTATGCAAAAGTTGCGATGAAGCGTTCTATATGGTCCTCTGTGGAGGTTGCCTGCTCTGTCACCCGTTTTGGCAATCTGTTGTGTGGAGGGCAAGCTGAGGCCTATAGCTGGGGCAGGGAGCTGGCTGGATGGAGTGGTGCCCCCTTGCGTCCTTGAAAGCGAGCGGAGATCGGCCCCAGCCCTGAGTCGGCCCCTGCCCTCTCCGGCCGTCTCCCTCCCTTTCCCTGGGGCAGGGAGCTGGCTGGATGTAGTGGCGCCCCCTGGTCCCTGGGGGTAAACCCACCCAGTCTCTGGAGCGAGACTCCAGACAGAGTCTCTGTGTTAGAGCATTAATATCACCTGTAAATGCACACTGGACAGGTGTAAAGAGCACATGTAAAAATGACAATAACAAGCGTTCTAATCACCTGTAAATGCACACTGGACAGGTGTAAAGAACATGTGTAGAAATGATCATAATAAGCATTCTAATCAACTGTAAATGCACACTGGACAGGTGTAAAGAACATGTGTAGAAATTATCATAAGCATTCTAATCAACTGTAAATGCACACTGGACAGGTGTAAAGAACACGTGTAGAAATGATCATAATAAGCATTCTAATCACCTTTAAATGCACACTGGTCAGGTGTAAAAAACAAATGTAAAAATGACTTTTGAAACTTGAAAAAAGCAATTGAAAAATCATCATTACCAGTGTTAAGATATGTTCTGGGTAGGACTGTTACGCCCTGGCTCTGGGGATTCTTGTATGTTGGGCCAGGGTGTTAGTTTCTTTGTGTAGTGTCTATGTTTCGTTTCCTATGTTCTGTTCTAGGTTATGTGTTTCTATGTTGGCCGGGGTGGTTCTCAATCAGAGGCAACGAGAATCAGCTGTTGCTTGTTGTCTCTGATTGGGACACAATACTTAGGCAGCCTTTTGTGCACTTGTGATTTGTGGGATCTTGTTCCGTGTAGGTTTGTGTATGACCGAGGACTTCACGTTTCGTTTTGTTGTTTTGTTATTTGTATCGTGTTGCTAAGTACACTATTAAAGAGATGTACGCATATCACGCTGCGCCTTGGTCCACTCATTATGACGATCGTGACAGAAGATCCCACCAAAACAGGACCAAGCAGCGTTTCCAGGAGCAAACGCCGGGTAAGGAGCTGGAGAGGTTGCCGATGGCCCAGGTGGGCCAATGGTGGTCCTGGGAGGACATGTTCGCGGGTAAAGGGCCATGGGCTAAAGTTAAAGCCCTGGCGAGAGAGGAGGTACGGCGCCAACAGTGTCGTCGTCGGACAGACGAGAGGCAGCCCCAAGACATTTTTTTGGGGGGGCACACGGCATGGACGACGGGGCTGCTGGAGGCAAATACAGGGCGAGTTTGTGGATGAGGAGAGAAGGCCACCAGGTTACGGGGGCCATTGGTCGTTAGAGGGAGGGAGAGTGTAGAGGCACGGCGAGAGGTACTGAGGTGTGTTACCAGTCCGGTCCGGCCCGTTCCTGATCCCCGCACAAGGCCAGTGGTGTGTGTTCCTGTCCCTCGCACCAAGCCTGTGATGCACGTCGCCAGCCCGGCCCGGCCTGTTCCTGCCCCTCGCACCAAGCCTGTGGTGCGTGTCGCCAGCCCGGCCCGGCCTGTTCCTGCCCCTCGCACCAAGTCTGTGGTGCGCGTCGCCAGCCCGGCCCGGCCTGTTCCTGCTCCCCGCACCAAGCCTGTGGTGCGCGTCACCAGCCCGGCCCGGCCTGTTCCTACCCCTCGCACCAAGCCAATGGTGCGCGTCGCCAGCCCGGCCCGGCCTGTTCCTGCTCCCCGCACCAAGCCTATGGTGCGCGTCGCCAGCCCGGCCCGGCCTGTTCCTGCTCCCCGCACCAAGCCTATGGTGCGCGTCGCCAGCCCGGCCCTGCCTGTTCCTGCTCCCCGCACCAAGCCTGTGGTGCGCGTCGCCAGCCCGGCCCGGCCCGTTCCTGCTCCCCGCACCAAGCCAATGGTGCGCGTCGCCAGCCCGGCCCGGCCCGTTCCTGCTCCCCGCACCAAGCCAGTGGTGCGCGTCGTCAGCCCGGTCCGGCCCGTTCCTGCTCCCCGCACCAAGACAGTGGTGCGCGTCGTCAGCCCGGTCCGGCCCGTTCCTGCTCCCCGCACCAAGCCAGTGGTGCGCATCGTCAGCCCGGTCCGGCCCGTTCCTGCTCCTCGCACCAAGTCAGTGGTGCGCGTCGTCAGCCCGGTCCGGCCCATTCCTGCTCCCCGCACCAAGCCTGTGTTGCGCGTCGTCAGTCCGGCACAGCTTGTGCCTGTTTCACCGGTGCCTGGTCAGGTACCGGTCTGCTGCTCCACACCGGAGCCTAAGCAATCCGCTCCACCGATGTCCAGTCCAGCTCCAGCCAGCGGGACCAGACCAGGGGCGCTACGGGGGGGTTGTTAGAGGGTGGTGGTCACGCCCGGAGCCGGATCCGCCTCCGAGGTGGAATGCCCACCCGGCCCCTCCCCTGTTGGGTTTATGTTGGCGCGGTCGCAGTCCGCGCCTTTGGGGGGAGGGGGGTACTGTCACGCCCTGGCTCTGGGGACTCTTGTATGTTGAGCCAGGGTGTTAGTTTCTTTGTGTAGTGTCTATGTTTAGTTTCCTATGTTCTGTTCTAGGTTATGTGTTTCTATGTTGGCCGGGGTGGTTCTCAATCAGAGGCAACGAGAATCAGCTGTTGCTTGTTGTCTCTGATTGGGAACCATACTTAGGCAGCCTTTTGTGCACTTGTGATTCGTGGGATCTTGTTCCGTGTAGGTTTGTGTTTGACCGAGGACTTCACGTTTCATTTTGTTGTTTTGTTATTTGTATCATTTTTTACATTTACATTTTAGTCATTTAGCAGACGCTCTTATCCAGAGCGACTTACAGTTAGTGAATACATTTTTTATTTTTTATTTTTTATTTTTTTATACTGGCCCCCCATGGGAGCGTTGCTAAGTACACTATTAAAGAGATGTACGCATATCACGCTGCGCCTTGGTCCACTCATTATGACGATCGTGACAAGGACGATTTGAACCATTTGGCTTTCCATACTGCCACAGGTTTTGAATGCCTGTGTAGTAACTGGCACAATATCATGCATCTTAAAGTATTACGTTCTAGCCCCTCCCACATCAATTTTTGTGAGTTTCACTTTTGTTTGACTTCCTGCCTGTCACGAATTGCTTACTCAGGGAGGGAGATGTTGCTAAATATGGATAAAATTGTTAAAATTTGTAAATGACATTCACAGAATGTAAAAGCTACAGTAAGGCATTGGTGAGAAAAATGGAGGAAGAAATTAAAACAAGTGTTTCCACATAGCATTACAACTACAAAGCTGACGCTGGCTAGCTAGCTTATTTTCATTGAAATAGCATGGCTGGTTAGCTAGCTAGCAATAGAGTCTTCTGTCTATCCTGTAACTAATGGTTGTTACATTGTGGAACAGAGCAATAGGTCTTTGTACTTGTCATTTGGTTGTGACTAACATTTGTTTAGAAAATAATAGTTTACTTTGTATATATTTGTTTACTTTGGGCTTATTGTTTACTTTGTGTATACATGGAACCCAAAATGTTTCTGCCTGGAACCTGTAGTGGAATTTAATCAATGATGAGGAGAGACAAGGTCAATCACCAATCATAATATTAACTTTATTAAAAACTCATCGATAAGGGAGCTGATCACAATACCCACACCAAAGTGAGTAGAGTGAGAGCCCACTGAGTGGAGTGAGCCTCTGGGTTATATACTATCTCAGGATGGGTCAGGATAGGCGCAACCTCAGTGATAACATACAATGGTTCCAGACACTAACCCCACACATCCTGTGCCAGACCTTAGGCCCAAATACAAAGACCTCATTGTTTTGTTCAGTAATAAGAATTTAGAAGGACATTTGTTGTTACTTAGTTTCCACCTTGCTAGAAAGGGAACCAGGGGAGTGAACAATCTCCCAAGGCCAAAGGAGGGGGTGATTGACACACAGACATTGTGGAGACAAGTGATTTGTTCCCATTCCTCATGCCATCCCTTCGCATGGTTTGCAATAGGTAAAGACACATATTCACATATGGAAACAATATTTCCTTCTGACCTCCTTTGCCCTATTCTCTTTTTGATATTCTGTATAGCAACAGGGGCATGTGATAGACAAGCCTGACCTCTCCCCTCTCTGGGCCCCAGGTGACTGAGGCCCACATGAGGGAGGAAGTGCAGCTGCCCACACCAGAGTCTGAAAGGAGACATTCTAATAACAAGAGTTCAACAGTTCAATCATATAAGCATATTCTGCAGATAAGGCATCTTAGTTATCTATGTTACTTAGCTAATTCTGATTTCTCCACCACAAACCAAAAAGGGTTTTACTATGGGGACAGCCAAATAACCCTTTTTTCTAAGAATGTATCTAGTTGTTGTTGTTCTAATGCAATGTCCATGTTACAGCCACAACATGATGATCATGTAGTCAAGGATCTGAAGACCAGCAAGGAGGAGGAAAGCCTGCTTTGGATGAGCAAGCTAGATTAATTACAACTAGCTAGCTATATAAGATAGACATGTTCAGGAAAAGCAGGGAGAGAGCGAGCTAGCAGTAGTAACATTATTATTTGAAACCACCACATTCGCATAATCTGTATCTGTGTTATATTTAAGCAGTAAGGTTTGTGGTATATGGCCAATATACCATGGCTAAGGGCTGTTCTTATGCAAAACGCAATGCGGAGTGCCTGGATACAGCCCTTAGCGGTGCTATATTGGCCATATACCATAAACCCCCGCGGTACCTTATTGCTATTAGAAACTGGTTACCAATGTAATTAGAACAGTAAACAAGTAATATTGAATCATACCCATGGTATACATTCTGATATACCATGGCTTACAGCCAATCAGCATTCAGGGCTCAAATAAACCTGTTTATAATTGTTTTCTCTATTTGTACTGAATTGCTATCTGTCTCATGTTGTACCGATCATCATCATGAACAAGACTGAGTTCTGTTGAATTGTCAACTGGACTCAATTCTTATTAGGAAGATGGTGCTGTTCAGAATGAAATGTTTATGACTGTTGATGTTCACAGGAGTCGCCAAATGCTATGTTGAACCAGCACCACGGATGAAGGAGGGGGAGGAAAATGGACAGCTTCTTTTTACCACACCTTTACCACGTAATACAATGTTTGCTTCATGAACAATTGTCACATCTTCTGAAATAAATACATAATTATTTTTGTTCATTCTGTTTTTTATGCTGGATGTGAGTAATTTAGCAGGTCCATAGTATAATGTATTGTTTTGAAATGTTTATTAAATATCTATTCAGTCACAATTAACTTTAATTATTTTATGTTGCCTTTTTAATGTTTGCTAAAATTATGTATGTTTTTTACTGTTACTTTTTACATGCTGAAACAGTCTCATTGGTTTTGGGCTAGACTATGATCTGTAAATGTCTACTACCCTTTTAAAAAAGTTGTTGATGAATGGAATTAGCACCGTTTCTAATAGTTTGTTGCTACTGTCTTGTGAGGAAGTGGGCAATATAGAATACATCGGAGGCGGAAGGGAGAATTAATGAGTGATCAGAACTTGGAAACGTCAGCGAATAAGCAGGTAAATGTACAGCCTATCAATGACAAAAGAAACGGTGCAGTGGTGTAGCCTTAAGATAACATTAGATATTTGCATGTTATGTACAAGACAGATTACCAACTTGAGTGATGACATTCAGTTTGCTGCACGTTTTCACATGGACGTATATACACTGAACAAAAATATAAACTGTCACGCCCTGGCTCTAGGGACTCTTTTAAGTTGAGCCAGGGTGTGTAGAGTTTATGTTTTGTGCTCGTTGTGTCTAGTCTAGTTGTTGTATATCTATGTTGGCCAGAGTGGTTCTCAATCAGAGGCAACGAGTATCAGCTGTTGCTGGTTGTCTCTGATTGGGAACCATATTTAGTCAGGTGGTTTTCCCACAGTGTTTGTGGGATCTTGTTCCGTGTTGGTTTGTGTTTTGCACCTGTGGACGTCACGTATCGATTTGTTGTTTTGTTCGTGTATCATTTAATAAATAAGTATGTTCACCTTCCACGCTGCGCCTTGGTCCTCTATATCCGACGATCGTGACAGAAGATCCCACCAATACAGGACCAAGCAGCGTGCCCAGGCAGGAGAGGAGAAGCGGCGCCAACCGGGCAGTCGTCGGACAGGCGAGGGGCACCCCCAATACATTTTTAGGGGGGGGCACATGGCAGGGACGACGGGGCCACTGGAGGCAGATAAGGGGCGAGTTTGTGGACGAGGAGAGAAGGCCACCGGGTTACGGGAGCCATTGGTGTATAGAGGGAAGGAAAATGTAGAGGCATGGCGAGAGGTACTGAAGTGTGTTGCCAGTCCGGTCTGGCCCGTTCCTGATCCCCGTGTAAGGCCAGTGGTGTGTGTTCCCAGTACGGTCCGGCCTGTTCCTGTCCATCGCGCCAAGCCTATGGTGCGTGTCGCCAGCCCGGCCTGTTCCTGCCCCTCGCACCAAGCCTATGGTGCGCGTCGCCAGCCCGGCCCGGCCTGTTCCTGCTCCCCGCACCAAACCAATGGTGCGCGTCGCCAGCCCGGCCCGGCCCGTTCCTGCTCCCCGCACCAAACCTGTGGTGCGCATCGCCAGCCCGGTCCGGCCTGTTCCTGCTCCCCGCACCAAGCTAGTGGTGCGCGTCGCCAGCCCGGCCCGGCCTGTTCCTGCTCCCCGCACCAAGCCAATGGTGCGCGTCGCCAGCCTGGTCCGGCCTGTTCCTGCTCCCCGCACCAAACCTGTGGTGCGCATCGCCAGCCCGTGCCCGTTTCACCGGTGCCTGGTCAGGTACCGGTCAGCTGCTCCACACTGGAGCCTGAGCAATCCGCTCCACCGAAGTCCAGTCCAGCTCCAGCCAGTGGGGCTAGACCAGACCAGGGGCACTACGGGGGGGTTAGTAGAGGGTGGTGGTCAAGCCCGGAGCCGGAACCGCCTCCGAGGAGGAATGCCCACCCAGCCCTCCCTTGTTCGGTGATGTTTAGGCGCGGTCGCAGTCCGCGCCTTTAGGGAGGGGGGGTACTGTCACGCCCTGGCTCTAGGGACTCTTTTAAGTTGAGCCAGGGTGTGTAGAGTTTATGTTTTGTGCTCGTTGTGTCTAGTCTAGTTGTTGTATATCTATGTTGGCCAGAGTGGTTCTCAATCAGAGGCAACGAGTATCAGCTGTTGCTGGTTGTCTCTGATTGGGAACCATATTTAGTCAGGTGGTTTTCCCACAGTGTTTGTGGGATCTTGTTCCGTGTTGGTTTGTGTTTTGCACCTGTGGACGTCACGTATCGATTTGTTGTTTTGTTCGTGTATCATTTAATAAATAAGTATGTTCACCTTCCACGCTGCGCCTTGGTCCTCTATATCCGACGATCGTGACATAAACATAACATGTAAAGTTTTGGTCCCATGTTTCATGAGCTGAAATAAAAGATCTCAGACATTTTCCATACGCACAAAAAGCTTAATTCTCAAATTTGTTTACATCAAATTTGTTTACATCCCTGTTAGTGAGCATTTCTCATTTGCCAAGATAATCCATCCACTTGAAAGGTGTGGCATATCAAAAAGCAGATTTAAACAGCATGATCATTACACAGGTGAACCTTGCGCTGGGGACAATAAAAGGACAGTCTAAAATGTGCAGTTTTGTCACACAACACATTCAGAAGCTTGTCGAGGCGTGACTCCCGAGTGGCGCAGTGGTCTAAGGCAATGCATCGCAGTGCTAGCTGTGCCACTAGAGATCCTGGTTCGAGTCCAGGCTCTGTCGCGACCGGGAGACCCATGGGCGGCGCACAATTGGTCCAGCGTCGTCCAAGGTAGGGGAGGGTTTGGCCGGCAGGGATGTGGGTTCGTTTCCCACGGGGGGCCGTTATGAAAAAACATGTATGCATTCACTAACTGTAAGTCGCTCTGGATAAGAGCGTCTGCTAAATGACTAAAATGTAATGTAAATGTAATAAACACCCGGACTCTTGTGTTGATGTGAGGAGAGAATTTTTGCGATTGCAAAGATGGAGGGTGTGAGAGAAACATCCACACGATCTCAGCCATCCACATAAAGAGACACACGTGCAGTTATTGAACTGGGAATATTTTCACGCTGTGAGAAATTTTACAACATGATATCACAATCAGAACACAATCAGAACGATTGACAACTATTTCACGCTGGCCCACCCACTGGAGAGCCAGGCCCAGCCAATCAGAGTTAGTTTCCCCCACAAAAGGGCTATATTACAGACAGAAATACTCCTCCGTTTTGTTAATTTTTTTCTTACCAATTTCGTGATATCCAATTGATACAGTGAGGGAAAAAAGTATTTGATCCCCTGCTGATTTTGTACGTTTGCCCACTGACAAAGAAATTATCAGTCTATAATTTTAATGGTAGGTTTATTTGAACAGTGAGAGACTGAATAACAACAAAAAAATCCTGAAAAACGCATGTCAAAAATGTTATAAATTGTTTTGCATTTTAATGAGGGAATCTTGTCCCATCGCTACAACTCCAGTACGGACTCGGGAGAGGCGAAGGTCGAGAGCCATGCGTCCTCCAAAACACGACCCTGACAAGCCGCACTGCTTCTTGACACACTGCTCGCTTGACCCGGAAGCCAGCCGCACCAATGTGATGGAGGAAACACTGTACAACTGGCGACCGTGTCAGCGTGCATGCGCCCGGCCTACCACAGGAGTAGCTAGAGTGCAATGGGACAAGGACATCCCGGCTTACCAAACCCTCCCCTAACCCGGACGACGCTGGGCCAATTGTGCGCCGCCTCATGCGTCTCCCGGTCGCGGCCGGCTGCGACACAACCCGGGAGTGTCTTAGACCGCTGCGCCACTCGGGAGGCCAAATACTCCTCCGTTTCATCAGCTGTCCGGGTGGCTGGTCTCAGACGATCCTGCAGGTGAAGAAGCCAGATGTGGCGGTCCTGGGCAGGCGTGGTTACATGTGGTCTGCGGTTGTGAGGCCAGTTGGACGTACTGCCAAATTCTCTAAAACAAAGTTGGAGGCAGCTTATGGTAGAGAAATTAACATTCAATTCTCTGGCAACAACTCTGGTGGACATTCCTGCAGTCAGCATGCCAATTGCACGCTCCCTCAAAACTTGAGAAATCTGTGGCATTGTGTTGTGTGACAAAACTGCACATTTTAGAGTGGCCTTTTATTGTCCCCAGCACAAGGTACACCTGTGTAATGATAATGCTGTTTAATCAGCTTCTTGATACGCCACAACCGTCAGGTGGATGGATTATCTTGGCAAAAGAGAAATGCTCACCAACAGGGATGTAAACAAATTTGTGCCGAAAATCTGAGAGAAATAAGCTTTTTGTGCATATGGAAAATGTCTTAGATATTTTATTTCAGCTCATGAAACATGGGACCAACACTTTACATGTTGCGTTTATATTTTTGTTCAGTATAGTTTTTGGTATCTTTTAGTTGTCCCCGTATTAGACTAAGCATAGGTGATTAGATGATATTGAAATGTTGAAGTTGAAATGGTGCTGGAATAGTGGAGGCAGCTCCTGTTTTCTTTGCGACTTGCTGTAACTCTCTGTGGTTCTAAATCAATAGTTGTTTAGTAGTCCGAAAATGTCAGAAACATTACCTTTCTTGACCATGATGTAGGTCATGTAACTGTTTGTTACATGCAATATGTTTTGTGGACTTCACTGGACAGATGTTGCGCTCCGGTTTTGTAATGAAACAAATGTGTGGTTGAATTTATTCTGCCACTGTGTCTTCTTTTTATTGTTTCGGCCTTAGGCCTATATATCACGGTGTCAAGACATATGAACTAACAGGTTATAGAGCAAACAAACACAATTATTACAACACATAGGTTGTAATATGTCTTTTTTTCTGGATTGGCTTTCCTGGTGATTTTACCCACGCACCGCTACTACCCTTAAACAAACCCATTGCTTTTGATAAAAATGCTTTATCTGGCTTACCAATGAAAAACTCGTTTGAAAATTCAAACATATATTTTATGGAAGAGATGTTGTATGTTTCTGGACGTTGCACTATGCTGCCTTATTGACAACATGACCCAGCGCTCCTCCCTCACCGCTTTTGCCAATTCACATCACGGTGCATGGGAGAATGACTGCCCCCTCTCATTGAAGTTCAAGGCCGACCGCAGTACTGCAGGCACTGTTAGCAGAAAACAGGATCCCCATTATAGTGAATGGAAAAATCTTGGTGTACATGAAAAAAAAATTGGAAGACAATCATGGCGCTAATAATTGCTTCTAATATACCAAATGATTTTAAAGTCGCACACAGAAGGGCTTTATTAAATCAGTATCGCAGAAATTCAGCGTTACAGCGTGATTGAAATTTAAAGGCAATGTTACCGCGTTAGCTGAGACAGCATTCACTGTAAACGCTGCAGATGTTGGCTTAATACGAAATTACCTTTACATTTCTAGCGCGTTATCTGTAACGCTTCATCATACCTAATGATTAAGATCACTTTATCGTTCAATTGCACACAAGGTCCAATCAAAATGTGACTTCCGCTTTTAACCCAACCCCTTTGAAAGAAACATATACAGGTTTTTGGAGAGGTGCCACACTGGGCACCTGGGGAGCTGTTGTTGTAGGTGGGTTAAATGCCTTGCTCAAGGGCACAACAGTATGCAATGGCATCAAGGATTTGATACCAGCAACCATCCGGTTGCCAGCTCACTTCCCGACAGATTTTTCCAGTGAGACCCGGGAATCGAACGGGCAACCCTCCGGTTACTGGCTCGCCTCTCTAACCGCTAGGCTACTTGCAGCCTACAGTTCCCCAGTTGGCCTTCAACTTGAGTTACTCAATGAGAGGGGGCAGCGCTGAGCAAGCCTGCAACGTCACATCCTGGAATAACTCAAACTATGCATGTTATGTCTCCATGGGTTCTGACTAGAGGGAGTACAGCTATGACCGGAAGTGACTTTTTCGAATTTATGCAGCAGGTTAGGATAATTAACGTGTCAGGTTAGGATGCTTAGGTTAAGGTTAGGAAAAGGGTTAGGGTTAGCTAAAATGCTCTCCTAACCTGTTACGAAAAGTAACTTCCGGTCGTAGCTGTACTCCCTCTGGTCACAACCGTCTCCATGAGACGGCCATCTTAACCGACTTCATTGACTTCAATACACTATTGGGTCTACACATAGGAATGAATGAGTGGAACGGCAGGCTGTCAAGCTCCCACTTATTCCTCTCTTTGGATTGGTGGATACATCTCGTTATTTGAATACTTTTTTGAATATTCGATGAGGGGTGTTGATGTCTACCGCCTGATTTCAATAGAGTGAGATGCTATGCTAGTCTCATGAATGCATTGACCGTCTCGAATTTCAACAGGGACAACTCCGATATAAAGTGTTTTTTCTCAAGGTTGCCGGGATGTCACGTGCATCACACTTATATTAGTACACTCATAACAACAAAGCATTACGAAACTTCTGTTAGATCAAATAAGCCTCACGAATCAAAATAGCAATACATTTTTATCTTGACTAAATTCGACACTCTCTCATTGCCCCCCATACAAAAACTCCTCACTTAATTAATGATCTGATTAACGTGGACATATTTTGGGCGGAGTAAACCCTCTCACTTCGCCTCTTCCTCTATGATACCGATGATTTGTCACCACAGATGGTTTGTTTACGTTTCTACAGTTGTGGCTAGATGTAGGCTTACAACTCTATCTAGTGGTCACGTTGGGGACCACAGTTGTTGACAATTGGGGACCACAGTTCATGACAACTGTTGCATTGTAGCTAAACCTAACCCCTTTCTTAATTTTAACCTCATTCTCCTAACCTGCAATGTTTATTATCCTAACCTGCTTTGTAAACAAACCATATGTGCTGACAAATCATTAGTATCACCACACTTTAAAATATGCTACTGTCAAGCAAATTGTCATAAAAGGCCATACTTTAAAGACATGCTTCGGAACTTTGGCGAATATAAAGTATTTTTTGGGCTGGATGTGTCAATGACAGAATTACTGTCTTACCTCAATTAGCCACAAAGTCCCTGGTTTGAAAGAGACTGTGCTGAGCCATTTTCCCTAGATTTCCCCCCAAGTGGGCGAGCCCCCTAGCAATTCAAGTTGTAGCCAATGAGATTCACCCCCTCGCCATTTGAGTGACAGCTAGCAAGATGCACACACAGCAGTGTTTGTAATGACTTGGTGCACATATCTGCACACCTAGTATGCAATTTTCAGGGACCACTTTTGGCTTGTAAGCCTACTTTCAGAACTACTGGCTAAAAAGTAAACAGAAGTACCGGAGAATCTCTTTAATAGTAGGAATATTTAGGAAAATAAAATGTCAGTGTACCATTCAGGCAAAAACAGTATGGTCTCTCAGTCTACATATACACTATTTATACAAATGTATGTGGGCACCCCTTGACATTAGTGGATTCGGCTATTTCAGCCACACCCGTTGCTGACAGGTGTATAAAATCGTGCACACAGCCATGCAATCTCCATAGCAAAAACATTGGCAGTAGAATGGCCTTACTGAAGAGCTGTGACTTTCAACATGGCACCGTCATAGGATGCCACTTTTCCAACAAGTAAGTTTGTCAAATTTCTACTCTGCTAGAGCTGCCCCGGTCAACTGTATGGCTGTTATTATGAAGTGTAAACGTCTAGGAGAAACAACGGCTCAGCCGCCAAGTGGTAGGCCACACAAGCTCACAGAACGGGACCGTTGAGTGCTGAAGCGCGTAGCGTGTCAAAATTGTCTGTCCTCGGTTGCAACACTTACAACCGAGTTCCAAACTGCCTCTGGAAGCAACGTCAGCACAATAACTGTTCGTCGGGAACTTCATGAAATGGGTTTCCATGGCTGAGCAGCCGCACACCAGACTAATATCACCATGCGGAATGCCAAGCGTCGGCTGGAGTGGTGTAAAGTTCGCCGCCATTAGACTCTGGAGCAGTGGAAACACATTCTCTGGAGTGATGAATCATGCTTCACCATCTGGTAGTCCGACGGACGAATCTGGGTTTGGTGGATGCCAGGAGAATGCTACCCACCCCAATGCATAGTGCCAACTGTAAAGTTTGGTGGAGGAGGAATAATGGTCTAGGGCTGTTTTTCATGGTTCGGGCTAGGCCCCTTAGTTCAAGTGAAGGGAAATCTTAACGCTACAGCATACAATGACGTTCTAGACGATTCTGTGCTTCCAACTTGTGGCAACAGTTTGGGTAAGGCCCTTTCCTTTCCAGAAATGGTTTGTCGAGATCGGTGTGGAAGAACTTGACTGGCCTGCACAGAGCCCTGACCTCAACCCCATCAAACACCTTTTGGATGAATTGGAACGCCGACTGCGAGCCAGGCCTAATTGCCCAACACCAGTGCCCAACCTCAGTAATGCTCTTGTGGCTGAATGAAAACAAGTTCCCGCAGCAATGTTCCAATATCTAGTGGAAAGCCTTCCCAGAAGAGTGGAGGCTGATATACCAGCAAAGGGAGGACCAACTCCATATTAATGCCCATGATTTTGGAATGAGATATTCGACAAGCAGGTGTCCACATACTTTGGTCATGTACTGTATGTTGCCAATTGCCATTGATTTGGGTATGCATAACTCGCTGTCATATTCAGTCTGATAAAGCAGTACTTCAACTTCTATGGAGATGTTGGGTGGATAGAAAGAAAGACAGGACCCAATTGTAGTAAAACAATTGTATCAGCAATGGTTCATGATCAATCAATCAATCTATCCTAACAATATAATACATGCATGATCAGTTTCTAAACAGTCTCTCTACAATAACAATACTAAACAGTTCAGAAGCAACCAGCCAAGATGAATTAAAGGTGGGAGTGATGGAAGGTACACCAACATATGGTAAGGTGACCCTTGCTCATTTCAAGGAACTCCTTGGACCAACAATAGCCCCTTGAGAAATCTGCAGCAACTTGTGTTAGTCATACAAAATGTCTTAACATCGGTAAAAGATAATACAAAATTAAGAGCAAAAAATATCATCAAAATTCTCTTTTATTACAATGCAATGTTCATCGTTGAAAAATATGTATGCAATTAAGATAGTCAATCCAAAATACTCAATGACTATGTCAATCAGAGTTGTATAACTAAATAAATATCAAAAGTACAGTGATGAATTAACCCATCTTTATGCGGGTGTAAAAAAAACAAAAATGCATCGCCAATCTTCACAAACTAAGAAGAAGTCTTTTGTAAGTTACACCATTTGTCAAGGTCCTCTTCAGAAGGTGAGCAGACCTGGCATGTTCCCTTGTAAGACACAAATCCACTACTGTGTAGTAGAGTATACATTAGGTCTGTGTACAAGGTTGCCATACCATACTCCAAGCAATAACAGTGAGACTGTTCAAGCCTGATAAGTGGAAGGTCTAGGGGGAGTTTCTCTAACATTTTGAAAGACCTGAATCTGCACACAAATGATCAACGCTCTAGTATTTACAAGATTGAGTGTATCGTCCCAGATCTGCAATCACAGATTTCACAGGGGGGACAAACACAAGATTACCAATTTCAAGGTATTTCTATTTATTCCCCCCCCCCCCCACACACAGCTACACAGAATTTATGTAAATTGTGCACATCATGAAATGAGTGCCATCATGTAGCAAACACCAAGGTGATCAGCCTGTAATTCTGATTTAAGTAAGTCTGATTTAACTAAGGTAAAAAGGCAAAAGAGAAGCTCCTCTTATCATATTGGAGCAATACCGAGTTATAACGCGCCACACTGCCGGTTGGACTATAGGTTAATTAAAAGTAAAAACATCAACACTTTAAAAACAAAAGTCTGTTAATTAGTCCGGTTTCACAAATCTGCCCAAGATGATTTTGGGCCTATTCTCCATAGTGGGAGGCAGGGTTGGCAGGTCGGTGGGGGGGGGGGGGCTGGAGGCTCCACTGCACTCAGACTGGACAAGGTGGTCATAGTAGAGGAGGTGTATCTATCACATGAGATCCAGTATCTACCCCATCACATGATGTACACCTTCTCAGCCTGGGAGAAGTTGAAGACTTCTTTGGTTCTGGGGCAGATCACCTTGTCGTCTTGGCGAATGGATAGAAGAGACTAGAAAAGGAAGGACAAATTATTAACATCAATAATGAATGAAAACAATGAATATTATTACATTGCCATTGTAAAAAAGAAACGTGTGGGATGTAGAGACTCACATTGTAACCATACACATAGCCGTTGGGCAGCATCATGGGTGGGTTGTTCTCGTTCATCACCTCCCCAGAGATTTTGCACACCAGACGGGAGTTGGCACAGTGTGCCATTGGCAGGGGCTGGGCCAGTTTGTTCAGGGACTTGCTGCACACAGGGCAGTCTGGGTTTATAGAGGTGCTATCTTCCTTATAGCACTGACTAGGAGTAGAAAGGTTAAGGGTTCAAATTTGTTAATTTTACTTTACATTCCATTACCTCACAGCTGGGGGTCTGTGGCAGAACACATTGAGACACATTTTTAAGAGTTATGTACCCTGATGTGCGGTTTTGGATAAGTAATTCACGAGGTCTGCCATCACAACCAAAAGGAGACAGAAAGCGCATCAGCAAAAAAAGCAGACGACAGAGCACTGCATGATGTTACTGCCTGAAATAGCAAAACTACAGAGCTGTGACCAGAAAGGATACGGAGTTTTGATAGCAGACAAGCCAGCCTGGAGTGTGATGGTAAACACAGAGTTGTTGCCCAGCTGATGTAATCTGTAGTTGTCATATCTGAACTGTTGGATCAGCATTTTCCAGCGGGCTTGGTCCAGGAGATCCTGTGAGGGTTGATTGACAAAGAGATAATCAGACCATTGATCATAGGCCTACAGTATTTTGACATACACAAAGACGTAGGGATGTAACGATTCACGATAGACATCGGTCCCGATCCAAATGAAGCATGCATCGGTAAGAAAACCGATTAAAATGTTATGAATCTCAAGTTCACTAAAGTTTACTCTTTTTTTCTGTCTTATTCCGAAAATAACTTGAATCTTTTCTGACTGAATTGATGCACTCTCCTTCAGCCTATCAACATTTTATGCATGTAACGGCATATGACATTGACCTACAAGTCAGATAACAACAGTGCGCACAGTGCGGGAGACGCAGCTGCTCGCGCCAACGAGAGGTAGGCCTACCCTATCCCTGTTCTAATATTCCTAGGCTACATCTGCGCGGCACCTTCAGCATTCAGATGTTTGTAAAATGGTTTTCGCAATAATAAATCATAGGCTTTATTAATTGAAGGAAAACGAATGTAATTTTCTGGGTCATTGTTACCAAATATGCTGTAAAACAACTGTTTTAGGCTACCGGAGTGGCCACAACTCACATCTTGCTGATTGCACATCTAACTGCTGATTGGGGCTTTTCAATTGCCAGGTTCCCCATACAAAATATTTTTGATAGTTATGGTTTAAACAGTCTGTGTATTTGGTGACTTTTACATGAACAGGGTAAAGGTGTCCTAACGACAGCATTTTTGCGAGCCGCACTGGTCGGAACGGGAGAAGAGAGCAGCTCTCCTCTGTAAAGTTCCAAACGGTCAAAACCATTCGCTTTTGAGACATGGGTGAAATCCAAAGCTGTATTGTATTAATTGGCTATGTACAATGCCTTCATAAAGTATTCATACCCCTTGACTTATTCCACAATTTGTTGTGTTACAGCCTGAATTCAGAATTGATTAATGACCTAGTGAAATTTGTGAAAATATTTTGAAAATGAAATACAGAAATAGCTCATTTACATAACTATTCACACCCCTGAGTCAATACATGTTAGAATCAACTTTGGCAGCGATTACAGCGGTGAGTCTTTCTGGGTAAGTCTAAGAGCTTTGCACACCTGGATTGTACAATATTTGCACATTATTATTTCAAGCTCTGTCAAGTTGGCTGTTGATCATTGCTAGACAGCAATCTAAGTCTTGCAATATATTTTCGATTTACACTACCAGTCAAAAGTTTGGACAAACCTACTCATTCAAGGGTTTTTCTTTATTTGCACAATTTTTTACATTGTAGAATAATAGTGAAGACATCAAAACTATGAAATAACACATATGGAATCATGTAGTAACCAAAAAAGTGTTAAACAAATCAAAATATATTTTATATTTGAGATTCTTCAAAGTAGACACCCTTTGCCTTGATGACAGCTTTGTACACTCTTGGCATTCTCTCAAACAGCATCATGAGGTAGTCACTTGGAATGCATTTCAATTAACAGGTGTGCCAGTCGAGGTATACCAAACCTGTTTTGATATTCTCAGAGGACCGTTATTAGCATGTTTTAACCACTCCTATGTAAATGGTAGATTATCAGACACTCAAGAAGAAGGTCTGATTTAATTATTACTGAAACAGGATACAAGTGGAAAATATAAAGATCCAGTCCATTTAAAAAATTGGAGGCCCCTCACACTTCAGGGTTGTGATGCAAATATTCTAGCAAAATGTATAGCACATAGAATTAAAAAGGTATTGTCGGACATTATTCATTCTAATCAGACAGATTTTTTACATGTACGATACATTGGAGATAATACACTGCTCAAAAAAATAAAGGGAACACTTAAACAACACATCCTAGATCTGAATGAATGAAATAATCTTATTAAATACTTTTTTCTTTACATAGTTGAATGTGCTGACAACAAAATTATCAATGGAAATCAAATGTATCAACCCATGGAGGTCTGGATTTGGAGTCACCCTCAAAATTAGTAATGTCCAAATCCATGTAATGTCCTTAAAACAAGTCAAAATGAGGCTCAGTAGTGTGTGTGGCCTCCACGTGCCTGTATGACCTCCCTACAACGCCTGGGCATGCTCCTGATGAGGTGGCAGATGGTCTCCTGAGGGATCTCCTCCCAGACCTGGACTAAAGTATCCGCCAACTCCTGGAGAGTCTGTGGTGCAACGTGGCGTTGGTGGATGGAGCGAGACATGATGTCCCAGATGTGCTCAATTGGATTCAGGTCTGGGGAACGGGCGGGCCAGTCCATAGCGTCAATGCCTTCCTCTTGCAGGAACTGCTGACACACTCCAGCCACATGAGGTCTAGCATTGTCTTGCATTAGGAGGAACCCAGTGCCAACCGCACCAGCATATGGTCTCACAAGGGGTCTGAGGATCTCATCTCGGTACCTAATGGCAGTCAGGCTACGTCTGGCGAGCACATGGAGGGCTGTGCGGCCCCCCAAAGAAATGCCACCCCATACCATGACTGACCCACTGCCAAACCGGTCATGCTGGAGGATGTTGCAGGCAGCAGAACGTTCTCCACGGTGTCTCCAGACACTGTCACGTCTGTCACATGTGCTCAGTGTGAACCTGCTTTCATCTGTGAAGAGCACAGGGCGCCAGTGGCGAATTTGCCAATCTTGGTGTTCTCTGGCAAATGCCAAACGTCCTGCATGGTGTTGGGCTGTAAGCACAACCCCCACCTGTGGACGTCGGGCCCTCATACCACCCTCATGGAGTCTGTTTCTGACCGTTTGAGCAGACACATGCACATTTGTGGCCTGCTGGAGGTCATTTTGCAGGGCTCTGGCAGTGCTCCTCCTGCTCCTCCTTGCACAAAGGCGGAGGTAGCAGTCCTGCTGCTGGGTTGTTGCCCTCCTACAGCCTCCTCCACGTCTCCTGATGTACTGGCCTGTCTCCTGGTAGCGTCTCCATGCTCTGGACACTACGCTGACAGACACAGCAAACCTTCTTGCCACAGCTCCCATTGATGTGCCATCCTGGATGAGCTGCACTACCTGAGCCACTTGTGTGGGTTGTAGACTCCGTCTCATTCTACCACTAGAGTGAAAGCACCGCCAGCATTCAAAAGTGACCAAAACATCAGCCAGGAAGAATAGGAACTGAGAAGTGGTCTGTGGTCTCCACCTGCAGAACCACTTCTTTATTGGGGGTGTCTTGCTAATTGCCTATAATTTCCACCTGTTGTCTATTCCATTTGCACAACAGCATGTGAAATTTATTGTCAATCAGTGTTGCTTCCTAAGTGGACAGTTTGATTTCACAGAAGTGTGATTGACTTGGAGTTACATTGTGTTGTTTAAGTGTTCCCTTAATTTTTTTGAGCAGTGTATAAGGCAAGTACTGGAAACAATAGAACACTATGAAAATCTGGGAAACCAGGCCTGCTATTCATAGCAGACTTTGAAAAGGCATTTGATAAAGTACGACTGGGGTTTATACAGTGAGGGAAAAAAGTATTTGATCCCCTGCTGATTTTGTATGTTTGCCCACTGACAAAGAAATGATCAGTCTATAATTTTAATGGTAGGTTTATTTGAACAGTGAGAAACAGAATAACAACAAAAAAATCCAGAAAAACGCATGTCAAAAATGTTATAAATTGATTTGCATTTTAATGAGGGAAATAAGTATTTTACCCCCTCTCAATCAGAAAGATTTCTGGCTCCCAGGTGTCTTTTATACAGGTAACGAGCTGAGATTAGGAGCACACTCTTAAAGGGAGTGCTCCTAATCTCAGCTTGTTACCTGTATAAAAGACACCAGTCCACAGAAGCAATCAATCAATCAGATTCCAAACTCTCCACCATGGCCAAGACCAAAGAGCTCTCCAAGGATGTCAGGGACAAGATTGTAGACCTACACAAGGCTGGAATGGGCTACAAGACCATCGCCAAGCAGCTTGGTGAGAAGGCAACAACTATTAGAAAATGGAAGAAGTTCAAGATGACGGTCAATCACCCTCGGTCTGGGGCTCCATGCAAGATCTCACCTCGTGGGGCATCAATGATCATGAGGAAGGTGAGGGATCAGCCCAGAACTACACGGCAGGACCTGGTAAAATGACCTGAAGAGAGCTGGGACCACAGTCTCAAAGAAAACCATTAGTAACACACTACGCCGTCATGGATTAAAATCCTGCAGCGCACGCAAGGTCCCCCTGCTCAAGCCAGCGCATGTCCAGGCCCGTCTGAAGTTTGTCAATGACCATCTGGATGATCCAGAGGAGGAATGGGAGAAGGTCATGTGGTCTGATGAGACAAAAATTGAGCTTTTTTGTCTAAACTCCACTCGCCGTGTTTGGAGGAAGAAGAAGGATGAGTACAACCCCAAGAACACCATCCCAACCGTGAAGCATGGAGGTGGAAACATCATTCTTTGGGGATGCTTTTCTGCAAAGGGGACAGGACGACTGCACCGTATTGAGGGGAGGATGGATGGGGCCATGTATCGCGAGATCTTGGCCAACAACCTCCTTCCCTCAGTAAGAGCATTGAAGATGGGTCGTGGCTGGGTCTTCCAGCATGACAACGACCCGAAACACACAGCCAGGGCAACTAAGGAGTGGCTCCGTAAGAAGCATCTCAAGGTCCTGGAGTGGCCTAGCCAGTCTCCAGACCTGAACCCAATAGAAAATCTTTGGAGGGAGCTGAAAGTCCGTATTGCCCAGCAACATCCCCGAAACCTGAATGATCTGGAGAAGGTCTATATGGAGGAGTGGGCCAAAATCCCTGCTGCAGTGTATGCAAACCTGGTAAAGACCTACAGGAAATGTATGATCTCTGTAATTGCAAACAAAGGTTGCTGTACCAAATATTAAGTTCTGCTTTTCTGATGTATCAAATACTTATGTCATGCAATAAAATTCAAATTAATTACTTAAAAATCATACAATGTGATTTTCTGGATTTTTGTTTTAGATTCCATCTCTCACAGTTGAAGTGTAGCTATGATAAAAATGACAGACCTCTACATGCTTTTAAGTAGGAAAACCTGCAAAATCGGCAGTGTATCAAATACTTGTTCTCCCCACTGTATAGGTTATAGGTTGAGAGCTTTTGAGAAAGAGCACAGTTAGAAAGATATGGCATATAGAAGCAAACCAGATGGACATCATGAAAACGATCGGAGAGGTCAAGGGTAGAGGAAGTTCAATGGTAAATACAAACAAAATATAATTATTGTAAAATTGACTGTGTCCATAAAATGTATATAGCATGTATAAGCTGGAAGTAGAGAACTAAGCATTGTGGTTCACTGGTTTACTCCAATCAGGGAAGGGGTGGTGGGGTTGGAAAGTAAATAAAGGGAAATATATATATTTTTAAAGGGTATGTATATATACAGTTGAAGTCGGAAATTTACATACAGTGGGGGAAAAAAGTATTTAGTCAGCCACCAATTGTGCAAGTTCTCCCACTTAAAAAGATGAGAGAGGCCTGTAATTTTCATCATAGGTACACGTCAACTATGACAGACAAATTGAGGAAAAAAACCCAGAAAATCACATTGTAGGATTTTTTATGAATTTATTTGCAAATTATGGTGGAAAATAAGTATTTGGTCACCTACAAACAAGCAAGGTTTCTGGCTCTCACAGACCTGTAACTTCTTCTTTAAGAGGCTCCTCTGTCCTCCACTCGTTACCTGTATTAATGGCACCTGTTTGAACTTGTTATCAGTATAAAAGACACCTGTCCACAACCTCAAACAGTCACACACCAAACTCCACTATGGCCAAGACCAAAGAGCTGTCAAAGGACACCAGAAACAAACTTGTAGACCTGCACCAGGCTGGGAAGACTGAATCTGCAATAGGTAAGCAGCTTGGTTTGAAGAAATCAACTGTGGGAGCAATTATTAGGAAATGGAAGACATACAAGACCACTGATAATCTCCCTCGATCTGGGGCTCCACGCAAGATCTCAACCCGTGGGGTCAAAATGATCACAAGAACGGTGAGCAAAAATCCCAGAACCACACGGGGGGACCTAGTGAATGACCTGCAGAGAGCTGGGACCAAAGTAACAAAGCCTACCATCAGTAACACACTACGCCGCCAGGGACTCAAATCCTGCAGTGCAAGACGTGTCCCCCTGCTTAAGCCAGTACATGTCCAGGCCCATCTGAAGTTTGCTAGAGTGCATTTGGATGATCCAGAAGAGGATTGGGAGAATGTCATATGGTCAGATGAAACCAAAATATAACTTTTTGGTAAAAACTCAACTCGTCGTGTTTGGAGGACAAAGAATGCTGAGTTGCATCCAAAGAACACCATACCTACTGTGAAGCATGGGGGTGGAAACATCATGCTTTGGGGCTGTTTTTCTGCAAAGGGACCAGGACGACTGATCCGTGTAAAGGAAAGAATGAATGGGGCCATGTATCGTGAGATTTTGAGTGAAAACCTCCTACCATCAGCAAGGGCATTGAAGATGAAACGTGGCTGGGTCTTTCAGCATGACAATGATCCCAAACACACCGCCCGGGCAACGAAGGAGTGGCTTCGTAAGAAGCATTTCAAGGTCCTGGAGTGGCCTAGCCAGTCTCCAGATCTCAACCCCATAGAAAATCTTTGGAGGGAGTTGAAAGTCCGTGTTGCCCAGCGACAGCCCCAAAACATCACTGCTCTAGAGGAGATCTGCATGGAGGAATGGGCCAAAATACCAGCAACAGTGTGTGAAAACCTTGTGAAGACTTACAGAAAACGTTTGACCTGTGTCATTGCCAACAAAGGGTATATAACAAAGTATTGAGAAACTTTTGTTATTGACCAAATACTTATTTTCCACCATAATTTGCAAATAAATTCATAAAAAATCCTACAATGTGATTTTCTGGATTTTTCTTTCTCATTTTGTCTGTCATAGTTGACGTGTGCCTATGGTGAAAATTACAGGCCTCTCTCATCTTTTTAAGTGGGAGAACTTGCACAATTGGTGGCTGACTAAATACTTTTTTTCCCCACTGTACACCTTAGCTAAATACATTTAAACTCAGTTTTTCACAATTCCAGACATTTAATCCTAGTAAAGATGTATTTTTTCCTTTTTTTTTTTGTCATTTAGCAGACGCTCTTATCCAGACTTACAGGGGCAATTAGAGTTAAGTGCCTTGCTCAAGGGCACATCGACAGATATTTCACCTAGTCGGCTCGGGGATTAGAACCAGCGACCTTTCGGTTACTGGCACAACGCTCTTAACCACTAAGCTACCTGCCGTCTTAGGTCAGTTAGGACCACCACTTTATTTTAAGAATGTTAAATGTCAGAATAATAGTAGAGAGAGATTTATTTCAGCTTTTATTTCTTTCATCACATTCCCAGTGGGTCAGAAGTTTACATACACTCAATTAGAATTTGGTAGCATTGTCTTTAAATTGTTTAACTTGGGTCAAACGTTTCGGGTAGCCTTCCACAAGCTTCCCACAATAAGTTGGGTGAATTTTGGCCCATTCCTCCTGACAGAGCTGGTGTAACTGAGTCAGGTTTGTAGGCCTCCTTGATCGCACAGGCTTTTTCAGTTCTGCCCACAAATGTTCTATAGGATTGAGGTCAGGGCTTTGTGATAGCCACTCCAATACCTTGACTTTGTTGTCCTTAAGACATTTTGCCACAACTTTGGAAGTATGCTTGGGGTCATTGTCCATTTGGAAGACCCATTTGCGACCAAGCTTTAACTTCCTGACTGATATATTGAGATGTTGCTTCAATACACAGTGCCTTGCAAAAGTATTCATCCCCCTTGGCGTTTTTCCTATTTTGTTGCATTATAACCCGTCATTTAAATTGATTTTTATTTGGATTTCATGTAATGGACCTACACAAAATAGACCAAATTTGTGAAGTGAAATGAAAAAAATAACTTGCTTCATAAAATTCAAAAAAATAAATAACGGAAAAGTGGTGCGTGCATATGTATTCACCCCCTTTGCTATGAAGCCCCTAAATAAGATCTGGTGCAACCAATTACCTTCAGAAGTCACATAATTAGTTTAATAAAGTCCACCTGTGTGCAATCTAAGTGTCATGTGATCTGTCACATGATCTCAGTATATATACTCACCTGTTCTGATAGGCCCCACTAAGCAACACCACTAAGCAAGCGGCACCAACAAGCAAGCGACACCATGAAGACCAAGGAGCTCTCCAAACAGGTCAGCGACAAAGTTGTGGAGAAGCACAGATCAGTGTTGGGTTATAAGAAAATATCAGAAACGTTGAACATCCAACGGAGCACCATTAAAGCCATTATTAAAAAATTGAAAGAATATGGCACCACAACAAACCTGCCAAGAGAGGACCGCCCACCAAAACTCACGGCCCAGGCAAGGAGAGCATTAATCAGAGAGGCAACAAAGAGACCAAACATAACCCTGAAGGAGCTGCAAAGCTCCACAGCGGAGATTTGAGTATCTGTCCATAGGATCACTTTAAACCGTACACTCCACAGAGTTGGGATTTACGGAAGAGTGGCCAGAAAAAAGCCATTGCTTAAAGAAAAAAATAAGCAAACACGTTTGGTGTTCGCCAAAAGGCATGTGGGAGACTCCCCAAACATATGGAAGAAGGTACTCTGGTCAGATGAGACTAAAATTGAGCATTTTGGCCATCAAGGAAAACGCGCAAACCCAATACCTCTCATCACCCCGAGAACACCAAACTGGTCAGAATTGAAGGAATGATGAATGGCGCTAAATACAGGGAAATTCTTGAGGGAAACCTGTTTCAATCTTACAGAGATTTGAGACTGGGACGGAGGTTCACCTTCCAGCAGGACAATGACCCTAAGCATACTGCTAAAGCAACACTTGAGTGGTTTAAGGGGAAACATTTAAATGTATTGGAAGGGCCTAGTCAAAGGCCAGACTTCAATCCAATTGAGAATCGGTGGTATGACTTAAAGATTGCAGTACACCAGCAGAGCCCATCTAACTTGAAGAAGCTGGAGCAGTTTTGCCTTGAAGAATGGGCAAAAATCCCAGTGGCTAGATGTGCCAAGCTTATAGAGACATACCCCAAGAGACTTGCAGCAGTAATTGCTGCAAAAGGTGGCTCTACAAATTATTGACTTTGGGGGGGGGGGGGGGGGGTGAATAGTTATGCACGCTCAAGTTCAGTTTTTTTCTCTTATTTCTAGTATGTTTCGCAATACAAAATATTTTGCATCTTTAAGTGGTAGGCATGTTGTGTAAATCGAATGATACAAACCCTCAAAAAATCAATTTTAATTCCAGGTTGTAAGGCAACAAATTAGGAAAAATGCCAAGGGGGGTGAATACTTTCGCAAGCCACTGTATCCACATAATTTTCTTTCCTCATGATGCCATCTATTTTGTGAAGTGCACCAGTCCCTCCTGCAGCAAAGCACCCCCACAGCATGATGCTGCCACCCCCGTGCTTCAAGGTTGGGATGGTGTTCTTCGGCTTGCAAGCCGTCACCTTTTTCCTCCAAACATAACGATGGTCATTATGGCCAAACAGTTCTATTTTTGTTACATCAGACCAGACATTTCTCCAAAAAGTACGATCTTTGTCCCCATGTGCAGTTGCAAACCGTAGTCTTACTTTTTTATGGCGGTTTTGGAGCAGTGGCTTCTTCCTTGCTGAGCGGTCTTTCAGGTTATGTCGATATAGGACTTGTTGTACTGTGGATATAGATACTTTTCTACCTGTTTCCTCCAGCATCTTCACAAGGTCCTTTGCTGTTGTTCTGGGATTGATTTGCGCTTTTTGCACCAAAGTACATTCATCTCTAGGAGACAGAACGCGTCTTCTTCCTGAGCGGTATGACGGCTGCCTGGTCCCATTGTGTTTATACTTGCATACTATTGTTTGTACAGATGAACGTGGTACCTTCAGGCATTTGGCAATTGCTCCAAAGGATGAACCAGACTTCTGGAGGTTTACAATGTTTTTTTCTGAGGTCTTGGCTGATTTCTTTTGATTTTCCCATTTTTGAAATACATCCACAGGTACACCTCCAATTGACTCAAATGATGTCAATTAGCCTATCAGAAGCTTTTAAAGCTATGACATCATTTTCTGGAATTTTCCAAGCTGTTTAAAGGCACAGTCAACATAGTTTATGTAAACTTCTGACCCACTGGAATTGTGATACAGTGAATTATAAGTGAAATAATCTGTCTGTAAACAATTGTTGGAAAACTTACTTGTGTCATGCACAAAGTAGATGTCCTAACTGACTTGCCAAAACTATAGTTTGTTAACAAGACATTTGTGGAGTGGTTGAAAAACGAGTTTTAATGACTCCAACCTAAGTATATGTAAACTTCCGACTTCAACTGTATGTATGTATATGTATTTATATGTATGTGTATATATATATATATATATATATATATATATATATATATATATATATATATATATGCGAGAAAAGAAACATATGGGGGATTGGAAGTGATGCAGACAATTACATTAATGGAAGTTACAATCTATCTGCAATATTAAAGCTGATCAGCTGGGGGGGGGGTATACAGAAGATAGCCCTATGTAGTAAAAGACCAAGTCCATATTATGGCAAGAACAGCTCAAATAAGCAAAGACAAATGACAGTCCATCATTACCTTAAGACATTTAAGAACTTTGAAAGTTTCTTCAAGTGCAGTCGCAAAAACCATCAAGCGCTATGATGAAACTGGCTCTCATGAGGACCGCCACAGGAATGGAAGACCAAAAGTTACTTCTGCTGTAGAGGATAAGTTCATTAGAGTTACCAGCCTCAGACATTGCAGCCCAAATAAATTATTCATAGAGTTCAAGTAACAGACACATCTCAACATCAACTGTTCAGAGGGGACTGCGTGAATCAGGCCTTCATGGTCGAATTGCTGCAAAAAAAAACACTACTGAAGGACACAAATAAGAAGAAGAGACCTGCTTGGACCAAGAAACACGAGCAATGGACATTAGAACGGTGGAAATCTGTCTTTTAGTCTGGAGTCCCAATTGGAGATTTTTGGTACAAACCGCCTTGTCTTTGTGAGACGGTGTGGGTGAACGGATGATCTCCGCATGTGTAGTTCCCACCGTGAAGCATGGAGGAGGTGGTGTTATGGTGTGGGGGTGCTTTGCTGGTGACACTGTCAGGGATTTATTTAGAATTCAAGACACACTTAACCAGCATGGCTACCACAGCATTCTGCAGTGATACACCATCCCATCTGGTTTGGGCTTAGAGGGACTATCATTTGTTTTTCAACAGGACAATGACCTAACACACCTCCAGGCTGTGTAAGGGCTATTTGACCAATTAGGAGAGTGATGGAGTGCTGCATCAGATGACCTGGCCTCCACATTCCCCCGACCTCAACCCAATTGAGATGGTTTGAGATGAGTCGAACAGCAGAGTGAAGGAAAAGCAGCCAACAAGTGCTCAACATATGTGGGAACTCCTTCAAGACTGTTAGAAAAGCATTCCAGGTGAAGCTGGTTGAGAGAATGCTAAGAGTGTGCAAAGCTGTCATCAAGGCAAAGGGTGGCTATTTGAAGAATCTCAAATATATTTTGACTTGTTTAACACTTTTCTGATTACTACATAATTCCATGTGTTATTTCATAGTTTTGATGTCTACACTATTATTCTACATTGTAAAAAATAGTACAAATTAAGAAAAACCTGTGAAGGAGTAGGTGTGTCCAAACTTTTGACTGGTACTGTAAGTCAAAACTGTAACTAGGCCACTCAGGAACATTCAATGTCATCTTGGTTAGCAACTCCAGTGTATATTTGGCCTTTTTTTTTTAGGTTATTGTCCTGCTGAAAGGTGGATTTCTCTCCCAGTGCCTATTGGAAAGCAATCAACCAGGTTTTCCTCCTCTTTGCCTTTGCTTAGCTCGATTCTGTTTGTTTTTTTTATCCTAAAAAAAGTCCCTAGTCCTTGCCGATGACAAGCATACCCATAACACGATGCAGCCACCACCATGCTTGAAAATATGTAGAATGTTAAGGCAGCCGCATGCTTCCCAACCGAAACAGTTTGTGCATATATAATGACGACATTTTGGGGCGTTTTGGTTTTCAGCTAGGGTTTTTTCGGCTGTTTAGGCACAAAACATTTTCTCAAGGCCAGCCTAAGTTCGGGAGCCAAAGTCTACGCCTCTTCGTCCGTGATTGGTCAACTGTAGGGGTGATGCAAGTTTCTTCTTCTTGTCGATTCAGCCCGAAACTCAGTGTGGATTCAACATGGCGAACAACAACTCGATTGACTGAGGTGGTGGAGAAGTACCTTCACCAATACGATTCTAGCCATGAATGTATTATATAAAGACCAGCATGTAAATGCCAATTAATTTAGGGAGATTGCGGAGACGCTGGGCTCCGACCCAACTACTTGTTCGAAAAAGTGGAGTAGGGTTCGCAACAAGGATCGCAGTGGAGATGCTGGTGGAAAGGCTACTCCAGAAATGTTGCTGCCTGCTTGTTTGGCACGTGAAGACTGAAAGCAACATATAGTCTTCACAAAAGGATGAGCTATGTTGTTGTATTTTCTATTGTAGTCGATAAAAAGAGTAGCCATGTTTTGCTAACAACAGCTAGTGCTAGCTACTTGGCTGGCTAATGGCTAGCTAGCCTAGCAGCAGAGAAAGCAAGCCAACCAACTAAAGATCTTTGCAACTTTTGAACAAACATCATTTTGTCAGAGAAAGAAAATCATAAGCTTTAAGACTGGTAACACCGAAGTCAAAAGTTTTGTAGCAAGGTCCAACTAGTCAAAATGTTGCAAACGTTTGAGCAGATTTGAGTAGCTAGGCCAGGCCTACTCAACTCTGCTCAAACATATAGTCTATTGTAGTTTGATATGTTCATTGATCATTTGGATGTGTACTAAATAGCCATCTAATTTATTTTTCAAGGCACAAACACCAGTGAATGGAGACAGTACCTGGTTGTTCTCTGCACCCCAGCGCTGCCTGTTCACCGGCCCCAAGCACTACCTCTGCTCCCAGTACTGACTGGTTATTGGCCCCCAGCCCATCTCCCTCACTGAGCTGCCGTGCACAATTAGAAACAATCTCCATGCAGATCCTGGGAAGCTCTATCCTGACTATCACCTCCAATACCTACTCCACTGGCTTGCTCCTCACCAATGCCACAGAGCTGCAGCAGTAGTACGAAGGGTGTGAGAAGAAGGGAGAAAAGAGCTGCAGACTCAGCCCTTGACACATCACTCGCTAAGGCATTGAAGTCAGATCTCAAGATCAGGAGATGGTCATGCACCGAGCCACCAGCTTGTACCAGAGTTAAATACATAAAAATAACTTCAGACTCTCCTTTACCGATCCCCTTTCCTCTCTTACTTTTTCCCCCTCTCTTATTCTCTCCACAGGGCCCTGCACCTATAGCTGATTTCATGGATGAACTCCGCCCAAAACTCAGGAAGGAATTCGATCACCAGCTGCATGAGTTGGTCATGACTTCAAGAAGAGGACATGGACCGAACGACTGGGACCACAATGAAATTAACAACTTGTTCTGTTGTTGTTCAGACATCTCAGGAGTCAGACACTAATCACTTTCACTTTATTCCAGACACTTTTGTTGTTTACATGTCTGTTCATAGCAGACACTGTTTTACTATTGTTCCAAAATATTTATTACTTTTGTATTGTGGTTTACTTTCAACGCCCAGAAGCAAGAAAAGGTTTTGTGTGCTGAAAAAGTTACGTTGGCATTTCTTCATCTCAATACAAGTTGTTTCAATGCATTCTATTTGAACATCAAGTGCTGACAACGTACAGAAGAGCTGTGTGCCACAGACTTTACAGGCTTCCATCTACTTGTGGCATAGTTCAATCTAATCTTAATTACTCCACACAGACATCATAATCAGGTTTCATTTTATTAACAAGATTTAAAAAAAACTCTACATTTTAGTACAAAGTACTTTGGTTCACTGAGTCCATCAAGGGGTGTGTGTGTGTGAGCAGTCAAAACAAAGATATATTCTGCATCATTGATGGACTTGGGTTGAGTAGTCCTCTCCTAACCATGTCTTCCTGCCATGGAAGAGCTTCCCACTTGTTTAACCTGCAAGCCGTGTCACCCTGGCGCGAATGTCTCCCTGGTTCATGGGGATTGTTGTCCCCTGTCACAACCCTCTTCCACTCTCCAGGTTGGTAGTTGCCAGAAGGGAGGTGTGTGTCAACAACAGCGGGAGGCACGTATCTTGCGTTTGGCTCATGTGCTTCATCCGTGGAGGACAGGTAGTTGTGGAGGGCCACACATGACCTTAGCCTTTTCATTCCTTTTCATTCCATTCACTCCATTAGGCGACCAAGAATCCTCATCTTTGCAGCCATGACGCTGAATGCATTCTCTGACTCTCCGACAACTAGTGGCGGTAGTTCCAGGTACCCTCAGGTTCATTGAGACGGACACCTGTGAGTGAGAGGTAACAAGAGAAAGTCAGATATAATATACACATATGGTAAACAAAAAAAATACCATACTATTTTCCAGAAACCATATTCCAAGTGCCTTGATAAAATGGCATTCATCATAGAGGTGAATACATGTATGCATTAAAAAGGGAAATTAGAAACAGAAAAAGTGAAATTGTTTCGAACATTCTATTATCAACATACCTGAATAAGGGCGCATGAGGTTCTCATGTAGGGGGAAAGCTATCTCCCAGGAAAACATATGGACTTCGCATTGTGGTAACTGGCAGGATAGCTTGCGGTGGTAAATCAAGGGTCTCCTGCAGCAATTTGGACCCAAAAGAACTCTTGAAACACTCCACCATAGCTCTCTCGGCCATACAGTGGGGGAAAAAAGTATTTAGTCAGCCACCAATTGTGCAAGTTCTCCCACTTAAAAAGACGAGAGAGGCCTGTAATTTTCATCATAGGTACACGTCAACTATGACAGACAAATTGAGAAGAAAAAAAATCCAGAAAATCACATTGTAGGATTTTTAATGAATTTATTTGCAAATTATGGTGGAAAATAAGTATTTGGTCACCTACAAACAAGCAAGATTTCTGGCTCTCACAGACCTGTAACTTCTTCTTTAAGAGGCTCCTCTGTCCTCCACTCGTTACCTGTATTAATGGCACCTGTTTGAACTTGTTATCAGTATAAAAGACACCTGTCCACAACCTCAAACAGTCACACTCCAAACTCCACTATGGCCAAGACCAAAGAGCTGTCAAAGGACACCAGAAACAAAATTGTAGACCTGCACCAGACTGGGAAGACTGAATCTGCAATA
This sequence comes from Coregonus lavaretus, assembly GCF_964263955.1. NCBI lineage: Eukaryota > Metazoa > Chordata > Actinopteri > Salmoniformes > Salmonidae > Coregonus > Coregonus lavaretus. The sequence goes on from NC_140019.1 coordinate 3,666,487, forward strand.
GGTAAGCAGCTTGGTTTGAAGAAATCAACTGTGGGAGCAATTATTGGGAAATGGAAGACATACAAGACCACTGATAATCTCCCTCGATCTGGGGCTCCACGCAAGATCTCACCCCGTGGGGTCAAAATGATCACAAGAACGGTGAGCAAAAATCCCAGAACCACACGGGGGGACCTAGTGAATGACCTGCAGAGAGCTGGGACCAAAGTAACAAAGCCTACCATCAGTAACACACTACGCCGCCAGGGACTCAAATCCTGCAGTGCCAGACGTGTCCCCCTGCTTAAGCCAGTACATGTCCAGGCCCGCCTGAAGTTTGCTAGAGTGCATTTGGATGATCCAGAAGAGGATTGGGAGAATGTCATATGGTCAGATGAAACCAAAATAGAACTTTTTGGTAAAAACTCAACTCGTCGTGTTTGGAGGACAAAGAATGCTGAGTTGCATCCAAAGAACACCATACCTACTGTGAAGCATGGGGGTGGAAACATCATGCTTTGGGGCTGTTTTTCTGCAAAGGGACCAGGACGACTGATCCGTGTAAAGGAAAGAATGAATGGGGCCATGTATCGTGAGATTTTGAGTGAAAACCTCCTTCCATCAGCAAGGGCATTGAAGATGAAACGTGGCTAGGTCTTTCAGCATGACAATGATCCCAAACACACCACCCGGGCAACAAAGGAGTGGCATTTCAAGGTCCTGGAGTGGCCTAGCCAGTCTCCAGATCTCAACCCCATAGAAAATCTTTGGAGGGAGTTGAAAGTCTGTGTTGCCCAGCGACAGCCCCAAAACATCACTGCTCTAGAGGAGATCTGCATGGAGGAATGGGCCAAAATACCAGCAACAGTGTGTGAAAACCTTGTGAAGACTTACAGGAAACGTTTGACCTGTGTCATTGCCAACAAAGGGTTATATTATATTTTTATTATTATATTATTATATTATTATATTATTATATTATAAAGGGTATATAACAAAGTATTGAGAAACTTTTGTTATTGACCAAATACTTATTTTCCACCATAATTTGCAAATAAATTCATTACAAATCCTACAATGTGATTTTCTGGATTTTTTTTTCTCATTTTGTCTGTCATAGTTGACGTGTACCTACGATGAAAATTACAGGCCTCTCTCATCTTTTTAAGTGGGAGAACTTGCACAATTGGTGGCTGACTAAATACTTTTTTTCCCCACTATATGCCCCTACATCCACAATTGTGAACCTGTAGCGGCATCTTCTCGGTCTCCGTATGTCGCCTATTATATGTGTTGCTAGGTACATCAAATCTAGTAGATCCCGGGCAATTCACACAACTCCAGTCAAGTGTCTCTGTGTACACTTATTCTCCTGCATGTGTCTTCCTTGTTTGGCCGTAGATGTCTATTACCAGCTCATCACCCTCTACTGTACCGGGGTAATATTAACTTTTTTTTGTGTGCAAGCGAACATCTTTTTAGGGAGCATGCGAGCACCCACCCCCCTCTAATCTGATAGTGGTAGATGCTCAGTCTGCCATATGCCTCAGCTCACACACACACACTACAAAATTCTCACATACACAGCTCAGAGAAGTCAGCTCAGACAGATCCAGCTCAGCTCCTGAGCTCCATGAGGATAAGATATTAATTTAGAATGAAAAATTAATGTGTTCATGCAACAATTGTTAGTGCATCGAATCATGTCGAACTGCATCCAATAGTTTCAAATTAAAAGTATCGTTCCTATATCGGAGTCCATGTATCTAGATGCGTATCGAATCGTGCTTGTAAGGAAAGGGGGATACCTAGTCAGTTGTACAACTGAATGCATTCAAATGAAAATGGGTCTTCCGCATTTAACCCAACCCTACAAAGGCATATGCGTGCGCACACACACCCACACTACAGATCACTACTATGGTATTACCTTATAAGGGGAGATATGGGTGTCTGAGGGGAACGCCAGCATGCCCATCACCTGCCGCACCTCGTCCAGCTGACCCCCCTCTGCTTGGCTGAAGTGCTTCCGTGCATGTCTGTGAAAAACATGGATCATGATTGTTCACATTTCAACTATGAATATGTTGTTTCAACATTAACCTGAATATTTTAATACAGGATGTGCTATGTCAGTATAAACGGTTTCCTACCTGACAGCGTCCATGCGCTTGTTCTGTCGGATGAGCTCAATAAACTCCTGGATTCGCAGACTAAACTCCAAGCAGCTCTGGAAGGAGAAGCATCAATGAGTTTATACATAACATAATGTATGAGACACTGCCATCATCTTCTACTAACAGACATGGCATAATCCCCCAGCTCACCTTCATCTTGCGGAGGCGTGACTTGTTGTCATGGCACCAGGCCAAACAGGTGGCTGTTTCCTGTCGCTCCAGTGACTCCTCCACCTCTTTGGCTGTGAGGAACATCTCAATGTTGACCAGGTCCTGTAGGACAGGGAGAAAGCGGGGTTATGTCAAATAGAGACAGCACATGTAGTTCTCTAAACAATTTAAATACTAGGAGCACTACAAGCAATTGGACACCACAGAAGTCTCTTGCTGTAAGGAATAAGGAACTAGATTGTAGCATCCATGAATATAAGATGACATGTTGACAGATAGAAGTGGGATGCACCTCGATGCCACTTTGCCGTGCCAGTTTGACTGCTGTGTTGTAATAGCCACACCGCAGCAAGTGTTCTACCATCATGCGGTCCATTCGTTTCTTCTTCCAGACGTTGACACCTGCTGGCTGGTCGCTGCTATGTTCCTTCAGGTGTTCAATCCTCCGCTTACACAGCTTAGCACTCTCATCCTCAGCCTGGATGGACTCAGCAGCCTACACAACATCCACCATTTAGATTTTGTATACTTACTGCATGCAGTATCTCTGCTCTGCTGGGTCCTCTCTTTCTATTGTATTTTACTGCTATATTTTTCTACTAACTTTCATGTTGATTAATCATTATTCTGTCTTGGAAATCACTCAATAAACATATACAAGATGTGACATGTGCTTGGATTTGAAAACATGTAAAGTTGGCTTAACTTTCAGCAATTCTCCCTGAAATAGCAGTAGCTAAGCTATTTGGGTTGGAGGAGGAATGCCATAAAAAAAATACCTGCACAGCATTCCAATGCTAATTCTTCTGAGAGCAACTGGGTGAACCTACCTTTCTCTTCAGGGCATTGAGCTTCTCCACCACCCCATCCAGAAGGGACACCACAGAATCCACCACTGGGAAACTGCTGAGGGTCTTCTCCAGCTCCGCCACCACCATGGTTACGTGACTCGTCTCCCGGTCAATGTTCTTCTGTGCAGCTCTGAAGCGCTTGTTCAGAGTTTCATATGGTACCTGTACAAATGAACAATGCAAAACCTAAGTGAGGTGGTTTCGGTAGTACATTCTGACCATCTAATAATCATTCTTTGGCTGAAGTTTCCAATTATTTGACCCATAACTTGTTGAGAACATATCCTCCAATATATAACACTTTCCAACCAATCACTAAGGCATCAACACAGAATAGAAATCTTACATAACCGTCTAATTATGCTAACATAACCACCACTCAAATGGCATTCAACTACTCGTGCAACCCTTATTGAAGTAATTTCTATTCAGATAAAATGGCCACTTACAAAGCAAACATTGGCTGTCTAGCAGCTGCCACAGAACAATAGTGTCGCATTGTGATATGGCTGCAGACTAGATCTTCTCAGCAATATAGAGGTAGTACTTTGAGGACATTGCGCTAGCTAGATAGCATTTTTTCATCGAGCTATCTTGCTATAGCTACTAGTCACTGACCACGTACAGAACATATTTACACAGCTGCAAACGATCAACTAACTAGGATGCATCATGTCGCTTTGGATTTACTAGCTAGCTAGCTACTGTACATCAGAATATTTTTGGGGACGCTGTAATTTACCTCGCAGCTGGTGAGGACCCATTATGTCATGTTGATTTCACTAGCTGTGGTGAATTTGGAAACAAACGTGGATAGTTAACGTTACATGTCTCCTAGCTAGTTATCTAACTAGTTACATTTATTTAAGACAGTAACTTGTTAGCTATGAATAGTTGACTTCACACGTCACAGAAGAATATCGACGGAGAACCCGCTAGTTAGCTAAAGTTTGCTAGTTAGCCTAGCTAGCTGACAGGTATCATCCTATTAAACTGGCTGGCTAGATAGCTAAATAAATGACTACGAAATTCTATTTTTAGCTAACAAAGTTAGTAAATAACCTCCAATCGTCTCGATAATTTACAAACTACTAGGTTGAGATTGGTGTATCTGACCACACCATCAAATCTGTTCGTAATCTTCACCATCTGACATAAGCCGTTGTTTTGAACCAACTTGCCCCCTGCCCTGGCGTCGCTAGTTAACGTTAACTAGTCATTCAAATAATCGGAATTAGTGCCTAGTTTGACAAATCTGAAGCTCATGCCTGCATCATCATCGGTTCGTCTCGATTAAAATTTCAAATAAGCAATTTCAAACCTTCAAAGTGGGATATTCTTGAACCTTCAGAGCCATGGAGAGTTGGGCAGCTGTCTCTTGCACCGCCATCTTCCTTTGTGAATTTCTCCAGACACTTTTTTATGGAGCCAGACAGCTGCCAAAAGGTTGAACGTACGGATCGTAAGAAAATCCATACTTAAATTGTAAAGATTGTAAGAAAAGCCATGCATGAAACCTAAACGTCAAAATTTCATCGGAACATACAAACACCATGTTACAATTATGGACTAACATTTTAGGCTGGAATAAATATTGTGTTGCAATTCTGACCTACAATAATACCTTTCAGAGTTTTGGCAGGTTCATCTCACCAACAAAAAAAAAACGGCCTGTGAGGAGTGCTACCCGAACAAGCATAACACAGTATAAAAAAAGAAACCGGAAAGAGGTATCCTGCACGTTTTCAAGTTAAAAGTCTCAATTCTTTATTACTCGTCAATTGAGTTTACTTCACATTTAGGTAGCTAATGTAATGGATTTGTTTGCCAGCTTAAGTCTAGATAGCCCTAGCTGTATTATGCCTACAGCAGTGAAGTTTCAGTCCTCTAGGTGTATCTCTACAGCATGGGCATATCTCTGGGTGACGTGGACATCCCCATGCATGCACCTTATCAAAATATGACTAATTCAATATTGCACCATCCCATTCTCTGGGCTCTGTCTGCAATCATAACCAGTAGTATTTACTAGGAATAATTAAACAGAATAATAATAGATGTTTGGTGAATCTATGAATTATGTATGACCACTGTAGTCTTTGCCACTCAAAATATTTTAATATAGAATATGTTGAAATGTATTTCATCACTCAAAATCTTGCCAAAGCATATTCTGTAGGAGGGGTTAATTTAAAATAATTTGACATTATTTATATGAATCGGGTCATGAACATATGGACTTTGAAATGAGCAAGGGAGAGGTTCAACGTAGGCTAAGTCTGGCATAAGCGTATTCCCACACTTTACAATTACTCTGTTGCAGTGGTCTTAGGTAGTCTGCGTATAGGCTATTCCCTCCATCGCGACACTGCTGCCCAGTTAAAGAGCTTGTGATCTCCATGCAGCACCACAGCACAATGTGCCTTCGGAAAAGCACCCCTCAGCCCTCAGAAGATGCCCTTCTGGAGGCATGCAGCCATAGAGTCATTATACCTAATGTAGGTTTATTTGCCTACTAGTCAAATAAAGTGCAGAGCATGCATGATGCATGCAACTCATCATTCCAACATATTTGAACATTTAATGAATCCATCATTCAGTTCAGTCAGTCAGTATTTCATCCATTCTGTCATTTGTCTGAGTTGCAATAGGAACTTAATCAAAGAATAGAACAGTCTTATCCATTTGTTTATTGAAATCCATGTGTATATTCAAAATTATCTAAATTCTCGAAAGTTCTTTACCTATCACTTTAATAATTCAATGTTTAATTTAGGCCTATCCAAATAAAAAAAATAGGCCTTCAACTTGTAGGCATTGCAATTTAGGCTATCATTTTGGGTACTGGTGTCTTGCATAATAATTTTAGAACTCTATGTTTTATAACAGTTTTTATTATAGGCCTCCCCTTAAAAAGAGAGCCTAGCTCACAGGCCTCTAAATAAATGTTTCACAAAATAGTTGAAGAAGCACATGCAGTGGCTGATAGTCTTGACCATTTGGGACCTCTTGGTTATTGCATTCAGGAGAGGTTATAGCCAAGACTTAATCAATATTTTGTTTTGTCTCATATATTGACATGGATATAGCCTCTGCGTGATGGGGTTGTGCAACACAAATGGCTATAACAAGCCTACATTCAGAGTGGAATTCGCAAATACAACAGTCAAAATGCCTAAAATAAGGCCTACAGTCCGTGCTCCCAAATACTGGAAAAAGTGTGATTCATTAGGTTACATGATCACCACAGTAGTATTTTGCAGCTCAGGCGGTTATTCTAGACAAGGCTCTTCTGTGTCTTTAGTATCATTATATTTGTTAGTATCATTCTCACACAAGTCATTTGCTGAAGGCCCAAGTCTATACTACGCCATCTACTGCTATAACGTCGTTATCGAATGCCGTTCTAAAACAAGCTCTAGACTTTTATTTTGGAAATGAAACCGGAAGCTGCAAAGCAACTCTAACATCTGGGCTAGAGTTGCTTGATTGACTAGCTCTCTTCGACTCGCTACTTTTGGTTCATGTCCTTGCAGATGCCACATTCCTGACAAATATAAAAAAAGATCTGTAACTGAGTAAAGGGAGACATAAAGTAAGAATTGCAATGCAAATAGTCCGGGTAGCCATGATTAGCTGTTCAGGAGTCTTAAGCTGTTGAGGAGCCTTTTGGACCTAGACTTGGCGCTCCGGTAACGCTTGCCATGCGGTAGCAGAGAGAACAGTATATGACTAGGGTGGCTGGAGTCTTTGACAATTTTGAGGGCCTTCCTCTGACACCGCCTGGTATAGAGATCCTGGATGGCAGGAAGCTTGGCCCCTGTGATGTACTGGGCCGTATGCACTACCCTCTGTAGTGCCTTGCGGTCGGAGGCCGAGCAGTTGCCATACCAGGCGGTGATGCAACCAGTCAGGATGCTCTCGAATGGTGCAGCTGTATAACTTTTTGAGGATCTGTTGACGCATGCAAAATCTTTTCAGTCTCCTGAGGGGGAATAGGCTTTGTCGTGCCCTCTTCACGACTGTCTTGGTCTGTTTGGACCATGATAGTTCGTTGGTGATGTGGACACCAAGGAACTTGAAGCTCTCAACCTGTTACACTTCAGCCCCGTCGATGAGAATGGGGGCGTGCTCAGTCCTCTTTTTTTTCTCCTGTAGTCCACAATCATCTCCTTTGTCTTGATCACGTTGAGTGAGAGGTTGTTATCCTGGCACCACACGGCCAGGTCTCTGATCTCCTCCCTATAGGCGGTCTCATCTTTGTCGGTGATCAGGCCTACCACAGTTAGGCAGGTTATCTTAGTGTCCTTGGGCACAGGGACTATGGTGGTCTGCTTGAAACATGTTGGTATTACAGACTCAGTCAGGGACATGTTGAAAATGTCAGTGAAGACACTTGCCAGTTGGTCAGCACATGCTCGGAGTACACGTCCTGGTAATCCGTCTGGCCCTGCGGCCTTGTGAATGTTGACCTGCTTAAAAGTCTTACTCACATCGGCTACGGAGAGTGTGATCACATAGTCATCCGGAACAGCTGGATGCATGCTTCAGTGTTGCTTGCCTCGAAGCGAGCTTCACATGCTTCACATGCTTCATAAACAACAGGTGTAGACTAACAGTGAAATGCTTACTTAGGGGCCTTCCCAACAGTGTAGAGATAAAGAAAATAGAGAAATAATAGAAAAGTAATAAAAGTAACAGGGCTGCCAACTTTTGAAGAAAGCTTGGAGTGAGATTTGCTATGTACATTTCATGGCCCCCTGGCACAACCCCTAGAGGGGAAACCCATTTCATGAAGTTCTTCCTAAAACATTTCACACCTTCTTTAGCCCCCCAACCCATTCACTTTGTTGACTGATCTTTCCTCTCAAAAGTAGCTCCCAATGTCCCCTCATTGTCCTTAAACAATACGCTAGCCAGTCTCATTTGGTTAATATCTTTACCAACAAAGGCGTGTTGCCCTATGTCCCTTCCACAAAAAGTGTAAAATGCTAAGAGCACAACCATGTCTTTCCAGGAGACGTGCATTACTAGCAAATCTTCTGCAAGAGGACCAAACAGTTGATGGTTAAGAAGCCCTACACCACTTTCGGCAGAGTCTTATCCAGCTGACCATTCACCGCAGACAGGACAAGCCCATCGCCATAAGCACAAAGAGTCTCAGCTTCCCCAGCCCACCATTGCCAGTGTACCGAAGCCGGATAAAGGACTATTGCTGCATTTACACAGGCAGCCCAAAAAATATCAGAATTGGGGTGCCTGTGTAAACACAGCTAATTACTAGAATCAGGTATGCTAGATTAGGGTTGCAGTGAAAAGCTATAGGACGGTAGCTCTCTAGGAACAGGTTTGGCGAGCCTTGATGTAGAACCACCATAAAATAAATATTGATATTTTCTATCAATCTTCGAAATTTGTCTGCCCTTATGGATTCACAGAATAATTTATATAAGCTGTACATGTTTCATCAAACAGATGCTAGACATTCAGATATCCAAAGAATGTTTGTTTATTTGTCAATCTAAAATACAGGAGAGGGTACACTATTTAATGCTGACTCAATAACTTGGTATTCAACAACAATGTTATATCCTAAAAGTATCCACCCCAAAGTGCTCCATGTCATGATGACAGAGACCTGTCTCGATCAATGAGTGAAAATACTTGAAATAGACACTACGGCGGCGCACATATTGTTGGATTACTTTAAGATGAAAAAAAAAATACCCGGAAATTCTCTGTGCTACACCAAACAGTACCTATCTTGTAACTCCCAGTAATGGACACCAAAAGTATTTGGTTAAATCACATTATCTAGTGTAACAATCCGTTGCTAAGAGAACTGGTGATCAGCAGATGATGGGAGAGGTGGTCATGATGAAATGTCCATTCCAAAGAAACATACAGTAAATCCAGGGAGTACTTGTAAAGCTGTGGGAGGAGTGTTGTCATGATCAAACTGCCATTCAGCCCCTCATGAGTCATCTGCTTGAAATCCAGCATAATGTCTAATCCCTCAAGAGGGAGACAGTTCATGGGATACAGTTCTGCTACAATGACACACCCAGGCAAAGGAATTCTGTTTCTGTATCTAGATTCCACTCCAGGAAGAATCCCAGGCACTATATAATCTATAATTACACTCTATTGTACAGTTTGAACAGTTGAACCGTGCCAGCATAACATCAAGAGATTACATTTACAACAATATCTAGCCTAATAGAAAGAAATATGGCATAACCCTCAATCTTTGCACAGTGGCCAGACCGTAGAAATGAGCTAGGTAGGTAGGCAGACATTATCTACCTACAGCCATGTCTATTAGGCATGCTTAGGCAATTCTTTTTTAAATAGTAAAACCAGCTTCAGTTTTAGAGATTTACAACAGTAAATTGATGTATTATTGTTTCTCCTCACTGTTTGGTAGTAAACATAGCTAGCTAGCTTTCTGGATATGCAATACTTCTTATCTGTTTGGAATCCTATCTTGCGTCATGTCTATACTTTTGTGAGATTTAAATGCATCCAAGGTCATAATCATAACCAATGTCAACCCTCGTCAGTTGTGTTACATAGCTAGCTAGTACAATTATTTACAGTTACTGATGTTACACATGTTTGTTAACAAGTTACAAATGCGAGGCGTGGCGCATAGTAAGTAAGCAGGCGCCAAGCTAACTAGCTAGCAAACTCCAGTCATGTGCTAACATTTGCTGGTAAACCTAGCTTTAGGTGTCTGGTTGTAACACTGTAGCTTGCTGTTTAGCAGCTAACCATATCTACGACTAAAAAGAGAAAATGTTTTACAATTGACATACAAAACATCTCAGATTGTAAAATGTCTTCTATTTTTTGTCATAGATATGGCTACCGGTAGTTGTTTAGCTAGCTAGCTAACTTAGCTAGTTATCTAGCTACCTAGCTAGCTACATACAGTGAGGGGAACAATTATTTGATCCCCTGCTGATTTTGTACGTTTGCCCACTGACAAAGAAATGATCAGTCTATAATTTTAATGGTAGGTTTATTTGAACAGTGAGAGACAGAATAACAACAAAAATATCCAGAAAAACGCAAGTCAAAAATGTTATAAATAGATTTGCATTTTAATGAGGGAAATAAGTATTTGACCCCTCTGCAAAACATGACTTAGTACTTGGTGGCAAAAACCATTGTTGGCAAACACAGAGGTCAGACGTTTCTTGTAGTTGGCCACAAGGTTTGCACACATCTCAGGAGGGATTTTGTCCCACTCCTCTTTGCAGATCTTCTCCAAGTCATTAAGGTTTCGAGGCTGACGTTTGGCAACTCGAACCTTCAGCTCCCTCAACAGATTTTCTATGGCTTTAAGGTCTGGAGACTGGCTAGGCCACTCCAGGACCTTAATGTGCGTCTTCTTGAGCCACTCCTTTGTTGCCTTGGCCGTGTGTTTTGGGTCATTGTCATGCTGTAATACCCACCCACGACCCATTTTCAATGCCCTGGCTGAGGGAAGGAGGTTCTCACCCAAGATTTGACGGTACATGGCCCCGTCCATCAACCCTTTGATGCGGTGAAGTTGTCCTGTCCCCTTAGCAGAAAAACACCCCCAAAGCATAATGTTTCCACCTCCATGTTTGACGGTGGGGATGGTGTTCTTGGGGTCATAGGCAGCATTCACCCTCCTCCAAACACGGCGAGTTGAGTTGATGCCAAAGAGCTCGATTTTGGTCAAATCTGACCACAACACTTTCACTCAGTTCTCCTCTGAATCATTCAGATGTTCATTGGCAAACTTCAGACGGCCCTGTATATGTGCTTTCTTGAGCAGGGGGACCTTGCGGGCGCTGCAGGATTTCAGTCCTTCATGGTATACTGTGTTACCAATAGTTTTCTTGGTGGCTATGGTCCCAGCTGCGTTGAGATCATTGACAAGATCCTCCCATGTAGTTCTGGGCTGATTCCTCACCGTTCTCATGATCATTGCAACTCCATGAGGTGAGATCTTGCATGGAGCCCCAGGCCGAGGGAGATTGACAGTTCTTTTGTGTTTCTTCCATTTGCGAATAATCGCACCAACTGTTGTCACCTTCTCACCAAGCTGCTTGGCGATGGTCTTGTAGCCCATTCCAGCCTTGTGTAGGTCTACAATCTTGTCCCTGACATCCTTGGAGAGCTCTTTGGTCTTGGCCATGGTGGAGAGTTTGGAATCTGATTGATTGATTGCTTCTGTGGACAGGTGTCTTTTATACAGGTAACAAGCTGAGATTAGGAGCACTCCCTTTAAGAGTGTGCTCCTAATCTCAGCTTGTTACCTGTATAAAAGACACCTGGGAGCCAGAAATCTTTCTGATTGAGAGTGGGTGAAATACTTATTTCCCTCATTAAAATGCAAATCAATTTATAACAATTTTGACATGCGTTTTTCTGGATTTTATTGTTGTTATTCTGTCTCTCACTGTTCAAATAAACCTACCATTAAAATTATAGACTGATCATTTCTTTGTCAGTGTGCAAACGTACAAAATCAGCAGGGGATCAAATACTTTTTCCCTCAGTGTAGTTGAACATGCAAAAAAAAACTCAATGTATAATCCAATAGCTAGCTAGTTATTTAGCTATCATTTCACCGTGGCTAGCTAGCTAGCCAATTTAGCATGTTAATCGATTCGCATTCGCACCACAGCGGTTATTTTCGGTAGCTAGTTATTTAAACATGACAAACTGGCAAACATAAAAAAATAATATTAAAAAAATGTATGAACTCACTACTGTAAGTCGCTCTGGATAAGAGCATCTGCTAAATGACTAAAATTTAAATAGGTCCAGCTTTCTGTAACGGGTGACGAATGTGGAATAAGTGAAAGGGGTATGAATACTTTCTGAAGGCACTGTTTAGTGTAGATGATGTCTGTTGTTCACGGCGTGATCGAGGCTGGCCAGACGTTGTCTAAATACTATTCCGCCTGGGTCATTGTCCACAAAAACTGAGATATCCAGAGTGGACACTAAATGGCAGGCAGAGTGGAGCAAACATTGGTTTAACCATAGGGAAATGGATGGAAATCACAATCAATTGTTAATGCATTGCACTTTTCAAACCCAAATTCCATTTTTTCTCTATTCCTGTAGGTGTGCATATACACTACTAGTGAAAAGTTTTAGAACACCTACTCATTCAAGGGTTTTTCTTTATTTTTACTATTTTCTACATTGTAGAATAATAGTGAAGCCATCAAAACTATGAAATAACACATATGGAATCATGTAGTAACCAAAAAAGTGTTAAATCAAAATATATTACATTTACATTTTAGTCATTTAGCAGACGCTCTTATCCAGAGCGACTTACAGTTAGTGAATACATATTTTTTTATACTGGCCCCCCGTGGGAATTGAACCCACAACCCTGGCGTTGCAAATGCCATGCTCTATCAACTGAGCTACATCCCTGCCGGCCATTCCCTCCCCTAGACGACGCTGGTCCAATTGTGCGCCGCCCATGAGTCTCCCGGTCGCGGCCGGCTGCGACAGAGCCTGGATTCGAACCAGGATCTCTAGTGGCACAGTTAGCACTGCGATGCAGTGCCTTAGACCACTGCGCCACTCAGGAGGACTAATTAGAGATTTGAGATTCTTCAAATAGCCACCCTTTGCCTTGATGACAGCTTTGCACACTCTTGGCATTCGCTCAACCAGCTTCAACCTGGAATGCTTTTCCAACAGTCTTGAAGGAGTTCCCACATATACTGAGCACTTGTTGGCTACTTTTCCTTCACTTTGCTGTCCGACTCATCCCAAACCATCTCAATTGGGTTGAGGTTGGGGTATTGTGGAGGCCAGGTTATCTGATGCAGCACTCCATCACTCTCATTCTTGGTCAAATAGCCCTTACACAGCCTGGAGATGTGTTGGGTCATTGTCCTGTTGAAAAACAAATGATAGTCCCACTAAGCCCAAGCCAAATGGGATGGCGTATCACTGCAGAATGCTGTGGTAACCATGCTTGTTAAGTGTGCCTTGAATTCTAAATAAATCACAGACAGTGTCACCAGCAAAGCACCCCCACACCATAACACCTCCTCCTCCATGCTTTATGGTGGGAAACACACATGCGGAGATCATCCGTTCACCCACACCGCGTCTCACAAAGACACGGCGGTTGGAACCAAAAATCTCAAATTTGGACTCCAGACCAAAGGACACATTTCCACCAGTCTACTGTCCATTGCTCATGTTTCTTGGCCCAAGCAAGTCTCTTCTTATTATTGGTGTCCTTTAGTAGTGGTTTCTTTGCAGCAATTCGACCATGAAGGCCTGATTCACACAGTCTCGTCTGAACAGTTGATGTTGAGATGTATCTGTTACTTGAACTCTGTGAAGCATTTATTTGGGCTGTAATTTATGAGGCTGGTAACTCTAATGAACTTATCCTCTGCAGCAGAGGTAATTCTGGGTCTTCCATTCCTGTGGCTTTCCTCATGAGAGCCAGTTTCATCATAGTGCTTGATGGTTTTTGCGACTGCACTTGAAGAAACTTTAAAAGTTATTTTAAATATTCCGTATTGACTGACCTTCATGTCTTAAAGTAATGATGGACTGTCATTTCTCTTTGCTTATTTCAGCTTGCCATAATAGGGCTATCTTCTGTATACTTTTTTGGTAGTGTATATCCTGCAGTAGTAGAATGTCCTGCTGGATATCCCACAGGATTTCCGGGGCCACTTTCCTGTAGGCCAATTCCTGCAGGATCTTGTAGGAATCATGCAGGTAGTCGTTCAGGAAAACAATCCTGCAGGAATCCTGCAGATGGTCCTCAAATAAATCCTGCAGAATTGTTTCCTGAAGGACTACCTGCAGGTATTGTCCTACACCAAAATGCCCCCAAAATCCTGTGGGATATCCTGTAGGTAAGAGACCTGCAGGTAATTCCACAAGATTTCCAGGGCCGTTTTCCTGTAGGACAAACTGCTGGATTCCTTCCTCATCCTTCATAGAATTTCATGTAGGCCAATCTACATTCTTTCAAAATAACATACAGATTGGACAAGATATAAGATTGCATGGCAATTTTATTATCCAATGAAGCAACAGCTGATGTGTTTGATTGTCCATTTCACCAGCACTGGATAAAATACACTGCTCAAAAAATTAAGGGAACACTAAAATAACACATCCTAGATCTGAACGAATGAAATAATCTTATTAAATACTTTTTTCTTTACATAGTTGAATGTGCTGACAACAAAATCACACAAAAATTATCAATGGAAATCAAATTTATCAACCCATGGAGGTCTGGATTTGGAGTCACCCTCAAAATTAAAGTGGAAAACCACACTACAGGCTGATCCAACTTTGATGTAATGTCCTTAAAACAAGTCAAAATGAGGCTCAGTAGTGTGTGTGGCCTCCATGTGCCTGTATGACCTCCCTACAATGCCTGGGCATGCTCCTGATGAGATGGCAGATGGTCTCCTGAGGGATCTCCTCCCAGACCTGGACTAAAGCATCCGCCAACTCCTGGACAGTCTGTGGTGCAACGTGGCGTTGGTGGATGGAGCGAGAAATGATGTCCCAGATGTGCTCAATTGGATTCAGGTCTGGGGAACGGGCAGGCCAGTCCATAGCATCAATGCCTTCCTCTTGCAGGAACTGCTGACACACTCCAGCCACATGAGGTCTAGCATTGTCTTGCATTAGGAGGAACCCTGGGCCAACCGCACCAGTATATGGTCTCACAAGGGGTCTGAGGATCTCATCTTGGTACCTAATGGCAGTCAGGCTACCTCTGGCGAGCACATGGAGGGCTGTGCGGCCCCCCAAAGAAATGCCACCCCACACCATGACTGACCCACCGCCAAACCGGTCATGCTGGAGGATGTTGCAGGCAGCAGAACGTTCTCCACGGCGTCTCCAGACTCTGTCACGTCTGTCACATGTGCTCAGTGTGAACCTGCTTTCATCTGTGAAGAGCACAGGGCGCCAGTGGCGAATTTGCCAATCTTGGTGTTCTCTGGCAAATGCCAAACGTCCTGCACGGTGTTGGGCTGTAAGCACAACCCCCACCTGTGGACGTCGGGCCCTCATACCACCCTCATGGAGTCTGTTTCTGACCGTTTGAGCAGACACATGCACATTTGTGGCCTGCTGCAGGGCTCTGGCAGTGCTCCGCCTGCTCCTCCTTGCACAAAGGCGGAGGTAGTGTGACAGGTTAAAGGACATATTCATAGCCTGTTATACACTAAAAAGTATTAGTAAGTTCATGGTATGTAAGGATCTTAAAATATCTAAGGTTAAAAAGATCATGCATTCAGTACTAGTTCATAGAGATTGATAAAATTCATAATTGTGTTAAAATCCGTCTAGTGTACAAAGGGTAAATATTGTAAGAGGAATGTGTAAACGTTATATTGACTACTTTATTTTGTGGTGCCTAATTTAAGGGTAAAAGTGTTAATCTGTGATCTACTAAATGCTCTTAATCTATGAGCCTGAGATCGATTGCTCTGGTCTCCACCCAACTTTCTGGGGAAATCGCGGTCTTTTTCCTCATTATACTAAAGTTTTCAGTGAGGAAACATAACTGCATCACTCTCGTGATTATTTCTCCCCTTTTTCAGGTACGTTATTGATATAAAACGAGTTAATTTGAATGTAATAACTTGCTAACATGTCAAGAGAGTTTAAGGTATGTGTTAGTAACATCTTGAGTAAGTTAGAGTTAAGTTGAAGAGAGTAATAGGTGCGTGTGTGTCACACCCTGGCTCTGGGGACTCTTATATGTTGAGCCAGGGTGTGGATGTTCTATGTGTTATTTTCTATGTTTTGTTTCTAGTTCGTGTATTTCTATGTTTGCCAGGGTGGTTCCCAATCAGAGGCAGCTGTAGCTTGTTGTCTCTGATTGGGGACCATACTTAGGCAGCCTGTTGGCACATGTTTATTGTGGGATCTTGTTCCGTTAAGGTTTGTTTTGGTGTATAACCTAGGACTTCACGTATCGTTTGTTTTGTTGTTTTGGTTCGTGTGTACTGCAATAAAAGTATGTACGCCTATCACGCTGCGCCTTGGTCCGCTTCCTGTAACGATCGTGACAGAGTGTGAGTGAAACCTGCTCGGTTGCAGCGAAGAATAGCTTCGTCCTGAGAGTAGCTGCCATTTTATGTTAATTGTGAATGAACATGTGCGCTGTTAATAATATATTTTGGGGTTATTTGTATAATGTGTTTCGAATACTTTGTTGACATGGTTGATAAATGTAGTTATGGGTTACTGAGCTAAAGCTACTTTGTGTTTGACAGTTATATTGAAACATTTGTATATGTTTTAGTGAATTACAGTTTATGCTGTTGTGACTTGAATAAGCTTTGTACCCTACAAAACTATCTAGTTCCTGTAGATCTGTTGTTCTGTAAAATGTGGTATTTTTGTAAAAGGATTATACTAAAGTTTTCATTGAGGAAACATAACTGCATCACTCTCGTGATTATTTCTCCCCTTTTTCAGGGGCGTAACAGTAGCAGTCCTGCTGCTGGGTTGTTGCCCTCCTACGGCCTCCTCCACGTCTCCTGATGTACTGGCCTGTCTCCTGGTAGCGCCTCCATGCTCTGGACACTACGCTGACAGACACAGCAAACCTTCTTGCCACAGCTCGCATTGATGTGCCATCCTGGATGAGCTGCACTACCTGAGCCACTTTGGTGGGTTGTAGACTCCGTCTCATGCTACCACTAGAGTGAAAGCACCGCCAGCATTCAAAAGTGACCAAAACATCAGCCAGGAAGCATAGGAACTGAGAAGTGGTCTTGTCACACCCTGGCTCTGGGACTCTATATGTTGAGCCAGGGTGTGTATATTCTATGTGTTGTATTTCTGTGTTGGCCAGAGTGGTTCCCAATCAGAGGCAACGAGTGTCAGCTGTTGCTGGTTGTCTCTGATTGGGAGCCATACTTATAGAGGCTGTTTTCCCACATTAGTTGTGGGATCTTGTTCCTTTCGGTGTGTTCCTTTTGGTTTACATAGGACGTCACGGTATCGTTTATTGTTTTGTTGTTCGTGCATTCATTAAATAAAGAAGTATGTTTGTTCATCACGCTGCGCCTTGGTCCACTCACTCTGACGATCGTGACAGAAGATCCCACCACTCCAGGACCAAGCAGCGTGTCCAGGAGCAGGCGGCCTGGACATGGGAGGAAGCACCGGGAAAGGAGCTGGAGAGGTTGGCGATGGCCCAGGTGGGCAAATCGTGGTCCTGGGAGGACATGCTCGGGGGCAAAGGGCCATGGGCGAAGATTAAGGCCCTGGCGAGAGAGGAGCAACGGCGTCAACAGTGTCGTCGTCGGACGGACGAGAGGCAACCCCAGAAATTTTTTAGGGGGGGGCACACGGCATGGGCGACGGGGCAGCAGGAGGCTGCCACAGGGCGTTTTGGGAGATTAGGAGAGGAGGCCACCAGGTTTGGGGGGCCAGAAGGCAGGTTGGCGGAGCCTGGATGGAGAGCAAAGCCAACTCCCCGTACTCAGGCATGGCAGCATGAGGCTGGGCAGGTTCCGGGGTAGGCGGAGCTGCGCATGTGCCACGAGTGGTCCGGCATAGTCCGGTACGTCCTGTGCGAGCACCTCGCACGTGTCGTGCGAAGGTGGGCATGCAGCCAGGACGGAGTGTGCCGGCTCAGCGCTCGTGGCCTCCAGTGCCTCTCCTCGGTCCCGGATATCCTGCGCCAGTGTCACGTGCTGTTATGCCAGTACGGGTACACAGCCCTGCACGTCCTGTGCTGATGCCTCACACAGAGTGTGTGAAAGTAGACATTCAGCCAGGACGGGTTGTGGCAGCTCTTCACTCCAGGTCTCCTATCCGTCTCCACAGCCCGGCCCGGCCTGTTCCTGCTCCTCGCACCAAGCCTACGGTGCGCGTCGCCAGCCCGGCCCGGCCTGTGCCTGCTCCTCGCACCAAGCCTACGGTGTGCGTCGCCAGCCCGGCCCGGCCTGTTCCTGCTCCTCGCACCAAGCCTACGGTGCGCGTCGCCAGCCCGGCCCGGCCTGTGCCTGCTCCTCGCACCAAGCCTACGGTGTGCGTCGCCAGGCCGGTCCGGCCTGTTCCTGCTCCTCGCACCAAGCCTACGGTGTGCGTCGCCAGCCCGGCCCGGCCTGTTCCTGCTCCTCGCACCAAGCCTACAGTGTGCATCGCCAGGCCGGTCCGGCCTGTTCCTGCTCCTCGCACCAAGCCTACGGTGTGCGTCGCCAGCCCGGTCCGGCCTGTTCCTGCCACTCACACCAAGCCTACGGTGTGCGTCACCAGCCCGGTCCGGCCCGTTCCTGCTCCACGCACCAAGCCAGGGGTGCGCATCGTCAGCCCGGTCCGGCCCATTCCTGCTCCACGCACCAGGCCAGGGGTGCACATCGTCAGCCCGGTCCGGTCCGTTCTTGCTCCACGCACCAAGCCAGGGGTGCGCATCGTCAGCCCCGTCCGGCCCGTGGCTGCTCCACGCACCAAGCCAGGGGTGCGCATCGTCAGCCCGGTCCGGCCCGCTCCTGCTCCACGCACCAAGCCAGGGGTGCGCGTCGTCAGTCCGGCACAACCCGTGCCTGGGTCACCGGTGCCTGGTCAGGTACCGGTCAGCTGCTCCACACTGGAGCTTAAGCAATCCGCTCCTACGATGTCCAGTCCAGCTCCAGCCAGCGGGACCGGACCAGGGGCGCTACGGGGGGATTATTGGAGGGTGGTGGGCAAGCCCGGAGCCGGAACCGCCACCGAGGAGGAATGCCCACCCAGCCCTCCCCTGGTTTGTTTATGTTTAGGCGCGGTCGCAGTCCACGCCTTTAGGGGGGGGTACTGTCACACCCTGGCTCTGGGACTCTATATGTTGAGCCAGGGTGTGTATATTCTATGTGTTGTATTTCTGTGTTGGCCAGAGTGGTTCCCAATCAGAGGCAACGAGTGTCAGCTGTTGCTGGTTGTCTCTGATTGGGAGCCATACTTATAGAGGCTGTTTTCCCACATTAGTTGTGGGATCTTGTTCCTTTTGGTGTGTTCCTTTTGGTTTACATAGGACGTCACGGTATCGTTTATTGTTTTCTTGTTCGTGCATTCATTAAATAAAGAAGTATGTTCGTTCATCACGCTGCGCCTTGGTCCACTCACTCTGACGATCGTGACAGGTCTGTGGTCACCACCTGCAAAACCAGTCCTTTATTGGGGGTGTCTTGCTAATTGCCTATAATTTCCACCTGTTGTCTATTCCATTTGCACAACAGCATGTGAAATGTATTGTTAATCAGTGTTGCTTCGTAAGTGGACAGTTTGATTTCACAGAAGTGTGATTGACTTGGAGTTACATTGTGTTGTTTAAGTGTTCCCTTTATTTTTTTGAGCAGTGTATTATTCCTAGGAGAAAGAAATTATGAGATTATGACTAAATATGGTAAAATGATATTTTGTAACAAGAGTGAAAGTAATGGTGACATCAAATGAACAGCTTATGTGTTGATGTGAACGGAAACGGATATCTGCAATGGTAAGCTTGGTGATAGTTAGTTTTAATATGGCTGGTACACCAACAACATCTGTGAGTAGTCATGTGTGTTAGGCTACATTTTAAAGGGAGAAATGAGAGGCTGAAACTGTGTGTGCTGTTACCTTCGCCTGCATGGCTGTCCAGTGCTGCCTTCTGTGGTAGTCAGTCTCACTGTTGTTTACAGGCTCTGTCTTAACTTGGGAGGACAGGAGAGAGATGAGAGGGGCATAGTTCAGAATATAACTGCAGAACATCTGTGTGTTACATGAAAAACAGCGACAAAATAGTACAAATTATATATTGTAGTAGTAAAGCACAATCTACTCACCTTTACACGGGGGCCCCTCAGTGGTGAGTGCTCAGTCCCCTCCTGTACTCCCTGTTCACTCATGACTGCATGGCCAGGCACGACTCCAACACCATCATTACGTTTGCCGATGACACAACAGTGGTAGGCCTGATCACCGACAACAACCTATAGGGAGGAGGTCAGAGACCTGGCCGTGTGGTGCAAGGATAACAACCTCTCCCTCAACATGATCAAGACAAAGGAGATGATTGTGGACTACAGGAAAAAGAAGAGGACCGAGCACGCCCCCATTCTCATCGACGGGGCTGTAGTGGAGCAGGTTGAGAGCTTCAAGTTCCTTGGTGTCCACATCACCAACAAACTAATATGGTCCAAGGACACCAAGACAGTCGTGAAGAGGGCAGGACAAAACCTATTCCCCCTCAGGAGACTGAAAAGATTTGACATGGGGTCCTCAGATCCTCAAAAGGTTCTACAGCTGCACCATCGAGAGCATCCTGACTGGTTGCATCACTGCCTGGTATGGCAACTGCTCGGCCTCCGACTGCAAGGCTCTACAGAGGGTAGTGCGTACGGCCCAGTACATCACTGGGGCCAAGCCTCCTGCCATCCAGGACCTCTATACCAGGCGGTGTCAGAGGAAGGCCCTTAAAATTGTCAAAGAATCCAGCCACCCTAGTCTTAGACTGTTCTCTCTGCTACCGCACGGCAAGCGGTACCGGAGCGCCAAGTCTAGGTCCAAAAGGCTTCTAAACAGCTTCTACCCCCAAGCCATAAGACTCCTGAACATCTAATCAAAATGGCTACCCAGACTATTTGCACCCCTCTTTTACGCTGCTGCTACTCTCTGCTTATTATCTACAGTGAGGGAAAAAAGTATTTGATCCCCTGCTGATTTTGTACGTTTGCCCACTGACAAAGACCTGATCAGTCTATAATTGTAATGGTAGGTTTATTTGAACAGTGAGAGAAAGAATAACAACAACAAAATCCAGAAAAACGCATGTCAAAAATGTTATAAATTGATTTGCATTTTAATGAGGGAAATAAGTATTTGACCCCTCTGCAAAACATGACTTAGTCCTTGGTGGAAAAACCCTTGTTGGCAATCACAGAGGTCAGACGTTTCTTGTAGTTGGCCACCAGGTTTGCACACATTTCAGGAGGGATTTTGTTCTACTCCTCTTTGCAGATCTTCTCCAAGTCATTAAGGTTTTGAGGCTGATGTTTGGCAACTCGAACCTTCAGCTCCCTCCACAGATTTTCTATGGGGATTAAGGTCTGGAGACTGGCTAGGCCACTCCAGGACCTTAATGTGCCTCTTCTTGAGCCACTCCTTTGTTGCCTTGGCCGTGTGTTTTGGGTCATTGTCATGCTGGAATACCCATCCACGACCCATTTTCAATGCCCTGGCTGAGGGAAGGAGGTTCTCACCCAAGATTTGACGGTACTTGGCCCCGTCCATCGTCCCTTTGATGCGGTGAAGTTGTCCTGTCCCCTTAGCAGAAAAACACCCCCAAAGCATAATGTTTTCACCTCCATGTTTGACGGTGGGGATGGTGTTCTTGGGGTCATAGGCAGCATTCATCCTTCTCCAAACACGGCGAGTTGAGTTGATGCCAAAGAGCTCGATTTTGGTCTCATCTGACCACAACACTTTCACCCAGTTCTCCTCTGAATCATTCAGATGTTCATTGGCAAACTTCAGACGGCCCTGTATATGTGCTTTCTTGAGCAGGGGGACCTTGCGGGCGCTGCAGGATTTCAGTCCTCTACGGCGTACTGTGTTACCAATTGTTTTCTTGGTGACTATGGTCCCAGCTGCCTTGAGATCATTGACAAGATCCTCCCGTGTAGTTCTGGCCTGATTCCTCACCGTTCTAATGATCATTGCAACTCCACAAGGTGAGATCTTGCATGGAGCCCCAGGCCAAGGGAGATTAACAGGTCTTTTGTGTTTCTTCCATTTGCGAATAATCACACCAACTGTTGTCACCTTCTCACCAAGCTGCTTGGTGATGGTCTTGTAGCCCATCCCAGCCTTGTGTAGGTCTACAATCTTGTCCCTGACATCCTTGGAGAGCTCTTTGGTCTTGGCCATGGTGGAGAGTTTGGAATCTGATTGATTGATTGCTTCTGTGGACAGGTGTTTTTTATACAGGTAACAAACTGAGATTAGGAACACACTCTTAAAGGGAGTGCTCCTAATCTCAGCTCGTTCCTGTATAAAAGACACCTGGGAGCCAGAAATCTTTCTGATTGAGAGGGGGTCAAATACTTATTTCCCTCATTAAAATGCAAATCAATTTAAAAACATTTTTTACATGCGTTTTTTCTGGATTTTTTTGTTGTTATTCTGTCTCTCACTGTTCAAGTAAACCTACCATTAAAATTATAGACTGATCATTTCTTTGTCAGTGGGCAAACGTACAAAATCAGCAGGGGATCAAATACTTTTTTCCCTCACTGTATGCATAGTCACTTTAATAACTCTACCTACATGTACATATTACCCCAATTACCTCGACTAACCGGTGACCTCGCACATTGACTCGGTACCGGTACCCCCTGTATATAGCCTCGCTATTGTTATTTTTTACTTTTGCTCTTTAATTATTTGTTACTTTTATTTCGTATTATTTTGTATTGTATTTTTTTGTAATTTTTTTCTTAACTGCATTGTTGGTTAAGGGCTTGTAAATAAGCATTTCACTGTCAGGTCTACACCTGTTGTATTCGGCGAATGTGACAAATACAATTTGATTTGATTTGATTTTTAACTAGTAGACTACTGGACTAATGGAGCTCCAAATGAGACAAATAATCATAAACAGATGAATTAGCAAATATATATTGTTTTTTCATGAATTTACCAACTCTAATGTGGTGTGGTGGCCTTCTGCTAAACTGTTAGAAATACAAGGTAAAGAATTACAGTGAAATACTAGGTGTGTGTGTGTGTTTTCTGTGCTCCCTGTAGTCTTAGCTGTAAGGGAAAAGAAGAGAACTCACATGGTGGTGGTGGTGAAACTGTCCAAGCAAGCTAAAAGTAAAACAGAGAGAAAGTCATGTTAAAATTATACATTTCTATTTAAATCAAACTATTTGTATATTCAAATTGAGACATGTATATTTCAGTGTAAATAATGTGATATTTCATAGATAAATGTTGGATGTGTTCCAAATTGCATACTTGTGTTCTATGTAGAGAGGAGGTCCCCACGTAAAATTATTTGGGTCGGTGTCAGCTTAATTCACTAACAGGTACTGAGAAAATCGATTCTGTTACTTGTTTACTTTTTAATCGTGTTAAATATTTTCATTCTGCAACAGTTGTTCACTGAATTCCTAGCACTAGTTGCTCACACTGCTATATAGGCTACAATGTAAACAGACGTAGCTAGCTAGCATAAAAGCTAGCTTTGTTGACGCTGTTTGCGTGATGATGCAGTTTCCTATTTAGGTTAGACGTCACGTCAAAGTAGTTTTCAAATGTAGTGGTTTTAAGCGCTCTGCGATTTTCTATATTAGACGGTCTGCTCTCTCAGGTGTTCTTGCAAGATAACCTTTGAAAGAACGGGAGAACGCAAGTATTGTGACGAGTACTGAGGATACGAAGAGGCAGGACGCAGACGCAGGAATCAAGGTAAAGGTTTACTTAATAATGAGAAAGAGAATAACATGGAGCGAGTAAACGACATGACGCTAACAATTACACACAACAGTGACTGAACAGTCCAGGGCTATATAGTGGTAGTGATGAGATGAGGAGGTGCAGGTGCGCTGGAGGTGATTAGGGTGCGTTGGGTTTCCATTCCTGTGTTGCCGAGGTGGTGTACTCAGACCGGTGGCTCAGTAGATCGGCGAGTCAGAGCGCCGGAGGGGAGCAACGGGAGGAGACGTGACAGTAACCCCCCCCCCCCCGGATGCGCGGCTCCCACCGCAGGACATTGACGTACATGAGGACGACCCCGAAGATGAGGAGTGGGCTGGTCAGAGCGCCGTCGGTGGAAGTCCCGAATTTGGTTGGGTCCAGAACGTCCCCAGCTGGAACCCAGCTCCTTTCCTCAGGGCCATACCCCTCCCAGTCCACCAGGTAACGGAGCCATCCCCCACGGAACCTGGAGTCCAGCAGGTCCCTCACAGCATACACCGGACTCCCGTCAACATCTAGGGGTGGAGGGAGCGTACCCCGGGGGACGGCATCCGCCAGAGGACCAGGAACCACCGGCCTGAAGAGAGACACATGAAAAGTAGATGAGACACGGTAGTGAGGGGGAAGGAGCAGCCGGTACGAAACCTCATTAATCTGCCGGAGGACCTTAAACGGCCCCACAAGTCGGGGGCTCAATTTCTTGCAGGGCAGGCGGAGAGGGAGGTTTCGAGTGGACAGCCAGACACGATCACCAGGCTAGAATACGGGAGCCTCACTGCGGTGGTGGTCAGCTTGGTCCTTCTGCTGACGAATGACCCTCTGGAGACGGACATAGATGGCATCCCAGACCTGTCCGGCCCTGCAGAACCACTCGTCGACAGCGGGCGCATCGGTCTGGCTGGGTGCCCAAGGGGCCAGGGCCGGCTGGTACCCCAGGACGCATTGGAAGTGAGTGAGCCCCGTGTAGGAGTGAACAAGTGAGTTCTGGGCATATTCTGCCCAGGGAAGAAACCTCGCCCACTCACCCTGCTGGTCCTGACAGTGGCAATGAAGAAACTTCCCCAGCTCCTGGTTCATGCGCTCCACCTGCCCATTTGACTGAGGCCTATACCCAGAAGTGAGGCTGGCCATGACCCCGATCTTCTCCAGGAAAGCCTTCCACACTCAGGAGGTGAATTGGGGGCCACGGTCCGAGACGATGTCCTCCGGAAGTCCATAGTGCCGGAAGACCTGTTGGAACAGGACCTCAGCGACCTGGAGAGCAGAAGGAAGACCAGTTAATGGCAAAAAACGGCATGATTTTGAGAACCGATCTACGACCACCATGACTGTGGTGAAGCCGTCAGAAAAGTGGGAGGTCGGTGACAAAGTCTATGGACAGGTGTGACCAAGGTCGCTGAGGCACTGGTAGAGGAACTAGTTTGCCTGCCGGGGTGTTCCGAGGTGTCTTCGTTTGGGCACATACAGAACAGGAGTTGACATAGCGAGAGACATCAGTAGCCAAGGTGGGCCACCAGTATTTTTGTAATAGAGAATGCAGGTTGTGTGTAATACCGGAGTGCCCTGCCGTAAGGGTGGTGTGCGCCCAGATCAGCAGGCGGTCACGGACACTGGTGGGTACATACACGCGCCCCGGAGGGGCATTGGCAGGCGCTGGATCCTCCTGAGTCGCCAGACAGATGTCTTCTTCTACATTCCAAATGACAGGTGCAACGATGAGAGACGGGGGCAGGATAGGACCCCTCAGATCCTTCCTTTCTCCGGTATGGTGCATCCTGGAGAGTGCGTCGGAGGGACTTCAGACTGGTCCATCATTAACATAAAATAAAAGTGTCTGGTCACGGGTGACAAAGAAGGTAAGAATACCTGACTCTACTGATGGGTACGTTATTGAGGAAAAATGTACTTTCTATGCCTGTGATATGTGTTTGTCCCACCTAGCTATCTTAAGATGAATGCACTAACTGTAAGGCCCACTGGATAAGAGTGTCTTCTAAATGACTAAAAATGTAAAATGTAGATCACTGTTTCATATTTCAGGCTGATCCAAAACCCGTGGCAGGTTTGAACTTCAACAAGCCTTCTGTTGGGATGCCCCTGCCACCCACAAGAAGTGGCATATGACCTCCGCATGCCAATTCTAAAACCCAATGGTTCTCCATGAAAGCTTTTTAAAGCCCTGAAGGTAAGATTTAGGTCATAATTGTTGTAGATTTGGTATTACACCTGGTAGGTCTATACCACCTTGCGGCATGAATGAGAACTGCAATTATCACCAAGATATTACAGTAGAGCTCACCAGCTTGTAGTCCTAAAAACCTGAAATGATTTACCTGGTTCGTTCAGCCATTCCTATGGGCAAAATGAATGGGGAAAGAATGGGATTTTGGTATAAACGCCGAAAATAAGGTTTGAGGTTAACACAGGCTTATGAGATCTTGTAAGTTTTGTTTAATTATATAATATAAATCAGTTAACATGACCTTTAGGAATTATGAAACCTTTATGTGTGTTATGTTTTTTTATAAAGAATCCTCTGCGCCCATCTGAGTAGACCATGTACCTTCCGTTCTTCACTCTTCTGCCCTGTGTTATAACACTTAATCATACTCTTGTAATCAGAATCAAACATCATCGTAAAAAACACATTCAATCAGCAATGTAGTGTACCCAAAGGGGCCCAGAGGTTAGTACATGCAAGTACAGATGGGCATGTATTGTCTGGGGCTGCAGTCAGCCAAACGTGTTATTTTGGCCCAATCAGAGCACATTGAACTTGCAGTTCCATTTGACAATGTCTTTGTCAACATCCACATCAGGAGGCTCAGAAGCTTCTACTTCCAACACATGCTGCCAAAGTTGCTAGATTACTTTATGGATGAAAGGCTGCAGGTATGCAATGAATACCTGGACATTGTTCACAGGCATTGGAAAGAACTGCAACGAATAGAAGCTGAGATGATTCCTTATTGTAGATGTCAGAGATGTATGTGTGGTCTATGTTATGTTATATTTCCATGATCTGCAAGGTTTTCTCCAACACACACAGTACTCATAAAATCTTCTCTCAATTAACTTATCAAGATCTAGATCCATTCAAAGATTCAAACAATGTTTTTCAAATGTATTTCTAACTTCTAAAAACGTTCTTTACAGTAATTGAAGTTCTGACTGATACATATTTACAGTTATTGTAGTGTTTGACTCATTCACATTGTCATTTCTAATATATCTTTAACAATAAAACATGTATTATGTAAAGTAATTGAAGTTCTGACTGATTAATATTTACAGTTATTGTGGGGGAGGTATTGTCACACAAGACATTTCATTTTCTCACAGTTGTGGTCAGATTTATTTTGTAACTATATGTTTTCCCAAGTTGGTGAGGGCTGCACAGACAATTATTGTTCTGTTCACTGTGCAGAGATGTTCATCCTTGTTCCTCTTCACCATGCTCACAGGCAAGATGTCTGGAATCTGGAACACCTTCAGTCTCCCTATTGCCCTTTCCACGTGAATCCTGATGCTTGACATCCTCCTTGAACCTGACACCTCTGACCCACAGAGTTGACTTCTTCCCCTTGTGGATGATGGGACCAGGAGGCGCACACATTTGGCTGAAAAGTACTTTGTGAAGTTGAAGCCCCGATCAGCCATCACAGAGTCCCCTTGTTCCAGAAGGTCAATCAAGCCAGACGTCTTTGTTATGACCTTGTCACTAGCACGTCCACCCCAGACTCTAGACAGAAAGGTAATGGCTCATGTGGGGCTGATGACAAAAATAAACTTGATGGTGTTGCGTGACCTATTGTGGGAATATGATACAGCTCGTGTGTAGACTTGTGGGCCTCTCTATGAAAACTTCACTGCAGTCTATGATGCACCTGACATGTCTAAACGCAGATGTCTTGAAGAGGGGAGGTAGATTTCTTCTGAGCTCTTTCCTGGACGACCAGTGGATAAGACACCGAAGTTCTCTCACCATGACTTCCGACCATTCATGAAAGATGCGTGTCACTGTCACATCACTAGCATTGAAGTGAAATGCCCAGTCTTTGTGGGTAAGACCAATATGCAGCTTAATCACCACAAGAAGGAGTTGTTCAGAAGGAGTGAGTTTTGCGCATGAGGCAGCCCATGCTGTGTTAAGGCACAGTATGTCAGAATGGTAAAATACACTCTGGCAGAGGGAAGACAGGTGTAGAATTTGGTGGTGTCTTCATTGTTCAAAACACATTCAGGTGGACTGGTTGACATCTTTTCCTAAAGTTGACTTTGAAGGTTTTTAAATTTCTCTTCCAGAAAATACACTTTTATCCTCAAATCCTTGTTGTCTTCATGAAGCAGTTCCATGTCCAGCATGGACAGATCTGTGCCCACAGACACAGAGTGTGGCTCTTGGTCTGTAGCCACTGGTGGTGTTTCAACCTCAGGTGTTTCATCCACCAGATCCCTGTTTTGCTTCCTCATGTAGCTTTCCAGCTTTTAAGCACCATCAGTGGTCTGTCTGTTTGGAATTAAAGAGGGTGTGTAGTCTAGATGGACTGGGTCTGTCAATGGCTCAACTAAAACAGAATAATAAAATATATTGTATATATCCTTATTATCTAGCATGTGAAAACTGATAGTGTAAATTCCTAAATACATTTCATACAGAAGGCTTCATTGAATATACAGATAGCTACTGTCCATTTTTGTTAACAAATATATATTTTTTAATGTAAAAAAAACAAACAATGAACACAAAAACATTTCAAATCAAATTTGATTGGTCGCATACACGTTTAGCAGATGTTATTGCGGGTGTAGCGATATGCTTGTGTTCCAAGCTCCAACAGTGCAGTAATATCTAACAATTGACATTTACGTCATTTAGCAGACGCTCTTATCCAGAGCGACTTACAAATTGGTGCATTCACCTTATGATAGCCAGTGGGACAACCACTTTACAATTATATATTTTTTGTATAATTTTTTTTAATTTTTAGAGTATATTTTTAATTTTCATTTGTTTTATATATATATATATATATATATTTTTTTTTTTGTGGGGGTGGGGTAGGTGGGGGGGTAGAAGGATTAATTTTATACTATCCCAGGTATTCCTTAAAGAGGTAGGGTTTCAAGTGTCTCCGGAAGGTGGTCAGTGACTCCGCTGTCCTGGCGTCGTGAGGGAGCTTGTTCCACCATTGGGGTGCCAGAGCAGCGAACAGTTTTGACTGGGTTGAGCGGGAACTGTGCTTCCGCAGAGGTAGGGGGACCAGCAGGCCAGAGGTGGAAGAACGCAATGCCCTCGTTTGGGTGTAGGGATTGATCAGAGCCTGAAGGTAAGGAGGTGCCGTTCCCCTCACAGCTCCGTAGGCAAGCACCATGGTCTTGTAGCAGATGCGAGCATCAACTGGAAGCCAGTGGAGTGCGCGGAGGAGCGGGGTGACGTGAGAGAACTTGGGAAGGTTGAACACCAGACGGGATGCAGCATTCTGGATGAGTTGTAGGGGTTTAATGGCACAGGCAGGGAGCCCAGCCAAAAGCGAGTTTCAGTAATCCAGACGGGAGATGACAAGTGCCTGGATTAGGACCTTTGCCGCTTCCTGTGTAAGGTAGGGTCGTACTTTGCGAATGTTGTAGAGCATGAACCTACAGGATCCGGTCACCACTTTGATGTTAGCGGAGAAAGACAGGGTGTTGTCTAGGGTCACGCCAAGGTTCTTTGCACTCCTTCCCCGGGAGGAAGAGCAGCTCCATCTTGCCGAGGTTCAGCTTGAGGTGTTGATCCGACATCCACACTGATATGTCTGCCAGACAACAATACACACAAATCTAAATGTAAAATAATGGAATTAAGAAATATAAATATTAGGATGAGTAGAATACAGTATAGACATATGAAATTAGTAAAACAGTTTGTAAACATTATAAAAGTGACTAGTGTTCCATTATTAAAGTGACCAGTGATTCCATGTCTATGTAAATATGGCAGCAGCCTCTAAGGTGCAGGGTTGAGTAACCAGCTGGTAGCACGCTAGTGATGGCTATTTAACAGTCTGATGGCCTTGAGATAGAAGCTGTTTTTCAGTCTCTCGGTCCCAGCTTTGATGTACCTGTACTGACCTCGCCTTCTGGATGATAGCGGGGTGAACAGGCCATGGATCGGGTGGTTGATGTCTTTGACTATCTTTTTGGCCTTCCTGTGACATCGGATGTTATAGGTGTCCTAGAGGGCAGGCAGTGTGCCCCTGTGATGTGTTGGGCATACCACACTACCCTCTGGAGAGCCGTGCGATTGCGGGCGGTGCAGTTGCCGTACAAGGCGGTGATACAGCCCGACAGGATGCTCTCAATTGTGCATCTGTAAAAGTTTGTGAGGGTCTTAGGGGCCAAGACGAATTTCAGTTGCGCCTTCTTCACCACACTGAGGGGAGAGGTTATTTTCCTGGCACCCCTCCACCGGGGCCCTTACCTCCTCCCTGTAGGCTGTCTCGTCATTGTTGGTAATCAGGCCTACCACTGTTGTGTTGTCTGCAAACTTGATGATTGATTTGGATGCATGCGTGGCCACGCAGTCATGGGTGAACAGGGAGTACAGGAGAGGGCTGAGCACAAACCCTTGTGGGGCCCCTGTGTTGAGGATCAGCGTAGTGGAGGTGTTGTTGCCTACGTTCACCACCTGGGGTCAGCCCTTCAGGAAGTCCAGGACCCAGTTGCACAGGGCGGGGTTTAGACCCAGGGCTCCGAGCTTAATGATGAGCTTGGAGGGTACTATGGTGTTGAAGGCTGAGCTGTAGTTAATTAAAAGCATTTTTATTACATAGGTCTTCCTCTTGTCCAGATGGGATAGGGCAGTGTGCAGTGTGATGGCGATTGCATCATCCGTGGATCTATAGGGGCAGTATGCTAATTGCAGTTGGTCTAGGGTGTCGGGTAGGGTGGAGGTGATATGCTCCTTGACTAGCCTCTCAAAGCACTTCATGATAACAGAAGTGAGTGCTACGGGGCGATTGTCATTTAGTTCAGTTACCTTTGCTTTCTTGGGTACAGCAACAATGGTGACATCTCGAAGCAAGTGGGGACAGCAGACTGGGATAGGGAGAGATTGAATATGTCTGTAAACACTCCAGCCAGCTGGTCTGCACATGCTACAGGACGCGGCTAGGGATGCCGTCTGGGCCTTGTGAGGGTTAACATGCTTAAATGTCTTATTCACGTCGCCCACGGAGAATGAGAGCTCTCTGTTCTTTATTGAACTCATATTATTATCTGTCCTGATGCCTAGTCACTTTACCCTGCCTTCATGCACATATCTATATCTATCTCAAATACCTCTTACCCCTGGACTTTGATCTGGTACTGGTACTCCCCTAAATGTTTGTGTATTTTATTCCTCTTGTCTTACTATTTTTCTCTTTATTATATACTGAACATAAATATAAACGCAACATGCAACAATTTCAAAGATTTTACTGAGTTATGGTTCATACTGTATGAGGAAATCAGTCAATTGAAATAGATTAATTAGGCCCTAACCAATGGATTTCAGATACCTTAAAAAAAGTGGGCCTCACAATGGGCCTCAGGATCTCATCACGGTATCTCTGTACATTCAAATTGCCATTGATAAAATGCAATTTTGTTCGTTGTCCATAGCTTATACGTGTCCATAACATAACCCCAGCGCCACCATGGGGCACTCTGTTCACAACGTTGACATCAGCAAACCACTCGCCCACATGACGCCATTCACGTGGTCTGCGGTTGTGAGGCTGTTTGGACGTACTGCCAAATTCTTTAAAACAACATTGTCATTGTCATTAAGATGAAATTCTCTGGCAACCGCTCTGGTGGACATTCTTGCAGTCAGCATGCTAATTGCATGCTCCCTCAAAACTTGAGACATCTGTGGCATAGTGTTGTGTGACAAAATTTCACATTTTATAGTGGCCTTTTATTGTCCCCAGCACAAGGTGCACCTGTTTAATGATCATGCTGTTTATTCAGCTTCTTGATATGCTACACCTGACAGGTGGATTATCTGGGCAAAGGAGAAATGCTCACTCAGGGACGTAATCAAATGTGTGCACTAAATTTGAGATAAATTAAAGAGCTTTTTGTGTGGATGAAACATTTTGGGGATGTTTTATTTCAGCTCATGAAACATGGGACCAACGCTTTATATGTTGTGTTTATATAGTAATTTGCATCGTTGGGAAGTGTTACAGGAGGGGGTCGCAGTTCCGGAGTGACCCACTAGGTGTCATCCTCCGACAACCTTAGGCACCTCCTCACTCACAGTCTGGACTAATCATTATCTTATTGGTGTCACCTGTGTCTACCTGTTCACCTGTGTTTCTCTGCTAGTTCTCGATGCCAAACAGTACTAATCAGTGTCTGATCGCGAGACGTATGTACAGGTACTTGAGAAGTGTTCTCCCTGTTTCATTGTTGTTTTCATTCATAGTTAGTATTTCGCATGTTTGCTGTCATCCTGTTTTTGGAAACCAATTTGCTCCTCCTTAATTTGTTCGTGACAAGTCCGTTATTTTGTATCCTGGTTTTGGGACCAGCAGTAAAGATCCTTGTTTCACCATTTCTGCCTACTGCCTACTGTCTATCCTGCACCACACCTGGGTCACACCTCACAACTACCCTTACAGGGAAGGGCTCGTAAGCAAGAATTTCATTGTAAAGTCTACACCCATTGTATTCGGCGCATTGATGAATAAAATGTGATTTGACACACGCACACACAATTTAGAATGGAAAATGTATGTGTTTATGCAACAAATGTAATTGCATTGAATCGTATTGAACCAAATCACATTGATTTGTTCAATAATCAAACCGATATCGAACCGAATCGTTTCAAACTAAAACGTATCGTTCCTGTATCTAGATACACGTAGAATCGTCTTGAAAGGGAAAGATGCACATCCCTAGTTTCTATCCATCAAAGTGCATATCTGATTGTCAATACTGATAAGTTTTAGGCCTGCATAGGTGAGAGAATTAAAAAGATTGGACATTTCTAGAATAGTTATGTGCACTGTGGCACAATAAAACATATGTGAGGAATCAGGATGACAGGATCTGTGTCCCTTGATAGAATTGAGGGGAGAGACCTGTGCATTTGTCTAATGAAAACCAAAATTAAATACTGAAATATCACATTTACATAAGTATTCAGACCCTTTACAGCCTCGAGTCTTCTTGGGTATGACACTACAAGCTTGGCACACCTGTATTTGGGGAGTTTCTCCCATTCTTCTCTGCAGATTATCTCAAGCTCTGTCAGGTTGGATGGGGAGAGTCTCTGCACAGCTATTTTCAGGTCTCTCCAGAGATGTTTGATTTGGTTCAAGTCCGGCCTCTGGCTGGGCCACTCAAGGACATTCAGAGACTTGTCCCGAAGCCAGTCCTGTGTTGTCTTGGCCGCATGCTTAGGGTCGTTGTCCTGTTGGATAACATACAGCTGGCGGGATATACGCTACATCGGCAGGATAGACCGGTAATACAAGGGGTGGCGGTCTGTGTATATTTGTAAACAATAGCTGGTGCATAAAATCTAATACTAAGGAAGTCTCAAGGTTTTGCCCGCCTGAGGTAGAGTATCTCATGATAAGCTGAAGACCACACTATTTACCAAGATAGTTTTCATCTATATATTTCATAGCTGTCTATTTACCACCACAAACCGATGCTGGCACTAAGATTGCACTCAATGAGCTGTATAATGCCATAAGTAAACAGGAAAACGCTCAACCAGAGGCAGCGCTCCTAGTGGCCGGGGACTTTAATGCAGGGAAACTTAAATCCGTTCAATCTAATTTCTACCAGCATGTTAAATGTGCAACCAGAGGAAAATAAACTCTAGACCACCTTTACTCCACACACAGAGATGCAAAAACTAAAGCAGGAAGCACCAGTGACTCAGTTAATAAGGAAGTGGTCAGATGACGCAGATGCTAAGCTACAGGACTGTTTTGCTAGCACAGACTAGAATATGTTCCGGGATTTTTCCGTTAGCATTGAAGAGTACACCACAACAGTCACTGGCTTCAGCAATAAGTGCATCGATGATGTCGTCCCCACTGTGACCGTACGTACATACCCCAACCAGAAGCACTGTGCTAAAGGGTAGAGCTGCTGTTTTCAAAGAGCGGGACTCTAACCCGGACGCTTATAAGAAATCCCGCTATGCCCTCCGACGAACCATCAAACAGGCAGAGAGTCAATACAGGACTAAGATTGAATCGTACTACACCGGCTTAGATGCTCGTCGGATGTGGCAGGGCTTGAAAACTATTACAGACTACAAAGGGAAGCACAACCGCGAGCTGCCCAGTGACACAAGCCTACCAGTCGAGCTAAATCACTTCTATGCTCGCTTCGAGGCAAGCAATACTGAAACATGCATGAGAGCATCAGCTGTTCCAGATGACTAAGTGATCACGCTCTCCGTAGCCGATGTGAGTAAGACTTTTAAGAAGGTCAACATTCACAAGGCTGCAGGGCCAGACGGATTACCAGGACGTGTATTCCGAGCATGCGCTGACCAACAGGTCCCTGACTGAGTCTGTAATACCAACATGTTTCAAGCAGACCACCATAGTCCATGTGCCCAAGAACACTAACATAACCTGCCGACGACACAACAGTGGTAGGCCTGATCACCGACAACGATGAGACAGCCTATAGGGAGGAGGTCAGAGACCTGGCCGTGTGGTGCCAGGAAAACAACCTCTCCCTCAACGTGATCAAGACAAAAGGAGATTATTGTGGACTACAAGGAAAAAAGAGGATTGAGCACGCCCCCATTCTCATCGACGGGGCTGTAGTGAAACATGTTGAGAGCTTCAAGTTCCTTGGTGTCCACATCACCAACAAACTATCATGGTCCAAACACACCAAGACAGTCGTGAAGAGGGCATGACAAAGCCTATTCCCCCTCGGGAGACTGAAAAGATTTGGCATGGGTCCTCAGATCCTCAAAAAGTTCTACAGCTGCACCATCGAGAGCATCCTGACTGGTTGCATCACTGCCTGGTTTGGCAAATGCTCGGCCTCCGACCGCAAAGCACTACAGAGGGTAGTGCGTAAGGCCCAGTACATCACTGCGGCCAAGCTTCCTGCCATCCAGGACCTCTATACCAGGCAGTGACAGAGGAAGGCCCTAAAAATTGTCAAAGACTCCAGCCACCCTAGTCATAGACTGTTCTCTCTGCTACCGCACGGCAAGCAGTACCGGAGCGCCAAGTGTAGGTCCAAAAGGCTTCTTAACAGCTTCTACCCCCAAGCCATAAGACTCCTGAACAGCTAATCATGGCTACCCAGACTATTTGAATTACCCCCCCACCCCACACCACCCCAACCACCTCTTTTACGCTGCTGCTACTCTGTTTATTATTTATGCATAGTCACTTTAACTCCACCCACATGTACATATTACCTCAATTACCTCGGCTAACCGGTGCCCCCGCACATTGACTCTGTACCGGTACCCCCTGTATATAGCCTGCCTACTGTTATTTTATTTATTGCTGCTCTTTAATTATTTTCTATTTTCTATTTTTTACTTATCTATTATTTATTTCTTAAAAACTGCATTGTTGGTTAAGGGCTTGTAAGTAAGTATTTCATTGTAAAGTCTACACCTGTTGTATTCGGCACGTGGCAAATACAATTTTATATGATTTGATTTGACTTGACTTTCGCTCCAGTCTGAGGTCCTGAGCCCTCTGGAGCAGGTTTTCATCAAGGATCTCTCTGTACTTTGCTCCGTTCATCTTTCCCTTGATCCTGACTAGTCTCCCAGTCCCTGCCGCTGAAAAACATCCCCACAGCATGATGCTGGCACCACCATTCTTTGCCATAGGGATGGTGCCAGGTTTCCTCCAGATGTGACGCTTGGCATTCAGGCCAAAGAGTTCAATCTTGGTTTCATCAGACAAAATAATCTTGTTTCTCATGGTCTAAGAGACCTTTACGTGCCTTTTGGCAAACTCCAAGCGGGCTGTCATGTGCCTTTTACTGAGGATTGGCATTCGTCTGGCCACTCTACCATAAAGGCCTGATTGGTGGAGTGCTGCAGAGATGGTTGTCCTTCTGGAAGGTTCTCCCATCTCCACAGATAAACTTTGGAGCTCTGTCAGAATGACCATTGGGTTCTTGGTCACCTCCCTGACGAAGGCCCTTCTTAGTTTGGCCGGGTATAAGTGTATAGTCTCTGCCCCCTTGTCCTTGTGGGTGATTGTTAATTGTGAGAGAATGTAGCTCGGTGGAGCACTCATAACTTTGTGTTGCCAGGGTAGATTTCCCCCCTGTGCCTATGTATTATTGGATTCCGTTACAGTGTATAGCCAGGGATGTTTGTTTCCCCTGTGCCTGTTTCGTTGATCGCTATTGGAGCGCATGTGTGTGTCAACGAAGGAATAAACTCTGTATTCGGTAATTACCCTCCTGCGCCTGACTCCTTTCACCACAGAATCACCCACCAGGACAAGGGGGTAAAAAAATAGCTATTTTCATGTTGCTGATCGCTCCGTTTTAACACAGAAAAGGAATTAACCACACATACATGGGCCGTTATTGCATAACACTTTTCATTTTGTATTCTTCAGGTAACCTAACCTAGCATGCGTAAAAAACGTCTGAGTGGAGTCTCCTCATCTGTTTTTCAGGGGAAACGGAAGTTAGGTCGAAAGAACTGTATCCCTGAAAACCGAAGACATCCGCTTTTTACCGACCCTGTGGAGAGTGTCTTTCAGGAAAGAAAATATACATTTTGTTTGGCCATAGCTCCACCCCATTCCTCTTATTTTCTTTCAGCCACCTCACACTTGCGCCCTTCTCTCTCTCTCTCTCTCTCTCTCTCTCTCTCTCTCTCTCTCTCTCTCTCTCTCTCTCTCTCTCTCTCTCTCTCTCTCTCTCTCTCTCTCTCTCTCTCTCTCTCTCTCTCTCTCTCTCTCTCTCTCTCTCTCTCTCTCTCTCTCTCTCTCTCTCTCTCTCTCTCTCTCTCTCTCTCTCTCTCTCCACTCCCATAAATGCAGTGACACTTGCATTCTGTGTGTGCATGCTTGTGTGACAGAGAGAGATAGTCGAAATAGAAAGTGAGAGCGGGAGGGAGAGTGAAGGAGCAAAAGGGAATGCTTGTCACTGAGGGGCAGTGAAAAAGGAATAAGGAAATTGAAGTAGCCGCCATATGCTGTGGATTTTTATGAATGTCTTCCTGAAGTGAATATTCTTTTTTGGGAAAAAAGATGGGAAGCTCGCATTTTCTGAACAAAGGCTTGCCTTTAGGTAAACATTTACCTTTCCTTTGGTGCATTGGACCACATGTTAACTGTGATTGCGCTGTGTGGTGTGTACACAGATTTGTGTGTTCAGTGTACGGTACAGTATTCTTCCTTCCCTTCCCCCTCTTCCTTTTCTCTCTCTCTCTCTCTCTCTCTCTCTCTCTCTCTCTCTCTCTCTCTCTCTCTCTCTCTCTCTCTCTCTCTCTCTCGCTCTCTCTCTCTCTCTGTGTCTCTCTCTCCATGATCTTTCATCTCTACCATTCAGCAACTTTCAATGCTGTAATAGCATGCTTTTCACTCTGAATATGTTTCTGTTGATGCATGGAATGATTAGCCTATAGCCTCCTGTAAGTGTGAAGGACAGAAATACTTTTTCCCTCAAAAAATGTGAGGGCTGGCAAGGAGACACACACACAGCAGATATTTCCTAAACGGCCTTCCCGTTCATTGTGCAGTTGAGACTTGCTTCCTAATTTTCCTTTCAGGGAAGAAGGAAATATTGATTCTAGAACAGTCTATTATGGGAATACTTCAGATTCAGGAAGGACAGAAAACAGCTTTGTAGGTCCTTCTTACTCATGCTTATATTGTGAATACTTCCATGTCTTTATACTGGTGTCTGTTACTTGGATTTATATATATTGTATTCACAATAGCAGCATATTTTCTACAATGGAGGTCTTGTTTGTTGTTTGATATTTTTCTATGATTATTCATGTCTGGGCTTGTAGGGTTCTTCAGTTCTGTGATCAATGGATCGTGTCTTATCTTGTTATTAAAAGCAGGCTAATTGACACAGATACCAATTCACCCCTGGGGTGCTCAAATTGGCAGAATTACCCCCATACAAATATCACATATCAGTATTGCCATGGAATGCCATGGATATTGGTGATAAAACATTCATTGTTTGTTAATTTCTTTGTATTTTTATAATCTTTGAACACATGTAAATATGCATGTTGGCTTAGCTAATAGTCTTTGTATTTTCATTGATCTAAAACACAAATGGCTGATAAAACTCTCCACTAATCGAGCTAGGCATATACCTTCATCCTCATTTTCATGTTTGTAGTGAATAACACCCTGTGGCTGATCAGTCCAGTTGTGATCTAAACGCAGACAAACCAGACGTGGCTTAGTGATCTTTGTGATTCTGTTTGCCTGTGTGATTTTGTGTTTGTGTGTTTGTGTGTGTGCGTTTGTGTGTGTGTGACAGTGGGCGTGTGTGTGGGCGTAACTGAGTGTATGTATCGGTGTATGTGTCTCTCGGTGAGCATGCATGTGTCTGCCTGCATGTGTGTGTGCTGGTGGCGGGATGAGGTAGGGAGAGAATGAGGGAGGGAGCTGAAGGAGAAGAGAGGGGTGTGTCTATACTCCCCTGGCTCGTCTAGGAGGGAGATCTCCTGTGGGAACAGAACAGTGGGTAGAGACAGTCACGCCATGTTTGTTCATGCCAGATTGGCTATGATCATAAATCACATAGCCAGAAACGGTGCTCACAGGTGCACCGTTTCTTTTCCTTCCTTATGGTGGTTACAGTTACAATGCTACCTTTCATATTAATGCAAATATGGGTTTATTGTGCTGTATTGAAAAAGAATGTATATGAGGGCATCTTAAAAAACTGGGGAAATAAAGTAAATAGACCTATGTTTGAAGCATTCCATATTTGCATAGTAGAGGACAGATCTGATCAAATCAAATGTCAATGTCAATGTAAATAGTCCAGGTGGCCATTTTATTAATTGTTCAGCAGTCTTATGGTTTGGGGGTAGAAGCTGTTAAGGAGCCTTTTGGTCCTAGACTTGGCGCTCCGGTAACGCTTGCCGTGTGGTAGCAGAGAGAACAGTTCATGACTTGGGTGACTGGAGTCTTTGACAATTTTAAGGGCCTTCCTCTGACACCGCCTAGTATATAGGTCCTGGATGGCGGGAAGCTTGGCCCCAGTGATATACTAGGCCTACACACTACCCTCTGTAGTGCCTTACAGTCGGATGCCAAGCAGTTGCCATACCAGGTGGTGATGCAACATGTCAGGATGCTCTCGATGGTGCAGCTGTATAACTTTTTGAGGATCTTGGGATCCATGCCAAATCTTTTCAGTCTCCTGAGGGGGAGAAGGCGTTGTCATGCCCTCTTCACGACGGTCTTGGTGTGTTTGGACCATGATCGTTTGTTGGTGATGTGGACACCAAGGAACTTGAAACTCTCGACCGCTCCACTACAGCCCCGTCGATGTGAATGGGGTCGTGTTCGGCCCTCCTTTTCCTGTAGTCCACGATCAGCTCCTTTGTCTTGCTCACGTTGAGGCCTAGCACTGTTGTGTCGTCAGCAAACTCAATAATGGTGTTGGAGTAGTGCTTGGCCACGCAGTTGTGGGTGAACAGGGAGTACAGGAGGGGACTAAGCAAGCACCCTTGAGGGGCCCCCGTGTTCGGGATCAGCGTGGCAGATGTTTTGTTGCCTACCCTTACCACCTGGGGGCGGCCTGTCAGGAAGTCCAGGATCCAGTTGCAGAGGGAGGTGTTTAGTCCCAGGGTCCTTAGCTTAGTGATGAGCTTTATGGGCACTATGGTGTTGAACGCTGAGCTGTAGTCAATGAACAGCATTCTCACATAGGTGTTCCTTTTGTCCAGGTGGGAAAGGGCAGTTTGGAGTGCAATTGAGATTGCGTCATCTGTGAATCTGTTGGGGCGGTATGCAAAGTGTGTCTAGGGTTTCCGGGATGATGGTGTTGATGTGAGCCATGACCAGCCTTTCAAAGCACTTCATGGCTACCGACATGAGTGATACGGGGCGGTAGTCATTCACTTTCTTGGGCACAGGGACTATGGTAGTTTGCTTGAAACATGTAGGTATTACAGACTCAGTCAGGGACATTTTGAAAATGTCAGTGAAGACACTTGCCAGTTGGTCTGCGCATGCTCTGAGTACATGTCCTGGTAATCCATCTGGCCCCGCGGCCTTGTGAATGTTGAGCTGTTTAAAGGTCTTGCTCACATCGGCTATGGAGAGCGTGATAATACAGTCGTCCTTGTATCCTTGTAGAACACAATTCCGGCTTTCTGCGGTGCTGACCTCATTTTCAGGAAGTACTGTAGTTTTGACTGTATGAACGTAGATGAGGGTTCACAGGAGCAGGCTGAGGAGGGGCAACCATCAGGCCACAAGAGAGACACTTTTTAGAATACTGGACCTAAGGGTCATTTTTACTGGTTCTCACAAGGTCAGATCCTCCACTGGAATGACAGATATTTCCTTCCGGTAAGAACTGGGTCTTAATGTATCAGTAAAATGTGGTAGACGTGATAAGACAACTGATAGGGATCTTTTCCATTCTCACTAATTCTCCCATTTGATGTGCTCACAATAATTCCAGGCATAAGCAACAAAAGCGGTCACTTAGGGCCCCCCAAAAAAACATTCATTATAAAATATGTAGAATTGCGGTAAATTAGCTTGAGACTTATTTTTTATTTTTTTATTGTAACGCGTTGCATGCATCTACTGTATACTGAACAAAAATATAAATGCAACAGGGAAAGTGTTGGTCCCATGTTTCATGAGCTGAAAAATAATATCCCAGAAATGTTCCATATGCGCAAAAAACGTATTTCTCTTAAATGTTGTACATCCCTGTTAGTGAGCACTTCTCCTTTGCCAAGATAATCCATCCACCTGACAGGTGTGGCATACAGTGGGGAAAAAAATGTATTTAGTCAGCCACCAATTGTGCAAGCTCTCCCACTTAAAAAGATGAGAGAGGGTGTTTCTATGGTGACCAATGATCTAAGATAAGGCGGGGATTTGCCTAGAAGTTATTTATAAATGACCTGGAGCCAGTGGGTTTGTCGACGAATATGTAGTGAGGGCCAGCCAACGAGAGCATACAGGTCACAATGGTGGGTAGTACAGTGGGGGAAAAAAAGTATTTAGTCAGCCACCAATTGTGCAAGTTCTCCCACTTAAAAAGATGAGAGAGGCCTGTAATTTTCATCATAGGTACACGTCAACTATGACAGACAAATTGAGAAAAAAAATCCAGAAAATCACATTGTAGGATTTTTTAAGAATTTATTTGCAAATTATGGTGGAAAATAAATATTTGGTCACCTAGAAACAAGCAAGATTTCTGGCTCTCACAGACCTGTAACTTCTTCTTTAAGAGGCTCCTCTGTCCTCCACTCGTTACCTGTATTAATGGCACCTGTTTGAACTTGTTATCAGTATAAAAGACACCTGTCCACAACCTCAAACAGTCACACTCCAAACTCCACTATGGCCAAGACCAAAGAGCAGTCAAAGGACACCAGAAACAAAATTGTAGACCTGCACCAGGCTGGGAAGACTGAATCTGCAATAGGTAAGCAGCTTGGTTTGAAGAAATCAACTGTGGGAGCAATTATTAGGAAATGGAAGACATACAAGACCACTGATAATCTCCCTCGATCTGGAGCTCCACTCAAGATCTCACCCCGTGGGGTCAAAATGATCACAAGAACGGTGAGCAATAATCCCAGAAACACACGGGGGGACCTAGTGAATGACCTGCAGAGAGCTGTGACCAAATTAACAAAGCCTACCATCAGTAACACACTACGCCGCCAGGGACTCAAATCCTGCAGTGCAAGACGTGTCCCCCTGCTTAAGCCAGCACATGTCCAGGCCCGTCTGAAGTTTGCTAGAATGCATTTGTATGATCCAGAAGAGGATTGGGAGAATGTCATATGGTCAGATGAAACCAAAATATAACTTTTTGGTAAAAACTCAACTCGTCGTATTTGGAGGACAAAGAATGCTGAGTTGCATCCAAAGAACACCATACCTACTGTGAAGCATGGGGTGGAAACATCATGCTTTGGGGCTGTTTTTCTGCAAAGGGACCAGGACGACTGATCCGTGTAAAGGAAAGAATGAATGGGGGCATGTATCGTGAGATTTTGAGTGAAAACCTCCTTCCATCAGCAAGGGCATTGAAGATGAAACGTGGCTGGGTCTTTCAGCATGACAATGATCCCAAACACAAGCATTTCAAGGTCCTGGAGTGGCCTAGCCAGTCTCCAGATCTCAACCCCATAGAAAATCTTTGGAGGGAGTTGAAAGTCCGTGTTGCCCAGCGACAGCCCCAAAACATCACTGCTCTAGAGGAGATCTGCATGGAGGAATGGGCCAAAATACCAGCAACAGTTTGTGAAAACCTTGTGAAGACTTACAGAAAACGTTTGACCTGTGTCATTGCCAACAAAGGGTATATAACAAAGTATTGAGAAACTTTTGTTATTGACCAAATACTTATTTTCCACCATAATTTGCAAATAAATTCATAAAAAATCCTACAATGTGATTTTCTGGATTTTTCTTCCTCATTTTGTCTGTCATAGTTGACGTGTACCTATGATGAAAATTACAGGCCTCTCTCATCTTTTTAAGTGGGAGAACTTGCACAATTGGTGGCTGACTAAATACTTTTTTCCCCCACTGTATTTGATAAAGACTTCCATATGCCATTGAAACTCCCGTTCAATTGGTTTTCAACTTTCTTTCATTGTCTAGTAGCCAAAAGCACAATCCCAGTCATATTAGCAACCCATAGTTGTTGCATCTTTAGATTTCCCCTCTTTCTAAAATTCAAATGGATATTTTCATCTCTGTCACTTTGACAACAGTGTTTTCCGCTAATTGTATTATAAAACTAACATTTGCGCATAGCCTACGGCCTTGTGCGCATTGCTGTGCTTATAATGTGAAGAACTCATAGTTGATCAACATTTTAAGTTAAACATTCTGATCTATTGCATCAGACTCATTGCTTTTTACCTTTTTTTTATAAAGCCTAGGCCTAGCCTACTGGTTGTATGAATTTGGGATCTATTGTGCCACAACTGTCCCAGAGTTTCTTTGGAATAGGTTATTTCTTTCTC
Source organism: Coregonus lavaretus (assembly GCF_964263955.1). Lineage (NCBI taxonomy): Eukaryota > Metazoa > Chordata > Actinopteri > Salmoniformes > Salmonidae > Coregonus > Coregonus lavaretus. The sequence continues at coordinate 3,709,338 of NC_140019.1, forward strand.
GACAAGCTGACCAATAGAATGGGTCAACTTTTTTATTATGGGGGATAGTAGATTGACATAGGCTAGTGATTTTGCTGTTCATTACTCGTCTTGTTGGCTGAGGAAAACCAAATGAGGACAGTTATTCTAATATCTTCAGTGCGCATCGGAATTTGGTAAGAAGCCTTTCGTTGCATCCTCGACTTGCATGTTCTGTTAAGATGAATTACCATAATATAAATGTGATTTCTGTCATTCTGAGCACCGTGGGTGGACGCCCTAATCAGGTTACGCTCCCAATGCATATGGATCCAGTAAATTTCTCAACAAGCCCTCGTAAAACTGACTATCCTACCGATCCTTGACTTCGGCGATGTCATTTACAAAATAGCTTCCAACACTCTACTCAGCAAATTGGATGTAGTCAATCACAGTGCCATCCGTTTTGTCACCAAAGCCCCATATACTACCCACCATTGTGACCTGTACGCTCTCGTTGGCTGGCCCTCACTACATATTCGTCTACAAACCCACTGGCTCCAGGTCATCTATAAATAACTTCTAGGCAAATCCCCGCCTTATCTTAGATCATTGGTCACCATAGCAACACCCACCCATAGTATGCGTTCCAGCAGTTATATATCACTGGTCATCCCCAAAGCCAACACCTCCTTTGGTCGCCATTCCTTCCAGTTCTCTCCTGCAATTGACTGGAACGAACTGCAAAAATCTCTGAAGCTGGAGACACTTATCTCCCACACTAACTTTAAGCATCAGTTGTCAGAGCAGCTTACCGATCACTGCACCTGTACACAGCCCATCTGTAATTAGCCCACCCATCCCCATATTGTTATTTACATTGTTATTTATTTTGCTCATTTGCACCCCAGTATCTCTATTTGCACATCGTCTTCTGCACATCTATCACTCCAGTGTTAATACTAAATTGTAATTATTTTGCACTATGGCCTATTTATTGCCTTACCTCCATAACTTACTACATTTGCACACACTGTATATAGATGTTATTTTGTGTTATTGACTGTACGTTTTGTTTATTCCATATGTTTTTTTTTATTTATTTTTTATTTCACCTTTATTTATTTATTTATTTATTTTATTTCACCTTTATTTAACCAGGTAAGCCAGTTGAGAACAGGTTCTCATTTACAACTGCGACCTGGCCAAGATAAAGCAAAGTAGTGCAATAAAAAACAACACAGAGTTACATATGGGGTAAAAAACATAAAGTCAAAAATACAACAGAAAATATATACATACAGTGTGTGCAAATGTAGCAAGATATGGAGGTAAGGCAATAAATAGGCTATAGTGCAAAATAATTACAATTAGTATTAACACTGGAATGATAGATGTGCAAGAGATGATGTGCAAATAGAGATACCGGGGTGCAAATGAGCAAAATAAATAAAAATATAGGGATGAGGTAGTTGGGCGGGCTAATTTCAGATGGGCTGTGTACAGGTGCAGTGATCGGTAAGGTTCTCTGACAACTGATGCTTAAAGTTAGTGAGGGAGATAAGTGTCTCCAGCTTCAGAGATTTTTGCAATTTGTTCCAGTCATTGGCAGCAGAGAACTGGAAGGAATGGCGGCCAAAGGAGGTGTTGGCTTTGGGGATGACCAGTGAGATATACCTGCTGGAGCGCATACTACGGGTGGGTGTTGCTATGGTGACCAATGAGCTAAGATAAGGCAGGGATTTGCCTAGCAGTGATTTATAGATGGCCTGGAGCCAGTGGGTTTGGCGACTAATATGTAGTGAGGACCAGCCAACAAGAGCGTACAGGTCACAGTGGTGGGTAGTATATGGGGCTTAGGAGACAAAACGGATGGCACTGTGATAGACTACATCCAATTTGCTGAGTAGAGTGTTGGAGGCTATTTTGTAAATGACATCGCCGAAGTCAAGGATCGGTAGGATAGTCAGTTTTACGAGGGCATGTTTGGCAGCATGAGTGAAGGTGGCTTAGTTGCGAAATAGGAAACCGATTCTAGATTTAACTTTGGATTGGAGATTCTTAATGTGAGTCTGGAAGGAGAGTTTACAGTCTAACCAGACACCTAGGTATTTGTAGTTGTCCACATACTCTAGGTCAGACCCGTCGAGAGTAGTGATTCTAGTCGGGTGGGCGGGTGCCAGCAGCGTTCGATTGAAGAGCATGCATTTAGTTTTACTAGTGTTTAAGAGCAGTTGGAGGCTACTGAATGAGTGTTGAATGACATTGAAGCTCGTTTGGAGGTTTGTTAACACAATGTCCAATGAAGGGCCAGATGTATACAAAATGGTGTCGTCTGCGTAGAGGTGGATCTGAGAGTCACCAGCAGCAAGAGCGACATCATTGATATACACGGAGAAAAGAGTCGGCCCAAGAATTGAACCCTGTGGCACCCCCATAGAGACTGCCATAGGTCCAGACAACAGGCCCTCTGATTTGACACATTGAACTCTATCTGAGAAGTAGTTGGTGAACCAGGCGAGGCAGTCATTTGAGAAACCAAGGCTATTTAGTCTGCCAATAAGAATGCGGTGGTTGACAGAGTCCAAAGCCTTGGCCAGGTCGATGAAGACGGCTGCACAGTACTGTCTATTATCGATCGCGGTTATCATATCGTTTAGGACCTTGAGCGTGGCTGAAGTGCACCCATGACCAGCTCAGAAACCGGATTGCATAGCGGAGAAGGTACGGTGGGATTCGAAATGGTCGGTGATCTGTTTGTTAACTTGGCTTTCAAAAATTTTCGAAAGGCAGGGCAGGATGGATATAGGTCTGTAACAGTTTGGATCTTGAGTGTCACCCCCTTTGAAGAGGGGGATGACCGCGGCAGCTTTCCAATCTCTGGGGATCTCAGACGTTACGAAAGAGAGGTTGAACAGGCTAGTAATAGGGGTTACGACAATTTCGGCGGCTAGTTTTAGAAAGAAAGGGTCCAGATTGTCTAGCCCAGATGATTTGTAGGGGTCCAGATTTTGCAGCTCTTTCAGAACATCAGCTGTCTGGATTTGTGTGAAGGAGATGCAGGGGGGGCATGGGCAAGTTCCAGCTGAGGGTGCAGAGCTGGTGGCCGGGGTAGTGGTAGCCAGGTGGAAAGCATGGCCAGCCGTAGCAAAATGCTTGTTGAAATTCTCGATTATTGTAGATTTATCGGTGGTGATAGTGTTTCCTAGCCTCAGTGCAGTGGGCAGCTGGGAGGAAGTGCTCTTATTCTCCATGGACTTTACAGTGTCCCAAAACTTTTTGGAGTTAGTGCTACAGGATGCAAATTTCTGTTTGAAAATGTTAGCCTTTGCTTTCCTAACTGCTTGTGTATATTGGTTCCTAACTTCCCTGAAAAGTTGCATATCGCGGGGGCTATTTGATGCTAATGCAGTACGCCACAGGATGTTTTTGTGCTGGTCAAGGCAGTCAAGTCTGAGGAGAACCAGGGGCTATATCTGTTCTTAGTTCTGTATTTTTTTAATGGGGCATGTTTATTTAAGATTGAGAGGAAATTACTTTTAAAGAACAACCAGGCATCCTCTACTGATGAAATGAGATCTATATCCATCCAGGATACCTGGGCCATGACAATTAGGAAGGCCTGCTCGCTGAAGTGTTTTAGGGAACGTTTGACAGTGATGAGGGGTGGTCGTTTGACCGCGGACCCGTTACGGACGCAGGCAATAAGGCAGTGATCGCTGAGATCCTGGTTGAAGACAGCGGAGGTGTATTTAGAGGGTAAGTTAGTCAGGATGATATCTATGAGGGTACCCATGTTAATGGATTTAGGGTTGTACCTGGTAGGTTTCTTGATAATTTGTGTGAGATTGAGGGCATCTAGTTCGGATTGTAGGATGGCCGGGGTGTTAAGCATATCCCAATTTAGGTCACCAAGCAGTACGAACTCTGAGGATAAATGGGGGGCAATCAATTCACATATGGTGTCCAGGGCACAGCTGGGGGCTGAGGGGGGTCTGTAGCAAGCGGCAACAGTGAGAGACTTATTTCTGGAAAGGTGGATTTTTAGAAGTAGAAGCTCAAACTGTTTGGGCACAGACCTGGATAGTATGATAGAGCTCTGCAGGCTATCTCTACAGTAGATTGCAACTCCACCCACTTTGGCAGTTCTATCTAGACGGAAAATGTTATTGTTGGGGATGGAAATTTCAGAATTTTTGGTGGCCTTCCTAAGCCAGGATTCAGACACTGCTAGAACATCAGGGTTGGCGGAGTGTGCTAACGCAGTGAATAACTCAAACTTAGAAAGGAGGCTTCTGATATTTACGTGCAGAAAACCAAGGCTTTTACGGTTACAGAAGTCAACAAATGATAGCTCCTGGGGAGTAGGAGTGATACTGGGGGCTGCAGGGCCTGGGTTAGCCTCTACATCACCAGAGGAACAGAGGAGGAGTAGAATAAGGATATGACTAAAGGCTATAAGAACTGGTCTTCTAGTGCGTTGGGTACAGAGAATAAAGGGGCAGATTTCCGGGTGTTGTAGAAAAGATTCAGGGCATTATGTACAGAAAAGGATATGGAAGGATATGAGTACAGTTGAGGTAAACCTAAGCGTTGGGTAACAATGAAAGAGATAGCATCACTGGAGGCACCGATTGAGCCGGTCTCGGCGTGTATGGGGGGTGGAACAAAGGAACTATTTGAGGCAGTTTGAGAGGTACTTGGTGTTCTACAGTGAAATTGTATAATAAGAACTAACCCAAACAGCAATAGGCAAGGTATATTGACATGGGAGAGAGGCATAAAGCAATCACAGGTGTTATTAGAGAGAGCTAAGACAACAACTGGTAATAGCGATAAAGTTTGGGCTGAGGCTAAACAGAACAAACAGGACAGGGTACCGTGTAAAGGAACAGTCCAGCAGGCATCAGCTGTGCAGCTGAGTGATCATAAGGTCCAGTGAACAGCAATATGTGAGTCCGAGAGCAGTTCAAATTGGTGCTTCAGCACAGCTAGCAGGAAGCACAGTTGTAGTTTGCGTGTGCTAGTGGGCCGGGGCTAGCAGATGGATCTTCGTGGTCGTCGCAACGGGAAGCCTGTTGAAACCACATCAGATGATTTTGGCGGCAAACCAGTCGTGTTGGATCGGCGGGGCTCAGTGTCAACACTAGGAGGTCCCGTCCGGTAGATAGCCGGGAGATGGGCCTGAGGCTAGCTCAAGGCTAACTGGTGCTTGCTATGAGGCAATGGTAATTAGCCAACAACAGGTTGCAGCTAGCTGGTTGCGATGATCCGGCACTAGGGTCCAGTGATTCCGGCAGAAAGTCCGATATGCTCTGGGTCAATAGCACGCTGTGCAGACTGGCCGACAAATTGTCCAGGCTAGAGCTAGAGCTGGCTGGTGGATAGTGTAGGCCACGGACAATGGTGAAGACGCTAACGGTGGCTAATAGCAAGTAGCCATTCAGTTACAGCTAGACTAGTTTCAGCTTAAGGTTCTTGATGAAAGTTATAAAGAAATAACAGAATCCTTTCCACGTTGGGTGAGGCGGGTTGCAGGAAAGTATATTTAGTTAAAGAATGAAAAGTAAAATTGAGAAATATATACAAAATAGACAAAAAAATAAGAAACTGGCTATTTACACTAGGACACAGAAAAAAAACACGACCGCACTGCTACACCATCTTGGATCTTATGTAACTCTGTGTTGCTGTTGTTTTTATCGCACTGCTATGCTTTATCTTGGCCAGGTCGCAGTTGTAAATGAGAACTTGTTCTCAACTGCCTTACCAGGTTAAATAAAATAAAATAAAAATGTCCGGCACCACATTTTCATAACGGAAACCCTGGTCCGGCACCATATGCAGTGCATTCGGAAAATATTCACACTCCTTGACTTTTTCCACACTTTGTTACATTACAGCCTTATTCTAAAATGGATTAAATAGTTTTTTTCTCCCCTTATCAATCTACACACAATACCCCATAATGACAAAGCAAAAAAAAATTCTTTTAAATTTTTGCAAATGTATAAAAAATGGAAAAATAACATATACATAAGTATTCAGACCCTTTACTCAGTACTTTGTAAAAGCACTTTTGGCAGTGATTACAGCCTTGAGTCTTCTTGGGTATGACACTACAAGCTTGGCACACCTGTATTTGCGGAGTTTCTCCCATTCTTCTCTGCAGATCCTCTCAAGCTCTGTCAGATTGGATGGGGAGCGTTGCTACACAGCTATTTTCAGGTCTCTCCAAAGATGTTCGATCGGGTTCAAGTCCACTCTCTGGCTGGGCCACTCAATGACATTCAGAGAATGTTCCGAAGCCACTCTTGCGTTGTCTTGGCTGTGTGCTTAGGGTTGTTGTCCTTTTGGAAGGTGAACCTTCACCTTGGTCTGAGGTCCTGAGCCTCTGAAGCATCAAGGATCACTTTGTACTTTGCTCTGTTCATCTTTCCCTTGATCCTGACTAGTCTCCCAGTCCCTGCCGCTGAAAAACATCCCCACAGCATGATGCTGCCACCACCATGCTTCACCGTAGGGATGGTCCCAGGTTTCCTCCAGACGTGACGCTTGGCATTCAGGCCAAAGAGTTCAATCTTGGTTTCATCAGACCCGAGAATCTTGTTTCTCATGGTCTGAGAGTCCTTTAGGTGACTTTTGGCAAACTCCAAGCGGGCTGTCATGTCCCTTTTACTGAGGAGTGGCTTCCATCTGGCCACCCTACCATAAAGGCCTGATTGGTGGAGTGCTGCAGAGATGGTTGTCCTTCTGGAAGGTTCTCCCATCTCCACAGAAGGACTCTGGCGCTCTGTCAAAGTGACCATTGGTTCTTTGCCACCTCCCTGACCAAGGCCCTTCTCCCCCGATCGCTCAGTTTGGCCGGGCGGCCAGCTCTAGGAAGAGTCTTGGTGGTTCCAAACTTCTTCCATTTAAGAATGATGGAGGCCACTGTGTTCTTGGGGACCTTCAATGCTGCAAAAATGTTTTGGTACCCTTCCCCAGATCTGTGCCTCGACACAATCCTGTCTCGGTGCTCTACGGACAATTCCTTCGGCCTCATGGCTTGGTTTCTGTTCTGACATGCACTGTCAACTGTAGGACCTTATATAGACAGGTGTGTGCCTTTCCAAATCATGTCTATTCAAATGAATTTACCAAAGGTGGACTCCAATCAAGTTGTAGAAACATCTCAAGGATGATCAATGGAAACAGGATGCACCTGAGCTCAATTTCGAGTCTCATAGCAAAGGGTCTGAATACTTATGTAAATAAGTTATTTCTGTTTTGAATTTTTTATAAATTTGCAAACATTTCTAAAAAACAGTTTGGGTTTAGGCATTATGGGGTATTGAGTGTAGGTTGATGAGGGAAAAATATACTTGTATCAATTTTAGAATAAGGCTGTAACGTAACAAAATGTAGAAAAAGTGAATGGGTCTGAATACTTTCCGAAGGCACTATATATAGCACCAGACCAGGGTTTATATATATATATATGGCACCGGACCAGGGTTTCCGTTATGAAAATGTGGCGCCAGACATTTAACCGGCAGCATTTTAATTTAATTCATATATACTGTATACAGTATATACAGTATACAGAGCCTGTGTTTCAGACATAAGGAAGTGGATGGCTGAAAACTTTTTACTTTTAAACTCGGACAAAACAGAGATGCTTGTTCTAGGTCCCAAGAAACAAAGAGATCTTCTGTTAAATCTGACAATTCATCTTGATGGTTGTAAAGTCGTCTCAAATAAAACTGTGAAGGACCTAGGCGTTACTCTTGACCCTGATCTCTCTTTTGACGAACATGTCAAGACTGTTTCAAGGACAGCTTTTTTCCATCTACGTAACATTGCAAAAATCAGAAATTTTCTGTCCAAAAATTATGCAGAAAAATTAATCCATGCATTTGTTACTTCTAGGTTAGACTACTGCAATGCTCTATTTTCCGGCTACCCGGATAAAGCACTAAATAAACTTCAGTTAGTGCTAAATACGGCTGCTAGAATCCTGACTAGAACCAAGAAATTTGATCATATTACTCCAGTGCTAGCTTCCCTACACTGGCTTCCTGTTAAGGCAAGGGCTGATTTCAAGGTTTTACTGTTAACCTATAAAGCGTTACATGGGCTTGCTCCTACCTATCTTTCCGAGTTGGTCCTGCCGTACATACCAATACGTACGCTACGGTCACAAGACGCAGGCCTCCTAATTGTCCCTAGAATTTCTAAGCAAACAGCGGGAGGCAGGGCTTTCTCCTATAGATCTCCATTTTTATGGAACAGTCTGCCTACCCATGTGAGAGACGCAGACTCGGTCTCAACCTTTAAGTCTTTACTGAAGACTTATCTCTTCAGTAGGTCATATGATTGAGTGTAGTCTGGCCCAGGAGTGTGAAGGTGAACGGAAAGGCTGGAGCAACGAACAGCCCTTGCTGTCTCTGCCAGGCCGGTTCCCCTCTCCACTGGGGTTCTCTGCCTCTAACCCTGTTGCAGGGGCTGAGTCACTGGCTTGCTGGTGCTCTTTCATGCCGTCCCTGGGAGGGGTGCGTCACTTGAGTGGGTTGAGTTACTGACGTGATCTTCCTGTCTGGGTTGGCGCCCCCCTCTTGGTTTGTGCTGTGGTGGAGACCTCTGTGGGCTATACTCGGCCTTGTCTCAGGATTGTAAGTTGGTGGTTGGGGATATCCCTCTAGTGGTGCGGGGGCTGTGCTTTGGCGGAGTGGGTGGGGTTATATCCTTCCTGTTTGGCCCTGTCCGGGGGTTTCTTCGGATGGGGCCACAGTGTCTCCGGACCGCTCCTGTCTCAGCCTCCAGTATTTATGCTGCAGTAGTTTATGTGTCGGGGGGCTGGGGTTAGTTGGTTATACCTGGAGTACTTCTCCTGTCTTATCCAGTGTCCTGTGTGAATTTAAGTATGCTCTCTCTAATTCTCTCGTTCTCTCTTTCTCTCTGAGAACCTGAGCCCTAGGACCATACGTCAGGACTACCGGGCATGATGACACCTTGCTGTCCCCAGTCCGCCTGGCCTTGCTGCTATTCCAGTTTCAACTGTTCTGCCTGCGGCTACGAAACCCCTACCTGTCCCAGACCTGCTGTTTTCAACTCTTAATGATCGGCTATGAAAAGCCAACTGAGAGACCTGAGCCCTAGGACCATACGTCGGGACTACCGGCCGTGGTGACTCCTTGCTGTCCCCAGTCCGCCTGGCCTTGCTGCTATTCCAGTTTAAACTGTTCTGCCTGCGGTTATGGAACCCCTACCTGTCCCAGACCTGCTGTTTTAAACTCTTAATGATCGGCTATGAAAAGCCAACTGAGATTTATTCCTGATTATTATTTGACCATGCTTGTCACTTATGAACATTTTTGAACATCTTGGCATGGTTCTGTTATAATCGCCACCCGGCACAGCCAGAAGAGGACTGGCCACCCCTCATAGCCTGGTTCCTCTCTAGGTTTCTTCCTAGGTTTTGCCTTTCTAGGGAGTTTTTCCTAGCCACCGTGCTTCTACACCTGCATTACTAGCTGTTTGGGGTTTTAGGCTGGGTTTCTGTACAGCACTTCGAGATATTAGCTGATGTAAGAAGGGCTATATAAAATAAAATTGATTGATTGAAATTGATATACAGTGAGCTCCAAAAGTATTGTGAGAGTGACACATTTTGTGTGGTTTTGGCTCTATACTCCAGCACTTTGGATTTGAAACGATACAACGACTATGAGGTTAAAGTGCAGAATGTCAGCTTTAATTTCAGGGTATTTTCATCCATATTGGATGAACCGTTTAGAAATTATACAACTATTTGCCCCCCCATTTTAGGGTACCAAAAGTATTGTGTACAAATTCACTAATGTGTATTAAAGTAGTCAAAAGTTTTAGTATTTGGTCCCATATTCCTAGCACGCAATGATTACATCCAACCTTTGACTACAAACTTGTTGGATGCATTTGTTGGTTTGTTTGTGTTTCAGATTATTTTGTGCTCAATAGAAGTGAATGGTAAATTATCTGTTGTGTCATTTTAGAGTCACTTTTATTGTAAATTAAGCTAGAATACACTATATATACAAAAGTATGTAGACACCCTTTCAGCTACACCCGTTGCTGACAGGTGTATAACATTTGAGCACACAGCCATGCAATTTCCATAGACAAACATTGGCAGTAGGATGACCTCACTGAAGAGCTCAGTGACTTTCAACGTGGCACCATCGTAGGATGCCACCTTTTCAACAGGTCAGTTGGTCAAATTTCTGTGGTAGGCCACAAAAGCTCAAAGAACGGCACCGGCGAGTGCTGAAGCGCGTAGTGTGTAAAAATCACCTGTCCTTTGTTGCAACACACACTACTGAGTTGCAAACTGCCTTTGGAAGCAACGTCAGCACAAGAACTGTTTGTCGGGAGCTTCATGAAATGGGTTTCCATGGCTGAGCAGCTATACACAAGCCTAAGATCACCATGCGCAATTCCAAGTGTCGGTTGGAGTGGTGTAAAGCTCGCCACCATTTTTCATGGTTCGGGCTTGGCCCCTTAGTTCCAGTGAAGGGAAATCTTAATAATACAATGACATTCTAGACAATTCTGTGCTTCCAACTTTGTGGCAACAGTTTGGGGAAGGCCCTTTCCTGTTTCAGCATGACAATGCCCCCGTGCACAAAGCGAGGTCCATACAGAAATGGTTTGTCAAGATCGGTGTGGAAGAACTTGACTGGCCTGCACAACCCAATCGAACACCTTTGGGATGAATTGGAATGCCGACTACGAGCCAGGCCTAATCGCCCAACATCTGTGCCCAACCTCACTAATGCTATTGTGGCTGAATGGAAGCAAGTCCCTGCAGCAATGTTCCAACATCTAGTGGAAAACCTTCCCAGAAGAGTGGAGGCTGTTGGGCCTCCGAGTGGCGCAGCGGTCAAAGGCACTGCATCACTACAGACCCGGGTTCGAACCCGGGCTTTGTCACAGCCGGCCGCGACCAGGAGACCCATGAGACGGCGCACAATTGGCCCAGCGTCGTGAGGGTTTGGCCGGCTGTGATGTCCTTGTCCAATCACGCTCTAGCGACTCCTGTGGCGGGCCGGGCGCATGCACTCTGACACGGTCACCAGTTGTACTGTGTTTCTTACAACACATTGGTGCGGCTGGCTTCCGGGTTAAGCGAGCAGTGTGTCAAGAAGCAGTGCAGCTTGGCAGGGTCGTGTTTCGGAGGACGCATGGCTCTCGATCATCGCCTCTCCCGATCCATACGGGAGTTGCAGCGATGGGACAGGACTGTAACTACCAATTGGGGAGAAAAAGGGGTAAAATATCCTAATAATAATAAGAGTGGAGGCTGTTATAGCAGCAAAGTGGGGACAAACTTCATATTAATGCCCATTATTTTGGAATTAGATGTTCGACGAGCAGGTGTCCACATACTTTTGGTCATGTAGTGTATGTTTCTAAAGACTTCTACATTAAGGTGGATACTACCATGATTACGGATAGTCCTGAATTAATCATTAATATTGATGAGTGAGAAAGTTACAGATGCACAAATAACATACCCCCAAGACATGCTAACCTCTCACCATTATAATAACAGGGGAGGTTAGCAAATTCACAGCCGCAACCAACCATATAATTATAATCCATAGATGGCAGTTCCCATTCAAGTCAGGACTGGCATGGTGATGTCACCATGAAAGGCCAAAACTCCATCCCACCAAAACAGGCTGAAATTTCAGGAGGTCTTTTCAAACAGCTCTTTCACTAAAAGGGCATTATCATCATGTTCACAATTTCACAGTATTATTCCAACCTCATAGTGTGAAAATATACAGTACCAGTCAAAAGTTTGGACACACCTACTCATTCCAGGGTTTTTCTTTATTTTTACTATTTTCTACATTGTAGAATAATAGTGAAGACATCAAAACTATGAAATAACACATATGGAATCATGTAGTAACCAAAAAAGTGTTAAACAAATCCAAATATACTTTACACTTGGTCAAATAGCCCTTACACAGCCTGGAGGTGTGTTGAGTCATTGTCCTATTGAAAAACAAATGATAGTCCCATTAAGCGCAAACCGGATGGGATGGAGTATCGCTGCAGAATGCTGTGGTAGCCATGCTGGTTAAGTGTTCCTTGAATTCTAAATAAATCACAGACAGTGTCACCAACAAAGCAACTTATTTCATAGTTTTGATGTCTTCACTATTATTCTACAATGTAGAAAATAGTAAAAATAAAGAAAAACCCTTGAATGAGTAGGTGTGTCCAAACTTTTGACTGGTGTTGTATATAAAACACAGGAACATCACATTTTTGACTGCACTGGGCCTTTAAAACTGCAACATTTTCTCTACGCCCCATGTCATTTATAGCTTAGTTGTCACTTTCACTGAAATTTGAATGGCTAATTTGATTAATGCACCATCAGGGTATATTTCTCATTTAGTGACACATTTTGAAAGGTTTGAAGTCACAGTATGAAAGGGTCTGCTTCTGGCGGCTTGTAAAAATCGTGCATAAAGATAGCCTTTGACATTTTTAATTGCTTTCCAGAGTCATGGATGCAAAATTGACTTATTAAAAACTGGAAATAATTAAAAAACCCAAGTATGAGACCCCATTATTGATTTATTTTACTAGCATGGGATTCATTAACATACCAGCTAACAACTGGATTTGTGGTGGATTGTAGGTGGAAAGTAGTAAATGTAATTGTGTATGTACACTGAGTATACCAAACATTAGGCACACATACACAATCCATGTCTCAATTGTCTCAAGGCTTAAAAATCCTTCTTTAACCCGTCTCCTCCCCTTTATCTACACTTTATAAACACAACTGCAATTTTCCCACACTACAATGTCAAATTCACAACCCATACCAGTAGAATATGATGTCAAATACAGTTTTACCCATCCTCTCTCTCTGTCTGCAGGCATTCGGCCGCCCATCATGAATGGGCCCATGAACCCTCGGCCCCTGGTGGCCCTGCTGGACGGGCGTGACTGCACCATAGAGATGCCCATCCTGAAAGACGTGGCCACTGTGGCCTTCTGTGATGCCCAGTCCACCCAGGAGATCCATGAGAAGGTGCTGCCCTCTCCATGCCACATTATTATCTGTCTGTTCAGCTTCATTTACATGCTACCTCTTTCAAGCTAACTCAACTTCAAAAAGACTCCCTGGCTTAAAACCAGTATTTGTTGACCATATTATAAGCAAGACCCTGTGCTGCTAAACAAGCTTGTTAAAATAGCGTAACTAACGATATCCTAAAAACAATGGCCAGGCTGTTACGACCTTCTCTCTCTCTCTCTCTCTCTCTCTCTCTCTCTCTCTCTCCTTGGCTATGAAAAGCCAACTAACATTTACTCCTGAGATGCTGACCTGTTGCCCCCTCTATACAGTAACCACTGTGATTATTATCTGACCATGCTGGTCATCTATGAACGTTTGAACATCTTGAAGAACAATCTGGCCTGAATAGTTCATGTCCATGTACAGTGGGGGAAAAAGTATTTAGTCAGCCACCAATTGTGCAAGTTCTCACACTTAAAAAGATGAGAGAGGCCTGTAATTTTCATCATAGGTACACGTCAACTATGACAGACAAAATGAGGAAAAAAAATCCAGAAAATCACATTGTAGGATTTTTAATGAATTTATTTGCAAATTATGGTGGAAAATAAGTATTTGGTCAATAACAAAAGTTTCTCAATACTTTGTTATATACCCTTTGTTGGTAATGACACAGGTCAAACGTTTTCTGTAAGTCTTCACAAGGTTTTCACACACTGTTGCTGGTATTTTGGCCCATTCCTCCATGCAGATCTCCTCTAGAGCAGTGATGTTTTGGGGCTGTCGCTGGGCAACACGGACTTTCAACTCCCTCCAAAGATTTTCTATGGGGTTGAGATCTGGAGACTGGCTAGGCCACTCCAGGACCTTGAAATGCTTCTTACGAAGCCAATCCTTCGTTGCCCTGGCGGTGTGTTTGGGATCATTGTCATGCTGAAAGACCCAGCCACGTTTCATCTTCAATGCCCTTGCTGATGGAAGGAGGTTTTCACTCAAAATCTCACGATACATGGCCCCATTCATTCTTTCCTCTACACGGATCAGTCGTCCTGGTCCCTTTGCAGAAAAACAGCCCCAAAGCATGATGTTTCCACCCCCATGTTTCACAGTAGGTATGGTGTTCTTTGGATGCAACTCAGAATTCTTTGTCCTCCAAACACGACGAGTTGAGTTTTTACCAAAAAGTTATATTTTGGTTTCATCTGACCATATGACATTCTCCCAATCCTCTTCTGGATCATCCAAATGCACTCTAGCAAACTTCAGATGGGCCTGGACATGTACTGGCTTAAGCAGGGGGACACGTCTTCCACTGCAGGATTTGAGTCCCTGGCGGCGTAGTGTTTTACTGACGGTAGGCTTTGTTACTTTGGTCCCAGCTCTCTGCAGGTCATTCACTAGGTCCCCCCGTGTGGTTCTGGGAATTTTGCTCACCGTTCTTGTGATCATTTTGACCCCACGGGGTGAGATCTTGCGTGGAGCCCCAGATCGAGGGAGATTATCAATGGTCTTGTATGTCTTCCATTTCCTAATAATTGCTCCCACAATTGATTTCTTCAAACCAAGCTGCTTACCTATTGCAGATTCAGTCTTCCCAGCCTGGTGCAGGTCTACAATTTTGTTTCTGGTGTCCTTTGATAGCTCTTTGGTCTTGGCCATCGTGGAGTTTGGAGTGTGACTGTTTGAGGTTGTGGACAGGTGTCTTTTATACTGATAACAAGTTCAAACAGGTGCCATTAATACAGCTAACGAGTGGAGGACAGAGGAGCCTCTTAAAGAAGAAGTTACAGGTCTGTGAGAGCCAGAAATCTTGCTTGTTTGTAGGTGACCAAATACTTATTTTTTCCACCATAATTTGCAAATAAATTCATAAAAAATCCTACAATGTGATTTTCTGGAAAAAAAAATCTCAATTTCTCTGTCATAGTTGACGTGTACCTATGATGAAAATTACAGGCCTCTCTCATCTTTTTAAGTGGGAGAACTTGCACAATTGGTGGCTGACTAAATACTTTTTTTCCCCACTGTACATGTCTGTAAAACTGGCACAGAAGAGCCAGAAGAGGACTGGCCACCGCTCAGCGCCTGGTTCCTCTCTAGGTTTCTTCCTAAATTCCTGCCTTTCTAGGGAGTTTTTCCTAGACACTACATCTGCATTGCTTGCTCTTTGGCGTTTTAGGCTGGGTTTCTGTATAAGCACTTTGTGACATCTGCTGATGTAAAAAGGGCTTTATAAATACTTTGATTGATTGATTGAAATTTGATTGAAAAACAACTAATTTACAAAGACAGAAATAAACCTGACACCTATACATATTTCAGTTAATTTAAATAGTTGAATCTCCCTAATTAACAGAACAATAAATACTTAATTATATCCTGTGTGTTTTCCGCACCCAGTGCAACAAAACACAATTAAATATCAGACTAAGATTGCCCATCCATATTTCCTGTTGTGCTTTTTCCCCTGCTGCTGATTCCCAGTGTTTGTTTCTGGTGTGTTTTGTCCTGCTCTGGATCTGGGTGTACAGTATGCCAGGCTAAATATCTCTGAAAGCTCTTCCAGGCCCTGCAGAAACAGATGTCACCTCATTCACTTTCACCGGTCCATAACCACCCAGCTCCTTGCCTAATTAAAAGTTCCCCTTTCAGTTTAATTGAGCTACATGGTGGCTTTACAAAACGAATAAAGGGAGAAGTGCAGAGCTTATGGGAGTAGCTCTAGTTGGGCTGATCATGAAAAGAAACGTACCATTATGATTATAACTACTGTTCCCTGAAGGAGGGAAACAAGGTACTCTTGGTACAACGCTATGGGATGTAGCACCCCGCCTAAACGCCGGCCTCAATGGATAACAAATTAAACGGCCCATGACAGACCACCCAGACCTCCAACAAGCAAGATGCGGTAGTCTGGGTATTGCGCACCTGCGCGCTGCCTAATGACCCTGTCCTATCCCAGCTGCCAGCACACTATGGGCCACGCTGGGAGCAGTGACATCCAAGCAATAAAACCTCACAAAAGTGTGTGGTGATGCCCAACTCACCACTGCACAAATATCCCATATTGAAAACCCTTTAAACAATGCCCAGGATGCCGCTGTTGTAATCGCTGCCAAAGGTGCTTTGTCATTAAATCAAATCAAATCAAATTTTATTGGTCAAATACACGTGTTTAGCAGATGTTATTGCGGGTGTAGCGAAATGCTTGTGTTTCTAGCTCCGACAGTGCAGTACATCTAACAAGTAATATCTAACAATTTCACAACATATACCCAATACACACAAATCTAAGTAAAACAATGGAATTAAGAATATATAAATAAATATATGGACGAGCAATGTCAGAGCGGCATAGACGAAGATACAGTAGAATAGTATTAAATACAGTATATACATATGAGATGAGTAATGCAAGATATGTAAACATTATTAAATTGACTAGTGTTTCATTTCTTAAAGTGGCCAGTGATTTCCAATCTATGTGTACAGGCAGCAGCCTCTAATGTGCTAGTGAAGGCTATTTAACAGTCTGATGGCCTTGAGATAGAAGCAGTTTTTCAGTCTCTCGGTCCCAGCTTTGATGCACCTGTACTGACCTCGCCTTCTGGATGATAGCGGGGTGAACAGGCAGTGGCTCGGGTGGTTGTTGTCCTTGATGATCTTTTTGGCCTTCCTGTGACATCGGGTGCTGTATGTGTCCTGGAGGGCTGGTAGTTTGCCCCCGGTGATGCGTCGAGCAGACCGCACCACCCTCTGGAGAGCCCTGTGGTTGCGGACGGTGCAGTTGCCGTACCAGGCGGTGATACAGCCCGACAGGATGCTCTCAATTGTGCATCTGTAAAAGTTTGTGAGGGTTTTAGGTGCCAAGCCAAATTTTTTCAGCCTCCTGAGGTTGAAGAGGCGCAGTTGTCTGTGTGGGTGGACCATTTCAGTTTGTCAGTGATGTCTACTCACAGGAACTTGAAGCTTTCCACCTTCTCCACTGCAGTCCCGTCGATGTGGATACGGGGGTGCTCACTCTGCTGTTTCCTGAAGTCCACGATCATCTCCTTTGTTTTGTTGACGTTGAGTGAGAGCTTATTTTCCTGTCACCCCACTCCCAGAGCCCTCCCCTCCTCCCTGTAGGCTGTCTGATCTTTGTTGGTAATCAAGCCTACTACTGTTGTGTCGTCTGCAAACTTGATGATTGAGTTGGAGGCGTGCTTGGCCACGCAGTAATGGGTGAACAGGGAGTACAGGAAGGGGTTGAGCCCACACCCTTGTGGGGCCCCAGTGTTGAGGATCAGCGAAGTGGACGTGTTGTTTCCTACCTTCACCACCTGGGGGTGGCCCGTCAGGAAGTCCAGGACCCAGTTGCACAGGGTGGGGTTCAGACCCAGGGCCTCGAGCTTAATGATGAGCTTCGAGGGTACTATGGTGTTGAATGCTGAGCTATAGTCAATGAACAGCATTCTTACATAGGTATTCCTCTTGTCCAGATGGGATAGAGCAGTGTGCAGTGTGATGGCGCTTGCATCGTCTGTGGATCTATTGGGGAGGTGCAAGGGTTGGGGTGAGGAGTGACCCAGGTGCGGTTCAGGATATACAGTAGGCAGTAGGCAGAGATGGTGAAACAAGGATATTTACTGGTGATCCTGAAGCCGCTCCGTAACTGCGACCCCCTCTTGTAACAGGGCGGTAAGCAAATTGAAGTGGGTCTAGGGTGGCAGAAGTGACTGCTACGGGGCGATAGTCATTTAGTTCAGCTACTTTTGCTTTCTTGGGTACAGGGACAATTGTGGCCATCTTGAAGCATGTGGGGACAGCAGACTGGGATAGGGAGAGATTGAATATGTCCGTAAACACACCAGCCAGCTGGTCAGCGCATGCTCTGAGGACGCGGCTAGGGATGCCATCTGGGCCGGCAGCCTTGCGAGGGTTAACACGCTTAAATGTCTTACTCACGTCGGCCACGGAGAAGGACAGCCCACAGTCCTTGGGAG
The DNA here is from genome assembly GCF_964263955.1 of Coregonus lavaretus. Classification (NCBI taxonomy): domain Eukaryota; kingdom Metazoa; phylum Chordata; class Actinopteri; order Salmoniformes; family Salmonidae; genus Coregonus; species Coregonus lavaretus. Next base: position 3,727,350 of record NC_140019.1, read on the forward strand.
CGAGTCGCGACGCTGGCACTGTATTATCCTCAAAGCGGGCGAAGAAGGTGTTTAGCTTGTCCGGAAGCAAGACGTTGATATCCGCGATGTGGCTGGTTTTCCTTTTGTAGTCCGTGATTGTCTGTAGACCCTGCCACATAAGTCTCGTGTCTGAGCCGTTGGATTGTCACTCCACTTTGGCCCTATACTGACATTTTGCCTGTTTGATTGCCTTGCGGAGGGAATAACTACACTGTTTGTATTCTGCCATATTCCCAGTCACCTTGCCATGGTTAAAGGCGATGGTTCACGCTTTCAGTTTTGCGCGAATGCTGCCATCTATCCACGGTTTCTGGTTAGGGTAGGTTGTAATAGTCAGAGTGGGTACAACATCTCCTACACACTTCCTGATAAACTCAGTCACCGTATATACGTCGATATTATTCTCTGAAGCTACCCGGAACATATCCCAGTCCGTATGATCAAAACAATCTTGAAGCGTGGATTCCGATTGGTCAGATCAGCGTTGAATAGTCCTTAGCACAGGGACTTCCTGTTTGAGTTTCTGCCTATAGGAAAGGTGTGTAGATTGATGAGGGGAAAAAATGATTTAATCCAATTTAGAATAAGGCTGTAACGTAACAAAATGTGGAAAAAGTCAAGGGGTCTGAATCATTTCCAAATGCACTGTACAATCCACTCGGGGAGGGCTCCTTCACTGACTGAATAGTGGCAATAACATTCAGAGGTAAACCTCTAGCCATCAGATTGGATCTCTCAGGGGCCAGGACCATTGGAGAAACATCTCCGGCCTCGGGAGCCAAACCGTCCAACACGCATGGGACAATAGGTCCCTGTGCAGCGGGAGTCGCCACGGGACACTGCCCAACAGACAAATGATCTTCGCAAACCAAGGGTACCTGGGCCACGAGAATCAATGACAAGCCCTCCTGGCGCACCTTCTCTAACATGGACTGAATCACCTCAGGGGAATATGTAAAGGAGGGTCCGAGTCCACTGGTGTGCCAGAGCATCCATTCCCAACAGAGCGCTCAGGTCCCTCATGGAGAAACACAGACGACACTGCACGTTTTTCCGCGATGTGTAAAGATCTACGTCTATTTCCCATATTTGGGTGACCACCCAGGGGTGTAGCCTCCACCCCCCTGGATAGCAGATCTGAGCGCCAAGTACACTGTCAGAAGCTCCAGGTAATTGATAAGCCGGGCACTCTGTGCCATAACCTCCAAATAGAGTAGCCATCACAAAGCGTGCCCCACCCCTGGGGGGAAGTGTCTGTCGAGACCACCTTGCGTAGTAACACCTGGCCCATGAGGACCCCTTGCGACAGTACCCGTGGGTCTCCCCACTGGGCCAGAGCCTGTAGGCACGCCAGGACACCCGAATCACCCGGTTTAGGTGGTGAGATGCGTCCAAGCGAGTGGCTAGCACCCAGCGCTGGAAAGGCCTCATTATCAACAGCCCCAGGGTAATGGCTACTATTATAGTAGCCATTATTCCCAGCAGGCATAGGCACTGGTAAAAACGCACCATGCACCCCATTTGAAATTGGGCTAAGCAGAGCCGGAACCCGGACACCTTCTGCAGGGATAGGAAAGGACCAAAAACGTGTACGCTATCGCCTCGTAATGGTGCCTAAGGAATTTTCTGTGACCGGGGTTTATGGACACCTGAAAGGACGCATCCTTCAGATCGACGGTGGTGAACCAGACATAACAGTTTGTAAGCATTTGGAATGCGCAGACTCTGAGGAGCTTGTTTATGGCATGCAGGTCTAAATGGGACATAAGGCCGCGCCACTTTTCGGAACCAGGAAATACCAACTGTACCAGCCATCCTGGACTTCCACGCGTATTGCCTGCTTCTGGAGTCGAAGTGACGATGTAGTAGGGCAGTCATTTTTTATATGTGTATATTATAAATACATCACATGCGACTCGTAATAAGACTAAGCAATTAGCCTATTAAAATATTTATCTGACTCCATAAAGATTATTTAGCAATATGCAAGAACACCATAGTTGAGTTACAGTAATGAAGAAATGTCTGAGAATGGAATTCTTAATTCAAGTGTATTTAATGACTTTGTAAAATGAAAGGATTCACATACAAAGCATGAAGCTTAAGTTACAAAGAATTACAAAGCATACTTCTAGGCATATAGATCCTAAGGTCATTTTATTTGATTATTCCAAAATTCATTACAGTTTACAATGTTCAAATGTTAAAATTAAATTAATCATTCATTTAAAATTCCAAATAATAAACAATTCAAACAATAAGTAATCAATTCAAATTACACAAAAAGAAATGGTCATCCAATCAAACAAAAATATAAACAAAAGCAAACAATTAATCAAAAAAGAATCAGAACAATCTATCAGTCCAGTCAGTAAGTTAGTCCACAATGCATCTGTGTCTTGTGTTGGGGGAGGGGAATGGGTGGGGTCTGGGCTGGGCTGGCAGTTGCTGAAAGGAATTGGCAGTTGTGGTTGGTCGGTGCTGTGTCCAGGGTTGGTGCAGGTGTTGTGGCTTGGACCGGGAAAAGCTGGGCTGGTACTGGTGTTGGGGCCAGGACTGGAAGTCGTGCTGGGACCGGAACTGGAGGCCAAGGGTTGGTGCTGGGTCTGGTGCTGGGGACGGGAAAAAAAACAGGAACCGGAACTCGGGCTGCTGCAGGTGCTGGGTTGGGATCTGGGTCTGTAGAGGGGAGGAAGGACAACCTGAGGAGCAAGCAGACACACAGGGGAGTCTTAGACCCAGAGGTCAATGGTGGTACTTCCCTGTCACCTGCTTGCTCCGGGTGAAGGTCTGGTTTTTGGTCCCTCTTCCGCACCTCTTCCGGTGTTCTAGTGCTGTGACTGGGTCTGGATCTGGTGCTGGAACTGGGTCTGGTGCTGCAATCGGGACTGGTGTTGGATCTGCAAAGGGGAGGAAGGACAACCTGAGGAGCGAGCAGACACACCTGGAAGCACAAGACCAGGAGGTCAGTGATGTTACTCCCCTGTGGCCTGCTCACTCCGGGTGTAGGTCTAGAGATTTGATCCTTCCGCCGCACCTCTTCTGGTGTGTTGATGAATGGTTCCTGGTTCTGTGAGAGGGATAAGTGTAGAGGGAGGAAGGGGGGAATGGATGGAGAGGGAGCAGGGGGGTGGGAGGTTATGTTCATCGGCCTGGGCTGGTGTTGGAAGAGGAGCGATGCGCCGGCAAGGCTGGACGCTGGAAGACAGAGGGAGCAAACAGGGCCCAGACCCACCTGGCCACGGAGCACTCACAAAGAGTTGGTAGGTGTGTTCAGTGCGAGTGCCTCCGTGGGGACAGCTCTCTGTGCATACCTTGTGCAGTCTATAGATGGATTCCCTAGTGGGGAGGCAACCATGAACAGCCGTCTGTTTGGAGTGTGTTGTCAGGGTTATAATGATGGGTTATTGGGGGGGGGGGGGTCCAGGTCTGGTGTTGGCCATGTCATTGCAGATTTGGATGAGGACCTCTAGCGGTTTGTTTGTGTTGGGTGGTTCTTGGCTGTTCACTGGTCTTGACATTCCTCCCCACTGACTGCCTGGTGAAACCCTGTACTGTCTTGGTGATGGAATGGTGGATGCTGGGAGGGGTGAAGGCAGTTCGGAGGGTCTGAGGGGTCTGGACTGAGGCTGGTTGGTTTGCTGCTGTGTGGGATCAGGGGCAGGGAGGGCTAAGGGTTGTGGATCTGGGTCACTTAGGAGCAGGTGGGAGGAGTCAGGGGCAGTAGGGGGTATGGTAGGGGTGTCAGGGGCTGTTGGTGGTAGGAGTGGGGAATCAGGGACAGAAAGGGGTTGGGAGGAGCGATCAGAGGAGGTAATGGACTGGGGGGGTGTTCGTTTTTGCTGGAGTCGGGGTTTGGGTTCTGGGGTGTTCTTCTGGTCTCTTTTTGTCCATTTTGGGTCGTTGTCGTCATCTAACAACTGGAGTTGTGTGGTGAGGGGGTCTTCCTGTTGTATGACCTCTCTCGAAACCAGCTCCCCTTTGACCAGGGGTTTCAAGGGGGTGGAGGTGGCAAGGAAGGGATTTGTTGGGGGTGCAACAGTGGAGGGCCGACAAGGGTGGGGGCTGTTTCTGGGACATCTTGGGTGGTGACAGGGGTGGGGGCCGTTTCTGAAACATCTTGGGTGGTTGGTTGGGCGGTGCCTGTGGAAAGGTCTGTGTCTTCAATGTTGTTGTCTGATGGGGGTTTGGTGGGTTTGGGATTTGGGTTGGTGGCGTTGGCCCTCGCCCTCCCGGCATAGGAACTGAGGCAGGTTCTGAAGAAATGGCCCCCTTTCCTGTACAGGTTGCAGGGGCGTGTGGAGGTACAGTCTGAGGTGGGGTGGTTGTCTTTACAGATCTTGCCGATGATGGATGTGCAGGCTGTGGCCAGATGGCCCAGTTGGCAGCAGTTCCTGCACAGTTTGGGCATGCTGTAGTCTGTTGTTTCAGCCATTTTCGTTCCCCAGTCCAGACGTTGTCTTTGTCTAGGACCCTCCTAGCCACTGACTTGAGGGTGGTGAACCTGCTTAACCAAACTTGTATGTCATAGTCCTGGGTGCATTCATTGTGAAACTGTACTGTAGAGGGGGTATGCTCAGAGTTTGTTAAAACGGGGCTGAATCTTTGCACTTTCTGTAATTTGACCAAAACTGTTCTAGTAACATGTGGGTCTTGAAACTGGCTTCAAATGATTCATGTGGCCCTGGGGGTTTCACCAGGGAGTTCAGGTCAGACGACACAAAGCCCCTACCTCTCTGGAGAACTGCTCAGCTGAATTCCAGGTGGGTCATGGTTTCTGGTCTGGTGTTTATTGTTGCTGCTCCTGCTGCTCCCTGGCAATTGGCAACTCCGTCCTCAGCAACCTCCTCATTGGGGATTAACGTCAGCCTCCCTGCATTGTAGCGGCGCATCTCTCCTGGGTTCATCCCGGTCATCTCGTTCAGGTAGGTGGTGGTGGTGGTTTTTGGGTCTGCTTTGGTCCTGCAGAAGAAGGAAGGACAAACCTCAGAGAGGGCAGACACCCCTGGAAGCCCGTGACCCGTAGGTCAATGGAGGGACTCCCCTGTGGTCTGCTCACTCCAGGCGTAGGTTCGTGTCTTTGGTCCTTCCTCCTCGCCTCTGGTTCTGGTGGTGATGCTGCCTGGTCTGCTCCAGGTGGTTGGTGGTCTGCTGGTTCTGGTCTGGTCGGTGGTGGCCTGAGGAGGGCAGATGGAAAGAAAAGAAAGGCAGGGGAGGAGGGATGCAGGCCAAGGGTAGAGGCATTAAGGCTTGCCTCGGCAGCACTCAACTCGCCTCAAGGCCTGCAGTCCATCGTCTACTCCTCAGGCAGCTGCTCTTTTGCTGGTTCTGGATGCTCGCGGGCGGGGGGGGGGGGGGGGGGGGGGGTCCTGGGTGGAACGTGGACTGGGGAGTCGGGTGGCGCCACGGTCAAGCCACTGTTACCCTCATCTTCCCCAGTCCTTCAGCCGTTTCCTGCATTTTCCACTGGACCAGAAAGGCAGCGCCAGCCACGGTCAAGCCACTGTTACTGTTGCTGCCTCCTGGTCTGTCCAAAGAAAATGATAGAATAAGTACACTGCTCGAAAAAATAAAGGGAACACTAAAATAACACATCCTAGATCTGAATGAATGAAATAATCTTATTACATACTTTTTTCTTTACATAGTTGAATGTGCTGACAACAAAATCACACAAAAGTGATCAATGGAAATCAAATGTATCAACCCATGGAGGTCTGGATTTGGAGTCACCCTCAAAATTAAAGTGGAAGACCACACTACAGGCTGATCCAACGTTGATGTAATGTCCTTAAAACAAGTCAAAATGAGGCTCAGTAGTGTGTGTGGCCTCCACGTGCCTGTATGACCTCCCTACAACGCCTGGGCATGCTCCTGATGAGGTGGCGGATGGTCTCCTGAGGGATTTCCTCTCAGACCTGGACTAAAGCATCCGCCAACTCCTGGACAGTCTGTGGTGCAACGTGGCGTTGGTGGATGGAGCGAGACATGATGTCCCAGATGTGCTCAATTGGATTCAGGTCTGGGGAACGGGCAGGCCAGTCCATAGCATCAATGCCTTCCTCTTGCAGGAACTGCTGACACACTCCAGCCACATGAGGTCTAGCATTGTCTTGCATTAGGAGGAACCCAGGGCCAACCGCACCAGCATATGGTCTCACAAGGGGTCTGAGGATCTCATCTCGGTACCTAATGGCAGTCAGGCTACCTCTGGCGAGCATATGGAGGGCTGTGCGGCCCCCCAAAGGAATGCCACCCCACACTATGACTGACCCACCGCCAAACCGGTCATCCTGGAGGATGTTGCAGGCAGCAGAACGTTCTCCACGGCGTCTCCAGACTCTGTCACGTCTGTCACATGTGCTCAGTGTGAACCTGCTTTCATCTGTGAAGAGCACAAGGCGCCAGTGGCAAATTTGCCAATCTTGGTGTTCTCTGGCAAATGCCAAACGTCCTGCACGGTGTTGGGCTGTAAGCACAACCCCCACCTGTGGACGTCGGGCCCTCATACCACCCTCATGGAGTCTGTTTCTTACCGTTTGAGCAGACACATGCACATTTGTGGCCTGCTGGAGGTCATTTTGCAGGGCTCTGGCAGTGCTCCTTCTGCTCCTCCTTGCACAAAGGTGGAGGTAGCAGTCCTGCTGCTGGGTTGTTGCCCTCCTACGGCCTCCTCCACGTCTCCTGATGTACTGGCCTGTCTCCTGGTAGCGCCTCCATGCTCTGGACACTACGCTGACAGACACAGCAAACCTTCTTGCCACAGCTCGCATTGATGTGCCATCCTGGATGAGCTGCACTACCTGAGCCACTTGTGTGGGTTGTAGACTTCGTCTCATGCTACCACTAGAGTGAAAGCACCGCCAGCATTCAAAAGTGACCAAAACATCAGCCAGGAAGCATAGGAACTGAGAAGTGGTCTGTGGTCACCACCTGCAAAACCAGTCCTTTATTGGGGGTGTCTTGCTAATTGCCTATAATTTCCACCTGTTGTCTATTCCATTTGCACAACAGCATGTGAAATGTATTGTCAATCAGTGTTGCTTCCTAAGTGGACAGTTTGATTTCACAGAAGTGTGATTGACTTGGAGTTACATTGTGTTGTTTAAGTTTTCTCTTTATTTTTTTGAGCAGTGTATAAATTCCAGTCGTCCTTTATTTTTGAGCTAGCTTAAACAAGCTTTAGGCTATAGGTTAAGAACTTTGAATGAGCACAGTTTGAAAGATATGGCATATAGAAGCAAACTGGATGGACATCATGAAAATGATCGGAGAGGTTGAGGGTAGAGAAAGTTCAGGAGTAAAAACAAAGAAAATATAACTATTGTAAAATTGGCAGTGTCCATAAAATGTATATAGTATGTACAGTGGGGAAAAAGTATTTAGTCAGCCACCAATTGTGCAAGTTCTCCCACTTAAAAAGATGAGAGAGGCCTGTAATTTTCATCATAGGTACACGTCAACTATGACAGACAAAATGAGGAAAAAAAAAACAGAAAATCACATTGTAGGATTTTTTATGAATTTATTTGCAAATTATGGTGGAAAATAAGTATTTGGTCACCTACACACAAGCAAGATTTCTGGCTCTCACAGACCTGTAACTTCTTCTTTAAGAGGCTCCTCTGTCCTCCACTCGTTACCTGTATTAATGGCACCTGTTTGAACTTGTTATCAGTATAAAAAGACACCTGTCCACAACCTCAAACAGTCACACTCCAAACTCCACTATGGCCAAGCCCAAAGAGCTGTCAAATGACACCAGAAACAAAATTGTAGACCTGCACCAGGCTGGGAAGACTGAATCTGCAATAGGTAAGCAGCTTGGTTTGAAGAAATCAACTGTGGGAGCAATTATTAGGAAATGGAAGACATACAAGTCCACTGATAATCTCCCTCGATCTGGGGCTCCACGCAAGATCTCACCCTGTGGGGTCAAAATGATCACAAGAACGGTGAGCAAAAATCCCAGAACCACACGGGGGGGACCTAGTGAATGACCTGCAGAGAGCTGGGACCAAAGTAACAAAGCCTACCATCAGTAACACACTACGCCGCCAGGGACTCAAATCCTGCTGTGCCAGACGTATCCCCCTGCTTAAGCCAGTACATGTCCAGGCCCGTCTGAAGTTTGCTAGAGTGCATTTGGATGATCCAGAAGAGGATTGGGAGAATGTCATATGGTCAGATGAAACCAAAATATAACTTTTTGGTAAAAACTCAACTCGTCGTGTTTGGAGGACAAAGAATGCTGAGTTGCATCCAAAGAACACCATACCTACTGTGAAGCATGGGGGTGGAAACATCATGCTTTGGGGCTGTTTTTCTGCAAAGGGACCAGGACGACTGATCCGTGTAAAGGAAAGAATGAATGGGGCCATGTATCGTGAGATTTTGAGTGAAAACCTCCTTCCATCAGCAAGGGCATTGAAGATGAAACGTGGCTGGGTCTTTCAGCATGACAATGATCCCAAACACACCGCCCGGGCAATGAAGGAGTGGCTTCGTAAGAAGCATTTCAAGGTCCTGGAGTGGCCTAGCCAGTCTCCAGATCTCAACCCCATAAATCTCAGACTGGCCAATAAAAATAAAAGATTAAGATTGGCAAAAGAACACAGACACTGGACAGAGGAAGATTGGAAAAAAGTGTTATGGACAGACACATCGAAGTTTGAGGTGTTTGGATCACAAAGAAGAACATTTGTGAGACGCAGACCAAATGAAAAGATGCTGGAGGAGTGCTTGATGCCATCTGTCAAGCATGGTTGAGGCAATGTGATGGTCTGGGGGTGCTTTGGTGGTGGTAAAGTGGGAGATTTGTACAGGGTAAAAGGGATCTTGAAGAAGGAAGACTATCCCTCTATTTTGCAAAGCCATGCCATAGCCTGTGGATGGCGCTTGATTGGAGCCAATTTCCTCCTACAACAGGACAAAGACCCAAAGCACAGCTCCAAACTATGCAACAACTATTTAGGGAAGAAGCAGTCAGCTTGTATTCTGTCTATAATGGAGTGGCCAGCACAGGCACCAGATCTCAACCCTATTGAGCTGTTGTGGGAGCAGCTTGACCATATGGTACGTAAGAAGTGCCCATCAAGCCAATCCAACTTGTGTGAGGTGCTTCAGGAAACATGGGGTGAAATCGCTTCAGATTACCTCAACAGATTGACAACTAGAATGCCGAAGGTACAGTATGCAAGGCTGTAATAGCTGCAAATGGAGGATTCTTTGACAAAATAAAAGTTTGAAGGACGCAATTATTAATTCTATTAAAAATCATTATTTCTAACCTTGTCAATGACTACATTTCCTATGCATTTTGCTATATTTCCTATTCAAACTCATTTCATGTATGTTTCCATGGAAAACAATACTATTTCTAAGTGACCCCAAACTTTTGAAAAGTAGTGTATGTATGTGTATGTTTATATATATATATATTTATATATATATATATATATATATATATATATATATATATATATATATATATATATATATATATATATATACACACACACACACACACACACACACACACATCTATATATATATATATATATATACAGTTGAAGTAGGATGGTTACATACACCTTAGCCAAATACATTTCAACTCAGTTTTTCATAATTTCTGACATTTAATCATAGTAAAAATTCCCTGTCTTAGGTCAGTTAGGATCACCACTTTATTTTAAGAATGTGAAATGTCAGAATAATAGTAGAGAGAATGATGTATTTCATCACATTCCCAGTGGGTCAGAAGTTTACATACACTCAATTAGTATTTGGTAGCATTGTCTTTAAATTGTTTAACTTGGGTCAAACGTTTCGGGTGGCCTTCCACAAGCTTCCCACAATAAGTTGGGTGAATTTTGGCCCATTCCTCCTGACAGACCTGGTGTAATTGAGTCAGGTTTGCAGGCCTCCTTGCTCGCACACGCTTTTTCAGTTCTGCCCACAACTTTTCTATAGGATTGAGGTCAGGGCTTTGTGATGGCCACTCCAATACCTTGATTTTGTTGTCCTTCAGCCATTTTGCCACAACTTTGGAAGTTTGCTTGGGGTCATTATCCATTTGGAAGACCCTTTTATGACCAAGCTTTAACTTCCTGACTGATGTCTTGAGATGTTGCTTCAATATATCCACATAATTTTCCTTCCTCATGATGCCATCTATTTTGTGAAGTGCACCAGTCCCTCCTGCAGCAAAGCACCCCCACAGCATGATGCTGCCACCCACGTGCTTCACGGTTGGGATGGTGTTCTTCGGCTTGCAAGCTCCCTCTTTTTCCTCCAAACATAACGATGGTCATTATGGCCAAACAGTTCTATTTTTGTTTCATCAGACCAGAGGACATTCCTCCAAAAAGTACGATCTTTGTCCCCATGTGCAGTTGCAAACCGTAGTCAGGCTTTTTTATGGCGGTTTTGGAGCAGTGGCTTCTTCCTTGCTGAGCGGCCTTTCAGGTTATGTCGATATAGGACTCGTTTTACTTTGGATATAGATACTTTTGTACCTGTTTCCTCCAGCATCTTCACAAGGTCCTTTGCTGTTGTTCTGGGATTGATTTGCACTTTTTGCACCAAAGTACGTTCATCTCTAGGAGACAGAACGCGTCTCCTTCCTGAGCTGTATGACGGCTGCGTGGTCCCATGGTGTTTATACTTGCGTACTATTGTTTGTACAGATGAACATGGTACCTACAGGCATTTGGAAATTGCTCCCAAGGATGATCCAGACTTGTGGAGGTCTCAAGTTTTTTTTCTGATGTCTTGGTTGATTTCTTTAGATTTTCCCATGATGTCAAGCAAAGAGGCACTGAGTTTGAAGGTTGGCCTTGAAATACATCCACAGGTACACCTCCAATTGACTCAAATGATGTAAATAGCCTATCAGAAGCTTCTAAAGCCATGACATAATTTTCTGGAATTTTCCAAGCTGTTTAAAGGCACAGTCAATACACTGAATTATAAGTTAAATAATCTGTCTGTAAACAATTGTTGGAAATATTACGTGTGTCATTGTCACGAGTGTCAGTGTAATGCGGTGGATCGAAGTCAGGCGCAGGACACAGAACTCTCAGAAATGTACTTTACTGAATCAAGTAAAGAATACAACACATAATACCTCCACACAGGGAGGAACTAACCCGCTCACCAACGACACACGAAACGAAAACAACCACGCACAAAACACATTGGGAGCCACTGGGTTAAATAGGGAAGGCGTGATACAATAATGGGCAACAGGTGTGTGACAATAGACAACAGGTGCAACATAGAAAATAGATTGGCAGCAGCTAGTATTCTGGTGACGACGAACGCCGAAGCCTGCCCGAGCAAGGAGGAGGGGCAGCCTCGGCCGAATCCGTGACAGTCATGCACAAAGTAGATGTCCTAACTGACTTGCCAAAACTATAGTTTGTTAACAAGAAATTTGTGGAGTGGTTGAAAAACAAGTTTTAATGACTCAAACCTAAGTGTATGTAAACTTCCGACTTCAACTATATATATATATATATATATATATATATATATATATATATATATACAGTTGAAGTGTGTATAAAAAATATATGGGGGATTGGAAGTGATGCAGACAATTACATTGATGGAAGTTACAATGTCTGCAATATCAAAGCTGATCTACCCCCTAAAATTGTTTTTATAAGAAAAGGATAGAGTAGAGAAAGGGACACAACCCCAGAATATCTCCACCACTCAGGGTTGTGCATAATGAAGAGAAACCAGAGTCGTATCGTATAGATCCTAAGGTTAACTTAGAAAAAAAAGCATGAACAAAGAGATGCTTACTAGGACAGAGGCCTAGAAGCCTATGAAATGAGAATTGATCACACAACCTTCTTCCATGGACTGGATACAGGATAAGAGAGAGAACAAAAGCATGTTGCAACATCTGTATGTTTAACCTTTCAACCCAAAACCAACCACCATTGACCAATCAAACGATACCAAATGTACAGTGTAACCTGACCACCAACGCCCAATCTCCACAGGGTGTCACAGCATTTAAATGCTTGTGTGGGGGATGAGACCAATGTAAATGAGACAGAATTCCTGAGAGGACAATAGACCCTCCTTGAGAGTAATTTAGAGTTCACCCTGTACAGATAAAAGTTACCACAGATGTCATGCATTAATATAGATAGCATCAGAGTTATCCTCAGTGAATAAGTTTCAGATAGATACCAGACATGGATAGTATAGTATTATTACATCACTCAGTCAATAGTCAGTCCTCTGGAGACTGTAAAAGATAAACATTTTTGGGCGACACTGCACATGCGCGAAATTGGTCGGAGCAGGTAGCAAATCTCATGGTGCCCTCTCGTGGACTGGGAGAGATTGGTTATTTTTCCTCTTTTTGTATTTCCAACACTTTTGACAACGATGTGTCTGAATGTTGTGGAGGGACATTCTTTATTGAACTCATGTGTGATACACAACACTCTGGATACCCTTGAACATTGGAGTTAAAACAATGTTTTTAAGCTTTTTCCTGAAACCCGGTCCACTCTGGGGGATTCGGCCATCAGTGACGTACCCCGATTGGCTGTGCCACTTGGGGCTACTGTTGTTAAGTGTTTAACGAGGCGGGCAAAGGGTCCCGGCCCGTGCCACCTAGACCCAACTCCGAGCTAGGTGTGCAGGGGCTGTCTCCTTCCCCAAGTCGCAGCGGGACCAGCCCTCACCTCACCACACTTGGATGTGAAGCAGCGCCTGTGCCAGGCAGACTGGTGTTGCTCCTGGGAGGCAGAGCGACCCGGCATGGCACCAGGCCCGACCCACGGCACAGCCATAATCGCCGGCGGAGCTCCACCTGCAGGCCCATGGGAGGGTATTCCAACGGCAGCCCCAAAGACCTCCGCGGAAGGAAAGCACACAGCTCCGCCTCCTGCTTCATCTTAGGCTCAAAGCGGGCCTGCATGGCCTCCAGTGCCAAGCCGAACAACCCTGTAGGAGAAATCTGCTCATCCAGGTACATCTGTCGGTCCCTCTCTGGCACCTGTGAGAGCATCAACCAAAGGTGGCGCTGTGCCACCACAGTAGCTCCCATGCTTCTTGCGAGTGCCAGGATGGTGCACCGGGACATGCGCAAAATGAAATCGTCTGTAGCCTGAATCTCATCCAAGAGCTCTGTGTGGTTCTTCCCTGCACCCAAAAGCGCGGCCATCTCCGCCAGCAGCTCGGTCTGGTCGACTACTGTAGCACGTTTGTAGACCTACACAAGGCTGGAATGGGCTACAAGACCATCACCAAGCAGCTTGGTGAGAAGGTGACAACAGTTGGTGCGTTTATTCGCAAATGGAAGAAACACAAAATAACTGTCAATCTCCCTCGGCCTGGGGCTCCATGCAAGATCTCACCTCGTAGACCAGACAGTGTGAGAGTGAAAAACCTGTCTGGCAGCTTTCTTTCCAAATATCCATCAATCAATCAAGACAGTAAAATTCTCTCACGGCCCCTCTGCCCCAGGCAACCACCTAAGTACTCCAGATCAATTCATAAATATTTATCAATGCATTTTAAACTATGATGCAATTTGAATACACATGAGAGCCTCAGCAAACAAAATACAATCAAAAATGTCCACATTCAGGCTGGTCGACCCATCGGACCCTCCTGTGGATTGTCTCTATCCCTGCCTAGACCCAATATCCCTAAGCATCCACAAAATAAACAAAAACATCTGAGATCCCCACATGTACCCAATAACATCAAATATCATTCTACAAAAATTAATACAGAAAGAATATGACACAAATTATGTATTACACATGCAAATATGAAGTCCACTACACTTCATCTCCTCAGCAGTGTCGACTTCCAATGCAACGTCGATGATGGAATCTGAACATTTCCACACCTTCCTTGTTCCACTTCCTCCAGTCCATTCATATTGTCCCTTCATATTGTCCATGTTTGAGTATTTGAATCCCCTCTACACATTCCCCCATATGCTTCTGGAAGAAAAGAAAAGACCAAACAGTATCTTTTGCAAAACAACACATTCAAATTAAAACATCAATATCAACTAAAAATGATATATACAATTATATATAAAATGAATCTCATTCCATATCCCCCCTTGGATTCATCACGAAATACTAAAATCACACTAATATTTGAAAACATTTGAAAAATTATCGGATATTCAAAATGGATATCTTTCCATCAATACTCCATTCAGTCCCACTTGTTCATCTTCATCTAGATCAGTAACAGTTAACAACGGCATCTGAGTGTTTTCTCCAGGCATCACAACTCCAACCCATCTCAATATCATAGCCTTCGCAAAAGTCAATAACAAAGTACAAAAGCAAACACAGCACAATCAGAGCTGCTACTAAAATCTGAACTATCACTGCTCCCACTGGGCCTAACTGATCTTGCAACCAAGCCTTCGCTGACCATCCAGCTCCTTCAGATCTACCAAACGCATCCCTTATATTCTTCAATGCATCTATAACACTAGTGATATTATCGGAACTATCTGGGATCAAAGTATAACAATCATCCCCCGTCAAATTCATAGCCAAACATAAGCCACCTTGTTTTGCTAAAATATAGTCAAGAGCCATGTCATGTTTCAACAGCGTTAGTCTGTGACTTATTGAGTACTCGACAGAAGGTTAAACCCTCTTATCGTTTCATTTGCAAAACCCTGCAAAGTATAGCTAATATTATCAATGTGATGAGCCAAAAATGTTACACCATACCATGGAAAAAGTCCCAGTCCCCACTTCTCTCCTAGACTTATCCTCCAATGGTAGGCTTCCAGACTATGAAATCCCGCCATGTCCCTTTTCACCCTATTTCCAAACCTAGACTCAGATGTATCTGTGTCCGGTGCTTCCCCTCTTTTAATGATAAAAACCTCATATGGAAGCTTCAACGTCGACATGTAACAACATCCTGTCCATCCATAGGGTAAGAATATATATGCTTTATCACCACAAATCCACCAAATATCTCTAAAATTCCCAATAGTCACATTACCAGGCAAAAGCTGATCTTTCACCATCAAAATCCTGCTCTTCTTACTAACTGGAACATAAAAAGTTACATTATATTTCTCATTACTAACCTTATGTTCATGCTTACCCAAAGTCATCATATAATCATCACAATCTGATATTCCCATAAACATACCCTTTCCATCATATGTTTTATTAGAACAAAAACTGCTTTTAGCCCTCACTGGTTTCACCTCCAATGCTTCAGGAATCGCTGTTAACTGATTTTCCTTCCCATCTAACAAATTCATTTAGGTTAATTAATTTAACCAAGAACACTTAAACCTAGGCCTAAACAAATGTTTCGACAACGACATTATTGTATCTGTTAATGATTGTTGCTGATACAACAGCCATGATAAAGCATAAGATTGACACGTACTTCATAGAGGTTTAGCCACCGTCTCTAAGATAGAACCCCATGTGCCTGGTGCTGGAATTCTCAACAGACATGGACCCTCAAGATTCCTCACTGATCTTACAGAATGAGTTAACTGCTGGAACCAAAGATTCCTACCTGCCCATCCATCTTTAATTTGCAAAACAGAAGAATCAAATCCATATGCCTTCCATTTAGTTTCTCTCTTTCCTAACGAGCGGTATTGATCAGATATATCTTCTTGTCTTCCATCAAAATCAAAGAAGTCATCCTGTTTCAGATGAATCTACATCATTCTCTACTACCATCTGCTCTCCTATTTCAACACTATCCTTACTACCATTGACAGCACTCTCCATCCGTATCATAAACTCCTGAGTCACTCTTGCTACATCCTTTAGTTTCAGAAAAGTTGTTGTTGGTGTCTGTGTCATATTTCCTACATTTGTTATTGCCGTCATACCATTAATCTCTTTCAAAATTACTATTAAAATAGTTGCTTTAGTTGATGTATTAACACTCTTAACTATTTCCAGTGGGAAAGTTACAGATATCCTCTGTGTATTATTTACTGTTGGAGTGGCTACTGTAATATACTTCTCCTGAACTCCTTTGGTGACTGTGGAAGCTTCAACAGACTTCAAATCTTCCATCATAAGCGTCACCTTACGAGTTACATAGCCTTTTAATCAATAATTCTTAACCATAACAAACTTTAATGCTTGCACTAAATAAGTACACATATATTCTCCCTGGTCTTTCCATGTAACATTACGCAAAATAAGTGAGCAATCACTCATAACCCTCTTCCACTTCATATCGTTGTACAAAATATACTTCCTTTGACTAGGGGTCACAGCTTCTACTTCTGGTCCTGATAACAACACTTCTTCTCCATAATTATCTCTCCATGTGGGAGGAACGTCACCACCCCCACTCCATCTCTCACATCTACAAGGAAGATGAGCTGTACCACCCATCCTAACCCTAATGACAGTCTTTTCCTCTAAAATTGGTGCTGGAGCGATTGGCTCCCTTGTAATCAAATGTGATATATTTATAGCTTTAATAAACTTTCAATGTTGAAAGAGTTGAATTGCTTCTCACTGTTGTTATAATAGGCTGAAGTGTTGATGTCATTGTTGTTGATTCATCCGTTCTCCCTATAGCTTTTAACTCTTTACTTGTATTTCCATCTACCACCACTAGTGTCACTACATTAACTCTCAGTCCCAACTCTAATCCCTCACTTTCAAACTGTTGATTATAAAAAATACATTTATAATCACCTTGATCCCCCTGCTGGGAATTGTAAATATAGATACTGCAATCACCCTCAATCTGCATTCTTCTCTTATCATTCAGCAACGCATACTTTCTCAATGCAACTGCTCCTAACAGATCTAAACTCCTGCCATATCTATCTTCCCACTGAACTCTGAATTTCCCTTCACCACTGTTCTCCTCCGTGCACTTACATGGGAGCTGAGCTGACTGTCCAAGAGTTCCTTCAACCCTAGTTTTCATAACTTTTTTATCTGACTTTTCTCCTAACTTTTCAAAAAACATTTCACTGATTTATCCACAAATTCCTTTCCCACTAATTTCAGGATATGTGATCGGGAAGTCCACACCTGCTTATGACTTCTTTACACAAGAACTTGGCAACCGATTGAGCATCTTTTCGCTTGGTTGGACATCTTATTCCCCTCTTGGTGTAGGAATGTAACCAAGAATAACAGTCACCCCCTTTTAAACATTATTTTTCAGACATATTGTCCTCCTGCCTATGACATAGTCAATCTATTCAAGCAAATATGATTCCCAAAAAACCCTACTCCTTTATAATCTTTCTCCTAATCTCCCCCCTTGCAACATTAGCTAACCCCTAGCTTCCTGAATCATCAGACCTAATAGGTCTAGAGGCGCTACTATCAACCCCTCATGGTTTCTCCCAAAACAACAATTGATTGCTACTCTAAGGATTTTTTCTATTTTCTTCAAAACACCTGCTTTTGAAAGTCCTTCAATTTCTTGTTCAATCCCTTGGATTACTTCATCTTTCAATGGATACTGATTCTTCCAAGGAGGTCTGCCTCCTCGTCGAAGTTCAACTTTCACCTCAATTGTTGGATCTTTTTCCGGTCCTGATGCTACCAGCTGACACCCTCCTTTCGGATCTTCTGGGCACCCCTAGAATCCTTGCTCCGGGCCCCTATAGGGGTTCACTTGTCCTCCAGATGATCTTGACTTGCTCCCGTATCTTCCTCTGAAATTCCCTCTGATGTTTCCTCCTGGCCCATTGCACTCACAGCAAAGTCACCAACCTGTCCACAATTATAACACACTTCTGAAGATTGCTGGAAGTATGGCTTAAATCTTCCTCCTCTTCCTCTTTCTAAGCCTTCTCGTCCTCTTCCTCTCCAATTCTGTGTCTGTCCAGAAACTGGCTGTGGATATGAAACAACTGGTACCGCTATTGGTGGCTGGTACAATTGCGGTTGGAACTGGTCCGGTTGAAGCTGTGGCAGTGATTGTTAATTTGGTGCACACTGATTCTGCATAACCAAAGCTTGTTTCTTCTCCTTCTTATTCTCCACCAGTTGTATTTCATCAAGTTTTCTGAGAGTTTCTTGGTCCTGTTCTTTCTAGTTGTGTTCCTTTTTCCTGTACAGATCCACTTGATGGGCTATATGATCTGTATAGACGCCTTTTGTCATGCTTCCAAGTCCAACCACCTCTGCCAGTTTGCTCCTTACTGGTGAGGGCAGTCCCATCTGCAGTTTAGCTCTCAAAATTGACTGCTCAATTTGACTCACATCTGGATCATTTCCGGTAATATTTCTCCACACTTGATGAACTCTTGACACATAGGCTCTCGGATTTTCTTGTTGTCGTAGTGGGTCAATCAGAATGTTGTCAGAATACACATTTGTTGGAAACATATCTTTCAGTGCTCTCCACAGCCTATTTCTACTTGCAGCCAACAATTCAGGGTCATTCACTTCAGTCCCCACATATCTATTAAGTCCCGCTCTCTGAAATATTTCTTCCATATCTGGAATCCCAAGGAGATTAGCCAAAAGTCTCTTAATGTCTCCTATGGCTGACTGTGTTCCCACCGTAATTTCTTCCAATTTTGAAATCCAAGGATATGCTCCATCTTGAAGAGTAGGCAGCTTCTCAAGTATATCTGACATATCGGTATTCTTCAAAGGCTTATATTCTAGGTTTTGTCCTCGAATGATCACTGGCATCATTTTCTTACTGGTGCCCTCTTTCCTTGGCCTCAATGTATACTTTTTCTCAAATTCTTGGGATCCTTTTCTCAGCAGTTTTTTCTCCTGTATCTTCAGCTTCTTGAGTTGTTGTTCCAGTTCTCTTACTTCTTCTAAATTATTTGCTTTATCCAGGCATGATACGCATCAGTCTATATCTCTTTCTATTTCTTCTGTGCTAGTCATTGTAGGATAAAATCCTCTTGAATATGAAGCACCTTTAATATCCAAATCTTTATCGCTGTCTTCATCTTCGCTTTCATCAGAACTAGAATATCTTGTATTCTTCTTCTTCAAATCAAATCAAATCAAATCAAATTGTATTGGTCACATGCGCCGAATACAACAGGTGCAGACATTACAGTGAAATGCTTACTTACAGCCCTTAACCAACAGTGCATTTATTTTAAACAAAAAAAGTAAGAATAAAACAACAACAAAAAAGTGTTGAGAAAAAAAGAGCAGAAGTAAAATAAAGTGACAGTAGGGAGGCTATATATACAGTAAAATAAAGTGACAGTAGGGAGGCTATATATACAGGGGGGTACCGTTGCATAGTCAATGTGCGGGGGCACCGGCTAGTTGAGGTAGTTGAGGTAATATGTACATGTGGGTAGAGTTAAAGTGACTATGCATAAATACTTAACAGAGTAGCAGCAGCGTAAAAAGGATGGGGTGGGGGGGCAGTGCAAATATTCCGGGTAGCCATGATTAGCTGTTCAGGAGTCTTATGGCTTGGGGGTAGAAGCTGTTGAGAAGTCTTTTGGACCTAGACTTGGCACTCCGGTACCGCTTGCCGTGCGGTAGCAGAGAGAACAGTCTATGACTAGGGTGGCTGGAGTCTTTGACAATTTTGAGGGCCTTCCTCTGACACCGCCTGGTATAGAGGTCCTGGATGGCAGGGAGCTTTGCCCCAGTGATGTACTGGACCGTACGCACTACCCTCTGTAGTGCCTTGCGGTCAGAGGCCAAGCAGTTGCCATACCAGGCGGTGATGCAACCAGTCAGGATGCTCTCGATGGTGCAGCTGTAGAATTTTTTGAGGATCTGAGGACCCATGCCAAATCTTTTTAGTCTCCTGAGGGGGAATAGGCTTTGTCGTGCCCTCTTCACGACTGTCTTGGTGTGTTTGGACCATAATAGTTCGTTGGTGATGTGGACACCAAGGAACTTGAAGCTCTCAACCTGTTCCACTACAGCCCCGTCGATGAGAATGGGGGCGTGCTCAGTCCTCTTTTTTTTCCTGTAGTCCACAATCATCTCCTTTGTCTTGGTCACGTTGAGGGAGAGGTTGTTGTCCTGGCACCACACGGCCAGATCTCTGACCTCCTCCCTATAGGCTGTCTCATCGTTGTCGGTGATCAGGCCTACCACTGTTGTGTCGTCGGCAAACTTAATGATGGTGTTGGAGTCGTGCCTGGCCATGCAGTCATGGGTGAACAGAGAGTACAGGAGGGGACTGAGCACGCACCCCTGAGGGGCCCCCGTGTTGAGGATCAGTGTGGCAGATGTGTTGTTACCTACCCTTACCACCTGGGGGCGGCCCGTCAGGAAGTCCAGGATCCAGTTGCAGAGGGAGGTGTTTAGTCCCAGGATCCTTAGCTTAGTGATGAGCTTAGAGGGCACTATGGTGTTGAATGCTGAGCTGTAGTCAATGAATAGCATTCTCACGTAGGTGTTCCTCTTGTCCAGGTGGGAAAGGGCAGTGTGGAGTGCGATAGAGATTGCATCATCTGTGGATCTGTTGGGGCGGTATGCAAATTGGAGTGGGTCTAGGGTTTCTGGGATTATGCTGTTGATGTGAGCCATGACCAGTCTTTCAAAGCACTTCATGGCTACAGACGTCAGTGCTACGGGTCGGTAGTCATTTAGGCAGGTTATCTTAGAGTTCTTGGGCACGGGGACTATGGTGGTCTGCTTGAAACATGTTGGTATTACAGACTCAGTCAAGGACATGTTGAAAATACCCCTTCTTTCCGCTCTGGCCAACCTCCGTCTGATCACAGAGTCATATCCACCCCATGATCTCTTCTGAATCACTCTGATCATCATCATCATCATCATCATCATCATCATCATCATCTTCAAGTTCCATCCTCCTGAACCTCACTCCACCCTTAGTTTCCAGACATCTCGTTTTCTTCTTACTTTTGGAGTTTGGATTCATATTTTATGGTCGTTTCTGCTTGTCCTCTCTCTGTTATTCGTTCATCTTCATCATGTTGATGACGTCAGGGTTAAGAATCCCTTCCACTACCGATGGTTGTTCAATGTCACGCCAACGTTTATTCCATTTTCCAGATAACCTTGCAATACCATTAACTAGAGGATTACTTTTTGTACTACATCAACAGGAGTAATTACTTTCATAGTTTTGATGTCCTTTTTTCCCCATTGTAACAACTCTTTTATATTCCTTTATTGTGAATTATTTTATCATTTTAGACTATACAGCTTATGGTTCCCTCCCTTTTTAATTATAATAATTATTTTTTCATTTTATTTTTTTTTAAATTTATTTTATTTTACCAATTTATTAATTAGTGGCAATCTTACCACATCCGATCAGGAAAAGTAAAGGAAAGTAGTCAACTTCAGAGCAATCCAAAAAAGAAAGACCTATAATCCAGCAACACTACAGCACTCACAAACCAATTGCTTAATAAGCACCCAATGACCTTAATTTTACAGAATAATGTCAGTACTCGATTCCCAACACAACTCTAATCAAACCAACTTATGCACAAAAACTCCAATATGCAATTACATCAATTGATCAGTCTGTTGCCAAGTCCCTGTCAAATTGTCACAACATCAAATATGCTAGGCACACAAAATATCCTCTATGGGAAGGTACGTTTTGTAAACAGAACAGTACTAGCCTTGATTTGACTTGATCCGTTGCAGCACACTCTGTTGCATGATGCACTCGTCAGCACTTCCTCTCTCTCTCTGTCTCCTCCTTCTCATCGTCTCTCATATCACAGAAGAACAAAGAACAGACAATAATTTAGTAGTTTATGCACTCACTGAGTTATTTCAACCATTCAATATTCCTCTAGCCACATTCGCTCTAAGAAATAAGCAAACAACTTAACTCAGGAATAGTATAAATAACTCAATAACATTTCATTTTATTTATTTATTTAATTATTTTTATTTTTAATCCGTCAACATATCTCTCTCATTTATCTATTCAATAGATCTCAATCAGATAGTTTCATCGTTAAGCAACAGCCTATTTAACAAACAGAACACTTTATTAGTGTTTAAATCTCCTCCACCCTCTCTGTCCGCTCTGAGTCTGCGTCTCCCAGCAGCTCAGTGCAGGCAGGGGAGTGGCATATTTGCCCTACGTAACTCTAAACTCATAAAATCCCACGCATGCGTAGTTCATTCACCAATACGATTTCAGAGTGGATGAAGCTCTCTCCCAGCTAAACAACAGAAAGTAGACAAACCAACTTTACCTCCGTTCTTCATGAGGCAAACAGTAACACTTAACAGAGCTCACAAACCAACATAAAACATGGAACACAAATCCTACTTTGAAGTTTCTTAACGTCACTTTATCCTAATCTGCAGATTTATAGTTATTTTCTTATCCATTACAAAACATCTCTATACACTATTAAAAACTCCTCCCTGTAGGCTCATGATATTCTAATAGTTAGTAAACGTTCTCTTTTTATAGAGAGTCATAACATTTTTTAACCTTAACGTCCTTCCAGGGGGCTCACATATAGTTAACAACCACCAACGTTCTCACCCACGGAGACTCACAAGATCTCCAACACAAATCCCATCCCAACATGAGTCGAGACACAGCTCAGACACAACAGAGACGTCTCCACTCCACCATTTTTCTCTCTCCCACACACACACACACATACACAGTTTAAGAGGCTTTTTCCGTTCCTACGGACCCCTAAGGCAGCATTCTACCTCCATTGCGCCGTTTTTTCATTGTTCCTAAATTTATGCTACCACGAGTTCGCGGACATTCAATGAGCGGTTATATCAAACATATAGTTCGTCAACCATAAGTTGAGCGGTAACTTGCAATCGAATGTATATACCACAACCCCAAGTCCCCGGGACATACCTAAATTCACCTAATGCGCTTTTAGGATTTTCGGTCCATCCTAATGATCGCCTCGTTTGAGGGCTTCCATAGATCCGCAATGTCCTAATTTGTATAAATTTTCCTTGGCCTTATTGCTTCATTCTATTCTTCAATAGTTATAGACACTCCCCCCTGTTTGCGTTGTTACCAGCACAAACAAATTTAGAATTTTAGAAAGGACTCCTATCCCACAGCAAATAACAGCAAAATTTGCACACATAAGTCTTTTAAACGGTA
Source organism: Coregonus lavaretus (assembly GCF_964263955.1). Lineage (NCBI taxonomy): Eukaryota > Metazoa > Chordata > Actinopteri > Salmoniformes > Salmonidae > Coregonus > Coregonus lavaretus. The sequence goes on from NC_140019.1 coordinate 3,750,429, forward strand.
CATTTCTCCAGCGCACACACCCATAAGCAAGCGAACCGACCAGCGCACAAAAATTGTGAGAAATCTCACCTTATGAGCAGGCGTCTTGAGCGGGAGTCACTTCGCAGCTCATGAATGGAACACTGGAGAGATGCATCACGCCCCAAACGTTCCTCGTCGCCATTCTGTGGTATCTAAAAATATGATGCTAATTATGCTGTGAGACCAAGGAGTCCGCTTACACTGTACTTTGATTATAAAGGTTTGTTTACATCACAAGATTTCAGCGTAAATTGACAGACATCTGCAGGCATCTGGAGAACAACGGACTCAAAATAATATTTTGTTCTGTCCTCCTTTGTCCCCACCAAGTATTTATAATCTTTCCCATGATATGGGTGGTTTCCCCTAGAGACCAATCCCATGACTCCACACAACAGACTTCCTCTGTTCTAGATTGCCCCTATGAAACTGCTCCCCAGATGCTTCCCTAAGCTGAATCAACATCCTCCAAGATACCATTTTCAAACGTTAGCAAAGTCATACATTCCTTAGAGACCACACCCTCACTGTACTTGGTGTTACCTTATGTTGTAAACTGTCATGGTCAAAACATATAGATTCAATGGTTGTAAAGATTGGGAAAGGTCTGTCCGTAATAAAGAGATGATCTTGGTTTTTACCACCACACTCCACAAAGCAAGTCCTGCAGGCTCTAGCTTTATCTTATCTTGATTATTGTCCAGTCATATGGTCAAGTGCTGCAAAGAAAGACCTATTTAAGCTGCAGCTGGCCCAAAACAGAGCCGCACGTCTTGCTTTTCATTGTAATCAGAGGGCGAATATTAATACTATGCATGCCAGTCTCTCTTGGCTAAGAGTTGAGGAAAGACTGACTGCATCACTTCTTGTTTTTATAAGAAACTTGTTTGTGTTGGAAATTCAAAATTGTTTGCATAGTCAACTTACACACACAAATACCCCACCAGACATGCCACCAGGAGTCTTTTCACAGTCCCCAGGTCCAGAACAAATTCAAGGAAACGTACAGTATTATACAGAGCCATGAGTGCATGGAACTCCCTTCCATCTTATATAGCGCAAGTGAACAGCAAACCTGTTCGGGGCCCCGTGTAGCTCAGTTGTTAGAGCATGGCGCTTGCAATGCCAGGGTTGGTTAAATACAGTAAACATGTATCAGTTGAATGTGAATTTCAAAAAACCGAACTTCAAATCATACATTAGACCATTATTTGATATGTACAGTACATTTTAATTTGCTCATAGATAATCTTAAAATCAAGTCTCAGGTTAAAACAACTGTTCGCTCTTATGTAAACACAGACTCCCCCACCGTTAGGGTTGCATTATTTTCTCAAAACCTTGTAATTCTCAATTTCAATTTCAGAATCATTAACAGAACAGTCCAGCCATGTCTCCGTAAAGCACACAATCCCTGCATTGCTACTGCCTATAGGCATACGAATCTCGTTGATTTTGGGAACAAGGCTACGGACATTCAGATGCATCAAATTCAAACCTTTAGCTGAGCAGAAGCCCATGGTCCGATCCGCTTCCAGCAGACCAGATGATCTGCAGTGTTTTTCCTGGGAACATGGCCATGTTGTTACTTGCTCTCGATGGTAGAACTCCTTGTATCTGTACCCGCAGATGGTCCTCTGTTAGCGCCGCTGTCTCCCTTTCTCCTACGGTGTTCCAAATTGCCTCTGCTGCACTCTTCCCTCTAATTCGCGTCCGGTCCTGCTCTGTCAGATGTGCCGCCTCTGCCCTTTCTTCTCCCGTAGTCGTAATCGCCTCGGCTGGAGTCTCTCCACGCCGGGTCATTGTAGCCCTGCTGGGGAGATAGCTCCATCTGCTCAGACCACAACCCCATGTCCCTCCCCGCATTCCACACCTCGGCCGAGGCACTGGCATCCAGGAGAGGGAAATCTTCAACAGCGACCCCAAGCTTTCTTAAGAATGCTACACATCTATCCAAGGAGTTTGCGCGCAGTCGTTGGCAATGCGTTCACGGACTGGTCTCATCTTTAGCCAGCTTATTCAAAGCTAGATCAGTTTTGGAAACTTTAGCGAACAAATACCAACTCTCAGTGCACAACGCCTGTAGGAGGTGCACAGACTACCCAAGTGGAGAGTTTAGCTGGCGCAAAGTCAGAGCCTCTTGTGTTCCAGAAATGTTTGTTTCTCTTGCTCAGTATGAAGTGAAGAGTAGAGAATTAAAGGAATTAATCAGAGCCTTGGGGTATCACCTGTGGAAGGTGGGGCTTCCGGTGAGGTGCGGTTTTCATTGGCCTTGTCAGGCGTGGTTGTATATCCTTCAAGTAGAGATCGCTCGAGCGTGACATCCCATGGTGTTGTACCAAGAATACCGACTGACAGGGTTGGGGAGTAACTGATTACATGTAATTTGATTACCAAAAAAAATACTTTAATCAGTGTGGTGGATATTTTAATCAATAATGAGGAGAGACAAGGTCAATCACCAATCAGAATATTAACTTTATTTAAAACGTATCGATAAGGGAGCTGGTCACAATGCCCACACCAAAGTGAATAGAGTGATAGCCCACTGAGTGGAGTGAGCCTCTGGGTTATATACTATCTCAGGATAGGTCAGGATAGGTGCAACCTCAGAGATAACATATAATGGTTCCAGACACTAACCCCACACATCCTGTGCCAGACCTTAGGCCCAAATACAAAGAACTCATTGTTTTGTTCAGTAATAAGAATGTAGAAGGACATTTGTTGTTACTTAGTTTCCACCTTGCTAGAAAGGGAACCAGGGGAGAGAACAATCTCCCAAGGCCAAAGGAGGGGGCGACTGACACACAGACATTGTGGAGACAAGTGATTGGTTCCCATTACTCATGCCATCCCTTCACATGGTTTGCAATAGGTAAAGACACATATTCACATATGGAAACAATGTTTCCTTCTGACCTCCTTTGCCCTATTCTCTTTCTGATATTATGCATAGCAACAGGGACATGTGATAGACAAGCCTGACCTCTCCCCTCTCTAGGCCCCAGGTGACTGAGGCCCACATGAGGGAGGAAGTGCAGTCTCCGAAAGGAGACATTCTAATATCAACAGTTCAACAGTTCAATCATATAAGCATATTCTGCAGATAAGACATCATAATAATCTATATTACTTAGCTAATTCTGATTTCTCCACCACATCAGTTACGTTACCAGCAAAAATGTTGGAATCAGATTACAGATACTTAAAAAAAAACTAGATGATTACTTCCAGGATTACTTTTAAATTCACAAAGGATGTTTGCGAGAAAAAAATCCATAATGACACCTTTCTGTTTTCTCAATCACATTCAATTCAGCATTGAAAATGGTGCAAGTTTAAGTTTGTTCCACCTGAGCGAGTCTGACCACAAGTCAGAGACCACTATGATGACATACCAAATGCGTTTTATGGATCCTTTTTGTCTTTTTCTAATGCCTCTTAAGGGGAAAGTAATCGAAAAGTAACTGAAAGTAATCCGATTACGTTACTGAGTTTGGGTAATACAAAAGTTACGTTACTGTTTACAGTTTTAGACAGTTAACTAGTAACTGTAATGAATTACATTTAGAAAGTAACCTACCCAACCCTGCTGACTGAAGGCGAGGTCAGTACAGGTGCATCAAAGCTGGGACCGAGAGACTGAAAAACAGCTTCTATCTCAAGGCCATCAGACTGTTAAATAGCCATCACTAGCCGGCTAGCACCCGGTTACTCAACCCTGCACCTTAGAGGCTGCTGCCCTATACATAGACATGGTGTCACGCCCTGACATAGAGTTCTCTAGTTGGTTTGGTCAGGGTGTGAATATCTATGTGTAGATCTATGTTATCTATTTCTATGTTGGCCGGGTGTGGTTCCCAATCAGAGGCAGCTGTCGATCGTTGTCTCTGATTGGGAATCATACTTAGGTAGCCATTTTGCCTACCTATGTTGTGGGATCTTGTTTCAGTTTGGCTTGTTGGATGTTTAGCCTTTTGAACGTCATGTTCTGTTTGATTTTGTTTAATATAATAAACACTATGTACGCATACCACGCAGCACCTTGGTCCAATCCTTTACACGACGGACGTGACACATGGAATCACTGGCCACTTTAATAATGGAACACTAGTCACTTTAATAATGTTTACATACTGCTTTACTCATCTCACCCTTTGCCTTGATGACAGCTTTGCACAGTCTTGGCATTCTCTCAACCAGCTTCATGAGGTAGTCACCTGGAATGCATTTCAATTAACAGGTGTGCTTTCTTAAAAGTTCATTTGTGGAATGTATTTCCTTCTTAATGCGTGTGAGCCAATCAGTTGTGTTGTGACAAGGTAAGGGGTGTATACAGAAGATAGCCCTATTTGGTAAAAGACCAAGTCCATATTATGGCAAGAACAGCTCAAATAAGCAAAGAGAAACGACAAGCGCTATGATGAAACTGGCTCTCATGAGGACCGCCACAGGAATGGAAGACCCAGAGTTACCTCTGCTGCAGAGGACAAGTTCATTAGAGTTACCAGCCTCAGAAAAAGCAGTCCAATGAAATGCTTCACAGAGTTCAAGTAACAGACACATCTCAACATCAACTGTTCAGAGGGGACTGTGTGAATCAGGCCTTCATGGTCGAATTGCTGCAAAGAAACCACTACTAAAGGACACCAATAATAAGAAGAGACCTGCTTGGGCCAAGAAACACGAGCAATGGACATTAGACCGGTGGAAATGTGCCCTTTGGTCTGGAGTCCAAATGTGTGATTTTTGGTTCCAACCGCCGTGTCTTTGTGAGACGCGGTGTGGGTCAACGTAAAGCATGGAGGAGGAGGTTTTATGGTGTGGGGGTGCTTTGCTGGTGACATTGTCTGTGATTTATTTAAAATTCAAGGCACACTTAACCAGCATGGCTACCACCCGCAATCTGCAGCGATACGCCATCCCATCTGGTTTGGGCTTAGTGGGACTATTATTTGTTTTTCAACAGGACAATGACCCAACACACCTCCAGGCTGTGTAAGGGCTATTTTACCAAGAAGGAGGGGGATGGAGTGCTGCATCAGATGACCTGGCCTCCACAATCCCCCGACCTCAACCCAATTGAGATGATTTGGGATGAGTCGGACGGCAGAGTGAAGGAAAAGCAGCTAACAAGTGCTCAGCATGTGTGGGAACTCCTTCAAGACTGTTGGAAAAGCATTCCAGGTGAAGCTGGTTGAGAGAATACCAAGAGTGTGCAAAGCTGTCATCAAGGCAAAGGGTGGCTTTTTGAATAATTTGTTTAACACTTTTTTGGTTACTACATGATTCCATATGTGTTATTTCATAGTTTTGATGTCTTCACCATTATTACACAATGTAGAAAATAGTAAAGAAATAACAAATAAATAAACTTGATTAGTAGGTGTGTCCAAACTTTTGACTGGTACTGTATATACTGTATTCTATTCTACTGTATTTTAGTCAATGCCACTCCGACATTGCTCGTCCTAATATTGATATATTTCTTAATTCCATTATTTAACTTTTAGATTTGTGTATTGTATTGTGAATTGTTAGATACTACCAGTGGTGGAAAAAGTGCTCTATTGTCATTCTTGAGTAAAAGTAAAGATACGTTAATAGAAAATGACTCAAGTAAAAGTCACCCAGTAAAATACTACTTGAGTAAAAGTCTACAAGTATTTTGTTTTAAATATACTTAAGGATAAAAATAAATGGCATTGCTAAAATGTACTTAAGTGTCAAAAGTAAAAGTATAAATCATTTCAACTTCCTTATATTAAGCAAACCAGACGGCACAATTGTCTTGTTTTTTAAATGTATGGAGTAGAAGGTACATTATTTTCTTTAGGAATGTAGGGAAGTAAAAGTTGCCTAAAATATAAATAGTAAAGTAAAGTACAGATACCCCAAAAAACTACTTAAGCAGTACTTTAAAGGTAAGTACTTTACACCACTGGATACTACTGCACTGTTGGAGCTAGGAACACAAGCATTTCGCTACACCCGCATCTGCTAAATGTGTATGTTACCAATAAAATTTGATGTGATTTGAAAGATTAGCTACTACTACAAGAGCCCATCGGAGAGCCCATGTCAGGGCCTTTGGAGTAAACAACACAGCCACAGTTAATGCATTCTGATGACACATTAGTTCAAAGTGGTCTATTTCTCTTATTGAAGGGTGCTATATAACTGTCCTCTGTGTACTAAACCTGAGAGCTTTCTGTTGGCAGGTACTGAACGAGGCTGTAGGAGCTCTGATGTACCACACCATCACGCTAATGAGGGAGGACCTGGAGAAATTCAAGGCACTTCGGATCATCGTCCGCATAGGCAGCGGCTTCGACAATATCGACATCAAGTCGGCTGGAGATTTAGGTGAGGCCCTGCACGTCTCTTTCTCGACTTAATACAGATGTCCACCCAAAGACTTGCAGGCTCAGAAAGACTTGCAGGCTCACTAGGTCAAATATTGTATAATTTTCTGCATGTTATGGTATTCCATTTAAAACAAAGTGCAACTGCTCAGAACTCCATAATAAAAATAACTTTTTGATATAGTAAACGTCTATACTTACCTTACATTACCCCGCCTTACATTAGTAGTAGAGGTTTACAATAGTCCCCTCTACCAATAGGGATAGCAGTGTGTAACATGCCAGCAGCGTCGGTGGAGGAGACAGCGGACTCCACACTGTGTCACATCCTGAACTTGTACAGACGAACCACGTGGCTCCACCAGGCACTGCGCGAGGGCACTAGTGTACAGAGCGTGGAGCAGATCAGAGAGGTGGCGTCCGGGGCGGCGCGTATCCGCGGGGAGACACTTGGCATCATCGGCCTCGGTTAGTCGGAGATCTTTCAGTACAATGTTGTATTACACTACCCAACTAGCTATTAGCTGAAGAAAAGATTGTGGGTATAATGAATAGGAAATCGGTTGTTTAGATATGGGCTTGTTCAGTAGTGTTTTCGATAGCTTTTCTGTATGCCATTGTTTGCTGTGAATTGTTACAAAACAGGCATGGTATATGCTGTAAGGATTTCACCTTTATTGCATCCCTTTGGTGTAACTACAGTATTTACTTGTCTGTGAATTACTCAAATGTCCATGTTGTGTTGTTGTGTATCCTCAGGTCGTGTTGGCCAGGGTGTAGCACTGAGAGCCAAAGCCTTTGGGTTCAACGTGATCTTCTACGACCCATACCTGTCTGACGGGGTGGAGCGAGCCCTGGGCCTGCAGCGCGTCAACACCCTCCAGGACCTGCTTTTCCACAGCGACTGTGTCACCCTCCACTGCAGCCTCAATGAGCACAACCACCACCTCATCAATGACTTCACCATCAAACAGGTCAGGAACATGACACATGCACACACACAATCTAATTTAGGCCTACGAAAAAGGGGGACACATATTGTACAATTCAGGGGCACAATTTTGGATTAAGAAGTGGGGGGGGGGGGTACTTTTTAAATGTAATCTAAATGATATCTGTATCTCTTGTAGGCCACATCACTGCTGTCATCCTTACCCCCAAGTTGGATGTATAATACATGATTTGGATGCCGACAGCAGTCTCACCATTGGAAAAGATAGCTTGCACTGTAGCCTACAAAAGCCTAATTCTGCTATTTTCCTGTGATCCATTAAACACATTTGTTGTGTCATCATAGTGGTCTCTGACTTGTGGTCAGACTCACTCAGGTGCAACAAACTTAAATGTGCACCTTTTTTCAATGCTGATTTGAATGTCATTGAAAAAACTGGAAGGTGTCAAAATGTATTTTGAAATGAATTTTAAAGTAACCCTAGAAGTAATCATATATATATATTTTCAAGTATTTCTAATCTGATTACAATATTTTTGCTGGTAAAGTAACGGAGTATAGCTACAGTTTTTTTGTAATCAGTTGCATATTTTAGATGCTTCTCACTGACAGCCGCAACTCGACAATCAGCTATTTCATATTTGCCAAATTGCGGCCTTCCTGACTCACTCGGCTATGCGCTTGTGATTTACCATATGATTGCGATATAACCAATTTGATCCCAGGAAATCCTACTGCATTTTCAACAGTTCTAATAAGTCAGGAGACAATACAACCAACAAATGAAGTTCATTTATATATATATATATATATATATATATATATATATATATATATATATTTTAAGCCAGCCTGATTGGGTGGGTCAGTGTTCAATCTGGCAGGGCCTCTGCCCAGCCAGGCCCTGCTGTGGCTTCGCCTCTGATTTACAGGCAGCTCAGTGGCAAGTACATCTCTTTGAAATAACTTCTAAGCCTATTCACAATGATATTGGGCTGGATGCTGATAGGCGAAACTTGCTGAATGATCAGAGAAATGATATGATTATTTTTTTTTTGGCTATTTACAGAAAAATAAGTCCTGGATGCTTTGATAGCAATAGACAACAAGAAATCTACAGGGGCCGACCAATTGGATCCCGGTCTGCTTAAGTGTGCAGCACCCATCAATGTTGACTCAATAACCCACATTTAAGGAAGTATTCCAAAAGTATGGAAATAAGCTCTTGTGCTGCCACTCCATAAGGGCAGGAATAGTAGAGATCTTACTAATTATCGCCCCATTTCAAGGCTTCCTTGTCTAGCTAAAATTCTTGAATCCTTGGTAAATGTACAACTTTGTTCTTTTTTAACTGAGAAATGTATTTTGAATGTAAACCAATCAGGGTTTAGGCCTGGGCATAGCACTATTACAGCAACCACTTTAGTTTTTTATGATCTTGTCAAAGCTTTAGACACTAAAATGAAATGTGCTGCTTTGTTTGTGGACCTGTCAAAAGTAATTTTTCCAACAATTGTTTACAGGCAGATTATTTCACTTATATTTCACTGTATCACAATTCCAGTGGGTCAGAAGTTTACATAAACTAAGTTGACTGTGCCTTTAAAAAGCTTGGAAAATTCCAGAAAAGGATGTCATGGCTTTAGAAGCTTCTGATAGGCTAATTGACATCATTTTAGTCAATTGGAGGTGTACCTGTGGATGTATTTCAGGGCCTACCTTCAAACTCAGTATCTCTTTGCTTGACATCATGGGGAAAAAAAAGAAATCAGCCAAGACCTCAGAAAACATTTTGTAGACCTCCACAAGTCTGGTTCATCCTTGGGAGCAATTTCCAAACGCATGAAGGTAGCAAGTTCATCTGTACAAACAATAGTACGCAAGTTTAAACAGCCTGGGACCACGCAGCCGTCATACCGCTCAGGAAGGAGATGCGTTCTGTCTCCTGGAGATGAACATACGTTGATGCGAAAAGTGCTAATCAATCCCAGAACAACAGCAAAGGACCTTGTGGACCTCGACTGGCGCCGACGAAGATGGCGGCCTCGCGACTAGCTCTTAGGAAACTTTGCAGTATTTTGTTTTTTTATGTATTATTTTTTACATTATTAGCTCAGAAAGTGTTTTGCATCATTACATACAGCTGGGAAAAACTATTTCATATCAGAGCGGCGGTAACTCACCAGCATTACGACCAGGAATACGACTTTCCCGAAGCAGATCCTTTGTTTGCTCTCCCCAGGGCAACTGAACTGATTCCAGCGGCCGACCCAAAACATCACCGGCGGAGGAGAGACACTCGGAGCGGCCTGTTGGTCCGACTTAGGAGGCGCGCACACCACCCACCGGTTCCAAGTATTCTACTCGCTGATGTTCAATCTTTGGTTAACAAAGTCGACAAACTACGGGCAAGGATTTCTTTCCAGAGAGACATCAAGGCCTGTAATATACTCTGTTTCACGGAAACATTGCTCTCTTGGGATATTCTGTCAGAATCGGTCCAGCCAGATGGGTTCTCAGTTCATCACACAGAAAGGAATAAATATCTCTCCAGGAAGCAGAAGGGCGGCGGTGTGTGTTTCATGATTAACAACTTGTGGTGTAATTGTAGTAACATAGAAGAACTCGAGTCCCTCTGTTCACCCGACCTAGAATATCTCACAATCAAATGCCGACCGTATTATCTCCCAAGATAATTTTCTTCGGTTATAGTCACGGCCGTGTATATCCCCCATCAAGCCGATAGACTGTAAACTCAACTTCCAGACTCACATAAAGAATCTCCAATCCAAAGTTAAATCTAGAATCGGCTTCCTATTTCGCAACAAAGCCTCCTTCACTCATGCTGCCAAACATGCCCTCGTAAAACTGACTATCCTACCGATCCTTGACTTCGGCGATGTCATTTACAAAATAGCCTCCAACACTCTACTCAGCAAATTGGATGTAGTCTATCACAGTGCCATCCGTTTTGTTTCCAAAGCCCCATACACTACCCACCACTGTGACCTGTACGCTCTTGTTGGCTGGTCCTCACTACATGTTCGTCGTCAAACCCACTGGCTCCAGGCCATCTATAAATCACTGCTAGGCAAATCCCCGCCTTATCTTAGCTCATTGGTCACCATAGCAGCACCCACCCGTAGTCTGCGCTCCAGCAGGTATATCTCACTGGTCATTCCCAAAGCCAACACCTCCTTTGGCCGCCATTCCTTCCAGTTCTCTGCTGCCAATGACTGGAACGAATTGCAAAAATCTCTGAAGCTGGAGACTCTTATCTCCCTCAATAACTTTAAGCATCAGTTGTCAGAGCACCTTACCGATCACTGCACCTGTACACAGCCCATCTGAAATTAGCCCACCCAACTACCTCATCCCTATATTGTTATTTATTTTGCTCTTTTGCACCCCAGTATCTCTATTTGCACATAATCTCTTGCACATCTAGCATTCCAGTGTTAATACTATTGTAATTATTCTGCACTATAGCCTATTTATTGCCTTACCTCCATAACTTGCTACATTTGCACACACTGTATATATATTTTCTGTTGTATTTTTGACTTTATGTTTTTTTACCCCATATGTAACTCTGTGTTTATTGCACTGCTTTGCTTTATCTTGGCCAGGTCACAGTTGTAAATGAGAACCTGTTCTCAACTGGTTTACCTGGTTAAATAAAGGTGGGGAAAAAAAATAAAAATAAAAATACCACGAGGACCCTCAAAGAACTTCACTGAACCTTATGCAAACTGAAAACCACATATCCTGAGGCTGCATTTATTGTAGCCGCAGATTTTAACAAAGCAAATTTGAGGACTAGGCTGCCGAAGTTCTATCAACATATCGACTGTTGTATTCGCACTGCTAAAATCCTCGACCATTGCTATTCAAACTTCCGGGATGGTTATAAGGCTCTCCTCTGCCCTCCTTTCGGCAAATCTGACCACGACTCCATTTTGCTTCTCCCTTCCTATAGGCAGAAACTCAAACAGGAAGTACCTGTGCCAAGGACTATTCAACGCTGGTCTGACCAATCAGAATCCACGCTTCAAGATTGTCTTGATCATGCGGACCCATGATATGTTCCGGGTAGCTTCCGAAAATAATTTAGACATATACACTGAAACAGTGACTGAGTTTATCAGGAAGTGTATAGGTGATGTTGTGTCCACTGTGACTATTAAAACCTACCCTAACCAGAAACCGTGGATAGATGGCAGCATTCGCGCAAATCTGAAAGCGCGAACCACCGCATTCAACCATGGCAAGGTGACTGGGAATATGGCAGAATACAAACAGTGCAGCTACTCAATCCGCAAGGCAATTAAACTGGCAAAACATCAGTATAGAGACAAAGTGGAGTTGCAATTCAACGGCTCAGACACGAGATGTATGTGGCAGGTTCTACAGACAATCACGGACTACAAAAAGAAAACCAGCCACATCGCCGACATCAACGTCTCGCTTCCAGACAAGCTAAACACCTTCTTCACCCGCTTTGAGGATAACACAGTGCCACTGACGAGGCCCACTACCAAGGACTGTGACCTCTCCTTCTCCATGGCCAAAGTGATTAAGACATTTAAGCATGTTAACCCCCGCAAGGCTGCCAGCCCAGACGGCATCCCTAGCCGCGTCCTCAGAGCATGTACAGACCAGCTGGATGGTGTGTTCATGGACATATTCAATCTCTCCCTTTCCCAGTCTGCTGTTCCCACATGCTTCAAGAGGGCCACCATTGTTCCTGTAACCAAGAAAGCAAAGGTAACTGAACTAAATGACTATCGCCCTGTAGCACTCACCTCTGTCATCATGAAGTGCTTTGAGAGACTAGTCAAGGATCATATCACCTCTACCTTACCTGTCACCCTAGACCCACTTCAATTTGCTTACCGCCCCAATAGATCCACAGACGATGCAAGCGCCATCACACTGCACACTGCCCTATCCCATCTGGACAAGAGGAATACCTATGTAAGAATGCTGTTCATTGACTATAGCTCAGCATTCAACACCATAGTACCCTCCAAGGTCATCAATAAGCTTGAGGCCCTGGGTCTGAACCCCGCCCTGTGCAACTGGGTCCTGGACTTCCTGATGGGCCACCCCCAGGTGGTGAAGGTAGGAAACAACATCTCCACTTCGCTGATCCTCAACACTGGGGCCCCACAAGGGTGCGTGCTCAGCCCCCTCCTGTACTCCCTGTTCACCCATGACTGCGTGGCCAAGCACGCCTCCAACTCAATCATCAAGTTTGCAGACGACACAACAGTAGTAGGCTTGATTACCAACAATGACAAGACCGCCTACAGGGAGGAGGTGAGGGATCTAGGAGTGTGGTGCCAGGAAAATAACCTCTCACTCAACATCAACAAAACAAAGGAGATGATCGCGGACTTCAGGAAACAGCAGAGGGTGCACCCCCCTATCCACATCGACGAGGACCGCAGTGGAGAAGGTGGAAAGCTTCAAGTTCCTTGGCGTACACATCACCGACAAACTGAAATGGTCCACCCACGCAGACAGTGTGGTGAAGAAGGCGCAAACGAGGCTGAAGAAATTTGGCTTATCACCTAAAACCCTCACAGACTTTTACAGATGCACAATTGAGAGCATCCTGTCCTGTCGGGCTGTATCACTGCCCGGTACGGCAACCGCACCACCCACAACCGCAGGGCTCTCCAGAGGGTGGTGCGGTCTGCCGAAAGCATTTCCGGGGGCAAACTACCCGCCCTCCAAGACACATACAGCACCCGATGTCACAGGAAGGCCAAAAAGATCATCAAGGACATCAACCACCCGAGCCACTGCCTTTTCACCCAGCTATCATCCAGAAGGTGATGTCAGTACAGGTGCATCAAAGCTGGGACCGAGAGAATGAAAAACAGCTTCTATCTCAAGGCCATCAGACTGTTAAATAGCCATCACTAGCACATTTGAGGCTTCTGCTGCCTATTGAAATCGCTGGCCACTTTAAGAAATGGAACACTAGACACTATAAAAATGTTTACATATCTTGCACTACTCATCTCATATGTATATACTGCATTCTATTCTATAATATTCTTCTGTATCTTAGTCCATGCCGCTCTGTCATAGCTTGTCTATATACAGTGGGGAGAACAAGTATTTGATACACTGCCGATTTTGCAGGTTTTCATACTTACAAAGCATGTAGAGGTCTGTAATTTTTATCATAGGTACACTTCAACTGTGAGAGACGGAATCTAAAACTAAAATCCAGAAAATCACATTGTATGATTTTAAAGTAATTAATTTGCATTTTATTGCATGACATAAGTATTTGATACATCAGATAAGCATAACTTAATATTTGGTACAGAAACCTTTGTTTGCAATTACAGAGATCATACGTTTCCTGTAGGTCTTGACCAGGTTTGCACACACTGCAGCAGGGATTTTGGCCCACTCCTCCATACAGACCTTCTCCAGATCCTTCAGGTTTCGGGGCTGTCGCTGGGCAATACGGACTTTCAGCTCCCTCCAAAGATTTTCTTGTGGGTTCAGGTCTGGAGACTGGCTAGGCCACTCCAGGACCTTGAGATGCTTCTTACCGAGCCACTCCTTAGTTGCCCTGGCTGTGTGTTTCGGGACGTTGTCATGCTGGAAGACCCAGCCACGACCCATCTTCAATGCTCTTACTGAGGGAAGGAGGTTGTTGGCCAAGATCTCGCGATACATGGCCCCATCCATCCTCCCCTCAATACGGTGCAGTCGTCCTGTCCCCTTTGCAGAAAAGCATCCCCAAAGAATGATGTTTCCACCTCCATGCTTCACGGTTGGGATGGTGTTGTTGGGTTTGTACTCATCCTTCTTCTTCCTCCAAACACGGCAAGTGGAGTTTAGACCAAAAAGCTATATTTTTGTCTCATCAGACCACATGATCTTCTCCCATTCCTCCTCTGGATCATACAGATGGTCATTGGCAAACATCAGACGGGCCTGGACATGCACTGGCTTGAGCAGGGGGACCTTGCGTGCGCTGCAGGATTTTAATCCATGACGGCGTAGTGTGTTACTAATGGTTTTCTTTGAGACTGTGGTCCCAGCTCTCTTCAGGTCGTTGACCAGGTCCTGCCGTGTAGTTCTGGGCTGATCCCTCACCTTCCTCATGATCATTGATGCCCCACAAGGTGAGATCTTGCATGGAGGCCCAGACCGAGGGTGATTGACCGTCATCTTGAACTTCTTCCATTTTCTAATAATTGCACCAACAGTTGTTGCCTTCTCAACCAAGCTGCTTGCCTATTGTCCTGTAGCCCATCCCAGCCTTGTGCAGGTCTACAATTTTATCCCTGATGTCCTTACACAGCTCTCTGGTCTTGGCCATTGTGGAGAGGTAGGAGCCTGTTTGATTGAGTGTGTGGACAGGTGTCTTTTATACAGGTAACGAGTTCAAACAGGTGCAGTTAATACAGTTAATGAGTTGAGAACAGGAGGGCTTCTTAAAGAAAAACTAACAGGTCTGTAAGAGCCGGAATTCTTACTGGTTGGTAGGTGATCAAATACTTATGTCATGCAATAAAATGTAAATTAATTACTTAAAAATCATACAAGTTGAAGTGTACCTATGATAAAAATTACAGACCTCTACATGCTTTGTAAGTAGGAAAACCTGCAAAATCGGCAGTGTATCAAATATTACACTCAAACAGTGTCTCCTCTCATATGCTGAACTGGTCGCAACTGTATGTATATATTCTTAAATCTCATTCCTGTGAAATTGTTAAATATTACTGCATTGTCGGAGCTAGAATCACAAGCATTTTGCTACACCCGCTATAACATCTGCTAAACACGTGTATGTGAAAAATACAATTTGATTTGACTTGATTTGAAGATGCTTGAGAAAACAGGTACAAAAGTATCTATGTCCACAGTAAAACGAGTCCTATATCGACATAACCTGAAAGGCCGCTCATCAAGGAAGAAGCCACTGCTCCAAAACCGCAATAAAAAAGCCAGACTACGGTTTGCAACTGCACATGGGGACAAAGATCGTACTTTTTGGAGAAATGTCCTCTGGTCTGATGAAACAAAAATATAACTGTTTGGCCATAATGACCATCGTTATGTTTGGAGGAATAAGGGGGTTGCTTGCAAGCCGAAGAACACCATCCCAACCATGAAGCATGGGGGTGGCAGCATCATGCTGTGGGGGTGCTTTGCTGCAGGAGGGACTGGTGCACTTCACAAAATAGATGGCATTATGAGGAAGGAAAATTATGTGGACATATTGAAGCAAAAGGTATTGGAGTGGCCATCACAAAGCCCTGACCTCAATCCTATAGGAAATTTGTGGGCAGAACTGAAAAAGCGTGTGAGAGCAAGGAGGCCTATAAACCTGACTCAGTTACACCAACTCTGTCAGGTGGAATGAGCCAAAATTCACCCAAATTATTGTGGTAAGCTTGTGGAAGGCTATCCAAAACGTTTGACCCAAGTTAAACTATTTAAAGGCAATGCTACCAAATACTAATTGTGTGTATGTAAACTTCTGACCCACTGGGAATGTGATGAAAGAAATAAAAGCTGAAATAAATCATTCTCTTTACTTTTATTCTGACATTTCACATTCTTAAAATAAACTGACCTAAAACAGGGAATTTTTACTAGGATAAGATGTCAGGAATTGTGAAAAAC
Organism: Coregonus lavaretus; assembly: GCF_964263955.1. Lineage (NCBI taxonomy): Eukaryota > Metazoa > Chordata > Actinopteri > Salmoniformes > Salmonidae > Coregonus > Coregonus lavaretus. The sequence continues at coordinate 3,766,437 of NC_140019.1, forward strand.
TGAGTTTAAATATATTTGGCGAAGGTGTATGTAAACTTCAGACTTCAACTGTAACACTGCGATAACCTTCACCCTCCCCAATGCCGCACCTCACATAGTCAATTCTCTATCAAATACTCTGGAATTCTTATCCTCACATTGCCAAAACCTCATCTTCCCACAATAACTTCAAGCGAAGACATGGGGTCAGCCTGATGAACCAAACTACTCAGTAATCTTCTCCATATAGCCCAATTCTCACACACTCACATCCACACATGCGCACACACTTTAAAAAATGTTTTTGTGATTGTTGATCCGTTCATTTGTACATTTATGATTAGTGGGTTTTGTTATCTGTTTTTACTTATGTATTGAATATTGTTTTTTGTGGTGTGTTTTTTATATAAGCCCTTAGCCTTTCAACCACACCTGCACACCGTTTTTTTTTTTTTTTTTTTAATCTTTATTGTTGTTTATCACTTATTTTATTTGGAGCAAATAAATCAAACCTAAACCTACTAGACATTTCATTTACGGTTGTGTACTGCATTGTTTACATATTTTAAATGGTGTGTTGTAGATGCGCCAGGGTGCGTTCCTGGTTAACACGACCAGAGGGGGGCTGGTTGATGAGAAGGCTCTGGCACAGGCCCTGAAAGAGGGGAGGATACGAGGGGCGGCCCTGGACGTCCACGAGACAGAGCCCTTCGGGTTAGCACTCTTTACATTCTTCTATCTTATACTGTCTTCATTTTGCTAATATTTATTTCCCACTGTGTTGAGGTGAGTCTAATTATTAGAAACCATGTTTCCTTTTTCTCAGCTTCAGCCAGGGACCTCTGAAAGATGCTCCTAACCTGATATGTACTCCCCATGCTGCCTGGTACAGTGAACAGGCTTCTATTGAGATGAGAGAGGAGGCAGCCCGGGAGATCCGACGAGCCATTTCAGGTAACATACCTGTTACACTAATAATGGGTATTCTTGGGTTGATTATTGTTTTCCCCAATGGGCAATGTATCAGGCTCCCAGGCTCCCCTCTCACTAATAAACAACAGCAAAGCCACAATAACAAACTCCCTAATAACCGCGTTGTGCTTCATGAATGACTGTTTCCTGCTTCCAGGTCATATTCCAGACAGCCTAAAGAACTGTGTGAATAAAGAGTTCCTGTCCCAGACTACTCACTGGGTCAATATGGACCCTGCTGTCATTCATCCTGAGCTCAATGGGGCCTATAGGTAATTACATATTTACATTTTAGTAATTTAGCAGACGCTCTGATCCAGAGCGACTTACAGTTAGTAAGTGCATACATTTTCATACTGGCCGCCCGTGGGAATCGAACCCACAACCCTGGTAATGCACCCACTGTTGATACATAATAACAAGTAGATACCGGTACTGTATATGCATTTACAAGTGCTATAGCATTTTCTGACTCATCCTCTCCTTGTCCCAGGTACCCTCCTGGTGTTGTGAGTTTGGCCTCTGGGGGGCTCCCTCCGCCTATAGAGGAAATTGTTCCTAATGCCGTGCCCATAACACACAGCCTGCCCAGCGTCGCCCACCCCCCTCACGCCCCTTCACCGGGCCAGCCAGGCAAAGCAGAGTCAGACAGAGAGCAGCACCCCAACGACCAGTTGTAGCCCCGCCCCACAGAGCTCTCTGTCGAACCATAGAACCTGGTCTTCATTCGTCCAAAGAGGAATGGAGTTGAAGCCTCATAGGTTCCAAACAGCTGCCATGAAACAGACAGACTCACAGAGGTCTATTACAGTTCATCTGGTCCAACCATAGTGGTCATCTTTTTCAAACAGTTTTTTTGTGCAGAAAAAAATATATAATAAAAATGTGGATTTGGAAAGAGAAAATACAAATATCCTTTAAAGCAAATCCTGCTGTTTAGACTAGTTTGTCCAAGTAAAGTGGGCGAATATCTGTTGCCATGTCCTATGGGTTCATTGTTAAAGCAGAAGTAGTTGATTATAACATGAATAACCTGTTGGTGTACAGTTTTTAGAACTATGAAAACAATATTTATATTGAAGTCGAAACGAAAAACAAGGGTGAAAACTAACCAACTGATTTTAGAAAGACAATAGAATATTTGTTTTTATATGTTCCCCAACCAGCCCCAAAAGAGGCAGCTTTTGCACAACTTCTCAGGAAATGGAGTTTCCCTAGTTATTTTCCTTTTACGCCAGATAGTGCTTTCTTTTTCTACCTGCCTGCACGTTTTGTTTATATTAGCAAACATACTAACCCATTAGAGTCTAAGCCCTGTCTACGCCGGGGGAGGGGGTGGGGTTCTACTAAGCTATATGGAATTGTTTTAAGAAGGTCATACCAAGGATAATTTAGCTATTGGATTTCGAATTTTAAGACCACTTGAAGTATACATTTTTTTTTAGCTGTTATTCAATGTGTTTGTATGGGCTAGTGGCAGTAAGGCTAAATACAATTTTTCATCAAATAATAGTTTATATTTTCTTTTGATACTTCAAGGTATCAAAATAATATATTGAATAACAGATTCACTACATGGAACAACAGATAGTCCCCCCCAAAAAAATCAAAAGGAAGTTTGTTCTGAAGTGTCTGTCCTATCTATGAGAGATACAGTTGAAGTCGGAAGTATACATACACCTTAGCCAAATACATTTAAACTGAGTTTTTCACAATTCCTGACATTTAATCCTAGTAAAAATTCCCTGTCTTAGGTCATTTAGGATCACCACATTATTTTAAGAATGTGAAATGTCAGAATAATAGTAGAGAGAATGATTTATTTCAGTTTTATTTTTTTCATCACATTCCCAGTGGGTCAGAAGTTTACATACACTAAATTAGTATTTGGTAGGATTGCCTTTAAATTGTTTAACTTGGGTCAAACGTTTTGGGTAGCCTTCCACAAGCTTCCCACAATAAGTTGGGTGAATTTTGGCCCATTCCTTCTGACAGAGCTGGTGTAACTGAGTCAGGTTTGTAGGCCTCCTTACACACACACGCTTTTTCAGTTCTGCCCACACATTTTCTATAGGACTAAAAAAAGGGCTTTGTGATGGCCACTCCAATACCTTGACTTTGTTGTCCTTAAGCCATTTTGCCACAACTTTTGAAGTATGCTTGGGGTCATTGTCCATTTGGAAGACCCATTTGCGACCAAGCTTTAACTTCCTGAATGATGTCTTGAGATGTTGCTTCAATATATCCACATTGTTTTCCTTCCTCATAATGCCATCTATTTTGTGAAGTGCACCAGTCCCTCCTGCAGAAAAGCACCACCACAGCATAATCCTGCCACCCCCGTGCTTCACGGTTGGGATGGTGCTCTTCGGCTTGCAAGCCACCCCCTTTTTCCTCCAAACACAACGATGGTCATTATGGCCAAACAGTTCTATTTTTGTTTCATCAGACCAGAGGACATTTCTCCAAGAAGTATGATCTTTGTTCCCATGTGCGGTTTTGGAGCAGTGGCTTCTTCCTTGCGGAGCGTCCTTTCAGGTTATGTCGACATAGGACTCGTTTTACTGTGGATATAGATACTATTGTACATGTTTCTTCCAGCATCTTCACAAGGTCCTTTGCTGTAGTTCTGGGATTGATTTGCACTTTTCGCACCAAAGTACGTTCATCTCTAGGAGACAGAACGCGTCTCCTTCCTGAGCGGTATGACGGCTGCGTGGTCCCATGGTGTTTATACTTGCATACTATTGTTTGTACAGATGAACGTGGTACCTTCAGGCATTTGGAAATAGCTCCCAAGGATGAACCAGACTACCATTTTTTTTCTGAGGTGTTGGCTGATTTCTTTTGATTTTCCCATGATGTCAAGCAAAGAGGCGGTGAGTTTGAAGGTAGGCCTTGAAATCCATCCACAGGTACACCTCCAATTGACTCAAATGATGTCAATTGGCCTATTAGAAGCTTCTAAAGCCATGACATCATTTTCTGGAATTTTCCAAGCTGTTCAAAGGCACAGTCAAACTTCCGACTCACTTTAATTGTGATACAGTGAATTCTAAGTGAAAGAATCTGTATGTAAACTTCCGACTTCAACTATACAAGAAAGATCAGGAAACATTTGTATTTAACCCCTTATTTTTAGCACTAAACAGTCTCCATACATACTGTATACTTCCATTCATTTTTTAAACTAGTAAAGGGGGACCTTCAGACCATCAATCAAATTTCATTTATAAAGCCCTTTTTACATCAGCAGATGTCACAAAGTGCTATACAGAAACAGCCTAAAACCCCAAACAGCAAGCAATGCAGATGTAGAAGCACGGTGGCTAGGAAAAACTCCCTAGAAAGGCAGAAACCTAGGAAGAAATCTAGAGAGGAACCAGGATCTGAGGGGTGGCCCCCTTCTGGCTGACGGGGGGGGGATACCCCCAGACAGGGCCAACCAGACAGGATATTACCCCACCCACTTTGCCAAAGCACAGCCCCCACACCACCAGAGGAATATCAACAGACCACCAACCTACTACCCTGAGACAAGGCTGAGTATAGCCCACGGAGAGCTCCTCCACTGCACGAGCCTGAGGGAGCGACAAATCGGACAGGAAGATCACATCAGTAACTCAACCCACTCAACTGATGCACCCCTCCTAGGGACGGCATGGAAAGCACCAGTAAGCCAGTGACTCAACACCCGTAATAGGGTCAGAGGCAGAGAATCCCAATGGAGAGACAGGAACCGGCCAGGCAGAGACAGCAAGGGCTGTTTGTCGCTCCAGTGTCTTTCCGTTCAGTAAAGACTTAAAGGTTGAGACGGAGTCTGCGTCTCTCACATGGATAGGCAGACCATTCCACAAAAATTGAGCTCTATAGGAGAAAGCCCTCTTCCAGCTGTTTTGTTTAGAAATTCTAGGGACAATAAGGAGGCCTGCGTCTTGTGACCGTAGCGTAGGTGTAGGTAAGTACGGCAGGACCAAATCGGAGAGATAGATAGGATCAAACCCATGTAATGCTTTGTAGGTTAGCAGTAAAACCTTGAAATCAGCCCTAGCCTTCACAGGAAGCCAGTGTAGGTATGTACGGCAGGACTAGCACTGGAGTAATATGATCAAATATTTTGGTTCTAGTCAAAATTCTAGCAGCCGTTTCATTTAGTGCTTTATCCGGGTAGCCGGAGAGTAGAGCATTGCAGTAGTCTAATCTAGACGTGACAAAAGCATGGATTAGCTTTTCTGCATCATTTTTGGACAAAAAGTTTATGATTTTTGCAATGTTACAAAGATGGAAAAAAGTTGTCCGTTAAATATTCTTGATATGTTCGTCAAAAGAGAGATCAGGATCCAGAGTAACGCAGAGGTCCTTCACAGTTTTTTTTTTGAAACGACTGTACAACCATCAAGATTAATTGTCAGATCCAACAGAAGGTCTCTTTGTTTCTTGGGACCTAGAACTAGCATCTCTATTTTGTCAGAGTTTAAAAGTAACAACAATTCCGCCATTTACTTCCTTATGTCTGAAACAGATGCTTCCAGGGTAGGCAATTTTGAGGCTTCACCATGTTTCATCGAAATGTAGTGCTGTGTGTCGTCCGCATAGCAATGAAAGTTAACATTGTGTTCTCGAATGACATCACCAAGATGTAAAATAGATAGTGAAAACAATAGTGGTCCTAAAACGGAACCTTGAGGAACACCGAAACGTACAATTGATTTGTCAGAGGGCAAACCATCCACAGAGACGAACTGATATATTTTCGACAGATAAGATCTAAACCAGGCAAGAACTTGTCAGTGTAGACCAATTAAGGTTTCCAATCTCTCCAAAAGAATGTGGTGATCGATGTTGCCAAAAGCAGCACTAAGGTCTAGGAGCACGAGGACAGATGCAGAGCCTTGGTCTGACGCCATTTAAAAGTTCATTTACCACCTTCATGAGTGTGGTCTCAGTGCTATGATGGGGTCTAAAACCAGACTGAAGCATTTTGTATACATTTTGTCTTCAGGAAGGCAGTGAGACAGCTTTTCCTATTTTTTTTTTTTAGAAATGGCTGATTCGATATAGGTCAATGTTTTTTTTACATTTTCTGGGTCAAGGTTAGGCTTTTTCAAGAGAGGCTTTATTACTGTCACTTTTAGTGAGTTTGGTACACATCCAGTGGATAGGGAGCCATTTATTATGTTCAACATAGGAGGGCCAAGCACAGGAAGTAGCTCTTTCAGTAGTTTAGTTGGAATAGGGTCCAGTATGCATCTTGAAGGTTTAGAGGCCATGACTATTTTCATGAATGTGTCAAGAGATATAGGATTAAAAAACTTGAGTGTCTCCATTGATCCTAGGTCCTGGCAGTTTTGTGCAGACTCAGGACAGCTGAGCTTTGGAGAAATATGCAGATTCAAAGAGGAGTCCGTAATTTGCTTTCTAATGATCATGATCTTTTTGTCGAAGAAGTTCATGAAGTCATCACTGCTGAAGTGAAAGGCATCCTCTCTTGGGGAATGCTGCTTTTTAGTTAGCTTTGCGACAGTATCAAATACAAATGTTGGATTGTTCTTATTCTCCCTAATTAAGTTTGAAAAATAGGATGATCGAGCAACAGTGAGGGCTCTTCGATATTGCTCTGTACTTTCTTTCCAAGCTAGTAGGAAGATTTCCAGTTTGGTGGAGCGCCATTTACGTTCCAATTTTCTGGAGGCTTGCTTCAGGGGCTCGGGTATTTTCTGTATACCAGGGAGCTAGTTTCTTGTGACAAATGTTTTTTGTTTTTAGGGGGTGCGACTGCATCTAGGGTATTACGCAAGGTTAAATTTAGATTCTCAGATAGGTCGTTAACTGATTTTTGTACTCCGTCCTTGAGTAAGTGGAGGGAGTCTGGAAGGGCCTCTAGGAATCTTTGGGTTGTCTGAGAATTTATAGAACGGCTTTTGATGGTCCTTAGTTGGGGTCTGAGCAGATTATTTATTGCGATTGCAAACGTAATAAGATGGTGGTCCGATAGTCCACTTTTATGAGGAAAAACATTTAGATCCACAATATTTATTTCACGGGTCAAAACTTGATCCAGGGTATGACTGTGGCAATAAGTATGTCCAGAGACATGTTGGACAAAACCCACTGAGTCGATGATGGCTCCAAAAGCCTTTTGGAGTGGGTCTGTGGACTTTTCCATGTGAATATTAAAGTCACCAAAAATTAGAATATTATATGCCATGACTACAAGGTCCGATAGGAATTCAGGGAACTCAGTGAGGAACTCTGTATACAGCCCAGGAGGCCTGTAAACAGTAGCTATAAAAAGTGATTGATTAAGCTGCATAGATTTCATGACAAAAAGCTCAAAAGACAAAAACGCAGTCATTTTTTGGGGGGTAAATTGACATTTGCTATCGTAAATGTTAGCAACACCTCAGCCTTTGCGGGATGTGTGGGGGATATGGTCACTAGTGTAACCAGGAGGAGAGGCCTCATTTAACACAGTAAATTCATCAGGCTTAAGCCATGTTTCAGTCAGGCCAATCACATCAAGATTATGATCAGTGATTAGTTCATTGACCATAGCTGCCTTGGAAGTGAGGGATCTAACATTAAGCAGCCCTATTTTGAGATGTGAGATATCACAATCTCTTTCAATAATGAGAGGAACGGAGGAGGTCTTTATTCCAGTGAAATTGCTAAGGCAAACACCGCCATGTTTAGTTTTGCTCAACCTAGATCGAGGCACAGACAGTCTCAATGGGGATAGCTGAGCTGACTACACTGACTGTGCTAGTGGCAGACTCCACTAAGCTGGCAGGCTGGCTAACAGCCTGCTGCCTGGCCTGCACCCTATCTCATTGTGGAGCTAGAGAAGTTAGAGCCCTGTCTATGTAGATAGATAAGATGAGAGCACCCCTCCAGTTAGGATGGAGTCAGTCACTCCTCAGCAGGCTGGGCTTGGTCCTGTTTGTGGGTGAGTCCCAGAAAGAGGGCCAAATATCTACAAATTCTATCTTTTGGGAGGGGCAGAAAACAGTTTTCAACCAGCGATTGAGTTGTGAGACTCTGCTGTAGAGCTCATCACTCGCCCTAACTGGGAGGGGGCCAGAGACAATTACTTGATGCCGACACATCTTTCTAGCTAATTTACACTCTGAAGCTATGTTGCTCTTGGTGACCTCTGACTGTTTCATCCTAACATCGTTGGTGCTGACGTGGATAACAATATCCCTATACTCTCTACACTCGCCAGTTTTAGCCTTAGCCAGCACCATCTTCAGATTAGCCTTTACGTCGGTAGCCCTGCCCCCTGGTAAACAGTGTATGATCGCTGGATGATTATTTTTAAGTCTAATATTGCGGGTAATAGAGTTGTCAATTACTAGGGTTTTCAATTTGTCCGAGCTAATGGTGAGAGGCTTCGGTGGCTCAGACCCCGTAACGGGTGGAGGAGAGACCTGAGAAGGCTCGGCCTCTGACTCCGACTTGTTGCTTAATGGGGAGAACCGGTTGAAAGTTTCTGTCGGCTGAATGAGCGACACCGGTTGAGCATGCCGACAGCATTTCTTTCCAGAAGCCTTGAGAAAATTGTCCAGCTGCGGGGACTGTGCGAGGGGATTTATACTACTATCTGTACTTACTGGTGGCACAGACGCTGTTTCACCCTTTCCTACACTTACATTGCCCTTGCCTAACAATTGTGTCTGAAACTAGGCTTGCAGCACGGCTATCCTCACCATAAGGCGGTAGTTCTCCTGTATACAGCGTACAGCAATTAGTCCTGAGTACAGCGACTGCAATTAGATGGCATAGTGTTAATGTTACTACTTAGCTTTGGCTGGTGGAGGTCCTGTAGAACCATGTCCAGATAAAGCTTCCGGGGTGAAAAAGTTGAATGAAAAAAGTTGAGCAAGTAAAAATATAAAAATAACTAAGACATTGTTAAAATTTGTTAAATGAAGATAGATTCAATGGTTTAAAAAACATCAAGTTTGGTAGGTAGCCAAGCAGCAACAAACAGCGTAGCACGGAGACAAGTGACGCGCTCGAAACGGAAGTGACAGCCTTTAGTTATTATGCCCCCAGCCCCCAGTCTTGTGAGGCCTGTGAGCAAAACAACTGACGTATGTGTTCGTGAGTCTCACCTTTACACAGAGGGGTCACATTAGTGTGTAGCTTAAACTGTTCGGACAATACAGTCATGGTCAAAAGTTTTGAGAATGACACAAATACTAATTTTCACAAAGTTTGCTGCCTCAGTTTTGATGATGGCAATTTGCATTTACTCCAGAATGTCATGAAGAGTGATCAGATGAATTGCAATTAATAGCAAAGTCCCTCTTTGCCATGAAAATGAACTTAATCCCCAAAAAACATTTCCACTGCATTTCAGCCCTGTCACAAAAGGACCAGCTGCCATCATGTCAGTGATTCTCTCGCCAACACAGGTGAGAGTGTTGACGAGGACAAGGCTGGAGATCACTCTGTCATGCTGATTGAGTTAGAATAACAGACTGGAAGCTTTAAAAGGAGGGTGGTGCTTGAAATCATTGTTCTTCCTCTGTTAACCATGGTTACCTGCAAGGAAACATGTGCCGTCATCATTGCTTTGCACAAAAAGGGCTTCACAGGCAAGGATATTGCTGCTTGTAAGATTGCACCTAAATCAACCATTTATCGGATCATCAAGAACGTCAAGGAGAGAGGTTCAATTGTTGTGAAGAAGGCGTCACGGTGCCCAAGAAAGTCCAGCAAGCGCCAGGACTGTCTCCTAAAGTTGATTCAGCTGCGGGATCGGGGCACCACCAGTGCAGAGCTTGCTCATGAATGGCAGCAGGCAGGTGTGAGTGCATCTGCACGCACAGTGAGGCAAAGACTTTTGGAGGATGGCCTGGTGTCAAGAAGGGCAGCAAAGAAGCCACTTTTCTTCAGGAATAACATCAGGGACAGACTGATATTCTGCAAAAGGTACAGGGATTGGACTGCTGAGGACTGGGGTAAAGTCATTTTCTCTGATGAATACCCTTTCCGATTGTTTGGGGCATCCGGAAAACACCTTGTCCGGAGAAGACAAGGTGAGCGCTACCATCAGTCCTGTGTCATGCCAACAGTAAAGCATCCTGAGACCATTCATGTGTGGGGTTGCTTCTCAGCCAAGGGAGTGGGCTCACTTACAATTTTGCCTAAGAACACAGCCATGAATAAAGAATGGTACCAACCCATCCTCAGAGAGCAACTTCTCCCAACCATCCAAGAACAGTTTGGTGACGAACAATGCCTTTTCCAGCATGATGGAGCACCTTGCCATAAGGCAAAAGTGACAACTAAGTGGCTCGGGGAACAAAACATCAACATTTTGGGTCCATGGCCAGGAAACTCCCCAGACCTTAATCCCGTTGAGAACTTGTGGTCGATCCTCAAGAGGCGGGTGGACAAACAAAAACCCACAAATTCTGACAAACTCCAAGCATTGGTGATTATGCAAGAATGGGCTGCCATCAGTCAGGATGTGGCCCAGAAGTTAATTGACAGCCTGCCAGGGCGGATTGCAGAGGTCTTGAAAAGAAGGGTATTGACTCTTTGCATAAACTTAATGTAATTGTCAAAAAAAGCCTTTGACACTTATGGAATGCTTGTAATTATACTTCAGTATACCATAGTAACATCTGACAAAAATATTTCATAACACTGAAGCAGCGAACTTTGTGAAGACCAATACTTGAGTCATTCTCAAAACTTTTGACCATGACTGTACAGAGAGGTTTGCAGATCGGCTGTACCGACTTCAGACGAGTCCCAAGACGCTTGTGGGGGTCATAGAGCAAAACGCATAACGATTTTGTGAGAAGACCGATTTTCGGGATGTCTCATGGTCTGACAAACAGTGCTCTAGCTCTGTCACCTTTCACCACAGATGCGGAAGTGCGACATTGGTGGATGAGGTGGATTGAGACACATCCAATGCAAAAAATCTCTAGCTTAAATTGAATAAATGTTATGGGGATTTTTTTATTATGCTAAAAATAAAAAAATAAAAATAAATTGGTCATTTAGCAGACGCTCTTATCCAGAGCGACTTACAGGAGCAATTAGGGTTAAGTGCCTTGCTCAAGGGCACATCGACAGATTTTTCACCTAGTCTGCTTGGGGATTAGAACCAGCGACCTTTCGGTTACTGGAACAACGCTCTTAACCACTAAGCTACCTGCCGCCCCCAACTTAGGGGGTTAAGTAAAGTTCAGTTTGTTCTTTCAGTTTAAATGGCATGTTATTCCATATTCCTCAGCCTTTGTATAAATATTCAAACTGTACATTTTGGGAGAGAAGACCCACTGTCTGGTGCATACCTGACATATTGCTTGTCTGTGTCAGTGTAACTTGATTATAACGTGTCTGAGAAGAGAAGCAGCTTCCAGTTGCACGATTAGTAGCAGCCCTCCATGGCCTACATTGGTTCCCTTCTGGTAAAGTAGTAGGCTAGCAATATACAGTATACATACTATATATTATAAATATATTTATTTTTGGTTAACCAAAATCCAAAAAGAGATGTTTGTGACTGTATTCTTTTGTATTAATTATTTAAAAAATATTTAAAAAATCCATGTTGAAAGGTAAAATGTTATGTCTTTGTCCGTTGGCATTCAGTCCAAGGAAAATGGATGCATTACCCACAGACTCCACTCAAAGGCACAATAGCTGCCTGCAAGGCTCAAGGCCATTGTAACTGTATCTGAATTCCCATGAGATTATTGTTTCGATTTTCAATAAACATATTCATGTATTTCATCTCAAGGATACAGGAATAAACACAACTTGCTTTATGGGGGAAAAAGGCAAGTTGCCTGAAAACCTCTGATCTTGATTAATTACATTTCTATGTGTTGGAATGCAGAAACCTATGCATTTAATTACAGGAGACATGTAAGTAGCATACTCAATCAAATATCAATTTACTCAGTTGTTCAACTTGTTAGATTTTCTTTGAGGCAATGGTGTTACTCTTTTTTAGGGTGAATTACATTTGAATGTCAATAAAACATACATTTGTTTCACAAAGAAACATTTCTCTGCACAAATCTGACTCAAATTGCTCACTTATAACTAACACCCTGTATACTAGTTGCAATCATGGTTGTATATTTTGTAAGTGTCTTTCCTAACAGGCTTGAGTCAGGCTGCTAGCATTGGACAATATAAAGTGTGTTCTTTTCACTCTAAATTACAATCCCTGGAAAAGAGCAGCTGGAAGGTCAGATATTTCTTTTAGAGTATAAAAAGTTGAGTTGAGGCTTGATTGGTATTCTACCTTGACTTTCTTCCTCTTTCATTTCAACATGTCCAACAAACATTAGGCTCCTCTCTTAATGCTTAAATCATAATTTGTCATTAATGTTCATATTTGCTTATTCATATGGTGCTTGTAACATATGGATGTGTTTGCTGAATGGTAAGTCCAGCCTGTCAGAATTTCCAAACTTCCTCCCCAGCTCTCTCTACCTCTCTGAGCAGACCTGCAGTTGGTTGACTTGGGGCACAGACAGGGAACTACACAAGACATTGAATGGAAAAGTGTTCTCTCCACACTGTTATAGATCCATATGCAGTGTTGTGGCATTATTACACATATAACCAAAAGTATGGTGAGAAGGGGTTTAGCCTATATAGAACATTGTAAAGTCTGGGAGCAGGAGAATGTGCTCACTTGGATGACTGGTACTCCTCTCAGCTCACAATAAATGCGCTCCGCTTTGAAAAGAAGGGCAATGTCTTAAACCTTGTTTCAACCCCTAAATATCATACATTTATACAGAAGCTAATTGTCAACATTTGAACTAAAGAAAACTTCAAAGGCCGTCAAGTGCTTTGATATTTTTCAAAACATCATCCAAAAGACAAGGCTATAACTGGGTAATTCGCTATATAAAACATACATGAATCATCTCAAATCTAAATGTTTTTGTAGACCCATATGACATTGTAGATTGAGCAACAGTTAAAATGTAAGGTAAACAGACTATGGAGCAGTCTTATGAGATTGGAAACAATTAAACTTGAAGGTTGGAAAGAAGGGAGAGGGGGCATAAAAAGACTACTAAAACAGAGGAAGGATGTTTTTATGTTTGGATTAAGAACAGTCCAGTTTGTCTATGCAAACATTTAAGCCATATTTTTTGTTTTGATCCTCCATCGTTAATGATCACGTTTTGCGAAATGAGACTGTAGGAGGAAATTGACCCACTTTCTGTCTGGTTTTGTTGCCCACCTGTGATTTGAACAGAAGCTGTTGTGTGCCATCTGGTTTCCATCAATGTCTCAGCTATAAAGACCTCTGTGGTACCTTTACAAGCTCATCTAGAGAAATGGTTAGAGAAATTCCCTCAGAAAGACACTTGTCTTTTATTGAAGGAAGACATTTTTAATGCCTGCTAACATCCTTTAGCTGTATATTGCATTGCATATTGCATTGCATATATTCACTTCTTACGCTTTGAACACACCGACTGCATTTTTTGCTTTTGGGACACAAGAAGTACATTAATTTCCAATGGAACGCTGCGCTTGCCTTGCAGCATTGCGTTGCAGAGGCAGTTGTGGTGCGTTCTGTGTGGTGCATACGTTGAATTTATCAAATGTATGTGTCAAATTGTATGTGAAAACGGGTTGACAGAAATGTTAGCATAAGGTGCATGTTGAACTTTTGTTGCACACATACAGTGGGGAAAAAGTATTTAGTCAGCCACCAATTGTGCAAGTTCTCCCACTTAAAAAGATGAGAGAGGTCTGTAATTTTCATCATAGGGACACGTCAACTATGACAGACAAATTGAGCATTGTTTTCTCCAGAAAATCACATTGTAGGATTTTTTATGAATTTATTTGCAAATTATGGTGGAAAATAAGTATTTGGTCACCTACAAACAAGCAAGATTTCTGGCTCTCACAGACCTGTAACTTCTTCTTTAAGAGGCTCCTCTGTCCTCCACTCGTTACCTGTATTAATGGCACCTGTTTGAACTTGTTATCAGTATAAAAGACACCTGTCCACAACCTCAAACAGTCACACCCCAAACTCCACTATGGCCAAGACCAAAGAGCTGTCAAAGGACACCAGAAACAAAATTGTAGACCTGCACCAGGCTGGGAAGACTGAATCTGCAATAGGTAAGCAGCTTGGTTTGAAGAAATCAACTGTGGGAGCAATTATTAGGAAATGGAAGACATACAAGACCACTGATAATCTCCCTCGATCTGTGGCTCCACTCAAGATCTCACCCCGTGGGGTCAAAATGATCACAAGAACGGTGAGCAAAAATCCCAGAACAACACAGGGGGGACCTAGTGAATGACCTGCAGAGAGCTGGGACCAAAGTAACAAAGCCTACCATCAGTAACACACTACGCCGCCATGGACTCAAATCCTGCAGTGCCAGACGTGTCCCCCTGCTTAAGCCAGTACATGTCCAGGCCCGTCTGAAGTTTGCTAGAGTGCATTTGGATGATCCAGAAGAAGATTGGGAGAATGTCATATGGTCAGATGAAACCAAAATATAACTTTTTGGTAAAAACTCAACTCGTCGTGTTTGGAGGACAAAGAATGCTGAGTTGCATCCAAAGAACACCATACCTACTGTGAAGCATGGGGGTGGAAACATCATGCTTTGGGGCTGTTTTTCTGCAAAGGGACCTGGACGACTGATCCGTGTAAAGGAAAGAATGAATGGGGCCATGTATCGTGAGATTTTGAGTGAAAACCTCCTTCCATCAGCAAGGGCATTGAAGATGAAACATGGCTGGGTCTTTCAGCATGACAATGATCCCAAACACACCGCCAGGGCAATGAAGGAGTGGCTTCGTAAGAAGCATTTCAAGGTCCTGGAGTGGCCTAGCCAGTCTCCAGATCTCAACCCCATAGAAAATCTTTGGAGGGAGTTGAAAGTCCGTGTTGCCCAGCGACAGCCCCAAAACATCACTGCTCTAGAGGAGATCTGCATGGAGGAATGGGCCAAAATACCAGCAACAGTGTGTGAAAACCTTGTGAAGACTTACAGAAAACGTTTGACCTGTGTCATTGCCAACAAAGGGTATATAACAAAGTATTGAGAAACTTTTGTTATTGACCAAATACTTATTTTCCACCATAATTTGCAAATAAATTCATAAAAAATCCTACAATGTGATTTTCTGGATTTTCTTTTCTCATTTTGTCTGGCATAGTTGACGTGCACCTATGATGAAAATTACAGGCCTCTCTCATCTTTTTAAGTGGGAGAACTTGCACAATTGGTGGCTGACTAAATACTTTTTTCCCCCACTGTATGTGTGCAACAAAAGTTGATCAAAAGTTGTTCAAAACACACAGACTGCGTCATTGCGCAAAATAGTATGCAGCATCATCTAGATATGTGTGCAACAAAAGTTCAACATTCACCTTATGCTACCATTTCTGTCAACCCGTTTATGCATACAGTTTGACGCATACGTTCGATAAATCCAACGTATGCATCACACAGAAACAGAACACACTGCAACTGCCTCTGCAATGCAATGCTGCAAGGCAAACTCAGAATTCCATTGGAGATTAATGTACTTCTGGTGTACCAAAACGCAATGACGCAGTCGGTGTGTTCGAAGTGTACATCCCTACTGATGCGTACAAAAGTAGTGTAGTGGAGGTACTGTATAGGACTTATCAATTATGTAGTACAATAGAGAAAGCATGCACAAAGTAGCCTACACAATCGCAAAGCACGTGAAATATATTTACATGCGCGCCGCACACAGCCTAGTTTCAGCGGAATATCATCTGCAGGCAGCAAGAGTGTGCAGATCACAACTGGTTTTGGCATGGAGCAGCTCACAGAAGAATTACATCGGTAGCGGGTAGGGTAGTAAAGACGTTTCAATTGATGATATCTACCAGTAAATGCTAACTAAGGCAACAATGGGTTGTCATCATGAGCTGTTTGCATCAGGGTTGTAGACATGGATGGGCCTGGGTGGACACATACCCACCCACCGGGGAGCCAGGTCCTGACAGGCACACCCAATCAGATTGATGTGGTTTAAGCATTGTTGTGGACTTAGACCATCACATTTCTGTCTTTTTTCTATTAAACAAAGTTTGATTTTGAGATCAGAAAAATCTATAGTAAAACTCATAAGAAACCATAGGAAAACATAGGTTTTTCACACAGGGTTCCTTTCCTTCACTGGACATGCCGTTTGGGACATTTTTGGCAAAATTTGAGCATACCACTTCTCCAGGCACCACTACACCACTGCATAGGGCCGATGGAAAGACAGCAGTCACACACAGCATGATGTTAAAGGATAACCAGTCCATAAACTCAGACATAATAAGCCAGTAGGTCCCAATCATAAGAATACAAAAAACAACCATTAAGCATTTCCCAATCGACATGTACAACTATTACTTCCCATTGCAAAAAACATTTCACATTTAGCACACAAAGTAACCATTGACCTAAAGTTTAAAGTGGAAATGACAGCGTTTTAACTACTTTGCAGATATGAAACAAACAGACAAGCATAATATCAGTCAAAATTATCAAATTCCCAGTTCATGCTACAACACCAACTTTATAAGAGATTTTAAAAATAGGTTATATTTGACTGAACATTCCATGACTAAGGCATTGTTGGCAGAATAGATGGATGCAGTTCAATGCATGATTAATATAATTCACCAATATTGCTATCAGGTTGTAAATCACAGCTGGCCTGGTACATAAATTCAGCAAAAAAATAAATATCCCTTTTTCAGGACCCTGTCTTTCAAAGACAATTCGTAAAATTCCAAATAGCTTCACAGACCTTCATTTTAAGGGTTTAAACACTGTTTCCCATGCTTGTCCAATGAACCATAAACAATTAATGAACATGCACAGCTTACAGACTGTAGGCAATTAAGGTCACAGTTATGAAAACTTAGGACACTAAAGAGGCCTTTCTACTGACTTTGAAAAACACCAAAAGAAAGATGCCCAGGGTCCCTGCTCATCTGCGTGAACGTGCCTTAGGCATGCTGCAAGGAGGCATGAGGACTGCATATGTGGCCAGGGCAATAAATTGCAATGTCCATACTGTGAGACGCCTAAGACAGCACTACAGGGAGACAGGACGGACAGCTGATCGTCCTTGCAGTGGCAGACCACGTGTAACAACACCTGCACAGGATCGGTACATCCGAACATCACACCTGCGGGACAGGTACAGGATGGCAACAACAACTGCCCGAGTTACACCAGGAACGCACAATCCCTCTATCAGTGTTCAGACTATCCGCAATAGACTGAGAGAGGCTGGACTGAGGGCTTGTAGGCCTGTTGTAAGGCAGGTCCTCACCAGACATCACCGGCAACAATGTCGCCTATGGGCACAAACCCACCGTCGCTGGACCAGACAGGACTGGCAAAACGTGCTCTTCACTGACGAGTGGCGGTTTTGTCTCACCAGGGGTGATGGTCGGATTCGTGTTTATCGACGAAGGAATGAGTGTTACACTGAGGCCTGTACTCTGGAGAGGGATCGATTTTGAGGTGGAGGGTCCGTCATGGTCTGGGGCGGTGTGTCACAGCATCATCGGACTGAGCTTGTTGTCATTACAGGCAATCTCAACGCAGTGCGTTAAAGGGAAGAAATCCTCCTCCCTAATGTGGTACCCTTCCTGCAGGCTCATCCTGACATGATCCTCCAGCATGACAATGCCACCAGCCATACTGCTCGTTCTGTGCATGATTTCCTGCAAGACAGGAATGTCAGATTGCTGCCATGGCCAGCGAAGAGCCCGGATCTCAATCCCATTGAGCACGTCTGGGACCTGTTGGATCAGAGGGTGAGTGCTAGGGCCATTCCCCCCCAGAAATGTCAGGGAACTTGCAGGTGCATTGGTGGAAGAGTGGGGTGACATCTTACAGCAATAACTGGCAAATCTGGTGCAGTCCATGAGAAGGAGATGAACTGCAGTACTTAATGCAGCTGGTGGCAACTGCAGCTGGATGCACTGTTTCAGTTTCAATGACTCAACAAATTCTGGACAAAAACGGACAATTGTAACTAAGGCTGGGAATGTCAATACAATCAAACTAGCAAGGGCAATGATCACAAGTCAGTCATAACGTGGCTAATAGGCTAGTGTATCTATTTTTGTGGCAAGCTAAAAACACGGAGCCTAACGTTAGCTAGCTAGCTGCTAGGAGGATGTCATGTCATGCCATTGGAGGAGTGGGTGAGTGACTGACTTTTTCCCCAAATATCGTGTTTCGGTGGCTATACACAGCTAGAGATTCAGGTGTCATTTGGTTTGCTAGCAAGAACTTGAACGACTGTTATACAGTTAGCATATATCTTGCGTTCATATTCACTCTGGCTATCTACTCCGATTTCAGATCACTCTCATCTGAGTGTGCCAGAGCGCAGAACAACTGATGAATTTACGAATTTACGAATGCGCAACACCCGCTGAATATGACCGATGTTAGTAAACGTAGGCAAAAAAAGTAATAGTTCGTCAAGAACGCTCTAGATTAACATGTGAACAGCCTAACCAGCTCTGCTATGGCAAGTAAAATGGTCAGATTGAGGTGTTCTCTGATTTGTGTCTGAAAGTAACTAGCTAGCAAGCTAGCCAACTTTAGCCAGTTAGCTTGGGGGCTAGGTTGGGACAAGCATGCATTGGCAGGCAAGCTGCAGAAGGAAAAGGAGGCTACAATTCCACATCGTTTATCAGTGCAATTTTGATAGCCAACTAGCTGAAAAAGTTTGAGAGGGTTTATCTAATGTTCCTTTGTTAGATTTTAGCTCATCTTGCTCTGGCTAGCATTAGTTGTTGATTTTGTTGTTGTTGATGTGCATAACTGAGGGAGAGAGAACCAAACTTTTCATGGTTGTTTAATCAATAGGACTGTAAAGTTCCCAAATGTAAGAGGACTCCCGTGTTATTTACATATTTGCAGAAATCCATTCAGGTGTATTTTGTGGCTTTTGGCGAATGCATTCTAATGATCTAAAATCGCTCTGTTGCAACTGCCTGTAAACACACAGTCCAGTTCAAAGTGAATGATGGCAGGCCTGTGTAGCAAATTGTTTGATTGTATAAAGGCCTACTGTAGCTATGATTGGCTATAGCGCACCGGTCTGTGTAGACTCCGGTCCTGGACAAGACAGATGTTTTTATTCCGTTTTAATTACTGCAGTGTCTATTAATTGTCCAAATGCATGGCCACTTTCCCACTCTATATTGCTATAGAATTTTCAAAAGTACCTTAGTATACGAATTTATGAAATAGTGAAAATGACCATGTCTACAGTTGAAGTCGGAAGTTTACATATACTTAGGTTGGAGTCATTAAAAGTCTTTTTTCAACCACTCCACAAATGTCTTGTTAACAAACTATCGTTTTAGCAAGTCGGTTAGGACATATACTTTGTGCATGACACAAGTAATTTTTCCAACAATAGTTTACAGACAGATTATTTCAATTATAATTCAATGTATCACAATTCCAGTGGGTCAGAAGTTTACATACACTAAGTTGACTGTGCCTTTAAACAGCTTGGAAAATTCCATAAAATGATGTCATGGCTTTAGAAGTTTCTGATAGGCTAATTGACATCATTTGAGTCAATTGGAGGTGTACCTGTGGATATATTTCAAGGCCTACCTTCAAACTCAGTGCCTCTTTGCTTGACATCATGGGAAAACCAAAAGAAATCAGCCAAGACCTCAGAAAAAAATTGTAGACCTCCACAAGTCTGGATCATCCTTGGGAGCAATTTCCAAACGCCTGAAGGTACCACGTTCATCTGTACAAACAATAGTACACAAGTATAAACACCATGGGACCATGCAGCCGTCATACCGCTCAGGAAGGGGAGAGTCTCTTAGAGATTAACGTACTTTGGTGCGAAAAGTGCAAATTAATCCCAGAACAACAGCAAAGGACCTTGTGAAGATGCTGGAAGAAACAGGTACAAAAGTATCTACTGTATATCCACAGTAAAATGAGTCCTATATCGACATAATCTGAAAGGCCGCACAGCAAGGAAGAAGCCACTGCTCCAAAACCGCCATAAAAAAAGCCAGACTACGGTTTGCAACTGCACATTGGGACAAAGATCGTACTTTTTGGAGAAATGTCCTCTGGTCTGATGAAACAAAAATAGAACTGTTTGGCCATAATTACCATCGTTATGTTTGGAGGAAAAAGGAGTGGCTTGCAAGCCGAAGAACACCATCCCAACCATGAAGCACGGGGGTGGCAGCATCATGTTGTGGGGGTGCTTTGGTGCAGGAGGGACTGGTGCACTTCACAAAAAAGATGGCATCATGAGTGTTATGATGAGTTTCTCAGGTATCAAAGAATCAAGGATGCAAGGATATACTTAGACATTCTGTGGAGATTTCATACCAAGTATTTATTGAATCACGAGCTCATGGGTTCATCTAACCAACAGACATAGCTTTGCCCTTCGTCAGTTTAACTCTTGAACAAAGAAGACACTCTACCTTATATACCCTTTATTACCCTCTTCCTGGCATACATCTGGCAAGTCTCCCTGGGCACTTCCTGTCTTTGATGTTCATCACTCTTTACCCCAAGTCACTATCCTAAACATCACTCATGCTATCCTAAACATCAGTGATCTCCTTTGACATAATGGAATGTAGACTTTCTGTCTCCTAACCACTTATCTAGTAAATCTAACATGTTCTCACAATACTATGACATGACATCATTACAATCCATTTTTGTTTTTCTTTTGTGGTAAGTGACATGACTTAATCCCAACAATGCACATATAACTTTATATAAAATACAATATTCTCCAATCAGTAGTACATATATATCTGACTAGATCCTAAACTATGCTAGATAACTGAGAATTGACCCCTTCCTCCTTTCATACCTGAATCCAACTCGATTCTCCATTTATTTAATCAACAAAGGTATAAATTCTCAGTCATCTATCTTATGTGATATCAAACCTCTCAAACCTCTATAAACTCAGTCTGAGTAAAAGATAAACACATAATTAACTACTACATATTCATGCTAATAATCTATGTATTCAAAACCTTATTTTTATATATAAGGAAAAACTCCCACATAGACATCCCCGCTTTTAAAATGACCCCTTTTTCTGAAACAAGCAATTTAAAAAAAGTATCCATATAAACAAATTGTGACCATCATGACATCAACAATACACAATAATTATACATACACATTAGTAAATTACATAAATATTATAATCTATACACATGAATATAAAAATAACAAAAACATCCATCTTCATCATCCATGCGCTGTCAGAGGAACCCCAAGTTTTTCCTGGTCACAAGGGGCTCTATCTGATCCACTGAGATATTCCTCTGTCCACATCTACGATCATGTAAACCTTAAATTCCATGTTATACAATTCCAACTTAACATTCCTTGTCCTCAATCAACATTATCAATGGAATCTAAACTGGAACAAGATGACAAAGAATAATAATTATTCCTTTCCCTCCTTGCATTAACATTAACTGACACATCTCTAACTGTAATAACTGGCATGTTAGTAATCGTTTGTACAGATCTTAAAATCAATCCCCCCAAAATTTGAAAACAACACCCTATAACTATTGCTACAATAATTACTATGGCCACTAGAGGACCTAGAATGCTTGCCATCCATGTTCCTATGGAATTACCACTAAAACAACTTTGAAAAAACTTCAACAGCATTCAAATTACCATACCATCCTAATCTTAATATAATAGCATCCACTGCTATGTGATTATCAATTACCCATTCTAATAATTAACATCTCAGACCCAATTCTTAAAAACCCATGATTGTTAAAATAAACAATATTCAACTCCGACTTTGTCCTCCTAATATACCTCAAATATAACATACACATTATGTTATAAGACTCTATTATCACTCCCTGTTAAATCATCACATCCCTAAACTATTCCTGCTTTAATAATTCAACCAAATTCAGATCATATGAAAATATCATAACCCCATGATAATAACCAATTAAGTACTTGCCAATTAAGTAAATAAATATTTACCACTCTAAACATCCATATCAATATCACCCAATACTTCAAATCTATATCATTACTAATATGTTAATACTTTAACCAAATGAATCAACATCTTCATTATTTCATTCACAATCCTCACCTTAACTTCCATTACAACTTTCAGAATGTATACTTATATTATCATACATTATAAACATCCATAATTCAATTATGACCTTCCTCATACTGATAATAAATACAGATCATTATCTCAATGCATTCTTAATACAATTAATTTAGCAGCGTATATACCTACTACCCAAATTATCCAATTTAGATAAATCCAATTTTATTATCAACAAGCAACCCCTTTATTCCACCCAGCACTTAAATCTTCTGGCGTCTCTTCATTATGTTCTTCAGACAGCTTCATATTTCAAAATGACTTGCCCATGACAATGTCACAACTATAATGTCTTAATCGATTCACCACCAACTCCACAATTTCAATGCCTTGTCCATTTGTCAACCATTATACCAACAACATGAGAAATGTTGCATTTGAACAGATCTTTCTCCATTCTCCCTCAATGGTGAACTCCTTTCCCACTCCTTCGATATAAAAACATGAGAAAATCCTTTGATATCTTCGATTGTTAGGTTGTAGACCAGTTGCATGTAGAAATGGTATTTTACAAAAACGTCTTCAACGCCTCTGATATTCATCTTCAGCCGGTTCATAGTTTGTTACTTTTACTTATTTAGGTTCACACCATGCTATGCCAAATTATCCCTTATTATGCATCAAGATACCCTCTGTATTTACCTCACTAGAAGACAAAAACACAACAATTTAATTTATTTCATTTCTAAACGAATAACTCCATAAAAACATTCATCATATGACAAATTATCATGCTTTAACAATTATTCCTAATACCAATTCCTAATATACTTCCCAATTTCTATTACATAAACCCTTTAAATACGTATAACCAAATGGAATGACAGCCAGTTGATTCCTGAAAATCTGGAAAACCTTGAAATTATTGGAGGTCTATAGCTCTGTTCTTCCACTGAGGTACTCAGCCATAACCCACATCCCATCATTGTCATTCCTCAAACACCGTCCTCCATCACCTGATAATTGTCATCAACAGTATCCTCATCTCTAATCGTTAGTTTCCTCATAGCCATCTGTTGCATTGGTTGACATGATACCTGTTCAATCTCCCCTCTATCCATACCTCCGTTGGTGTAGACTGTGTGATGATGCATGAACCTTCTTCCTTCACTAGTTCTATGATCATGCAGAGTCCTTCTCCATTTATCACCATCTCTCTGTGGATTGTGTCCTTCTATCAGCATACCAATATTACCTGCTTCCAAAAACACACAAACAAAACAAAACAATGCTCCGCCGAAGCGGTGCCATCTTCCTCCTCTGCGTTAGAAAAGTCCTACAATGTTACATACAGATCTAGGAATCTCTCTCTCTTACTTGCCCCTCCATCAAGGTAGCCATCAACACCTATTACTAACCTTCCCACTCGGGTGTTGTCCATCAATGACTTCATTAATCCTTTACCAACACATAGTCTCCAAGTTGCAAAAAATGTCCAGATTCTCCTGGTAGGTCTGACATAGAAGCCTTCACCTTTTCGAAAGAAAGTCTGGATAACATTGTTATTTGAGACACAGCATGCTACTTCATCCTGTCTCCTTATCAGTCCCGATAAGCCTTTTGGATTAGGAAGTGCACATTCTTGCAGCTTGTTATAGTCACAAATGTCATAGAAAGGCATCCTCTACATTCTGCCTATACCACAAATACATTTTCCCCTAAAACATTTAATCTAACCCATAACACATTACTTACTACTGCTCATATACTTAATACAATATGTAAATATACCAATAAATCCTCATACCATTAATACTACCCCCTTTTTTGAACACATGAGTCACAATGTGATTCATGCTTTCAAAAACATAACACCAACATTGTTTATTAAACCCTAATAAAAATGAAATAAAAATGACAACATTGGATAATACCTCAACTTACTTCTATCCCATAAAGTAATCCAAGATTAGTACACTTAACTAGCAACAGGTATCCATCATTCAGGATAGCTCCCTCTCTCTGTAGTTATTTTATGGTGCGATTCATATATATTATTACCAAATTATAAACTTCTTCACAATTATTCTTATCATAACTAACCCCCAATTCAGCATGCCTCAAGGATTTACAGTGCGGGTGATCAAGACAGATTGCAGAGGTCATTGAAATCATTCAATGAATTGTTCCATCAAATAGTATACTAATCATTGCCAACATTCAAAACATCTAATAAATGTTATGTACTCCAAGTGTACATTAAATCCTCATGACATCTGTTCTCATAAGAAATCATGTATACCCAACACTCAGTCAAAAAATACAAATAAAAACTCCATAAAATTCACCGTGTGCTCCTTTAAGACTTATCACCTTTGACCTGTTGAAACTCCTAACACTCAAAATAACAACCTTTTATAACATCATACTAGGTGTGTTTATTTGAAAAACCCATTTGGAAAACAAATAAAACAAACATGGCCTTATTTAATTTGGTAGCTCCCTATGACAACCTAAAAATAAGACTACTGAATTCTACTAACTGTTCCACCTAGCCTACAGACTTTTGAAACATCCCAATGAGATATAAAGAAATCCCCTTTCTCCTGGAATAGAAAGTATACATGTCGTTAACATATAATCAACAATCCAAAGATAGTAATTACACACAAAACCGCTACATATATCCACAGTCCTATCTCATCAATAATCATTTGTATCAATATTACTCCTCATAACTACTCCATAAAAAGATTATATAAAACCTCTCAAAAATTAAAGCCACTCAAAATTCCTCTGAATTTACAATGATTATGTTGAATTGATTACCCTTCAGATCATATCCTCTTTAAATCTCACCATGATTATTGAACCCCTACATCTGCTCCTTTTGATCCCCTATCAACGAATCCATTATCTTTTACTTAATCAACAACAAAATAAAATCCATGTTCTTTGCCATTGTTCCTGTCACCCCTTTTAAATGTCATATTTCATTCATTAGCCAATACCCTCACTTACTTTGTGTAAGACTTGATATTTTATCCCAGGCATCTATTTAAAATTTGTTCGCTACGTTGTCTCCTATTCTCCCTTTATCATAATGCTATAGGAGACTTCCATCAATCCTGGAGAAAAAAAAAAAAACCTCACAAAACACTGGATAATACCACGTTTATTAAGTTAACTACACATTCTACTATAAACCTATAACCCCTTTCTAGTAATTTAATCATCGCAAACTGTTGCATTGATGTTTTTAAAATATAAACCTATTGTTTCATAATCCAAAACCCATAAAAAGATGTCTACTTAATTCATCAGGCCAACAGCAACAACTATCTCCCATCCTTCAACGTACTATAAACAGATTATCGTTATCAGAAGTAATGAACCTTCGTCATAACTCACTGTTGTTTAAACAAATGATATAATGTCATAATAAAATGATAAATTATCAAATATCGTTCCTTATTCAACTATCTAGACATGTTCTTCATTAGTAAATCGTCTCCACAAAGCAATACTACCTAATAACATATTCTCATTCACCTAAATATAAATAATTACTTCTATTAAACAATCCCATTCAACATCAAGTCAACCTGTCTCATCACCCAATTAACTTACTTACTTTTTAAACCCTCTACAATATCTATCATACTCTACCGCTAACTTTCCTTATAACGGTACCTCTACACATATCGACAACATTCACCATCGACACACCATACAAAATCTGCGATTCTTGCAAAGCAACTACTTCCAGTTCATAGAGCAAGTGACGTCACCTAATGAAAACCGCACTAGCTCTCACCGCTAACTAGCTAACCATTTCACGCTGATAATATTCAACCCCCTATTACTTCCTACAAAATATGCGATCCTTGTACACCTAACGTAAGCCATAATGTTCCTTACAAAGCTCTCACGTTTCAGCAAGCCCCAATGGTAAACACCTGCAGACAAAAATGGAAATTCTTCAATTTTTAACTAGCAGACCTAATAAAACACACTTTCAAACAGCGTTCTGCATTTACCTCTATCATAGGGTTTAAAAAAGAACTTAACAACATTAACCATCCTAAATTGCCGTAGTAACGTCATGTTTGGTTCATTTGATCTATTACGATATAAGACATTCACTTCTCCATGCATCGTAAACTATATCCTATTTCTCTTGTAATCAACTAAAATCATAGACACACAATGAAACCATCACTTTGCCATTATTAGAATGAATGAGATCTAGTCAACTATCCTTTCTAAGTAGGCTACAAGTAACACCAAACACTTGCTGTAGTTTACCATCATATATTGAAATCATCCATTTATCACGATCCAATTTATTTATAGACATATTCCACCATTCTCACTCATTTAATCTAGCAAAACCTTATTCAATGCCCAAAAAATTACTACCATGCACTCTTCTCTCCATACCCGTTAATATTTTTGCATTTTAGTCATTTAGCAGACGCTCCTATCTATCCCGAGCGACCCACAATTAGTGAGCTCGTACATTTTTTATACTTATACTAGCCCCCCTTGGGAATCGAACACACAACCCTGACGTTGTTGCAAGCACCATTCTCCACCAACCGAGCTACAAGAGTCCTGCTATTAAACCACACACGCTTCAAATCATACATTCAACATCACCAAACCAAATACTCCGTTGTACCCATTCAATCAACACATCAGCAGTGGATTTTACATTCATAAAAGCAGATTGTTACTCCATGCCTTGAAATGATAAATACATTCCACAAATAGCGCCATTACAATGATTTCTCATCTTACTGATACAAAATGAAGTTCCATCACTTTAATACGTTAGCTCTACCATGATAATTAGTTCAATTGAACCCTATTTGGCTTTGTACTATATTATACATTACGTCTAAAACAACATTACTTATGGTCAGTTTATTCCACTATCACATGATACAACAACGGTATAAACTTAGAAAACCCATATTACTTACTTTCCCACCCATTACGTATGTCTACGTTTGGGTGAGCAAGTTTAATACAAACATGACACTCTAATTATGATTTTGTCATTACTATTTCCACATCGTCACAACTCCATATAGAACGTTAGAAACGTGTAGATACTCACATCAAATAATCCTTTAATTAGTTTAACAATCCTCATTCAACTCAAATCAGCCTCTCCTTCATTCTCTCAGCGGAACCAAAAAAACATACTGTAATTTCCAAGGACACTGCCATGTCTGTCCCAAAAAAACACAGACTCTTCCACTACTTTCTACAATAACATCAAGCTCTATTTACCCCTTATAAATACTCTCCTGAGGATATTCATTATCACCTCTATGCTTACCTATCACTATTATTATTTCATGCAATGTTAGTAACATTAAATGTTAGTAATTAAACACTTGCATCAAATATCCACTTCTGATAATGTATTAAAATGTAGTTCCTATTTGTCGTTTTTGGTGCTATGATTCAATATGTTACATGTCATTGGCTCCATCTCCAGGTCGTTTTGAGTAATTCATTTTATGACGATTTATTACGTCAAAAGGTCCGTAACCCATTCCTCTCTTTTGTAATGTCTTTCACACTACGGGACTAAAAACCCACTATCTTTATAATGTACCATACATTAAGGATGCCTTCTGCCCACTCTCTTTATAATATAATGTTTTAAATCATATTAAAGGTGCTATGCACCTAATCTCTCTTTATAATATGATCTTTTAAATCATATTAAAGGTGCTCTGCGCCTAATCGCTCTAATTAATATAATATTTTAAATCATATTAAAGGTGCCCTGCGCCTAATCTCTCTTTATAATATAATCTTTTAAATTATATTAAAGGTGCCCTGCGCCTTATCTCTCACTATTCTGTTGCATTTATCCTTACTTCGACCACACCCTAATTTGAATCATAGCACCATGTAATAGTCAAATTATATATTCCTCCTTACATCCCACTAAATAACTCAATACCACTCATCGTCCCCCTATAAAAAAAATTGAATTTTGAAGTTCGTTACAGTTCAGCTTTACCACAGATAAGCAGATTTTTACATAATTCAAAAAATGAAAGTCTGCTTACCTGTTAGTTGAGCTGTGAATTGCATCCTGTTCGTTTAGATGCCAATCTGTTATGATGAGTTTTTCAGGTATCAAAGAATCAAGGATGCAAGGATATACTTAGAAATTCTGTGGAGATTTCATACCAAGCATTTATTGGATCACGAGATCGTAGGTTCATCTAACATAGCTTTGCCCTTTGTCAGTTTAACTCTTGAACAAAGAAGACGCTCTACCTTATATACCCTTTATTACCCTCTTCCTGGCATACATCTGGCAAGTCTCCATGGGCACTCCCTGTCTTTGATGTTCATCACTCTTTACCCCAAGTCACTATCCTAAACATCACTCATGCTATCCTAAACATCAGTAATCTCCTTTGACATAATGGAATGTAGACTTTCTGTCTCCTAACCACTTATCTAGTAAATCTAACCTGGTCTCACAATACTATGACATGACATCATTACAGTGAGGAAGGAAAATTATCTCAAGACATCAGTCAGGAAGTTAAAGCTTGGTCGCAAATGGGTCTTCCAAATGGACAATGACCCCAAGCATACTTTCAAAGTTGTGGCAAAATGGCTTGAGGACAACACAGTCAAGGTATTGGAGTGGCCATCACAAAGCCCTTTTTTCAATCCTATAGAACATTTGTGGGCAGAACTGAAAAAGCGTGTGCGAGCAAGGAGGCCTACAAACCTGACTCAGTTACACCAGCTCTGTCAGGAGGAATGGGCCAAAATTCACCCAACTTATTGTGGGAAGCTTGTGGAAGGCTACCCGACAGGTTTGACCCAAGTTAAACTATTTAAAGGCAATGCTACCAAATACTAATTGAGTGTATGTAAACTTACAAATTGGTGCATTCACCTTATGGTAGCCAGTGGGACAACCACTTTACAATATATATATACATATATATATATATATATATATTTTTATTATTATTTATTTTTTCTTTGGGGTGGGGTAAGGGGGGGTAGAAGGATTACTTTATCCTATCCCAGATATTCCTTAAAGAGGTGGGGTTTCAAGTGTCTCCGGAAGGTAGTGAGTGACTCCGCTGTCCTGGCATCATGAGGGAGCTTGTTCCACCATTGGGGTGCCAGAGCAGTGAACAGTTTTGACTGGGCTGAGCGGGAACTGTGCATCCGCAGAGGTAGGGGGGCCAGCAGGCCAGAGGTGGATGAACGCAATGCCCTCGTTTGGGTGTAGGGACTGATCAGAGCCTGAAGGTACGGAGGTGCCATTCCCCTCACAGTTCCGTAGGCAAGCACCATGGTCTTGTAGCAGATGCGAGCTTCAACTGGAAGCCAGTGGAGTGGAGTAACCCCCTTGATGCGCAGCTCCAGCAGCGCGCTGACCCCAGCCTCGGAGACGGCCAGGAGGACGCGGAGCAGGGCGAGCCGGATGGCGACGGTGGAAATCCCGCAACAGGGAGGGATCGAGGATATCTCTCACCGGGACCCAGCACCGTTCCTCCGGACAGTACCCCTCCCACTCCACAAGGTACTGAAGGCCCCCCACCCGACGCCTCGAATCCAGGATGGAATGGACGGAGTACGCCGGTGCCCCCTCGATGTCCAGAGGAGGCGGAGGGACCTCCCGCACCTCAGACTCCTGGAGCGGACCAGCCACCAATGGCCTGAGGAGAGACACATTAAACGAGGGGTTAATACGGTAATCATGGTGGAGCAATAACCTATAGGTAACCTCTTTGATTCTCCTCAGGACTTTGAACGGCCCCACAATCCGCGGGCTCAGCTTCCGGCAGGGCAGGAGGAGGGGCAGATTCCGGGTCGAGAGCCAGACCCGATCACCCGGTACGAAGACCGGGGCCTCACTGCGGTGGCAGTCAGCATTGGCCTTCTGATGACGCACAGCGCATTGGAGGTGGACGTGGGCAGCGTCCCACGTCTCCTCCGCACTCCGAAACTAGTCATCCACTTTAGGAGCCTCGGTCTGGCTCTGGTGCCACAGTGCCAGAACCGGTTGGTAACCTAAAACACATTGGAATGGTGTTAGGTTAGTGGAGGAGTGACAGAGAGAGTTCTGGGCATATTCAGCCCATGGAAAGAACACTGACCACTCCCCCAGCCGGTCCTGGCAGTAGGACCGCAGGAACCTACCCACATCCTGATTTACCCGTTCCACCTGCCCATTAGACTCGGGGTGGAAACCAGAGGTCAGGCTGACTGAGACCCCAAGACGTTCCATGAACGCCTTCCAGACCTTGGATGTGAACTGGGGACCCTGGTCAGACACTAAATCGTCTGGTACCCCGTAGTGCCGAAAGATGTATGTAAACAGGTTCTCCGCAATTTGCAGGGCCATGGGGAGACCGGGCAGAGGAAGGAGGCGGTCCACAACGACCAGGATGGTGGTGTTACCTTGGGAGAGGGGAAGATCGGTAGGGAAATCAACGCTCAGGTGAGACCATGGTCGTTGTGGAACTGGTAAAGGTTGTAACTTACCCGCTGGGAGGTGCCTAGGTGCCTTACTCTGGGCGCACACCGAGCAGAAGGAGACATACAGATGGCTCTATGCGTAACGCCTGCTCTACATCCGCGTCCATCGCCCATACTACCGGCGCCACAATGCAGGAGGCCGGGAGTATGGGGGTGTTTCTCTGGGCCTCTCCTCTGTGTCATACAGCCGTGACAATGCTTCTGCCTTCACGTTCTTCGTACCCGGGATGTATGATAGTGTGAAATCAAACCGGGTGAAGAATAGGGCCCACCTGGCCTGGCGAGGATTCAGCCTCCTTGCTGCTCGGATGTACTCCAGGTTACGGTGGTCCGTCCAGACGAGTTAAGGGTGTTTCGCCTCTTCGAGCCATTTCCTCCACATGGTCAGGGCTCGGACAACAGCCAACAGCTCCCGATCACCAACGTCGTAGTTCTGCTCCTCCAGGCTGAGCTTCTTAGAGAAGAAGGCACAGTGGCGGAGCTTGGGTGGCGTGCCCAAGCATTGAGATAGGACAGCGCCTATCCCTCCCTCGGATGCATCAACCTCCACTACGAACGGTAGTGATGGATCAGGGTGGGCCAGTACCGGAGCTGAGGTGAACAGACCCCTCAGGTTACTGAAGGCCCTGTCAGCCTCAGCAGACCAGCAGACCGGAACGGCCCACCCTTCAACAGAGATGTAATGGGAGCTGCAACCTTGCCAAAGCCCTGGTTAAGCCTCCGATAGTAGTTGGCGAAGCCAATAAAGCGCTGCACCTCCTTAACTGTGGTTGGAGTCTGCCAATTACGCACAGCTGAAATGTGATCTCCCTCCATCTCCACACCTGAGGTGGTAATACGGTATCCAAGGAAGGAGACGGACTGCTGGAAAAACAGACACTTTTCTGCCTTGGCATAAAGGTCCTTTTCCAACAGTCGGGCCAGCACTTTGCGAACCAGCGACACATGCTTGGAGCGCGTAGTGGAATACACCAGAATGTCATCGATGTAGACCATTACACCACAGCCAAGCATGTCCCGAAACACCTCATTCACAAAGGACTGGAAGACGGATGGAGCATTCATCAAACCGTAGTGCATCACTAGGTATTCATAATGCCCCGTGGTTGTGCTGAATGCTGTCTTCCACTCATTCCCCTCTCGTACACGCACCAGGTTGTACGGACTCCGAAGATCTAATTTGGTGAAGAAGCGTGCCCCATTCATTGACTCGATCACTGAAGGAATGAGGGGGAGAGGATAACTAAATAATATTGTATCCTTGTTCAGTGATCGATAATCAATGCTTTTTCACAAAAAAGAAACTCAAGGAGGCGGGTGAAGTGGAGGGACGTATAAGCCCCTTGCACAGGGACTTGGTGACGTATGTTTCCATAGCCTCCGTTTCAGCCTGTGACTCTTGGGAGGCACAGCGTCTACCCAGAGGTTTATTGCGCCATCCCCCGCCCGATGAGTTGGTAAATTGGTCGCCTGCGTTTTGGAAAACGTGTGCGTGAAATCGAGGTATTCGGGGGGAATGTGCACGCTGGATGTACTGTCTGGACATTTCACTGTGGTTGCACCAATGGAAACACAGAGACACCTACCCTGACACTCTCACGACCGCCCCGTGAGAACCCTCTGCGGCCATGAGAATGTGGGGTTGTGGAGTGCTAACCAAGGGATACTTAGTACCACAGGAAGAGCAGGAGACTCAATGACAAAAAAACGTGACTTGCTCACAATGAGTCTTGTGGGTAACCATGGTTATTGGTGCGGTAACTTCCCTAACAAACCCGGACCCTAATGGTCGACTGTCAAGTGCTCTGATGGGAAGTGGAATGGATAGGGGAACCAATGAAATGCCTAGACTGTGTGAGAATGCCCTGTCCATAAAGTTTCCAGCTGCGCCTGAATCGACTAGCGCCTTACACTGGGGAACTACAATGTGATCAGGAAAGTGGATGGGTAGAGTACAGTGTGCAGCAGAGGGCTCTGAACAAGTGTGGGTGTTCGATACCTGGGGTGATGCGAGAGTGCCCAGCCTGCCGCCACCAGCCCCAAAAGAACGCGGACAACATCGTGCGGTGTAATATTCCTTCGTGCCACCAGAGTGACACTGGCGATGTCGTCCTCCACTCTCTCGGATCGCAGCTCCACCCAGCTCCATCAGCTCGTGATCCGAGTCGGCCGGGGTTGGAACGGGCAGACACCCTCCAGGATGTCCTCTGGCCGCCAGCAGGTTGTCCAATGGATGGCCATTTCCACCAGTTGCATGAAGGACAACATGGTATCTCGGCAGGCTAGCTCCCTTTGGACGTCGTCCCGCAGATGACACCGGAAGTGGTCGATAAGGGCCCGCTCGTTCCACCCGGACCCAGTTGCTAGAGTCTGAAACTCCAAGGCGAAGTCCTGTGCAGTCCTCGTCCCCTGCCTCAGATGGACCAGCCGCATGCCCGTCTCCCGACCTTCGGGCGGGTGATCAAAGACAGCCCGAAAGAGGCGAGTGAACTCCCCGTAGTTGTCCAACGCGTCTCCTCCTTCGTTCCAGACTGTGTTGGCCCACTCCAGGGCTTTCCCTGGGAGGCAGGAGACGAGGGCGGGCACCTTCTCCTGCTTCAATGGGCCGGCCTGATGCCGGAGAAGTAGAGCTCTAGTTGGAGGAGGAATCCCTTTCAGAGAGCAGTTGTCCCGTCGAACTCCCGTGGTCGGGATATATGGATCCCTCTGGGTGCTGGGGTGTGGGTGGCTGGATCCGGTTGCCCAGCTGATCTTGACAGATCATTGGACAACCTGGAGAACCCGATCCATCGCTTCTCCCAAGTTGGCTAGCATTGTTAAATGCTCCTGGACCCGTGCCACGACTCCAGGCATGCGCTCCTCTCCCGCTGACTCCATAGCGGGTGGGTGATTCTGTGATGCGTGATTTGAAGGAGTCAGGCGCAGGAGGGTAAATCACAGTATACAGAGTTTATTCTGTAATCCAGCGTAACCAGTCCAGTGCGCAAAACAGGCGCACTGGAACAAACATGTACACAGGGAAAATACTTAGCTCAACCGAGCTACTAATCCTCACAATGAACAATCACCCACAAGGACAAGGGGGCAGAGGGAACACTTAAACACATACTAATGAGGGGAATATGAACCAGGTGTGTGTAATTGACAAGACAAGACAAATGGAATGATGAGATATGGAGCGGCAGTGGCTAGAAGGCTGGTGACGACGAACGCCGAAGCCTGCCCGAACAAGGAGAGGAGGCAGCTTCGGAGGAAGTCGTGAAAGTCCGTTCAACTTTAAATGCAACAATGTTTCACACACATAAGTTAATTTCAAAGAGATAGCAACAGCAAGCGCCCTGCTATCAAAAACACAGTTCCACTCACCAGATGATGATAATTTGAAACTGAACTTCTTGTTGAAAGTTATTATTGAAAAGGGTGACGCTAACAAATTAGCAACAACATCCTCTTTGATAACACCTGCTGCAGCTGCTGCAAACTACTGCTCGCTATTGCCTAGTGACCTGTTGGCCGTCAAGAAGGCAGAAGTTTCCATAGACAAGTAAAGACAGAGACCAGAAAATTGCGAGTCCAATTCAAGACCATGATTGAAATTTTGTCAAATCACCACCATAAAAAGACTTCAAAATGTCCAGTATTTCTGTGTTCATATTTCTGAACAATATATGGATTCTTTAGACATTCAGAATAGGGAAAAATGCATGCTGAGGGAAAATAAAGCCATTCTACAAATGATTACTAACCCAAACACAGTTGGGAACAATGGGCCTTCTATGCCTTCAGAGAAGGGCTAAGGATTTCTAAAATAATGATTATAACAATATAATGATATTATTATTTTTAATGATGTTCGGATTTAATCTCTCAGTTTTTGTTGGAAAGGAAAGGGTTAACACTGAAGAGAAAAAAATATCCGATCATGAGTTTTCTTTGCTGGTCTATGGGGAGATAAATCTAGCTAGCGGACAGGTTTTTTACATGGACGATACATTGGAGATAATATAAGACAAGTACTGGAAACAATAGAACACTATGAAACATATGGGAAACCAGGCCTGGTGTTCATAGCTGACTTTGAAAAGGCTTTTGATTAAGGACGACTGAAATTCATACACTGCTCAAAAAAATTAAGAGAACACTTAAACAACACAATGTAACTCCAAGTCAATCACACTTCTGTGAAATCAAACTGTCCACTTAGGAAGCAACACTGATTGACAATACATTTCACATGTTGTTGTGCAAATGGCATAGACAACAGGTGGAAATTATAGGCAATTAGCAAGACACCCCCAATAAAGGACTGGTTTTGCAGGTGGTGATCACAGACCACTTCTCAGTTCCTATGCTTCCTGGCTGATGTTTTGGTCACTTTTGAATGCTGGCGGTGCTTTCACTCTAGTGGTAGCATGAGACGGAGTCTACAACCCACACAAGTGGCTCAGGTAGTGCAGCTCATCCAGGATGGCACATCAATGCGAGCTGTGGCAAGAAGGTTTGCTGTGTCTGTCAGCGTAGTGTCCAGAGCATGGAGGCGCTACCAGGAGACAGGCCAGTACATCAGGAGACGTGGAGGAGGCCATAGGAGGGCAACAACCCAGCAGCAGGACTGCTACCTCCACCTTTGTGCAAGGAGGAGCAGGAGGAGCACTGCCCTGCAAAATGACCTCCAGCAGGCCACAAATGTGCATGTGTCTGCTCAAACGGTCAGAAACAGACTCCATGAGGGTGGTATGAGGGCCTGACGTCCACAGGTGGGGGTTGTGCTTAGGCAGGTAGCTTAGTGGTTAAGAGCGTTGTGCCAGTAACCGAAAGGTCGCTGGTTCTAATCCCCGAGCCGACTAGGTGAAAAATCTGTCGATGTGCCCTTGAGCAAGGCACTTAACCCTAATTTGCTCCTGTAAGTCGCTCTGGATAAGAGCGTCTGCTAAATGACCTATTTATTATTTTATTTTATTTTAATACCGTGCAGGACATTTGGCATTTGCCAGAGAACACCAAGATTGGGAAATTCGCCACTGGCGCCCTGTGCTCTTCACAGATGAAAGCAGGTTCACACTGAGCACGTGACAGACGTGACAGAGTCTGGAGACGCTGTGGAGAACGTTCTGCTGCCTGCAACATTCTCCAGCATGACCGGTTTGGCGGTGGGTCAGTCATGGTGTGGGGTGGCATTTCTTTGGGGAGCCGCACAGCTCTCCATGTGCTCGCCAGAGGTAGCCTGACTGCCATTAGGTACCAAGATGAGATACTCAGACCCCTTGTGAGACCATATGCTGGTGCGGTTGGCCCTGGGTTCCTCCTAATGCAAGAAAATGCTAGACCTCATGTGGCTGGAGTGTGTCAGCAGTTCCTGCAAGAGGAAGGCATTGATGCTATGGACTGGCCCGCCCGTTCCCCAGACCTGAATCCAATTGAGCACATCTGGGACATCATGTCTCGCTCCATCCACCAACGCCACGTTGCACCACAGACTGTCCAGGAGTTGGCGGATGCTTTAGTCCAGGTCTGGGAGGAGATCCCTCAGGAGACCATCCGCCACCTCATCAGGAGCATGCCCAGGCATTGTAGGGAGTTCATACAGGCATGTGGAGGCCACACACACTACTGAGCCTCATTTTGACTTGTTTTAAGGACATTACATCAAAGTTGGATCAGCCTGTAGTGTGGTTTTACACTTTAATTTTGAAGGTGACTCCAAATCCAGACCTCCATGGGTTGATACATTTTATTTCCATTGATACTTTTTGTGTGATTCTGTTGTCAGCACATTCAACTATGTAAAGAAAAAAGTATTTAATAAGATTATTTCATTCATTCAGATCTAGGATGTGTTATTTTAGTGTTCCCTTTATTTTTTTTGAGCAGTGTACATACATGCCTGGAATATTTCAATTTTGGAGAATCTGTTATAACATGGGTTAAAGTTATGTATAATAACCGTAGGTGTAAAATAGTAAATAAAGGCTCCTTCTCAGAAAGTATTAAACTGTCAAGAGGAGTAAAACAAGGCTGTCCATTATAGGCATATCTATTTATTATGGCCATCGAAATGTTAGCTATTAAAAGCAGATCCAACAATAACATCAAGGGGTTAGAAATCCACAGCTTAAAAACAAAGGTGTCATTGTACGCTGATGATTCATGTTTCCTTTTAAATCTACAATTTGGATCCCTCCACAGCATTATACATTGAGGGAAAAAAGTATTTAATCCCCTGCTGATTTTGTACGTTTGCCCACTGACAAAGAAATGATCAGTCTATAATTTTAATGGTAGGTTTATTTGAACAGTGAGAGACAGAATAACAACAAAAGAATCCAGAAAAAAACGCATGTCAAAAATATTATGAATTAATTAGCATTTTAATGATGGAATTAAGTATTTGACCCCTATGCAAAACATAACATAGTACTTGGTGGCAAAACCCTTGTTGGAAATCACAGAGGTCAGACGTTTCTTGTAGTTGGCCACCAGGTTTGCACACATCTTAGGAGGGATTTTGTCCCACTCCTCTTTGCAGATCGTCTCCAAGTCATTAAGGTTTCGAGGATGACGTTTGCCAACTCGAACATTCAGCTCCCTCTACAGATTTTCTATGGGATTAATGTCTGGAGACTGGCTAGGCCACTCCAGGACCTTAATGTGCTTCTTCTTGAGCCACTTTTGGGTCATTGTCATGCTGGAATACCCATCCACGACCCATTTTTCAATGCCCTGGATGAGGGAAGGAGGTTCTCACCCAAGATTTGACGGTACATGGCCCCGTCCATCGTCACTTTGATGCGGTGAAGTTGTCCTGTCCCCTTAGCAGAAAAACACCCCCAAAGCATAATGTTTCCACCTCCATGTTTGACGGTGGGGATGGTGTTATTGGGGTCATAGGCAGCATTCCTCCTCCTCCAAACACGGCGAGTTGAGTTGATGCCAAAGAGCTCAATTTTGGTCTCATCTGACCACAACACTTTCACCCAGTTCTCCTCTGAATCATTCAGATGTTCATTGGCAAACTTCAGACAGGCATGTATATGTGCTTTCTTGAGCAGGGGGACCTTGCGGGCGCTGCTGGATTTCAGTCCTTCACGGCGTAGTGTGTTACCAATTGTTTTCTTGTTGACTATGGTCCCAGCTGCCTTGAGATCATTGACAAGATACTCCCGTGTAGGTCTGGGCTGATTCCTCACCATTCTCATGATCATTGCAACTCCATGAGGTGAGATCTTGCATGGAGCCCCAGGCTGAGGGAGATTGACAGTTATTTTGTGTTTCTTCCATTTGCGAATAATCACACCAACTGTTGTCACCTTCTCACCAAGCTGCTTGGTGATGGTCTTGTAGCCCATTCCAGCCTTGTGTAGGTCTACAATCTTGTCCCTGACATCCTTGGAGAGCTCTTTGGTCTTGGCCATGGTGGAGAGTTTGGAATCTGATTGATAGATTGCTTCTGTGGACAGGTGTATTTTATACAGGTAACAAACTGAGATTAGGAGCACACCCTTTAAGAGTGTGCTCCTAATCTCAGCTCGTTACCTGTATAAAAGACACCTGGGAGCCA
The DNA here is from genome assembly GCF_964263955.1 of Coregonus lavaretus. Lineage (NCBI taxonomy): Eukaryota > Metazoa > Chordata > Actinopteri > Salmoniformes > Salmonidae > Coregonus > Coregonus lavaretus. Next base: position 3,804,634 of record NC_140019.1, read on the forward strand.
GACATCTTTCTGATTGAGAGGGAGTCAAATATTTATTTCCCTTTTTTTCGTTATTCTGTCTCTCACTGTTCAAATAAACCTACCATTAAAATTATAGACTGATCATTTCTTTGTCAGTGGGCAAACGTAAAAAAATTAGCAGGGGATCAAATACTTTTTTCCCTCACTGTAGAGGGTCTAGATACTTTTTCTAACCTCTCTGGATTACAACCTAATTATGCTAAGTGTGCTATATTAGGCATTGGATCAGATTTATTAATTTTTTTACATTACCATGTAGTTTACCAATAAAATGGTCTGACGGTGATGTGGACATACTCGGTATACTGTACATATCCCGAAAGAACAAATGATCTTACTGCCATACATTTTAATAGAAAGTTAGCAAAAATGGATAAGATCTTGCTACCATGGAAAGGAAAAATCCTGTCTATTTGTGGAAAAATCACCCTTATTAACTCTTTAGTCATATCCCAGTTTACCTATTTCCTTATGGTCTTGCCTACACCTAGTGACCTTTTTTTTTTTTTATTATATGAGCAAACAATATTCCATTTTATTTGGAAAGGCAAGCCAGACAAATTTAAACGGGCTGAAGGGTGGGACTAATAACAACAAGATAACTAATATAAAATATGCTGTGTGCGTAAAATGTATATAGGTTCAGAACTTTTGTGAAACAGCACAGTTATATATGGCAAATAGAAATCAAACTGGACGGTCTTCAGAAATAGATGGAAGGGGTTGAAGTTAGCGAAAGGATAGGAGTAAAAACAAACAAGCTTGGCACACGTGTATTTGGGGAGTTTCTCCCATTCTTCTCTGGAGATCCTCTCAAGCTCTGTCAGGTTGGGAGGGGAGCGTCGTTGCACAGCTATTATCAGGTCTCTCCTGAGATGTTCGATCGGGTTCAAGTCTGGGCTCTGGCTGGGCCACTCAAGGACATTAATAGACTTGTCCCTAAGCCACTCCTGCGTTGTCTTGGCTGTGTGCTTAGGGTCGTTGGCCTGTTGGAAGGTGAACCTTCGCCCCAGTCTGAGGTCCTGAGCGCTCTGGAGCAGGTTACCTAGGATCTCTCTGTACTTTGCTCCGTTCATCTTTCCCTCGATCCTGACTAGTCTCCCTGCAGCTGAAAAACATCACCACAGCATGATGCTGCCACCACCATGCTTCATCGTAGGGATGGTGCCAGGGTTCCTCCAGACGTGATGCTTGGCATTCAGGCCAAAGAGTTCAATCTTGGTTTCATCAGACCCGACAATCTTGTTTCTCATGGTCTGAGAGTCCTTTAGGTGCCTTTTGGCAAACTCCAAGCGGGCTGTCATGTGCCTTTTACTGAGGAGTGGCTTCCGTCTGGCCACTCTACCATAAAGGCCTGATTGGTGGAGTGCTGCAGAGATGGATGTCCTTCTGGAAGGTTCTCCCATCTCCACAGAGGAACTCTGGAGCTCTGTCAGAGTACCATTGGGTTCTTGGTCACGTCCCTGACCAAGGCCCTTCTCCAATTGCTCAGTTTGGCCGGGCAGCCAGCTCTAGGAAGAGACTTGGTGATTCCAAACTTCTTCCATTTAAGAATGATGGAGGCCATTGTGTTCTTGGGGACCTTCAATGCTGCTGAATTTTTTTGATACCCTTCCCCAGATCTGTACCTCGACACAATCCTGTCTCGGAGCTCTACGGACAATTCCTTCGACCTCATGGCTTGGTTTTTGCTCTGACTTGCACTGTCAACTGTGGGACCTTATATAGACCAGTGTGTGGCTTTCCAAATCATGTCCAATCAATTGAATTTACCACAGGTGGACTTCAATCAAGTTGTAGAAACATCTCAAGGATGATCAATGGAAACAGGATGCACCTGAGCTCAATTTCTAGTCTCAAAGCAATGGGTCTGAATACTTACGTAAATACATATTTTTTTAATAAAAAAATAAACTGTTTTCGCTTTGTCATTATGGGGTATTGTGTGTAGATTGATGAGGATTTTTATTTATTTTATCCATTTTAGAATAAGGCTGTAACGTAACAAAATGTGAAAAAGGTCAAAGGGTCTGAATACTTTCCGAAAGCACTGTATATATATTTACAAAAATATATATGGGGTATTAGAAATGATGCAGACAATTACATTGATGGAAGCTACAATCCATCTGTAATATTAAAGCTGATCCACCCCCAAAAAAATTATCATCATCTGGTGAGTGGAACTGTGTTTTTTATTGCAGCGAGCTTGCTGTTGTTAGCCATCTCTGAAAATAACTTATGTGTGTGAAACATTGTTTCATTTAAAGTGGGCTGACTGCATTTTAGCAACATGAAGTCTCATTAAAATCTGTTCATATACACCCCCAGGAAGAATATGACACTTAAAAAAAAAAAATCTGACAAGCGACCACTTAGATATGGTCATTTTCACAATTTTTATACATTCTTAGAATGTTTAGGAATTACGTACCGTATACTAAGACATTTGTGTAAATTCAATAGCAATATAGAGTGGGAAAGTGGCCGTGCGTTTTGACAATTAATAGACACTGCAGTAAATAAAACCAAATAAAAACATCTGTCTTGCCCAGGAACCGGAGTCTACGCACACCGGTGCGCTATAGCCAATCAGAGCTACAGTAGGCCTTTATACAAACAAGCCATTTGCCACACATGCCTGCCATCATTCACTTTTAACTGGACTGTGTGTTTACAGGCAGTTGCAACAGAGCGACATTAGATCATTAGAACAAATTCGCCAAAAGCGACTAGTATTTAAATTAATGTAAAAAACTTCAATGGTAAATATGATGTTCGTATATACGGGTCCACTGAAATACCACGCAGGGCAGTCAGAGAACTGGTCCATTGTTATAAGTTCTTCTTTAAATACTCTGACAGAGATAGTTCCCGCTCCCTGCTGGCCTATCAGAGTAGAGACTGAGCGTGGTTTAGACTTACTCAGCCTATCGTTGGCGCACAGGCTGGTCCCAGCCCCTTGGCGCTTCACTGTTGTCAGGCATTAGTTGTTATCGTCACAACTTGTCTCGAGTCAGCAACCCCAGACGCAGTTTGTAGCAGAACACATGTCCTTGAGCGGTCTAACAAAGAGGCAGTGTGTGAGTATGTGAGACACAAGTCTTATCTCATCCTACCCCCTAATAGTTCCTCACATTAATCACAGCTTGTTATGTTGACCAATCTATATCAGTACAGTACAAACCTATTATGTTTAATCATTAATGCTTTCTTATTAAGCTAACAGCACATCTAAAATATAAGAGAATAATTTCCCACAATCCCCCTTTTCACACCCACTGGGTGTGAACCCAAAATAAGAAAACCCAAAATAAGAAATTTCAGGGAAATGTGGGATTCCCCCTTTTGACACCCACTAGGGTGTCACTCATTAAAATACAATACAAACAAAAATAATCACACTTTTATTAATAGGCAATAATGATAATAAGAAATTAAAACCCTCAGTCCTTCCATCTACGCCTAACTTGTACTAGGTTGGCTACCAGCCACACAGGAACTTCAAACCTTCACATAAGGAAAGACAAACATTCACAATGGTTAACTTGATTAATTAAGCATAAAACATAAACAGGGAAGTAACCTTTGGCCCCCTTTAGACACCCTCTAGGGTGTCACTCCACCACCTCACCAATAGCAAAACAAGGGTCATCCTTTGTCAACCCCATCTCAGTGTCTGCATCCCCTTCTTGAGCCCCTAGGAGGGGCATCATACCAGCCGTATGCACAACATCTGTAACAGACTTTCTCAAACAAGGAATTACACAGGCAGTACAGCACATTAATATTAGAAACACAACTACTAGGGTCAGAAATCCAGTAACCACCAATGATGCGACCTTACCAAACCACTCCCCCAACCAGGAGAACAGTCCGTTTTCCCTCCATTCCAGCCATGCTCTTCATTTCAGCTGATAGTTTATCTAAACCAACTAGGGCTTTAGAGATACTCCCGTCAGGACTGGTAATGTTAGGGATAAATGTACAACAATGGCTTACCATTCTATAGACACCACCCCTTTCTGCCTGATCTAGAGCCAACCTCTTTTTACTAAGTCATAAGAGTGAGATGGCGGATAATTGTTCAAAAGATCCCTTCTGTTGCATCCCTAGTCCAGCCAATAAATTGTTGTTGGTCGTAATTGATATAATTAATCCAATTCACAATTTTGTTTATTGTCACCCACCAAAAGAACGTGGTAGTAAACCCTTCCCCTAATTGTTTCATAGCTCGGTATCCATCCGATACCCCCCTTGGTATCCCAAGGGCTATTCTCCTTCTTGTTAAAACTCCTCCTACATCTGTTTAATCCTTGGTTCCTGGTGACTAATTCTAACTAGTTGAACCAGTATAACCAGGGTGCATGTATCTAGCCACCCTTTTGGAATTCTCTGCCTTTACTGGCACACGCCCACCACACATCGGTTACAGGGGCTGTAAGGTTCAAAATTCTCTCCTGTGCTTCAGAACTTAAGTCCGTCACATTACTACTATCTCCAATTGATAATTGGTGATGTCTTTGTTTCTCTTTACCCCCCATCTGGATGTTTAGTCCCCCTCTGTCTCATATCCCCATCCCCAAGTCTGTTTAAACACTTGAGTTAAGGAACAATCCACCGTGGGGGCCAAACACGAATATAATAGGATTCTATAATCCCAATTTGCTTATTGACATGTACCCCACCCATTGGCTACGTCCCTAACCCTTATTTTGAATCTGACAGTCTGCCCTTCTCTGACTCCCACTCGTCCTTGACGGTCAGTATGTCGGGTCGCTTCTCTTCTCTTTTACTTCTGAACAATGGTAAGGGCATAGCACAATTGGTGGTGGATCTTGACATATCAAGACCATTACCGAGACTATGATGCAACTCAAGTTATCCATATTCCCAAAAACCGCCAACCCTCTCCTGTCCTCAGTCTTTCTGCTTGGTACTACCCCATACTCACACCCTGAGAACACACTACAGTGATGATAGGTCGGGGTAGGAGATCTTCGTTAACAGAGGTGATCCCCAGACCCTTTTGGGTCAGTTCTTCTCTCTAACTCTGCATGTGTTCAATGGTGCTTGTATGTGTTCTTACCTTTTTGCAGTGGGTAACGTGGACCCAGGTTGCTCTTTCTGCTATTCTAATAGCAAAGGCAGTGACCATATATAACCTGATAGGGCCCTTCCCAACAGGCCTGCTTCCAGTTTTTCTTCTTTAGGGACTGGATGCTCACCAGTCACCTGGTTAGATAGAGTGGGTCACCTGCTCCTTTAGTTCACCTGTGGGGCACAAAACCTCTGACATACAGGTGTGGTTAATAAACTATCTTCACACATGTTCAGCTCTCAATTTCTATTTCTGACTGCATTCTCTTTCTAGACTGTATATAAACATTTGTTTTTAAAGTATTTTGTCCTCTCCTTCGTATATACAGTGGGGAAAAAAAGTATTTAGTCAGCCACCAATTGTGCAAGTTCTCCCACTTAAAAGATGAGAGAGGCCTGTAATTTTCATCATAGGTACACGTCAACTATGACAGACAAATTGAGAAAAAAAAATCCAGAAAATCACATTGTAGGATTTTTAATGAATTTATTTGCAAATTATGGTGGAAAATAAGTATTTGGTCACCTACAAACAAGCAAGATTTCTGGCTCTCACAGACGTGTAACTTCTTATTTAAGAGGCTCCTCTGTCCTCCACTCGTTACCTGTATTAATGGCACCTGTTTGAACTTGTTATCAGTATAAAAGACACCTGTCCACAACCTCAAACAGTCACACTCCAAACTCCACTATGGCCAAGACCAAAGAGCTGTCAAAGGACACCAGAAACAAAATTGTAGACCTGCACCAGGCTGGGAAGACTGAATCTGCAATAGGTAAGCAGCTTGGTTTGAATAAATCAACTGTGGGAGCAATTATTTGGAAATGGAAGACATACAAGACCACTGATAATCTCCCTCGATCTGGGGCTCCACGCAAGATCTCACCCCGTGGGGTCAAAATGATCACAAGAATGGTGAGAAAAAATCCCAGAACCACACGGGGGGACCTAGTGAATGACCTGCAGAGAGCTGGGACCAAAGTAACAAAGCCTACCATCAGTAACACACTACGCCACCATGGACTCAAATCCTGCAGTGCCAGACATGTCCCCCTGCTTAAGCCAGTACATGTCCAGGCCCGTCTGAAGTTTGCTAGAGTGCTTTGGATGATCCAGAAGAGGATTGGGAGAATGTCATATGGTCAGATGAAACCAAAATAGAACTTTTTGGTAAAAACTCAACTCGTCGTGTTTGGAGGACAAAGAATGCTGAGTTGCATCCAAAGAACACCATACCTACTGTGAAGCATGGGGGTGGAAACATCATGCTTTGGGGCTGTTTTTCTGCAAAGGGACCAGGACGACTGATCCGTGTAAAGGAAAGAATGAAGGGGGCCATGTATCGTGAGATTTTGAGTGAAAACCTCCTTCCATCAGCAAGGGCATTGAAGATGAAACGTGGCTGGGTCTTTCAGCATGACAATGATCCCAAACACACCGCCCGGGCAACGAAGGAGTGGCTTCGTAAGAAGCATTTCAAGGTCCTGGAGTGGCCTAGCCAGTCTCCAGATGTCAACCCCATAGAAAATCTTTGGAGGGAGTTGAAAGTCCGTGTTGCCCAGCGACAGCCCCAAAACATCACTGCTCTAGAGAAGATCTGCATGGAGGAATGGGCCAAAATACCAGAAACAGTGTGTGAAAACCGTGTGAAGACTTACAGAAAACGTTTGACCTGTGTCATTGCCAACAAAGGGTATATAAAAAAGTATTGAGAAACTTTTGTTATTGACCAAATACTTATTTTCCACCATAATGTGCAAATAAATTCATAAAAAATCCTACAATGTGATTTTCTGGATTTTTTTTCTCATTTTGTCTGTCATAGTTGACGTGTACCTATGATGAAAATTACAGGCCTCTCTCATCTTTTTAAGTGGGAGAACTTGCACAATTGGTGGCTGACTAAATACTTTTTTCCCCCACTGTATTTATTATTTAATCCTACCATCTCCTATAATCCTACCATCCCCCTTTTGACACATGATTCTGCTCATGTGTCAATATTACCACCTACCTAAACAATCACTTAGGTAATATTGGTAATTTATCATCCAATTGCCATCCCTTAATTTTAAATACTGCCTAATTTTAACATAACAACCCTTTAAAACCATCATACTAGGTGTGTTGTTTTTTATTTGAAAAACCCAATTTGAAAAACAACAACCACAAATAGCCAGGCCCCACTTGATTTGGTAGCTCACTGCCTAACTTCACTATGCTCCCCCTAGCCCTGGGCAACATTCCAATGAGATAAGCTAATCTCTATCTCCTGGTTATAATCTAAAGATGATAGTACACACAAAACATGATACAGATATCCCCAGTCCTAACCCATCAATAATTGTTTTGTATCAATCTAATTCCTCATAACTAATCCATAAAACCACTCAAAATTCCTCGAGTATACAATGATTATTTAATTGATTACCCTAAATCTGCTACATGTGATCTCATCTCAAATGATCCATTATCAATTATTTGATCAACCCCCTAGGAAAATCTGTCTCCCCTTCTATTGTTCCTGTCCCCCCTGTAAATGTCATATTTCATTTTTTTGCCAATACAATCACGGTTACATTAAATGTTCCCTCCTTTGGCCATTTAGTTACTATCTATCTGGTCCTTTTTCTCATTTGTTAGAGATATTACCAATATCTTCACTATTTTCTGGGAACCTTCTCTTCATGATTGCTACTGGTGATCCTGCCATCTCTACTTCTGGTGTGGTCTAATGTCTATATTAGGGTGTAAGGTAAGCAATAAAATGCAAATTAATTACTTAAAAATCATACAATGTGATTTTTTGGATTTTTGTTTTAGATTCCGTCTCTCACAGTTGAAGTGTACCTATGATAAACATTACAGACCTCTACATGCTTTGGAAGTAGGAAAACCTGCAAAATCGGCAGTGTATCAAATACTTGTTCTCCCCATTGTATATGGACACTCAATCATTACGGTATTTTTTATTGGTAAATTTACAAACATATATAATGATAAATAGAACTAAGGGGCCTTGCCCGAACCATGAAGAACAGCCCCAGACCATTATTCCTCCTCCACCAAACTTTACAGTTGGCACTATGCATTTGGGCAGGTAGCGTTCTCCTGGCATCCGCCAAACCGAGATTCGTCCTTCGGACTGCCAGATGGTGAAGCGTGATTCATCACTCCAGAGAATGCGTTTCCACTACTCCAGAGTCCAATGGCGGTGAGCTTTACACCACTCCAGCCGACGCTTGGCAATGAGCATGGTGATCTTAGGCTTGTGTGCGTCTGCTCGGCCATGGAAACCCATTTCATGAAGCTCCTGACGAACAGTTCTTGTGCTGACGTTGCTTCCAGAGGCAGTTTGGAACTCGGTAGTGAGTGTTGCAACCGAGGACAGCCGATCTTTACGCGCTACGTGCTTCAGCACTCGGTGGTCAAATCAAATCAAATGTATTTACAAAGCCCTTTTTACATCAGCAGATGTCACAAAGTGCTTCTACAGAAACCCAGCCTAAAACCCCAAACAGCAAGCAAGCAAAAGCACGGTGGCTAGGAAAAACTCCCTAGAAAGGCAGTAATATAGGAAGAAACCTAGAGAGGAACCAGGCTCTGGGGAGTGGCCAGTCCTCTTCTGGCTGTGCCGGGTGGAGATTATAAGAGTACATGGTAATTAAGGCCAGATTGTTCTTCAAGATGTTCAAACATTCATAGATGATCATCAGGCCAGGTAGTCCTGAGATATGGTCCCAGGGCTCAGGTCCTCCGGGAGGAGAGGGAGAGAGAATTAGAGGGAGTATACTTAAATTCACACAGGACACCAGATAAGACAGGAGAATTACACCAGATATACCAGACTAACCCTAGCCCCATGGCACATACTGTGCCTTGCAAAAGTATTCATCCCTCTTGGCGTTTTTCCTATTTTGTTACATAACAACCTGTAATTTAAATTTGGATTTCATAAAATGGACATACACAAAATAGTCCAAATTGGTGAAGTGAAATGAAAAAAATAACTTGTTCTAAAAAATGAATAACGGAAAAGTGGTGCGTGCATATGTATTCACCCCCTTTGCTATGAAGCCCCTAAATAAGATCTGGTGCAACCAATTACCTTCAGAAGTCACATAATTTGTTAAATAAAGTCCACTTGTGTGCAATCTAAGTGTCACATGATCTGTCATATGATCTCGGTATATATACACCTGTTCTGAAAGGCCCCAGAGTCTGCAACACCACTAAGCAAGGGGCACCACCAAGCAAGCGGCACCATGAAGACCAAGGAGCTCTCCAAACTGGTCAGGGACAAAGTTGTGAAGAAGTACAGATCAGGGTTGGGTTATAAAAAAATATCAGAAACTTTGAACATTCCACGGAGCACCATTGAATCCATTATTAAAAAATGGAAAGAATATGGCACCACAACAAACCTGCCAAGAAGGGGCCGCCCACCAAAACTCACGGACCAGGCAAGGAGGGCATTAATCAGAGAGGCAACAAAGAGACCAAAGATAACCCTGAAGGAGCTGCAAAGCTCCACATAAGAGAATGGAGTATTTGTCCATAGCACCACTTTAAGCCGTACACTCCCCAGAAAAAAGCCATTGCTTAAAGAAAAAGGGATGTGGGAGATTCCCCAAACATATGGAAGAAGGTACTCTGATCAGATGAGACTAACATTGAGATTTTTTGGCCATCAAGGAAAACGCTATGTCTGGCACAAAGCCAACACCTCTCATCACCCCGAGAACACCATCCCCAAAGTGAAGCATGGTGGTGGCAGCATCATGCTGTGGGGTTGTTTTTCATCGGCAGGGACTGGGAAACTGGTCAGAATTGAAGGAATGATGGATGGCGCTAAATACAGGGAAATTCTTGAGGTAAACCTGTTTCAGTCTTCCAGAGATTTGAGACTGGGACGGAGGTTCACCTTCCAGCAGGACAATGACCCTAAGCATACAGCTAAAGAAAAACTCGAAAGGTTTAAGGGGAAACATTTAAATGTCTTGGAATGGTCTAGTCAAAGCCCACACCTCAATCCAATTGAGGATCTGTGGTATGACTTAAAGATTGCTGTACACCAGCGGAACCCATCCTACTTGAAGAAGCTGGAGCAGTTTTGCCTTGAAGAGTGGGCAAAAATCCCAGTGGCTAGATGTGCCAAGCTTATAGAGACATACCCCAAGAGACTTGCAGCTGTAATTGCTGCAAAATGTGACTCTACAAAGTATGGACTTTGGGGGGGGTGTATAGTTATGCACGCTCAAGTTTGTTTGTCTTATTTCTTGTTTGTTTCACAATAAAAAATATTTTGCATCTTCAAAGTGGTAGGCATGTTGTGTAAATGAAATTATACATTTTATCCATTTTAATTCCAAGTTGTAAGTTGTTAATACTTTCACAAGCCACTGAAGAATATTGCAACATACAGTGAGGGAAAAAAAGTATTTGATCCCCTGCTGATTTTGTACGTTTGCCCACTGACAAAGAAATGATCAGTGTATATTTTTAATGGTAGGTTTATTTGAACAGTGAGAGACAGAATAACAACAAAGAAATCCAGAAAAACACATGTCAAAAATGTTATGAATTGATTTGCATTTTAATGAGGGAAATAAGTATTTGACCCCTCTGCAAAACATGACTTAGTACTTGGTGGCAAAACCCTTGTTGGCAATCACAGAGGTCAGACGTTTCTTGTAGTTGGCCACCAGGTTTGCACACATCTCAGGAGGGATTTTGTTCCACTCTCTTTGCAGATCTTCTCCAAGTCATTAAGGTTTCGAGGCTGACGTTTGGCAACTCGAATCTTCAGCTCCCTCCACAGATTTTCTATGGGATTAAGGTCTGGAGACTGGCTAGGCCACTCCAGGACCTTAATGTGCTTCTTCTTGAGCCACTCCTTTGTTGCCTTGGCCGTGTGTTTTGGGTCATTGTCATGCTGGAATACCCATCCACGACCCATTTTCAATGCCCTGGCTGAGGGAAGGAGGTTCTCACCCAAGATTTGACAGTACATGGCCCCGTCCATCATCGCTTTGATGCGGTGAAGTTGTCCTGTCCCCTTAGCAGAAAAACACCCCCAAAGCATAATGTTTCCACCTCCATGTTTGACGTGGGGATGGTGTTCTTGGGGTCATAGGCAGCATTCGTCCTCCTCCAAACACGGCGAGTTGAGTTGATGCCAAAGAGCTCAATTTTGGTCTCATCTGACCACAACACTTTCACCCAGTTCTCCTCTGAATCATTCAAATGTTCATTGGCAAACTTCAGACGGCCCTGTATATGTGCTTTCTTGAGCAGGGGGACCTTGCGGGCGCTGCAGGATTTCAGTCCTTCACGGCGTAGTGTGTTACTAATTGTTTTCTTGGTGACTATGGTCCCAGCTGCCTTGAGATCATTGACAAGATCCTCCCGTGTAGTTCTGGGCTGATTCCTCACCGTTCTCATGATCATTGGAACTCCACGAGGTGAGATCTTGCATGGAGCCCCAGGCCGAGGGAGATTGACAGTTATTTTGTGTTTCTTCCATTTGCGAATAATCGCACCAACTGTTGTCACCTTCTCACCAAGCTGCTTGGCGATGGTCTTGTAGCCCATTCCAGCCTTGTGTAGGTCTACAATCTTGTCCCTGACATCCTTGGAGAGCTCTTTGGTCTTGGCCATGGTGGAGAGTTTGGAATCTGATTGATTGCTTTTGTGGACAGGTGTCTTTTATACAGGTAACAAGCTGAGATTAGGAGCACTCCCTTTAAGAGTGTGCTCCTAATCTCAGCTCGTTATCTGTATAAAAGACACCTGGGAGCCAGAAATCTTTCTGATTGAGAGGGGGTCAAACACTTATTTCCCTCATTAAAATGCTAATCAATGTATAATATTTTTGACATGCGTTTTTCTGGATTTTTTTGTTGTTATTCTGTCTCTCACTGTTCAAATAAACCTACCATTAAAATTATAGACTGATCATTTCTTTGTCAGTGGGCAAACGTACAAAATCAGCAGGGGATCAAATACTTTTTTCCCCTCACTGTATAAGAAGATGTCAATAACATTTGGTAAGATATATATAAGGCCTGTGATATTAATATGCTTTTATTTACCTGGCAGATGTCTGACCGTTGAAGATTGCTCTCCAAAGCAAGGAATCTAGACTTATGGAAAGCCTTCCAACGTCCAAGTGCCACCTCTCCAAGCGGGATGTGAGGAGATCAAACAGCTGCGGCAGGTTGAAGGCTTTGGTCCTCTGGAGGATTTTGTCTTTCAGGACTCTCATGGCAGCTTTCACGTAGTTGTTGGTATCATTCCCACGGGTAAGCATGTCCTCTCTGAAACTCAGGGCCCAACACTCCCTACGACCATAGAGTTCTCCAGGTAAGACAGGAATTTGCTGTACTTACAACTGGCATGTATTGCCTCACTGTTAACATTTGTGTGGGTAAAACAATTATGTCTGTGAATACTAGTATTGAAGAGTTCACTTTTGTTACATAATGTGAGGACAATTAATGTCTTGTTCTTCTACACTGAACACTGACATAACTTTACTCTACACTGACCTGACTGCAACTGGGTTGACAACGGCCAGATGATGGAGTTGTTTCACCTTGTTCATATCCCTAGCGTAAAGCATGTCCTTGACAATGCTTTGGAGGGCCTGCCTGTCCTTCATCTCAATGCCATGTTCTTTGCTCCATAGCCACCTCCAGACTGCTTGGATCAGGTGAAAAACACAGGAGGGGGGTTGCCTCCGGGAAGGCCTAATGCTCCTCTCTCTGCCTTGCAGTCGTCGGATAGAAGAAGACGAGGCCCTGCCTGACCTCTCCCAGCAAATGCGTCCTCCGCCAATATCTCCTTCATGAGCTGAAGGCCCTCAAATTGTGGCCTCGTCTTCTGACTGGGCGAAGATGATCCCAAGAGGAAGACCACCTGCACATGTGTGTGTCAATAGTAAAAACACTGCAGTTCTCTTTCCATGTTTCCGGATTAATCTATGAAACATAGCTCCCCACTGTGTTTGAGCTGATAGACCCACTTCATAAGGGGGGAGCATATGGCCATTATAGGAGTTCCACCGCAAGATGTTGCTATCTTAGCACAGGTGTTGCTGCATTTTAGATTGTACTCCTCTATCTGCCTCTCTAGTGCTGACATCATGAAGGGCCACTCTGCTCTCTTTCCTAAAGACTTTCTGATACAATCTGTGCCAAATACATGGTGAAAATGTCAAATAAACCTAGTCTCTAAAAATATATTCTACAGAAGCGTATTTTTATTTACTTTTATTTTGGCTCTGCAGTCTCCCAAGATGTACAATCTTACACGGTATATGACATGAAAATACACTGTTATAGCCACTTTCCTAAACACAGATAATATGAGATGTATGTGGGTGAGACTAATGTATCTGAAACATGCCTATCTTGTATGGCTTTAATAATTTCTCTAGGGAGCAGCATTTCTTACACACGGGATCATCCCCTGTGAGTCCACAGCAAAAACACTTACATTGGGTCTCACTCACATATGCCTCATATAGTACTGTATCTGTGTAAAAACAATTACCACTGTCATAGTGTACACACAGGTCAATCTGAATTACCTTAAATATGTTTAAGAAAGAGAGAAGATGATGTTGGTGCTGTGAATAAGGCATACGTACCGGTAACAGAACTTCAGGTCTGGACAGAGAGCTCTATTTGCAGAGGCAAATAGGTAATTCTCCCCATGTTCCATCTGCAGATCACTTTTTAGCACATCCAAAGCTGATGAAGGGGAATGCCCAATCTCAAATAGCCTTGACAAGGTCTCTGTGGCTTTGGCCCCAACATCCCGGTGTTTAAGTGCATCAGCCACAAAGAGATTGTGGTTGTGGACATTGGACACACGCACCATGACTGGATACATAGGAAGATGTGGGTCCTTGCTCCTAGAACAAACATTTGATTGTATTCAGCTAAATCAAAGTTAGAGAACGATTAACCACAATGGGCAGGCTTGTATATGTAAATAAACCATTCACACACCTGCTTAGCCTCCCCTTTCTGGTGACACAGCGTATCAGAGTGATACTCATTTTGGATGGACAGCAAGTGTTTTTTGATGTTCCTTTGTTGTCCACAGTGGGGGGGGGATCTACAGTAAATATTGTGTTGGCACCTGTAATCATCCGAAACAGGTGTATTGTATTTTTTATCTGAATGTCTGCATGCCTTACATTTGCTCTATCCCACTGACAAAATATCATTTTACCCACTTCAATCAATATCTTGAAAATAATTGTATGTCCTTTCCTGGGTCTTGTTACGCTGACCCTCCATGTCACTCCAGTGTCTCGTGTCTTTAGAAGCAACTCTTGTAACTCAACAGAATTCACTCCTAGGCGTAGGCTCAATTCAAAAGTTGAGTGGTCTCTCTGGGTAGGTCTCTCCACAAGTGAACAAATATGATATTTGTACCCAGGGGGTAGCCAACTCTAAAATTGTAATAATAGGCCTGCATTACGGTAAGGAGCTAATTGTTAAATTACACAATCCTTACCTTGGAAGGTCACTGTCTCTCAGGGGTGTGTGTTCATCCATGTCTCTCAACAGGCTGTGAGTCGCGTCAGGCTGTGAGGCAACAGCTGTCGCGTGCCCTGAGACAACAGCTGTCGCGAGCCAACAAACGCTAGCCAATGGGAGCGTAGTAGAACGGTTTTCGCTTAGCTGCGTTGGGAAAAACAAAGACTTGTTTCGTATACATTATTTGTCTTCAGGAAGGCAGTGAGTTGGTACGCAACAGCTTTTTTTTTTTTTTATTGAGAGAGGAATGGGAGATTCGATATAGGCCGATAGTTTTTTTAATTATCCGGGTCAAGGTTTGGCTTTGTCAAGACAGGCTTTATTACTGCCACTTTTAGTGAGTTTGGAACACATCCGGAGGATAGGGAGCCGTTTGTTATGTTCAACATAGGAGGGCCAAGAACATGAAGTCGCTCTTTCAGTAGTTTAGTTGGAATAGGGTCCAGTATGCAGCTGGAAGGTTTCGAGGCCATTACCATTTTCATGAATGTGTCAAGAGACACAGGATAAAATTACTTGAGTGTCTCCATTGATCCTAGGTCCTGGCAGTTCTGTGCAGACTCAGGACAACTGAAATTTGGAGAAATACGCAGATTTAAAGAGTAGTCCGTAATTTGCTTTCTAATGATCATGATCTTTTCATCGAAGAAGTTCATGAATTCATCACTGCTGAAGTGAAGCCATCCTCTCTTGGGGAATGCTGCTTTTTAGTTACCTTTGCGACAGGATCAAAAATACATTTAGGATTGTTCTTATTGTCCTCAATTAGGTTGGAAAAGTAGGCTGATCGAGCAGCAGTGAGTGCTCTTTGATATTGCACAGTACTGTCTTTCCAAGCTAGTCGGAAGACTTCTAGTTTGCTTCAGGGCCCGGGTATTTTCTGTATAGATTTCATGACTAGAAGCTCAAAAGACAAAAACGCAGTCATTTATTTTTGGGGGGTACATTTAAATTTGCTGTCGTAAATGTTAGCAACACCTCCGCCTTTGCGGGATGCGCAGGGGATATGGTCACTAGTGTAACCATGAGGAGAGGCCTCTTAACACATAAAAATCATCAGGCTTGAGCCATGTTTCAGTCAGGCCAATCACATCAAGGTTATGATCAGTGATTAGTTCATTGACTATGACTGCCTTGGAAGTGAGGGATTTAACATTAAGTAGCCCTATTTTGAGATATCACAATCTCTTTCAATCATGACAGGAATGAAGGAGGTCTTTATTCTGGTGAGATTGCTAAGGCAAACACCGCCATGTTTAGTTTTGCCCAACCTAGATCGAGGCACAGACACGGTCTCAATGGACATAGCTGAGCTGACTACACTGACTGTGCTAGTGGCAGACTCCACTAAGCTGGCAGGCTGGCTAACAGCCTGCTGCCTGGCCTGCACCCTATCTCATTGTGGAGCTAGAGGAGTTAGAGCCCTGTCTATGTAGATAGATAAGATGAGAGCACCCCTTCAGCTAGGATGGAGTCCGTCACTCCTCAGCTGGCCAGGCTTGGTCCTGTTTGTAGGTGAGTCCCAGAAAGGCCAATTTTCTACAAATTCTATATTTTGGGAGGGGCAGAAAATAGTTTTCATCCAGCAAATTAGTTGTGAGACTCTGCTTTAGAGCTCATCTGTCACGGTTCAGACAGACGACCAGAGGACCACAATTGCGTCACACCAGAAAGTTTATTAAACTTAAGGGAAAAGGGAAGTAGGGAGTGAATGAAGGCTCCAGGGGTAACAGGGATCCCGTCCAATGTGCTGGGTCTGTGCCCCCCCCAGTGGCAGCGATGCGTCCTATGAAGCCGGTGGTGGGTGGTCCAGAAGTCCTGGGGGGGGGAGACACAGACACAACAGGGCGGAATGAAACAAGGCAGCAGTACAGTTCAAGGGAAATCCAAAATACGTAGTAGCAAGGCAGAAGGCTGGTCAGAGTTACCGGGATTGAAGAGTAGTCAGGAGTCGTAATGGCAGAAGCAGGTCTGGATCTCCTGAGGCAGAAGAGTATCCAAAAAAACAGGCAGGTCCGGGGTCACAAAACCAGGGTGAGCCAGAAGCGCGAGCAAACAGGTTCCGGGTGTGAGCTTTGCAGACGATCTGACACCGGAGAGCTGAAAGACAGGGCCTTAAATACTGGGAGAGGTAGTGGGTAATGCAGCGCAGCTGGCAGAGTAATTAGAGCAGAGCAGAGCAGGGACAGGTGGAGCTAGTTAGGCTGAGTAGAGAGAGTGGTGAGCAGAGTGGAAGAAAATTAAGGTGGTAACCCGGTGGAGTGAGAGGCCCATGACAGAACCCCCCCCCCAAGGGACGGCCCCAGAAGTCCCAAGAGCAACACCACGCCGGGCGGGAGGAGGGGAGCCGGAGGAGGGCTAGAACTCCTCCGAACGGTCCGAGTGAACGTCCTCATCCTCGGAGGAAGCCGGAGGGCCGTGGTCGGGAGATGGGACAGGTCCCGAGACAGGATCAGGCACAGGACAGGAAGCCGAGCGGGCAGGACGGTTAGGGACCCCTCTGGGGCGGCCCCTACGGATTGCAGGTTGATCAGGATGCCGTTGGTGGAAAGCGGTGATGAGAGTCCTATCCACAATCCGACTAGCTGGCACCCAGGTCCTTTCCTCAGGTCCATAGCCCTCCCAGTCAATGAGGTACTGGAGACCCCTACCCCTCCGTCTGGACCGAAGCAGGCGGCGGACGGTGTAAACCAGACCACCATCGACGAGCCGTGGAGGAGGAGGACCAGGCGCAGCAGGGACCAGCGGACTCTCATGGATGGGCTTAATCTTAGACACATGGAAAGTGGGGTGCACCCTCAGGGAATTAGGCAGTTGGAGCCGGACAGCAGTTGGGCTAATCACTCTTATGATAGGGAATGGGCCAATGAACCGAGGTGCCAGCTTCTGCGACTCCACCCTGAGTGGCAGGTTCTTCGATGACAACCACACCCTTTGACCAACATGGTAGGTGGGAGCAGGAATTCTCCGACGGTTGGCCCCGGTAGTGTAGCTGGCAACGGATCTGAGGAGTGTGGCTCGGGCTTGTGACCAGGTGCGGCGACATCGACGGGCAAAAGCAAGTGCAGATGGGCAAGTAACCTCCTCTTCCTGGCTGGCAAATAGAGGAGGCTGGTATCCATAAACACATTGGAAAGGGGACATACCGATGGCAGAGCAGGTCAGAGAATTGTGTGCGTACTCCACCCATGTCAATTGCTGCGACCAGGAGTGGGGGTTGCGTGAAGTCATGCATCGCAGTGCCTTCTCGAGCTCCTGATTAGCCCGCTCTGACTGCCCATTGGATTGGGGATGGAATCCGGAAGTCAGACTGACTGTGGCTCCCAGCAGGTGACAGAACTCCTTCCAAAAAGCGGAGGAGAATTGTGGACCACGGTCAGAAACTACATCCTTTGGCAGTCCGTGGATCCGGAAGACGTGTTCCAGGACCACCTGGGCGGTCTCCTTGGCGGTTGGGAGCTTGGGGAGGGGAATGAAGTGTGCCATCTTGCTGAAACGGTCAACGATGGTGAGAATGACGGTCATGCCACTTGAAGGGGGCAGCCCCGTGACAAAGTCAAGGGCGATGTGAGACCAGGGACGTCTGGGCACAGGCAGGGGCTGCAGCAATCCGGCTGGGGGCTGGCAGGACGACTTGTGTTGGTTGCAGATGGGGCAGGCTTGGACGAATTCCCGTACATCCTTCCTCAGAGAGGGCCACCAGAACCTCTGGGCGAGCAGGTTGTAAGTGCGGGTGGAGCCAGGGTGACAAGCTAGGCGGGAGTCATGTCCCCACTGAACGACCTGGGACCTCAGGTCTTCGGGGACAAAAAGGCGGTCAGCTGGGCAAGTGCTGGGACCTGGCTGGTTACGGAGAGCCTCCAGCACCTGTTCCTCAACAGCCCAGGTCAGAGCTGCAACGATGCAGGGACTTGGCAGAATCGACACAGGGTCCTTGGAGGGGGTGTCATCCTTCTGGAATTGACGGGAGAGGGCGTCTGGCTTGGTGTTGCGTGATCCAGGCCGGTATGACAGAGTGAAATTAAACCTGGTGAAGAACAGGGCCCAGCGGGACTGCCTGGAGTTCAACCGTTTGGCCGTGCGGATGTACTCCAAGTTCTTATGATCGGTCCAAACGAGAAATGGAATGGTGGACCCCTCCAGCCAGTGACGCCACTCCTCCAAGGCAAGCTTCACAGCCAGCAGCTCACGGTTCCCTATGTCGTAATTGCACTCAGAGGGGGACAACCGACGTGAGAAAAAGGCACAGGGATGGAGCTTCCTATCCTCCGCAGCCCACTGAGAAATCACAGCACCAACTCCCACATCCGAGGCGTCCACCTCCACAATGAATTGCCGGTCCACATCAGGCATCTGGAGGATGGGAGCGGAGGTGAACCTCACCTTGAGGGTACTGAAGGCTTTGTCGGCTGCTGGGGTCCAGGTGAAGGGTTGCTTGGTGCTGGTTAGAGCAGTGAGAGGGGCAGCAACGGTACTGTAGTTCCGGATAAACTTCCTATAGAAGTTAGCAAACCCCAGAAACTGTTGCAGCTTCTTTCTGTTCTCCGGAACTGGCCATGAAGTGACTGCTGATACTTTGGCAGGATCCATTTGGATACTTCCCTCTGCCACTATGTACCCCAGGAAGGCCACTGTCTTGACGTGAAACTCACATTTCTCTGCCTTGGCGTAGAGGGAATTCTCCAGAAGACGATGAAGGACTTGCTGGACATGGCGGGTGTGTTCAGACAGGTTTCTGGAGTAGATTAAGATGTCATCCAGGTAAACGAAGACAAACTTGTTTAACATGTCCCGCAGTACATCATTCACTAGAGCCTGGAACACAGCAGGAGCATTGGTGAGGCCAAAAGGCATAACCAGATACTCGTAGTGGCCTGTTGGTGTATTGAATGCGGTTTTCCATTCATCTCCCTCCCGGATCCGCACTAGGTGGTAAGCGTTTCTGAGATCCAACTTGGTAAAAACAGTGGCTCCCTGGAGCAACTCAAAAGCAGAGGTGAGCAGAGGCAGAGGGTAACGGTTTTTCACTGTGATGTCGTTGAGTCCCCTGTAGTCGATGCAGGGGCGAAGAGATCCGTCCTTCTTCCCCACAAAGAAGAAGCCAGCACCAGCAGGAGATGAAGATGAACGGATTAATCCTGCGGACAGAGAGCCATTGATGTAGTCCTCCATGGACTTTCTTTCAGGAGCAGACAACGAATAAAGACGACCCTTTGGAGGAGCTGTTCCAGGGAGGAGGTCGATGGCACAGTCGTACGGTCGGTGAGGGGGCAGAGATGTGGCTCTTGCTTTGTTAAACACCTCTCTGAGACCATGGTAGCATTCTGGGACATTGGAGAGGTCAGGAGCGGAGTTAGTAGGTACTGGCCGAGGGGGTAGTGCGGCAGCAAGCAGGCAGGTTCGGTGGCAGTCCTCTCCCCACTCCCTGATCACCCCGGTCACCCAGTCGAGCTGAGGGTTGTGCCGGCGGAGCCATGGGTAACCCAGGATGAGGGGTTGGCCTGGAGAGGGGAGCAGGTGAAACTGGATAGTTTCTTGATGGTTTCCGGACAGACCCATCGAGACCGGGGCCGTGACATGAGTGACCGATCCGAGTAAGTGTCCGTCCAGTGCCCGGGCAGGAATAGGAGGTGTCAAACGGAGGTTCTCCAGTCCCAGTTGGCGTGCCAGCTTGATGTCCATTATGTTGGCTTCGGCGCCAGAATCCACCAGAGCAGCCAGGGTGTGAGTTGAGTCAGAGAGGCGGAGGTGAACTTGCAGCAGGGGTTTGCGGTCGGAGGACTGGATGGTCATTGAACTCAACCGGACTCCCCCTATGCCCGGTGAGCTTCGGCCCTTTAAAGGGCAGGTTACCACACGATGTCCATCACCTCCACAATAGAGGCAGAGGTTTGAGGTGAAGCGGCGCTGGCGCTCTGCAGGAGTGAGAGAGGCTCGCCCAATCTCCATAGGCTCAGACTGATCAAGCTGACCTGGGTGAGTGGCAGTAGATGACAGGAGCCCAGTCGGATCTCTCCGAATGCCGGTAGTAGGTGGACCTTGGCGCCCCCTCTCACGACGACGGGTCTGTATCCTTCTGTCGATCCTGACAGTCAGTGCGATGGCTTCATCAAGAGTGGAAGGCAGTTCATGGGAGACCAACTCGTCCTTGATATAGTCAGCCAAACTATGGAAGAACGCGTCCACCAACGATGGTGTGTTCCAAGAACTTCGTCTAGCCAGGGTTCGGAAGTCGATGGAATGGTCTGCGACTGTACGTCTGCCTTGTCGAATACTGAACAGTTCACGAGACGCCTCTGCGGTGGGTGAATCCAGGTCAAACACCTTCAGCATCTCCTCAGCAAACAGGTCGAAGGTTGCACATGCGGGGGTTTGACGTTCGAACTCTGCTGTTCCCCAGAGTCGAGCTCGGCCCGTCAGGTGAGTGATGGCATACCCAACTTTAGCCCCCTCCGTGGCGAAGGTCCTTGGCTGCAAGGAGAACTGAAGTCGGCAGCTAGTCAGGAATGGCCGGACCTGGGTTGAATCGCCGTTGAACCGCTCGGGGTTTCCAATCTTGGGTTCCGGAGCAGCGGCTGCAATGACCGGGGCAGGTAACTCGGGGGCAGGGCTGGTGGGCAGACTGGCTGGGGTAAGGTTGGTGAGGAGTTGAATGATCATGGCGAGTTGTTGTTGCTGCTGCTGGAACTGCTGCTCATGCTCATCGGTCTCCATGTCGGGGAAAGTGTGCGCTGAGTCCATAATGGTCAGATCGTACTGTCACGGTTCAGACAGACGACCAGAGGACCACAATTGCGTCACACCAGAAAGTTTATTAAACTTAAGGGAAAAGGGAAGTAGGGAGTGAATGAAGGCTCCAGGGGTAACAGGGATCCCGTCCAATGTGCTGGGTCTGTGCCCCTCCCAGTGGCAGCGATGCGTCCTATGAAGCCGGTGGTGGGTGGTCCAGAAGTCCTGGGGGGGGGAGACACAGACACAACAGGGCGGAATGAAACAAGGCAGCAGTACAGTTCAAGGGAAATCCAAAATACGTAGTAGCAAGGCAGAAGGCTGGTCAGAGTTACCGGGATTGAAGAGTAGTCAGGAGTCGTAATGGCAGAAGCAGGTCTGGATCTCCTGAGGCAGAAGAGTATCCAAAAAAACAGGCAGGTCCGGGGTCACAAAACCAGGGTGAGCCAGAAGCGCGAGCAAACAGGTTCCGGGTGTGAGCTTTGCAGACGATCTGACACCGGAGAGCTGAAAGACAGGGCCTTAAATACTGGGAGAGGTAGTGGGTAATGCAGCGCAGCTGGCAGAGTAATTAGAGCAGAGCAGAGCAGGGACAGGTGGAGCTAGTTAGGCTGAGTAGAGAGAGTGGTGAGCAGAGTGGAAGAAAATTAAGGTGGTAACCCGGTGGAGTGAGAGGCCCATGACATCATCACTCCCCCTAATTGGGAGGGGACCAGAGACAATGACTCGATGCCGACACATCTTTCTTGCTAATTTACACGCTGAAGCTATGTTGCACTTGGTGACATTTGACTGTTTCATCCTAACATCATTGGCCCCAACATGGATAACAATATCCCTATACTCTCTACACTCGCCAGTTTTAGCCTTAGCCAGCACACTCTTCAGATTAGCCTTTATGTCAGTAGCCCGGCCCCCTGGTAAACAGTGTATGATCGCTGGATGATTATTTTTAAGTCTAATATTGCGGGTAATGGAGTTGCCAATGACTAGGGTTTTCAATTTGTCCGAGCTAATGGTTGGAGGCTTCGGTGGCTCAGACCCCGTAACGGCTGGAGGAGAGACCTGAGAAGGATCGGCCTCTGACTCAGACTCGTTGCTTAATAGGAAGAACCGGTTGCAAGTTTGTCAGCTGAATGAGCGACACCGGTTGAGCATGCCGACAGCATTTATTTCTAGAAGCCTTGAGAAATGGTCCAGCTGCGGTGACTGTGTGGGGGGATTTATACTACTATCTGTACTTACTGGTGGCACAGACGCTGTTTCATCCTTTCCTACACTTAAATTGCCCTTGTCTAACGATTGCATCTGAAGCTAGGCTTGCAATACGGCTGTCCTCACAGTAGGGTGATAGTTATCCTGTATATTATGAGTACAGAGACAGCAATTAGATGGCATAGTGTTCATTTTACTACTTAGCTTTTTCAGCTGGTGGAGAGCCTGGAGAACCATGTCCAGATGAAGCGTCCGGGGTGAAAAAGTTGAATGAAAAAAATAAAATAAAAAATTTGTAAATGTGTTAAATGCAGAGTTTGGATTAAACAGTTATTAAAAGTAAAAAACAAGAAGTTTGGCATGTAGCCAAGTAGCAACAAACACGGCGACATGTAACCTAATTAAATCGTTATGGAGCGGAGTGCAGACCAAGTTCCCACATATGCTGAGCACTTGCTGGCTGCTTTTCCTTCACTCTGCGGTCCGACTCATCCCAAACCATCTCAATTTGTTTGAGGTTGGGGGATTGTGGAGGCCAGGTCATCTGATGCAGCACTCCATCACTCTCCTTCTTGGTCAAATAGCCCTTACACAGTCTGGAGGTGTGTTGGGTCATTGTCCTGTTGAAAAACAAATGATAGTCCCATTAAGCCAAAACCAGATGGGATGGCGTATCGCTGCAGAATGCTGTGGTAGCCATGCTGGTTAAGTGTGCCTTGAATTCTAAATAAATCTCAGGCAGTGTCACCAGCAAAGCATCCCCACACCATAACACCTCCTCCTCCTTCCTTTACGGTGGGAAATACACATCCGTTCACCCACACCGCGTCTAACAAAGACATGGCGGTTGGACTCCAGACCAAAGGACACATTTCCACCGGTCTAATGTCCATTGCTCGTGTTTCATGGCCCAAGCAAGTCTCTTCTTTTTCTTCTTATTGGTGTCCTTTAGCAGTGGTTTCTTTTCAGCAATTCGACCATGAAGGCCTGATTCACACAGTCTCCTCTGAACAGTTGATGTTGATGTGTCTGTTACTTGAACTCTGTGAAGCATTTATTTGGGCTGCAATTTCTGAGGCTGGTAACTCTATTGAACTTATCCTCTGCAGCAGAGGTAACTGTGGGTCTTCCATTCCTGTGGCGGTCCACATGAGAGCCAGTTTCATCATAGCGCTTGATGGTTTTTGTGATTGCACTTTAATAAACTTGAAAAATTCTTGAAATGTTCTGTATTGACTGACCTTCATGTCTTAAAGTAATGATGGACTGTCGTTTGTCTTTGCTTATTTGAGCTGTTCTTACCATAATATGGACTTGGTCTTTTACCAAATAGGGCTCTCTTCTGTATACCCCCCTACCTTGTCACAAGGCAACTGATTGGCTCAAACGCATTAAGGAAAGAACTTCCACAAATTAACTTTTAAGAAGGCACACCTGTTAATTGAAATGGATTACAGGTTGTTACGAACCCTGTGGCTTTAAAAGTCTAGGGTGGATGGAAAAGAGACGCATAACATAACTCATGCTAATTAGAATATTGCCAACGAACAGTGAGAACAAAATACGCCGACAACCAAAAAGCTACCGTCAAACACAAAAATGTTTATTATAAATACACGGTAAAGGTTTTGGGAAAAGGGGATGAGCAGGACCCAAGGAATTAACCAATAATGTCAAAAACCCCTAAACTGATCTTCCCTGCCTCAAGAACCGCTAAGCTTACTACTAACTACACAAAAATACAGTGGGTGGTCCGCTCAGGTCTAACTAGTGTTTTTAGACAACGTTTTCCTACGGGTAGTGTATGCCCAATGGCGATTTGCTGAAACTCCCCTTTTCCCAGGAACAAACATACATATGGAGATATGGAGTAAACAGCAAATAAGTGCGTACACAAAAAACAAGACACCGCAGTATCCATACCCACAAACAAAAATAGTCTACTGTCAGGAGGTACACATGACTCCTGGGAGGTACAGCGTCTACCCGAAGGTTTATCGCTCAATCCCCCGCCCGATGAGGTGGTAATTTAGTCACACGCGTCTTTGAAAATGCGTGCGCCAAATCGAGGTAGTCGGGGGGAATGCGCACGGTGGAGGTACCGTCTGGACTTTTCACCATGGATGCACCAACGGAAACATATAGACACCTACCCTGACACTCTCGCGACCACCCCATGAGAGCCCTCTGCGGCCATGAGAAGGTTGGGTTGTGGAGTGCTAGCCAATGGATACCACAGGGAAAGCAGGAGACTCAATAATTGAAAAAATAACCTGCTCATAATGTGTCTCCTGGGTGATCATGGTGACGGTTATAGTGACTTCCGTAACAAACCCGGACCCTAATGGTCGACTATCGAGGGCTCTGATGGGGAGTGGAATGGATAGGGGAACCAATGAAATGCCTTGATGGTGTGCGAATGCCCTGTCCATAATGTTCCCAGCTGCGCCTGAATCGACTAGCGCCTTGCACTGGGGAACTACCATGTGATCGGGAAAGTGGATAGGTAGGGTACAGTGCGCAGCAGAGGGCGCGATACCTGGGGTGATGCGTGAGTGCCCTGCCTGCCGCCTCCAGGCCCAAAAGAACGTTGACTACGACGTGTGGTGTACTGTCCCTTCGTGCCACCAGAGTGGCACGGTCGCTGTCCTCCTCTGCTCTCTCGGCCGGCGGCTCCACCCAGCTCCATCGGCTCAGGATCCGAGTCGTCCGGGGTGGAAACGGGCAGACCCCTACCAGGACGTCCTCTGGCTGCCAGAAGATTGCCAAACGAATGCCATGTCCACCAGTTTATTGAAGGACAACATGGTGTACCGGCAGGCTTGCTCCCGTCGGACGTCCTCCCGCAGATGGCACCGGAAATGGTCGATCAGGGCCCGCTCATTCCACCCGGACCCCGCTGCCAGCGTCCGAAACTCCAACGCAAAGTCCTGTGCGGTCTTCGTCCCCTGCCTCAGGTGGACCAGCCGCTCGCCCACCTCTCGACCCTCGGGTGGGTGATCGAAGACCGCCTGAAAGAGGCGAGCGAACTCCCCGTGGACCTCAAACGCGGCTTCCCCTTGGTTCCACACCGCGTTGGCCCACTCCAGGGCTTTTCCCACAGAGGCAGGAAACGAGAACGGATACCTTCTCCCGCTCCGATGGCGCCGGCCTGATGCTGGAGAAGTACAACTCCATTTGGAGGAGGAATCCCTGGCACAGCGCCGTCGTCTCATCAAACGCCCGTGGTCGGGATATCTGGATCCCTCCGGGTGCTGGGGTGTAGGTGGCTGGATCCGGTTGGCCAGCTGATCTCGACAGATCGGGTCCTCTTCTCTCCAAGCTGGCCAGCATCGTGGAATGCTTTTGGACCCGTGCCACGACTCAAGGCATGCGCTCTTCTCCCGCTGACTCCATAGCGGGTGGGTGATTCTGTGATGAGTGTATTGGCTTGGCAGGACAAAATAGTCGTGGCCGACTGGTGTGGAGGTAAGACATTTTAACAACATCTGATAAAAAATGTAGGAAATGCAGCTTGCTTTGTTCTGTTCAATCTAGGCTTGTTAGCCAGCCAAGTTATTTGTGCATTCTTACATGATCAGTAAATACATGCATGCAGTGTCAGTTTACCTAACGTTAGCTATTTTTCTTCTTGTCACTTTCCCCTCCCTAGGTGATAACTTGATCAAGCCTATCAATATACTAAACTGTTTACAAACTGTGCACATTAACAAAGGTAGTTGTGGTTCTCAGCAACTTGAACCAGCACTGAAATTAGAGCAGTGAGGTTAATTTCTCCTCCCTAGGCCGTATGTTTCTGTTCTGTTCGCCTCAGGTTGAAGCACATCCCACCCTATCACCCAGACATATGTAAAGAACTTGGGGACCTCCCATCCACCAGCAAAATCACTGTATCCCAGGAGTTTAGTCAGGAGTGTATTCAGCAGTGTACAACGTCACTGTTAAAAGTAGATCATACAATATTCTCTAGCATGCAGAATTGTCAGCTCATTGTAACATATGACGCTCATTCTAAAATACAGACGTGGGTGTTTTCTGCCCCAGGGTACTGCACTCTGTGCAAGTTTTTATTCCTGCCCACCAAACACCATGTTCAACTATTCATTGTCTACTATTTAGACCACAATTAGTTGAATGAGGTGTACTGAACAAGCTTTTGAATGTTAATCTCCTTGATGTCCCTCACTTGGGGATGCTAAACTGTTTTCTATTCTAGTCAACCCTTCTAATCTATTGTAGTTGTATTGCATCATATCACCTATCATTTAGTTATCAATGCGTAAGGTAAATATAAAACCAAGCTATCGTGAACATCAGTGTAATTTAATAATATGCATGGGTGTTATAGTTGTAGGAATTTATCACAGCGCAAACCTGCTCATTGGAAATAAAACACCAGCAGTCCTAATGCAATGCAATATTAGCTTCACATTGAAACACCACTAGTCTGGCTATTTATCAGTAAGCAAAATAGCTTATTTCACTATTTCAAAAAAAATGTTTTGCTTCAGCCTCTAAAATGCTTACCTGTCATACGTCCCCAACGATGTAGCAGCAGACCAAGCAATTTGCGATAGGAGGTCCCCACGTAAAATGATTCTGGTCGTTGTCAGCTTAATTCAGGTACTGAGAAAATTGGTTCTGTTACTTGTTTACTTGTTATTCGTGTTAAATATTTCCATTCTGGGATAGTTGTTCACTGAATTTCTAGCACTAGTTGCTCACACTGCTACATTGGCAACAATGTAAACAGACGTAGCTAGCTAGCATAAAAGCTAGCTTTGGTGACGCTGGCTGCGTGATGATGCAGTTTCCTATTTAGCTTAAAGGTCACTTCGAAGTACGTTTCAAATTTAGCTGATTTTAAGCACTCTGTGTTTTCCTATACTAAACGGTATGCTCTCTCAGGTGTTCTTGGAAGATCACCCTTGAAAGAACGGGAGAACGCAAGTATGCAATTTGGAACACAGACAATGTTTTAAACCCGTCTTTACTATTTAAATGCAATCATGTAATTTGCATGTCATGATCGGTCATGTGAGTTGGTTACCATCGTCAAGTGCTAGCCAAGAAGCCATAAGCCTAGTCATTAAAAAAATCTAATCTATCACCATCTGTTTCAAAACACTTAAAAAGTATAGCTTAACTTGTGACAACAGTACTGAAGAGACATAGCAAGAGGCATATCAAACCTAATTTGTCACTTTCCATGGAACCAAAAGTTGTAAATGTTTTTTTTGTTAAAGTTAGCTAGCTAGCAGCCAGTGGTAGAGAACATGCTAGCTAAGCTAGCTAACTTACTCATATATTCTGCAAACACAACACATGTTGCCTCCTGAGTGGCGCAGCGATCTAAGGCAGTACTTGAGGTGTCACTACAGATCCGGGTACGATCATGGGATGTGTCGCGACCGGGAGACTCATGAGGCGACGCACAATTGGCCCAGCATCGTCTGGGTTAGGGGAGGGTTTGGCCGGCCGGGATGTCCTTGTCCCATCGCGCTCTAGCGACTCCTGTGGCGGGCCGGGCGCATGCACGCTGACACGGTCGCCAGTTGTACGGTGTTTCCTCTGACACATTGGTGCGGCTGGCTTCCGGGATAAGCGGGCAGTGTGTCAAGAAGCAGTGCGGCATGGCAGGGTCATGTTTCGGAGGACGCATGGCTCTCGACTCCGTACGGGAGTTGCAGCGATGGGACAAGACTGTAATGATCAATTGGATATCATGAAATTGGGGTAAAAAAATAAAATAAAAAAACACATTAAAAATTAACAATGCTACCGCTTAACATGTTCATATAAAAATGTGTTGTAGTTTTAGTATGTTTCTCTGACTCCTTACCTGTAAAAAAAACTAGCTAGCTAGACTGCCTGGCACCCATTTCCTCAACTGTCAACTGTTGCTATGGTGACCAAGATGTCACATGACCGTTCCTCTTCTTGTTATAAATGGTAAAGTAGAATTTAAAACACTTTTTTTTATCAATCAAAAACTAGGTAGCTATATACAAAATGATGTGTACTCACCTCCACACGCACTTTATCTCCTCCAGCCGTTTTACTATCTGATATGGGCCTAGGAATATCAAAATCCTGCATGATTCGTGCTGGAACTGGTCCTGCAGGAATTGCCATATCCTGCAGGAATATCAAAAATCCTGCAGGATTTGGTTGTGCAGGATTTGTGCTGGGATTTACTTGGTCCTGCAGGAATTACCATATCCTGCAGGAATATCAAAATCCTGCAGGTTTCGGTCCTGCAGGATTCCTGCAGAAATTGTCATGTTTGTGCAGGATTTTCAACATTTCTGCAGGACAAGTCATACAGGAGTCCTGCAGAAGTATCAGGTACTTTTTCTGCAGGATTTTGTCAACCCTACAGGATTCCTGCAGGACACCTGTACAATTCCTTCAAAAAAGGTTGAATTCCTGTAGGATTCTTGTAGGACTTTTTTGTAAGGGTTTGTACACTAATCTTCCAACATTACCACATCTGGAAGGAAGGACAGGTAGAAACGCATCCTACCACAAATCCAACTGCCTTGTAGGCTATGTCTTTTGGCACCCTGCTGAAAACAATGATATAGACTCCATAATCTGCTCTAGGCAAATCCTATCTAATTGTGTTTTTTGAAGGACTACAAGGCCCGAAGGACAGATCTGTACATCTGGAGGCAAGGACAGGTATAAACACATGTTGGGTCACCGCAGGTTGATGGAGGGCCAACTAGGTTTGTACTGGAACAGGTCTACAAGTCATCAAACCACTAATATCCTGCCATATTAGCATTACTATACCCAATCAGGGAGGAGAGTCAGTAAGAACTAAATCCCACATTAATCAGGCGCTATGTGATTTAGTGGCTCTCATTATACGCCAGGTGCGATTTGACTGAAACGTGGCGCCAAGTGAGAGCTTCCGATCCAAATATTGTTACATAATTATATTTTCCCCTCTTCGTCTCCAGACGACTATGAACTCATCTGTCTCAATGTGAGTATTTCATTATGGGGTAGTGGTCGACAGCGCTTTGACCAAGGGTCAAACAAAAATCACACATGTCAGAACACATAGCGCAACTCTCGCTCAAATTGAAAATCGTACTTTAATGTATTTATTTTTTATTAAAAAACATGAATGTGTTGGCCAGGCCAAGCGGGGGATAGTTACTTCTTGTCTTCTGACAAATATTATAATACATTTCATGGGAATGAATCTGCCCTCTCTGGCAAGGAACCACTGTTACCATTGCCTTTCACCCTTTTTGACCTTCTTTCTGCAATGATTCCATCAACCCATAGGCATCAATTGACCGAATCCAGGTCACGGCAACAATGTGACCAGCTGAGTCAACTTTTTTAGCCTGCGTTACAAGCTCTATCTTACTACAGTCTTTAATACTACAGTGCCTTTATATTGTGTCATATTTCATGCTTGGCGCATGTGGTTCCCACATGTGATCATACCATCTTGATGTCTGGTTCTATAGATTGTCCAGGTCCATCTGGGAAGTGGCCTGTAAACTAAACACGTGACAATGCTAAAATGGGTTTACTATTTTCAAATCCTGCTGAGGAAATTGATTTTGCACTTTCAAAAAATGAAATTGAACTGCATTGTGTCAGAGCCAAAGGCCTATATATCAAAGTAACGTTTGAGAGGGCAAAGCTCACTGTAAAAAGGGCTACCCATGCTGGAAAACAAATCTCTAACATTTTTTGGTAGAGGCCCTGTAAATCATGTCGACTCCCGCGGTGGGAGAGGTGGATAATGGGAATACCAGAGGGCTCTCACTTAGTGGGTCAATGGAGGGAGAACCTCCTGTGTTCAAGGGGAGAGACAGAGCCTGAGAGACACACATCATGAGAGGGTGAGAGAGGATTCTCACAGACATACAAGTGGGAGAAAAATGGAAATACATAGACGCGGATGTAGAAGAAGCTGTGGAGGTGAAACATGAGCATGTGGAGCAATTACAGCAGCAGGCTGGAGCTCTTAGCTTGTATGTGGGCTAGAAGGGTTGCTGGCTCAGGCTGCCTCCCCATCCCTATCCCATTGCCAAGCTGTCCACTGGCCAAGCCACTTCCCCCACCACTCAGCTTGCCTAAGAAACCAAGAGGCCCTGCACAGGCAGGCGGGGTCCCTGCTCCAGCTCCACACACATTGTAGAATAGACCCTTGTAGAAAAAACTAGCACCCCGTTTCCAACTATGATCTATTAACTCACATCCTGGGAGGACTGGGAGGAGGGCGGGAGGGAGAGCTAACATGGAGCATGCTGCATGCATCAGTGGTGCTGGGAGGGGTCAGGGTAGGGGTTGTTGATATTGTTTGACTGAGGGGACCTCTAGAAGGCATAAATAGCTGAGGGAAGCGTTCAGGTCTCGCAGTCCCTTCTCACGACAGCCCAGGCACAGGAGATGTCCTCCACTCCTCTGCAGCTCTTCTCTCTACACATCACTCCTCAACTTCAACGGAAACCTCATCTGTATCTGCAAACTCAGTAAGTACCTACTCTCTCTCTCTTCTCAATGACTTACTGAATGTCAAATTGACGTTTGTGTAGTGAGGATCTGACAAGCATGCATGCAATGAGTAGGTGTTATGTGTGGAAGGCAAAATATATATTTTTACTCATCTTAATGCAGTGAACAAGTGTTCTATGATGTCCCTAATCATATTAGCTTGTCAGAGACTTGATGCTGCCTACTGTATATATTACTAGACTTTGATTGTCAGTAGATTAACTGTGCATGTTCATACTCAAGTACAATAATAATGAATGAAGACAAATGATTGTAGAAAGAATGCAGATCATAGATAGACTGCAAACACCTTAATATTTTCTCAGTGCAGTTATTTATATATACATCTAAGTTGATTTCAAGTCTGCATCTGACCTGGTTCCCATTTAACGCTGTCTGTCATTGTTGCACTGGGTTTAGGCTACATGTGAGTTTCAGTCTGGTGCTGTGGAAAAGTTTTGAGGCTAAAATTCTTTCCTCCTTAATCATATGGCCCACTTACTTTAAACCAACACAGAGAGTGTGTGTTTGGTTACCCATTTAAGTGGTGCAGATCAGAACCTGAAATTCCCCCTATTCCCCTCTCTCTTTTCCAACCTCAGTAACAAGCATGGAAAGAGTGATGAACATGTGCAGCACTAGCAGTTTGGTGCACTGGCTAGCCAGCCTGACCCTGACCTTGACCCTGCTAGGGAGTGTCCATCCCATGCCTGTGACCGTAGACCCGGTGTGCACGGCGGACGCCACTGCCAAGTACAGCCTGACATTTTCAGGAAAGTGGAGCCAGACCGTCTTCCCCAAGCAGCACCCCATCTATCGCACCCCTGCCCAGTGGTCCCCACTCATTGGTAAGTCAAATACTCTTATTAGCTTGTGCTCCTGCAGAGGTGATGTAACTCCCCTTGTGTTCCTATACTGTAATAGATTCCTATAGTCATGAATAAAACATGGTATGACAAAAAACTATACACTCTTAGAAAAATGGTTCCAAAAGGTCCCCATAGGAGAACCCTTTTTGCTTCCAGTTAGAACACTTTAGGGTTCATGTAGAAGAAAGGGTTCTACATGGAACCCAAAAGGGATCTACCTTCAACCAAAAAGTGTTCTTCAAAGGGTTATCCTATGGGGACAGCCAAAGTACCCTTTAAGGTTCTAAATAGCACCTTTTTGTCTAAAAGTGTAGACATCTGGTAAATGTATGGTGGTAGACGTACACCTGGTTAATGTATGGTAGGAGACATACATTGCAGATTTCCCCTTTCCCCTACAATTTAAAACCCTTTGAGCACATGGAAAAGTGCTATATGAATCCAATTAATTGCCATTACTATTAGGTTACAGTGTGCCTGACACGTAGACCCATCAAAAATACTGTACATTCTGAGCAGCCAATTAAGAGCTAGACAAACATGAGGAAAGAATGTAATATATTGCAATGTGTGATTCCTCCATTCCAGGGGTGACCCACAGTTCAGACTATCATCTGGCAGCGAAATGAGTTTGCCAGCAACGGGGTAAGGGAGTTAGTTCTCTGAGAAGGGTGAGGCCTGAACTCTGATGAAGGAGGTGGAGGCGGCTGGGGAAAACATCCAGAGTGTCTACAGGCTGTTCTCCACTCCAGCCGTGGCTGGGGGAACGGGCCAGATGACCTCAGAGTTCGATGTCTTCGCAAGGCACTCTTTCGTAAGTTTCTCAACCTTCACACAGAATTCAATATCTATCTAAAATACATCTCACAATATCTATCTAATATACCTTTCTCAATGTCTATCTATCTAATATTCATTTCTCAATGTGCACCTGTTTACTTGAAGAACCTTTCTCAAGGTTTGTCTTTTCGAGACTATGCCAGAAATTAAGTATACTGGCATAGAGAGATTACTCTTACATCTCTCATATGGAGAGTCTGCATTTGGGACCAGTTACAGTTTCTTATTATTGCCCTCCAGTTATCCAATAAAAGACGCATAACTATGTCAGCAAAGAAAACTCTTACTGTTGGAACGCTGTGTTGGAACTTTAGTTGAGGAAAGCTCTGGAAAGACAAGAGCAAGGATTAATGCAGTGTAGATTGAGATTGCTGATCTTTCAACTTTCTGCACCAAATTTGGACTCCTAGAAACGTCAACATAACCCATACTACTCCTCTCTCTCTCCCCAGCTGTCCTTCGTAGTGAGGATAGTTCCCAGCCCAGACTGGTTCCTGGGAGTGGACAGCTTTAACCTTAGTGAGGGAGACCATTGGAAGGAGAGCATTACACTGGAGCTGTACCCATATGATGCAGGCACTGACAGTAGCTTCACCTTTTCCTCTCCCAACTTTGAGACCATTCCTCAGGCCAAAGTCACAGAGGTAAATCTAAAAGAACCCATGGTTCATCATCATGTTGGTACTGTATGATAGTGATACTATCAGCTTCGGTAATCAATACCAGAAGTGATTTTGACAACTCAACTTGATTTTGTCCTTTCCAGATAACATCATCTTCTCCAAGCCATCCTGCCAACTCCTTCTATTACCCCCGTCTGAAGAATCTGCCCCCCATGGGCAAGGTCACCCTGACAAAGATCAAGAGCAACCAGATCTTCAGCCTAACCATGGAGCCCACCCAGTTCAACCAGACTGGCAAGTAAGAAACAAATAAAGTGAAAATGCATAACTAATATCTATTGGATATCTTCCAATCCTACCCCTCTGTCATCTGGCAAAACATAAAGAGGAAATCGGAGGAAATCTGTAGGAAATCAGATCCATTGTGCAACAGCATTGAGATG
The DNA here is from genome assembly GCF_964263955.1 of Coregonus lavaretus. Taxonomy (NCBI): domain Eukaryota; kingdom Metazoa; phylum Chordata; class Actinopteri; order Salmoniformes; family Salmonidae; genus Coregonus; species Coregonus lavaretus. Next base: position 3,838,555 of record NC_140019.1, read on the forward strand.
GAGTCAGCAAGAGCTGCTCCTCTGAGCCCATGGGAGTGTTTGTAATGGAACCAAAATAAGATGTCAAATAAGATGTCAACTCCAGCCTTGCTTTTATTTCCATCTTCCATCCTTGTGCTTTTCTAATTATCCTAAAAGCCTAAATCTGTGATAAATATCAACATTTTACAAGGTCATTGTCAGAATGCGACGTGAATGCGGTAGGCGAAGTCAAACGCAGGACACCGAGCTACTGGAAACGATACTTTACTAACAAAGTAACCAGAATACAAAACAACCTCCAAACAGGGAGGGGAATACCCGCACACTAGCAACTGCCGACAATGACGAGAACAATCACACACAACACACAATGAACGACAGAGGGTTAAATAGGGAATACAATACAACATAATAGGAAACAGGTGTACACAATCAAGACAAAACAAGTCAAACACAGAAACATAGATCGGTGGCAGCTAGTACTCCGGGGACGACGAACGCCGAAGCCTGCCCGAGCAAGGAGGAGGAGCAGCCTCGGCTGATTCCGTGACAGTACTCCCCACCCTAGACGCGCGGCCCCAGCCGTGCGCCGACCCCGGCCTCGGGGACGGCCAGGAGGACGCGGAGCAGAGCGAGTCGGATGTCGACGGTGGAAGTCCCTCAACATGGAGGGATCTAGGATGTCCTTCCTGGGGACCCAGCACCGTTCCTCCGGACCGTACCCCTCCCACAGAGATACTGCAGGCCCCCCATCCGATGCCTCGAATCCAAGATGGAACGGACTGAGTACGCCGGAGCCCCCTCGATGTCCAACGGGGGCGGAGGAGCCTCTCGTACCTCACTCTCCTGGAGTGGACCAGCCACTACCGGCCTGAGGAGAGACACATGGAACGAGGGGTTAATGCAGTAATTAATGGGCAGTTGTAACCTATAGCATACCTCGTTCAATCTCCTCAGGACTTTAAATGGCCCCACAAACCGCCGACCCAGATTCCGGCAGGGCAGGCGAAGGGGCAGGTTTCGGGGTGAGAGCCAGACCCGATCTCCCGGTGCATACACCGGAGCCTCACTGCGGTGGCGATCGGCGCTCGCCTTTTGCCGCCTGATAACCCGCTGCAGATGGACATGCGCAGCGTTCCAAGTTTCTTCCGAGCGCCGAAACCACTCGTCCACCGCAGGGGCTTCGGTCTGGCTCTGATGCCAAGGTGCCAGAACCGGCTGATAACCTAGCACACACTGGAAAGGCGTAAGGTTAGTGGACGAATGGCGGAGTGAGTTTTGGGCTATCTCTGCCCAGGGAATATATCCCGACCACTCCTCTTGCCGGTCCTGGCAATAAGACCTCAGAAACCTACTCACATCCTGGTTCACTCTCTCCACCTGCCCATTACTCTCGGGGTGAAAACCTGAGGTAAGGCTAATCGAGACCCCCAGACGTTCCATAAACGCCCTCCAGACTCTAGAGGTGAACTGGGGACCCCGATCAGACACTATATCCTCAGGCACCCCATAGTGCAGGAAGACGTGTGTAAACAGGGCCTCAGCAGTTTGTAGGGCAGTAGGGAGACCTGGCAGGGGAATGAGACGGCAGGCTTTAGAAAACCGATCCACAACGACCAAGATCGTAGTGTTCCCCTGGGAGGGGGGAGGGTCCGTGACAAAATCCACCGATAGGTGACACCACGGCCGTTGTGGAACGGGTAGGGGTTGTAACTTCCCCCTGGGCAGGTGTCTAGGTGCCTTACACCGGGCGCACACCGAGCAGGAGGAAACATAAACCCTCACGTCCTTCGCTAAAGTTGGCCACCAGTACTTCCCACTAAGGCAGTGCACTGTCCGACCAATACCCGGATGACCAGAGGAGGGTGACGTGTGAGCCCAGTATATCAAACGATCGCGAACCTCGAGCGGCACGTACCTCCGACCCTCTGGACACTGTGGAGGAGTAGGATCGGAACGTAACGCCCGCTCGATTTCCGCATCAACCTCCCACACCACCGGTGCCACCAGACAAGACTCCGGGAGTATGGGAGTGGGCTCAATGGACCTTTCCTCTGTGTCATATAGTCGGGACAGGGCGTCTGCCTTAGCGTTTTGGGACCCTGGTCTATATGTGAGCTTAAATACAAAGCGGGAGAGACACATAGACCACCTTGCCTGGCGAGGGTTCAGCCTCCTCGCTGCCCGGATGTACTCCAGGTTACGATGGTCAGTCAGAATGAGAAAAGGGTGTTTAGCCCCCTCAAGCCAATGTCTCCACACCTTCAGGGCCTGAACCACAGCTAGCAGCTCCCTGTCCCACACGTCATAATTGCGCTCCGCCGGACTGAGCTTCTTAGAATAGAAAGCACAGGGGCGGAGTTTCGGTAGCGTACCCGAGCGCTGAGACAGCACAGCGCCGATCCCAGCCTCGGAAGCGTCCACCTCCACCTGGAATGCCAAAGAGGGATCCGGATGCGCCAGCACCGGAGCCGAGGTAAACAGGTCCTTCAGACGTTTAAATGCCCTGTCCGCCTCAGCTGACCACTGCAGGCGCACCGGACCCCCCTTTAGCAGAGAGGTAATGGGAGCTGCTACCTGTCCAAAGCCCCGGATAAACCTCCGGTAGTAATTGGCAAAACCCAAGAAGCGCTGCACCTCCTTTACCGTGGTGGGAGTCTGCCAATTACGCACAGCAGAAACGCGGTCAATCTCCATCTCTACCCCTGACGCGGACAACCGATGTCCCAGGAAAGAGATGGACTCCTGGAAGAACAGACATTTCTCCGCCTTCGCATACAGGTCATGCTCCAACAGTCTACCAAGCACTCGACGCACCAGGGACACATGCTTGGCTCGTGTAGCGGAGTATATTAGAATGTCATCAATATATACCACAACACCCTGTCCATGCAAGTCCCGGAAAATCTCGTCCACAAATGATTGGAAGACTGAAGGAGCATTCATTAAACCGTATGGCATGACGAGGTACTCATAGTGACCCGAGGTGGTACTGAATGCTGTCTTCCACTCATCTCCCTCCCTAATGCGCACCAGGTTGTACGCACTCCTGAGATCCAATATTGTAAAGAATCGCGCCCCGTGTAATGACTCTGTCATACTAGCAATCAGAGGGAGAGGATAGCTGTATTTAATGGTGATCTGATTTAGACCACGGTAATCAATACACGGGCGTAACCCCCCATCCTTCTTCTTCACAAAAAAGAAACTTGAGGACGCAGGGGAAGTGGACGGCCGTATGTAACCCTGTCTCAGAGATTCGGTGACGTAGGTCTCCATAGCGGCCGTCTCCTCCTGAGACAGAGGATACACGTGACTACGTGGAAGCGCAGCGCCTACTTGGAGGTCTATCGCACAATCCCCCTGTCGATGAGGTGGTAATTGAGTCGCCTTCTTCTTACTGAAGGCGAGTGCCAAATCGGCATACTCAGGTGGAATGTGCAAGGTGGGAACTTGGTTCGGGCTTTCCACCGTCGTTGCCCCTACAGAAACGCCTACACACCGCCCAGTACACTGATCAGACCATCCCTTGAGAGCTCTCTGCTGCCATGAAATGTTGGGGTCATGAGATGTTAACCAGGGAAGCCCCAACACCACGGGAAACGCAGGAGAATCAATCAAATACAAACGTAATATCTCCTCATGACCCTCCTGCGTTTTCATCCGGAGAGGCGGCGTGACCTCCCTAATCAATCCTGACCCCAAAGGGCGGCTATCTAGGGCATGAATAGGGAAGGGCACATCAACAGGTACGATAGGAATCCCTAACTTATAGGTGAACTGGCGATCGATAAAATTCCCAGCTGCGCCTGAATCTACTAGCAACTTATACTGGGAGTGAGGAGAAACCTCGGGAAACACCACTTTAATACACATATGATCAACAGAGAGCTCTGGGTTAGTTGGGTGCCTACTCACCTGGAATGACTCATCAGTGCTTTGCCCACTGCCTCGATTCCTAGGAGACCCTCACAGCACCGACCAGCAGTGTGTCCTCTGCGGCCACAGTTGGTGCAGGGGACGGCCTCCCTCCTGGTCTCCCTAGCACCAGCACCCCCGAGCTCCATAGGGGTCGGCTCGGAAGTGCTGGGGGATGGAATGGACGGCCCCGAATCCGGACGTCCGCGGGTAGCCAACAGGGTATCCAGGCGAATCGACATGTCCACCAGTTGATCAAAGCTGAGGTTGGTGTCCCTGCAGGCCAATTTCCGACGCACGTCCTCCCTCAGGCTACATCTATAGTGGTCGATGAGGGCCCTCTCATTCCATCCCGTGTTGGCAGCCAGCGTCCGGAAGTCCAGTGCGAACTCCTGCGCGCTCCTCCTCCCCTGTCTAAGGTGGAATAGACGCTCACCCGCCATCCAGACTTAAACCGCAGTATAGCCACATTAGCCAGGAATGTACCGCTATGTAAGAGCTTTCGATACACAAAAGCATACACCTTCCTAATATTGAGTTGCAGCCCCCCCCCCCCCCCCGTCAATATTTTGTCTTGCCCATTCACCCTCTGAATTGCACACATACACAATCCATGTCCAATTGTATCAAGACTTAAAAATCCTTCTTTAACTTGTTTCCTCCCCTTCATCAACACTTATTGCAGAGGATTTAACAAGTGGCATCAATAAGGGATCATAGCTTCCACAAGGATTTACTTGGACAGTCTATGTCATGGAAAGAGCAGGTGTTCTTGATGTTTTGTATACTCAGTGTATATTTAATAGAGTTTCCTTAAATGTTATAATTTACTTTGGCATGTACATAGAAATTAATTGGGATTGGGAAACCTTATAAATTCTACACAATTTTAAAATATAATGTTTTCTCCAGTATTACAGCTATATTCTACATAACACTTGGAAATATTATATAAATATTTTGTCTTTTTTTCAGCAAATTAACTTCAAGTTTTTGTATCAGCCAATAGATCAAGTCTTCCCCTTTCATATGAAATGGTGTTGGGTGGCTTAGCTGAATCAGTCCTTTTAACCTATGCCTGAGGGCATATCCGTGCGTGGCATGCTATAACTCTAACAGACCACCACACAGACAGAGGGGCCCTAGAGCTTGACTGGAGGAAGGCTCACTGAAATCATATCACCCCTTACTGCTTGTTGCATGCTCAAGTGTTACAGGTCTCTTGTATCTGGTCTCTTGCAATTCAAGTGTTTGCTAAAATAATGTCTTAATGGATATTGCTAACAGAGGTGTCCTTCCCACTAGATTCCACTCCTCTGGACTGCGAGGTGTCTGTATGGTCACCCTGGGGCCTGTGCAAAGGCAAATGCGGAGACTCAGATGTGCGCAACAGAACGCGCTACATCCACCTACAACCAGCTAACAATGGGGTAGTCTGCCCCCCACTGGAAGAGGAGAAGAAATGCATCCCTGACAACTGCTTATGACTCGCCGGCAAGGGTAAGAAACAGAAAAGAAGAGGCCATGCAAGACGACTAAGACGACAAAAGATGCGTCCGTCATCTCCACTGGAGAAGCCCAAGCTGTAAAGATGGACCCTTTTCTCTCTGGGCCTCCTAGCGCATTCACTGGGAACAGCGGAGGGTGGTGAAGGGAGGAATGCTCATAGTAATGGCTGGAATAGATGGAATGGTATCAAACACTTGGAAACCATGTTTTTGATGCCGTTCCATTAACCCCATTCCGGAAATTACTATGAGCATGTCCTTCAATTTAAAGTGGCACCAGCCACCACTGACTGGGAAAGATTTATAAATGGGTCACAGACAGGCAATTATTGTGAAGCCAGAGGAATGAAGAGGTTGTCTTGAAACTATGCCCATAGGCCTAGTTCATCCTTGAAGTTGATGTTCCCCTACGTCATTGGGTTATCTGAGGTAGCTAGTCATTAGTGTGCAAATGGAGAATTTGCACATTAAGTTATATATGATAAGGCAGTCAACCCCAAGAGTTGCCAAAACAGAGAACAGGGAAATAATGGTGCTTCAATGGATCCATTACTTGCAATAGACGAGATTGGAGTTCAGAATTGCATTGTAAGATGCAGTTCAATTACAAGTACTTCCTAAACATTGTGCAGTGTGCTAAAAGTGCATTGAAGTGTTTACAGATAAAGCATTGTTTTCCATGATGATTTATTTACAGTTTTTCGACCTGTACTGTACAGTATTAAGCAGTAGAAATCTCATACTCGATTGTGCCATTGAGGTAATCAGAGAGAAGTTGCTAAATTAGTTTGTGTCTGTATGTAAGTCCAAAAAACTGTAAATACATGTAAGCCTGTCACGGAATCAGCCGAGGCTGCTCCTCCTCCTTGCTCGGGCAGGCTTCGGCGTTCGTCGTCCCCAGAGTACTAGCTGCCACCGATCTATGTTTCGGTGTTTGACTTGTTTTGTCCTGATTGTGTACACCTGTTCCCCATTATGTTGTATTGTATTCCCTATTTAACCCTCTGTCGTTCATTGTGTGTTGTGTGTTATTGTATTCGTCATCGGCAGTGTTTCGTGTGCGGGTTGTTTATCCTCCTTATGTGGAGATTGTTTTTCTTCTCTGGTTACTTTTGAGTAAAGTACATTTCCAGTAAGCTCTGTGTCCTGCGTTTGACTTCGCCTACCGCATTTCACCGTCGCACTCTGATAAAGCCTATTGTAATTGTATTTCTGATTGATGTAAAGCTAAAATATAACATACAATCAACAAAATAAATCATGCATACACCACAGCATAAAATAGGGCTATGAAACACACCGATCTCAAAGGAATGTCCCTGTCATGAAAAGCTTTGTTACTCATTGACATCATTTTCAATCTATGTCAAAGCTTTCATAAGTCATACCTTACATACACTACCAGTCAAAAGATTGGATACACCTACTCATTCAAAGGTTTTTCTTTATTTTTAAATTTTTTTACATTGTAGAATAATAGTGAAGATATCAAAAACGAAATAACACATATGGAATTGTGTAGTAAACAAATCAAAATATATTTCATATTTGAGATTCTTCAAATAGCCACCGTTTGCCTTGATGACACCTTTGCACACTCTTGGCATTCTCTCAACCATCTTCATGAGGTAGTCACCTGGAATGCATTTCAATTAATAGGTGTGCCTTGAAGATAGCCCTATTTGGTAAAAGACCAAGTCCATATTATGGCAAGAACAGCTCAAATAAGCAAAGAGAAACGACAGTCCATCATTACTTTAAAACATGAAGTTCAGTCAATACGGAAAATTTCAAGCACTTTGAACGTTTCTTCAAGTGCAGTCGTAAAAACCATCAAGTGCTATGATGAAACTGGCACTCTTGAGGACCGCCACAGGAATGGAAGACCCAGAGTTACCTCTGCTGCAGAGGATAAGTTCATTAGCATTACCAGCCTCAGAAATTGCAGCCCACATAAATGCTTCACAGAGTTCACGTCATAGACACATCTCAACATCAATTGTTCAGAGGGGACTGTGTAAATCAGGCCTTCATGGTCGGATTGCTGCAAAGAAACCACTACTAAAGGACACCAATAATAAGAAGAGACCTGCTTGGACCAAGAAACATGAGCAATGGACATTAGACCGGTGGAAATGTGTCCTTTGATCTGGAGTCCAAATTTGAGATTTTTGGTTCCAACCACCATGTCTTTTTGAGACGCGGTGTGGGTGAACGGATGATCTCTGCATGTGTATTTCCCACCGTAAAGCATGGAGGAGGAGGTGTTATGGTCTGGGGGTGCTTTGCTGGTGACACTGTCTGTGATTTATTTAGAATTCAAGACACACTTAACCAGCATGGCTACCACAGCATTCTGCAGCGATACGCCATCCCATCTGGTTTGGGCTTAGTGGGACTATCATTTGTTTTTCAACAGGACAATGACCCAACACACCTCCAGGCTGTGTAAGGGCTATTTTACCAAGAAGGAGAGTGATGGAGTGCTGCATCAGATAACCTGGCCTCCACAATCCCCCGACCTCAACCCAATTGAGATGGTTTGGGATGAGTCTGACCGCAGAGTGAAGGAAAAGCAGCCAACAAGTGCTCAGCATATGTGGGAATTCCTTCAAGACTGTTGGAAAAGCATTCCAGGTGAAGATGGTTGAGAGAATGCCAAGAGTGTGCAAAGCTGTCATCAAGGCAAAGGGTCGTTACTTTGAAGAACCTCAAATTTAAAATATATTTTGATTTGTTTAACACATTTTTGGTTACCACATGATTCCATATGTGTTATTTCATAGTTTTGATGTCTTCACTATTATTCTACGATGTAGAAAACAGTAGAAATAAAGAAAAACCCTTGAATGAGTAGGTGTGTCCAAACTTTTGACTTGTACTGTATCAAGCCATGTCCCATGATAAGATATGACAAACTGTCTTACAATGTAGCACAAATTAGCTATTTCCTATAAAACCCCTAAGATACAGTTAGCTCCTGAGTGGCGCAGTGGTCTAAGGCACTGCATCGCAGTGCAAAACTGTGCCACTAGATCCTGGTTCGAATCCAGGCTCTGTCGCAGCCGGCCGCGACCGGGAGACTCATGGGCGGCGCACAATTGGCCCAGCGTCGTCCAGGGTAGGGGAGGGAATGGCCGGCAGGGATGTAGCTCAGTTGATAGAGCATGGTGTTTGCAACGCCAGGGTTGTGGGTTCGATTCCCACAGGGGGCCAGTATAAAATAAATAAAAATATGTAAGTCGCTCTGGATAAGAGCGTCTGCTAAATGACTAAAATGTAAATGTAAATACAGAAAACCAGAGAAATAAACTGATTGCAGAAATAGCAATAGCAATCATAGCCTACATCTGGGCCATTGGTGGCTTCCGCTTCATATATGTTCCTGGTTGTTTCTCAAATTGGTCTTAATTCAAACCAATGACAACTGATTGAAAATTACTGGGAAAAGTAACAGGAAAAAGAGAAAGACAGGTTCTTGGCTTTTGATGGATGACAGTCTTTGCAGATGTTTGCGAGTAGGTTTCATGATGGTACAGTGAACAGTAGTTAATAAGTGAACTATTTAATGTTTCTTTATCAATACATGTAGGCTTCTACTACTGGCCAGGCTTATCAGTTTCTCTGTTGGCCTTGGGTACCCCCTCAAACTCACAGTTTGGATGGTCAGTCGCAGCAACAGCAGGTGTCAGTTTCTCACACCAGAGTTGTCGCCTGCACACGAACAACCATAAGGCTCATTATATACATTTAAGTTTGTCACATCTTGTATGTCAAAATGAATGTGAGAGGCATTGGGCTGTGGATGCTGTGTTACCTGGCGCTGACGGCTGCTATGTACTTTGATCTGGGTGAGCAGGAGGAGAAATGCCTTATCGAGGAGATTCCAGGCGACATGCTGGTCACAGGTGAGTTCTATGGGCAGTTGGAAAGGAGGACACTGTTCTGCATTAATTTCACTGTGCTGTATCTCAGCCACCTTTTTAGAAAAACACAAAAAAAGTTAAATGGGTTAGCAGAGATCATTTGATATTCCAGTAGTATTTACATCTGGAGAGGTTCAGGCTTAATTTGCTAAATCGTCTCTACTGTTTATGTAATAATGGTATACCCCCAAGCAATCTAAAGCACACTGAGATGTAATAAAACACTTAGAATATTGCCTTATACTGTCTGTGGTATGTGTTTTTCTCAGGTTATTTTCTTTTGGAGAATTGGGACGCAAAACAGAACCTTAACCATAACTCCCCTCATCTTGGCCTCACTATCACCGTGCGAGATCCAAACCACGATGTACGTAGGCTTATAGAGCAGTTTACTACCCAGCCCACTCCCTAAACACAAACATATGTTTGCTTGTCCTGATTACATAAAACCATTCCTTAAACAGAGAGAACATACTCTTAATCTTTTTCTCCTCTTTGGTTCCAGATATTGATGAAAAAAAGATATGGCAGATTTGGAAAATTCACATTCACATCCCACGCCTCTGGCCCGCATTGGTTGTGCATGCAGTCCAACTCAACAAGGTTTTCTGTTTTCGCCGGTGAAAGGCTGGTGAGTTCATCCACACTTATACTTTGAATGCACTGAGTCTGCTGGACTGTGTTGCTGCTCCATAACCATTACTGAACAATGTTCTGATATCTCCATCGCAGAGGATTCATTTTGATGTGCAGATGGGAGAGCACTCCATTGACCCCAGTGTTGAGAGGCACAAAGACACAGTCCAGACCATGGAGTACAGCCTGGAGCATCTGAGGGACCAGATCCTATACATCACCAGGCAGCAAGACTTCCAGAGGGTAAACCCTACAGTCTTGTCAACAATGCAAACTATCACACACATAGGAAATAATCACAAACACACTTTTTATGAAAGAGTCATTTTCAAAATGTCAAGTTTCAGAACAAAGCGGACTAATATTTTGATCAGAACTACAGTTCTACAGTACAATACATTGTTTGATGAAGACAACAAATATTACATTGAGCTACTAGGCCTGTCCTATTCAACTAAGAACAGTCCAGAATGAACTATCCACCACCACTTTTTTTTTGTTCACAGGAAAGAGAGGAGACTTTCCGTCAGATCAGTGAAGAAACCAATGGGAAAGTTTTGTGGTGGGCTGTTGTGCAGACTTCCGTTCTACTGTCAGTTGGATTTTGGCAAATCAAAAGACTGAAAGACTTTCTGATTGCAAAGAAGTTGGTTTGATAAGCTTGGCTTTAGGGACGGATTTATGTCTTGCAGTACAATGCAAAGTGGCCACTAGAGTCTGCTTTTCCAAAACTAGACTTAGATCAGTGCTGATGCATCTATTTTACTGTACATTCTTCTTGAGACAATGTATGGATTAATAAAATGTGTTTTGTTTCATTTTACACACCTATGCTATTTTGTATTATTATTACTTGACTGTAATTTCTATGAATTATAACAGACATTATTTTTTATGGAGATAGATTTCTATCAGGATTTTGTAAATATATAAGTAGTGAGTCACAAACAAAAGAGTTGTTGTGCAAATACAGAATTCAACTTTCAAATACAAATCATAGTCTGTAATTATGCACATATAGTTTCACAAACATATGTCATGATCCGAAAGCAAATGAGTCATCATTAACAAAAACTAATTATGATGAGCAAATAAACGTTTTTTTTCTGGTTAACACAGGATAATTAAGAAACATATTTCTTAATTTACAAACACAACAGTGGTCAAATAGGTTTTTGTGAATATGACATAATTTGTGACTCCACAGATCACATTTGCATCTTACATAAATGTGACTTGCATTACATTTGTGAGTTGTGAGAAAGCAAAGGAGTGGAGGAAAGGAAGAAAAAGGATCAAGGAACGGAAGATAGGAAAGGAAGATAAGAAAGGGAGATAGGAAAGGATAGGATGAAAGGGAGCTAGGAAAGGATAGGATGAAAGGGAGCTAGGAAAGGATAGGATGAAAGGGAGTTAGGAAAGGATAGGATGAAAGGTAGGTAGGAAAGGATAGGATGAAAGGGAGCTAGGAAATAAACACACACATAAGTGATGCCACTCACAAAATTCAGTCGCATCACTTATTTTGTGAGTTGCTTTCCTAGCTCCCTTTCATCCTATCCTTTCTTAGCTCCCTTTCATCCTATCCTTTCCTAGCTCCCTTTCAACCTATCCTTTCCTAGCTCCCTTTCAGCCTATCCTTTCCTAGCTCCCTTTCATCCTATCCTTCCCTATCTTCCTTTCCATGGTCTTTCCTATCTTCCATTCCTTCTTTCCCAGCTTCTGTTCCTTGATCCTTTTCCGTCCTTTCCTCCACTCCTTTGCTTTCCTAGCTCTCTTTCCTCCTATCCTTTCCAAATTGTATTTCATTTCCTCCTATCCTAGCTTTCTTTCCTCATTTTCTTGCAGCCTTCCTTCACTATCTTCCTTTCCTCTCCTCCTTTTCTAGATCCCTTTCCTCATTTCCTAGCTTTCTTTCCTAATTTCCTTGTTCCCTTTCTTACCCTAACTTCCTTTCCTAGTTTCCTTTCCTAGCTTCCTTTTCTAGACATCTTTCTTTCTTCCTTTCCTCCCCTCCTTCCTAGCTCCCTGACCTCCAATCATTTCCTATCTACAGTGCCATGCAAAAGTATTCATCCCCCTTGGCATTTTTCCTATTTTGTTACACTACAACCTGTAAATTAAATGGATTTTTATTTGGATATCATGTAATGGACATACACAAAATAGTCCAAATTGGTGAAGTGAAATTTAAAAAATTACTTAAGTGGACACACAAACACAGAGTGAAGTGGCAAAAGTAAGGTATGGGTGACTGTTTGTATCTTTCAGTCCTGGCCTGTGAAATATAGAGCATGTGTATACTATGGGTGACCTTCCTTACACCTGTCCTTGGCAGGCAGGTAACCAGTCTCTGAAGGGGGACTTGAAAGGGGACACTGCAAAGTCCAGGCATAGGTTTTCTTTGCTCATGAAGTGAGGGCAGTGATAATAAGTTTAATGCACCCATGATCCTTGTATCCTGGGTATGCCGTGCCGAGGATGAGTCATCTTCTTAATGCTAAGTGCCAAACAGAGAGGCATCAGGTCACATTTTTTAGAGTCTTTGGTTGGTATGACTCGACCAAGGATCGAACACCCACCCTTCAGGGCCACTGATTTGCTGCTACTGTTATAGTGACTGTCATAGTAGCAATAGTAGTGATGTAGAATGCCCAAAGTCACTATTGTAGTAGGAGGAAAGGAAGCTGGGAAAAGTGGAAGGGGATCTAGAAATGGAGAGGAAAGGAAGCTAGGGAAGGAAAGGGAGTAAGGGAAGGAGGAAAGGAAGCTAAGAAAGGGATCTAGGAAAGGAGGAGAGTAAAGGAAGCTAGGGAAGGAAAGGGAACAAGGAAAAAAGGAAAGGAAGCTATGATAGGAGGAAAAGAAAGAGAATTAGGAAAGTAAAGGAGGAAAAAGAGCTAGCATAGCAAAGGAAGGAGGAAATGAAGGAAAGGGATCAAGGAAAGGAAGCAAGGAAAGGAGGAATGGAAGAAAGGAAGCTAGGAAAGGAGAAAAGGAAACGTAGCTAGGTCATGATAGAAGGAAAGGGAGCTAGGAAAGCAAAGGAGAGGAGGAAAGGAAGGAAAGGAAGCAAGGAAAGGAAGCAAGGCAAGGAGGAATGGAAGAAAGGAAGCTAGGAAAGGAGAAAATGAAATGTAGCTAGGACATGATAGAAGGAAAGGGAGCTAGGAAAGCAAAGGAGGAGAGGAAAGGAAGGAAATAGAGCAAGGAAAGGAAGTTAGAAAATGAGGAAAGAAAAGGAAACTAGGAAAGGAGAAGAGGAAAGGAAGTTAGGGATAGAAAGGTAACAAAGAAATTAGGAAAGAAAGCTAAGAAATGTGGAAAGGGATCTAGAAAAAGGAGATGAGGAATAGAAGCTAGGGAAAGATGAATGAAAGATGGGAAAGACCAAGGAAAGGAAGCTAGGAAAGGAGGAAAGGTAGCTAGGAAAGTATAGGAGGAAAGGGTGCTAGGAAAACAAAGGAGGGGAGGAAAGAAAGAAAATAGATCAGAGAAAGGAAGCTAGGAAAGGAGGAAAGGGATCTAGAAAAGGAGGAAAGGAAAGGAAGCTAGTGAAGGAAAGGGTGCAATAAAAGGAGGAATGGAAGCTAGGATAGGAGGAAAAGAAAGCAAATTAGGAAAGGATAGGAGGAAAGAGAGCTAGGAAAGAAAAGGTGCGGAGGAAAAGAAGGAAAGGAATCAAGGAACGGAAGCTAGGAAAGAGGGAATGGAAGATAGGAAAGACCAAGGAAAGGAAGCTATGAAGGGAAGCTAGGAAAGAAGGAATGGAAGATAGGAAAGACCAAGGAAATGAAGCTATGAAGGGAAGCTAGGAAAGGATAGGATGAAAGGGAGCTAGGAAAGGAAGATATGAAAGGAGGAAAGGAAAGAGAACTAAGAAAGAAGGAGAGAAATGGAAGCTAGGGATGGAAAGGGAGCAAGGAATGGAGGAAAGGAAGCTAAGATCAGAGGAAAGGATAGGAGGAAAGAAAGCTAGGAAAGCAAATGAGGGGAGGAGAGGAAGGAAAGGGGTCAAGGTAAGCAAGCTAGGAAAGGAGGAAATGAATATAGGAAAGGAGGAAAGGTTAATTGTGATATATTAATTTCTATCTTATTTTTATGAGAACTGAGGATGTCCTACTCTGGATTCCGTATCTTAAATCTGCATAAACTGATCTGTATAATGCAATTTACAAATATATGAGACCATTCACAAATATGTGGAGCAACTCACAAATGGGAGTCAACTCCCAAATGTAATGCAAGTCACAAATATGTAAAATGCAGGTCACAAATGTAGTCTGTGGAGTCACAAATGTTGTCATATTCACAAAAACATATTTGACCACTGTTGTGTTTGCAAATTATGAATTATGTTTGTAAAATGTGCTGTGTTAACCAGAAAAAACCTGTCTTGCATTTATTTGCTAATCATCATTTGTTTTTGTTAATGATGACTCATTTGCTTTTGGATCTTGACATACTGTATGTTTGTTTAACTATATGGCATATTTACAGACTGTGAATTGTATTTAAAAGTTGCATTCTATATATGCACAACATCTTTTGTTTGTGACTCACTACTTATATAACTTAAACATTTTGATAGAAATCTATCTCCATATTTTTTTACCACAAAACGTCAATGATGACGTAGCCAGCCAATCAGAAAGCGATCCGAAATCAAAACAAACCGAAAATCTAAAGCTAGCTAGGCTAGCTAATAGCTAGCTAAGGCCAGTAAATCGACACGGAAAATCTTGTGAATGCTTGCTAATTCCATAGAGAAACAAAAGGCCATTATGTAAGTCAGATGTTGATCTGTCTTCAATAAAATATCCGTTACTTTGAGTAGATAGCTGTACGGGGCATCTAGGTAACGTTAGCTATTCTTTTTAGCTCTGGCACGCAAGCTAACGTTGGCTAGCTAGCTAAATTAGTCTAGGTAGCAAGCAATCTGCTTTGGCTGATCTGTGCGACTTGAGGGCTAGAAGATAGCTAGAAATTAATATATTCTATGTCATAGTCTTATCTAATGCTTTCACTACCTAACATGAACATTTGCTAATCTCTTAGCTAGCTATAGAAAATGCCTTGCTGGATCTGCTGTAACTCCTGCTTCAACCCCCCTGGTCCTGACTTCAAACTAGCTGTTGCCAGCTGTGGTCATGTCATCTGCACCCTGTGTTTTCAGAAAGGTTCAGTCTCTATTTGATTGTGCTAATGCACCCTGTTATGGATCTTGTGAAATTAATTAAGTTCAACATATCATTGCCTAACTACTGATGATATAGGCCTAATCTTATATGAAATAAAAATATATTATGTTCCTCCATGAAGCTCAGCTGTTACTTTGTCAGTTTGCTGCAGTTCTGTCTTTTTCAAAACAGATACAAGCTCAACTTGAATACACTGTCCTCTGCTGGTCTTTGTCTGATGTTACAGAAACAGTTTGGCCATATAAAAAATCCTCCATGCAGTTTGAAAGCCTCCTAGTAGTGTAATATTTTGCTATTGTATATGACATTGTTCCAATAAACACATTGTCATTTTGCTTTCAGGCAAGCAAGGGGAATGCATGATATGTAAAGCAAAATGGCAAGATACTCCTCTGTCAGACAAAGTAAGCAGGGATATCTTATATATCTGGCAAGGCTCGTAAACAAATCTATTTGATGGCATACAGTGGCTTGCGAAAGTATTCACCCCCCTTTGCATTTTTCCTATTTTGTAGCCTTACAACCTGTAATTAAAATTGATTTCTTGGGGGTTTGTATCATTTGATTTACACAACATGCCTACCACTTTGAAGATGCAAAATATTTTTTGTTTTGAAACAAACAGGAAATAAGACTTCCAGACACTTCCAGAGATCTCCGGCTGTTTGATGGAGAGGAAGACATTTCATTTTGTACAAACATACGTCTCTATCATTAAAACCAATGACAGTTTCAGTATGCTGTAGCCTTGATCACTGGTACAAACATCAAATAATGATTTGGGTTTGGGGAAACATCTATTTGACTATTAAACAAATTAAGCATTTGCAGTGCAAGAATTCAATGTCAAAATTAACCATATTTGTTGAATTGAAAAGGTTCACATACTTACAGTGGCTTGCGAAAGTATTCACCCCCTTGGCATTTTATCTATTTTGTTGCCTTACAACCTGGAATTAAAATTTCTTGGGGGTTTGTATCATTTGATTTACACAACATGCCTACCACTTTGAAGATGCAAAATATTTTTTCTTGTGAAACAAACAAGAAATAAGACAAAAAAACTGAAAACTTGAGCGTGCATAACTATTCAGCCCCCCAAAGTCAATACTTTGTAGAGCCACATTTTGCAGCAATTACAGCTGCAAGTCTCTTGGGGTATGTCTCTATAAGCTTGGCACATCTAGCCCATTCTTCAAGGCAAAACTGCTCCAGCTCCTTCAAGTTGGATGGGTTCCGCTGGTGTACAGCAATCTTTAAGCCATACCACAGATTCTCAATTGGATTGAGGTCTAGGCTTTGACTAGGCCATTCCAATACATTTTAATGTTTCCCCTTAAACCACTCGAGTGTTGCTTTAGCAGTATGCTTAGGGTCATTGTCCTGCTGGAAGGTGAACCTCCGTCCCAGTCTCAAATCTCTGGAAGACTGAAACAGGTGTCCCTCAAGAATTTCCCTGTATTTAGCGCCATCCATCATTCCTTCAATTATGACCAGTTTCCCAGCCACTGCCGATGAAAAACATCCCCACAGCATGATGCTGCCACCACCATGCTTCACTGTGGGGATGGTGTTCTCGGTGTGATGAGAAGTGTTGGGTTTGCGCCAGACATAGCATTTTCCTTGATGGCCAAAAAGCTACATTCTAGTCTCATCTGACCAGAGTACCTTCTTCCATATGTTTGGGGAGTCTCCCACGTGGATTTTGGTGAACACCAAACGTGTTTGCTTATTTTTTTGGCTTTTTTCTGGCAACTCTTCCGTAAAGCCCAACTCTGTGGAGTGTACGGCTTAAAGTGGTCCTATGGACACATACTCCAATCTCCGCTGTGGAATTTTGCAGCTCCTTCAGGGTTATCTTTGGTCTCTTTGTTGCCTCTCTGATTAATGCCCTCCTTGCCTGGTCCGTGAGTTTTGGTGGGCGGCCCTCTCTTGGAAGGTTTGCTGTGGTGCCATATTCTTTCAATTTTTTAATAATGGATTTAATGGTGCTCCGTGGGATGTTCAAAGTTTCTGATATTTTTTTATAACCCAACCCTGATCTGTAGTTCTCCACAACTTTGTCCCTGACCTGTTTGGAGAGCTCTTTGGTCTTCATGGTGCCACTTGCTTGGTGGTGCCCCATTGCTTAGTGGTGTTGCAGACTCTGGGGCCTTTCAGAACAGGTGTATATATACTGAGATCATGTGACAGATCATGTGAGACTTAGATTGCACACAGGTGGACTTTATTTAACTAATTATGTGACTTCAGAAGGTAATTGGTTGCACCAGATCTTATTCATAGCAAAGGGGGTGAATACATGGTCCTCTGTAGCTCAATTGGTAGAGCATGGCGCTTGTAACACCAGGGTAGTGGGTTCGATCCCCGGGACCACCCATACGTAAAAATGTATGCGCACATGACTGTAAGTCGCTTTGGATAAAAGCCTCTGCTAAATGGCATATTATTATTATTATTACAAATGCACGCACCACTTTTCCGTAATTTTTTTATTTTTATTTCACTTCACCAATTTGGACTATTTTGTGTATGTCCATTACATGAAATCCAACTAAAAATCCATTTAAATTACAGGTTGTAATGCAACAAAATAGGAAAAATGCCAAGGGGGATGAATACTTTCACAGAGTAATACAGAAGGGAAGGCTCTCTTCTCTGACAACAACTCTGTTGCAACCAAACACTTCACAGAGATAAGCAAGGTATTGCTCTTGATGCTCATAATAGGATATTTCCCACTTTCCCTCTGTGTGCAATAATACTGTTTAAAATGATTTATGAATGACTACCTCATCTCTTTACCCCACACATACAATTATTTGCAAGGTCCCTTAATCGAGCAGTGAATTTCAAACATAGATTTAACCACAAAGACCAGAGAGGTTTTCCAATGCCTCACAAAGGGCACGTATTTGTAGATAAAAAAATAAAAATAAAAGCAGACATTGAGCATGGTGATGTTATTAATTACACTTTGGGTGGTGTATCAATACACCCAGTTACTACATAGATACAGGCGTCCTTCCTAACTCAGTAGCTGGAGAGGAAGGAAAGCGCTCAGGGATTTCACCATGGGCCAAACAGTTACATAGTTTAATGGCTGTGATAGGAGAACACTAAGGATGGATCAACAACATTGTAGTTACCACAATACTAACCTAATTGACAGAGTGAAATTAAGGAAGCCTGTACAGAATAAAAAATATTCCAAAACATGCATCCTGTTTGCAACAGGCACTAAACTAATACTGCAAAAAATGTGGCAAAGCAATTAACTTTTATTCCTGAAAAAGTGTTATGTTTGGGTCAAATCAAGTACAACACATTACTGAGTATCACTCTACATATTTTCAAGTATAGTGGTGGCTGCATCATGTTTGTGATCGTTAAGGACTGGAACGTTTTTCAGGATAGAAAAGAAACGGAATGGAGCTAAGCACAGGCACAATCCTAGAGGAAAACCTGGTTCAGTCTGCTTTACACCAGACACTGGGAGATGAATTCACCTTTCAGCAGGACAATAACCTAAAACACAAGGCCAAATCCACACTAGCTTACCGAAAAGACAATGAATGTTCCTGAGTGGCCGGAAATCTACAGCAAGACCTGAAAATGGTTGTCTAGCAATGATCAACAAACAATTTGACAGAGCTTGAATAATTTTAAAAAGATAGAAAAGAAACGGAATGGAGCTAAGCACAGGCACAATCCTAGAGGAAAACCTGGTTCAGTCTGCTTTACACCAGACACTGGGAGATGAATTCACCTTTCAGCAGGACAATAACCTAAAACACAAGGCCAAATCCACACTAGCTTACCGAAAAGACAATGAATGTTCCTGAGTGGCCGGAAATCTACAGCAAGACCTGAAAATGGTTGTCTAGCAATGATCAACAAACAATTTGACAGAGCTTGAATAATTTTAAAAAGAATAATGTGCAGATGTTGCACAATCCAGGTGTGGAAATGTCTTAGAGACTTACCCAGAAAGACTCACAGCTGTAATCGCTGCCAAAGGTGCTTCTACAAAGTATTGACTCAGGAGTGTGAATACTTATGTAAATGAGATATTTCTGGATTTCATTTTCAATAAATTTGCAAACATTTAAAAAAACATGTTTTCACTTTCCCATTATGGGGTATTGCGTGTAAACGGATGAAAAAAAAAAAGAATCAATTTTGAATTCAGGCTGTAACACAACAAAATGTGAAATACGTTGAGGGGTATTAATAGTTTCTGAAAGCACTGTATAAATGATTGCTTAGTACAATTTAAAACTTATATTTTACAGAATAATTACAGAGCAGAATGCCTATATTGCCAAGCTGGAGAGCACTCTTCAGTATCTAAGGTACAGTTGAAGTCGGAAGTTTACATACACTTAGGTTGGAGTCATTAAAACTTGTTTTTCAACCACTTCTTAAATTTCTTGTTAACAAACTATAGTTTTGGCAAGTCGGTTAGGACATTTTCTTTGTGCATGACACAAGTAATGTTTCCAACAATTGTTTACAGACAGATTATTTCACTTATAATTCACTGTATCACAATTCCAGTGGATCAGACGTTTACATACACTAAGTTGACTGTGCCTTTAAACAGCTTGGAAGATTCCAGAAAATGATATCATGGCTTTAGAAGCTTCTGATAGGCTAATTGACATCATTTGAGTCAATTGGAGGTGTACCTGTGGAATTATTTAAAGGCCTTCCTTCAAACTCAGTGCCTCTTTGCTTGACATCATAGGAAAATCAAAAGAAATCAGCCAAGACCTCAGAAAAAAAATGTAGACCTCCACAAGTCTGGTTCATCCTTGGGAGCAATTTCCAAACGCCTGAAGGTACCACGTTCATCTGTACAAACAATAGTACGCAAGAATAAACACCATGGGACCACGCAGCCGTCATACCGCTCAGGAAGGAGACGCGTTCTGTCTCCTAGAGATGAACGTACTTTGGTGCGAAAAGTGCAAATCAATCCTAGAACAACAGCAAAGGACCTTGTGAAGATGCTGGAGGAAACAGGTACAAAAGTATCTATATCCACATTAAAACGAGTCCTATATCGACATAACCTGAAAGGCCGCTCAGCACTGCTCCAAAACCACCATAAAAAAGCCAGACTACGGTTTGCAACTGCACATGGGGACAAAGATCGTAGTTTTTGGAGAAATGTCCTCTGGTATGATGAAACAAAAATAGAACTGTTTGGCCATAATGACCATTGTTATGTTTGGAGGAAAAAGGGGGATGGCTTGCAAGCCTAAGAACACCATCCCAACCGTGAAGCACGGTGGTGGCAGCATCATGCTGTGGGGGTGCTTTGCTGCAGGAGGGACTTGTGCACTTCACAAAATAGATGGCATCATGAGGAAGGAAAATTATGTGGATATATTGAAGCAACATCTCAAGGCATCAGTCAGGAAGTTAAAGCTTGGTCGCAAATGGGTCTTCCAAATGGACAATGACCCTAAGCATACTTCCAAAGTTGTGGCAAAATGGCTTAAGGACAACAAAGTCAAGGTATTGGAGTGGCCATCACAAAGCCCTGACCTCAAACCTACAGAACATTTGTGGGCAGAACTGAAAAAGCGTGTGCGAGCAAGGCCTACAAACCTGACTCAGTTACACCAGCTCTGTCAGGAGGAATTTGGCCATAATTCACCCAACTTATTGCGGGAAGCTTGTGGAAGGCTACCGGAAATGTTTGACCCAAGTTAAACAATTTAAAAGCAATGCTACCAAATACTAATTGAGTGTATGTAAACTTCTGACCCACTGGGAATGTGATGAAAGAAATAAAAGCTGAAATAAATAATTCTCTCTACTATTATTCTGACATTTCACATTCTTAAAATAAAGTGGTGATCCTAACTGACCTAAGACAGGGAATTTTACTAGGATTAAATGTCAGGAATTGTGGAAAAACTGAGTTTAAATGTATTTGGCTAAGGTGTACGTAAACTTCCGACTTCAACTGTATATATCGTTAAAAGAAATAATAATAATGTTATGGGTGTTACTGCTTTCTACTCACAAGGTGTCACTATTGTCAGCTTTGTTTCTCAAACATGAGACCATGGAGGGGAGTAATTTGTTTTCAACATATTGTTTATTCAGATGAACTCGTTAGTATTAATGACCATGTTTAGATTTTAATAACATTCCTCTCTCTGTGTACAGTGCAAAAGTAGCTTCTACATTTCAGTTGAACCGTAGTGCTCACAACAAACGCAGATACAATTCAACTCACCCATGTCCCTCTCTCGCCACTCATCTACTACAAGTCTGTAAGTATTACATCTTAGACTTTTTGCTCAAGAAAACTGTGCATTACACACATGTAAAAAATTTGATGTTTTTTTACCTTTAGGTAAAGGTTACAAATGTATAACTTAAATGAAGATAATACTAGTACATGGCATACAGTATATCGAGGAACAAGCTAATGTATTGTGTTTGCTGATGGTTTGACATACAGTGAGGGAAAAAAGTATTTGATCCCATGCTGATTTTGTACGTTTGCCCACTGACAAAGAAATGATCAGTCTATAATTTTAATGGTAGGTTTATTTGAACAGTGAGAGATAGAATAACAACAACAAAATCCAGAAAAACGCATGTCAAAAATGTTATAAATTGATTTGCATTTTAATGAGGGAAATAAGTATTTGACCCCCTCTCAATCAGAAGGATTTCTGGCTCCCAGGTGTCTTTTATACAGGTAGAGACAGAATACATCCTGCAGCGCCTGCATGGTCCCCCTGCTCAAGAAAGCACATATACATGCCCGTCTGAAGTTTGCCAATGAACATCTGAATGATTCAGAGGAGAACTGGGTGAATGTGTTGTGGTCATATGAGACCAAAATGGAGCTCTTCGGCATCAACTCAACTCGCCGTGTTTGGAGGAGGAGCAATGCTGCCTATGACCCCAAGAACACCATCCCCACCGTCAAACATGGAGGTGGAAACATTATGCTTTGGGGGTGTTTTTCTGCTAAGGGGACAGGACAACTTCACCGCATCAAAGGGACGATGGACGGGGCCATGTACCGTCAAATCATGTGTGAGAACCTCCTTCCCTCAGCCAGGGCATTGAAAATGGGTCGTGGATGGGTATTCCAGCATGACAATGACCCAAAACACATGGCCAAGGCAACAAAGGAGTGGCTCAAGAAGAAGCACATTAAGGTCCTGGAGTGGCCTAGCCAGTCTCCAGACCTTAATCCCATAGAACATCTGTGGAGGGAGCTGAAGGTTCGAGTTGCCAAACGTCAGCCTCTAAACCTTAATGACTTGGAGAAGATCTGCAAAGAGGAGTGGGACAAAATCCCTCCTGAGATGTGTGCAAACCTGGTGGCCAACTACAAGAAACGTCTGACCTCTGTGATTGCCAACAAGGGTTTTGCCACCAAGTACTAAGTCATGTTTTGCAGAGGGGTCAAATACTTATTTCCCTCATTAAAATGCAATTCAATTCATTACATTTTTAAAATTCGTTTTTCTGGATTTTGTTGTTGTTATTCTGTCTCTCATTGTTCAAATAAACCTACCATTAAAATTATAGACTGATTATTTCTTTGTCAGTGGGCAAACGTACAAAATCAGCAGGGGATCAAATACTTTTTTCCCTCACTGTAAAATATGACATTGCGTTCTGCGGTCGTCCTGACCCTGTTTGATATATAGTCAACATGCTGTAGACTAGTTTAGCCGACAGACAGCGAATCTTCTAGGTTCTGTGGGCCTCTCTGTTGGGCCTTTTGCTACAGACCTCTATCACAACAGCCCTGAGCTGCAGAGGAGAAAGGGGATCCTCCAATGTAAACTGTTTATATCCTGAGTTCATTCACCCTAGCTCAGTGAAGTGCACCAGTCCCTCCTGCAGCAAAGCACCCCCAGAGCATGATGCTGCTACCCCAGTGCTTCACGGTTGGGATGGTGTTCTTTTCCTCCAAACATAACGATGGTCATTATGGCCAAACAGTTCTATTTTTGTTTCATCAGACCAGAGGACATTTCTCCAAAAAGTACGATCTTTGTCCCCATGTGCAGTTGCAAACCGTAATCTGGCTTTTGGAGCAGTGGCTTCTTCCTTGCTGAGCGGCCTTTCAGGCTATGTCGATATAGGACTCGTTTTAATGTGGATATAGATACTTTTGTACTTGTTTCCTCCAGCATCTTCACAAGGTCCTTTGCTGTTGTTCTGGGATTGATTTGCACTTTTCGCACCAAAGTACGTTCATCTCTAGGAGACAGAACGCGTCTCCTTCCTGAGTGGTATGACGGCTGCGTGGTCCCATGGTGTTTATACTTGCGTACTATTGTTTGTACAGATGAATGTGGTACCTTCAGGCATTTGGAAATTGCTCCCAAGGATGAACCAGACTTGTGGAGTTCTACACACTTTTTTCTGAGGTCTTGGCTGATTTCTTTTGATTTTCCCATGAAGTCAAGCAAATACATCCACAGGTACACCTCCAATTGACTCAAATTATGTCAATTAGCCTATCAGAAGCTTCTAAAGCCTTGACATCATTTTTTGGAATTTTCCAAGCTATTTAAAGGCACAGTCAACTTAATGTATGTAAACGTCTGATCCACTGGAATTGTGATACAGTGAATTATAAGTGAAATAATCTGTCTGTAAACAATTGTTGGAAAAATTACTTGTGTCTTGCACAGTAGATGTCCTAACCGACTTGCCAAAACTATAGTTTGTTAACAAGAAATTTGTGGAGTGGTTGAAAAACAAGTTTTAATGACTACAACCTATGTGTATGCAAACTTCCGACTTCAACTGTATTATTACAGTGCCTTGCAAAAGTATTCATTTTCCATGGCGTTTTTGCTATTTTGTTGCATTACAACCTGTAATTTAAATTAATTTTTATTTGGATTTCATGTAATGGACATACACAAAATAGTCCAAATTGGTGAAGTAAAATAAAATAAATAACTTGTTTCAAAAAATTCTGAAAAATAAATAACGGAAAAGTGGTGCGTGCATATGTATTCACCCCCTTTGCTATGAAGCCCCTAAATAAGATCTGGTGCAACCAATTACCTTCAGAAGTCACATAATTAGTTAAATAAAGTCCACCTGTGTGCAATCAAAGTGTCACATGATCTGTCACATAATCTCAGTATATATACACCTGTTCTGAAAGGCCCCAGAGTCTGCAACACCACTAAGCAAGGGGCACCACCAAGCAAGCGGCACCATGAAGACCAAGGACCTCTCCAAACAGGTCAGGGACAAAGTTGTGGAGGAGTACATAAAAAAAATATCAGAAACTTTGAACATCCCACGGAGCACCATTAAATCCATTATTAAAAAATGGAAAGAATATGACACCACAACAAACCTGCCAAGAGAGGGCCGTCCACCAAAACTCACGGACCAGGCAAGGAGTGCCTTAATCAGAGAGGCAACAAAGAGACCAAAGATAACCCTGAAGGAGCTGCAAAATTCCACAGCGGAGATTGGAGTATGTGTCCATAGGACCACTTTAAGAGTGGCCAGAAAAAAGCCATTGCTTAAAGAAAGAAATAAGCTAACACGTTTGGTGTTCGCCAAAAGCCATGTGGGAGACTCCCCAAACATATGGAAGAAGGTACTCCGGTCAGTTGATACTAAATAATAATAATAATAATAAGCCATTTAGCAGACGCTTTTATCCAAAGCGACTTACAGTCATGCGTGCATACATTTTTGTGTATGGGTGGTCCCGGGGATCGAACCCACTACCTTGGCGTTACAAGCGCCGTGCTCTACCAGCTGAGCTACAGAGGACCAATTGAGCTTTTTGGCCATCAAGGAAAACGCTACGTCTGGCGCAAACCCAACACCTCTCATCACGCCGAGAACACCATCCCCACAGTGTAGCATGGTGGTGGCAGCATCATGCTGTGGGGATGTTTTTCATCAGCAGGGACTGGGAAACTGGGAATAATTTAAGGAATGATGGATGGCGCTAAATACAGGGAAATTCTTGAGGGAAACCTGTTTCAGTCTTCCAGAGATTTGAGACTGGGATGGAGGTTCACCTTACAGAAGGACAATGACCCTAAGCATACTGCTAAAGCAACACTCGAGTGGTTTAAGGGGAAACATTAAAATGTCTTGGAATGGGCTGGTCAAAGACCAGACCTCAATCCAATTGAGAATCTGTGGTATGACTTAAAGATTGCTGTACACCAGCGGAACCCATCCAACTTGAAGGAGCTGGAGCAGTTTTGCCTTGAAGAGCGGGAAAATATCCCAGTGGCTAGATCCCAGTGGCTAGCTGTAATTGCTGCAAAAGGTGGCTCTACAAAGTATTGACTTTGGGGGGGGGTGAATAGTGATGCACGCTTAAGTTTTCTGTTTTTTTGTCTTATTTCTTGTTTGTTTCACAAGAAAAAATATTTTGCATCTACAAAGTGGTAGGCATGTTGTGTAAATCAAATGATACAACCCCCCAAGAAATCCATTTTAATTCCAGGTTGTAAGGCAACAAAATAGGAAAAATGCCAAGGGGGTGAATACTTTCGCAAGCCACTGTAAGTATGTGAACCTTATCAAATCACCAAATATGGTTCATTTTGACATTGAATTCTTGCACTGCAAATGCTTAATTTGTTTAATAGTAAATTAGATGTTTCCCCAAATCGAAATCATTATTTGATGTTTGTACCAGTGATGAAGGCATACTGAAACTGTCATTGGTTTTAATGATAGAGACGTATGTTTGTACAAACTGAAATGTCTTCCTCTCCATCAAACAGCCAGAGATCACTCGAAGTGTCCAAAGGCTGTCCTTGATCAGTCCTCCACAGGATGGCCGGATGGGTACGTCTGCTAAACTACTGTACACAGACACAAAAATAAATGTTCTATATAGTGCCAAATAAGGGTTATTTGGTTTGTAACTATAGTGGATCCCTTTTTGGTGCTATAAAGAACCCTTTTTTGAAGGTTCTAAATGGATCTTATTTTTGAAGAACCATAAAGTTTAAAAAAAATTCTAGTTAGCCATATTATATATCCATATCTGTTATTATTGTGTTAATTCACAAGTTGAATCCGGTGTGCTAGCTGTGGGTCCCCGAAGAGAGATTTGAGAACCACTGATTTAGTCAACTTTTCTCAATTGACACAAGGCTTGACATAACAATGACATAACACAACAGATTAGATGAACTGGAATGACACTCTCACTCACAGTTGCACAAAAAGAGCTGTGAGCAAACCACGTCCTAAAATATTCCAATGAGCCACCTCCCCTACATTTTAATTATCACTAAAAGGTTAAAGAACCCTTTTCTGAACTGCAAAAAACCATTGAATGGCTCAAAGGGTTCTTTGAGTCATTATGGTCCAACATACAGTACCAGTCAAAAGTTTGGACACACCTACTCATTCAAGGGTTTTTCTTTATTTTTTACAATTTTTTACATTGTAGAATAATAGTGAAGACATCAAAACTATGAAATAACACATATGGAATCATGTAGTAACCAAAAAAGTGTTCAACAAATCAAAATATATTTTATATTTGAGATACTTCAAATAGCCACCCTTTGCCTTGATGACAGCTTTGCACACTCTTGGCATTGTTCAAGCCCCCGTCTGCCTATAGACAGTCCTTCATGTCCTCCCTGGCCATGTCCTCTCTGGGGGTCACCTGCCCTCCACCGTAACACCGCCAAGCGCCAGCCATCATGATGGCACACAGGGACATCTTTGATCCACTTCAATGCCCTGCACGAGTGACTTATTGAACCCACTACAAAGGGTTAAGAAGAGTTTTGATGCTGTAGTCTGTTGGGCGTGTTTGTAGTGTTGCGTGTACATTATCATTGTTAAGGCTACATATAGTATTATTTAATTGATTCATTGAAGTTTGTCACAATAAGCAATAAAAAAATGTTAACAAAACAATCAAATGGATCTCTCAATAATGAATTGGCCAGTAAGACACTGAAATCACAAAATCTGTACTTTAACTACTGTACCACTGAGTCATCAATCATTACCAAACAACTCATCTGAATGGCATGTTTAAGGTTGTGATTTGCAGTATAATTAGCTGACAGCCACAGTGAGTCCCACTGGCAAGCATTCCATTAGCCCCCAGCATGACTCACCCAGGACCAGCTCTGCTCTCTCTGGGGTGTCTGCTGCCTGTCCCTCCCAGGCATTGGTCAGTTAATCACAAAGGCACCGTGTGAAGAGCTGTGGGCAACAAAATTGTGTTATTTCTTCAAATAGCTTGTCTAACATGGCAGATATGACACATTAGAACAACCTCCATGGCCTCTTGATTGGTTTGAGCCACATGGCAGGAAATCTACTTTTTACGAGCACAGATTTTGGCTGTCACAACTGCTTTTAGAATTTACAGAAAGTTGTGGTTTGCGGGTAACAGTAGATTGCAGGGTGAGTGTTAGATTGGAACGCCTTAGTAAGAGGGCAGTTATAGAGCAGATAGACTCAGAAAGCTGCATTTCCCTTCTCAATCAGCCATCTGCTACCAGTGACCTGCTACCTTTCAGCGAAAAGATATAGGAGACCTGTGGTTTCAATGTTTCCTTAAAGCTTTTAACAGACTTATGATGACATGGAATGATGACACACAGTGGGTGCTTAACAAGCCATGGAGGGAGATGGGCCCATTCATTTACATGTACGCAAGCAGCTGTGGGCTGCAAATGAAGCATGATGATACACAGGAAGCATGGCAGGAACATGGATCTGATCTGGCAGAACAAAGTCTCCTGTAGGCCGATGAACCAAAAATACACCCCCCTTGTTTGTCTTATTAGAATTCAGTCTAAAACTAATTTTCCTGCCAATACACAAAGCTATAATGTACAGGTCTCTTGGCAGAATATTTCAAAGTACCACCTATCCTCAATTTGGACACATGCGGTTCTTTTCAGAGAATTGTGATTATGTAATGCCAAAAAATATTTCACTGATAATTTGTTTTCTGCCTGTGCACAGTGAATGAAAATTCCATTCACATTGATTGGCAGCTGATTTTCCACTTAAAATTAGTCATGCTAAATACCTGTGGTGTGCACCCTGTGATGAGTAAGGTGGAGCTACAAGATGTGCTCTATACTCGACACACGTTCACATGGTACACACACATAATCACATGCACATGTGGCATGGATATATATCCACCTCCCCACACACCACACCACATGCATGCACACACACACACACACACACACACACACACACACACACACACACACACACACACACACACACACACACACACACACACACACACACACACACACACATACACTTGGTGCCACTTATCTCACTCAGAGGTAGAAATACAGGCTATCATGTTGGTTAGGAAAAACCTTATCCCCTCTTGCTTCTGGGGTAAATCTGTTGTGGATTTAAACAATAGGAACATTACTTTCCTACTACGGCTTCAGATCTAAATTAGAGGTCCCCAATGTGCAAAGCAGAAACAAAATGCACTTTCTCCCACCTAGCAGGCACTAGGGGCCTCTCATTGGCCCATTGAATCCCCCCTCATGGACACGTGTTTCATTTATATTTAGCTGACATTGAACAATGCCTTAATTGTGTTGTACAGATACACAGAGGACATTATTCGCTTCACTACGAGACATGCAATAAAGAGGAGTTGAAAGGGACCGTGTTAAAAGCATAGTCAGACAAAATAGTTAGATTACTAAAACAAGATAATACAGACTTGGGCATGTTGTACCCGCATTGGGCCCTGTGTAGTGGCATTTCTGACTCGAAGACATCTGTCAAGGGTCATAATCTAGACCTGTCAAAAATATTTGGTCACAGTTTTCAGGCCATTACAGTTGTGTAGCTTGTCATGATGTGCCTGTCCAGACAGGTATCTTTGTATAATCTGTGTTTTCTATGTTGCCCACAGCAACATGCACCATTTTGGTAGCTTTTCATGGTTGTGAATGGCCACAATTTAAAAGGAATCAGGTGTGAACAGATGCTATTGTACATGAGAAATGTACATGTACACCTTGAGCTTCACTGTGATTTGGGATCATTTCCTGTTTGGGGTCCAGTGAGAGTGAAATTCGTGTTAAAGAGAGGCAGAGAGAGAAATCTAAATCAGTATGTTCTCTCTCTCTCTGTATGGCTGCAGGGCTTACAAATTAGTCGTGCCACTTCAGAAAGGAAAATACAACAATTTCTGATGGCGGGAGCAATTATTTATGACTCACAGTGTGTCCACAAATATGGGCATACATCTGCTTTTTAAAATGAAATTACATTTAATTTGCTCCAGTCTTCAAACTCATACTATCACAAATCATTTTGTTCTCGTATGATTACAAAAAGACTGATCTCAGAAATAAATTATTCTCTTTGCCCACATTTGCTGTTCAGGATATACACTCTGATCTCCTGTTGTGAAAAAAAGTTATGCTCCCTATACTGTCAATGCATTTGTCCACAAAAGGTAGGTAAACTGGCAAGCCCCCCCCCCCCCCCCCAAAAAAAAAAAAAACGGGGTAAAATGTGTTTACCCTACACTACACCACTGTTCAGGCTCAGTTGCCTTACTGACACCAGCTACCTGTGGTGTGAACCAGTGGGTAGTGGGTGACACTATAATCCACTATACTACCATGGACTCAGCCTCTGATTTCAACACTTTTGTTTAGGGGAACATTTGAATACAACTTTTGGGGATAAGGATCTATATTGTGGATTTGTTGCATTTGGAAGAATAGATATTGCCTCTAGGGTGGTCTATGCGTAAAAAGAGGAGCAGGTAAAGGGTGGGGTGGTTGTGGCTGGCCCACTCATGTTCTGTTAGTCACACACTCGCACAGATGTCCCGCATGTGAAGGGCCTTTGAAGGACCTGACTCCATCCTATGCTTGAGTGATGTCAGCGGGGCTGTGGAAAGATTCCTTTCCTGTCAGACAGCTTGGCAGGATGTGTAAAGAAAGGCGGAAAGACAACACCGAGATTAGGCCGCTTTTGTCATGGCTCCGTGGCAGACTTTAAAGGCCTTGGCTCCTTTCCCATCACACAGATTTCTTTTCTCACTCTGCATCCCTCTCTTTTCACCAGCAAGGTAAACATTTGAGTAAACCACTGCCTCTTTAGCTTTTTTGTGTGTTTTTTATTTTCCCAGTTTTAAATGATAGCTTTGTTGATGTGTAGGCCATTCTGAATGTCAATGGGAAAAGAGGGAGGTATGCAAACAGAGGGGTTTATTCTCTGCCAGGTATTCACAGGTGTGTCCTTCATGGATGCCGACTTCATTCACCTGATGCTTCCTTTCAGTGAGGACAAGTAAAGACCTCTGGACACTTTTCCATCATCACAATACAATTGGTATTTGTACAAGTGCACAGGAATCTGGTACAAGGGTTCACACACTCTCTTCAGCACATATTATTATTAAACATTTGAATTAAAGCATGCCCACCATCAGTATCAAAATATATTAGTGATTTGGATTTAAAGCTCCCATTCACAATCATCCTAAATATATATTTTTTATTCTAAAGATCAATCAACAACAGTCTTGTTTTGAAGGCTGAAGTAGCGATGCTACATACTGTGTTCCAGAATGAGACAATTCTCATTGATCCCTCCTCTTCACCCTGTCGTCCTCATTGACCAGCTGTGAACTTAACACCAATGTCTTTCAACAGCACAGGTTTGTGTCATCTGCCTGAATCATTCTGCTGAGAGCTTCTCAAACTTGAGTCTGCACGCAAGACTTGTTCATCTATCATCTAGAACAAAAATATTTTTCAAAGTCAGTAATTCTACTTCTACTTGAGTAAAATGTCTTTAAAATAACAGTACTTAAAGGACCCCCCCCCCCCCCCCCCCCAGAGGAAGTTGTCTGAACTATTTCGACGTAATTTCCTGTCCTAGAGAGGAAATACACGTTTAGGTTCCACCTCCGAAGAATTAAGAATTACGAAGGCTACTTATACATATTCACGAATTGGGCGTGAGGATTTCCATAAAATCATAAACATAAACAAATAAGGCACAGACAGCTGCCAGTGTAGCTAGCTAGCATAACCTTATCTAGCTAGCTAGCTATCTTACTAACCTTATCTAGGTAGCTAATGATATGTTGTTGCTGCTTTTTTTTTAAACTACACCATATTCAAGAGATTAGGCAGCTGGCTCTATGGCTGGTTCTGAAGCTGGATTTGTCATAAGCATTGATTTAGGGAAAACTTTGCCACAGATGGAAACCACTGGCCTGTCTTTGACTTCACCATCTATTGTTATCTCCAAAGTTTTTTTCTTCCAGAAATTGCGGCCGCGAATCTGCCATTGAAATAGTCAGAAAGGATGAGATGAAGCTCTAGTAATATGGGTAACTATTGAAAGATAGCTTATATGCATTTTTCTACATTTTCTTTTTTTGTTATTATTGAAGCTTTATTTATACAGGTTTTTCTCATTGAGATAAAATCTATTTTTCAAGAGAGACCTGTAATGGATATGGTGCAACCTTTGGTAGGTAGGCTCCTGGCAGGCTTCGGCTGCAGTACAGTTAAGCCAAGTCAGCCCATGCTCATGGTTCTCACAGGGGATGTGAAATGATAGGCTACAATGACTTTGCTCATGATCGTGCACGCCGCAAATGACATGTAACTATAAGTTCCTTGAATTTGTTTTCGTGGGTGAATTTTCATTATCTGGACACCTGTGGTTTCTAGCTAACGTTACAAAGCAGTGGAGTGTGTAGTGAAGCAACATTTTTGGGGTCAAAACCATCCATCTTGGGGCGACGGGAGGGGGAGAGGGTTTGCGAAATGCTATCATTACGCAATTATACCAAATATATATATACACATATACAGTGTTATGAAAAAGTATTTGCCCCTTTCTAAGTTTCTCTACCTTTGCATATTTGTGATACTGAATGTTATCAGATCTTCAAACAAAACCTAATATTAGATAAAGGGAACATAAGTGAACAAATAACACAAAAATTACATATTTATTTCATTTATTTCATAAACAAAGTTATGCAACACCCAATTCCCTGTGTGAAAAAGTAATTGCCCCCTTACACTCAATAACTGGTTGTGCCACCTTTAGCTGCAATGACTCCAACCAAATGCTTCCTGTAGTTGTTGATCAGTCTCTCACGTCGCTGTGGAGGAATTTTGGCCCACTCTTCCATGCAGAACTGCTTTAACTCAGTGACGTGTGGGTTTTCAAGCATGAACTGCTCGTTTCAAGTCCTGCCACAACATCTCAATTGGGATTAGGTCTGGACTTTGACTAGGCCATTCCAAAACTTCCAATTTTTGTTGCTTTTTAGCAATTTTTATGTAGACTTGATTGTGTGTTTTGGATCATTGTCTTGCTGCATGACCCAGCTGCGCTTCAGCTTCAGCTCACAGACGGATGGTCTGACATTCTCCTGTAGAATTCTCTGATACAGAGCAGAATTCATGGTTCCTTCTATTAAGGCAAGTCGTCCAGATCCTTAGGCAGCAAAGCATCCCCAAACCATCACACCACCACCACCATGCTTGAACTTTGGTATGATGTTCTTACTGTGGAATGCAGAGTTTGGTTTTCGCCAGGCATAATGGGACCCATCTCGTCCAAAAAGTTGACTCAAGTTTGCCAAAAAGCACCTGGATGATCATCAAGACTCTTGGAAGAACGTTCTATGGACAGATAATTCAAAAGTATAACTTTTTGGACAACATGGTTCCAGTAATGCCTGGCGAAAACCAAACTCTACATTTCACAGTAAGAACATCATACCAAAGGTCAAGCATGGAGGTGTGGGGGTGCTTTGTTGGTGACACTGTCTGTGATTTATTTAGAATTCAAGGCACACTTAACCAGCATGGCTACCACAGCATTCTGCAGCGATACTCCATCCCATCTGGTTTGCACTTAGTGGGACTATCATTTGTTTTTCAACAGGGCAATGACCCAAAACACACCTTCAGGCTGTGTAAGGGCTATTTGACCAAGAAGGAGAGGGATGGAGTGTTGCATCAGATGACCTGGCCTCCACAATCACCCAACCTCAACCCAATTGAGATGATTTGGGATGAGTTGGACTGCAGAGTAAAGGAAAAGCAGCCAACAAGTGATCAGCATATGTGGGAACTCCTTAAAGACTGTTGGAAAAGCATTCCAGGTGAAGCTGGTTGAGAGAATGCTAAGAGTGTGCAAAGCTGTCATCAAGGCAAAGGATGGTCTATTTGAAGAATCTCAAATATAAAATATATTTTGATTTGGTTAACACCTTTTTGGTTACTACATGATTCCATATGTGTTATTTCATCGCTTTGATTTCTTCACTATTATTCTACAATGTCAAAATAAAGAAAAACCCTTGAATGAGTAGGTGTGTCCAAACTTTTGATTGGTACTGTATGTAACAATAATTTTCTGGTAAAAAAAGTGGATGTGCAAAAGCTTAAGTTTGCACCCCCTATTTTAATTTGCTCCATGGCTCAGGTGGATAAGTGGACACAAGGCTGTTTGGCCCATCTCTGTCGTGAAGATGAATAACTTTACAGATGTTTCTGATTAATAAACAATACCAATGCTGGTGGGTGGTGACATTCAAATAAAACCCAGCCCTGAAACTAAATGTAGGCTGAAAATAATTTGTACATCATATCATAGGAAAAGACACCACATTCACACGGATTTGCACGAAGTGGGCAGTTTGGATTTGTCACTTCAAGCCCAAATAAATCATACTTTGACTAAAATTATGACTTAAATCGTTGTTGAACATCATGTATAAGCTTTGGCCATTGTCTTTCAGCTCGAAAAAGTGGATTTCTACTATTGTGGGCGTACTTGAGTAGTACTCAGTACTCTTTCCACCCCTGATTTGAATTGCTTTGAATGTTACATTTATTTTCAAATGTTAATAGTAAAATAAATTATAAATCCTTAGTGTTTTCTACATACAGATGTGCCTTATTGCAACTCATAAAATAAATGAACTTAGTTCCTACTGTACTTTAATTTCCTCTCTTCCTTTTTCAATTTAATGCATGGAGAAGATCATGTGTTACAATGTTCAAGTAACCTTAGCGAAATTAGCTAATTATCAAGGTCAATGTTTTTATTTTAAAAGTAAACCAGTTACTTTTCCTCTGAGTACTTTTTTAATTATCTATGGTTTTTTACACCAGTAATTTGACTTCTACTTGAGTAAAATTTAATTGAAGTAACAGTCCTTCTACTTTAGTAGGATATGTCTGTACTCTTTCCACCCGTTTGTCCCCTCATGTCTACGGCTGTCTGTGACATTTCCCTCTTGGAAGAGGTGACATTTTTTTTGCTATCTATAAATAAGGACAAACCAGCTAGTACCGACAACCGGGATGGTAAATTGCCGAGGTTGGTAGCGGAATACATTGTGACTCCTGTTAGCCACATCTTCAATTTAAGCCAAGAAGATGGTGTGTGCCCTCAAACATGGAGGGAGGCAAAGGTAATTCCGCTACCCAGGAATAGCAGAGCACCCTTTAATAGTTCAAACAGCCGACCAATCAGCCTGTTACAAGTGCTTAGCAAACTTTTGGAAAAAATTGTGTTTGAACAAATACAAAGTTATTTTACAAAAAACTAATTAACAACACTTTCAGCATGCTTATAGGGAAGGGCACTCAACACGCTCGGCACTGACACAAATGACTGATGATTGGCTGAAAGAAATTGATAGTAAGAAGATTGTGGGAGCTGTTTTGTTAGACTTCAGTGAAGCTTTTGATGTCAATGATCATAACCTATTGCTGAAAAGACTTAGGTGTTATGGATTTGTATCCTCTGCCTTATTATGGATTGAGAGTTACCTATCTAATAGAACACAGAGGGTTTTTGTTAATGGAAGCCTCTCTCATGCAAATTCAGTTGAGTGTGGTGTACCGCAAGGCAGCCGGCTAGGGCCATTAATGTTTTCTGTTTTTACAAATGACCTTCCGCTGACCTTGAATAATGCCTGTGTGTCTATGTACCATGACGACTCAACAGTATACACGTCGGCTGCAACAGTAAAAGTAATAACCGAGACCCTTAACATAGAGCTTCAGTCAGTTTTAGAATGGCTAACTAGCAATAGGCTGGTGCTAAATATCTAAAAAACTAAAAGCATAATTTTTGGGACAAATCACTCAATCAACGCTAAACCAAATTTAGATATATTATTGAATCATGTGAATGTTGAGCTGGGTGTAACCCTAGATAGCAAGCTTTCATGGTCAAACCATATAGACTCAATGGTTGCTAAAATGGGAAGAGGTCTGTCCATGATAGGTCATTGCTCTGCCTTGACATCTCAGTCGACCAGACAGGTCCTACAGGCACTAGTTTTGTCGCACCCGGACTACTGCCCAGCTGTGTGGTCATGTGCGGCAAAGAAGGACATAAGTAAATTGTGGTTGGTCCAGAACAAAGCAGCACATATCGCACTTAAATGTACACGGAGGGAAAGTTCAGTAACTTGCATGTCAGTCTCTCCTGGCTCAAAGTTGAGGAGTGATCGACTGCATCACTATTGGCCTTTGTGCGAGGTATTGATGTGTTGAAGATACCAAACTGTCTGTTCAAGCAGTTGGCACACAGTTTGGACACTCATCGGTACAATACAAGACATGCAACAGTCCCCAGGTCCAGAACAGAGGCTGGGAAACGCTCACCCAAGGTAACTCAAGCTAGCAATAAAACCAGTTTCAAAAAACAGATAAAAGAACACCTTACTGCACAAGGGGTCTGCGAAGAGACACAGCCATTTTATATATATTGTATTGTAATTTGCACTGTACTATGTATTAGACCTAGATATTGTGTGTATGTACTGATATGTAGGCTATGTGTGATGTTTTAAATTTATGTATTTCAGTCCTTGACTAATAATGTTCTGTACTATACAATCTATCTGCAATATTAAAGCTGATCTACCCCCTAAAAAAAATAAAAAATAAGTTCTGTACTATGTATTATGTCATGTTTTATGTGGACCCCGGGAAGAGTAGCTGATGCTTTTGCAGCGGGTCATTGGGATCCTAATAAATACCAAATGTGTTGCTTGCTGATTTTTGTTCTGTTCTCCCTCCCTCAGTTAGAAAAAGTGCATTATATAAAAGTAACTTGATATGCATGCATACATTGTACACATATCACCAGCACTATTTACTGAACAACTTAATATCAAACACAAATTGCAAAGCTTTACTATCATTTTAATGGTGATAATAAAATGATTAAAATGTTTCCATGTGAGAAAAGTTGTTTCCATGTGACAAAAATCATTTTTAACCTAAAAGACAATAGACTGTACAAGATTGTCAATACAAAGATTACCAATAGCGTTTTGTATATCTGAACGGCACATATAAATATTTTACACTTGATACGTATTTGCTATATAGCTTACACTGTAACTATAAGACAAAATGTCATCCACCGATGAGTTGGTATTTTTTGTGGACACAAACATTTTAGGAGAAAAAAATATCTTGCTTATGAAAATAAATTAAATACACATTGCATTGTCTTAGTCTAGACAATTACTTAGGATTTACATTTTTAGGTCAATTCAACATGGGATACTCCATGGTCCTAGATTCCTCAAAAGAAAGCTGAATGCAATAGTTGAACTTTAACACTACTTCGATCAACATACTTGGAATAAGTGCATGGATTAATAATCTGGCAGTCCATTAGCTTTGACACATAAACACTGGGGTAAAATAAAAAACGACTGAAAAATGGTGATTGAGGACACTTTTCACAGAAAACACAGCAATCTTGAAAAAATCTGTATTTTGGTTTTTGGCAAGCTTTCCGTCTCTCTTCCCAAAGCTTAAAAAGGGTGCCATTACATGAGCAGTCAAAGGCATATTACTTTAATATAGTGGTCAGAGTTATACACACATTATACACACACATCCAAAGGACAAGACAAAAAGAAAGATTGCCACCTGAGAATTCAAAAGTGTTTCCACTAGTTACCACAGCCACAAAGAAGAAATAGTCTATAGTAAAAATTCATGAAAACAAAATGTGCTTTTTGACCTTAATTTAAGGTTAGGGTTAGGTATAAACTTAACAGTATGGTTAGGATTAGGTTTAAAATCACATTTTAATACGATAAATAGTAAAAATAGGCGGCCTGTATGACTTTGTGGCTGTGGTACGTAGTGACAAGCATTCAAAAGTTTAATGAGTCTTTTGTGATTGGGTGCCCCTGGGGTCCGGGTCAGCCCAAAATACACCCCCATGCCAGTGCTCTGCAAAACCCAATGTAATAATGAGAAGAATACAGTACTGTATGTTTTATTGTTATTCTTACCAGCATATTTAAGTATATAGGTTCTTTGTAAGGATAGTGACAATATGATCAGCCTTATTATAGCTCAGACACACTGGTTGGATTGACAAACAGAGTGTCGGCAGTCAATCTCTTTTGTGTTCACACAGCAAAGACCTTAAAGTAGTCAGCCACTCAGCCTTGTTAAAATACTCCAGAAGGTGGCAGTAGCGTTGTTCTGGTGTAGATTACAACGTTATCTAGCTAGCTGCACTAATGTGGCTATTTGTAGAAAAGCCCTTGTTGATACTAGCCAGATGGCCACAGCTAGATAACAACCTAGCAAGATGATGAAGAACAATTTAATTCACTCTCCATAATCCCATACTGCCAGTGCCAGCCCATAGCCAAATGTTTAGCTAGCGTTAGCATATTCGCTAGCTAGCACACCATAGCTAGCTAAGGACACTGCACCAACTCGACAGCTAACACAGGCAGCTGTTTCATGGAAACTAATCCATTGTGATTTAATAATAATGTCAATACTAGCTACAGTGGTTAGCTAGCTTGGAGGAAGTATTTAGTGTTGTGTGCATTGCGTCTGTGCTAGAGTCTTCACGGATCCATCTGTACCCGAACACCCGAGACCCGATCCAGGACCCGAGCGG
The DNA here is from genome assembly GCF_964263955.1 of Coregonus lavaretus. NCBI lineage: Eukaryota > Metazoa > Chordata > Actinopteri > Salmoniformes > Salmonidae > Coregonus > Coregonus lavaretus. The sequence continues at coordinate 3,876,700 of NC_140019.1, forward strand.
GTCCGGATCCAGAATTCTAAATAATTTCACGGGTCTGGGTCGGAACTGATATGATTGTCAAGGGTCTCCGGTATGTGTTATTTTAACTGACTTGTCCGGAAGAGCCTGTACATATCCGAACGCAACTCTGCAGTAGAGCGAAAGAGAAATGTTTATCATTTATGCTGTTTTTCACGAGAGTGGAGGGTGGCACATGTACAGTCATGGTCAAAAGTTTTGAGAATGACACAATTATAAATTTTCACAAAGTCTGCTGCCTCAGTTTTTATGATGGCAATTTGCATATACTCCAGAATGTTATGAAGAGTGATCAGATGAATTGCAATTTATTGCAAAGTCCCTCTTTGCCATGAAAATAAACTTAATCCCAAAAAAACATTTCCACTGCATTTCAGCCCTGCCACAAAAGGACCAGCTGACATCATGTCAGTTATTCTCTCGTTAACACAGGTGAGAGTGTTGACGAGGACAAGGCTGTAGATCACTCTGTCATGCTGATTGAGTTATAATAACAGACTGGAAGCTTTAAAAGGAGGGTGGTGCTTGAAATCATTGTTTTTCCTCTGTTAACCATGGTTACCTGCAAGGAAACACATGCCGTCATCATTGCTTTGCACAAAAAGTGCTTCACAGGCAAGGATATTGCTGCTAGTATGATTGCACCTAAATCAAACATTTATTGGATCATCAAGAACGTCAAGGAGAGAGGTTCAATTGTTGTGAAGAAGGCTTCAGGGCGCCCAAGAAAGTCCAGCAAGCACCAGGACCGTCTCCTAAAGTTGATTTAGCTGCGGGATGAGGGCACCACCAGTGCAGAGCTTGCTCAGGAATGGCAGCAGGCAGGTGTGAGTGCATCTGCACGCACAGTGAGGCGAAGACTTTTGGAGGATGGCCTGGTGTCAAGATGGGCAGCGAGGAAGCCACTTCTCTCCAGGAAAAACCATCAGGGACAGACTGATATTCTGCAAAAGGTACAGGGATTGGACTGCTGAGGACAGGGTTAAGTCATTTTCTCTGATGAATCCCCTTTCCGGTTGTTTGGGGCATCCGGAAAAAAGCTTGTCCGAAGAAGCAAGGTGAGCGCTACCATCAGTCCTATTTCATGCAAACAGTAAAGCATCCTGAGACCATTCATGTGTGGGGTTGCTTCTCAGCCAAGGGAGTGGGCTCACTCACAATGTTGCCTAAGAACACAGCCATGAATAAAGGATGGTACCAACACATCCTCAGAGAGCAACTTCTCCCAACCATCCAAGAACAGTTTGGTGACGAACAATGCCTTTTCCAGCATGATGGAGCACCTTGCCATAAGACAAAAGTGATAACTAAGTGGCTCGGGGAACAAAACATTGAAATGTTGTGTCCATGGCCAGGAAACTCCCCAGACCTTAATCCCATTGAGAACTTGTGGTCAATCCTCAAGAGGCAGGTGGACAAACAAAAACCCACAAATTCTGACAAACTCCAAGCATTGATTATGCAAGAATGGGCTGCCATCAGTCAGGATGTGGCCCAGAAGTGAATTGACAGCATGCCAGGGCGGATTGCAGAGGTCTTGAAAAAGAAGGGTCAACACTGCAAATATTGACTCTTTGCATAAACTTAATGTAATTGTCAATAAAAGCCTTTGACACTTATGGAATGCTTGTAATTATACTTCAGTACACCATAGTAACATCTGACAAAAATATCTAAAAACACTGAAGCAGCAAACTTTGTGAAGACCAATACTTGTGTCATTCTCAAAACCTTTGACCACAACTGTAGCTTGTTGTTGTTGTTGGCCAATCATAAGTCATCAAAGCGGCAATAGGTTATACAGTCATAGAACCAAAAGTGTGTGGCAAATTTAGGAGATATCTAATCAATGGAAGATGGAATAAAAATGACGGAATTAAAAGTTAAAGGAGAAGGATAGGCTACAACAACCAAGAGCCAACAGGTAGGCTGCTACTTAATATTCTGAATGGAATTGTTGTTATTTGTAACTGTAAGATGAGAAAGCACATTCCCGCAGCCTCAATTAGCCTAGCTAGCTAAAGTTAGCTAGCTTAACTAGCTTCTCCCGGTTTGATGCAGTCAAGACAGGTACTACGTAATCATATTTGATGATAAATAACCTAGCTATGGCAGCTATTAGTCTACTATAGCGCGAGTCGGCTTGGTTGGTTGTCATCTCTTCTTCCCTGCTCCCGTCACTCACTCACAGTACGGCCCCTCCCCCGCCTGCTAGAGTGGCACCTCTTTCTCCCTCTCACGCTTTATTCGCTCCGGTTAATAAAGTAGCTTAAAAAATGAATTTTCTGCTGCTTCCCTCAGTTGGATCGGACCGGGTCTGGCTCCGACCAGGTCTACATGGAATGGGTCTCGTTGTCGTTGGGTCTGTAGGGAACGGGTCTCTATATAAAAATGTATTTATATCGGGTCAGGGTTGGAAAGCCCCAGGTCCATTTCAGAACGGGTCCAACATTTTGGACCCGTGAAGACCTCTAGTCTGTGCACTTAGCTAGCTACCATCCCATAGCCTACATTGCATATGAAGTGTGACTGGCTCATGACATTTAACCATGGATGTACGGAGAAAATGCCCTCTTTTCTCCTTTTTGTTGTCACTCTTGTTGGGTTCCCCACGTGGGGGTTCATGCTCTCTGATTGGCTCAAAGTCAAGTTGTTGGCCACTGAACAGCATTACAATTCTACAAGTAGAAACCGCAGGTTCAACGCTACCGGGTCGGCACGCAGCAAGTAACGCTTTTGTTCTAGCAAGAGAAGGAGCGGTCTCCCAATGTGATAAGTACCTATCGGCAGTCTATCGGCAGTAAGATTCTCGGTGTGTTTCACGCTTTAGGGACCTTAACCTCCAGTAAATAACCTCAATTTCAATTTCCATTCACGTACACATACTATAGACAAAATATATATTGTAATGCCTTGCAGGTCCTTTTCCTTGACCAAAACCTTTTTGAGAAACAGAATACATTCGACCTTTGTTTACTCAATCACGCTTTATCTGTGCTGGTTGACCTGCTTCTGAGGTACTCAGGATGTGAAGGCAAATGTGGATTCGGATTAAATTCATCACCAATCCATAAAATCTGCAAACACTTTACATCGCACCTTACTCCTTTTGTTACTCGCTGAGGTTGTGCATCTGACAAAAATCCAGAGCTAATGTACATGATCCTTTTAGCCCCTTCTAAAGTCACTGTACATGAAAGTAGGCCGGAGAGGAGATGAGGTGTTGCAGGAAATGCTGCCATTTTCCTACAGAGTAAAGACTCAAATGAGACAGAGCTAAATGTATACATTCACTCACTTCAGCCACTGTGAGTTTGTGCAGATTGTTCAAGACTAGAGAAACAAATGTTGCTATTTCTCTGCAGAGTGGGGTTTAATGTGAAATGTCTATATGAAATGTTGCTCCATTTGGACTCACATTATTTCATGTGGGATTCCTGAATGGCATTGCCATGTCCCTTGTTCTGCTATCCTGACTGTGTCCATGTTCCCCTAGGCCTTGTTCAGTACAGAACAGTATGTAGCAGTCAGGGGTTTGTGTGAAGCACCCGGGCTCAGACTGTTTGTCTGGGTCTGTAGGATCAAGGCAGGACTGGGCACGTGGAGGACGGGAAGGTGTAGGTGGTGGGAGCCGACCCAACACTGCAGAAATGTGGGCTTTTGTACATATGAGCATCCCTGTCGGGACAGTGGCAGCTAACACTGGTAGTGAATGTGCTGGTGTTGGTGCACTTTGCCATCCACGTGTGAGTGGGTGTGTGTGTGAATGTCCGTGTAGATCTTTGGGTAGACTTTGGGGACCTCCAGGCCGTTGCCTCCCTGGGCCAGAAGGAGCTGCTGCTGCTGGGTAATGTACTCCTCGTAGGTGAGAGAGCCCAGGCAGTCTTTGTCCCCGCTGGGTGGGGGGCAGGCTGGCACCCGGGGGGTCGGGCGCTGTGAGGCGTGGGTGGTAACTACCCTTCCAGAGGAGCAATGGCGTTTAGACTGGCAGAACCACAGCAGGACAGTACCCAGGATGAACACCACGCCAGCTGGGATGCCGATGATCACAGGCCAGGGCAAGCTGGGGGAGATGGCTGTGGGGATGGGGATGTGGTGAGGCTTTGGGTCTGGAGCGGAGAGAAGAGGAGATTTGAGGAGTTATGAGAAGCTTGGTCAAACATCACTATTAAAACCTGATGGAGAATACATACAGTAGAAAATATAACCATTATATTAAAAAAAACACTTCAGTTGGACAGTTGTGCATGAGGCCAGTACATCATGTGTTGTTTGGTTGTGTATGTGACAGGATATGACATGGTTGTAACAGAGTAATAATCTAACAGGGTAATGGTGTCGCAGGGTGTTATGGTTAAACATGGTGTACCCAGAGTAAGAATGTAACAGGGTAGGGGTGTAGCAGGGTGTTATATGGTTGTAACAGAGTGTTATGGTTAAACAGGGTGTAACAAGGTAAGGGTGTAGCAGGGTGTTCCACTCACCAGGCAGCACGGTGAGGAAGGCACTGCGGAAGCTGTAGCCCATGGTGTTGGCACCCAGGCAGATGTACATGCCAGCATCCTCATCCTTGGCGCGGGTGATGAGCAGCTTGTTGAGGTAAGAGCCGTCTGGCCTGGACCACACCTCTCCCGTGGGCAGCACCACGAAGCGATGGTCGCCCACCTCGATGGTGGAGTTGTACTTGTTCTCGTTCCCCGGCTCCACCCGTTTCAGCCACTGAATCACTGGCTTGACGTCACTGCGCACCTTGCACTGGAACGAGGTGGTGCCACCGTAGTCCACCGTGGTGTTCACCGGATGAGTGCCGGTCAGGATGGGCTTAGAGTTTGTCCGCTCTATGATGGAAAGACAAAGGAGATAGTTTTCATATTAACAGCAAAGTTATTGCCATGTTCAGCGCTTTCCTTTCCTCTCTTTCTCCGTGCTGCGGCTAGAATAGGCTGAGGTTGAGGGAGAAAATGCCACATTTGACACGTGCAAGAACAAGCTGCATTCACTTCCTCCTCACCGCTTCTGTGTTTGGTAGAAACATGTGTTTTTGAAGTCAGCACACAGCTGGGATATAATGCTGAGCAGATGGCGAGAGAGAGGGAGCCTGAGACTCGCCACACCAAGTCAGCCCAGCCCAGCTCTAACCCTTACCATTCAAAATTGACTCAAGTTTATGAATCAACCAAAATCAAATAAATCTATACTGAAAGTAAGTGACCAAACTTACGGATTACTTCCACTTTGTATGTGGCGTTGATCTCTCCAGCCTGGTTGGAAACGTGGCAGGTGTACTTCCCGCTGTTCTCAGGGGTCAGGTTCTTCAGACTCAGGGTCCACTTCTTCTTACGGCCCTCGCCCACCTCACCAGGGGTCAGCGGCTTGCTGTCCTTCACCCACATGATATCCGGACGAGGGTTCCCGCTAGCCGTGCACTTCAGCCGTACTGAGCTGCCCACCGGCCTGGCTATCACGCGCTTCCTCATCTTGGCTGGCTGCGTGAAGCGTGGTCGGACTGCGATCAAAGAAAGTGTTGTTAACAATAAAGTGTGTTTACAATCAAAGAAATAGTGTTGTTGGGGAGAACATCACACAAGTTTTATAAAATGGTATGCACAATGCACATCAGACAGCTATTAAATATTGCAATGAATCATGCTGTAGAACTTTTAAAATAATTAAGGTATGTTTGTTTGACAACTTTTCTAACACCCAACAGTATTTCTGGTGTGGTAGCACTTCTCAGCATAACATAACCTGCCAAGGGGCACGTTGACAAAACAAACACTTTCCCCTTTAAAGTTTCACTCAGCAGTTCAACGCTTGATGTATATAAACTGTGTTGAGATAGAGTCAATAGGAGAAAATAAAATACAGTAGTGGACTCCAGTTTGATAAGACTGAACTGGCCTTCTAGAGAGCTGAGAGAAGAGGGCCACAGCTCAGTGGGAGCACTTCACCACCACACTTCACAGTGCAAAAATACTCATGGCAGCCCGCCTTTGATCATGGTGGAACACGGCTACATTCTGCAGCCACTGACAATGGAGCTCAATACAGACAGAGTCCACGGGGCAGCCAACGGAGAGAGAGAGGGGAGAGATGGAATGTTTCGCCAATCACACTTCACTCAAATAGCCTGCTCTCTGGCCTGTCAGAGGCAATTACCAAAGCAAACGGTACCATTCTGTTGGGGTGGGTGGGGGGTTATTTGTGTGTGTGTGTGTGTGTGTCAGGGCATCACACACAGGGCAGAGTGGTGCCAGATGCACTCGGCCCCTCCAAAACTAGACCTACATCCCCTATATACAGTACGGGCCACTACATACCCAGCAGTAAGAGAATGCCCTGTTTCTAAATTAACTAGGGTCAGATGAAACAAGAGATAAAGGTCAGAGAGAGAGAGTGCTCAGTGTCTTACCAAATTTCCCTGACAGGTCAGTGGGGTATTCTGCGTCCCCCGCAGTTCCAGCTCCATCCCTCCCAGTGCTGGCGTCATCTATAGACAGAGAGTGAGACAAGACAGACAAAGTTAGCCTCGAAAAAACAACCCCTCAGTTTTATAACTCACGGTAACCTCCTTTACAGCTCTTGCTGTGACCCAATACCCTCTAATGTGTCTGTGGCTGTAGGAGTGGGATTAGGACAGAACCAGAATCCAGCCTGAAGTATCCAGTAACATGGGACACAATGCTGAAGATCCCAGATCATATCTCCTATCTCATCTCTGTGACTCGTCCTGCTCATTTGTACTGCCACCCCCAGTGTCTCACTCCAGGAGATGGATTAACAATGATGAGTCAATGCCAAACAGATCTGCCATACTTCACGCCACAAAACCAATTCAAGATGTGGCCATATTCTCAGAGGAGCAGTTCATCAGAGAAGGAAGAATCAGACGTTACAACAGCTGGGACTGGGTAAAACAATGGCAACTTGTCTAAACAGATAAATTACTTATCTATTGTCAGTGGCCATCTGTGCTAATATTGGACTGGCTGGCCTGCGCTGAAGATCTTAATCAAAAACCGATGCTTGTGTAAAGAGCGAGCTGAGAACGGTCTTGGACCACCTGCGAGCTCCACGTGCATTGATTTGAATTCAGCCATTTGGACTGAGAATATATTTGAAATGCAAATAGAAGAAAAGGAAGAAAGCATCTTTATAGTGCTGGATGGTTGTATCTGACTAAGTGGTAACCTGAGTTGCTGTATGGTACTCTGGTTACACCAAGCTCTCCCCCGCTCCTCCCTCCACCACATGACCGGCATGTTCAGAAGAGAGGAGAGCACCACTGATGGTAGGGCATCTGACAGCTTCATTACCACTTAGTCATGCTCCTTAAACACTAGGCCCCTACAGTGGGCCCCTACACTCCCTCCCCTCCACAGTACCCTTTCTTCAAGTCTGTCTAATGCACATTCAAACACTAAAGGCACTATGAGAGGTTATTTTGATTACACTGTGCACTTAAATCTGAGCACACACGCAGAGAACATGGTGAAAATCATTGCTTCAAGTTCAGCTGTCCTCAATAACAATACGCACCCTCCTTTGATCAGATCCCTACCCTCTAATCAAGAGCCATATTTCTTGCCTAGAAAAACATACAGTAATATATCCTCCATGAAATAGCAATAGATTTCTTGATATACATCCAAACATCACTCCATGCCTGCAGAAAATCAACCCCTCTTACGTGCGGCGGCCCGCCCATCAAAAAATCTCCCTGATTTATGGAAAGTCAAACAAAGACATGCAGTATGAGGGATGTCAGGTTTCTCAATAAAACAAACTCCTTTTCCCCTTTCTTCAGGCACAACAGTGTGCTACTTTTCACACATTTACTGACTGGGCGCCTTGTGACAGGCCCGTTTGTGTAACCCCACAGTGTATTTGCTTTCATGTCTGCAGAGCAGCTAGGCTGGTAGCTCGAGAGGGCCAGGCGTTTGGTCCTCAGAAATTTGAATCCCTGAGTCCGGTGTTCATGTCCTTCTAGGATTTTAATTTAGAGACACTGGATCTCAGTCTGGACAGTCTAGTAGCGAGAGGGTGGGTGGGTCAGTGTCTACTGCCCACTTTTATTCCCTGGCAGGCAGTTGAAACCAGGCCAAGCCAACTCTTCACAGTTCAATTGTGGCCTGAGTAGTGGAGTGCTAAAAACCCTCAGAAACAGAGCGTTACCACAACATGTTTTAGATTGATGTACCAAGATCAGATAATAACCCATGGACGCAAAGATGGTCAGACAAATGCATTACTGCCAAGCATTACCCCCAACTAAACACTGACATTTAATCAAACTATCAAAATAGCGCCTAGTCCCTGCAGGACCAAGGTTACCCCACCCCCCCCTCATCTTTTCTGCCTTTTGAGCAGAAACTTGAGAGTGAAACCCAAGAGGGACTGTTATTCCAGCTCCACACATTCAAAGACAGAGCTCCCGAGGATTGACAGTGTGCAGTGCTAGCTACAGACTTCACCCCCAGCACTCTGATTTATACAACTCCAGAGCCCATACAAAGGAATGAATAACACAGAAAGGCCGACAGAATAACAACCTGTTGAGGATATTTACAGTCAAAATCGCACCAGATGCATCTTTGAAGCGTTAACATTTTCAAAGTTCATTAAACAATACTGATTAGGCGCTATTAAATGTTGACATTTCACAAAATGTTCTAGGTGTGTGAGTTTTAAAATCGGTTTTAATGGCCAAACTATGTATCCTTGGCTTGCATTGAAAGACTCAATTCGCAGAGGCCCTCCACAACAGTGGATGCTGCTGAGGGGAGGACGGCTCATAATAATGGCTGGAATGGAGTCAATGGATTGGTATCAAACACATCAAACATGTTTCCATGTGGTTGATACCATTCCATTGACTCCATTCCAGCCATTATTATGAGCAGTCATCCCCTCAGCAGCCTTCACTGCTCCACAAAACTTTTGTAGAGCAAGTGTCTTTTTCTGACATGTTTTTAAACATTCCTTTTCACTAAGCTGTCCACCTGATAGTTGCTTCTTTTAAAGTTATTTTAGACTGAGCCAAGGCAACAAAGTTTAGGACAAATACTATTTACTAAATGTGATTACGGGTTGCAATTTCTGAGTTCCATCTCGGTCCGAAATATGAACATGTTTAAACATTCTGTTAACTGTTTCCAGTGTTCAGCCCATTTCATAAGGTATTCCATGTGCATTACCCAGGGTGCCTTGCTCTCTGGCAGGGGTCCACGGCAAGGAAGCGCAAGGCAGATTTAGGGATGCCTTATTCTGCCGAGTGGAGGATTGACCCGGCACTAAGCATTTCCTCTTCTCTTTTAGGGATTACCGGCACAGAGGGGGGAACGACTTGGACCACGCAACGTCCTGCCTCAGGCCAGGATTCTCTGGGACCTCAGCACCAGGAGAGACAGAGGGCCAAAATAAGCTGCGCTTTGGCCTACTGGGCTGACTCCTGGCCCATCTGTTCTGTGCCCAGTACCACTGCCCTATATGAGCCTGGACCCAGCTGCTCTGAAGCTCCCCTGTAGCAGCTAGGAACTATCCACTAACAAATGAACAGCTAAAGTATCCTGGGTACCTTTTTAGCTAACATTAGCTAACAATCTTTGGCAAATGACAGGAGTGGAATGTTAGCTAAAAAGACTGGTATCCAGACTAAAGCTAAAGCACTAGTAAGAAATAGTGTAACATTGTGATGATCATAAGTGCATTGTTCCTATCTGTTAAACAGATAGGGGATGGGTTCCATTTAATCAAAACAGCATGATACCGATGTACCTACATCTGTATTTGGAGCTGACATTCTGAGAGCCAGTCTAGTGCAACATGGCAGTGGTTCAGTCAGGGATGGTAACTTAAGCTATAGCTACAACTTTTCCTTACTCAGACTGTTAGGGACCCCAAGATAAACACCTGCTATTATAACAAGTCAGTCGGACCCCTTACAAACGCCAACTGTATATGTACGTTCTAAATCCAGAAGCAAACAGAGAGCAATCCAGGAGCCCATGCTGGGATTGAGAGGTTCAGCTCTCTATGTTTAAAGTCAACACAAACAGACTAGTAGTATTTCAGTGATTTCTACCACAATCCTTCAGACAAAATGAAAACACAGCTTATGTTGTATGTGCCTATGTGTGTGTGTGTTTTTGTAACAGCAAGCAGAGCTCTGTTCTTCCTTGCATCGGACCCTGGGTTTGATCTCCTGCCATCAATAGGCTCTCTATTCTAATTGTGGCCACCTGTGTGAGGGGAAAGAGGACCTGCTGCACCTCAGTTTCCAATGCATACAGAGTCCCGTGGGCTTGGGGGTCAGCACACACAGCTGGGACGCAAACACACTGTCCTTGGCTGTCATTTTAGGGAAGAAATATCCTTTTGTTGTCCCACTTATGGTAGCGTAAGAGGATGGAAGCTGGGTTTTTTTTTTTGTGCCGTGCATGTGCTGTAAAGCTAGGCCACTGGCCAGTGTCTCTCTTTTATATTCTGTCAGAACCACTTCAGGAGGGTTTCTCCTTGTGTCAGAGAGGAGCAGTAGGTATAACCACTAGGGAGAGATGATGTCTGATTAGGCATCACTCATTCCTATGGCATTAGTGAGGAAGAAATCAAACTAAAGTAATTCAGCGTTTAGATGACTAAACACTTTCTAATTCACTCTTATATAACATTGTTCAAATACACAGTATGATTAATGATTAATGTGCAGGATCTTTTGACATGGAACACTGCAAACCGATCCCTATTCAGTATTGAAATGGTTACTCTTAAATTTCTGTATCTATTACTTTAATGTACAGTATCTTTAAATTGTAATGGAATGGTATCCTATTCCACGGAACAATTTGGAATTGATGGTGCGGTTGATTGGTGAGATGAAAATAGAGAAAATGAACATAAAGAACAGATCCTCAGAGCATGAACATTACTAAGTAAAAATATAATGTCAACATTCGCTAAAATAACATCTCCGGGTACAAGTGGTCCCATCTCGTTGGTCATAAATGTCAAGTCCGATGTATTTTATAAGTTCTGAAACCTGCAGTTAAGTTTCATGTTCTGTGTGTATCCGTACTAAAAGGCTCAATCCCAATACCCCCCTTAGCACTCCCCCTCCGTTTTGCGTGGTCCCGCGAGCCGCATCAAGTCGGAGTAGTGTTCCAATTCAACATTGAGCTAGGGGTATTGACTTTTCAGCCCTCTAATTAAGAAGGGTCTGAATGCTGGCGTTTGCCGACAAGGAGGCGTTCCCTGACAAGGAGGCATTCCCTGACAAGGAGGCGCTCCCTGACAAGGAGGCGTTCCCTGACAACCCCCCTTCGTTCTTCTCATTTCAGTCCTGCGAACTACCCCGTACAGTAGGTGGCGGCAATACATATCTACCTCAATTACATCGACCCGGTACTGGTACCCTTGTATATAGCCAAGTTATCTTTACTCATTGTGTATTTATTTGAAGAAGAAAAACCTTCATATCTGTTTTAGAGCCTTTGTGCTAAACACATTTACTACCTGACTCCGGCGATCAACAGATCTAGTGCTCCGACATAATCAAAAAGTAAAGTTTGGTTAGATAAATCAAAATCAATGCAAATCAAATGTTATTCGTCACATGCTTCATAAAAAACAGGTGTGGACTAACAGTGAAATTCTTACTTACGGGCCTTCCCAACAATGCAGCGTGAAAGAAAATAGAGAAATAATGGAAAAGTAAAACACGTAATAACAAAAGTAATAATAAATACACAATGAGTAATGATAACTTGGCTATATACAAGGGTACCAGTACCGGGTCGATGTAATTGAGGTAGATATGTACATACAGTACCAGTCAAAAGTTTGGACACACTACTCATTCAAGGGTTTTACTTTATTTTGACTATTTTCTACATTGTAGAATAATAGTGAAGACATCAAAACTATGAAATAACACATATGGAATCATGTAGTAACCAAAAAAGTGTTAAACAAATCAAAATATATTTTATATTTGAGATTCTTCAAAGTAGCCACCCTTTGCCTTGATGACAGCTTTACACACTCTTGGCATTCTCTCAACCAGCTTCATGAGGAATGCTTTTCCAACAGTCATGAAGGAGTTCCCACATATGCTGAGCACTTGTTGGCTGCTTTTCCTTCACTCTGCGGTCCAACTCATCTCAAACCATCTCAATTGGGTTGAAGTCGGGTGATTGTGGAGGCCAGGTCATCTGATGCAGCATTCCATCACTCTTCTTGGTCAAATAGCCCTTACACAGCCTGGAAGTGTGTTTTGGGTTGTTGTCCTGTTGAAAAACAAATGAAAGTCCCACTACCAGATGGGATGGCGTATCGCTGCAGAATGCTGTGGCAGCCATGCTGGTTAAGTGTGCCTTGAATTCTAAATGACACAGACAGTGTCACCAGCAAAGCACCACCACACCTCCTCCTCCATGCTTCATGGTGGGAACCACACATGCGGAGGTCATCCGTTCACCTACTCTGCGTCTCACAAAGACACAGCGGTTAGAACCAAAAATCTCAAATTTGGACTCATCAGACCAAAGGACATATTTCCACCGTTCTGATGTTCATTACTCGTGTTTGTTGGCCCAAGCAAGTCTCTTCTTATTATTGGTGTCCTTTAGTAGTGGTTTCTTTGCAGCAAATCGACCATGAAGGCCTGATTCATGCAGTCTCCTCTGAACAGTTGATGTTGAGATGTGTCTGTTACTTGAACTCTGTGAAGCATTTATTTGGGCTGCAATCTGAGGTGCAGATAACTCTAATGAACTTATCCTCTGCAGCAGAGGTAACTCTGGGTCTTCCTTTCCTGTGGCGGTCCACATGAGAGCCAGTTTCATCATAGCGCTTGATGGTTTTTGTGACTGCACTTAAAGAAACGTTCAAAGTACTTAAAATGTTCTGTATTGACTGACCTTCATGTCTTAAAGTAATGATGGACTGTCATTTCTCTTTGCTTATTTGAGCTGTTCTTGCCATAATATGGACTTGGTCTTTTACCAAATAGAGCTATCTTCTGTATACCACCCCTAACTTGTTACAACACAACTGATTGGCTCATACGCATTAAGAAGGAAAGAAATTCCACAAATTAACATTTAACAACGCACACCTGTTAATTGAAATGCATTCCAGGTGACTACCTCATGAAGCTGTTTTAGCGAATGCCAAGAGTGTGCACAGCTGTCATCAAGGCAAAGGGTGGCTACTTAGAAGAATCTCAAATATAAAATATTTTCATTTGTTTAACACTTTTTTGGTTACTACATGATTCCATATGTGTTCTTTCATAGCTTTGATGTCTTCACTATTATTATATAATGTAGAAAATTGTAAAAGAAAAATCCTGGAATGAGTAGGTGTGTCCAAACTTTTGACTGGTACTGTATAACTATGAATAAAGTGACAGATAGTAAACAGTAGCAGCAGCAGCGTACAGTGTCTTGTGAAAGTATTCACCCCCCTTGGCATTTTTCAAATTTTGTTGCCTTACAACCTGGAATTAAAATTGATATTTTGGGGGGTTTGTATTATTTGATTTACACAACATGCCTACCACTTTGAAGATGCTAAATATTTTTTATTGTGAAACAAACAAGGAATAAGATTTTAAAAAACTGAAAACTTGACTGTTGCATTAGCAATATGCTTAGGGTCATTGTCCTGCTGGAAGGTGAACCTCCGTCCCAGTCTCAAATCTCTGGAAGACTGAAACAGGTTTCCCTCATGTCGACGCCCTGACGTATGGAACTCTTGTATGTTGAGTCAGGGTGTGGAAATCTATGTGATGTATTCTATGTTTAGGATCTATGTATTGTGTTTCTATGTTTGGCTAGGTGTGATTCCCAATCAGAGACAGCTGTCGATCGTTGTCTCTGATTGGGGATCATATTTAAGTAGCCTGTTTGCCTACCTTTGTTGTGGGATCTTGTTCCTGTGTTAGGCTTGTATTGTGTATAGCCTTGGACTTCACGTTACATTGGTTTGTTGTTTTGTTTTTGTGTTTATTATTTAATAAACATGTTCGCATACCACGCTGCACCTTGGTCTGACCCGTCTCTCAACGATCGTGACAGAAGATCCCACCAAAAATGGACCAATCAGCGTGCCCAGGAGCAGCAGACACCCTGGACACAGGTGGGGAAGAGTTTTTGGACATGGGATGAGATTTTGGCAGGAAAAGGACCCTGGGCGAAGGAGGAGGCCCAGGCAGGAGAGGAACACAGAAGGCGTCGGCCGAGGAGGAAGCCCCAATATTTTTTTTGGGGGGGGGGCTAAAAGGGTGGTCGGGGATCGATAGAGAAGAGCCCCGACCACTGCACTCGTGGGGGCTCAAGGAGGAGTCCTCACTGGAGGAGGACTGGGCGCGGAGAGTAAAGGACTGGTACTGTCGTAGACCTCCAGCGTCGGTTCCCAGTCCAGTACGACCCGTACCTGCTCCCCGCAGCAGGCCAGTGGTGCGTGTTCCCAGTCCGGCCCCGCCCGTTCCTGCTCCTCGCACCAGACCTGTGGTGCGTGTCCCCAGTCCGGCCCGGCCCGTCCCTGCTCCTCGCACCAAACCAGTGGTGCGTGTCGCCAGCCCGGTACGCCCCGTACCTGCACCCCGCCCAGGCCAGTGGTGCGTGTTCCCAGTCCAGTACGGCCCGTGCCTGCTCCTCGTACCAAGCCAGTGGTGCGTATTCCCAGTCCGGCACGGCCCGTGCCCGTTCCACCGGTGCCTGGTCCAGCTCCGGTCAGCTGCTCCACTCCGGAGCCAGAGTAGTCCGCTCCACCAGGGTCAGTCCGGCTCCGGTCAGCGGTTCCACTCCGGAGCCAGAGCAGTCCACTCCACCGGTGCCCAATCCATCACCGGTCAGCGGATCCATTCCGGAGCCAGAGCAGTCCGCTCCACCGGTTTCTAGTCCAGCTCCGGTCAGCGGCTCCACTCCGGAGCCAGAGAAGTCCGCTCCACCGGTGCCCAATCCAGCCCTGGTCAGCGGATCCATTCCGGAGCCAGAGCAGTCCGCTCCACCGGTTTCCAGTCCAGCTCCGGTCAGCGGTTCAACTCCGGAGCCAGAGCAGTCCGCTCCACCGGGGTCCAGTTCCGGTCAGCGGCTCCAGTCCAGACCAAGACGTCAGCCCCTCTCCAGGTTCGGGGTCTCCCACACCAGGGTCCAGACAGGCCTTGGTGCATCGCAGGAGGATTGCCGATCCAGGCCCAGCCGTCAGCCCCTCTCCAGGTTCGGGGTCTCCCACACCAGGGTCCAGACAGGGCTTGGTACATCGTGGGAGGAAGGAGAGGGGAAGCATCGCGCCGTGGTCCAGACCAGACCAAGGGTGCAACGGGGAGGCTGAGAGGAAGAGGTCGTCAGGCCCGGAGCCGGATCCGATTATGTCAGGTTTGTGCGGTCGAAGTCTTCACTTTTGGGGGGCGGGGGGGGGGGGGGGGTTACTGTCACGCCCTGACGTATGGAACTCTTGTATGTTGAGTCAGAGTGTGGAAATCTATGTGATGTATTCTATGTTTAGGATCTAGGTATTGTGTTTCTATGTTTGGCCGGGTGTGATTCCCAATCAGGGACAGCTGTCGCTCGTTGTCTCTGATTGGGGATCATACTTAAGTAGCCTGTTTGCCTACAATGAGGGGGAAAAGTATTTGATCCCCTGCTGATTTTGTACGTTTGCCCACTGAAAAAGACATGATTAGTCTATAATTTTAATGGTAGGTTTATTTGAACAGTGAGAGACAGAATAACAACAAAAAAATCCAGAAAAGTGCATGTCAAAAATGTTATAAATTGATTTGCTTTTTAATGAGGGAAATACATATTTGACCCCTCTGCAAAACATGACTTAGTACTTGGTGGCAAAACCCTTGTTGGCAATCACAGAGGTCAGACGTTTCTTGTAGTTGGCCACCAGGTTTGCACACATCTCAGGAGGGATTTTGTTCCACTCCTCTTTGCAGATCTTCTCCAAGTCATTAAGGTTTAGAGGCTGACGTTTGGCAACTCGAACCTTCAGCTCCCTCCACAGATTTTCTATGGGATTAAGGTCTGGAGACTGGCTCGGCCACTCCAGGACCTTAATGTGCTTCTTCTTGAGCCACTCCTTTGTTGCCTTGGCCGTGTGTTTTGGGTAATTGTCTTGCTGGAATACCCATCCACGACCCATTTTCAATGCCCTGGCTGAGGGAAGGAGGTTCTCACCCAAGATTTGACAGTACATGGCCCCGTCCATCGTCCCTTTGATGCGGTGAAGTTGTCCTGTCCCCTTAGCAGAAAAACACCCCCAAAGCATAATGTTTCCATCTCCATGTTTGACGGTGGGGATGGTGTTCTTGGGGTCAACAAGCAGCATTCCTCCTCCTCCAAATACGACGAGTTGAGTTGATGCCAAAGAGCTCCATTTTGGTCTCATCTGACCACAACACTTTCACCCAGTTCTCCTCTGAATCATTCAGATGTTAATTGGCAAACTTCAGACAGCCCTGTATATGTGCTTTCTTGAGCAGGGGGACATTGCGGGCGCTGCAGGATTTCAGTCCTTCACGGCGTAGTCACCAAGAAAACAATTGGTAACACACTATGGTCCCAGCTGTCTTGAGATCGTTGACAAGATCCTCCCGTGTAGTTCTGGGTTGATTCCTCACCGTTCTCATGATAATTGCAATCTCCACAAGATGAGATCTTGCATGGAGCCCCAGGCCGAGGGAGATTGACAGGCCTTTTGTGTTTCTTCCATTTGCGAATAATCGCACCAACTGTTGTCACCTTCTCACCAAGCTGATTGGCGATGGTCTTGTAGCCCATTCCAGCCTTGTGTAGGTCTACAATCTTGTCCCTGACATCCTTGGAGAGCTCTTTGGTCTTGGCCATGGTGGAGAGTTTGGAATCTGATTGATTGATTGCTTCTGTGGACAGGTGTCTTTTATACAGGTAACAAACTGAGATTAGGAGCACTCCCTATAAGAGTGTGCTCCTAATCTCAGCTTGTTACCTGTATAAAAGACACCTGGAAGCCAGAAATCTTTCTGATTGAGAGGGGGTCAAATACTTATTTCCCTCATTAAAATGCAAATCAATTTATAACATTTTTGACATGCGTTTTTCTGGATTTTCACTGTTCAAATAAACGTACCATTAAAATTATAGACTGATCATTTCTTTGTCAGTGGGCAAACATACAAAATCAAATACTTTTTTTCCCTCACTGTACCTTTGATGTGGGATCTTGTTCCTGTGTTAGGCTTGTATTGTGTATAGCCTTGGACTGTTTTTGTGTTTATTATTTAAAAACATGTTCGCATACCACGCTGCACCTTGGTCTGACCCGTCTCTCAACGATCGTGACACCTCAATAATTTCCCTGTATTTAGGGCCATCCATCATTCCTTCAATTCTGACCAGTTTCCCAATCCCTGCCGATTAAAAACATCCCCAAAGCATGATGCTGCCACCACCATGCTTCACTGTGGAGATGGTATTCTCGGGGTGATGAGAGGTGTTGGGATTGCGCCAGACATAGCATTTTCCTTGATGGCCAAAAAACTCAATTTTAGTCTCATCTGACCAGAGTACCTTCTTCCATATTTTTATGGAGTCTCCCACATGGCTTTTGGCGAACACCAAACGTATTTGCTATTTTTTTTCTTTAAGGAATGGCTTTTTTCTGGCCACTCTTCCGTAAAGCCCACTCTGTGGAGTTTACGGCTTAAAGTGGTCCTATGGACAGATACTCCAATCTCCACTGTGGAGCTTTGCAGCTCCTTCAGGGTTATCTTTGGTCTCTTTGTTGCCTCTCTGATTAATGCCCTCCTTGCCTGGTCCGTGAGTTTTGGTGGGCAGCCCTCTCTTGGCAGGTTTGTTGTGGTGTCATATTCTTTCCATTTTTTAATAATGGATTTAACAGTGCTCCGTGGGATGTTCAAAGTTTCTGATAATTTTTTTTACCCAACCCTGATCTGTATTTCTCCACAACTTTGTCCCTGACCTGTTTGGAGAGCTCCTTGGTCTTCATGGTGGCGCTTGCTTGGTGGTGCCCCTGTTGCAGACTCTGTGGCCTTTCAGAACAGGTGTATGTATACTGAGATCATGTGACAGATCATGTGACACTTAGATTGCACACATGTGGACTTTATTTAACTAATTATGTGACTTCTGAAGGTAATTGGTTGCACCAGATCTTATTTAGGGGCTTCATAGCAAAGGGGGTGAATACATATGCACGCACCACTTTTCCATTATTTATTTTTTATAATTTGTTGAAACAAGTTATTTTTTTCATTTCACTTCACCAATTTGCACTATTTTGTGTATGTCTATTACATGAAATCCAAATAAAAATCCATTTAAATTACAGGTTGTAATGCACCAAAATTGGAAAAACGCCAAGGGGGATGAATACTTTTGCAAGGCACTGTATGTGATGAGTCAAAAAAGTAGCAATAAGGGTCAATGCAGATACTCTGCCCAATTGGCCCAGCTTCGTCCAAGGTAGGGGAGGGTTTGGCCGGCAGGGATGGCGTTTGCAATGCCAGGGTTGTGGGTTCGATTCCCATGGGGGGCCGGTATGAAACAAAATAATGTATGCACTCACTAACTGTAAGTCGCTCTGGATAAGAGCGTCTGCTAAATGACTATAATGTAAATGTAAATGTGTAGCAATTTGGTTAACTATTTAACCAACTATTTAGCAGTCTTACGGCTCGGGGTTAGAAGCTGTTAAGGCTCCTGTTTTTTCCAGACTTGGTGCATCGGTACCGCTTGGCGTGCAGTAGCAGAAATAACAGTCTATGACTTGAGTGGCTGGAGTCTGACAATTTTTTGGGCCTTCCTCTGACACCGCCTGGTATAGAGATCCTTGATGGCAGGGAGCTCGGCCCCAGTGATGTACTGGGCCGTACGCAACACCCTCTGTAGCGCCTTGCGGTCGGATGCCAAGCAGTTGCCATACAATGCAGTGATGCAGCCAGTCATGATCTTGTCAATGGTGCAGCTGCAGAACTTTTTGAGAATCGATAAGATGTACAATGTTTTACTTGTATTTCGCATAATCATACAGTAGTGCACACGTTCGCAGAGTATATAACCGAGTGACAACTTACTGAATTAAGCCAGGCTAGCTGCTGGCTTGCTTTGCATGTAAGCCTGTGAGACAAAATGGTGGCAGCAATAAATTATATTCAGGTTATATTCATAGCCTTTCAGGTTATGTCGATATACAGTGGGGAGAACAAGTATTTGATACACTGCCGATTTTGCAGGTTTTCCTACTTACAAAGCATGTAGAGGTCTGTCATTTTTATCATTCAACTGTGAGAGACGGAATCTAAAACAAAAATCCAGAAAATCACATTGTATGATTTTTAAGTAATTAATTTGCATGACATAAGTATTTGATCACCTACCAACCAGTAAGAATTCCGGCTCTCACAGACCTGTTAGTTTTTCTTTAAGAAGCCCTCCTGTTCTCCACTCATTACCTGTATTAACTGCACCTGTTTGAACTCGTTACCTGTATAAAAGACACCTGTCCACACACTCAATCAAACAGACTCCAACCTCTCCACAATGGCCAAGACCAGAGAGCTGTGTAAGGACATCAGGGAAAAAATTGTAGACCTGCACAAGGCTGGGATGGGCTACAGGACAATAGGCAAGCAGCTTGGTGAGAAGGCAACAACTGTTGGCGCAATTATTAGAAAATTGAAGAAGTTCAAGATGACGGTCAATCACCCTGGGTCTGGGGCTCCATGCAAGATCTCACCTCGTGGGGCATCAATGATCATGAGGAAGGTGAGGGATCAGCCCAGAACTACACGGCAGGACCTGGTCAATGACCTGAAGAGAGCTGGGACCACAGTCTCAAAGAAAACCATTAGTAACACACTACGCCGTCATGGATTAAAATCATGCAGCACACGCAAGGTCCCCCTGCTCAAGCCAGCACATGTCCAGGCCCATCTGAAGTTTGCCAATGACCATCTGGATGATCCAGAGGAGGAATGGGAGAAGGTCATGTGGTCTGATGAGACAAAATTAGAGCTTTTTGGTCTAAACTCCACTCGCCGTGTTTGGAGGAGGAAGAAGGATGAGTACAACCCCAAGAACACCATCCCAACCGTGAAGCATGGAGGTGGAAACAACATTCTTTGGGGATGCTTTTCTGCAAAGGGGACAGGACGACTGCACCATATTGAGGGGAGGATGGATGGGGCCATGTATCGTGAGATGTTGGACAACAACCTCCTTCCCTCAGTAAGAGCATTGAAGATGGTTCGTGGCTGGGTCTTCCAGCATGACAACGACCCGAAACACACAGCCAGGGCAACTAAGGAGTGGCTCCGTAAGAAGCATCTCAAGGTCCTGGAGTGGCCTAGCCAGTCTCCAGACCTGAACCCAATAGAAAATCATTGGAGGGAGCTGAAAGTCCGTATTGCCCAGCAACAGCCCCGAAACCTGAAGGATCTGGAGAAGGTCTGTATGGAGGAGTGGGCCAAAATCCCTGCTGCAGTGTGTGCAAACCTGGTCAAGACCTACAGGAAACGTATGATCTCTGTAATTGCAAACAAAGGTTTCTGTACCAAATATTAAGTTCTGCTTTTCTGATGTATCAAATACTTATGTCATGCAATAAAATGCTAATTAATTACTTAAAAATCATACAATGTGATTTTCTGGATTTTTGTTTTAGATTCCGTCTCTCACAGTTGAAGTGTACCTATGATAAAAATGACAGACCTCTACATGCTTTGTAAGTAGGAAAACCTGCAAAATCGCCAGTGTATCAAATACTTGTTCTCCCCACTGTAGGACTCGTTTTACTGTGGATATAGATACTTTTGTACCTGTTTCCTACAGCATCTTCACAAGGTCCTTTGCTGTTATTCTAGGATGGATTTGCACTTTTCGCACCAAAGTACGTTCATCTCTTGGAGACAGAACGCATCTCCTTCCTGAGCGGTATGATGGCTGCGTGGTCCCATGGTGTTTATACTTGCGTACTATTGTTTGTACAGATGAACGTGGTACCTTCAGGCGTTTGGAAATTGCTCCCAAGGATGAACTAGACTTGTGGAGGTCTACCATTTTTTTTCTGAGGTCTTGGCTGATTACTTTTGATGTCAAGCAAAGAGGCACTGAGTTTGAAGGTAGGCCTTGAAATACATCCACAGGTACACCTCCAATTGACTCAAATTATGTCAATTAGCCTATCAGAAGCTTCTAAAGCCATGACATAATTTTCTGGAATTTTCCAAGTTGTTTAAAGGCACAGTCAACTTAGTGTATGTAATCTTCTGACGCACTGGAATTGTGATACAGTGAATTATAAGTCAAATAATCTGTCTGTAAACAATTGTTGGAAAACAGTAGATGACCTAACAGACTTGCCAAAACTATAGTTTGTTAACAAGAAATTTGTGGAGTGGTTGAAAAACAAGTTTTAATGACTTCAACCTAAGTGTATGTAAACTTCCGACTTCAACTGTAGCTACTATGTGCATAATCATCTATGTTTCCCACATTTTCATTCTCATTTGATTCACAGTGAGCCTGGGAAGAGAATGCAGAACTCTGCATACCTCAACACCAGGTAAGGAAGGAGAAAGGAGAGGTAATTGGAACAGATGGAGAGAAAGGACATGCAAACTCAATCTTTCCTCGATTCCTTGCATCATATCTCCTCGCCTCCTTTTCAATTTTATCGGAGTATGTAAGTTAGGAGCAGTAATACTGACATGAACATTTGGCTGCCAAACTTGCTCACACCATTATGAAATGTAATGTTGTTCATTATTTTGCTTTCCACATCATCCCAGAAATGGATCAGTGGGGGAAGCTATGCTCTTCTTTATTATTATTATTATTATTATTATTTTTTAACCCTTTTTCTCCCCAATTTCGTGATATCCAATTGGTAGTTAAAGTCTTGTCGCATCGCTGCAACTCCCGTACGGACTCGGGATAGGCGAAGGTCGAGAGCCATGCGTCCTCCAAAACACAACCCTGCCAAGCCGCACTGCTTCTTGACACACTGCTCACTTAACCTGGAAGCCAGCTGCACCAATGTATTGGAGAAAACACTGTACAACTGATGACCGTGTCAGCGTGCATGCGCCTGGCCCGCCACAGGAGTAGCTAGAGCGCAATGGGACAAGGACATCCCGGCCGCCCAAACCCTCCCCTAACCCGGACGACGCTGGGCCAATTGTACATCGCCTCATGGGTCTCCCGGTCGCGGCTGGCTGCGACACAACCCGGGATCGAACCTGGATCTGTAATGACGCCTCATGCACTGCAGTGCCTTACACACAATAAAACAATTATTTCATTCAATTGATATTAAATAAATCTCTATTAGGTTCAATGTTATTAAACTGAAGCAGAAAGACTGACATTCATTAAACTGGTGCTTTATTTCTCTCCCGCAGGTTACAAGGGGACTGGGAGAAGGGGATTCTACTCAGACAACCCCCATCCGGGATTCTGCAGCCAATTTTGCATGACTGTTGATGGTTTCTTGGGCTCTCTCTCTCTCAAACTGGCTGATCTGATAAGGACAACATGAAAAAACTTTTGGTGTTTCTGAAAACGTAATTTATTTAAAATGTTCAATAACACACAGACAAAATCACGGTAGACCATTCAATAACCAGCTCATTTTAGAATTACTTTTCGTTTTCCTGACCCGAGCAAAGCGGGTTTAGCCATAATTGTGACTTTATGGCTGTGGTAACTAGTGAAGACCATGTACACGAGCTCCAGCTGATTCTTGTTAATTTCCTTATAGCCTCTGCCGAGTCCCCAACAACCGGACGTTCCGGTTTTCAGGGGAAGTGGTAAAAGAGCCTGTGACGCAACTTCCGCTTTTGGACATTAACAATGCGACACTCCATTTTAACTCCTCATCCACATTTACAGGATTGGTTGAACAGTGCAATAGATAACCCTTTTCTTCTTGTCAAGATCAGTATGTAGGGGATCAAGTTTCAGGCATTTATTTTACACCTGCTAGGTTAATTTCCTTAATACACGCGACAAGCCAAGTCAAGTCAAACTCCCATGAGAAGGGTCAGTTTTGGGGGCATAGTCTGCCGTAGAGCCAATGAGAAGAAAGAAGGGGCGAAGACACGACAGCTAACGAGGTGCCAATGAGAAGAAAGGGCTTTGTCATGGACCGCCCACTTGTCAGGGAACGCCCCCTGGACACTTGCCATATTCAGACCATATTGCTCTAGTTGGCCCTCCAAATGAAGCGAAATGACATGCAGACTTCCTATCGAACTCTCCCATAAAGCTCTGCGACCCAAGGCTTCAGGATGGCTGACAAAAATACTAGGATGGAAGCAAATGTAAGTAATTATAACTTCATACATGGCTCTCGGACAAGATAGATGGATTCTCCATTCACCGGACGGACAGGAGAATATGGAGTCGGGGGGGTGGAAGTGTCAACCCACTGTTCACCCATCTTGGAATACCTGATGGTCAAATGCTGACGCTTCTACCTCCCGAGGGAGTTTTCAGCTGTTATCGTGATTGTTGTATACATTCCACCACTGGATAAGAACTGTACAAGGCTATAAACAAGCAAGAAAACCTACATCCAGAGGCTGCTTTTCTGGTTGCCAGCAATTCTGGGTCACTAAGACACATGATGCCCAACTTCCATCAACACATCTCCAACGCCACTAGGGGAGATAAAGTCCTAGACCACTGTTATTCTACCCACTAGCAAGCACACAAGGTCCTGCCTCGTCCGCCATTCGGCAAATCAGATCATCACTCCGTACTCCTGCTTACAAGCAGAAACTCAAATAGGAAGTACCAGTGACTCTCTCCGTTTGAGAAATGGTCACCAGAATCAGAGATTATGCTACAGGACTGCTTTGCTAGCGCTGATTGGAATATTTTTAGAGACTCCGCCGATAACATTGACGAGCTAATCACCTCCGTCACTAGCTTCATTAGAAAATGTATCGGCGACGTTGTCCACACAGTGAGGGTTCGCTGCTTCCCCAATCAAAAGCCCTGGATTAACACCAAGGTTGATGCTAAACTAAAGGACAGGACTACCACACACAGAGCTATCGTAGACAACCCTGAGGCTACGGCCGAACACAGGAATAAGTACAAGAAGTCCCGCTATGACCTCCGCAGAGTCATCAAACAAGCAAAAGGACAATATAGGAATAAGTTCGATTCAGACTACACAGGCTCCGACGCATGTGGCAGGGGCTACAGGCCATTACGGATTACAAAGGAAGACCCAACCGTGATCTGCCCAACGATGCCTCTCTACCAGCTAAACTTAATCCATTTTATGCACGCTTTCACAACAATAACAACATCGTGCCGGGTGTGAGGGCCGTCGTGAAAAAATTATTTCATCAGGTCAACCCCTGAAGGCCGCGGGGCCTGACGGTATTCGAGGGGCCATTCTCAGAGCATGTGCAGAACAGCTGGCCGGCATATTCACAGTAATTTTCAACCTCTCCTTGTCCCAGTCTGTATTCCCCATGTTTTAAGATGACCACCATCATTCCTTTCCCCAAGAACTCTAAGGCTTCATGCCACAATGACTAGAGCCCTGTAGCACTCATTTCTGTAATCATGAAGTGCTTTGAGGGGCTTGTTATGGCACACATTAACTCCACCATCCCAGACACCCTAGACCCACTACATTTGCATACCGCCCCAACAGATCCATAGATGACGCAATCTCAATTGCTCTCCACACTGCCCTCACCCACCTAGATAAGAGGAATACCTAAGTAACAATGCTGTTAATTGACTACAGCTCAGTGTTCAACACCATTGTCCCCTCCAAGCACGTGACCAAGCTTAGGACTCTGGGTCTGAACACCTCCCTCTGCAACTGGATCCTGGACTTCCTGACGGGCCGACCCCAGGTGGTGAGGGTAGGCAACATCACCTCCGCCACACTGACCCTCAACACAGGGGCCCCATTGGGGTATGTGCTTAGTCCCCTCCTGTACTCCTTGTTCACCCACGACTGCGTGGCCACACACAAGCAGGATTACTTTATCCTATGCCAGGTATTCCTTAAAGGTGGGGTTTCAAGTGTCTCCGGAAGGTGGTGAGTGACTCCGCTGTCCTGGCGTCGTGAGGGAGCTTGTTCCACCATTGGGGTGCCAGAGCAGCGAACAGTTTTGACTGGGCTGAGTGGGAACTGTGCTTCCATAGAGGTAGGGGGGCCAGCAGGCCAGAGGTGGATGAACGCAATGCCCTCGTTTGGGTGTAGGGACTGATCAGAGCCTGAAGGTATGTAGGTGCCGTTCCCCTCACAGCTCCGTAGGCAAGCACCATGGTCTTGTAGCAGATGCGAGCTTCAACTGGAAGCCAGTGGAGTGTGCAGAGGAGCGGGGTGACGTGAGAGAACTTGGGAAGGTTGAACACTAGATGGGCTGCGGCATTCTGGATGAGTTGTAGGGGTTTAATGGCACAGGCAGGGAGCCCAGCCAACAGCGAGTTGCAGTAATCCAGACGGGAGATGACAAGTGCCTGGATTAGGACCTGTGCCGCTTCCTGTGTAAGGCAGGGTCGTACTCTCCGAATGTTGTATAGCATGAACCTACAGGATCGGGTCACCGCCTTGATGTTAGCGGAGAACGACAGGGTGTTGTCCAGTGTCACGCCAAGGCTCTTTGCACTCTGGGAAGAGGACACCACAGAGTTGTGGTGTCCTTCCCCGGGAGGAAGAGCAGCTCCGTCTTGCCGAGGTTCAGCTTGAGGTGGTGATCTGTCATCCACACTGATATGTCTGCCAGACATGCAGAGATGCGATTCGCCACCTGGTTATCAGAAGGGGGAAAGGAGAAGATTAGTTGTGTGTCGTCTGCGTAGCAATGATCGGAGAGGCTATGTGAGGATATGACATAGCCAAGTGACTTGGTGTATAGTGAGAATAGGAGAGGGCCTAGAATTGAGCCCTGGGGGACACCAGTGGTGAGAGCACGTGGTGCGGAGACAGATTCTCGCCACGCCACTTGGTAGGAGCGACCTGTCAGGTAGGACGCAATCCAGCAGTGAGCCGCGCCGGAGATGCCCAACTCGGAGCGGGTGGAGAGGAGGATCTGATGGTTCACAGTATCAAAGGCAGCAGACAGGTCTAGAAGGACAAGAGCAGAGGAGAGAGAGTTAGCTTTAGCAGTGCGGAGAGCCTCCGTGACACAGAGAAGAGCAGTCTCAGTTGAATGACCAGTCTTGAAACCTGACTGGTTTGGATCAAGAAGGTCATTCTGAGAGAGATAGCAAGAGAGTTGGCTAAAGATGGCACGCTCAAGAGTTTTGGAGAGAAAAGAAAGAATGGATACTGGTCTGTAGTTGTTGACATCGGAGGGATCGAGTGTAGGTTTTTTGAGAAGGGGTGCAACTCTCGCTCTCTTGAAGACGGAAGGGACATAGCCAGCGGTCAAGGATGAGTTGATGAGTGAGGTGAGGTAAGGGAGAAGGTCACCGGAAATGGTCTGGAGAAGAGAGGAGGGGATAGGGTCAAGCGGGCAGGTTGTTGGGCGGCCGGCCATCACAAGTCGCAAGATTTCATCTGGAGAGAGAGGGGAGAAAGAAGTCAAAGCATAGGGTAGGGCAGTGTGAGCAGGACCAGCATTGTCATTTGACTTAACAAACGAGGATCAGATGTCATCAAACTTCTTTTCAAAATGGTTGACGAAGTCATCCACAGAGAGGGGGGGGGGGGGGATTCAGCAGGGAGGAGAAGGTGGCAAAGAGCTTCCTAGGGTTAGAGGCAGATGCTTGGAATTTAGAGTGGTAGAAAGTGGCTTTAGCAGCAGAAACAGAGGAAGAAAATGTAGAGAGGAGGGAGTGAAAAGATGCCAGGTCCGCAGGGAGTCTAGTTTTCCTCCATTTCCGCTCGGCTGCCCGGAGCCCTGTTCTGTGAGCTCGCAATGAGTCGTCAAGCCACGGAGCAGGAGGAGAGGACCGAGCCGGCCGGGAGGATAGGGGACATAGAGAGTCAAAGGATGCAGAAAGGGAGGAGAGGAGGGTTGAGGAGGCAGAATCAGGAGATTGGAGGGAGAAGGATTGAGCAGAGGGAAGAGATGATAGGATGGAAGAGGAGAGAGTAGTGGGAGAGAGAGAGCGAAGGTTGCGACTGCACATTACCATCTGAGTAGAGGCAGAGTGAGTAGTGTTGGAGGAGAGCGAGAGAGAAAAGGATACAAAGTAGTGGTCGGAGACATGGAGGGGAGTTGCAGTGAGATTAATAGAAGAACAGCATCTAGTAAAGATGAGGTAAAGTGTATTGCCTGCCTTGTGAGTAGGGGGGGGGACGGTGAGAGGGTGAGGTCAAAAGAGGAGAGGAGTGGAAAGAAGGAGGCAGAGAGAAATGAGTCAAAGGTAGACGTAGGGAGGTTAAAGTTACCCAGAACTGTGACGGGTGAGCCATCCTCAGGAAAGGAACTTATCAAGGCGTCAAGCTCATTGATGAACTCTCACACGGTATGGTAGGAAGGTCAGGAAAATCGTTAAGTACTCCAACCACCCAAGCCGTAGACTATTCTATCTGCTTCTGCATGGCAAGCGGTACCGGTGCCTCAAGTCTGGCACCAACAGGCTCTTGAACAGCTTCTATCCCCAAGCAATAAGACTGATAAATAGCTAACAAAAAAGCTACACAGACTAGTCTGAGTTAACCTTGTAATTCTCACAGGGCCCTACACACTCACACAGACACACACTCCATCATCTGCTCACTCACACATAACATGCACATACATTTATACTGACTCTACACACATGTACACCCAGTCACATACAAGCTGCTGCTACTCTGTATATCTTATATCCTGATGCCTAGTCACCTTACCCCAATACATATCTACCTCCATTAATGGAGTGGTATCCGTTGGCGGTTTCTGATGTGCGAGTGATGTAGTGATGTTCCATTCCCTAGGCCTAAATTAGCACTCTCTACCACTAGTTGCTCCATTCTCAAGTGCCACTCCCCCACCGAGGGACACTCGAAAACGAGGGGGGGGTGGGTATGGGATTAAGCCAAAAGCCTGTTTTAGTTCACTGTTCAAACCTTGATTTCTGTTCAAGTCTTGTTTCTGCCTCACTTGGAAAGCACATTTTCCTCATGCCTGTGTGCAGGGGCTGCTTCATATCATGTTCACACTTCTTTTACTCAGGGTCACGTATGAAAGCCAAAGATTTGCCTAAAATGGTATATGGATGGGCTGGAGAAACAGTACTATTGCCGCTTCTTTCTTGTTTTTCAAGCGAATGTCTTTTAAGGGAGTATGTGAGCACAATCTGAGTTCGGCTAGGCGGCAGCTGAACCGAAGTATGCTGACGCCTTAAGACATATCTGCGGGGAAGTGGCATGAGGAAATTCCCAGTTGTCTTCGGAGGTGGTCACTGCCTGTGACGTGTGTCCCCGTCTCTTCAGTGTAATTGTAGCAGAAATTAAGGCCAGGGCGGGGCTTTACCAAATTAACATATCTCACATATTGATCGCCCCGCGCTTACCTTGAAACCGACATTCCCACCCCTGCACTTTGAACTCCCTCTCTCCATTTCCATCCAAATCATTTTAACATATAAAGGCTCCATAAAAGGAACAGGGTTCCAGGTTTGGGGTTCCTGTTACTGAGAAATGAAAGACAATTCAGAGAAGCAGGGAACATAGTTAAGAAAATGGGTAATATGCAGGACATGGATATTATTACAAATCATATTGATTCAAACTGATAGATACAGCCCGCCAAACAACAAACAAAAGTCGAAAACACTGACAGACACATTTTATATGAACATGTTACAAATTGTTTACACATGTACTTTATGTGCATGGACAAAACATAGATAAACAGTCTGTACTATACTGTACTATAAAATCTGTTCTGGAATGTGAGACTGGCTTATGCAACCCACACTTCAAAGTCAACAGGCAGCCAAAGACTAAAGCCCTAGGTTAAAAGATCTGTCATCCTTCACTGTGTCGAGGTTACAGTGTCCCTTTGATGAATGTGTGTTTACAGCAAAACACTAACTCATAATTTGCACTATTCTACATCGTTAGACTATTGTAGACATTATTACTTGAGAGTTAGACACTGGTAGGAGGAGATGAGGGCTGAATGAACTCTACTTTGTGGTTTGTACTTGACTTGGTACAACATGTTTATAAAGCCTTACTCCTTCACTTTCCACCATATGACAGCTTTCCTCCCTCTGCCAGATGTGTACAGTACATACTCATGGATTCACACTTAATTAGATCTAACAAATCACAAAGTGGAAGCTACAAGCCACATCAAAGCGGAGCTCTCACTCAAGCAGAATGTCTTTGCTACGCTGGCTGACATACCTTCATAAACTATTTTAAATCTCTGAATAATGCAAACATTTGCAGTTTAAATGAATTGAGAATGATTACAGTGAATTGTACATGGGTATACTGATTGAGCAGAACGTTTTGAAATGCACTTAGGACAGAAGAATGTGAAAAACAAGCCTTCATTCCCATTGACTCAAGCTATTACTTTCAAACACTATGTCCTGCTGATAAAACTGATGTCCGATTGCCGAGGCAGCGGGGAATGATTTCCATGTTTGTGTAACAAACTAATTAAAGGAGTAATTGCATAGCTATACTCACACCCATATATGGTATGGTAACTTTAAAAAGGAGACCTTTATATCAACATTGGAAATAAAAAGTTATTGAAATCTGAATTCATGCTGGAATATTAACTGAATCGATTTTTCCATCACCCTAGTGTTTGGACTTCTAATGGAATGTTAAAGTTCCTTTATGTCTCCCTTTCCTCATAAAGGAGACATAATGAAAATATTTGTTTAGCCAGAGAATCTGCACATGAACAAAGGGAGACTAAAGGAAAGTCAGACAATTCATTGTCATGTCCTCATTACTGATCAAAGTGACTCTACTGGTTCTTGGGCATTGAGGGACAAACATTTCAGTTACATAGGAGTACCAAAAAGGAACATTATGCAGAATTGCTGCGCATTGATGGAAGAATGGAGGATGCAGGACAAAAGTTTGTGAAACTTCAAAAGGAACCTTTCGTGTGCACCATGCTCTCTCTTCAAACATGTCTTTACTAATTGCTATGCCTATTCCCCCCATCCACACTCCGCTTGTTTATTTTCTATTCAGGTTGGACCACTGAAGAGGTTGGGCTGATATTCACCCTGCAGAATCACAAAGTACAACAAGTAGGGGACAAAAAAAATACATCTAATGAGAAAAGACTCCTCCACCATACAACCTAGAGAACCAATTATGGCCCTTTTCAAAAGGGGAGAAACTCAGGGTAGGTGTGTGGCTGCTGGCTCAAAGGAGGACAACGAGGACAAGTCCCTCCCTCTGTGGGCCAAGCCCCTGGTACCTCCCCAGGGAACAATAGTGGACAATCTTAATCCTCAGCACCACATAATGAGCTGTAAGTTTTCCTTTCAGCACAGAAATGTCTCCGTGCTTAGTGCTCTAATCACAGACAAATGCCCCTGTCCCATTCACAGGCCTGAAAACCTTGTTCCTTCCTGCACCTCTCTGCTAACCCTGGTCCCTCGCTCTGTTTTTAAGTGTTTAGGGGGGTTGATGAAGTTTGAGTGCTGGACAACCTGTGAGAATGGATGGATGGAAATTCATTCATTTTAACGGAAATATGCATTGGATTGAGATGCTTTCTATCTTTTGATGGGTCGGCATCTGCTTAGATGTTGAGGGGCTTTTGTTGATGTGAGATTTTCGCAGTGACATCATGTTGGCGAGGAAGGCCCATATTCGAGATTGTTCGAGGGAGATGAGCTACAGATGGACAAATGTACATTCTCACTCCCTCCAGCAAGCCCCTATGTAAAACTAAACTACCCTTCTTCAACATTTGGTCAGAATGACTTACTAAGAACAAAAAAGACATATCATGCTAACTGCATGACCAATGCTTTCATGGAGAATTTCAGTCAAAACTGTGGATAGGCTACATAAATTCCATTAGGGAGCATTTGTATGACCTTGACTTACCCTGGCCCCCATTTTAACACATACAACACAGCCCATAGACTCAAACAGAGCATGAAGACAAACAGAAGAAGAAAACAAAAGAGCCGAAACCAATTAAACTCCTGAGAGAAAGGAGACTTCCAACTGCAGCTGAAGCATGTAGCGCTCTGCCAGGGAGGCATTCTTCCCTTTGAGCGGCGGGTCTGCGAGTGAGAGGGTTGGATGAGGAATCCATTAACGCAGAATGACAGCTAATCGGCTTAGGGAGGGCTGTTCTGTGGCTGGCCCAAATGAAAGGTTTGGGCTCCAAGACTACATGTTCCATTTAAGCTCCCAGTGGAGCCGCAGGAGCCCCGAGGGGCAGACAAACGACTGGCCACTTCAGGAATGATGGGACAATTAAGCATTACAAATTAATAAGCACACTAACCACCAGGGAAGGCCCACTGCCTGGCTGGGACAGCTAGTACAGATCAGCTTTGAAGATGCATCAACTCTCTTTATTCTAATGAACATTCATGTAAAAAAAAAATCAGTAAGAATGTCAAAGCATTCAGTGAACAGCATTGGCTTTGCTCTAAAGAGGTTGAGCTAGTATCTCCAGATTTCCAGAGCTGATGTCTGCCTGCAGATTCTCAGCTCTGACAAACAAAAAGGAATGTGACTCTTTCTTCTTTCCTCCATTCCTATAGCTTGTTTCCGTCTTTCTGTGGTTGGTGAAATGATGCAGAACCGTAATGTGGGGCGTGTTGGCCCATGACAGTGCAGCCCCCTCTCCGGGCCACAGGAACAGGCAGGCGTGAAATGGAAGTCAGGGCCCCGTGCTGGGGTGCAGTGGGGTGTAGGGGGTCTCTGTCCCTGCCTCACAGGTCTATTGCTGTTTTCTTTTCCGGCTCTTTGAATAACTACTTGCAAATACCTATGAAACCTGAAGCCCCACTCCCACATTTGGCATGGCAACCCCTCTGGACTGCCATGTTGACATTTGGGTTGTTTTCAGATGCCATCTTCATTTCCTCTGTGCTGTTTCCGGGGGAGTCTGATCTAGGGCTATGGCGGTCAGGAAATGTTGTTTGCCGGTTATTGTCATGCAAAAGGCTGCCGGTCTCACAGTAATTGACCGTTAACGAACATAAACACGTTTAGCATCTCCAGGCCTCCACGCATACAAGCTGCTGATGTGTGCCTTTGGAACATCTACATTTAAAAAAAGTATAATATATCAATTGAATATACACCATCACAATAAATCCATTATTTATTTTAGGCAGGTCTAAAGAAACATTATGATATAAAGAAAATGTATTTCAGAAGAATAGAATATGAGTTGGCCTACTGTATGTTATATCGCTAGGCGCCATGCCATAGGCTTGTTCATTTAGCAGACAAGATAATATGCTTATAAGTCCCATGCCATTATTTTATATTATATGATTTTATAGTAAGAAGATTATAATTGAACTTAGCTTAATAAAATATGAATTATATTTTTCCCATTCTGGAGCTAGATTGCCCATATGATGTGGCCATGTTGAGCGTAAAGGTGATCATTTGAAACAGGTCCTATATGGTAGATTTAGAGTTATTTGGCAACTTTAGTTGTGACTAGTTGCAACTATAGGCTATTGATGATTTGAGAAAGTCAAAAAAAAATAAGCTTGCACTTTGTTCCTTGCCTCAGGCTGCACATGCTGTTCTCTCCAGCTGTCATCAAGTGAACATTATTTCACCCATCAGACTCTTCTCAATTTAATTTTGTCTTTACTAACATGTAAAATTAGTTTAGATTGAGAATGGCCCATTATCAAATGGGTAGGAACAGGGGCAAGAGGAAAAATACATATCATCCGTATGCACTCGAATAGCGAATGGAGGCCACTTTCCCGCCGGTTAATCCCATTTTTTGGTAGGCTACTCTGGTTATTTTACCGTGTAACAGGTGATATTCAGCCCAAACTCTGTATGCCATGGGATTTCCAACCCTGTTCCTGCAGCCACCCAGTGGTTAATTTGGGAAACCAAATGAAATCTGTTCGGTAACATCGACACACAACAAAACATATTTCATTAAACTGTTGACAGCCCCTCTCTCTGCTCGCTGGAGAAAATAATGAAGGAGAGGGGAAGAGATAGAAACGCACTGTGGTGAGATATTATGTAGCTAAAGGTAATGTGTCAGCCTGTTAATTATGAAAATATGTAAAAAGCCCTATTACTAGGCTAGTCAAAATCAAATACAAATTCACTATAATGTATGCTAACTCTGAATTTGTTTAATTTAGGCTAGACCAATTATGTAACAAAGATATCTTAAATCATTTTTCAATGTTTTTCTGCCTTCTGTAATATGAGGGTAGGCTATGTATTGTATAACGGCACAATCATTATTTTAACAATGTGAAAGGGAGGCATTGTTATCAGCTAGGGGATAGAAAGTTAAGATTGTACTGTAGGCACAACAATCTGACTCCACTGAACTAAACAATACAATATTACTATGATCTGGGGATGAATTTGCTGCAAGGGAATATCGCTTTTTAATTAACTGGTACAGTGGGGGAAAAAAGTATTTAGTCAGCCACCAATTGTGCAAGTTCTCCCACTTAAAAAGATGAGAGAGGCCTGTAATTTTCATCATATGTACACGTCAATTATGACAGACAAATTGAGAAAAAAAAATCCAGAAAATTACATTGTAGGATTTTTTATGAATTTATTTGCAAATTATGGTGGAAAATAAGTATTTGGTCACCTACAAACAAGCAAGATTTCTGGCTCTCACAGACCTGTAACTTCTTCTTTAAGAGGCTCCTCTGTCCTCCACTCGTTACCTGTATTAATGGCACCTGTTTGAACTTGTTATCAGTATAAAAGACACCTGTCCACAACCTCAAACAGTCACACTCCAAACTCCACTATGGCCAAGACCAAAGAGCTGTCAAAGGACACCAGAAACAAAATTGTAGACCTGCACCAGGCTGGGAAGACTGAATCTGCAATAGGTAAGCAGCATGGTTTGAAGAAATCAACTGTGGGAGCAATTATTAGGAAATGGAAGACATACAAGACCACTGATAATCTCCCTCGATCTGGGACTCCACGCAAGATCACACCCCGTGGGGTGAAAATGATCAAAAGAACGGTGAGCAAAAATCCCAGAACCACACGGGGGAACCTAGTGAATGACCTGCAGAGAGCTGGGACCAAAGTAACAAAGCCTACCATCAGTAACACACTACGCCGCCAGGGACTCAAATCCTGCAGTGCCAGACGTGTCCCCCTGCTTAAGCCAGTACATGTCCAGGCCCGTCTGAAGTTTGCTAGAGTGCATTTGGATGATCCAGAAGAGGATTGGGAGAATTTCATATGGTCAGATGAAACCAAAATAGAACTTTTTGGTAAAAACTCAACTCGTCGTGTTTGGAGGACAAAGAATGCTGAGTTGCATCCAAAGAACACCATACCTACTGTGAAGCATGGGGGTGGAAACATCATGCTTTGGGGCTGATTTTCTGCAAAGGGACCAGGACGACTGATCCGTGTAAAGGAAAGAATTAATGGGGCCATGTATCGTGAGATTTTGAGTGAAAACCTCCTTCCATCAGCAAGGGCATTGAAGATGAAACGTGTCTGGGTCTTTCAGCATGACAATGATCCCAAACACACCGCCCGGGCAATGAAGGAGTGGCTTCGTATGAAGCATTTCAAGGTCCTGGAGTGGCCTAGCCAGTCTCCAGATCTCAATCCCATAGAAAATCTTTTGAGGGAGTTGAAAGTCCGTGTTGCCCAGCGACAGCCCCAAAACATCACTGCTCTAGAGGAGATCTGCATGGAGGAATGGGCCAAAATACCAGCAACAGTGTGTGAAAACCTTGTGAAGACTTACAGAAAACGTTTGACCTGTGTCATTGCCAACAAAGGGTATATAACAAAGTATTGAGAAACTTTTGTTATTGACCAAATACTTATTTTCCACCATAATTTGCAAATAAATTCATTAAAAATCCTACAATGTGATTATCAGGATTTTCTTTTCTCATTTTGTCTGTCATAGTTGACGTGTACCTTTGATGAAAATTATAGGCCTCTCTCATCTTTTTAAGTGGGAGAACTTGCACAATTGGTGGCTGACTAAATACTTATTTTCCCCACTGTATGTACTGTACCCAATGCCGAAGTTACACTAAAAAGATCTGAGGGATGTGTGCAGTTGAAGTCTGAAGTTTACATACACTTAAGTTGGAGTCATTAAAACTTGTTTTTCAACCACTCCACACATTTCTTGTTAACAAACTATAGTTTTGGCAAGTCGGTTAGGACATCTACTTTGTGCATGACACAAGTAATTTTTCCAACTGTTGTTTTCAGACAGATTATTTCACTTATAATTCACTGTATCACAATTCCAGTGGGTCAGAAGTTCACATACACTAAGTTGACTGTGCCTTTAAACAGCTTGGAAAATTCCAGAAAATGATGTCATAGCTTTAGAAGCTTCTGATAGGCTAATTTACATAATTTGAGTCAATTGGAGGTGTACCTGTGTATGTATTTCAAGGCCTACCTTCAAACTCAGTGCCTCTTTGCTTGACATCATGGGAAAATCAAAATAAATCAGTCAAGACCTCAGAAAACAAATTGTAGACCTCCACAAGTATGGTTCATCCTTGGGAGCAATTTCCAAATGCCTGAAGGTACCACGTTCATCTGTACAAACAATAGTACGCAAGTATAAACACCATGGGACCACGCAGCCGTCATACCGCTCAGGATGGAGACGCGTTCTGTCTCCTAGAGATGAACGTACTTTAGTGCGAAAAGTGCAAATCAATTCCAGAACAACAGCAAAGGACCTTGTGAAGATGCGGGAGGAAACAGGTACCAAAGTATCTATATCCACAGTAAAACGAGTCCTATATCGACATAACCTGAAAGGCCGCTCAGCAAGGAAGAAGCCACTGCTCCAAAACTGCCATAAAAAAGCCAGACTACGGTTTGCAACTGCACATGGGGATATAGATCATACTTTTTGGAGAAATGTTCCTCTGGTCTGATGAACCATAACGACCATCGTTATGTTTGGAGGAAAAAGGGGGACGCTTGCAAGCCGAAGAACACCATCCCAACCGTGAAGCACAGGGGTGGCAGCATCATGCTGTGGGGGTGCTTTGCTGCAGGAGGGACTGGTGCACTTCACAAAATAGATGGCATCATGAGGAAGGAAAATTATGTGGATATATTGAAGCAATATCTCAAGACATCAGTCAGGAAGTTAAAGCTTGGTCGCAAATGGGTCTTCCAAATGGACAATGACCCCAAGCATACTTCCAAAGTTGTGGCAAAATGGTTTAAGGACAACAAAGTCAAGGTATTGGAGTGGCCAAAATTCACCCAACTTATTGTGGGAAGCTTGTGGAAGGCTACCCAAAACGTTAAAAGTTAAACAATTTAAAGGCAATGCTACCAAATACTAATTGAGTGTATGTAAACTTCTGACCCACTGGGAATGTGATGAAAGAAATAAAAGCTGAAATAAATCATTCTCTCTACTATTATTCTGACATTTCACATTCTTAAAATAAAGTGGTGATCCTAACTGACCTAAAACAGGGAATTTTTACTAGGATTAAATGTCAGGAATTGTGAAAAACTGAGTTTAAATGTATTTGGCTAAGGTGTATGTAAACTTCCGACTTCAACTGTATTCTACTCCTGCAAGACATGGTAATTCTCACTTTTACGATGTGAGAAAAAGGTCAGTGAATTCTAACATGAGGGAGAGCAGAAGCTCTGTCCACTTTCTACAGCTCTGTATCTCCCTGTAACCCTGTTCCCCTTCCTGGAACTAAATCCCAAATGGAACCCTATTCCCTTTATAGTGCACTACATTTGACCAGGGCTCATAGGGCTCTGGTTAAAAGTAGTGGAATATATAGGGAATAAGGTGCCATTTGGGATGCATCCTCTTGTAACTCTGTTCCCCTTCTTGATCCATCCGTACTACAGGCTGCTAGTCAACCCCTGGTTCCTGACCACCCCTCCAGCATGGCAGGCATGTGGAGTGTGGACACATTGAGAATCAGTGGAGCACAAGTGAAGACAAATGTACCCAGCCACACAGGCCTCGTTAGCAAATGAAGGGGAGGCAGGCGGTGGGGTGTCAACATCAGAGAGCAGCTTCCCAGCTACCCACACACTACTTCATTTCAAATAAATATTTTCCCTTCCACATTCAGTCCAAATCAAATGAAAATCAGCGAAATTGACAAATTCTGCATGCATTTTTGGACAATTAGAGTAAAACCCCTATGTAACTTGACCACAGGATCTGAGTGCAGACCATGGAAATGCTAAGTCCACAACCCTCAGCATTCAACCCTCAGCTGTGTGTGTGTGTGTGAGGGAGGGAGGGAGGGAGACCATCAGCAGCCGCAATGTTTGAGGCCCTACATTCAGGTCCGGATCACACTGACAAACTGAGATCAATCTGGTCTTGAATTCAAACAAACAAAAGCCCAGGCCAATGAAGCAACACACAGATTGTACAATATTAGGAGGCAACATACAGTGAGGGAAAAAAGTATTTGATCCCCTGCTGATTTTGTACGTTTGCCCACTGACAAAGAAATGATCAGTCTATAATTTTAATGGTAGGTTTATTTGAACAGTGAGAGACAGAATAACAACAACAAAATCCAGAAAAACGCATGTCGAAAATGTTATAAATTGATTTGCATTTTAATGAGGGAAATAAGTATTTGACCCCCTCTCAATCAGAACGATTTCTGGCTCCCAGGTGTCTTTTATACAGGTAACGAGCTGAGATCAGGAGCACACTCTCAAAGGGAGTGCTCCTCATCTCAGCTTGTTACCTGTATAAAAGACACCTGTCCACAGAAGCAATCAATCAATCAGATTCCAAACTCTCCACCATGGCCAAGACCAAAGAGCTCTCCAAAGATGTCAGGGACAAGATTGTAGACCTACACAAGGCTGGAATGGGCTACAAGACCATCGCCAAGCAGCTTGGTGAGAAGGTGACAACAGTTGGTGCGATTATTCACAAATGGAAGAAACACAAAAAAACTGTCAATCTCCCCTCGGCCTGGGGCTCCATGCAAGATCTCACCTCGTGGAGTTGCAATGATCATGAGAATGGTGAGGAACCAGCCCAGAACTACACGGGAGGATCTTGTCAATGGTCTCAAGGCAGCTGGGACCATAGTCACCAAGAAAACAATTGGTAACACACTACGCCATGAAGGACTGAAATCCTGCAGCGCCCACAAGGTCCCCCTGCTCAAGAAAGCACATATACAGGCCCGTCTGAAGTTTGCCAATGACCATCTGAGTGATTCAGAGGAGAACTGGGTGAAAGTGTTGTGGTCAGATGAGACCAAAATCGAGGTCTTTGGCATCAACTCAACTAGCCGTGTTTGGAGGAGGAGCAATGCTGCCTATGACCCCAAGAACACCATCCCCACCGTCATACATGGAGGTGGAAACATTATGCTTTGGGTCTGTTTTTCTGCTAATGGGACAGGACAACTTCACCGCATCAAAGGGACGATGGACGGGGCCATGTACCGTCAAATCCTGGGTGAGAACCTACCTTCCCTCAGCCAGGGCATTGAAAATGGGTCGTGGATGGGTATTCCAGCATGACAATGACCCAAAACACACGGCCAAGGCAACAAAGGAGTGGCTCAAGAAGAAGCACATTAAGGTCCTGGAGTGGCCTAGCCAGTCTCCAGACCTTAATCCCATAGAAAATCTGTGGAGGGAGCTGAAGGTTCGAGTTGCCAAACGTCAGCCTCGAAACCTTAATGACTTGGAGAAGATCTGCAAAGAGGAGTGGGACAAAATCCCTCATGAGATGTGTGCAAACCTGGTGGCCAACTACAAGAAACATCTGACCTCTGTGATTGCCAACAAGGGTTTTGCCACCAAGTACTAAGTCATGTTTTGCAGAGGGATCAAATACTTATTTCCCTCATTAAAATGCAAATCTATTTATAACATTTTTGACATGCATTTTTCTGGATTTTTTTTTTGTTATTCTGTCTCTCACTATTCAAATAAACCTACCATTAAAATTATAGGCTGATCATGTCTTTGTCAGTGGGCAAACGTACAAAATCAGCAGGGGATCAAATACTTTTTTCCCTCACTGTATATATATATATATTGTATACTGTGTATATACAGTACCAGTCAAAAGTTTGGACACACCCACTCATTCAAGGGTTTTTCTATATTTTTACTATTTTCTACATTGTAGAATGATAGTGAAGACATCAAAACTATGAAATAACACCTGGAATCATGTAGTAACCAAAAAATATATGTTATTTGAGATTCTTCAAAGTAGCTACCCTATGTCTTGATGACAGCTCTGTATATATATATATATATATATATATATATATATATATATACACACACACTCCTTACCTCCATAACTTACTACATTTGCACACACTGTATATAGATTTTTTATTGTGTTTTTGACTGTACGTTTTGTTTATCCCATATGTAACTCTGTGTTGTTGTTGTTTTTATCGCACTGCTTTTCTTTATCTTGGCCAGGTCGCAGTTGTAAATGAGAACTTGTTCTCAACTGGCTTACCTGGTTAAATAAAGGTGAAATTTAAAAATAAAAAAACACAGTATAATTCAACTTTTTTTTTGCTGCCTCTTGGGCCCCCCACGGGCCCGGGCCAACAGGGCTTCAGCCCCGGTAAGCCCCTGCATTAATCCAGCCTGCCTACACTTTGGGTTCTTTCTTCTCTCTGTCAAGGAGACACCAGATTTCTCAATTAAACTGCAGAAACCTGAGTCAATGCCTCAGAGCTCTTTTCAATTCATTCAACATCTAATGGGATATTGTGGCGAGCACCCATGAAGGTCGTAATATTGGTGGTAAAATGATCTCTTTTCTTAGGTTCTGCACCGAGACAGCTGTGGAATTTGACACTTGCGTCATGGTGCGGCGAGAGAGAGAGATTAAGGAGAACAGGCAGGCCCAGAGAGTTTGCTTCCAGCTCATTTACCTTCCTGTTCAAACTAAAATGTATTTCTCTGTGTTTTTTCAGTACAGACTCAAGGTCTGTGTGCTGTGGAACATGGATACAGGGTGCCTGCCTGTGCAGAGAAGAACATTCGGAGAATTACAATGGCGTGACAGGACACCCTTGTGATCATACACTAAATGTTTCCGAAAGTTGTCTACCGTATGCAGTAACCGTTACAACTCAACAGAAGTAAAACATATCACCAATGTATTTAACATGAGTGGCTCTAGTACCACAAATTCCAGTACCTTTAGCAATACTCTTACTAACAATGAATAACAGACCATTCCAGAGCCTATCACAGTTGAACACATGGAGGACGGACATATAAACGGCAGAGAGAGTGACATTGACCCCTCACCAGTGTAAACAACCATTTCGCAAGGCAGTCAGGCACTCTGACCAGCAGCAGTCACATTCTGGTCAGATTAACCTGTCCCATGAAAAAATTTGTTTATTTTATCTACTGTTACTAGTAAAAAAGAAACATGATTCAATATCAGTCAGGCACATCCCTGTTTGGATAAAACATTTGACTTTAAGAATATAACATTTGGAGAATTCAGAGACTCTTATCTTGTTCAACTCCTGAAAACGAACAAAATATTGCTGCCGGTAACAGTTATCACTTTCATCGTAGTCATATGTCTACACCCCATCCCACTAGCGGCATGTGCAAAAAACTACCTGTATAATGGGTTCAACAAAACACAGTAATCATAAATAGTCATGTTTGGTTACTGAACCATACTGTAGACAGGCTGACATACTGTAGACAGGCTGACATTTCACATTCTTAAAATAAAGTGGTGATCCTAACTGATCTCAGACAGGGAATTTTTAAGTTTAAATTTGTTTGGTTAAGGTGTATGTAAACTTCCGACTTCAACTGTACGTCTCGTGCCTGAGCCTGTTTAATTGCCTTGCGGAGTGAGTGGCTACACTGTTTGCATTCTGCCATATTCCCAGTCACCTTGCCATGGTTAAATGCGGTGGTTCGCGCTTTCAGTTTTGCGCGACTGCTGCCATCTATCCACGGTTTCTGGTTAGGGTAGGTTTTAATAGTCACAGTGGGCACAAAATCTCCTATACTTCCCAATAAACTCAGTCACCGTTACAGTGTTTTATTTTTTTATTTTATTTAACCTTTATTTAACCAGGTAAACCAGTTGAGAACAAGTTCTCATTTACAACTGCGACCTGGCAAAGATAAAGCAAAGCAGTGCGATAAAAACAACAACACAGAGTTACATATGGGGTAAAACAAAACAAAGTCAAAAATACAACAGAAATAAATATATATACAGTGTGTGCAAATGTAGCAAGTTATGGAGGTAAGGCAATAAATAGGCTATAGTGCAAAATAATTACAATTAGTATTAACACTGGAATGATAGATGTGCAAGAGATGATGTGCAAATAGAGATACTGGGGTACAAATGAGCAAAATAAATAACAATATAGGGATTAGGTAGTTGGGCGGGCTAATTTCAGATGGGCTGTGTACAGGTGCAGTGATCGGTAAGGTGCTCTGACAACTGATGCTTAAAGTTAGTGAGGGAGATAAGTGTCTCCAGCTTCAGAGATTTTTGCAATTTGTTCCAGTCATTGGCAGCAGAGAACTGGAAGGAATGGCGGCCAAATTAGGTGTTGGCTTTGGGGATGACCAGTGAGATATACCTGCTGGAGCGCAGACTACGGGTGGGTGTTGCTATGGTGACCAATGAGCTAAGATAAGGCGGGGATTTGCCTAGCAGTGATTTATAGATGGCCTGGAGCCAGTGGGTTTGGCGACGAATATGTAGTGAGGACCAGCCAACAAGAGCGTACAGGTCACAGTGGTGGGTAGTATATGGGGCTTTGGAGACAAAACGGATGGCACTGTGATAGACTACATCCAATTTGCTGAGTAGAGTGTTGGAGGCTATTTTGTAAATGACATCGCCGAAGTCAAGGATCGGTAGGATAGTCAGTTTTACGAGGGCATGTTTGGCAGCATGAGTGAAGGAGGCTTTGTTGCGAAATAGGAAACCGATTCTAGATTTAACTTTGGATTGGAGATTCTTAATGTGAGTCTGGAAGGAGAGTTTACAGTCTAACCAGCCACCTAGATACAGTGGGGAAAAAAAGTATTTAGTCAGCCACCATTTGTGCAAGTTCTCCCACTTAAAAAGATGAGAGAGGCCTGTAATTTTCATCATAGGTACACGTCAACTATGACAGACAAAATGAGAAAAAAAAATCCAGAAAATCACATTGTAGGATTTTTAATGAATTTATTAGCAAATTATGGTGGAAAATAAGTATTTGGTCAATAACAAAAGTTTCTCAATACTTTGTTATATACCCTTTGTTGGAAATGACACAGGTCAAACGTTTTCTGTAAGTCTTCACAAGGTTTTCACACACTGTTGCTGGTATTTTGGCCCATTCCCCCATGCAGATCTCCTCTAGAGCAGTGATGTTTTGGGGCTGTCGCTGGGCAACACGGACTTTCAACTCCCTCCAAAGATTTTCTATGGGGTTGAGATCTGGAGACTGGCTAGGCCACTCCAGGACCTTGAAATGTTTCTTACGAAGCCACTCCTTCGTTGCCCGGGCGGTGTGTTTGGGATCATTGTCATGCTGAAAGACCAAGCCACGTTTCATGTTCAATGCCCTTGCTGATGGAAGGAGGTTTTCACTCAAAATCTCATGATACATGGCCCCATTCATTCTTTCCTTTACACGGATCAGTCGTCCTGGTCCCTTTGCAGAAAAACAGCCCCAAAGCATGATGTTTCCACCCCCATGCTTCACAGTAGGTATGGTGTTCTTTGGATGCAACTCAGCATTCATTGTCCTCCAAACACGACGAGTTGAGTTTTTACCAAAAAGTTATATTTTGGTTTCATCTGACCATATGACATTCTCCCAATCCTCTTCTGGATCATCCAAATGCACTCTAGCAAACTTCAGACGGGCCTGGACATGCTGGCTTAAGCAGGGGGACACGTCTTGCACTGCAGGATTTGAGTCCCTTGCGGCGTAGTGTGTTACTGATGGTAGGCTTTGTTACTTTGGTCCCAGCTCTCTGCAGGTCATTCACTAGGTCCCCCCGTGTGGTTCTGGGACTTTTGCTCACCGTTCTTGTGATCATTTTGACCCCACGGGGTGAGATCTTGCATGGAGCCCCAGATCGAGTGAGATTATCAGTGGTCTTGTATGTCTTCCATTTCCTAATAATTGCTCCCACAGTTGATTTCTTCAAACCAAGCTGCTTACCTATTGCAGATTCAGTCTTCCCAGCCTGGTGCAGGTCTACAATTTTGTTTCTGGTGTCCTTTGACAGCTCTTTGGTCTTGGCCATAGTGGAGTTTGGAGTGTGACTGTTTGAGGTTGTGGACAGGTGTCTTTTATACTGATAACAAGTTCAAACAGGTGCCATTAATACAGGTAACGAGTGGAGGACAGAGGAGCCTCTTAAAGAAGAAGTTACAGGTCTGTGAGAGCCAGATATCTTGCTTGTTTGTAGGTGACCAAATACTTATTTTCCACCATAATTTGCAAATAAATTCATTAAAAATCCTACAATGCGATTTTCTGGATTTCTTTTCCTCAATTTTTCTGTCATAGTTGACGTGTACCTATGATGAAAATTACAGGCCTCTATCATCTTTTTAAGTGGGAGAACTTGCACAATTGGTGGCTGACTAAATACTTTTTTCCCCACTGTATTTGTAGTTGTCC
Organism: Coregonus lavaretus; assembly: GCF_964263955.1. Taxonomy (NCBI): domain Eukaryota; kingdom Metazoa; phylum Chordata; class Actinopteri; order Salmoniformes; family Salmonidae; genus Coregonus; species Coregonus lavaretus. Next base: position 3,920,520 of record NC_140019.1, read on the forward strand.
ACATACTCTAGGTCAGACCCGTCGGGAGTAGTGATTCTAGTCGGGTGGGCGGGTGCAAGCAGCGTTCGGTTGAAGAGCATGCATTTAGTTTTACTAGTGTTTAAGAGCAGTTGGAGGCTACTGAAGGAGGTTTGTATGGCATTGAAGCTCGTTTGGAGGTTTGTTAACACAGTGTCCAATGAAGGGCCAGATGTATACAAAATGGTGTCGTCTGCGTAGAGGTGGATCTGAGAGTCACCAGCAGCAAGAGCGACGTCATTGATATACACAGAGAAAAGAGTCGGCCCAAGAATTGAACCCTGTGGCACCCCCATAGAGACTGCCATAGGTCCAGACAACAGGCCCTCCGATTTGACACATTGAACTCTATCTGAGAAGTAGTTGGTGAACCATTCGAGGCGAGTGTATTTGACTACGATGAACCAGGCGAGTGTATTTGTCTAAATTATTTTCGCAAGCTACCCGGAACATATCCCAGTCCACGTGATCAAAACAATCTTGATGCGTGGATTCCGATTGGTCAGACCAGCGTTGAATAGTACTTAGCATGGGTACTTCCTGTTTGAGTTTCTGCCTATAGGAAGGGAGGAGCAAAATGGAGTCGTGGTCAGATTTGCCGAAACGAGGGCGGGGGAGGGCCTTATAACAATCCTGGAAGTTCGAATAGCAATGGTCGCGAATTTCAGCAGCCTGAGTACAACAATCTATATGTTGATAGAATTTCGGCAGCGTAGTCCTCAAATTTGCTTTGTTAAAATCCCCAGCTACAACAAATGCAGCCTCAGGATATGTGGTTTCCAGTTTGCATAAAGTCCAGTGAAGTTCTTTGAGGACCATCGTGGTATCAGCTTGAGGGGGGATGTACGCGGCCGTGACTATAACCAAAGGATATAATACGGTATGCATTTGATTGTGAGGTATTCTAGGTCGGGTGAACAAAAGGACTTGAGTTCCTGTATGTTACTACAATTACACCATGAGTCGTTAATCATGGAAGACACACCTCCGCCCTTCTGCTTCCCGGAGAGATATTTATTTCTGTCTGCGCTATGAACTGAGAACCCATCTGGCTGGACCGATTTTGACAGAATAACCAGAGAGAGCCATGTTTCCGTGAAACAAGTATGTTACAGGCCCTGATGTCTCTCTGGAAATAATTTGTTGCCCTGAGCTCATCGACTTTGTTATCCAAAGACTGAACATTAGCGAGTAATATACTTGGAAGCGGTGGGTGGTGTGCGCGCCTCCTAAGTCGAACCAGCAGGCAGCTCCGAGTGCCTCTCCTCCGCCGGCGATGTTTTGGGTCAGCCGCTGGAATCAGTTAAATTGCCCTGGGGAGAGCAAACAAAGGATCTGCTTCAGGAAAGTCGTATTCCTGATCGTAATGCTGGTGAGTTACCGCCGCTCTGATATCCAATAGTTTTTCCCGGCTGTACGTAATGATACAAAACACTTCCTGAGGTAATAATGTACAAAATAATACATAAAAAAACAAAATCCCGCATAGTTTCCTAAGAGCTAGTCGCGAGGGCGCCATCTTCGTTGGCGCCAGGTATCAGTCTATCTGCCTGTCTTTTCTTCCTGGTCCAGTATCAGTCCCAGATGTTTGCTCAGTCTGGGCTTCTAGCACCAGAGCAAGCTGCAAAAAGCACCATAAATCACATTATGTCACTTCCAACCAGCTCCCTACAAACACACACACGCGTCTCTATCCAACACTCATTTCTAGTCACGCTTGTATTGTTATCACATCACACCAATAAATCCGGTAGTGTCATTCACGATGGTGCAGTATACAACTAGGCTGCATTACACACTGCAATGGATATTCCAACCCTGAGCCCCAGCCTGCTCTTGCACTTTTTTTTGTGCTGCCTAACCAATGATGTGCTGTGTAGGCCTACAGTGGCAGTTCAGGAGGAGCGTGGAAAACCCAGCAGCGTTGCAGTTCTTGACACACTTAACCCGGTGCGCGTGGCACCTACTACCATACCCCGTTCAAAGGCACTTAAATATTTTGTCTTGCCCATTCACCCTCTGAATGGCACACATGCACAATCCATGTCTCAATTGTCTCAAGGCTTAAAAACCCTTCTTTAACCTGTCTCCTACCCTTCAACTACACTGATTGAAGTGGATAAATAAGGGGTGACATCAATAAGGGATCAGAGCTTTCACCTGGATTCATCTGGTCAGTCTATGTCATGGAAAGAGCAGGTGTTACTAATGTTTTGTACACTCAGTGTATGTTTGCCATGTGTTATGTATTCTAAGTGTTTTCTCGTGCTATTTTGTATGCAATGTTTGATTATGTAAATTCTGCATTTCTTCAGTTTGTATAAACTGTGAGTAACAAATAAAGCCAAACTCAAAGTCGCTCATTCCCTTGTTCGCTATAGAAAATACACTACATGACCAAAGGTATGTGGACACCTGCTCGTCGAACATCTCATTCCAAAATCATGGGCATTTTTATGGAGTTGGTCCCCCCTTTGCTGCTATAACAGCCTCCACTCTTCTGGGAAGGCTTTCCATTAGATGTTGGAACATTGCTGCGGGGACTTGCTTCCATTCAGTCACAAGAGCATTAGTGATGTCGGGCACTGATGTAGGGCAATTAGGCCTGGCTCGCAGTCGGCATTCCAATTCATCCCAAAGGTGTTCGATGGGGTTGAGGTCAGGGCTCTGTGCAGGCCAGTCAAGTTCTTCCACACCGATTGACAAACCATTTCTGTATGGACCTCGATTTGTGCACGGGGGCATTGTCATGCTGAAACAGGAAAGAGCCTTCCCCAAACTGTTGCCACAAAGTTGGAAGCACAGAATCGTCTGGAATGTCATTGTATACATTAGCGTTAAGATTTCCCTTCACTGGAACTAAGGGGCCTAGCCCGAACCATGAAAAACAGCCCCAGACCATTATTCCTCCTCCATCAAACTTTACAGTTGGCACTACGCATTGGGGCAGGTAGCGTTCTCCTGGCATCCGCCAAACCCAAATTCATCCGTTGGACTGCCAGATGGTGAAGCGTGATTCATCACTCCAGAGATCGCGTTTCTACTGCTCCAGAGTACAATGGTGGTGAGCTTTACACCACTCCAGCCGACGCTTGGCATTGCGCATGATGATCTTAGGCTTGAGTGCAGCTGCTCGGCCATGGAAGCCCATTTCATGAAGCTCCCGACAAACAGTTCTTGTGCTGACGTTGCTTCCAGAGGCAGTTTAGAACTTGGTAGTGAGTGTTGCAACCGAGGACAGACGCTTTTTACGAGCTACGCGCTTCAGCACTCGGCGGTCCCGTTCTGTGAGCTTGTGTGGCCTACCACTTCGTGGCTGAGGTGTTGTTGCTCCTAGACGTTTCCACTTCACCACAAAAGCACTTACAGTTGACCGGGGCAGCTCTAGCAAGGCAGAAATTTGACAAACTGACTTGGTGGAAAGGTGGCATCCTATAACGGTGTCACGTTGAAAGTCACTGAGCTCTTCAGTAAGGCCATTCTACTGCCAATGTTTGTCTATGGAGATTGCATGGTGGTGTGCTCGATTTTATACACCTGTCAGCAATGGTTGTGGCTGAAATAGCCAAATCCACTAACTTGTAGGGGTGTCCACATACTTTTGTATATATAGTGTATCAATGTGACCTAGAAATAGGATGACAGTTTTTGTAATTGCTCAACAAATCATTGTAGCCTAATGGCAGGCAGCAATTGAGCTTCAAGTAGGCCTACAGATATTCTACAATTAAACAGAATAATTACAAAAATTAACCATGAAGTAGCAAGTTAAGAGACATTGCCATAGACCTAATATGTTGACCTTTAGATTATTGGTTAGGCTACTGTGAAATGTGTGAGCTTTTAGATAATAGTAGTCTATAGGCCTAATTGAGACGAATATTGAAGCGGCTCAGAAGTAGCCTAATGGCTTAATACTAGGTAGGTCTATCGGCTGCACATACATGAAAGTGATGTCAATATTTAACCAAATTATATAATAGCTAGATTATTATTATCTCGGTTTTCAGATTATAATTTTTTTTATGTAGCCTTGCTTCGCTTGTTTATAACATTGCAAACTTTTTAGGCTATTTATATTGAACTATGAAGTATTCGGAGATCACAGAGAGACAGATAAACATCTTCATTCTATGTTTAGCAGAGATTTTCTGTGTGTTAAGTGACGCAGGAGGGCAAACGGTGATCTAACGACGCACTTAGCTGTCTGAGGCAGGCATTAGATTGTGAGCGATTTCAAGTGCAACATTAATAAAGACGGTTCTGGGAAACGGCTCAGAAATGTAAAGATGCTCTTACGAAGTTTCTAACGATGAATTTAGCTTTAAGATGCTTTTGGGAAACCGGGCCCTGGACTCTAATTGAGGGGGTATGAGAGGGTATGCCATAGGCCTACCTTTTATTAAAGAAAATGGCAAAAGTCACAGGCCTATCCATTTGTTATAAAAAACAGATCTGTTGTTAGATTAAACAGATACGATTACATAAAGTGATCTAAAACTGCGCTTTGGTCCGCGATGCTATATGCTAGAAACAAGCTGTAAAACACCCGGGAAAGACGTGACTCCGACACATATGGGGATATCGTTTAGTTTCTTTGACATTCAGAGGCTGAGCTACAACCTTCTATAGCCGAGGAGACATATACAGTGTGGAGAACAAGTATTTGATACACTGCAGATTTTGCAGGTTTTCCTACTTACAAAGGATGTAGAGGTCTGTAATTTTTATCATAGGTACACTTCAACTGTGAGAGACGGAATCTAAAACAAAAATCCAGATATGATTTTTAAGTAATTAATTTGCATTTTATTGCATGACATACGTATTTGATCACCTACCAACCAGTAAGAATTCCGGCTCTCACAGACCTGTTAGTTTTTCTTTAAGAAGCCCTCCTGTTCTCCACTCATTACCTGTATTAACTGCACCTGTTTGAACTCGTTACCTGTATAAAAGACACCTGTCCACACACTCAATCAAACAGACACCAACCTCTCCACAATGGCCAAGACCAGAGAGCTGTGCAAGGACATCAGGGATAAAATTGTAGACCTGCACAAGGCTGGGATGGGCTACAGGACAATAGGCAAGCAGCTTGATGAGAAGGCAACAACTGTTGGCGCAATTATTAGAAAATGGAAGAAGTTCAAGATGACGGTCAATCACCCTCGGTCTGGGGCTCCATGCAAGATCTCACCTCGTGGGGCAATAATGATCATGAGGAAGGTGAGGGATCAGCCCAGAACTACACGGCAGGACCTGGTCAATGACCTGAAGAGAGCTGGGACCACAGTCTCAAAGAAAACCATAGAGAAAAAAATAAAAAAATAGAGCTTTTTGGTCTAAACTCCACTCGCCGTGTTTGGAGGAAGAAGAAGGATGAGTACAACCCCAAGAACACCATCCCAACCGTGAAGCATGGAGGTGGAAACATCATTCTTTGGGGATGCTTTTCTGCAAAGGGGACAGGACGACTGCACCGTATTGAGGGGAGGATGGATGGGGCCATGTATTGCGAGATCTTCACCAACAACCTCCTTCCCTCAGTAAGAGCATTGAAGATGGGTCGTGGCTGGGTCTTCCAGCATGACAACGACCCGACACACACAGCCAGGGCAACTAAGGAGTGGCTCCGTAAGAAGCATCTCAAGGTCCTGGAGTGCCTAGCCAGTCTCCAGACCTGAACCCAATAGAAAATATTTGGAGGGAGCTGAAAGTCCGTATTGCCCAGCGACAGCCCCGAAACCTGAAGGATCTGGAGAAGGTCTGTATGGAGGAGTGGGCCAAAATCCCTGCTGCAGTGTGTGCAAACCTGGTCAAGACCTACAGGAAATGTATGATCTCTGTAATTGCAAACATTATACCAAATATTAAGTTCTGCTTTTCTGATGTATCAAATACTTATGTCATACAATGTGATTTTCTGGATTTTTGTTTTAGATTCCGTCTCTCACAGTTGAAGTGTACCTATGATAAAAAATTACAGACCTCTACATGCTTTGTAAGTAGGAAAACCTGCAAAATCGGCAGTGTATCAAATACTTGTTCTCCCCACTGTATATATATATTTTGCTTGGGAAGTAATCTAGTTAATTCACTATCAACTGATTTAGATATTCACTTTCTGTACAATAGAAACTGTTTAAACCCAGACAGCTTTTAGGGAAACACTTGTGACCTTCTTTCATTGGGTTAAGGTAAGCCACGGAAGAGGAGTAGCAAGCAGTTAAAGCTTACATTTTTCTTCGTCGGTAGGCCTACTCTCTCTGGGGTGGAAAGGTAGGCCTATCTTTTGAAAGTACCATGCTCAGATTCCTAATGACAACTCTGATTGTTTATTATTTGCAAACGGGACAGTTTCGTTGCAAACAAGACACACTAATTTGGCACTGGAGAAATATGATAAGATGAACATAGGCCTATCGCTCTGTCCATTCTTAGCCTGTAATTTCAGTAATTTGAGTGGTATTAAAAAAGATTGCTAATATGTAAAACTACCTAGAATTGCATGAAATGTTTATAAAAAGGCAATATTTTATCGGACCTGCAAATATGATGATGATTCAATGCTTTTACTATAAAGTAGATCGTTCCACCCCCTACTGTTGTCTACTGTGGTCTGTGAACCCACAACCTTCTGGCCCGCAGCCCTGTGCGCTATCAAAATTCCTGCGTTGCCATGTAATGCTTACAGTACAAAGAACAGTTTCTAAAAAGGCATTTATAAGGCTCTGGTCTGTCCAAGAAGTGAGGGTAAATGGTAGGCATGTTCTCTGCTATCAACTTTATGTTTTAATTATTAATTTGGGTATAGGGGTCACTTGTTTTGTTTTTCAAGTGGTCAGGGAGGGTTTAGGTCAAATATATTTTGCTTAAGGGAGGGCTATCCATTTTCATTTCAGAGAGGTCTGAATTTCTCCATGTAACCCTTATTATTAATAACATTCACTCCCTAAACAAACTTCGATGCTCGGGTGGCAAGAGGAAAAATACATATGTAATCATGGCAGCTTGCAGTGTAGTAGTAGGACATTCATTCACACACATACTGTTGAAGGGGATGGAGCGGGAGGGAGGGAGGGAAGAGATATACCAGCGAGTGGAGGAGGGGAAGGGGAGGGAGGGCAGGGCCTGCCACTGAAGGATGGACAGAGATGCCATTACCAGCTGGATGGAGGAAGGGCAGGGCTCCAACAGACTCATCACCGGGGTCACTCTTCAACATAACACTAGGATAACATTGAAATAACGCTGCTGGGGTGACTCACTCTATAGAGGCAGAGTGAGTCACCCCAGCAAAAGATGGTGCCGGAGGAGATGGCTGCCGTTTTACGGCCCTCTAACCAATTGTACTATTATATGTGTTTTTTCGCGTTATTTGTAATTTATTCTGTACATAATGTTTCTGCCACCGTCTCTTATGACCAAAAAGAGCTTCTGGATATCAGGACAGCGATTACTCACCTCGTATTGGATGAAGATTTTTTCTTCAACGAGTCAGATGCGAAGGATATTCTACAGACACCCGACAAGGCCCAAATCCCAGTCATTCGCATGAGAAAGAGACGGAGATATCGTGGACGTAGGTCGGGGTGGCTTGTAAGGGGTGGCAGTCTGTGTATATTTGAAAACAACAGCTGGTGCATAAAATCTAATACTAAGGAAGTCTCAAGGTTTTGCTCGCCTGAGGTAGAGTATCTCATGATAAGCTGTAGACCACACTATTTACCAAGAGAGTTTTCATCTAAATTTTTCGTAGCTGTCTATTTACCACCAAAAACCGATGCTGGCACTAAGATTGCACTCAATGAGCAAACAGGAAAACGCTCATCCAGAGGCCGGGGACTTTAATACAGGGAAACTTAAATCCGTTCAACCTAATTTCTACCAGCATGTTAAATGTGCAACCAGAGGGAAAAAAACTCTAGACCACCTTTACTCCACACACAGAGACGCGTACAAACCTCTCCCTCGCCCTCCATTTGGCAAATCTGACCATAACTCTATCTTCCTGATTCCTGCTTATAAGCAAAATCTAAAGCAGGAAGCATCAGTGACTCGGTTAAGGAAGTGGTCAGATGACGCAGATGCTAAGCTACAGGACTGTTTTGCTAGCACAGACTGCAATATGTTCCGGGATTCTTCCAACAGCATTGAGGAGTTCACCACATAAGTCACTGGCTTAATCAATAAGTGCATCGATGATGTCTTACCCACAGTGACCGTACGTACATACCCCAACCAGAAGCCATGGATTACATACAACATCCGCACTGAGCTAAAGGTAGAGCTGCCGCTTTCAAGGAGCGGGACTCTAACCCGGATGCTTATAAGAAATCCCGCTATGCCCTCCGACGAACCATCAAACAGGCAGAGTCAATACAGGACTAAGATTGAATCGTAATACACCGGCACCGACGCTCGTCGGATGTGGCAGGGCTTGCAAACTATTACAGACTACAAAGGGAAGCACAGCCGCGAGCTGCCCAGTGACACAAGCCTACCAGACGAGCTAAATCACTTCCATGCTCGCTTCGAGGCAAGCAACACTGAAGCATGCATGAGAGCATCAGCTGTTCCGGATGACTATGTGATCACGCTCTCCGTAGCCAATGTGAGTAAGACTTTTAAGCAGGTCAACATTCACAAGGCCGCAGGGCCAGACGGATTACCAGGACGTGTACTCCGAGCATGCGCTGACCAACTGGCAGGTGTCTTCACTGACATTTTCAACATGTCCCTGACTGAGTCTGTAATACCACCATAGTCCCTGTGCCCAAGAACACTAAGATAACCTGCCTAAATGACTACTGACCCGTAGCACTCACGTCTGTAGCCATGAAGTGCTTTGAAAGGCAGGTCATGGCTCACATCAACACCATTATCCCAGAAAACCTAGACCCACTCCAATTTGCATACCGCCCCAACAGATCCACAGATGATGCAATCTCTATTGCATTCCACACTGCCCTTTCCCACCTGGACAAGAGGAACACCTGGACGTGAGAATGATATTCATTGGCTACAGCTCAGCGTTCAACACCATAGTGCCCTCAAAGCTCATCACTAAGCTAAGGACCCTGGGACTAAACACCTCCCTCTGCAACTGGATCCTGGACTTCCTGACGGGCCGCTCCCAGGTGGTAAGGGTAGGTAACAACACATCTGCCACGCTGATCCTCAACACGGGGGCCCCTTAGGGGTGCGTGCTCAGTGCCCTCCTGTACTCCCTGTTCACCCATGACTGCATGGCCAGGCACGACTCCAACACCATCATTAAGTTTGCAGACGACACAACAGTTGTAGGCCTGATCACTGACAACAATGAGACAGCCTATAGGGAGGTCAGAGACCTGGCCGTGTGGTGCCAGGATAACAACATCTCCCTTAACGTGATCAAGACAAAGGAGATGATTGTGGACTACAGGGAAATTCTTATCGACGGGGCTGTAGTGGAACAGGTTGAGAGCTTCAAGTTCCTTGGTGTCCACATCACCAACAAACTGTCATGGTCCAAACACACCAAGACAGTCGTGAAGAGGGCACGACAAAGCCTATTCCCCCTCAGGAGACTGAAAATATTTGGCATGGGCTCTCAGATCCTCAAAAAGTTATACAGCTGCACCATCGAGAGCATCCTCACTGGTTGCATCACCGCCTGGTATGGCAACTACTCGGCCTCCGACCACAAGGCACTACAGAGGGTAGTGCGTACGGCCCAGGACATCACTGGGGCCAAGCTTCCTGAAATCCAGGACCTCTATACCAGGCGGTGTCAGAGGAAGGCCCTAAAAAGAGTCAAATACTCCAGCCACCCTAGTCATAGACTGTTCTCTCTGATACCGCACGACAAGCGGTACCGGAGCACCAAGTCTAGGTCCAAAAGGCTTTTTAACAGCTTCTATCCCCAAGCCATAAGACTCCTGAACAGCTAATCATGGCTACCCGAACTATTTGCATTGTCCCCCGCACCCCACCCCCCTCCCTCTTTTACACTGCTGCTACTCTGTTTTTTATCTATGCATAGTCACTTTAACTCTACCCACATGTACATAGTACCTCAATTACCTCGACTAACCGGTGCCCCCGCACATTGACTCTGTACCGGTACCCCCTGTATATAGCCTCCCTACTGTTATTTTATTTTACTGCTGCTCTTTAATTATTTGCTATTTTTAACTTATCAATTTTTTTGACTTAACTTTTATTTTCTTTAAACTACATTGTTGCTTGTAAGTAAGCATTTCACTGTGGCATTCAGCGCATGTGGCAAATAAAATGTGATTTGATTTGACATATGTACAACCTTCCACTCATTTCATGGCGGTTCTACAATTGGTTGAAAGACTGAGCCAAATGTAATGGTCAGAAATCAGCAACACATGAAAGATGTATTTGTATGACCATATGGAATCTTTGAATGATTGTTCAACCACTATCCCCTCAATACCCTCCTTCCAATTGGCTCATACACCCCCTCTCCCCTCCTCTCCTCTCTAACTATTCCCCAGGTCGTTGCTGTAAATGAGAATGTGTTCTCAGTCAATTTACCTGGTTAAAAAAAAAGAAGCTAACTCAGTCTGCTGTGACTGCTCCTGTGGTCCATCAACCAGCTCACTGTCAATAATAAATCCATACACCATCCATGCACAATACTCACTATATTTACTAAATGGTCTTGTTACTGGGTTATTACACTTCATATAAATGCAAATTATCATATTTGAATATACATTTAAATGAAAGCTGGGCCATAATAGTGAGTAAATGTTACTTGAGCCCTATAGTCATAACAGACTATCATCAGCCTTGCTTCTCCTCTGAGCCTTGCTGACGCCTTTGGCTCCCCGTGGTCCCATTTGCCAGCACACTGATATCCTGCACGCAGTAAAAACAGATATGCAAGGAGAAATAAATTATGAACAAGTGTTGTCACATAACGCTCCTGACTGGCTTCTGTAACCGGGTCGAACAGTAGATGATATGTGCGATCAAATACAATAAAGTGGAAAAGGAAAACTGAAAAAACTTATACAAATTAAATGTGGTCCATGAAGCAGGAGTTGGCAGGGCAGCCAGAGACTTGAGCCGTAATGGGGAAAAGGTGGGAAAAACCACCAATGCTGCACGATCATTATTGGGACTACACAAGAGAAGCATAGATTAATCTATATTCTCATGTTTGATTCAAAGTTCACCAAACAGATTGGTTGAGCTAATGAAAATACACTTGTCTATTTCCATACTAAGTGGACCTCTGTGGGGATCTCATAGCATGAGACCTACAGTCTTCAAGGATAATTCAAATCCATGATTCATGACGCTCTCCTACAAAGCTGACAAGGCAGGAGGCACTCAAGTCTGATTCTGCATCTGCACAATTATGTGACCCTGCCCTAGTTAACGTGTACATTGCAATATACTGTATATGGACCTCAAATTGAACGCCCCTCATTCCTGCCACATAAACAACATGCCGGTAGGGCTTCGGTTACATGAGAGGAGGCGAGCCAACAAAGAGATTAGAAAACAAGAGGCCTGACTAAACGGCATCTCCAGGCCCGTGTCAGCACTTCAAAGGCGGGCTGGCACCCAGAGCACCCAGGCCCAGGCAGGGGGAGGAGGCAGGAGGAGCAGCTGCTGATGAGGTCATCTGGGCAGCTGCCTCTCTCCACACCTCACAGGCCCAGCCAGCCATCACTGGGGCCCGGCCTCCCAGGTCCACGCATCACAGAACTACTGCAGACCTCCAGTCAGACTCTCGCTCTCTCTTTTTCTCTCTCTCAGCCCTCTTTTCACTTTGCCTAACTTCCCCAAACATTTCCCGCTCATCCTTAAACCTCAATTTCCTTCCTTTCTCTCTCTTGCATTTCCTTACCATGATTCATGCCAAATTCTACAAGTACAAGACTAATTTTGCTGATTAAATATAACATTTATTGGACATGTTCTTCATTCAGGCACCATAATAGGCATCCAACAAGTGCATCCACACACTGCGGCCAATGACAAATGACCACAGCACAGGCCCAACACACACAGCCCATTCATAGCCTTTGGAAGCGCTCGCGCCTCAATTCTGCTCCTTTTGTCTAGATTTACAGCTAGTGTATTAGGGCAACAAATAAAAGGCCCATCAATCTAGCCAGGCTAATCTGGGCCTGGCAGTGAACAGGGCCAATGTCGGCGTCCCGATTGGCACCCTTTTCTCTATGGGCCCTGGTGAAAAGAAGTGCACTATACACTGAGTGTGCAAAACATTAGGAACACCTGCTCTTTCCATGACATAGACTGACCAGGTGAATCCAAGTGAAAGCTATGATCCCTTACTGATGTCACTTGTTTAATCCACTTAAATCAGTGTAGATGAAGGGGAGGAAATGCAAAATAGCACTGGTTCCCTAGGCAACGGCACTGCTCTCCCCAACTGGCAGCCCGCTGGGCTGAATTTGGTCCCCGGTGATTTTATTTGGCCCCCTAAGTTTTCAGAGCAAAAAAAAGTTATATATTTTTTAATTGTTTGATATAAAACATTGTACAAACACCAGCAAATCATCTTAAGTGATTTTAATTTTGGAAATCTGTTCCAAAGTACTCCCACACATAATAGAGAGATATACACTGAGTGAACACAACATAGACTGACATCACATAGACTGACCAGGTGAATCCAGGTGGAAGCTATGATCCCTTATTGATGTACTTGTTAAATCCACTTCAATCAGTGTAGATGAAGGGGAGGAAACAGGTTAAATAAGTATTTTTAAGCCTTGAGACAATTGAGACATTGATTGTGTATGTGTGCCATTCAGAGGGTGAATGGGCAAGAAACAATTTAAGTGCCTTTGAACGGGGTATGGTAGTAGGTGCTACGCGCACCAGTTTGTGTCAAGAACTGCAAAGCTGCTTGGTTTGTCACGCTGAACAGTTTCCCGTATGTATCAAGAATGGTTCACCACTCAAAGGACATCCAGCCAACTTGACACAAATGTGGCAAGCATTCAAGTCAACACCTTGCAGAGTCCATGCTCTGACGAATTGAGGCTGTTCTATGGGCAAAAGGGTGTGCAACTCAATATTAGAAAAGGTGTGCCGTTTGGGACGTAGCCAATGTGAGGCTGAGGGTGGGTCAGTGGATTACCCTACTTCCTTTGTCCCAGTGGCAGCCATTCTGGCCCAGCAGCCAGGGGCCACCAGGGGCCACTTACGCTCAAGCCCAGTTCCTGCTGTTTAAACATCGGTTCTGTTTAGACTGATCGAGGACTTGTTTGTGTTTCTAAAGACAGCAATAATTGTTGCCAGTTTGGCTTTTTACGATATTAGTTATGTGTCTACAGACATCTGTCTGAGCATGTTCATTACAACATTTACCTGAGTTGTTAGGACACTAGTCAAACTAGTGAATAATGACTGGCTAAAGAAAACAACCCAGCAAGATCAAACCCTGGCAGTAGGAATGAGCACGCTCCACACTGGCCTCGAACACACAGTTACATATAGTTACTCTCAACTCATATGCAAGCACACACGTTGAACCAAAACATACATACACGATCTCTCTTTCACAAACACATACAGTGGGGAGAACAAGTTTTTGATACACTGCCGATTTTGCAGGTTTTCCTACTTACAAAGCATGTAGAGGTCTGTAATTTTTATCATAGGTACACTTCAACTGTGAGAGACGGAATCTAAAACAAAAATCCAGAAAATCACATTGTATGATTTTTAAGTAATTAATTTGCATTTTATTGCATGACAAAAGTATTTGATCACCTACCAACCAGTAAGAATTCCGGCTCTCACAGACCTGTTAGTTTTTATTTAAGAAGCCCTCCTGTTCTCCACTCATTACCTGTATTAACTGCACCTGTTTGAACTCGTTACCTGTATAAAAGACACCTGTCCACACACTCAATCAAACAGACTCCAACCTCTCCACAATGGCCAAGGCCAGAGAGCTGTGTAAGGACATCAGGGATAAAATTGTAGATCTGCACAAGGCTGGGATGGGCTACAGGACAATAGGCAAGCAGCTTGGTGAGAAGGCAACAACTGTTGGCGCAATTATTAGAAAATGGAAGAAGTTCAAGATGACGGTCAATCACCCTCGGTCTGGGGCTCCATGCAAGATCTCACCTTGTGGGGCATCAATGATCATGAGGAAGGTGAGGGATCAGCCCAGAACTACACGGCAGGACCTGGTCAATGACCTGAAGAGAGCTGGGACCACAGTCTCAAAGAAAACCATTAGTAACACACTACGCCGCCATGGATTAAAATCCTGCAGCGCACGCAAGGTCCCCCTGCTCAAGCCAACGCATGTCCAGGCCAGTCTGAAGTTTGCCAATGATCTGGATGATCCAGAGGAGGAATGGGAGAAGGTCATGTGGTCTGATGAGACAAAAATATAGCTTTTTGGTCTAAACTCCACTCGCCGTGTTTGGAGGAAGAAGAAGGATGAGTACAACCCCAAGAACACCATCCCAACCATGAAGCATGGAGGTGGAAACATCATTCTTTGGGGATGCTTTTCTGCAAAGGGGACAGGATGACTGCACCATATTGAGGGGAGGATGGATGGGGCCATGTATCGCAAGATCTTGGCCAACAACCTCCTTCCCTCAGTAAGAGCATTGAAGATGGGTCGTGGCTGGGTCTTCCAGCATGACAACGACCCGAAACACACAGCCAGGGCAACTAAGGAGTGGCTCCGTAAGAAGCATCTCAAGGTCCTGGAGTGGCCTAGCCAGTCTCCAGACCTGAACCCAATAGAAAATCTTTGGAGGGAGCTGAAAGTCCGTATTGCCCAGCGACAGCCCCGAAACCTGAAGGATCTGGAGAAGGTCTGTAGTGGGCCAAAATCCCTGCTGAAGTGTGTGCAAACCTGGTCAAGACCTACAGGAAACGTATGATCTCTGTAATTGCAAACAAAGGTTTCTGTACCAAATATTAAGTTCTGCTTTTCTGATGTATCAAATACTTATGTCATGCAATAAAATGCAAATTAATTACTTTAAAATCATACAATGTGATTTTCTGGATTTTGTTTTAGATTCCATCTCTCACAGTTGAAGTGTACCTATGATAAAAATTACAGACCTCTACATGCTTTGTAAGTAGGAAAACCTGCAAAATTGGCAGTGTATCAAATACTTGTTCTCCCCACTGTATATACACACATACGAACATGCACATACTCATCCATGGGATGAGGGTTCATGTCATTAAATAGTTAGGGTTTGGAGGGAGGGAGGGAGGGAGGGCAATCACAAGACCAGCCCATGGATGAATGACCCCCCTCCATCCCAGCGTCCGTCTCTCCCCAGAACACCCTGCCAAATTAGGCCCTGATTCATTAGGCAGACACCCAGACTGCTCAGGCCTCACTCTCCTCTACTTTCACACTCCTCTACTTTCACTCTCCTCTCCTTTCCTCAGACAAGACATGGCTTATAATTAGAGCTGTATTACTGCCACACCGGTGGTCACTAGTCATGAAGGCAGTCAAATTACATGTGACCGTTTAGTCACGGTAATTAGGGTTCTCCAAGCTCTGATGCTGTTGATGGTCATTAGTAGCTTACCAACCTTGCTAACTGCCTGGTACTCAGCACTCTATTGTCCCTCTAATCACTCTGACATCAATGCAAATGTAATCGAAAATCAAACACTTCATGAGAGCCCATGAGCTCATGTTGTGCAACATTTCTATAGGCTATGCTATTGAGCGAGAAAACAGAGTGATGGCCTCTATTAAAAAGAGGAGGATCCCATCAGCTTTCTATAGGCTAGGCCTACTATTATTTATTTCTCAACTTTCCTAATATTAAGCACATTGCTTCTCTTTACAACAGGAGTATAGCCTACCTGGCTGGCATGAAAATGAATCACGTGAAAAGCGTCCTCATTCGCTATTTAAGTGCATAGATGACTGTTTCAAGACAGGTGCATGATAATGGTCCATTCTAAATCAAAACAAAGTTCACATATATTATTTAGTATATGTAAAGACAAGATAAAATCAAGAATAGTGACAATATTAGCCTATCACTTTTGAATGATGCACAGCGTAAAGCAAGAAACAAAGCCTTTTTTTTGCAACTTTTTATAATCATAGTCGCACACCTCATGTAGCCTAGCCCATAGGCCTATACGTTTTAATAAGGTTTGTATCACAACTAAAGTGGCCAAATAACTTATTGAAAACTAAGCACATTAATCCGCTTTACAAGGGGTGTAGAGCCTAACTGGCAAATATAAGCAGCGCGTGAGTTTCAAATTTGGGGAAGATAATTTACACCATAAAAATTCACCTTTATAATAAAAGCATTACATGCATAATCGCATTTGCAGTAACTTTTGATAATGGTTATCTCTCGCTAATGGAACATTCACGCTTATTGCCTACTGCCGTGTGCGCATTGCTGCGCTTATAATGTGAAGAAATAGCCTAATAATTTATCAACATTTTAAGCTAAACATTCTTGATCTGTTGCGTCAGCCACATTGCGAAAAAAAAATGTTTTTGGGATGCTAGTGGTTGTATTCATTTGGGATCTATCGCATCCCACAACTGTCCCAGACTATGTTTGGAATATTTATTTCTCGCACAGAATAGGTCAACTTTTGTACTATGGGGGATATTAGAATGACATAGGCTAGTGCTTTTGCTGTTCATTATGCCAACTCATCTTGTTGGCTGACGAAAAGTAAATGTGGACAGTTATTCCAATATCTTCAATATGCACCTCGGAATTGGATATGGACGCGCGCAGTTGCGTCCCCGATGTGTCTGTCTTCACTTGTAGCCTGTGAGAAAGACCAGATTACATTTACATTTACGTCATTTAGCAGACGCTCTTATCCAGAGCGACTTACAAATTGATCATGTGATGGAGATCAATGTGAGTGAGAGGTGCTTCGGAGCAGGCAGCACTCATGGAGAAGGGCACAACGCAGCACTAGCCGCAAAAGGCATGTATTTTTTTAGGGTGCATTAAGGTGACACAAAGGGGATGCCGCCGGGATGTTCGAGGCATCAGCAAGTGCTTGTGAAATTGTGAATGAGAGACTGTACAGTGTCAGATGTGTGTACAGCCTGCGCAAAAAACAAAGCAGCGCTCATGCCTTTCAAGTGACTTTAAAAAAATTATCATTAGAATCGCATCATGCAGCCTTCCAAAGTATTACAAATCAAAACATATAGCCCAACGTTTGTAGAACAACTAAAGTTACATTAATAACTCTAAATTAAGCATATAGGAGTACCTACACTACCAGTCAAAAGTTTGGACACACCTACTCATTCAAGGGTTTTTCTTTATTTTTACAATGTAGAATAATAGTGAAGATATCAAAACTATGAAATAACACATTTGGAATCATGTAGTAACCAAAAGAAGTGATAAACAAATCAACATTTTATATTTGAGAGTCTTCAATTAGCCAATCTTTGCCTTGGTGACAACTTTGCACACTCTTGGCATTCTCTCAACCAGCTTCATGAGGTAGTCACCTGGAATGCATTTAAATTAACCGGTGTGCCTTCTTAAAAGTTAATTTTTGGAATTTCTTTCCTTCTTATTGCGCTTGAGCCAATCAGTTGTGTTGTGACAAGGTAGGGGGGTATACAGAAGATTGCCATATTTGGTAAAAGACCAAGTCCATATTATGGCAAGAACAGCTCAAATAAGCAAAAAGAAACGACAGTCCATCATTACTTTAAGACATGAAGGTCAGTCAATACAGAACATCTCAAGAACTTTGAAAGTTCCTTCAAGTGCTGTCGCAAAAAACATCAAGCGCTATGATGAAACTGGCTCTCATGAGGACTGCCACAGGAATGGAAGACCCACAGTTACCTCTGCTGCAGAGGATAACTCTACCCACACATACATATTACCTCAATTACCTCGACTAACCGGTGCCCCCACTCATTGACTCTGTACCGGTACCCCCTGTATATAGCCTCCCTGCTGTTATTTTATTTTACTACTGCGCTTTAATTACTTTTTATTTATATTTTTTACTCATCTATTTTTACTTAACTTTTTTTTCTTAAAACTGCATTGTTGGTTAAGGGCTTGTAAGTAAGAATTGAATCAAGGTCTACACCTGTTGTATTTGGCGCATGTGGCAAAAACAATTTGATTTGAAGTTCATTAGAGTTACCAGCCTCAGAAATTGCAGCCCAAATAAATGCTTCACAGAGTTCAAGTAACAGACACATCTCAGCATCATTCAGAGGAGACTGTGTGAATCAGGCCTTCATGGTCGAATTGCTGAAAAGAAACCACTACTAAAGGACACCAATAATAAGAAGAGACTTGCTTGGGCCAAGGAACACGAGCAATGGACATTAGACCGGTGTAAATTTGTCCTTTGTCCAAATGGAGGTTTTTGGTTCCAACCACCTTGTCTTTGTGAGACGCGGTGTGGGTGAATGGATGATCGCCGAATGTGTAGTTCCCACATAAAGCATGGAGGAGGAGGTGTGATTGTGTGGGGGTGCTTTGCTGGTGACACTGTCTGTGATATATTTAGAATTCAAGGCACACTTAACCAGCATGGCTACCACAGCATTCTGCAGCGATACGCCATTCCATCTGGTTTGGGCTTAGTGGGACTATCATTTGTTTTTCAACAGGACAATGACCCAAAACACACCTCCAGGCTGTGTAAGGGCTATTTTACCAAGAAGGAGAGTGATGGAGTGCTTCATCAGATGACCTACCTCCAGAATATCCCTACCTCCACCCAATTGAGATGGTTTGGGATTAGTCTGACCGCAGAGTGAAGGAAAAGCAGCCAACAAGTTCTCAGCATATGCAGGAACTCCTTCAAGACTGTTGGAAAAGCATTCCAGGTGCAGCTGGTTGAGAGAATGCCAAGAGTGTGGAAAGCTGTCATCAAGGCAAAGGGTGGCTATTTGAAGAATTTCAAATATAAAATATATTTTGATTTGTTTAACACTGTTTTGGTTACTACATGATTCCATATGTGTTATTTCATAGTTTTGATGTCTTCACTATTATTCAACAATGTAGAAAATAGTAAAAAATAAAGAAAAACCCTGAAATGTGTCACGCCCTGGCTCTGGGGACTCTCGTATGTTGAGCCAGGGTGTTTATTTTGTTTAGGTTCTAGTCGTTGTCTATCTATGTTGGCCTGAGTGACTCCCAATCAGAGGCAACGAGTGTCAGCTGGTTGTCTCTGATTGGGAGCCATATTTAACTGTCTGTCTTTCACTTTGTGTTTGTGGTTTCTTGTTTGTGTTGGTTTGTGTTTAAACCATAGACGTCACGTTTTTCGTTTGTTGTTTTGATCGTGTGATCATTAAATAAATATAAATATGTTCACCTGCAACGCTGCGCCTTGGTCTCTCCCTGACGATCGTGACAGAAGAAACCACCAAAACCAGACCAAGCAGCGTGTCCAGGAGCCATCGCTAGCGGATCTCCGTGGCAACCTCGACTGGGTCAAGCCTAGTGAGGAGCAGAGAGGGTGGACTTGGGACCAGTTGAGGAAGAGCTTCGACTGGGTCAAGCCCATTGAGGAGCTGAATGGCGGGAGTTGGAGACAGAGGAGCGAGAGTTGGGCGAGAACGATGGAGGCCTGGCCCACGGGGAGGAGAGACCCCCAGAACATTTTTAGGGGGGGGCTCACGACGTCGGGGCAGCAGGAGGCCGCGATAGAGCGGTCCAGCGGGTTGGCAGAGGAGGCCGCCAGGTTACGGGAGTCACTGGTCACCAGGGGGAAGGAGGTTGTAGAGGCACGGCGAGAGGTACTGGCGTGTGTTGCCAGTCCGGTCCGGCCTGTTCCTGATCCCCACGTAGGGCCAGTGGTGCGTGTTCCCAGTACGGTCCGGCCTGTTCCTGCCACTCCCACCAAGTCAGTGGTGCGTTTCGTCAGCCCGGCGCGGCCCGTTCCTGCTCCCCGCACCAAGTCAGTGGTGCGCGTCGTCAGCCCGGTCCGGCCCATTCCTGCTCCCCGCACCAAGTCAGTGGTGCGCGTCGTCAGCCCGGTCCGGCCCATTCCTGCTCCCCGCACCAAGTCAGTGGTGCGCGTCGTCAGCCCGGTCCGGCCCATTCCTGCTCCCCGCACCAAGTCAGGGGTGCGCTTCGTCAGCCCGGTCCGGCCCATTCCTGCTCCCCGCACCAAGTCAGGGGTGCGCTTCGTCAGCCCGGTCCGGCCCATTCCTGCTCCCCGCACCAAGGCAGTGGTGCGCTTCGTCAGCCCGGCTCGGCCCGTTCCTGCTCCCCGCACCAAGTCAGTGGTGTGCTTCGTCAGCCCAGTCCGGCCTGTCCCTGCTCCACGCACCAAGCCTACGGTGTGCGTCGTCAGCCTGGTAAGGCCCGTTCCTCCTCCACGCACCAAGCCAGGGGTGCGCGTTGTCAGTCCAGCACAACCCGTGCCTGGGTCATGTCCGGAGCCGGATCCGCCGCCGAGGCGGAGTGCCCACCCGGTCCCTCCCCTGTTGTGGTTGGTTGGCGCGGTCGGAGTCCGCGCCTTTGGGGGGGGGGGGGTACTGTCACGCCCTGGCTCTGGGGACTCTCGTATGTTGAGCCAGGGTGTTTATTTTCTTTAGGTTCTAGTCGTTGTCTATCTATGTTGGCCTGAGTGACTCCCAATCAGAGGCAACGAGTGTCAGCTGGTTGTCTCTGATTGGGAGCCATATTTAACTGTCTGTCTTTCACTTTGTGTTTGTGGTTTCTTGTTCGTGTTGGTTTGTGTTTAAACCATAGACGTCACGTTTTTCGTTTGTTGTTTTGATCGTGTGATCATTAAATAAATATAAATATGTTCACCTGCAACGCTGCGCCTTGGTCTCTCCCTGACGATCGTGACAAAATGAGTAGGTACTGTATTTCTTTGTTAACCGCTCAACACAGAATAGCCGCATGTGCGCACTCCCTCAAATCGTTTGTAGAAAATGTCATTTATATTTTCTTCATCTTTGTTCAATTGTATTCTTCATACTATAAAATAATATAAAATAATGCCACGGAATTCTAAGCAAATCTTGTCTGCTAGATGAATTAGTGTAGCCCACAGCCATTTGGCATAGCCAGATCAGGACCTAACATGAGGACAACTCAGAGTATTGTGGCAACCCGGGGGCCAGCAGGGAGCTACAAAGGAAGGAGCAGGACCTTCGTCAGCTACAGAGGGCAAGGTGAGTCAGCACCATGGACAGCTCTACAGGCACCATCTGGGGCAGGTGATTCAACACCAATATTACCCAGTCCAGGTGCTGCAACCAATTGGCACCTGGAGTTGATTCCACCTGTCCCTCGTTACCCCAAATGGGTATAAGTAGAGGTGCAGTCACTCGGACGCTTGGGCAGACAGGCAGAGGGTACGCGCCAAGACCTCAGAAGAACTGGAGTGAGTATGATAACACCTCGATCCAACGACAAAGAAGATACTAGGCAATGTTTGACTCACCTGTCTCTCTCTCTTCCTTTTCTTGGACCCATTCCCGGGCAGCATGCTACCCAGCGCAAGTTGAGAGCAAGGATTGAAACCCCGGACTCATTGCTCTCTCTCTCTTTTTTGTTAATTAACACAGGCGGTATTTCATAGGGGTATTTCTGTGTCTTATTGTTCAAGTCAAGTTCACTCGTTTCTTGGCCTGGTGTCACGGTGGTGGTGGCGATTCTCCAACAGCATGAATGAGGAAGAGAAGCCATTCCACTGATGAGCATGATATGACTATAACCACTAACCAATGGCAGAGTAGACTGAAATCATAAACACATATTAGAGCCACTTCGCTCCAATCCAGGGAGAGGAGGAGATACTGGACTGTGTGGTAGTGGATGGTAGCCTGGTCTTAGATCTGTTTGTGCTGTCTTGCCAACTCCTATGGTCATTGTCACACCCCAAGACAGCACAAACAGATCTGGGATCAGGCTAGGTGGATGGGGAGGGGACTCACCGATGACGATGAGGGTGTAGTTGATGTTGACGCTGCCGAAGCCGTTGGTGGCCTTGCAGATGAAGGTGCCTGCGTCCTCTTCCTCCACGTCTTTTATGCGCAGTGCCTGCTGCAGCACCCGGAAGCGCATCCAGCCACTGTGGATGTTGCGGCCGTCCTTGGTCCACATGATGAGGGGTGGCGGGTCGCCCTCCACCGGGCACTGCAGTTTCATGGTGCGCCCGATCCGCACCGTCTGCCGGTGGGCGATCTTCTCTGCCACGCGGGGAGGGCCTGGGACAGGAGAGGGAGACGTAAGAGTGTTATAATGGGACATACAGTATATTACAGAAAACTGAATCAATCAGTAATATGTAGCTACAGTGTCTTATACTTCAGTTATAGATTGGCTGCCATACAGAACAGAACAAAGCAGAGCCTGGTAACGACTATAATCTGAACTGAGATCAAGTTCCAGCCATGAAAACATCAACCTTAAACAGAAGCTGGTCTGTCCTGATTTGAGGATTAGAAAAACAGTGTGTGTCTGTGAGGAGATATTAAGATTAAATGAAAGGTGGAGCGGAGAGGGGGAACTTGAGGGGGTGATTTAACGAGGGAGAGTATAAAATGCGTAGGAGAGTGGGAGAAAGGCAGACAGACAGAAAGAAAAGACAGAAGGGATCCGTGGTCTGTTTCATCTCCATTCTCTCCTCTTAAATAAATGTGATGTTGGATGTGGAGCCCAGCAGTCTAAAACAGATCCATGTCAGCAGCATGTCTGTCTGAATCCTGGCTTATCTTTCTGCATAAATCATATCACGCTGATACAAAGTAACATTTACCCTGAGTTCAGTCCTTGGGCACCAGAGGTTACAAGCCTTTACTGCCTCGTAACTCACACATCTTGAACCCCTCGTACCATCCAAAGTCAGCCTTTTTAATAGCCAAAGTTAAATAAATCTCGGAGAAAAATGCTAACACTAAATCTTTGACTACAGGACAACAAGTGTTTCATGTGGTTAGTGTTAGCCGTCTGTAGAGCTAGCTGTGCTGCGTTGATGTGTGGAGCGAGGCTTTCATGCTGGCTTTTCCAGCCCACACACTGCATGGCTCACTCCCTGTCGGAGTATGGAGGCAGGAAATTGATAGTGTCACCGTTTATGTCTGTAGGGAAATGGTAACAGCCATCCCTTGTCAGCTGGCCACGTCGCCCTCCTCACTTACCGTGCTGTGGCTGGGCGGATCTCACTGGGTTGTTTGTGTGCTGGTCTTACTACTCTGGTTGTTTGTGTGTGTGTGTGTGTGTGTGTGTGTGTATGTATATACAGTGGGGGAAAAAAGTATTTAGTCAGCCACCAATTGTGCAAGTTCTCCCACTTAAAAAGATGAGAGAGGCCTGTAATTTTCATCATAGGTACACGTCAACTATGACAGACAAAATGAGAAAAATAAATCCAGAAAATCACATTGTAGGATTTTTAATGAATTTATTTGCAAATTATGGTGGAAAATAAGTATTTGGTCAATAACAAAAGTGTCTTAATACTTTGTTATACACCCTTTGTTGGCAATGACACAGGTCAAACGTTTTCTGTAAGTCTTCACAAGGTTTCCACACAATGTTGCTGGTATTTTGGCCCATTCCTCCATGCAGATCTCCTCTAGAGCAGTGATGTTTTGGGGCTGTCGCTGGGCAACACAGACTTTCAACTCCCTCCAAAGATTTTCTATGGGGTTGAGATCTGGAGACTGGCTAGGCCACTCCAGGACCTTGAAATGCTTCTTACGAAGTCACTCCTTCGTTGTCCGGGCGGTGTGTTTGGGATCATTGTCATGCTGAAAGACCCAGCCACGTTTCATCTTCAATGCCCTTGCTGATGGAAGGAGGTTTTCACTCAAAATCTCACGATACATGGCCCCATTCATTCTTTCCTTTACACGGATCAGTCGTCCTGGTCCCTTTGCAGAAAAACAGCCCCAAAGCATGATGTTTCCACCCCCATGCTCCACAGTAGGTATGGTGTTCTTTGGATGCAACTCAGCATTCTTTGTCCTCCAAACACGACGAGTTGAGTTTTTACCAAAAAGTTCTATTTTGGTTTCATCTGACCATATGACATTCTCCCAATCCTCTTCTGGATCATCCAAATGCACTCTAGCAAACTTCAGACGGGCCTGGACATGTACTGGCTTAAGCAGGGGGACACGTCTGGCACTGCAGGATTTGAGTCCCTGGCGGCGTAGTGTGTTACTGATGGTAGGCTTTGTTACTTTGGTCCCAGCTCTCTGCAGGTCATTCACTAGGTCCCCCCGTGTGGTTCTGGGACTTTTGCTCACCGTTCTTGTGATCATTTTGACCCCACAGGGTGAGATCTTGCGTGGAGCCCCAGATCGAGGGAGATCATCAGTGGTCTTGTATGTCTTCCATTTCCTAATAATTGCTCCCACAGTTGATTTCTTCAAACCAAGCTGCTTACCTATTGCAGATTCAGTCTTCCCAGCCTGGTGCAGGTCTACAATTTTGTTTCTGGTGTCCTTTGACAGCTCTTTGGTCTTGGCCATAGTGGAGTTTGGAGTGTGACTGTTTGAGGTTGTGGACAGGTGTATTTTATACTGATAACAAGTTCAAACAGGTGCCATTAATACAGGTAACGAGTGGAGGACAGAGGAGCCTCTTAAAGAAGAAGTTACAGGTCTGTGAGAGCCAGAAATCTTGCTTGTTTGTAGGTGACCAAATACTTATTTTCCACCATAATTTGCAAATAAATTCATTAAAAATCCTACAATGTGATTTTCTGGAATTTTTTTCCTCAATTTGTCTGTCATAGTTGACGTGTACCTATGATGATTACAGGCCTCGCTCATCTTTTTAAGTGGGAGAACATGCACAATTGGTGGCTGACTAAATACTTTTTTTCCCCACACGGACATTCAACTCCCTCCAAAGAGCATCCGCTAACTCCTGGACAGTCTGTGGTGCAACGTGGCGTTGGTGGATGGAGCTAGACATGATGTCCCAGATGTGCTCAATTGGATTCAGGTCTGGGGAACGGGCGGGCCAGTCCATAGCATCAATGCCTTCCTCTTGCAGGAACTGCTGACACACTCCAGCCACATGAGGTCTAGCATTGTCTTGCATTAGGAGGAACCCAGGGCCAACCGCACCAGCATATGGTCTCACAAGGGGTCTGAGGATCTCATCTCGGTACCTAATGGCAGTCAGGCTACCTCTGGCGAGCACATGGAGGGCCGTGCGGCCCCCCAAAGAAATGCCACCCTACACCATGACTGACCCACTGCCAAACCGGTCATGCTGGAGTCTGTTGCAGGCAACAGAACGTTCTCCACCGCGTCTCCAGACTCTGTCACGTCTGTCACATGTGCTCAGCGTGAACCTGCTTTCATCTGTGAAGAGCACAGGGCGCCAGTGGCGAATTTGCCAATCTTGGTGTTCTCTGGCAAATGCCAAACGTCCTGCACGGTGTTGGGCTGTAAGCACAACCCCCACCTGTGGACGTCGGGCCCTCATACCACCCTCATGGAGTCTGTTTCTGACCGTTTGAGCAGACACATGCACATTTGTGGCCTGCTGGAGGTCATTTTGCAGGGCTCTGGCAGTGCTCCTCCTGCTCCTCCTTGCAAAAAGGCGGAGGTAGCAGTTCTGCTGCTGGGTTGTTGCCCTCCTACGGCCTCCTACACGTCTCCTGATGTACTGGCCTGTCTCCTGGTAGCGCCTCCATGCTCTGGACACTACGCTGACAGACACAGCAAACCTTCTTGCCACAGCTCGCATTGATGTGCCATCCTGGATGAGCTGCACTACCTGAGCCACTTGTGTGGGTAGTAGACTCCGTCTCATGCTACCACTAGAGTGAAAGCACCGCCAGCATTCAAAAGTGACCAAAACATCAGCCAGGAAGCATAGGAACTGAGAAGTGGTCTGTGGTCACCACCTGCAAAACCAGTCCTTTATTGGGGGTGTCTTGCTAATTGCCTATAATTTCCACCTGTTGTCTATTCCATTTGCACAACAGCATGTGAAAGTTATTGTGTGTGTGTGTATATATATGTATGTGTGTGTGTACATGTATGTAAAGTGGGGAGAACAAGTATTTGATACACTGCCAATTTTGCAGGTTTTCCTACTTACAAAGCATGTAGAGGTCTGTAATTTTTATCATAGGTACACTTCAACTGTGAGAGACGGAATCTAAAACAAAAATCCAGAAAATCACATTGTATGATTTTTAAGTAATTCATTTGCATTTTATTGCATGACATAAGTATTTGATACATCAGAAAAGCAGAACTTAATATTTGGTACAGAAACCTTTGTTTGCAATTACAGAGATCATACGTTTCCTGTAGGTCTTGACCAGGTTTGCACACACTGCAGCAGGGATTTTGGCCCACTCCTCCATACAGACCTTCTCCAGATCCTTCAGGTTTCAGGGCTGTTGCTGGGCAATGCAGACTTTCAGCTCCCTCCAAAGATTTTCTATTGGGTTCAGGTCTGGAGACTGGCTAGGCCACTCCAGGACCTTGAGATGCTTCTTACGGAGCCACTCCTTAGTTGCCCTGGCTGTGTGTTTCGGGTCGTTGTCATGCTGGAAGACCCAGCCATGACCCATCTTCAAGGCTCTTACTGAGGGAAGGAGGTTGTTGGCGAAGATCTCGCAATACATGGCCCCATCCATCCTCCCCTCAATATGGTGCAGTCGTCCTGTCCCCTTTGCAGAAAAGCATGCCCAAAGAATGATGTTTCCCCCTCCATGCTTCACGGTTGGGATGGTGTTCTTGGGGTTGTACTCATCCTTCTTCTTCCTCCAAACACGGCGAATGGAGTTTAGACCAAAAAGCTCTATTTTTTAAATTTTGTCTCTATGGTTTTCTTTGAGACTGTGGTCCCAGCTCTCTTCAGGTCATTGACCAGGTCCTGCCGTGTAGTTCTGGACTGATCCCTCACCTTTCTCATGATCATTATTGCTCCACGAGGTGAGCTCTTTTATGGAGCCCCAGACCGAGGGTGATTGACCGTCATCTTGAACTTCTTCCATTTTCTAATAATTGCGCCAACAGTTGTTGCCTTCTCACCAAGCTGCTTGCCTATTGTCCTGTAGCCCATCCCAGCCTTGTGCAGGTCTACAATTTTATCCCTGATGTCCTTATACAGCTCTCTGGTCTTGGCCATTGTGGAGAGGTTGGAGTCTGTTTGATTGAGTGTGTGGACAGGTGTCTTTTATACAGGTAATGAGTTCAAACAGGTGCAGTTAATACAGGTAATGAGTGGAGAACAGGAGGTCTTCTTAAAGAAAAACTAACAGGTCTGTGAGAGCCGGAATTCTTACTGGTTGGTAGGTGATCAAATACGTATGTCATGCAATAAAATGCAAATTAATTACTTAAAAATCATACAATGTGATTTTCTGGATTTTTGTTTTAGATTCCGTCTCTCACAGTTGAAGTGTACCTATGATAAAAATTACAGACCTCTATATCCTGTGTAAGTAGGAAAACCTGCAAAATCGGCAGTGTATCAAATACTTGTTCTCCCCACTGTATGTATATGTATGTGTGTGTGTGTATGTATGTATGTATGTATATTTGATCCCCTGCTGATTTTGATTTGCCTACTGACAAAGAAATGATCAGTCTATAATTTTAATGGTAGGTTTATTTGAACAGTGAGAGACAGAATAACAACAACAAAATCCAGAAAAATGTTATAAATTGATTTGCATTTTAATGAGGGAAATAAGTATTTGACCCCCTCTCAATCAGAAAGATTTCTGGCTCCCAGGTGTCTTTTATACAGGTAACAAGCTGAGATTAGGAGCACACTCTTAAAGGGAGTGCTCCTAATCTCAGCTTGTTACCTGTATAAAAGACACCTGTCCACAGAAGCAATCAATCAATCAGATTCCAAACTCTCCACCATGGCCAAGACCAAAGAGCTCTCCAAGGATGTCAGGGACAAGATTGTAGACCTACACAAGGCTGGAATGGGCTACAAGACCATCGCCAAGCAGCTTGGTGAGAAGGTGACAACAGTTGGTGCGATTATTCGCAAATGGAAGAAACACAAAAGAACTGTCAATCTCCCTCGGCCTGGGGCTCCATGCAAGATCTCACCTCGTGGAGTTGCAATGATCATGAGAACGGTGAGGAATCAGCCCAGAACTACACGGGAGGATCTTGTCAATGATCTCAAGGCAGCTGGGACCATAGTCACCAAGAAAACAATTGGTAACACACTACGCCGTGACGGACTGAAATCCTGCAGCGCCTGCAAGGTCCCCCTGCTCAAGAAAGCACATATACAGGCCCGTCTGAAGTTTGCCAATGAACATCTGAATGATTCACAGGAGAACTGGGTGAAAGTGTTGTGGTCAGATAAGACCAAAATCGAGCTCTTTGGCATCAACTCAACTCGCCATGTTTGGAGGAGGAGGAATGCTGCCTATGACCCCAAGAACACCATCCCCACCGTCAAACATGGAGGTGGAAACATTATGCTTTGGGGGTGTTTTTCTGGTAAGGGGACAGGACAACTTCACCGCATCAAAGGGACGATGGACGGGGCCATGTACCGTCAAATCTTGGGTGAGAACCTCCTCCCCTCAGCCAGGGCATTGAAAATGGGTCGTGGATGGGTATTCCAGAATGACAATGACCCAAAACACACGGCCAAGGCAACAAAGGAGTGATAATAGCACTCCACTGTTTTCACAGGAGAGCACGAAAACCAACATTTTGACAGATGGGGTTGAGTGAAAATAAATTAGTCACAGTCAGGAATTCATTGGAGCCCTTTTTACCCTCCCACTTCACTTCTACTGGCTTTCTCATCAGGAGCAAGTAAAGCCTTCCTGGTCAGACTTCCTCACAGATTTAAATCTCATTCTCTCTGGAAGCCTGTAGTCCTAAACGCCCTCTCTTTCTCTCTCTCTCTCCAACTCCTTTTCTCTCTCTCCATGCTGATTTACAGCTGTACTGCTCTGTGCCTTCTGTTTGAGAGAGAGCCCAGGATTCAGGCCCCAGAGCTGCTCATCATACTGAAAGGCTCTGGGGTCCAACAGAAATGCCCCACACCACCGCACCTCCCAGAGATCACAGGAGCACAACCCAGACTGCAGCCCCTCACACCCTCACCGGTTAACCTCCTGCTTTTCACTCCTCTCTCCTCTTCTGGAGAGTGATGAATTGAACATACAGCAGACACATTTTTGAGGAGCTTTCCTTTACGTTGGAGGGACTGGCCTGGAATATATATTATTATTTTTATTTTGTACTTTTACCCCTTTTTCTACAAAATTTCGTAATATCCAATTGGTAGATACAGTCTTGTCCCATCACTGCAACTCCCCTACGGACTCGGGAGAGGTGAAGGTCGAGAGCCATGCGTCCTCCGAAACACGACCCTGCCAAGCCGCACTGCTTCTTGACACACTGCTCGCTTAACCCGGAAGCCAGCCGCACCAATGTGTCGGAGGAAACACCGTCCAGCTGGCGACCAGATTTAGCTTGCAGACGCCCGGCCAGCCACAAGGAGTTACTAGAGCGCAATGGGACAAGGAAATCCCGGCCAAATCCTCCCCTTACCCGTACGACGCTGGGCCATGCGCCTCATGGGTCTCCCAGTCACGGCCGGCTGTGACACAGCCTGGTATCAAACCCAGGGCTGTAGTGACGCCTCAAGCTCTGCGATGCAGTGCCTTAGACCGCTGCACCACTCGGGAGGCCCTGGAATATAATGTTTTACCTCTTTCCGGGGGAATGACACAGAAACGACCCAAAAACTATTTCATGAGATTGTCTGTCATAGTGAGTCCAGGCTCTGCGTGGATGTGTTTATGTAAATGTGTGTCTCTCTGTGTGTGTGTATATATGTATGAGAGAGAGAGAGAGAGAGAGAGAGAACTATTTGCACATTGTTACAACACTCTATATAGACATAATATGACAATTGAAATGTCTTTATTATTTTGGAACTTCTGAGTGTAATGTTTACTGTTAATATTTATTGTTTATTTCACTTTTGTTTACTATCTACTTCACTTGCTTTGGCAATGTTAACATACGTTTCCCATGCCAATAAAGCCCTTAAATTGAATTGAATTGAATTGAATTTTGAGAGAGAGAGAGAGAGAGAGAGAGAGAGAGAGAGAGAGAGAGAGAGAGAGAGAGAGAGAGAGAGAGAGAGAGAGAGAGAGAGAGAGAGAGAGAGAGAGAGAGAGAGAGAGAGAGAGAGAGAGAGAGAGATGTAAGAGGGGGAGCAGAGGGAATTGTGAGGAGAGGAAATTGCAGGCTGGACCTTTTAAAACACAATCTGTTTTGTCCATTTCAACCTAAATGCATTACCCTATGCTGCTGCTGCTGGTTCCACTCGGGGGATCTAAAGTACCTTAAAGAGGCAGCAGCCTCCTGTTTTTCTTTGTCTCTCAATGGATCTCTCTTAAAGCTGCCTACTACCATTTCTCTTTATTCCCTTTTATGGAATTCTGGCTTAAGGTACGCAGGGAGGGGACACGCATGTCTGGAATGTCTACTAATGACAGGAAAGAAAGAAAATGGCAGAATTCCGAGCAAGGCCAACAAAAGTATAATTCCTTCAAGTAACACTTGGCTATGTCCGCTGACCAGCATCAACATTGTCAATGAGGTCTGACTGTCCTTGTATCCTCGTGAGTCTGGGCTCTGATCATAGTCTGGAAGAGGAAGAAGAATTACCCCTCTGATACACTGTCTATTGGCCAATGAGTCAGATAGGGACCTTTGGTCTGTCGCAGAGTCCAATGCACAAGATTGTCGTTGGCATGCATCAGGGCTTGGAGAAGGGGAGTTGGGATCTGTGGAATGCTTTTGATTATGAACTCTTAAGCAGGACTTAGCGCTAATGTGTTCTCTGTGCCAGAGTCTTCACCTTCAGGAAGTCAGGGTGAGCCTGGTGATAACTGATAGGCCTACCACAACATCCTAGACCATATGTAAGCCCTACCACGTCATCCGACCATCCCCCCTGGTGAGACAAAACCGTGACTCGTCAGTGAAGAGCACTTTTTGCCAGTCTTGTCTGGTCCAGCGACGGTGGGTTTGTGCCCATATGCGACGTTGTTGCCGGTGATGTCTGGTGAGGACCTGCCTTACAATCAGCTGTCCGTCCTGTCTCCCTGTAGCGCTGTCTTAGGCGTCTCACAGTACGGACATTGCAATTTATTGCCCTAGCCACATCTGCAGTCCTCATGCCTCCTTGCAGCATGCCTAAGGCACGTTCACGCAGATGAGCAGGGACCCTGGGCATCTTTCTTTTGGTGAGTCAGTAGAAAGGCCTCTTTAGAGTCCTAAGTTTTCATAACTGTGACCTTAATTGCCTACCGTCTGTAAGATGTTAGTGTCTTAACGTCCGTTCCACAGGTGCATGTTCATTCGTTGTGAATGGTTCATTGAACAAGCATCGGAAACAGTGTTATTTGTATTTTATTTGGATTTTTACAAATTATCTTTGAAAGACAGGGTCCTGAAAAAGGGACGTTTCTTTTTTTTGCTGAGTTTAGAAACACAACACTGGAATGAATTGCATGATTGAAATATAATGTTGAAAATAGCAATACATTTATGAGATTAACGCATTTTTGAAAGATCAATGTGCGGTAAATAAGGACATAGACCTACATTTGCCATTTTGCAATAGCCAACCAGCTGGGTTGGACCTGGTTGTGAGATGATTTCACCAACAACTTGACAACCTGGATGTTGTTGGGTGACTATAGACATGGGATGCAAAATAGCACTGGTTCCCTAGGCAATGGCACTGCGCTCCCTCTAAAGCAGGGTCCCACAACTGGCGGCACGCTGGGCCGAATTTGGCCCTCAGTGATTTTATTTGGCCCCGCAAGTGTTCAGAGCAAAAAATAATAATTGTTGGACATAAAACATTGTAATAACACCAGCAAATCAGCGCCAAGTGATTTTTATTTTGGAAATATGTTCCAAAGTATATAAACTGAGTGTACAAAACATTAGGAACACCTGCTCTTTCCATGACAGACTGACCAGGTGAATCCAGGTGGAAGCTATGATCCCTTATTGATGTCAGCTGTTAAATCCACTTCAAATCAGTGTAGATGAAGGGGAGGAAACAGGTTAATAAGTATTTTTAAGCCTTTAGACAACTGAGACATGGATTGTGTATGTGTGCCGTACGTACATACCCCAACCAGAAGCCATGGATTACAGGAAACATCCGCACTGAGCTAAAGGGTAGAGCTGCCGCTTTCAAGGAACGGGACTCTAACCCGGACGCTTATAAGAAATCCCGCTATGACCTCCGACGAACCATCAAACAGGCAAAGAGTCAATACAGGTCTAAGATTGAATCATACTACACTGGCTCTGACGCTCGTCGGATGTGGCAGGGCTTGAAAACTATTACAGACTACAAAGGGAAGCACAGCCGCGAGCTGCCCAGTGACACAAGCCTACCAGACGAGCTAAACCACTTCTATGCTCGCTTCGAGGCAAGCAACACTGAAGCATGCATGAGAGCACCAGCTGTTCCGGATGACTATGTGATCACGCTCTCCGTAGCCGATGTGAGTAAGACTTTTAAGCAGGTCAACATTCACAAGGCCGCAGGGCCAGACGGATTACCAGGACGTGTACTCCGAGCATGTGCTGACCAACTGGCAAGTGTCTTCACTGACATTTTCAACATGTCCCTGACTGAGTCTGTAATACCAACATGTTTCAAGCAGACCACCATAGTCCCCGTGCCCAAGAACTCTAAGATAACCTGCCTAAATGACTACCGACCCGTAGCACTGACGTCTGTAGCCATGAAGTGCTTTGAAAGACTGGTCATGGCTCACATCAACAGCATAATCCCAGAAACCCTAGACCCACTCCAATTTGCATACCGCCCCAACAGATCCACAGATGATGCAATCTCTATTTCACTCCACACTGCCCTTTCCCACCTGGACAAGAGGAACACCTACGTGAGAATGCTATTCATTGACTACAGCTCAGCATTCAACACCATAGTGCCCTCTAAGCTCATCACTAAGCTAAGGATCCTGGGACTAAACACCTCCCTCTGCAACTGGATCCTGGACTTCCTGACGGGCCGCCCCCAGGTGGTAAGGGTAGGTAACAACACATCTGCCACACTGATCCTCAACACGGGGGCCCCTCAGGGGTGCGTGCTCAGTCCCCTCCTGTACTCTCTGTTCACCCATGACTGCATGGCCAGGCACGACTCCAACACCATCATTAAGTTTGCCGACGACACAACAGTGGTAGGCCTGATCACCGACAATGATGAGACAGCCTATAGGGAGGAGGTCAGAGATCTGGCCGTGTGGTGCCAGGACAACAACCTCTCCCTCAACGTGACCAAGACAAAGGAGATGATTGTGGACTACAGGAAAAAAAAGAGGACTGAGCACGCCCCCATTCTCATCGACGGGGCTGTAGTGGAACAGGTTGAGAGCTTCAAGTTCCTTGGTGTCCACATCACCAACGAACTATCATGGTCCAAACACACCAAGACAGTCGTGAAGAGGGCACGACAAAGCCTATTCCCCCTCAGGAGACTAAAAAGATTTGGCATGGGTCCTCAGATCCTCAAAAAATTCTACAGCTGCACCATCGAGAGCATCCTGACTGGTTGCATCACCGCCTGGTATGGCAACTGCTTGGCCTCTGACCGCAAGGCACTACAGAGGGTAGTGCGTACGGCCCAGTACATCACTGGGGCAAAGCTCCCTGCCATCCAGGACCTCTATACCAGGCGGTGTCAGAGGAAGGCCCTCAAAATTGTCAAAGACTCCAGCCACCCTAGTCATAGACTGTTCTCTCTGCTACCGCACGGCAAGCGGTACCGGAGTGCCAAGTCTAGGTCCAAAAGACTTCTCAACAGCTTCTACCCCCAAGCCATAAGACTCCTGAACAGCTAATCATGGCTACCCGGACTATTTGCACTGCCCCCCCACCCCATCCTTTTTACGCTGCTGCTACTCTGTTAAGTATTTATGCATAGTCACTTTAACTCTACCCACATGTACATATTACCTCAACTACCTCAACTAGCCGGTGCCCCCGCACATTGACTCTGCAACGGTACCCCCCTGTATATATAGCCTCCCTACTGTCACTTTATTTTACTGTATATATAGCCTCCCTACTGTCACTTTATTTTACTTCTGCTCTTTTTTTCTCAACACTTTTTTTGTTGTTGTTTTATTCTTACTTTTTTTGTTTAAAATAAATGCACTGTTGGTTAAGGGCTGTAAGTAAGCATTTCACTGTAATGTCTGCACCTGTTGTATTCGGCGCATGTGACCAATAAAATTTGATTTGATTTGATTTTTTTTTTGCCATTCAGAGAGTGAATGGGCAAGAAAATATGTAAGTGCCTTTGAACGGGGTATGGTAGTAGGTGCTAGGCGCACCGGTTTGAGTGTGTCAAGAACTAAAACACTGCTAGGTTTTTCACACTGAACAGTTTCCCGTGTGTATCAAGAATGGTCCACCACCCAAAGGACATCCAGCCAACTTGACACAACTGTGGCAAGCATTTGAGTCAACATGGGCCAGCATCACTGTAGTCCATGCCCCGACGAATCAAGGCTGTTCTGAAGGCATAATGAGGTGCAACTCAATATTAGGAAGGTGATCGGTATGTGATCGTATACAAACGTAAGCAAGGTTTGCAATGATCAAGTTTTAGTCCAATGTTATATCTGTTTGGGCTTCTTGCAGTCAATTTGCAGTCTACAATTATTTCTAATTATGTTCCGACCCCCTGACCATCCACTCAAGAAAAAATTGTCCCGCATACACGCGCATACTTTGAAACACTGGCACGGGGCTTACACATTGCATAACATGTAAACTCCTTAGCCCTTAAGGCCCAGTCCTTGATCTACAAAAGCTGAAGAACATACGCACAGCCAGGTACTTTTTGCAGGTTTATTGGTGAACTCATGAAAAATAATTACAATTCAAATTCCGCACACTGCTGTTCATGATCCCAGGTGATTTTATTGATACGTTTCAACCCTTAGGTCTTAATAAGGCATCCATATCCCAGGTGGGTGTAGAAGGCCCTAAATAGGGGCAGTGCTCAGTGACATCACTTCCTTGAGCTCCCAGACTATTGATTGCCTGCTGAAGTGGTCCAAGAGAGCAGAGAGAAGCCGACAGAGGGGCGAAAGGAAAAGCTGATGATTGGGTCGCTAACCCTTGCCTTCCCCTGGGGAGGGGAGGAATGAGGGACTGGTGGGATTTCTCATGCTGCCACCATGGGCTTTGCAGAGCCAACAGCAACATACTGTATTTCAGACAGACCAGACCCTTGCGCCCAGCCAGCAAGCACTCTTTTTAGTCTTGCTCTCCCTCACATCAGAGCAGGCTCTCATGGGCTGCATCCCAAATAGCACCCTATTCTATATACAGTGCACTACTTCTGACCAGGGCCTATGGCTCTGGTCAAATGTAAAGATAAAGGCTAGGGAACGATGGTGGCACAATACATTTCAGACATTTCGTTTCCCAACAGAAGGGTCCACCACAATCGTCACCTGGTTGGAAAGCCAAGACACACTTTCTCTCTTTTTTTGACCCATAGCTATCTAAACACCACCTGACAGCCCCATTCTCTCACTCTTCTTACTCCTTCCTTCCCCATAGCCTAGGGTGACCCGGCAGAGTGATGACTACACATTTCAACAGACCGCACAGCCTCTCCTTTAGACAGGTAATTTCCACCGCTGTCAATAGGTCAATTGCTCCCAATTGGTAAAGCTTAACAGTTAACACTAGCCCGGGGCTGGGAGGTGGATACGTTTACATTAAGCACTGGGAACTTAAAAGCACAGCCACACTTTCCTCAGAGTATCACTAATCACACCTTTACTGAAGTGACTCATCTGAACATAATTTTTCAGAGATTAATAATAATAAACAGTTGCAATCAACACACATGGTGTATTTACTACAGTACCTCTCTGTCCTCTTGACATGTGTTACATGGCAGAAGTAAGAGCGAGAGAGAGGGAGAGAGAGAGAGAAGAAGAGGAATAGAGAGAGTGGGCAAGAGAGAGGGAGAGAAATGAGAGAGAGAGAGGAATAGAGGTAGAGGGGGGAGAGGGAGTGAGAAAGAGAGAAAAAGAGGGAGAGAGAGATATGGATCCAGCATGCGTCTCCAGCCCTGCGGCTCTAGGCTGGTGGAAGGCCTCAGTGTTAGCACAGGGTTCTGGGAAAGCCAAGGGGTGTTGGGCACTGAGCCAGATCATGTTGCCACACTGACCAGTCAGCAGATTCCATCTTTAAAGTTCCACTCGCTGTTTTCAGAAGGGGGGTGAGGTCTGAGGTCCGTGTTTCAAGCAGGCAAAATTAAACATCAGTGCTCCTGTGATGCGCCACTCTGCCATTTTTTTCCTGTCATGATGTGCGATGTTTGAGTGATGTATTATTGGTTTGTCTGAGTAAGAACGTTCCAACTGCCTGGTTGGGAAAACAAGACGCCATGTGTCCATGGGATTCATTGGACAAAAAGCCTGGCCATGTCATGAGAACCACAAGGAGCAGGACTTCACCCAGACACTCACAGGTCTTTCTCAATACCACAGTACAAACTCCATTGTCCTAGCTCTGAGTAATGGAAGTGAGTTAACTGAGAACTGGAGGTAATCCAGCCCCCCCAATTACCACTTGTTTTGTTCAAAATCTATTTAAATCTATTCATCTACAAGCACACCTGTCTTTTTTTTTAGGGTGAACAAAACAGATCGCAAAATAAAGAAATGTTGCAATCAGACCTGGAATATGCACTGAAAAACGGTGAAAAAAAGACAGAGTTTCAGAAGCATTTTAAAAGAACAACCAAAAAGCCAATAACCTGAGGGAGAGTTTAATGGACAGCATTTTTCCAAAGGTTATTAAGTCTTTTACTGGAACCCAGGGGAAGAAAACTTGGGCCTGAATGACAATTATCCAGACGTATTGGAAGGGAAAGGAGTGATTAAAAAAACTACGTAAAATGTGCAGATAATTCCCAGGCCTGTGACCTGGGTTTAGGAGGGAGAGGAGCTGGGCAGCTGTGGCAGGAAAAGTGTGTTAAAGGCCACAACTACTATTACACTGCCACTGTGGGGGCTTTATACAGTATTTCACTGGGGGTGGCTAAAAATGACTCTCCATGAGTCTCAGCCCATCCCCCTCTCCATTTTACTGAGCTGGAAAGCAACTGAACAAAGTCATTTCACCCCATCCAACCTTTACCGTCGGCCTCTACTTCTTAATTGCTAAGGCAACAGGACTTCACAGTACCAGGGCCACAAAGAGTAAACTGTGCCGAGAGTAGGCTACAAATAAGCCAAGTATTCTGTCTCCCCAGCCTAGGCCTAGCACGCAGAGGCACATGGAATGTAGAGCAGTAGTAGTGTGCCTATATTATGAGCAGAGCTCCCCACACACCAACACATCCCCCATATGACGAAGGATGAAAAACAGGAGGCTATAAATGGTCAGTGGCTGTACTGCTTTCAACACAATGACATGGCTCTGCATACATAGTATTCTTTCTGGTTCCAGGCGCTTGTGCAAAATACGTTTACATAAAGAGCATTCGGAAAGTATTCAGACCCCTTGACTTTGTCCACATTTTGTTACGTTACAGCCTTATTTTAAAATTGTTTAAATTATTTTTTCCCATCAATCTACACACATTACCCCATAATGACAAAGCAAAAACAGGTTCTCAGAAATGTTAGCAAATGTATACAAGATTTTAAAAAATGAAATATACATTTACATAAGTATTCAGACCCTTTACTCAGTACTTAGTTGAAGCACCTTTGGCAGCGATTACAGCCTCGAGTCCTCTTGGGTAGGACGTTACAAGCTTGGCACACCTGTATTTGGGGAGTTTCTCCCATTCTTCTCTGCAGATCCTATCAAGCTCTGTCAAGTTGGATGGGGAGCGTCGCTGCACAGCTATTTTCAGGTCTCTCCAGAGATGTTCGATCCGGTTCAAGTCCGGGCTCTGGCTGGGCCACTCAAGGACAATCAGAGACTTGTCCCGAAGCCACTCCTGCGTTGTCTTGGCTGTGTGCTTAGGGTCGTTGTCCTGTTAGAAGGTGAACATTCACCCCAGTCTGAGGTCCTGAGTGATCTGTAGCAGGTTTTCATCAAGGATCTCTTTGTACTTTGCTCCATTCATCTTTCCCTAGATCCTGACTAGTCTCCCAGTCCCTGCCGCTGAAAAACATCTCAACAGCATGATGCTGCCACCACCATGCTTCACCGTAGGGATGGTGCCAGGTTTCCTCCAGACGTGATGCTTGGCATTCAGGCCAAATAGTTCAATCTTGGTTTCATCAGACCAGAGAGTCTTGTTTCTCATGTTTTGAGTCCTTCAGGTGCCTTTTGGCAAACTTAAAGCGGGCTGTCATGTGCCTTTTACTGAGGAGTGGCTTCTGTCTGGCCATTCTACCATAAAGGCCTGATTGGTGGAGTGCTGCAGAGATGGTTGTCCTTCTGGAAGGTTCTCCCATCTCCACAGAGGAACTCTGGAGCTCTGTCAGAGCGACCATCGGGTTGTTGGTCACCTCCCTGACCAAGGCCCTTCTCCCCCAATTGCTCAGTTTGGCCGGACGGCCAAACTTCTTCCATTTAAGAATGATGAAGGCTACTGTGTTCTTGGGGACCTTCAATGCTGCAGAAATGTTTTGGTACCCTTCCCCAGATCTGTGCCTTGACACAATTCTGTCTCGGAGCTCTACGGACAATTCCTTCGACCTCATGGATTGTTTTTTGCTCTGACATGCACTGTCAAATGTGGGACCATATATAGACAGATGTGTGTCTTTCCAAATAATGTCCAATCAATTGAACTGACCACAGGTGGACTCCAATCAAGTTGTAGAAACATCTCAAGGATGATCAATGGAAACAGGACGCACCTGAGCTCAATTTCTAGTCTCATAGCAAAGGGTTTGAATACTTATGTAAATAAGGTATCTGTTTTTTATTTTTAATACATTTGCAAAAATGTCCAAAAACCTGTTTTCACTTTGTTATTATGGGATATTGTGTATAGATTGATGAGCAAAAAAGATCATTTCATCAATGTTTGTGTCCCTCTCCAGAGACAGAGGCTTGATATCAGGGATGTTAATGTATAACAGCAACTGCCTCCAGAGGCCTGATAGTAGCCTGGGTCGTGCCCGCTGGATCATACTTCCCCTGGGGCTTATCTGAGGCACATGGCCCTCGCGGCTCTGCCCCCACTCCTGATAGGTCAGTAGACTACACCAGCACCTGCCATGGACCTCTCCAGCAATCACAGGTCAATATTTGATTTAGGCCTAGACTATTAGACTAGAGCAGCCAAACATTTGCCACCATAAAAACAGAGCAAACACATTCAGTTAAAAAAATCATAAATCTTAGCAGGTATCTTCATCCAAATAGATTTGAGAGATATGGATAATTTACATTAGAGGTAGAATATTGCAAATGGTTGTGTTTTCATATGTATGTCATTAATGTTTGTTGAAATGTATGTATGTGAATGTTAAGTTGTCTATTGTTTTTGTCTATGAATGTATTTGTACTGTAAAAAAAAAAGTATAATAAATTATTTTATAAAAGCAAAAACACACACCAAAAATGACTTCAATTCAAATGCACAATCAGGTCGTAATTTAAAAACTGGTAGGGATCTGGTACAATGGAGATGTGCTTCCTTCTCTCTCCCACGTGTCCTCCTCCTCCACCACCTGTATGTTTCTGCTCCACTGGGTGGAGGAGTCTAGCATTCCTTCCCCCTGCAACTCCACCCTCTGATCTCCCCCACACTCACATCTCACCACCTCACGCCCATATGTACCCCAGACCCCTGCCTCCCTCCCACATTCCACACCGAGTCTCAGCCATGACTAACTCAATTTGCTCTGCGCAGGTCTCTGTCAGAAAAGGTATCATCCAAAACCACAGTCAATTGAGTGCAGGGTCAACCTGGCCCTGATACGCTGAGGCTAACTGTTCCTCAGGGAAACACAAAAATGATGTGTGTCTACGGACAGAGACAAGCACTGAGGGGTATCTCCCATTCTCATCTCCCACTCATCCCTGACATCTTAATGAGGCGTACAAACAAACTATGAAGTGCAGCGGTCAGCTCAAATCGACATTGAAAGCATCGACAACATGTAATTTAGGAGAAAATAGGTTAAGACAGAGAAGTGATGTACACAATATGATCTCATTAACATTTTGAATAGTCGAGCTCCTGATATGTGATGACGGTAGTACTTGGCACACACCCCACCAACGATGCTGTCCTTGGTGTGTGTTGAGGGCCAGTGTGGATTGGCACCACTATACATGAATGCCTTGACTCAGAGGAAGCGGCCGGGGCCCACAGTGTCCATTGGCAGCCGCAGACACTCACGGTGCAGATGGTACCAGAACATCACCTCAAATAAATCAGTCATCGTGCCACTTATATTTGTCAGTGGAGGCTGAGGTTCAGCCCCGGCGGAGGGGCTATCTGTTTCCTCTCCTTTGCTGTCACACAAGGGTCTCTCTCACAGAGATGACAACCCTGTGTCCCCAAGCTGCCCCCCCATCCAGCACCCCCCTCTGCTTTCCTTCTCCCCCTCACCCCTTCTCAAAGCTAAAGTCCTAAAACCCAGGGGAGCTGGACAGGAAAAATACTTAGAGGTCCTGCTAATATATTTAGAAATAGGGACCCTGAAGAATAGAGCTATTGTAGATTCAGACATAAATCTCAGCGTGATAATGGTTGAGAACTCGGAGCCAAAATATGAGGATAATATTTTGTTAATAGAGGACTTCAACATTGTGCACAGAAAATAATCACGATTAGCGCTCAAGTTTTGCCATCTGCATAAACAGAGTGATGGTGGTGGAATTCAATACTGAAGAGAGATAATGAGAGAAAGGAAGGTAGAGAGAGGAAATGGGGAGGACATCAAATGTGCAGAGTTTGAATACCCTGTGGAGGATCTGCTTACGTCTTTCATTTCATGGTCAAGAGAAACACACATTTCTCAGGCCCATTCAAATCCTATTGAGGAAGACTGGGGGAGGCAATAGATTGCATTGCTCTAAACTTAAAGACAAACCAACTGTGAGAACAACACTGTGAGACAGTGACACCTCCAGTAGACAAAGGATTCCAAAACTGGGTGAAAAAAGACAGCCACACCTTTTCATAGTGATCCATGGCCATATCACATTTTATCAGGCCTGATCCACCATGGGGCTGGGGGAGAGATTTAAGAGGCAGCAACAGATGAGGAATCCCACAGGTGTAGGCCTTTTCACTCCAGACAGTCACCCTGACACCCTAAAGCTCCTCCTCTAAATTCTGTGCCTGGACCAGTCAGTCAGGTGGTTCAGATTTCCTGTCTGGAGCCAATGGGTATGGCTGGGTCTGTGTCCCGACTACCTGATTGAAAAAGCCACAACACTGCAGCTAGTAGCAAAAGTTCCTAGTTTGCTAAAGCCTTCAAATTCCCAACTTTTAAACCACCCCCACAACTCTCACACTCCTTACACATTCCGACTGCAGTGTGGATTCCACCGCAACAGCTGGCGTAATGAACAAGCCGTGTGTCTGTGTGTGCCATGCTTTCGTTTCTCTGCCTGCGGGCAACCGCAATCTGTGTGGCTATGGGTAAAACACCATAGAACTATTGTTAGTCCACTCTTCTAGTGCTACCCAACAGCTTATCGTCACAAAGCCAAACAGAACCCCACAAAATAATAATGAAAGACAACCTCTGACGTGAGTGACGTATATCCTGATTTAAGAACTTCACCGGAGAAAACAACCTTGGCTTATGAAGTCATTCAGACATACATCAGACATGGCCTCTCAGTCATTTAGTGTCTTTATCACCTCTTATGGTTGTTTTTTTAGGATATACAGCTAACCTTTCACCAAAATAAATGCCTGTGAAGGCTGATTGGTTCAGGATGTTCAGGAAGACAGTGCAGGGGGCACTGGGTCGGTTCCACACTTCAAACAAACCAGCGGCAGGCAGCGAAGAGCTTGAGCGACTGACTCAATCTATGGTTGTGTCGCATATGTCAACGGACACATACATCAATGGACACTTTTTCAAACCTCTCCTCAGGGACCGACAGCCGTTCCATGTAAATGAACTATTCCAGAGCAAGCACACCTGATTCAAGTAATTATCAAGCCCTTGATAAAGTGAATTAGGTGAGCTAGTTCAGGGCTACAACAAAATGGTGACACATCTGGGGGTCCCAGAGGAGGAGAGGTTTGAAAACCACTGGTGTAGAGGACAAACAATATGACTGCCATCCATCAATCACATTAATGCTCTGTTTTGTTTAGGACCCAGAATGGCATCTTTCTCTCTCTAAGCTGGGGGAGCCCTCTCCTCTCTGTCTCTCTGACATGTGACACACACACAGCTGCTCAGGGGCACAGGCCCCAACACAAACTGACACGCAAAATCCAAAAGAAAACAAGGAGAGCTGTCTCCAGTCCAGGGATTGCTTTTCAACATCTCATGTGTAATGCGACCAGGAGAACAGCTGGGAAGGTGGAGGAGGAAGGAAGTATATGCTTACATCTATGCATATCTGAAAAAAAGAGGGGGATGAATGTATGCAGAGAGAGGAGGAGAAAAGCAGAACCTGCAGAAGTACTGATGTGTTATTGTAAGCTCCTCTGGTAAGAGGTCAGGTATGCACACTCCCTGATCCAATCTGGGGCCTCTCCCTGGTACTCTCCGCTGCCCTCTGACCCCTCCAGCACTAACCAAACACAGGCTCCAGGCCCCCAACAATAAGCCATTATGTCACCAGCACAACACAATGCATTGTTCTGGCCGTGAAAGTATGTGTGTCTGTCTGTCTATGCTGTGGCCATTTCAGGCTGGAAAGACACTGCTCAGTGAGTGAGGGCGTGAGTGAGTGGCACAATTCCAATATATTCACAACGTAACAGCCACAACAACATAAAGATGTACCACTACATTGGCTTCAGTGGCTGATGTTTTTGCAACATCGATTGACCCAGAGGTTGGCTAGCCAAGTGGAAGTCATGTCAGACAAGAATGGAGGATTACAGGGAGGACTGAGGGAAATAGTAGGCCAGTTGGACTTGTTGGCTGGAGAACTCTCCCTCTTTCCCTCTCTCCAACGGTACTGCAAAGGCTATGACTTAGTATATACTTGTGTGTACACTAAAGCTGGGACGATAAACCAAACATGATCGACACCGACCAAACCAAGACATTTATTGTGGACATTTTGCTGATATCGATCATTACGATAAATCACATATAGGACCCTACTAGAGAAATGTGAAGTTTGAAATAAAATATGTTTGCTAATATGGGTGATCGTTAATGGGACAATTGATAGCTACAACATTCAAATTAGTAGTAGTAGTAGTTTTAAGGGTAATATTATTTATTTTTTAATGTGGTACACATTGTTATAAACTTATAAATTGAGATATGGATTTTTGTCCATCTCTCTCGGCACGGTTACTGGTTGTGGTCC
Source organism: Coregonus lavaretus (assembly GCF_964263955.1). Taxonomy (NCBI): domain Eukaryota; kingdom Metazoa; phylum Chordata; class Actinopteri; order Salmoniformes; family Salmonidae; genus Coregonus; species Coregonus lavaretus. The sequence goes on from NC_140019.1 coordinate 3,964,045, forward strand.
TAGTCCTGTGAAGTCACGTTGCCTTAGCAATTAACAGGTGGAGGCCGATGGTAAAGGTTGGATGGGGTGAAATGGTGAAGTCATTTACTTCAGACTTTGTTCAGTTGCTTTCCTGCTCAGAAAAATGCCTCCCCTCTCTCTGCTAGGTCTCTCTCTCACTCACACACACACACACACACGGCACCTATCCCATCAACCTACCCGTGAGGTGTCTTGATAGACACATTAAAACCAAACACCAGGGTTGCTAAGCTAACATTGACTTTATCTGAGCTCCCGTTTAATGGGACAATTCAGTTTCCTTTTGAAGCCGGCCTTTATTTACTAATAATCACATCATCAACATGCTGTTCCCAGTCTTTAATCAATGTACGACCTCCTGTCTAATACAGCTTCATTACTGAGGAATATGATTAGCAGCCCAATGCTAATGAGAAGAGGTGAGAGAAAGATGGTGGCTGTGTAAACACCATTTGACAATCTAATAACCACTTTATGGCCTGTAGTCTGACAGCAGCCTTTCTCTATGGATCTATCCTCCTCATTGAGACGAATTTGGAGCAAATCTCTCATTCCTTACTCACACTCAGCTATGTTTGTCACGTCTGGAAGACGGTTTATGTGCGAGATAAACTTTAACTACCGTTTGTATAAACCCACACCCCAGGCTCTGTGGATATTCTCTAGTTTACTACAGAGCTGTGAAGTGACAAAAGGCTACCCAATGGGTCAGCTATGTTTCTCCAACACTCTAAATTAACTTCACACATTTCCTCTGGCTTAGAGCTAGCCATAAACTGCTCCAGTGTGAGGAGTGCGAGGTGGAGAGGGAGAGATGGAAGGAGGGAGAGATCGAGGGAGGAGGGGAAAGAGCAGACTCTCGACAAATGTGCTGCTACTCCTCATCTCAGTTTTCCATTGACTTTTAGAAGGCTCAGAGGAATACAAGAGTTAGATAAGCAGACAGTATTTATTCTCAGTGTATATGTTTAGAGCATCAGCCCATTTTGTTGTTTGCTCTATGAAGGCTGCCTCTCACTGACACACTAGCATGTAGCTGCAGGGTGGTCCTAGTTTGTACAGGGCACAGCAGGCCCCTACAAACACATCAGTTCCACCTCCAAAAGCCCCCACATCTCCACACATCCATATGGCTGCCTGTCGCCTTTGTTTAAATGCAATACTGGTAGTATTTAGTCTACCTTTGCTGCACCAAGATCCTGTGCTTATAACTGGGTCCCACAACATCTTGTCTCCAGTTTCTCTCGCTCTCCCTCTCTCCCTCCCCTCCCGGAGGACCTGAGCCCTAGGATCATGCCTCAGGACTACCTGGCCTGATGACTCCTGGCTGTCCCCAGTCCACCTGGTCATGCTGCTGCTCCAGTTTCAACTGTTCTGCCTGCGGCTAGAGAACCCTGACCTGTTCACCGGACGTGCTACCTTGTCCCGGACCTGCTGTTTTCGACGCCCTCTCTCTACCGCACCTGCTGTCTCGACCTCTGAATGCTCGGCTATGAAAAGCCAACTGACATTTACTCCTGTGGTACTGACCTGTTGCACCCTCTTATTATTTGACCCTGCTGGTCATCTATGAACGTTTGAACATCTTGAAGAACAATATGGACTTAAAAGGCCATGTACTCTTATAACCTCCACCCGGCACAGCCAGAAGAGGACTGGCCACCCCTCAGAGCCTGGTTCCTCTCTAAGTTTCTTCCTAGGTTCCTGCCTTTCTAAAGAGTGTTTTCCTAGCCACCGTGCTTCTACATCTGCATTGCTTGCGGTTTGGGGTTTTAGGCTGGGTTTCTGTATAGCACTTTGTGACATCTGCTGATGTAAAAAGGGCTTTATAAATAAATGTGATTGATTGATTGATGGTTTTTAAATGTACTTAATTTAATGATGTGCGTCATAAGGAGTCAAAATAACGATACCTGAATGAATGCAGTTGAATTTCATTTGTGATCATAATTTTTTTAACTACGTTATGGCAACCATCCCATGACTTAGTTGTTTCCCCATTTAGTTGGCACAGACATTAATGCCCACATTTATGCATGAATACTCTCTCTCGGGCATGCAGCAAACAGAGTAAAATGCTTATCTTTCAGCTGCTCAGACTCAGACCCTGAATCATTGCATAAGCGTATACAGTTAATATGCCTCTCTGGCAGCTGGGCCCAAACTGTGCTTTCGCTAGCAGCGGAAAATATTTGTCATCTGACGTGATGTTCTGCATTCCCCGTGCAACAAGGACACACCAGGAACAGCAAACTTGGTCAGTAGGGGGGAACTCAAATGGGGTGGGGGGGTCATTTTTTGCCACGTTCCATGGCCTTCTTCAAATCATAGCAATCAACCTGGACTCTTACTCTAGAAGAAAATCCTCCAAAAAAAAGTATTACGTGTCCTGTAGTTTTGAATTTCCATTCCTTTTCTACTCCTAAAGTTGACATATGAAGGTATCAAACTCAGGTCACAAAATATTGATATAATGTCAGGAAATGTTTTCCATGAGAAGTGTGTTGATATGGACTCAACCTTTTCTACTGTATGTTGAGTTGCCATTGTTGACCCACCACAGTATGTCAAATTCACAGTGTTATGTAAAATAGAGCCAAAAGTATCTCAAATTCAATTGGAGAATAATCTCTGATTCTGTCTCAGTATCTCTGAGGTATTTTGTTTTCAACACAACCACCATGCTTTTCACTGTCTTATCAAACGTGTCATTTCAGACTTTACAAAAAAGGGAAGAAGTTCCTTGCTCTAATATCTGCATGCCATCATGAGATAGAGAAAGGTTTGTCTATCTCTTCGTCTGTGTACCCAATAAGGCACTAGCTAGGCTAAGCTAGTGAGTAAACCCCTCCGATATCATCACCAGGAAGACAAGTTGTCTCTTCTACTGTTTAAGCCCACAGCTATCCTTGCCGCCTTGCTCCATTCACGGTCGGAAACGCTGTGGCATTGCACAGCAAACAAACATAATTGCCTAATCTAATCGCATTGCTCTCTATGGGTCTCTGTTTACTTTTGCCTAAGCGTCTCCGTGACGGCTCGACTGTGTTATTGTGAATGCTGCAATGTTCAGGCTCTCAGATCCAATCTGCCTGGGCGCCGTGTGTTTGGGTCCCCCCATGCCCCTTTCCTTTCTCCAGACAGGCAGGAAGGCAGGCAGGCCAGAACAGACGACCAGCGGCATGTTGAGTCTAGGTATGACAGCTCAGGTTGAGCAGCAGGAGGGTCAGGACTACACTCTATCTGCATGCCTCACTTGACACTTGCACACCAGGTATCCCATGTTTACTGTCCCAAAGTCTGTGTGATCTAGGCAAGTTCCATTAGAAAACATAGGGTAGGCCCTTGGCCTGAATGGACTATACCACCAACTTGGAGTTACACAACCACAATTGTGTACAGCTTGTAGTAGCTATCATTCATTGTGGTGAGGCACTTTTTGAAGATGGTTGCCTACAGATCCACTAAAACACTTTCAGTTGTTATTGTTCATTACTACTAAGTTACTACTCACCCCGTGCACAGTCCGACAACAGGATTATCTCACAAATGAGCAGGCAAATCCATAAAAGTCCCATTCTTTCTGGATGGAAGGCTTCAACACTTGAAATCTTAAAGAAAGAGAAAAGTCAATTCACAGTGAGGAAATGGTGCAAGAACACATTGTTATTATCCATATCACATCTTAAGCTACTGTATATTACGCTTTACAACCTAACAATATTATTTCTCACAGTTTATTTTGGAAGTGGCATAGTCAAGGCATTGAGGAAATATAACAGAATTACAGTCCTAACTAGTGACAAAATAAGTTGTTAATCATTTAACAGACTGAAAAATACAAGACGTCTGTCCCCAACACTATAAAATGAGTTTCTGGAAAAGCAACATAGGCTTTTTATTCATGAACTTCATTCAAATGAGCAGCTCTTATTTTGGCCATATGTCCCTATGTTTCTGATTAGAGGAGTTATTCTTTCTGCCAGTTTGCAAAACAAATTATAAGTCATTTGAAATCCATTGTGAAAATCCTTTAGAGTTTTGCATTTAATCTTTGATCAAATCCATCAACATAACATGCATTTCATTTACTGCTATTGGGGAACTAGACATTTCCTCCTCTCATTGTCTTAGAATGGGTTATACACTACATGACCAAAAGTATGTGGACACCTGCTAGTCGAACATCTCATTCCAAAATCATGGGCATTGATATGGAGTTGGTCCCCCCTTTGCTGCTATAACAGCCTCCACTCTTCTGGGAAGGCTTTACACTAGATGTTAGAACATTGCTGCAGGACTTGTTTCCATTGAGCCACAAGAGCATTAGTGAGGTTGGGCACTGATGTTGGGCGATTAGGCCTGGCTCGCAGTCGGCGTTCCAATTCATCCCAAAGGTGTTCGATGGAGTTGAGGTCAGGGCTCTGTACAGGCCAGTTAAGTTCTTCCACACCGATCTCGACAAACCATTTCAGTATGGACATCGCTTTGAGCACGGGGCATTGTCATGCTGAAACAGGAAAGGGCCTTCCCCAAACTGTTGCCACAAAGTTGGAAGCACAAAATCATCTAGAATGTCATTGCATGCTGTAGCGTTACGATTTCCCTTCACTGGAACTAAGGGGCCTAGCCCAAACCATGAAAAACAGCCCCAGACCATTATTCCTCCTCAATGAATCCACGCATTGGGGCAGGTAGCGTTCTACAAACACAGATTCGTCCAGCAGACTGCCAGATGGTAAAGCATGATTTATCACTACAGAGAGCGTGTTTCCACTGCTCCGGAGTCCAATGGAGGCGAGCTTTACACCACTCCAGCCAACGTTTGGCATTGCGTATGGTGATCTTAGGCTTGGGTGCGGCTGCTCGGCCATGGAAACCCATTTCATAAAGCTCCCAATGAACAGTGATTGTGCTGACGTTGCTTCCAGAGGCAGTTTGGAACTCGGTAGTGAGTGTTGCAACCGAGGACAGACAAATTTTACACACTACGCGCTTCAGCCCTCGGCGGGCACGTTCTGTCGGCTTGTGTGGCCTACCACTTCGCGGCTGAGCCTTTGTTGCTCCTAGACGTTTCCATTTCACAATAACACAAATTTAACAAACTGACTTGTTGGAAAGGCGGCATCCTATGACAGTGCCACATTGAAAGTCACTGAGCTCGTCAGTAAGGCCATTCTACTGCCAATGTTTGTCTATGGAGATTGCATGGCGGTGCACTCGATTTTATACACCTGTCAGAAATAGCCAAATCCACTCATTTGAAAGGATGTCCACATACTTTTGTGTATATATATATATATATATATATATATATATATATATATATATATATATATAGTGTAGATGCTGTTGTATAGGCTACAGTTAATCTACCTGCTTATTAAACATGCTAGAAATCAAAGACTCAGGCTCCATCCGCTCTCACACACATAGATCCATGAATGGTGAATCAGTGGAATTAAAACATTCTACACTCAGATGTGGACTACAAATAATAGCTTTGTAAAGTAATATAGCCTAACTATAATTGATTAACACAATAATATTGATTTATGCAATACAGTTGTGTACTATCTTATTAGTAATAATCTGTAGTATAAATTGAAAGTTAAAAAGTATTCCAGTTGGCTACTTATTCATTTTTTATTATTACAGGTCTACAACAAACCTGCATCCTTCTAAATCTGCTGCTTATAAATAACCACATTGTAATCAGGGCCAATAACACTTTCATCATAATACAAGTTAGGGACTTACCTGAAATGTCCAGCAGCAATGATTTGTCTTGAATCGGTTTCCCCACTAATGGCAAGTTTATCATGATTACATTCTCATCAATAAAGGTGATTTAATCCAAATAATTAACAAATCAATGTCCACTAAAAGTTGAACTGCACGCACTTTCGCTCAAAGTATCCGTGGCTCAGTTACTGGATACCCTCCAAGAAAAATAACACTATAAAACGTGAATGTCAAACATGCAGCTCAAATCTGGCTAGTTTTTTTTTAATGACAGTCATCACAAAACGCTCGTGCGAGCCCAACACACCGGACCGAGCGTGCGTCAAGACTAAATACAAGCCCTGTGATCGCATTACAGTTAACTCCTAGCCTTATCAATTTAGGAAGAGAAGCAGTTAGGTCTCTTTTTTAATCCCAAATACCATTTACATGTAAATAATTTACTGCAATAATTGAGCTAACAGACCTTGCCATCCAGGAATCGACCGCAGGAGTGGGAACTGCGGTCCGTCCCACCTCGGGAATTTTTGCCCAATCACAGAGTAGCCCTAGTCGCTCCTCAACACATTTCAAGAATTAACTCTTTCGCTTAGGGCAGTTCTGCTATTAACATCATGGACTACGTCATAATAATGAAAAAAAAATATATAATATTCATAATCACAAATCATTATAGTAAAATACTAATTAAAATGTAATTAATGCATTATAATGTAATTCCAAAGTAATAACACCTGAGTTGATATTCAATTGAACTTCTATTTCCACTATGTAATTAAAATGGTATGGTTTGGTTGTTATAACTACACACTGCCCCAACATTAGGAGATTGGTCAACAACATTCATAAGAGAAAATGGTAATTTGAAGAAAATGAGAGATATGAGAAAGGGCCAGTTTTTCATACTCAGATTAAGCCTAGTCATGGACTAAAACACACTCAATGTAAAATCTCCATTGATAATTTACTCCTGGACTACATTTAATCTGGGTCCAAGAAATAAGCCCTGTATTTGGTAATAGGTTAATCAAGTAACACACCCCATGCACTGAGAGAATGGAGAGGAAACTACATTATCATTGATCATTACTTGAATGAAAGCACTTAGGTATTATTATTGGACAACAGACCATGCGTGTGCAAGAAGATACTGCCACTTAGTGGACATTTGAGGGGATGCGTGTCACAACGGAGTCAGCCAAGTTACCTGTAGTACAGAATCTAAAATAATTCAAAGGTTACAAATTAAATTAAATGTTAAGTCAGTGAAAACATGTAATGGAAAAAAAGCTATTTAGCAAGTCAGCATGAGGGCTCAACAATGCACTCTCCTACATTTGGGCTTGTCTCTTCTCACAGTCTCTGTCACTGAGACACGCTGGCTGTGAGAAGAAACTGTATGAGTCAGGTAAGCAAACCAGGTAACAAAACTTTACAATCATCTTTTTTTTATTGAACCTTATACAGATTAGGCTCACCTTAACTTATCATTCAACCATATATACAACAAAACATACAACAATATTTACAACAATGGTGATGACCAAATTCAAGCAACACCCACCATTCAGACATCCTCCTACTCAGCAGCAATAAATCGACAGACATTTATACTTTTGAGTTGAGTTCTCATTGCAATTGAGTGCCAGTCACGTGTGATTGCTACCAATACAACATCACATGTGACTCCATAAGAGCTAAAAAAAAAAAAAAAAAAAAAAAGCTTCTGAGCTTTGTTCTTTTCTTGGTTATGGTTACTGGGGATGCTGAATCACAATGATCTGTTCACTATGAAATGAATGAAGAGCAATAGGAGAATCGCTGGAAGAAAATAGCAAAAATGTAAGTGAATGTGTGCTGGCACAAGAGTACGTCCCTGTGCTCTTCTTGCTTCTTTCATTAAAGAAGAAAGGCAAAAGCATGACATCGGCCAAATGTGTATGTAAAAGAAAAAAGGTTTATGTCAAAATTATTATAATGTCCAGTAGGGGCAGTGGTATGAACAGGTATGATTAAAAGTCCTGCAGGTTTTGTGAGGGTTAAATGGGTGTTTGATGTCAGATGTATATGGGGTGACATTGCTTTTGGGTCAGTTTCTTTCTACAGGTTGGACAAGTGTGGGATCTCAACAGCGAGTCGCGGAGGCACTGACTGCAGAATAGGTGACCACATTTTGTGGAGACTACTAGTCTCCCACTTTCAATGATCTAGAGGCAGAAGAGAAAAGGGCTCCATCTTAGTTGAGGGGACAACTTCACATTCTGGTAGCTACACAGCAATTACAGTTTGACATAGTCACCTTCACATACATTGAATTATGCTTCTCTTACCTCAGCATGGGTGTCCATACACACTGGGCAGCTGACTGTCCCTGGAGTAGACCTATGGAGGACAAGAGACCATCAGGGTCTACCCTAACTCAAGGTTTTGATTTCAGTGGTCACATGCCAAGATTATGAGTGGATAAATGGATGGATGATGTTGCTTTTATGTGCTCCAATATTCAAATAAAATTGATTAAAAAAAAAAAGTTAAAAAAAGTTTGATATGCCATCTGATGAGATTATCATGATCAGAGAGGTTGTCGGGCTTAGTACCTGGCTCTACTGCTGGCCTGTAGAGAGGACAGGAGGTCGGCACTGAGGCCCCCATTAGTATCCTCCTCCTCATCACTGCTCAGTACGTAACTCTCACTGTCAGCTCCACGTCTGCCCTGAGGCCCTGAGATAGACACAAGCAGATAGACAAACTCACAGTTAGAAAAATACATGTTTGATATAGTAATAAATGCTTACTTTATTATAGAGGACCAAAACATCTGTTAACCTAAATATAATTGTTGTGGTTGAGGAAAAGCAATGAATTACCTTCATCGACAACCTGGTTTCCCCATTCGCAATCACACAGTGGTGGAAAAGAGAAAAATAGAAACATAAAATGTCAACATGTCAGTCTTTCCAACAGTGACAAAAGCATATTCTGATAAATACATTAAAAACAGTTAAATGTATACATAATTATTTGCATAAAGAGAGCTCCCGAACTCACCACCACAGAATCATTGTTGGTCAAGTCAACCACAGTCGATTCAGAACCTTCACATGTCAAGTCCACCACCTCCTCACCTGCACAGCCAATAGACGGGTTAGAATATCCATAATCAACCAAAATGACAAAGAGAAAGGTATAAAACCATTGCTACTCACTGCTAGTCCTGCTGCTCTCCAGCACATCAATGGTCTCTGTGGCTGCTGCTGATGCTGCAGCACGAGGTCGCACACTGGTGTCGGTGACTCTGATACTCTTGGCCGTGCGTCTGGAACTTGAGGGGGCTCCAGTCCTTCTTTTCCTCTGTGTCTGTGACAAGAAAGCACTGAATTCTTAAAAACCAGACACCTTGGCTAAGTGTCTGAAAATTAAACTGAAGGTGTTGGAGGGTTATCACTGGCCGTGGGTGCACAGGTGAGGACTTACTGTACTGCTCATGTTGCGATGGGGAAGGTGTGAGTGAAATCAATATGATCAAATGTTACGTAGTAGTACACACTGAAAAATCTACATCTGTTCCAACTCTGATTCCAAAGTTCTTGGACCAATTTAACAATAATCTGGTGAGAGAAAAATAAAACAATGAAGTTAGATAACAAGCCACATCTGATCAACAACAAACCATTGGCCATAACTAACCTTTATGAACACAACAAACCATTATGAACACAACACAGCTGATGAACACAAACCATTATGAATAGAACATATAATTATGTATAGAACACACCATTATGAACACAACACACCAGCTGAAGTCTAGAACACAAACCATAGCCTATCGTTTACAGTATCCTGAGAGATCCACTCCCTAACCACAAAGTCAAAGCACAATGTTGTTGACAACTGGAAACCTATTAGCTTATGAAACGAATCAAATCTGCAACCCCTCTCTTTCTATGCGTTCATCTGCTTAACGTAACTAAATAAATTTAGCTAGCTAGCTGACAACTAACGTTTAGCAGCTGTGATCACAAAACAGCTTGTCAGCTACTGTAGTTAGCTAATATTAGCTGGGTCTGAGCAGAGCAGCTCATCAAGCGTCGGTTTATCACCACAAAATGGGCATTAACACGGTTTATTAAGCATGACATGTACCTAACCAACTAGCTAATGTATCTGGCTATAACGTTAATAAATGCAATGGCCAATCAAAACATGAACTAGCTAGAATTAACATGTTAGCTAGCTAGCTAACAAAGCAAAGACAACTAGCTAGCTAGCAACCAACAAAGGCAGCTAACGTAGCTAGCTAGCAATGCTAACACGCTCTATGCAAGCTCTAGCTCCTAAAATGGATTTACAAACTGGATTAGCTTTACTTTTCCATAACATCAACAACACAATTCAACATTTGTGTGAGGGACTGGTGGTGGATGTATCAACTGATAAATAATCTACTTTTAAAACTAAGGGTGGTTAGCAGCATACCTTCTCAATCACCACTATTACTACGTCTTCTTCTTCTTCTTCTTCCTCCTCCTCCTCCTCCTCCTCCTCCTCTTCCTCCTCCTCTTCCTCTTGTTCTTCTTCTTCTTGTTCTTCTATGGTACATTGGCGATCGCACCATTTAATGTGCATCCCGCCACCTACTGTGCCGGATGGGAACAGGATTCCCCAAAATGGAACTAAATTCCAAAAAATAAACTACCGAAAAATAATTAAATCAACTAAACTAAATCAAACAACTTTTCAGTTAAAAATAAAACTGATCTGATCCCTACACAGGCTCAAGGGGAACCTGGGAGGGAGGATCTTCCGGCGCCAACCTTGAAACTCTTCAGCTGTAAAATCCTTAAGTCCCAAAAACGTTTCTGCCGCAGCCACAATAATGTCCAGTTTCTTAGACTTATTTTAGACTTGTGCCGTACAGTTTATAACTGTGGCAATGAACGCCACAAAATCAACATTTTTAACACACAGGGTATCTTTTGACTGGAAGCAAACATGTACTACAGGCTGTGGTGCGTCCACTACCATATATTCACTAGAATCACTTGTTTTCTAAATTATTTTAATCGCCTCCGCATAGGAGATTCGATTGACCGCTCTAACTTTTGCCACCTCAATCTCCTTCACGCTTACAGGGCACTCCGGGAACTCGGGATCATGATCCCCACCACAATTTCAACATCGTCATCCTTCTACACACCGTTCTTCAATATACTCTGTTCGTCTGCACACACTTGAAACATGGCCAAATCCTTTACAATTCTTACACTGAAATGGTTTGGGGACGAAAGCTCTTACAGCGTATCTTATATAACCAAGTTTCACGTGCATAGGTATTTGCTCTTCACCCCTGAGATGACTCATTTGAAGTGAAGGGTACTCTACTACCTAGTCAAAACACAAAACGTATGTTGTCCGGATTCTTTTGAGGCTCACTGCAATCTTCCTCTGTTCTTCAGAAATACAATGAATCAAAATAAGACCACTCCTGGTCACTCTGACAGACTCCACTTTTCTCAGCGCATACTTCACAATTTTCGACACCTCAAACGTGTTTCCCACATATGAATCCTTACTCAACAAACGCACCCCAACAAGAAGCGATTCATTATCATTCATACATGTTTCCTCCACTCCAATTTTAGACAATTTTCTTTTTGTTCCAGTTTTCGCTACTACTGTTGTCCATTCCGAACATTTGTTTGTCTTCACCAACTTTGCTCGACACGCTGCTTGATTCGAACTCAGCATCCACTTACGCCATCAATTCAACATTTGTGTGAGGGACTGTCATTGATGTATCAACTGATAAATAATCTAGTTTTAAAACTAAAGGTGGTCAGCAGCATAACTTCTCAATCACTATTTGAAGCACAGCTTCTTCTGTTCTTCTTTGGGATTGGGTTGGCAGGTCGCATCCAACGTTTAATGTGCATACACCGCCATCTACTGTACTGGAGTGCGAGGCCAGTCACGGCCTACCTAAATTCTCTTCATTAGTCCAGTTCCTCTAAGAAAGTGAAATAAAGCCCTAGCCACCACTTCCCTCCCCCCACTACACCACCCAAACACCAACCCCGTCCAGCCTCTCCAACCTATTCACACAATCTCTTCCTATCTACATCATACAGTTCACAAAATATCAACACAGACTCCACCGTTTTCCTCCACTAAACACTCATCACACAGACCTGTTTCATGTCTCCCTATCATCCACAACGTGGCATTCAAACATGTGTGCCCAAACCGTAGTCTACTCCACACAACTTCCTTTACTGACCGGTACACGCAATACAATTGCCTCCCCTTACTACTAGCGTCCCACTCCCTTTGCCAAAGACCGAGCCATTTTGCCCAGATCAAGGACTTGACTTCCTTGCGGCCCAGTGGGACCTGAATAAAATACATGACTATAAACTTGGCACCTGAAACACTGTAATGGGTTTGGGACAAAAGCTCTGACAGGGTCTCCTGCAGCCTGACTCTGCTAACCAAATAAAATGAGAAACGCCATACTGCCACCTACTGTTGTGGAGTATAAATGACTGACCCAGCTCCTTCAAATTCAAACATTGTACTGTAAAATCTGTAGCTAACAACACCGCAAAGTCATATGCCCATTGAAGTAAATAATAAATTAATATATTCATTACCTACAGTAAGTCTGACCTGCTGCCGAGTGAAGCTTAACCATGAATGATTAATGCAGGGATTATTGAAAGACAGGATAATGACCCCCCCCCCCAATTTTTTTTTTTTTCCACAAATATTTATCTTAACAACATTTGAAATATATATTTTTATAGACCAACGTATCAGCTATCACACCATGCAAAGGAACAACCTCCTCATTAAAACCTGTTTTCATAAAATGCACCCAACTGGATTTATGTCAACTCTGTCAAACACCATAAAAGGCAATTCATTTATATATTTATTGTCCAAGTGTGTAAAGGCCTTGATGTTTAATTTCTAGCATTAGATTATTCAAATTTGTAATACAAATCTTCAAAGGTCTTTTTGTTTTGTTTTATACCACTGTATAAATCCACGTTCACGTGCTATCGATGTTATTGGAAATTCCTAGTTCGGACTAGGAAGTTTCCCTTGAACAACCCTCCAAGTTGGAATTACAAGTGTTATTAGCAACGTTAGCTATCTTATTAAGCTACAGTGCCTTCAGAAAGTATTCACACCCCTTGACTTTCCACATTTTGTTGTGTTACAGCCTGAATTTAAAATCGATGAAATTGTGTGTTTGTGTCAGTGGTCTAGACACAATACCCCATAACGTCAAAGTGGAATTATGTTTTTAGAAATATTTAGGCTTGGCATAACAAAGGGGATGAAAACTTATTGAATGAAGAAATTTCACATTTTCATTTTTTATTAATTTGTAAAAAATTCTAAACACATAAACATTTGCATTTGCTTAACAAGCCACATAATAAGTTGCATGGACTCACATTGTGTGCAATAATAGTGTTTGACATGATATTTGTTAAGACTACTGTACCCTACACATATAATTATCTGTAAGGTCCTTCAGTCAAGCAGTGAATTTCAAACACAGATGCAACCACAAAGACCAGGGAGGTTTTCCAATGCCTCACAAAGAAAGGCACCTATTGGTAGATGAGCCTGGTCTCATAGACTAGACGTAACATAGTAAACGTAAATCTGAGAACCTCAAATAAGTGTATGTTACGTTTGGTATGGTTACATAAGACAGATGGTTTCCTAAGGCAAAAACGAAAGTAGGGTGAGTGGTCGGGAGGGACGGGTGGGTGTATAACGCAAACATCTAGCAACCCAAAGGCTGTGAGTTCAGATCTCATCACGGACAACATTAGCATTTTAGATCATTAGCAACATTTCAACTACTTACTACTTTTTAGCTACTTTGCAACTACTTAGCATGTTAGCTAACCCTTCCCCTAACCTTAACCCTTTTAGCTAACCCTTCCCCTAGCCCTAACCTTAACCCTTTAACCTAACTCCTAAACTTAACCATAAACTTAACCATACCCCCTAGCCTAGCTAACGTTAGCCAGCTAGCTAATATTAGCCACCTAGCTAGAATTCGTGGCATATCATATGTTTAGCAAATTCGTAATATATTGTACGTTTGGAAAATGTTGAACATATTGTACGTTTTGAAAATGTGTAACATTTAATATGAATTGTAATGGCTTCTCCCAGATTTACATACAGAATCATACGAATAATCTGAGACCAGGCTGGATAAATGTGTATTTAAAAAAAAAAATATTAAGCTAACATTGAATATCCCTTTGGGCATGGTGAAGTTCTTAATTACACTTTGGATGGCGTATCAATACACCCAGTCAGTACAAAGATACAGGTGACTTCCTAACTCTGTGGCCGGAGAGGGAGGAAACCGCTCAGGGATTTCAACATGAGGCCAATGGTGACTTTAAAACAGTTACAGAGTTTAATGGCTGTGATAGAAAACTGAGGATGGATCAACAACATTGTAGTTACTCCACAATACTAACCTAATTGACAGAGTGACAAGAAGGAACCTTATACAGAATACATATATTCCAAAACATGCATGCTGTTTGCAACAAGGTAATTCTGCAGAAAATGTGGCAAAGCAACTAACTTTTTGTCCTGAATATAAAGTGTTATGATTGAGGCAAATCCAATATAACACATTACTGAGTACCACTCTCCATATTTTTAAGCATAGTGGTGGCTGCATCATGTTATGGGTATGCTTGTAATCGTTAAGGACAGGGGAGTTTTTCAGGATAAAATATAAATGGAATGGAGCTAAAAACAGGCAAAATCCTAGAGGAAAACCTGGTTCAGTCTGCTTTCCACCAGACACTGGGAGATTCACCTTTCAGCAGGACAATAACCTAAAACACAAGGCCAAAGTATTTCAGTTGGACTTAAATCTACTTGAAAACCTATGGCAAGACCTGTAAATGGTTGTCTAGCAATGTTCAACAACCAATTTGACAGATCTTGAAGTATTTTGAAATGAGTAATAGGCAAATGTTGCACAATCCAGGTGTGGAAAGCTCTTAGAGACTTACACAGAAAGACTCACAGCTGTAATCACTGCCAAAGGAGTGCTTCTACAAAGTATTGACTCAGGGGTGTGAATATTGTAATATTTGTGTTGTGGAGAAAATTACCAGGCAGGAGACGGGAGTACAGTTTAGTGTTGTTTAGTAAGAACATCTCGTGACCTACAGCCCCGGGGCCAATAGTGTGCATGTGCACTTCCTATTAGTTGTCATATCATAACACTGCCGTAATTCATTACTGCTTTGTAACAGCATAGTAACTAATATAGACAGATATAGATCACCAATATTACACTCCTCCCCCATAGCTTTTAACTCCCAGAGAACAAGGTAAATATCTTTGTGAAATACTAATGAAATATCTGAACAATACATGGGGAAAAAAAGTATTTAGTCAGCCACCAATTGTGCAAGTTCTCCCACTTAAAAAGATGAGAGAGGCCTGTAATTTTCATCATAGGTACACGTCAACTATGACAGACAAATTGAGAAAAAAAAATCCAGAAAATCCCATTGTAGGATTTTTAATGAATTTATTTGCAAATTATGGTGGAAAATAAGTATTTGGTCACCTACAAACAAGCAAGATTTCTGGCTCTCACAGACCTGTAACTTCTTCTTTAAGAGGCTCCTCTGTCCTCCACTCGTTAACTGTATTAATGGCACCTGTTTGAACTTGTTATCAGTATAAAAGACACCTGTCCACAACCTCAAACAGTCACACTCCAAACTCCACAATGGCCAAGACCAAAGAGCTGTCAAAGGACACCAGAAACAAAATTGTAGACTTGCACCAGGCTGGGAAGACTGAATCTGCAATAGGTAAACAGCTTGGTTTGAAGAAATCAACTGTGGGAGCAATTATTAGGAAATGGAAGACATACAAGACCACTGATAATCTCCCTCAATCTGGGGCTCCACGCAAGATCTCACCCCGTGGGGTCAAAATGATCACAAGAACGGTGAGCAAAAATCCCAGAACCACACGGGGGGACCTAGTGAATGACCTGCAGAGAGCTGGGACCAAAGTAACAAAGCCTACCATCAGTAACACACTACGCCGCCAGGGACTCAAATCCTGCAGTGCGAGACGTGTCCCCCTGCTTAAGCCAGTACATGTCCAGGCCCGTCTGAAGTGCATTTGGATTATCCAGAAGAGGATTGGGAGAATGTCATATGGTCAGATGAAACCAAAATATAACTTTTTGGTAAAAACTCAACTCGTCATGTTTGGAGGACAAAGAATGCTGAGTTGCATCCAAAGAACACCATACCTACTGTGAAGCATGGGGGTGGAAACATCATGCTTTTGGGCTGTTTTTCTGCAAAGGGACCAGGACGACTGATCCGTGTAAAGGAAAGAATGAATGGGGCCATGTATCGTGAGATTTTGAGTGAAAACCTCCTTCCATCAGCAAGGGCATTGAAGATGAAACATGGCTGGGTCTTTCAGCATGACAATGATCCCAAACACACCGCCCGGGCAACGAAGGAGTGGCTTCGTAAGAAGCATTTCAAGGTCCTGGAGTGGCCTAGCCAGTCTCCAGATCTCAACCCCATAGAAAATCTTTGGAGGGAGTTGAAAGTCTGTGTTGCCCAGCGACAGCCCCAAAACATCACTGCTCTAGAGGAGATCTGCATGGAGGAATGTGTCACACCCTGGTGCTGGGACTCATTATTGTTTATCCAGGGTGTGTGCAGTCTATGTGTTTATGTTCTAGGTTGGGTGTCTAGGTTGTTGTTTTTCTAGGTTTGTTCAATGACTCCCAATCGGAGGTAACGAGTGTCAGCTGTTCGGCTCGTTATCTCTGATTGGGAGCCATATTTATTCTGTATGTTTTCCTGTGGGGTTTGTGGGTTTTTGTTTCCTGGTTACATGTTCCGTATGTCAGTGATTTGTAACTTGAGAACTTCACGTATCGTCTTTTGTTTTGTTTTCGTGAGTACGTTTATTAATAAATCATGTTCACTCGCAACGCTGCGCTTTGGTCCGCTTCTTCATATGTAGACGATCGTGACAGAAAAACCCACCACAAGAGGACCAAGCAGCGTAACAAGCGGCAACAGGACCTACCTACACAGGATTTATGGACGCCTCCAAAGGATTCATGGACATGGGAGGAGATACGGGCTGGAAAGGGTCCTTGGGCACAACCGGAGGAATATCACCGCCCTCGTGAGGAGCTGGAGGCAGCTCAAGCCGAGAGGAGGTGGTATGAGGAGGCAGCACGGAGTCGTGGCTGGAAGCCCGTGGGTACTACCCAAAAATTTCTTGGGGGGGGGCTAAAAGGGAGTATGGCAAAGTCAGGTAGGAGACCTGCGCCTACTCCCTGGACTGACCGTGGAGAGCGAGAGTACGGGCAGACACCGTGTTACGCAGTTGAGCGCATGGTGTCTCCTGTACGCAGGCATAGCCCGGTTCGGTACAGTCCAGCTCCACGTATCGGCCGGGCCAGATTGAGTGTTGAGCCGGATGTCATGAAGCCGGTCCCACGCAGCAGGTCACCAGTGCGTCTCCTCGGGCCGGCGTACATGGCACCAGCCTTACGCATGGTGTTCCCGGTTCGCCCACATAGGCCGGTGCGGGTTATTCCACCTCCCCGTACTGGTCGGGCGACGGGGAGCATCAACCCAGGTAAGGTTGGGCAGGCTCAGTGCTCAAGGGAGCCAGTACGCCTGCACGGTCCGGTATTTCCGGCGCCACCTCCTCGCTCCAGCCCAGTACCACCAGTACCTACACCACGCACCAGGTTTCCTGTGCGTCTTCAGAGCCCTGTGTCTCCTCCACGCGCTGGCTCGATGGTGCGTGTCTCCAGCCCTTTACCACCAGTGCATACACCACGCACCAAGCCTCCTGTGTGTCCCCAGAGTCCTGTGCGTCCTGTTGTTGCTTCCCGCACTAGTCCTGAGATGCGTGTCCTCAGCCCGGTACCTCCTGTTCCGGCACCACGCACCAGGCCTACGATGCGCCTCAGACGGCCAGAGTCTGCCGTCTGCCCAACGGGGCCTGAACTGTCCGTCTGCCCAACGCCGTCTGAACTGTCCGTCTGCCAAGCGCCGCAGGAACTGCCCGTCTGTACTGAGCCTGCAAAGCCGCCCGTCTGCCATGAGCCGTCAGAGCCGTCCGCCAGACCGGAGCCGCTAGAGCCTTCCGCCAGACAGGAGCAGCCAGAGCCTTCCGCCAGACAGGATCAGCCAGAGCCTTCCGCCAGACAGGATCAGCCAGAGCCTTCCGCCAGCCATGAGTGGCCAGATCCGTCAGCCAGCCATGAGCAGCCAGATCCGTCAGCCAGCCATGAGCAGCCAGATCCGTCAGCCAGCCATGAGCAGCCAGATCCGTCAGCCAGCCATGAGCCGTCCAGCCAGGATCCGCCAGAGCCGTCCGGCCAGGATCCGCCAGAGCCGTCCAGCCAGGATCCGCCAGAGCCGTCCAGCCAGGATCCGCCAGAGCCGTCCAGCCAGGATCCGCCAGAGCCGTCCAGCCGGGATCCGCCAGAGCCGTCCAGCCAGGATCCGCCAGAGCCGTCCAACCGGGATCCGCCAGAGCCGTCCAGCCGGGACCCGCCAGAGCCGTCCAGCCGGGATCCGCCAGAGCCGTCCAGCCGGGATCCGCCAGAGCCGTCCAGCCGGGATCCGCCAGAGCCGTCCAGCCGGGATCCGCCAGAGCCGTCCAGCCGGGATCCGCCAGAGCCGTCCAGCCGGGATCCGCCAGAGCCGTCCAGCCAGGATCCGCCAGAGCCGACCAGCCAGGAGCCACCAGAGCCGTCCAGCCAGTATCCGCCATTCAGCCTGGTACTGCCCCTTAGTCCGGTACTGCCCCTTAGTCCGGTACTGCCCAGTAGTCCGGTGCTGCCCCTTAGTCCGGTGCCGCCCCTTAACCCAGTGGGGTGTAGTTGGGGGGTGGTAATGTGGAGGAGGCTAGGGAAGCGGGTGGTGACTAAGGTGGGATGGGGACCACGACCAGGGGCAGAACCGCCACCGTGGACAGACGCCCACCCAGACCCTCCCCTAGACTGTATGCTGGTGCGCCCGGAGTTCGCACCTTTAGGGGGGGGTACTGTCACACTCTGGCTCCAGGACTTGTGTATTTGAGCCAGGGTGTATGTTGTTTTGGGTGATTTTTTATGTTTGCATGTCTGTCACGTTTATTTCTAGGTTGGGAGTTCTGTGTGTCTATTTCTAGGTTGTTGATTGTTGTAGTGTGTGACTCCCAATCGGAGGTAACGAGTGTCAGCTGTCGGCTCGTTATCTCTGATTGGGAGCCATATTTAAACTGTCTGTGTTCGCATGTGGGTTGTGGGTTTTTGTTCCAAGTTCAGGCATTGTTTCTGTTGGACTTCACTTTCGTCTTTTGTTTTGTATTTACGTGCTTTACTCTAATTAAAGTCATCATGTTCACTCGCAACGCTGCGCATTGGTCTCCTGATTTAGACGATCGTGACAGAATGGGACAAAATACAAGCAACAGTGTGTGAAAACCTTGTGAAGACTTACAGAAAACGTTTGACCGGTGTCATTGCCAACAAAGGGTATATTACAAAGTATTGAGAAACTTTTGTTATTGACCAAATACTTATTTTCCACCATCATTTGCCAATAAATTCATTAAAAATCCTACAATGTGATTTTCTGGAAAAATTTTTTTCATTTTGTCTGTCATAGTTGACGTGTACCTATGATGAAAATTACAGGCCTCTCTCATCTTTTTAAGTGGGAGAACTTGCACAATTGGTGGCTGACTAAATACTTTTTTCCCCCACTGTACATTCTTAAACATTTCTCAACTACTGGGTTGAAGCAGACTTTTCAGAGCCCAGCACAAATCCAGGGGATTATTCTGCCCCGAAGATGAAATTTGTGTCCTAATAACTAACCCAGGTAATGACCTTTTTCTTTCCTTTTATCTAGGACATATTAAAGTGTTTGTTTGTTTTTACTGTTCGTTACCTCCTGAAACAGCTCAACTCACAGGTCAAGCTTTTGAGGTGCCCTTCGCTGTCGAACAGGATATCTCCACTCCTCCTTGGCCTCCGGTGGTGGGCCAGGTACGGGTGGAAGGTCAGGTCCGGGTGGAAGGTCAGGCTCTGTCTTTCCTGTACGTCCACAGTCAAGAGAATAGCCCTGGGGGTCATTATTGTTCTCGTTCTCTCGGCATGTCTCTACTGCGGTGTTGGACCGTAGCAGATGATCCACATGAACGTTGACATGGTGATGACCAACTTGGACTTGGTCAAAGGTCCTCTTTGTTGCAAGAGCACACCTGAGATCCACAGGCGCTTGGGGTGTCTGAAATGACGTACCATCACCTTCTCTCCCTCTTTGAATTCTCGGACAGTCTTTGAGTGTCTGTAATGAGCTTTCTTCTGCTGTAGCTGGTGCCTTGTCACAGTGTTTGACAAGTCTGGTTTCAACAATGTCAGGCAGGTACGTGGTTGGCGTTTCAGAAACAGTTCAGCTGGTGTACGTTCCGTTACTGTGTGTGGTGTGTTACGCTAAATAAACAGGAAACGGGGAAGCCTTTGTCGGGTGGGCACATACAGAATCTCGAGTCTAGTTCAGGCCTTCTTAAAGGTTTGCACGGCTCTCTACCCTGCTCCGTTTGATGCCGGATGGTAAGGTGATGACAAGATGTGCCTTCCTCTGTTGTTCTTGAGAAACATTTCAAAATTGTTCGACGTGAAAGCAGGGCCATTGTCCGAGACAAGCTCCTTGACTAGTCAAAAGGATGCGAACAGGTGTCTGAGAAGATTGATGGTCTTCTCAGCTTTGTACTTACTTATGGTTAGAACCTGCTTGGACAACAAAGCAACAGCTATCGATGACAAATCTTAATTTCTTTCCTGAGCTGTCCTCTCCTGCCCTCCCTCACTGCAAGATATATATCTCTAAAATAATGAATCCTAGTTGTCATACCTGAGCCTTGAGCCTGAGGAACAAGGTCAAGAATCCACAAATTCAACACTAACCCTACACCGATCAAAACACCCCATTAAATGGTCCAAAAGGCTGTACCAATCATGCCATTCATATGGGGATATGTGGTACCACACAGCAGGTAAGGGACGCATTTTAATGGTGATTCACAAACCACACAGAAGGTAAAGGACACCTTTTAATGGTGATTCATAACCTTTTTGAGAATTAGGGTGCAGGTCCGCAACGGAAGACCAATCTCCGAAATATGTATCGGAACGACTACAAGGCTTTACATGAATTTCACATGAAGTCGTACGATGTTTACACTTCTATATTCGTGGAATCAAGCAGGAAAGGTACTTATACCAACTGTATACAACACCATCATTCTCAAAAGGTTCTGAATCACCATTAAAAGACGCTCTTACCTTCTGTGGTTTGCGAATCACCATTAAAAGGCGCCCCTTACCTGCTGTGTGGTCCGTGTGGTACCACATATAAACGTTGTCCTGTGGAATCCTCTGGAGAGAACAGCTCATCATCTGGATCACCTTGATCGCGCATCTGTCTCTATAAAAACCCAGTCGGCGTCTCTGTGGTCCAAGTAGAAAGCCAAGGTGAGTTGATGTTACCTAAAAATTCATGTAAGTTATATGAGAAATTAAAGTATGTTTAAGTTATGGTTATTGTTTGATATGTTACATCATGACAAATAGTATGGCTAAGGTTAACGTTAACAAGGACCCTAGGAACTGTCATGTGTCAATAAGTCAATAATGCCTTCAGGGTTAACGTTAGGGACTTCAAGTTAGTTGACGGACGCTAATGTTAGACTAGCTAACATAACGTTAGCTAAGTTGGCAGACAACTTTAAGTTTGGCCAACTAACGTTACATGGACAATAAAAGTGCCCTACAGTTGTCCGGTAACACAAACAATAAATGGAGCCAAAAAGTTAACATTGTCAAGTTACAAACAGTAACCAGCTATAAGATTAAAAATAGTAAAGCGATTTGCTTAGTTAGCTAGCTACACTAGCTAGTCAACGGTCCTTCGGGGTTGCGAGATGTTCTTCAGAACAAACTAGCTAGAAAGCTGCAGGGGTCTCGTGAGTGGCAGTTGGAACTGCCTTGTTGTAACGTTAGCTCGGCTAAATTGTAAAGAGCAACCTTAAAGCTAGGTTATTTAAAATTATTGCTACAATTAACTAGCTAGCCCTGTTCGCTCACCAAATGTACCTTAAGTTATCTAACTTACCTCTAAGCTAGCTGTAGCTATCATCCAGCTACACAGAGGCTTTAACTTAGAGCTTAGAGCTGAGACACGCATATTTAAATACTGAGTAAAAGGTCATGTGGTTAACAAAAATGAGCACCAATCATAATCGCCATTTCACCGGTTTACGCACCAATAAAATTAACTGTAAATATTTTTAACACTGTTCTGCGATCAGCCAGCTCATGTCAAATATATATTTTTTTTAGCTCCACAAAGCTGAGGGAACATCATATTCGGAGAAAATGCACTAAACAAGTGACATCAGGTCTAACCTACACACAGTATTTGACTAATTGATGTGCTACTATTGTGTCCAAGAAATCAGCTGCTGCATTTTCATTTGTTTACAATTGACAAGTTTACACAACATTAAAGTGAATATACTGACTAAAGGAATTATAATGTTTTTTTTGTTTTTTTTTATACTCAGCCCTTATTTCCACGCTGGCATTAAACATGGTGTGCTATCCCACCTTACAACATTTGTTCATACAAGGTTGTCTGAGTCAGTGTCCCTCCAAATCAATATTGATGGCCTTCCTCTATACAAGAGCTCAAATGCTCAATTCTGGCCCACAGTAGGGAAAAAAAGTATTTAGTCAGCAACAAATTGTGCAAGTTCTCCTACTTAAAAAGATGAGAGAGGCCTGTAATTTTCATCATAGCTACACGTCAACTATGACAGACAAATTGAGGAAAAAAAATCCAGAAAATCACATTGTAGGATTTTTAATGAATTTATTTGCAAATTATGGTGGAAAATAAGTATTTGGTCACCTACAAACAAGCAAGATTTCTGGCTCTCACAGACCTGTAACTTCTTCTTTAAGAGGCTCCTCTGTCCTCCACTCGTTACCTGTATTAATGGCACCTGTTTGAACTTGGTATCAGTATAAAAGACACCTGTCCACAACCTCAAACAGTCACACTCCAAACTCCACTATGGCCAAGACCAAAGAGCTGTCAAAGGACACCAGGAACAAAATTGTAGACCTGCACCAGGCTGGGAAGACTGAATCTGCAATAGGTAAGCAGCTTGGTTTGAAGAAATCAACTGTGGGAGCAATTATTAGGAAATGGAAGACATAAGACCACTGATGATCTCCCTCGATCTGGGGCTCCACGCAAGATCTCACCCCGTGGGGTCAAAATGATCACAAGAACGGTGAGCAAAAATCCCAGAACCACACGGGGGGACCTAGTGAATGACCTGCAGAGAGCTGGGACCAAAGTAACAAAGCCTACCATCAGTAACACACTACGCCGCCAGGGACTCAAATCCTGCAGTGCCAGACGTGTCCCCCTGCTTAAGCCAGTACATGTCCAGGCCCGTCTGAAGATTGCTAGAGTGCATTTGGATGATCCAGAAGAGGATTGGGAGAATGTCATATGGTCAGATGAAACCAAAATAGAACTTTTTGGTAAAAACTCAACTCGTCGTGTTTGGAGGACAAAGAATGCTGAGTTGCATCCAAAGAACACCATACCTACTGTGAAGCATGGGGGTGGAAACATCATGCTTTGGGGCAGTTTTTCTGCAAAGGGACCAGGACGACTGATCCGTGTAAAGGAAAGAATGAATGGGGCCATGTATCGTGAGATTTTGAGTGAAAACCTCCTTCCATCAGCAAGGGCATTGAAGATGAAACGTGGCTGGGTCTTTCAGCATGACAATGATCCCAAACACACCGCCCGGGCAACGAAGGAGTGGCTTCGTAAGAAGCATTTCAAGGTCCTGGAGTGGCCTAGCCAGTCTCCAGATCTCAACCCCATAGAAAATCTTTGGAGGGAGTTGAAAGTCCGTGTTGCCCAGCGACAGCCCTAAACATCACTGCTCTAGAGGAGATCTGCATGGAGGAATGGGACAAAATACAAGCAACAGTGTGTGAAAACCTTGTGAAGACTTACAGAAAACGTTTGACCTGTGTCATTGCCAACAAAGGGTATATAACAAAGTATTGAGAAACTTTTGTTATTGACCAAATACTTATTTTCCACCATCATTTGCCAATAAATTCATTAAAAATCCTACAATGTGATTTTCTGGATTTTTTTTTCTCATTTTGTCTGTCATAGTTGACGTGTACCTATGATGAAAATTACAGGCCTCTCTCATCTTTTTAAGTGGGAGAACTTGCACAATTGGTGGCTGACTAAATACTTTTTTCCCCCACTGTACATTCTTAAACATTTCTCAACTACTGGGTTGAAGCAGACTTTTCAGAGCCCAGCACAAATCCAGGGGATTATTCTGCCCCGAAGATGAAATTTGTGTCTAATAACTAACCCAGGTAATGACCTTTTTCTTTCCTTTTATCTAGGACATATTAAAGTGTTTGTTTGTTTTTACTGTTCGTTACCTCCTGAAACAGCTCAACTCACAGGTCAAGCTTTTGAGGTGCCCTTCGCTGTCGAACAGGATATCTCCACTCCTCCTTGGCCTCTGGTGGTGGGCCAGGTACGGGTGGAAGGTCAGGTTTGACCTGTGTCATTGCCAACAAAGGGGTGTATAACAAAGTATTGAGAAACTTTTGTTATTGACCAAATACTTATTTTCCACGATAATTTGCAAATAAATTCATAATGTGATTTTCTGGAAAACTTTTTTCTCATTTTGTCTGTCATAGTTGACGTGTACCTATGATGAAAATTACAGGCCTCTCTCATCTTTTTAAGTGGGAGAACTTGCACAATTGGTGGCTGACTAAATACTTTTTTTCCCCACTGTATCTTAGGGCTAGTAGAAATCTACAAAGGCGTGGTCCAGACAAACAAGTCACCATTTGTCATTGGGATGTTCTTTGGGGAGAAGAAACCAACCATTCTTGATTTCTTGCATGACTTTGTTGAGGAAATGTAGCAGTCCAAATCTCTTCCATTATTTGTAAAGCACCAGCAAGGGCCTTTGTCAGAAATGTAAAAGGTCACAATGGCTACTATGGCTGTGACAAATGCCGTCAAAAGGGAGTCTACTACCTGAATCGTATGACCTTCCCAGAAACAACAGCCCCTCTGAAGTCCAACCACGACACTTTTGATGATTTGACTGATGACTCTCATTACAGTGGGACAAAATTTTTAGGATCATTGTCAATTGGTTTGGTGACACCGTTTCCTCTTGACTACATGCACCTGTTATGTTTGGGAGTTACGCGGAAACTGATAACTCTAATGGCAGAAAGGGCCACTGAAAACACTTTTAGGTCCAGCTGTTGTCAGAAATGAATATTCACAGCTGACTGACCTAAGATCTCACACTCCTCCAGAAAACCCAGATCACTGAATGAGTCTGACCGTTTGAAGGCAACTGAGTTCCGTACATTTCTCTTGTACACTGGGCTTGTCTGTTTAAAAGAGAATATTCCAAGGGTGATGTATGAAAACTTAATGTTGCTTGCAGTTGCCATGACCATCTTCCTAAGTGTTTCCTTGTGTGCAGACCACGCAGACTATGCCGGAAACCTCCTGGTTTTGTTTGTGGACCACTGCAGCTGCCTGTATGGGAAGGAAAACATAACATATAACATGCATTGCCTAACCCATCTCAGTCATGAAGCACAAGCATATGGTGTTCTTGACAATATCTCTTGCTTACCCTTCGAGAATTGTAATACGGAGGCTGTCAGAAAGAGAGGCCATGATTGCAACACAGTCAGATGCAGAGAAAACACTACTAAAGCAGCATGACAATGAAAGAGCAGTATAATAAAATGTAGCTCACTCACTTCTCTGTGCAGATGTCAACTGTGACCAGTTGAGGAACAAGGAGGTTGTCCTAGTGCAAAACCTGCTGGTGGAGGAACATGGAGACACTTTGATTGTGTACAAAACATTTAGGAACGAGACAGACCTTTTCGCATATCCCCTGCCATCATCACTGCTTAATATTTTCCATCTCTCTGGATTGAAGGATTAAGTTATTTTCACTCAAGCCACAAATGTGCTACGGAAGTTTGTTCTACTCCCGTGCGAAGAGGGCTTTGCTGGGATTCCATTACTCAATTTTTTCTGTTTTCCCGTTATCTCTTTTCAAGGTAAATTGTCAGTAAAAGACATTACAGAAAATGTATTTTTTACTTGAAGGTATTTTCTTAAACTCCTACAATTAGATGTTACTATTGTGAAATGTTTGAGTAAACTAATCTACTTGAGTGCCCTTATTTGCTTTTTTTGTTCCCAGTACCATGTTTGCTGTGGTTAATTTCCCGAACGAAGATGACAGTTTAGCTGTCATCTCAAAAACCTGGTGCACCAAGGACAAATGTTATTGGCCTCCATACAAGAGCCATGAGAGGTTAAGAAAGGCAGAGATGTCGCATGAACGGCTGGACATTGATACATGGGAGGTGTATTAAATTCAATTACTGAAGACAAAGAGTGAGTACTTTAACTGAATATTAAGATACTAAATGTCTCGTTTGCAGACATTTACAGATGAACTGATAAGCTCCTGTTTCGTGATGTTTTCAGATTCATATGAGAAAGCCCACGAGTGCCTGGTTCGGGCAGAAAAAGTCTCAAGCCTGGAAACAGAGCCAGAGTCTCACCAAAGAAAGAGAAAGTAAGATTTAGTGTTTGAAATAAAAGGAATCTAAACACTACACTACTACTCTGAAAACTTCATGCTTGCTGTCATTCCCAGGCAAAATCCTAAATTTGATCAGACAGACTCTGCACCCACCAGCGTCAAATACCCCCAAATTCACCCAAAAAAGGGTTGATTTCACACACACAAAAAAAGTATATGCAAGATTTCATTTCTTGGCAATGAATTGTTCATACAAAGTATAAGTAAAATTTTCACAACCTGCATTTAATTTGCACAATTTGCAACAGTGTCTTCTAGACCCTCTTTGTCACTCTCTGCTTGGGGTAAGTGCCTCTTATGTACTGAATGTAATGTTGTATATCACATAACATTATGCTTAAGAACTAATAATGTTATAATGTGTTTTTTGAAGGAATGCTGAAATAGTTTGGCTGTGAACGCAGATGTATAGGACAAATAACTATGCTTAACTTTGATCTGAACAGGTCCTCAGTCCTCTTCGTCACAGGGGCCAGCTGCTCACCAGTCTGAAGGTACCTGATCTTGCCCATCCTA
This sequence comes from Coregonus lavaretus, assembly GCF_964263955.1. NCBI lineage: Eukaryota > Metazoa > Chordata > Actinopteri > Salmoniformes > Salmonidae > Coregonus > Coregonus lavaretus. The sequence goes on from NC_140019.1 coordinate 3,991,171, forward strand.
TTATCTGAGGTGTAAAGGGAGAAATGCTCTACAATGTTAATCTTTTCAACAACAAAAAAAACCATCACATCTTCTGTCAGCAAGTTACCATGGGTGTGTTTCACTATAATGATTGCCTTCATGCAATGATTATCAACACAAACCATTTGTTAGATTTAATAAAAAAAATAAAAAAATACAAGTAGGATATAGAAATAACGTAGAAATGTGACAGAAAATGTAACATTAATGGAAAGTGTTCGTTACGTTTGCTAGCAAGTACTCGAAAGCGAATCCTTGCAATCAAAACGTTGTCCAACTGGGAAAGTTCACCGCTAGCTAGCCATGAACAAACTTGTCTTGTTCACTCCATGTGTTCACTTGTGAAACACGTCAGTTGACTGATTAAGATTGCATGTGCTTCATTCCTCTAGCAGTAGCTAACTTCCAAATCGCTATTTTAGCGCTAGTAATGCTACTACATACGGACAGTTGCAGTTTGTGGGAAACATTGTTGCAAAGGGGGCTTCTCTTTGCCCTTGCGAAAGTGGTTTCCCTTTGGGAATATCTAGCCAAGTCACTGTATCTGGGTACTTTTCTGGATACTTTTCCCTAGTTGAGATGTGGGTGCTACTTACTTTAACTGAAATTCTAAATTTGTGTATTGTGCTCAATTTGCAACAGAATCATCAAGACCCTGTTCCCGTGTCTCTTCATCAGAAGATTTTCTGGCAGCAGTCCACAGTAATTTAAAATATTCCACTGTAGTATTTTTACTGCATACAGTCTATTAGAAAAGCAAAGTCTGGCTACTACCAGCAGCAATTCTGTAAAGATACATTTAAATAAAAATAAGAAGTATTCTTATTAGCTCCATTCTTAGGTAGTTCTTTTGAAAATTCTCATCTCAAACAGCTCAATCCTCCTCATCACTGGGCCCTGCTGCACGTCAGTCTGAAGGTAACTGCAATATGTGCTACTTAGTTGTAGTGTGAGGGGCTCCATAATTACATAAAGTGGTTGATCTTAAAAAAAAAAAAAGTTTACATTTACTGTAGATGACAGTGACTTACAGTGTCAGCATTGGTTGTGCACGTTTGGCCCTTGCATTCCATAACTCAGAATCAAACCTGTTTTCATAGAGCTTTTATCTTGTCATTCGAAAGGAATAGGTTTCCAAAGTTAATAACTTGCCCACTATCATATGTTAAGATTTCCACAGGCTGATTCTTCAGCACCTGAGAAAATTGGCAGAGGATGTTAGAGAGTTGCAATGCCAGACCACAGTAAACAGGAACCTCTTAATGCAACTGACCAATGGGTCTCATGGGGACATAGTTGTGCCAGAGGACATTGTGCTTCCTCTGAAGGAAAGGTTGATGCTGGAGGAGCTTGAACATCGGCTTGCTGGGAATGAGGAGCTTCAGGAGAAATTGGTAATTGGCAAGAACATGGTATCACACTAAATACAGTTAATACCAGAGGTTTTTGGACAGCAACACTTTTTTTTTAATCATCGTTAGGGCACTATCTATGGGATTAAATAAAGTGCAGACTCTTGGGGTATTGTACATGTGAAGTAATTGGTTGCTTATGAAGTCTGTGACTCGGAAGAGCTCCCCACTGCTTTTCTTTGGAGGGACTTTAGACCTGTAGTTTCTGTATGGTTCACTGGTCTATAGACCACTAACTATGGACAACTTATTTTACAGGTGAGGTTCAAAGACTCAGTGAGGAGGATGTTTCCCTGCTTTTTCTCCGATGACATGTCCAGGCTTTGTAACTGGACCGGCTTGGGACATAAGATCTCTTTCAGGCAGCTAGCTTTAAAAAGCATTTTTCACAGTAAGTTTTTATTAGTCTATGAATTCACTTTCTGGTAATATAGATATATTTGATTAAACCTGGAGACAGTTTTGAATCTGAAACATGATGTGTTTAAATAGTTCTTGACCTTGTTCGTTCATGAAGAACAAATATTGCTAACAATTGTTCTCTGGTTTCAGGAGCGATCAGAAAGAACCCCTCTACAAAAGAGGCAACAGAGGGGAACCTCCAAGAGGTGGTCGAAACATTTCTGAAGGGAGCTGCTGACAGAGAATGGGGTAGGAAGAAACCTGGAATGCTGCGCATGTCCATCTGCAGCGGGCTATCAGGCGGCAAAAGGCGAGCGCAGATCGCCACCGCAGTGAGGCTCCGGTGTATGCACCGGGAGATAGGGTCTGGCTCTTGGCCCGAAACCTGCCCCTTCGACTGCCCTGCCGGATGCTGGGTCGGCGGTTTGTGGGGCCATTTAAAGTCCTGAGGAGATTGAACGAGGTATGTTATAGGTTACAACTGCCCATTAATTACCGCATTAACCCCTCGTTCAATGTGTCTCTCCTCAGGCCGGTGGTGGCTGGTCCACTCCAGGAGAGTGAGGTACGAGAGGCTCTTCCGCCCCCGTTGGACATCGAGGGGGCTCCGGCATACTCAGTCCATTCCATCTTGGATTCGAGGCGTCGGATGGGGGGCCTGCAGTATCTCGTGGAGTGGGAGGGGTACGGTCCGGAGGAACTGTGCTGGGTCCCTAGGAGGGACATCCTAGATCCCTCCATGTTGAGGGACTTCCACCGGAGTCATCCAACTCGCCCTGCTCCGCGTCCTCCTGGCCGTCCCAGAGGCCGGGGTCGGCGCACGGCTGGGGCCGCGTGTCAAGGGGGGGGTACTGTCACGGAATCAGCCGAGGCTGCTCCTCCTCCTTGCTCAGGCAGGCTTCGGCGTTCGTCGTCCCCGGAGTACTAGCTGCCATCGATCGACGTTTCGGTGTTTGTCTAGTTTGTCTTGATTGTTTTCACCTGTTTCCCATTATGTTACATTGTATTCCCTTCATAACCCCCTGTCTCTCATTGGTTATTGTGTGTGAATGTTTTCCGTGAGGTCGGCAGTGTTCGGTTGTATGCGTATTTTGTTCCTCCCTGTTTGGAGGTTTTGTTTGTAATTTTGATTACTGTGCAAGTCAAGTTCGTCTGCCAGTAGCTCGTGTCCTGCGCTTGACTTCGCTCACAGCATACACGTCGCCCTGACAAGACCTCCTGGATGTTGGGTACGTATCCTAACTGCAGCTTGGACCAGATTGGTATGTCTAAAAAAGAGTGGAGAGAAAAGATAGGAGACAAAGACTTAGTCATTAGGTCAAAAATGAAAAAAAATGTTGGAATTTACATATCAATTGACTGAATTGCATCATCACCGAATTTGTTGACATGTACATCCATGCAAGGTTGTGAAGTAAAGACAGTACTTTCAGTGACCCCGTTCAACTCACCATTTAGTGTGATTTCAAATGCACCGGTGGACAAGAAGTGGGTCTCCAACATGTTACTGAGAAAGAATGTCATAAGGCACGAGAATATCTGGAAGACAAACATGTTCAGAAGGGATGACGTGTGTTTAGTCAAAAATCTATTAAAGTTGAAACTGTAAAACCCCTCACCTTATTTTCTTGACTCCATGTCCATACTCTGGGAGTATCCAGTCCAAGCATAGGGAAGGGATTTTGTCCACTGACAACCAGGGCAATGGCAAGAAGTTTGAAGTAGGAAAATACATTTCAGAGATATCTGGTGATTGGTAAAAACAGTGGTGATCAGAACACCACATTCACTGACAAAATACATATGTACAGTAGCTACATGGCAATGATGTGTCCACTTACTTGTTAATGGTTGTGTGGAGGGTAATTGTCTCCTTCTATGTGGATGTCCAGGTACAACTGGCTGATGGACCGGGAGTACTCCTGGAACACCTTGCTGTACCCTCCGGAGATGCTGTAACACAGAAACAAACAGACTGGTTAGAAATGAGTGTATTTGACAAATCAGGGAGCTGTATTATAATGTTAGCTGGCTAGCTACCTTATTGTGCCAACAAAGTCCAGTACCAGTATGACTTGCATATAGCTAGTATTGTTTCATTCTATATGAGGAGCAGATATAAGGTGTAAAAATGATTAGCTAGCCAGCTGAGCTATGAAATTATTAGCCCTTGATCATGACTCCATGATCTATTACATTACACGTAAGAGTCATTGGACAAAGGAATCTTCTGTAGGGGTGAATTTTGTTAAGAGCCGCGACGCTCGGTCTGAACATTAATACTGTGGTACGGTTTTGGAAGCATTTGCGTTTGTTTAAGCTTTTTTCAATACATTTATAACAATGAGCTAATGATGCGAGAGGGCCTGCAAAATATATTGTTTTGCTCGGCTGTGAAATCATTTTCAAAAAACAAAAGGTTAAATTGATATACACCTTTATAGGGTTAAGATTCCCACACGGCCATATTTCCATGTTACAGCACTTGTTTGCGGAAGACGGAGTAACGGTGCGTTCACGACAACTAGGAACTCTGAAAAATACAAGGTCAAATCATGACGTCAATGATCTTCAGGACGGAATGTCGGAACTGTAGAAAGAGGCCCGAGTTCCCGAGTTGCAATTCCTAGTTGAATGACAGTTTAAAACGATTTTCCCAGTCGGACCACGTATTTTTCAGAGTTCCCAGTTGTCTTGAACAACACTGAAGTCGGAGATTTCAGAGTTTACAGTTGTTTTGAACGTGGCATACCTGTGCTAATTAGCTATCTGAACACCTGTGTGTGTAAATGGAAAACGAATTGGGCACCGGTGAATGGAAAGAGATTCGAAAAGATGGCAGAGGCGGACGATGAAATGGATTGTGAATTTAATGGCGGTAGAATCAAGGAGGATTGGAGTATTGTTCAAAAGAATGGAAAAAGGAGCAAAGTAGGGTACAGTGATGAGAATGTACCTTTATATCTAGTAGGAGTATGGTTTGTTAATGAGGAGCAGCTGATCGAAATACCAATTTTGAAGAATCCATTTGAGCTATCCAAACTGGTGGAGAGAGTGATGGGTAAAGTGAAGGATGTGAGGATCACGAGAGGCGGGTTTGTTTAGAGTTTTTGTACTTCTGCGGATCAGAAGGAAAGTGTGTTGTGGCTCTCCCGATTTGAAAACTTTGACGTGTCGTGTGTGTCTCTTCGGAACAGGACACCCCTCAAGGGGGTAATATCTGGCGTCTCGTGGGAAGTCGATGTTAAAGAGATATAAAATATTCCTGGAGTGATTGACGCACGTTGGATGAATCGAGTGGTGAATGATGAAAAAGTGAAGAGTTTATCTGTTCTTTTGTTTTTGATATGGAGTCTCTCCCTACGCAAGTGCAGTTGGGGTATATATACTACAAAGTCAGAGGATTTATCCCAAGACCAATGCAGTGTGATCACTGTAAAGCTTTTGGTCATGTGTCAAGAATTTGCAGAAGGGAGAAACAGAGATGTCCATGTTGTGGAAAATATAATTTAATGTGTTATAAAAATGATGAAAAAGTGAAATGTTGCAACTGTGGTGGGAATCATGAAGCCACGTCTTTTGAATGCCCAACAAGGGTGAAAGAAAATGAGGTGGTTCAATTAAGGCGGATTCACATGGCATGTCCTCTCTTCACTAAGGCAGTATTAGCTCAGGGCTCGAGGGTTGAGTGCACTTCCGCTCGGCCGGTGACAGATGGGCTAGTTTGTGAGAGGTCAGCCAGGATTTCGGTGGAGCGATTGGGGACTATGTGGCGGACCAAATATTTTCCGATAGAAGACGAAGGCCAAGATGTCGACACAAGTCCAGAGGATAGAATAGATGCTGGAGGGAGCAATGAAGAGGTCATTGTGGACTGTGAGGTCAAGGATAGAATAGACGTCGGAAGGGAAAGGAGGGGGAAAATGGAGAAGGCAAGAAATAGATATTGGTTAGGAGAAATCCAGTATTATCATAAGGAGACGTATACTTGGATGAATGAGGAGGAATGGAGGGAAAAAGAGAGGCAGAGGAGGTCTAAGAGAGAGAGGGAGGAAGACTGAGTTTGAGTCTGTAAAAAATGGCGGGAAAAAGGGAGAAGGTTTGTTAAAGAAGAGTGGTAGGAAATGTAAGCAAAGTGAGCTGAAGACAGGAGTAGAAATGGAAGAGGGTGAAGTATCGGAGGTGGTAGGTGTGGTGAAGTGCTCAGAGCCAGAGGCTTGCGCAGAGGGTCAGGATAAAGATGAGTCTGTGACAGTAGGAGTGAAGTTTGTGGAAAAAGTGGATCCTTGCCTTTTGGCTGATCCATTTGTGGTTTCAAGATGGGTGAAAAAAGCGTTGGGTATAGTGGAATCGGTGAGGGTAACCAGAAGTGGTCTAGTAATAATTGTTTGTGTTTCTGTTGGGCAGAGGGAGAAGGCGCTTAGAGTTAAACAAATGGGGGAAATAATTGTGAATTGTTTCGCTCTTAAGAAAAGGGCGCCATTGAGAGGTGTGATTACTTGGGTAGCAGTAAAGGTAAAAGTGGATCAACTGAAGGAGAAGATTCCTGGTGTGTGTGATAATCGTTGTTTGGTGCGACGTAAACAGGGTGGTGAGAGTGGGGAAACAGAAGAGTTATTGTCTGTTCTTTTGAGTTTTGAAGTGAAGTTAGGATATATAAGTTTGTACGTTTGCCCACTAACAAAGAAATGATCCGTCTATAATTTTAATGGTAGGTTTATTTGAACAGTGAGAGACAGAACAACAACAAAAAAATCCAGAAAAACACATGTCAAAAATGTTATAAATTGATTTGCATTTTAATGAGGGAAATAAGTATTTGACCCCTCTGGCAAAACCCTTGTTGGCAATCACAGAGGTCAGACGTTTCTTGTAGTTGGCCACCAGGTTTGCACACATCTCAGGAGGGATTTTGTCCCACTCCTCTTTGCAGATCTTCTCCACGTCATTAAGGTTTTGAGGCTGATGTTTGGCAACTCGAACCTTCAGCTCCCTCCACAGATTTTCTATGGGATTAAGGTCTGGAGACTGGCTAGGCCACTCCAGGACCTTAATGTGCTTCTTCTTGAGCCACTCCTTTGTTGCCTTGGCCGTGTGTTTTGGGTCATTGTCATGCTGGAATTCCCATCCACGACCCATTTTCAATGACCTGTCTGAGGGAAGGAGGTTCTCACCCAAGATTTGACGGTACATGGCCCCGTCCATCGTCCCTTTTGATGCAGTGAAGTTGTCCTGTCCCCTTAGCAGAAAAACACCCCCAAAGCATAATGTTTCCACCTCCATGTTTGACAGTGGGTATGGTGTTCTTGGGGTCATAGGCAGCATTCCTCCAAACACGGTGAGTTGAGTTGATACCAAAGAGCTCGATTTTGGTCTCATCTGACCACAACACTTTCACCCAGTTCTCCTCTAAATCATTCAGATGTTAATTGGCAAACTTCAGACGGGCATGTATATGTGCTTTCTTGAGCAGGGGGACCTTACGGGCGCTGCAGGATTTCAGTCCTTCACGGCGTAGTGTGTTACCAATTGTTTTCTTGGTGACTAGGGTCCCAGCTGCCTTGAGATCATCGACAAGATCCACCTGTGTAGTTCTGGGCTGATTCCTCACCGTTCTCATGATCATTGCAACTCCACGAGGTGAGATCTTGCATGGAGCCCCAGGCCGAGGGAGAGTGACAGTCTTTTGTGTTTCTTCCATTTGCGAATAATCGCACCAACTGTTGTCACCTTCTCGCCAAGCTGCTTGGCGATGGTCTTGTAGCCCATTCCAGCCTTGTGTAGGTCTACAATCTTGTCCCTGACATCCTTGGAAAGCTCTTTGGTCTTGGCCATTGTGGAGAGTTTGGAATCTGATTGATTGATTACTTCTGTGGACAGGTGTCTTTTATACAGGTAACAAGCTGAGATTAGGAGCACTCCCTTTAAGAGTGTGCTCCTAATCTTAGCTCGTTACCTGTATAAAAGACACCTGGGAGCCAGAAATCTTTCTGATTGAGAGGGGGTCAAATACTTATTTCCCTCATTAAAATGCAAATCAATTTATAACATTTTTGACATGCGTTTTTCTGGATTTTTGTTGTTGTTATTCTGTCTCTCACTGTTCAAATAAACGTACCATTAAAATTATAGACTGATCATTTCTTTGTCAGTGGGCAAACATACAAAATCAGCAGGGGATCAAATTGTGAGTGTAGTGTTAGACGGTAGGATATTTCTTTGCTTTGTTTTATTTTGTTTTTCAAGAAAAGATAAGGGAGTTGTACTCCAGTATAGTAGGTGGCGGTAATTCAACAAATTGGATGCCAACCACCGTTAAACCTCATTGAAGAAGAAGAAGAAGATGAGGTGGCCAAAGTTAGGGTTCTACAGAGCATTTCCTATGCAGCAGTAGTTAAAAGGGTTGAGGGTTTGAATGGTGCTCCTGAAGAGTCCATGGTGGTGGATAGGCCTTCAATGCAAGATGCAGGGGTTGCCTTTCACCAAGATGATCCTGACATTTTAAAGGTTAAAAAGGTGGACATTGTGGCCTTTATCGAAATGGTGATTAATGGCACTGCCAAGGTGGAGAAAATATCTAGGAAGATAGAAATCATTGTGGTTGAGGCGGAACGGTTCCTGGGACTGAAAGATTTCTCTGCAAAAGAGTAACATGGAATATTGTCAAAAGCCTTACCACCATCTCAGGCCCTAGATACTCAGAAGGGAGATATGGAAATGTAAAAGGAAGAAATGGGAGTTTTGTTTTGTCAATGTACTATTTTATTTGGGTGGTTTTAGTTAAGTTTCCATATTATGTATGGATTTTCTTTTGATACATGGAATATTGGCAAAAGCCGTATCACCTTGAGCCTGAGAAGGGGGATATGGACTAAAATAGTTTTGTTTGTCTTGGCAATGTAATATTTTTATTAGGGTGGAGTAAGTTAGTATTACTATTAAGTATGGATTTATTTTTTATTTTATTTATTTTTTTGGTTTCAAACCGTCCAGTTGGTGGCGGCAATACAACTTTTGGATGTAGTCCGCAATAAAACCCACAGAAGAAGAAGTAAACGGAAAACAGATGCCACAAGCATGTTGTCGCTTGTAATATAAAACGACTGTCGGCTGGAACTGTTAAACCCGTGTATTTTTCATTTGTGAAATTATTTTGATGTGATATAAATGTTATGTTTCTAGAGCCGTACCTTAATTGATTATCGAGTCACATTTAGATGGAGTATTTGGCTTCCAGAGCCAGTTCGCCCTTTAAATACAACAAGTAAGGTCGTTGGACTGAGGAGTAACGTTAGGCTCCTTTAGTCCAGTTTGGGCTAAGAAGAGCACTTATTCGCTAGCATCTAACCATGTCCCCAGACCATCAAATGGCGAGTTCGCATGATTAGCATTGACCAACTAGCTAACTTCATCTGCTATCTTTTAGTCAGCTAACGTTACCTAGCTAGCTAGATATGGAACTTGGACAACAACGGTTGTAGTAAAATCAACAATTTTACCTAAACTGGAATTTTAGCACTGGCCCAGTGTAAAGGGTCTGCTTGCTGAGCCTCTGTGGGTCGGCATCCCGCAAGCTATCAGCCCCCATATTCAGGCTGTCAGATGCCTGAAAAAACTTGGTATCGGAGTCGTCTCGAGATGGCTATGCATATAGCCCCTCCATTGAATACAGGCGGTTGACGTCAACAACCCTCATCGAATATTCAAAAATAGATTACAATAATGAGATGTATGCACCAATCCAAAGAAAGGATTTGCGGGTGCTAGATAGCCCGCCGTGTCACTTTGTCGACAACGACACCCATTGTTAGGGCAGAGAGACATGTATCTCGTCAGTATTTCCATAATCTTTGGTAAGGGTAGGAGGACGTCCCAAGGATCCCGGAATATCCGGCATTCTTCTTATTTGGTGTCATACATTCGCACATTTTGTTTGTGCATGCCGCCACCTACTGTGCGGTAGTGTGTGTTGTCAATCACGTTACATTTTGTGATTTAAAAAAAAGGAAGGGGGAAAACGAAAGAAATACCACCACCAACTTCACCTACAGAGCTGCCAACTCTCACGCATTGGCCGTGAGACACGCGCATTTGACCATCTGCTCACGATCTCACGGCACACCTCTTATATCTCACGCATTGAAATGTATTACCTTTATTTTCTAAATTGCCCATTAGTCAGCGCGTTAACTTTTCAACTGTGCTCCAAATCGTTTTGAAATTGGAGCATCTGCGCCTGCAATTTTTCACGAGCACAACCTCTATTGTTGTCCTCTCTTGCCACAGCACTGTGAACCGAGGCACATTGAGGTATTATGATTGGTCTAGTTATGTAAGGGATCAAGGGGATTGAATGCATGTTTTAAAGAAACGCCCCTCAAGATTAGAGTGGACTGTAAAAATAGTAGCACGGTGGCACTGTTTTATGTACAATGTTGTCAACACAATTAGGTTGCTTCTACTCGTTTGGTGATTGGGATTTAGGCTGTGACAACAAAAAGGCAGCAGACAGACCTACAGTATGTTTTAGCAGGGAAGTTTAGTAGGGTGACCTGATTTGTAACTATGAAAATGATTTTGTCAAACCGATTGTGAACCCAAAAGTGTAGGTTTGACTCTAGAGGGGGGACAATAAATATACAAATAATTGGGTTAGGGTGTAGAAACTTCAACCGGTTTTCCCCATTATGTAGCGAGTCGGAGTCTGAGTCTGAGTCTTCTCTAGTCTCTACTCCTCCCGTTACGGGGTCTGAGACTCCGAAGGCTCCCACCATTAGCTCTGACAAATTGAAAACCCTAGTCATTGGCGACTCCATTACCCGCAGTATTAGACTTAAAACGAATCACCCAGCGATCATACACTGTTTACCAGGGGGCAGGGCTACCGACGTTAAGTCTAATCTAAAGATGGTGCTGGCTAAAGCTAAAACTGGCGAGTGTAGAGAGTATAGAGATATTGTTATCCACGTCGGCACCAACGATGTTAGGATGAAACAGTCAGAGGTCACCAAGTGCAACATAGCTTCAGCGTGTAAATCAGCTAGAAAGATGTGTCGGCATCGAGTAATTGTCTCTGGCCCCCTCCCAGTTAGGGGAAGTGACGAGCTCTACAGCAGAGTCTCAGCACTTAATCGCTGGTTGAAAACTGTTTTCTGCCCCTCCCAAAAGATAACATTTGTGGATAATTGGCCCTCTTTCTGGGACTCACCCACAAACAGGACCAAGCCTGACCTGCTGAGGAGTGACGGACTCCATCCTAGCTGGAGGGGTGCTCTCCTCTTATCTACCAACATAGATAGGGCTCTAACTCCTCTAGCCCCACAGTGAAATAGGGTGCAGGCCAGGCAGCAGGCTGTTAGCCAACCTGCCAGCTTAGTGGAGTCTGCCAATAGCACAGTCAGTGTAGTCAGCTCAGCCATACCCATTGAGACTGTGTCTGTGCCTCGACCTAGGTTGGGCAAAACTAAACATGGCGGTGTTCACCCTAGCAATCTTATTAGGATAAAGACCTCCTCCATTCCTGCCATTATTGAAAGAGATCGTGATACCTCACATCTCAAAATAGGGTTACTTAATGTTAGATCCCTCACTTCAAAGGCAGTCATAGTCAATGAACTAATCACTGATCATAATCTTGATGTGATTGGCCTGACTGAAACATGGCTTAAGCCTGATGAATTTGCTGTGTTAAATGAGGCCTCACCTCCTGGTTACACTAGTGACCATATTCCCCGTGCATCCCGCAAAGGCGGAGGTGTTGCTAACATTTACGATAGCAAATTTCAATTTACAAAAAAAAAAATGGCGTTTTCATCTTTTGAGCTTCTAGTCATGAAATCTATGCAGCCTACTCAATCACTTTTTATAGCTACAGTTTACAGGCCTCCTGGGCCATATACAGCGTTCCTCTCTGAGTTTCCTGAATTCCTATCAGACCTTGTAGTCATAGCAGATCATATTCTAATTTTTGGTGATTTTAATATTCACATGGAGAAGTCCACAGACCCACTCCAAAAGTCTTTCGGAGCCATTATCGACTCAGTGGGTTTTGTCCAACATGTCTCTGGACCTACTCACTGCCACAGTCATACTCTGGACCTAGTTTTGTCCCATGGAATAAATGTTGTAGATCTTAATGTTTTTCCACAAAATCCTGGACTATCGGACCACCATTTTATTACGTTTGCAATCGCAACAAATAATCTGCTCAGACCCCAACCAAGGAGCATCAAAAGTCGTGCTATAAATTCTCAGACAACACAAAAATTAATTGATGCCCTTCCAGACTCCTTCTGCCTACCCAAGGACGTCAGAGGACAAAAATCAGTTAACCACTTAACTGAGGAACTCAATTTAACCTTGCGCAATACCCTAGATGCAGTTGCACCCCTAAAAACGAAAAACATTTGTCATAAGAAACTAGCTCCCTGGTATACAGAAAATACCCGAGCTTTGAAGCAAGCTTCCAGGAAATTGGAACGGAAATGGCGCCACACCAAACTGGAAGTCTTCCGACTAGCTTGGAAAGACAGTACCGTGCAGTACCGAAGAGCCCTCACTGCTGCTCGATCATCCTACTTTTCCAACTTAATCGAGGAAAATAAGAACAATCCAAAATTTATTTTTGATACTGTTGCAAAGCTAACTAAAAAGCAGCATTCCCCAAGAGAGGATGGCTTTCACTTCAGCAGTGATAAATTCATGAACTTCTTTGAGGAAAAGATCATGACCATTAGAAAGCAAATTACGGACTCCTCTTTGAATCTGCGTATTCCTCCAGGGCTTAGCTGTCCTGGATCTGCACAGCTCTGCGAGGGCCTGGGATCGGGAGAGACACTTAAGTGTTTTAGTACTATATCTCTTGACACAATGATGAAAATAATCATGGCCTCTAAACCTTCAAGCTGCATACTGGATCCTATTCCTACTAAACTGCTGAAGGAGCTGCTTCCTGTGCTTGGCCCTCCTATGTTGAACATAATAAACAGCTCTCTATCCACCGGATGTGTACCAAACTCACTAAAAGTGGCAGTGATAAAGCCTCTCTTGAAAAAGCCAAACCTTGACCCGGAAAATATAAAAAACTATCGGCCTATATCGAATCTTCCATTCCTCTCAAAATTTTTAGAAAAAGCTGTTGCGCAGCAACTCACTGCCTTTCTGAAGACAAACAATGTATACGAAATGCTTCAGTCTGGTTTTAGACCCCATCATAGCACTGAGACTGCACTTGTGAAGGTGGTAAATGACCTTTTAATGGCGTCAGACCGAGGCTCTGCATCTGTCCTCGTGCTACTAGACCTTAGTGCTGCCTTTGACACCATCGATCACCACATTCTTTTGGAGAGACTGGAAACCCAAATTGGTCTACACGGACAAGTTCTGGCCTGGTTTAGATCCTACCTGTCGGAAAGATATCAGTTTGTCTCTGTGAATGGTCTGTCCTCCGACAAATCAACTGTACATTTCGGTGTTCCTCAAGGTTCCGTTTTAGGACCACTATTGTTTTCACTATATATTTTACCTCTTGGGGATGTTATTCGAAAACATAATGTTAACTTTCACTGCTATGCGGATGACACACAGCTGTACATTTCAATGAAGCATGGTGAAGCCCCAAAATTGCCCTCGCTAGAAGCCTGTGTTTCAGACATAAGGAAGTGGATGGCTGAAAACTTTTTACTTTTAAACTCGGACAAAACAGAGATGCTTGTTCTAGGTCCCAAGAAACAAAGAGATCTTCTGTTAAATCTGACAATTCATCTTGATGGTTGTAAAGTCGTCTCAAATAAAACTGTGAAGGACCTAGGCGTTACTCTTGACCCTGATCTCTCTTTTGACGAACATATCAAGACTGTTTCAAGGACAGCTTTTTTCCATCTACGTAACATTGCAAAAATCAGAAATGTTCTGTCCAAAAATGATGCAGAAAAATTAATCCATGCATTTGTTACTTCTAGGTTAGACTACTGCAATGCTCTATTTTCCGGCTACCCGGATAAAGCACTAAATAAACTTCAGTTAGTGCTAAATACGGCTGCTAGAATCCTGACTAGAACCAAGAAATTTGATCATATTACTCCAGTGCTAGCTTCCCTACACTGGCTTCCTGTTAAGGCAAGGGCTGATTTCAAGGTTTTACTGTTAACCTATAAAGCGTTACATGGGCTTGCTCCTACCTATCTTTCCGAGTTGGTCCTGCCGTACATACCAATACGTACGCTACGGTCACAAGACGCAGGCCTCCTAATTGTCCCTAGAATTTCTAAGCAAACAGCGGGAGGCAGGGCTTTCTCCTATAGATCTCCATTTTTATGGAACAGTCTGCCTACCCATGTGAGAGACGCAGACTCGGTCTCAACCTTTAAGTCTTTACTGAAGACTTATCTCTTCAGTAGGTCATATGATTGAGTGTAGTCTGGCCCAGGAGTGTGAAGGTGAACGGAAAGGCTGGAGCAACGAACAGCCCTTGCTGTCTCTGCCGGGCCGGTTCCCCTCTCCACTGGGGTTCTCTGCCTCTAACCCTGTTGCAGGGGCTGAGTCACTGGCTTGCTGGTGCTCTTTCATGCCGTCCCTGGGAGGGGTGCGTCACTTGAGTGGGTTGAGTTACTGACGTGATCTTCCTGTCTGGGTTGGCGCCCCCCCCTTGGTTTGTGCTGTGGTGGAGACCTCTGTGGGCTATACTCGGCCTTGTCTCAGGATTGTAAGTTGGTGGTTGGGGATATCCCTCTAGTGGTGCGGGGGCTGTGCTTTGGCGGAGTGGGTGGGGTTATATCCTTCCTGTTTGGCCCTGTCCGGGGGTTTCTTCGGATGGGGCCACAGTGTCTCCGGACCGCTCCTGTCTCAGCCTCCAGTATTTATGCTGCAGTAGTTTATGTGTCGGGGGGCTGGGGTTAGTTGGTTATACCTGGAGTACTTCTCCTGTCTTATCCAGTGTCCTGTGTGAATTTAAGTATGCTCTCTCTAATTCTCTCGTTCTCTCTTTCTCTCTGAGAACCTGAGCCCTAGGACCATACGTCAGGACTACCGGGCATGATGACACCTTGCTGTCCCCAGTCCGCCTGGCCTTGCTGCTATTCCAGTTTCAACTGTTCTGCCTGCGGCTACGAAACCCCTACCTGTCCCAGACCTGCTGTTTTCAACTCTTAATGATCGGCTATGAAAAGCCAACTGAGAGACCTGAGCCCTAGGACCATACGTCGGGACTACCGGCCGTGGTGACTCCTTGCTGTCCCCAGTCCGCCTGGCCTTGCTGCTATTCCAGTTTAAACTGTTCTGCCTGCGGTTATGGAACCCCTACCTGTCCCAGACCTGTTGTTTTCAACTCTTAATGATTCGCTATGAAAAGCCAACTGAGATTTATTCCTGATTATTATTTGACCATGCTTGTCACTTATGAACATTTTTGAACATCTTGGCATGGTTCTGTTATAATCTCCACCCGGCACAGCCAGAAGAGGACTGGCCACCCCTCATAGCCTGGTTCCTCTCTAGGTTTCTTCCTAGGTTTTCACCTTTCTAGGGAGTTTTTCCTAGCCACCGTGCTTCTACACCTGCATTACTAGCTGTTTGGGGTTTTAGGCTGGGTTTCTGTACAGCACTTCGAGATATTAGCTGATGTAAGAAGGGCTATATAAAATAAAATTGATTGATTGATTGATAGAACATTCTTAACAATGGGCTAAAAAATAGGGTAATTACTGTGCTTGTCAGCGAGAACACTGCTGTTATTCCCCACACTTATTTTCTTCCCAATTTTGCCAGAGTAATCACATATTTGAAATGTCATATGCCTACCATTGTCTTTGAAAATGAATTATGAGGCTATGTATTTTTTCAGCCATTCGTGGACAGTTTTGAATAAGTCATACAAATAAGCATTGGATATTAAATGATCCAGGAATCAAATATACTTTTTGACATTTTGGTATTGTGCACATGCTAGGCAACTCCTAAACACATAATATTTTGTCTATGTAGAGCAGTGGTGGGAAAAGTACCCAATTGTCATACTTAGGTAAAAGTAAAGATACCTTAATAGAGTAACGAGTACTTTTGGGTGTCAAGGAAAATGTTTGGAGTAAAAAGTATATTATTTTCTTTAGGAATGTAGTGAAGTGAAAGTAGAAGTTGTCAAAAATATACAGATCCCCCCCCCCCCCCCCCCCCCCAAAACGACTTAAGTAGTACTTTAAAGTATTTTTTACTTAAGTACTTTACACCACTGATCTAGAGTAAGATGAAGGCAAGGATCTTCAGCTAGTACCACCTGAATATTGATATTCATTAGATTTGCCATGAAGGTTTGGGGATTTTGAGAAATTCATTGTTATAACAATAACATTTTCAAACACCCAGTACTTTGGAAACATAGATCAGGGGTGGCCAACCCTCCTGGAGAGCAAGCAGGATTTTCTTCCAGACCTATTTTAAAGAGAGAGTTCACCCAAATTACAAAATACAAAATGTTTGTGTCCTTGCCTTGAAAGCAGTCTATAGACAAGGAGACTGCAATCTATGATGTATGGAAATGTATGCACTCACTAACTGTAAGTCGCTCTGGATAAGAGCGTCTGCTAAATGACTAAAATGTAAAAATGATTTGGTTACCCACTGCCATCAAACAATATTTCCTGTGCAGAGCCTTGGTGTAATGGTAACACTCCATGGCACATGTCGTATACAACTTTCCACCTGAGAACAGGGATCTCTGCTTCTAACCTTCCCACTGTTTCTAGCATTTGCCTGTCTCCCTATCTCATTTAATTACTGTCTGAATAAAGTGTCAAACCACCTAAAGAAATATGTTGCAAAAAATATTAGCATACTTTAAATTTCATCCCCGAGAAATCGCAAAGTAACAAAGTCATCCAATTTTGAGTGTTCATTTAATGTTCAAAGCATTCTGAATACACCTGACCTGTGTTTTTTATTAAAACAAATTCCACCCTGGTCATAGGCCTAAGCCATGTCATAATACGTACAATTGCAGGAAATTACCTTTAAAACAGTAACATTCCCCCCCCCCCTCTAAGGTTTGTGCTAGGGGGCAATGAAATTCACATAGCAAATCTCACTCCAAGCTTTTTTCAAAAGTTGGCAGCCCTGCACCTACAGTTGAAGTCGGAAGTTTACATACACCTTAGCCAAATACATTTAAACTCATTTTTTCACAATTCCTGACATTTAATCCTAGTAAAAAGTCTCTGTCTTAGGTCAGTTAGGATCACCACTTTATTTTAAGAATGTGAAATGTCTGAATAATTGTAGAGAGAATGATTTATTTTAGCTTTTATTTCTTTCATCACATTCCCAGTGGGTCAGAAGTTTACATACACTCAATTAGTATTTGGTAGCATTGCCTTTAAATTGTTTAAATTGGGTCAAACGTATCGGGTAGCCTTCCACAAGCTTCCAACAATAAGTTGGGTGAATTTTGGCCCATTCCTCCTGACAGAGCTGGTGTAACTGAGAGGTTTGTAGAACTCCTTGCTCGCACACGCTTTTTCAGTTCTGCCCACACATTTTCTATAGGATTGAGGTCAGGGCTTTGTGATGGCCACTCTAATATCTTGACTTCAATATATCCACATTATTTTCCTTCCTCATGATGCCATCTATTTTGTGAAGTGCACCAGTCCCTCCTGCAGCAAAGCACCCCCACAGCATGATGCTGGCACCCCCGTGCTTCACGGTTGGGATGGTGTTCTTCGGCTTGCAAGCAACCCCCTTTTTCCTCCAAACATAACGATGGTCATTATGTCCAAACAGTTCTATTTTTGTTTCATCAGACCAGAGGACATTTCTCAAAAAAGTACGATCTTTGTCCCCATGTGCAGTTGCAAACCATAGTCTGGCTTTTTTATGGTGGTTTTGGAGCAGTGGCTTCTTCCTTGCTGAGCGGCCTTTCAGGTTATGTCGATATAGGACACATTTTACTGTGGATATAGATACTTTTGTTTCCTCCAGCATCGTCACAAGGTCCTTTGCTGTTGTTCTGGGATTGATTTGCACTTTTCACACCAAAGTACGTTAATCTCTAGGAGACAGAACGCGTCTCCTTCCTGAGCGGTATGACGGCTGCGTGGTCCCATGGTGTTTATACTTGCATACTATTGTTTGTACAGATGAACGTGGTACCTTCAGGTGTTTGGAAATTGCTCCCAAGGATGAACCAGACTTGTGGAGGTCTACATTTTTTTTTTCTGAGGTCTTGGCTGATTTCTTTTGATATTCCCATGATGTCAAGCAAAGAGGCACTGAGTTTGAAGGTAGGCCTTGAAATACATCCACAGGTACACCCCCAATTGACTCAAATGATGTCAATTAGCCTATCAGAAGCTTCTAAAGCCATGACATCATTTTCTGGAATTTTCCAAGCTGTTTAACGGCACAGTCAACTTAGTGTATGTAAACTTCTGACCCACTGGAATTGTGATAAAGTGAATTATAAGTGAAATAATCTGTCTGTAAACAATTGTTGGAAAAATTACTTGTGTCATGCACAAAGTAGATGTCCTAACCGACTTGCCAAAACTAAAGTTTGTTAACAAGAAATTTGTGGAGTGGTTGAAATACGAGTTTTAATGACTCCAACCTAAGTGTATGTAAACTTCCGACTTCAACTGTATATATATATATATATATATATATATATATATATATATATATATATATACCACTATTTTATAAAACAATTAAATCACCACCCCATTCCACTACTTTGACCCTAACATATCCTAAAAAAACATTTTTTTATTTTATTTTTTGCCTGTTTTGCATGTTATTTTGGCATTAATTTGTGTCACACATTAGTTTGCAAACAATGTAAAAAAAATAATCATTGAGTTAATAAAGCCGCATACAAACATGGTCTCTTTCTTGAGTAAGGCAGCTCCAAAATGCAGGTGTTTCAGCCTAGCTCAGTGCTTTCTGTGGTGGAGGGCAGCCAGCAAAAATACAGAGCGTAGGCGTTGGTAATCTTCTCTAGTTGCGCCGTGATTTGCTCAGTGTTCTGTCACTCATGGGGACATTGCGTCACTGCCAAATCTACAGGGAGAGCTATGCAGTTCAAGCCCCTTTGGGTGCTGCCATAGATTTACAGTAGAAGTGCCCCTCCAAGAAGGCTGAAGGGCATTGGCCACAGGTCAAATCACGTTATATCTACCATAGCTTTGATTGGACTGATCATGTCAACATCATCCTTTCACAATCTTAGCTAGCAAGCTAGACAATCATATATCATCATGAATCACATCCACAATCTACTGGCAAATATTTTTCAAATCTTGTCATATGAAGAGAAAAAGACAACTGGGAACTCGGGAAAAAACGAGTTTGGAGTAGGAAAATACGTTTTGAGCTGTCATTCAATTCGGAATTCCAAGTCGGGAACTCAGACCTCTTTCTAGAGCTCCGACTTCAAGATCACTGACGTCATGATTCAACCTTGTTTTTTTGTCTTTAAAGCACCACAAATCCAGAGAATGCCAGACTTTGATGACAAAGTTTGATGACAAGAAGGACCACCACGCCGCGTTCAAGTGAGCACAGCACAACAACGGTGAGTCCAAAAATATGTCTTGTATACTGCTGCATAAATGATGTAATATGCCAGGGAGATAATGTATGTATACAGTAGCTAAGTAAGTAACACTAATGTTGTGTAGTAAGCTGTTAGTAGCCCATGTGTCTCACCCTAAGAATTTGGTCCCTCTCCCCCTCAGAACTTAGCCTACTGTTCTGACTTGGTGGTGTACATGTAGCCTATAGCCTGTTTTAGAGAAATGTCATCATTGAATATTGTAAGAGCTTTTATTGTCTGCTTATATGCCCCCATTATTTATCCTATGGTTCTGACTTGGTGTACAGGGAGATTACTGTAAGAATGGCCCATGTTCTGAATTTTGTCACAGTACATTTTAAAAGTGCTGAGCAAATAGTTATATCGACTACTCGCTCATGAATGTCTTAATCGAAATTACGGCTTGCCTCTTATCCGCTCATTGTTCTCTTATGCCATAGTTTGTACATCTCAATTGTTATATTGCTTATCATTAGTATCTTATTCATCATTTTAGGCAATGTTGGAATGATTTCATTGTTTTGCTTACTTTGTGTATTATAATTAGCTCATGTGCTTTTCTTCATGAGGAGGGGATACTATATAATGTTGTTGGGTCTGTAACCATGTTTGCCAGTGAGTTTCTTCCCATTGAAAAAAAATAGAAAATCTACAAAAGATTCAGTAATAGACCCATCTAATTCCAGTTGATATTGTGAGGGTTGTTTTGTTTGCGCAATGCACTGTCTGTGCATCTGTATATTGTCTATAAAGGTGGATCCTCGTGATTATATTTTCATCCTTTTTAGACCACATAGGCATAATAAAATAAATAAATATTGTGTAGTGGCTTTGCTGGCATGCATAAAAAAAAAGCTTTAGTTTACCCCACCAAGATTTACATGCTAAAATCGCCACTGCGTTCAACACACCTTGTAACTCTTCTGCAGTAAAACCTCATACACCCAAGTACTTCTCTGCATCTGCCACCACAACATATATTTTCTGTAATTTACGTTCCATTTCTGCAGTACAGTTGATAACCATGGCAATGAACGTTAAGAAGCCAGCCTTACTGAAGCACAAATTGGTATCACTCTGTATTGGCCTAGGCCTAGTACTCACCCTTGACCCATCATCCTGTACTCTCTATACTGCCTCAGCATACGACACCTTCTGTTCTACTCTGACCCTGGCAACCTCAACCTGTCTCTCTCGCACTGGGCACTTCTGATCCCCAGCAACATGGGCACCCCCACAATTGACACACAGTTTTTTCCACTGATACTACACATTCCTTTGTCCCATGCCCTCCTGCACACTTATCACATCTTGGAATCTCCCTCACACACACTGCTGCAACATGACCATAAGGTTGGCATCTGAAATGCCTTAGTGGGTTCGGCACAAAAGCTCCCACATGATAACTGACATATCCTTACATTACTTTATCAGGTAAAACCTCTGCTTCAAAACTTAAAAGGACAGACAGTGTCTTCTTAGTTTTACCACGCTCGCCACTGGAGCTGCGTTGCACCAAACGGCGGGCGTCACAGACACAAGGAATCTTACATTTCAGTTACTCCACCTCAACACTTAATGCCACCTCAGTAATCACTCCTTTCAAAGTCACAGGTCTTGTCCCTAGGCGCGTGACACGAAGCTCCCGCTGGACAGAAGAAACACAGAAAATCCACTTCGAGCTACCTTCACCGATTTAACAGTACCCAACTTATTTTCTACCCAGCCTGAGACTACATATGGATCAGCCAAAAGACAGGGATCCACTTTCTCCCAAACTTTCACTCCCACTGGGCCCGAATCATCCTTTGCATGACCATCGGGGCGAGACTCTGGGAGTTCTTCATGACCATCTGGGAGTTCTTCACCACACCTGCCACCACAGGTAATTCATCCTCACTCTCGTCAGGTTACTTGGCGCCATTCTTCCTCAACACACATCTTCCCACTGCATTTGACTCTTCTCCTTCTTCTCACTGTCCATAACCACATCTCTCCGTTCAACACGCTCATGCCGCGCCTTTATCCGCTGTACTGCTTGCAGAACATGCACTAATGGCCTTTTTCCAATACCCACCTTCTTTTGCCTAGCCCAATTTACTAGTCTGGCTATCTCTGGCCTCTCCATGCTCGCAAAACGTGCTTCTCCAGATCATAGGAATGCTAACAGGAAATACAGTGTCGGCAATTGTGTAGTGGTGCCTGGAGAAGTTGGTATACACTAATTTTGCCAAAAACTTCCCAACCGTTCTGCCCGGCGAAGGAACGGTGCCCTGTGACTCTCAATGACCTAAAATGATAAATCCCATATTGGTCTTTCAGTCAGGCCAACCCAAGCTGTACTGTGAAAGTAGGCTAATAGTAGGCCTACTATTGAAATAGATAAATGAGACGGTCAACTGAATCAGAAATTCACAAGTTTCTTTTTTTTAAAGGTTTTACGTAGGCTACACTTTTTAATAGAAAAACAACAAATTGGATGTTCTAAGTTAACAACAATGCTTAAACCACATCAGGAGACCACTTTTGAGGTCTGGGGAAAATCTAAGACGTTTAGATTTTTGAATGTAGTTACACTTTAATTCCACTGAGCAGGCACCTAGCACTGTTGTTTGGTTAGCAGTGTTTCTGTAGCGCACATGAGATGGAGTTTGCAAAACAAATGGCCACTGGATTGATGCAAATAATCATGATATCATTCTTCCAGGTAGGCATAGGCTAATTTGTAGCTAGTTAACATTTAATTGAGATGGTTTTTGGCAAAGCCCTTCCATCTACTGTTCCTTAATTGTTTGAAACCTGGACGTTTTACATCCTATTATGAGGCATGTCTTACCTTGCTTCAAAGTAGCCTATAGCCACAATCCCACCATAGAAACGTGGAGGCAATTGGTCTATGGTCTATTGGTTTTGAAATCAACTTTCTTTCATTATCTAGCAGCCAAAGGCATTATCCTAGTCATATTAGTAATCCATGATATTTGTTGCATCTTTAGATCTCCCATTTTTCAACATTTCTAATGGATATTTCCATCTCAAAGTCTATTAAATTGCTTGGCCTACCACCGTGTGTACATTGCTGCGCGTAATTTTTTTTTCAGCTAAACATTTTGATCTGTTTCATCAGCCTTAGTAATTGATACGGAGTATACCGTCACTACACTACTTTGATATGCATCTTGGGGATTAAGAAATTAGTATATGCAATGCCCACCCCAAAAAACTATGCAATGCCCACCAATGGGACGTCCCTGCCCCATTGAAGTTGAAATTTAAAATGGTATGGGTTAAGGTTAGAACAGGCACAACTCCGATATAAAGTTTGCTTTTCTCAAAGTTGTGACATGTCCTACTTATTAGTACACTAAGCATTACAAATCTTCTATTCAATCAATATGCCTCACCTAGCAAATAAGCCATTCCACTTTTTGTTGACCAAATTCTACACTCTTATTGACCTCCATACAAATTCCACTCTCTCATTGACCTTTTTTTTATTTTAAACGCCACCTGCTGGAGAAGACAGATTTTGGCCTGTGGGCCGAGTTGGGCCTCTCGCTTTACCTCTCGCTTTGCCTCTTCCTCTCTGATTGTATAGATACATTGTAGCTGTATATGTAGCTATCATCCTTCATTCATTATGTTTGGGAGATGCTTTCAAACCAACAGTAAGGAAAATATTTGTTTTATTATTTTAATGGCATAAAGTCATTTCTTGCTGAATAGTTCATGTCATTTGGAGCACTAAGATGCTTTAAAATGTCCCAGTGTCTTATGAATAGATCCAATAGATATCCCAAAAGAGCCAATAAACAATTTTGATATTATAAAGTGTGTAAAATTTGACTCTTATGCTAAGTAATATTAAATGCTATTTTCATGAAAGCCAGACTATGACTACCAATTTCCACTACATCTAGTGTACATTTTTTTATTTATAACCTTTAGAAATGTGTGGAAGATCCTTAGTGAAAAATCCTCTTCTCAAAACGCTATTTTCAGTAGTATGTGCTTTGTGTTCACCAGCTGCAAGATACATTCAGGGACACATGATATCTGTTGAATATTTACAAATCGCATGTTTTGGGGAGACTTGAGTCAGAAATATGATGATGATCAATGGGAGTCAGAAATATGATGATGATCAATGGAGAGAAAACAGAAAGCAGGATAGCAGACCTGAAATCTGAGAAACCTCTGGTGGGCAGAGGGGGAGCGTATTGGGATAACTATATGACAAAACCAGAAACTAGAATAATTGTCTCCCCCATCATCTGTGTTATGGCTATGATAATTCATGGTGAAGGATTATTAGCAGATATGTCTTAATATTAAAAACAGATTGGTAAAAAACACAAACAATACTCTCCAGATGTATAACGATGCACATACGTAATACCCAAATAGTCTGACATGGAATAGTCTTCATGAAAGTCCCTTTGTGAGATTGTGACAATCATGTTACACACATGTATATTGCATGAAACAATAATATTGACAGCAAAAATGTACAGACCTTTACAACTCAAATACAAAATAAATAAACATATTTTACACACCATTGGATAACATCTCTTGCCTTAAGGCCATTATTAGGAGGAAACACAGAATGTGATAATGATAATATATCAAAGAAAGAGAGTAAAGCAAGAGAGGGTCAAAAAGAGGTGTATACATACAGACAACAATCCAATATTAGAAATGTTAACATTAGAACAGTATCTTCTTATGTTGTTTGTTTATGTTAAATTCTTCAATTCAAGTGACAGCAGTCTTAAAAGGAGAGGAGGAATCATTGCAGAGTGGAGGAGAGTCACAGTATTTCCCTCAGCAAGGGCAGTTGCTCTTATTAACGTTTGTCGCTTGTGAAAGCCTAACCCTTCCATCCTCCCTCTCCACATCCCTGTACAGCAGGGACTTCTGAGCTTTCAGCCGACATGCCAGGCACATGAAAATGGAGTCCACGTTTTGGCTCTCCTTGGGGTCCTTGGCCGAGGTCTCAAACAGCAGCATGTTGTGGGCGTCTGCAAACTTGAGGGCAGTGTTGGAGGGCACTTGGATCTGACTAACCAGGTCACACTTGTTGCCCACCAGAACCCGAGGCACAGTGGGTGAGACGCGGTGCCCGTTGCACTCCTGGATCCACGTCTTCAGGTTCTGGAATGAGTTCATCTTGGTGACGTCGTAAACAAAAACGACAGCGTGCACATTGCGGTAGTAGTGTTCTACCATGCTCTTCCTGAAGCGTTCCTGTCCTGCAGTGTCCCACACCTGCACCTGTTGAGGAGTAATCACAGATCCAGTGGTCAGAGAGTAATCGTGGGTATTGGTCAGAGAGAGATGGGACAACATGTCTACATACTATATTAAAAGGTTTGAGACATAATCAGAATAAATACTAGACTGGACAATGTACAAAGGAAAATGTAGGTAACAACGGCTTAGTTTAATAATTATGTTTGGAGGATCATTGCATTATGAGGCCAGTGGACATGAAATTTCCATGTGAAAAGGGAGGACAGATTAATTCCACATGTATGCTTTTATAAAAGATCAAAGGCCCAATGTTTTGAATACTGCATTAGTGCATGTCTTCCATTTCTGAATAAAATAAATAGAATAATAGATATTTGAACAAAGATGCTCTATTGCTAATGCTTTCATACTGAGGACAGGTTTTGTTAACTGAGGTAAAGACAGTTTCAGCTTGGATATTCGCCAGATATTCACACTTTCAAACCTAAATAGCTTTCAAACCACTTGAGCCACAGACTCCAAATAAGTGTCATGATGTTGAAAAAGTTGCGCACAACATTGCACAGGTCTTATTTTCACGATTTGGACATTCATTCGCTTTCCACAGCTAATAAACACATGGAAATGTGAGGAGCATTCTGGTATTCAGAGTTGAATTAGTAAGGGAGCGTAAACAAATTACAAACTTTTTTTACATTCAAATTTCAATAGCTCCTTGGTCATGTGACCTACTGACCTAACCAAGGTTCAGAATGTCCACTGACTACCCTTCTACATTGCACAAGCTTTTGTTTGTCCCTTTTCATCTCACACGATTTTACATGATTTTTTTTCAAACTATCTAATTTCAATAGCTCCTTGGTCATGTGACCTACTGGACTCAAACAAGGTTCAGAATGTCCACTGACTACCCTTCTATATTGCACACCCTTTAGTTTGTCCATTTTCATCTCACACGATTGTAAATGAAACTTTCAAAGTTTTACTTGAATTTTTAACCCAGTAGGTGTGGACATTGCTGCACAGTGGACACCCACACTCAGAAGTCATTTGGGGAAAAAATGAGAGTATCTGACTGACAGAGTAGTTACAGTGCCTTGCAAAAGTATTCACCCCCCTTGGTGTTTTTCCTATTTAGTTGCATTACAACCTGTAATTTAAATTTATTTTTATGTGGTCCTCTGTAGCTCAGCTGGTTGAGCACGGCGCTTGTAACGCCAAGGTAGTGGGTTCGATCCCCGGGACCACCCATACACAAAAAAAAAATGTATGCACGCATGACTGTAAGTCGCTTTGGATAAAAGCGTCTGCTAAATGGCATATTATATTATTATTATTATTATTATTATATTTGGATTTCATGTAATGGCCATACACAAAATAGTCCAAATTGGTGAAGTGGAATTAAAATAATTACTTCTTTCAAAAAAGTATACAAAATGAATAACGGAACACCCCCTTCGCTATGAAGCCCCTGAATAAGATCTGGTGCAAACAATTACCTTCAGAAGTCACATAATTAGTTAAATAAAGTCCACCTGTGTGCAATCTAAGTGTCACATGATCTGTCACATGATCTCAGTATATATACACCTGTTCTGAAAGGCCCCAGTCTGCAACACCACTAAGCAAGGGGCACCACCAAGCAAGCGGCACCATGAAGACCAAGGAGCTCTCTAAACAGGTCAGGGACAAAGTTGTGGAGAAGTACAGATCAGGGTTGGGTTATAAAAAAATATCAGAAACTTTTAACATGCCACGGAGCACCATTAAATCCATTATAATTTATTGAATGTGGACCAGAACCCCGTATATATAAGGCAAGTGAGTGGATGTTCCGAAAGTAGTTTGAGGGTTGTAGGTCAAATGACCAAGGAGCTATTGAAATTTGAAAGTTTGAAAAATGTATGTAAAATCGTGTGAGATGAAAATTGACAAACAAAAGGGTGTGCAATATATAAGGCTTGTCAATGGATATTCTGACAGCAGTTTGAGGGTTATAGGTCACATGACCAGAAACCTATTGAAATTTGAAACAATGAAAAACAGAAAAATTAATGTAAAATCACCTGAGATGAAAATGGATGAACAAAAGGGTGTGCAATATATAAGGCTTGTCAGTGGATATCCTGACAGCAGTTTGAGGGTTGTAGGTCACATGACCATGCAGCTATTGACATTTGAAACTTTTAAAAGTTCTCATAAAATCACCTGAGATGAAAATGGAAGAACAAAAGGGTGTGCAATATATAAGTCTAGTGAGTCCACTGAGTGTACATTATGAACCTTGTTTGAGGTGTGTGGGTCACATGACCAAGGCACTATTGCATTTTAAAAATTAAAATAAATCATTTAAAATAGTGCGATATGTAAATCAACAAAAAAAAGTGTGTGCAATATGTGTCTCTGCCATCGGGTTAGCTAGAACCAGTTTTGAAAGTTTTAGGAGTAATGGTTAAAGAGCTATTGAAATTTGAACAATTAGATGTGTCACTATGTTGACGGTCCCTAACTGCTGTTGGTGGACGTAAGGAAAACTACAGGCGACGAATATCCAACCTGAATCTGTCTTTACCTCGGTGTTTTATTTTGAGGGTGAATCTCAATGAGAAAACAGGTGACGATAAATATTGTTAAAACATCACATTAGCTATGTCACTGTCTGTTGCTAAAAACACTGGGACTAGGTCATCATGTCAGGTCGGTTAGGCCGGGGGCATTCAGAGGTTTGTCGACTCGTTTGTAGGCCTAGTTAGAGGCAGGTGCAATGAAACAGTAGATTATCTGATATTATACTGTAAATTCCTTAACTCAAAAACCATGCAAACATTGTTGATGGATCTATTACTTAATAGAAACATTAAACCTAACAACCTATCTAAATATAAATGGAACATTTTAACTGCTTATGGACTCTGGAGAGAAATAATTATCTACTCGGTTTATTGACATGTCATGCATAGGTTTATAACGGTTGAAACAATGAACACATAAATGGTTAATTAACACAAGGAAACAAAGAAAAGCGGCCCTGTCTCGATCAGATGCTTAATTAGGATATTACCTTTATTTTTTCGCCCTCTATTTCCACTGCTTTCTCCCGGAAATCCACACCGATTGTCGCCTCTGTCTTCTCTGGAAAGCTCCCACCGGTGAAGCGGAAGGTTAAGCAGGTCTTCCCTACATTTGAATCCCCGATTACAATTATTTTAAATATTCGAGTCTGAACACTCGATTCTAAGGATGTGCTGAGATCCACAGATGATGTCAAATGTGTATTTCTTGAATTTCTCGAACCGGTCCCTCCATCATTTTCAAGAGATTCATTTGCCATTACGTTAAGATGATGTACACAGTTGTGTACTGGACTCGCGGATGGGGGAAGGAAGGTAGGGCTACCAGGCAGGGCAACAACAGCAATCCACTCCCCCACAAGCAGCTTCCTCATGGAAGAAGGGAAAATACAATTATTTAAAAGTTCCCGTATTTCTAAATAGCTATGTATGTATATACAATAGTTTATAGTCAGTAAACACAATGGTAATGTTTAATGTGATTTATAGCCTATCAGGTCATATCAGAGAGGAAATTAATAATTCAGTAGGCTAATATTAAACAATATTTAGATTGCCAATCAAAATGTCGTTATTGTTTATACCGCTGCAGTAGATATTTTTACACGCCTACAAATTTTACCTACAAATGTCTCACACAGGTTTGATTTCACACAGACAAATCATGTGATCCATTCTGCTGATCAGTGTTTCCACTAGTTACCACTGCCACAAAGTCAATATTGGCAATATCGTAAAGATTCATAAAAACTAAAATTAGCTTTTTCGTCTTAATTTGAGGTTAGGGTTAGGCATAAGGTTAGCAATGTGGTTAAGGTTAGGGTTAGGTTTAAAATCAGATTTTAAGAAGATAATGTTTATAAATAGGCGGGGTTTATGACTTTGTGGCTGTGGGACCTGTGGTCCAGGCAAGACAATTGTCTGATGTATAATGCAGCTTGAAAGGTGAAAATCTATACTGAGAGGTTTCAAGTAAGTGCACCAGTGATGCATGTTTCCCATTTGCACTGGATATCCTAGGTCTATTATAATTAAATATGTAGGTCTAGTCATTAAGTAAAATGTACCAAATATGTATTAACAATGTAATAAACAAATTCATATCACTCACCTAATGAAATATTGGTTCCAAAAGAGCTGGTAGAATTAGATGCTGGGTCTCCATTTTGATTAGCTCTGTAGAAAACAATTCTAACATTTCTATCATGCAAAGCTTCCTTTGACTCTCTCTATGAAAGGCTCATTTGTTCCAAATGGTTTGTATGAAATCTGAAAGCATGCCTCAGAATGGGATTCGCACTGCTTACAATCAGAGAGGGCATACAGACAGATTCCTGTGTAAGGGATTCACATGTATTATTTTGGATGGTCAGGAGGAACACTAGTCACCTGTAAACTTTATCTTAGTAAAAAAAAAGGCATATAGTTAAACCAACAATGAGAGTTCAGTCAAAAGTATACTTAGATATTTACAGACACAAATCTTTATATATATATATATATATTTAAAGCATTCCCTAAGGTACATCAGAGTTCGATTTTTGTTGTTCCATATGCTTATATTTCAGCCAACATTTTAAGCACACTTTTTTATCTTTACCTCATTATAGTGATATTACTGTTCAGAATATTTTACCCCTGATAATATGCACAGTAATTACACGGTTACATAATTGCACTGTACATATGGTATTCTAGACGATTAGGTTTCACATTCAATTGAAATTGTCAGATAAGATTAATTTAGCCACTTCTATTTGGTTGTGTCTCAGATCACCTGAAGATATGTTGCTTTAAAGTCACTTCCTATAGCATTTTTTGTGTTGCATTTGTAAATCCCTGAATTCATAAGCACTGGATCTTGTATGACCAAGTTGCCCTCAACTGTCATGTGAATTCCTCCCTGTGGTGTGAAACAGTTGTTGTGAACAAGTGTGGTTCTTCCAGGTAGAGTCCATGTAATTTCAGACTTTGGTATGCCTGCAGTTACAGTGGCTTGCGAAAGTATTCACCCCCCTTGGCATTTTTCCTATTTTGTTGCCTTACAACCTGGAATTAAATATGATTTTTGGGGGTTTTGTATCATTTGATTTACACAACATGCCTACCACTTTGAAGATGCAAAATATTTTTTCTTGTGAAACAAACAAGAAATAAGACAAAAAAACTGAACTTGAGCATGCATAACTATTCACCCCCCCCCCCCCAAAGTCAATACTTTGTAGAGCCACCTTTTGCAGCAATTACAGCTGCAAATCTCTTGGGGTATGTCTACATAAGCTTGGCACATCTAGCCACTGGGAGTCTTGCCCATTCTTCAAGGCAAAACTGTTCCAGCTCCTTCAAGTTGGATGGGTTCCACTGGTGAACAGCAATCTTTAAGTCATACCACATATTCTCAATTGGATTGAGGTCTGGGCTTTGACTAGGCCATTCCAAGACATTTAAATGTTTCCCCTTAAACCACTTGAGTGTTGCTTTAGCAGTATGCTTAGGGTCATTGTCCTGCTGGAAGGTGAACCTCCGTCCCAGTCTCAACTCTCTGGAAGACTGAAACAGGTTTCCCTCAAGAATTTCCCTTTATTTAGCACCATCCATCATTCCTTCAATTCTGACCAGTTTCCCACATGCCTTTTGGCGAACACCAAATGTGTTTGCTTATTTGTTTCTTTAAGCAATGGCTTTTTTCTGGCCACTCTTCCGTAAAGCCCAGCTCTGTGGAGTGTACGGCTTAAAGTGGTCCTATGGACAGATACTCCAATCTCCGCTGTGGAGCTTTGCAGCTCTTTCAGTGTTATCTTTGGTCTCTTTGTTGCCTCTCTGATTAATGCCGTCCTTGCCTGGCAGGTTTGTTGTGGTGCCATATTCTTTCCATTTTTTAATAATGGATTTAATGGTGCTCCGTGGGATGTTCAAAGTATCTGATATATTTTTTTAACCCAACCCTGATCTGTACTTCTCCACAACTTTGTCCCTGACCTGTTTGGAGAGCTCCTTGGTCTTCATTGTGCAGCTTGCTTGGTGTTGCCCCTTGCTTAGTGGTGTTGCAGACTCTGGGGCCTTTCAGAACAGATGTATACTGAGAACATGTGACAGATCATGTGACACTTAGATTGCACACAGGTGGACTTTATTTAACTAATTATGTGACTTCTGAAGGTAATTGGTTGCACCAGATCTTATTTAGTGGTTGCATAGCAAAGGAGGTGAATACATATGCACGCACCACTTTTTAGTTATTTATTTTTTAGAATTTTTTGAAACAAGTAATTGTTTTCATTTCATTTCACCAATTTGGACTGTTTTGTGTATGTCCATTACATGAAATAAAAATAAAAATCCATTTAAATTACAGGTTGTAATGCAACAAAATAGGAAAAACACCAAGGGGGATGAATACTTTTGCAAGGCACTGTATGTAGTTAAATGTTACTGGCGAGCCCCTGTGGACTCTAGTGATGGTTTGTGATACGTGGAGGATACACCATAACTGCAACTGGGTATGAAAACGTAGATGATCCAAATGTGTTGGTGGCCTTGCAGACGTAGTTTCCCCTGTCAAATGTGACAACCTATCTGAGTTGGAGTGTGCCGTTTGATGAAAAAGTAATTATCCCACTAACCTGGGGCTTGTCCAGGACCAGGCCGTTTGGTAGGGTCCATGTAATCAAGGCCTGTGGTCAGCCATCCAATGAGCACGGCAGGCTCAGAATTTGGCCAAACGTGATCTTCATGCCCCCTGTTGTGCCTAGAATCACAGGCTTTCTTCCTGGTTCGAGAGCATATCGCTTCTCTGCTGTCCCAGCCACGTTTTTGGCCAGACAACGATAAACACCTTTGTCAATTGTCACTGGTTGGGCGATGCGCAACGTCCCGTTTCCTGGATAGTGAGTGAAGCATTGGAGTCTAGTGCCAGGCGACAGAACTGTGCCGTTTGGCAGGATCCAAACAAACTTTGCACACTCTTGGCATTCTCTCAACCAGCTTCACCTGGAATTATTTTCCAACAGTCTTGTAGGAGTTCCCACATATGCTGAGCACTTGTTGGCTGCTTTTCCTTCACACTGAGGTCCAACTCATCCCAAACTATCACGACTTCCTCCGAAGCTGCCTCCTCTCCTTGTTCGGGCAGGCTTCGGCGTTCGTCGTCACCGGCCTTCTAGCCACTGCCGCTCCTCATCTCATCATTCCATTTGTTTTGACTTGTTTTTTACACACACCTGGTTCATAACCTAATCAGTCCCTGTATAAGTATTCCCTCTGCCCCCCATGTCTTTGTGTGTGATTGTTTCCATGTGGAGGTGTCGCTAGCTCGGTTGAGCATTCATGTTACTTTTGTCGTCGGGATATTCACCCGTGTGTTTTGTTTCCCCAGTGCGCATTGAAGTCGCACTGTATTTGGTTTTTGTGTTGCTGCGAACTGCTGTACTGGACGAATAAACCATATTCTGTGATTCACACCTCCTGCGCCTGACTCCGTCCTCCTCACCCGCTACACAAACCATCTCTATTTGGTTGAGGTCGGGATATTGTGGAGGCCAGGTCATCTGATGCAGAACTCCATCACTCTCCATCACTCTCCTTCATGGTCAAATAGCCCTTACACAGCCTGTAGGTGTGTTGGGTCATTGTCCTGATGAAAAACAAATGATAGTCCCACTAAGCCCAAACCAGACGGGATGGCGTATCGCTGCAGAATGCTGTGGTAGCCATGCTGGTTAAGTGTGCCTTGAATTCTAAATAAATCAGAGACAGTGTCACCAGCAAATCACCCCTACACCATAACACCTCCTCCTCCATGCTTCACGGTGGGAACTACACATGCGGAGATCATCCGTTCACCTACTCTGCGTCTCACAAAGACACAGCGGTTGGAACCAAAAATCTCCAATTTGAACTCCAGACCAAAGGACAGATTTCCACAGGTCGAATGTCCATTGCTCGTGTTTCTTGGCCCAAGCAAGTCTCTTCTTCTTATTGGTGTCCTTTAGTAGTGGTTTCTTTGCAGCAATTCGACCATGAAGGCCTGATTCAAGACAGTCTCCTCTGAACAGTTGATGTTGAGATGTGTCTGTTACTTGACCTCTGTGAAGCATTTATTTGGGCTGCAATTTCTGAGGCTGGTACCTCTAATGAACTTATCATCTGCAGCAGAGGTAACTCTGGGTCTTCCTTTCCTGTGCCGGGTCTCATGAGTTTCAGTTTCATCATAGCGCTTGATGGTTTTTGCGACTGCACTTGAAGAAACTTTCAAAGTTCTTGACTATTTCCGCATTGAATGACCTTCATGTCTTAAAGTAATGATGGACTGTCATTTGTCTTTGCTTATTTGGGCTGTTCTTGCCATAATATGGACTTGGTCTTTTATCAAATAGGGCTATCTTCTGTATACCACCCCTGCCTTGTCACAACACAACTGATTGGCTCAAATGCATTAAGAAGGAAATAAATTCCACAAATAAACTTTTAACAAGGCTCACCTGTTAATTGAAATGTATTCCAGGTGACTACCTCATGAAGCTGGTTGTGAGAATGCCATGAGTGTGCAAAGCTGTCATCAAGGCAAAGGGTGGCTACTTTGAAGAAACTCAAATATAAAATATATTTTGATTTGTTTAACACTTTTTGGGTTACTACATGATTCCATATGTGTTATTTTATAGTTTTGATGTCTTCACTACTATTCTACAATGTAGAAAATAGTAAAAAATTAAGAAAAACCGTTGAATGAGTAGGTGTATCCAAACCTTTGACTGGTACTGTACATACTGACCCTGGTCTATCTTCCTCACTCCACGCAGCTCCAGGCTCCCGTTCTTGTGGACTTGGAAGCGTCCTCCCAGTTAAGGTGTTGGCAGAGAGAGGCCGTAGGGTGTGGCCCAGGCGACGCGTTGAGCAGTGTTGTCTGATAAGATACTGCCAACACTTTCATACTGCTTCTTCCACGTTGGTCATTGATGTGCGGCTCTCTTGCTTCTACTTCTATCTTCATGTTCTTGATGTCATCCCCAGCAGAATTCCTTACCACACAAGCATACTTCCCTTGGTCGGCCAAAGTCACCCTCTTTATCTCTAAAGAAAGTCCTATCACCTATGATTTGGTATTTGCTTGAAGACAATGTGATGACGTCATTGCTTGGGGAGAGCCACACAATGGTCAGTGGAGGATCCCCAGTCATCTGACACGTCATATAGGCAGACTCTCCTAGTTGGGCCGTGAGCAAGAGCTGAGCCTTGGATGTGATTCGGGGGGAGTCAGGGCCTACTCTTACGCTCACCTTCATCTCATCCTCCCCCAGCTCGTTCTTAGCATGGCACGTATAGTCCCCCTCATCGTTATTTTCCATTTGCTGCAGCAATAGTGTTCCATTCCCAAAGATGACATAGTGGCGAGAACGTGTGTCGCTGTCGTCCAACTGGAGGGCGTTGTTGATCATGGTTCCATCAGGGAGGCTCCAGGACACCTCTGGGTCAGGGAGGCCTGAGGCAACACAGTCCATCTGGAAGTTCTCCCTGTAGGTCACCCTCTTCTGGGCTGTGCCCAGGTGTTCAATCTGTAATGAGCACCTCCACCTGGAACAGCTCCATGTCCTCACCGTTGGTCCTCTGGAACATACACAGGTAGTTGCCTCCATCCATTTCAGTCAGCTGCAGGATCTGTAAGGTTACATTGGAGAACACAGTGACAGGTCTCTCAGTGCTGAGAATGAAAGAGATAGACACATTAAATAAAATATGATGTAAGTGACATTGAGAACAATTGTATATGATTTTGTAAGAATATCTACATTCTAATCAAATGATGTTCAATAATTTACACCATTTACACTGGATTTTCATTTATAGCGTAATTCCATCATATAACTACACAATAGCTACTTTGTATTTGTACCACAATGCTTCTGTCATTTGCTGCTTCTCTTTGCTTACTGAATTCTGTGCCACTAGTGCTTCACTGTTTGGGAACCATGTTGAGCAGGAATTCATTGGGTGTACTCGACAGATGCCTGCAAATGTATCGATATTCTCAATCACAGTATTGTCTGTCTCTGACAGCGGGACCCATCAGGGTTTCTGACCCTGAAACCACAGGCTGGTTGACCTTGGTTAGGCTCCAGCCGTTAACTTATTTACATTAATTCCACTAATTGCATTTGATTGAACCTCCCCGAAATTGAGTGTTGTAATATAGTTCAGAATTTATTTTTCATGTCACAGAGGAGAAAGCGATTCAAATGATGCCACAAAATCTCAGCAGATAGAACTCATGGGAAAAATATGACTTCCGAATGTCTTAATTATAATTTAGCTTAATTTATAACTATAACAATCCTTCAGCTCTCTTATACCTAATCAATATCAGCACAGTGTCTTATTTTTTTTATAGGAAAACTGCCATATACATGTAGGTTTGATTACTAGCATGGGGGAGTTACCTGTAGCGATGTTCCAGCAATGTTTTGGATGGTAGCTGCCAAAGAGTGCCACGGGGAGAGCCAGTGGACACTGGACAGTGCAGGTACACAGTGGAGCCATACATGGCTTTGATTATGTGCTGTTGGGAGGGGTGCTGTGACTGTCGTGTCTGGGGATTTCCTGCCTGCCGTCCAGGTGCGGAGCTCTCCTGGCTGCACCCACAGCGTTAGTCACAGAGCGCTCATACCTCCCAGAGTGGCCGGAGAGATGTTCTTGATGTACAGCATCCAATTGGGGAAGACAAACAGTCTCCTACCGAGGAACTGGGAGGGTTTGACGTGTACCCCTGCAGGGAGGGTCCACAGGCTCTCCCTTGGCAGTGCAGTGGACGTACACATTTCTCCCTGCCTGGATGACGATGTTCTCCGAGGCCTCCTCATTGATGGTGGGTGGTAGCGCTGCCACGTCAATGTGATAGGTCACCGTGTCAGCCTTGGCCACATTACTAGCGATACACTTATAGTCTCCTTTACTGGAGAAGTTGGCTGATTGGACCCTCAGGGTGCCATTAGCCAGCAAAGAGGCTGCCCTGTCAAGAACTCCCACATCACGCACTAAGGTCCTGTCTGGAAGAATCCAGGAGATCTGAGGCTTGCCTGAGGCTACACAGTCTAAGCTTATAGGCTTTCCCAAATACACTGGGACCTCTTTTGAGTGGGGACCTATGATTTTGGGAGGCTGATTCAGCACAGCCAGGGGTAATGACCAATCGGGCCGAGCCAAATTTGTTCTGTGCCGTGCAGAGGTACTGGCCTCTGTCCTGTAGCTGAACATTTTTTATCTCAAAGGTGCCGTTCTTTAGAACTTCAAATCTCTGTCCGTGTTTTGTGTTGGCTTGGATGATAGCACCTGTTGTTGAAAGTAGAGAGAACCACATAATTGATACTCTGGATTAGTCTTGCATCATAATGTTAATGCTGTGAATCATTGTGGAGCTTTTGTCAAGGGTCTCTCTGTCAAATATTACAGCATGAAATATTAGTCACTTGTGAGTTGAGCACACTCAGGTGGTGCCATTTTGTTAATCTATTTGGTCCAGGAGAGCACTGGCTGTGGGTGTCCTGATGCTTCACAGGGCAGCAGCACATCGCCCTCAGCCAGGGCAGACACACTGACTGTGTTCACAGAGGTGATCCTAGACTTCACCCCACTACCCATCAGGTTGGGGAACGGCTGAGCCTCCTCGGGCCCCAGTGGCTGTAGTGCCAGCGGCTGCCGTGCTCTCTGTAAAGGCAGGATATGGCCCTGAACCATGAGCTGAGGGCCACACTGGGAAGCGGCTATAAGGGCAATAGGGGATGGGAGAGCGGGCGGAGAGGTGGTTTGAACCCTCCTTTGGACGTGCTGTTGGTGGATCCACGGGTGGATGGGGAGACTGTGACTCTCAGGTTTAGTTTTAAAGTGATCCTCCTTCTTTTTGTCTGTGTTTGTGTATCTGTTTCTTACAATGTCCTCCAGAGGAGTAATGCCTTTTGCAGCGGGTGTTCTCAAATGTGTTTGTGTTTTATCAACTTGTTATTTTTTAGGAGGTGGATTTTGAATGTGGATTTCTGTTATAGGTGTTTCTGGCTGTGTAGCTCCCTTGTCTTTAGTCAGGACCTGTGTTTCCATAGTAACTGTGTCACGTGACATAGGAGGTTCTAAATTAATGTAATAATTAATAAGAGTGGGCTTTGTAGTTGTTATCTTTGTGGATGTTTGCCTGTTTTGGGTAGTCTGTCTGATAGCATCCTGTTTATTTGAGTTATCCCGTGTCCTCTCCTATCGAGGCATCTCAGTTGGGGGAGGCATATTTTCAGGCTCTGGTGTGGTGATTGTCTCTGGTGCATGTACATGCTCTCTGTTTGAAGGGTTAAATACACTAGGGTCTTTCACCTCTGCTGTTAATGATTTTATGTGAATGATATCTGATTTTACTATAGCAGTGCTGGGCTCAATGATTGGCTCAACGGGCTCATTGTCATCATGTGTTGAAATAGTGGGTATTTGTTCTGTAATATTGTCCTCCATTTTAGAATTGTCATTGCGTGATGCAGTAGATTCATGTTTTTCCACTGTTGTTGTGGGTTGAGGGAGGGTCATCTGTAGTTTGTGTGATCAGGGGAGGGAGGGGTTCTGAGATCGAAACCGTCTCTGTTGGGGTCTGCTCCGTCTGTAAGGGAGTCTCCGTCTGTTAGTCCAAACAGGATTGTTTTTGGGGTTCACCCTCTTCTTCTCTCTCTCGACATGCTTGTCCTCTAGCTCTGTTTGAGTCTCTGTTTGGATCTCCTCTACCACTGTTCACAGGTGGTGCTTTCCGTCTTGGGGCCTGTTTTCTAGGTGGAGGTCGTAAAGATTCAGGTTGCTTTTCGGAAAAGTTCAATTCCTCTTCTGTTTCTGTGTAGTGACTCGCATTTTTTGTTTTAGAATGGCTCATGATGGGCTTTTTAGTTGAGGTTGCAGCTGGAGGAGGAGTAGTAGTTGTTGTGGCAGTGGTCGAAATTGTAGTAGTTGTAGTTTTTCTAGTAGTAGTGGTAGTAGTAGTGGGTTAGAGAGTGGTCACAGGGGTTTTGGCTGTCATTGCCATTTTTGTTGTTGGTGTAGTTAGTGGTTGTCTTGTAGGTGGTGCTGTCAGAGGCTTAGCGTTAGCTTTGGCTAGGATCTCAGCCCAGTGGTTCGGGTTGAGCACCTTGATAGACTTTCCTCTTGTTATTCTTGATTCTCTTCCCTTTCATACCAGGGCGTAGAAACCTTCCAGGGTACCTCTGTTGTCCACCCACCCTCTTTCGAGACTGTGTAGCATGTGGGTGTTTTATCTCCTTGAATCCCAACCTTTCACCTTTATCCTTCTTATTCCCAAACAAAGGTGAGTCTCCTCTGGCTGTTTCAACACCTGATGATTCTTTCTCACCCTCTTCTTTTGCATCCACATTTTTCTCTCCTGTGAGATGAGCCAACATGTCTACTACATAGAGGTTAGCAGCCAAACAGCTGTACTCCCCAGCGTCCTCATGAGTGCCATTTTGATTGACGTAGACCCTCCCCTTCGGTTGCGATGGTAGTAGGATCTGATTTTTAGGGATGTACCAGCGTGTCTCGCAGGGCTGTGCTGAGGTCACAGAGTGAGAGGGACTCCCTGTTTTCCACCTCCATCTTCTTCCTATTCAGAGTGTTCGGGCTGAACAGGCGTTCTTTCACTGTCAATCTCACAGGCACCATGTCCACATCAGTCTTGGTGCGGACCAGACAGTGATATTGATTCTTCCAGGATAGATAGATCTGGGAGCATCCACTCTACAGACTGTGACCCGAACTGATTACTGTACACCCCAAACTGACCTCAGAGCCCTCCAGCACAGACTGAACTCTCTCCGGACTTCCTCTCTGAATCAGGGCCCAGGAGGAAGTCACGTCCTCCTGTTCTCCCCTACCACTGATGTGCTTGGAGATGAACTTGGTAAAGTCCAGCACCAGTTTTTTCGTGGTGGTTTGCCACCTGTTCAGCTGCAGGGTGACCCTGAGTTGGAGGAGCCATGCTGGTTCAGACATTAAGTGTCCTTTGAGATCTGTAAAGTAAGGGGATTCCTCGTTGTGACCCTGGGAGTACTGAAACGTGACTCTGCTGGTGTTCTCTCGCCTCATCCCCCTTTTCAGGAGGGCGGGGCTCTCGTAGTAGTAGGCCACCAGCCTCCAGAGGTTCTGCAGAGTGTCCCGGTTGATCTCACACTCCAGCAGGCTGACCAGGCGAGGTGGCCCAGGGGACGCTCCAGGTCCCTGGTGTCAGGCAGGTCAGGCTCTGAGTCCTGGCCGTCCCAGCCGGGGCTGTCCACTGCTTCAGAGGGGACACCAGGGAGGGCCGCTCACATGCCAGCTGGCCAGCAGACAACCTCAGACCTGGCTGCCATTTAAGGGCTGTGGCGAGGAGCACACAGCACAGTTCTCACCGGATGCAGCTTTCCGCTCCTTCTTACACTTAATCACGAGAGAGAGAGAGAGAGAGAGAGAGAGAGAGAGAGAGAGAGAGAGAGAGAGAGAGAGAGAGAGAGAGAGAGAGAGGAGAGAGAGAGAGAGAGAGAGAAGAGAGAGAGAGAGAGAGAGAGAGAGAGAGAGAGAGAGAGGAGAGAGAGAGAGAGAGAGAGAGAGAGAGAGGAGAGAGAGAGAGAGAGAGAGAGAATTTTTCTGTTTGTTTACCTGAAACTGGGTTCCGAGAAAGTTACAGATTATGTGCACACTAATTACAACATTGTTCAGTGATAGAGTCATGCAACTATTTGCACACTAATTACAACATTGTTCAGTGATAGAGTCATGCAACTATTGATATATATGAGCATTTTCAGTCTAACTCGGGCAGAGGAAACAGCACATAAACACTCACAATGATGTATTATCATCCATGTGCATGCATGAAAAGAGCCTACACATGGGCCTAATCATTGTTGTGGAGTGAAAACGTAATCAAAGCACAGCGACAAATGTTGGAGTGGATGGGAGACTCTTCAGGACTATACAGCACAAACAACCGTAGAGAGAGAGTATGTGTGAGAGGCCTCACCCTCATGCTTGGTTTTCCACTCTAGCAGCCACTGGAGATGGCAGTCACAGGTTCAGGGGTTGCCATGCAGGGATAGTAGCTCCAGCTTGCTGAGGGGCTGCAGGGTCCCAGGCTGGAGGTAGTGCAGCTGGTTGTCAGAAAGGTGGCGGTGATGCAGCCCAGAGGTCCAGAAGTTTCCCAGGAGAGAGAGGGTGACGGATCTGTGTGGGTGGAGGTCCCTCAGCTTGTTCCCCTCTAGCTGTAGTAGTTTTAATGACGTTAGCCCACTGAAGGTGTATGGCTCGTTGAAGTCTATGTTGTTGCGGTCGAGGTGGAGTCGCACCAGGCTGACCAAGCCCTCAAATATACCAGGGGTGACGGTCTTCAGCTTGTTGTAGCTCAGCTTCAGAATCTGGCAAGGAACATGATTTACCATATGATTGAACATTTTATAGGGATAGTGAGACAGGATAACACTGAGTTTTATGGACACCAAATATACAAAAGTATGTGGACACCCCTTCAAATTTGTAGAATCGGCTATTTCAGCCACACCCATTGCTGACAGGCCTTCCTGAAAAGCTCTGTGACTTTCAACGTATGTCATAGGATGCCACCTTTCCAACAAGTCAGTTCGTCAAATTTCTGCCCTGCTAGAGCTGCCCCGGTCAACTCTAAGTGCTGTTATTGTGAAGTGAAAATGTCTAGGAGCAACAACTGCTCAGCCGCGAAGTGGTAGGCCACACAACGTCACAGAATGGGACCGCCGAGTGCTGAAGCGTGTAGCATGTAAAAATTGTCTGTCCTCTGTTGCAACACCCTCTACTTCTGGAAGCAACGTCAGCACAATAACTGTTCGTTTGGAGCTTCATGAAATTGGTTTCCATGGCTGAGCAGCCGCACACAAGCCTAAGATCCCCATGCACAATGCCAAGCGTCGGCTGGAGTGGTGTAAAGCTCGCCGCCATTGGACTCTGGAGCAGTGAAATGTGTTCTCTGAAGTGATGAATCAAGCTTCACGATCTGGCAGTCCGACAGATGAATCTGCATTTGGCGGTTGCCAGGAGAATGCTACCTGCCTGAATGCATAGTGCCAACTGTAAAGTTTGGTGGAGGAGGAATAATAGTCTGGGGCTTTTTCATGGTTCGGGCTAGGCCCCTTAGTTCCAGTGAAGGGAAATCTTAATGACATTGTAGACGATTCTGTACTTCCAACTTTGTGGCAACAGTTTGGGGAAGGCCCTTTCCTGTTTCAGCATGACAATGCCCCCATGTAGAAAGCAAGGTCCATACAGAAATGATTTGGCAAGATCGGTGTGGAAGAACTTGACTGGCATGCACAGAGCCCTGACCTCAACCCCATCGAACACCTTTGGGTTGAATTGGAACGCCAACTGTTAGACAGGCCTAATCGCCCCCAACATCAGTCCCATCTCACTAATGCTCTTGTGGCTGAATGGAAGTAAGTCCCCACAGCAATGTTCCAACATCTAGTGGAAAGCCTTCCCAGAAGAGTGGAGGCTGTTATAGCAGCAAAGGAGGGACCAACTCCATATTAACTTCCATGATTTTGGAATAAGATGTTCGACAAGCAGTTGTCCACATACTTTTGGCCATGTAGTGTATGTAGCCTTTGTTATCTTTCTTGTCGTGAGTGAGACAAGAGACCCTCCTTGGTGCCAGCCTGTCGGGAGGCCTTACCTCCAGAGAGCGCAGGCTGTAAAACACTCCTGGAGACACAGTCGTGATGTCATTCCCATGGAGCATAAGCATCTCCAGCTGGCGGAGGTGTGTAAACTCTGATACCCCCACTGTCTGGAGGCTACTGTAGTTTGTTTAGCTAAAGTACAGTGAGGGGAAAAAAGTATTTAATCCCCTGCTGATTTTGTACGTTTGCCCACTGACAAAAAATGATCAGTCTATAATTTTAATGGTAGGTTTATTTGAACAGTGAGAGACAGAATAACAACAAAAAAAATCCAGAAAAACGCATGTCAAAAATGGATTTTCATTTTAATGAGGGAAGTAAGTATTTGACCCCCTCTCAATCAGAAAGATTTCTGGCTCCCAGGTGTCTTTTATACAGGTAACGAGCTGAGATTAGGAGCACACTCTTAAAGGGAGTGCTCCTAATTACATTTACATTTTAGTCATTTAGCAGACGCTCTTATCCTGAGCGACTTACAGTTAGTGAGTGCATACATTTTTCATACAGGCCCGCCGTGGGAGACGAACCCACAACCCTGGCGTTGCAAGCGCCATGCTCTACCAACTGAGCTACACGGGGCCCTTCCCTTTTCCACATTGTTACGTTACAGCCTTATTCTAAAATGTATCAAATACATTATTTTCCTCATCAATCTAGACACAACATCCCATAATGACCAAGCAAAAACAGGTCTTCTGAAATTCTCGCAAATGTATAAAAAATAAAAAACAGAAATACCTTATTTACATAAGTATTCAGACCATTTGTTATGAGACTCTAAATTGAGCTCAGGGGCATCCTGTTTCCATTGATCATCCTTGAGATGTTTCTACAACTTGATTGGAGTCCACCTGTGGTAAATTCAACTGATTGGACATGATTTGGAAAGGCACACACCAGTCTATATAAGGTCCCACACCAAAAACCAAGCCATGAGGTCGAAGGAATTGTCCGTAGCGCTCCGAGACAGGCTTGTGCCAAGGGACAGATCTGGGAAAGGGTACCAAAAACATTTCTGCAGCATTGAAGGTCCCAGAGAATACAGTGGCCTCCATCATTTTTAAATGGAAGAAGTTTGGAACCACCAAGACTCTTCCTAGAGCTGACCACCCGGCCAAACTAAGCAATCGGAGGGGAAGGGCCTTGGTCACTTGGTCAGGGAGATGACCAAGAACCCGATGGTCACTCTGACAGAGCTCCAGAGTCCCTCTGTGGAGGTGAGAGAACCTTCCAGAAGAACAACCATCTCTGCAGCATTCCACCAATCAGTTCTTTATGGTAGAGTGGCCAGACGGAAGCCACTTCTCAGTAATAGGCATGACAGCACGCTTGGAGTTTTCCAAAAGGCACCTTTTTTTTATTTTTTATTTTTTTTATTCCACCTTTATTTAACCAGGTAAGCCAGTTGAGAACAGGTTCTCATTTACAACTGCGACCTGGCCAAGATAAAGCAAAGTAGTGCAATAAAAACAACACAGAGTTACATATGGGGTAAAAAAAATAACATAAAGTCAGAAATACAACAGAAAATATATATACAGTGTGTGCAAATGTAGCAAGTTATGGAGGTAAGGCAATAAATAGGCTATAGTGCAGAATAATTACAATAGTATTAACACTGGAATGCTAGATGTGCAAGAGATTATGTGCAAATAGACATACTGGGGTGCAAAAGAGCAAAATAAATAACAA
Source organism: Coregonus lavaretus (assembly GCF_964263955.1). Taxonomy (NCBI): domain Eukaryota; kingdom Metazoa; phylum Chordata; class Actinopteri; order Salmoniformes; family Salmonidae; genus Coregonus; species Coregonus lavaretus. Next base: position 4,034,309 of record NC_140019.1, read on the forward strand.
TATAGGGATGAGGTAGTTGGGTGGGCTAATTTCGGATGGGCTGTGTACAGGTGCAGTGATCGGTAAGGTGCTCTGACAACTGATGCTTAAAGTTATTGAGGGAGATAAGAGTCTCCAGCTTCAGAGATTTTTGCAATTCGTTCCAGTCATTGGCAGCAGAGAACTGGAAGGAATGGCGGCCAAAGGAGGTGTTGGCTTTGGGGATGACCAGTGAGATATACCTGCTGGAGCGCAGACTACGGGTGGGTGCTGCTATGGTGACCAATGAGCTAAGATAAGGCGGGGATTTGCCTAGCAGTGATTTATAGATGGCCTGGAGCCAGTGGGTTTGACGACGAACATGTAGTGAGGACCAGCCAACAAGAGCGTACAGGTCACAGTGGTGGGTAGTGTATGGGGCTTTGGAGACAAAACGGATGGCACTGTGATAGACTACATCCAATTTGCTGAGTAGAGTGTTGGAGGCTATTTTGTAAATTACATCGCCGAAGTCAAGGATCGGTAGGATAGTCAGTTTTACGAGGGCATGTTTGGCAGCATGAGTGAAGGAGGCTTTATTGCGAAATAGGAAGCCGATTCTAGATTTAACTTTGGATTGGAGATTCTTTATGTGAGTCTGGAAGTTGAGTTTACAGTCTAACCAGACACCTAGGTATTTGTAGTTGTCCACATACTCTAGGTCAGACCCGTCGAGAGTGGTGATTCTAGTCGGGTGGGCGGGTGCCAGCAGCGTTCGATTGAAAAGCATGCATTTAGTTTTACTAGTGTTTAAGAGCAGTTGGAGGCTACTGAAGGATTGTTGTATGGCATTGAAGCTCGTTTGGAGGTTTGTTAACACAGTGTCCAATGAAGGGCCAGATGTATACAAAATGGTGTCGTCTGCGTAGAGGTGGATCTGAGAGTCACCAGCAGCAAGAGCGACATCATTGATATACACGGAGAAAAGTGTCGGCCCAAGAATTGAACCCTGTGGCACCCCCATAGAGACTGCCATAGGTCCAGACAACAGGCCCTCCGATTTGACACACTGAACTCTATCTGAGAAGTAGTTGGTGAACCAGGCGAGGCAGTCATTTGAGAAACCAAGGCTATTTAGTCTGCCAATAAGAATGCGGTGGTTGACAGAGTCGAAAGCCTTGGCCAGGTCGATGAAGACGGCTGCACAGTACTGTCTATTATCAATCGCGGTTATAATATCGTTTAGGACCTTGAGCGTGGCTGAAGTGCACCCGTGACCAGCTCGGAAACCGGATTGCATAGCGGAGAAGGTACGGTGGTATTCGAAATGGTCGATGATCTGTTTGTTAACTTGGCTTTCGAATACTTTCGAAAGGCAGGGCAGGATGGATATAGGTCTGTAGCAGTTTGGATCTAGAGTGTCACCCCCTTTGAAGAGGGGGATGACCGCGGCAGCTTTCCAATCTCTGGGGATCTCAGACGTTATGAAAGAGAGGTTGAACAGACTAGTAATAGGGGTAGCGACAATTTCAGCGGCTAGTTTTAGAAAGAAAGGGTCCAGATTGTCTAGCCCAGCTGATTTGTAGGGGTCCAGATTTTGCAGCGCTTTCAAAACATCAGCTGTCTGAATTTGTGTGAAGGAGAAGCGGGGGGGGCATGAGCAAGTTGCAGCAGAGGGTGCAGAGTTGGTGGCCGGGTTAGTGGTAGCCAGATGGAAAGCATGGCCAGCTGTAGCAAAATGCTTGTTGAAATTCTCGATTATTGTAGATTTATCGGTGGTGATAGTGTTTCCTAGCCTCAGTGCAGTGGGAAGCTGGGAGGAAGTGCTCTTATTCTCCATGGACTTTACAGTGTCCCAAAACTTTTTGGAGTTAGTGCTACAGGATGCAAATTTCTGTTTGAAAAAGTTAGCCTTTGCTTTCCTGACTGCTTGTGTATATTGGTTCCTAACTTCCCTGAAAAGTTGCATATCGCGGGGGCTATTTGATGCTAATGCTGTACGCCACAGGATGTTTTTGTGCTGGTCAAGGGCAGTCAAGTCTGAGGAGAACCAGGGGCTATATCGGTTCTTAGTTCTGTATTTTTTGAATGGGGCATGTTTATTTAAGATTGAGAGGAAATTACTTTTAAGGAACAACCAGGCATCCTCTACTGACGGAATGAGATCTATATCCATCCAGGATACCTGGGCCAGGTCAATTAGGAAGGCCTCCTCGCTAAAGTGTTTTAGGGAGTGTTTGACAGTGATGAGGGGTGGTCGTTTGACCGCGGACCCGTTACGGACGCAGGCAATAAGGCAGTGATCGCTGAGATCCTGGTTGAAGACAGCTGAGGTGTATTTAGAGGGTGTGTTAGTCAGGATGATATCTATGAGGGTACCCATGTTTACGGATTTAGGGTTGTACCTGGTAGGTTCGTTGATAATTTGCGTGAGGTTGAGGGCATCTAGCTTGGATTGTAGGATGGCTGGGGTATTAAGCATATCCCAATTTAGGTCACCAAGCAGTACAAACTCTGAGGATAAATGGGGGGCAATCAATTCACATATGGTGTCCAGGGCACAGCTGGGGGCTGAGGGGGGTCTGTAGCAAGCGGCAACAGTGAGAGACTTATTTCTGGAAAGGTGGATTTTTAGAAGTAGAAGCTCAAACTGTTTGGGCACAGACCTGGATAGTATGATAGAGCTCTGCAGGCTATCTCTACAGTAGATTGCAACTCCACCCCCTTTGGCAGTTCTATCTAGACGGAAAATGTTATAGTTGGGGATGGAAATTTCAGAATTTTTGGTGGCCTTCCTGAGCCAGGATTCAGACACTGCTAGAACATCAGGGTTGGCAGAGTGTGCTAACGCAGTGAATAACTCAAACTTAGGAAGTAGACTTCTGATATTTATGTGCAAGAAACCAAGACTTTTGCGATTACAGAAGTCATCAAATGATAGCGCCTGGGGAGTAGGAGTGATACTGAGGGCTGCAGGGCCTGGGTTAGCCTCTACATCACCAGAGGAACAGAGGAGGACTAGAATAAGGATACGGCTAAAGGCTTTAAGAACTGGTCTTCTAGTGCGTTGGGTACATAGAATAAAGGGGGCAGATTTCCGGGTGTTATAGAAAAGATTCAGGGCATTATGTACAGACAAGGATATGGAAGGATATGAGTAAAGTGGAGGTAAACCTAAGCGTTGGGTAACGATGAAAGAGATAGCATCGCTGGAGGCATCAATTGAGTCGGTCTCCGCGTGTATTGGGGGAGGTGCAAAGGAGCTATCTAAGGCAGGTTTAGCTAGGCTGGGGGGTCTACAGTGATATAGTACAATTAGAAATAACCGAAACAACAATAAACTAACCATGTTTGGGCTGAGGCTAAACATAAACAGGATGTAGTACCGTAAAAAGTAACAGTCCAGCAGATATCAGCTGTATAGCTGAGTTATCATAAGGTCCGGTGGTGAAGTACTAGTGAGTAAGAGGCCACGGCTAGCGGGCCAGGGCTAGCAGATGGATGGAATCTTCGTGGTTAACGTCGTAACCACATCAGACGATTTCGTCGGCAGACCAGTCGTGTAGGATCGGCGGGGCTCCGTGTCAACACTAGGTGGTCCCGTCCGGTTGACAGAGAGGTAGATAGCCGGGAGATGGGCCTAGCTCAGGATAATTAGCCAGACCACAGCGTCCGTTTTGTTGTAGCTAGCTGGTAGCGACGAATCCGGAGTTAAAGGTCCAGTGATTCAATGATTCCGGCGGAAAAACTGATATGTTCTGGGTCGATAACGCGCTGTGCAGACTGGCCGAATATCCGGTGATCAATGTCCAGTGATTAAAATTAATCCCGCAGAAAAAAATCCAATGTTCTGGGTGAAACACCGCTAGCTATGGCTAATAGCAAGTAGCTAGTTAGCTGGCTAGCTGGCTAGCTAGTTTCACTGGAGATTCTAGATAAAAGGTAAGTCAATAATAGAATCCGTTCCACATTGAGTGAGGCGGGTTGCAGGAAAGTATATTTTGTAGATGGATGAAAAGTCTGATAGGGAAATAGGTACGAAAAATACAAAAAAACAAGGTATTTACAGGCTATTTACAGACACACGACAGAAACAGGACTGCACTACTTCGCCATCTTGGAATTTTAGGACTCCCAGACCATGAGAAACAAGATTCTCTGGTCTGATGAAACCAAGATTGACCTCTTTGGCCTGAATGCCAAGCGTCACGTCTGGAGGAAACCTGGCACCATCCCTACGGAGAAGAATGGTGGTGGCAGCATCATGCTGTGGGGATGTTTTTCAGCAGCAGGGACTGGGAGTCTAGTCAGGACCGAGGGAAAGATGAAAGGAGCAAAGTACAGAGAGATCCTTGATGAATCTCAGTTTGTTACCTGTATAAAAGACACCTGTCCACAGAAGCAATCAATCAATCAGATTCCAAACTCTCCACCATGGCCAATACCAAAGAGCTCTCCAAGGATGTCAGGGACAAGATTCTAGACCTACACAAGGCTGGAATGGGCTACAAGACCATCGCCAAGCAGCTTGGTGAGAAGGTGACAACAGTTGGTGCGATTACCGTATTTTCCGCACTATAAGGCGCACCGGAGTATAAGCCGCAACAGCTAAATTGAATGATGTGTACATATATAAGCCGCACTGGACTATAAGCCGCAGGTGTTTTAATGTTTAATTACCATATGTAAGGGTTCGTGCACAGAGGGGATTGTCGGGAAAGAGATGGCTGCTTGAGGAAGCTCCCATTTATTAACATTTCAACAAACAAGTTGCATATTTGCATAACGTATTCCAGCAAAATTAGTTAATAGCGTCACAATCATTTAACCACTTAACTTTGGTTATTTTTGAAAAACCTTGAAAAAGTGTGCACATCTTTGAATATTTATCTACATTATAGCCTACAGTAGTACCATAACAAAAAACTAAGCTTACAGCATTTGACGAGGCAATATCAATGGCTAAATTAAATGTGTTTTTTTAAAAGTGCAAAATAAAGTTCCTGTAACACGACAGTAAGCGCGTAAACCTAAAGTTGCAGCAACACGGCTGCTTAAAATATACGGTAATCAGCCTACCAGAAAAGTCATTAATCCTCGTCTTCATCTTTTAGGCTAAGGTGCAGTACACGGCTGTAACCAGAAAAGTCAAGTCATTAATCCTCATCTCCGTCTTCTTCCTGCGTACTAAAACCACCAAAGTCCTCATCTTCAGTGTCGGAAACAAACAGGCTCAGGGTGGCTTCGTCAGCCACTCTCCTCTCTCCTTCGTTGACGCTCTCAAAACCAACGAACTCCTCTTCGTCACTGTCGGAATCGAACAGCCTCTGAAGGGCCTCAGCTGTGGCGGCGTCCTCCTCTTCATCACGCAGCAGTCCAGCCTTTCGGAACCCGTTAATGATCGTGGATGTTTTGACACTCCTCCACGCTATCAGGATCCACTCGCAAACTTGAGCGAAAGTTGCTTTTCGCATGCGACCAGTTTTGGTGAATGATTTATCGCCGCTAGTCATCCACGCCTCCCACTAAACGCGTAGTGCCACTTTGAACGCACGATTGACACTGATGTCGAAATGGCTGCAGATGCTTCGTTGTGCCCCCAGGAATCACAGCTGGAATGGAGTTTGTGCTCTTGATGGCTGCTTTCACATAATCCGTTATATGGGCCCTCATGCTGTCCAAAACGAGCAAAGCTTTTTTTTGCTGAAAGAATCCTCCAGGGCGCTTGACGTAGCACTCATTCAGCCACTCATTCATTACGCTTTCCATCATCCACCCTTTCTTGTTGACTTTAAAGGAGATGCCATTCAATATTTTCTATTTTCATTTCGGTGGCGACTGTTTCAGCTTTCAGTCGGATCTGCACGGTGGAAACACCTCGGCCGTCTGCTTTCTGTGTGTTCACCCAATCTTCAAGAAAGTCTTCAAGTTCGGGCCATCTGCTTTTATTACCTCTGAAAGCATTTTTTTACTTTTTGCATTGAGACAGTTCTTCCCGCTGGCGTCTCCAACGTCTCACCATTGACTCATTGATGCCAAGGCTACGTGCAGCAGGTGTATTTCCTTCTTTGACTGCCTTTAACTTAAAAGCTGCATCATATGCATTTCTACGTTTGTTTTCCATAATGAGGGTTTGTGCATGAAAACTTCCTTTGCACAAACTGTCTCGCTCTCGTAATGTCTGTCTGTCTTGCTCTCGTTCTGTCTCTCGTTCTGTCTCTCGTACCACTCTCGGTTCCACTTTTACTTTTGCGCGCTACCTGTCTCACTCTTTTCCGGCCTCCAGCTTTTCCTGCTGGAGCCCGCCGCTTAAAGGTGGGGGGCACGGACCGGTCATAGAGCCCATAGAGTTAAAGTTGGTGGACTGTAACCTGTAAAATCCATAGATTTAGGAGGTCTTCTAGTGGCCATTAGCTGTAAAAATCCATAGATTAGCCGCACCGTTATATAAGCCGCAGGGGTCGAAAAATGGGAAAAAAGGCGCGGCTTATAGTCCGAAAATTACGGTATTCGCAAATGGAAGAAACACAAAAGAACTGTCAATCTCCCTCGGCCTGGGGCTCCATGCAAGATCTCACCTCATGGAGTTGCAATGATCATGAGAACGGTGAAGAATCAGCCCAGAACTACACGGGAGGATCTTGTCAATGATCTCAAGGCAGCTGGGACCATAGTCACCAAGAAAACAATTGGTAACACACTACGCCGTGAAGGACTGGAATCCTGCAGCGCCCGCAAGGTCCCCCTGCTCAAGAAAGCACATATACAGGGCCGTCTGAAGTTTGCCAATGAACATCTGAATGATTCAGAGGACAACTGGGTGAAAGTGTTGTGGTCAGATGAGACCAAAATCGAGCTCTTTGGCATCAACTCAACTCGCCGTGTTTGGAGGAGGAGGAATGCTGCCTATGACCCCAAGAACACCATCCCCACCGTCAAACATGGAGGTGGAAACATTATGCTTTGGGGGTGTTTTTCTGCTAAGGGGACAGGACAACTTCACCGCATCAAAGGGACGATGGACGGGGCCATGTACCGTCAAATCTTGGGTGAGAACCTCCTTCCCTCAGCCAGGGCATTGAAAATGGGTCGTGGATGGCTATTCCAGCATCACAATGACCCAAAACACACGGCCAAGGCAACAAAGGAGTGGCTCAAGAAGAAGCACATTAAGGTCCTGGAGTGGCCTAGCCAGTCTCCAGACCTTAATCCCATAGAAAATCTGTGGAGGGAGCTGAAGGTTCGAGTTGCCAAACGTCAGCCTCGAAACCTTAATGACTTGGAGAAGATCTGCAAAGAGGAGTGGGACAAAATCCCTCCTGAGATGTGTGCAAACCTGGTGGCCAACTACAAGAAACGTCTGACCTCTGTGATTGCCAACAAGGGTTTTGCCACCAAGTACTAAGTCATGTTTTGCAGAGGGATCAAATACTTATTTCCCTCATTAATATGCAAATCATTTTATAACATTTTTGACATGCGTTTTTCTGGATTTTTTTGTTGTTATTCTGTCTCTCACTGTTCAAATAAACCTACCATTAAAATTATAGGCTGATCATGTCTTTGTCAGTGGGCAAACGTACAAAATCAGCAGGGGATCAAATACTTTTTTCCCTCGCTGTATAATATATCTAATTCATATAAAAATGTTCTGTTTGGGAGTCAAAATTATGCTGATCAAAAATATAAACACAACATGCAACAATTTCAAAAATGTTACTGACTTACAGTTCATATGAGGAAATCAGTCAATTGAAATAAATTAATTAGGCCCTAATCTATGGATTTCACATGACTGGGAATACAGATATGCATATGCTGGTCACAGATACCTTTAAAAAAAGGTAGGGGTGTGGATCAGAAAACCTGTCAGTATCTGGTGTGATCACTATTTGCCTCCTTCGCATAGAGTTGGCTGTTGATTGTGGCCTGTGGAATGTTGTCCCACTCCTCTTCAATGGCTGTGCAAAGTTGCTGGATATTGGCAGGACCTGGAACACTTGATCCAGAGCATCCCAAACATGTTCAATGGGTGACACATCTGTGAGTATGCAGGCCATGGAAGAACTGGGACATTTTCCGCTTCCAGGAATTGTGTACAGATCCGAAATTGGGCCGTTCATTATCATGCTGAAACATGGCGGATGAATGGCATGACAATGGGCCTCAGGATCTCGTCACGGTATCTCTGTGCATTCAAATTGCAAATGATAAAATGCAATTGTGTTCGTTATCCATAGCTTGTGCCTACCCATACCATAACCCCATTGCCACCATTGGGCACAACTTTGACATCAGCAAACTGCTCGTCCACACGATGCCATACACATAATAAATAAATAATAAATAATATGCCATTTAGCAGACGCCTTTATCCAAAGCGACTTACAGTCATGCGTGCATACATTTTTGTGTATGGTCTGCGGTTGTGAGGCCGATTGGACGTACTGCCAAATTCTCTAAAAAGACATTGGAGGCGGCATATTGTAGAGAAATTAACATGAAATTATCTGGCAACAGCTCTGGTGGACAATCCTGCAGCCAGCATGCCAATTGCATGCTATCTGTGGCATTGTGTTGTGTGACAAAACTGCATATTTTAGAGTGGCCTTTTATTGTCCCCAGCACAAATCAAATGAAATCAAATTTTATTTGCCACATGCGCCGAATACAACAGGTGTAGACATTACAGTGAAATGCTTACTTACAAGCCCTTAACCAACAATGCACTTTTTAAAGTATTTTTTTTTTACAAAGTGTTAAGTAAAAAATAAATAAAGCAAATAACTAAAGAGCAGCAGTAAAATAAAATAACAGTAGGGAGGCTATATACATGGGGGTACCGGTGCAGAGTCAATGTGCGGGGGCACCGGCTAGTCGAGGTAATTGAGGTAATATGTACATGTGGGTAGAGTTAAAGTGACTATGCATAAATAATAAACAGAGTAGCAGCAGCGTAAAAGAGGGGGGTGGGGATGGGGGGGCAGTGCTAATAGTCCGGGTAGCAATGATTAGCTGTTCAGGAGTCTTATGGCTTGGGGGTAGAAGCTGTTGAGAAGCCTTTTGGACCTAGACTTGGCTCTCTGGTACTGCTTGCCGTGCAGTAGCAGAGAGAACAATCTATTACTAGGGTGGCTGGAGTCATTGACAATTTCTGACACCGCCTGGTATAGAGGTCCTGGATGGCAGGAAGCTTGGCCCCAGTGATGTGCTGGGCCGTACGCACTACCCTCTGTAGTGCCTTGCGGTCGGAGGCCAAGCAGTTGCCATACCAGGCTGTGATGCAACCAGTCAGGATGCTCTCGATGGTGCAGCTGTATAACCTTTTGAGGATCTGAGGACCCATGCCAAACCTCTTCAGTCTCCTGACGGGGAATAGGCTTTGTCGTGCCCTCTTCACGACTGTCTTGGTGTGTTTGGACCATGATAGTACGTTGGTGATGTGCACACCAAGGAACTGGAAGCTCTCAACCTGTTCCACTACAGCCCCGTCGATGAGAATGGGGGCGTGCTCAGTCCTCTTTTTTTTTCCTGTAGTCCACAATCATCTCCTTTGTCTTGATCACGTTGAGGGAGAGGTTGTTATCCTGGCACCACACGGCCAGGTCTCGGACCTCCTCACTATAGGCTGTGTCATCATTGTCGGTGATCAGGCCTAACGCTGTTGTATCGTCAGCAAACGTAATGATGTTGTTCGAGTCGTGCCTGGCCATGCAGTCATGGATGAACAGGGATTACAGGAGGGGACTGAGCACGCACCCCTGAGGGGCCCCCGTGTTGAGGATCAGCGTGGCAGATGTGTTGTTACCTACCCTTACCACCTGGGGGCGGCCCGTCAGGAAGTCCAGGATCCAGTTGCAGAGGGAGGTGTTTAGTCCCAGGATCCTTAGCTTAGTGATGAGCTTTGAGGGCACTATGGTGTTGAAAGCTGAGCTGTAGTCAATGAACAGCATTCTCACGTAGGTGTTCCTCTTGTCCAGGTGGGAAAGGGCAGTGTGGAGTGCAATACAGATTGCATCATCTGTGGATCTGTTGGGGCGGTATGCAAATTGGAGTGGGTCTAGGGTTTCTGGGATAATGGTGTTGATGTGAGCCATGACCAGCCTTTCAAAGCACTTCATGGCTACATACGTGAGTGCTACGGGTCGGTAGTCATTTAGGCAGGTTATCTTAGTGTCCTTGGGCACAGGGACTATGGTGGTCTGCTTGAAACATGTTGGTTTTACAGATTCAGTCAGGGACATGTCAGTGAAAACACTTGCCAGTTGGTCAGCACATGCTCGGAGTACACGTCCTGGTAATCTGTCTTGCCTTGTGAATGTTGACCTACGTAAAAGTCTTACTCACATTGGCTACGGAGAGCGTGATCACATAGTCATCAGGAACAGCTGGTGCTCTCATGCATACTTCAGTGTTGCTTGCCTCGAAGCGAGCATAGAAGTGATTTAGCTCGTCTGGTAGGCTTGTGTCACTGGGCAGCTCGCAGCTGTGCTTCCTTTTGTAATCTGTAATATTTTTCAAGCCCTGCCACATCCGACGAGTGTCAGAGCCGGTGTAGTACAATTCAATCTTAGTCCGGTATTGACTCTTTGCCTGTTTGATGGTTCGTCAGAGGGCATAAGCGTCCGGGTTAGAGTCCCGCTCCTTGAAAGCGGCAGCTCTACCCTTTAGCTCAGTGCAGATGTTGCCTGTAATCAATGGCATCTGGTTGGGGTATGTACGTACGGTCACTGTGGGGACGACATCATCGATGCAGTTATTTATGAAGCCAGTGACTGATGTGGTGTACTCCTCAATGCTATCTGAAGAATCCCGGAACATATTCCAGTCTGTGCTAGCAAAACAGTCCTGTAGCTTTGCATCTGCATCATCTGACCACTTTTTTATTAACCGAGTCACTGGTGCTTCCTGCTTTAGTTTTTGCTTATAAGCAGGAATCAGGAGGATAGAGTTATGGTCAGATTTGCCAAATGGTGGGCGAGGGAGAGCTTTGTATTCGTCTCTGTGTGTGGAGTAAAGGTGGTCTAGAGTTTTTTTTCCTCTGGTTGCACATTTAATATGCTGGTAGAAATTAGGTAGAATGGATTTAAGTTTCCCTGCATTAAAGTCCCCGGCCACAAGGAGCGCTGCCTCTGGAGGAGCATTTTCCTGTTTACTTATGGCCTTATACAGCTCATTGAGTGCAATCTTAATGCCAGCATCGGTTTGTGGTGGTAGATAGACAGCTACGAAAAATATAGATGAAAAGTCTCTTGGTAAATAGTGTGGTCTACAGCTTATCATGAGATACTCTACCTCAGGCGAGCAAAACCTCGAGACTTCCTTAGTATTAGATGTTGTGCACCAGCTGTTGTTTACAAATATACACAGACCGCCACCCCTTGTCTTACCGGAGTCAGCCGTTCTATCCTGCCGATGTAGCGTATATCCCGTCAGCTGTATGTTGTCCATGTCGTCGTTCAGCCACGTCTCTGTGAAACATAAGATATTACAGTTTTGAATGTCCCATTGGTAGGATAACCGTAATCTTAGGTCGTCCAATTTGTTCTCAAATGATTGAACATTGGCTAATAGGCTTGATGGAAAAGGCCGTTTACTCGCTCGCCGTCGGATCCTTACAAGACCTACAGTTGAAGTCGGAAGTTTACATACACTTAGGTTGGAGTCATTAAAACTCGTTTTTCAACCACTCCACAAATGTCTTGTTAACAAACTATAGTTTTGGCAAGTTGGTTAGGACATCTACTTTGTTCATGACACAAGTCATTTTTCCAACAATTGTTTACATACAGATTATTTCCCTTATAATTCAGTTTATCACAATTCCAGTGGGTCAGAAGTTTACCTACACTAAGTTGACTGTGCCTTTAAACAGCTTGGAAAATTCCAGAAAATATGTCATGCTTTAGAAGCTTCTGATAGGCTAATTGACATCATTTGAGTCAATTGGAGGTGTACCTGTGGATGTATTTCAAGGCCTACCTTCAAACTCAGTGCCTCTTTGCTTGACATCATGGGAAAATCAAAAGAAATCAGCCAAGACCTCAGAAAATTTTTTGTACACCTCCACAAGTCTGGTTCATCCTTGGGAGCAATTTCCAAATGACTGAAGATACCACATTCATCTGTACAAACAATAGTACGCAAGTATAAACACCATGGGACCACGCAGCCGTCATACCACTCAGGAAGGAGACGCGTTCTGTCTCCTAGAGATTAACGTACTTTGGTGCGAAAAGTGCAAATCAATCCCAGAACAACAGCAAAGGACCTTGTGAAGATGCTGGAGGAAACAGGTACAAAAGTATCTATATCCACAGTAAAACGAGTCCTATATCGGCATAACCTGAAAGGCCGCTCAGCAAGGAAGAAGACACTGCTCCAAAACCGCCATAAAAAAGCCAGACTACGGTTTGCAACTGCACATGGATACAAAGATCGTATTTTTTGGAGAAATGTCCTCTGGTCTGATTAAACAAAAGTAGAACTGTTTGGCCATAATGACCATTGTTATGTTTGGAGGAAAAAGGGGGTTGATTGTGGGGGTGCTTTGCTGCAGGAGGGACTGGTGCACTTCACAAAATAGATGGTATTATGAGGAAGGAAAATGATGTGGATATATTGAAGCAACATCTCAAGACATCATTCAGGAAGTTAAAGCTTGGTCGCAAATGGGTCTTCCAAATGGACAATGACCCCAAGCATACTTCAAAAGTTGTGGCAAAATGGCTTAAGGACAACAATGTCAAGGTATTGGAGTGGCCCTCACAAAGCCCTGACCTCAAACCTATAGAAAATGTGTGGGCAGAACTGAAAAAGTATTTGCGAGCAAGGAGGCCTACAAACCTGACTCAGTTACACCATCTCTGTCAGGAGGAATGGGCCAAAATTCACCCAACTTATTGTGGGAAGCTTGTGGAAGGTTACCCGAAACGTTTGACCCAAGTTAAACAATTTAAAGGCAATGCTACCAAATACTAATAGAGTGTATGTAAACTTCTGATCCACTGGGAATGTGATGAAATAAATAAAAGCTGAAATAAATCATTTTCTCTACTATTATTCTGACATTTCACATTCTTAAAATAAAGTGGTGAACCTAACTGACCTAAGACAGGGCATTTTTACTAGGATTAAATGTCAGAAATTGTGAAAAACTGAATTTAAATGTATTTGGCTAAGGTGTATGTAAACTTCCGACTTCAACTGTACGTCCACGATATCTCCGTCTCTTTCTCATGCGAATGACAGGGATTTGGGCCTTGTCGGTTGTCTATAGGGTGTCCTTCGCGTCTGGCTCGTTGAAGAAAAAATCTTCGTCCAATACGAGGTGAGTAATCGCTGTCCTGATACCCAGAAGCTCTTTTTGGTCATAAGAGACGGTGGCAGAAATATTACAGTGGGGAAAAAAACTATTTAGTCAGCCACCAATTGTGCAAGTTCTCCCACTTAAAAAGATGAGAGAGGCCTGTAATTTTCATCATAGGTACACGTCAACTATGACAGACAAATTGAGAAAAAAAATTCCAGAAAATCCCATTGTAGGATTTTTAATGAATTTCTTTGCAAATTATGGTGGAAACAGACCTGTAACTTCTTCTTTAAGAGGCTCCTCTGTCCTCCACTCGTTACCTGTATTAATGGCACCTGTTTGAACTTGTTATCAGTATAAAAGACACCTGTCCACAACCTCAAACAGTCACACTCCAAACTTCACAATGGCCAAGACCAAAGAGCTGTCAAAGGACACCAAAAACAAAATTGTAGACCTGCACCAGGCTGGGAAGACTGAATCTGCAATAGGTAAGCAGCTTGGTTTGAAGAAATCAACTGTGGGAGCAATTATTAGGAAATGGAAGACATACAAGACCACTGATAATCTCCCTCGATCTGGGGCTCCACGCAAGATCTCACTCCGTGGTGTCAAAATAATCACAAGAACGGTGAGCAAAAATCCCAGAACCACACGGGGGGACCTATTGAATGACCTGCAGAGAGCTGGGACCAAAGTAACAAAGCCAACCATCAGTAACACACTACGCCGCCAGGGACTCAAATCCTGCAGTGCGAGACGTGTCCCCCTGCTTAAGCCAGTACATGTCCAGGCCCGTCTGAAGTGCATTTGGATGAGAAGAGGATTGGGAGAATGTCATATGGTCAGATGAAACCAAAATATAACTTTTTGGTAAAAACTCAACTCGTCATGTTTGGAGGACAAAAATGCTGAGTTGCATCCAAAGAACACCATACCTACTGTGAAGCATGGGGTTGGAAACATCATGCTTTGGGGCTGTTTTTCTGCAAAGGGACCAGGACGACTGATCCGTGTAAAGGAAAGAATGAATGGGGCCATGTATCGTGAGATTTTGAGTGAAACCCCTCCTTCCATCAGCAAGGGCATTGAAGATGAAACGTGGCTGGGTCTTTCAGCATGACAATGATCCCAAACACACCGCCCGGGCAACGAAGGAGTGGCTTCGTAAGAAGCATTTCAAGGTCCTGGAGTGGCCTAGCCAGTCTCCAGATCTCAACCCCATAGAAAATCTTTGGAGGGAGTTGAAAGTCTGTGTTGCCCAGCGACAGCCCCAAAACATCACTGCTCTAGAGGAGATCTGCATGGAGGAATGGGCCAAAATACCAGCAACAGTGTGTGAAAACCTTGTGAAGACTTACAGAAAACGTTTGACCTGTGTCATTGCCAACAAAGGGTATATAACAAAGTATTGAGAAACTTTTGTTATTGACCAAATACTTATTTTCCACCATCATATGCCAATAAATTCATAAAAAATCCTACAATGTGATTTTCTGGATTTTTTTTTCTCATTTTGTCTGTCATAGTTGACGTGTACCTATGATGAAAATTACAGGCCTCTCTCATCTTTTTAAGTGGGCGAACTTGCACAATTGGTGGCTGACTAAATACTTTTTTCCCCCACTGTATGTGCACCTGTGTAATGATTATGCTGTTTAATCAGCTTCTTGAAATACCACACCTGTCAGGTGGATGGATTATCTTGGCAAAGGATAAATGCTCTCTAACAAGGATGTACATTTTGGAGAAATACGTTTTTTGTGCGCATGGAACATTTCTGGGATATTTAATTTCAGCTCATGAAACATGGGACGAACACTTTACATGTTGTGTTTATATTTATATTCAGTGTACATATGTAATATATGACACCCATATGTTTCTTATATGTCGTAATGTGTGTTATGAAGAACCTTCACACTTTTTATTGAGATTTCAAGCAAAATGAGTTAGTTTTGGCCTTTGAAGGTGCTATTTCAAATGTTGATGTTTCGGGATATAATAAAATGACATGTCGGCGGCAGGTAGCTTAGTGGTTAAGAGCGTAGTGCCAGTAACCGAAAGGTCGCTGGTTCTAATCCCCGAGCCGACTAGGTGAAAAATCAGCCGATGTGCCCTTGAGCAAAGCACTTAACCCTAATTGCTCCTGTAAGTCGCTCTGGATAAGAGCACCTGCTAAATGACAAAAAAATAAATAAATAAAAAATAAATAAATGTTGAACTAGAGCCTGTTTTCCACATGTCAGAAACTGGTTCTTTCTTCTCTTTGAATTGTGATTAAGCACTTTACTATGCATTGCGGTTATGTGCATCCTAACCACAAGTCAATCAGTCCATAATGACATGAACCAAACAAAAGAACAATGATGTATCAAAGTCTTGATATACTGTAAGTGTTGAGTAACACTGCAGAAGTGAAATCTAAGCAAGCCTACAAGTAATTTATCTAATTAAAAAATATTTTTCACTATATTTTACCGTAGTCGCCTTATTAACGTAAAATATCTTGAAAATTATCTTCAAATAAGATCAATTACTTGTATTAAGGCTTTTTTAGGTTAAAATAAGCAAAATGATCAGCCAATGACCGTTAGATAATGTAGCTTGGTAAGAAAAAAAAAAGAAGAAAAACACTAATTTTAAGTTAATTATCACTCAACATAACATATATTTAGGCTTGATTAGATTTCACTTTTTTGCAGTGTAGTTTTCAACTAGACTGGACATTTTATTATAGATAAATGCTTTGTGTGCTAAATTAGCCCATGTGTTGACCAATCAAATATTCTTCAGGCAAGTGCTCTTTTGTAACTCAGTTGGAAGAGCATGGCGTTTGCAACGCCAGGGTTGTGGGTTCGATTCCCACGGGCGGCCAGTATGAAAATATATGCACTCACTAACTGTAAGTCGCTCTGGATAAGAGTGTCTGCTAAATGACTAAAATGTAAAATGTAGAATAATTCTATCAGATTTGGCGTCAGTTGACTAATCACCTAAGAAATTAGCTTTGTACATCAGCAATAATTTTTTGCACCAACAAACAACAATGTCAACTTCACTATATGGCAATATCCTTAAATTCTTGTCAAATACTGTATGTTGCTTACCTGGGAATTCCTCCAAGAAAAAGTTTGACAACAGCTGTCTTCAAAGTAGCCTGGAATGTTAGACACCAGTTTGGTAGAGGAGTGAGTTATGCAGTCTGTGTTTAGTGACCCTCCATGGTAAACCAAGCCGCTCTAGATCTGTGTTATGAGTGATGGAGGAGAGTTGGGTCTGTGTTAGAGGGGTGACACCGTAGCGGCCTCTGCTCTCTGCTATGGTCCACCCAGCCATACCCATCTCGATTAGAGTTTAACTCTCCCCACTCCTCTCTTCCTGAGAGCCTGGCTATACAGGGGAGGAATGGTGTGCTCTGGCCTCTCTCTCCTCCATCCCCTCTATTCTCTCCCTCCCTCCCTCCCTCACCTCTCCTTCTCTTCTACTCAGTCTTTCTCGCTCTGTCTCTCTTTTTCTGTGATTCTTTCTATCCTGTTGGCATATCTTGTTGGCTTTTACATTGCATTTCATTAATATGAATGAGGATAAAAGGATAATCGTGTTTTGCATATTTTCAGATATATTTGAACATGTTAGTATCAGTTAGATACACTACATGGCCAAAAGTATATAGACATCCCAACAAGTTAGTGGATTCGGCTATTTCAGCCACACCCGTTGCTGACAGGTGTATAAAATCAAGCACAGAGCCATGCAGTCTCCTTAGACAAACATTGGCAGTAGAATGGCCCGTACTGAAGAGCAAAGTGACTTTCAACTTGGCACCGTCATAGTATACCACCTTTCCAAGTCAGTTCGTCAAATTTCTGCCCTGCTAGAGCTGCCCCGGTCAACTGTAAGTGATGTTGTTGTGAAGTGGAAATGTCTAGGAACAACACTGGCTCAGCCGCGAAGTGGTAGTGTAAAAATCGTCTGTCCTCGGTTGCAACATTCACCACCGAGTTCCAAACTACCTCTGGAAGCAACGTCAGCACAAGAACTGTTCGTCTGGAGCTTCATGAAATGGGTTTCCATGGCCGAGCAGCTGCACACAAGCCTACGATCACCATGCGCAATGCCAAGCGTCGGCTGGAGGGGTGTAAAGCTCGCCTTCATTGAACTCAGGAGCAGTGGAAATACGTTCTCTGAAGTGATGAATCACGCTTCATCATCTGGCAGTCCAACGGACGAATCTGGGTTTGGTGGATGCCTGGAGAACGCTACCTGCCCCAATGCATACAGTGAGGGAAGAAAGTATTTGATCCCTTGCTGATTTTGTACGTTTGCCCACTGACAAAGACATGATCAGTCTATAATTTTAATGGTAGGTTTATTTGAACAGTGAGAGACAGAATAACAAGAAAAAAATCCAGACAAACGCATGTCAAAAATGTTATAAATTGATTTGCATTTTAATGAGGGAAATAAGTATTTGACCCCTCTGCAAAACATGACTTAGTACTTGGTGGCAAAACCCTTGCTGGCAATCACAGAGGTCAGACGTTTCTTGTAGTTGGCCACCAGGTTTGCACACATCTCAGGAGGGATTTTGTTCCACTCCTCTTTGCAGATCTTCTCCAAGTCATTAAGGTTTTGAGGCTGACGTTTGGCAACTCAAACCTTCAGCTCCCTCCACAGATTTTCTATGGGATTAAGGTCTGGAGACTGGCTAGGCCACTCCAGGACCTTAATGTGCTTCTTCTTGAGTCACTCCTTTGTTGCCTTGGCCGTGTGTTTTGGGTCATTGTCATGCTGGAATACCCATCCACGACCCATTTTCAATGCCCTGGCTGAGGGAAGGAGGTTCTCACCCAAGATTTGACGGTACATGGCCCCGTCCATCGTCCCTTTGATGCGGTGAAGTTGTCCTGTCAGAAAAACACCCCCAAAGCATAATGTTTCCACCTCCATGTTTGACGGTGGGGATGGTGTTCTTGGGGTCATAGGCAGCATTCCTCCTCCTCCAAATACGGCGAGTTAAGTTGATGCCAAAGAGCTCGATTTTGGTCTCATCTGACCACAACACTTTCACCCAGTTCTCCTCTGAATCATTCAGATGTTCATTGGCAAACTTCAGACGGCCCTGTATATGTGCTTTCTTGAGCAGGGGGACCTTGCGGGCGCTGCAGGATTTCAGTCCTTCACGGCGTAATGTGTTACCAATTGTTTTCTTGGTGACTATGGTCCCAGCTGCCTTGATATCATTGACAAGATCCTCCCGTGTAGTTCTGGGCTGATTCCTCACCATTCTCATGATCATTGCAACTCCACGAGGTGAGATCGCCCCAGGCCGAGGGAGATTGACAGTTCTTTTGTGTTTCTTCCATTTGCGAATAATCACACCAACTGTTGTTACCTTCTCACCAAGCTGCTTGGCGATGGTCTTGTAGCCCATTCCAGCCTTGTGTAGGTCTACAATCTTGTCCCTGACATCCTTGGAGAGCTCTTTGGTCTTGGCCATGGTGGAGAGTTTGGAATCTGATTGATTGATTGCTTCTGTGGACAGGTATCTTTTATACAGGTAACAAGCTGAGATTTGGAGCACTCCCTTTAAGAGTGTGCTCCTAATCTCAGCTCATTACCTGTATAAAGGACACCTGGGAGCCAGAAATCTTTCTGATTGAGAGGGGGTCAAATACTTATTTCCCTCATTAAAATGCAAATCAATTTATAACATTTTTGTTATGCGTTTTTCTGGATTTTTTTGTTGTTATTTTGTCTCTCACAGTTCAAATAAACCTACCTTTAAAATTATAGACTGATCATTTCTTTGTCAGTGGACAAACATACAAAATCAGCAGGGGATCAAATACTTTTTTCCCTCACTGTATATATATATATTTTGTTGCTCAGACAACTTGGGGGTCCAATAAAATCAACCGTGGGTCAAATTCATCCCGCGGGTCGCCAGTTGGGGATCACTGGTTTATGTGCACTCCGTGGTGGGTGATGGTCTGATCATGCATTTCACATCTCAATTATTAAGATGCCAATGATATTTACTTGCTGTTTCACAATGAGCCAGCCAATCATTCTAATGATCTAAAAAAAATTTACGGAGTGGAGGAGCAGAGGAACTTTTCTCCATTCGCCAGCGTTGAAAATAACCCAGCAGTGTGATGCATGACATGTAGATTATTTAATTACTAAATTAGGTAATTAATTCAGTGATTCAGTGAGACAAATGAAGAGTTTAGCCAATCACATACTTACAGGGGGTCTCCTAAATCATCATGAACCATGCCGTTCATCAACGATGCCTCTCTCACCTTGTCCAGCTGGGTACGATCTCTCTCTCTCTCTCTCTCTCTCTCTCTCTCTCTCTCTCTCTCTCTCTCTCTCTCTCTCTCTCTCTCTCTCTCTCTCTCTCTCTCTCTCTCTCTCTCTCTCGTAATCCGCCACAAATCAAGTGGTCAACAGCTCAGTGGACAGGAAGTTCAAAGTTCACTGAACATAGTTGTTATCACAACTTCTACTGAATCTTTTTGTCTTGTAATCTTTTCCTTGTGAATTTAATAAGAGCTAATTTTTCTGTAAGCCTGTGTGGGCCATGCCAGTTTATTTATTTTCCTTTATAGAGTTTTGAGGCATACCCAGCTTTCGTGAGGGATAATCTAATCTCTGACTGGACTGTATTTGTCTCAGTAATTGATCTTCCTCAGATGTTTCCACTTGGCTTCGACACTCATTTATTAACGATTAACCCTTTCACGGGTCACTGCTCTTTGTGACATTCTGTCTTCATGGTGGGATTATTTATCTGAAATACACCTGACCCTTCTGGGACACCGTAACTTCCTTTCTTTCTTAGTGTCAATGGAGAAAGCAAATTAGAGAAGCGCAGAGTCACTGAGAAATGTCTCCATATCAATTTAAAAAGAGTTAGGCCTAAGACCATTGGTTATCTATCTACCTCATTGATACAATGCTAATAGGTGTCTACTGTCTAGACAGTGAATATCCATTGTGATGCCCTCGGAACGTGTGTAGGACTATAAATGAATCAATTGTGTCCGTCCCTCCATTTATTTTACACTTTGTTTGTTCTCGCCCAATTCAAATAACGCGGTGGATCAAGTCCGTCCTTCAGGAGTGGGCCGATGGAAATTGGTCCTAACTAAGACCTGCTGCAGACAGACTCACTCCCTGGCTGGGATGGAGCAGGGCCAAGAATCCCTGGGTGGTCTGGGCAGCTGGGGAGATGTTTGGAGCTCTGAGAACAAAAGATCCACAGCTCATCCATGCTCCGTCATCCCTCTCTCTTTCCCTCTCTTCCTCCTCTGCAGGGGCTGTAAATCTCTCTACAGTCAGACCAGACCAGGGGGGAAGGATAGGACAGGATACTATACACACTGACTGCCCTGTGTGTGTGCAGCCCTGGCAGCCGGACTGTAGGGGAGCAGGTGAACGCACTCATGGCGGTTAAGTCAGCCAAGTTCACTTCAATAGCGGGAGCTTTATTGGAACGGGATGATGAATCATCAACGCATCATCATGATTTAACCTCCCATTGTTTTATAGAGACATGGTGAAGAAGACAGCAGATGTCTCTGGAAGGAACACATAGATATACATCACACTATTACTGTCAAACAATGCACCCCTAACAAACATGGGACGTGACATTCCCTACTAACACAGTGTGTGTGTGTGTGTGTGTGTGTGTGTGTGTGTGTGTGTGTGTGTGTGTGTGTGTGTGTGAAAGAGGGCACAGCAAAGCACGAATGTCTTTCATTTCCCGGCTGTGTGTGCCAACCCTCGCCCTCCACACCCTCTGCCCCACTCTCCCTGCCTGGGGTAGCTGAAGGCGTGCCAGCAGGTGGTGCCGTGGCATCCCCAGTCCCTCATCACTCCCAGATGAAGGTAGCAAAGGGATTTGGCAGATCCACATTTTAAATATCACTAACCTGCTGAGAGGCCCCCTCTGGGCGGCTCATCCAGATAGCTGATAGAAAGGAGGCCTTTCAGGGGCACAGGGTTATCATCTCACTCTCTCTTGCTCTCACCCTCACCCTCTGGGTCAGGTGGGAATAATTTGAAAGCTTGTTCTTTTGCCTACATGACTAGCTAAATTATCAAATACAATCTTACAGTGTTAGGCAATTCAGAGAAGCAGATCGCAATTTTGGTGCGCACACTGTAGAACGGAGTCTTAAGTACATTCAGATGCGTGGTCCGTGGCAAATTTCTTCACAATATAACAAACATAGGCTCATTCTGTTCAGGACAACCCAGGGCCATATCATCTTGTAACTGTAAATCAAACATAGGGATCATCAACGTTGACACTGTATATTACATGAGTTTTATTAAATGGAAATGTGAAGTGCACATTTGGACTCACTGGTGTTTGGCTTGCTTGTATGACATCAAAGTGATATTTATTCCTCAATGTCTCATCTTTGAAAATACACTGAGTCCTCGTAATTTACAGCATTTCCTTCACTCAGACAACAAAATAATTGCTAAAGTGCCCAATTACCAGGAGGGATGGGGGCAACTTCTTGTCGCGTGCGGTGCTCAAGTTCAGAACGGCTGTCAGTCAAAACCCATACAGAACTGTGAAGAGGAGACACTGAGCTCTGATGTCATATATAGCATGTTACTATACAGCCACTGCGTTCCAATTTAGGCACTTATCAGTCCAAATTGTAACTTTCAACCCGTATACGGGTACGAGTGTAAGGGCTACCTCTCCTGTGGATTCTTTCATGGAAAAGGCAGAATAATATCAAAGTAAATCTATGTGAGTGGGGTGATACGTGCCAGTGTTGTGTTCGAGACCACCTAAAGCGAGACCGATTCAAGACCAAGACCGGAGGAAATCGAGTCCTAATCAAGACCAACACCCGAGGGGGGGCAAGACCGAGTCAAGACTGGGAGGGGGACAAGGGGTCCGAGACCGAGTCAAGACCGAGACCTGAAAAATGCGAGTCCAATGCAAGACCATGATTGTAATTTTGTCAAATCACCACCATAATAAGAGTTCAAAATATCCAGTATTTCTGTATTCCTATTTCAGGACAACATATGGATTCTTTAGACATTCAGAATAGTGAAAAAATGCATGCTGAGGGAAAATAGAGCCACTCTACAAATTATTACTAACCCAAACACAGAGGGGAACAATGGGCCTTCAGAGAAGGGCTAAGGATTTTAATAATTATAATAATTATAATTATAATGATCATTATTTTATTATTTTCAATGATGTTCTGATTTAATCTCTTCAGTTTTTGTTGGAAAGGGATAAGATAAATCTGGCTAGCTTAGTCAGTCATTGGCTAGGCAATCAGAAGCTGTATTAGGGTGTCACGATCGTCATGGAGAGACCAAGGCGCAGCGTTGCGGGTGAACATATTATATTTATTAAATGATCACACGATCAAAACAACAAACGAAAAACGTGACGTCTATGGTAAACACACACCAACACGAACAAGAAACCACAAACACAACGTGAAAGACAGACAGTTAAATATGGCTCCCAATCAGAGACACCCAGCTGACACTCGTTGCCTCTTATTGGGAGTCACTCAGACCAACATAGAAAAATCAAACCTAGAATTACACACCCTGGCTCAACATAACATTGTCCCCAGAGCCAGGGCGTGACAGTACCCCCCCCCTAAAGGCGCGGACTCCGACCGCGCCAACTAAATCCCACAGGGGAGGGACCGGGTGGGCACTCCGCCTAGGCGGCGGATCCGGCTCCGGACATGACCCAGGCACGGGTTGTGCAGGACTGACGACGCGCACCCCTGGCTTGGTGCGTGGAGGAGGAACGGGCCTTACCAGGCTGACGACGCACACCGTAGGCTTGGTGCGTGGAGCAGGGACAGGCCGGACTGGGCTGACGAAGCACACCACTGACTTGGTGCAGGGAGCAGGAACGGGCCGAGCCGGGCTGACGAAGCGCACCACTGCCTTGGTGCGGGGAGCAGGAATGGACCGGACCGGTCTGACGAAGCGCACCCCTGACTTGATGCGGGGAGCAGGAATGGGCCGGACCGGGCTGACGACGCGCACCACTGACTTGGTGCGGGGAGCAGGAATGGACCGGACCGGGCTGACGAAGCGCAACCCTGTCTTGGTGCGGGGAGCAGGAATGGGCCGGACCGGGCTGACGACGCGCACCACTGACTTGGTGCGGGGAGCAGGAATGGGCCAGACCGGGCTGACGACGCGCACCACTGACTTGGGGCGGGGAGCAGGAACGGGCCACGCCGGGCTGACGAAACGCACCACTGACTTGGTGGGAGTGGCAGGAACAGGCCGGACCGTACTGGGAACACACACCACTGGCCCTACTTGAGGATCAGGAACAGGCCGGACCAGACTGGCAACACACGCCAGTACCTCTCGCCGTGCCTCTACAACCTCCTTTCCCCTGGTGACCAGTGACTCCCGTAACCTGGCGGCCTCCTCTGCCAACCCGCTGGACCGCTCTATCGCGGCCTCCTGCTGCCCCGACGTCGAGAGCCCCCCCCTCAAAAATTTCTGGGGGTCTCTCCTCCCCGTAGGCCAGGCCTCCATCGTTCTCGCCCAACTCTCGCTCCTCTGTCTCCAACTCTCGCCATTCAGCTCCTCAATGGGCTTGACCCAGTCGAAGCTCCTCCTCAACTGGTCCCAAGTCCACCCTCTCTGCTCCTCACTAGGCTTGACCCAGTCGAGGCTGCCACGGAGATCTGCCAGCGATGGCTCCTGGACACGCTGCTTGGTCTGGTTTAGGTGGTTTCTTCTGTCACGATCGTCATGGAGAGACCAAGGCGCAGCGTTGCGGGTGAACATATTATATTTATTAAATGATCACACGATCAAAACAACAAACGAAAAACGTGACGTCTATGGTAAACACACACCAACACGAACAAGAAACCACAAACACAACGTGAAAGACAGACAGTTAAATATGGCTCCCAATCAGAGACACCCAGCTGACACTCGTTGCCTCTTATTGGGAGTCACTCAGACCAACATAGAAAAATCTAACCTAGAATTACACACCCTGGCTCAACATAACATTGTCCCCAGAGCCAGGGCGTGACATAGGGCAACATTTTGGAGTGACAGTGGAATCAATCAATCACATTTTGACTTAATGAGTGGGACCGTTTTTACAAAAACGTATGGAAACTTCTGAAGGCCAACAGGTCACTGCGCAATAGTGAGCAGTAGTTTTCCCATGGTCTAGCTAGCTAGCTTTTGTTGTTGGCTAGTTTGCAGCGGCTGCAGCAGGTGTTATCAAAGAGGATGTTGTTGCTAATTTGTTAGCTTCTCCCTTTTCAAGAATAACTTTCAACAAGAAGTTAAGTTTCAAATGATCATTATCTGGTGAGTGGAACTGTGTTTTTTATTGCAGAGTGCTTGCTGTTGTTAGCCATCTCTTTGAAAATAACTTATGTGTGTGAAACATTGTTGCATTTATAGTTGAACTGACAGCATTTTAGCAACATGAAATCCTATTCACCCAGGCCCATCCATGTGTACGCCCCTGATGCAAACAGTGCATGATGACAATTGCGTATCACAAATAGCCTACAAACCAATACTTCGGACTAAACTTTTTCAATACCTTATTTGCATACCCATTGTTGCCTTAGTTAGCATTTACTGGTAGATATCATAAGTTGAAACGTCTTTTCTACCCTACCGGCTACCGATGTCATTCTTCTTTGAGCTACTCCATGCCGGTAACGTTAGCTATCTAAATCTTTGGACTGGAGAACACTCACTTGTTGCTAGTAATTGAATTTTACTCACCATGCAGGGCCGCATGACAAGCTCATATTCCATTGAATAGCTAGCTAACCGTAGCTACATTAGGTTCCGGCGAGATCGATCGAAATGTCTTAGTTTGGGGGGAAATCCCAAGCAGATGAGATGACAAGTCTCCTGTTCACACAAAGTTACCCATCTGTAAAATAGTAAATAATGGCTATTTCTCAGAAAGTTTTAAACTGTCAAGAGGAGTGAAACAAGGTTGTCCACTATCGGCATATCTATTTATTGTGGCCATTGAGATGTTAGCTATTAAAATCAGATCCAACAATAATATCAGAGGATTAGAAATACAGGGCTTAAAAACAAAGGTGTCATTGTACGCTGATGATTCATGTTTTCTTTTAAATCCACAACTAGAATCCCTCCACAGCATCATAGAGGATCTAGATACATTTTCTAACCTCTCTGGATTAAAACCAAATTATGACAAATGTACTATATTACGTATTGGATCACTAAAAAATACAATTTTTACATTACAATGTAGTTTACCAATAAAATGGTCTGATGGTGATGTGGATATACTCGGAATACATATCCCAAAGGAAATAAATGATCGCACTGGTCACGATCGTTAGACGGAGTAGACCAAGGCGCAGCGTGATGAGCAAACATATTTATTTAAAGAGAATAAACACTCGAACAAAATAACAAACGATACGTGCAGTCCTACGGTTAACACAACCAACACGGAACAAACCAAACGGAACAAGATCCCACCATACCAGGACCAAGCAGCGTGTCCAGGAGCAGGCGGCCTGGACATGGGAGGAAGCGCCGGGAAAGGAGCTGGAGAGGTTGGCGATGTCGTGGTCTTGGGAGGACATGCTCGGGGGCAAAGGGCCATGGGCTAAGATTAACGCCCTGGCGAGAGAGGAGCAACGGCGTCAACAGTGTCGTCGTCGGACGGACGAGAGGCAACCCCAGAATTTTTTTAGGGGGGGGGCACACGGCATGGGCGACTGGGCAGCAGGAGGCTGCCACAGGGCGAAATGGGAGACGAGGAGAGAAGGCCACCGGGTTACGGGAGCCATTGGTGAGAAGAGGGAAGGAAGTTGTAGAGGCACGGCGAGAGGTACTGAGGTGTATTGCCAGTCCGGTCCGGCCCGTTCCTGATCCCCGTTTAAGGCCAGTGGTGTGTGTTCCCAGTACGGTCCGGCCTGTTCCTGTTCCTCGCACCAAGCCTACGGTTCGCGTCGCCAGCCCGGCCCGGCCTGTTCCTGCTCCTCGCACAAAGCCTACGGTGCGCGTTGCCAGCCCGGCCCGGCCTGTTCCTGCTCCTCGCACCAAGCCTACGGTGCGAGTCGTCAGCCCGGTAAGGCCCGTTCCTGCCACTCGCACCAAGCCTACGGTGCGCGTCGCCAGCCCGGCCCGGCCTGTTCCTGCTCCTCGCACCAAGCCTACGGTGCGCGTCGCCAGCCCGGCCCGGCCTGTTCCTGCCACTCGCACCAAGCCTACGGTGCGCGTCGCCAGCCCGGCCCGGCCTGTTCCTGCTCCACGCACCAAGCCTACGATGTGCGTCGCCAGCCCGGCCCGGCCTGTTCCTGCCACTCGCACCAAGCCTACGGTGTGCGTCGCCAGCCCGGTCTGGCCCGTTGCTGCTCCACGCACCAAGCCAGGGGTGCGCATCGTCAGCCCGGTCCGGCCCGTTGCTGCTCCACGCACCAAGCCAGGGGTGCGCATCGTCAGCCCGGTCCGGCCTGTTCCTGCTCCACGCACCAAGCCAGGGGTGCGAGTCGTCAGCCCGGTCCGGCCCGTTCCTGCTCTACGCACCAAGCCAGGGGTGCGCATCGTCAGCCCGGTCCGGCCCGTTCATGCTCCACGCACCAGGCCAGGGGTGCGCGTCGTCAGTCCGGTACAACCCGTGCCTCGGTCACCGGTGCCTGGTCAGGTACCGGTCAGCTGCTCCACACCGGAGCTTAAGCAATCCGCTCCTACGATGTCCAGTCCAGCTCCAGCCAGCGGGGCCAGACCGGACCAGGGGCGCGACGGGGGGATTATTGGAGGGTGGTGGGCGAGCCCGGAGCCGGAACCGCCTCCGAGGAGGAATGCCCACCCAGCCCTCCCCTGTTTGGTCTAAGTTGAGGCGCGGTCGCAGTCCGCGCCTTTAGGGGGGGGTACTGTCACACCCTGGCTCTGGGACTCTATATGTTGAGCCAGGGTGTGTTTATTCTATGCATTGTATTTCTGTGTTGGCCAGAGTGGTTCCCAATCAGAGGCAACGAGTGTCAGCTGTTGCTGGTTGTCTCTGATTGGGAGCCATATTTATAGAGGCTGTTTTCCCACAATAGTTGTGGGATCTTGTTCCAGTTGGTTTGTTCCGTTTGGTTTGTTCCGTGTTGGTTGTTAACCTAGGACGTCACGTCATCGTTTGTTGTTTTGTTTATCGTGTATTCATTAAATAAAGAAAGATGTTCGTTCATCACGCTGCGCCTTGGTCTACTCCGTCTAACGATCGTGACAGCACTTCAATAAATGATAATAGAAAGTTAGCAAAAATAGATAAGATCTTGCTACCATGGAAAGGTAAATACCTGTCAATTTGTGGAAAAATCACCCTGATTAACTCTTTAGTATTATCCCAGTTTACCTATTTGCTTATGGTCTTGCCTACGCCTAGCGAACAGTTTTTTTAATTATATGAGAATAAAATATTCCATTTTATTTGGAACGGCAAGCCAGACAAAATTAAACGGGCCTATTTATATAATGAATATGAATTCAGAGGACAGAAATGATTACATATTAAAGCATTAGACCTATCACTAAAAGCTTTAGTCATACAAAAGTTATACTTAAATCCGAACTGGTTCTCTAGCAAATTAGTAAGATTGTCTCACCCAATGTTCAAGAATGGCCTTTTTCCCTTTATTCAGATTACAACCACTCACTTTCAGTTATTTGAAAAGGAAATCATCTCCCAATTATCACTATTTCTAAAACAAGCCATAAAAAGTTGGTTGCAATTTCAATTTAATCCTCCAGAAACGACAGAACAAATAATGCAACAAATATTGTGGTTAAACTCAAATATACGAATTGACAAAAAAACTTTTTTTGGACAAAATGTTTAAAAAAAAGGTATAATGATAAATGATATCATCGGTAGAACTGGTGGAGTTATGTCGCACATGCAGCTAACAAAAACACATGGAAATGTCTGCTCTCCCCAAAATTACAACCAAATAATTGCAGCCTTACCGCAAAAATGGAAGAGGAAAGTGGAAGGGGGAGAAAGTAAGGAACTTGTCTGTCGGCCTAGCATTAAAGAACATAATTGGTTAAGGAAAACTGTGATAAATAAAAAAGTATATCAGTTTCATTTAAGGACCAAAGGATTGACAGCCGTCCCATATAGATTGCAAAATAGTTGGGAAGAGATTTTTGACGTACCGATCCCATGGCATAGTGTTTATGAACTGATATGCAAAACGACACCGGATTCAAAAATTAGAATCTTTCAATTTAAATTATTATATAAAATTCTTGCTACCAATAGAATGTTATTGATATGGGGGATACAATCTTCTCAGCTCTGCAGATTTTGCTGCGAAGAGACAGAATCATTAGATCATTTGTTTTGGTACTGTCCATTTGTAGCTTGTTTTTGGACACAGGTCCAGGAATGGCTAAAGGATTGCAATATTTACCTGGAGCTAACCTTGCAGATAGCATTACTGGGTGATCTGAAAAGTCATAGTCAATCGATCAATAATATAATAATACTTTTAGCAAAAATGTTTATTTTTAATTCACAATCTGTAGAAACAATGATAATAGAAAGGTTCATCACAGTACAGTTGAAATATATATGGCAAATAGAAATCCTATGTGGATGGTGTTAAGAGATAGATGCGAGGTGTTGAATGGAGCTGAAGGATGGGACTAATAACAACTAACAACAAAATAATAACAAGATAACTAATAATGTAAGCATACTGTGTCCATAATAAGTATGTAGGTTGTATGTTGGGAGCTTTTGGGAAAGTATGGAAAGATATGTTATATAGAAGCAAACCGGATGGACATCATGAAAATGATCGGAGAGGTTGAGAATAGAAGAAGTTCAGGAGAAAAAAACAAACAAAATATAATTATTGTAAAATTGACTGTGTCCATAAAATGTAGATAGTAAGTATAAGCTGGAAGTAGAGGCCTAAGCATTGTTGTTCACTAGTTTTAAAGGGTGGCGGGGTTGGAAAGTAATAAAGGGGAATATATACAGTGGGGAAAAAAAGTATTTAGTCAGCCACCAATTGTGCAAGTTCTCCCACTTAAAAAGATGAGAGAGGCCTGTAATTTTCATCATAGGTACACGTCAACTATGACAGACAAAATGAGCATTTTTTTTCCAGAAAATCACATTGTAGGATTTGTAATTAATTAATTTGCAAATTATGGTGGAAAATAAGTATTTGGTCAATAACAAAAGTTTCTCAATACTTTGTTATATACCCTTTGTTGGCAATGACACAGGTCAAACGTTTTCTGTAAGTCTTCACAAGGTTTTCACACACTTTTGCTGGTATTTTGGCCATTCCTCCATGCAGATCTCCTCTAGAGCAGTGATGTTTTGGGGCTGTCGCTGGGCAACAGGATGTTTCCACCCTCATGCTTCACAGTAGGTATGGTGTTCTTTGGATGCAACTCAGCATTCTTTGTCCTCCAAACACGACGAGTTGAGTTTTTACCAAAAAGTTATATTTTGGGTTCATCTGACCATATGATATTCTGCCAATCATCTTCTGGATCATCCAAATGCACTCTAGCAAACTTCAGACGGGCCTGGACATGTACTGGCTTAAGCAGGGGGACATGTCTTGCACTGCAGGATTTGAGTCCCTGGCGGCGTAGTGTGTTACTGATGGTAGGCTTTGTTACTTTGGTCCCAGCTCTCTGCAGGTCATTCACTAGGTCCCCCCGTGTGGTTCTGGGATTTTTGCTCACCGTTCTTGTGATCATTTTGACCCCACGGGGTGAGATCTTGCGTGGAGCCCCAGATCGAGGGAGATTATCAGTGGTCTTGTATGTCTTCCATTTCCTAATAATTGCTCCCACAGTTGATTTCTTCAAACCAAGCTGCTTACCTATTGCAGATTCAGTCTTCCCAGCCTGGTGCAGGTCTACATTCTTTTTTTCTGGTGTCCTTTGACAGCTCTTTGGTCTTGGCCATAGTGGAGTTTGCAGTGTGACTGTTTGAGGTTGTGGACAGGTGTCTTTTATACTGATAACAAGTTCAAACAGGTGCCATTAATACAGGTAACGAGTGGAGGACAGAGGAGCCTCTTAAAGAAGAAGTTACAGGTGTCACGGTTTCGGCCGAGGCTGCTCCTCCTCCTTGTTCGGGCAGGCTTCGGCGGTCGTCGTCCCCGGAGTACTAGCTGCCACCGTTCGATGTTTCATGTTTGTTTGGTTTTGTCTGTTTGTACACCTGTCCCTTGTTAGTGTTTGATTTTGTTTCCTATTTAGTTATCGTGTGTTGGGGCAGGTGTTATGTGTGATTGTTATGTCAGCTGTTGCTGTTGATGGTTTTTCTCTCTCGTGTTGTTTGTGTCGAGAGTCCGCACTGCGTGCGCCTTTTCTTGTTTTACGCACTGTTGTGTGTGTGCGTAATTTGTTCATGCCTCCCGGTTGGGTTGGCTATTCACCTGTTTGGAGTTACTATTTTGGATTACTAAAGTCTGTTGACGAACACCCTTGATCCTGCGCTTGATTCCCTGCACCACATCCACACTCAGCGTTCTGACAACAGGTCTGTGAGAGCCAGAAATCTTGCTTGTTTGTAGGTGACCAAATACTTATTTTCCACCATAATTTGCAAATAAATTCATTAAAAATCCTACAATGTGATTTTCTGGATTTCTTTTCCTCAATTTGTGTGTCATAGTTGACGTGTACCTATGATGAAAATTACAGGCCTCTCTCATCTTTTTAAGTGGGAGAACTTGCACAATTGGTGGCTGACTAAATACTTTTTTTCCCCACTGTATATAAAAAACATGGGGGATTGGAAGTGATGCAGACAATTACATTGATGGAAGTCTCTGGCAGGATATAGGCTTGCTTCCAATAAGTGTTTCTCTCTCAATCCTCTCAATTTCTTCAAAAAGCGACCATCATCCCTCTGACTCCAACCTTTGGTCATCCAGACCTGTTCCTGGAGGTATGTGGTGTTGCGAGCACACACCTCGCCTGGCCGTCCATAGATCTGGAAACCATTTAACCTAAACTTCTCCTCTTTTTTGGTCCCATACCTACCATGTTGTAACAGCGTGAACCCCTACACATCCACAAATACTTTCGATTTTCCTAATGGTTGTCAATTTCATCTTCAGGCTGAGAGACAATGGATGGGAAAGAGACAACGTGTCCAAGAGGCCATTTATAGTTGTATGCCAAATGCAAGGCATGGGATATTCAAAGAAATACTCTTCATGGGCGAATTCTGAGTAGACCAGGTGTGCGTTCAGTACAACTGAATAGTGTAGAGAGTTTAATTCAACGGACACGGTACTGTACTGAATGACCACAGGGCAATTGTGTATGGTGTGCTGAACACGTTTCGCGATTTCTAATTACCACACCCATATTAATCAGGCCACACATCGCCACACCCACCAAACGGGAACAAGCGTACCTCAAAAGCCTTTTTTTGGAAATGTGTCTCCGTTACTGCATGGCCAAGTCTGTTTCACAAGTTTGGACAGCACAGAAGTACACAAAGTAGAGTATAGGTCAGTACAATACAGTTATGTTCAGTAGAGTTTAGTTCAGTAGCACACACTTAAGTAGAGCACAGTATAATTTACTGTATTCTACTGTACTGTAGTTCACTGTACTGTACTAAACCATACTGTACTGTAGCCTACAGTACTGAACTCTACTGTACTGTACATAATTGTACTGTACTGTACTGCACTGTACTGTGCCAAACTATACTGTACTGTGCTCTACTGTGCTGTTCTGTGTGGCAAACTTGTGATTATGACTTGTGATTTTCTGTGATTATACAACGGGGTGGTTTGGAATTCCCATTGAGCCTCTCCTGCCCATGATATATGAGACAACATGCACATGGCCACATTCATATAAAGTGGCATCGTTTACCTACGTATGTTAATAGAATAAACATAAATAGAATCATTGTCATATTGTCATTATTAATCACTCACGCTCTCTCTCTCTCTCTCTCTCTCAGCTACTTCACTAACTGCACACTGAATGGAAATGTGCAATTCAATGTCTATCATAAATAAATAGCTGTCGATGCTGTGACCATCTGAAAAAATGTGTCATTGTGGTTTCTATTCTGATCTGCTGAATCAATGTCTTTGCTACAATGTTTCAGCGCTGTTTTCAGATCCATGGACAGCGCCCCTATACAATGGTTCGATCTGGCATTCAGTTTTCCTATGCATAGACCAGACTCGCGCTGTTTCCAGAACCATGGACAGTGTCCCTAGAAACCAAGGTTCTGGAACTATCAACCAGCGCTTGGGTCGTTTTGCTTTACATGGCAGTCAATACGAATAGAACTAACGCCCAGAGAACACTTAAAATGTCACTTGATAACCAGTGTTAGTGAATGTAGCATCACGTTCTGTTGAAAAATTGATGGTTTGGGAAATAATCTTGATTTTTAATGCTGGTAACCTGTTGTATTAAAGCAATAATACACTCAAGGCCATGTGTTATGACATTTTTATCATGGCTGTGGTGGTCTCTGCTTCGTCTCATGGCTATGACCACTTCACAGCCATGATAAAAATGTCATAACACATGACCTCATGTATAATTGCTTAATTGTTTGTAATTGGTCCGGTCCAGACCAACCAGAATATGGTCATAATGACCCATCATGTCATTCTGTTACAGTTAATCTGTTACCAGGTGTTAATCCTTCAGTGATCATTCCATCATCTACTGTGTTTGTAAAATTAAACTACCTAAAGCACTACCCAAATTGATTCATTGAAGACAATGTAAAAATATCAATATTTACTATTTCATTGATGACTTTATCTATAAACTGGCAAAGATTCCAACTGATCCCAACAGTCCAAAATGCATGGGATTACTTTCTTACTGAATTCACAAAGGTATGTGATCAATATGCACCGTGGAGAGAGGGATAAAGCCTGGGCTATGTATCGTAGAACCAATAAGATCCATCTAATTGGGAGTCCTATAGAAAATTAAGAAATGCTAGTAAAAACTAAAGCTAAAATTCAAAAGCCTCCTTCTATATGGACAATTTTACGAAGAGTTAGACAAATCCACAGCAGTTCTGGAAATACACAAATAATCAACCTTTTAATAATCAAACCTTTTAAGCAAATAATACTCAATAACTATGTAATTCAAATGCCAGCAGATATAGCTGATGTTTTTAATCAGCATTTCTCATCTATTACCTCAACCTGGAATTAAAGTATAGTTTGTATCATTTGATTTACACAACATGCCTACCACTTTGAAGATGCAAAATATTTTTTATTGTGAAACAAAGAAGAAATAAGACAAATAAACAGAAAACTTGAGCGTGCATAACTATTCACCCCAGACATAGCGTTTTCCTTGATGGCCAAAAAGCTCAATTTTAGTCTCATCTGACCAAAGTACCTTTTTCCATATGTTTGGGGAGTCTCCCACATGCCTTTTGGCGAACACCAAACGTGTTTGCTTATTTTTTTCTTTAAGCAATGGATTTTTTCTGGCCACTCTTCCGTAAAGCCCAGCTCTGTGGAGTGTACGGCTTAAAGTGGTCCTATGGACAGATACTCCAATCTCCGCTGTAGAAATGTGCAGCTCTTTAAGGGTTATCTTTTATCTCTTTGTTGCCTCTCTGATTAATGGCCTCCTTGCCTGGTCTGTGAGTTTTGGTGGGCGGCCCTCTCTTGGCAGATTTGTTGTGGTGCCATTTTTTTATAATGGATTTAATGGTGCTCTGTGGGATGTTCAAAGTTTCTGATATTTTTTTTATGACCCAACCCTGATCTGTACTTCTGCACAACTTTGTCCCTGACCTGTTTGGAGAGCTCCTTGGTCTTCATGGTGCCGCTTGCTTGGTGGTGCCCCTTGCTTAGTGGTGTTGCAGATGCTGGGGCCTTTCAGAACAGGTGTATATATACTGAGATCATAATTTTCCTTCCTCATGATGCCATCTATTTTGTGAAGTGCACCAGTCCCTCCTGCAGCAAAGCACCCCAACAGCATGATGGCTTGCAAGCCTTCCCAAACATAACAATGGTCATTATGGCTAAACAGTTATATTTTTGTTTCATCAGACCAGAGGACATTTCTCCAAAAAGTACGATCTTTGTCCCCATTTGCAGTTGCAAACCGTAGTCTGGCTTTTTTATGGTGGTTTTGGAGCAGTGGCATCTTCCTTTTACTGTGGATATAGATAATTTTGTACCTGTTTCCTCCAGCATCTTCACAAGGTCCTTTGCTGTTGTTCTGGGATTGATTAGCACTTTTCGCACCAAAGTACGTTCATCTCTAGGAGACAGAACGCGTCTCCCTCCTGAGCGGTATGATGGCTGTGTGGTCCCATGCTGTTTATACTTGCGTACTATTGTTTGTACAGATGAACGCGGTACCTTCATGCGTTTTTGTCTGATCTTGTCTGATTCCTTTTGATTTTCCCATGATGTCAAGCAAAGATGCACAGAGTTTGAAGGTAGGCCTTGAAATACATCCACAGGTACACCTCCAATTGACTCAAATGATGTCAATTGGAGGTGTACCTGTGGATGTATTTCATCCACAAGTGTATGTTCTCTAACACTTTCATGGGCTACATAGAGGGATTCATAACAACTCTGTGTTATAGTATAATTCTTAATAACCTTTATGTGTTCTAGCACAGCCTTTTTCTCGACCCAGTCAGGGTCCATCAGTTGTTCCATATATTTGATATACCCTAACGCTAGCACATCCAGCAGCAGTGTGCATGGTGTTGGAATACAGCAAATATGAAATGGTTGTAGCGCCCTGGGAATGGGTTAAGAAAGGCTGTTCAAGCCTACCTCAAACACACCTTTTCAACAAAAATGAGGAGTTGACTAGTTGAGTCAGGTGTTAGTGCTGGGTGGGAACTGTATTAGTGTGCAGACACATACAGTGAGGGAAAAAAGTATTTGATCCCCTGCTGATTTTGTACATTTGCCCACTGACAAAGAAATGATCAGTCTATAATTTTAATAGTATGTTTATTTGAACAGTGAGAGACAGAATAACAACAAAAAAATCCAGAAAAACGCATGCATTTGTTACTTCTAGGTTAGACTACTGCAATGCTCTATTTTCCGGCTACCCGGATAAAGCACTAAATAAACTTCAGTTAGTGCTAAATACGGCTGCTAGAATCCTGACTAGAACCAAGAAATTTGATCATATTACTCCAGTGCTAGCTTCCCTACACTGGCTTCCTGTTAAGGCAAGGGCTGATTTCAAGGTTTTACTGTTAACCTATAAAGCGTTACATGGGCTTGCTCCTACCTATCTTTCCGAGTTGGTCCTGCCGTACATACCAATACGTACGCTACGGTCACAAGACGCAGGCCTCCTAATTGTCCCTAGAATTTCTAAGCAAACAGCGGGAGGCAGGGCTTTCTCCTATAGATCTCCATTTTTATGGAACAGTCTGCCTACCCATGTGAGAGACGCAGACTCGGTCTCAACCTTTAAGTCTTTACTGAAGACTTATCTCTTCAGTAGGTCATATGATTGAGTGTAGTCTGGCCCAGGAGTGTGAAGGTGAACGGAAAGGCTGGAGCAACGAACAGCCCTTGCTGTCTCTGCCAGGCCGGTTCCCCTCTCCACTGGGGTTCTCTGCCTCTAACCCTGTTGCAAGGGCTGAGTCACTGGCTTGCTGGTGCTCTTTCATGCCGTCCCTGGGAGGGGTGCGTCACTTGAGTGGGTTGAGTTACTGACGTGATCTTCCTGTCTGGGTTGGCGCCCCCCCCCTTGGTTTGTGCTGTGGTGGAGACCTCTGTGGGCTATACTCGGCCTTGTCTCAGGATTGTAAGTTGGTGGTTGGGGATATCCCTCTAGTGGTGCGGGGGCTGTGCTTTGGCGGAGTGGGTGGGGTTATATCCTTCCTGTTTGGCCCTGTCCGGGGGTTTCTTCGGATGGGGCCACAGTGTCTCCGGACCGCTCCTGTCTCAGCCTCCAGTATTTATGCTGCAGTAGTTTATGTGTCGGGGGGCTGGGGTTAGTTGGTTATACCTGGAGTACTTCTCCTGTCTTATCCAGTGTCCTGTGTGAATTTAAGTATGCTCTCTCTAATTCTCTCGTTCTCTCTTTCTCTCTGAGAACCTGAGCCCTAGGACCATACGTCAGGACTACCGGGCATGATGACACCTTGCTGTCCCCAGTCCACCTGGTCTTGCTGCTATTCCAGTTTCAACTGTTCTGCCTGCGGCTACGAAACCCCTACCTGTCCCAGACCTGCTGTTTTCAACTCTTAATGATCGGCTATGAAAAGCCAACTGAGAGACCTGAGCCCTAGGACCATACGTCGGGACTACCGGCCGTGGTGACTCCTTGCTGTCCCCAGTCCGCCTGGCCTTGCTGCTATTCCAGTTTCAACTGTTCTGCCTGCGGTTATGGAACCCCTACCTGTCCCAGACCTGCTGTTTTCAACTCTTAATGATCGGCTATGAAAAGCCAACTGAGATTTATTCCTGATTATTATTTGACCATGCTTGTCACTTATGAACATTTTTGAACATCTTGGCATGGTTCTGTTATAATCTCCACCCGGCACAGCCAGAAGAGGACTGGCCACCCCTCATAGCCTGGTTCCTCTCTAGGTTTCTTCCTAGGTTTTGCCTTTCTAGGGAGTTTTTCCTAGCCACCGTGCTTCTACACCTGCATTACTAGCTGTTTGGGGTTTTAGGCTGGGTTTCTGTACAGCACTTCGAGATATTAGCTGATGTAAGAAGGGCTATATAAAATAAAATTGATTGATTGATTGATGTCAAAAATGTTATAAATTGATTTGCATATTAATGAGGGAAATAAGTATTTGACCCCTCTGCAAAACATGACTTAGTACTTGGTGGCAAAACCCTTGTTGGCAATCACAGAGGTCAGACGTTTCTTGTAGTTGGCCACCAGGTTTGCACACATCTCAGGAGGGATTTTGTCCCACTCCTCTTTGCAGATCTTCTCCAAGTCATTAAGGTTTCGAGGCTGACGTTTGGCAACTCGAACCTTCAGCTCCCTCCACAGATTTTCTATGGGATTAAGGTCTGGAGACTGGCTAGGCCACTCCAGGACCTTAATGTGCTTCTTCTTGAGCCACTCCTTTGTTGCCTTGGCCGTGTGTTTTGGGTCATTGTCACGCTGGAATACCCAACCACGACCCATTTTCAATGCCCTGGCTGTGAGAAGGAGGTTCTCACCCAAGATTTGACAGTACATTGCCCCGTCCATTGTCCCTTTGATGCGGTGAAGTTGTCCTGTCCCCTTAGCAGAAAAACACCCCCAAAGCATAATGTTTCCACCTCCATGTTTGACGGTGGGGATGGTGTTCTTGGGGTCATAGGCAGCATTCCTCCTCCTCCAAACACGGCGAGTTGAGTTGATGCCAAAGAGCTCGATTTTGGTCTCATCTGACCACAACACTTTCACCCAGTTCTCCTCTGAATCATTCATTGGCAAACTTCAGACGGGCCTGTATATGTGCTTTCTTGAGCAGGGGGACCTTGCGGGCGCTGCAGGATTTCAGTCCTTCACGGCGTAGTGTGTTACCAATTGTTTTCTTGGTGACTATGGTCCCAGCTGCCTTGAGATTATTGACAAGATCCTCCCGTGTAGTTCTGGGCTGATTCCTCACCGTTCTCATGATCATTGCAACTCCACGAGGTGAGATCTTGCATGGAGCCCCAGGCCAAGGGAGATTGACAGTTATTTTGTGTTTCTTTCATTTGCGAATAATCGCACCAACTGTTGTCACCTTCTCACCAAGCTGCTTGGCGATGGTCTTGTAGCCCATTCCAGCCTTGTGTAGGTCTACAATCTTGTCCCTGACATCCTTGGAGAGCTCTTTGGTCTTGGCCATGGTGGCGAGTTTGGAATCTGATTAATTGATTGCTTCTGTGGACAGGTGTCTTTTATACAGGTAACAAGCTGAGATTAGGAGCACTCCCTTTAAGAGTGTGCTCCTAATCTCAGCTCGTTACCTGTATAAAAGACACCTGGGAGCCAGAAATCTTTCTGATTGAGAGGGGGTGAAATACTTATTTCCCTCATTACCATGCAAATCAATTTATAACATTTTTGACATGCGTTTTTCTGGATTTTTTTGTTGTTATTCTGTCTCTCACTGTTCAAATAAACCTACCATTAAAATTATAGACTGATCATTTCTTTGTCAGTGGGCAAACTTACAAAATCAGCAGGGGATCAAATACTTTTTTCCCTCAATGTATCTGGTAAGACTTGAACTAGTATGTTCTGAAAGTATAACAGGCAGATTTGAAAGACAATATATTTGTCTGTATTAACATTTTATTTTCATTTCAGATCTCAAAGTTATCCATAACTGGGGGTAATGATGTAAAAAAAAAAAACAGAGTGACAGGTGTGCGAGAAGGTTTTCAGATCTGACCTAGACCAATTAAATTGGTGTGGGAGAGGACAGAAAATTTGCATCAAGATGCGACCAGTGAAGGACATCATAGTGGGTAGGTACAACCATTACTGTGATATTTTTCTGTTTTATGATTAGTAAGTGAAAGCAAACGCCTTTGTAAATCAAATGGGTGTTATTATACAGAAGCTCTTAGAAAACATCAGAGAGAGCCCACCCACAGCACCCGCTGCTATAACATTCCATCTTGCCTTCTTCTTATCCTCAATCATTTTGTTATACATGTTCGGTTGTCTCCAGCTGGAGCAGCCTTGTACTTTTTTAATTGTCAAATAAATGAAATACCCACACCAATGCAATACCCTTAAGACCAATGAGAAGGAGTGTACAAGTGCATACATTAGGAAAAGTGTGGCTTATTGGGATGCAGCCCATCACCACTCTTGTTAATTAGAAATATACTGATACTTTTTTACTTAATATTTTCCCTTCTAGTGTCAGTTCCTAGAAATGCAGCTGTTAGAAATAAACCATTCAAAATTGGCTCAGTCTGAGCCAAGACAGAGCAAAAGGGAGGCGAATAAGGCCCAGTGGACTAGTGGAAGAGAGAGCAGAACAAGAAAGTGATTAAAGATAGGCCTACTGATCAAGCTACAGCAGAGATGTAGCTTCTCATATTCCCATCTACAATAAGTTATTGTTTGTCTCCCTCTCTCAAACAGGCTGTCGGTTCAAGTCTGCCAGTGGACTCTCGTTGAATCCTAAACAAACCCCTTGCCCCTACCAACTTGCTCGGAGGGCCCTCTGTTGTCATGTGTTGCAGACAAAACTGAGGGTGACTTCCAGAAAGTGACAAGGAGATAAATAAACCCTTCAACTGCGGGACACACTCGTGACTTGAATGAGTATAAATGTAGCTCCACTGTGATGAGACTGCGATGCTGACATGAGGGAGGCGCCAGAAAGGTAGCCAAACATTAATTAGACTTTAAATTACAAAAATATAGGCTAGGTTAAACACCAGTCATGTTTGACAAATATAATGTTAACCAACATTATCGGCTTGATTCTATCGACATAGGCAAGGCACGGTTTGTTAAGATCAAATGGTCACAAGAATGGAGAGAAAGGGCAGTGCCAATTGCGTATAGCACATCACCTTGTATTTCGCAACGCTTGTGAGGGTTCAAGCGGTAAGTTAATTACTTTGCTTCGATAGATAACGGTAGCTATACATTTTAATGTTTGAACATTATGTGTGGTAGCGTTTCTTTGGAGAATATATCCATTGTCAAGATCTCTATCCCTATCTGAATTATAAAATGCGCCAAACACTGTCACGCCTTTGACTCAGGGGACGCTTATATGTTGAGTCAGGGTGTATTCCTTGTTGTGCTTGTTCTATGTATGAGGATCTAGTATGTCTAGTTCTATGTTGGCCGGTGTGGTTCTCAGTCAGAGGCAGCTGTCGCTCGTTGTCTCTGATTGGGGCCCATACTTAAGCAGCCTATTGGCACTGTCTAGTTGTGGGATCTTGTTCCGTGTAAGGTATGTTGTGTGTGCTACCTTGGACGTCATGGTTTGTTGTTTTGTTGTGGTGTTTATCAGTAAATAAACATGTACGTATATCACGCTGCACCTTGGTCTGACCCGTCATTCAATGAACGTGACAAACACGTTAGCTAACTCACCAACGTGCTGTAAAAAAGCGTTGATGGATAACGTTAACTAGCTAGTTGCTTAAACATAAGGATTTTGGTGTCATATGTGATTATTTTTTTCTGAAGCATATTTTGTAAAATGTGCTTATTAGCTACGCCATGTTTCCTGGTTATATGCAACTATGTTTGCTTGCTAGCTACGCTACTTGTCTAGCTTGCTAGCTGAGGTGCTAGCTAGCTACCTCATTTGGTGCATGTCTGCAATTGCTGAGTGCAATGTGACAGATGCACAAAATGGCGCAGCCTAAGCTTCATTCAATGGCATGCTGTCTAATTACAATGCAGTACTGAGATTTTTGAAAGTTAAAACAAATTCTGAATTAGTTATGTACTATTGAAATAACATGCTTATTTTCTGTCGTTGATATTTGCCTTGGGTGTGAAACATAAATCTAAAGTTATGAATATAATTTTCTGTAATTGCTCAGATATATCTTGTGAATAACAATGTGTATTGCCTCTGCAGTCACTTTGAGTCATGGTATGTAGAACATATTTGTTCCTACGAGCTATCATCTACAAAAGTTAGCCTGTCTGTCCAATTGCAATCTGAGCTCAACGACACTATCACCTTTTCTGCATACAACATTGATGGCCAGCTGCTGTTGACCCCCATGAGGTTCATTCGAGTGAGACAGAGTTGAAAATGTTATGGTGAGTCATTATTTGTTTAATGAAGCCATTTGTCAAGTCTACTCCCGCTCCTCCCCTCCGGCGTTCGACGTCGCCGGTTTACAAACAACCGGCCCTGGTAATGATCTGCTTGCGTGTTGATACACTGTGGTTGTTGTGGCTGAGTATTGGCGCTAAACCCTGCTGTTGGAGACCGGCATGCTAGCTGGCTGTGGCGTCTTATGATGAGGTGCCCGGACGTTTTTCACGGAATAATACTGCACCTAGTTAGCTAGCTGAATAAACTAGGTTAGTCTATTCCTAGAAAACATTGAACCGCTGTAGTTTACAACAATTATAGTTTCTGAGGTGGAAGTTGGGAGAGTTATATTTGGGAGTTGTGGTGAGGGAGGCCCCGCTCTCTCCTTTCCCAGATGTTTAGTTCATTTTATTCCGATCTCCTCTGCATTATTGTAGCCATCTGCTGCAGCCTGTCAACTATGCCTCTGCCTATCCCTGTTCTCTCCTCTCCGCACAGGCTACACAAACGCCTCACACCGCGTGGCTGCTGCCTCTCTAACCTGGTGGTCCCTGCACGCACGACCCACGTGGAGTTCCATGTCTCAGGCAGCCTCTGGAACTGCCGTTCTGCTGCCAACAAGGCAGACTTCATCCCAGCCTATGCTACCCTCCAGTCCCTCGACTTCTTGGCGCTGACGGAAACATGGATTACCACTGAAAACACTGCTACTCCTGCTGCTCTCTCCTCGTCTGACCATGTGTTCTCGCATACCCCGAGAGCATCTGGTCAGCGGGGTGGTGGCACAGGAATCCTCATCTCTCCCAAGTGGACATTCTCAATTTTTCCCCTGACCCATCTGTCTATCTCCTCATTTGAATTCCATGCTGTCACAGTCACTAGCCCATTTAAGCTTAATATCCTTGTCATCTATCGCCCTCCAGGTTCCCTTGGAGAGTTCATCAATGAGCTTGATGCCTTGATGAGTTCCTTTCCTGGTGGTCCTCTGTAGCTCAACTGGTAGAGCACGGCGCTTGTAACGCCAAGGTAGTGGGTTCGATCCCCGGGACCACACATACACAAAAATGTATGCACGCATGACTGTAAGTCGCTTTGGATAAAAGCGTCTGCTAAATGGCATATTTTGATGCCTTGATGAGTTCCTTTCCTGAGGATGGCTCACCCCTCACAGTTCTGGGGGATTTCAACCTCCCTACGTCTACGTTTGACTCATTTCTCTCTGCCTCCTCCTTTCTACTCCTCTCCTCTTTTGACCTCACCCTCTCACCGTCCCCCCCTACTCACAAGGCAGGCAATACGCTTGACCTCATCTTTACTAGATGCTGTTCTTCTACTAATCTCACTGCAACTCCCCTCCAAGTCTCTGACCAGTACTTTGTATCCTTTTCTCTCTCCCTCTCCTCCAACACTACTCACTCTGCCCCTACACAGATGGTAATGCGCCGTCGCAACCTTCGCTCTCTCTCTCCCGCTACTCTCTCCTCTTCCATCCTATCATCTCTTCCCTCTGCTCAATCCTTCTCCCTCCAATCTCCTGATTCTGCCTCCTCTCCTCCCTTTCTGCATCCTTTGACTCTCTATGTCCCCTATCCTCCCGGCCGGCTCGGTCCTCCCCTCCAGCTCTGTGGCTTGATGACTCATTGCGAGGTCACAAAACAAAGCTCCGGGCAGCTGAGCGGAAATGGAAGAAAACTAGACACCCTGGAGACCTGGCATCTTTTCACTCCCTCCTCTCTACATTTTCTTCATCTGTTTCTGCTGCTAAGGCCACTTTCTACCACTCTAAATTCCAAGCATCCGCCTCTAACCCTAGGAAGCTCTTTGCCACATTCTCCTCCCTGCTGAATCCCCCCCCCCCCCCCTCCTCCCTCTCTGTGGATGACTTTGTCAACCATTTTGAAAAGAAGGTTGACGACATCCGATCCTCGTTTGTTAAGTCAAATGACACTGCTGGTCCTGCTCACACTGCCCTACCCTATGCTTTGACTTCTTTCTCCCCTCTCTCTCCAGATAAAATCTTGCGACTTGTGACGGCAGGCCGCCCAACAACCTGCCCGCTTGACCCTATCCCCTCCCCTCTTCTCCAGACCATCTCCGGTGACCTTCTCCCTTACCTCACCTCGCTGATCAACTCATCCTTGACCGCTGGCTATGTCCCTTCCGTCTTCAAGAGAGAGAGAGTTGCACCCCTTCTCAAAAAACCAACACTTGATCCCTCTGATGTCAACAACTACAGACCAGTATCCCTTCTTTCTTTTCTCTCCAAAACTATTGAGCGTGCCGTCTTTAGCCAACTCTCTTGCTATCTCTCTCAGAATGACCTTCTTGATCCAAACCAGTCAGGTTTCAAGACTGGTCATTCAACTGAGACTGCTCTTCTCTGTGTCACAGAGGCTCTCCGCACTGCTAAAGCTAACTCTCTCTCCTCTGCTCTTGTCCGTCTAGACCTGTCTGCTGCCTTTGATACTGTGAACCATCAGATCCTCCTCTCCACCCTCTCCGAGCTGGGCATCTCCGGCGCGGCTCACTCTTGGATTGCGTCCTACCTGACCGGTCGCTCCTACCAAGTGGCGTGGCGAGAAGCTGTCTCCGCACCATGTGCTCTCACCACTGGTGTCCCCCAGGACACAGTTCTAGGCCCTCTCCTATTCTCGCTATACACCAAGTCACTTGGCTCTGTCATATCCTCACATGGCCTCTCCTATCATTGCTACGCTGACGACACACAACTAATCTTCTCCTTTCCCCCTTCTGATAACCAGGTGGCGAATCGCATCTCTGCATGTCTG
This sequence comes from Coregonus lavaretus, assembly GCF_964263955.1. Lineage (NCBI taxonomy): Eukaryota > Metazoa > Chordata > Actinopteri > Salmoniformes > Salmonidae > Coregonus > Coregonus lavaretus. The sequence goes on from NC_140019.1 coordinate 4,078,170, forward strand.
GCAGACATATCAGTATGGATGACGGATCACCACCTCAAGCTGAATCTCGGCAAGATGGAGCTGCTCTTCCTCCCGGGGAAGGACTGCCCGTTCCATGATCTCGCCATCACGGTTGACAACTCTGTTGTGTCCTCCTCCCAGAGTGCGAAGAGCCTTGGCGTGACCCTGGACAACACCCTGTCGTTCTCCGCTAACATCAAGGCGGTGACCCGATCCTGTAGGTTCATGCTCTACAACATTCGGAGAGTACGACCCTGCCTTACACAGGAAGCGGCACAGGTCCTAATCCAGGCACTTGTCATCTCCCGTCTGGATTACTGCAACTCGCTGTTGGCTGGGCTCCCTGCCTGTGCCATTAAACCCCTACAACTCATCCAGAATGCCGCAGCCCGTCTGGTGTTCAACCTTCCCAAGTTCTCTCACGTCACCCCGCTCCTCCGCACACTCCACTGGCTTCCAGTTGAAGCTCGCATCTGCTACAAAACCATGGTGCTTGCCTACGGAGCTGTGAGGGTAACGGCACCTCCGTACCTTCAGGCTCTGATCAGTCCCTACACCCAAACGAGGGCATTGCGTTCATCCACCTCTGGCCTGCTGGCTCCCCTACCTCTGCGGAATCATAGTTCCCGCTCAGCCCAGTCAAAACTGTTCGCTGCTCTGGCACCCCAATGGTGGAACAAGCTCCCTCACGACGCCAGGACAGCGGAGTCACTCACCACCTTCCGGAGACATTTGAAACCCCACCTCTTTAAGGAATACCTGGGATAGGATAAAGTAATCCTTCTAATTTTGATGGACAACTTACCTGTTTGATGGATATTGAGGAGTTGCCACAAAAGGCAACACTGCACCTTTTAGTGGAAGGAGGAGATACAAGTTCTACAGCTGACACAGAAATACTTTCCGATGTTTCTTCCCCAGAGCACCTCAGTAGGTGGCCACCAGACATTTTTTCTGTGCCTACTTTTGCATTAGAGGTAGAGTTGAAGCTTAGAGAAGGAAATGCTGCCTTTGAAAGGAATGGAAAATATCTTCAGTTGTCTAGAGACAAAATATGACATCATAGAGAAAGTTGCTATTACTATGTGCAGTTTCAAGGCTTACCCAAATGACCGCGAGATAGGAAAGGCAGCTGATGCTGTTGTTACGAAACTCCCCTGTCTGAAAGATGCAGGATCTGACACTGGGTGGAATGGATGGAAGAACAGCATCAAATTCAAGATGGATAACTACAGAACCAAGTTGAGGATAGCAGGATGTCAGGAGGTCTCTGTAAACGCAGCAAAAACAAGCAGAAGCAATCCAGAGAATTAACCACCGCACTCAAACAGAGACCTAAGTGGGCTGAAGTTAACTTTCTGCAAACTTCCCCCTGGGAGAGGACTCGGGGAGTCTTGAAACACTGAGGCAGGAAATGGTCCAAGAAGTTCAAAAGATGGAAAGGAACTTACCCGTGATCGATAGGAAAGACGCAGACCACATTCCCCCTGCAGCGCCAGGGAATATTCACCGACACTCAACCTGTAAAGGAGTTCCTTGATCTCTGCGCATGGCATCTCAGGTAAAATTGCAATGCTGTTTTACCCACATTTTCTACCTGCTTTAATATATTAGTTATACTGAATTAAATTGTGAAACTGTGTTCCAAACTTGTGATAACTTCTAAATACTGTCCTTTGTTGTCTGTCTATTCCAAATGTAGGTGTATGCAGATTTTCAGCTAATTACAAACCAGAACCTGCCAAACATCTTCTATGCTGAGATTGACTGTCACACCCCTCAGTTGATTACCTTGTATAGACAGAGGGTATCAAAGACTGGAAGGACTGCTGACGCTTTGGTTGACATTCTGAGGTGTCATGATCTACAGGTAAGACCGAGCACTCCGATCATTAGTCCACTACAATTGCACTGGAAAAAGATCTTGGTCTAATGCAAATATCAACTACGTATTAAACCTTGTGGGGAGATTTCTCAGACACAGATTAAGCCTAGTCCTGGACTAAAATAATTTTCTATGGATATTCTCCATTGAGCTTGCTTTTTAGTCCAGGACTAGGCTTAATAGGTATTTAAAAGGCACCTGAAAGTTTGTCCTTTTGGAACTGTTCCATTATACCACGTTCCTAATTAAACCAAGCTCAGCACATGTCACAAGTGATTTAAGGCTAAATATTCAAATATTTCTCTGGTACCAGCTTAGATTAGTAAGCCAATGTCATAAAATTGACATTTATGTATCCCTTTAGGAACTACATGATGCCCACACAAGGCATGTATCTCCCGAGTGCCGCAGTGGTCTAAGGCACTGCATCGCAGTGCTAGCTGTGCCACTAGAGATCCTGGTTCGAATCCAGGCTCTGTCATAGCCGGCCGCGACCGGGAGACCCATGGGGCGGCGCACAATTGGCCAAGCGTCGTCGAGGGTAGGGGAGGGAATGGCCGGCAGGGATGTAGCTCAGTTGGTAGAGCAATTCCCACGGGGGGCCAGTATGAAAAATAAAAAAATTATGTATGCACTCACTAACTGTAAGTCGCTCTGGATAAGAGCGTCTGCTAAATGGTAAATGTAAATGCATACAACTGTTCTCTGTACTCTTCCTGTGTTGCTGCCCGAGGAAGACTCCGGATTTTTCAAAACATGCAAGGTAGTTTTCCTGTCATTCTGGTTATTTTTTATTATTGTGCCCATTCCCAATCAACACACCCTAGCTCCTGAGGTGATCTGAGAGGATTAGATGGATGAGTATGGTCTATCTAGCCAACCATAGGTCAGCGTAGATATATTGCTACATAACAAGTCTGTCTAGTATTCTCATCTGAAGTGCATTGTGTATTTCAGGTGGAGGATTCAGACAACCCAGAGCTTGGTGACTCACCGGTAGCCCTGCTGACAATCGTTGTTGACAACACAGAAAATCCAGTCCACTACAATCCGGTCAAGATCTCTGTCGTCCTGGAGAGTGAAGTTATGGTGATTGACCTCCCCAGACTGCCGGATGCTTTCCTGGTATGCTCTACATCTACGCCTACTCCTCTCTACACCAATGACATAATTTGGTATATTGCTCTTTATTTGGACATTACATCCTTTTTGTCTATTGTCTACTGCGTTCTTGGACTCAAACGTTAGCTTTTTTTGTAAATATATTAATCACATATTCACTGCTCTTAGCCTATAATAAAACCATGATTCCATCTTTATCGAACCAACTGCACACCCTCTGCATAAGCTATCTTTTTGTTAAATGTGATGTTTCTGTTTCTCTGTGCCTTGTTTCTCTCTTTGTGCTGGAGTTCTTTTAAGAACTTGATGGTATAGCAATAGCCTAATAAACTTGACATTAACTTGAATCTTCTCTTCATTTTACCCACAAACAAAATCACCAGTTTTTTTTATTATTGCCAGTATAATTTAGATAATCTTACTTATATTTTCCATTCAAATTCGATTTTTACACTCATTTGGTAAGGGTAATTTGAATTGTGTAGTGAAACATTATTTACTGTTGGATCGACCTCAAATAAAGTTATTTTTAATGTCGTCTGTAGAGTGGCTAGGCAGCATGCAACTTTGACATGCATTGGCCAAACAGCGGCTGAGGGGCGAATGCGATCTAATGCCGACATTTCGGTGACATCTTGCCAAAGTGCAAATGGCTCGCCATACTACATCGGCGCGATGTATCAAGTATACATCGGGCCGACGTCTGCGAGATGTATGTGTGCTGTCTGGGGATGATATTCCGCTGAAATTTGTGCGGCGTGCATGTGAATATATTTCACGTGCTTTGCGATTGTATATTCTACTTTGTGCATGATTTCTCTATTGTATTACCAATTGATAAATAGTATACCTTCACTACTTTGATATGCATCAGTAGGGATTAAGAAGTGAGTATAAGCAATGCCCACTTAAAATAAGTGGGTATAAGGCTTATACCTGCGTATACCCTCCACTACACCACTGGCACTTTGTATTTTACAAGAAGTGCACTCTCCTACATGAGTGCGCTGGTATTACCGTTGCTGTCCTTTCAGAATCACGAACCTGTCACATAATGAAGGTCTATAGGTTCGCCACTGCGCAAACATGTCTATAATAGATATAAAGGCTGTTAAGATATTCATGTTTCAAGAAAGGAGTGTATATATTTAGCCTGGCGAAGCGGTTTTATGCGCTGACTGAATAGAAGCTGATAATTATGAGATTTGTACTCTGCTGGTCTCAGAAGAAATTACAAGTCCTCACTGTCCGAGACCGAGTCAAGACAGAGTACAAATGTATCCAAGACCGAGACACTCAATATGTGGACTCAAGACAGGACTCGAGACCGAGACAGCTGTGACGTACTACAACACTGACACATGCACTTCACAGAGACTTAATAATTAATGCAACATACAGTTTATGGTACAAAGCTTCCAGCAAATGCTTTGGATGCATTTCGATACAGCACATGTATTCATGATACGCTACAACAAATTGGCAGCAAAGCAACAAATCTAAGACACTTGAGTGAAAAAGTGTTGAGCTATTATGACAAGCTGCTGAAAGTGCTGGCATGTGGTCAATCTCCACTAGCCGGGACTCCAAACAAGCTTTGGCTCATTAGAACAGGATAATAGATTTGTATAGGAGACATGGAATCTCCTTTCCACTGTATCTCTTTACGCCCACGAGGAGAAGCCAACACTCCACTAATCAGAATAGCAGTCTGAGCTGTAGGCTCTACATCAGATGTGTGGAAATGCCTCTCCTCATTACTTCTGCATCCCTGTAGTTTCTCTGGTATTCTGTAGTATGGCATCTTGGCCATTATGTGAATGGAAATCAAGTCTAAGCATGGAGGGAAATGACAAGCAGGCATGAGTCAGAGCAACTCAGAAACTCTAACAGACAGTAAGTAGCACATGTTTAAAACAGGACACAGCAAGACTAGGCGACTGGCCATTGTATCAGTAGTTCAATTATTTTTGGCTAAGGTAGAGACAACATCAGGTATATGAGACAGGTGTGTAAAGATTTCTGTTGGAGATAATGGGATCCGAGAAGAAGCGTAATGTATATCTCACATGTAAGCCCTGCTAAGCAATGTAACATCCACAAGACCAGATTCTGGTCACGAAAAAAAGGCGATAACCCAATTTTTACAGCCCAAAAGGCTGTGGATAGACTTCTGAAGTTATTTTGTGTAGTCTTGCTGCAGTCAAGCATCCTTACTGCTGGCTTGGGGTGTTAGGGCAGAATAAAACATTGTCATGCTTTGCTTCTGTTTGATCGTGCGTTGTGTTTTGTGGCCTCATTTTGTGGTCATGTTTCAGTTGAGATTTTTGAAGTCCTGTTTCATGTAGGCGTGTTCTCTTCTTTTGGACTGTGTTCCATTTACACGTTTTCACACAGCACGTGTCCTTAGCCTCAGCTCACCTAGGACAACTCCAGGCGGAGCAGGAAGAGCTAGTTTAGTGTCTGCTGGTCTCAGTGGCTGCTCTCTCAACTGCCTGAGGAAGACCAACGGTGTGATGTGGAAACCATCTGCGACACGTTTCTCCTCTCCTCAGAGTCCACATATTGGGAGATGATGTGGCCTTGCTTGTGATTAAACTGCCGTAGCATGGAACATTTTCACTGTCTTCCTTCCCTGAAAATTGCTAGCTACGTAAACCATCATGTTTTCATGGACTAAATCAATCACAGTTTTGTACTTTGTGTTTTTATCCTTTGAGCTCAGGTGTTGGATGAGTGAACATACCTTGCCATGCACCAAATGATATCTCCTTAACTGTCTTTTTGAACAAAACACTTTCATCTACTCTTTGTCTCAGCTACTTCTTTAACCTCCGTATCTGAATGGTTTTTGGCCATTTCCACATGTTGATCCACCCTGGGTAGCTGTATAGATTCTTTGGTTGGAACAAAGCTGTGGAAATACAATACACTAGACTGGGTAGAGCCATTGATCTGCTCACTGCTCTGAAAATTGCAGTTTACTCCCCTCAATATTGAATCCCTGTGGTGCTTCCTTCTCTAACATATAGATGCTTGGTCTTTTCCAGATATCCACAGGCACAGCCCCCCTCAATGATCATCACCATCAGCCCAATATGGAGCTACACAGCTTCAACAACCTCTGACAATGATCAGCCATGTTCCATCTCTATAGCATCTCCTTCTAAGTGGAGTGTTTGAACAAACAGGAGGAGACAGCTGCTTTGCCCCGGGCCAGAACACGCCTGCCAGATGAAATATAAATGATTGTAGATCTATACATATGCAAATGAGTCAACAAGCCTCAGACTTCATACTTCATGATCAATTATCATAAAACAATTTTTAAGGGACAGAACAGCCCTCAACGCTGTAGCATTATGAGTCAGAGTAGATTGGAGTCAGAGAGAGGTCTGGAGGGATATTATATGCACATATTTGACAAAATTATTGGATACTAGTGTACATTAGATTGATTATACTGAATCAAAATTACAATGCATAACAGTAACCTGCAATGACCTCCCTTCAGCAGAAAATAGTGCATTGTATTGAATTGCTGCCATTTGGCTCAGAGGCAAGCGAGATGGGGTCTTTCTGGGGCATACATCTATATATCTACATTATATATATTTTTTTGCAGTGGTGGCCACGATCTAGCGGTGCCCTGCTGCTAAAGGCACATAGGGGAAACACTACATGAACATTTCAACGCAAAACATCCGACAAGCCGTCTCATGCACAAAGCAGAGGTTGGGTAATATTCATAATCTCAAGTCATAATAAGCATCACTGTAGGGTCAGTGTAGTAAAGCAAAGCATGAGCGCCATCATTCCCTCTGCTCTCATTTGCTGCTGTGGACTGCAGGAAGCTTGACAAATTGATAAGATCCAGGTTGTGGAGCTGGATATGATCAGAAGCAGTGATGCCAATTTAGCAATTTTGTTGCTAGATTTAGCAACTTTTCAGACTACCCTGGCAACTTTATTTTCAAACAGCACCTAGCAACAAATTTAGCTACTTTTAAAATGTTTTTTGGAACTTTTATCAACTTTTGAAAAGTGACTCAAACGCTTAAATGCAAGCATTTTCCCTCTAAATGACACAAAAACGATTTTCTCTGTCACACACTCAGTCACAACACACGTGCCTGGCTGCAAAAGTGCATTGTGAGTGATGTCAGCAGCAGGCGCTCAGCTCGTGCACAGGCAGCAGCAGGCCAGCCAAGCAGTACAACAACCTAGAGAGAGCGGGAGAAAGATGCCTAGCACACACATCATTATTTGAGTTAAGTTGCTTGTTCAATAAGATAGCGTATATACCTTGTAATTAGCTTGTACCTATAATTGTTGATCAGTTAGGTAGCATGTTAACTAACTACCAATACACTGCTTAAAACGATAAATGTTCAGAATGTGTAGGTTTACTAGATAATAAGAAAATAAATAAAATGTAATTGATCAATAATTCAATGTGTTGTGTTTAAAAATAAATATATCTGATCATATAAAATGTGTTGTGTTTATATTACTTTTACAAAAAAATATATGTGATAATAAACAAACAAATGGCTGAGATGGCCAGTCAATTTGAGTAACGTTATTGTGTATTCTACGTAATGACGCAGTTTTACGTTATTACGTAATGACGTCATCATGCATCACAACGTCATTTAGCAACTTTTAGCAACAAATCAACCTGCCTCTAGCAACTTCCCCTGAAAATTAGTTGGCAACACTGATCAGAAGGCGTTTCTCAGGGAGGATCAGTGTCAGTTATGATTCCGTCTCTGTAGATGGAGGTCTGGGCCATCTGATTCCCTCCGTTAATAGGTTAACAATGCTTGGCTGCCAGGCATTAATCCAATGCCATCCAGATGATCGTATTGCCTGAGTTGATCATGCAGAAGGATCATGCCATGGAGATTTACGCTTCGAACACACCGACTGCGTTATTGCATACACCAGAGGTACATTCATTTCCAAAGGAACGCTGTGTTTGCCTTGCAGCATTGCGTTGCAGAGGCAGTTGCAGTGCGTTCTGTGTGGTGCATACGTTGGATTTATCGAACGTATGCATCAAACTGTATGCGTAAACGGGTTGACAGAAATGGTAGCAGATGGTGAGTGTTGAACTTTTGTTGCACACATATCTAGATGATGCTGCACACTATTTTGCACAATGATGCAGTCGGTGTGTTCAAAGCGTTAGCTAGACTGGCTCCTTTATCACACTCTTCAGCTAAGATTTCACATGTTATGGCTGTCACGGGAGTTCACACACACACACGCACGCAGACAAAGAGCGTTCGGGCAGTCTTTCATGCTGATTTCATGGGGTGTTGTCTCCATTTAGCCCTTTGTGCTATGTATGTTTTTCAGAGAAAGATTATGGTCAGTCAATGTAACTATAGATCAGATTTTATCTGTAAGATATGATCCATATTTCCTAGCTGGGTCATTAGAAGGTGTGCAACGCTGAAACTGCTGTGCTGCTGTCTAAATAGTTCCAGGTTGCCCTTGTTATTTTGACATTAATGAAGTTGTGCAGCTGGAAAATGTATGGAATTTTACACCCATCTCATGTCTGAGATGAAAAATGAATGAGGAGTAGAAATCCGGCAGGCTTTTCAGAGAGACGGATTGAGTGATACTTCAATTCAAGCCCATTCACTAACAAATCCAGTATGGCTGACTTCCATCAGCCATCTTGTGTGGCGGGTGGATGGCTCGTTGGGCTGGCGCTCGCCGGCTAACGCTAACTTGCTAAATGAATTGCAGGCATGGAAAAGCCATTGTGCCTGCCAGAGAAGGAAAGCAAGAGCTCAGCACTCAGGCTTTCAAAGTGCACCGTTTTAAATGTAGACAACCAAAGAAATCACCACAGTCAATGAGTAGCTCAGGCCTTCGAGCAGGCACACAATTACAGGACAGGCTCATATTTTAGCTCAGTGGCACTAGCTCATAGTATTAGAGGGAGAAGTAGTGGGTATGGGGGTGGCTCAGTGGAAGGGCCTGGTGGATGGTACCTGGGGAAATCCCCCCCACACCAGGCCCTATACAGAGACAGAGGCTCCCCTGTCTGATGGCAGGCCCAAATCTGGCTGCTGAGCTGCAGGCTGCAGTCAGAAGGGACCAGGCAGGTCAGGTCTGTCCACACACAGACAACTCCATCCTGGGGACCACCACATGATTTATGGGCCTCCAAATACCACTTCCTATTCCCCGCTCTACTCCTGCCCCAGAACGATCTACATTTGTCCAGGCCGCTCTGTTTCCACATTCAACCCAGCCAAGTGTCCAGGAATGGAATGCCTGCCTGCTGCAGAAGAGCACCTTTAAAAGATATCAGCTTCCTGTTTTAGAATGTGGCGCTTTTTGGACCTTAGGGACTAGACAAAATGGGTCTAGACAGTATGGGTCAAGGCCCATGGAGCATTTCAGTCAACCATGAGGCTTTCTGCGCCCAGGAGAATGGACTGGAAAGCTGGCAGCCTCATGTGCAGGATTCTATACTGTTACAGCTCAGCCTCTGCTGCAGTCAAACCAGGAAATGCCTTTATAAAGAATGGCAACACATGGCATTGCGTTCCTCAGTTCATTCACCTCTCCTCCAGTAGATGGCTCTCCATTCCACTCAAAATCTTTGATGTCCTCTTAGTAGACTGCACAAGGCTGTATAAGGATATTTCAGAAAAGCCCTGAATCTGAAAACATGATGAAATCTAGTATTATTGGTTTATGGAATAACGATAAATGACCAGAAACTCTATGTTATATTCATATACAGTGTATTTGGAAAGTATTCAGACCTCTTGACTTTTTCCACAATTTGTTGCGTTACAGCCTTATTCTAAAATTGATTAAATAGTATTTTTTTCTTATCAATCAACACACAATGCCCCATAATGACAAAGCAAAAACCGTTTTTTTGAAATGTTTGCAAATGTATATAAAAAAAATTATATATATATCATATTTACATACAGTTGAAGTCGGAAGTTTACATACACCTTAGCCAAATACATTTCAACTCAGTTTTTCACAATTCCTGACATTTAATCTGAGTAAGAATTTCCTGTTTTAGGTCAGTTAGGATCACCACTTTATTTTAAGAATGTGAAATGTCAGAATAATAGAATAATAGTAGAGAGAATGATTTATTTCATCACATTCCTAGTGGGTCAGAAGTTTACATAAACTCAATTAGTATTTGGTAGCATTGCCTTTAAATTGTTTAACTTGGGTCAAACGTTTCGGGTAGCCTTCCACAAGCTTCCCACAGTAAGTTGGGTGAATTTTGGTCCATTCCTCCTGACAGAGCTGGTGTAACTGAGTCAGGTTTGTAGGCCTCCTTGCTTGCACATGGTTTTTCAGTTCTGCCAACAAATGTTCTATAGGATTGAGGTCATGGCTTTGTGATGGCCACTCCAATACCTTGACTTTGTTGTCCTTAAGCCATTTTGCCACAACTTTGGAAGTATGCATGGGGTCATTGTCCATTTGGAAGACCCATTTTTGACCAAGCTTTAACTTCCTGACTGATATCTTGAGATGTTGCTTCAATATATCCACATCATTTTCCTTCCTCATGATGCCATCTATTTTGTGAAGTGCACCAGTCCCTCCTGCAGCAAAGCACCCCCACAGAATGATGCTGCCACCCCGTGCTTCACGGTTGGGATGGTGTTCTTCGGCTTGCAAGCAACCCCCTTTTTCCTCCAAACATAACGATGGTCATTATGGTCAAACAGTTCTATTTTTGTTTCATCAGACCAGAGGACATTTCTCCAAAAATGGATTGATTGATTTGCACTTTTCATACAAAAGTACGTTCATCTCTAGGAGACAGAACGCATCTCCTTCTAGAGCGGTATGACGGCTGCTTATACTTGCGTACTATTGTTTGTCCAGATGAACGTGGTACCTTCAGGTGTTTGGAAATTGCTCCCAAGGATGAACCAGACTTGTGGAGGTCTTGGCTGATTTCTTTAGATTTCCCCATGATGTCAAGCAAAGAGGCACTGAGTTTGAAGGTAGGCCTTGGAATACATCCACAGGTACACCTCCAATTGACTCAAATTATGTCAATTAGCCTATCAGAAGCTTCTAAAACCATGACATTATTTTCTGGAATTTTCCAAGCTGTTTAAAGGCACAGTCAACTTAGTGTATGTAAATTTCTGACTCACTGGAATTGTGATACAGTGAATTTGAAATGAAATAATCTGTCTGTATACAATTGTTGGAAAAATGACTTGTGTCATGCACAAAGTAGATGTCCTAACCGACTTGCCAAAAGTATAATTTGTTAACAAGAAATTTGTGGAGTGGTTGAAAAAACGGGTTTTAATGACTCCAACCTAAGTATATGAAAACTTCTGACCTTAACTGTAAGTATTCCAAACCTTTACTTAGTACTTTGTTGAAGCACCTATGGCAGCGATTACAGCCTTGGGTCTTCTTGGGTATGACGCTACAAGCTTGGCACACCTGTCTTTGTGGAGTTTCTCCCATTCTTCTCTGCATATCCTCTCAAGCGTCGCTGCACAGCTATTTTCAGGTCTCTCCAGAGATGTTAGATCGGGTTCAAATCCGGGCTCTGGCTGGGTGCACTCAAGTACATTCAGAGACTTGTCTTTTACTGAGGAGTGACTTCTGTCTGGCCACTCAACCATAAAGGCCTGATTGGTGGAGTGCTGCAGAGATGGTTGTCCTTCTGGAAGTTTCTCCCATCTCCACAGAGGAACTCTGGAGCTCTGTTAGAGTGACCATCGGGTTCTTGGTCACCTCCCTGACCAAGGCCCTTCTACCCCGATTGCTCAGTTTGGCCGGGCGGCCAGCTCTAGGAAGAGTCTTGGAGGTTCCAAACTTCTTCCATTTAAGACATTTTTTGGTACCCTTCCCCAGATCTGTGCCTCGACACAATCCTGTCTCGGAGCTCTACGGACAATTCCTTCGACCTCATAGCTTGGTTTTTTTATCTGACATGCACTGTCAACTGTGGGACCTTATATAGGTGCGTGTCTTTGCAAATCATGTCCAATCAATTGAATATACCACAGCTGGACTCCAATCTAGTTGTAGAAACATCTCAAGGATGATCTTTGAAAACAGCATGCACCTGACCTCAATTTCGAGTCTCATAGCAAAGGGTCTGAATACTTATGTAAATAAGGTATTTCTGTTTTTTATTTTTAATACATTTGCAAACATTTCTAAAAACTTGTTTTCACTTTTTCATTATGGGGTATTGTGTTTAGATTGATGAGGGAAAAAAAACAACAATTTAATCCATTTTAGAAAAAGGCTGTAACATAACAAAATGTGGAAAATGTCAAGGGGCCTGAATTCTTTACGAATGCACTGTATATTGGTATGAAATCATCCCCATCACAGAAATTGGAATATAAAATCAGATGCCCTGTCTTTCAGACAAGTCTTGATAAACACAACCCCCCCCCCCCCCCCCCCTCCCACCCCCCCACGTCTTATCTATTCCTGTTTTGTCAATATCATACTCTCCCTATCAGCTGTAAATCCCAGAAACGGGGGACTGTATGGTAGAGATAATTGAAGGTATGATTGTGTTTGGTTATCCGCCCCCACCTTAGGGGAGAGCCCAGGTGATGTCATATCTATTGAGTGTATTGCTCCATGGGCAGGTTCATAAGGACCACTGTTGTGTTTGTACTTGGATCAGTTCTATATATGAGATCCATGTCTTCGTGTGCAGCTCGCCTCAGATCTGCTAGTCAAGCCCAGCTGGGCCTCTCTGTGCTGGGCCTGCCTTCACCAGGCTCTCCCTGGGTGGATTGGGGTCTTTGATCTGCCTGGGAGTATCAGCACATGACTCTCACCCTCTCAATTGACAGTTGCCAACACTGCAGTCTGTCTCCCCTGGCGAGTGTCTGACTCTGAACCTCCCACGTCACAAACTTAAGCCCCGTTGGCACGCGCTGCCTCCATAAACTTCCCCCGCAGCTCACTGCTATCCTCTGCTAGAGGTGACTTCTCTGAGTGGGTTTGGGTATATATCAGATATTTCCTCCCTCATGATTTGGCTTGTTTTCCTCATCCTGTTCTGCTTTATCCCTGCTAAGCAGAAAGTCAGCACTTCAGTGGCGGTGTGGCTGAGTTATGCGTGGTGTGGCTGCTCAGTCTGTGGCCAGGGTTTGTGTTAGCTGGCAGAGGAGCAGGGGAGGTTAACACAGCCTGGTGTGTGCCTGAAGGGGAGAGCTGTATGTCGCCCCCGCCTCTACATGATAGGGAACACCACTGTTTACAAAACACTGCCATCTTGTTTGGAAAGCAAAAACACACTCCAACATGAAAGAGCAGCCGATTTCCGTTCAGGCAAATACATCTGTGACCCTCTGAGTCCTCAAAGCTGGGGCAACACAATTATCCTCTAGGACGTGATTCTCATCTAAGAATTCCCACCGTTTTTCTCACCTTGTGATTTTGCCTGGGGCATGCATACATTATTGCAGTGCTTGTGCTAGTCAAGCCTCTTATGGCAGGGCTCAAAACTGTTACCAAAACACTTGATTTTGCAACTCTTTGACTTGGCAGTGTGACACCAATTTTTTATTGTCGCCAGGGTGCCAGTGAAGAAAATGTAGCTGGTCACGTAAATTTTTGGTTCACATGTTGCTTTCTTTTTTTATTATCAAGATTTATTCAAACAGCAATGGGTATGCAACAATGGAAATGCAGACCAGGTATTCAAAAAGTTTGGTATGAAGTCTTGGTTGAATCTTTGCGATGTGCAATTCAGTCATCATGCGCTGTTTGAATGAACATTTGTAAAGGCTTTCCCCCCACAAAAAAAACAAAAAAATGTGACTGTAAAGTAGGCCTACATGGCAGAATGATATCATGACGATTTATATCAGTCGCGGGGCATTTGTTTTGCAAACTCTGCCATCACATGTAGTCTACACTGCTAGCCAAGCACAATGGTCTCTTGCTAGCTGCTTGAATTAAAAGGGAAACTACACCTGACCCTCCACATGTCTTTTTTTTTTATTGTTCCCAGACCTCAAAAGTGGTCTCCTGATGTGATTTCAGCATTGTTTAGAACATCCAATTTGGGTAGTAAAAAAATGATTTTGAGAGTGAAAAAAACTGGAAAACTGGAAAATACAATAATTCCACCCCCCCCACCGCCCCTGCACCAATAACCAACAAAATGAACAAAAGAGAAAAAAGAGAAAGATAAATTAAAGATAACATTTAAATGCACACATCATCTGCTTTCAGTATTCTTTTCATTCAGGCCATCAGCTTTCAGTTGGCACTGTGCCACTGGCAAATTTACCTGAATGTCAAGCCCTGCAAGGGCATGCTAATTTAAAAGATGGCTAGTCATTATTAGCCTGGTTGTGTATGGAATGCTGGTACATTATCGGACATAGGTCAGGTCATTATCGCCGAGCAGCTGCAAAAATTGGTGTGACCAAATCATGTACTGGTGCCATCAACTGAAAAGGTTCGTAGCACGAGTGCCACCAGTGGAAAAAGTTACTTTAGAGCCCTTTATGGTGAAATAATACTAAATTGCTTTGTCAGGCAGAGGTCTATCTCAGTTGCAGTTGCTTTTAAGATTGAAAATGAAATGCACATATTATAAAAACAGTCATTTTCAATTGCACAACCTCTGCAGAAAAAACGACAACACACATTTCAATTTTCTATTATGTGAACTTTCAGGCCAGCCACATTATTTTCACTTGACTGCTCCCTCGTCCTTCACATTACTTACACAGAGTCAATAATCTTGATCCCAAATGAAAACAGACTCATTGTCATTTCGTGGTTTGTTGGCATTCTCGTCCCCTTCAGTAGGTGTCGCTGTGTCTCTCTGTTTAACTCATGTCGCCCAGGCGGCAAGGTTTCTTATCCCCTTACCTCGCCAGAAAATCTAACAAACTAGAGCAGCAACAATAGATGGGTCTTGAAACTCCCCTTAATCTGACTGATCCCTTTCTGCTGAGTGGAGACCTCTCCTCTCCTGGTCTTTGGACCAGCGGTTGTTATTGAACCCCGCTATGCCCCTAGGGCTCCTATAGGTCAGAACCAGGCACATCAGGCTGGGTGCGGGTCGGTGGTGCAAATGTAGTTACTAGGTAGGGAGGGAGGCTTCCTGACACCCCCCAGTCATCATGGCTCTAAACTCACCCCATTGTGTAAGATGTGCTATCATTAAAAACCAGAGGGAGATTCCAATAACCGCCACCAAGCCAAATCATTACACGTTCTGCTCCTTTCTTATACTGTGCTATTAACTCACATTATGAACACAATGCACGCTGCTCAGAAGCGGAGGGAGCAGGCTCCGTCTTTTGGCTGCTGTGTGAGGCAAATAAAATAAACATGTATTGATCACATGGTTCGTAAACAACAGGTGTAAACTAACAGTGAAATGTTTACTTAAGGGTAATTTTCCAACAATGCAGAGTTAAAGATAAAGATTTAAAAATTAAAAATTAAAAAATTAAAATAGAAATGAGGAATAAATACACAGTGAATAACGAATAACAATAGCGAGTAAAAATAACATGGCAATATACAGGGAGTACCAGTTTTGAGTCGATGTGCAGGTGTACGAGGTAATTGAGATAGCTATGTACATATAGCTAGGGGTAAAGTGACTAGGCAAGAGGATAGATAATAGACAATAGCATAACACTGGGTGTATCCCTCTGCTCTGATGGGATCCACCCAAACACTGTTGAGTCCATAGACATGGGCTTTGCCAAGGCTAGGTCTGAACTGAGGCAGGGTCTGCGTCCCAAATGGCACCCTATTCCCTATGAAGTGCACTACCTATGACCAGGGCCTATAACGGCACTATATAGGGAATAGGGTGCCATTTGGGATGCAGTTAAGGAAAGGTAGGGATGTGTCCTGCAGTAGCTAGAACAGCAGGCACTAGAGTCACAGCAGCTAGGGGATCAGTCACTAGAGTCACAGAGAAGCAGCTTGGGGAGCAGTCACTAGTCACAGAGCAGCAAGAAGAGCAGTCACTAGAGTCACAGAGAAGCAGCTAGGGGAGCAGTTACTAGAGTCACAGAGAAGCCGCTAGGGGAGCAATCACAGAGAAGCAGCTAGGAGAGCAGTCACTAGAGTTACAGAGAAGCAGCTAGGGAAGCAGTCACTAGAGTCACAGAGAATCCGCTATGGGAGTCACTACAGTTACAGAGAATCAGCTAGGAGAGCAGTCACTACAGTTACAGAGAAGCAGCTAGGGGAGCAGTCACTAAAGTCACAGAGAAGCAGTGGAGGAACAGTCAGTCACTGGAGTCACAGAGAAGCAGCTAGGGGAGTCACTAGAGTTACAGAGAAGCAGCTATGGGAGCAGTCAATATAGTCACAGAGAAGCAGATAGGGGAACAGTCAGTCACTGGAATCACAGAGAAGCTGCTAAAGGAGTAGTCATTCAAGTCACAGAGAAGCAGTGGAGGAACAGTCAGTCACTGGAGTTACAGAGAAGCAGCTAGGGGAGCAGTCACTAGAGTCACAGAGAAGTGGTGGTGAATAGGACTCCATTCTATACTCTACTTGCCTACTGGTTGGTTACCATGGCTCCTGACTGCTTTCATTCTGGTTTTGGAGAGCACAGCAGATAATTAAATCAGACCGAGGGGGGATGGTGAAGTGGTGGTGGGGGTGGAAAGGTTTCCCTTCTGTTGACGTTATGAACATACTTTGTGTAGGTGAATGCACATAATGTCCCTTCTATTTTATGAGGCACATTGTACGCGTGGAGAAGGATGAAATCTCAGGGACACTTTCATTCTACTCTCTGGGTACATAACCATAGCACGAGGCACACAGATTGTCTGACATTAGCTTGGCTGGGAAAGGGAAAAAATAATAGCTTTTACATTACAGATTTTCATCATGATGTGATCAATTTGGTGGGTTTTTCCTTTTGCTCAGTAATGTTGTTGGCTTCTGAAGCTATACACACTTGATGGGAGATAAATAAATATAACTTTAAATCAATGGTGAACTGAATTAATATCAGTTACCTTGGTAATAGGAGGTTGTGATATGCGATAAGGGGGAATATATTCAGTACATTAAGCTAGATGAAGAGCAAAGATTATCTCTGTTTTTGATGTAAAAGTTCAAGTGAATGTTGCAAAACCTAGGCAAGGGAAAGAGATGAATCCAAATCTGGCAGTTTTACAATATCATTCATAACCCCTGTTAACCTGCTGGATGCCAATCATGGTCAAAGCAATACTATTTTAGATTTACAATAATCAAGGCTATTACAGGATGTGAGCATAGCTAAATACAATTGAGATGGACAGCTGATACACATACAGTAACACCAGGCCTGGAATTGACATATAATGTTTCAGGAAGCCCGTAGCTAATTAGACTTAATTCAAATATCATCAGAGGGATGAAAAATAGATTAACTGCATATTGAGCAGCTGTGTGCCAGTGATTTGGAGCTAGATTTTTCTCTCTTGTTTTGGAGGAGCGGTCCCCAGGCTGCAGTAACGATGGAGGGGAAGGCCCGTGCCAGGTATCGAACCCTGGGGCATGGTGGGTTTTGGCCCAGGCTCTAGCTGAGGGATTGATCGGCACTTCTGCAAGAGGGAAAGAGCAGACAAGCAGTTTATTGAGTTGAGGGTGGGGGTAAAGGGAGGATATTGGACCCAGCTCAGCAACTTTTCACTCCTTGTTTGGGGCAGGCTCTCCCCTTTCTACAGCCCCATGGCATTTGGAGCGTCAGCCCGAGAGACGCATGGCAGAGGCTGATAGATTTACTACTTAATGATCTGTCAATGCCCAGATGGAATGACAGGACAGAATTGGGGACAAAGCAAGTCTTTGGAATCCATTGCAGTGGAATAGAGAAGAGAAGCAGCAGGACACTGTAGTCTATTGGTCTGTTTAAATTCCTTTTAATTCAACACTCTTCTTCGCCTCGATACGTAGAGGTTTGCTCTTAATACCCACATCCTTGAGAGCATGAATCATAATGGTGTTGTTAATTTATTAGTTTGACAGGGACATGGTTCAACTCATGCTGTATGATGTTCCAGAAAAAGCTGGCATGTCAGCCCATTCTCAGCCACCCCTAGCTGAGCTATTCCTAGCATCTGATTAAACATGCTCTTTGTGCCAATTGACTATAGTGAACTCACCCATTTTTCATACAATTTGTGAACAGTAGTCCTAGATCTGTAAATACTTCCACACCAATAAGCATTGTGTTATGCAAAACGCTGAAAGGCACGCACATGACTTATTAAAGAAGTGTATCTATCAGAGTTTGCACATTTAGGCAGCCAAGACACGTAATCCCCTCTTGCATGTAATTCATGAGAGGCGATATATTTATTTCTGGATGATGACGTCAGAATAAAAAAGCCATCCGGCGAACAGAGTTGAAATGATCATGCTATGAGATATACAGTTGAAGTCGGAAGTTTACATACACTTATGTTGGAGTCATTAAAACCCGTTTTTCAACCACTCCACAAATTTCTTGTTAACAAATTATAGTTTTGGCAAGTCGGTTAGGACATCAACTTTGTGCATGACACAAGTAATATTTCCAACAGTTGTTTACAGACAGATTATTTAACTTATAATTCACTTTATCACAATTCCAGTGGGTCAGACGTTTACATACACTAAGTTGACTGTGCCTTTAAACAGCTTGGAAAATTCCAGAAAATGTTGTCATGGCTTTAGAAGCTTCTGATAGGCTAATTGACATAATTTGAGTCAATTGGAGGTGTACCTGTGGATGTATTTCAAGGCCTACCTTCAAACTCAGTGCCTCTTTGCTTGACATCATGGGAAAATCTAAAGAAATCAGCCAAGACCTCAGAAAAAGAATTGTAGACCTCCACAAATCCGGTTCATCCTTGGGAGCAATTTCCAAACGCCTGAAGGTACCATGTTCATCTGTACAAACAATAGTACACAAGTATAAACACCATGGGACCATGCAGCCGTCATACCGCTCAGGAAGGAGATGCGTTCTGTCTCCTAGAGATGAACGTACTTTGGTACGAAAAGTGCAAATCAATCCCAGAACAACAGCTAAGGACCTTGTGAAGATGCTGGAGGAAACAGGTACTATATCCACAGTAAAACGAGTCCTATATCGACATAACCTGAAAGGCCGCTCAGCAAGGAAGAAGCCACTGCTCCAAAACCGCCATAAAAAGCCAGACTACGGTTTGCAACTGCACATGGGGACAAAGATCGTACTTTTTGGAGAAATGTCCTCTGGTCTGATGAAACAAAAATAGAACTGTTTGGCCATAATGACCATCGTTATGTTTGGAGGAAAAAGGGGGTTCTTGCAAGCCGAAGAACACCATCCCAACCATGAAGCACGGGGGTGGCAGCATCATTCTGTGGGGGTGCTTTGCTGCAGGAGGGACTGGTGCACTTCACAAAATAGATGGCATCATGAGGAAGGAAAATTTTGTGGATATATTGAAGCAACATTTCAAGACATCAGTCAGGAAGTTAAAGCTTGGTCGCAAATGGGTCTTCCAAATGGACAATGACCCAAAGCATACTTCCAAAGTGGTGGCAAAATGGCTTAAGGACAACAAAGTCAAGGTATTGGAGTGGCCATCACAAAGCCATGATCTCAATCCTGTAGAGCATTTGTGGGCAGAACTGAAAAAGCGTGTGCAAGCAAGGAGGCCTACAAACCTGACTCAGTTACACCAGCTCTGTCAGGAGGAATGGGCCAAAATTCACCCAACTTATTGTGGGAAGCATGTGGAAGGCTACCCGAAACGTTTGACCCAAGTTAAACAATTTAAAGGCAATGCTACCAAATACTAATTGAGAGTATGTAAACTTCTGACCCACTAGGAATGTGATGAAATAAATAATTATCTCTACTATTATTCTATTATTCTGACATTTCACATTCTTAAAATAATGTGGTGATCCTAACTGACCTAAAACAGGGAATTTTTACTCAGATTAAATGTCAGGAATTGTGAAAAACTGAGTTTAAATGCATTTGGCTAAGGTGTATGTAATCTTCCGACTTCAACTGCAGGTGGCTGGAAGCAGGAAACGCTTTCGAAGGAATGTGGTTATCTTGATTTCATTCTTTAGGCGTGCTTTAGGATTACATATCAGGGAACACACTCTGCTCTTCCTTTCATCAAGGTATCACAAAGCTCACTGTCGAGGATTAACACAGCAGAAGGTCAATCAAGGGAACTGGAAAAGTACTCCCTTTTTACTGTCACAAATCGGAGCCTGCGTGACCTGAGCTTGTGTGTGGGCTTTTGTGAGTGTGGTGGTGTGTGAGTGTACAATATACACTACCAGTCAAAAGTTTGGACACACCTACTCACTCCATGGTTTTTTCTTTATTTTTACTATTTTCTACATTGTAGAATAATAGTGAAGGCATCAAAACTATGAAATAACACATATGGAATCATGTAGTTACCAAAAAAGTGTTAAACAAATCAAAATGTATTTTATATTTTATATTCTTCAAAGTAGCCACCCTTTGCCTTGATGACAGCTTTGCACACTCTTGGCATTCTCTCAACCAGCTTCACCTGGAATGCTTTTCCAACAGTCTTGAAGGAGTTCCCACATATGCTGAGCACTTGTTGGCTGCTTTTCAATCTGCGGTCCAACTCATCCCGAACCATCTCAATTGGGTTAGGGTCAGGTGATTGTGGATGCCAGGTCATCTGATGCAGCACTCCAGCACTCTCCTTCTTGGTCAAATAGCACTTACACAGCCTGGAGGTGTGTTGGGTCATTGTCCTGTTGAAAAACAAATGATAGTCTCGTGTAGCTCAGTTGGTAGAGCATGGCATTTGCAACGCCAGGGTTGTGGGTTCGATTCCCACGGGGGGCCAGTATGAAAATGTATGCACTCACTAAACTGTAAGTTGCTCTGGATAAGAGTGTCTGCTAAATGACTAAAATATACTAAGCGCAAACCACATGGGATGGCGTATCGCTGCAGAATGATGTGGTAGCCATGCTGGTTAAGTGTGCCTTGAATTCTAAATAAATCACTGACAGTGTCACCAGCAAAGCACTTCCACACCATCACACATCCTCCTCCATCCTTCATGGTGGGAACCACACATGCAGAGATCATCCGTTCACCTACTCTGCGTCTCACAAAGTCACGGCGGTTGGAACCAAAAATCTCAAATTTGGACTCATATGACCAAATTACATATTTCCACCGGTCTAATGTCCATTGCAAGTGTTTCTTGGCCCAAGCAAGTCTCTTCTTCTTATTGGTGTCCTTTAGTAGTGGTTTCTTTGCAGCAGTTCGACCATACACAAAAATGTATGCACGCATGACTGTAAGTCGCTTTGGATAAAAGCGTCTGCTAAATGGCATATTATTATTATTATTATTATTATTATTATGATGAAGGCCTGATTCATGCTGTCTCCTCTGAACAGTTGATGTTGAGATGTGTGTGTTACTTGAACTCTGTGAAGCATTTATTTGGGCTGCAATTTCTGAGGCTGGTAACTCTTCACAGAGTTCAAGTAACACACACATCTCAACATCAACTAATGAACTTATCCTCTGCAGCAGAGGTAACTCTGGGTCTTCCTTTCCTGTGGCAGTCCTCATGAGTCCTCATGAGAGCCAGTTTCATCATAGCGCTTGATGCACTTTCAAAGTTCTTGACATTTTCCGGATTGACTGACCTTCATGTCTTAAAGTAATGATGGACAGTCATTTCTCTTTGCTCTTTGCTGTTCTTGCCATAATATGGACTTGGTCTTTTACCAAATAGGGTTATATTCTGTATACCACCCCTACCTTGTCACAACACAACTGATTGGCTCAAACGCATTAAGAAGGAAAGAAATTCCACAAATTAACTTTTAACAAGGCACACCTGTTAATTGAAATGCATTCCTGGTGACTACCTCATGAAACTGGTTGAGAAAATGCCAAGAGTGTGCAAAGCTGTCATCAAGGCAAAGGGTGGCTACTTTGAAGAATCTGAAATATAAAATATATTTTGATTTGTTTAACACTTTTTTGGTTACTACATGATTCCATATGTGTTATTTCATAGCTTTGATGTCTTCACTATTATTCTACAATGTAGAAAATAGTAAAAATAGAGAAAAACCCTGGAATGAGTAGGTGTGTCCAAACTTTTGACTGGTACTGTATATGTGTGTGTGTGTGTGTGTGTGTGTACAGTGTGTGATTGTTCTGTTAGGGCTGGTCAATTACCATATAACCGTGTTTTAGGAATGTTTTTAACATTATTGTTCAACAGGATTCTACTTCATCAGGTAAAAACATGCTATGATTTATTGATGTTGATGATATTAGTGAAATCGTGAAAATATGTTTATCCTGGCTACTCTATCCCTTTAGCGGTGGTGTGGTGCTTGATGATTACTGTGAGAGGTAGATACAGACAAAGATAAATGGTTTATTCCTTTTATACAGGAGGGGACATCAAAGCTCTAGTCTAGAGCGCCTTGATAAATTATGTTTAGGATCATTTTTTAAACTCTCTCCATGGTTAAAGTAGTGAGAAATAGATGTAATTGTTGTATCATTTACTATCAACTTAAATCAAAATATTGAATTATTTTGACATTATTAATTATTTTATGTGATGCTAATTTCGGTTATGGTGGACAGAACATTACACAGACTAACTTTTTCACAACACAAGAATTACAGAAAATACACATCCTTTTTTACCTCAGATTGGTGATGTTAGTAATAAAGTTTATAGTCATCACGTTCTCACAAAATCGATTGCTTGAAACAGATCAATATCTTTGGTTTACTACAAGTGTTTTTGTCATATGTGCCAGTCGGTAGTGGGACTTAGAATGGCTGTCATTTTCAGACCACGGTGTCTTGAAAAAAATTGGGTGCTCCTCCCATAAACGTCTCTGGCCTCACATTAATTAATGGATTTGAAGGTTAAGCTATCATTCAAATAAAGCCATCCCCTATTGCTATTTAGATTCATTGAAATTATCCATTCAAAAAAGTTTATATTTCCATTTACCAAAATAATTTTCTCACAGAGATATAAGTTGATAAATGGCTACGACAGGTTGTCATCTATCGACATACTGTATATAACTGAACAGAAATATACTGTAAACGCAATATACTACAATTTCTAAGATTTTACTGAGTTACAGTTCATATAAGAAAATCAATCAATTGAAATAAATTCATTAGACCCTAATATATGGATTTCACGACTGGGAATACAGATATGAATCTGTTGGTCGCAGAAACCTTAAAAAAAGGTAGGGGCATGGATCAGAAAACCAGTCAGTATCTGGTGTGACCACCATTTGCCTCATGCAGCGCGACACATCTCCTTCGCAAAGAGTTGATCAGGCTGTTGATTGTGGCCTGTGGAATGTTGTCCCACTCCTCTTCAATGGCTGTGTGAAGTTGCTGGATATTGTCAGGAACTGGAACACGCTGTCATGGGTGACATGTCTGGTGAGTATGCAGGCCATGGAAGAACTGGGACATTTTCAGCTTCCAGGAATTCTGTACAGATCCTTGCGACATGGGGCCATGCATTATCATGCTGAAACATGAGGTGATGGCAGCGGATGAATGGGACGACAGTGGGCCTCAGGATCTCGTCACGGTATCTCTGTGCATTCAAATTGCCATCGATAAAATGCAACTGTGTTCGTTGTCCGTAGCTTATACCTGCCCATTTCATCACCCCACCTCCATCATGGGGCCCCGTGTAGCTCAGTTGGTAGAGCATGGCACTTGCAACGCCAGGGTTGTGGGTTCGTTTCCCACGGGGGGCCAGTATGAAAAATGTATGCACTCACTAACTGTAAGTCGCTCTGGATAAGTGCGTCGGCTAAATTACTAAAATGTAAATGGGGCACTCTGTTCACAACGTTGACATTAGCAAACCGCTCGCCCACACGACACCATACACGATGTCTGCCATCTGCCCAGTACACTTGAAACCGGGAGTCATCCGTGAAGAGCACACTTCTCCAGCATGCCAGTGGCCATCAAAAGTGAGCATTTGCCCACTGAAGTCGGTTATGGCGCCGAACTGCAGTCAGGTCAAGACCCTGTTGAGGACAACATGCAGATGAGCTTCCCTGACAGTGTGTACAGAAATTATTTGGTTGTGCAAATCCACAGTTTCATCAGCTGTCTGGGTGGCTCGTCTCAGGCCATCCCTCAGGTGAAGAAGCCGTATGTGGAGGTCCTGGGCGGGCGTGGTTACACGTGGTCTGCGGTTGCGAGGCCAGTTGGACGTACTGCCAAATTCTCTAAAATGACATTGGAGGAGGCTTATGGTAGAGAAATTAACATTCAATTCTCTGGCAACAGTTCTGGTGGACATTCCTGCGGTCAGCATGCCAACTGCACACTCTCTCAAAGACACATCTATGGCATTGTGTTGTGCAACAAAACTGCTCAGTTTAGAGTGGCCTTTTATTGTCCCCAGCACAAGGTGCACCTGTGTAATGATCATGATGTTTAATTGATATGCCACACCTATCAGGTGGATGGATTATCTTGGCAAAGGATACATGCTCACTAACAGGGATGTAAACAAATTTGTGCACAACATTTGAGAGAATTAAGCTTTTCTGGGATCTGTTATTTCAACTCATGAAAAATGGGACCAACACTTTGCGTTGCATTTATATTTTTGTTCAGTATACGTAGTATACCCAAGTTCATTGAAGTTTGTCTATTAGAAGAACGCAAACGGTACATGTTGCAATGGTTATTGTCCCAGTTCCATTGATTTCAATACTCTATCTATGTGAGTGATTAATTTGTGTGTGCTATTGATTACAATAGAAGAAGCTAAACAATTCCAGTCTAGAGTGACCGCTTGGTAAATATTGGTGCATCTGCAGTTTATAAGGTACTAATTTAGCAAAATACAAGTAATCTGAATACAAGTGTGACACGCGTGTGTAGGGAGTAACTATTATGTATTGGTCTTCAAAATATCACAACTTAATTCAGTATATTGATTATGAATTTGGACATCTAAAACTGGTGTTTTGAGACTTGGCCATAAATCAAAAAGCCATGAAAACAGGAAGCAGTAACAGTATCATTTTCAATGTGTCACGTCTCCTCCCGTTGCTCCCCTCCGGCGCTCTGATTCACTGGTCTACTGAGCCACCGGTCTGAGCGCACCACCTCGGCAAACACAGGAATGGAAACCCAACGCAGCCTAATCACCTCCAGCACACCTGCACATCATCATATCATCACCACCACTATATAGCCCTGGACTGTTAGTTCATTGTTGTGTGTAATTGTTAGCGTTGTGTTGTTTACGCTCTCTTTGTTATTCTCTTTCTCATTATTAAGTAAACCTTTACCTTGTTAATTCCTTCGTCTGCGTCCTGCCCCTTCGTATACTCAGTACTCGTCACACAATGTGTGTTTTAGTTATGTAATTTTTACATTATTTTTCAACAGGATTCTACTTTATCAGGTAAACACTAGCCCAAAAACGTGCTATGATTTATTGATTGTGATGATATTAGTGAAATCATGAAAATATGTTTGTGCTGGCTACTCCATTGCTTGATGACTATTGGGAGAGAGAGATACAGACAAAGATAAAAGTTTGATTCCTATTATACAGGAGGGGACATCAAAGCCACACTACCACTGCCTGCATTTCAGAGTGGTTTGATTTTCTTATTGTATTTGCTAGAATGTGGACATGTCCACCAACAATGGTGCTGGGGAATCTTTTGAAGTTTCAATTGAGGCATTCAGACATGTACGAGGGAGATAGCACCGCAAGGAAAGCACCACTTTCCCCACAAATTGTCCATATCATTAACATTGACTTCAGGCTTCGAGGATAGGATACCTACCGTACAGTTTCTTCCAGTCCTTGAAAGAGAGACTTGCAGTAATGTCACTCTCCTCCCATATACGTCACACAGTGCTTCCAGGCCCTCTGAGTCTCTCTCCAGGCAAGTTATTGGAGGAGTATTTTTTGCTGTGGCTCCATGGCTGCCAGTTAAAAGCAGCCTTGCTCATTAATAGCTCTATTTCTATCTGGCTTGGTTCATAACAGCCAGCCCCGGCAGAGAGAGAGTACTGGCCCCTCTCCAGCCAGCCAGCCAGCCATTCAGACAGGGCCTCTCTCTCTATGTGTGCGTCCCAAATGGCATCCGATATCCTATATAGTCCACTACATTTGGGCCCTGGTCAAAAGTACATCACAATACAGGAAATATGGTGTCAATTGGGACACAGTCTCTTTCATTCACCCAGGGGAGGGGGATTAGAGCCTGTTCCAGGGAGGATCCATTGGACCGGGGAGAGGGGGTGATCGGAGTGCTGCCCAGAGCCCAAAGAGCCTCCCAGGCAGAGTACACCTGGCAGGGTGACGGGCTAATGACAGGACAGCAGGACATGGCTGAGCTGCTGCCTCATATCATAATAAGCCCTGCTGTTCACTCTGACTCCTCCATCGCACATGGAGCCTGTCGTTGCTGCTTACTGTCCCTGCTCCAACTGTCCACCAGGCTGGGTTCCTAAACAGAGGTCCCCTTTGCACAAGGGTAATTGGCCTGTGTAACCAGAAACAGCAGCCGCACCTCTCCTCCACCTCCCTGCTCCTCTTCCCCCTCTCCTGTCCCTCATTCCTGCGGCAGAGGTGGGAGGTGGGAAGTAATTGGATAGGTATCCATTGGAAACAGGCTGTGGTGTTGTGCCCAAGCCCACATGCGACGCCCGCGCCCCTTCCTGGAGCACTAAGGCAGCAGGTTGTCATACAATTATCTGTAAGGTCCCTCAGTCGTGCAGTGATATTCAAACACAGATTCAACCACAAAGACCAGGGAGGTTTACTAATGTCTCGCAAAGAAGGGCACCTATTGGTAGATGGGTAAATAGCATACATTGAATATCCCTTTGCGCAAATTGAACTTATTAATTACTTGCGCTGTTCTGTGAAGGGAGTAGTACAAAGCATTGTATGAGATCTTCAGTTTGTTGGCAATTTCTCGCATGGAATAGCCTTCATTTCTCAGAACAAGAATAGACTGACGAGTTTCAGAAGAAAGTTATTTGTTTCTGGCCGTTTTGAGCCTGTAATCAAACCCACAATTGCTGATGCTCCAGATACTCAACTAGTCTCAAGAAGGCCAGTTTTATTGCTTCTTTAATCAACACAAAATGTTTCAGCTGTGATAACATAATTGCAAAAGGGTTTTCTAATGATCAATTAGCCTTTTAAAATTATAAACTTGGATTAGCAAACACAACGTGCCATTGGAACACAGGACTGATGGTTGCTGATAATGGGCCTCTGTATGCCTATGTAGATATTCCATTAAAAAAATCAGCCGTTTCCAGCTACAATAGCCATTTACAACATTAACAATGTCTACACTGTATTTCTGATCAATTTGATGTTATTTTGATGGACAAAAAAATGGCTTTTCTTTCGAAAACAAGGACATTTCTAAGTGACCCCAAACATTTGAACGGTAGTGTATATATAACACAGGGATGTAACCCAAACAAAAGAGCGAGGTGGGGAACAGAGGGCACATACAGTGCCTTGCAAAAGTATTCATCCCCTTTGGCGTTTTTCATATTTTGTTGCATTGCAACCTGTAATTGAAATGTTTTTTTTATTTGGATTTCATATAATTGACATACACAAAATAGTCCAAATTGGTGAAGTGAAATGAAAAAAATTACTTCTTTCAAAAAATTCGAAAAAATAAATAACGGAAAAGTGGCACGTGCATATGTATTCACCCCCTTTGCTATGAAGCCCTTAAATAAGATCTGGTGCAACCAATTACCTTCAGAAGTCACATAATTAGATAAATAAAGTCCACCTGTGTTCAATCTAAGTGTCACATGATCTGTCACATGATCTCAGTATATATACACCTGTTCTGAATGAGCAGCGGTACCGGGGGGATCCTTGATAGAATCCCCCCCGACACGCTGCACCAGCAGCGGGATGAAACCGGCCTTGGGGACGACCACAGGAACGCGGTGTGGGTCGGTCAGGGCGCTGACGGTGAAAATCCCTGGTCAGCGAAGCGTCCAGGATGTCCACCGCAGGAATTTGGCACCGTTCCTCTGGGCCGTACCCCTCCCAGTCGATGAGGTACTTGAGTAGCCCCTCCCGACGCCTCAAATCCAGGACTTCACGGACCGAGTATGTCGGACCTCCCTCGATGTCCAGAGGAGGAGGCAGGGCGTCACTGGATTCAGCCTCAGCGAAACCCAGGCACCACTGGCCTGAGGAGAGACACATGAAAAGTCGGGTTAATGCGGTAATCAGCAGGGAGTTGCAAATGGTACGTTACCTCATTAACCCTCCTCAGGACATTAAACGTCCCCACAAACCATGGGCTCAGCTTCCTGCAGAGCAAGCAGAGGGGCAGGTTCCGGGAGGAGAGCCAGACCCGGTCGCATGGAGAGAACTGCGGGGAGGTCGTTCTGTTCCTTGTGCCGACGCATGGCCAGCTTGAGACGAGTGTGCGCAGCGTTCCAGATCTCGTCAGCACGCCGAAACCACTCGTCCACCGCAGGGGTCTTGGTCTGGTGCGGATGCCAAGGTGCCAGGGCCGGCTGATACCCCAACACGCACTGGAAAGGAGTGATGTTAGTGGAGGAGTGGCGGAGGGAATTCTGAGCGTACTCAGCCCAAGGTATAAATTCTGCCCACTCTCCTGGATGGTCCTGACAGTAACACCTCAGGAACCTGCCCACTTCCTGATTGACCCTCTCCACCTGCCCATTAGCTTGAGGATGGTACCCGGAGGTGAGACTGACCGTGACCTACAGGCGTTCCATGAGAATTGCGCCGGAGAAGATGGCTGCCGTTTTACAGCCCTCTAACCAATTGTACTATTATGTGTGTTTTTTCACGTTATTTGTAATTTATTCTGTACATAATGTTTCTGCTACCGTATCTTATGACCAAAAATAGCTTCTGGATATCAGGACAGCGATTACTCACCTCGTGTTGGACAAAAACAAATTATTCAATGAGTCGGACGCGAAGTATATTCTACAGACACCCGACAAGGCCCAAATCCCCGTCATTCGTATGAGAAAGAGACGGAGATATCGTGGACGTAGTTCGGGGTGCCTTGTAAGGATCTGACGGCGAGTGAGTAAACTGCCTCTTCCATCAATCTTATTAGCCAATGTTCAGTCATTTGAAAATAAATTGGACAACCTAAGATTAAGGTTATCCTACAAACGGGACATTAAAAACTGTAATATCTTATGTTTCACCGAGTCGTGGCTGAACGACAACATGGATGACATACAGCTGGCAGGATATACGCTACAATGGCAGGATAGAACGGCTGACTCCAGTAAGACTAAGGGTGGCAGTCTGTGTATATTTTTAAACAACAGCTGGTGCATAAAATGTAATACTAAGGAAGTCTCAAGGTTTTGCTCGCCTGAGGTAGAGTATCTCATGATAAGCTGTAGACCACACTATTTACCAAGAGAGTTTTCATCTATATTTTTTGTAGCTGTTAATTTACCACCACAAACCGATGCTGGCACTAAGATTGTACTCAATGAGCTATATAAGGTCATAAGTAAACAGGAAAACACTCATCCAGAGGCAGTGCTCCTAGTCGCCGGGGACTTTAATGCAGGGAAACTTAAATCCATTCTACCTAATTTCTACCAGCATGTTAAATGTGAAACCAGATGAAAATAAACTCTAGACCACCTTTACTCCACACACAGAGATGCGTACAAAGCTCTCCCTCGCCCTCCATTTGGCAAATCTGACAATAACTCTATCCTCCTGATTCCTGCTTATAAGCAAAAACTAAAGCAGGAAGCACCAGTGACTCGGTTAATAAGGAAGTGGTCAGATGACGCAGATGCTAAGCTACAGGACTGTTTTGCTAGCACAGACTGGAATATGTTCCGGGATTCTTCCGACAGCATTGAGGAGTACACCACATCAGTCACTAGCTTCATCAATAAGTGCATCGATGACATCGTCCCCACAGTGACCGTACGTACATTCCCCAACCAGAAGCCATGGATTACAGGCAACATCTGCACTGAGCTAAAGGGTAGAGCGGCCGCTTTCAAGGAGTGGGACTCTAACCCGGATGCTTATAAAAAATCCTGCTATACCTCAGAAGAATCATCAAACAGGCAGAGAGTCAATATAGGACTAAGATTGAATCGTACTAGACCGGCTCTGAAGCTCGTCGGATGTGGCAGGGCTTGAAAACTATTACAGACCACAAAGGGAAGCACAGTCGCAAGCTGCCCAGTGACACAAGCCTACCAGAGGAGCTAAATCACTTCTATGCTCACTTCGAGGCAAGCAACACTGAAGCATGTATGAGAGCATCAGCTGTTCTGGATGACTATGTGATCACGCTCTCCGTAGCCAATGTGAGTAAGACTTTTAAGCAGGTCAACATTCACAAGGTGGCAGGGCCAGACGGATTACCAGGACGTGTACTCCGAGCATGCGCTGACCAACTGGCAAGTGCCTTCACTGACATTTTCAACATGTCCCTGACTGAGTCTGTAATACCAACATGTTTCAAGCAGACCACCATAGTCCCTGTGCCCAAGAACACTAAGATAACCATGAAGTGCTTTGAAAGGCTGGTCATGGCTCAAATCAACACTATTATCCCAGAAACCTAGACCCACTCGAATTTGCATGCCGCCCGAACAGATCCACAGATGATGCAATCTTTATTGCACTCCACACTGCCCTTTCCCACCTGGACAAGAGGAACACCTACGTGAGAATGCTATTCATTGATTACAGCTCAGCGTTCAACACCATAGTGCCCTCAAAGTTCATCACTAAGCT
The DNA here is from genome assembly GCF_964263955.1 of Coregonus lavaretus. NCBI lineage: Eukaryota > Metazoa > Chordata > Actinopteri > Salmoniformes > Salmonidae > Coregonus > Coregonus lavaretus. The sequence goes on from NC_140019.1 coordinate 4,109,031, forward strand.
AAGGACCCTGGGACTAAACAACCTCCCTCTGCAACTGGATCCTAGACTTCCTGACGGGCCGCCCCCAGGTGGTAAGGGTAGGTAAAAACACATCTGCCACGCTGATCCTCAACACGGGGGCCCCTCAGGGGTGCATGTTCAGTCCTCTCCTCTACTCTTTGTTCACCCATGACTGCATGGCCAGGCACGACTCCAACACCATCATTAAGTTTGCCGACGACACAACAGTGGTAGGCCTGATCACCGACAGCCTATAGGAAGGAGGTCAGAGACCTGGCCGTGTTGTGCCAGGATAACAACCTCTCCCTCAACGTGATCAAGACAAAGGAGATGATTGTGGACTACAGGAAAAAAAGGAGGACTGAGCACACCCCCATACTCATCAACGGTGTGTAGTGGAACAGGTTGAGAGTGTCCACATCACCAACAAACTATCATGGTCCAAACACACCAAGACAGTCATGAAGAGAGCACGACACTGAACAAAGCCACCGTTAAGTTCAGGTATCCTTTACCACTCATCCCAACCATCATCGAACAAATACATGGGGCGCAGTACTTCACGAAACTGGACTTGAGGAGCGCCTACAATCAGGCACGCTTCTCCACTGCTACCGTGCTGGCACATCCCGACACCTCACTCCCCTTCATCGTCGAGGTGGATGCCTCTGAAAAAGTGACTATGCATAAATAATAAACAGCGTAGCAGCAGCACAATAATCGACAAGGACAATGGGGAACAGAGGGCACATATATACACATACTAATCAGGGGGAATGGGAACCAGGTGTGCGTAATGAGACAAGACAGTCCGGGGTAGGTGGTAATGAACCAGGTCAGTGACGCCTAGAAGGTCGGTAACGTAGACCTCCGGAGCTGGTGAAAGGAATGAGCAGCAGTACCGGGGGATCCGTGACAGTGACTTTAAAACAGTTACAGAGGTTAACGGCTGTGATAGGAGTTAAAACTGAGGATGGATCAACAATGTTACTCCACAATACTTCCCTAAATGACAGAGTGAAAATAAGGAAGCCTGTACAGAATAAACATATTCCAAAACAGGCATAGTGTTTGCAATATGGAACTAAAGTAAAACTGCTAAAAATGTGGCAAAGAAAGGAACTTCATGTCCTGAATACAAAGCGTTATGTTTGGGGCAAATCCAACCCAACACATCACTGAGTACCACTCTTCATATTTTCAAGCATGGTGGTGACTGCATCATGTTATAGGTATGTTTGTCATCGGCAAGTTTTTTTAAATGATAAAAATTAATTGAACAGAACTAAGCACAGGCAAAATCCTAGAGGAAAACCTGGTTTGGTCTGCTTTCCAACAGACACTGGGAGACAAATCCACCTTTCATCAGGACAATAACCTAAAACACAAGACAAAATCTACACTGGAGTTGCTTACCAAGACGACATTAAATGTTCCTGAGTGGCCTAGTTACAGTTTGACTTAAATCTATGGCAAGACTTGAAAATGGCTGTCTAGCAATGATCAACAACCAACTTGAAAGAGCTTGAAGAATTTTAACAAATAATAATGTGCAAATATTGTACAATCCAGGTGTGCAAAGCTCTTAGAGACTTACCCAGAAAGATTCACAGCTGTAATCGCTGCCAAAGGTGATTCTAATATGTATTGACTCAGCGGTGTGAATACTTATGTAAATAAGATATTTCTGTATTTCTTTTTTAATATATTTGCAAAAATATTGTATGTTTTGACTTTGTCATTATGGGGTATTGTGTGTAGATGGGTGAGAGAAAAATATATATTTTGAATTCAGGCTCTAACACAACAAAATGTGGAATAAGTTATGGGGTATGAATACTTTCTGAAGGCACTGTGTATATCAATAAATGTACATAGTGAACTCATACAGATTGTAAATAGAATGCACTATTTCAGAATGTGACCTACCACTTGCATGTCAATATCAGACTGAGAAGAATTGACGTTCGCGATATCCACCTATCTGCAAGCATGACCAATGGCATAACACCTTATTGATATGTTAATTCAACCAACCAATAGGAATACATAAACATAAAATACTTATTTCTGCAGTTTCGAGTGGAAACATAACCAACCCTGTTACACACGCACACAAACACACCCACACACGGGCACACAGATACACCAACTATTTACAGTACAAGGCCAATATGTTGAGAAGGAGATTTCAGCATGGCCCCTTACAAGTCTGACGGATTGTTTCTGTAAATTAAGGCCTTTTTCCCAGAGTCTTTTAGGCCAAAATAAATCACAGGAATTTGTATCACACTATGCTGAGGAATGCCTGTTGTGTTTGCCAACAAAAGCACAGGCTCTAATTCACTAACTGCTCACACAGGACTGGGCATGTATTCACACTCTACAGCCAAACCACCTCTGTCTTGGTTTGTTGCAGTGGTTGAATTTTTTGGACCGCAGCAGCAGTCGACTCTCCTCTCTCCCACTGTTCTGCCCTCTTACCCAGGATGAGGGATGCAATGCAGTCTGATTGTGCTCTGCAGTGCTCTGCCATGGCTGTGCCAGTTAAATAAGGAGCCACACAATTAGGCCCGTCCCGGCCCTGGGCCCCCAAATGAATCCCCTAGCAGATGAGTAATGTATTGGCCTGTCTGTCGCTTAGCTAACAGAGCTTTGTCTCCTTTAGGAAAATGAATGGCTGACAAATGAGCCGTGTCCTCTGGCAGAGCCCTCTGTGTGTTTAGTTTCCAGGACTGGAATGGGGGACCAGCCATGGGCATGAGGCAGGCTCCAAGGTCAAGGCTGCAGGCCACAGGCCCAGGCCGCCCAGCTCCAGTGCTGCAGTGGCTGTGTTGGACTTAGAGATGGTCCCTGATGCCCTTATTACCTCCACTCTGCACATCTACAGTATATGGGCTCCCTCACTTAATCAACAGATGCAAGCATTCATATAAGCATATTTAGGCTAGCCATGGTTGGATGGTAAGGACTGCAATCCACTAAGGTGTGCGAGCATTAGGACTAATACCCCTTTTGTGTCAGCAGAAATTAATTGGTGCTGATTCATTTGTTTGGTCAATCATTTCCAGAAAGCATATAATACGCCCATAATGAATGCTATCATTCCAGTCCTACTGGTAAAAGACAAGTGACGTGTTGTTTAGAAAATAATACGCTGTAATTCCTTCTTTATCTACCTGGACATTGTGTTATTTTAATAATGAGCCTGAGCCCTTTAGTTTTTGTACTGGTGTTCATGCGGCTCCAGTACGAGCCACCTGAGAACTCCATATGGGCCCCTTCAGTGCCCAGCGCACTGATCCTGTCCTCTGTCACTACGGCAACAGCTGCATCAATTAGCACAGCCTTAATTACACAGCAGTCAGTGAGTCCTGATGCCCCCCTCTCCTCCCCATCCCCTCATCATCTCTCTGCCCCTGCTAGCCTGTTGTATATCTCAGGCTCAACCCCCTCCCCCCCCATCCACAGGAATCCATCACACAGCCCTGGCATGGGGAGAGCTGATGGATGGATGGGCCACTGTCTCTCTACTACCCACCAGGAGACGGAGGGAACATCTGTCACGGAGGGAACATCTGTCACGACCTCAGGAGCACAAAGCGGCGTGGCTCTGAGCGCCTATTTACATCTGAGCCTCTGCCACTGCCATGCTACGGGAGAGAGAGGGGATGTTATTACCAAGCCCTTATAATGAAAAGAGAAGGAACTGGGGTGAGAATAATATTAAAAGAGAACAGCAATCAACATCCTTTCTTCTCCTATGTAGGGGCCTGGGTAATGAGCGGGCTGGTAGCATGATGTAGATGGTGGTGTTCTCAGCGTTCACCATGCTGCAAAGTGTAATTCCGTCAGTCTTGGGACAACATCACGTGAAGACATTCAAATTACTCAATTAGAGGCAGTTGGTGTGGGTGTGATATCTACAGTGCCTTGCAAAAATATTCATCCCCCCATGCCGTTTTTCCTATTTTGTTGCATCACAACCTGTAATTTAAATTGATTTTTATTTGGATTTCATGTAATGGACATACACAAAATAATCCAAATTGGTGAAATGAAATGAAAAAAATAACTTGTTTCAAAAAATTCTAAAAAATAAATAATGGAAAAGTGATGGGTGCAAGTGTATTCACCCCATTTGCTATGAAGACCCTAGATAAGATCTGGTGCAACCAATTACCTTCAGAAGTCACATAATTAGTTAAATAAAGTCCACCTGTGTGCAATCTAAGTGTCACATGATCTGTCACATGATCTCAGTATATACACACACAACTGTTCTGAAAGGCCCCAGAGTCTGCAACACCACTAAGCAAGGGGCACCACCAAGCAAGCGGCACCATGAAGACCAAGGAGCTCTCCAAATAGGTCAGGGACAAAGTTGTGGAGGAGTACAGATCAGGGTTGGGTTATAAAAAAATATCAGAAACTTTGAACATCCCACGGAGCGTCATTAAATCCATTATAAAAAAATGGAAAGAATATGGCACCACAACAAACCTGCCAAGAGAGGGCCGCCCACCAAAACTCACAGACCAGGCAAGGAGGGCATTAATCAGAGAGGCAACAAAGAGACCAACGATAACCCTGAAGGAGCTGCAAAGCTCCACAGCTGAGATTGGAGTATCTGTCCATAGGACCACTTTAAGCCATAAACTCCACAGAGCTGGGCTTTACAGAAGAGTGGCCAGAATAAAGCCATTGCTTAAAGAGAAATATAAGCAATCACATTTCGTGTTCGCCAAAAGCCATGTGGGAGACTCCCCAAACATATGGAAGAAGGTACTATGGTCAGATGAGACTAAAATTGAGCTTTTTGGCCATCAAGGAAAACACTATGTCTTGCGCAAACCCAACACCTCTCATCACCCCGAGAACACCATCCCCACAGTGAAGCATGGTGGTGGCAGCATCATGCTGTGGGGATGTTTTTCATCAGCAGGGACTGGGAAACTGGTCAGAATTGAAGGAATGATGGATGGCGCTAAATACAGGGAAATTCTTGAGGGAAACCTATTTCAGTCTTCCAGAGATTTGAGACTGGGACGGAGGTTCACCTTCCAGCAGGACAATGACCCTAAGCATACTGCTAAAGTGACACTCAAGTGGTTTATGGGGAAACATTTAAGTTTCTTGGAATGGCCTAGTCAAAACCCAGACCTCAATCCAATTGAGAATCTGTGGTATGACTTAAAGATTGCTGTACACCAGCGGAACCCATCCAACTTGAAGGAGCTGGAGCAGTTTTGCCTTGAGGAATGGGCAAAAATCCCAGTGGCTAGATGTGCCAAGCTTATAGAGACATACCCCAAGAGACTTGCAGCTGTAATTGCTGCAAAAGGTGGCTCTACAAAGTATTGACTTTGGGGGGTTGAATAGTTATGCACGCTCAAGTTCTGTTTTTTTGTCTTATTTCTTTCCCAAAAAAATAAATAAAAAAAATTTTGCATCTTCAAAGTGGTAGGCATGTTGTGTAAATCAAATGATACAAACCCCCCAACAATTCATTTTAATTCCAGGTTGTCATGCAACAAAATAGGAAAAATGCCAAGGGGGGTAAATATTTTCGCAAGCCACTGTAGGTAGTGTAACGGTGCATCCTCTCCCTACAACTAATCCATACCCTTTAGTTGACAAATTCTTGTTTTCTTCCCTTCCTTTTCACATGGTATCAATTTCTTCCTCCATATCTGACAGTCAGTCCCTATTTAATTAATAACAATTTGTAATTCAGAGCAGCCAATACATTTGAAATGAATTCCATCTGAGAATTCATCTGGAAATCATACTTGTAGATCGGCATAGCTGTGGCACCCCCCCCCCCCCCCGGGTAGAACTATTGGAATACGAGTCGCTGAATACACACTGCCCACCGGACCTCCCCGAATTCCCTGAGACGGCGAAACAATGGACTAGCTTCTTCGGCGAGGCGCCGAGCTGCTTGGGAGTCCTACTTGAGAGTAGGAAGTGAAGACTCGGACGAAGAGGCAGACGTGGCGGGGTCTTAGTGAGATTAAGACGCCGGGCGACCCGTCCTCCATTACCGTCCTCCATTACCTCTCTGCTTTATGACCAACAACACATGGTGCAACGGAGGAAATGTACAGGAACTTGCGAGCTTCTGCTCCCCCGACTTGGAATACTTGGTCATCAGAGAGAGTTCTCAGGGATTATCGCCATGGCTGTGTACATCCCGCCCCAAGCTGACACCAAAAAGGCTCTCAAAGATCTTAATTGGACCCGAAATGGAGACCGCATTCCCGGAGGCAGCGCTCATTGTTGCGGGGGGACTTTAGCAAAAGTAATTTGAGAACCGTGCTGCCAAATTATTACCAACACATCGACTGTCTAACTTGCGGAAATTCTTCTCTTGACCACTGCCACCCACCTTTCAACACGGGTATAAGGCCCCCTCCTTCTTTAGGCAAATCCACCATGACTCTATCTTGCTTCTCCCTGCCTACAAACAAAAACAAGAGGGAGGTTCCGGTCGTCAGGTCTGTACAGCATTGGTCCGACCATTCAGAATTACTGCTCCAATACTATTTTGATCACGTGGACTGGAATATGTTCCGAGTCGCCTCACGACTTCCTCCGAAGCTACCTACCCTCCTTGTTCGGCAGGCTTCGGCATTCTAGCCACTGCCGCTCCATAGCTCATCATTCCATTTATCTTGTCTTGTCAATTACACACACCTGGTTCATATTCCCCTCATTAGTACGTGTTTAAGTATTCCCTCTGCCCCCCTTGTCCTTGTGGGTGATTGTTCATTGTGAGGATTAGTAGCTCGGTTGAGCTCAGTATTTAGTATTGCCGGGGTATTTTCCCTGTGTGCATGTTTGTTCCAGTGCGCCTGTTTTGCGCACTGGACTGGGTACGCTGGATTACGGAATAAACTCTGTATACTGCGATTTACCCTCCTGCGCCTGACTCCTTCAAATCACGCATCACAGATACTGTAACATCAATGAATAAGTCGACTCAGTCACCGGATTCATAAAAATTTCGATAGATGACGTGATACCGATAGTGTCTTTCAAAATGTTCCCGATTTAGATAGCAGCCTTGTAGGAAAACTGAAAAGGAGAAATGCTGCTTATAAACAGGGCAAGGTGACCGGGGACAATAGTTTGGTTAAACAGTACAAATACAACCTACGCAGATCGATCAAGATGGCGAAACACAAGTCAAAGGAGCAATTCAGTGGTTCGGACACAAGGCATATGCGGCAGGTGCTCCTAACGATCACAGGTTACAAAAAGAAAGCCAGCCATCGCGGTCACCAACAGCACCCTACCGGAGGACCTAAACACCTTTTTCTCACGATTCGAACTCAATTAACCTGAGCTCCTGGCGAGAGCCCCCGATGATAACGTGGGCTACACACTCACAGTCTCCACTGAGGACGTATAAAACTCATTCAAACGTGTTAACCCTTGCAAGGCAGCCAGCCCAGGCGGCATCCCTAGCCATGCTCTCAGAGCATGTGCAGACCAGCTGGCTGTTGTGTTATCCGACATTTTCAATCTCTCCCTAGCTCAGGCCACTATGCCCACCGGCTTCAAGATGTCCACTATCGTCCCTGTGCCCAATAAAGGGAAAGTAACTGAACTGAATGACTACCGACCAGTAGCACTCACTTCCGTCATCATGAAGTGCTTCAAGAGGCTAGTCAAAGGCTATATCACCTCCTCCCTCCCCGACACACTCGACCCTCTCCAATTCGCCTACTGCCCTGACAGATCCACGGATGACGCAATCGCCATTGCACTGCACACTGCCCTTACCAACCTGGACAAAAGGAATGAATATGTGAGGATGCTGTTCATCAACTACAGCTCGGCCTTCAATACCATAGTGCCCTATAAGCACATTATAAAGTTCACAGCCCTCGATCTGAAGTCCTCCCTATGCAACTGGGTCCTGGACTTCCTGACGGGCCGCCCCCAGGTGGTGAAGGTAGGCAACATTAACTCCTCGACACTGATTCTCAACACGGGGGCCCCACAAGTGTTCGTCCTCAGGCCCCTCCTGTATTCCCAGAATACCCACTCCTGCGTGGCCTCACACAGTTCCAACTCCATCAAGTTTGATGATGACAACAGTAGTAGGCATGATTACCAACAACAACAAGACAGCCTATAGGGAGGAGATAGGCACTCAGGGATGGTGACCTTCCAGGCAGAGTTGCAAAGAAAAAGCCATACAGTGGAGGAAAAAAGTATTTAGTCAGCCACCAATTGTGCAAGTTCTCCCACTTAAGAAGATGAGAGAGGCCTGTAATTTTCATCATAGGTACACGTCAACTATGACAGACAAATTGAGAAAATAAATTCCAGAAAATCACATTGTAGGATTTTTAATGAATTTATTTGCAAATTATGGTGGAAAATAAGTATTTGGTCACCTACAAACAATCAAGGTTTCTGGCTTTCACAGACCTGTAACTTCTTCTTTAAGAGGCGCCTCTGTCCTCCACTCGTTACCTGTATTAATGGCACCTGTTTGAACTTGTTATCAGTATAAAAGACACCTGTCCACAACCTCAAACAGTCAAACTCCAAACTCCACTATGGCCAAGACCAAAGAGCTGTCAAAGGACACCAGAAACAAAATTGTAGACCTGCACCAGGCTGGGAAGACTGAATCTGCAATAGGTAAGCAGCTTGGTTTGAAGAAATCAATTGTGGGAGCAATTATTAGGAAATGGAAGACATACAAGACCACTGATAATCTCCCTCGATCTGGGGCTCCACGCAAGATCTCACCCCGTGGGGTCAAAATGATCACAAGAACGGTGAGCAAAAATCCCAGAACCACACAGGGGGACCTAGTGAATGACCTGCAGAGAGCTGGGACAAAGTAACAAAGCCTACCATCAGTAACACACTACGCCGCCAGGGACTCATATCCTGCAGTGCCAGACGTGTCCCCCTGCTTAAGCCAGTACATGTCCAGGCCCTTCTGAAGTTTGCTAGAGTGCATTTGGATGATCCAGAAGAGGATTGGGAGAATGTCATATGGTCAGATGAAACCAAAATATAACTTTTTGGTAAAAACTCAACTCATCGTGTTTGGAGGACAAAGAATGCTGAGTTGCATCCAAAGAACACCATACCTACTGTGAAGCATGGGGGTGGAAACATCATGCTTTGGGGCTGTTTTTCTGCAAAGGGACCAGGACGACTGATCCGTGTAAAGGAAAGAATGAATGGGGCCATGTATAGATTTTGAGTGAAAACATCCTTCCATCAGCAAGGGCATTGAAGATGAAACATGGCTGGGTCTCTCAGCATGACAATGATCCCAAACACACCGCCCGGGCAACGAAGGACTGGCTTCGTAAAAAGAAGCATTTCAAGGTCCTGGAGTGGCCTAGCCAGTCTCCAGATCTCAACCCCATAGAAAATCTTTGGAGGGAGTTGAAAGTCCGTGTTGCCCAGCGACAGCCCCAAAACATCACTGCTCTAGAGGAGATCTGCATGGAGGAATGGGCCGAAATACCAGCAACAGTGTGTGAAAACCTTGTGAAGACTTACAGAAAACGTTTGACCTGTGTCATTGCCAACAAAGGGTATATAACAAAGTATTGAGAAACTTTTGTTATTGACCAAATACTTATTTTCCACCATAATTTGCAAATAAATTCATTAAAAATCCTACAATGTGATTTTCTGGAGAAAAAAAATCTCATTTTGTCTGTCATAGTTGACATGTACCTATGATGAAAATTACAGGCCTCTCTCATCTTTTTAAGTGGGAGAACTTGCACAATTAGTGGCTGACTAAATACTTCCCCCCCCCCCCCCTGTATATCACACTGGCCAATAAAAACAAAAGATTAAGATTGGCAGTCTGATATATGGCTTTTTCTTTGCAACTCTGCCTAGAAGGTCAGCATCCCGGAGTCGCCTCTTCACTGTTGACGTTGAGACTGGTGTTTTGCGGGTACTATTTAATGAAGCTGCCAGTTGAGGACCTGTGAGGCGCCTGGTTCTCAAACTAGACACTCTAATGTATTTGTCCTCTTGCTCAGTTGTGCACCGGGGCCTCCCACTCCTCTTTCTATTCTGGTTAGAGCCGCTTTGCGCTGTTCTGTGAAGGGAGTAGTACATAGCGTTGTACGAGATCTTCAGTTTCTTGGCAATTTCTCGCATAGAATAGCCTTCATTTCTCAGAACAAGAATAGTCTGACGAGTTTCAGAAGAAAGTTATTTGTTTCTGGCCATTTTGAGCCTGTAATCGAACCCACAATTGTTGATGCTCCAGACACTCCACTAGTCTCAAGAAGGCCAGTTTTATTGCTTCTTTAATCAACACAAAATGTTTCAGCTGTGATAACATAATTGCAAAAGGGTTTTCTAATGATCAATTAGCCTTTTAAAATTATAAACTGGGATTAGCAAACACAACGTGCCATTGGAACACAGGACTGATGGTTGCTGATAATGGGCCTCTGTATGCCTATGTAGATATTCCATAAAAAAAATCAGCCGTTTCCAGCTACAATAGCCATTTACAACATTAACAATGTCTACACTGTATTTCTGACAATTTGATGTTATATTAATGGACAAAAAAATTGCCTTTCTTTCGAAAACAAGGACATTTCTAAGTGACCCCAAACTTTTGAATGGTAGTGTACAGTGGGGAAAAAAAGTATTTAGTCAGCCACCAATTGTGCAAGTTCTCCCACTTAAAAAGATGAGAGAGGCCTGTAATTTTCATCATAGGTACACGTCAACTATGACAGAAAAAAATAAGAAAAAAAAAATCCAGAAAATCACATTGTAGGATTTTTTATGAATTTATTGGCATATGATGGTGGAAAATAAGTATTTGGTCAATAACAAAAGTTTCTCAATACTTTGTTATATACCCTTTGTTGGCAATGACACAGGTCAAACGTTTTCTGTAAGTCTTCACAAGGTTTTCACACATTGCTGCTGGTATTTTGGCCCATTCCTCCATGCAGATCTCCTCTAGAGCAGTGATGTTTTGGGGCTGTCGCTGGGCAACACAGACTTTCAACTCCCTCCAAAGATTTTCTATGGGGTTGAGATCTGGAGACTGGCTAGGCCACTCCAGGACCTTGAAATGCTTCTTACGAAGCCACTCCTTCGTTGCCCGGGCGGTGTGTTTGGGATCATTGTCATGCTGAAAGACCCAGCCACGTTTCATCTTCAATGCCCTTGCTGATGGAAGGAGGGTTTCACTCAAAATCTCACGATACATGGCCCCATTCATTCTTTCCTTTACACGGATCAGTCGTCCTGGTCCCTTTGCAGAAAAACAGCCCCAAAGCATGATGTTTCCAACCCCATGCTTCACAGTAGGTATGGTGTTCTTTGGATGCAACTCAGCATTCTTTGTCCTCCAAACATGACGAGTTGAGTTTTTACCAAAAAGTTATATTTTGGTTTCATCTGACCATATGACATTCTCCAAATCCTCTTCTGGATCATCCAAATGCACTTCAGACGGGCCTGGACATGTACTGGCTTAAGCAGGGGGACACGTCTCGCACTGTAGGATTTGAGTCCCTGGCGGCGTAGTGTGTTACTGATGGTAGGCTTTGTTACTTTGTCCCAGCTCTCTGCAGGTCATTCACTAGGTCCCCCCGTGTGGTTCTGGGATTTTTGCTCACCGTTCTTGTGATCATTTTGACCCCACGGGGTGAGATCTTGCGTGGAGCCCCAGATCGAGGGAGATTATCAATGGTCTTGTATGTCTTCCATTTCCTAATAATTGCTCCAATAGTTGATTTCTTCAAACCAAGCGCTTACCTATTGCAGATTCAGTCTTCCCAGCCTGGTGCAGGTCTACAATTTTGTTTTTGGTGTCCTTTGACAGCTCTTTGGTCTTGGCCATTGTGGAGTTTGGAGTGTGACTGTTTGAGGTTGTGGACAGGTGTCTTTTATACTGATAACAAGTTCAAACAGGTGCCATTAATACAGGTAACGAGTGGAGGACAGAGGAGCCTCTTAAAGAAGAAGTTACAGGTCTGTGAGAGCCAGAAATCTTGCTTGTTTGTAGGTGACCAAATACTTATTTTCCACCATAATTTGCAAATAAATTCATTAAAAATCCTACAATGGGATTTTCTGGATTTTTTTTTCTCAATTTGTCTGTCATAGTTGACGTGTACCTATGATGAGAATTACAGGCCTCTCTCATCTTTTTAAATGGGAGAACTTGCACAATTGGTGGCTGACTAAATACTTTTTTCCCCCACTGTATATAGTGCTATTTATATTGATATTGTTGTTATCCTAAACCTAAACTTAACCCTAGCCCTATCCCTATCCCTTACCCAACCCTTATTCTAAACCTAACCCTATACCGGAACGTTAGCAAGCATATAAACAGATAATTTGACCATCTGTAGATCATCATTTGGGACTATCCAAATAAAATGTGATTGTAAACGTCCATGTTGTTGGAAAATAGACAAAGTGTAACAAAAATCTGCTCAGTTCATCAGCTTATAAGAACACTCCTCACATACAATATTCAATTCCAAGTTCAAGGTGTGTCATTCAATGACTGGCAGATGTAGTAGCATCTGTACATTGTTCATTTTAGTAATTTAGCAGATGCTCTTATCCAGAGCGACTTACATACATAATTTTTTTAATTTTTCATACTGGCCCCCCGTGGGAATCGAACCCCCAACCCTGGCGTTGCAAACGCCATGCTCTATAAACTGAGCTACATCCCTCAGTTTAGCTCTCAGTTCCTTGACCTTGAAGCAATTTCTGGTGCTGCCAACATCAATTTCAAACACTTTTCTGGAGGAAGATGTACAGTACCAGTCAAAAGTTTGGACACACCTACTCATTCAAGGGTTTTTCTTTATTTTTTACGATTTTTTAAATTGTAGAATAATAGTGAAGACATAAAAAACAATGAAATAACTCATATGGAATCATGTAGTAACCAAGAAAGTGTTAAACAAATCAAAATATATTTTATATTTGAGATTCTACAAATCGCCAAACTCTTGGCATTCTCTCAACCAGCTTTAACTGGAATGCTTTTCCAACAGCCTTGAAGGAGTTCCCACATATGTTGAGCACTTGTATGCTGCTTTTCCTTCACTCTGCGGTCCGACTTATCCCAAACCATCTCAATTGGGTTGGGGTCGGGGGAATGTGGAGGCCAGGTCATCTGATTCAGCACTCCATCACTATCCTTCTTGGTCAAATAGCCCTTACACAGCCTGGAGTTGTGCTGGGTCATTGTCCTATTGAAGAACAAATGATAGTGCCACTAAGCCCAAACCAGATTGGATGGCGTATCGCTGCAGAATGCTGTGGTAGCCATGATGGTTAAGTGTGTCTTGAAATCTAAATAAATCACAGACAGTGTCACCAGCAAAGCACCCCCACACCATAACACCACCTTCTCCATGCTTTACAGTGGGAACTACACATGCAGAGATCATCCGTTCACCCACAAAGAAGCGTCGGTTGGAACCAAAAATCTCACATTTCGACTCCAGAACAAAGGACCAATTTCCACCGGTCTAATGTCAATTTCTTGTGTTTCTTGGCCCAAGCAGGTCTCTTCTTATTATTGGTGTCCTTTAGTAGTGGTTTCATTGCAGCAATTTGACCATGAAGGCCTGATTCACACAGTCCCCTCTGAACAGTTGATGTTGAGATGAATCTGTTACTTGAAGTCTATGAAGCATTTATTTGGGCTGCAATTTCTGAGGCTGGTAACTCTAATGAACTTATCCTCTGCAGCAGAGGTAACTTTGGGTCTTCCATTCCTGTGACGGTCCTAATGAGAGCCATTTACATCATAGCACTTGATGGTTTTTGCTACTGCACTTGAAGAAACTTTAAAAGTTATTTAAATGTTCCTTATTGACTGACCTTCTTGTCTTAAAGTAATGATGGTCTATAATTTCTTTTTGCTTATTTGAGCTGTTCTTGCCATAATATGGACTTGGTCTTTTACCAAATAGGGCTATCTTTTGTACACCCCCCCCTTTAGTGTCCTAAGTTTTCATAACTGTGACCTTAATTGTCTACCATCTGTAAGCTGTTAGTGTCTTAACGACCTTTCCACAGGTGCATATTCATTAATTGTTTATGGTTCGTTGAACAAGCATGGGAAACAGTGTTTAAACCCTTTACAATGAAGATCTGTGAAGTTATTTGGATTTTTACAAATTATCTTTGAAAGACAATTTGAAAGAAAACCTGAGGCCTGCACCCGACCCTAACCCGCAAATATAGAAAATGCGATGTACAGTCAGAGTAACAAAAACCGTCCGACTACGAATTTTTTAAAGGCCTTTTAGATGGGCCTATTTTTCTGCTTATAATTTCCATCATTTTGTTAGTCAACTCTATAATTAGATATATGCAGCTTATCTTTTGTCATTACTTGTTGCCCTAGAAGAGTAAATAAACCCTTGCTTACCAGAATAATGTCATAGAATGAATGCTTCAATGTAGTTGACATCGGTGAAGTTTGTTTTCTCTTTCCTCTTTCATCTCTGCTTCTCTTTCGCAGCAAAAACGTTTAGGGACCGGGGAGAAAATGCAAAACAAAAAACTTTAACATTTTCAAATGAGATCAGTTTGACCAGTTTTAAGGAAATTACAAGCTGTTAAAACGACGCAACATGTTTTTGATAAGATTTCAGTTCGTCTTGGATGCATATTTTATGTGGTTGAAATGCTATCAGCTTTTATGACGATGATAAAGATAACACCGCCACCTTTACAGACGGTCCCTAACCACGCATTCTTTCTCTCAAGATGCTGAAATGAAAAATGTTTCTCCATTCCTGTTCCTGAGTCATTTTACTACAATAAATGCTTAATTCTGCAGGAGTTAATATTATATGAGTCAGTGTCCAGATTTCAGTTAGGCTACTATTCCATCTGAACAGTACAGTTCCCTTGGCGTGCCATTTTGAAGTCCTCGTCCTGTGACTGTCGAATTTGTAGCCTATAGCGCCTCACAATCATCACACATAACATAGCTGACACTGATATCATAATCTTTTTCCAGCTCATAGGAGTTTTAGTTATTGTAAGACCCCCTAAGGGCAAAACTATTACGATTGGTTCAGTCAGGTGTCCAATCAAAACAGAGCAGAGGCGGGAGATCAACACAGAGAGGACGCTGGCGAGCAGGACTGACTGGTCTAAAAATAAACAATTGACAGCAGAAAAAATGTTTGCAGCAGAAAACATCAGTTAGACAGTAGCAAGTTTTTCAACAATTGCTTGTTAGTGAGTAGATACTGAAAGCGAAATTTGACTAGTTGCCAGCTATCTTGCTACATTAGCTAGCTAGCTAGGAAGATAGCAAGCTCAAAGCAGCACGGTTGAACAGTTGCCACCATGGCAGAAGAAAGTAGAGCTACCTAGAGAAATGTTTATAGGTGCCCTCAAAGCACCAAGGTTGAACAGTTGCCCCCAGGGCAGAAGAAAGTAGAGCTACCTAGAGAAACATTAATAGACGCCCTCAAAGCAGCAAGGTTGTACAGTTTCCCCTAGGGCAGAAGAAAGTTGCGCTAGCTAGAGAAATATTTATAGCTAATTGCCCTCAAACCTGCAAGGTGGTACAGTTTCCCCCATGGCAGAAGAAAGTTGAGCTAGCTTAGGGACCTACTTGGTACATAACTAAAAAGCATGTCTGATATGTATTGGGGTGCACAATCATGGATTGATTTAAAAACCAATAGAATAATCTTAAAATGTATTTTAAAACTCACAGGCAGCCAGTGTATAGACTTTAAAACCTGTGTAATGTGTGTTCTCTGTCTGGTCTTGGTCAGTACCCGTGCTGCAGCATTCTGTATGTTTTGCGGTTGACCAATGGCTTTCTTGGGTAGACCAGACAGGAGAGCAGTACAGTAGTGAAGCCTGCTTGTAATAAAAGCATGGATGAGTCTCTCTGTATCAGCCTGAGATAGAAACGGCCACACCTTGGCAATGTTCTTCAGGTGGTAAAATGCTATTTTGTTTACATTGCTAATGTGTGATTAAAAATTGAGTTCAGAATCTAAAATGACACCTAGGTTTTTTACCTGGTGATTTATCTTTATTGCCTGTGAATTAAAATGTGGAGCCAGATTCTCTCTCTGTGCTTTGGCCCCAATAATAAGTACCTCAGCCTTTATTTAGCTGGAGGAAGTTGTGTGCCATCCAAGTATTTAAATCACTAATACAGTCTAATAATTTATCTGTGGAGCTAAGATCCTTTGGTGACACAGCAATGTAAAGTTGTGTATCGTCTGTGTAGCAGTGAAAATCAGTGCCATGCTTTCTGATAACACTGCCAAGGGTAACATATATAAACTGAAGAGTACCATAACCAAAATCGAACCTTGTGGAACGCTAGCTAGTTGTCCTCAAAGCTGCAAGGTTTTACAGTTTCCCCCAGGGCAGAAGAAAGTTGAGCTAGCTTAGCTAATTTATTAGCCAGATATTTATGAAATGTGGAATTCCAAGTAGGTAGCTTTTGGTAGCAAAATAACTAGTTTGCTAGCATAACATTGTAAACTACAATATGGTAGCTATTAGCTAGCTTCCTAGCTAGCTAGCTAATGTAGCAAGATAGCTGGCAACTAGGGTCAAATTTCACATTTAGTGTCTAATCAATAGATAGATAGCTAAACCCAGTGCAAAAAAAGCAAATGTGAGAACTTGCTGGCCTAACATTTTAAACTACTATAATGCAGCTAGCTAGCTAACTAGCATTGCTACTATCCAATTTACGTTTGCTGCTGCAAAAGTTTTGCTGCTGTCAACAACTTTCTTTTCAAACCAGTCACCCCCAGCATCCTCTCCTAGTTGAGCTCCCACTCCCACCTCTGCCCCTTTCCCGCCTCTGCCCCGTTTTGATTGGATGCCTGTCTTAACCAACCGTAATAATTTCTGCCCTTACAATAACTACAATTCTTACAAGCTTTTACCACTTCACCAAATCTTTGCCAAACATTAGATGCTTGTTCTGGCCCTGCTAGTTATTTTCAACTCTCCATTTAGCACCTTTTCTCATATTGAATTAAACTCAGACATTGTCCTTTTTGCCTCAGTGAATCGTTGTTCACTTTTTCTGCCCAAGTTCCCAAAAGCATTTAGCAGTTGGCGTGTATTTGGCGCTCTACAGTTAGGCCCTAAATCTTAGGCTTAGGCTACGCACTAACGGCAGGTACAAATAATTTAAGGAAAACCTCAATGTGGCCTATAGATATGAATTGCACAAGAATGAAACATTTATGGATTGTTAATGCATTGTTTTCTCTTTATTCAACCTGGTCAAGCAGCTTAACTGCCGTTTCTGTGCCGAAGAGCATCGTGAATTATCTGAAAACCATTGTGCATCCTTATAATTTCTGTGCAATTAATATTTTAAATAGACCACCATGTTACAAGCAATTGGTGTTCATAATTCAATAAGATATTAGCAGTCCTTTTGTTTCCAAAAGCCGAGGAAATACAGTAAGGACTGTCTATGACGTCTCCAGGTTGCAGAGGAGGCGCTGTCTGTAGTGAAATATTTATTGCATCTTCAGCAGTCGATCTGTAACTGTGTTCTTCTAGATGGTTGTTAAGGTGAATCACATCCCTTCTAAGGGTTGAAGCTCCCTGATGTTGACTTGTCTGGGTCTCTGAACTTTTCTCATGTGGCTTTGTCGGGGGTGTACATTTTCTTTGCCTGTTGGACAGGAATTTTAGAGTTTAGCCACCCTACCAGTAGCGGCAATGTAATGGTTGCATAGCATTAGACAAGTACTCATCCCTGTATTTTCGGACAATGTGTTTGTTTTGTTCAGTAGGTTGGAGCTTCTGTTTGTGCAATAGTAATCCTGTTGCTTTAAGAAGAAATTAATGCCAAGTAATGCTTTGAAGTAAAAACATTTGCATTTGATTACTGTCTGTGTGTTTCTTAGAGTAGTTCAGTAACTTACATAGCCTTTCTTGTATCCAGGATCTCTCAATGACAGGCACAGTGATATGATTCTCAATCCGTACCTCTCTTTTGTCTGACGACGAGAGAGCCTCTTGAAAAACCTACCTATGGCATATCTCAGGCAGGTTTAAAGGAATATTCTACTCAATATACAATCTGATTTTATCAGTTACCTTGGCTGCATTCAACTCACCAAGAGAGTTTACATGGATAAACTGTTTTGGTAAGTCAACTGCAGTCAAGGCAAATGGAGAAATGATGTTGGGTTGTATTCATGGTACATACCAAGCACAATAACATCTTGCAATAATATTGAGAGAAAAAACATTCCCCACAACTTCTATCATGTTTCCAACCAGTATGTTGATCATTGCTTTTCTGGTGGCCGATGAGATTGTTCCAGTGTCTTCTTATTCCTTTGTCACTTCTGCACCCCCCAGTTTTGCGGCAAGAATGTCGTCTTCACAAGGTCCTTTGCTGTTGTTCTGGGATTGATTTGCACTTTTCGCACCAAAGTACGTTCATCTCTAGGAGACAGAACGCGTGGTATGACGGATGCATGGTCCCATGGTGTTTATACTTGCGTACTATTGTTTGTGCACTTCACATTTCCATATCATAAAACTCATGTCATATACAGTGTCAACATTTATGATCATTATGTTTGATGTACAGTTACAAGATGACATGGCGTCATACCCTGGGTTGTTCTGAACAGAATGAGCCTATGTTTGTCTATTGTGAAGAAAATTCACAGTGGACACGCACCTGAATGCACGCATAACTCCTGTCTATGCCCACCAAAATTACGATCTGTTTCTCTGAATTGCCCTGTGAAAGCCTAACACTGTAAGATAGTATTTTATAACTTAGCGAGTCATGTTGGCAAAATAACAAGCTTTCAAATGCTGCCCACCTGACCCAGATTGCGATTTATAATGGGCAGTTTTTGGATAGCGTAAACAACAGTAATTGTGTGATGGCGGGGATGCAGGGCTGTGTTCCAAGCAAAACAATTACAAGTGCGCTTGCTCTAGTTCCTCAACGGCACAGCTAGGAGAGCTCAAAAAAGCACCTTATAGTTGAAGACTCTTCTCTGCGTGCATTGAAATTACTTAGGAACTATGCACATTTTGGAGACACCAGTTAGTCCTCTCACTCAAACCCTTGTCATTTTTTTGTCTTATGTTGCACCTACCCCACGTTTTCCAGAAATATTCTCATTTTACTGAATGAATCCAGAGTGTTTTCAGATTTCATTATCAACAAATACAACGAAAAGTACAGTAAATGTAAAATGCAAATACTGTAAAATCAACAGTGTAATGTTTGGATTCAGCCTTGTGTAAGGTGAAGTGGAGCGGGTCAAGAGCTTCAAGTTCTTCGATGTCCACATCACTAAGGAACCATCATGGTTCAAACACACCAACACAGTCGTGAAGAGGGCACGACAACGCCTCTTCCCCCTCAGGAGGCTGAAAAGATTTGGCATGGGCCCTCAGATTCTCAAAAAGTTATACAGCTGCACCATTAAGAACATCTTGACTGGCTGCATTACTGTTTAGTACGGGCATGTACGGGCATGTACTGTTGGGCATCGGACCACAAGGCGCTACAAAGGGTAGTGCGTTCGGCCCAGTACATCACTGAGGCTGAGCTCCCTGACATCCATGACCTCTATACCAGGCGGTGTCAGAGGAAATACCTAAAAATTGTCAAAGACTCCAGCCGCCCAAGTCATAGACTGTTCTCTCTGCTACCGCATGGCAAGAGGTACTGGAGTGCCAAGTCTGGGACCAAAAGGCTACTGAACAGCTTCTGGTTAATGAAATGGCTACCAGGACTATTTGCATTGACATTCTTGCACTGGCTCTATGCACACTCAGTGGACTCTACCTACCCACACACACACGCACACACACTCACACACATGTATATTGATGGCACACTCACACATATACACGCTTTCACACTCTTCACATACGCTGTCCTCACCTTTGGTCTAATAATTTTCCCATAATCTCCAAACTGTTCCCTTTCAATTGCTAACATGCTTATGCATATTCTTTTAATATTTCTTCTGTAAGAAACATTTACATTTAGCCTTATCCATATAGGCCAATTCCCATGATTGGAAAGGGTTAAGGGGCCAGGAGAAGGACCATCTAACTAAAACATTTCTGTAAAATGTGTTATCCATCAACAAACATAAATTACTTCCCAACTGGTTCTTTCAGGGTTGGTAGTTGTGTAAGGGCCCCTAGAAATGCTGACTTGAAAGTAAGCCTACTGCAAAACAGAATGAAAAGTTAATGACATAGTAGATTAGGCCAGTTTACAGTTTTGTATGCAAGACGCTAACTGTTATGACGAGTTTCTCTGGTATCGAGTACTTCAGGATGTAAGAGAATAGTTAAACACTTAGATGGAGAGTTTATTCATAGATATTTAATATTTACAGTACTGGATTCGTATGACAAGCGGTATGGGCGTAGCCTATTGTCATCCGAATGACTTACATAGAAAACCTCTCAGTTTATATAATATTTTCCGAGCTAATTCCATCCAACAGTTGCCAAACATTATTGAGTGTCACTCATCTCCAACAATAGGATCCCCCTACATGGTATTGTGTGGCACCCTAGCCAGGATATTCCATCACGTACTCCTTCTAAGTGGCCCCCAAGCTATCTTGGCACACAGACCTTCTGGCACCCACCAGTGACGGAAATAATTATATGGCGTGTCCTTATCCTCTCTCCCACATACAGCTCATGAGTTTAAAGACACTAACAAATACTATATAAAAATATGTTATATCACTAACTTTAGCTAGCTAGCTAACTGTTATTTTATTTTTCTCCAAAATCTGGAATAACTTGACTTCGTGAGCACTATACTTGCTCAACTGGTGAATGAATGAATGACATTTTCACGTGTTCGCAACCCATCCCTTATGGGATTAATTGACACATAAACAGACAATACAATCATTCACTGTGATATTTCAGTGATGATTCTTCCAGTGTTCTGTGCAGTGTGCACCGCATGAAAAAGTGAAAATTTAATCAATACATAATAGTAAATAAAGTTATCCAAGCAATAATTATAACCATAGAGGAGTAAAAAGAATACAAATAAATAAAGATAAATAAATACAGATTTTTTTTACAAAAGGTGTTTGAACCTAGTCTGGCACAAAGAGAAGATTCAAGTGAGAGACAGGCCTACACACAATCTATATACTGCACATATGTGCCATTTACTATAAAGGAGCTAAATATTTGATAATTTAATTATAGGTCGCCCTTTTTCTTATTTTCAAGGCTTTATTTAAACATTCCGCAAACGGAAATACACAACGGACAAAAAAAAACATTTCAGTTTCTCCTCATCGCTCAGCAACATAATGCCAGAGTATATCTGGTGGGCTTTCTGGAATAATGACAAGCGTATATTGTGGTAGAAATAATTGTATTTTCTATTTCTTCGAGAACACAATAGTTAGTTACATAGTCTTTCCTCTTCCATTTCACCACAAAACCGACCTGTTTCAATATACAGGGGCAATATCCCTGATCTTACCTGTTCACAAAGTGATCTCTTGCCTATACTGTAGGTAGGTTGTACATAATATACAGTGGGGAAAACAAGTATTTAGTCAGCCACCAATTGTGCATGTTCTCCCACGTAAAAAGATGAGAGAGGCCTTTAATTTTCATCATAGCTACACGTCAACTATGACAGACAAATTGAGGGAAAAAAATCCAGAAAATCACATTGTAGGATTTTTTATGATTTTATTTGCAATTTATGGTGGAAAATAAGTATTTGGTCACCTACAAACAAGCAAGGTTTCTGGCTCTCACAGACCTGTAACTTCTTCTTTAAGAGGCTCCTCTGTCCTCCACTCGTTACCTGTATTAATGGCACCTGTTTGAACTTGTTATCAGTATAAAAGACACCTGTCCACAACCTCAAACAGTCACACTCCAAACTCCACTATGGCCAAGACAAAAGAGCTGTCAAAGGACACCAGAAACAAAATTGTAGACCTGCACCAGGCTGGGAAGACTGAATCTGCAATAGGTAAGCAGCTTGGTTTGAAGAAATCAACTGTGGGAGCAATTATTAGGAAATGGAAGACATACAAGACCACTAATAATCTCCCTCGATCTGGGGCTCCACGCAAGATCTCACCCCGTGGGGTCAAAATGATCACAAGAACGGGGTGTGGGACCACACGGGGGGACCTAGTGAATGACCTGCAGAGAGCTGGGACCAAAGTAACAAAGCTACCATCAGTAACACACTACGCCGCCAGGGACTCAAATCCTGCAGTGCCAGACGTGTCCCCCTGCTTAAGCCAGTACATGTCCAGAACCATCTGAAGTTTGCTAGAGTGCATTTGGATGATCCAGAAGAGGATTGGGAGAACGTCATATGGTCAGATGAAACCAAATATAACTTTTTGGTAAAAACTAAACTCGTCGTGTTTGGAGGACAATGAATGCTGAGTTGCATCCAAAGAACACCATATCTACTGTGAAGCATGGGGGTGGAAACATCATGCTTTGGGGCTGTTTTTCTGCAAAGGGACCAGGACGACTGATCCGTGTAAAGGAAAGAATGAATGGGGCCATGTATCGTGAGATTTTGAGTGAAAACCTCCTTCCATCAGCAAGGGCATTGAAGATGAAACGTGGCTGGGTCTTTCAGCATGACAATGATCCCAAACACACCGCCTGGGCAACGAAGGAGTGGCTTCGTAAGAAGCATTTCAAGGTCCTGGAGTGGCCTAGCCAGTCTACAGATCTCAACACCATAGAAAATCTTTGGAGGGAGTTGAAAGTCCGTGTTGCACAGCGACGGCCCCAAAACATCACTGCTCTAGAGGAGATCTGCATGGAGGAATGGGCCAAAATACCAGCAACAGTGTGTGAAAACCTTGTGAAGACTTACAGAAAACGTTTGACCTGTGTCATTGCCAACAAAGGGTATATAGTGGTCCTCTGTAGCTCAGCTGGTAGAGCACGGCGCTTGTAACGCTAAGGTAGTGGGTTCGATCCCCGGGACCACCCATACACAATAATAATAATAATAATAATATGCCATTTAGCAGACGCTTTTATCCAAAGCGACTTACAGTCGTGCGTGCATAATTTTTTTTGTGTATGGGTGGTCCCGGGGTTCGAACCCACTAAATGTATGCACACATGACTGTAAGTCGCTTTGGATAAAAGCGTCTGATAAATGGCATATTATTATTATTATTATTATTATTATTATTATTATTATTATTATTATATAACAAAGTATTGAGAAACTTTTGTTATTGACCAAATACTTAGTTTCCACCATAATTTGCAAATAAATTCATTAGAAATCCTACAATGTGATTTTCTGGATTTTTTTTTTTCATTCTGTCTGTCATAGTTGACGTGTACCTATGATGAAAATTACAGGCCTCTCTCATCTTTTTAAGTGGGAGAACTTGCACAATTGGTGGCTGACTAAATACTTTTTTCCCCCACTGTATCTCTCATACACAAATTCACCCTTAATCAAACAAAATGTTTTCAATTTGGGTTTATGATTAATCTCCTCTACCCATTATTTTTATATTGCATTATCAGTTGTTTTTTAATAGCATCTATGTCTCCCTTAATTTGTTTTTGTACAACTGTTCACAGTCAGACTGTTGGAAAAGGTCAGACATTTTGGTTGCCCAAGCTCCCCCTATGGAAAGATCCCATTGAACATTTTTGCTGGGTATTCTGGCAATTGACATATCCAACAGTTAGTTTTTTAGACACCATTTAGCACCCCACACTCCTGCTGAATAGTCCAGAACTGGACACACGCATGTCTGATACTGTTTGGAATACGTGCCATAACCAATCTCTTTGAGTGGTTTTGTTATTCCTATGACTCTCCCAAGAGCTCTACTTTCTGAGTCAGCCAGGGCAGATGTGCCTTATAGAATGGTCATATATGTTCATCAGAATTGCTAGTAAACTCCACCACAACAACACTGAAAAACACTTCTCTTAGTACCTGTTTTTCTAAAATGCATTATCTGTGTTTGTATTCTGGTTGATCATGAGTCTCCATCTTTTGCACCAATTGACTGTACAAAATAACATTTTCTGCAGGTCTTGTTCAGTTTCTGCCATCAAAATAATATCATCAGTATATAAGATGATACTTAGCATTTCATCATCATATCTTACCCCAATATTTAACTGTTTAATTTATTTGCGAAATCATTAATAAACCTAGCAAACAGATAAGGCATCTCCTTGTTTTACACCCGAGGGTGTTGGAAACCAATCTGTACGATATTCATTAACACGCACACAGGCAGTTGGTGCTTTGTAGAGAGACTGGATTGTGTGATAAAACTTCCCATAAACTCCTGTCTTTATCAAACTATAGGCCAAAAGATCCCTATTTACAAAATCAAAAGGTTTCTGGAAATCATTGAAACGTGCAAAAGTAGGCTTATCTTCCTGTAATCTATTTCTGACTATTGTGCAGACAGAGAAGATATGATCGATACAGGCTCTGGATTTACGAAAACTATTTTTTTCTTCCACCAGAATGTTTGGATCATCCAAAAAGGCAATTAGCCTACTATTGAGGATGGATGAATATAATTTATATACCGTACTTAGTAATCTTATGCCTCTTTAGTTCATTGGCACTCTCGGGTCATTTTTTACTGGTAGTAAAACTCCTAAACACATCGTCACCTCTATGATCACTATAACATGCATATTTTCGAAAAAATGACTTTTAATCCATTTGGTCCACTCTTTGTGCTAACAAAAAAAATATCAGTTTTCACATGCAAAAATAGCACCTAACACATTTCTCTACATTCTTCACATGAATTATACTTGTTCCTCAAAATTTTATCACTAGAATTACATGACTTTTGAGGTATGTCATGGTGTTTTACTTATCAGGTACCAGGTTAAATTAGCTAGGTAGCTACACGTAACAACACATTGCTTCACAATCACACGGCGCTGCCCTAACGTTACAGGAGCACAATTTCTCTTTGTTGTGCTGACTGGCGATAACACCATCCCGGGTTTTCACAAAAATACCACAAAACATTTCTCTAGCGTCATATACTTGCCCCCCAAAATTGTATCACTAAAGTCATTCGACTTCTGAGGTGTTTTGTGGAGTTCTACCAATCTGAGAGAAGCACAAGTTAGCTGTTCACAGCTAGCAAGCTAGCTTGTTTGGACATGTCGGCGAAGTGATGAAAGGACACTAGCTACTGTGAAAGCTAATTACCTAGATACAGTGGGGAAAAAATGTATTTAGTCAGCCACCAATTGTGCAAGTTCTCCCACTTAAAAAGATGAGAGAGGCCTGTCATTTTCATCATAGGTACACGTCAACTATGACAGACAAATTGAGGAAAAAAAATCCAGAAAATCACATTGTAGGATTTTTAATGAATTTATTTGCAAATTATGGTGGAAAATAAGTATTTGGTCACCTACAAACAAGCAAGATTTCTGGCTCTCACAGACCTGTAACTTCTTCTTTAAGAGTTTTCTCTGTCCTCCACTCGTTACCTGTATTAATGGCACCTGTTTGAACTTGTTATCAGTATAAAAGACACCTGTCCACAACCTCAAACAGTCACACTCCAAACTCCACTATGGCCAAGACCAAAGAGCTGTCAAAGGACACCAGAAACTAAATTGTAGACCTGCACCAGGCTGGGAAGACTGAATCTGCAATAGGTAAGCAGCTTGGTTTGAAGAAATCAACTGTGGGAGCAATTATTAGGAAATGGAAGACATACAAGACCACTTATAATCTCCCTCGATCTGGGGCTCCACGCAAGATCTCACCCCGTGGGGTCAAAATGATCCCAAGAACGGTGAGCAAAAATCGCAGAACCACACGGGGGGACCTAGTGAATGACCTGCAGAGAGCTGGGACCAAAGTAACAAAGCCTACCATCAGTAACACACTACGCCGCCAGGGACTCAAATCCTGCAGTGCAGACGTGTCCCCCTGCTTAAGCCAGTACATGTCCAGGCCCGTCTGAAGTTTGCTAGAGTGCATTTGGATGATCCAGAAGAGGATTGGGAGAATGTCATATGTCATATGGTCAGATGAAACCAAAATAGAACTTGTCGTGTTTGGAGGACAAAGAATGCTGAGTTGCATCCAAAGAACACCATACCTACTGTGAAGCATGGGGGTGGAAACATCATGCTTTGGGGCTGTTTTTCTGCAAAGGGACCAGGACGACTGATCCGTGTAAAGGAAAGAATGAATGGGGCCATGTATCCTGTGATTTTGAGTGAAAACCTCCTTCAATCAGCAAGGGCATTGAAGATGAAACGTGGCTGGGTCTTTCAGCATGACAATGATCCCAAACACACCGCCCGGGCAACGAAGGAGTGGCTTCGTAAGAAGCATTTCAAGGTCCTGGAATGGCCTAGCCAGTCTCCAGATCTCAACCCCATAGAAAATCTTTGGAGGGAGTTGAAAGTCCGTGTTGCCCAGCGACAGCCCCAAAACATCACTGCTCTAGAGGAGATCTGCATGGAGGAATGGGCCAAAATACCAGCAACAGTGTGTGAAAACCTTGTGAAGACTTACAGAAAACGTTTGACCTGTGTCATTGCCAACAAAGGGTATATAACAAAGTATTGAGAAACTTTTGTTATTGACCAAATACTTATTTTCCACCATAATTTGCAAATAAATTCATAAAAAATCCTACAATGTGATTTTCTGGATTTTTTTTCCTCATTTTGTCTGTCATAGTTGACGTGTACCTATGATGAAAATTACAGGCCTCTCTCATCTTTTTAAGTGGGAGAACTTGCACAATTGGTGGCTGACTAAATACTTTTTTTCCCCAATGTACCTATTGCAAGCTGCCGAAATTATCTGGCAATGCTAAGCTAAACATGTACAAGCAACTAAAACGTACCATTGAAAGTGAAGTTCCAGACGACAGTAATGTGAAGGTAAATACATGGAAAAATGGCGGCGAACAAAACATATTTGGCGATATCTGATGCAAAGGCATGTCAAAATCCCCAGCTGAACAGTTGAACAAAATTATTTTAACAACAGGTTAAAAAGCAACAACATCTGCCATTCAGTCCATTCATAGTAATACAAAGTAACACCACCTCAACACAAACAGTGCTACAGCAATTTGCAGTGTTTTATGAATGAAATCCTCAGAGATACATTTAAGCTTGCACAAAAGCTTGCACAAATGTAACCTTGTAGCAGCGCTAAGCTTTAATTAGCACCCTTAGCTGACTTTATAGATGGACATCAAACCAGCAACAAGAAGAACCCGGCAGAGAGAGGCTTTCCCCCAAGGTATTGTGGGACTGTAACCCCAGAGCTATTTGCCCCTCATGCAGCCTCTGCACAGGGAACCTCTCTGGGATAAATATGTTCAAACACTTATAAATGTGGCCAACTAACATATGCAGTAACAGAACTTGATTAAAAAAGGTCTCAACTCTTCTCTTTGCTATTCACCTCACATTCCAATGCAACACAAACACTGCTGCATTGCCAGATGGAATTTACACATTGTAATCAATGGTTTATTCCTGTTGAAGAGATATACAGTAGTTGGGCCTGATATTGGCCTCCTGCTGGGAGAGTGAAGGAAGGCCATCAATAATGCTCTGGCTCCAGTCTGAATGAGTGGTGAAACGAGGCAACAAACGGGAATGCAGTCCCACAGTCTGTTTAGGAACCATGCCTCAGGCACTGCAGGGGACCCACTCTAGAGAAAGGAACGGGAATAGGGATACCTCAAACTGACTGACTCACAGCTCTTTTATTTATTTTTTATTTTATTTCACCTTTATTTAACCAGGTAAGCCAGATGAGAACAAGTTCTCATTTACAACTGCGACCTGGCCAAGATAAAGCAAAGCAGTGCGATAAAAACAACACAGAGTTACATATGGGGTAAAAAACATAAAGTCAAAAACACAACAGAAAATATATATACAGTGTGTGCAAATGTAGCAAGTTATGGAGGTAAGGCAATAAATAGGCTATAGTGCAAAATAATTACAATAGTATTAACACTGGAATGCTAGATGTGCAAGAGATTATGTGCAAATAGAGATACTGGGGTGCAAAAGAGCAAAATAAATAACAATATGCTCTCTCAGTAACACTGTAGTTGGGTGGGCTAATTTCAGATGGGCTGTGTACAGGTGCAGTGATCGGTAAGGTGCTCTGACAACTGATGCTTAAAGTTAGTGAGGGAGATAAGAGTCTCCAGCTTCAGAGATTTTTGCAATTCGTTCCAGTCATTGGCAGCAGAGAACTGGAAGGAATGGCGGCCAAAGGAGGTGTTGGCTTTGGGAATGACCAGTGAGATATACCTGCTGGAGCGCAGACTACGGGTGGGTGCTGCTATGGTGACCAATGAGCTAAGATAAGGCGGGGATTTGCCTAGCAGTGATTTATAGATGGCCTGGAGCCAGTGGGTTTGACGACGAACATGTAGTGAGGACCAGCCAACAAGAGCGTACAGGTCACAGTGGTGGGTAGCGTATGGGGCTTTGGAGACAAAACGGATGGCACTGTGATAGACTACATCCAATTTGCAGAGTAGAGTGTTGGAGGCTATTTTGTAAATGACATCGCCGAAGTCAAGGATCGGTAGGATAGTCAGTTTTACGAGGGCATGTTTGGCAGCATGAGTGAAGGAGGCTTTGTTGCGAAATAGGAAGCCGATTCTAGATTTAACTTTGGATTGGAGATTCTTTATGTGAGTCTGGAAGGAGAGTTTACAGTCTAACCAGACACCTAGGTATTTGTAGTTGTCCACATACTCTAGGTCAGACCCGTCAAGAGTGGTGATTCTAGTCGGGTGGGCGGGTGCCAGCAGCGTTCGATTGAAAAGCATGCATTTAGTTTTACTAGTGTTTAAGAGCAGTTGGAGGCTACTGAAGGAGTGTTGTATGGCATTGAAGCTCGTTTGGAAGTTTGTTAACACAGTGTCCAGTGAAGGGCCAGATGTATACAAAATGGTGTCGTCTGCGTAGAGGTGGATCTGAGAGTCACCAGCAGCAAGAGCGACATCATTGATATACACGGAGAAAAGTGTCGGCCCAAGAATTGAACCCTGTGGCACCCCCATAGAGACTGCCATAGGTCCAGACAACAGGCCCTCCGATTTGACACACTGAACTCTATCTGAGAAGTAGTTGGTGAACCAGGCGAGGCAGTCATTTGAGAAACCAAACCTCTATGTTGATGTACTGTAGATGCACTGGCCAACATGCAGTGGAAGTCCATTATTATCAAAAAATGTTATCTATCCTGTTGCCTTTACCCCTACCTACAGTGCATTCGGAAAGTATTCAGACCTGTTGACTTTTTCCACATTTTTGTGTTACAGCCTTATTCTAAAATGGATTAAATTAATGTTTTCCCTCATCAATACCCCATATTGACGAAGTGGAAACACGTTTTTAGAAATGTTAGCACATTTTTTACAAATAAAAAATATTATTTACATAAGTATTCAGACCCTTTGATATGAAACTCGAAATTGAGCTCAGGTGCATCCTGTTCCCATTGATCATCCTTGAAATGTTTCTACAACTTGATTGGAGTCCACCTGTGGTAAATTCAATTGATTGTACATGATTTGGAAAGGCACACACCTGTCTATATAAGGTCCCACAGTTGACAGTGCATGTCAGAGCAAAAACCAAGCCATGAGGTCGAAGGAATTGTCCGTAGAGCTCCGAGACAGGATTGTGTTGAGGCACAGATCTGGGGAAGGGTACCAAAACATTTCTGCATTATTGAAGGTCCCCAAGAACACAGTGGCCTCCATCAGTCTTAAATGGAAGAAGATTGGAACCACCAAGACTCTTCCTAGAGGTGGTCGCCTGGCCAAACTGAGCTATCGGGGGAGAAGGGCCTTGGTCAGGGAGGTCACCAAGAACCCGATGGTCACTCTGACAGAGCTCCAGAGTTCCTCTGTGGAGATGGGAGAACCTTCCAGAAGGACAACCATCTCTGCAGCACTCCACCAATAAGGCCTTTACAGTATAGTGGCGGAAGCTACTACTCAGTAAAAGGCACATGACAGCCCGCTTGGAGTTTGCCAAAAGCCACCTAAAGGACTCTCAGACCATGAGAAACAAGATTCTCTGGTCTGATGAAAACAAGATTGAACTCTTTGGCCTGAATGCCAAGAGTCACGTCTGGAAGAAACCTGGCACCATCCCTACGGTGAAGCTTGGTGGAGGCAGCATCATGCTGTGGAGATGTTTTTCAGCGGCAGGGACTGGGAGACTAGTCAGGATCAAGGGAAAGATGAACGGAGCAAAGTACAGAGAGATTCTTGATGAAAACCTGCTCCAGGGTGCTCAGGACCTCAGACTGGGGCAAAGGTTCACCTTCCAACAGGACAATGACCCTAAGAACACAGCCAAGACAACACAGGAGTGGCTTCGGGACAAGTCTCTGAATGTCCTTGAGTGGCCCAGCCACACAAATAGCTGTGCAGCGACACTCCCCATCCAACCTGACAGAGGTTGAGAGGATCTGCAGAGAAGAATGGGAGAAACTCCCCAAATACAGGTGTGCCAAGCTTGTAGCGTCATACACAAGAAGACTTGAGGCTGCAATCGCTGCCAAAGGTGCTTCATCAAAGTACTGAGTAAAGAGTCTGAATACTTATGTAAATGTGATATCAGTTTTTTATTTTAATACATTTGCTAAAATTTCAAAAAACCTGTGTTTGCTTTGTCATTATGGAGTATTGTTTGTAGATTGATGAGGGGAAAAAAACTATTTAATCCATTTTAGAATAAGGCTGTAACGTAACAAAATGTGGAGATAGTCAAGGGGTCTGAATACTTTCGGAATGCACTGTATAGAGTATGTACAGTACATATGTACCTCAATTACCTCGTACACCTGCACATCGACTCGGTACTGGTACTCCCTGTGTATAGCCATGTTATTTTCTACTCCCTATATACTCCCTAGCCATGCTATTTTTGCTCGTTATTTTTATTTGTTATTCACTGTATATTTATTCCTTTAGTCACCATTTCAATGTTTTTTTAATTGTTTTAGCTTATCTTTAAGTCTGCATTGTTGGAAAAGGATCCGTGAGTAAGCATTTCACTGTTAGTCTACACCTGTTGTCTACGAAGCATGTGACAAATAAAATGTGATTTGATAGGGGTCGCATTCAGATGGTATAGGGTTGCTTTGCGCAAGGGGACATGTACCAGGCGGTGTCAGAGGAAGGCCCTAAAAATTGTAAAAGACTCCAGCCATCCAAGACATAGACTGTTCTCTCTGCTACCACACGGCAAGCGGTATCGATGCACCAAGTCTGGAACCAACTGGACCCTAAACACCTTCTACCCCCAAGCCATATGACTGCTAAATAGTTAACAAATTGATCACCGGACTATCTGCATTGACCCTTGCACTCACTCTTTTGACTCATCACATACACTCCTGCTACTGTTTATTATCTATCCTGTTGCCTAGTCACTTTTCCCTACGTATATGTACATATCTACCTCAATTACCTCGTACCCTTGCACATCAACTCGGTACTGGTACCCCGTGTACACTGTGTATACCAAACATTAGGAACACCTTCCTAATATTAAGTTGCAACCCCTCTTCTCCCGGCTGACAATTGCCTTAGCCTACTCCGAAGCACCTCTCACTCACATGGCTCTCTCAGATATCTAAATTCTTATTAGCCAATGGCTGTCACGTGATCGGGTCCTTCTCAGAGGCATCACAGCTCTGAAGTAGGCTACAAGTGAAGACAGACACATCGGGGAAGCAATGGCGCGTGTCCTACTTAGGCGCATATTGAAGATGTTAGAAAAACTATCCACATTTACTTTTTGTTAGCCAGCAAGATGAGTAGGCCTAACGAACAGCAAAAGCACTAGCCTATGTCAGTGTACTATCCCTCATAGTACAAAAGTTGACCTATTCTATTGGTCAGATTGTCCTTCTGTGCAAGAAATAAATATTCCAAACATACTCTGGGACAGTTGGGGATGCGATAGATCCCAAATTAATACAAACACTGTACATCAAAAAAACTTTTTGGAGACTGATGCAACAGATCAGAACGTTTACTTTAAAATGTAGATAAACTATTAGGCTATTTCTTCACATTATAAACGCAGAAATGCGCACACGGCAGTAGGATATAAGCGCAAATGTTCCAAAATGTAATTAGTGATAAAAACACCTTTCTCAAAAGTGTAACTCAAATGTGTGCGGTTTCATATGACAGAGATGAAAATATACTTCAGAAATGTTGAAAGAAGGAAGATCTAAAGACGCAACAACAAGCATGGGTTGTTAATTTGACTGGGATTGTGTCTTTGGCTGCTGGACAACAAAATAAAGATGAGAACATGAGAGAAATAGCTCATAATGGTTTCAATGGCATATGAGGAAGTGTTTTATAAAATAATCCTCTTAACATTCCTATGGTTGGAACATGGTAAGACATGCCTCATAAAATGACCAAAAACGTACAGGTTTTAAACAATTAAGTTTATGGTTAAATAGTTTCAAAATGTTGACTGCCTCCACTCAGATTGCAAGGTGGGTGATGTTGCAATGCACAACAGGCACTGGCCTTTCACTCCTATCAAAACAAACAGTGCATCAAGTATGTCGACTGAATCAAGACGTTAGATATTAACAATGATCCTACATTATATTTGTCAAACATGACTGGCGTGTAGCCTATAATATAGAGTACCAGTCAAAAGTTTGGACACACCTACTCATTCAAGGGTTTTTCTTTATTTTTACTATTTTCTACATTGTGGAATAATAGTGAAGACATCAAAACGATGAAATAACACATATGGCATCATGTAGTAACCAAAAAAAGTGTTAAACAAATCAAAATATATTTTAGATTTTAGATTCTTCAAAGTAGCCACCCTTTGCCTCGATGACAGCTTTGCAAAATCTTGGCATTCTCTCAACCAGCTTCATTTTCCAACTGCCCTGAATAAGTTCCCACATATGCTAAGCACTTGTTGGCTGCTTTTCCTTCACTCTGCGGTCCAACTCATCCCAAAACATCTACATTGGGTTGAGGTCGGGTGATTGTGGAGGCCAGGTCATCTGATGCAGCACTCCATCACTCTCCTTCTTGGTAAAATAGCCCTTACACAGCCTTGAGGTGTGTTTTGGGTCATTGTCCTGTTGAAAAACAAATGATAGTCCCATTAAACGCAAACCAGATGGGATGGCGTATCGCTGCAGAATGCTGTGGTAGCTATGCTGGTTAAGTGTGCCTTGAATTATAAATAAATTACAGATAGTGTCACATTTTACATTTACATTTTAGTCATTTAGCAGACGCTCTTAACCAGAGCGACTTACAGGAGCAATTAGGGTTAAGTGCCTTGCTCAAGGGCACATTAACGTCATTTAGCAGACGCTCTTAGCCAGAGCGACTCACAAATTGGTGCGTTCACCCTATAGCCAGTGGGATAACCACTTTACAATTTGGGGGGGGGGGGGGGGGGTCACCAGCAAAGCACCCCCACACCATCACACCTCCTCCTCCATGCTTCACGGTGGGAACCACACATGCGGAGATCATCCGTTCACCTACTCTGCGTCTCACAAAGACACGGCAATTGGAACCAAAAATCTCCAATTTGGACTCCAGACCAAAGGACATATTTCCACCGGTCTAATGTCCATTGCTTGTGTTCCTTGGCCCAAGCAAGTCTCTTCTTATTATTGGTGTCCTTTAGTAGTGTTTTCTTTGCAGCAATTTGACCATGAAGGCCTGATTCACGCAGTCTCCTCTGAACAGTTCATGTTGAGATGTGTCTGTTACTTGAACTCTGTTAAGCATTTATTTGGGCTGCAATCAGAGGTGTTAACTCTTGGTCTTCCATTCCTGTGGCGGTCCTCAAGAGAGCCAGTTTCCTCATAGCGCTTGATGATTTTTGTGACTGTGCTTGAAGAAACTTTAATAGATATTAATGTTATGATGGACTGTTGTTTCTCTTTGCTTATTTGAGCTGTTCTTGCCATAATATGGACTTGGTCTTTTACCAAATTGGGATATCTTCTGTATACCACCCCTACCTTGTCACAACACAACTGATTGGCTCAAACGCATTAAGAAGAAAATAAATTCCACTAATTAACTTTTAAGAAGGCACACCTGTTAATTGAAATGCATTCCAGGTGACTACCTCATGAAGCTGGTTGAGAGTATGGATGATTTTCTAGTACATATGTTGTACAATGAAACACCTTTATGCCTTAAATGCTTATGGATTAAGAACAAATTAAAGGGTTAAAACAGAGCAAAGACATTTCTTTAGTGCAAATGCTGTGGTTCTAATAATGGATGATTCCATCTAATTCCCTGCAGCTGATCTGGGTATGGCAATGATATGTGATGGAGAAAATGTATCGTTGTTGCTGTGTGGAGATAGGAGTAACAATGGAACTGGTGTTATCACTTGTTTGTGCTTATGACCTGATGCACATAGTCACATGCACATAGTCACAAGGAAAAACCAGAGGGTCCTGGGAGGATGGCTGTGGAGAACGGGTTATGAACATTACATGTTTAAACCATGTTTAAGTATTAATTGATATGTTTTATATTGTGTCATGAAATGATAAAGGTAAAACAGAATGAACATGATTGATACTTTGTACTCCAGATGCATGCTTGGATAGTAAATATAGTCAATACAGAGTGTGATTGTTCTTTAACGTACGTATGTATATTATTTTTTGAGTCAAGCCACTAATAAGAGACAGAAGCCCCACTTAGAGAAACGCACGTAGCCTCGTGAGTAACCAACATGTGACACTGAAATATGTTATTCATTCACATAGAGAGGAGTAACTATGTATGTTGTATAAGCTTGACTATGCATTTGTGTCTGTATAAAAGGAGAGCTCCGAGTCATGGCAAGCAGCTACTCCATGGAGCAGCTCGGCTTTCGTTGCTTCGCGTAATAATAGTCTGTCTTGATCGAACAAAAACTCTGGAAGAACTTTTGATTGTTAACAAGTATAGTGATAATTATCCATGACATGTTTGGCGCTGCGAGCAGGGTTGGAAGGGATCTTTGGGTACTTTGCCATCGGAGAAAGGTTGAACGAGTCACACACAAAAAAGTTCAGTGGCCACTGTTAATAGAGGTAAGCAACGTTCTTACTTTTAATAAGAAATTGTGTGATTCGATCAAGCTGAATCTGAGGGTAGGTTACGGTCGGGGTCTCTCCAACATTAAGGACTAAATTTAGGAAAAGTGCAGAGTTTTTTGTTGGAATGAGAAATAAGCATGCATGCAATGATATTGTTGATAAAGTGTGAATGAGTTGAAATCCTGTGGATACCGCTTTGGAGAGCTAAAATTAGTGCTCCAGAGGGCTGAACGGGCAGGTGGCTAGCTAAATTTGGGACCTACGGTTACCGCTCTAATGAGGAATTCATTGTTAGAGGTCTGCTCGGGTAGGTGGGGCATCATCCTGTGTTGTGGTGATGCCAAAGTTAGGCAGGGTCGATCAGGTAAAAAAGTAGGTCATCCTTAGTAGGTGACACCATAAATTGGAAGTAACACCGGTCATCCTGAACGGGTTAAATAGCCACAAGGGCTTCAAAATATAGAGAAAGTGTTAAATAGAGTAGGTCTGCTCATCTTGTGTGGGTGAATGGTTTGCTTGGGCGGCTGTGAGTCATTGAACTGTCTGATTCATTTAGGCACAAGTGGCTGCTCATCTGTGTGGTTATCATCTGTGTGGTTATATCCTTCCTGTTTGGCCCTGTCTGATTCATTTAGGCACAAGTGGCTGCTCATCTGTGTGGTTATATCCTTCCTGTTTGGCCCTGTCCGGGGGTTTCTTCGGATGGGGCCACAGTGTCTCCGGACCGCTCCTGTCTCAGCCTCCAGTATTTATGCTGCAGTAGTTTATGTGTCGGGGGGCTGGGGTTAGTTGGTTATACCTGGAGTACTTCTCCTGTCTTATCCAGTGTCCTGTGTGAATTTAAGTATGCTCTCTCTAATTCTCTCGTTCTCTCTTTCTCTCTGAGAACCTGAGCCCTAGGACCATACGTCAGGACTACCGGGCATGCTGACACCTTGCTGTCCCCAGTCCGCCTGGCCTTGCTGCTATTCCAGTTTCAACTGTTTTGCCTGCGGTTACGAAACGCCTACCTGTCCCAGACCTGCTGTTTTCAACTCTTAATGATCGGCTATGAAAAGCCAACTGAGAGACCTGAGCCCTAGGACCATACGTCGGGACTACCGGCCGTGGTGACTCCTTGCTGTCCCCAGTCCGCCTGGCCTTGCTGCTATTCCAGTTTCAACTGTTCTGCCTGCGGTTATGGAACCCCTACCTGTCCCAGACCTGCTGTTTTCAACTCTTAATGATCGGCTATGAAAAGCCAACTGAGATTTATTCCTGATTATTATTTGACCATGCTTGTCACTTATGAACATTTTTGAACATCTTGACATGGTTCTGTTATAATCTCCACCCGGCACAGCCAGAAGAGGACTGGCCACCCCTCATAGCCTGGTTCCTCTCTAGGTTTCTTCCTAGGTTTTGGCCTTTCTAGGGAGTTTTTCCTAGCCACCGTGCTTCTACACCTGCATTACTAGCTGTTTGGGGTTTTAGGCTGGGTTTCTGTACAGCACTTCGAGATATTAGCTGATGTACGAAGGGCTATATAAAATAAAATTGATTGATTGATTGATTGAGTGACAATAATAAGAAATCCTGCAGATAATTGCATTTTCTGTAAGGAAATGAACTATATTTGAGGTCGTTTGAAGCTTCTGACTGGTGGAGAAAGGGGGTGCCCAATCTCACATTAGGAAAGAGAAAAATAAATGGTATGTGGATATTCATTGACCAACTGAGTG
This sequence comes from Coregonus lavaretus, assembly GCF_964263955.1. Lineage (NCBI taxonomy): Eukaryota > Metazoa > Chordata > Actinopteri > Salmoniformes > Salmonidae > Coregonus > Coregonus lavaretus. The sequence goes on from NC_140019.1 coordinate 4,145,946, forward strand.
TGGAAAATTCACGTTACCAGGAGGGGTAGAACAAATCCTGTTGGAGGAACAGGTCACGTGTACGGGTGTGATCATATGACGTCTACACATTGTATTTTGGCCAATTTTTAGGGTATCATTACATTTGGGAAATTTAGAAGTAATGTAGGATTATGGTAAAATTGACCTTAGTGAAATGTCAAATGTGATAGTGTTACCATTCCAAATTTGGGCCCTTTGATAGAATAAAATATTCCTGTAGGTTATACAAATAGTGATTAAGCACATTTGAGAACAACATTGTGTGAATATGGAACGAGAGTGGTATAAATGTGAAAAATGAGTTGCACTCTGAAGTTTGAATGATGAGCTACAGGGGTGTGTATGATGATTTTATATAAGTTTGGATAATAAGCTTTTTCATATAATGATGTCTTGGGGTTCAGTGAAGATCAGTGAATAGTTGCCAGTCTATAAGATTCTATGATTGAGGGGAAGGGTCTGAGTAGTTTAAGATTATGATAAACTGATTTGTGGCAATAAAGAATCATTAGAAATACAAAAGGTTTGGTTGATATAAATATATTAAAATATGACGAATTTTATGTGCGTATAATTGATTACAAGAGATTGGATAGAATAATAAGTGGAATAAGATAATAGGTGCTGCCGCACACACCCGAAATGTAGATGTACGTGAGGGGTGGAAGACAGTAAATACAGTGGGAAGAACAAGTATTTGATACACTGCCGATTGTGCAGGTTTTCCTACTTACAAAGCATGTATAGGTCTGTAATTTCTATCATAGGTACACTTGTACTATGATAGAAATCACATTGTATGATTTTTAAGTAATTAATTTGCATTTTATTGCATGACATAAGTATTTGATACATCAGAAAAGCAGAACTTAATATTTGGTACAGAAACCTTTGTTTGCAATTACAGAGATCATACGTTTCCTGTAGGTCTTGACCGGGTTTGCACATACTGCAGCAGGGATTTTGGCCCACTCCTCCATACCTTCTCCAGATCCTTCAGGTTTCGGGGCTGTCGCTGGGCAATACGGACTTTCAGCTCCCTCCAAAGGTTTTCTATTGGGTTCAGGTCTGGAGACTGGCTAGGCCACTCCAGGACCTTGAGATGCTTCTTATGGAGCCACTCCTTAGTTGCCCTGGCTGTGTGTTTTGGGTCGTTGTCATGCTGGAAGACCCAGCAACGACCCATCTTCAATGCTCTTACTGAGGGAAGGAGGTTGTTGGCCAAGATCTCACGATACATGGCCCCATCCATCCTCCCCTCAATACGGTGCAGTCGTCCTGTCCCCTTTGCAGAAAATCATTCCCAAAGAATGATGTTTCCACCTCCATGTTTCACGGTTGGGATGGTGTTCTTGGGGTTGTACTCATCTTTCTTCTTCCTCCAAACACGGCGAGTGGAGTTTAGACCAAAAAGCTCTATTTTTGTCTCATCAGACCACATGACCTTCTCCCATTCCTTCTCTGGATCATCCAGATGGTCATTGGCAAACTTCAGACTGGCCTGGACATGCGCTGGCTTGAGCAGGGGGACCTTGCGTGCGCTGCAGGATTTTAATCCATGACAGCGTAGTGTGTTACTAATGGTTTTCTTTGAGACTGTGGTCCCAGCTCTCTTCAGGTCATTGACCAGGTCCTGCCATGTAGTTCTGGGCTGATCCCTCACCTTCCTCATGATCATTGATGCCCCACGAGGTGAAATCTTGCATGGAGCCCCAGACCGAGGTTGATTGACCGCCATCTTGAACTTCTTCCATTTTCTAATAATTACGCCAACAGTTGTTGCCTTCTCACCAAGCTGCTTGCCTATTGTCCTGTAGCCCATCCCAGCCTTGTGCAGGTCTACAATTTTATGCCTGATGTCCTTACACAGCTGTCTGGTCTTGGCCATTTGTGGAGAGGTTGGAGTCTGTTTGATTGAGTGTGTGGACAGGTATCTTTTATACAGTTAACGAGTTCAAACAGGTGCAGTTAATACAGGTAATGAGTGGAGAACAGGAGGGCTTCTTAAAGAAAAACTAACAGGTCTGTGAGAGCCGGAATTCTTACTGGTTGGTAGGTGATCAAATACTTATGTCATGCAATAAAATGCAAATGAATTACTTAAAAATCATACAATGTGATTTTCTAGATTTTTGTTTTAGATTCCGTCTCTCACAGTTGAAGTGTACCTATGATAAAAAATTACAGACCTCTACATGCTTTGTAAGTATGAAAACCTGCAAAATCGGCAGTGTATCAATTACTTGTTCTCCCCACTGTAGATCATGTGATGGTTATTATAACGCTTAATCTTATTTTTATCTAGCACCTCGGAGCAGAGGTGATTTAGTAAAGGAAGTTTAGTATATTGTAGGGGGAAAACATTATCCATTCGATGAAACTCCTTAGATCTGTTTCCAAATCAATTAATGTAGAAGTGATTCGGTGACGATTAATTAATTTCATTCAAGCTTGTGGGATCTTTGTCCGGGAAAGCTATTTTCTGATGAGTGTGTTACGTGACAAATGTTAAAACTACAGACCATTATAAATGGAATACAGGAGGATTTACTTGCCATTTCAATAAAACATAGATTCTGCATTACTTACAAAAAATCTAGGTTTTCTGATTGTAGTTGAACTGTGGTCATGGGTTTCTTAGATTGATAGAAGAGTCAGCGTTTATTTAGTGAGGTAAGACTGGACGAGTAGCACCTTGCTTCTTCCGAATTGGAACAATGATGTATTAAACAGGAATAGCGGGTTCAGTTCAAGATTGTCATTTGTGGTGTTGCCTAATGGTTTTATAGTTTAAACTACTGTGAATAGGGTTGTGATTTGGAATATTGAATTGAATATGGATATGAATTGAATGTATACTTGTCAAATATAGCAAGTATTTGTTTTATTAACTATAGCCTAATCAGAAAGGACAGTTACATACATATGGATAGCAAACTGGCAATAGCAATAGAGCTGTGGCAATGATTTGAATTGTTAACAACGGAAAGTAATTTAATAGGGAAGTGAGAATTTGTTTTTGTTACGTGAACCAGTGGAGTGCAGGTAGTTTTAACTAGTATGCTGATGGGATAGCACCAACTTTATGTAGGTTCTAGATTTGTTAAACAACCAATTTATATTTTGACTAAATTAATGCAATAAACTACAATTAGAACATTATTGGAAAAAGGCACAATCTAATGTGTAACAGCCATTACCGATGTAATTGATCCTGCAATGATACCAGGATAATAGTAATAATATCAATCTAGTTAGGAGAATTTAGGATAGGTACTAGCTGTCAAGATAAACAAGTAAAAGAGAAAGCTAAAAACCAAGATTAGGGAATAAATGCAGAGACGAAGATTAGAAAGAGAACCACAGGAAAACAGATACAATATATGGGGATGTTACATAGGGGAATATACAGTGGCAGCCAGCATAAAAATAATAACCTATGAGGTACACATATGGAAGGAAAGAGTTGGAGGGACAGCATAGCCAAAGCTAGAAGGATAATCATGGAGAGGGAGAGTAAACCAAAAAAGGTTTGTTTAACTACACCACCACCATAAACAGAAGGGGGGCAGTATTCTCTGGTCACAGGTCTAGTCTCAATAACAGGGAATGTAGAGATAGAAGGAGAAAAAGGGACGCAGCAGGCTTTTACCCCAAGAAGAGAAGAAGGATCACATTTAGACATAGACTGGTATGGGGGGCTGAGGAGTATGTTAAACAAACTGGAAAATTATGGGATAGATGGACAAGATGTTGATGGACAGAGCAAGTGGGATGATGCAAGTAATAAGGAAGGGGAAGAACTTAGACAGTATGCTGACTCTGATCAAGAACAGAGTGAGACAGAGGGACAGTTGTCAGAGCAAGGAGCCATGGGAGGCAAAACTATAGTAACAGAATTAGGTAAGGCACTGCAAGCTCATTTGGAAAAATTACATTTAAGAAGCAGAAGGACAATAAAAAAGCAAGGAAAATATGGAGCTCAATATCCCATTTTGGTAAAGGGGACACATGTTCACTATGTGCCCTGGGGATCGCAGGACCTGGAAGGCCTGGTGACTAGACTGCCTAACCTGCATGAAGGAGCAGGGAAATGGATTAGAACATTTTAAGAACAAACAATGGGGAAGCTACTGGCGGGAGACTTGAAGGCATTGTTGGCCAGGGTGGTGGGAGTGGCCAAAATGGAGGACCTGTTGCAGGCGGGTGGCCTTATACAGGCGGTGAGGAGGCGGTGAGGAGGACGTTACTGGATGGAGTAGCCTTTGACAGTTATAGGCCAGGACTATAGCACACTCTGAGAATGGAGTATCCAGCCAAAATAGACCCAGAGGGGGATCCATTGATGACAACACTATTGAGGACATCACTGATGGAGGCAATGCCAAAGCCTGGCAGATGCAAACTGGAAGATGTGGTGGGAATAATGTCAGAATCACGCAAGGAATTCTGCAACCATATTATCCACGCAATGGAGAAATACAGGAGGGATGAACGGAAATTGGCAAAGCAGTGGAGAGAGATTCTGAGAAAACTGGGACAGATGCGGCCGGAAGAGCTGACAAAGGACAAAAAGAAAACACAAGCTCCAGTGATTACTCCGACGCCGCCGGAGGAGGGCGCCATGTCACCTGTTCTCCAAGGGGGTCCACAAATACCGCCTCAACCACAAGGCCAAAGAGCTCCTGCCTTACCAGTAGTGAATGTGTACATACAACAATCCCCTAGACAGTGGCAAAACCAAAATAATAAAAGTGGACTGAGGGATCAAGGTCACCAACCACAACAGCAGAAATAACAAAATGGTGAACCAAGAGGAACACTAGGTGTCTGCTGGGGGTGCAATCAATCAGGACATATGAGAAGGGATTGTCCTACGAACCCATGGTCACCTAGGCAACCACAGCAGGGTAATTGGAATAGAAATGACACCAGCTCAGATGCATGGCAGCAGTCTCAGACACAGGCTCCACAGGTCACAGTAAACCCGTGGGGAGGACTAAATCATGGATATTAGGGATGCCCAGGGAATCCCAAAGGGGAGGGTCAGCTAGTGGCAGTAACTATGCAGGCTGATTAAGAACCTATGCTGCAGGTTCAGGTGAATAATAGAGGCAAAACAATGATGATAGATACTGGAGCAACTTACTAATGTGTAAGTCCAAATTATGCCTCTTACCTCCCCATATCAGGCAAATATGCAAAGACAGTAGAATTTTCATGACAAATGCAGTTAATACATATGACAGTTCCAGTAAAACCTGAAGCAGGAAAAAGCTAGCTATATTAGTGTCAGAACAAACTTCAGGGCTAAAGTTCAAGAAATGAGAGTACCAAAATCAGGCTATCATTGTACACTGCAATATGATTCATATAAAAATTAGTTGCTAGAACAACTTGGTTAAGGAAGGCATGAGGTAAACCAGCTTCCATGAGATTGCAATATTTTGTAATAGGAAAACAAGGTTCACCAATGGAAGCACAAGATGCTCTAGGATCTGATATCATACAGACCTGGGTCATAACACTTTTAGTGGCCAAGGGATAACAGCCAAGGTTGTTGTTATTTTTTTTTAACGCATTAATCACAATGTGAATCAAAACAGAGTGTGTGATTAAAACAGAGTGACTGTAACAGGCCACTGTTACCAGTACTAAAGGCAGACAAACAGAAGTGGAGATTGATTCATGACCTGAGAGCAGTAAATGAGGTAGTTCAGGATAAAGCAGAGGTGCCCAATCCATACACACTGTTAACACACATTCCACCAGATGCAAAATGGTTCTCAGTAATAGATTTATGTGGAGAAAAAAATTTGTGTACCCTTGGCATGAGAAAGTAGATACTTGTTTGCATTTACTTACAAAGGACATACATTTATTGAGTACAGGGGAATTATTGATATGTTTTGTTTATAGTTAAAACATTTGGGTGGCTGATTAAGATATACTATAGTAAATGTTAACGAAATGTAAATTTTATTTTCTAGGAGAATGGGAGTTTCAATATCTCTGGAATGTTTTCTGAGACTGTGAGCTGAGGAGAACAATTAGTAAAACTCAGCAATCTTGTAATTAAGCCGTAAGAGGGAGCTAGCAAATTAAATAAGGCCTAACCATTTGTTTGTTTTTGCCCTATGTTTCACCAGCACACACGACCCACCTAATATTAATATTTGTAGTTGGGTAGGATTTTATTTTTGGTTTCATAGGGTAGAAATAATACACCTTAAAGGGCACATAAGGACATTTTTTGAAGTTTATATTGTCAGAGTTTTAAGTACACACATGTAAATTATCCTGATAAGAAATGTACTGAAAAAACTAAATGTAAACCTGGTACACAAAATGTTTGAAATGTTTAAAATATTGTTAAATAAAATCTTAGATAAGGGTGAAAAAAATGTAAGGAGACATTCATTTACATGGGGTTGAATGACCTCTGGCCTTTGTTCTGACTTTCTGGTGGGGCCTGATCACCCTCCCTAGAAAGCTAGAGACATTGTGTGAGATTTATAAGTGGTGTGAAAACACTAATAATTAGGAAGAAGTTTATAATTTAGCAATAGGCCTATGTATGATTCATACCATAACAAGGACAGAGAAAGAGAACTAGCCCTGAATGAGGGACACCTGTCGCTAATATATTTTACTATTCCTTGAATGACAAATAAGGGAATATAAGTAAGTATGGGATACAAGTAAGTTAAGGTGTTATCAAGGGTTATTATTCTAATTTGATTTGGTGTTTTGATTTAACAGACAGTGTTGTTTTGTTTTTTGGGGCCTTACCTCTGGCACTAATGTGTTATCGCATGCAAACTAACAGAAATATGCATCTAACACCGCATGAAATGCTTACGGGTTGACATGCCTGTGCCGGTGATTAGGGAACCATATGAGGGTCCGCCTCTAGAGCACATGGAAAGAGAAATGGAAGGGTATATCAGTCAACTAACTGTCATATATGAAGTAATATACCAACAGGAGAGAAGCAGAGTTCTAGAACCAGAGGTGAATCCACCATGACCAGTGGTCCCGGGGGAAAAGGTCTACGTCAAGGTCTTCAGAAGGAAGTGGAACAAACCGAGACATGAGGGACCCTATGCCTTCATCCAGGTTACACCAACTGCTGTAAGGGTCGAGGGGAGCTCGACCTGGTAACATCTAAACTGACGACCGAGAGATGAGGAAGCTGAGGATGTCGAGACCCTAGTTACGAAAGAAGGTCCTGAGCGAAAGGGACCACCGCCGGCCTGGAGTAGTGGCCCAGAAGCAGATGGTCATTAGCAGAAGAGAGTCCTGCTTGGCTTTCACAACAATGACGACCACTTGACTGCTCTTATGGCAACCTAGGATGTCTATATGAGGTAGTGGCAGGAGGAGGATGGGCTGTCATGGTTACAAAGCTCAACAGTAACAATTGGAGGTTTGCTTAGAGGGAAACCTTCCAGACTTGTACTCAGTACCTGACTGGGCTCCTTGTCCTCATCGTGAAGGGTCAGACAATGAGGAAGATACATTGGTCTGAATATATATTGCTATAAAATGTAACCACAGATGGCAAGGCTAAGAAAAAGTATATGCCCATGCTTACACTCATTTTATGTTAACTTTTGTTTTATTGGTTGTGACTTAGAAAGTCCCAAAGGGGGGAATATATGGATGATTTTCTAGTACATATGTTGTAGAATGAAACACCTATATGCCTTAAATGCTTATGGATTAAGAACAAATTAAAGGGTTAAAACAGAGCAGATACATTTCTTTAGTGCAAATGCTGTGGTTCTAATAATGGATGATTCCCTCTAATTCCCTGCAGCTGATCTGGGTATGGCAATGATATGTGATGGAGAAAATGTATCGTTGTGGCTGTGTGGAGATAGGAGTAACAATGGAACTGGTGTTATCACTTGTTTGTGCTTATGACCTGATGCACATAGTCACATGCACATAGTCACAAGGAAAAACCAGAGGGTCCTGGGAGGATGGCTGTGGAGAACGGGTTAGGAACATGACATATTTAAACCATGTTTAAGTATTAATTTATATGTTTTATAATGTGTTATGAAATGATAAAGGTAAAACAGATTAATATGATTGATACTTTGTACTCCAGATGCATTCTTGGATAGTAAATATAGTCTATACAGAGTGTGATTGTTCTTTAACGTACGTATGTATATAATTTTTTGAGTCACACCACTAATAAGAGACAGAAGCCCCACTTAGAGAAACGCACGTAGCCTCGTGAGTAACCAACATGTGACAATGAAAGATGTTATTCATTGACATAGAGAGGAGTAACTATGTATGTTGTATAAGCTTGACTATGCATTTGTGTCTGTATAAAAGGAGAGCTCCGAGTCATGGCAAGCAGCTACTCCATGGACCAGCTCAGCTTTTGTTGCTTCGTGTAATAAAAGTCTGTCTTGATCCAACAAAAACTCTGGAAGAACTTTTGATTGTTAACAAGTATAGTGATAATTATCCAAGACAAGATAATGGCAAGAGTTTACAAAGCTGTCATCAAGGCAAAGGGTGGCTACTTTGAAGATTCTCAAATATAAAATATATTTTGATTTGTTTAACACTTTTCTTGTTACTACTTGATTCCATATGTGTAATTTCATAGTTTTGACGTCTTCACTATTATTCTAAAATGTAGAAAATAGTTTTTAAAAAATGGAATGAGTAGGTGTGTCCAAACATTTGACTGGTACTGTATATGTAATTAAAAGTCTCATTAAAGCTACATTTTCAGGCAATGTCACGATAATTTCTATCTCTAATAGTTAAAGTAAACTGTTACTCAAGCTTTGAATAATTTCCAGAGGTTGTAAGACTCTAGTTAATAATGAATTAAACAAAGTCCCATTTCTGCAATGAATCAGTTTCTTTATTCATGAGAGCTCTCCCGCTAAAAACACCAACAGCCTTTTTATATGCGTTCACACAAAGGAACTTGCTTTGCCCACCTTTAGGCGGCCTGTGACTTTCCACAGTATAGAATGTTTAAGTTCAGCAGTTTCTAGGTCCCCCTTACTATGGAATGTTAGTCTCCAACAGTTTCTACCCATCTTCCCTGTTAGTGGTTTTATTGTCTTATAACTCTAACACAGTTTACACCAGGGGTGTCAAACTCATTTTAGCTCAGGGGCCACATGGAGGAAAATCTATTCCCAAGTGGGCCGGACCGGAAAAATCATGGTATATATATAACTTAAAAACAACAACTTCAGATTGTTTTCTTTGTTTTAATACGATCAACATACAACATAAAGCTGGAGCCTGAGGACAGTGTGTCCAAAATAGTACAAGCACAACATCACTATTAATCATAAAACACGTCAAGTTTATTTGAAAATTCTAAAGAAAAAGAACATACAAACACACAATGCCTCAGTGATTAACAGAACTGTTTCAAAATCACAGAACTATATCAGGGTGTCATTTCTCAGGCAGAAATGTAGATAAAAATAATGAAATCCTGTTCCCCAAACAAGTGCAAGAACCACAGAGTCAAGAATAGGTTAAATATACAAATAAAATAAAATCAATTAAAAACAATAGCACATCAACATAAAAACATATAAACATAAATCTGAAAGCGTTGCTCAAACTCCCATAACAGTCCCGTTATTTTATCTTTGAACCGCTTCATGTCTGCCACATGTTGGGTCGCGCACACATTTTTCAGACAGGGGAAGTGAGCTGCATCACCACCGGCATGTTGCGTCTCCCACAATGACAGCTTCAACTTGAAAGAACGTATGCTGTCATAATACTGCGTGACAACTTTGTTGCGCCCTTGCAGCTGTTTGTTCAAGTTATTCAGGTGCTCTGTAACATCCACCATAAATGCAAGGTCCGGCATCCATTCTGCGGAATGAAATTCTAACACTGGTTTGCCCTTTTCTTCCATGAACTGTTCAATTTCTTCTCGTAAATCAAAGAAACGCCTCAGCACAGCACAGCACCTCGGCTTAACCATCTTACCTCAGTGTGGTATGGCAGGCCATAGATGTGGTCTTTCTCTCTGAGAAGGCTGTCAAACTGACGGTGATTCAGGCTTCTGGATCGGATGAAATTAACAGTTTGGATGACCATCTTCATGACGTTATCCATCTTTAATGACTTGCAACACAAAGCCTCCTGGTGCAAAATACAGTGAAAAGTCAAAAAATCACGTCCTCCATTTGCAGATTGCACTTTCTCTCTGAACTTTGTCACAACGCCTGCTTTTTTTCCCGGCTGCTGTCGTTGTATCTGTCATCGGCACCAACTCCACGAACTCCTCGGTGACGGTCAATGTGTCATCAACTCCGCGGATGAAAAAATGGCCAGTTGTGCAACATCTGTAATGTCTGTGCTTTCATCAATTGCAACCGAAAACGCAATAAATGACTTTACTTTTTGCTTCAACTGGCTGTCCAAATCCACTGAAAGATCGGAAATCCTGTCTGCAACTGTGTTTCTTGTCAGGCTGATATTTGCAAAAGCCTGCCGCTTTTCAGGGCACACAATCTCCGCTGCCTTCATCATGCATGTTTTTACAAATTCACCCTCACTAAATGGTTTTGAAGCCACTGCGATTTCATTAGCAATGAGGTAGCTAGCTTTCACTGCAGCGTCACTGATGTCTCGGCTGTGAGTAAACACAGACTGCTGTTTCTTCAGACCCGCCAACAGTTCATTCACCTTCTCTCATCTCCGCTGTCCTTGAAAGTTGTCATATTTGTCGGCATGAAGACTCACATAGTGGCGACGAAGGTTATATTCTTTCAGCACTGCAACATGCTCTGAACACACCAAACATACAGCTTTCCCATTCAATTCCGTGATTAAATAGGATGACAATTTTTCTTTGAACACTCTGCACTCTGCGTCCACTTTTCTCTTTTTTGACAGAGACATATTGGGGCAATGAGGGTGCCAAAGCACATAATGTTAAAAGTAGAAGCCGTAATAAATATCGCGGGCAAAACAAAGTAGCTCATTGGCTGCACGTGCTTGACCTACTTGCTCTGCCCCGGTATAAACCGTTTGCTTGCTTAACACAATTGCTATTGCGCCATCCAGTGGACGCAATTGTAACAGCAGTTTATTTATTGAAAAATTGCAGCGCATTTTTATACTTTATAAAAAAAAAAAAAACACTTTAATTTTTTTTTTTATCATCTCGTGGGCCGGATTAAACCCGTTTGCGGGCCGTACGTTTGACACCCCTGGTTTACACAGTTATAGAGTATCGGGGTGGAATACTTTAGTCATTTACTTTGAACATACAAATATTTCTATCAGGCGCCTCCCTGTCAGCATTGGTGTGGACATGACATGCTGTAGCCAATACGCATCGGCTTACACTTCACCATGTATGCTAATTATTTATTTACATTTACATACACTTATGGTTTTTCTTAACAGAATAGCTCATGTTTTTCGGTTTTCAAATCAATTTCAATTGGATATTTTGGTTAATGGCCTTGGTGCCCTAGCAGATGGCCTTGGTGCCCTGGTAGACTGGGCACCTCTTGAAGGCCAAATGGCCTTGCCCCTAAAATCACGGAATTCCAGGCCTGCCTTTCACCCTCTGAAAGGCACAAACACACAATCCATGTCTCATTTGTATCAAGGCTTAAAAATCCTTCTTTAACCTGTCTCGTCCCCTACATCTACACTGATTGAAGTGGATTTAGCAAGTGACATCAATAAGTGATCATAGCTTTCACCTTGATTCACCTGGTCAGTCAGCAGGCACTCTTAATGTTTTGTATACTGAGCCAAGTTATCATTACTCATTGTGTATTTATTCCTTGTGTTATTCTTTTTCTATTATTTCTCTTTTTTTCGCTCTGCATTGTTGGGAAATAAGTAAGCATTTCATTGTTAGTCTACACCTGTTGTTTACGAAGGATGTGACAAATAACATTTGATTTTAATAACATTTGATTTGACTGTGCTATTTACCATGCCATTTATCGTGTTCCTGACCTCCCTGCGTCATCACTCCAAACAGAGCTCCCATAAAGAGAATAAGCCAAACAACAAACAAAACATCTCCTGGAGCTGATATTTGCAGAGTGTGCGTGTCACACATTTTAACTGGAATGCCTGGGTGGCTTTTGGTCCCCCAGAAATCAGTGGGGTTTGTTGAGCTGAATGCAGTGCAGGGGGGTTGAGCAGGCCACTAATGTGCTTTGTTTTTATGGGGCTGCTGCCATGTTATGTGCTGATGCATACTGGAGGCTTGCCTGTTGCTCCTGGGTGGAAGACACACTTCCCAGGCTGCATAATTGATTAGTTATGCATGATTTAAGAGATTTGGGGGGATGCTTTGTGCAGATGGAAATCCGAAGCTGCCTTTCTTTTTGCTGGAAGCACCTTTTTGGAAAACAGCTGACCTCTACCAATCTGTCAGTGAATACATTTTTTATTCAAATTAATCACAACTGATTAGTATGTACAACTACAGTGACATGGTCTGTTCTGGAACACAGAGCGCTAATTAATTGATTTTAGCTTGTGCCATGTCATCGGCACGTCAAGTATTTTGTTTCTGCGGTTCCTCTTGCTGTTCGCACTTCTCCCTGTGATTCTTCTATCCCTTTTTCTAATCTTGTACAATATGGGCAACATGGGCTTGCGTGATATGGTCTTGTCACCTCACTGGTACCCAAAGACAGTAAGGACACTGGACCCCTCGACAATGAGACACAATATGGGCTGTAGTACGGTCTCTCCTCTCTAGCCTTCCATAATAAGGACACTTGCCATGTCCCCTCCTTAGTAACCTAGAACAGTGAGGGGCACTGCCCTCCTCTTCACTAACTTAACACAATAAGTGCATTGGTGATCTCAGAGAGCTGGCATCTGCTGTTGTCTGGCATCGCCACAGGGGGTATAGAGAGGACACAAGCATGGCACCCCAGGAGGGGGGTGACAGAGTGCCGCTGTCCAATTATTTCCATCCCAGATCCAGGCTCCCTGCGTGTGATAAACACATTCTAGTGACGCCACTCTCTTCTGGGGAGATAGCATAATGACACGGTCCCTTACCAGAGTATGATTTTCTGCTCCCTCCACCATGACTCACAGAGAGAGAGGGAGAGAGAGAGAGAGAGAGAGCGAAGAGGGATTGAGAAGGGAAGAGAGAGAAGGCTGGATAGCGAGAGGGAGAGAAATTTGCTAGAGGCTTTTTTCAGTGCTCCAGCTCAGACAGTGCCTCTTCTCTTTGGTTGACTGTATGAAGAATAACTTTGTTGAATACACTACAGATGGTAACCGAAAAGTTGCTGGTTCAAATACCCGAGCCAACAAGGTGAAAGATCTGTCGATGTGCCCTTGAGCAAGGCACTTAAACCTAATTTGCTGACCCTGTAAAACACCACATTTACTACACCTATCCAGTGTATGTGACAAAACGTTATTTATTTTTTACAACATTTTACTGTATGACGGAAAGACCACAGACGCCTTGAATGCTTTCTCACAGTAGATGGCATGGTGCTGGCGCATGTCTGAGTGGGTCCATATTATAAATTGTAAATGACAGTCTCCCCAAAGCAATTGGGGGAAATCAAATTAACGTGAAAAAAAAAAGCCTGGTTGAAGTTTGAGCTTATCCTTCATAAGCTTCCCTGAGGAAATCACATAAGAATGCTGTGTGCTTTATCTGATTATGGCACTGTGTGTTGGTGTAAAAAGCTCCCATCTATTCTGTGTGGGCATGGGGAAAGAGACAGATCTCTGGCTTCTAAATGCAGTGGATAATCTGAGCACAAACAAGCCAGTGTTTGAATGAATTACTCACAGCACTCAATGAAAGCCGAGTGCCGTTTGAGTGACTGGTCTTGACTTGAAGACTTGGAATCAGTAGACAGCCATGCTGTTGCTATGCTACTCGGCTCAGTCAGTAGGTGATTACTATGCCTACGTCAGACAGACGAATGGCCCCAATGGTACTAGGCATCCTTGTGAATGTTGAATTGAGCATGTTTCCTTTCCCTATCGGGTCAATAGGATCTATCATCATGTAATACCATAATATTAAATGTATTAATTTCAGAAAGAAAACACCACGTCGAAATATGTTTAACCATTTATTTGACAATGAATATTGCACGTCTTGGCGATATAGGCTCTGCTCCTTCAGGGTAACTCACTGCCCGAGCAAAGCGTTCATATAAAATATAGCCTATGGGCAGTGAGTGCGGTATGCTATACCAATCCCCCAAAACAGCAGAACCTTACGCCAGACGACTGTGTAGCTACAGCAGAAGCGCAGTTTAAATATTAATCAAATGACCACCTAAAGTAATCCTATCATGCAAATTAATCCTAAGTAGAATGTTAACCATATGTGCATACTGAGCGACATATAACTATCTATCCCTTGTGACGTACCATCGGGTACCCTCGCTTGAGGCAAGATGAGCTTCATCTTGGCACGTGACCATCTGCCACGTAGCAGTGTGAACACAGCCACCCTAAAAGCACCCCCGGGTGCTATCACTGAACTATATGAGTAGCCTAATCATTTGTAGCCGACATGACATATCTACTATAAGCAACAAGCACCCAGCCAACCCCCTGTGCTAATATGCACTGAACTTTATAACAATAACCACCAAAGCAATGCAATAGACCTCGCAGATGAACTCATCACTTCTGGCATCCAAAATCTCCTTGGCATTTAATCTAATATAGCGTTCGTAGGAAGCGTAGGACCACACCTTCAGTGTGGATGCAGGGACAGAGAGCAGCGCCAATGCGAAATTAATGACTGCTTATAGCTTAGGAGATATCCCACAGCATTGGCAGAAGAGACGGAGCCGTGGAGAAAACCAGCATCTCATCATTGGTTTGCCAGAATCAGTGATGAAAAATGGATCACCCGGCTTGGCCACTGGTCGCCATTGCAGGTTCCGTAACATGGAAGAGTGGACAGAAAGCAGTGTTAGTTTGAGCAATGATACCGAATATGCCATATGCGAAATGCTTTACCAACATGGTGAACATGTCTCCACAATTAAATCAGAAAAACATAAGATCACGAGGTGTATTCCCAACCGTAAAAAACCAGTAGAAAGCCATACGACGACTGCCTCTAATAAAATCATTGTACGAGCCAAAACAACCTTCCCTTAAAGTGAATAAATGTTTTGCATAAAGTGAGGGTGATGGGTAACATTTGTCATTGCCTGAAGATTTCTCTTTTGAAGCCCATGAGGCGGAAAGAGCTGGCATCTTGGTGCATGAGGATATTCTACCTATGAAAATAGCTAATGGACCACAGGCTGACAGAATTATGATCAAATAGCAATACTGCAAGAACTCCGGTAGTTTTCACAATCTCAGAATAAATCAAATGTATCGTAGCAGCAGAGGATCAGAGTGAAACCAGGATCAATTGAGAAAGAGTAGCAGCGCTGATGCAGAATTGGGCGCCAATAGCTCAGAGCTAGCCCTCAGTGCTGACGATACTAAGTTCCAGGTTCACCAGGTGCCGCCCGTGCTCAGCATGCAGGCAGCATAACATTTAAATTGTATTCATTTAGCAGACGCTCTTATCCAGAGCGACTTACAGGAGTAATTAGGGTTAAGTGCCTTGCTCAAGGGCACATCGACAGGTTTTTCACCTAGTCAGCTCGGAGATTAGAACCAGCGACCCTTCGGTTACTGGC
Organism: Coregonus lavaretus; assembly: GCF_964263955.1. Classification (NCBI taxonomy): domain Eukaryota; kingdom Metazoa; phylum Chordata; class Actinopteri; order Salmoniformes; family Salmonidae; genus Coregonus; species Coregonus lavaretus. The sequence continues at coordinate 4,161,653 of NC_140019.1, forward strand.
ACAACGCTCTTAACCACTAAGCTACCTGCCACCCCATAACAGTGTTAGTTCTGGTCATGACGAGAATGTTCCACGTGAGAGTCCATAATGGAAACAGAATTTAAGAGATCATGCAAAATTAAAGGGAAGGAACATTTAGTGACTGAAGAACCCCTAAAGCAATCATACTGACCTCCTCTGGAAAAGCGTAATGTAAACCCAACACCATTGCCTTAATGTGAACTCAAACTTGTGCTACTGAGAGAGAGGAGTGGTACTCTGACATGCATGTCTGTTGCTTCTCTGTGGGCCATGAAGAGTAGACAGACAGATGGATTCTTAAGCAGACTGCATGCTGAAGGGTCCTGACATCCAATATGAACTGAATCCCTTCTATTGGAGCATAAGACGCATTTGCCAGACTGAAATTGGAATAGAAAAGGCATACGTGGTTATATAACAGAATACATTGTACAGAGAGAAGACCATACAGAAGACTGCTGCAGAGAGGCACAGCCCAGCCATGACATACCATCACATAGCATAAAACATACAGTATTCCTAACAAACCCCCAAAACCGCAACTAACGTTAGCTATGTACCCACCTTATCTAAATAGCCTAATGTCCTACTGAAAATGCTCAGCAGTAGCGGATGCATCTGCAGCATGTTTATTGTGCACAGTGAGAGTGACCTGATAATCAAAACCTTGACCTACAAACAGTCTACTTGAGCTAAGGCTAATGTCTAACGGTATATGCTGGTTAGCCATGAGAGGAGAATAAATGACCTGATAACAAGATAAATAGACCCCATAGATTACTAGATAAACCTGCATGTAAGAGTGTACTAGCATGACGTGATCGCTACAATAGCATATGGTTAAAACAAGACCAGTCACTAGAATAATACTACTAGAACGCAATATGGACTGACAGGGAAGACCACCTACTGTATGTAAAATGCATGACACATGATTAATAAACAGCCTAAATCTACTGCTGCAAATAAGAATGAAGTAAATATAATTACGTTGACTGAAATTTACCATAAGTGTATGCTAATAGTGTGACTCATGCAACAAATATTTGTTTTTATTTAACCAGGTAAGCCAGTTGAGAACAAGTACTCATTTACAACTGCGACCTGGCCAAGATAAAGCAAAGCAGTGCGATAAAAACAACAACACAGAGTTACATATGGGGTAAAACAAAACATAAAGTCAAAAATACAACAGAAAATATATATACAGTGTGTGCAAATGTAGCAAGTTATGGAGGTAAGGCAATAAATAGCCTATAGTGCAAAATAATTACAATTAGTATTAACACTGGAATGATAGATGTGCAAGAGATGATGTGCAAATAGAGATACTGGGGTGCAAATGAGCAAAACAAATAACAATATGGGGATGAGGTAGTTGGGTGGGCTAATTTCAGATGGGCTGTGTACAGGTGCAGTGATCGGTAAGGTGCTCTGACAACTGATGCTTAAAGTTAGTGAGGGAGATAAGAGTCTCCAGCTTCAGAGATTTTTGCAATTCGTTCCAGTCATTGGCAGCAGAGAACGGGAAGGAATGGCAGCCAAAGGAGGAGTTGGCTTTGGGGATGACCAGTGAGATATACCTGCTGGAGTGCATACTACGGGTGGGTGTTGCTATGGTGACCAATGATCTAAGATAAGGCAGGGATTTGCCTAGCAGTGATTTATAGATGGCCTGGAGCCAGTGGGTTTGGCGACGAATATTTAGTGAGGACCAGCCAACAAGAGCATACAGGTCACAGTGGTGGGTAGTATATGGGGCTTTGGTGACAAAACGGATGGCACTGTGATAGACAACATCCAATTTGCTGAGTAGAGTGTTGGAGACTATTTTGTAAATGACATCGCCGAAGTCAAGGATCGGTAGGATAGTTAGTTTTACGAGGGCATGTTTGGCACCATGAGTGAAGGAGGCTTTGTTGCGAAATAGGAAGCCGATTCTAGATTTAACTTTGGATTGGAGATTCTTAATGTGAGTCTGGAAGGAGAGTTTACAGTCTATCCAGACACCTAGGTATTTGTAGTTGTCCACATACTCTAGGTCAGACCCGTCGAGAGTAGTGATTCTAGTCGGGTGGGCGGGTGCCAGCAGCGTTCGATTGAAGAGCATGCATTTAGTTTTACTAGTGTTTAAGAGCAGTTGGAGGCTACGGAAGGAGTGTTGTATGGCATTGAAGCTCGTTTGGAGGTTTGTTAACACAGTGTCCAATGAAGGGCCAGATGTATACAAAATGGTGTCGTCTGCGTAGAGGTGGATCTGAGAGTCACAAGCAGCAAGAGCGACATCATTGATATACACGGAGAAAAGAGTCGGCCCAAGAATTGAACCCTGTGGCACCCCCATAGAGACTGCCATAGGTCCAGACAACAGGCCCTCCGATTTGACACATTGAACTCTATCTGAGAAGTAGTTGGTGAACCAGGCGAGGCAGTCATTTGAGAAACCAAGGCTATTTAGTCTGCCAATAAGAATGCGGTGGTTGACAGAGTCGAAAGCCTTGGCCAGGTCGATGAAGACGGCTGCACAGTACTGTCTATTATCGATCGCGGTTATAATACTGTTTAGGACCTTGAGCATGTCTGAGGTGCACCCATGACCAGCTCGGAAACCAGATTGCATAGCGGAGAAGGTACGGTGGGATTCAAAATGGTCGGTGATCTGTTTGTTCAAAAACGTTCGAAAGGCAGGGCAGGATGGATATAGGTCTGTAACAGTTTGGATCTAGAGTGTCACCCCCTTTGAAGAGGGGGATGACCGTGGCAGCTTTCCAATCTCTGGGGATCTCAGACATTACGAAAGAGAGTTTGAACAGGCTAGTAATAGGGGTTTCGACAATTTTGGCGGCTATTTTTTAGAAAGAAAGGGTCCAGATTGTCTAGCCCAGATGATTTGTAGGGGTCCAGATTTTGCAGCCCTTTCAGAACATCAGCTGTCTGAATTTGTGTGAAGGAGAAGCGTTGGGTCTTGCGCAAGTTGCAGCGGAGGGTGCAGAGCTGGTGGCCGGGGTAGTGGTATCCAGGTGGAAAGCATGGCCAGCCTTAGCAAAATGCTTGTTGAAATTCTCGATTATTGTAGATTTATCGGTGGTGATAGTGTTTCCTAGCCTCAGTGCAGTGGGCTAGGAAACTTTACAGTGTCCCAAAACTTTTTGGAGTTAGTGCTACAGGATGCACATTTCTGTTTGAAAAAGCTAGCCTTTGCTTTCCTAACTGCTTGTGTATATTGGTTCCTGACTTCCCTGAAAAGTTGCATATCGCGGAGGCTATTTGATGCTAATGCAGTACGCCACAGGATGTTTTTGTGCTGGTCAAGGGCAGTCAAGTGTGAGGAGAACCAGGGGCTATATCTGTTCTTAGTTCTGTATTTTTTGAATGGTGCATGTTTATTTAAGATTGAGAGGACATTACTTTTAAAGAACAACCAGGCATCCTCTACTGACGGAATGATATCTATATCCATCCAGGATACCTTTGCCAGGTCAATTAGGAAGGCCTGCTCGCTAAAGTGTTTTAGGGAGCGTTTGACAGTGATGAGGGGTGGTCGTTTGACCGCGGACCCGTTACGGACGCAGGCAATAAGGCAGTGATCGCTGAGATCCTGGTTGAAGACAGCGGAGGTGTATTTAGAGGGTAAGTTGGTCATGATGATATCTATGAAGGTAGCCATGTTTACGGATTTAGGGTTGTACCTGGTAGGTTTGTTGATAATTTGTGTGAGATTGAGGGCATCTAGTTTGGATTGTAGGATGGCCGGGGAGTTAAGCATATCCCAATTTAGGTCACCAAGCAGTACGAACTCTGAGGATAAATGGGGGGCAATCAATTCACATAGGGTATCCAGGGCACAGCTGGGGGCTGAGGGGGGTCTGTAGCAAGCGGCAACAGTGAGAGACTTATTTCTGGAAAGGTGGATTTTTAGAAGTAGAAGCTCAAACTGTTTGGGCACAGAGCTGGATAGTATGATAGAGCTCTGCAGGCTATCTCTACAGTAGATTGCAACTCCACCCCCTTTGGCAGTTCTATCTAGATGGAAAATGTTGTAGTTGTGGATGGAAATTTCTGAATTTTTGGTGGCCTTCCTAAGCCAGGATTCAGACACTGCTAGAACATCAGGGTTGGCGGAGTGTGCTAACGCAGTGAATAACTCAAACTTAGGAAGTAGACTTCTGATGTTAACGTGCAGAAAACCAAGGCTTTTACGGTTACAGAAGTCAACAAATGATAGCTCCTGGGGAGTAGGAGTGATACTGGGGGCTGCAGGGCCTGGGTTAGCCTCTACATCACCAGAGTAACAGAGGAGGACTAGAATAAGGATACGGCTAAAGGCTTTAAGAACTGGTCTCCTAGTGCGTTGGGTACAGAGAATAAAGGGTGCAGATTTCCGGGCGTTGTAGAAAAGATTCAGGGCATTATGTACAGACAAGGATATGGAAGGATATGAGTACAGTGGAGGTAAACCTAAGCATTGGGTAACAATGAAAGAGATAGCATCACTGGAGGCACCGATTGAGCCGGTCTCGGCGTGTATGGGGGGTGGAACAAAGGAACTATTTGAGGCAGTTTGAGAGGGACTTGGGGTTCTACAGTGAAATTGTATAATAATAACTAACACAAACAGCAATAGGCTAGGCATATTGAAATGTGAGAGAGGCATAACGCAATCACAGGTGTTATTAGAGAGAGCTAAGACAACAACAGGTAATGGCGATAAAGTTTGGGCTGAGGCTAAACAGAATAAACAGGACAGGGTACCGTGTAAAGGAACAGTCCAGCAGGCATCAGCTGTGCAGCTGAGTGATCACAAGGTCCAGTGAACAGCAATATGTGAGTCCGAGAGCAGTACAAATTGGTGCTTCAGCACAGCGAGCAGGAAGCACGGTTGTAGTTTGCGTGTGCTAGCTGGCCGGGGCTAGCAGATGGATCTTCGTGATGGATCGGCAGGGCTCCGTGTCGACTCTAGGAGGTCCCGTCCGGTTGACAGAGAGATAGATAGCCGGGAGATGTGCTTGACTCAAGGCTAGCTCAAGGCTGATTAGCCAACAACAACTTTCATATGGTTGCAGCTAGCTAGTTGCGATTATCCAGTCCAGTGATTCAGTGATTCCGGCAGAAAATCCGATAGGTTCTGGGTCGATAACTCGCTGTGCAGACAGTGTAGACTGGCCGATAATAGTCCAGACTAGAGCTGGCTGGTAGGTAGTGCAGGCCACGGACAATGTAGAAAACGGTGGCTAATAGCAAGTAGCTAGTTTGCTGGTTAGCTGGCTACTCCCGTCCGGTAGACAGAGAGGTAGATAGCCGGGGCTAGCTCAAGGCTCAAGGCTAACTGGTGCTACGGGGGCAGTGGTGATTAGCCTACAGCAACATCCATTCGACATCCATTCAGTTGCGGCTAGCTAGATTCGGTGTTAAGGTCCAGTGATTCAGTTATTCCGGCAGAAAATCCAATGTTCTGGGTGAAAACCGCTAACGGTGGCTAATAGCAAGTAGCTAGTTAGCTGGCTGGCTAGTTCAACTGGAGATTCTAGATAAAGGTGAGTAAATAATAGAATCCGTTCCACATTGAGTGAGGCGGGTTGCAGGAAATTATATTTAGTAGAAGGATGAAAAGTGTGATAGAGAAATATATACGTAAAATACAAAAAACAGGCTATGTACATGGACACACAAGAGAACACGACCGCACTGCTACGCTATCTTGGAACATAAATATGCACTAATGAATACATATACTCTGATTGCTCAGAGCAGAAACCAGCAGGAGTGTAGCTATACAAGTGCATTAATCCAGACCAGTCTGCAAGTTGAATGCATTCTATTTTAAACTGTAAGGGAATAGTGTTCCAAGAATAATAACCGTAGTCAATGATTTGTACAACATTTAAGTGTTACTGCCAGTGCAAGTCACTACTAATTTGACTGGGATTACTTGTAAAATATAGCCCCTGATAGTATGCATAATTCCAGCATTCTCCTGAGGTGCGCAACACGCAGTGAACACTATCAATATTGATGCTGCATTAAGTGCATGCTATGTGTGTAAAGTAAGCAGGTGCAGGTGCTAAATTAAGTTAATGCCTTCACCCGCTAAGTTAATGCCTACACGCGTCAAATAAGCGTGTGCAAATGTGCTTGCAGGCGGTCCAACGCGCTAAATAAACAGCTGCAGGCGGTCCTGCACGCGTCAAATTAATGCCTACAGCTACTAAATATACACCTACACAGCTAATTTAATGCATTCTTTAATATGCTAATTTTACCAGCCAATTTCCCTAGCTCCTCCTTTCAACCAGATTTCTGTCACGATCGTCGGGAACAGAGGACCAAGGCGCAGCGTTGAAGGCGAACATACTTTTTATTTAATGATTACACGAACAAAACAACAAACGATAACGTGACGTCCTCGGTCTAACACAAACCACACTGGAACAAGATCCCACAAACACTGTGGGAACACAGCCTGTCTAAATATGGTTCCCAATCAGAAACAACCAGCAACAGCTGACACTCGTTGCCTCTGATTGAGAACCACTCTGGCCAACATAGACATACATGAACTAGAAAAACAAAGAACACTCACACCCTGGCTCAACATACAAGCCTCCCCAGAGCCAGGGCGTGACAGTACCCCCCCCCCCCCCAAAGGCGCGGACTCCGACCGCGCCAACCAAATACCACAGGGGAGGGACCGGGTGGGCACTCCGCATTGGCGGCGGATCCGGCTCCGGGCATGATCCCCACTCCCTCTCTAACCCCCCAAAGTACCCCTGGTCCGGTCTGGCCCTGCTGACCGGAGCTGGACTGCACACTGGTGGAGCGGATTGCTCTAGCTCCGGCGTGAAGCAGCTGACCCGTGCCGAACCAGGCACCGGTGGAACAGGCACGGGCTGTGCCGGACTGACGACGCACACCACTGGCTTGGTGTGGGGAGCAGGAACGGGCCGAGCCGGGCTGACGAAACGCACCCCTGACTTGGTGCGGGGAGCAGGAGCGGGCCGGACCGGGCTGACGAAGCACACCACTGACTTGGTGCGGGGTGCAGGAACGGGCCGAGCCGGGCTGACGAAGCGCACCACTGACTTGGTGCGGGGAGCAGGAGCGGGCCGAGCTGGGCTGACGAAACGCACCACTGACTTGGTGCGGGGAGCAGGAGCGCCGGACCGGGCTGACGAATCGCACCACTGACTTGGTGCGGGGAGCAGGAAGGGGCCGAGCCGGGCTGACGAAGCGCACCACTGACTTGGTGCGGGGAGCAGGTGCGGGCCGAGCTGGGCTGACGAAACGCACCACTGACTTGGTGCGGGGAGCAGGAGCGGGCCGGACCGGGCTGACGAAACGCACCACTGACTTGGTGCGGGGAGCAGGAGCGGGCCGGACCGGGCTGGCGAAGCGCACCACTGGCTTGGTGCGGGGAGCAGGAATGGACCGGACTGGGCTGGCGACGCGCACCACAGGCTTGGTGCGGGGAGCAGGAACAAGCCGAGCTGGCGACGCGCACCGTAGGCTTGGTGCGAGTGGCAGGAACAGGCCGGACCGTACTGGGAACACACACCACTGGCCCTATGCGGGGATCAGGAACTGGCCGGACCGGACTGGCAACACACCCCAGTACCTGTCGCCGTGCCTCTACATCCTCTTTCCCCCTGGTGACCAGTGACTCCCTTAACCTGGCGGCCTCCTGCTGCCCCGTCGTCCACGGCGTGAGCCCCCCCCCTAAAAATGTCCTAGGCGTCTCTCCTACCCGTGGACCAGGTCTCCATGTCTCTCGCCAGACTTTCGCCCTTCTGCTTCCAAGTCCAGCCTCTCTCTTCCTCACACGGCTTGACCCAGTCGAGGAGGCGAAGGAGATCCGCTAGAGATCTCCCTGGCGATGGCTCCTGGACACGCTGCTTGGTCCGGTCTTGGTGGGATCTTCTGTCACGATCGTCGGGAACAGAGGACCAAGGCGCAGCGTTGAAGGCGAACATACTTTTTATTTATTGATTACACGAACAAAACAACAAACGATAACGTGACGTCCTCGGTCTAACACAAACCACACTGGAACAAGATCCCACAAACACTGTGGGAACACAGCCTGTCTAAATATGGTTCCCAATCAGAGACAACCAGCAACAGCTGACACTCGTTGCCTCTGATTGAGAACCACTCTGGCCAACATAGACATACATGAACTAGAAAAACAAAGAACACTCACACCCTGGCTCAACATACAAGCCTCCCCAGAGCCAGGGCGTGACAATTTCACAGTTTGAAGGAACTTCCTTTTCCACTGCAAGCAGAATATGAACCTTCCTTCCTTCACAAGGTAACGGTTTTGTCTTTGAAAATTGTTTTAACTGAATCATAAGGTTTATCAGCTAGTTTACAGTGGAATGATCAGTTTCTCATCACTGGGCTATAAAATTCAGCTAACATTAATCTAGCACCAGGATCAGCAGTGCTTAGCATAAGCTAAATCAGATACTGGCTAGCTAATTTAGCTAACGTTGGTAGCCTCAAACCCCGGCCATATTATATCATATAGTTAGCCTCAATCTCTGCCAGGCCATACTGCTAGCCACAGTGAACGGCGCAAACTTGTGTTTTATTAAAAGCCCTGCTGAAAAAACATGTAAACTATAACAGCCACGGAAACACATTGGACTATGTTAATACTATCAAGGTAAATTACATACTAGCAAGATTGTTGCTTGAATGCAGGGCCAGGCATACATATATTAGAAAATGGAGATACTCCAAAAACATCCCGCTCAAAATCCTGGTAGTTGTCGATTTTTGGACTATGTTGTCTCTATTTTGCTTTATCATTGACTAAAGGAAGACAAGCTACCTAAATGTGACTTATCGGCTAGTACTGAAGCAGGACATGTTTTTGAGTTACGTTTTTAGCCCAAAGCCTTGTATTTAAGCAAAACAACAGCTGAAGGTAGGCAACTTCTTCAGCCTGACTGGCTGTCATTTCAATGCTAGCGTTAGCCACGCTAGCTCGCGATTAGCATGAAGACACTGAAAAGCTCACATTAAGCAAATTTGGCAAGTAACAACCTAATAAAACCTTTGCTAACATTTACAACATAACAGCTTTCAAACAGAATATATTTTAATGTGCATGTTCACTTCGTTTTTGGAATATTTACATTCCATCGAAGCCTATTAGGGTAAAATAACTTCAGGCATATACAGTTGAAGTCGGAAGTTTACATACACTTATGTTGGAGTCATTAAAACTTGTTTTTCAACCACTCCACAAATGTCTTGGCAAGTCGGTTAGGACATCTACTTTGTGCATGACACAAGTAATTTTTCAAACAATTGTTTACAGACGTATTATTTAACTTATAATTCACCGTATCACAATTCCAGTATGTCAAAAGTTTACATACACTAAGTTGACTGTGCCTTTAAACAGCTTGGAAAATTCCAGAAAATGATGTCATGGCTTTAGAAGATTCTGATAGACTAACTGACATAATTTGAGTCAATTGGAGGTGTACCTGTGGATGTATTTCAAGGCCTACCTTCAAACTCAGTGCCTCTTTGCTTGACATCATGGGAAAATCAAAAGAAATCAGCCAAGACCCCAGAAAAATAATTGTAGACTGGTTAATCCTTGGGAGCATAAAAATGCCAGACTACGGTTTGCAACTGCACATGGGGACAAAGATCGTACTTTTTGGAGAAATGTCCTCTGGTCTGATGAAACAAAAATAGAACTGTTTGGCCATAATGACCATCGTTATGTTTGGAGGAAAAAGGGGGTTGATTGCAAGCCGAAGAACACCATCCCAACCGTGAAGCACGGGGGTGGCAGCATCATGCTGTGGGGGTGCTTTGCTGCAGGAGGGACTTGTGCACTTCACAAAATAAATGGCATCATGAGGAAGGAAAATTATGTGGATATATTGCAACATCTCCAAACATCAGTCAAGAATTTAAAGTTTGGTCGCAAATGGGTCTTCCAAATGGACAATGACCCCAAGCATACTTCCAAAGTTGTGGCAAAATGGCTTAAGGACAACAAAGTCAAGGTATTGGAGTGGCCATCACATAGCCCTCACCTCAATCCTACAGAAAATGTGTGGGCAGAACTGAAAAAGCGTGTGCGAGCAAGGAGGCCTACAAACCTGACTCAGTTACACCAGCTCTGTCAGAAGGAATGGGCCAAAATTCACCCAACTTATTGTGGGAAGCTTGTGGAAGGCTACCTGAAATATTTGACCCAGGTTAAACAATGTAAAGGCAATGCTACCAAATACTAATTGTGTGTATGTAAACTTCTGACCCACAGGGAATGTGATGAAAGAAATAAAAGCTGAAATAAATCATTCTCTCTACAATTATTCTGACATTTCACATTTTTAAAATAAAGTGGCGTTCCTAACTGACCTAAAACAGGACATTTTTACTAGGATTAAATGTCAGGAATTGCAAAAAACTGAGTTTAAATGGATTTGGCTAAGGTGTACGTGAACCTCCGACTTCAACTGTACCCAGTACTATATACTACTGCTTCAAAGGAATAGTGTTCCCATTCCTTCCACTTTATTTTCACACAATTGTGTCTTGCAGAAGGGAACCATGAAGAGGAGCTTGGAGTGGGCAAGGGGGAAGCTGATAAAGCATCAGAGAAGACCTGATTCATCAAGTATCACAGTTCATTCTGGTGATTCTCACCTGGTTGGCATGCACAACACAGCAAGGTATGCAACATTAAACCCAATCAAATATCCAATGGTATTAAAACATTCATCCCAATCTATGGTCAAGCAACGTTTAAAGTCAGTTGTGTGTTAATGTTATGAACTACAAACAATCTATTGTTCTTGGAGTCAATTAATCAATTGAAAGTGACTACAATTAGAAATTATTTTAAAACCACTGTGCCAGTAAAGATTACAAAAGAAAAGGAATCTGCTCTTAAATCCGACACTCTTGTTAATGTTTTACGTCAGGCAAAACGTCTTCAGCCACCGTAGGATGGAGAGCTGCTTGTTGGCATTTTTGACTCCAGTGTCTGTGTGGGTGTACCAGGAAAGGACATTAGAAGTTAGGTCCCCATGATATCGAAGCTTCTTACCATCTCCACTACAGCCCAGTCGATATCGAATTAAAAAACTGGAACAATAGATATCGTGTAGCACATGGTAGCAAAAATTCACTGGACAAACTCCAGTTTGCCTATTGTCCCAACAAATGTGTCAATTATGCATTTTACATACGTCAGAGTGGTTTTCTTTTATAGCTCTGCTTTCAACACCATCCTGACCCACAAACTGGTTAGCAGACTCAGGCCTCTGGGTGTAAACCCTGTAATAACAAATTAGATTTTTTACATTATCATAAGAATGTGGATCCCCAGAATGGACCCAACACCTAAACATGCTGACGACACTACCATGGTTCACCTGATCACCAGTGATCATGAGTACATGAAGGAACTGTGGGACCTGACATAATGGTGATAGGACAACAGCCTCAGCGTAAACAAAACAAAGTAGATGGTGACACTTAATGACCATTCACCCATCTACTGTACATTGACATGGAGATGATCAGCAGCTTCAAGTTCCTGGGCATCCTGATATTCTTTTCTGCCCTCAGTCACTTCTCTCAAAAAGCCCCACCAGTGCTTCTCCACTACCCTCATCAACTTGCTGCACCATGACCTATGTACCAACTGCAGTGTCTGTTTGCCATAACACATGTAAATGAAATGTTGTCCATATTTACTCTAAGATTTATTTACGGTAACATTGCACATATTGTAACATTATAGTCCCTTGACATACATTACTTAACTACTTTGCATAATTCTCAGTTGACCCACTCTACTAAGAAATCATACATGTATTAAAATATTAAAGCTTCATTATGTATTACTGTGTCCAATTGTTTCTGGTTGGTTGTAATGTTTTTTGAAAACTTTCACTACACAACTTTTTTTGCTGATGGCCGATCCTGTCTGAAACGTTCATAATACATCAACCCTTTTGGGACAGATCACCAATTAACATTGACTGCAGTACACTGAACTTTACTAGGTAGTCATGCAATAAACATTTTGGATAATTCCCCTTAAATGAATTCCCTTTAAATGAGACCAAATGTTGGTGACTGTAGAATTCCACTCTCCATTTTCTCCCTGAAGGCTGTGTAAATTGGGTGTATTGGCAGCCTTAAAACAATGCTGCATATATTTGCTTATGGGAAGATCCTGGCAGCCTCATTCTCTTGTTTGTGGAAGAACTGTAGCTGTGGCTCCACTGGGAATCCCAGCCTAGGAATGGCCGATGCCCCCGAAGTGAAAATGAGAACCTTCTCCAGGGTGAAAGGGTATGCGTTCCCCTCTGAAAAAAGAAGGGGTGGGGGGGGGGGGGGGGACATTAAAGTCCATAAGTAACACTTATTGGAGAACACGATACTCTAAGTGAAAGTGGTATGGGATTTAATGTATCTATTACGTTCTTAGGGGGCCCATGAAAGAATAAGGCTATAAAATGCTGCCCCACAGTTGTGAGAGTGAATAGGTGATATATTTTACTGACGTGGGCCGTGTTACTTCAATGATCATGGTTTTGCATTTAACCTTCCACCTCCAGCAGCCAGTCCCTCCAGAAACAAATGACTCTGCTCTATATTGCTCTTTGATTGGTACCAGGTGGGGAGAGCACAGCTTTGAAGAGAGAAGCTATGTCTTTGGCCAAAAACGGCTTCTCAGCATTGATGAAAACCTCTCTGAAGAGGCTTGAGTGTCTATTCATGTAAGGCAGGAGACCTAGACACTCCAGAACCTCTTTGAATCTATAAAGTAAAAAAAGTAACATAATGAATTTGCCATGAAGAATTTAACTCAGCTTATGAGATTCCTTAGATATATGGAAACTCACTGCTCAAGAGCATCCCGTGGCCTGCTTTCTAAGTAGAACTTTGTGGCTGACTCCACCAGGGCATCCCTCTCCTCCAATGTACAAATGTATCACACTGAACCCAATATGACCAGTTGTTTGGAGGCCTCCATGACAGTTTGTGCTAACTGGATCTTAGACAGTTCAATAACAGTGTTTTGGGACAAATTAGCAAAACACTAAACTGATAATCACTACCCTTAAAAAGATTTACTTCCAACAAAAGGAAACCAAATCCATGTGGAAAAGTAATCGTGAACAACTACAACCCTAATATATTCTTTAAACTTAGTGCAAATTAACAGTAACATAACATCCATCAAAGTATAAAGTGACTTACCTTCTCCAAATTCTCTCTGAAGTCCTATTCCGCAATTTCTTTCAGTTCTGGCACAGGAGGTGAAGTGGTGCAGAAGATGGGGGGGCACAGGAATATGTGCTGCCACAGGTGTAGCCTCGTTTGTAGAAGTAGTCTGTAAAAGGTAATTTAAAGGCTTATACATTTCAAAAACATGGAGAAAGCAATAAAGCTGTTAAACATGAGGTGATTGCATTCTGAAAATGATTTACAGAAAAAAAATGTAGCCGCATGCATCACTCACTATAGAATGTAATCAATGTGTAGGTCAAGAAGACATTTTAAGCATGCATGTAGCTCTATTTTTTAAATAATATTTTCAATATGTATTACATTCAACATGTTGAAATATCGGAACTATACAGTGATACCATGACACATTAAAAGTATATACATTACATCAAGCATCAAGAAAGGCACAGTAATCAGTCTTGGTTGTACAGCTATGTGATTTTACCTTCTCCCGAATGTATAGTGCAGACCTTCCCAATTGCCCACTGGAAATGACTGCAGCAGGTGTTACTGCATGTAACTCTAAGGGGGTAACACGCCTGTGTGTGTCCATCCGGCAGAGGTCAAAATCCCCCTGTGCGAGCTCAGGAAACAGGCTCCTTTCAGATTGTGCTCTTGGGACCACCAGTCTCTGAGCAGTAGTGACATCTAAAAGGCAAATGTTCATTAAAAAAATATGGTTTTGAATAAGGGCATACTGCTACGAATGTAACAACAACAACAAAGGTGGCGAATGAATCTATAGTTCTATAATATTCTTACCGCCTGCAGTAGTGAAGCGTTGGACTCCTGCCCTAAGAAGACTAACCCTAAACGTAGCGGTTACATTTCGTCTTCGTGTTGTCTACTCTGTGACTGCTCAATTCTGAAAATGTAAAACCTATCAGGAAAGTTAATATGATATTATGTTTCACATCAAGGACAATTTATTTTACAGCTTTTCAGAGTGAAAATCATCTTTTACTTTCTATAAGCTTGAGTGAGAAATACTATTGTACCTGATAGCGAGGTTACTTCTGTTCTATGTCTATTAATATAACTTATTATGATAATTGACAACATGTTAGTATTTGTTAACCTCTGTAATTGTTATAAAAATGGTTTACTTAAACCTTAATTGACTATTCCATTGTTTCCTCCCAACGGAATAGTCTTCAGATACAATAAACTATAGGCCACATCTACAACACACACACATGCAGTGTTTGGTTTTCGCCAGGCATTCCTGGAACCATGTCGTCCAAAAATGTTTGAATCATCTGTCCATAGAACGTTCTTCCAAGAGTCTTGATGATCATCCAGGTGCTTTTTGGCAAACTTGAGTCAACATTTTGGACGAGATGGGTCCCATTATGCCTGGCGAAAACCAAACAATGCATTCCACAGTAAGAACATCATACCAAAGGTCAAGCATGGTGGTGGTGGTGTGATGGTTTGGGGATGCTTTGCTGCCTCAGGACCTGGACGACTTGCCTTAATAGAAGGAACCATGAATTCTGCTCTGTATCAGAGAATTCTACTGGAGAATGTCAGACCATCCGTCTGTGAGCTGAAGCTGAAGTGCAGCTGGGTCATGCAGCAAGACAATGATCCAAAACACACAATCAAGTCTACATGAAAATTGCTAAAAAGCAACAAATTGGAAGTTTTGGAATGGCCTAGTCAAAGTCATTGCAGCTAAAAGTGGCACAACCAGTTATTGAGTGTAAGGGGGCAATTACTTTTTCACACAGGGGAATTGGGTGTTGCATAACTTTGTTTATGAAATAAATATGTAATTGTTGTGTTATTTGTTCACTTATGTTCCCTTTATCTAATATTAGGTTTTGGTTGAAGATCTGATAACATTCAGTATAACAAATATGCGAAAGTAGAGAAAATTAGAAAGGGGGCAAATACTTTTTCATAGCACTGTATATATATATATATATATATATATATATATATATATATATATATATATATATATATATATACATACACACTACCGTTCAAAAGTATGGGGTCACTTAGAAATGTCCTTGTTTTCGAAAGAAAATCATTTTTTTTGTCTTTAAAATAACATCAAATTGATCAGAAATACAGTGCAGACATTGTTCATATTGTAAATGGCTATTGTAGCTGGAAACAGCTTATATTTTTTAATTTTTTAATATCTACATAGGCGTACAGAGGCCCATTTTCAGCAACCATCAGTCCTGTGTTCCAATGGCACGTTGTGTTTGCTAATCCAAGTTTATCATTTTAAAAGGCTAATTGATCATTAGAAAACCCTTTTGCAATTATGTTAGCACAGCTGAAAACTGTTGTGCTGATTAAAGAAGCAATAAAACTGGCCTTCTTGAGACTAGTTAAGTATCTGGAGCATCAGCCATTGTGGGTTTGATTACAGGCTCAAAATGGCCAGAAACAAATAGCTTTTTTCGGAAACTCGTCAGTCTATTTTTGTTCTGAGAAATGAAGGCTATTCCATGCGAGAAATTGCCAAGAAACTGAAGATCTCGTACAACGCTGTGTATTACTCCCTTCACAGAACAGCGCAAACTGGCTCTAACCAGAATAGAAAGAGGAGTGGGAGGCCCCGTTGCACAACCGAGCAAGAGGACAAATACATTAGAGTGTCTAGTTTGAGAAACTGATGCCTCACAGGGCCTCAACTGGCAGCTTCATTAAATAGTACCCGTAAAACACCAGTCTCAACATCAACAGTGAAGAGGCGCCTAAGGTCAGTTGTGCTTGGGAGTAATGCTATAAACTACAAAGACTTCGATTCCTGTTCAAACAGTGCCATAGTACTAACCTTAACGTTCCTGATTTATGTCTGAAGATGTTAATTTCTACATCATAGGCTTAGATGAAATATTAATATTTCAAAGGGTATTCAAAAGTAATATATGTGCTGTTGGAAAGCTGATATGTTGTAGATATTAGCAAAGTTTTTACAGGGTTGTCCTTGGTCGAATGAGCTTTATGTGAGCTTTGTAAATGTTTTCATGCTAATCCCGAGCTAGCACAGCTAAGGCTAGGTAGTACTGAAATTACAGCTACCCAGCCAGCCTGCCTGCCTGAAGTTTTAGACCTTCAGCTGTTGTTTTGCCTAAAAATACAAAAACATGTTTGACGTCAGTACTCCTCGATAATATGTCACCTTTATTTAGCTAGTCTTAAAGCATAGCCATGTCATGTTTCAGTGGCTGTTAAAGTTAACAATTTAAAAAAAAATTCAAGCAGGGCTGAAGAAATGTCACAAGAAGGCGCCGTTCACTGCGGCTATTGCCGGGGTTTGAGGCTAAGAAACGTTAGCAAGCTAACTAGTAACTAATTTAGCAATCCAGCCATTTAAACACCAGCATTCATTTTAAATATATATATATATATACAGTGAGGAAAAAAATGTATTTGATCCCCTGCTGATTTTGCACGTTTGCCCACTGACAAAGAAATGATCAGTCTATAATTTTAATGGTAGGTTTATTTGAACAGTGAGAAACAGAATAACAACAACAAAAATCCAGAAAAATGTATGTCAAAAATGTTATAAATTGATTTGCATTTAAATGAGGGAAATAAGTATTAGCGGTTGAACGCGTTAATTTAGCGCCTGCACCTGCTTACTTTACACGCGTAGCATTAGAAAGATCGAGTTTTGACCACGTGCTTTATGAACCTAACGGCGTTCCATAAAAGAGCAGACCTGTAAAGCTTAAATACCCACCCAATAAGGTAGGCGTAATTGATACTAGCCTCTAATTGGTACCATCTCAGCTGATGCATCAACTGAGGTGGGGCACTCGGGTGTCCTTTCTGAACTGGCTCCGTTTAATATATGAGAGAAAAAATCTGAGATTACAAACTGGATTTATGCTCTTGGGCACACAGGATGTAAATACAAACAAATCAAACACTGAAAAACAACATTTTTTTTTTATGGTTAAAATAAAAATGTCAATGAAAAGTAGAAAATGACAGCTTAAATGAAAATGAAGACACTTTGGCCTTGAAGGGCTGAGATTTTGTCCAATATATCTCCTTGGTTGCTAAATTCGGTAAGGCTCAGGGGACTCCTCACAAACCTCAGATCGCTTCTCTGTGATGGAATAGCCAAGTTACAATTTCCCATCTCAGACGGCTAAACTCTTGATCTGTCTGCAGCACACTTAACTCTGAGGCTTTGATCCTTGATCTTTAGGCTAAGTTAGAGGAAAAAGAAACACAAATAAAATGAGCTCATTTGGCCCTTTTTCCACCAAGGAGGGAGAAAAAAAACACATCATATTCTGTTCTGTTTCAAGGGACCCAAAGTCCCAGGCTCGTATGGAATACTAGTGTTCTCTTTCCCTCCCTACCCAGCCCTCCTTTTGGACTGAACGACTTTATGGAAGCCGGAATTAAAATGTCCCCTCTGACCAAGTGACCTTTTATAATAGTTTGAGTTTAGCTCTATTACCCACATAATGAGTTGGAACACGACACTTGCACGGTATATTAAGAGCACAAAGATATAGGAAAGGGTGAAGTACAACCGGGCATTATTTTAACATGTGTGTATATTGGTGATAAACACATGGCACATTAGGCAGTAGATTAGTGTGTTCCTCTCAGGTGCAATCCATTGCCAGCCCAGGAATCTAACAGCCAGGCTCCTAAACAACAAACAAAGCTATCTCACAGGGGACTAATTAACCATGAAACCAGCCCTGAAACTCACCTCATTCATTCTAGCACATTCCACTGACACAAAATGAACGATTGCACTAAAACAAGTATGCTCTCTACAGGGCAACCAAGGGTAAAAGGTATTAGCTTCTGACTGAATCATGTGGATTGACTGTAAAATGCTTGAGGATGATTAATGATATAACTAGGGCTGGCATATGTGGTCTTGTGCTTCTTTGCTGCAATTCATTCTTATTTAAAGGCCCGGTGCATTCAAAAACGTCATTTCTGTGTTTTATTTATATATATATAAGAGTGTGCAAAACTGTCATCAAGGCAAAGGGTGGCTACTGGAAGAATCTCAAATATAAAATATATTTTGATTTGTTTAACACTTTTTTGGTTACTACGTGATTCCATATGTGTTATTTCACAGTGTTTTCAATGTCTTCACTATTATTCTACAATGTAGAAAATAGTAAAAAATAAAGAAAAACCCTTGAATGAGTAGGTGTGTCCAAACAGACTGCTACTGTATACAGTGGGGAGAACAAGTATTTGATACACTGCCGATTTTGCAGGTTTTCCTACATACAAAGCATGTAGAGGTCTGTAATTTTTATCATAGGTACTCTTCAACTGTGAGAGACGGAATCTAAAACAAAAATCCAGAAAATCACATTGTATGATTTTTAAGTAATTAATTTGCATTTTATTGCATGACATAAGTATTACGTTGAGACATTCACTTTGGAGTTCCTTAGCGGAGTTACTCTATCATATGGTGCTCTTTTTGCTGCTTGGATATTAAACCGGCTAGGTAATATTGCAGTTGGCATAAAACAAAAAAACAAATAAATCAAATCCATTACCTGGTTGCTGGGGTTTTTTCTGCCTGTTTTTCCCACACGGGTCTTCCACGGTTTTTGCGGAGGTACTGGGTAATTTATCCCTCACCAGAATCCTATTCCTCCACGTGGGTCATGACATAAGCTCTCCCAGGGCGTCGGACTCCTGCTCCGTGGCCTTGTTGACTTGGCTGAGCTTATGGCTTCCGTCTGTGACAGGTGTGATGGTGGCATCCCCCCTGGGGATCCGCATACCTCGTGTATGCACTGCCTGGGTTTGAGCCACAGGGAGAGGGCAGTGGAGCGCCTTACTGGATGCCTGTTTTGTGTGGTGTTCTCAGAACGCCAGCGCCTGGCGTGATTGAAGGCCATGCGCGAGTGGGTCGGCCAGGCTCGGGCTCAGGCTGTGGACGAGCTCCCTCCCTTAGGAGTTGTGCGCCAGCGAGCTGTTAGTCCCTCTACTGGGCCCAGTACCCCTCCCAGGAAGCATGGCCGGAGCCACCACAGGTAGAGCCCATCTGCTGCCAGTCCTGGACAGGGGCAGGAGTCGGACCGCTGGGACCACCTTAAACGGAGGGCGCATGCCCTGCTTCAGGAGGTTGATAGCTTTGGTGGCAATGACAGATGTTCCCTGTTGGCCAGTGATAGGCTGTTCCTGGGGGACGATGCTGGCACTGTTCGCCGCCATGAGCGGGGCTACCAGGCTGACAGGCCATTAGAAGCCGGCAGCGGGGCTTCATCGCCCCCAGAGGCTAGAGAGGCTATGAGTAGCCTACTCACTCGGGTAGCCACTGCACTGGACATCAAACTGGTGGACAGTGATGACTCTCCATCTTTCCCCATCTCTGCTGAGGTCCGCGAGGACTTGCAAGAGAGCTGGCCCTCTGCCAAGGGGTGCTTCCGACTCACAGCAGAGACTGGACCATGGAGTTATGTTGCAGGCGCGGAGTCACTCTGCCTCCGGGAGTACCCGACTATGGACAAAATGATAGCTACCATGGTCCTCCTGGACCGGGAGATTATAGGGCGGAACCCGCGACTGAAGCCGGGACCCCCCAGAGTCTTTGACGCGGACTTGAAAGACATATGGGTCCCCCTGTTCTCTTAGCCACCTTACCAACGAGGCCATGCTGCTGCAGACCTACATGCAGACTCTATTGCCCCGGCTGGAGGAGGGCACAGAGGATATCCTCTGGGAAGAGATGGAGGTGTCTCGCCTGCTTTCCCTGCTCCAGAGGGATGTGGCTCAAGCCAACGGACGGGCCATGGAGCAGGTGGATACCACTGGTATTGAGGTTGTGCCCGAGTCATGCGGGGTGCAGTATGTCCTCCAATACCTGCAGTCTCGCTTGGCTGAGGGCTTGGCAGCCTCTACACTGAGATGGTATTTGGCCACTATATCTGCCTGCCATGTCGGGTGGATGGACAGGCCAGTGGGGTGCCATCCCTTGGTCTCCAGGTTTATGAAGGGGGTTTGTCACCTGCGTCCAGCAGGACCCGCTCAATGGAGAGCTGGGATCTGGATGTGGTCTTGGCAGCTTTGGCAAAGCCGCCTTTCGAACCGTTGAAGTCTGCCTCCCTGAAACACCTCTCTATGAAGGTGATTTTCTTGATAGCGAATACCTCCATGAAGAGGGTGGGTGAGTTCCATGCTTTTTCTGTAAGTTTTGAGTGACCCCGGTGGGAGGAGTATATATCTCCGCCACAACCCTTCATTCCTCCTGAAGTTTCTGTCAGACAGGCATGTGAACATCCCTTTTATTGTGTCTGCTTACGACCCCCCGGGCAGTGGCAAGGGAGTCTGGCCCTCCCTCCGGCATGCTGTGCCATGTGCGGGCACTGGCTGCCTATGTGGAGCGGACACGATCAGTTAGAACAACAGACTAGCTCTTTATCTGCTATGGTGAGAGAATCCTGGGGGCTGGGCTATCAAAGCAGAGGCTCTCTCACTGGATCGTGGACATGATTACGACAGCATACCGCCTGGCTGGCAGGCCAGTGCTGGGATCTGTGGTGGCACATTCAACACGAGGTGTGCCTGCATCCTAGGCTCTACTGAGAGGAGTGCCCCTCGCTGATATCTATGCTGCGGCCAGCTGGGCTTCCTTTTGCACCTTTGCTAGGTACTATCGGGTAAATGTGGCACCACCCTCTGCGGTTGGTTCAGCGGTCCTGGGCGTCATCTCCCCTTCCGGGGTCTGTGCAGGGACCCCACTTCCACATTGATGGCCCCTGCATCTCGGTTCCGCTCTGGGACTTCGCTGCTGGCTGGCCAGGTCCCTCTAGCACCAACTAAATCTGGTACGGGTATACCAATATATTGGACTGATCCAATATAGTGAAACATAACGAAGGTTGCGTATGTAACTACGGTTATGTGAGCTATATGGATCACTCCAATCCTCTACGGTGCTAGAGGTGCCTCAAAAATGATGTCACGAACATGTGTCGCGAACATGGGGTCTATATATAGGGGCGAACCTCAGCCGTGACACAGGTGTACACGGGAGTAAATCTGTTCATTCTCACCTCGGATGTATCTCTCCGCCGCGGAGTGATACCAATATATTGGAGTGATCCAATATAGTGAAACATAACCACAGAGACATGTTTCTACTGCTAGGCTACTCTGTCCAACCCAGTCTACCCCCACACTAAGAAATGTACAATGTCATCCATGGAATGCACTCCTGCTTAAGTTAAGTACCTCAATCACTGAGTTCATTATTCATTTGGTGTCATCTCAGATGGCTGAGGTGGGGATATCTGTCTCAGGTGGAGGGGATTCAGAAGAAGAGAGCTTATTCCTCTAAAGCGCTTGTGGGAGTGGATGTGGTAAAAGGGATTGTTCGGGATTTTGGCAATGAGGCCCTTTATCTACTTCCTCAGATGAACTTGTGTATACCATTTGTATGCCTCTGTGTTCAGTTTGAAGGAAGCCGCTAACTTGAGATAGTGCAATTGTTAACTAGCGTTAGCGCAATGACTGGAAGTCTATGGCAACAGCTAAGCTGTTCAACTAGACTTTCAGTCATTGTGCTAACGCTAGTAAGCATTGGCTTGTGAAACTACATCTAACTTCCTTCATACGGGACGAAGATATAATAACATGGTATCAACAAGTTAATCTGTCTCTGGGAAAGTAGATAAAGGGCTTCATTGAACTATCCCTTTAAGACCAACATTCCAGGAAGGCTCCATCATAGGGGAAACATGAAGCCTGTCAAGGCCTCACCCAGCTAGCATATAACGTTCTGAGAACTAAATGTTTCTTACAGCTTGGTGAGAGCGTGGTTGTTCTATGGTTATATTGCATACAACCTTCCCACATCTTTCTGGGAATGGGGCAGGATAGTTTACATTTTTTTTTAAATGATAGTTGCTTGACTTTGGAACATTCTCAGCACAATTAAGGAACTTGACAAAACTTAATTTTCTTGGTATTTCACAACTTTAACAGAACATTTCCTAAAATATCTAAAATTTAATTTACATGTTGGCAATCTTCTAGAAACGTTCTACAACTGGTTTGTCATTGGGAATGTTCTCAAATAGTTCAGAGAAAGTCAAGGAACAACATTCTTCTGTGGGAAATGTTGTACTTCAGCATAACGTTTCCTACAGGTTTCCTCATGGTTATATTTAATGGTCCAATGCAGCTATTTTTATTTCAATATCAAATAATTTCTGGGTAACAATTAAGTACCTTAATTAAAATGAGCTGTTATTGGCAGAGAGGTTTGGAACTCTTTCTTATCGGTCTTTTAACTAATTTACTGCCTGGTGTCGCTAGGCAGGCCAAAACATTGTCTTTTCCAACAGCTCTTACACTAAAAGGACATTATTATTATTTAAACAATTTCACAGTATTATTCTAACCTCATAGCGTAGAAATATATATAAAACACAGGAAAATCGAGTTTTTGACTGCACTGGGCCTTTAAAAAGTGTGCTCAGAACTTTCAGTGAACTTTAAGAAACAATGTTTTTCTGTGGTACTTTCAGTACTTTAGCATAACGTTTCCTACAGGGTTCCTCAGGGTTCTTTTTACAGTCATGTTCTCAGAACGTTCAAAGAACTTTAAGAAATAAAATTCTTCTGTGGGAAATTCTGAAAATTGTAGTAACGTCCATCTTGTTAAGCGTCTTCAGGTGTGTTGACCATACCTACTAATTGGCCACACCTGATCTTAACGAGTGCTAGTTTCCTTTGAAATGGGGTCTGTTTGAATACATTTTAGTCATTTAGCAGACGCTCTTATCCAGAGCGACTTACAGTTAGTGAGTGCATACATTTTCATACTGCCCCCCCGTGGGAAATTAACCCACAATCCTACCGTTGCAAGAGCCACAAACAAGGGTGTAACTTTGGTTGCATATTGGGGGGGTCAGGGTCAATGGGATCCGGGGTCAAAACCTTTCTAGCGGGGCCAAGGGAGATAAAAAAATAAATAAAAAATAGCAGTGAAATGGTTGTGAAATGGTTGTTTCTGATCAGTTTTGAAGGGTAAATACATCCAAAACTTTCCTGATAATTTGGTAAATATATTCCAACCACAACTGAAATACCAATAATTTCTGTATTACTTTAAAATGTTGGTCTAACTCTAACAGTTCAGAAAGATCCACGCTTGGCACATTTTTTGTATATAACAACTGTGAGAAAGTCAGTTCCGGGGTGCGTTCAGTTCTGGGGGGATCCAATCATAAAATCATAAAATTAGGAATTGAGTAGTACTGTATAGTTTAAATCCACAGAAAGCCAGTAGCTATGGTAGGAAAATGATTTCCAATCCATCAAATGTATTATGGTATGTTATTGAGGGGGTCAAATTGGCCTGTATCTAATATAACTCCCTGTCCCCCCACAAGTTACACGGCTGGCCACAAAGTCATAAAATCAGATGATTTTAAACCTAACCTTAACCACACTGCTAACCCTAATGCCTAACCCTAACCTTAAATTACTGCATTTTTTTCCCCCCGTAAATTTTTACAATATAGTCAATTGTTTCCTTGCAGCTGGCCCATCTAGCGGAAATCGCTTAGTTCTGCCTCAAGGACAAGACTCATCCCAATAGTCTAACCATCAACCTGCTCAAGAGACATTAGAAGAAGACAAAAATGTACAGTACCTGTCAAAAGTTTGGACACACCATCATTCAAGGGTTTTTCTTTATTTTTACTATTTTCTAAATTGTAGAACAATAGTGAAGACATCAAAACTATGAAATAACACATATGGAATCATGTATTAACCAGATAAATAAATATATTTTATATTTGAGATTCTTCAAATATCCACACTTTGCCTTGATGACAGCTTTGCACACTCTTGGCATTCTCTCAACCAGCTTCATGAGGTAGTCACCTGGAATGCATTTCAATCAACAGGTGTGCCTTCTTAAAAGTTTATTTGTGGAATTTATTTCCCTCTTAATGAGCCAATCAGTTGTCTTGTGACAAGGTAGGGGGGTTATACAGAAGATAGCCCTATTTGGTAAAATACCAAGTCCATATTATGGCAAGAACAGCTCAAATAAGCAAAGAGAAACGACAGTCCATCATTACTTTAAGACATGAAGGTCAGTCAATACGGAACATTTCAAGAACTTTGAAAGTTTCTTCAAGGTTTCTTGCAGTCGCAAAAACCATCAAGCGCTATGATGAAACTGGCTCTCATGAGGACCGCCACAGGAATGGAAGACCCAGTGTTACCTCTGCTGCAGAGGATAAGTTCATTACCAGCCTTAGAAATTGCAGTCCAAATAAATGCTTCACAGAGTTCAAGTAACAGACATATCTCAACATCAACTGTTTAGAGGGGACTGTATGAATCAGGCTTTCATGGTAGAATTGCTGCAAAGAAACCACTACTAAAGGACACCAATAAGAAGAAGAGACATGCTTGGGCCAAGAAACATGAGCAATGGACAATAGACCGGTGGAAATTTGTCATTGGTCTGGAGTCCAAATTGGAGACTTTTGGTTCCAACCGCCGTGTCTTTGTGAGACGCGGTGTGGGTGAACGGATGATCTTCACATGTGTATTTCCCACCGTAAAGCATGGAGGAGGAGGTGTTATGTTGTGGGGGTGCTTTGCTGCTTACACTGTCTGTGATTTATTTAGAATTCAAGGCACACTTAAACAGCATGGCTACCACATCATTCTGCAGTGATATGCTATCCCATCTGGTTTGGGCTTAGTGGGACTATCATTTGTTTTTCAACAGGGCAATGACCCAACACACTTCTTGATTATGGTGATATTTATCAAAGTGCAGATGCTATTACTCTTAAGCCTTTGGATGCCATCTACCATAGTGCCCTTTGTTTTTTTAGAGGCGACAGTTTCGATACTCATAGCTGCATCCTGTATCAAAAGGATGGCTGGACTTCACTAAAGACCTGTATATCTCTACATTACTCCCTTTTTCTTTACAAGGCCCTACTTCATAAACTTCCCGTCTTATCTAACTTTGCTATTCAAGTATAGACACCTGAGTTGCCTAACCCGTTCACAGGATTGGTTAACTCTTGAGGTTCCTAGGGTCTCCACCAAGCTAGGCAAATCTGCTTTTAGTTTTAATGCACCATATTGCTGGAACAAAATTCTAAATACATTTCATGTTGATGTTCTGGTGCCATTCGGTCAATTTAAAGTATTGATTGGGGACTTATTTGTGGAGGAATGTAACTGTTTTTCTGGGTGATTTGTGATGTTTTATTTGTGCTTTCCATGACTGTGTTTTTGTATTTCTATGTGTATTATATATATATATATATATACACACACACACTGAACAAAAATATAAACGCAAGATTCAACAGTTCATACAAGGAAATCAGTAAATTTAAATAAATTATGCCCTAATCTATGGACTTCACATGACTGGGCCTGGGAGGGCATAGGTACACCCACTGGGGAGCCAGGCCCAGCCAATTAGAATTAGTTTTTCCCCACAAAAGGGCTTTATTACAGACAGAAATACTCCTCAGTTTCATCAGATGTCCGGAAGGCTGGTCTCAGACGATCCTGCAGGTGAAGCGGCCGGATGTGGAGGTCCTGGGCTGGTGTGGTTACACATGGTCTGTGGTTGTGAGGTCGGTTGGACGTACTGCCAAGGAGTGACACTTTGATATCTTGATAATTTGCAGCTATTTAAGTCTATCAAAAGTGCACGAGTTTGAGCATATGTCTTTTAAGCCTATGGAAAAAAAAATTTAGGGGAGGGGGGGGGGATCAGCACAAATTAGATTGTGTGATGAAAGCCCTACTCGTGGTGTTCTTAAATTAGTTTTTGACAGTATGGAGCACAACCCCTTGGGGGAGTTAGAAGGGAGGAACTCCCTTAAACTTTTATTCCATAGGCTGGGATCCGCACTGCAGCTGTTGCAAAAGCTTATTTTTCAATGGCTGTTCACTGGTTGCAAAAACATTGATTGATAGGCAGCTTAAACTTCTTCAATTCAACAGGTTAAAATACACATATAGATTTGTGAACAGCCATCCACAATCTGTAAGGCGCAAATAGCTAAATGAGAGAGCAACAGTGTGATTCACATCAATGCGCTATGTAGATATCAATAATAAGTGATATCCGTATCGCCCATAGGCTACACCACTGCTGTCGTTATCTCCAAGTGTTTATTGAAGTTGGATAATCTTTGGATACTAACAGCAGTTGCACCACTGGAAGACATAGCTTGGACTGTAGCCTGCAGAAGCCTATTCCTTATCTTTTCCCATGATCCATCAAACACATTTTATTTGGTATCATAGTGGTCTCTGACTTGTGGTCAGACTCGATCAGGCTGAACAAACTTAAACTTGTGCCTGTTTTCAATGCTGATTTGGATGTCATTGAGAAACCATCCTTTCTGAATTTAAAAGTAATCACAGAAGTAAATCTAGTTCATCAAAAGTATCGGTAATCTGATTACAATGTGTTTGCATGATTAATGGCTAAGCAAATGAGTTCAAAACAGTTAACCCAATGTTATTAAACGTCTTAGGGAAGTTACTCAAAAACTTCCAAATAACCTTTACATTTCATTCAAAACATTCACAACATTTAGAGAATGTTCTCAGAACGTTATTTAATTACCTTCAAATAACCTATCATTTCCATTCTCTGTCACGCTCGTGGATTGACAGATCAGACCAAGGTGCAGCGTGGTAGGCGAACATATTAATTTATTCAATGAACACCAACAAAATACACACAATCAGAGACAACGATAGACAGCTGCCTCTGATTGGGAACCATACGCGGCCAACACAGAAATAGACAAACTAGAATGCCCACCCAAATCACACCCTGACCTAACCAAATAGAGAATAAAAGGGATCTCTAAGGTCAGGGCGTGACATTCTCAGAATGTTAACCCTTTGACGCGTACGATCACATATTTGTGATCATTGTTGAGTGGTCCCTGCAGCGTACCATTGCAAATATGTGATTGGAACAGTAGCAACAGAATGCATGATGCAACAAACATGTCTAAACACCATTTCTAAATATTTTTTTGTACTGATGGAAAATAAAGGTCTTCAACTTTATTCCTCAATTTCACATTTTATTGTAAAAGATAAATGGGAACTTCGTCATTCAAGCATCACACGGAACACATCCACAGCCAAACTCATTCCATAAACCAGTCTAAATAGCAGATTGTGCTGACAAAAAAACTAAACATAACCTAACAGCTAGACTTGTTTACAATGTAACACATTTCTGGTGAGAACAAGGGAGAAATGTAATATTGTTTAGACAATAGATTTGTGTCAGCTATGGTAACAGTGGCAAAATTATTTTTGATGACAGCCATGTTTGTTTATGTTTGACAAGTGAAAACTCCCTTATCCCAGAATGCCATTAACTATAAGATGCAAATAAAAAGTCAAAGTCAAAGATGGCTGCGTCCATTAACATAAAAAAATCAAAATAGTTTGGCCACTTTTCAGCATATTACAAATCGGCGATGTGCTTGTTACCGTGTATACAAGAACTGGAGCACATTATTTGACAGGTTGTTTACAGTTTTTGACAAATAACAAATAAAATGTTATCACCTCACAGATCATAAACCCAAATACAAGCCTACTGCCTAGCCTATCCGTAGCGCGAAAGCTAAACAGGGTTGCCAGATTTGTGTGAAACCATTTGTGGGGGGTTTTCAAGTCCATGGGGGGTAGAAATGGGGGAAGATATCGTGGGGGGATATGATGGAGGAAATATTACTATGATGGGGGATGTATCAATAAATGGGGGGCCAACACAGGAGAAGTTTATAAGCTGAATAAAAATAAAACCCTGGAAAGGGAGTTTGAGCTGGCAACCCTGAGTAACTATAGTTACAATCTAAGTCAATCCTGTCTTGACAGTTCAGTCCAGTCTTGACAGACACTGATAGCCATTGAGTATAGAGAAAATGTCTGGTTTCAAAAGGAAATGCCTCAGTGATGAGGAGATACAATACATATTTTGTAATTCTGATGAAGGATCTGTGTATTAGAGTGGGTCGGATCAATCATATCGTGATGAGGAATATCTACCCCCCAACCTTCTGGACTGTGAGCGTGAGATGTCTGAGGACAATTGTGCCCACCCCAACCTTGCAGGCAATCCCTCACCTTCCCAAGATGATGGTGCTGCTGCCAATCTTATAGGCTGTAAGGGAGAAGAGGTTGAAATTGAGGAGGATGGTCCCCGCTGCTAGAGATCCTGTCACTTCACACCTTCAGAGATAGACTTCAATGACACCATGTCTGGCGTACAAAGCACCCTGCCAATCCATCAGATGCAGAGTGTTTTAAACTGTTCCTTGATGAGGAATTAGTGGAGAGTGTGGTGCAGGATACAATCAGGTACAGTGCCTTGCAAAAAATTTCATCCCCCTTGGCATTTTTCCTATTTAGTTGCATTACAACCTGTAATTTAAATAGATTTTTATTTGGATTTCATGTAATGGACATACACAAAATAGTCAAAATTGGTGAAGTGAAATGAAAAAAAAAACTCGTTTCAAAAAATTATAAATGATAAATAACGGAAAAGTGGTGCGTCCATATATATTCACCCCTTTGCTATGAAGCCCCTAAATAAGATCAGGTGCAACCAATTACCTTCAGAAGTCACATAATTAGTTAAATAAAGTATTTGATCCCCTTCTGATTTTGTACGTTTGCCCACTGACAAAGACATGAACAGTCTATAATTTTAATGGTAGGTTTATTTGAACAGTGAGAGACAGAATAACAACAAAATCATCCAGAAAAAAAACGCATGTCAAAAATGTTATGAATTGATTTGCATTGTAATGAGGGAAATAAGAATTTGACTCCATTGCAAAACATGACTTAGTACTTGGTGGCAAAACCCTTGTTGGCAATCACAGAGGTCAGACGTTTCTTGTAGTTGGCCACAAGGTTTGCACACATCTCAGGAGGGATTTTGTTCCACTCTCTTTGCAGATCTTCTCCAAGTCATTAAGGTTTCGAGGCTGACGTATGGCAACTCGAACCTTCAGCTCCCTCCACAGATTTTCTATAGGATTAAGGTCTGGAGACTGGCTAGGCCACTCCAGGACCTTAATGTGCTTCTTCTTGAGCCACTCCTTTGTTGCCTTGGCCGTGTGTTTTGGGTCATTGTCATGCTGGAATACCCATCCACGACCCATTTTCAATGCCCTGGCTGAGGGAAGGAGGTTCTCACCCAAGATTTGACAGAACATAGCACCGTCCATTGTCCCTTTGATGCGGTGAAGTTGTCCTGTCATAGGCAGCATTCCTCCTCCTACAAACACGCCGAGTTGAGTTGATGCCAAAGAGCTCGATTTTGGTCTCATCTGACCAAAACACTTTAACCCAGTTCTCCTCTGAATCATTCAGATGTTCATTGGCAAACTTCAGACGACCCTATATATGTGCTTTCTTGAGCAGGGGGACCTTGCGGGCGCTGCAGGAATTCAGTCCTTCACGGCGTAGTGTGTTACCAATTGTTTTCTTGGTGACTATGGTCCCAGCTGTCTTGAGATCATTGACCAGATCCTCCCGTGTAGTTTTGGGCTGATTCCTCACCGTTCTCATGATCATTGCAACTCCACGAGGTGAGATCTTGCATGGAGCCCCAGGCCGAGGGAGATTGACAGTTCTTTTGTGTTTCTTCCATTTGCGAATAATCGCACCAACTGTTGTCACCTTCTCACCAAGCTGCTTGGCGATGGTCTTGTAGCCCATTCCAGCCTTGTGTAGGTCTACAATCTTGTCCCTGACATCCCTGGAGAGCTCTTTGGTCTTGGCCATGGTGGAGAGTTTGGAATCTGATTGATTAATTGCTTCTGTGGACAGGTGTCTTTTATACAGGTAACAAGCTGAGATTTGGAGCACTCCCTTTAAGAGTGTGCTCCTAATTTCAGCTCGTTACCTGTATAAAATAATAATAATAATAATATGCCATTTAGCAGACGCTTTTATCCAAAGCGACTTACAGTCATGCGTGCATACATTTTTTGTGTATGGGTGGTCCCGGGGATCGAACCCACTACCTTGGCGTTACAAGCGCCGTGCTCTACCAGCTGAGCTACAGAGGACCACAAAATCTATTTATAGCTGAGCTATAAAAGACACCTGGGAGCCAGAAATCTTTCTGATTGAGAGGGGGTCAAATACTTATTTCCCTCATTAAAATGCAAATCAATTTATAAAATTTTTGACATGCGTTTTTCTGGATTTTTTTGTTGTTATTCTGTCTCTCACTGTTCAAATATACCTACCATTAAAATTATAGACTGATCATTTCTTTGTCAGTTGGCAAACGTACAAAATCAGCAGGGGATCAAATACTTTTTTCCCTCACTGTATACACCTGTTCTGAAAGGCCCCAGAGTCTGCAACACCACTAAGCAAGGGGCACCACCATGCAAGCGGCACCATGAAGACCAAGGAGCTCTCCAAACAGGTCAGGGACAAAGTTGTGGAGAAGTACAGATCAGGGTTGGGTTATAAAAAATATCAGAAACTTTGAACATCTCACGGAGCACCATTAAACCCGTTATTAAAAAATTATGGCATCACAACAAACCTGCCAAGAGAGGGCCGCCCACCAAAACTCACGGACCAGGCAAGGAGGGCATTAATCAGAGGCAACAAAGAGACCAAAGATAACCCTGGAGGAGCTGCAAAGTTCCACAGCGGAGATTAGAGTATCTGTCCATAGGACCACTTTAAGCCGTACACTCCACAGACCTGGTCTTTACGGAAGAGTGGCCAGAAAAAAGCCATTGCTTAAATAAAAAAATAAGCAACCACGTTTGGTGTTCGCCAAAAGGCATTTGGGAGACTCCCCAAACATATGGAAGAAGGTACTCTGGTCAGATGAGACTAAAATTGAGCTTTTTGGCCATCTAGGAAAATGCTATGTCTGGCGCAAACCCAACACCTCTCATCACCCAGAGAACACCATCCCCACAGTGAAGCATGGTGGTGGCAGCATCATGCTGTGGGGATGTTTTTCATCGGCAGGGGCTGGGAAACTCGTCAGAATTGAAGGAATGACGGATGGCGCTAAATACAGGGAAATCCTTGAGGGAAACCTGTTTCAGTCTTCCAAGGATTTGAGACTGGGACGGAGGTTCACCTTCCAGCAGGACAATGACCTTTCTTTTAATTCACCTTTATTTAACCAGGTAAGCCAGTTGAGAACAAGTTCTCATTTACAACTGCGACCTGGCCAAGATAAAGCAAAGCAGTGCGATAAAAACAACAACAACACAGAGTTACATATGGAATAAACATAACGTACAGTCAATAACACAATAGAAAATCTATATACAGTGTGTGCAAATGTAGTAAGTTATGGAGTTAAGGCAATAAATAGGCCATAGTGCAAAATAATTACAATTTAGTATTAACACTGGAGTGATAGATGTGCAGAAGATGATGTGCAAATAGAGATACTGGGGTGCAAATGAGCAAAATAAATAACAATGTAAATAACAACATGGGGATGAGGTAGTTGGGTGGGCAAATTACAGATGGGTTGTGTACAGGTGCAGTGATCGGTAAGCTGCTCTGACAACTGATGCTTAAAGTTAGTGAGGGAGATAAGTGTCTCCAGCTTCATAGATTTTTGGCTCCGTGTCGACACTAGGAGGTCCCGTCCGGTTGACAGAGAGGTAGATAGCCGGGAGGTAGGCCTGGCTCGAGGCTAGCTCAAGGCTAACTGGTACGTCGGGACAGTGATGATTAGCCAACAACAGCCATTCGGTTGCAGCTAGCTAGTTGCGATGGTCCGGTGTTACGGTCGAGTGATTCCGGCAGAAAATCCGATATGCTCTGTGTCAGAGGCACGCTGTGCAGACTGGCCGATAATTGTCCAGGCTAGAGCTGGCTGGTAGGTAGTGCAGGCCACAGACAGTGGTGAAGACCGCTAAGCAAGTAGCTAGTTAGCTGGCTAGCTGGCGAGTTTCAGCCATAGGTTCTTGATAAAAATAAAGAAATAATAAAATCCGTTCCACATTGGGTGAGGCGGGTTGCAGGAAAGCATATTTAGTTAAAGGATGGAAAGTGAGATAGAGAAATATATACGAAAAAAAGACAAAAAACTAAAAAACAGGCTATTTACACAAGGACACAACAGAATACACGACTGCACTACTACGCCATCTTGGAGTAAGATGGCCCTAAGCATACTGCTAAAGCAACACTCAAGTGGTTTAAGGGGAAACATTTAAATGTCTTGGAATGGCCTAGTCAAAGCCCAGACCTCAATCCAATTGAGAATATGTGGTATGACTTAAAGATTGCTGTACACCAGTGGAACCCATCCAACTTGAAGGAGCTGGAGCAGTTTTGCCTTGAAGAATGGGCAAAAATCCCTGTGGCTAGATGTGCCAAGCTTATAGAGACATACCCCAAGAGACTTGCAGCAGTAATTGCTGCAAAAGGTGGCTCTACAAAGAGTGAATAGTTATGCACGCTCAAGTTTTCAGTTTTTTTGTCTTATTTCTTGTTTGTTTCACAAGAAAAAATATTTTGCATCTTCAAAGTGGTGTAAATCAAATGATACAACCCCCCCCCCCAAAAAACAAATCTATTTTAATTCCAGGTTGTAAGGCAACAATATAGGAAAAATGTCAAGGGGGGTGAATACTTTTGCAAGCCACTGTATGCCCATTATCATGTTACAGAAAAATTCAAGGCTCTCTTCAAATGTATTAAAATTCAGAATGCCTTTAGCCTACTAAATATGCATATTTGTTTGCAGGTATTCTCATGAACTGAAAGAGAAGACTGCCCCTGGCGTAAAAGGGAAGCT
Organism: Coregonus lavaretus; assembly: GCF_964263955.1. Lineage (NCBI taxonomy): Eukaryota > Metazoa > Chordata > Actinopteri > Salmoniformes > Salmonidae > Coregonus > Coregonus lavaretus. The sequence continues at coordinate 4,194,777 of NC_140019.1, forward strand.
CTCAAAATGGGTGAACACTACCATCAGTGAAATGTATACCTTTCTGGTTGTGGTGCTGCTAATGGGGCTAGTGAAGAAAGGCTCTGTGAGGGACTACTGGACCACTGACCCCATGCTGCAGACCCCTTTTTTCCTAACCCCTTTCTCCCAGGACCTCTTCCTTGTCTTGCTGAGAGCGCTCCACTTTGTGAACAATGCCAATGTTAACCTCGCCAACCCCCTTCATAAAATTAGGAATGTCCTGGGCAGCTTGACCAGGGCATTTGGAATAGTGTTTGTGCCTCACAAGGACTTGTACATTGATGAGTCTCTCATGGCTTGGAAAGGGAGGCTTGCATTCCACCAATACATCCCATCAAAGCGCTACAGATTTGGAGTCAAGTTCTTTGTTTTATGTGACTGTCTGTCAGGATATGTACAGGACATGATCATGTACACCAGTGCCACCACATATATAAGGAATGTTGAGGGTCTTGGCATATCTGGGTCAGTGGTGACCTCGGAAAGGGGCACACTGTATTTGTGGACAACTGGTACAGTAGCCCTACCCTTTTCCAGTACCTTTTGATGGAGAACACAGGGGCCTGTGGCAAAGTGAGATCCAACAGGAAGGGGATGCCAATATTCAAAAAGAGAATGAGCAAGCCTGAGGTGGAGTTCCAAACGAACAGGGAGATAATGTCAGTGAAATGGCACGACAAACGCAATGTCCATGTTCTGTCCACTGTGCATACCTCCAAAATGTCGGACACAGGAAAACTGGACTATGTCACCGGAGAGAGGGAAATGAAGTACAACAAGAAGATGGGAGGAGTTGACAGAGTGAACATGCAGAACAGTTTTGTTGAGTGTGCCAGAAAGTCCCTTAAATGGTATAAGAAGCAATTTTTCCACATAATAGACATAGCTCTCCTCAATGGCCACATAGTCCACTGGCAGGTCACAGGACAGGAGATCTAGTAGCAGCGATACAGGATAAACCTGATGCGGCAGCTCCTTGAGGACCACCACACTCCTCGTCGTCTGTCTACCGGGGGCCGGCCTGCCTCTGACAATCCTCTACGCCTCACTGGATGCCACTTCCCAAGTGATATCCCTCAGACCACCCCTGCAAGGAAAAACATCTATCATACGACAGAAACAAAGGAAGATGACCAAGTACGTGTGAGCCATGTAACACAACCTTGTGTGCAGTTCCTTGCTTTGGCAAGTATCACACCCTGAAGCACTTCTGAGTGGAAAGTAGGCATATAGTGGCTGATACAATTGTTGCTTCATGCTGATATTTAAAAATATATAATTGTAAAATGTATTGCATTGTATGACTTCAGGTGTTTGATAGGGAGATTGGGGAAATGTTCTGAAAAAAATAAAATAAAAAAATAAAAGGAACATATGTTCGTTTACATGAAATACTTTGTTTGACTCCTGGGCTCTATTTCTGAAATAAAACAGAAGAAGAAAAGTGTTGCTTTATGCTGATATTAAACAAATTATAATTGCAAAATGAATTTGAAATGTATGAGTTTATGTGTTTGATGCGTAGTGGGGTGAGGGGGATTGGAGATTTTTGTAAAAATAATTAGGGACACAAAAAAATATATGGTTGTTTACCTGAAACTAAATACTTTGTTTGACTCCTGGGTTCCATTTCTGAGATAAAACTGAAAAAGAAAAGCATGTAATCAACTTTTGTTATTCCTTGATGTATTATGCATTATTGCAATTATGTTTTATCAATTTCAATCAAACTTTTCAAAATCATATTTTCCTTAGCCAACAACCTTTAATCTAACCTGTAGACTACTGTAGACTAAAGAGCACAATTTGAGTTGTTACATTACATTGACTTTTCCTAGGAATATACTACAGTGGGGAAAAAAAGTATTTAGTCAGCCACCAATTGTGCAAGTTTTCCCACTTAAAAAGATGAGAGAGGCCTGTAATTTTCATCATAGGTACACGTCAAATATATGACAGACAAAATTAGAAAAAAAATGCCAGAAAATCACATTGTAGGATTTTTAATGAATTTATTTGCAAATTATGGTGGAAAATAAGTATTTGGTCAATAACAAAAGTTTCTCAATACTTTGTTATATACCCTTTGTTGGCAATGACACAGGTCAAACGTTTTCTGTAAGTCTTCACAAGGTTTTCACACACTGTTGCTGGTATTTTGGCCCATTCCTCCATGCAGATCTCCTCTAGAGCAGTGTCGCTGGGCAACACAGACTTTCAACTCCCTCCAAAGATTTTCTATTGGGTTGAGATCTGGAGACTGGCTAGGCCACTCCAGGACCTTGAAATGCTTCTTACGAAGCCACTCCTTCGTTGCCCGGGCGGTGTGTTTGGGATCATTGTCATGCTGAAAGACCCAGCCACGTTTCATCTTCAATGCCCTTGCTGATGGAAGGAGGTTTTCATTCAAAATCTCACGATACATGGCCCCATTCATTCTTTCCTTTACACGGATCAGTCGTCCTGGTCCCTTTGCAGAAAAACAGCCCCAAAGCATGATGTTTCCACCCCAATGCTTCACAGTAGGTATGGTGTTCTTAGGATGCAACTCAGCATTATTTGTCCTACAAATAAAAGTTCTATTTTGGTTTCATCTGACCATATGACATTCTCCCAATCCTCTTCTGGATCATCCAAATGCACTCTAGCAAACTTCAGACGGGCCTGGACATGTACTGGCTTAAGCAGGGGGACACGTCTGGCACTGCAGGATTTGAGTCCCTGGCGGCGTAGTGTGTTACTGATGGTAGGCTTTGTTACTTTGGTCCCAGCTCTCTGCAGGTAATTCACTAGGTCCCCCCGTGTGGTTCTGGGATTTTTGCTCACCGTTCTTGTGATCATTTTGACCCCACGGGGTGAGATCTTGCGTGGAGCCCCAGATCGAGGGAGATTATCAGTGGTCTTGTATGTCTTCCATTTCCTAATAATTGCTCCCACAGTTGATTTCTTCAAACCAAGCTACTTACCTATTGCAGATTCAGTCTTCCCAGCCTGGTGCAGGTCTACAATTTTGTTTCTGGTGTCCTTTGACAGCTCTTTGGTCTTGGCCATAGTGGAATTTGGAGTGTGACTGTTTGAGGTTGTGGACAGGTGTCTTTTATACTGATAACAAGTTCAAACAGGTGCCATTAATACAGGTAACGAGTGGAGGACAGAGGAGCCTCTTAAAGAAGAAGTTACAGGTCTGTGAGAGCCTGAAATCTTGCTTGTTTGTAGGTGACCAAATACTTATTTTCCACCATAATTTTCAAATAAATTCATAAAAAATCCTACAATGTGATTTTCTGGATTTTTTTTCCTCAATTTGTCTGTCATAGTTGACGTGTACCTATGATGAAAATTACAGGCCTCTCTCATCTTTTTAAGTGGGAGAACTTGCACAATTGGTGGCTGACTAAATACTTTTTTTCCCCACTGTATATAGTTAGAAATACTTCACGTTTTTACAAATGTAACCATGTTTTGGAAGGAGAGCGATAACTGGTCCACCCACGAAACATTTAGCCCATAGATGGCAGCAAAGCATAAACCTAGTTAATCCGGTAAAGCGCCATAGTTTACGATCAAATCAAATCAAATCAAGCTTTATTTATACCGCACATTTCAGACATGGAATGCAACACAATGTGCTTTACAGGAAAAAAACAAATAAAAAACAATGACAAATAAAAGCTGAAATATTTACTACACAACAAACATAAGATAACAACTAAAGAATGACACAAACTGAACAATTAAAAATATGTGTATTAAGATCTCTTTTAAATATGTACACAGTTTCGGCCCCCTCAGGTTCTCTGGCAGGCTATTCCAGAGGCTGGGGGCATAATAACTAAAGGCTGCCTCTCCATGCCTCTTGGTCCTAGGCTTTGGGATAGTTAAAAGGCCAGTGCCAGAGGACCTGAGGGACCTACTGGGTACATAACTTAAAAGCATATCTGACATTTATTGTGGTGCACAATCGTGGATTGATTTAAAAACCAATAGAAGAATCTTAAAATTCATTCTAAACTCACGGGCAGCCAATGCAGAGACCTTAAAACCGGTGTAATGTGTGCTCTCCATCTGGTCTTGGTCAGTACCCATGCTGTAGCATTATGTATGTTTTGCAGTTGACCTTGGGTAGACCAGACAGGAGAGCATTACAGTAGTCAAGCCTGCTTGTAATAAAAACATGGATGAGTCTCTCTGTATCAGCCTGAGAGAGAAAAAGCCACACCTTGGAAATGTTCCTCCACTGGTCACATTCCTAATATGTGATTCAAAATGTATTTCTGAATCTAAAATAACACCTAGGATTTTTACCTGGTGTTTTGTCTCTATTGGCCATTAATTAAAATGTGTGGCTAGATTCTCTCTCTGTGCTTTGGACCCAACACTAAGTACCTTGGTCTTGTCTTGATTTAGCTGGAGGAAGTTGTGAGCCATCCAAGTATGTAAATCGCTAATACAGTCTAATAGTTTATCGGTGGAGCTAAGATCCTTTTGTGACACAGAAATGTAAAGTTGCATATCGTCTGCGTAGCAGTGAAAATCAGTGCTGTGCTTTCTGATAATGCTGACAAGTGGTAACATATATAGTGCACCCTTTGACATTTTGTTACGTTACAGCCTTATTCTAAAATTGATGAAATAAAACATTTCCCTCATTAATCCACACAAAATACCCCATAATGACAAAGCGAAAACAGGTTTTTAGAAATGTTTGCAAATGTATAAAAAAACAAAAAACAGAAATACCTTATTTACATAAGTATTCAGACCCTTTCGTATGAGACTCGAAATTGAGCTCAGGTGCATCCTGTTTTCATTGATCATCCTTGAGTTGTTTCTACAACTTGAATGGAGTCCACCTATGGTACATTCAATTGATTGGATATGATTTGGAAAGGCACACACCTGTCTTACTACAGTTAGGGAAAAAAGTATTTGATCCCCTGCTGATTTTGTACGTTTGCCCACTGACAAAGAAATGATCAGTCTATCATTTTAATGGTAGGTTTATTTGAACAGTGAGAGACAGAATAACAACAAAAAAATCCAGAAAAATGCATGTCAAAAATGTTATAAATAGATTTGAATTTTAATAATAATAATAAGCCATTTAGCAGACACTTTCATCCAAAGCAATTTACAGTCATGTGTGCATACATTTTTACGTATGGGTGGTCCCGGGGATCGAACCCACTACCCTGGCGTTACAAGCGCCATGCTCTACCAATTGAGCTACAGAGGACAATTTTAATGAGGGAAATAATTATTTGACCCCCTCTCAATCAGAAAGATTTCTGGCTCCCAGGTGTCTTATATACAGGTAACGAGCTGAGATTAGGAGCACACCCTTAAAGGGAGTGCTCTTAATCTCAGTTTGTTACCTGTATAAAAGACACCTGTCCACAGAAGCAATCAATCAATCAGATTCCAAACTCTCCACCATGGCCAAGACCAAAGAGCTCTCCAAGGATGTCAGGGACAATATTATAGACCTACACAAGGCTGGAATGGGCTACAAGACCATCGCCAAGCAGCTTGGTGAGAAGGTGACAACAGTTGGTGCGATTATTTGCAAATGGAAGAAACACAAAATAACTGTCAATCTCCCTCGGCCTGGATTTGCAATGATCATGAGAACGGTGAGGAGTCAGCCCAGAACTACACGGGAGGATCTTGTCAATGATCTCAAGGCAGCTGGGACCATAGTCACCAAGAAAACAATTGGTAACACACTACTGGGTGAAAGTGTTGTGTTCAGATGAGACCAAAATCGAGCTCTTTGGCATCAACTCAACTCGCCGTGTTTGGAGGAGGAGGAATACTGCCTATGACCCCAAGAACACCATCCCCACCGTCAAACATGGAGGTGGAAACATTATGCTTTGGGGGTGTTTTTCTGCTAAGGGGACAGGACAACTTTACCGCATCAAAGGGATGATGGAGGGGCCATGTACCGTCAAATCTTGGGTGAGAACCTCCTTCCCTCAGCCAGGGCATTGAAAATGGGTCGTGGATGGGTATTCCAGCATGACAATGACCCAAAACACACGGCCAAGGCAACAAAGGAGTGGCTCAAGAAGAACCACATTAAGGTCCCGGAGTGGCCTAGCCAGTCTCCAGACCTTAATCCTATAGAAAATCTGTGGAGGGAGCTGAAGGTTCGAGTTGCCATACGTCAGCCTCGAAACCTTAATGACTTGGAGAAGATCTGAAAAGAGAGTGGAACAAAATCCCTCCTGAGATGTGTGCAAACCTGGTGGCCAACTACAAGAAACGTCTGACCTCTGTGATTGCCAACAAGGGTTTTGCCACCAAGTACTAAGTAATGTTTTGCAGAGGGGTCAAATACTAATTTCCCTCATTAAAATGCAAATCAATTTATAACATTTTTGATATGCGTTTTTCTGGTTTATTTTGTGGTTATTCTGTCTCTCCCTGTTAAAATAAACCTACCATTAAAATTATAGACTGATCATGTCTTTGTCAGTGGGCAAATGTACAAAATCAGCAGGGGATCAAATACTTTTTTCCCCTCACTGTAAGGTCCCACAGTTGGCAGTGCATGTCAGAGCAAAAACCAAGCCATGAGGTCAAAGGAATTGTCCGTAGAGCTCCGAGACAGGCTTGTGTGTCGAGGCACAGATCTGGGGAAGGGTACCAAAAAATGTCTGCAGCATTGAAGGTCCCCAAGAACACAGTGGCCTCCATCATTCTTAAATTGATGAAGTTTGGAACCACCAAGACTCTTCCTAGAGCTGGCCTCCCGGCCAAACTGAGCAATCGGTGGAGAAGGGCCTTGGTCAGGGAGTTGACCAAGAACCCGATGGTCACTCTGACAGAGCTCCAGAGTTCCTCTGTGGAGATGGGAGAACCTTCCCGAAAGACAACCATCTCTGCAGCACTCCACCAATCAGGCATTTATGGTAGAGTGGCCAGACGGAAGCCACAACCAGCGTAAAAGGCACATGACAGCCCGCTTGGAGTTTGCCAAAAGGCACCTAAAGGACTCTCCGACCATGAGAAACAAGATTCTCTTGTCTGATGAAACCAAGATTGAACTCTTTGGCCTGAATGCCAAGCGTCACATCTGGAGGAAACCTGGCACCATCCCTACGGTGAAGCATGGTGTTAGCAGCATTATGCTGTGGAATGTTTTTCAGTTTTTCAGGGACTGGGAGACTAGTCAGGATCGAGGGAAAGATGAATGGAGCAAAGGACAGAAAGATCCTTAATGGAAACCTGCTCCAGAGCGCTCAGGACCTCAGACTGGGGCGAAGGTTCACCTTCCAAAAGGACAACGACCCTAAGCACACAGCCAAGACAACGCAGGAGTGGCTTCGTGACAAGTTTTTGAATGTCCTTGAATTTTTCAAAAATACAGTTGGCACTTTAGCTGTTTGAACACCAATTTTTTTCTCCAGAATTTTGCTTAAGAATGGAAGTTTGGAGATTGCCCGAAAATTGCTAAGAGCTGAAGAATCAGAAGGGGTTTCACCATAGCAGTTTTTAATGCAGTGGGGAAAGTGCCTGTGAACAGGGAATGATTAACAATAGCTTGCACTTCTTCAGATATGCAATTAAAAACTGTTTTGAAGAAGGTGGTGGGGATTAAATTGTGATCTCACTTTCCTGAGCATGTCTGTGTCAACCAGGGAAAATAAATCCATAGTGCCTTTGCTTGGTAGGCTAGGGCACATATCATCAAACTTCTAATCATCTCTTTCTTGACTGATAACCAGCCTAATAGGGGTTATCATATCTCCGAAATATGCCGCAAACTCATCACATTTAGATGTGGAGGAAAGTTCACATAGATTTGCGGGGGTAGGATTTATCAGGCCATCAATGGTCGAGAAGAGCGCTCTCGGATTATTATTTTTAATAGTGATCAATTTAGAAAAATGTGCCTGTCTGACATTTCTAATTGCCTTGTTATATATGCCAAGCTGCTCTCTCAGAATATCATAATGGACCTGCAACTATGACTTTCTCCACTTCCGCTCTGCCTTTCTGCAATTTTCTCTTTAATTGATTAGTTTCCTCACTCTGTCTGGATGTGGCCTTTTTCAACTTTACTGGCTCTATGGCATCAATGGTTGCCCTTAGTTTGCTATTAAAGTTATCAACTAAATCATCACAAGAGGAAGACAGAATAGGTGGTGGAGTATTGTTCATAAACTCAATAAAATCTGTAGCAACTTCATAGGTAAGACAGCGTTTCTTAATAATGCGTTCAGTATTACCCTGTGCTATGGGCAACAAGGTAGTAAAAAAAGCACAGTGTTGATCAGATAAAGCAACATCAACAATAGAAGATATGTCAATAGAAAGCCCCTTGGTAATAACCAGGTCCAGAGTATGGCTGCGGTTATGGGTGGGCCCAGTAAAATGTTGGATATAGAGCTCAAAATATTCATAAATTCAATGGCCTTGGAGTCATTCTCAATGTCAACATGAATATTAAAATCTCCCAACACAATGATTTTATCATAGTGCTCAAGGACAATAGACAATAGTTCAGATAAATTAGTAAAGAAAGTGGGGAAGTGCTTTGGTGGCCTATACAGGGTTATGGCCAGCACTGGTGGCTGACATTTAAACAGTATAGCATGATGGTCAAAAGACCCAAAGTCGCCAAACGAAATGTCCTTACAGCTGAGAGCATTATTAAAAATAGAGGCTGTCCCCCCACCCTTTTTCCCCTTTTTTGATAGAGTATGAAAAGCTGAAGTCTGGGGGGGAGGCTTCAATAAGAGCGGCACTACATTCTGATGACTGCCATGTTTCAGTGAGAAACATGCAATCAAAGTTGCGCTCAGTAATGAGGTCATTCACAATAAAGTTTTTACTTGTGATTGCTCTAACATTTAAAGCGCCATATTCAATGAGTGTGGGCCACTCTGACCCTGGGGCATCTGCCTCGAGGTAACCAATGGAATAACAGCCAAATTATTAACGTTACAACCACGTTTTCTGACAGTCTCCAATCTATCAGAATGGTAGGAGATACGTTTGTAAAAACTCACTAGAAGGCAGAGTTAATGGAACATAAATTAGGTTATTCACAATAACGATAGTGCCATTTCTACAGGAATTGATCTGCTTTCTAAGTCCTATGTTGCTTATTCTGACAGGGAGAACTGGCGCACTACCAGACCCTATCCGTCAGTCTCTAAAACAGTTTGCTGGCAATAATCCTGGAACCCCTGCGGATACGGTTAATCCCATCTCTTTTTAAAAGTGCTGGTTGCTCCCACAGCAAATCAAAAAGAGACATTCCTGTCATTGCAAAGTTTCTTCAGATACTCGTTGAGGGCAAAGAGTCGGCTGAAACGTTCCGAACCCCTTCGGTAGCATGGGGGGCAGAAATAATTATTATCTTCCTTGTGCTTGCGAGGGTGTTTAAAACATGTTTGTAGTCCTCCCTCAGTTCCTCAGATCGCCTAAAATGGTTGTTAAAACCTACTTGAGTGACGATGGTGTCAATATTGGAGTAGTTGGCCAGGAGGGAGTTGATGTCATGGACACAGGCTCCTGGGTGACAGTGGATCTTGTCCAAGGATCGTAGGTAGGTCAAAATCTCTCACCATCGAGCTGCCCACAATGATGGTGGTCGTGATGGAATCCGATGGGGAAGCGACCTGCTGAACTGTGGTGGCCGTGGGGGAGGGCGCCACTGGGCGGCCGCCGGCTGTTGGTATATACCCAGGATCCGTGCTGACTCCTGGGGCAGGTAGGTCCGTCTCAAGAGGGGCAAAGCTGTTTGATAGCCGGATAAGATCTTCTCGGATAGATAAAGGGTGGCCAGACTACCTCCCCGATCTCCTACGCCTTGCGAGTGTCCAGTCTCCCATGGGCCGTGGAGTTGAGATTAACATCTGTCCGTTGGATTGGGACAGATCAATGCCGCCCGACTCATTGACAGCTTTGCTATAGGAGGCATTTAAAACTGAGATTCGGTTACAGCAAGGTCGGTGTACTTAGAAAGCAGGTTATCCTTTTCTCGCAGCCGAGCTAACAGCCAGAGGATCTCTTTCCTAAGCTGCTTGATGGTGGTGCATTTAGGGCAGACAAATCTCTGTCCATTTTTCAGTTCCACCTTATCCTCATCTTGTGATTGTGTGGAAAACATTGCACACCTGACGCATTTGTGCCCAGCCATGGATAGAAACACTGGTGGGCTAGCACTGCTAGCGTTAGCCTGCACTGTTTTCATGATGGACAGCAGCTAACCCCAACTTAAAAGGAATCCAGGACACAAACTTTTGGACCCATTATACTGTATCTACAACCTCGCTTCACTCATGCCACGGTCTCTGCATACAATATAGCTGATTACACGCATGCACAATTCAATCTGATCACCTGCACAAACTACCTCACTTTGTTGCTTACGTGACTTGATCCACCACCCTGTTCTCATTATCCTACACCGCGACCAGGCTACAACCTATCCAAGCCATAATACTCACCGCATTTGATGATTGCAAAATATCTTCCTCGCTTGGTGATGTGGCAGGCATCTGTAGGCTACATGTCCAGTGGTGATAATACATTGACATGATGATGAAATGTAGCCACCTCTGTTGCCTAGTTTTTCCAGGGCAGAATAAATTAAATTACTTTTTTTAAATTAACAAAAAGTATTTAGGATGCCAGTGTTTCCCGGCCTTAGCCATGGTCGGCATATGTAATATATGCTCATACCCTGCTCTTACTTTTGTTGTTCGCCACTATTGTATCAAATACACCGGAGTACACCTTAGTACTACACCTTAAATACACCTTAGTGCCTAAGGTTTCCCGCCCCATCTCACACGCGCAGCCCCTCAGACAGGCTAATACCAAAGCCTCTTTCAGATAATAATGAATGTAATATAGATGATATGCAGGTGCGCGTAATGATGGATGCCAGGTGTGCTTAATGATAAATCACAGGACCGGTGGTTAGTATTCCGGCGACGTCGCACGCCATAGGGGAGGAGCAGGAGTAGACGTGACAGATATTTTTTATAAAGCCTCATATGAAGCAGACATTGCGGTCTTGATGCAGTGAGGTGTACAGAGAATAGCGGCAAAATCCAACAATCAAATTCTAGAACAGCAGCATAGAATTCTGGTACCGTGTGCAAAAAGAACTCACGTTGTAAGGGCCGTTATTCATATTTAGAACGTACGCGTCAAAAGGTTAATAAAATATCCCAGGAAAACATTCAGGGAACCATAGTAAAACGTTCTCAGAACCTCCCTGCAACCCAAAAATGAACGTTCCCAGAAAAAGGTAAAATGTTCATTTTTGTTCTCAGAACACTTAAAAAACATTCAGTTTTACCGGTCAGGAAACGTATGGCTTCATTCCCAGAACAATGGGAAACCAAAAACGTCCAAGGAACCAAATGTGCTAGCTGGGTAGCCAATTGTATGTTGTAGACTGTAAAGACAGCATATACAGGTACTTTATCCTGTTAGGGCTGGCACAATAGTCGTATAATCATGTAACCAAAAAATTATGGACAATAAACATGAACTAAGGAAAATAATCATCATTCATTTTAGGAGGGAGGGGAAATTCAACTTTATTTTGAAGTAGATATACTATCGTTTACCAAAGTTGGTCATCAGAAAGGCATGGTCGGGTGGAGAAGCTTTAAAAGTTCCAAGCTGTCAAAACCTTTAGTTTTTTAGAGACGTGTCACCAAGGCTGTGTTGTATTCATTAGGTGTGTCGTAACACATTTTTTAAGATGTATTATGAAACATTACAAGCAAAAAAAACGTTGTTTCTCAAAGTTCCATAATCGTCACAGTTCTAGTTTCTGTATACATCCAAAAAAGCTACAGTTGAAGTCGGAAGATTACATACACCTTAGCCAAATACATTTAAACTCCGTTTTTCACAATTCCTGACATTTAATCCTAGTAAAAATGCCCTGTCTTAGGTCAGTTGGGATCACCACTTTATTTTAAGAATGTGAAATGTCAGAATAATAGTAGAGATAATTATTTATTTCAGCTTTGAATTCTTTCATTACATTCCCAGTGGGTCAGAAGTTTACATATACTCAATTAGTATTTCTAATTGAGTGTATGTAATTGAGTGTAGGTCAAATGTTTCGGGTAGCCTTCCACAAGCTTCCCACAATAAGTTGGGTGAATTTTGGCCCATTCCTCCTGACAGAGCTGGTGTAACTGAGTCAGGTTTGTAGGCCTCCTTGCTCGCACACACTTTTTCAGTTCTGCCCACAACCTTTCTATAGGATTGAGGTCAGGGCTTTGTGATGGCCACTCCAATACCGTGACTTTGTTGTCCTTAAGCCATTTTGCCACAACTTTGGAAGTATGCTTGGGGTCATTGTCCATTTGGAAGACCCATTTGCGACCAAGCTTTAACTTCCTGACTGATGTCTTGAGATGTTGCTTCAATAAATCCAGATAATTTTCCTTCCTCATGATGCCATCTACTTTGTGAAGTGCACCATCCCTCCTGCAGCAAAGCACCCCCACAGCATTCGGCTTGCAAGGACCCCCTTTTTCCTCCAAACATAACGATGGTCATCAGACCAGAGGACATTTCTCAAAAAAGTATGATCTTTGTCCCCATGTGCAGTTGCAAACCGTAATGTGGCTTTTTTATGGCGGTTTTGGAGCAGTGGCTTCTTCCTTGCTGAGCGGCCATTCAGGTTATGTCGATATAGGACTAGTTTTACTGTGGATATAGATACTTTTGTACCTGTTTCCTCCAGCATCTTCACAAGGTCCTTTGCTGTTGTTCTGGGATTGATTTGCACTTTTCGCACCAAAGTACGTTAATCTCTAAGAGACAGAACACGTCTCATTCCTGAGCGGTATGACGGCTGCTTGGTCCCATGGTGTTTATACTTGCGTACTATTGTTTGTACAGATGAACGTTGTACAGATGAGGCATTTGGAAATTGCTTCCAAGGATGAACCAGACTTGTGGAGGTCTACAATTTTCTTCTGAGGTCTTGGCTGATTTCTTTTGATTTTCCCATGATGTCAAGCAAAGAGGCACTGAGTTTGAAGGTAGGCCTTGAAATACATCCACTGGTACACCTCCAATTGACTCAAATGATGTAAATTAGCCTATCAGAAGCATCTAAAGCCATGACATCATTTTCTGGAATTTTCCAAGCTGTTTAAAGGCACTGTCAACTTAGTGTATGTAAACATCTGACCCACTGGAATTGTGATACAGTGAATTATAAGTGAAATAATCTGTCTGTAAACAATTTTTTGAAAAATGACTTGTGTCATGCACAAAGTAGATGTCCTAACCGACTTGCCAAAACTATAGTTTGTTAACAAGAAATTTGTGGAGTGGTTGATAAACGAGTTTTAATGACTCCAACCTGGAATGCTGGATAAATCCATGGTGGTTTTCCTGAGGGAAAAGCTGTATTTATACTGCGGTAGGGGGCAGTAGGGGGCAATAAGCTACGGTGCCTTCAGAAAGTATTTACACCCCTTTACTTTTTCCACATTTTGTGGGATTAAATTTGATTTAATAGTTGTTGTTTTTTGTCAATGATCTACACAAAATACTCTTTAACGTTAAAGTCGAAGAATCAACTTTGGTAGTGGTTACAGCTGTGAGTCTTTCTAGATAAGTCTCTAAGAGCTTTCCACATCTGGATTGTGCAACATTTGCCCATTATTCATTTCTAAATTCTTCAAGCTCTGTCAAATTGGTTGTTAATCATTGCTAGACAACCATTTCCAAGACTTGCCATACATTAAGTCAAAACTGTAACTCGGCCACTCAGGAACATTCACTGTCTTCTTGGTAAGCAACTCCAGTGTAGATTTAGACTTGTGTTTTAGGTTATTGTCCTGCTGAAAGGTTAATTCATCTCCTAGTGTCTGGTGGAAAGCAGACTGAACCAGGTTTTCCTCTACGATTTTGCCTGTGCTTAGCTCCATTCCATTAATTTTTTATCCTGAAAAACTCCCCAGTCCTTAACCATTACAAGCATACCCATAACATGATGCAGCCACCACTATGCTTGGAAATATGGAGAGTGGTACTCATGAATGTGTTGTATTGGACTTGCCCCAAACATAACACTTTGTATTCAGGACAGAAAGTTAATTGCTTTCCCACATTTTGTGCAGTATTACTTTAGTGCCTTGTTGCAAACAATGAATCTCAGTAAGACAAAATAATGGTTTTCCAAAAAGGTCCAGTAGCCAGGACAACAAATACACATTCTATCTAGACACCATTGCCCTAGAGCACACAAATAATTATACCTACCTCAGCCTAAACATCAACACCACAGGTAACTTCCACAAGGCTGTGAACGGTCTAAGAGGCAAGGCAAGAAGGGCCTTCTATGCCATCAAAAGGAACATAAAACTTGACATCCCAATTAGGATTGGGTTAAAAATACTTCAATCAGTTATAGAACCCATTGCCTTCTATGGTTGTGAGTCTGGGGTCCACTCACCAACCAAGAATTCACAAAATGAGACAAATACCCAATTGAGACTGCATGCAGAATTCTGCAAAAATATACTTTGTGTACTGTACAACGCAAAACCACAAACAATGCATGCAGAGCAGAATTAGGACTATACGGCTAGTTATCAAAATCCAGAAAAGAGCTGTTAAATTCTACAACCACCTAAATGGAAGTGATGCCCACACATTCCACCCGAAAGCCCTCACCTACAAGGAGATTAACCTAAAGAAAAGTCCCCTCAGCCAGCCGGTTCTGGGGCTCTGGACAGCAATACAATTAGACCCAACCAAATTATGAGAAAGCAAAAGGATAACTACTTGACACACTGGAAAGAATCAACCAAAAAACAGAGCCATTTGGAATGCTCTCTGGCCCTAAACAGAGAGTACACAGTGGTAGAATACCTGACGACTGTGACTGCCACAGACTCAGTGAACATTAGCGAAAGGGGAAAAAATAGATACAGTTACATATTGGGATGTTATTTTTGACAATATCACAATATTATTTTTGCGCTAGTTTGCTGTACCTGCACCAATATTCTAGTATTTTTCCTTCATAGCTTGTTCTCCATCTTCTTGTTAAATAAGGAGCCAATTTGTTTTCAGCACTTTTATTTCCATGACTGATGAAAACTCGTTTTCTCTTGGCTCTCTTTTGTCCTTCTGCAGCAGCAATATGTTTGGAACATCGAACTGTAATAAAATCACATTATCGAATCGCAATACATATAGAATCGTGAGAATTGTAAGAATCACAATACATATCGTATCGGCACCCAAGTATCCTGATAATATCGTATTGTGAGGTCCCCACCAATATGTATCTGTTTATTTATCTTCCCCTACTATTCGTACTATTTTCACATTGCTAAAACACTGTACATAGCTGATAATATAACACTTGAAATGTCTTTATCTTTTTGAAACCTTTGTGAGTGCAATGTTTACTGTTAATTTCTAATCGGTTTTTGTTGATGTTTTTGTGCCTTTTCACTTTTGCTCATTGTTTATTTGACTCGCTTTGGCAATGGAAACTTACGTTTCCCATGCCAATAAAGCCTCTTTGAAGAGAGAGAGAGAGAGAAGTCATCCTCCTTTAGCTGAACACCCAATTAGATCTCCCCAGCGGGACCTGGTGGATCACATAGAGCCCAAAACAAGGCTGGAGTATAGCCACTACCACCATACATAGTTAATGAGGAACAAAATGAGGCCCAGCCAAAAGCAGCATGTGACATGATAGCGAGATCAAACAGATTGACTGTTGAACTGCCCTGGGGCAACTGACAGGCTGATAACCAACATGGTGTCCAAACTGAGAAAGATTGAGGAAAACACACAGAGTGATGGATCGGCAATATAATGCATAAATACCATCTATTAACAGGGAATGAGTGGGGATAGAAATATACAACAATGTTGGATGCTATAAATGCACAGTGAATATGTAGCTAGTACATAATTCTTACCGCAAAGCAAATACTGTCAAAGTATTTCAGTAACATGTGACACAAGCTACATCCACAATGTCTTCTTCAAATCTAGAATGTATGAAGACCCTGGGGAGCTACTGGGTCTAAAACTGGCTAAATTAACTACATTGCAGGCCCGTCCTGACTATGTTTAGCCTAAACGTACGTTAATGCCTTACTGTTCCAGACCTTTTTAAACATCTGACAGACAGATTAACCTCTTTCACAGCAAGAAGTCTCACTTTGAGCCCTGCTGCAAGGAGAGCTGAGGGATCCTGGGTCCTATACGCTGCCACATCTCACCATGACTAATGTATTCAGGTCATTCATTAAGTACAACAGAAGTCTCATGAATATGGATGAGACCGAAGGTCAACGCTCCTGCCAGTTGATAATTATTTGGATACTCCTGAGGCACTGTGGCTATAGCTTCTAGAAGACGGTAGCAGCAGCTAAAGTAGCGGCGTCATGGAGGCACCTTTACTCTCCTCACATCTGGAAGGCCTCCTGATGGGTTGGGGTGGGGGAGCGGGTGGGTACATGTTTTCAGCCCCATCTAATTGCTTTCAGAAAGAATTCATACCACTTGAATTACTCTACATTTTGTTGTGTTACAGCCTGAATTCAAAATGGATTCAATTAATTTGTTTTCTCACCCTCTACACACAATACCCCATATAACAAAGTGAAAACATGTTTTTTGATTATTTTGATTTTTTAAAACTAATTTACATACGTATTCACAACCCTGAGTTTCTGTTGAGGGAGGATTGGGATCAGCTTCAACATTGCAAATAGATTGCATCTTCTATCAATGTAACTGTCTATATCATTTCCAATCCCCCATATATATTTTCTTTAGAAATATATTATTTTAAAATATATTTTACTTTAATATTTTTCCCTAACCCACCACCCATCCCCTAATTGGAGTAAACTAATGGACAACAACACTTAGGCTTCTACTTCCAGCTTATACATACTATATACATTTATGGACACAGTATATTTTACATTCGTTATCTTGTTATTTTTAGTCCCACCCTTAACCTCCACTCAACCCTTCCATCTATCTCTGAACACCATCCAGTTTTGAATTTTATTTGCCATATGTTTTTCAACTGTAAATCAAATATATATTTTTTTGCTAAGAGTATTATTATATTATTATTGATCGATTGACCATTACCTTTTCAGATCACCCAGCAGTGCTATTTGCAGAGTTAACGCCAAGCTACATGTGGATAGTACCAAAACAAATTATCTAATCATTCTGTCTCTTCGCAGCAAAATCTGCAGAGCTAGGATGGTTGTATCCCCCATATCTATAACATTCTATAGGTTGCAAGAATTTTGTACAATAAATTAAATTGAAAAACTCTACGTTTTGAATCCAGCGTCGTTTTGTGTATCAGTTCATAAATCATGTGCCATGGAATCGGTACGTCAAAAATCTCTTCCCAACTATTTTGAAATATGTGTGGCAAAGCTGTCAATTTTTTGGTCCTTAAATGAAACTGGTATACTTTTTAATTTATCACAATTTTCTTTAACCAATTTTGGTCTTTAATGCAGGGCCAACAGACAAGTTCCTTACTTTCTCTCACTTCTACTTGCCTCTTCCATTTTTGCGGTAATGCTGCAATTAGTTTGTTGTAATTTTGGATAGAGCGGACATTTCCATATGTTTTTGTTAGCTGCATGTGTGACATAACCCCACCAGTCCTATTTAAGATATAATTTACAAAGATTATACCATTTTAAACATTTATTTTATCCATTTTAAATTCAGGCTGTAACACAACAAAATGTGGAAAAAGTCAAGAGGTGTGAATACTTTCTGAAGGCACTGTATATGCACACACACACACGCACGCACACGCACGCGCACACACACACACACACACACACACACACACACACACACACACACACACACACACACACACACACACATCAAATGAATGTGTAACAGATCTCATTCAGATAACCCATAGGCGGTTTTCTCATGACATCGTAGACGGTGCACTTTTATATCGCATAACACGCTTACAGGTGATGATACGCCTTGGTAACTCTTATATCCTCAAAATACATGTAATGGTCACCCGACAGATTGTTTACATCGTTTTCCAAAGGCAGGCCACATAATTTATTAATGGTAAAATGGTAGCTTTTCTGTTCCGATGCACACTGGCAGGCTTTTCGTTGTGCTCAAGTGCATAGGGAGGAGAGTTTTAATCCCTATCAATTTTAATCTGTGCTGTGGTGGCTGTCATGGCTCCTGCAGGATTTAAAGGCTCGCTGCAGCTCCATCCGGCCTGGTTCCTCACCAGCTGCTGGCTCCTTCCTGCTAGCAGAGCAGGGCCCTGAGCTCCTCACATGAACAACACATCCCGGCTAGCGTAATGACTACTCACAGAGGACAAAACACAACACAAACAAACAAGGGGGAGGACAATAATTGCGTGATACATTTATGGCTGCTTTGGGGCTTGTTGTTCCTTGGGTAGGGGGCGATCTTTATCTGTTATTTATGCTCTTCATGACAATCTGGCCACAGCCATGCCAACAGTGGAGGGGAGCCAGTGTGCAAATAGAGCTAGCTTTGGCCCAGTATGAACCATGTATTTGACATCTCTCTTCAAGAGGTTATGGTTGTAATCAAACTGGATGCTTTCTCTTCCTCTCTGCAGCACTATATATGCATCTCTGCTTCTCCCCACTCTTTATGTTTTCCTCCCCACCTCCCTCTGGCTTGTCTGTGCTTATCACTCTGTTTCTTCCTTAACGAACAGTGCTCAGCTCCCCTGGCTCTTATGACACCTGGGCATTCATTTGATGGATGTTTTAATCCTCAGTGACTAGGCTCAGGCACAAAGGGAAGGTGGCCCTCCCGCAGCCATCCATCACATTGCTCCTGCCGCGTGCCTGGCCGGCGCTAGATGCTGCTTATGTTTATGGGCCCGTCGGGCCGGCAGTACTCAGCACCAGGAGCGTGACAGGCCTAAAATATATCCTTTCTGTTGGGGGAATGTGTGTTCCCAGATTCCAGACAGTCAGCTTTGTGATGGGAGACAGCAAATTATGTCCCAGGGTGACGATAGCCATTGTAATTGCATCCAAACGCATTCATTCTAATTAAGATTTGCGCTTCACAGAATGTGCACAAAAACCCATGATCATTAGATGGCAATTTTTTTCATTAAAACTATTTCATTCTGACATATGCAATTATTAATCTGAACAATGAATAGCTCAAATATAATACTCTGTGATTGTCTATTGACTTATAAAAGTAATTTGTTGGTTGGTTGATCAATCTTCCCATACCCCATTTAATCACAAGTGCCAACTCTCTCTGTTATTATATCCTGTTTCTGGTGAAATAGGATATGAGAACCAGAAATGCTGTATGTAGGAGTTTGACTGGTGGCCATTGCAGGGCTGACAGATGTTGTCTGCTCCCTCATTGACTGCTCCCTCAGTGGTTCCTGTGACAGTCATAATTGTGGCGTAGATTGGTTCTGGGTCAACGGATCCATGCCTCAAAAAGTCTTTCCCATCTCAACATGATTTCTCCAGACATTCAGGGCTTTACACTGACCTTTTTTACAAGGAGCACGTGTGCACCTAAGTTGAAAAATGTAGGCGCGCACAAAAATGTAGGAGCACAATGCAAAATATTTGAGGAATAAAGCTAGAATCTAAAATTTTTCTAGGCCCACTGCTGGTCCAAAATAAAAATGCCAGGTCACACAACAAAATATTTAGCCGCATATGCAAGTAAAATGGTTGTACTGTAGAGCCCTGCAGACACTGTAGATAGAATCAGGAGGGAAGAAAATAGGGTGGATCTGTCAAGTGCACCATTCTCTTAATTAGAGACAGGTAGCAGCAGGCCCCTCACCTCAATGCACGTTTTAGTGATGATGTTCAATTAAGCTAATGAAGACCTGGGGGAGTAAGGTAAACAAACCCTTCAAAAAGAAAGTGCACCAAATCTCAATGATCACAAGATCTACAGTAGAAAGGATATCGGGCTTCAGTCCAATTTAGGCACTTCACAACCATCCCCTCCCACGAAGGATGAAATAATGACGAATCGGACAAAGCATGCCATGTCTATTATACCGCCTTGGGTTGGATTTACTCTTTGTGCAGCTGCATTACACATGCATCTGTTTGTCAAAACAACCTGAAGATGTTCGGCCTAGCAACCCCACCAATGGACAGCCACCGGTGCCCCTGCATGTTGTGGAGCATCATGGGAGCATTAGGAGCAGTAATGGCTTGTGACACAGAGCCCCTGGAGGCCTCACCCCTGGGAATGAGGCTAGTCTCAGGGGACCGACCCTTCTCCTCTCCCTACTCTCCTCCACTCTCCTCTTCTCTCTTCACTCCTCTCCATCCCTCAGTCAAACCACCTCCATCTCCTCCACACAGAAGATTAACGTACCAATAAACCACTCATGCCGTGGCAGATTAACTGCAAGATAAAGGAGTAAATAAAAACATACAACCACAGAAGCAGGGGAGGGGATATCCCACCTCCTGTCCTTTCCTTGGCCCCCCAGATCTCCCCTAAGGGAGATGGAATGCATATTTGATGTGCATGGCCATGACGGGAGGGGTTTCCTTCAAAATTATAAACAATGATAAACTGCAGCAATGAAGTCTGATCGGTTGTGGTGGTGGGCCATGATAGGGAAGCAGCCCCCTTATTGTCTATAGTACTGTCTGTTTCAATGGACAGCTCATCCTCACACTGTTTCAATGAGTTGACAAAGAATGTCCCTGTAATTTGGCTACTGACTGTGTCACCAAGGTGTAAAATGTCTGAATTGCCAATGCTGTAGGTAAGTGTTGAGAACAGCCACAAAGCTGCCTCTATTTCCAACACAGCCCACTCTTCTTCCGCATTGTGTTAATAATTACACTTGATTTAATTTAGAGTGGGAATGAAGACGAGTTCTACAGAATGCCACAAATATAACCATTGGAAATAAAGGTTACTGAGGGTGCTGCAGCACCCCGTTCTAAATCACACACAAAAAAATCTCTATATATATATATATAGAAAAATACATCACTTTTTTTGCCCCACAAAATTAGTGCACTAGGCCTTTATTAATCCTGTATGAGCGCACAAAGACAACTTTTTATGCATTCATTTAAATTCAGTAGTTTGAATGGAAACTCATACTCAATCCATATTGGTGATTAAAACTTTAATAGACAGTGTATTGGTGGAGAGCACTCTGGTCATGCCTCGATTCTGCCCCAGTGTAATGGAGGCAGTGTCATCGCTCACGGAGAGAAAGACTTTAAATTAAATGCAGAGAGCATTCAGAGCAAAGTATAACCCTACCAATCTCGCTAATTTTCAGCCGCTGTAACGAGAACACTGGCAAAGTAGGGACTTTGAGAATTAATCAGAAAAAAATTACTTTGAATACGAGCACAATTCTGATCTTCGAGCTTTGATGTGGTTGAAAATACAGTGTAGCACCTACCTGTACTGCAACAACAGATGTTCTGTGCACCCCTCAAGTGTGAAACAAAACGTCCCAATTTGGGAGTCTTGGCTGTTGGGAGATGGATTATGTGACATTAAGAATATATTGATCGCTTCCTGTAAAACAAGTGGGAGCAGTGAGATAAGCATGCGAGGGAGGCAGTGTACCAGAGGTTACCTGGAACACTCCAAGCATCATCTATACACCAAACATTCTGAGTCACAAAGTCACCAGGGTCAGTGGGGTTACATGTCAGTATCTAACATCAGATGATTAGCTAGCTGTGTTAGCAGTACTGAGCGGCTGATCAGATCCCCAGACAGTCGACTGTGCTAAGCTACAGGGGATCTCACCATGTATCTGCTACCAAAAGGCATTTAACCTTTTACTGCAGTGGGCTAAATCAGGGTCACACAGAGTGTTTCTTGATAGTCTTAAACAAATCTAATTTGAAACAAAAGTATACACCTCACACTCATGGTTATGGTCTTTAAAAAAAGAAGACACCTGTTCAGATATAGAGTTGAAATGTATTAGATTTTGAGTTTGCATCCCAATATTACACTTAATATAAATAACAGAAGACTGAACTATAACAAAAACGTTAATTAATTATGAGAAGTATTAATAACATTGGACCCATGAGGCCACTAGAGGGCGATTTGGTCATTTGACTGCAGAAAATGAGGGGCCTCCATGGATACAGTACCTGAATGTGGGAAACACTTGAGTGAATAAATTAAACTAATGTGAGAGAGCTTCTCTGCAAGCAAAATGTCTGCTGTCAAGTAGTCCAGCTGGGTGTTACACGTCTATGTGATGTGTTATTCTCCACCACATTCTGTGCTGTAGAGCTCCAGAATGACACAGCAGAGAACTAACCCAGTTAATGGGGACATTTTCAACAACCAGCAATGTTGGAGAATTTACAGCCAACCCAATGCAACCTTTCTGGCAAATACAATAGAGAAGGATCTTTTGGCACTGTATGTGAAACATATGATAGGTTACAAGACAGACCCACATCTCTCCATCACTATGACCAGGGGCTGTTCGCTAAGATATTTTGGAGGGTTAGTGTCAGGAGGAGCTTCTCAGAAAGAGCATCCCCTTCAGTTAGTCTAAGACCTCATGTTCTGAGTGTAGGCTCCTCTGCCGTGAAGGGAAAAACTTTGACGGGGGCGTTGTGAACTGTAGAGATGGCCCTGAACTCTTTCAAGGAGTTGAGCCTATTCCAAATCCCTTTTCAACTTATTCTACAACTCCCACCCCTTCCTTCATCACTCTGTCTGTCCATATGTCAGGGGACTGAAGGAGTGAGGAGCATGGAGGTACAGAGGTAACTCAAAGGTTAGGCCTTGTCTCCGATAAGTGAACCAAGCTAGGATCCCCCCTTCTCTCATCCTGTCTTCTACTTCCCACTTCTTTTCCACCAACAAAAGGAGCTTTTCCCACAGCCCGGCTTGGATAATAGACCTCTTTCCCCTGGGCTCTGTGCTAAAGTCAAATTATACATATATATTCTGACACTCTGACTCTGCTTGCACAGCAGAAAGGAGAGAGGGGAGCCTGCAGCACTGAGAAATGCCTCTGTGCTCATGCCACAATATCAAACGCTAGCCATTATTCATCCGCTTCTATTTCAACATGTCACCATCAGAGACAGTGCATTGATTGCCACGCCGGCCCCCACCGCTAAACTTCAGGTAATTATGGCGAATGGAGAATCTAGGAGAGACCCGGTTTCACAGGGCTGCTGTTATTTTGGGTGTTTGTTTTATAAGTCATTGTTTCCCCTGAGTGCCACTGATTATATGAGAAAGATTAACATTTGAAGGCATTATACATTCCCTAATTATAATTGTAGGGAGAAGGGAGTGAGTCAGCTAAGAAGCTGTGAAGCAGAAAATCATAGCCCTTTTCCTCTGTATAAAAAGAGTAGAGCTCGAGCACAGGGAGAATTTCAAGGTGTATACAGAAAGGATATTCATGTGTTTATGATTGTCAGTAGATACATTTTTAAAAAGCCTTAGCTACCAAAAAAGTCGTGCCTCAGCGTTTCTTTAGCAGGAACCTTCACTGCTTTTGTAATAGACTGGGCTTCTATTTGCAAAGGGCTCACAATGATGAATTGAGTGCTTGGGTTACCATAGTAACGCTTTATCCTCATTATGGTCGGGAAAAGTCAAAAAAATAAAGAAAGGCAGTTTTAGCCACCTCTGGATAAATGGAAAAAATCCCCTCTATACACAAGGAAAGCCTTTATGTATGACACCTTACTCCAGCAGGTCACGACGGTGGCTATACATTTAATACAGCCCCATAATACAGCAGGCTGGTGCAGTAATCTGTTTAGTCATTTTCAACCAGTCATGAACTAAACAAATCAGATCAAAGTTTATTGGTCACGTACACTGATTTGCAGATGTTATCGCAGGTGCAACGAAGTGCTTGCGTTTCTAGCTCCAACAGTGCAGTAAATATACCTTGCAATACAAAACAATATGCACATAATCCAAAAGGTATAAAGAAAAAATATCAGAACGAGCAATGTCAGACTCCAGAATATAAATATATACAGTGCCTTCAAAGTATTTATACACCTTGACTTTTTCCACATTTTGTTGTGTTACAAAGTGGGATTAAAATTGATTTAATTGTCATTTTTTGTCAATGATTTACACAAAATACTCAATGTGGACGAAAAATTCAAACATTTGTAAAAAATTATGAAAAATAAAACACTGATATATCTTGATTAGATAGGTATTCAAACTCTTCAGTAAATATATGTTAGAATGGTTTGGTATACCTCCACTGGTATGCCATCCAGCCTTGGAGTTTTCCCGGTGTGGTGGATAAATCAGAATTAGCTAGGTAACATAGATAATTAAGATGTCTTATCTGCAGAATATGCTTATATGATTGAACTGTTGAATGTCTCCTTTCGGACTCGGGTGTTGGCAGCTGCACTTCCTCCCTCATATGGGCCTCAGTCACCTGGGGCCCAGAAAGGGGAGAAGTCAGGCTTGTCTATCACATGCCCCTGTTGCTATACAGAATATCAAAAAAAGAATAGGGCAAAGGAGGTCAGAAGGAAATATTGTTTCCATATGTGAATATGTGTCTTTACCTATTGCAAACCATGCGAAGGGATGGCATGAGGAATGGGAACCAATCACTTGTCTCCACAATGTCTGTGTGTCAATCACCCCCTCCTTTGGCTTTGGGAGATTGTTCTCTCCCCTGGTTCCCTTTCTAGCAAGGTGGAAACTAAGTAACAATGGATGTTGTAACTTCACCTGTTGATCGCTCCTGAAGATCTGGGTAAACTGTGCACAGCGGATCTCCAAATTGGGATCTCAGGGGAGCCGCACTCCTAAATGAGCAGCTGGACCCGCCTAAGATCCAATAGAAAATAGAAAAATAAATATACAGGGTACGCTCAGAGCGAGGTCCTCCTTAAAGGGGGCCACAGCTGAGGTGACTAGCAGGACTTAGTTGAGTTGATAAGAGCGGGGGAGTGCAGACTCCAGCTGTGATTGTTAACTAGCCAGTTGAGGGCAACCAACGCCCCTGTTGAGGGTACGCTCAAGAGCGGGGACTTCCCTAAGAAGCCACAGCTGAGATAACTAGCAGGACTGTTGAGTTGATAAGAGTGTTCTTAAGTGAGGTATCCTTGGACATAATTGTTAAATCAGCCAGTTGAGGGCAACTGAAAGTCTGGTTGTTTGAATTGATCCCTAGCAGTCCAGTGAGGTCCGTTAGGTGAGGGACCAGAGCCAGTGGATTCTGTGTGTTGCTGGGTGAGTCTGAGTGAGACACTGGCCTGGCGAAACCTAAGTATACTTGAATAGATTAAATTGGGCGTTAGAATCACAATTGTTAGATGTTATTGTGAGTGTTTTGTAATACCTAATGCAAGGTTAGATTGGATTTTTGGGACCGTGTTACACAATTAGATAGGAGGCATGGGTATTCTATGGAAAGTTTTGCATATCTGGATAGACATAAGAGGATCTATACTACAGTGATCGCAGTAGACGATATCCCCGTGTTAAGATAACACCCCGTTCTGGGGCCACTAATTAGGGAATATTTTAATGGAGATATGAATTTCCCTGTTCATATGGATAAAATATTAAATCATAAACAGCGCTAACCGGTTTTCTTTGTTTGTCTACATGGCATTCCAGATCCTCCCACGGGGGCCCTGAAGGTTATGTGCAGATAAGTGGGAAAGGGACATTCTGGACCAGGTGAAATTACGGATAGGGAAGGTGGTTTTCCGTTGACAGGGACACTGAGTGTAACAATGTTAGACAAAGTCATGGAGAGACTGACAGATCGGCTGGGTTAAATTTTGAAAACGGGAGCGAGAGGCAGAAAGGCGTACACAAAGACAGGATTCATTTAGAGGACAGCCTCGTCAGAATATGGTAGTGCAGACTGAGGAGGAAGGGAAAACAGATGAGATGAGACAGTGAGAAAGAACAGAAAAGACGATGAGAGAGATCCCCCCCCCCCCTAGTTTTCTCCTGACCACTCTCTACCTAGTGCTGCCTGGGCCTGTGGCTGTGGCTGATGACCTCCCTCCCCCGCCTCCACCCGTTCCAGCAGACCCAGTGGACGCCCTCGCTCTACACCCCACTGCGCCTCCTCCCCCATCTCCACAGTTCACTCCTGTGCCTCCCCTCACGTATGAGTCTCCCCTAGTAGTAGCAGTGGTGGACAAACTGCTTTCTGGGCTGGCCATGCTGGCGGTGGGAATGACGTCAACTCCCAGGAGAGGAGGAGGAGGGAGAATATTCACAGGCGGAGGGGGAAGTAGTAGTTGAGTTAGAAATGTCCGAGCAACCAGAACGTTTGTTTTTAAAGAGCCATACCCTTCCTTGAATCGAGCCAACAGTGGAGGCCTGCATCAATGGTGAGTCAATAATATTTATTGTTGATACGGGAGCTACGATGTCTGTGATTAACTGTAAAGGCTATGACAAACCTCCCTTGTCTAGTGAAACAGTCAAAACTGTAGGGGCTTCAGGCCTCCTATTCAGAGAGCATGTAACTATGCCTCTGCCTGTCTCCTTTTGTGAGAAGAAGTGTCAGCATCAATTTCTCTACTCTGACCACTGTCTTGTCAATCTGATGGGCAGGGACCTCCTGTGTAAACTGGGCATCAACATAACATGTGGCCCAACCGGTTTAACCATTATTCATGAGGAATAGGAGGAAGCGGGGGAGCAATTGATGTTAATATCTTGTGACTGGTATTATGCATGGAACGTTGATAAATGAGGTGCCCAATATTTATCGTGTTTTCTCAAATGGCTAAACCCCATTGGGGTCACGAGGGCAGTTTCATGTCTGAAGCAGGCTTACATTGCACCTCCAATTTCTCACCATTGACAAGAGACCTGAGAAATGAGAACAAATGGCTGTTAGAAAGTGTATCGTCAGAATCTGTCCAGTGTGAAGGGTTGTATTGTAGCAGTGATTTCTGTGCTTTAGGGGTTAATGTTTGAAGATAGTGTACCACATGTGTGGCAAAATCATGCAGCGTTGAGTGGGAGGATGCTGGGGTTTGGATAAAGGGCCTGGTCAATGCTGTTGATTGGGAGATGGGTTCAGATGGGTCAACTTATTCATCCAGCACACTGACATATTGTTACCCCCTCAACTGGGACACAGCAGTTGAGAGAAGGATTACTTTATAATATTCCAGGTATTTCTTAAAGAGGTAGGGTTTCAAGTGTCTCCGGAAGGTGGTCAGTGACTCCGCTGTCCTGGCGTCGTGGGGGAGCTTGATCCACCATTGGGGTGCCAGAGCAGCGAATAGCTTTGACTGGGCTGAGCGGGAACTGTGCTTCCGTAGAGGTAGGGGGGCTAGCAGGCCAGAGGTGGATGAACGTAGTGCCCTCGTTTGGGTGTAGGGTCTGATCAGAGCCTGAAGGTAAGGAGGTGCCATTCCCCTCACAGCTCCGTAGGCAAGCACCATGGTCTTGTAGTAGATGCGAGCCTCAACTGGAAGGCAGTGGAGTGTGCGGAGGAGCGGGGTGACATGAGAGAACTTGGGAAGGTTGAACACCAGACGGGCTGCAGTGTTCTGGAAAAGTTTTAGGGGTTTAATGGCACAGGCAGGGAGCCCAGCCAACAGTGAGTTGCAGTAATCCAGTTGACAAGTGCCTGGATTAGGACCTGTGCCGCTTTCTGTGTAAGGTAGGGTCGTACTCTGCGAATGTTGTAGAGCATGAACCTGCAGGATCGGGTCACCACTTTGATGTTAGCGGATAACGACAGGGTGTTGTCCAGTGTCACGCCAAGGTTCTTTGCACTCTGGGAGGAGGACACAATGGAGTTGTCAACCGTGATGGCGAGATCATGGAGCGGGCAGTTCTTCCCCGGGAGGAAGAGCAGCTCCGTCTTGCCGAGGTTCAGCTTGAGGTGGTGATCCGACATCCACACTGATATGTCTGCCAGACATGCAGAGATGCGATTCGCAACCTGGTTATCAGAAGGGGGAAAGGAGACAATTAATTGTGTGTTGTCTGCGTAGCAATGATAGGAGAGACCATGTGAGGATATGACAGAGCCAAGTGACTTGGTGTATAGAGAGAATAGGAGAGGGCCTAGAACTGGGCCCTGGGGGACACCAGTGGTGAGAGCTCGTGGTGCGGAGACAGATTCTCGCCACACCACCTGGTAGGAGCGACCTGTCAGGTAGGACGCAATCCAAGAGTGAGCAGCGCCGGAGATGCCCAACTCGGAGAGGGTGGAGAGGAGGATCTGATGGTTCACAGTATCAAAGGCAGCGGATAGGTCTAGAAGGATAAGAGCAGAGGAGAGAGAGTTAGCTTTAGCAGTGCAGAGAGCCTCCGTGACACAGAGAAGAGCAGTCTCAGTTGAATGACCAGTCTTGAAACCTGACTGGTTTGGATGAAGAAGGTAATTCTGAGAGAGATAGCAGGAGAGTTGGCTAGAGACGGCACTCTCAATAATTTTGGAGAGAAAAGAAAGAAGGGATACTGGTCTGTAGTTGTTAACATCAGAGGGATCGAGTGTAGGTTTTTTGAGGAGGGGTGCAACTCTCGCTCTCTTGAAGACGGAAGGGACATGGCCAGCGGTCAATGATGAGTTGATGAGCAAGGTGAGGTAAGGGAGAAGGTCTCCGGAAATGGTCTGGAGAAGAGAGGAGGGGATAGGGTCAAGCGGGAGGTTGTTGGGCGGCCAGCCATCACAAGTCGCAAGATTTCATCTGGAGAGAGAGGGGAGAAAGAAGTCAAAGCATAGGGTAAGGCAGTGTGAGCAGGACCAGCGGTGTCATTTGACTTAATAAATGAGGATCGGATGTCATCAACCTTCTTTTCAAAATGGTTGACAAAGTCATCCACAGAAAGGGAGGAGGGAGGGGGAGGAGGAGGAGGTTTCAGCAGGGAGGAGAAGGTGGCAAAGAGCTTCCTAGGGTTAGAGGCAGATACTTGAAATTTAGAGTGGTAGAAAGTGGCTTTAGCAGCGGAAACAGAGGAAGAAAATGTAGAGAGGAGGGAGTGAAAAGATGACAGGTCCGCAGGGAGTCTAGTTTTCCTCCATTTCCACTCGGCTGCCCGGAGCCCTCTTCTGTGAGCTCGCAATGAGTCTTCAAGCCACGGAGCAGGAGGGGAGGACCGAGCCGGCCGGGAGGATAAGGGACATAGAGAGTCAAAAGATGCAGAAAGGGAGGAGAGGAGGGTTGAGGAGGCAGAATCAGATTGGAGGGAGAAGGATTTAGCAGAGGGAAGAGATGATAGGATGGAAGAGGAGAGAGTAGCGGGAGAGAGAGAGCGAAGGTTGCGACGGCACATTACCATCTGTGTAGGGGCAGAGTGAGTAGTGTTGGAGGAGAGCGAGAGAGAAAAGGATACAAAGTAGTGGTCGGAGACATGGAGGGGAGTTGCAGTGAGATGAGTAGAAGAACAGCATCTAGTAAAGATGAGGTGAAGCATATTGCCTGCCTTGTGAGTAGGGGGGGACGGTGAGAGGGTGAGGTCAAAAGAGGAGAGGAGTGGAAAGAAGGAGTCAGAGAGAAATGAGTCAAAGGCAGACGTAGGGAGGTTAAAGTCACCCAGAACTGTGAGGGGTGAGCCATCCTCAGGAAAGGAACTTATCAAGGCGTAAAGCTCATTGATGAACTCTCCAAGGGAACCTGGAGGGCGATAAATGACAAGGATGTTAAGCTTGAATGGGCCAGTGACTGTGACAGCATGGAATTCAAATGAGGAGAATGTCCACTTGGGAGAGATGAGGATTCCTGTGCCACCGCCGCGCTGACCAGATGCTCTCGGGGTATGCGAGAACACATGGTCAGACGAGGAAAGAGCAGTAGGAGTAGCAGTGTTCTCTGTGGTAATCCATGTTTCCGTCAGCGCCAAGAAGTCGAGGGACTGGAGGGTAGCATAGGCTGAGATTAACTCTGCCTTGTTGGCCGCAGAACGGCAGTTCCAGAGGCTCCCAGAGACCTGGAACTCCACGTGGGTCGTGCGCGCAGGGACCACCAGATTAGAGTGGCAACAGCCACGTGGTGTGAAGCGTTTGTATGGCCTGTGCAGAGAGGAGAAAACAGGGATAGACAGAAACATAGTTGACCGGCTACAGAAAAAGGCTACAATAATGCAAAGGAGATCGGAATGAAATGAACTAAACATCTGAAAAGCGAGATAGCGGGGCCTCCCTCACTTGCGTTTCACTGAAACACTCAAATATAACTCTCCCAACTTCCACTTTAGAAATTATAAATGTTGTAAACTACAGTTGTTCAATGTTTTCTAGGAATAGACTCTAACTTAGTTTATTCAGCTAGCTAACTTGGTACAGTATTCTTCCGTGAAAACAGTCTAGGGCACCGAATCCTATGACGCCATAGCCAACTAGCATGCCAGCCTCCAATAACACGGTTTAGCACCAATACTCGGTTACAACAAACCACCAGTGTGTTAACACGCCAAGCAGATCATTTGTGTCCGTGTCTAACGTTGTGTAAAGTTTTGGGTTAGTTTCGACAGTTTGAGTGAGTACGTCGTCAACTTATTCAGCCAGTTAGTTAGCTACAATACTTAGCATACTAGCTAGCCATTGCTCTCTGCCAACGAACCAACCCCTCCTCCCTCGGCACGAACACACAGAGAGAGCCAAGCTAACGTTAACTAGTCACCCATGTCCCGAATTCCCTTGAACGACTCTGGTTACTAGTATGTAAAAACAAAACACAAATAAATATAGGTTTTAACTTACCCTTAGTAGCTACTGTTAGCCAGTTAAGTGCAAAGCTAGCCACTGAATCGATTCAGCCAGTTCGCGTCTGTCCCAACGGAGAGAAAGCGTCTCCAAATATTAAAGCTAGGTCGTTCCAGCTATTGTTTAGTTAGCTATCCAGGTAGCAACAAGCTAGCTACATTTCGAGTACAGTAGCTACTAACTACCTAACGTTAACGCTTCAGATAAGGAGGTTAGAAAAACAGCTGAATGGTAGGTAGCTAGCTGGCATAATTACAGGTACTCTTAAGCATGAAATAACATTGGAAACAACTATCCACAGTTGCTAATTTTACAAAATTATAACTAAGCTACTGACTGAAGTTTTGACTGATTTCCAACAATACAATTTTCGGACCACCTGCTAGTTGAAGCAGTGTTGTAACCGCTAACCTTTACTTTCACAGCACTACCGGTGAAGATTTTAAAAGTGAAATGCTTTTAGCCTTGTGTAGAGAAGGCCTGTGTACGACATTTGAAAAAGTGTTCTTGATGTAACCGATTCCTGGTTTTCAAGTGAGTTGATACGTGTAGTAAGAATACCCGTACTATTGGGAACTGAATTTAAGTAGTGAGAATTGTGTTGACTGATCTTTGGAATTGAATTTAAGTGAACCAAATGTAATTTAAAATAGGCCTGAAATTAGTTAACTGTTTGATCTAAGAGCATTTGACTGCTGTTAAGAAATGTAGATACAGTTAGAGAACTAAACAAATAAAGAGGGGTACCCCATTAATTAATGTGTGGATGCACACAATAACAGAATGATTGTGAATGAATGATTGCATAATGAAGAACTGTTTGAACTGTTTAACACATGTTGACACTCACAGGAATGACGGAAATCACTCAACCATTTTCTGATTTCACCCATGGCCACAAGATGGCGACGAAGGACAATATAAAGGGGACTCCTGAGGGTTTGCAGGCAGTTGACAAAATGTGACACAGTTGCTAACCTTTTCTCCTTGTTTAGATTTGCCGGATCATTCTAAACCATTTAATCTATTGATGTTTGAAAAAATTAAAATAAAAAATGGTTTCATGTCATCTGTCCTTATACAGGATCACATTGGGAAGCAGCGGCCCGTTGCATACTATGAGACTTGACAGTGTGGTGAGAGGGTTGGTGTGTTGCCTCAGAGCTGTAGCAATGTCAATGTGCCATGTCCCTACCAACTGTCGATGAAGGTGAGCCCCATTATTGTGCTGTCCTAGTTGACCAGGTCTGTAAGCCACGCCCCGATTTATCGGATGTGCCTTTAATGAATGTTGATTTGCAACTATTTGTGGATGGTTCCGCTTAAAAATCATTGGTGGCTTATGCAATAACCACGGCTGCCACTACCTTAGAAAGTGCTAAAATACCACCCCATCTGTTAGCTCAGGCTGCAGAATAGTTTGCTCTTACTTGAGCATTTATTTTGGCTAAGGGTAAAACTGTTACGATTTATACTGACAGCAGGTATGCATTTGAGATTGTGCACTCTGGAAGCAGTGTGGGTTCCTCACCTCATCTGGTAAGACAATTTCACATTCTAAATTTGTTGAGAACTTTTTGGAGTCTTTTGTTGCACTTCCTGTATCTGTTAAAAACATGTTTTCTTTATAGGATGTGTCTAACCTGCAGTCTACTGCAGGGCAAGTGGAATTTTGTCTCTGAAACACAAAATGTACATACGCAATTTTGTGCAAAATGTGTAAACCCCTTTTCCACAGAACAGATTGACACTGATGGGTTGCGAGGATCAAATAGGAAGCTACTGTGCTGCACTTAACAATGTTCTGAAGTATATTCTCCCCAAGATAAAAGCATCTTTGCCTGAACCAAAGGGAGGACAGCTCCACAAATTGCAGCCAGGAGATTGGATGGTCATCAAGGACCTCCGCAGAAAGACTTGGCACCAACAGCGCTAGACTGGTCCATTCCAGGTGCTCCTGACGGTGCAGAGAGGTCGACGTGGGTTCACGCCAGCCACTGCAGGAAGGTGCCCCACAACCCAGACGAAGATGTACCAGCAGATTAATCGTCAAAGGCGACCCCAGTGGCCATGGGAGGACCAGGACCGGACTCTACGCATCATGTTTGTTGCTTTTGTGGTCAGTCTTCTCGTTGCAGCTGTTGTATAGGCACTGGGAGAAGTGGCAACAATGCAATTGAAGAATACCAGCATAGTCCCACGGTGGGACTTAAATAACAGCCGCTCCAGCTCGAGCCAACGGCAGGCTCAGCCAGCAAAAATAGCCGCCGCATTGTTTAAGAGGACTGAGATCGACGCATCAACGTGATGAGTGTCCTCTTTGTACAGATGAAGAGTGTACTACTGTATAACTTTTTAATTGTCTAAATGATACCCTTAAGAATTTTTTGCACCATGTGAAGGTGAAGTTAATTGGAAAGTTAATTAGAAAAAAAGATTTCAAATTTTAAATTATTTGGACTGATTAAGATTTAGCAAAAGTGAAAACGAATTAAATGTTTATGTTATGAAAATCTGTTAATGGTGTTAATACCGTGTTTGATTTATTGTTGTGTTTTTTGGTTTAGTTGATTTTTCACAGGTTATAAATGATACACCTTAAAGGGCACATAAATTATATTTTCTGAAGTTTCTATTGCCAGAGTTTTGGTTGCACACATGTAAATTATCCTGATAACAAATGTACTGAAAAACCCAATGTAAACCTGGTACACAAATTGTCTGAAATGTCTTTAACTAATGTCTGACGGTCCAGGGTAAACACTAATGATTAGAAAAAAGTTTATAATTTAACAATAGTCCTATGTGTGATTCGGACCATGACAAGGACAGAGTATCGATATTGCTGCTCATCCTCATGTTGAGGTTTTACTGCAATATGTCTTAAAACTGGAACCAAATTCAAGGCCAAATGTAATGTTAAATGTTGCCCTGGCCAGAATACAGGATATGAAGGATTAGCTGAGCTACCTTTTACTGCTGAGGACAGTGATGTTTGACCTGTTGCATACTTAGAAATGCACCTGTTGTAGACAGAGGTTCGCTCACAGGGTCGGCTCAGTAGGAGTGGAATATTGGCTGAACGCCCAGACTCTGTGATTGCCAGGTGTTCTCTCCTAAGCAGCCGCACTCTGGGAGCAAACGCTTTACTGAGAAATAATCCAGTTGGCTATCTTTGTTATACCTAATCATCAGCAGACACTGGCAAGTTAGAACTGCATATGGTATGTGTAGAAGATAAACAGTTTGAACTCAGTTTCCCAACGGAGGAAGCTTACATTGAAATAGAATACTCGACAGTGAGCGTCTTTAATTAATTCATTTTAATTGGTTTTCATTGTAACCATTGCCATGTAAGATACCATGTTACTATTCTGATGTCTCCGGAAGGAACGAAGTCCCTTGAGAGGGGAAATGTGGTGGAGAAATCAGAATTAGCTAGGTAACATAGATAATACCCCCAATCCATTTTATTTATTTATTTTATTTCACCTTTATTTAACCAGGTAAGCCAGTTGATAACAAGTTCTCATTTACAGCGACCTGGTCAAGATAAAGCAAAGCAGTGCAGAAAAAACAACAACAACACAGAGTTGCATATGGACTAAACAAAACGTACAGTCAATAACACAATAGAAAATCTATACACAGTGTGTGCAAATGTAGTAAGTTATGGAGGTAAGGCAATGAATAGGCCATAGTGCAAAATAATAACAATTATAATTTAGTATTAACACTGGAGTGATAGATATTTAGAAGATGATGTGCAAATAGAGATACTGGGGTGCAAATGAGCAAAATAAATAACAATGTAAATAACAATATGGGGATGAGGTAGTTGGGTGGGCTAATTACATATGGGCTGTGTACAGGTGCAGTGATCGGTAAGCTGCTCTGACAACTGATGCTTAAAGATAGTGAGGGAGATAAGTGTCTCCAGCTTCAGAGGTTTTTGCAGTTCGTTCCAGTCATTTGCAGCAGAGAACTGGAAGGAATGGCGACCAAAGGAGGTGTTGGCTTTGGGGATGAACAGTGAGATATACCTGTTGGAACGCATAGGCTCCTGAACAGCTAATCATGGCTACAAGGACTATTTGCATTGTCCCCCACCCACAGTCTCCCACATGCCTTTTGGCGAACACCAAACGTGTTTGCTTATTTTTTTCTTTAAGCAATGGCTTTTTTCTGGCCACTCTTCCATAAAGCCCAGCTCCTTCGAAGCTGCCTCCTCTCCTGGTTCGGGCA
This sequence comes from Coregonus lavaretus, assembly GCF_964263955.1. Classification (NCBI taxonomy): domain Eukaryota; kingdom Metazoa; phylum Chordata; class Actinopteri; order Salmoniformes; family Salmonidae; genus Coregonus; species Coregonus lavaretus. The sequence goes on from NC_140019.1 coordinate 4,229,779, forward strand.
GACATCGGCGTTCGTCGTCACCGGCCTTCTAGCCACTGCCGCTTCTCAGCTCATCATTCCATTTGTTTTGTCTTTCTATTACACACACCTGGTTCATATCCCCTCATTAGTATGTGTATAAGTGTTCCCTCTGCCCCCTTGTCCTTTTGGGTGATTGTTTATTGTGAGGAGAGTGTAGCTCGGTTGAGCGACGTGTATTTTGTACTTCTTTCTCCCCTCTCTCTCCAGATAAAATCCTGCGACTTGTGACTGCAGGCCGCCCAACAACCTGCCCGCTTGACCCCATCCCCTCCTCCCTTCTCCAGACCATCTCCGGTGACCTTCTCCCCTACCTCACCTCGCTGATCAACTCATCCTTGACCGCTGGCCATGTCCCTTCCGTCTTCAAGAGAGCGAGAGTTGCTCCCCTTCTCAAAAAACCAACACTCGACCCCACTGATGTCAACAACTACAGACCAGTATCCCTTTTTTCTTTTCTTTCCAAAACTATTGAGCGTGCCGTCTTTAGCCAACTCTCTTGCTATCTCTCTCAGAATGACCTTCTTGATCCAAACCAATCAGGTTTCAGGACTGGTCATTCAACTGAGACTGCTCTTCTCTGTGTCACGGAGACTCTCCGCACTGCTAAAGCTAACTCTCTCTCCTCTGCTCTTGTCCTTCTAGACCTGTCTGCTGCCTTTGATACTGTGAACCATCAGATCCTCCTCTCCACCCTCTCCGAGCTGGGCATCTCCGGCGCGGCTCACTCCTGGATTGCGTCCTACCTGACCGGTCGCTCCTACCAAGTGGCGTGGCGAGAAGCTGTCTCCGCACCACATGCTCTCACCACTGGTGTCCCCCAAGGCTCAGTTCTAGGCCCTCTCCTTTTCTCCCTATACACCAAGTCACTTGGCTCTGTCATATCCTCACATGGTCTCTCCTATCATTGCTACGCTGACGATACACAACTAATCTTCTCCTTTCCCCCTTCTGATAACCAGGTGGCGAATCGCATCTCTGCATGTCTGGCAGACATATCAGTATGGATGACGGATCACCACCTCAAGCTGAACCCTGGCAAGACGGAGCTGCTCTTCCTCCCGGGGAAGGACTGCCCGTTCCATGATCTCACCATCACGGTTGACAACTCCGCTGTGTCCTCCTCCCAGAGTGCGAAGAGCCTAGGCGTGACCCTGGACAACACCCTGTCGTTCTCCGCCAACATCAAGGCGGTGACCCGCTCCTGCAGGTTCATGCTCTACAACATTCGGAGAGTACGACCCTGCCTTACACAGGAAGCGGCACAGGTCCTAATCCAGGCACTTGTCATCTCCCGTCTGGACTACTGCAACTCGCTGTTGGCTGGCCTCCCTGCCTGTGCCATTAAACCCCTACAACTCATCCAGAATGCCGCAGCCCGTCTGGTGTTCAACCTTCCCAAGTTCTCTCACGTCATCCCCCTCCTCCGCACACTCCACTGGCTTCCAGTTGAAGCTCGCATCCGCTACAAGACCATGGTGCTTGCCTATGGAGCAGTGAGGGGAACGGCACCTCTGTACCTTCAGGCTCTGATCAGTCCCTACACCCAAACGAGGGCATTGCGCTCATCCACCTCTGGCCTGCTGGCTCCCCTTCCTCTGCGGAAGCATAGTTCCCGCTCAGCCCAGTCAAAACTGTTCGCTGCTCTGGCACCCCAATGGTGGAACAAGCTCCCTCACGACGCCAGGACAGCGGAGTCACTCACCACCTTCCGGAGACATTTGAAACCCCACCTCTTTAAGGAATACCTGGGATAGGATAAAGGAATCCTTCTACCCCCCCCACCCCCCAATTGTAAAGTGGTTATCCCACTGGCTATAGGGTGAACGCACCAATTTGTGAGTCGCTCTGGCTAAGAGCGTCTGCTAAATGACGTTAATGTGCCCTTGAGCAAGGCACTTAACCCTAATTGCTCCTGTAAGTCGCTCTGGATAAGAGCGTCTGCTAAATGACTAAAATGTAAAATGTAAATGTAAATGTACTGCCGGGGTATATTCTGCGTAACATTTTTTAAAAATTTTAGTCATTTAGCAGACGCTCTTATCCAGAGCGACTTACAGTTAGTGAGTGCATACATTTTCATACTGCCCCCCCGTGGGAAACGAACCCACAAACCTGGCGTTGCAAGCGCCATGCTCTACCAACTGAGTTCCACGGGGCCCATAACTCTGTATTCCGGAATAAACTTTGTATTCTGTGATTTACCCTTCTGGACAGATACTCCAATCTCCGCTGTGGAGCTTTGCAGCTCCTTCAGGGTTATCTTTGGTCTCTTTGTTGCCTCTCTGATTAATGCCCTCCTTGCCTGGTCCGTGAGTTTTGGTGGGCTGCCCTCTATTGGCAGGTTTGTTGTGGTGCCATATTCTTTCCATTTTTTAATAATGGATTTAAAGGTGCTCCGTGTGATGTTCAAAGTTTCTGATATTTTTTATAACCCAACTCTGATTTGTACTTCTCCACAACATTGTCCCTGACCTGTTTGGAGAGCTCCTTGGTCTTCATGGTGGTGCCCCTTGCTTAGTGTTGTTGCAGATTCTGGGGCCTTTCAGAACAGGTGTATATATACTGAGATCATGTGACAGATCATGTGACACTTCGATTGCACACAGGTGGACTTTATTTAACTAATTATGTGACTTCTGAAGGTAAATGGTTGCACCAGATCTTATTTAGGGGCTTCATACAAAGGGGGTGAATATATATGCACGCACCACTTTTCCGTTATTTATTTTTTAGACATTATTGTGAAACAAGTTCTTTTTTTAAATTTCACTTCACCAATTTGGACTATGTGTATGTCCATTACATGAAATCCAAATAAAAATCAATTTAAATTACAGGTTGTAATGCAACAAAATAGGAAAAACGCCAAGGGGGATGAATACTTTTGCAAGGCACTGTATCTGTACTGTTAGTCCTTCCATTTCCTTTGTTAATATGGACTCTTTTGACCTAAATTGCTTTTGTTTTAGAGATGAGCACTGAATTGCATGGCCTCTAAAGGCACATTTAAAAGTGTCCCATACAATAAGGGGGTATTGTGTATAATTTAACATTACTATTAAAATAGTACTCACTTACAGGAATGGGTAATTGTTTACAAGTTGCTAGCTATCCCATAAAGCCATCACCAAAAACCACATATTTTCATCTTCTGGGGTTTGGTAACATCCTGTTTTTCGAAGCACTCTGGCTGGACTGAAGACGAAGCAAAATGTGAAAAATGTAAAAGTATGTGGCGTCCGTCTCGCAACGGAGCCTTAAACCGCAAGGGGGCGTTGTGTTTCCACTCCATTGTGGACGTCCCAATTGAAATGCATGACATCCGGTGCAACGTAACGGAGTGCTTATGGGTAATGTGAACGAGGCTTAAGTCTTAAACCGCAGTGAAGAGTTTGTGTTTAAGACCAGCCTTGAAACCTCTCTGCAGGGCCAGTTCCAGGCATAAGCAACATAAGCGGTCGCTTAGGGCCCCCAGCCACTTGGGGGCCTGACCCCAAAAAAACGTTGATTTGTATTTATTTATTAACTTTTTAGGAACTTAGTCAGGGTCTCAATTTACTATTGAGATTACAAATAGTAGAATACACCAGGTTTGGTTGTGCATCAGCAGTTTCTCATGTTATGTCAGTCACTGACAGTCAGGCAATTAGCCATCTCAGCTAACCATTTTTTGATTGGTAGTAAGTTTAGCCAGCTATCTAAACTTGTAGTAATCATGACCGAATACTGACTGGGCATGCAGGGCACGTGCCCAGGGGCTCTGACCTCCAAGGGGCCCCTATTGATTTTGTTAGTCTTTCTCACTCAAATAGCATTTTAACATTTACATCTACATTTTAGCAGACGCTCTTATCCAGAGCGACTTACAGGAGCAATTAGGGTTAAGTGCCTTGCTCAAGGGCACATTGACAGATTTTTCACCTAGTTGGCTCAGGGATTAGAACCAGCGACCTTTCAGTTACTGGCACAACGCTCTTAACCACTAAGCTACCTGCCGCCCCACAACATGACATAAGTCATTAGAAAACATGTAGAATTGCAGTAAATTAGCTTTAAAACTGCATCATTTCCCTCCACCCCATGTCAAAGTGGGTAGAATTGCAGGAAATGAACTGTAAAACTGTAAAAAATTCTCTGCCTTCTGGAAAATGAGTAGAATTGCATGACATTTGTTGTAAAATTGCTACGTTTTCTCTCCACACCATGGCAAAAATTGTAGAATTGCTGTTTTTATCTCAATATCAAATCATTTCTGGGTAAAAATTAAGTACCTTACTGTGATTGTTTTCAATTCAAATTGTTAAAAAAATATGTTTCTTAGCAAAGAGACATTTCTCAAGCAATAATTTTGACAGGACTGTCTGGGAGTGATCTGAGTGGGGAGGGGATAACTGAAAATGAACTATTATTGGCAGAGAAGTTTGGAACTCTCTTTCTTATTGGTCTATTAACTAATTTACAGCATGGTGATGTCACCATGGAAGGCCAAAACTCCATCCCACCAAAACAGGCTGAACTTCCAGGCGGTCTATTCAAATAGCTCTTACACTAAAAGGCCATTATTATCAATTTTAGCAATATTCCAACTTCATTGTGTGGAAATATATATAAAACACAGGAAAATCATGTTTTTGACAGCACCGGACCTTTTAAAACTGCAAATTGTTCTCTACACCCAATGGCAAAATGTGTAGAATTGCAGGAAATTAACTTTCAAATAAAATCTCTCCACCGTCAATAGGGGGGGGGGGGGGGCGGGGCACTAACACAATCTTGCTTAGGGCCCCCAAAAGGGCCTCTCTGGAAAAGCCATGACAAAGTTTTCATTAACTCACCCAGTCTAAATAAGTACTTTGCCCCTCTGTTCCCCCCTAGTTCCTGCACGGTCAGCTGTTCAGAGTGCACAGTGCCTCAGCGTGCCAGGAAACACTGTTCAGCTTTTGTCATACGGTGTGTCCCAAATGACACCCTATTCCCTATATAGTGTATTAGTTTTGACCAGGGCCCATAGGGAATACGCACCATTTAGGTAATAGTGTGCCATTTAGGACTCCTCCTCACTCTCTCTGCCCCCTATTTCCCACTACCTGCAGGAGATAACCTGTGTCTCACTCTTCTCTCCTGTGGTTCCCAGTACTTGGGAATGAGGTCCTCCCCTCAGTTCCCTGGCTGGGGGTATTGAGAAGGGGCAGGCAGTCTCTCAATGAGCTGCGGGTGGCGGGGAGTAATGGAAGGCAGAAGGGAGGAGAGGGGAGGGAAGCCAGAGGCAATGCAGTTCATCAAGTAGACAGCTGCTTCACTCATCATGTTCTCCTGCACACACTCTGGCCGTCGCTTAATTATACTAGCTAGTGTGGGCGTGTGGGATGAAAGATCTGTTAGAACTGTGACTATCTACTGTGAGTCTTTTCACTGCTCCTGTTGCAAATACTACCAGAACTGTCTATAGCCTCTGCAGCTATTGGAGTGGTGTTTTTATTGGTATGATTTCATGTCAGTGTTCTTCTTTGTGCTATGTCAAAACCTTTTACATCATATAATGAATGGCTTACAAAGAAGTCCAAGGTGTCCTGTTGCTGTTGCTCTTGATTTTAAGATTCATTATTGTAATATGATTGAGAATAAAGTAGACGCTTGGTAGTTCAGGGATAAGTTTATTGGCCAATACCTAATGCTCACAGCTGGCTATCCAATTAGCTTAGGGTTGCTACAGAAATTGTGATGCATGGTAATCTCAGCTAATTTCACTGCAAATTATAAAACATATTCACAAAATGTCATCAAGGAAAGCTTGTCAGAGAAAATTGCTTTATTCAAACAAAATTAAAAGAGGAAGACAAATTATAATGGCACATTATGTAAAAAAGTGTCTACCCAGATGTTTTGAACAACAAAATGACCCCGCTGACACTAATTACAGCCATCAATGAAGATGAAGCGCTCTAACACAAATGACTAGGAAGAAATATACTGGCCATCGGAGGACACACACACTCATCCAGCTGTATATCTGGGTAGCCAGTTACTTTCCTTGATAATGTGTTGTCATAAAGCTTACGTAATGCAACATTTAGGTTCTTTCCTGAAGTAGTGTCAACATTTGGTTGGCATAAACTATATGTGACATGCATTGAAATGTGAGAATTTGGATAATGAAGACAGTGCTAAGGAATTTGAAGTTGATTTGTCAAAAATGGTCATTAACAGAGTTGACAGAATTCTGCTAGTTTGTTGGTTCTCTGTCTGACCGCAGTCTCTTACGTGAGACAGCCGCTGTTCTTGGCCTCCCGTCTAGATGGACAATTTCCTCATCCTTCCAGTCCAGTCAACACGCTAAGACATATCTTAGTCTCCTCGTTTTATCCTTGTCCAGCTTCTTTCTTCTGCGTCAGGATTACCTGCACTTCCCTCTAGCACATTCTTCACGCTACAAGCCACAACGCGGCACGCCACAGAGAGAGAGAATTGGAGCACTCCGGTACACTGTGCTTTCAATCTGCTGCCATGATCATCCATCTCTGTCAACGGGGCTGGATTCCCTGCCAACCCCTCCAGATCATCCCATCAGGGAACTCTCTCCTCCTGAGCCGATTCTCCTCCTGTGAAGGAGAGGCTTTCCACCTCCGGCTCCAAGTGCCCAGCTTTGTCATATCAGGGAGCAGCTGTAGAAAGAGCAACAGGGATGAGGGCTATCCTCCCTCCTCCTCATTTCATGTCTCATCGCTTAAGACCTTTTTCTCCCTCAAATCCAATTACCGTGCAGTCCCCCCACCCCCCGCATCAACTGTACCGTGGAGAATGGAGGGATGCTAGAGTGGAGGGGGTAAAGGTTGCCTCCTGAGAAATTATTCACCCAACTCTTCATTATTTCTGGAAGTAACTTCCCGTTCTAATAAGGAAGTCACAGCAGGATGTGTGTCACATAAGACTAAATGGGAAATATACTGAACCAACATTTAAACGCAACATGCAACAATTTCAAAGATTTTACTGAGTTACAGTTCATAGAAGAAAATCAGTCAATTGAAATAAATTCATTAGGCCCTTATCTATGGATTTCACATTTCATCAAAACTTGAGAGATCTACGGCATTGTGTTGTGTGACAAAACTGCACATTTTAGAGTGGCCTTTTATTGTCCCCAGCACAAGGTGCACCTGTGTAAAGATCATGCTGTTTAATTAGCTTCTTGATATTCCACACCTGTCAGGTGGATGGATTATCTTGGCAAAGGATAAATGCTCACTAACAGGGATGTAAACAAATGTGTGCACAAAAGTTGAGAGAAATGTTGTGCATATGGAACATTTCTGGGATCTTTTATTTCAGCTCATGAAAATCAGCCCAACACTTTACATGTTGAGTTTATATTTTTGTTCAGTATATATTAATGTACACTGAGTGGACAAAACATTAGGAACACATGCTTTTCCATGATAGACTGACCAGGTGAATCCAGGTGAAAGCTATGATCCCATATTGATGTCACCTGTTAAATCCACTTCAATCAGTGTGGATGAAGGGGAGGAGACATGTTAAAGAAGGATTTCTAAGCCTTGAGACATGGATTGTGTACTGTATATGTTCCATTCAGAGGGTGAATGGACAAGACAAAATATTTAAGTGCCTTTGAATGGGTTATGGTAGTAGGTGCCAGGCGCACCAGTTTGAGTGTGTCAAGAACTGCAACGCTGCTGGGTTTTTCATGCTCAACAGTTTCCCATTTGTATTGAGGCTGTTCTGAGGGCAAAAGGGGGTGCAACTCAATATTAGGAAGGTGAAATGTGTTTTCATCAAATTATACATTGATAGCGGAATTGCTGGCTATTTAGACTCTGCTTGGGGAAGAGGCATTGCAGTGATGAGCAGAAACCTGCCTTATCATAAATATCTGTAAGATTTTGCTTGCTGGCAGTGACAAGGATGGAGATAAAAAGACAGAAAAAGAGAAGGAAAGAGGGGGCGTAATGAGTCTTGGCCTGCGTGTTTCTCTCTTCCTCTCTCTCTCTCTCCCACTCCACCAAGGGGGGACCTAAATCCTGACCCAGATACTCCTCCCTCTCGCTTCATGCGCTGCTCTGATCATGGGCCTGATCCAGGCAGCACTGTGGGTGTGTCAGGCCCAGCAAGGGGAGCCTTTGATAAGAGCAAACACCCACCAGGAACCCAGCTGGTAACAAACCAACAGAGAGAGATAGAGGGATATTTCAGTGGGGAGCACAGCTGGGCTGGGCAGCCCAAAGAGAGAGAGAGAGAGAGATGAAGGGAGATTTGAGGTGATGAAGGGACGGGGGACGGGGGACGGGGGGGGGTGATGGCCAGCTCTCTGAGGCTTTGGAGTGTAAGAGGACAGCGTGATCATGGACCCTCACAGAGTTGAGTGTTCGCTTGCCTTCATCCTCCTTCACTTCTACTCTTCCTCATCTTTAGCCATCCAGAGCACATTGTGGTCCTCGTGCAGAAGGCCCGGCAGCAGACAGACCCAGTTGTTTTCTGCCATTCTGGTTTATTACCAGGTCATAGAACTCAGAGAAGAGCGGGTCATTGACTCCAGTGTGCTTTTCCCCCCTTCCTCTCTCAAAGGGCCAGTCATTCCAAGAGACGCTAACTGACCCTACAAATGTATGAGCAACAGAGTCTACTGAGACACTGTCAATCGATTGTCATTAGTAGTGCCCTCACAACTGAATCGCCAGCATGTCAACAGAAACATAATTTATAGCCCCTCGTGTCAAAAACAGGGACTGAATGATTTTCATGGTGTCTCATACGAACTGGTGCAGCAGAGGAGTTGTGTTACAGTGTCTGTAATAAAACATGGGTTAACTTACAGAACAGACAGTTTGAGGTCTAGGTTGAAGAGGATTTCTCTTGTGTTGAGACAGACACAAAAAAGTACTGCTGGGCTGCTTTCTAATTTTGCATTCTGGGGCAGCTAGGTCCTTACTGGTGAGGCTGGAGACGAGGCTAAGACTCCTGAAAAGAGGCCAGGGGCATTGCACCATGAGCAGCACAGCACCCACAGCCACTGCCATACAGCCTTCACAGACAATAAACCTGGCCTCCAGGTTAAACCCAGAGCCGATGTCTGTTCAACACAGGCAATATTAACATAATAGACTAAGTCAAATATACTACTCGCCATGTCTGGGCTTCCGAGACGGTTGCCGTTATGGCCAACAATAATGTTCAACATTATGCCTGCTCAATTAAGTGCTTATTGGATGAAGGGCATTGTTTGATCAAGTGCCTCTGTGGAGGGGGGCCGAAAATCTGGAATATATTTCAGAGCTCTCCAATTCTGCAGAAAACAGCATTTATTACGGCAGTGACAGGGGACAGGCACAGCTGTTCTGTCAGTTACAGTCAGACTTTATTGAAGCTGGATGATCCATTGGATTTGTGCTGTGCAGTACATACAAGCTCAGAGGGAGAGAAGCTTCATTCCCTGCAAGCCCAGGCAGCTTGGCTGCAGCACAGTAACACGGCCAAGCCACCAGAGGGCACTTTAGTCAAACTGAACCATAACACCGTAGATGTCTGTAAACCCTACAGCCCCACTGATGTTTGTTATTGCTCACGATAGGTCCCCATCATAACAGGTAACATAATTACTGTTTGTAAATCCTTCTGCTGGCAGTAGAGACCCTGTTGCCCCCACTCTAGATCTCTCTCACTCTCCTTTTTTGCAGTCAGACAAAAATGCACAAAAATCAATGGGGATGCCCACGGAACACATTCCATTTCAATCTCCCTCTAGATGAGGTGAGCATTGAGCAGCGAGATAATGGTGGGTTCGCCACGGCAACGCCTTCCTGTGACAACTGCTACACAGATGAATGGTTATTGGTCACGCCAAATGAAAGTGTCGTTGGCCCTGTTCCCCTTTAATGATGTGACAGATCCACTGGGCTGCTGCCAATAAAGCAGCAATACTCATAACAGTCCAATGAGAGATCCAATTATACAGGCTGCTGGGATGGGAGACAGTGAGCTGCTCTACTGCATCCTATAGCTGATGCTGAATGGGCATGATGAGGCAGGGCAGCTGAGGGGGTTGGAGGGGAGTAGCTCCTTATTCACTAGTAGCTCCTTACATGGAAATGGTTGAGTGAGTATTGCTGTGTGAATGTGAATGAGAGATGTGATTTGAAAGGAGATATGTTGAGTTAGTATATCAGACATACATACAGTATACGTATTTGTCTCTTGAATTTTTATCAGGCAGTGGCTTATTAAAACGCCATAAGAATTATAATAGATACAATACTGGCTAATAATATGGTATTGGTTCACTAGGCCATAAACTGGATCACATGGATTTATAATATTACTATACTGTAGTAGTCACATACAGTATGCACCTGCATTTATGTAATTCAGGGAACGTCCTTCACGGGTGTGTCTTCTGCTCTGGTTATATATCCTTTCCTCCAATGTGAAACGGTGACATTTGGAAGGCAAAGACAGCTAATGGCGGATTATCACCGGTTCCAGACCTTGTCTGTGCCAAAACATGGATAGAAACACCCACATCCCTGTACCTTCATTACACAGCATCGCTAAACCAACATTATAAATCCCTCTTTGTCCATGCGATGAATTATGCATGTGTGTGTACCATGCTTATGTGCAAATAAATCCACCACAGGCTTTCCAATATTTTAAGTGTTTATCAAAGTCAACATATGCATGCCCTTGGCATAAAAGGGATGGTGTCAGAACCACCAATTCATCTCAATTCCTGGACTAAGAGCAGCCATCACATTTTACATTTCCAGTGAGAGGCAGTTGCCTGGGTAGCTTGCGGGAAGAGCTTGATCATTGGCCCTGTTTCTCCATTAGGCTCTGCTCTCTCTATACATTCCTCAGCTAGAACTCTTCACTTACAAAATGTGATGCTTTCAGCATGCAGCGCCTTACTCTCTGTGAATGACTAATACCTTCGATTGGGCGCTGAGGGGATTTTCAATGACACAGGCTCTCTATGGGAAAAATAAAACAACCCAACTAATATTTTAGAAGATATAGATATCTGATCTGTCAGGGCTTTGACCTCTCTGGTGGCTGAGGTACAAACATAGGTCACATGCAGAGGGTCATGGAGCCCACAGCAGCTGAGGCAGTGCAGTGGTGGATATCCTGGCCCACATGACGAGTGGACACTGAGTTAGTGAGCTCTCCCTTCTATGACTGATTGGAGCAGGAGGTCGAAGCGGCAATTAATCAACTGTTTGCATTGGCTGGAGCATAATGACCCCATCTTCAAAGATAATGGGTTTTCAGGGAGAGAGGGAGAAGAGAAGAGTGAACGGATGGAAGAGGGTGAAGAGAGAATGAGAGACAGTCCGACAGAAACAAGATGAGTATGGATTGAGGGAAAAGGAATAGAGGGAGAATGGATTAAGTGAATTGGACAAATGAGGTTGAAATAAATTACACACATAAAAATAGCAAAAAATGCATACACATAAGTAGGCTACTCTCACATACATTTAAGTCATTTAGCAGATGCTCTTATCCGGAGCGACTTACAGGTGCAATTATGGTTAAGGGCACATCTACAGATGTTTCACCTTGTCGGCTCGGGGATTCAAACCAGCAACATTTCAGTTATTGACCTAACGCTCCACTAGACTACCTGCCACCTCTAACATAATATACACATTGACAACATTGGTATGGTCAGAGGCAGGGTTCACAGAAATGCATTAGAATTACAACAACAGTGTGGATGTTAATGTAGTGTACATACTAGTTACTTACCGTTTGTAGACCAGTTTGTGGGATGCTCAATTCATAGATTTACAAAGACATCACAATGTAGATGCCACAGGTATCACTGTGTCGAAAAATACAATGTGTATACTGTATATGACAGTGTACTAAAATGTGTGACTACCTTGTATGTAAATACAGTCAGGTCAACAATTATTGGCACCCTTGATAAAGATGAGCAAAAAGGACTGTAAAATAAATACTAATACAATTGCTCAGAGAAAAAGATGATGTAATACATTTTTTTCTCTCAAAAAGATAGGGGTAAAATAACTGCCACCACTGTTTTCAATAATTGTTTTCAATAAGCTATTACAAAATAATTTTCTCTGAGCAATTGTATTATTATAAAATAATAAAATGTTCCCGTTGCGAGGATAACTGCACTGAGCCTTTTTCTAAAATGTTTGTTTTATTAGATCGGAGAACACATTGGGAGGGATCTTAAACCACTCCTCCATACAGAATTTCCAGATCCTTGATATCATTCATCTGTGCTAATGGACTGCCCTCTTCAATTCAAACCATAGGTTTTCAATGGGGTTCAAGTTCAGAGACCGAGATGGCCATTGCAAAATGTAGATTTTTGTGGTCAATTAACCATTTCTTTGTGGATTTTGATGTGTGCTTGGGGTTATTGTCTTACTGGAAGATCCATTGCAGCCAAGTTTTGTGCTAAAACATCCTGGTGCTGGGTAAAGTTTATGATGCCGTTGACCTCTTAAGGATCAGACCATTTTTTTAAATGTTCACCTAAAATGACATACCCAAATCTAACTGCCTGTAGCTCAGGACCTGAAGCAAGGATAGGCATATTCGTGATACCATTTGAAAGGAAACACTTTTAAGTTTGTGGAAATGTGAAATTAATGTAGGAGACTATAACACATTAGATCTGGTAAAAGATAATACAAACAAAAAAAAAAGCGTTTTTTTTTGTTTTGTTTTGTTCCATCATCTTTGAAATGCAAGAGAAAGGCCCAATTTAGATTTTGGCCACTAGATGGCAGCAGTGTGTGTGCAAAGTTTTACATTGATCCAGTGAAGCATTGCAATATCGGACTATTTTGTATCAAGTCTGCCCAAACGTTCTGAATTGGTCAATTGATACATTTTGAAGTACATAACTATAGAGAACATACAAAAATTATATGGTAATACAAAATGTCACACATGATGGATCATTAGCTTATACACTAACTTTCACACATCTAGATGGCCGGGTGGGGTGGGTGTGGAGCCAGAGACAGCAGGGGTTCAAACTGTAGAACCCAGTTCCTACATTTGAATATAAAAATGTATTTTATCAAACAAAACTATGCTACATTTTATCTCTGGGACCCTTAGGATGACATATCAGAGCAAGATTACTGAATGTAAGTACATTATTTACCTTCAGAGGTGAATGTATCAAACCAGTTGCCGTGATAAGTTTTTTGTTGTTGTGCACTCTCCTCAAACAATAGCATGGTATTTTTTCACTGTAATAGCTACTGTAAATTGGACAGTGCAGTTAGATGAACAAGAATTTAAGCTTTCTGCACAGACATGTCTATGTCCTGGAAAGTTTGATGTTACTTACAACAGTCATGCTAATCACATTAGCGCACGATAGCTCAACAGTCCCGTATACGGGATACAGATCCCGTAGAGGTTAACAAGGGCCCCAGTACCAGTGGATGCAAAATAGGCCCATAACATCAACAATCCACCACCATATTTGACAGTACGTAAGAAGTACTTTTCTGCATATGCATCCTTATTTCGGCGCCAAACCAACCACTGGTGTGCATAGCCAAAGAGCTCTATCAGACATTAGTGACGGTTCCAATCCAAGTGCCAATGCCGTTTAGCAAACTCCAGGCGATTTCATTTGTTGGATATATAGTAAACACAGGTCCAGAGAGGGAAAACTTTTGCAAGCTAGCATTCTTTTATTTTAAAAAATGAAGAGACCTCTTTTTTGCAGCATCTGATGGTGAGCGATGAACATGCATTTCTCTGGTGTCTGTTACAAAGTTTCAGTCATGATGCAAGTCGCGCTTGTGCTGTCAAATCCCACATGTTTCTTGTTTGACCAATTGTGTCCAGCTAACGTTACATTTCAGCCAGTTATCCTCCTAAATGCGGTGGTCAATAGATAAACTAACTATGAGTTGAAGATATTATTTGTCTGAAAATGAACTGGTCTCGAGTTGTTGTGTTGCACATTGTATAATTATAGCTAACCAGCTGGCTCCTGCAGCCTATGTGCTCACACGCTCCCGAGTCTAGATAGCTAGCGTCACAAATTAGATCGCATTTCGCATAGGCTAGCTGAGCTGTTTTATTAGAAAACGGCTGAGATTACTCCAATCCTGTAGCTGGCTAGCAAGCCCTCAGATTGCAGATTTCTCCGAACCCTTTAAAAAAAAAACACCAACGGTATTCACTAAGTTGATGGGTAATATTCAGGATAATGTTTTACAGCTTTCTAATATTTGATAAATTTTACATGTTATGAAAATTACCTAAATTCCTTAAGTTAAGAAAATGTTGGTAGCTTGCTGGTAAATTTTGCAACCCTATAGATGGCTGTCACCTTTAACCTCCAAGACTTTAGTCTGGTATGCAGGGCCAGTGCTAGCCTTTTTAAGATATCATGGAGAACTGCAAAAGAGTTGCTACTGCTCTCAACATTGCTGCCCTGAATTTAACAGGCGCTATCGACAAAGATCAATGGGAAAAAGTTGTGATGGACTATTTTCTGGAGGACAATCGTGCCATGCTGACTCTCTCTGACTCTGAAAATGAATCAGACACCTGTCTCCGGATTACATCTTCAAACTAAGGGCAAGTATGGCATCCATGACAAAGAGGGAGAAGCGTTCGTCCATGTATACGGGAGTCTAGCTACATTTTCAGATATTATCAGTTTCAAATTTTGTCAGAGTCATTTTCATTGCAAGTTAAAGTGTACTGTTAGCTAACTACCTAACGTTAGTTGGCTGGCTGGCTGGCTGGCTGGCTAGCTAACGTTACGTGTATGATCTGTGTAGCAATATTTTTTGTATCTCAGAAAGGCATTTGCATTGCTAGTTATAGCCTAATGTTAGCTAGCGAGCTAACATTGAACCGAGTTGGTTAGCTTTAGCTACTTGCAGATTCATGCATGGTGGCTAGCTATGACGATCAGTTTGCATTGCTAGTAACATGGGTTGGGATTATTGTTAATTGTTTAGCTCACTCTCTTTAGCACATGGCCTTACATGTGAATCCTTAAAGAGATGGGTGGGGATAAGGCTTAAGAGGTTGTGAACGATGCTGAATGGGTGTAGACAAAGAAGAGCTCTCCAGTAGGTGTACCAAAACATTCAAGGGACATTTTCTCAAAAGTGGGGTTACAAGGTTATTAACTTTCAAAGCAGAATTACTTTCCTATTGTTCCTCAACTGCAGTGTATGATATAGCCTTTTCTAGCTCTGAGTCTACTTTTATCCAATGTAAAAAACACAATTTCAAATGTTGCTATATAAGACCGAATCGAGGTGGTGGGTCACATTTTGCAATAGGGAGTAGAGAAAATGCAGCAATTTTATAACAGATTTCATGCAATTCTACTCATTTTGACATGGGGCATAGAGAAAAATGTGCACTTTTACAGCAAATGTTCTGCAGTTCTACACATTTTGCCACGACTTATACCATGTTAATATGATATCTGAGTGAAAGTGTCTATCAAAATTAATGGGGGCCCCCTGGAGGTCAGGGTCCCTGGGCACGTGCCCTCCATGCCCGGTCGGTAATTTGTCCATGATTACTACAAGTTTAGCCTGTTGAATGTTAATGTTAAGTGGATGGCCGTATAAAACATACTATATCTTCATGAGAGGGCCATGAACAATACCTAGTAATGCATTATACTTTTAGAAAGCTCTATTTTCTTTTTCTTTTTTATATTTATTATCTATGATTTTGATGCACATTTTGCACTGCTATAGTAAATAGTATGAACAATAGTACATTGTAGATTTCATTTTCAAATTTCATATGCTATGGACAACCTATTCATGAAAAATGTGGGAATAGGACTTGAATTTGTTTAATTTTTTGATAATCTACATATACTCACAATCAACTTTACAAATGACATGCTATAAGATTTCAGCTGCCTTATTACTTTTTTATATAACTAGTGGACAGGGAAAATCCGACTAATTTCCTGGTGCCCTGCTCTCATTCATTGTTGTCTATCCCCCCTGTGAACTAATCTACTGATTCGTCATGATCTCAGCTTTCATCTAATATAAAGTTATGAACACAAAGTGGTTTTGTTACACATTTTCAAATTGTGTTCGATATAAATCGAGGTGTGTTTGTCATAGAACAATAGGATCACTGCAGTAGACTCTCAGCTTTGCAGCGCTATGCAGCTTGCATGCCTGTGATGTACAGTGCCTTGCAAAAAGTATTCATCCCCCTTGGTGTTTTTCCTATTTTGTTGCATTACAACCTGTACATTTTTATTTGGATTTCATGTAATGGACATACACAAAATAGTCCAAATTGGTGAAGTGAAATGAAATGTATTCACCCCCTTTGCTATGAAGCCCCTAAATAAGATCTGGTGCAACCAATTACCTTCAGAAGTCACATAATTAGTTACATAAAGTCCACCTGTGTGCAATCTAAGTGTCACATGATCTGTCACATGATCTCAGTATATATACACCTGTTCTGAGAGGCCCCAGAGTCTGCAACACCACTAAGCAAGGGCCACCACCAAGCAAGCGGCACCATGAAGACCAAGGAGCTCTCCAAATAGGTCAGGGACAAAGTTGTGGAGAAGTACAGATCAGGGTTGGGTTATAAAAAAATATCAGAAACTTTGATCCATTAAAAAATGGAAATAATATGGCACCACAACAAACCTGCCAAGAGAGGGTTGCCCACCAAAACTCACGGACCAGGCAAGGAGGGCATTAATCAGAAAGGCAACAAAGAAATCAATTTTGGTTTCATCTGACCATATGACATTCTCCCAATCCTCTTCTGGATCATCCAAATGCACTCTAGAAAACTTCAGACGGGCCTTGACATGTACTGCCTTAAGCAGGGGGACACGTCTGGCACTGCAGGATTTGAGTCCCTGGCGGCGTAGTGTGTTACTGATGGTAGGCTTTGTTACTTTGGTCCCAGCTCTCTGCAGGTCATTCACTAGGTCCCTCCGTGTGGTTCTGGGATTTTTGCTCACCGTTCTTGTGATCATTTTGACCCCACGGGGTGAGATCTTGCGTGGAGCCCCAGATCGAGGGAGATTATCAGTGATTTTGTATGTCTTCAATTTCCTAATAATTGCTCCCACAGTTCAGTCTTCCCAGCCTGGTGCAGGTCTACAATTGTGTTTCTGGTGTCCTTTGACAGCTCTTTGGTCTTGGCCATAGTGGAGTTTGGAGTGTGACTGTTTGAGGTTGTGGACAGGTGTCTTTTATACTGATAACAAGTTCAAACAGGTGCCATTAATACAGGTAACGAGTGGAGGACAGAGGAGCCTCTTAAAGAAGAAGTTACAGGTCTGTGAGAGCCAGAAATCTTGCATGTTTGTAGGTGACCAAATACTTATTTTCCACCATAATTTGCAAATAAATTCAGTAAAAATCCTACAATGTGATTTTCTGGATTTTTTTTCTCCTCAATTTGTCTGTCATAGTTGACGTGTACCTATGATGAAAATTACAGGCCTCTCTCATCTTTTTAAGTGGGAGAACTTGCACAATTGGTGGCTGACTAAATACTTTTTTTCCCCACTGTAAATGTCTTGGAATGACCTAGTCAAAGCCCAGACCTCAATCCAATTGAGAATCTGTGATATGACTTAATGATTGCTGTACACCAGCGGAACCCATCCAACTTGAAGGAGCTGGAGCAGTTTTACCTTAAAAATAATAAGCATGGATTAGCAAACACAACGTGCCATTGGAACACAGGACTGATGGTTGCTGATAATGGGCCTCTGTACGCCTATGTACAGTGGGGAGAACAAGTGTTTGATACACTGCCGATTTTGCAGGTTTTCCTACTTACAAAGCATGTAGAGGTCTGTAATTCTTATCATAGGTACACTTCAACTGTGAGAGACGGAATCTAAAACAAAAATCCAGAAAATCACATTGTATGATTGAGAGTGTTTGATTGAGTGTGTGGACAGGTGTCTTTTATACAGGTAACGATGTTCAAAAAGGTGCAGTTAATACAGGTAATGAGTGGAGAACAGGATGGCTTCTTAAAGAAAAACTAACAGGTCTGTGAGAACCGGAATTCTTACTGGTTGGTAGGTGATCAAATAATTATGTCATGCAATAAAATGCAAATGAATTACTTAAAAATCATACAATGTGATTTTCTGGATTAACAATGTCTACACTGTATTTCTGATCAATTTGATATTATTTTAATGGACAAAAAAATTGCTTTTCTTTCAAAAACAAGGACATTTCTAAGTGACCCCAAACTTTTGAACGGTAGTGTAGATGTTATTTTTGAGCAGTGGGGGGTCAAAGTAAGAGGTTTAAGATATTGCTTACTGGAGTTCTCTCATGAACTCTAACACATTTATTTCATTTAAAAGGTGACTGGTTGCTTCATCACTGACCGGTATTGGACCATAAATATGTTTGCCACAGCTTCTACTTGTGGGTGACTCAGTATCTGGAGAAGTCCCAAGAGCAACAGCAGACTGAATTTAAGTATCAGTTGGTGAGATTGCCAAACACATTTGCAGTAAATGATAAAACATAAAGCGCTGACGAGAAAATGCATGCTCTGACATGAAAAATATGGCGACCCCTCTCCCTACCATTAGCATTGCCCTTCAGGACTATTTAAACTGAGGCCGCTTGATAGCCAGCCATGAATCAACGTTAAGATTTCTACAAGGTTGATGGTGAGCTCCCAAAATTTATGCCTGGCCTGGCCCTCTGTGTGTACTGAACAGAGGGGAATGAAATGAGTAGTTCCCACCACTCAATTTGCCTGTTGTCTGGAGTTGAATACAGTTGAATACCACGCTTCAATTTGGTCCCTACGACTGATTAATTTGAATGGTGCCGAGAAATATAATGCAGGTGCTCCATTTAAAATTAAACAGCCAAACCTGGTTTAATGCATGAAGGCATGAGCAGGAACATTTAATCAGTAAGATCCACATTATTAAAAACACTCGGATAGTTTGAAGATACCAATATTGTTACAGGAGAGACAACTTCTTTATTAAAACAAAACTATAATTAGTCCATAAAAAGAGACATTATTAGGAGAATCACCCTTTTAAGTGGTCAGATGTGTCACTTTGTGCTCCTTAATTCTCCGACAAGGTAATTAGGAAGTAATTTGCAATGGACAATGATCAAGTTAAGGCCTTCAGAAACCCTCAAACCATAAGAGTCCCTACTCAGGATTTGGCTAGGGTTTTTAAATGAGAAGTGTTTAAAAGACACTAGATATTAAGATTCTTACTCATTGGAGCTCATCCACCTTCCTCTCAAAGTCATTACATCACACAATCACAACTCCTCAGAGTTTCCTTTTTGAATTCCTTCAATGCCATTGTCCAGAAGGAATCAGATTGATCCATTTTAATTACAGAAGGTATCGTCTTTTTTTCCGCATAAAATGTTTAGTTTGCTTTAAGGCGTAAAGATGACTTGCTTGGCAAATCTTCCACTAGAAAATGTGTCTTTATCGTGAAAGCGCAGCACAGCGCTGGTTGTGGCAATTTGCTTTAATATGCAAATGCTTCTTCGATAAAGGCAATGCCTTTGTATACCATTAATTTGATATTACCAGGCACTTCCATAATATATTACTGAGAGACAAAGTGCAAGAGGGATCCCTGTATTATTGGGGAGTTGGGTTAGAGAAAGTAAATCTTTGCTGTGGCTGATTGGTTGCGCTTCTCAGATTGGCTGTCAGATCTTTAAGATCAACCCCCAATCATCTTCAGACCATGGAGTTATTAAAGGCTGAACGTGTTTATCTTCTGATGACACTCTAATTAATTTCACTGCTGGCTATGGCATCGTTGCTGCAAAAATATAGTTTAATCTTTTATCAACTCTTGTCATGTGTGGAATACAGATGAGAACGTTTGTCTTGTGCAAAGATCAATGATCCACCCTACATTGAGCATCGGGCCAGGCGATGCTGCCGCTGAAATTTGCAACAGCTCTCTCTCACCCTCTCTCACTGTATAATAAGGCTCCAAAGTATAACGTCTCTAGAAAAGTCTATATACTGATATGCTTTTTATTATTATTGTCAGATTGTGGTCAAAACCCTTTCTGAAAATGCAGCGATGTACAGTACATCACTCCTATAGCCAAGCCATTGAGAGTAGGGTGGCGGGTGGCAGCACTGAAATGGATAGAGATTAGAGTTTGACGCAGGGGAGAGGTGGAATCTGAAGCTGTTGACCCTCTCTGATGTATTTATTCTTTGGGAATTGGTGTTTCTCCCCCAAGGGAATGGGATGGTGTCACGGTTTCGACCGAGACTGCTCCTCCTCCTGGTTCGGGCAGGCTTCGGCGGTCGTCGTCCCCGGAGTACTAGCTGCCACCGATCTATGTTTCATGTTCGTTTGGTTTTGTCTGGATGTTGTACACCTGTGTCTTGTTAGTCCTCGTTAGTGTCCTATTTAGTTCTCGTTGTGTGTGCTTGTCGTTGTGTGTGATTGCGCTTCTGTTTCGTGTTTGGAGCTACATTTTTCCCTCCAGTGTTTTGGAGAGGGTTGTTTGCACATGTTTGTGCGTCATTCGTTTTGTCGCCTGTGTGTGTCGTGCATTTTGCCTTCGGGCTTATTGTGCTTCTGTTGTATATATATAATATATATTGCACTAAAGCCTTTGGACTGAGCCTCTGCGTCATGCGCATGATTCCTACACCACACCCACCTTCAGCACGCCTTGACAGAATCACACACCTTATAATGGAATCAGCAGGATCGGCAGTGACGCCTGTGTCGCTCGAGGAGCATCTCCGTGGGCAAGAGGACCAGATCCGACAACTGGAGACCGCTCTACAGGAGGTAATCAACATCATGCACCGATGGGAGGCCAGCAGGGTACCCACACCTCCACCTACCCTGTCCATCCCATCGGTCGGTCCACCAGTCCCAGGTTCGGAACCCAGGGGGATTCGGCTCTCGCTCCCGAGGGCGTATGACAGAACAGCTGCTGGGTGTCAGGGGTTCCTCCTGCAGGTGGAGCTCTACCTGGCCACTGTACACCCGGTGCCCTCGGGATACGAGAGCGTTTCCGCCCTCATCTCCTGTCTCACGGGCAAGGCGTTGGAGTGGGCTAACGCCGAGTGGAGGAAGATGGACGCCAACACCATCACCTACGCCGAGTTCTCCCGCCGCTTCAAGGCCGTGTTCGACCATCCACCTGAGGGCAAAGCGGCGGGGGAGCGTCTAGTCCATTTGAGACAGGGGAGGAGGAGCGCTCAGGTGTTCGCTCTAGAGTACCGGACTCTAGCGGCGGATGCAGGGTGGAATGAACGGGCTCTCATCGACCATTTTCGATGTAGCCTACGAGAGGACGTTCAACGTGAGTTGGCCTGCAGGGATACCCATCTTACCTTCGACCAGTTGGTCGATATGTCCATCCGTCTGGACACCCTGCTGGCCACCCGTGGACGTCCCGAGGGGAGTCCGTCCATTCCGCCCTCCGGCACCTCCGAGCCGAGCCCTATGGAGCTCGGGGGTGCCGGCGCTAGAGAACGGAGTAGGAAGAGCCCGAGGGGGCCTGTATCCTGCACCAAGTGCGGTCGTGGAGGGCACACTACGGCCAGGTGCTGGGGAGGGTTCTCCGGGAGTAACGACAACAGGCCACGCACAGGGGGGGGGCTCCCAGGTGAGTAGACGTCCCACTTACCCAGAGCTTTCTGTTGCACACTTTTGTATACCTGTTTGTTTTCCACAGGTTGCACCTCATTCCCAGCATAAGGCGCTAGTAGATTCAGGCGCAGCTGGGAATTTTGTTGATCGTAAGTTTTGTTTTGAGTTAGGGATCCCTCTCCTACCTGTTGACAAACCTTTTCCCGTTCATGCCTTAGACAGCCGCCCGTTGGGGTCGGGGTTGATCAGGGAGATCACAGCGCCACTTCGGTTGTGTGCGCAGGGGGGTCATGAGGAGACTATACAGTTGTATCTGATCGACTCTCCTGCGTACCCAGTGGTGCTGGGGATTCCCTGGTTAAGCACCCATAACCCTGCTATTTCGTGGCAACAGAGGGCTCTCGATGGGTGGTCTGCTCAGTGCGAGGGGCGATGTCTGGGTGTTTCCGTGGGGGCGACTTCGGTGGAAAGTCCAAACCAAGTGCCCGCACTGCACATTCCGCCTGAATATGGGGATTTAGCACTCGTGTTTAGCAAAACTAGGGCGACGTAGTTGCCTCCTCATAGACAGGGGGATTGTGCGATTGATCTCCAGGCAGGAGCAGCGCTCCCACGGAGCCATGTGTATCCTTTGTCTCAAGAGGAGAGAAAAGCTATGGAGACTTATATAGCCGAATCTTTGAGACAGGGATACATTCGGCCCTCCACTTCTCCCGCCTCCTCGAGCTTCTTTTTTGTGAAAAAGAAAGATGGAGGGTTGCGCCCGTGCATTGATTACCGTGGTCTCAATCAGATGACTGTGAAATACAGTTATCCACTCCCTCTGATTGCGACCATGACGGAGTCATTGCATGGAGCGCGGTTTTTCACAAAACTGGATCTCAGGAGCGCGTATAACTTGGTGCGCATTAGGGAGGGTGACGAATGGAAGACAGCGTTTAGTACCACGTCAGGTCATTTCGAATATCTCGTCATGCCATATGGGTTGATGAATGCTCCATCAGTCTTCCAATCCTTCGTAGATAACATTTTCCGGGATATGCAGGGACAAGGGGTGGTCGTGTACATTGATGACATTCTGGTGTACTCGTCTACCCGAGCCGAGCATATAACCCTGGTGCGTCGTGTATTGAGGAGGCTGTTGGAGCACGACCTATATGTCAAGGCAGAGAAATGTCTGTTTTTCCAGGAGTCGGTCTCCTTTTTGGGTTATCGGTTGTCCGCGTCAGGGGTGAGAATGGAGGTGGATCGTGTGTCCGCTGTGCGTAATTGGCAAACCCCAACTACTGTAAAAGAGGTGCAGCAGTTTTTGGGCTTTGCGAATTACTACCGGAGGTTTATCCGGGGTTTTGGACAGGTGGCAGCTCCCATCACGTCCCTTCTGAAGGGGGGTCCGGTGCGCCTGCAGTGGTCAGCCGATGCGGACAGGGCCTTTAGGAGACTGAAGGACCTGTTTACGTCGGCTCCGGTGCTAGCGCATCCAGATCCCGCATTACCCTTTCAGGTCGAGGTAGACGCGTCTGAGGCTGGTATAGGGGCCGTTCTCTCTCAACGGTCCGGCACGCCACCTAAACTCCGCCCCTGTGCTTTTTACACTAAGAAGCTCAGCCCGGCGGAGCGTAACTATGACGTTGGGGACAGGGAGCTGTTAGCTGTAGTTCAAGCCCTTAAGGTGTGGAGGCATTGGCTTGAGGGGGCTCAACACCCTTTCCTCATTTTGACTGACCATCGGAACCTGGAGTACATCCGGGCAGCGAGGAGACTGAACCCTCGCCAGGCTCGATGGAGTATGTTTCTCACCAGGTTCGTATTTAAAATCACGTACAGTGGGGAGAACAAGTATTTGATACACTGCCGATTTTGCAGGTTTTCCTACTTACAAAGCATGTAGTGGTCTGTAATTTCTATCATAGGTACACTTCAACTGTGAGAAACGGAATTTAAAACAAAAATCCAGAAAATCACATTGTATTATTTTTAAGTAATTAATTTGCATTTTATTGCATGACAAAAGTATTTGATCACCTACCAACCAGTAAGAATTCCGGCTCTCACAGACCTGTTAGTTTTTCTTTAAGAAGCCCTCCTGTTCTCCACTCATTACCTGTATCAACTGCACATGTTTGAACTCGTTACCTGTATAAAAGACACCTGTCTTCACACTCAATCAAACAGACTCCAACCTCTCCACAATGGCCAAGACCAGAGAGCTGTGTAAGGACATCAGGGATAAAATTGTAGACCTGCACAAGGCTGGGATGGGCTACAGGACAATAGGCAAGCAGCTTGGTGAGAAGGCAACAACTGTTGGTGCAATTATTAGAAAATGGAAGAAGTTCAAGATGACGGTCAATCATCCTCGGTCTGGGGCTCCATGAAAGATCTCACCTCGTGGGGCATCAATGATCATGAGGAAGGTGAGGGATCAGCCCAGAACTACACGGCAGGACCTGGTCAATGACCTGAAGAGAGCTGTGACCACAGTCTCAAAGAAAACCATTAGTAACACACTACGCCGTCATGGATTAAAATCCTGCAGCGCACGCAAGGTCCCCCTGCTCAAGCCAGCGCATGTCCAGGCCCGTCTGAAGTTTGCCAATGACCATCTGGATGATCCAGAGGAGGAATGGGAGAAGGTCATGTGGTCTGATGAGACAAAAATATAGCTTTTTGGTCTAAACTCCACTCGCCGTGTTTGGAGGAAGAAGAAGGATGAGTACAACCCCAAGAACACCATCCCAACCGTGAAACATGGAGGTGGAAACATCATTCTTAGGGGATGCTTTTCTGCATAGGGGACAGGACGACTGCACCGTATTGAGGGGAGGATGGATGGGGCCATGTATCGCGAGATCTTGGCCAACAACCTCCTTCCCTCAGTAAGAGCATTGAAGATGGGTTGTGGCTGGGTCTTCCAGCATGACAACGACCCGAAACACACAGCCAGGGCAACTAAGGAGTGGCTCCGTAAGAAGCATCTCAAGGTCCTGGAGTGGCCTAGCCAATCTCCAGACCTGAACCCAATAGAAAATCTTTGGAAGGAGCTGAAAGTCCGTATTGCTCAGCGACAGCCCCGAAACCTGAAGGATCTGGAGAAGGTCTGTATGGAGGAGTGGGCCAAAATCCCTGCTGCAGTGTGTGCAAACCTGGTCAAGACCTACAGGAAACGTATGATCTCTGTAATTGCAAACAAAGGTTTCTGTACCAAATATTAAGTTCTGCTTTTCTGATGTATCAAATACTTATGTCATGCAATAAAATGCAAATTAATTACTTAAAAATCATACAATGTGATTTCCTGGATTTTTGTTTTAGATTCCGTCTTTCACAGTTGAAGTGTACCTATGATAAAAATGACAGACCTCTACATGCTTTGTAAGTAGGAAAACCTGCAAAATCGGCAGTGTATCAAATACTTGTTCTCCCCACTGTACATCCCTGGGTCCCAGAATGGTAAGGCAGATGCGCTGTCCCGGCGGTATGACACGGAGGAGAGGTCCGTTGAGCCTACTCCCATACTACCGGAGTCTTGCCTTGTGGCACCGGTGGTGTGGGAGGTCGATGCCGAAATCGAGCGAGCGTTGCGTACCGACCCCAGCCCTCCATAGTGTCCTGAGGGTCGGAAGTACGTTCCGCGCGAGATTCGGGATCGACTCATTTACTGGGCTCACACGTCACCCTCCTCTGGACATCCGGGTATCGGCCGGACGGTGCATTGCCTTAGCACTAAATACTGGTGGCCCACTTTGGCTAGGGATGTGAGGGTTTATGTCTCCTCCTGCTCGGTGTGTGCCCAGTGTAAGGCGCCCCGACATCTGCCCAGGGGTAAGTTACAACCCCTGCCCGTTCCACAACGACCATGGTCCCACCTCTCGGTGGATTTTGTGACAGACCTTCCCCTCTCTCAGGGGAATACCACCATCCTGGTCGTTGTGGACCGGTTCTCTAAGGCCTGTCGTCTTCTCCCTATGTCGGGTCTTCCTACTGCCCTACAGACCGCTGAGGCCCTATTTACCCATGTCTTCCGGCATTACGGGGTACCCGAGGATATAGTGTCTGATCGAGGTCCCCAGTTTACCTCTCGTGTTTGGAGAGCGTTCATGGAGCGTTTGGGGGTCTCGGTTAGCCTTACCTCAGGGTACCACCCGGAGAGTAACGGGCAGGTAGAACGTGTCAACCAGGATGTGGGTAGGTTTCTGAGGTCGTATTGCCAGGACCGGCCGGAGGAGTGGGCACGGTACATTCCCTGGGCCGAGATGGCCCAGAACTCTCTCCGCCACTCCTCTACTAACCTAACCCCCTTCCAATGTGTGTTGGGTTACCAGCCGGTTCTGGCACCTTGGCAGCAGAGCCAGATCGAGGCCCCTGCGGTGGATGATTGGATGAGGCGCTCGGAAGAGACGTGGAACGCTGCCCACGTCCACCTGCAGCGGGCCGTCCTTCGTCACAAGGCGAGCGCCGATCTCCACCGCAGTGAGGGGCTGGTGTACGCACCCGGAGATCGAGTCTGGCTCTCTACCAGAAACCTACCCCTCCGCCTGCCCTGCCGGAACCTGGGTCGGCGGTTTGTGGGGCCCTTTAAAGTCCTGAGAAGATTGAACGAGGTGTGTTATAGATTACATCTACCTGTTGAGTATAAGAATATTAACCCCTCGTTCCATGTGTCTCTTCTCAGGCCGGTGGTAGCTGGTCCACTCCAGGACAATGAGATAAGGGAGACTCCTCCGCCCCCACTGGACATCGAGGGGGCTCCGGCGTACACCGTTCGGTCCATCTTGGACTCTAGACGCCGGATGGGGGGTCTCCAGTATCTCGTGGAGTGGGAGGGGTACGGCCCGGAGGAGCGGTGCTGGGTGCCGCGGAGGGACATTCTAGACCCATCTCTCCTGTCGGAGTTCCACCGGGACCATCCCGCGCGCCCTGCTCCGCGTCCTCCTGGTCGTCCCCGAGGCCAAGGGGGGGGGGGTACTGTCACGGTTTCGGCCGAGACTGCTCCTTCTCCTGGTTCGGGCAGGCTTCGGCGGTCGTCGTCCCCGGAGTACTAGCTGCCACCGATCTATGTTTCATGTTCGTTTGGTTTTGTCTGGATGTTGTACACCTGTGTCTTGTTAGTCCTCGTTAGTGTCCTATTTAGTTCTCGTTGTGTGTGCTTGTCGTTGTGTGTGATTGCGCTTCTGTTTCGTGTTTGGAGCTACATTTTCCCTCCAGTGTTTTGGAGAGGGTTGTTTGCACATGTTTGTGCGTCATTCGTTTTGTCGCCTGTGTGCGTCGTGCATTTTGCCTTCGGGCTTATTGTGCTTCTGTTGTATATATATAATATATATTGCACTAAAGCCTTTGGACTGAGCCTCTGCGTCCTGTGCATGATTCCTACACCACACCCACCTTCAGCACGCCTTGACAGATGGCTTGACACCTATCAATGATCTCATCCATTTCTCTCCACGTGTAGCCTAATGATGTTGTGGTTCAGCTCCTTTGAACCCTGCAGTGAATCTATGCAGCCTCCTCTCTGACCCCTGATCCTCCTGGGCAGATTCTGTCTGCTTCCCAAATGGCACCCTATTCCCTGTATTATAGCCGCATCTATAGTATATTAGGTTTTGATTGGCCAATGCATGTTGAATTGGAACTAAATTTGGCACATCAGCTGAGAACTCCATTCCCTAAATGGTCACCAGATGGCGCCACGATCCGTTTGCTAGTTTCTTGCCGAAAAAGGGGTTGGAAAATTTGCAATATCGCATATTCACTTTTTGAAATGACCTACAAGTTGTCAACAGTGACACTCGAATCACAGAGAACGATTCATTATGAACACTTCCTTCCGTTTGAATATTCGAGAAAGGTGTTGTTGATGTAATTTAAATGAATCTTCTAGTTTTGATTTCCCCATTCAAAATGAAGGAAAGCTAGCTCATGAATGGAGAACACACACATGCTAATAGTGATGTTATATATCGGGATATTATTTTTGACGTTGTATCGTATCGTTTTGACAGTATTGCAATATAATTTTTGCACTTGTTGACTGTACCTGCACCAAAACTCCACTATTTCATCATAGCTTGTTCTCCATCTTCTTTTTAAATAGGGAGCCAAATAGTTTCCAGCACTTTTATTTTCAACACTGGCTTTTTCATGTCTCTATCTTGTCCCTCTGCAGGAGACGTATGGTGAGAAATATGTTTGGAACATCGAATCGCAATAAAATCACAATATCGAATCGCAATGCATTTAGAATTGTGAGAATCGTGTCAGCACCTAAGTATCATGATAATATCGTACCGTGAGGTCCCTGACAATTCCCACCCCTACATGCTAACGACTAATAATACATCTTTGTTAAGCAGAAACAGAAAAAGATGGACAGAATTAGTATTACAGATCACACAGTCTCATTCAACGTGAGAATGCAGCATGTCTTCATTGGATATCTATTTGATCTAGGTTCGAGGCTGTGATGCAAACTGAAACCTTTTTGTACATCACTGTGGCCAAGCTTCCTGCCATCTAGGACCTCTATACAGGCGGTGTCAGAGGAAGGCCCTAAAAATTGCCAAAGACTCCAGCCACCCTAGTCATAGACTTTTCTCTCTGCTACCGCACGGCAAGCGGTACCGGAGCGCCAAGTCTAGGTCAAAAAGGCTTCTTAACAGCTTCTACCCCCATGCCATAAGACTGATGAACAGCTAATCAAATGGCTACCCAGACTATTTGCATTGACCCCCCCCCCCCTTTTTTTAAGCTGCTGCTACTCGCTGTTTATTATCTATTATCTATGCATTGTCACTTTACCCCTACCTTAATGTACATATTACCTCAATTACCTTGACTAACCTGTACCCCCACACATTGACTCGGGACCAGTACCCCCTGTATATAGCCTCATTATTGTTATTTTATTGGTGCTCTTTTATTTTTTACTTTAGTGTATTTAGTAAATATTTTTCTTAAAACTGCATTGTTGGTTAAAGGCTTGTAAGTAAGCATTTCACGGTAAGGTCTACACCTGTTGTATTCGGCGCATGTGACAAATACATTTTATTTTATTTTATTGTATATTGATTTTTTGTGGTGTGGTTTTAATTTAACCTCTACGGGATCAGTGTCCCGTATATGGGACGGTTGAGCTAACGTTCGCTAATGTGATTAGCATGACTGTTGTAAGTGACAGCACATTTCCAGGACATAGACATGTCTTATATGGCCAGAAAGCTTAAATTCTTGTTCATCTAACTGCACTGTCAAATATACAGTAGCTATTACAATGAAAAAACACCATGCTATTGTTTGAGGAGAGTGCACAACAACCAAAAACGGCAACTGGTTTGATACATTCATCTCTGAAGGTAAATAATATACTTACATTCAGTAATCTTGCTCTGATTTGTCATCCTAAGGGTCCCAGAGATAAAATGTAGCATATTTTTGTTTGATAAAATCCATTTTTATATTCAAATGTAGAAACTGGGTTCTACAGTTTGAACCCCTGCTGTCTCTGGCTCCACACCCACCCCACCCGGCCAACTAGATGTGTGAAAGTTAGTGTATAAGCTAATGATCCATCATGTATGACATTCCTGGGAGTGTGTAAACTTACATTTTGTATGTTCTCTATAATTAAGCACTCAGAATAATGATGACAGCTCGCTCATAACTTCGGAGAAAAACCTCCTTAGTGATGAATGCTCGCCATGCATTGTAGTCCTCCTCATTGGGTCAGGAGACCATATAAACAACAGAAATAGGCTGGTGTATTCAAATCAAAATACACTAAAGTTGGCTAGCTAGCTTGGTAGCATTACTAGCTAGCTATCTTGGGAAAGCTGATTTTCCATGAATTCACGGGCAGGAAACAAATGGATGTAATCCAGGCTTAATCTATACACGTCGGCTATTCAAACACTTGAATAAATAAATGAATAAATATGAATAAATATTAACAAAATGTACAGGAGCTTTCTACCTAGGCGACCTCATGGTTGTCAATACAGTAGTCTAGCTTAATATGCTATATCAAAAACAAAAGTGTGTTGCTTCAATAGACTGGCTGTAAATATTTAACTCGCAACAGATCAATAATATGAGCCATGTAGATTCATGTTGTGTCCATACTGTCCATATGAAAAGAAGGCAACAAGGTTAGGTTAGGCTATAAAATTTGTTTTATAGCCTAACCTAAAACTCAATAGATGAAATGGCTCCATGTTATTAAATCCACATGCAACAGGTCCTTGTCCGAGTGTAAACAGTCGGATACAGCCGTCTAATAGAGCTGCATTGCTAGGCCTACTGACATAAATTGTCAAAGACTCCAGCCACCCTAGTCATAGACTGTTCTCTCTGCTACCGCACGGCAAGCGGTACCGGAGTGCCAAGTCTAGGTCCAAAAGACTTCTCAACAGCTTCTACCCCCAAGCCATAAGACTCCTGAACAGCTAATCATGGCTACCCGGACTATTTGCACTGCCCCCCCACCCCATCCTTTTTACGCTGCTGCTACTCTGTTAAGTATTTATGCATAGTCACTTTAACTCTACCCACATGTATATATTACCTCAACTACCTCAACTAGCCGGTGCCCCCGCACATTGACTCTGCAACGGTACCCCCCTGTATATATAGCCTCCCTACTGTCACTTTATTTTACTTCTGCTCTTTTTTTTCTCAACACTTTTTTTGTTGTTGTTTTATTCTTACTTTTTTTGTTTAAAATAAATGCACTGTTGGTTAAGGGCTGTAAGTAAGCATTTCACTGTAATGTCTGCACCTGTTGTATTCGGCGCATGTGACCAATACAATTTGATTTGATTTGATTTGATAAAGGCAGATGAAAAATCCATAGCCTTGTCCAGCCCTTCAATGTATGCGCTGTCGGTAGAAGGATTCCACTTCTTCTGGGGTGTCAACAAAGTGGTCCCCGCTGTTAAAGATGACACGGAGGCGGGTAAGGTGAATCAGCCTGAAGCGGATTCACTTCTTGTACAGAGTAGACTTTATCTCATTGAATGCGGCCTGTTTCTTCGCCAAGCTAGGACTGAAATCTTGGTAGAACTTGATCTTGTAGCCTTAGAAAGTAATGCTCCCTTGCCCACTGAAGGATGAGCTACTTCTCGTTGTAGTGGTGGAACCACTATGATGTGATGCAGATGGCCACCCGGGAAAGGCTTCGGTCCCATGCTGCTGTGGGCTCTGTCGGGGTTTGGGAAAAGTCTCATCGCCCACCACCTCCTTGAACAGCTCCGACATGAATTGGGTTGGAGTTGCTGTCTCAGACTCCTCGGGCAGTTCACCACGTGTATATTTTGCATTTTGACCGTGAAATCAAATCCTCCACCTATTGCTGCCTGTAGCGACTTGTTAGCGTCAATCACCTCATTAAGTCTGGTCTCCAGGGTGGTGATCTGGTCGCTGTGGCCCGACAGCCCGGCCTTGACTTCAGCCAGTGTGGTGGTATGGGATGCCACAGACCGACAGATGGTTTCAATAGTCGCCTGAATTGGGGCCAGAGAAGCCACCAGGGAGTTATTCACCGACTCTGAGAGTTCTGATGCCAGACTTTTCCGTGACTTGGCTAGCACTCTGGCGAAAATCTCCAGTGTTATCGGAGTAGCCGTAGAAGGTGGGATGGTCGCAGCCTTTGGTGAAGTTGCTTTGGTACAGTGCAAAGTTTGTTTAGTTGATTTTTCCAAAGCGTGTGACTGGTTTGTTCATACTAACTTGGGTACACTCGATTCCTGAATACTTAAATTAACTTTTGAGATAGTAAGAAAAAACAATATCGGCAAAATGAAAGATAATTTACAAAAGGTTGTCGGAGGAGAAACCCTGTGCGACTTCTTACTACATCGTTCAACCGGAAAAATTGAAGGTGATAACTATCTAACATGCATGCCAAAGTGTACAACTCTTTTCAGAAAGAATAGGAGTGGCATAATCATCATATAATCATGACTCTCTTCATTTTCTAAAGAAATGTGTGTATATTGTAGTGAATTCAGGGGTTAGCCCGACCGGGACTTGAATCCTGCTCCAGTTCAAGTCTCTATACAAAATCTCTCACATGTACACGCCTCTCTGATGGCCTCACAGCCGCCAACCCACTTCTCACACCAATGTAGCGAATTCAGGGGGTAGGCCTTACTGGGACTCGAACCTGGGTCCAGCAACTGTCAAGGCAACACCTTAACCATTATGCCGACACGTCTGAAAAGGCTGCTAGGTGTTGGGTTAAGATCGCTACAATAGGCCTCCCGAGTGGCGCAATTGTCTAAGGCACTGCATCGCAGTGTTGCGGCATCACTACAGCCTGGGGTTCGATTTCCGGCTGTGACCGGGAGTCCCATAGGACAGCACACAATTGGCCCAGCATCGTCCGGGTTAGGGGAGGGTTTGGCCGGGGGGGCTTTACTTGGCTCATAGTGCTCAAGCGACTCTTTGTGGCGGGCCGGGCGCCTGCAGGCTGACTTCGGTTGTCAGTTAAACAGTGTTTCCTCCAACACATTGGTGTAGCTGGCTTCCGGTTTAAGCGAGTGGGTGTTAAGAAGCACGGTTTGGCGGGTCATATTTCGGAGGATGCATGATTCAACCTTCACCTCTCCCGAGCCCGTTGGATAGTTTCAGAGATTAGACAAAATCGTAATCACGAAATTGGGGAGAAAAAGGGGATAAAAAAAAATTAATAATAATAATAATAATAAAGATTGCCACAATATGTAGCCGGTGTCACTGTGCTGCTAATAGCTTAGCTTCCTCTACTGTCCCTTTACTGGGCTCAAACCAGTAGCCCTCTGATCGCAAACACACGTGACCACCCGCCTGAAAAACAGACCAGATTATATAGAAAAATGTAGGCTTTAATACAAGGAATAGTATTGCTCTCTTGGACAGCTCCATCGTCATCTGATGACAATAGTCAGAATTATAGACAGATAGATCTAGCAACTCATTTCACCAAGAATATAAATGCAACATGCAACAATTTCAAAGATTTCACTGAGTTACAGTTCATATAAGGAAATCAGTCAATTGAAATAAATTCATTAGGCCCTAATCTATGGATTTCACATGACTGGGAATAGAGATAAGCATATGTTAGTCACAGATACCTTTAAAAAGAAAGTAGGGGCGTGGATCAGAAAACCGTCAGTATCTGGTGTGACCATCATTTGCCTCATGCAGTGCGACACAACTCCTTTGCATAGAGTTGATCAGGCTGTTGATTGTGATCTGTGGAATGTTGTCCCACTCCTCTTCAATGACTGTTCAAAGTTACTGGATATTGGCGGGAACTGGAACACACTGTCGTACACGTCGATCCAGCGCATCCCAAACATGCTCAATTGGTTCCCTGTTAGGTGAGTATGCAGGCCATGGAAGAACTGTGACATTTTCAGCTTCCAGGAATTGTGTACAGATCCTTGCGACATGGGGCCGTGCATTATCATGCTGAAACATGAGGTGATGGCAGCGGATGAATGGCACGACAATGTGCCTCAGGATCTCGTCATGCTCTCTCTTATTCAAATTGCCATCGATAAAATGCAATTGTGTTCATTGTTCGTTGCATATGCCTCAGGGGTGCGTGCTCAGTCCCCTCCTGTACTCCCTGTTCACTCATAAATGCATGGCCAGGCACGACTCCAACACCATCATTAAGTGTGCCGATGACACAACAGTGGTAGGCATGATCACCGACAACGACGAGACAGCCTATAGGGAGGAGGTCAGAGATCTGGCCGTGTGGTGCCAGGACAACAACCTCTCTCTCAACGTGATCAAGACAAAGGAGATGATTGTGGACTACAGGAAAAAGAAGAGGACTGCGCATGCCCCCATTCTCATCGACGGGGCTGTAGTGGAGCAGGTAGAGAGCTTCAAGTTCCTTGGTGTCCACATCCCCAACAAACTAACATGGTCCAAGCACACCAAGACAGTCGTGAAGAGGGCACGACAAAACCTATTCCACCTAAGGAGACTGAAAAGATTTGGCATGGGTCCATCCACCATCGAGAGCATCCTGACTGGTTGCATTACTGCCTGGTATGGCAACTGTCCGGCCTCCGACCACAAGGCACTACAGAGGGTAGTGCGTATGGCCCAGTACATTACTGGGGCCAAGCTTCCTGCCATCCAGGACCTCTATACCAGGCGGTGTCAGGGGAAGGCCCTAAAAATTGTCAAAGACTCCTGCGACCATAGTCATAGACTGTTCTCTCTGCTACCGCACGGCAAGCGGTACCGGAGCACCAAGTCTAGGTCCAAGAGGCTTCTAAACAGCTTCTACCCCCAAGCCATAAGACTCCTGAACATCTAATCAAATGGCTACCCAGACTATTTGCATTGCCCCCCCACCACCCTCTTTTACGCTGCTGCTCTCTGTTTATTATCTATGCATAGTCACTTTAATAACTCTTCCTACATGTACATACAGTGGGGAAAAAAAGTATTTAGTCAGCCACCAATTGTGAATGTTCTCCCACTTAAAAAGATGAGAGAGGCCTGATATTTTCATCATAGGTACACGTCAACTATGACAGACAAAATGAGAAAAAGAAAATCCAGAAAATCACATTGTAGGATTTGTTATGAATTTATTTGCAAATGATGGTGGAAAATAAGTATTTGGTCAATAACATATGTTTCTCAATACTTTGTTATATACCCTTTGTTGGCAATGACACAGGTCAAACGTTTTCTGTAAGTCTTCACAAGGTTTTCACACACTGTTGCTGGTATTTTGGCCCATTCCTCCATGCAGATCTCCTCTAGAGCAGTGATGTTTTGGGGCTGTCGTTGGGCAACACAGACTTTCAACTCCCTCCAAAGATTTTCTATGGGGTTGAGATCTGGAGACTGGCTAGGCCACTCCAGGACCTTGAAATGCTTCTTACGAAGCCACTCCTTCATTGCCCGGGCGGTGTGTTTGGGATCATTGTCATGCTGAAAGACCCAGCCACGTTTCATCTTCAATGCCCTTGCTCGTGGAAGGAGGTTTTCACTCAAAATCTCACGATACATGGTCCCATTCATTCTTTCCTTTACACGGATCAGTCGTCCTGGTCCCTTTGCAGAAAAACAGCCCCAAAGCATGATGTTTCCACCCCCATGCTTCACAGTAGGTATGGTGTTCTTTGGATACAACTCAGCATTCTTTGTCCTCCAAACACGATGAGTTGAGTTTTTACCAAAAAGTTATATTTTGGTTTCATCTGACCATATGACAATCTCCCAATCCTCTTCCGGATCATCCAAATGCACTCTAGCAAACTTCAGACGGGCCTGGACATGTACTGGCTTAAGCAGGGGGACACGTCTGGCACTGCAGGATTTGAGTCCCTGGCGGCGTAGTGTGTTACTGATGGTAGGCTTTGTTACTTTGGTCCCAGCTCTCTGCAGGTCATTCAATAGGTCCCCCCGTGTGGTTCTGGGATTTTTGTTCACCGTTCTTGTGATCATTTTGACCCCACGGGATGAGATCTTGCGTGGAGCCCCAGATCGAGGGAGATTATCAGTGGTCTTGTATGTCTTCCATTTCCTAATAATTGCTCCCACAGTTGATTTCTTCAAACCAAGCTGCTTACCTATTGCAGATTCAGTCTTCCCAGCCTGGTGCAGGTCTACAATTTTGTTTCTGGTGTTCTTTGACAGCTCTTTGGTCTTGGCCATAGTGGAGTTTGGAGTGTGACTGTTTGAGGTTGTGGACAGGTGTCTTTTATACTGATAACAAGTTCAAACAGGTGCCATTAATACAGGTAACGAGTGGAGGACAGAGGAGCCTCTTAAAGAAGAAGTTACAGGTCTGTGAGAGCCAGAAATCTTGCTTGTTTGTAGGTGACCAAATACTTATTTTCCACCATAATTTGCAAATAAATTCATAAAAAATCCTACAATGTGATTTTCTGGATTTTTCTTCTCTCAATTTGTCTGTCATAGTTGACGTGTACCTATGATGAAAATTACAGGCCTCTCTCATCTTTTTAAGTAGGAGAACTTGCACAATTGGTGGCTGACTAAATACTTTTTTCCCCACTGTATTACCTCAATTACCTCAACTAACCGGTGCCCCCGCACATTGACGCCGTACTGGTATCCCCTGTATATAGCCTCGTTATCGTTATTTTTACTTTAATTATTTGTTACTTTTATTTCGTATTATTTAACATTGTATTTTTTAGTGTGATTGTTTTTGGTATTCTTTCTTAAAACTGCATTGTTGGTTAAGGGCTTGTACGTAAGCATTTCACTGTATTCGGCGCATGTGACAAATACAATTTGGTCTGCAGTTGTGAGGTTAGTTGGACGTACTGCCAAATTCTCTAAAACAACTTTGGAGGCGGCTTATGATAGAGAAATGAGCATCCAATCCTGTGGCAACAGTTCTGGTGGACATTCCTGCAGTCAGCATGCGAATTGCACACTCCCTCAACTTGAGACATCTGTGGCATTTGTTGTGTGACAAAACCGCACATTTTAGACTGGCCTTTTATTGTCCCCAGTACAAGGTGCACCTGTGTAAATATCTTGCTGTTTTAATCAGCTTCTTGATATGCCACACTTGTCAGGTGGATGTATTATCTTAGCAAAGGAAAAATGCTCACTAACAGGGATGTAAACAAATTTGTGCACACAATTTGAGAGAAATACACTTTGTGCATATGGAAAATGTCTGGGATCTTTTATTTCAGCTCATGAAACATGGGACCAACACTTTACATGTTGCGTTTTATATTTTCTGTTCAGTATAATTATTACTCTGTGTGCATAACGCTTTGGAACATTCATATAGAAATATGCTATGTAGAACAAGCACCCCTCCCTGACAGGTAGAATATGGAATCATGTTGGCTCTATTGTTGACATATCTATCTGCAATGTAGGATAATGTTTGGCTACTGAACGTGCCCCTGCTATCCAAAAGAAGTAGGCTTTATTACAAGGAATGTTATTGTTCTCCAGCGTCATTGTGACACATCATCTGAAAACAAGATACAGTGCATTCGGAAAGTATTCAGACCCCTTTCCTTTTCCACATTTTGTTACGTTACAGCCTTATTTTAAAATGGATACAATTACAAAATGTATAAAAAGTGAATGGGTTGAATATTTTCCGAATGCACTGTAAATAGACAGAAAGATAGATAGCTAGATGGATACATAGATTGACATTATATAATAGTTATATTCTAGAATCATGCTATTTTAAGGGCTCTTAAGTAAGCATTTCAGAGTAAGGTCTACTACACCAGTAGTTTTCGGTGCATGGACAAATAAAATTTGATTTGATTTGAACATGAATTGCTACAGATAATAGCCGCATTGTCTGTCCTTTCGACCCCTGTTTCACAGAGCAAGATAAGGAGGGCTTAAATGGTTACATTCAATCAATTATCAATCAACATATGAACATGTGACAGAAAGTGCCAGACCTGATATAGAGGTACATAGCTATCAGGAATAAATTAAACATGTCACCTACATAAAACGTTTCAATATTTTACTACATTTCTGTCTACATTTAGACGTATGTTTGATATGATGTTGGCATCCCTGGCAGACTGTTGTTTGTGGTTATTGTATAATAAATCAATGAGCAGTGTCCTTTGGATGAAAACTGCCCACATAGAGAGCCACCCAGTGAAGTTTCCCTCAGTGTTAATTCAGCTTCAGTACCTTGCACATACAACACAGCACAGGAGCCACTTATGAAGGGATTGTCTTCTATATTTAATGGAGACTTCTCCACTAGTATGCCCGGGTTTGCAATGGAAAGTGTGGTTGTTTTATGAGGTGAAAAGGAATTCTTACAAAATCATTGCCTGTATAGTATTCAAGAGGGAAGAGAAATTCATATTTCTTGTATCCTATCTCATTTTAGTTTCTGCAACTTTAGTTATGTATTATCTATGTTTGATTTAACATCTAATATGTAATACACATTGCTCTTGTAGCTTTACAAGAGGAGATAGTGTGATTGTCTGTTGTGGATCATCCAAGGGCAGGTTGGCGTTAATGGAATGGAAGCTCAGACGTGCTCCATCTACCTCGAGAGACCATCTGACACAGAATGGAAACAGGCCAGGAACAGAGAGTAGTCTTTGACAGAAAATAGGATGAGAATAGTATCAACGTATATCTCAATTCTCAATTCAAAATATCTCAGAGTGCCGAAATTCCATAACTACTAGAATGGCCATGACAGTCATGGCCATTGATATTTCAAATGTGTAGACATTCCATAATAAACAATACATTGCTAAATGAATGCATTTATTATGATAAAATGGGTCATAAAAACAGGACACCAAATGTAAATTGTAATCAGTCAGAAAATGTATTGATTGATCCAGAAGCGCATCGATACTCAAATAAGACAATAGTCTATTTTCTGACTGTAAGACAACAGTTGCCTGCCCAGCTGGCCCGTCCAAACTACACCTAAACTATACTGAAACTAATTTCACACATATAATAATAATAATCATAATAATAATAATAATAATGATAATAATAATAATAGATGTGGCCTAAAGACAAGATTCAATTGACAATAGTCTGATGGGTGACAATATTATCAATTGTAAAATATAGAATGAAGAAACTGATGACCAGCGCAGTGTGCATTAACAAAGGGAACGGAGCTTACCAAATAGCATTTCTTCCATTTCATCCTACAGAGGTCCATGTTGGCCAGACGTTTTGATTGCTACACCCTATCAAAAAGATTCCAAGGTTTCTAATAACCTATTTTTTGCCAAACAACTCTACAAATTGTGCAGATGGTCTCCGTTTCAAAATATAACCTTTTCCTAGAATAACTGTGGATCCATGCGCCTCCTCATGCGATTAGGCTACTGGTGCCAATCAGCAATTGTTATTTTCTTCTATTATATTCCATTATTTTCGTACTGTAAAATGTGTGTTGAGTGTGGTAGGGCAGGGCCTTTGATGTCTGCTAAATGAACAAGTTGATTTCATTGGCATGGCATTGGCATGGCACAGCCATAGATTGGCATGGCACAGCCATAGCCTTGGCTACTAAGCACATAAATTATATTCTGTATTTTTGAAATAAACGTTTTTTTTAAGACTAAATATTAATGCATTTTATAGTGTTTGAGAGATAAGCAGCATGTTATTATGTACAGTGGCTTGCGAAAGTATTCACCCCCCTTGGCATTTTTCCTATTTTGTTGCCTTACAACCTTGAATTAAAATTGATTTTTGGGGGGTTTGTATCATTTGATTTACACAACATGCCTACCACTTTCAAGATGCAAAATATTTTTTCTTGTTAAACAAACAAGAAATAATACAAAAAAAACAGAAAACTTGAGCGTGCATAACTATTCACCCCCCCAAAGTCAATACTTTGTAGAGCTACCTTTTGCAGCAATTACAGCTCCAAGTCTCTTGGGGTATGTCTCTATAAGCTTGGCACATCTAGCCACTGGGATGCCCATTCTTCAAGGCAAAACTGCTCCAGCTCCTTCAAGTTGGATGGGTTCCGCTGGTGTACAGCAATCTTTAAGTCATACCACAGATTCTCAATTGGATTGAGGTCTAGGCCATTCCAAGACATTTAAATGTTTCTCCTTAAACCACTTGAGTGTTGCTTTAGCAGTATGCTTAGGTTCATTGTCCTGCTGGAAGGTGAACCTCATTCACAGTCTCAAATCTCTGGAAGACTGAAACAGGTTTCCCTGAATAATTTCCCTGTATTTAGAGCCATCCATCATTCCTTCAATTCTGACCAGTTTCCCAGTCCCTGCCGATGAAAGACAACCCCACAGAATGATGCTGCCACCACTATGCTTCACTGTGGGGATGGTGTTCTCGGGGTGATGAGAGGTGTTGGGTTTGTACCAGACATAGCGTTTTCCTTGATGGCCAAAAAGCTCTATTTTAGTCTCATCTGTCCAGAGTACCTTCTTCCATATGTTTGGGGAGTCTCCCACATGCCTTTTGGCGAACACCAAACATGTTTGCTTATTTTTTTCTCTAGGCAATGGCTTTTTTCTGGCCACTCTTCCGTAAAGCCCAGCTCTGTGGAGTGTACGGCTTAAAATGGTCTTATGGATAGATACTCCAATCTCCGCTGTGGAGCTTTGCAGCTCCTTCAGGGTTATCTTTGGTCTCTTTGTTGCCTCTCTGATTAATGCCCTACTTGCCTGGTCTGTGAGTTTTGGTGGGCGGCCCTCTCTTGGCAAGTTTGTTGTGGTGCCATATTCTTTCAATTTTTTAATAATGGATTTAATGGTGCTCCGTGGGATGTTCAAAGTTTCGGATGTTTTTTTTGTAACCCAACCCTGATCTGTACTTCTCCACAACTTTGTCCCTGACCTGTTTGGAGAGCTCCTTGGTCTTCATGGTGCCGCTTGCTTGGTGGTGCCCCTTGCTTAGTGGTGCTGCAGACTCTGGGGCCTTTCAGAACAGGTGTATATATACTGAGATCATGTGACACTTAGATTGCACACAGGTGGACTTTATTTCACTAATTATGTGACATCTGAAGGTAATTGCTTGCACCAGATCTTATTTAGGGGCTTCATAGCATATGCACGCACCACTTAAACGTTATTTATTTTTTAGAATTGTTTGAAACAAACTAAGGTTCTGGGTCCTGTCACATACATGGTTAATGTTGAGGGTAACTGTTAGAAAATACATGTGAATCAGATGTTGAAGATCAAGCCTGTCACGGTTTCGGCCGAGGCTGCTCCTCCTCCTGGTTCGGGCAGGCTTCGGCGGTCGTCGTCCCCGGAGTACTAGCTGCCACCGATCTATGTTTCATGTTCGTTTGGTTTTGTCTTGATGTTGTACACCTGTGTCTAGTTAGTCCTCGTTAGTGTCCTATTTAAGTCTCGTTGTGTGTCTGTGTTTGTGTGTGATTGCTCTTCTGTTTTGGTGTTTGAGCTACGTACTTCCCTCCAGTGTTTGGAGAGGTTTTCGCACATGTTAGTGCGCCGTTTGTTTGACGCCTGTGTGCGCCGTTATTTTGCCTCCGGGCTTATTGTGCTCATTTACTCCGTGATTATTTCACTAAAGTCTTTTGGACTGAGCTTCTGCGTCCTGCGCTTGATTCCTGCACCACACCCACCTTCAGCACCCCTTGACAGAATCACACACCCATTGAATGGAATCAGCAGGATCAACAGTCACGCCTGAGTCGCTCGAGGAGCATGTCTGTGGCCAGGATGACCAGATACGACAACTGGGGACCGCTCTACAGGACGTCATCAACACCCTGCACTGATGGGAGGCCAGAGGGGTACCCACACCTCCACCTACCCTGCCAACCCCATCGGCCGGTCCACCAGTCCCAGGTCCGGAACCCAGGGGGATTCGGCTCTCGCTCCCGAGGGCGTATGACGGAACAGCTGCCGGGTGTCAGGGGTTCCTCCTGCAGGTGGAGCTCTACCTGGCCACTGTACACCCGGTGTCCTCGGGACACGAGAGCGTTTCCGCCATCATCTCCTGTCTCACGGGCAAGGCGTTGGAATGGGCCAACGCCGAGTGGAGGAAGATGGACGCCACCACCATCTCCTACGCCGAGTTCTCCCGTCGCTTCAAGGCCGCGTTCGACCATCCACCTGAGGGCAAAGTGGCGGGGGAGCGTCTAGTCCACCTGAGACAGGGGAGGAGGAGCACACAGGCGTTTGCGCTGGAGTTCCGGACTCTAGCGGCGGACGCAGGGTGGAATGAACGGGCCCTCATCGACCATTTTCGATGTAGCCTACGGGAGGACGTTCAACGTGAGTTGGCCTGCAGGGATACCAATCTCCCCTTCGACCAGTTGGTCGATATGTCCATCCGTCTGGACACCCTGCTGGCCACCCGTGGACGTCCCGAGGGGGGTCCGTCCATTTCGCCCTCCGGCACCTCCGAGCCGGGCCCTATGGAGCTCGGGGGTGCCGGCGCTAGAGAAAGGAGGAGGAGGAGCCCGAGGGGGCCTGTCTCCTGCACCAAGTGCGGTCGTGGAGGGCACACTGCGGCCAGGTGCTGGGGAGGGTTCTCCGGGGGAGAAGACAACAGGCCACGCACTGGGGAGCACTCCCAGGTGAGTAGACGCCCCACTTACCCAGAGCTCTCTGTTGCGCACTTTTGTATACCTGTTTGTTTTCCACAGGTTGCACCTCATTCCCAGCATAAGGCGCTAGTAGATTGAGGCGCAGCTGGGAATTTTGTTGATCGGAAGTTTTGTTTAGATTTAGGGATCCCTCTCCTACCTGTTGACAAACCTTTTCCCGTTCATGCCTTAGATAGCCGCCCGTTGGGGTCGGGGTTGATTAGGGAGATCACAGCACCACTTAGGATGTGTGCGCGGGGGGGTCATGAAGAGACTATACAGCTGTATCTGATCGACTCTCCTGCGTACCCAGTGGTGCTGGGAATTCCCTGGTTAAGCACCCATAACCCTGCTATTTCGTGGCAACAGAGGGCTCTCGATGGGTGGTCTGCTCAGTGCGAGGGGCGATGTCTGGGTGTTTCCGTGGGGGCGACTTCGGTGGAAAGTCCAAACCAAGTGCCCGCACTGCACATTCCGCCTGAATATGGGGATTTAGCTCTCGTGTTTAGTAAGACTAGGGCGACGCAGTTGCCTCCTCATAGACAGGGGGATTGTGCGATTGATCTCCAGGCAGGAGCAGCGCTCCCACGGAGCCACGTGTATCCTTTGTCTCAAGAGGAGAGAAAAGCTATGGAGACTTACATAGCCAAATCTTTGAGACAGGGATACATTCGGCCCTCCACTTCTCCCGCCTCCTCGTGCTTCTTTTTTGTGAAGAAAAAAGATGGAGGGTTGCGCCCGTTCATTGATTACCGTGGTCTCAATCAGATTACTGTGAAATACAGTTATCCACTCCCTCTGATTGCGACCATGACGGAGTCATTGCATGGAGCGCGGATTTTCACAAAACTGGATCTCAGGAGCGCGTATAACTTGGTGCACATTAGGGAGGGCGACGAATGGAAAACAGCGTTTAGTACCACGTCAGGTCATTTCGAGTATCTCGTCATGCCATATGGGTTGATGAATGCTCCATCAGTCTTCCAATCCTTCGTAGATGACATTTTCCGGGATATGCAGGGGGAAGGGGTGGTCGTGTACATTGATGACATTCTGGTGTACTCGTCTACCCGAGCCGAGCATATAACCCTGGTGCGCCGTGTATTGAGGAGGCTGTTGGAGCACGACCTATATGTCAAGGCAGAGAAATGTCTGTTTTTCCAGGAGTCGGTCTCCTTTTTGGGTTATCGGTTGTCCGCGTCAGGGGTGAGAATGGAGGTGGATCGTGTGTCCGCTGTGCGTAATTGGCAAACCCCAACCACTGTCAAAGAGGTGCAGCAGTTCTTGGGTTTTGCGAATTACTACCGGAGGTTTATCCGGGGTTTTGAACAGGTGGCAGCTCCCATCACGTCCCTTCTGAAAGGGGGTCCGGTGCGCCTGCAGTGGTCAGCTGATGCGGACAGGGCCTTTAGGAAACTGAAGGACCTGTTTACGTCGGCTCCGGTGCTGGCGCATCCGGATCCCGCATTACCCTTTCAGGTTGAGGTGGACGCGTCTGAGGCTGGTATAGGGGCCGTTCTCTCTCAACGGTCCGGCACGCCACCTAAACTCCGCCCCTGTGCTTTTTACTCAAAAAAGCTCAGCCCGGCGGAGCGTAATTATGACGTCAGGGACAGGGAGCTGTTAGCTGTAGTTCAGGCCCTTAAGGTGTGGAGGCATTTGCTTGAGGGGGCGCAACACCCTTTCCTCATTTTGACTGACCATCGGAACCTGGAGTACATCCGGGCAGCGAGGAGACTGAACCCTCGCCAGGCTCGATGGAGTATGTTTCTCACCAGGTTCGTATTTAAAATCACGTACATCCCTGGGTCCCAGAATGGTAAGGCAGATGCGCTGTCCCGGCGGTATGACACGGAGGAGAGGTCCGTTGAGCCTACTCCCATACTACCGGAGTCTTGTCTTGTGGCACCGGTGGTGTGGGAGGTCGATGCCGAAATCGAACGAGCGTTGCGTACCGACCCCAGCCCTCCACAGTGTCCTGAGGGTCGGAAGTACATTCCGCTCGAGATTCGGGATCGACTCATTTACTGGGCTCACACGTCACCCTCCTCTCGACATCCGGGTATTGGCCGGACAGTGCATTGTCTTAGCACTAAATACTGGTGGCCCACGTTAGCCAGGGATGTGAGGGTTTATGTCTCCTCCTGCTCGGTGTGCGCCCAGTGTAAGGCGCCCAGACACCTGCCCAGGGTTAAGTTACAACCCCTGCCCGTTCCACAACGACCATGGTCCCACCTCTCGGTGGATTTTGTGACAGACCTTCCCCTCTCTCAGGGGAATACCACCATCCTGGTCGTTGTGGACCGGTTCTCTAAGGCCTGTCGTCTTCTCCCTATGTCGGGTCTGCCTACTGCCCTACAAACCGCAGAGGCCCTATTTACCCACGTCTTCCGGCATTACGGGGTACCCGAGGATATAGTGTCTGATCGAGGCCCCCAGTTTACCTCCCGAGTTTGGAGAGCGTTCATGGAGCGTTTGGGGGTCTCGGTTAGCCTTACCTCAGGGT
This sequence comes from Coregonus lavaretus, assembly GCF_964263955.1. NCBI lineage: Eukaryota > Metazoa > Chordata > Actinopteri > Salmoniformes > Salmonidae > Coregonus > Coregonus lavaretus. The sequence continues at coordinate 4,274,026 of NC_140019.1, forward strand.
ACCACCCGGAGAGTAACGGGCAGGTAGAACGTGTCAACCAGGATGTGGGTAGGTTTCTGAGGTCGTATTGCCAGGACCGGCCTGAGGAGTGGGCTCGATACATTCCCTGGGCCGAGATGGCCCAGAACTCTCTCCGCCACTCCTCTACCAACCTAACCCCCTTCCAATGTGTGTTAGGTTACCAGCCGGTTCTGGCACCTTGGCAGCAGAGCCAGATCGAGGCCCCTGCGGTGGATGATTGGATGAGGCGCTCGGAGGAGACGTGGAACGCTGCCCACGTCCACCTGCAGCGGGCCATCCGTCGTCACAAGGCGAGCGCCGATCTCCACCGCAGTGAGGGGCCGGTGTACGCACCCGGAGATCGAGTCTGGCTCTCTACCAGAAACCTACCCCTCCGCCTGCCCTGCCGGAAGCTGGGTCGGCGGTTTGTGGGGCCTTTTAAAGTCCTGAGAAGATTGAACGAGGTGTGTTATAGGTTACATCTACCTGTTGAATATAAGAATATTAACCCCTCGTCTCTTCTCAGGCCGGTGGTAGCTGGTCCACTCCAGGAAGGTGAGATAGGAGAGACTCCTCCGCCCCCACTGGACATCGAGGGGGCTCCGGCGTACACCGTTCGGTCCATCTTGGACTCAAGGCGCTGGATGGGGGGTCTCCAGTATCTCGTGGAGTGGGAGGGGTACGGCCCGGAGGAGCGGTGCTGGGTGCCGCGGAGGGACATCCTAGACCCATCTCTCCTGTCGGAGTTCCACCGTGACCATCCCGCGAGCCCTGCTCCGCGTCCTCCTGGTCGTCCCCGAGGCCGGGGTCGGCGCACGGCTGGAGCCGCGCGTCAAGGGGGGGGGGTACTGTCACGGTTTCGGCCGAGGCTGCTCCTCCTCCTGGTTCGGGCAGGCTTCGGCGGTCGTCGTCCCCGGAGTACTAGCTGCCACCGATCTATGTTTCATGTTCGTTTGGTTTTGTCTTGATGTTGTACACCTGTGTCTAGTTAGTCCTCGTTAGTGTCCTATTTAAGTCTCGTTGTGTGTGTCTGTGTTTGTGTGATTGCTCTTCTGTTTTGGTGTTTGAGCTACGTACTTCCCTCCAGTGTTTGGAGAGGTTTTCGCACATGTTAGTGCGCCGTTTGTTTGACGCCTGTGTGCGCCATTATTTCGCCTCCGGGCTTATTGTGCTCATTTACTCCGTGATTATTTCACTAAAGTCTTTTGGACTGAGCTTCTGCGTCCTGCGCTTGATTCCTGCACCACACCCACCTTCAGCACCCCTTGACAAAGCCAAGGAGACAAGGTGATGCACTTGCACAGGGAGATGGTTCTATTTATGTAGGAGGATTTTGGGTGTATGATGTTGATGACATTGATATAGGACAATGCGATCAACGTGCCTCAGAGCACAGCTGCTGAAGCAGTTGAGATACCTCCACCACAGCCTCAGAATGTTGTTCTGAGACCCTGTCCTGTCCGTAACAAACGCCCACCACAGAGGCTGGACTTGTAAAAGAACTACTGGAAAAAGACTGTTAAAACATTTTTAAATAAAAAGATGTAAACAAAGAACTGTGTAACAACTTGTTTTGAAGACTCCTGTTACCTGTAAAAGGAAAAAATGCTGTAAATGGGTTATCTACTCAGGAGTTGTATTTTTTTCTAAAAGAATAAATAATTATAATAATTATAGGTAAAATAAGAGAGTAAGGTGTTCAGCGCGTGATATTAGAAATATGTATCTGATTGGATGTGCATAGCTTAATTGGCAGGCCCTCATTGGTTGTTGGCCAGGGTATTCAAGTGTGCTACCTTTGAGCGGTTGCAGATGGACTCAGCTTGGAACCAGCTATGTTGTATCATGTCATGTTGGAAATAAACCGTTTTCATGATGTTAATGCATAATACTGTCGAGTTTCTCTTTGCAATAACTAAAATGATCCCGCTTCCTTTAACCGGGGATGCAACAGATTTATTTGTGATTGTGTATATTAACACTAGAAAGGCAGAGAGCATAATAATAACTCAAAACTAATTTAGATGTTTAATTAATTTTTTAAGTCATGTCCCCCTCATCCTTGACTTTTCTTAAATATGTCTATATAACACACTGTCATTGTTAGAATCTTAATATCACAAACAGAACTGGAGTTATAACCAGTTTTAGGAGGTCATGTCATTTTTTAAAGGGTTTCCCCCCCCATTGCCTGTCCTTCTCCCGACAGTAAAGCCTGCTCCACTCGTTCTCCCGATAGTTCAAGGTGCCTTCCCCAATTGATATTCACCCTGAAATGTGCCTCAAAACTGAACCGAAACTATACCGAAACTAATTTCACACATGTAACAACAGATTAAATAAATGCAGTATATTATGATTTGGGAGAAAGGGGTAGAATGGGTGAGTTGATGAGCGAAGGGAAGCGAACAATGCATAATTATGTAATCACCAATTGTGAATGAAGAACAAGGCCATTCTATTGTATTCATCTATTCTAATTATAATCTCAACTGTGTACACTATATCAGTCCACCAAATCCAAGCAGTTTTATTAGTGTAGTCCCCTGTAGCTCAGTTGGTAGAGCATGGCGCTTGCAACGCCAGGGTTGTGGGTTCGTTTCCCACGGGGGGCCAGTATGAAAACGTATGCACTCACTAACTGTAAGTCGCTCTGGATAAGAGCGTCTGCTAAATGACTAAAATGTAAAATTAGTCTACTATAGGCCTACTTGGAGTAGGCTACACAGTGAGAGCATCCGTAAATTACAACGGCAAGACCAAAACAAATGGATGCACACGCTGTGTTAGCATTGCTACAAGATCTTAATGAAAACGACTCAGATGGTGGGGAAGAAGAGGATCATGACATCTCTGATGATTATTATTTTGATTCATGCTGAACGGCTTTCCATATCTGGAAAAGGATCCATATCTGGCAGCAGGTGAGCGAGTGTCGGATAATGTTTCGGTTCAGATGGCACACAGTGAAAGGAGGAACTCGCTGCTGGCCTGTTGCTGTGTTCTACAACATGACTTGACTTGGCCGCTATCAATGCACACGTGTTGTTCTGGCAGTGCATGAACAACACCATGAGCAGGAGAGACTTCATCATGAGTCTGCCACATGGGCTATGTGAGAGACACATGAGGGCCAAGGAAGCAGCAAAGATTCCACGCGAGTCAAATTGAGCACAGCACCCGTGGAGGAGAAACTGACAGGTGGGCAGATGCACTCGGAACAGAACCCGTGACACCTGGTTCAGCTGCAAGGGACTCGTTTGTGGGAAGTGTTGCAATCAAGTTAAAGTGACGAAAATGTGTGACGACTGTTAGGACAAGGGATAACAGCTAAATTAGATCCAACTGTTGCGTGAAGACGCACACCATACTGTAAGCATGAGCGAGGCCAAAATGTTTTGTTGAATAACTGACAATAATATACAATTTTTTACATCAGTCATATCGACACTTATATTAATTATAATGTCATTATTGCTTTTGTGCTGATTTTTACTACTCACTTATACTGATGTTTAGGCTACTGATAGTCGCAGATGAAATCTTGCGACTTGTGACGGCCGGCCGCCCAACATCCTGCCCGCTTGACCCTATCCCCTCTCTTCTCCAGACCATTTCCGGAGACCTTCTCCCTTATCTCACCTCGCTCATCAACTCATCCTTGACCGCTGGCTATGTCCATTCCGTCTTCAAGAGAGCGAGAGTTGCACCCTTCCTCAAAAAACCTACATTCGATTCCTCCGATGTCAACAACTACAGACCAGTATCCCTTCTTTCTTTTCTCTCCAAAACTCTTGAGCTTGCCATCTCTAGCCAACTCTCCTGCTATCTCTCTCAGAATGACCTTCTTGATCCGAACCAGTAAGGTTTCAAGACTGGTCATTCAACTGAGACTGCTCTTCTCTGTGTCACGGAGGCTCTACGCACTGCTAAAGCTAACTCTCTCTCCTCTGCTCTTATCCATAATCCCACGGGGGGGCAGTATGAAAATGTATGCACTCACTAATTGTAAGTCGCTCTGGATAAGAGCTAAATGTATTCTTCTAGACCTATCTGCTGCCTTTGATACTGTGAACCATCAGATCCTCCTCTCCACCCTCTCTGAGTTGGGCATCTCCGGTGCTGCTCACTCTTGGATTGCGTCCTACCTGACAGGTCGCTCCTACCAGGTGGCGTGGCGAGAATCTGTCTCCGCACCACGTGCTCTCACCGCTGGTGTCCCCCAGGGCTCAGTTCTAGGCCCTCTCCTATTCTCTCTATACACCAAGTCACTTGGCTCAGTCATATCCTCACATGGTCTCTCCTATCATTGCTATGCAGACGACACAAAATTCATTTTCTGATAACCAGGTGGCGAATCGCATCTCTGCATGTCTGGCAAACATATCAGTGTGGATGTCGGATCACCACCTCAAGCTGAACCTCGGCAAGACAGAGCTGCTCTTCCTCCCGGGGAAGGACTGCCCGCTCCATGATCTCTCCATCACGGTTGACAACTCCATTGTGTCCTCCTCCCAGAGTGCAAATAACCCTGTCGTTCTCCGCTAACATCAAAGCGGTGACCCGATCCTGCAGGTTCATGCTCTACAACATTTGCAGAGTACGACCCTACCTTACACAAAAAGCGGCACAGGTCCTAATCCAGGCACTTGTCATCTCCCGTCTGGATTACTGCAACTCGCTGTTGGCTGGGCTCCCTGCCTGTGCCATTAAACAACTACAACTTATCCAGAATGCTGCAGCCCGTCTGGTGTTCAACCTTCCCAAGTTCTCTCATGTCACCCCACTCCTCCGCACACTCCACTGGCTTCCAGTTGAAGCTCGCATCTACTACAAAACCATGGTGCTTGCCTATGGAGCTGTGAGGGGAACAGCACCTCCTTACCTTCAGGCTCTGATCAGACCCTACACCCAAATGAGGGCACTACGTTCATCCACCTCTGGCCTGCTAGCCCCCCTACCTCTACGGAAGCACAGTTCCCGCTTAGCCCAGTCAGAGCTATTCGCTGCTCTGGCACCCCAATGGTGGAACAAGCTCCCCCACAACGCCAGGACAGCGGATTCACTGACCACCTTCCAGAGACACTTGAAACCCTACCTCTTTAAGGAATACCTGGAATAGTAAAACAGTAATTCTTCTACCCCCACTCCCCCCATTAAAAAAAAAATAATAAAAGAAAAGGGAGTGGTTGTCCCACTAAGTTGAATGCACCGATTTTGTAAGTCGCTCTGGATAAGAGCGTCTGTTAAATGACTTAAATGTAAAATGTACATGATAGTTCGAGATATTTTCTTCGCTGACCGTGCATCTTGGTGGTTTGGGTATTTTTATTTGTTTGCAGAAGCTTTTACCATTTTCCAACACACATGCTTTTTGTTTCATGGTTTGATAAAATTTATTTTACACTTGAAATTTTGTTTTTTGGGATTTTTCGTTTTAGCCTACAGTAACATAAACTAATGAAAATGTTAATTCAAATATTTACATGTAATATTCTAATGTTTCCTAAGACCTTCATAAACACAACCAAATAACAACGAGGCCAGGCTTTTCTAGTTAAATTGAGTTATTAGACTGCCGGCTATTGGTACTCCTCAAGGCCCAGGTATTCTACTATTAAATATGCATATAGTCATTTTGAACGTCTGGTGCTTTGAGGATGAAGTGCTTCGAAAGTTTTTCTATTTTATGACATTTATCTCAAAGTACTGCTAGAGTGTAAAAATACACATATTTAGAAAAAGTCAGGGACAGGTGGGTTCAAGTTTTTTATTGAAATTATAGTTATTGAAATTACTACATTGAATACGGTCTTGGCGCAAGGCTTTATCTCTCCCTTGTTCAGCAGTACAAGGGGGAGCATACCTGATAGAAATAACAGATCGTGTTAACCGGTAGATATACATTGAAGTCGGAAGTTTACATACAACTTAGGTTGGAGTTATTAAAAGTTGTTTATCAATGACTCCACACATTTCTTGTTAACAAACTATAGTTTTAGCAAGTCGGTTAGGAAATCTACTTTGTGCATGACATAAGTAATTTGTCCAACAATTGTTTACAGACAGATTATTTCACTTATAATTCACTGTATCACAATTCCAGTGGGTCAGAAGTTTACATACACTAAGTTGACTGTGCCAAAAAATGATGTCATGACTTTAGAAGCTTCTGATAGGCAAATTGACATCAATTGTGTCAATTGGAGGTGTACCTGTGGATGTATTTCAAGGCCTACCTTCAAACTCAGTTCCTCTTTGCTTGACATCATGGGAAAATCAAAAGAAATCAGCCAAGACCTCAGAAAAAAAAATGTAGACCTCCACAAGTCTGGTTCATCCTTGGGAGGAATTTCCAAATGCCTGAAGGTACCACGTTCATCTGTACAAACAATAGTACGCAAATATAAACACCATGGGACCACGGAGCCGTCATACCGCTCAGGAAAGAGACGCGTCTCCTAGAGATCAAATCAAATCAAATCAAATTGTATTGGTCACATGCGCCGAATACAACAGGTGCAGACATTACAGTGAAATGCTTACTTACAGCCCTTAACCAACAGTGCATTTATTTTAAACAAAAAAAGTAAGAATAAAACAACAACAAAAAAAGTGTTGAGAAAAAAAGAGCAGAAGTAAAATAAAGTGACAGTAGGGAGGCTATATATACAGGGGGGTACCGTTGCAGAGTCAATGTGCGGGGGCACCGGCTAGTTGAGGTAGTTGAGGTAATATGTACGTACTTTGGTGCGAAAAGTGCAAATCAATCCCAGAACAACAGCAAAGGACCTTGTGAAGATGCTGGAGGAAACAGGTACAAAAGTATCTATATCCACAGTAAAACGAGTCCTATATCGACATAACCTGAAAGACCGCTCAGCAAGGAAGAAGCCACTGCTCCAAAACCGCCATAAAAAAGCCAGACTAGGGTTTGCAACTGCACATGGGGACAAAGATGGTACTTTTTGAAGAAATGTCCTCTGGTCTGATGAAACAAAAATATAACTTTTTGGCCATAATGACCATCGTTATGTTTGGAGGGAAAAGGGGGCAGCTTGCAAGCCGAAGAACACCATCCCAACCGTGAAGCACGGGGGTGGCAGCATCATGCTGTGGGGGTGCTTTGCTGCAGGAGGGACTGCTGCACTTCACAAAATAGATGGCATCATGAGGAAGGAAAAAAATGTGGATATATTGAAGCAACATCTCAAGACATCAGTCAGGAAGTTAAAGCTTGGTCGCAAATGGGTCTTCCAAATGGACAATGGCTCCAAGCAGACTTCCAAAGTTGTGGCAAAATGGCTTAAGGACAACAAAGTCAAGGTATTGGAGTGGCCATCACAAATCCCTGACCTCAATCCTATAGAACATTTGTGGGCAGAACTGAAAAAGCGAGTGCGAGCAAGGAGGCCTACAAACCTGACTCAGTTACACCAGCTCTATCAGGAGGAAAGGGCCAAAAACTTATTGTGGGAAGCTTGTGGAAGGATACCCGAAATGTTTGACCCAAGTTAAACAATTTAAAGGCAATGCTACCAAATACTAATTGAGTGTATGTAAACTTCTGACCCACTGGGAATGTGATGAAAGAAATAAAAGCTGAAATAAATCATTCGCTCTACTATTATTCTGACATTTCACATTCTTAAAATACAGTGGTGATCCTAACTGACCTAAAACAGGGAATTTTTACTAGGATTAATGTCAGGAATTGTGAAAAACTGAGTTTATATGTATTTGGCTAAGATGTATGTAAACTTCCGACTTCAACCGTAGATATCTTACGACCATCACCTTGACTAAATCGGAATGAAATCACACAGTAAATCCAGCTTCATACAAACTCTATCAGTGAGTTGATCATATCAATATAGAGTGTTACTTAAGAAATAAGGCCTGAGAAGTTGTGGTATATGGCCAATATACCATGGCTAAGGGCTGTTCTTTGCACAACGCAATGCAGAGTGCCTGGACACAGCCCTTAGCTGTGGTATATTGGCCATATATCACAAACCCCCGGGGCGCTTTATTGCTATAATAAACTGGTTACCAACGTAATTAGAGCAGTAAAATGAATGTTTTGTCATACCCATGGTATATGGTCTGATATGCCACGGCTTCCCTCCAATCAGCATTCAGGGCTCAAACCACACAGTTTATAATGAAGAATACCCCAGTGTGAGTATGTCATATCAACAGCTACATGTTAAGCTTATAATTTCAAATCAAATCAAATCAAATGTTATTGGTCACATGCGCCGAATACAACAGGTGCAGACATTACAGTGAAATGCTTACTTACAGCCCTTAACCAACAGTGCATTTATTTTAAACAAAAAAAGTAAAAATAAAACAACAACAACAAAAAAGTGATGAGAAAAAAAAAAGAGCAGAAGTAAAATAAAGTGACAGTAGGGAGGCTATATATACAGGGGGGTACCGTTGCAGAGTCAATGTGCGGGGGCACCGGCTAGTTGAGGTAGTTGAGGTAATATGTACATGTGGGTAGAGTTAAAGTGACTATGCATAAATACTTAACAGAGTAGCAGCAGCGTAAAAAGGATGGGGTGGGGGGGGCAGTGCAAATAGTCCGGGTAGCCATGATTAGCTGTTCAGGAGTCTTATGGCTTGGGGGTAGAAGCTGTTGAGAAGTCTTTTGGACCTAGACTTGGCACTCCGGTACCGCTTGCCGTGCGGTAGCAGAGAGAACAGTCTATGACTTGGGTGGCTGGAGTCTTTGACAATTTTGAGGGCCTTCCTCTGACACCGCCTGGTATAGAGGTCCTGGTTGGCAGGAAGCTTTGCCCCAGTGATGTAGTGGGCCGTACGCACTACCCTCTGTAGTGCCTTGCGGTCGGAGGCCAAGCAGTTGCCATACCAGGCGGTGATGCAACCAGTCAGGATGCTCTCGATGGTGCAGCTGTAGAATTTTTTGAGGATCTGAGGACCCATGCCAAATCTTTTTAGTCTCCTGAGGGGGAATAGGCTTTGTCGTGCCCTCTTCACGACTGTCTTGGTGTGTTTGGACCATGATAGTTCGTTGGTGATGTGGACACCAAGGAACTTGAAGCTCTCAACCTGTTCCACTACAGCCCCGTCGATGAGAATGGGGGCGTGCTCAGTCCTTTTTTTTTTCCTGTAGTCCACAATCATCTCCTTTGTCTTGGTCACGTTGAGGGAGAGGTTGTTGTCCTGGCACCACACGGCCAGATCTCTGACCTCCTCCCTATAGGCTGTCTCATCGTTGTCGGTGATCAGGCCTACCACTGTTGTGTCGTCGGCAAACTTAATGATGGTGTTGTAGTCGTGCCTGGCCATGCAGTCATGGGTGAACAGAGAGTACAGGAGGGGACTGAGCACGCACCCCTGAGGGGCCCCAGTGTTGAGGATCAGTGTGGCAGATGTGTTGTTACCTACCCTTACCACCTGGGGGCGGCCCGTCAGGAAGTCCAGGATCCAGTTGCAGAGGGAGGTGTTTAGTCCCAGGATCCTTAGCTTAGTGATGAGCTTAGAGGGCACTATGGTGTTGAATGCTGAGCTGTAGTCAATGAATAGCATTCTCACGTAGGTGTTCCTCTTGTCCAGGTGGGAAAGGGCAGTGTGGAGTGCAATAGAGATTGCATCATCTGTGGATCTGTTGGGGCGGTATGCAAATTGGAGTGGGTCTAGGGTTTCTGGGATAATGCTGTTGATGTGAGCCATGACCAGCCTTTCAAAGCACTTCATGGCTACAGACGTCAGTGCTACGGGTCGGTAGTCATTTAGGCAGGATATCTTAGAGTCCTTGGGCACGGGGACTATGGTGGTCTGCTTGAAACATGTTGGTATTACAGACTCAGTCAGGGACATGTTGAAAATGTCAGTGAAGACACTTGCCAGTTGGTCAGCACATGCTCAGAGTACACGTCCTGGTAATCCGTCTGGCCCTGCGGCCTTGTGAATGTTGACCTGCTTAAAAGTCTTACTCACATCGGCTACGGAGAGCGTGATCACATAGTCATCCGGAACAGCTGGTGCTCTCATGCATGCTTCAGTGTTGCTTGCCTCGAAGCGAGCATAGAAGTGGTTTAGCTCGTCTGGTAGGCTTGTGTCACTGGGCAGCTCGCGGCTGTGCTTCCCTTTGTAGTCTGTAATAGTTTTCAAGCCCTGCCACATCCGACGAGCGTCAGAGCCAGTGTAGTACGATTCAATCTTAGTCCTGTATTGACTATTTGCCTGTTTGATGGTTCGTCGGAGGTCATAGCGGGATTTCTTATAAGCGTCCGGGTTAGAGTCCCGTTCCTTGAAAGCGGCAGCTCTACCCTTTAGCTCAGTGCGGATGTTTCCTGTAATCCATGGCTTCTGGTTGGGGTATGTACGTACAGTCACTGTGGGGACGACATCATCGATGCACTTATTGATGAAGCCAGTGACTGATGTGGTGTACTCCTCAATGCTGTCTGAAGAATCCCGGAACATGTTCCAGTCTGAGCTAGCAAAACAGTCCTGTAGCTTAGCATCTGCGTCATCTGACCACTTTTTTATTAACCGAGTCACTGGTGCTTCCTGCTTTAGTTTTTGCTTATAAGCAGGAATCAGGAGGATAGAGTTATGGTCAGATTTGCCAAATGGAGGGCGAGGGAGAGCTTTGTATGCGTCTGTGTGTGGAGTAAAGGTGGTCTAGAGTTTTTTTCCCTCTGGTTGCACATTTAACATGCTGGTAGAAATTAGGTAGAACGGATTTAAGTTTCCCTGCATTAAAGTCCCCGGCCACTAGGAGCGCTGCATCTGGATGAGCGTTTTCCTGTTGATTAATGGCCTTGTACAACTCATTCAGTGCAATCTTAATGCCAGCATTGGTTTGTGGTGGTAAATAGACAGCTATGAAAAATATAGATGAAAACTCTCTTGGTAAATAGTGTGGTCTACAGCTTATCATAAGATACTCTACCTCAGGCGAGCAAAACCTCGAGACTTCCTTAGTATTTGATTTTGTGCACCAGCTGTTGTATACAAATATACACAGACCGCCACCCCTTGTCTTACCGGAGTCAGCCGTTCTGTCCTGCCGATGTAGCGTATAGCCTGCTAGCTGAATGTTATCATTGTCGTCGTTCAGCCACGACTCGGTGAAACATAAGATATTACAGTTTTTAATGTCCCGTTGGTAGGATAACCGTAATCTTAAGTAGTCCACTTTATTTTCAAAAGATTGAACGTTGGCTAATAGGATTGATGGAAGAGGCAGTTTACTCGCTCGCCGTCGGATCCTTACAAGGCACCCCGATCTACGTCCACGATATCTCTGTCTCTTCCTCACGCGAATGACAGGGATTTGGGCCTTGTCGGGTGTCTGTATGATATCCTTCGCGGCCGCCTCGTTGAAGAAAAAATCTTCGTCCAATACGAGGTGAGTAATCGCTGTCCTGATATCCAGAAGCTCTTTTTGGTTATAAGAGACGATGGCAGAAACATTATGTGTAGGGCTGTAAAACGGCAGCCATCTTCTCCGGCACTGTTTCATTTCATTTTTTCCCAAAATGTACATTCAACACTGCTCCTATTTAAACCTTGCAATTTAATACTAGACGATTAAACTAAAATCAGTTCCTATTTTGCCAGTTCATTTATATCACATCTCTAATCTCTTTTGAAGTATGTCTCTTCAAAAGTCTTCGGTATGTGTTGTTGGCTCCAGTCTCTCTGGCCCACAATATCACACATTTAGCACATTTTAAAGGGCCACTGTTAAAATGCAGATTTCTGGAACTCAGATTTACTGTAGTGTAGTCCTCGACATCCATGACTATGCTAATGCTGGTAGAGCCGGTGGACTTTACTATGAGCCATGATATGGATGGAGAATACAATATTGGGTTCAGAAGGAAGCAGTTTCCGTCTTTCCCATGGGGGTGCTGATGCAACAGTTAACCTCTGTCTAAACCCTTAGCCGATTGAGGAGGAAGTCTCCTATAGGTCCTGTGTCTTATCCCAGCTACAGTCCCCTGTGAATAACTGACTGTGATGTTTCAAAGAAACAATACATTTGCTCCCATAGCAACATGCCATGTGCCACAGATAGAAGAAAATAAGTGGAAGGAAGAGAGGGAAGATAAAAGATAGAGGCTCTTAGGCAAAAATGTAATTCTGAAGTCCCTCTTGTAGTGTTTGAAGAACAGTCCAACTAACTGTGAATATTGGATTTGATACAGTGACTCTGAAGCAGAGCCAGCTTGTTTTGATTAATTATCAGATAATTATTAGGTTAACAATGTTTACACAACATTTCTAATAATGTTTAATCTGTCACATAGACCCCATCTAGCACCAGGACTCGGGCCGAACTCGGTTGAGTGAAGGCATGATCAGCTGAGAGTTAGCGTTGTGTGTCGTCAACTGGGCCAACACCATGCCGACTTTGATGCTATCACAAGGTTTTGGGTTATGGCGATAATAGCTCAGGCCGATCAAGGCAACTACATGACAAATGATTGAAAAACATAATACTTTAGATTCACATTGTAGAGGGGAAGGGAGGTTAGAGGGGCGTTTTCATGTCCCAGATAACGTATTTTGTACAGAAAATTGGTCGGGATGTGTCCCAATCTGTAGTCTCGTGGGATTCTGAGAAGAGCGCGCGGAGTGGTCGAGGATCGAGGCGCTCAATGTTCCAACGTTTTTTTTTCACTCCGTCGTCGTCCTCTAAAAAGGAACATATAATGTTTTTTCAGGTAAGCTAAAGTTAGCTAGGTAACTAAAATGCACGTTAGCCAAACTTAGTTTTGACCAAATGCCGATTTATAACATTGAATATGTGTTAGATGTTCGTAGAATTTGGTCATCAAGCTAGGTTTTATCAATGAATTTAAAACATAAAGCTAATAAGCCCAACGTTAACATTAGCTGGCTAGCTAGCTAGCAAGCCTTACGTGAACGTTAACTTACCTAGCTGACATTGTGTATTAGATGTATATATAGTGAACATATCTAGCTAGCTAAATAGACAGTAAGCTAGCTACATTAATTTAGTCATAGTCATTTCCCACTGTTTGGTTGTGTTGAACATTTCCCTTATCCATAGCTAGCTAGCTAGCTAGGCTAATGTTAGCTAGCTAACATTGGACAGCTTAAGCCCTCTGACCTTAAGTACGTAACTTAACTTTAGCTAGCAGATGATGATACGTGGCTAGCTAGTTTCATAAACCACCATGTGTAACTTAACTTAGCTACTACTTAGGCTGTCATGCACATGCTGTCTACTGTCTCGCTCTCTCTCATCTGCAGAACAGACACTAGCCTAGCTATCGTTAAATTAGTAGCTAGCTATCTAGCCAGCCATTTGATTTTTCTCAACGTGAAGTTAAAGCTGTGCAGTCCTTCAAAAGTTGTCGACTTCTCTCTGTTATCATTTTACTGTGCCTAGACCCATGTCTCCCATCCTCTGAGTGAGTTTCTATATTAATATTTCAGAAAGAGTGTATAGTTAGGCAGTTGATTCTCGTCACAGAAGAGTTATAACAATGTTACAACCAGCAGTCATTTGAATTTTGTTGTTTTCTCTGTCTCTCTCTGCTAGTAACCCTCATCTCACTGCCTTGACCTGCTGCTTTGACTCTTCCTAGTCTCTCAGAGTGAGTAATTACAATGTTGTTACAACCAGGAGCAAATGCAGAGTGTCTATTGTCTCTCTCTGGCTTGTCTGCAGAGCAGACACTAACCTAGAACAGTGTGACATATATTCACACCTCTCTCTCTCTCTCTCTCTCTCTCTCTCTCTCTCTCTCTCTCTCTCTCTCTCTCTCTCTCTCTCTCTCTCTCTCTCTCTCTCTCTCAGTAAGTATTGTACATCTCAGAGCTGTGTCTTGGCCAGACAACCCTCGTCTCACTGCCTTGACCTGCTGCTGCGACTCTTCCTAGTAAGTCCTGTATATCTCTGAGCTGTGCCGAGAACCGACAACATGGTGAGTGTCTACTGTCTCTCACTATGTCTTGTCTGACCTAGACATCAGAACTATGAAATAACACATATGGAATCATGTAGCAACCAAAAAAGTGTTAAACAAATCAAAATATATTTTATATTTGAGATTCTTCAAATAGCCAAATAGCCACCCATATATATATATACACATACATACATATACATATACATATACATATATATATATATATATATATATATATATATATATATATATATATATATACATATCCTTTAAAAATATACATATTTCCCTTTATTACTTTCGAACCCCACCATCTCTTCCCTAATTGGAGTAAACTAGTGAACAACAATGCTTAGGCCTCTACTTCTTGCTTATACATACTATATACATTTTATGGACACAGTCAATAATTATATTTTGTTTGTTTTTACTCCTGAACTTCCTCCAATCATTTTCAAGATGTCAATCTGGTATGCTTCTATATGCCATATCTTTCTAAATGTGCTCTTTCACAAAAGCTCACAATATACAGTGGGGAGAACAAGTATTTGATACACTGCCGATTTTGCAGGTTTTCCTACTTACAAAGCATGTAGAGGTCTGTAATTTTTAACATAGGTACACTTCCAACTGTGAGAGACGGAATCTCAGAAAATCAGATTCACATTGTATGATTTTTAAGTAATTAATTTGCATTTTATTGCATGACATAAGTATTTGATCACCTACCAACCAGTAAGAATGCCAGCTCTCACAGACCTGTTAGTTTTTCTTTAAGAAGCCCTCCTGTTCTCCACTCATTACCTGTATTAACTGCACCTGTTTGAACTCGTTACCTGTATAAAACACACCTGTCCACACACTCAATCAAACAGACTCCAACCTCTCCACAATGGCCAAGACCAGAGAGCTGTGTAAGGACATCAGGGATAAAATTGTAGACCTGCACAATGCTGGGATGGGCTACATGACAATAGGCAAGCAGGTTGGTGAGAAGGCAACAACTGTTGGCGCAATTATTAGAAAATGGAAGAAGTTCAAGATGACGGTCAATCACCCTCGGTCTGGGGCTCCATGCAAGATCTCACCTAGTGGGGCATCAATGATCATGAGGAAGGTGAGGGATCAGCCCAGAACTACACGGCAGGACCTGGTCAATGACCTGAAGAGAGCTGGGACCACAGTCTCAAAGAAAACCATTAGTAACACACTACGCCGTCATGGATTAAAATCCTGCAGCGCACGCAAGGTCCCCCTGCTCAAGCCAGCGCATGTCCAGGCCTGTCTGAAGTTTGCCAATGACCATCTGGATGATCCAGAGGAGGAATGGGAGAAGGTCATGTGGTCTGATGAGACAAAAATAGAGCTTTTTGGTCTAAACTCCACTCGCCGTGTTTGGAGGAAGAAGAAGGATGAGTACAACCCCAAGAACACCATCCCAACCGTGAAGCATGGAGGTGAAAACATAATTCTTTGGGGATGCTTTTCTGCAAAAGGGACAGGACGACTGCACCGTATTGAGGGGAGGATGGATGGGGCCATGTATCGCGAGATCTTGGCCAACAACCTTCTTCCGTCAGTAAGAGCATTGAAGATGGGTCGTGGCTGGGTCTTCTAGCATGACAACGACCCGAAACACACAGCCAGGGCAACTAAGGAGTGGCTCCGTAAGAAGCATCTCAAGGTCCTGGAGTGGCCTAGCCAGTCTCCAGACCTGAACCCAATAGAAAATCTTTGGAGGGAGCTGTAAGTCCGTATTGCCCAGCGACAGCCCCGAAACCTGAAGGATCTGGAGAAGGTCTGTATGGAGGAGTGGGCCAAAATCCCTGCTGCAGTGTGTGCAAACCTGGTCAAGACCTACAGGAAACGTATGCTCTCTGTAATTGCAAACAATAGTTTCTGTACCAAATATTAAGTTCTGCTTTTCTGATGTATCAAATATTTATGTCATGCAATAAAATGCAAATTAATTACTTAAAAATCATACAATGTGATTTTCTGGATTTTTGTTTTAGATTCCGTCTCTCACAGTTGAAGTGTACCTATGATAAAAATTACAGACCTCTACATGCTTTGTAAGTAGAAAAACCTGCAAAATCGGCAGTGTATCAAATACTTGTTCTCCCCACTGTATAACCTATATACTTATATTGGACACAGCATGTCTTACACTGGTTATCTTGTTGTTATTAGTTGTTGTTATTAGTCCCATCCTTCAGCTCCATTCAACACCTCCCATTTATCTCTTAACACCATCCAAATTGGATTATATTTGCCATATATTTTTCAACTGTACTGTGATGTTTTACAAAAGTTCTGAACCTTTCTATTTTCATTGTTTCTACAGTTTGTGAATTGAAAATAAACATTTTTGCTAAAAGTATGATTATATTATTGATCAATTGACTATGACTTTTCAGATCACCCAGTAGTGCTATCTGCAGGGTCAGCTCCATGCAAATATTGCAATCCTTCAGCCATTCCTGGACCTGTGTCCAGAAACAAGCTACAAATGGACAGTACCAAAACAAATGATCTAATGATTCTGTCTCTTCACTGCCAAATCTGCAGAGCTGGGAAGATTGTATCCCCCATACAAATAACATTATATTGGTAGCAAGAATTGTATATAATAATTTAAATAAAAAAATTATAAGTTTTGAATCCGGTGTCGTTTTGCGTATCAGTTCATAAACACTATGCCATGGAATCGTTACGTTAAAAATCTCTTCCCAACTATTTTGCAATCTACATGGGATGGCTGTCAATCTTTTGGTCCTCAAATGAAACTGGTAAACTTTTTTATTTATCACAACTTTCTTTAACCAATTATGTTCTTTAATGCAAGGCAGACTTTTTCGTCCTTCGACTTTCCTCTTCCATTTTTGCGGTAATGCTGCAATTATTTTGGTTGTAATTTTGGGTAGAGCAGACATTTCCATATGTTTTTGTTAGCTGCAGGTGCGACATAACTCCACCATTCCTACCGATAATATCATTTAAGAAGATTATACCTTTTTTAAACTTTTTCTAAAAAAATAACATTTTTTTTATCAATTAGTATATTTGAGTTTAACCACAATATTTGTTGCAATATTTGTTCTGTCATTTCTGGAGGATTAAATTGAAATTGCAACCAACTTTCTATGGCTTGTTTTAGAAATAGTGATATTTGGGAGATGATTTCCTTTTAAAATACCTGAAAGTGAGGGGTTGTAATCTGAATAAAGGGAAAAAGTCCCTTCTTGAACATTGGGTGAGACAATCTTACTAGTTTGCTAGAGAACCAGTTCAGATTTAAGTATAATTTTTGTATGACTGAAGCTTTTAGTGATAGGTCTAATGCTTTAATATAAAAACTATATATATATTTTTTTTTTCTCATTTAATTTAAAAAACTGTTCGCTAGGCGTAGGCAAGACCATAAGCAAATAGGTAAACTGGGATAATACTAAAGAGTTAATCAGGGTGATATTTACACAAATTGACAGGTATTTACAGTGGGGGAAAAAAGTATTTAGTCAGCCACCAATTGTGCAAGTTCTCCCACTTAAAAAGATGAGAGAGGCCTGTCATTTTCATTATAGGTACACGTCAACTATGACAGACAAATTGAGGAAAAAAAATCCAGAAAATCACATTGTAGGATTTTTTATGAATTTATTTGCAAATTATGGTGGAAAATAAGTATTTGGTCACCTACAAACAAGCAAGATTTCTGGCTCTCACAGACCTGTAACTTCTTCTTTAAGAGGCTCCTCTGTCCTCCACTCGTTACCTGTATTAATGGCACCTAAAGGAAAGAATGAATGGGGCCATGTATCGTGAGATTTTGAGTGAAAACCTCCTTCCATCAGCAAGGGCATTGAAGATGAAACGTGGCTGGGTCTTTCAGCATGACAATGATCCCAAACACACCGCCCGGGCAACGAAGGAGTGGCTTCGTAAGAAGCATTTCAAGGTCCTGGAGTGGCCTAGCCAGTCTCCAGATCTCAACCCCATAGAAAATATTTGGAGGGAGTTGAAAGTCCGTGTTGCCCAGCGACAGCCCCAAAACATCACTGCTCTAGAGGAGATCTGCATGGAGGAATGGGCCAAAATACCAGCAACAGTGTGTGAAAACCTTGTGAAGACTTACAGAAAACGTTTGACCTGTGTCATTGCCAACAAAGGGTATATAACAAAGTATTGAGAAACTTTTGTTATTGACCAAATACTTATTTTCCACCATAATTTGCAAATAAATTAATAAAAAAATCCTACAATGTGATTTTCTGGAAAAAAAGTCTCATTTCGTCTGTCATAGTTGACGTGTACCTATGATGAAAATTGCAGGCCTCTCTCATCTTTTTAAGTGGGAGAACTTGCACAATTGGTGGCTGACTAAATACTTTCTTTCCCCACTGTACCTTTCCATGGTAGCAAGATCTTATCTATTTTTTTCTAACTTTCTATTAAAATGTATTGGAGTGAGATCATTTATTTCATTTGGGATATGTATTCCGAGTATATCCACATCACCATCAGACCATTTTATTGGTAAACTACAAGGTAATGTAAAAATTGTATTTTTTAGTGATCCAATACGTAATATAGTACATTTATCATAATTTGGTTGTAATCCCGAGAGGTTCGGAAATGTATCTAGATCCTCTATGAGGCTGTGGAGAGATTCAAGTTGTGGATTTAAAAGAAAACGTGAATCATCAGCGTACAATGACACCTTTGTTTTTAAGCCCTGGATTTCTAATCCCTTGATATTATTGTTGGATCTGATTTTAATAGCTAACATCTCAATGGCAATAATAAATAGATGTGCCGATAGTGGACAACCTTGTTTCACTCCTCTTGACAGTTTAAAACTTTCTGAGAAATAGCCATTATTTACTATTTTACACCTAGGGTGAGTATACATGATTTTAACCTAATTCATACGAGATTGACCAAAATTGAAATGCTCCAGTCATTTATATATAAACCCCAGTCGTACGTTATCAAATGCCTTTTCGAAGTCTGCTATGAATAGTAGGCCTGGTTTCCCAGATTTTCCATAGTGTTCTATTGTTTCCAGTACTTGCCTTATATTATCTCCAATGTATCGCCCATGTAAAAAACCTGTCTGATTAGAATGAATAATGTCCGACAATACCTTTTTGATTCTATGTGCTATACATTTTCCTATAATTTTTGCATCACAACACTGAAGTGTAAGGGGCCGCCAATTTTTTAAATGGACTGGATTTTTATATTTTCCACTTGTATCCTGTTTCAGTAATAATGAAATCAGACCTTCTTCTTGAGTGTCTGATAATCTACCATTTACATAGGAGTGATTAAAACATGCTAATAACGGTCCTCTGAGTATATCAAAAAAGGTTTGGTATACCTCGACTGGTATGCCATCCAACCCTGGAGTTTTCCCGGACTTAAAGTCTTTAATTGCATCCAGAAGTTCCTCCTCTGTAATTTCACCTTCACATGAGTCTTTCTGTATGGCTGTTAATTTTACATTATCAATAGAAAAAAATCTCTACAATTTGCTTCAGTTAGAGGAGATGGAGGCGACTGAAACGAAAACATATGCTTAAAGTACTGTGTTTCTTCCGTCAAAATATAATATGGTGAATCATGGGTGACTCCGTCATTTGTAACGAGTTTCAATAAATTATTTTTGGTAGCATTCCTATGTTGAAGTTTAAAAGTTTTTCCCCATATTCCATCCAGTTTGCTTTATTTTTTATAGTATATTACTCTTGATCTTTCTTGAATAAGTTTCTCCATTTCGTTTTGTTTTTCCTCTAATTTATTCTGAGCCTCTATGTTACAGTTTTTATTGCTATCTATCTGTTCTGTTATACGAGACTTGCTTGGGCCAAGAAACACGAGGAATGGACATTAGACCGGTGGATATGTGTCCTTTGGTCTGGAGTCCAAATTTGAGATTTTTGGTTCCAAACACTGTATCTTTGTGAGACGTGGTGTGAGTGAACGGATGATCTCCGCATTTGTAGTTCCCACCGTAAAGCATGGAGGAGGAGGTATTATGGTGTGGGGGTGCTTTGCTGGTGACACTGTCTGTGATTTTTTTTTTAATTCAAGGCACACTTAACCAGCACGGCTACCACAGCATTCTGCAGCGATACACCATCCCATCTGGTTTTGGCTTAGTGGGACTATCATTTGGTTTTCAACAGGACAATGACCCAACACACCTCCAGGCTGTGTAATGGCTATTTTACCAAAAAGGAGAGTGATGGAGTGCTGCATCAGATGACCTGGCCTCAACAATCCCCCAACCTCAACCCAATTGAGATGGTTTGGGTTGAGTCGGACCGCAGAGTGAAGTTGGAAAAGCATTCCAGGTGAAGCTGGTTGAGAGAGTGCCAAGAGTGTGCAAAGCTGTCATCAAGGAAAGGGTGGCTATTTGAAGAATCTTACATATAGTGTGGGGAAAAAAAGTATTTAGTCAGCCACCAATTGTGCAAGTTCTCCCACTTAAAAAGATGAGAGAGGCATGTGATTTTCATCATAGGTACACGTCAACTATGACAGACAAAATGAGAAGAAAAAAATCCAGAAAATCACATTGTAGGATTTTTTATGAATTTATTTGCAAATTATGGTGGAAAATAAGTATTTGGTCAATAACAAAAGTTTCTCAATACTTTGTTATATACCCTTTGATGGCAATGACACAGGTCAAACGTTTTCTGTAAGTCTTCACAAGGTTTTCACACACTGTTGCTGGTATTTTGGCCCATTCCTCCATGCAGATCTCCTCTAGAGCAGTGATGTTTTGGGGCTGTTGCTGGGCAACACGGACTTTCAACTCCCTCCAAAGATTTTCTATGGGGTTGAGATCTGGAGACTGGCTAGGCCACTCCAGGACCTTGAAAAACTTCTTACGAAGCCACTCCTTCGTTGCCCGGGCGGTGTGTTTGGGATCATTGTCATGCTGAAAGACCCAGCCACGTTTCATCTTCAATGCCCTTGCTGATGGAAGGAGGTTTTCACTCAAAATCTCACGATACATGGCCCCATTCATTCTTTCCTTTACACGGATCAGTCGTCCTGGTCCCTTTGCAGAAAAACAGCCCCAAAGCATGATGTTTCCACCCCCATGCTTCACAGTAGGTATGGTGTTCTTAGGATGCAACTCAGCATTCTTTGTCCTCCAAACAAAAGTTATATTTTGGTTTCATCTGACCATATGACATTCTCCCAATCCTCTTCTGGATCATCCAAATGCAAACTTCAGACGGGCCTGGACATGTACTGACTTAAGCAGGGGGACACGTCTGGCACTGCAGGATTTGAGTCCCTGGTGGCATAGTGTGTTACTGATGGTAGGCTTTGTTACTTTGGTCCCAGCTCTCTGCAGGTCATTCACTAGGTCCCCCCGTGTGGTTCTGGGATTGTGATCATTTTGACCCCACGGGGTGAGATCTTGCGTGAAGCCCCAGATCCAAGGGAGATTATCAGTGGTCTTGTATGTCTTCCATTTCCTAATAATTGCTCCCACAGTTGATTTCTTCAAACCAAGCTGCTTACCTATTGCAGATTCAGTCTTCCCAGCCTGGTGCAGGTCTACAATTTTGTTTCTGGTGTCCTTTGACAGCTCTTTGGTCTTGGCCATAGTGGAGTTTGGAGTGTGCCTGTTTGAGGTTGTGGACAGGTGTCTTTTATACTGATAACAAGTTCAAACAGGTGCCATTAATACAGGTAACGAGTGGAGGACAGAGGAGCCTCTTAAAGAATAAGTTACACGTCTGTGAGAGCCAGAAATCTTGCTTGTTTGTAGGTGACCAAATACTTATTTTCCACCATAATTTGCAAATAAATTCATTAAAAATCCTACAATGTAATTTTCTGGATTTTTTTCCCACAATTTGTCTGTCATAGTTGACGTGTACCTATGATGAAAATTACAGGCCTCTCATCTTTTTAAGTGGGAGAACTTGCACAATTGGTGGCTGACTAAATACTTTTTTGTAATATATATTTTGATTTGCTTAACACTTTTTTGGTTACTACATGATTCCATATGTGTTATTTCATAGTTTTGATGTCTTCACTATCATTCTACAATGAATACAACTGTAAAAAATAAAGAAAAACCCTTGAATGAGTAGGTGTGTCCAAACTTTTGATTGGTAGTGTATATGCGATGGGATGTACAGACATTATGGACAGTTTGTGGATAGATTATGTAGTATATCTAAAGAATAAATGGATAGAATAGTATATGTACAGCAATAGTTGAATAGGATGGCCTTGACTAGAATACAGTACTGTATATACATGTGAAATGGGTAAAACAGTATTAAAACATTATTAAAGTGACTAGTGATCCATTATTAAAATGACCAGTGTTCCATGTCCATGTACATAGGGCAGCAGCCTCTAAGGTGCAGGGATGAGTAGACGAGTGGTAGCCGGCTAATGACAGTTACTAAGTACAGGGCAGGGAGCTGGGTGGAGACTGGCTAGTGATAGCTATTTAACAGTCTGATGGCCTTGTGATATAATTTTTTTTTTCTCTATGTCCCAGCTTTGATGCACCTGTACTGACCTCTCCTTCTGGATGGGACCGGGGTGATCAGGCCTTGGCTCGGGTGGCTGAGGTCCTTGATGATCTTCAAATCAAATCAAATCAAATTTTATTGGTCACATGCGCCGAATACAACAGGTGCAGACATTACAGTGAAATGCTTACTTACAGCCCTTAACCAACAGTGCATTTATTTTAAACAAAAAAGTAAGAATAAAACAACAACAAAAAAGTGTTGAGAAAAAAAGAGCAGAAGTAAAAAATAAAGTGACAGTAGGGAGGCTATATATACAATAGAATAAAGTGACAGTAGGGAGGCTATATATACAGGGGGGTACCGTTGCATAGTCAATGTGCGGGGGCACCGGCTAGTTGAGGTAGTTGAGGTAATATGTACATGTGGGTAGAGTTAAAGTGACTATGCATAAATACATAACAGAGTAGCAGCAGCGTAAAAAGGATGGGGTGGGGGGGCAGTGCAAATAGTCCGGGTAGCCATGATTAGCTGTTCAGGAGTCTTATGGCTTGGGGGTAGAAGCTGTTGAGAAGTCTTTTGGACCTAGACTTGGCACTCCGGTACCGCTTGCCGTGCGGTAGCAGAGAGAACAGTCTATGACTAGGGTGACTGGAGTCTTTGACAATTTTGAGGGCCTTCCTCTGACACCGCCTGGTATAGAGGTCCTGGATGGCAGGGAGCTTTGCCCCAGTGATGTACTGGGCCGTACACACTACCCTCTGTAGTGCCTTGCGGTCAGAGGCCAAGCAGTTGCCATACCAGGCGGTGATGCAACCAGTCAGGATGCTCTCGATGGTGCAGCTGTAGAATTCTTTGAGGATCTGAGGACCCATGCCAAATCTTTTTAGTCTCCTGAGGGGGAATAGGCTTTGTCGTGCCCTCTTCACGACTGTCTTGGTGTGTTTGGACCATGATAGTTCGTTGGTGATGTGGACACCAAGGAACTTGAAGCTCTCAACCTGTTCCACTACAGCCCCGTCGATGAGAATGGGGGCGTGCTCAGTCCTCTTTTTTTTCCTGTAGTCCACAATCATCTCCTTTGTCTTGGTCACGTTGAGGGAGAGGTTGTTGTCCTGGCACCACACGGCCAGATCTCTGACCTCCTCCCTATAGGCTGTCTCATCGTTGTCGGTGATCAGGCCTACCACTGTTGTGTCGTCGGCAAACTTAATGATGGTGTTGGAGTCGTGCCTGGCCATGCAGTCATGGGTGAACAGAGAGTACAGGAGGGGACTGAGCACGCACCCCTGAGGGGCCCCCGTGTTGAGGATCAGTGTGGCAGATGTGTTGTTACCTACCCTTACCACCTGGGGGCGGCCAGTCAGGAAGTCCAGGATCCAGTTGCAGAGGGAGGTGTTTAGTCCCAGGATCCTTAGCTTAGTGATGAGCTTTGAGGGCACTATGGTGTTGAATGCTGAGCTGTAGTCAATGAATAGCATTCTCACGTAGGTGTTCCTCTTGTCCAGGTGGGAAAGGGCAGTGTGGAGTGCGATAGAGATTGCATCATCTGTGGATCTGTTGGGGCGGTATGCAAATTGGAGTGGGTCTAGGGTTTCTGGGATTATGCTGTTGATGTGAGCCATGACCAGTCTTTCAAAGCACTTCATGGCTACAGACGTCAGTGCCACGGGTCGGTAGTCATTTAGGCAGGTTATCTTAGAGTTCTTGGGCACGGGGACTATGGTGGTCTGCTTGAAACATGTTGGTATTACAGACTCAGTCAGGGACATGTTGAAAATGTCAGTGAAGACACTTGCCAGTTGGTCAGCACATGCTCGGAGTACACGTCCTGGTAATCCGTCTGGCCCTGCGGCCTTGTGAATGTTGACCTGCTTAAAAGTCTTACTCACATCGGCTACGGAGAGCGTGATCACATAGTCGTCCGGAACAGCTGGTGCTCTCATGCATGCTTCAGTGTTGCTTGCCTCGAAGCGAGCATAGAAGTGGTTTAGCTCGTCTGGTAGGCTTGTGTCACTGGGCAGCTCGCGGCTGTGCTTCCCTTTGTAGTCTGTAATAGTTTTCAAGCCCTGCCACATCCGACGAGCGTCAGAGCCAGTGTAGTATGATTCAATCTTAGACCTGTATTGACTCTTTGCCTGTTTGATGGTTCGTCGGAGGTCATAGCGGGATTTCTTATAAGCGTCCGGGTTAGAGTCCCGTTCCTTGAAAGCGGCAGCTCTACCCTTTAGCTCAGTGCGGATGTTTCCTGTAATCCATGGCTTCTGGTTGGGGTATGTACGTACGGTCACTGTGGGGACGACATCATCGATGCACTTATTGATGAAGCCAGTGACTGATGTGGTGTACTCCTCAATGCTGTCTGAAGAATCCCGGAACATGTTCCAGTCTGTGCTAGCAAAACAGTCCTGTAGCTTAGCATCTGCGTCATCTGACCACTTTTTTATTAGCCGAATCACTGGTGCTTCCTGCTTCAGTTTTTGCTTATAAGCAGGAATCAGGAGGATAGAGTTATGGTCAGATTTGCCAAATGGAGGGCGAGGGAGAGCTTTGTATGCGTCTCAGTGTGTGGAGTAAAGGTGGTCTAGAGTTTTTTCCCCTCTGGTTGCACATTTAACATGCTGGTAGAAATGAGGTAGAACGGATTTAAGTTTCCCTGCATTAAAGTCCCCTGCTACTAGGAGCGCTGCATCTGGATGAGCGTTTTCCTGTTGATTAATGGCCTTGTACAACTCATTCAGAGCAATCTTAATGCCAGCATTGGTTTGTGGTGGTAAATAGACAGCTATGAAAAGTATAGATGAAAACTCTCTTGGTAAATAGTGTGGTCTACAGCTTATCATAAGATACTCTACCTCAGGCGAGCAAAACCTTGAGACTTCCTTAGTATTTGATTTTGTGCACCAGCTGTTGTTTACAAAAATACAGAGACCGCCACCCCTCGTCTTACCCGAGTCTGCCGTTCTGTCCTGCCGATGTAGCGTATAGCCTGCTAGCTGAATGTTGTCATTGTTGTCATTCAGCCACGACTCCGTGAAACATAAGATATTACAGTTTTTAATGTCCCGTTGGTAGGATAACCGTAATCTTAAATCGTCCATTTTATTCTCCAAAGCTTGAACGTTGGCTAATAGGATTGATGGGAGAGGCAGTTTACTCGTTCGCCGTCGGATCCTTACAAGGCACCCCGACCTACGTCCACGATATCTCCGTCTCTTCCTCACGCGAATGACGGGGATCTGGGCCTTGTCCGGAGTCTGTAGAATATCCTTCGCGAACGCCTCGTTGAAGAAAAGGTGTTCGTCCAACGCGAGGTGAGTAATCGCTGTCCTGATATCCAGAAGCTCTCTTTGGTTATAAGAGACGATGGCATAAACATTATGTACAAAATAAATTACAAATAACGCGGAAAAACACACATAATAGTACAATTGGTTAGAGGGCTGTAAAACGGCAGCCATCTTCTTCTTGGCGTTCCTGTGATACCGGGTGCAGCAAATGTCCTGTAGGGCAGGCAGTGTGCTCCCGGTGATGCGTTGGGTTGACCGCACCACCCTCTGGAGAGCCCTGCATTTGCGGATGGTGCAGTTGCCGTACCAGGCAGTGATACAGCCCGACAGAATGTTCTCAATGGTGCATATGTAAAAGTTTTGGAGGGTCTTAGGGGCTAAGCCACATTTCTTTAGCCTCCTGAGGTTGAAGAGGCGCTGTTGTGGTGAAGAAGGCGCTGTTGGGGTGAAGAAGGCGCTGTTGCGCCTTCTTCACCCCACTGTCTGTGTGGGTTGACCATTTCAGATTGTCAGTGATGTGTACGTCGAGGAACCTGAAGCTTTTCACCATCTCCTGTTAAAATAATAAAATACAATAAATCAGTAAATGTCTACTTGTTCATTGTTTAAGGTTGTTAATTTACAGCTGTTTGTATTTCAATATAGTCTAAAGCAATAGCACTGAATTGAAACTATCAGGGAGTTGGATGGGTAATATGAATTTGCATCGGGCCACTTCTGGGGTGGTTCTGGCATGACACTGGCTTAGTTATGTCAGACGGAAACGGATTGATGTACTAGAGCCGAATCTGGGCAGTCATTCATTATGACCTGGATACGTGACGATGAAATCTGTTCCGACCCGCTGGAATAGGGCCGCAATTGGGCCGTGCCTCATTGCTAGCTGTGACATTATGAATTAAATGTATGCTGAAATAACAGGCCTCTACAGTTTCCTCTATTCATTTGGTTGATCATTTTGATTGTGAATTGTTATCAAAGAGTACTTGACGGGTATTTCTGATTTCATTCTATTTCTTTGCGAGATCAGCCTTATACCTGTTGGCTTTTTAGTAGTAGTTCATAAAAGCTATATATTTTTTAAATCAAATAGTGACTAATTTAGGAGTTTTATCATGGTGTTCCTGGCACACAGATCCTATTATTTTACTAGGCCTATATCTTTTATGTGTACTTCTATGGTTCCAGGTATAGATTATTAGGGTACTGTATGTGTGATGAGGTGATGAAGGAGTCAGGCGCAGGAGTGAAAATCACAGAATAACAGGCTTTATTCCGCAAATACAGAGTTACACAGAAATTTGTCAAAAACACTCCAGTGCGCAAAACAGGCGAATATGCCCAGTTCATATCCCTGGTTCATATCCCCTCATCAGTACCTGTACAAGGCACACAGGGAAATATCCCGGCGATACAAAATACACGGAGCTCCACTATCCTCCACAATAAATCACACACAAAGACACACACAAAGACAAGGGGGCAGAGGGAACACTTATACAGGTACTGATGAGGGGATAGACTCCAGGTGTGTGTAATAAACAAGACAAAACCAATGGAATGATGAGATGAGGAGCGGCAGTGGCTAGAAGGCCGGTGACGATGACGAAGTCGTGACATATTCGGCCCATGGCAAGAACACTGACCACTCCCCCGGCCGGTCCTGGCAGTAGGACCGCAGGAACCTACCCACATCTTGATTCACCTGTTCCGCCTGCCCATTAGACTCGGCGTGAAACCAGAGGTCAGGCTGACCGAGACCCCCAGACTTTCCATGAACGTCTTCCAGACCCTGGATGTGAACTGGGGATCCCAGTCAGACACTATGTCGTCTGGCACCCCGTAGTGCCGGAAGACGTAAGTAAATAGGGCCTCCGCAGTCTGCAGGGCCGTGGGGAGATTGGGCAGAGGAGGGAGGTGGCAGGCTTTTTGAAAAGCGATCCACAACGACCAAGATGGTGGTGTTACCCTGAGAGAGGGGAAGATCAGTGAGAAAGTCAATACACAGGTGGGACCATGGCCGTTGTGGAACTGGTAGGGGCTGTAACTTACCCGCTGGGAGGTGCCTAGGTGCCTTGCTCTGGGCGCACACCGAGCAGGAGGAGACATACACCCTCACGTCCTTAGCCAAGGTAGGCCACCAGTACTTTCCGGTCAGGCAGCGCACTGTAAGGCCGATACATGGGTGACCAGAGGAGCGGGACTTGTGTGCCCAATAGATTAGACAGTCACGGACAAGAGACGGTACGTACTGCAGCCCAGCTGGACACTGAGGTGGAGATGGTTCTGTGCATAACGCCCGCATCCATCGCCCATACTACCGGCGCCACAATGCAGGAGGCCCGGGAGAATGGGGGTGTTGTCTATGGGCCTCTCCTCTATGGGCCTATCCTCTGTGTCGTACAGCCGAAACAGTGCGTCTGCCTTCACGTTCTTCGTACCCGGGATGTACAGTGAGGGAAAAAAGTATTTGATCCCCTGCTGATTTTGTACGTTTGCCCACTGACAAAGACATGATCAGTCTATAATTTTAATGGTAGGTTTATTTGAACAGTGAGAGACAGAATAACAACAACAAAATTCAGAAAAACGCATGTCAAAAATGTTATAAATGTATTTGCATTTTAATGAGGGAAATAAGTATTTGACCCCTCTGCAAAACATGACTTAGTACTTGGTGGCAAAACCCTTGTTGGCAATCACAGAGGTCAGACATTTCTTGTCGTTGGCCACCAGGTTTGCACACATCTCAGGAGGGACTTTGTCCCACTCCTCTTTGCAGATCTTCTCCAAGTTATTAAGGTTTCGAGACTGACGTTTGGCAACTCGAACCTTAAGCTCCCTCCACAGATTTTCTATGGGATTAAGGTGCGGAGACTGGCTAGGTCACTCCAGGACCTTAATCTTCTTGAGCCACTCCTTTGTTGCCTTGGCCGTGTGTTTTGGGTCATTGTCATGCTGGAATACCCATCAACGACCCATTTTCAATGCCCTGGCTGAGGGAAGGAGATTCTCACCCAAGATTTCACGGTACATGGCCCCGTCCATCGTTCCTTTGATGCGGTGAAGTTGTCCTGTCCCCTTAGCAGAAAAACACCCCTAAAGCATAATGTTTCCACCTCCAAGTTTGACTGTGGGGATGGTGTTCTTGGGGTCATAGGCAGCATTCCTCCTCCTCCAAACACAGGGAGTTGAGTTGATGCCAAAGATCTCCATTTTGGTCTCATCTGACCACAACACTTTCACCCAGTTCTCCTCTGAATCATTCAGATGTTCATTGGCAAACTTCAGACGGCCCTGTATATGTGCTTTCTTGAGCAGGGGGACCTTGCGGGCGCTGCAGGATTTCAGTCCTTCATGGTGTAGTGTGTTACCAATTGTTTTCTTGGTGACTATGGTCCCAGCTGCCTTGAGATCATTGACAAGAGCCTCCCGTGTAGTTCTGGGCTGATTCCTCACCATTCTCATGATCATTGCAACTCCACGAGGTGAGATCTTGCATGGAGTCCCAGGCCGAGGGAGATTGACAGTTCTTTTGTGTTTCTTCCATTTGCGAATAATAGCACCAACTGTTGTCACCTTCTCACCAAGCTGCTTGGCGATGGTCTTGTAACCCATTCCAGCCTTGTGTAGGTCTACAATCTTGTCCCTGACATCCTTGGAGAGCTCTTTGGTCTTGGCCATGGTAGAGAGTTTGGAATCTGATTGATTGATTGCTTCTGTGGACAGGTGTCTTTTGTACAGTTAACAAGCTGAGATTAGGAGCACTAAGAGTGCGCTCCTAATCTCAGCTCGTTACCTGTATAAAAGACACCTGGGAGCCAGAAATCTTTCTGATTGAGAGGGGGTCAAATACTTATTTCCCTCATTAAAATGCAAATCAATTTATAACATTTTTGACATGCGTTTTTCAGGATTTTTTTGTTGTTATTCTGTCTCTCACTGTTCAAATAAAGCCTCAGCAGACCAGCGGAGCCAGGACGGCCCACCCTTCAACAGAGATCTGATGTGAGCTGCGACCTTGCCAAAGCCCCAGATAAACCACCGATAGTAGTTGGCAAAGCCTATAAAGCGCTGCACCTCCTTTACCGTGGTTGGAGTCGGCCAATTACGCACGGCTGTAATGCAATATCCCTCCATCTCCACACCTGAGGTGGTAATGCGGTATCCGAGGAAGGAGACGGACTGTTGGAAAAATAGACACTTTTCTGCCTTGGCATAAATGTAATGTTCCAACAGTCGGCCCAGTACTTTGCGAACCAGGGACACATGCTCGGCGCGCGTAGCGGAATACACCAGAATGTCATCGATGTAGACCAATACTCCACAACCAAGCATGTCCCGAATTACCTCGTTCACAAAGGACTGGATGACGGCTGGAGAATTCATCAAACCGTTCGGCATCACCAGGTATTCGTAATGCCCCGTGGTTGTGCTGAATGCGGTCTTCCACTCGTCCCCCTCTCGGACACGCACCAGGTTGTACGCACTGCAAAGATCTAATTTTGTGAAGAAGCACCCCATGCATTGGCTCGATTACCGATGGAATGAGGGGTAGAGGATAACTATAACTTATTGTCCCCCTATTCAGTGCTCGGTAATCAATGCACGGCTGCAGACCTCCGTCTTTCTTCTTCACAAAAAAGAAACTCGAGGAGGCGGGCGAAGTGGAGGGACCATTGAACCCCTGGTGCAGGGACTCTGAGACGTATGTCTCCATCGCCTCAGTTTCAGCCTGCGACAGGGGATACACATGACTCCTGGGAGGCACAGCATCTACTCTGACGTTTATCGCACAATCCCCCAACCGATGAGGTGGTAGTTTGGTCGCCTACGTTTTGGAAAACGCTTGCGCCAAATCGAGGTATTCGGGGGGAATGCACATGGTGGAGGTAGTGTCTGGACTTTCCACCGTGGTTGCACCAATGGAAACACCTAGACACCTACCCTGACACTCTCGCGACCACCCCGTGAGAACCCTCTGCGGCCATGAAAAGGTGGGGTTCTGTAGCGCTTACCAGGGAAGAACTAACACAGGGAAATCAGGAGACTCAATAATAAAAAAGTGACTTGCTCTCTATGGGCCTTGTTCGTAACTGTAGTTCGTCTGAGGAGGAGACGTAAATGCCTGTGCCTGCGCACACAAGGTAAACTGGATGGATGGGGAAGAAATGTGGGGTGTAATGAACTAAAATAACCAGACAACATCCAGATCTCAAGATTAGCCCTCGGGGGACATTTAAGGTACTTAAACAAAATATACAACACCCATAAAGAAGCAGTAATGAAACAAAACTCAATCAAACAAACTAGGGAAGGTAAGAGAAGGGAATATTTGGGAACGGGGTCCAATTAATGAAAATAAACAAAAGGTCCCTCCTCTTCTACACACCTAAACCTTTCTATCACACTCTAACCCTAACCCACTTTCCTGCCTGTTTGCCAAAGAATACAGGGGTGACACCCGCCCGGCTAACCTAGTGTGTAAAATAATGGGTTATCTACGTGGGAATGTACACCCATGGGCAGATCTACCTTTCCCTTCTCCAGGACCTAGGTAGGGTGGAGTACATCAGGAGCACAGGCTGGAACACAAACAAAGATAAATTAACACAACCAATACCCAAACAGCCAAACAACAAGTGTCCTCTCCCCCCCTCTTCGAGCTCACACGGCAAACAGGTATACTCTCGTCAATCAGCTACAGCTTCCAGGACTCCGGACCGAAGCCACGCCCACCATCGTCAGCCGCAACTCAGCACACCTGTAATGCCCAGAACACACAAACACACTACAAAGGAAAATGGGGAGAAAGAAAAACACGTCACACGTAACACGCCCCCCCCCCCAAAAAAAGAATAAACCCCTGGGTTTATGATAAGAACCTTACACATGCCTATATATTTTCTTTATAATATCAAATACTTACAACACATCCCCCCTAGTTGTCAACGCCTCGTTTTATTATTTTCTGAACTAGGCACGGGACAGAGCATCCGCAACCTCATTTTCTGCACCCTTTATATGCTGAATTTCTAAAATATAACCCTGTATAACCAACGCCCAACGCATCAGACGTTGGTTGTGATTATACATGCGGCTCAAAAAAGTTTAAAGGGTTGTGGTCTGTGTATACTACAACAGGCAACACACTGGAGCCAACATAAACCTCAAAGAATTGTAGGGCAAACAACAGCGCCAGAGTCTCCTGTTCGATAGTGGAATAACGTGACTGACAGCTGTTGAATTTGCGAGAGAAGTAACAAACTGGGTGATCTAGAACATCATGTTCCTGTAATAGTACAGCACCTGAACCCACTGAACTGGCATCCACCTCCAACTTAAAGGGTTTCTGGAAATCAGAGGCAGAAAGAACAGGAGAAGTACACAATAGTGCTTTTACAGTGTCAAAAGCAGACTGACACTCAGCAGTCCACTCAAAGGACACTGAAGGACTGAGTAACCTAGTCATTGGGGCTACAACAGTTGAGAAATTCCTACAAAATGTACGATAATAACCCGTCATGCCTAAAAATCTGCGTAACTCCTGTCTAGTGGCAGGGGCAGGGAACTGGGTGATAGCGTCCACCTTAGCGGTTACGGTACGCACCTGACCCCGACCCACCTCTTTACCCAAATAGGTAACAGTAGCCTTTCCAAACTCACATTTGGCTAGGCTAAGGGTCAAAGAAGCGCTGGCCAAGCGTGCAAACACAGCCCTCAATGTGCTCATGTGATCAAGCCAGGTAGTCGAATGAACAACCAGGTCATTAAGCTATGCGGTACAATCAGGAACATCAGCCAACACAATATTTATCAAACGTTGAAACGTGGCCGGGGCATTCCTCATTCCAAAAGCCATTACCGTGTACTGGCAGAAACTGTCAGGGGTTACAAAAGCAGACACCTCAGAGGCACGAGGGGTTAAAGGCACCTGCCAATAACCTTTTAACAAGTCAAGCTTAGTTACATACGCAGCAGATCCAATAGTGTCTATACAGTCGTCCATGCGAGGTAAAGGGAATGAGTCAGGTATAGTAACATTATTCACTTTTCTATAGTCAGCGCAAAACCTTTGAGTCCCGTCAGGCTTTGGAATCAGCAGACAGGGGGAACTGCAAGGACTGCCACTGGGGATTGCCATCTCATTTCCGACTAAATAAGTTACCTCTTTCTTCATCACTCCCCTCTTGGTTGAATTCACACGATAAGGGTGCTGTTTGATTGGAGCAGCATCACCTACATTTATATCATGTTTCAACACATTTGTACGACTGGGAACATCCTTAAAGAGACTCGGAAAATCAGTGATTAGTAATTCAATAACAGCCCTCAGCTGATCATTTAAGTGCAACAAATGGGTTGGGAGAGACGCTACCATCTCCGAATTTCACAAACGAGCAAAACTGCTCAGGAGTATTCCCCATCACCAAACCGTCCTCATCATTTACGCTGACTCCTGGGTGAGTAACCATGCTCACAGAAGCAACAGAGGATACAACAGGATTTTCACTGGCAAATGGGAGATTCGATTCCACCGCTAACATGATAGGCTTTAATCATGTTAATGTGACATACCCGAAATGGGCGTCTACGGTCTGGCGTTTTGATAACATAATCAGTGTCACTGAGTTTTCGCTCCACCACATATGGGCCAGAGAAACTGGAAGAGAGACACGAGCCGGATACCGGCAACAACACCAAGACTTAGTCACCTGGTTGAAAAGAACGAGACACAGTGTTTACATCAAAGTGACGTTTCATTTTCTTTTGTGTGGAAGACAGATTTTCTCTGGCTACAGCACATGCATTATGCAACCGCTCCCGGACTTGACTAACATAGTCTAGTACATTAGTAGAGGACCCGACTGAATCAGCCATAATTTGTTCTTTCAGTACCTTTAGAGGCCCTCTCACTGTGTGACCAAATATTAGCTCAGCTGGGCTAAACCCAAGAGACTCTTGTACGGTCTCCCGAATAGCAAACAGCACGTACGGCACCCCCTCATCCCAATCTTTTTCTGTGTCCATACAGTATTTACGCAACATGCCTTTTAGCGTCTGATGCCAACGTTCCAGCGCACCCTGACTCTCCGGGTGGTAAGCGCTAAACATCTGATGGGACACTGACAAGGACTTCAACACATTTCCAAACAATCTCGATGTAAAATTAGTGCCTTGATCCGTCTGTACGATTTTTGGAAATCCAAAAGGTAGAGAAATACTTAATCAGCGCCTTCACAATTGCCTTACTTGTGATTTTACGCATAGGAATCGCCTCTGTGTACCTTGTAGCAGTGCACATTATTGTTAACAAGAATTGATTACCCGACTTAGTCCTGGGTAATGGACCAACACAATCGATTATTACTTTCTCAAATGGCTCTCCCATGACCGGTATCGGGCAGAGAGGAGCCGGGGAAATTACCTGGTTAGGCTTCCCAACCACTTGGCACGTACTACATGTACGGCAATAGCGAGCCACATCCCGTTTCATTCCCAGCCAGAAGAAATGACGGAGGATTCGATCGTAGGTTTTAGTCACCCCTAGATGACCAGACCAAGTAATATCATGAGCTAGGGACAACACCTTAGTCTGAAACGTGGCAGGAACTACAATCTGGAAAACGGAACTCCAATCATTTTCTAGGTCAGCCCGGGGAGTCCATTTTCTCATCAAAAGACCGTTCGAGGAAATACATCACACCTTTCCTTTTTGCCTCACTCAAAGGTAATACGGAGGAACAACATTTGGCCAAACCCACATCCTCTTTCTGGGCAGCTATTAGTTTCTCCCGAGTAACTGGCAACCTTAAACAGTCCGCCGAGGAAGTAACTGGCAACCTTAAACAGTCCACCGAGGAAGCCATTGTCTGGTCTTTATTACCATCATCATGATCAGAACTCACTGGGAACACAGGAGTAGAACACTGGGTATCTTCCCCCTGCAAGCACAGAGTCAGCTAAGTCTACCATGGTACCTAAGCGACGTGACTGTGCACGCGTAATGGCACACGCTGGAAATGCTTCAGGAAACGTAGTGGCCAAAACATCAGCACTTGACTGAGCATCAGGCTTGTCCAGTACTTCTAACACAGGCACAACTTTGCCTCCTGCTAGATCGTTACCCATGATTAGAGAAACCCCATTTACGGGAAGCTCAGACTGTACACCAATTCTGAAACATCCATCAGAAATCAAATGGACAGTATGTAACGGAACAAGCACACAACCCATTTCGATCCATCTTAATAATACACTAGAGCCACAATAAGACTCCTCTGACCAGGGCAGAACACTGGAGAGAATTACAGACTGAGCCGCACCAGTATCTCTCAATATCAAAACTGGCTTTTGTTCACCAGAATCACCTGTCAGTGAAACAAAGCCTTTAAATATGAACGGGTCGTATGTGGGATCGGGGCGACTTAGTACAACCCCAGGATTCTCCTTTACAGAGCTCTTAGAGTTTACCTTAATCAAACCCACACTTTTATGGGGTTTAGGGGTTGAAGGTGGTGACTTGCGTTTTAGAGACATACATTCCGAAATTACGTGTCCGACTTTATGACAGTAGAAACAGGCGCGTTCCCCCTTTGGATTCAGCCGTGTACTTCCTGAGTAACGGTGGGAATTGTAGACAGGAGAAGATACAACCGGTCTATTCTCACTACGGGGTGTGGGAAACACCGTTTTATGTGTTAACACAAATTCATCTGCCAGCACCGCGGCTTCAGATAACTGTAACACTTTCTGTTCATTAATGTATACAACCAACCACTCTGGGAGGCTGTTTTTAAATTCTTCCAATAACATTAATTCACGAAGACCTTCAAAGTCATTGATTTTACTCGCTTAGCACCATTTGTCAAAGAGAGACTACTTCTCTCTAGCGAATTCGAGGATTTGGAGTGCTTTCTAAACTTTTGTCTATAAGCCTCCGGCACAAGCTCATACCCACGGAGCACAGTAGCCTTAACAATGTCGTAATTAAGACTATCAGCGAGAGAGAGAGTACCCATCACCTCCTGTGCTTTACCGGACAATTTACACTGCAGTAACAGCGGCCACACATCCCTTAGAGACGTCTGCCAACGTCTCTAAATCCACTCGCCTACAATTATCAAAACCCTCCCACGTAGGGTTATCCAAAAAAAACTTCAGGTTAAAGGTGGCCATGTTCTACATCCACCACCTAAGTACAACATAGAACTAAACACTACACACAACACAACAACCACACAATCCACATCTACTACCAAATTGTGCGGGCACAAGCTGGATCAAAAATATCCCGGACGAACCCCCATGTTACGTTCTCCCCTCGGGTATAGTTTGTCTGAGGAGGAGACGTAAATGCCTGTGCCTGCGCACACAAGGTAAACTGGATGGATGGGGAAGAAATGTGGGGTGTAATGAACTAAAATAACCAGACAACATCCAGATCTCAAGATTAGCCCTCGGGGGACATTTAATAAGGTACTTAAAAAAAAATATACAACACCCATAAAGAAACAGTAATGAAACAAAACTCAATCAAACAAACCAGGGAAGGTAGGAGAAGAGATATTTGGGAACGGGGTCCAATTAATGAAAATAAACAAAAGGTCCCTCCTCTTCTACACACCTAAACCTTCCTATCACACTCTAACCCTAACCCACTTTCCTGCCTGTTTACCAAAAAATACAGGGGTGACACCCTCCCGGCTAACCTAGTGTGCAAAAAAATGGGTTATCTACGTGGGAATGTACACCCATGGGCAGATCTACCTTTCCCTTCTCCAGGACCTAGGTAGGATGGAGTACATCAGGAGGACAGGCTGGAACACAAACAAAGATAAATTAACACAACCAATACCCAAACAACAAGTGTCCTCTCCCCCCCTCTTCGAGCTCACACGGCAAACAGGTATACTCTCGTCAATCAGCTACAGCTGCCAGGACTCCGGACCGAAGCCACGCCCACCATCGTCAGCCGCAACTCAGCACACCTGTAATGCCCAGAACACACAAACACACTACAAAGCAAAATGGGGAGAAAGAAAAACACGTCACACGTAACAGTAACCATAGTGACTGGTGCTGTAACTTCCCTAACGAACCCGGACCTTACACTGGGGAACTACCGTGTAATCAGGGAAGTGGATGTGTAGGGTACAGTGCGCAGCAGAGGGCTCTGAACGAGTGTGGGTGTTCGATACCTGGGGTGACGCGAGAGCGTCCTGCCTGCCGCCTCCAGACCCAAAAGAACGCTGACGACAGCGTGCAGTGAAATGTCCTCTCGTGCCACCAGAGTGACACTGGCGCGGTCTTCCTCCCCTCTCCCGGATCGCCACACCACCCAGCTCCATCCTCTCGTGATCCGGGTTGGGGGAGGGTGAAATGGGCAGGCCCCATCCAGGACGTCCTCTAGTAGCCAGCAGTTTGTCCAACCGGTTGGCCATGTCCACCAGTTGATTAAAGGACAAAGTGGTGTCATGGTAAGCTAGCTCCCTTCGGACGTCCTCTCGCAGATGTCACCGGAAGTGGTCGATGAGGGCCCGCTCATTCCACCCGGACCCAGCCGCTAGAGTCTGAAACTCCAGGGCAAAGTCCTGCGCGGTCCTCGTCCCCTGCCTTAGGTAGACCATTTGCTCGCCCGCCTCTCAACCCTCGGGCGAGTGATCGAAGACGGCCCAGAAGAGGCGATCGAACTGCCCAAAGTTGTCCAACGCGGCGCCTCCTTCACTCCAGACCACGTTGGCCCACTCCAGGGCTTTCCCCAAGAGGCAGGAGATGAGGGCGGACACCTTCTCCCGCTCCGATGGAGCCGGGCTGATGGTTGAGAAGTATAACTCCAGTTGTAGGAGGAATCCCTGGCAGAGGGCAGCTGTCCCGTTGAAATCCCGTGGTCGGAATATATTAATCCTTCTGGGTGCTGGGGTGTGGGTGGCTGGATCCGGTCGCTCAGTTGGTCCCGAAAGATCGGGTCCTCTCCTCTCCAGGCGTTGGACGACCTGGGAACCTGATCCATCGCTTCTCCCAAGCCGGCTAGCATCGTCGAATGCTCCCGGACCCTTGCCACGACTCCAGGCATGTGCTCCTCTCCTGCTGACTCCATGTCAGGTGTGTGATTCTGTGAAGGAGTCAGGCGCAGGAGGGTAAATCACAGAATGACAGGCTTCATTTCGCAAATACAGTGTTAAGCAGTAATGCGTCAAAAACACAAGGCATACGGGGAAATATCCCGGCGATACAAAATACACGGAGCTCCACCGAGCTTCACTATCCTCCACAATAAACAATCACACACAAAGACAAGGGGGCAGAGGGAACACTTATACAGGTACTGATGAGGGGATATGAACCAGGTGTGTGTAATAAACAAGACAAAACCAATAGAATGGTGAGATGAGGAGCAGCAGTGGCTAGAAAGCTGGTGATGACGACCGCCAGAAGCCTGCCCGAACAAGGAGAGGAGGCAGCTTCGGAGGAAGTCGTGACAGTATGCTTAAGGAATCCCCCTCACCCCCTATGGTTGTGGTAATCCATTCTCCTATGCAGGTGTTCTGTATAGTACGTATAGTGAGCCAAAATAAATGCTTCCCACACCCCTAAGCTGCAATGTTAACATCAAAGACATCAACAATTCATTAAAAACACACTTAGGCTGCGTTTAGACAGGCATCCCATTTGTGATCTTTTTTCCCACAAATTTGTCTTTTGACCAATCACATCAGATCTTTTCACATCAGATCTTGTTCAGAGCTGATCTGATTGGTCGAAAGACCAATTAATGAAAAAAAGATCAGAATTGCGCTGCCTGTCTAAACGCAGCCATAGGAGCTCTGTGGAACCAGCAGGCTTAAGCAGAGAAGACAGGAAAAACTTTCAGAAAACTCACTTTAGCCAATACAATACATCCGAGTCTTGTTTGGTCCAAATCCAGTTCTACCTATGTAGAAGGTGTAGGTATACAACAAACATAATTCCCCTGGATAAAATGGTCATCTTCTACTTGCCAATCATCAGAGGTGAGCCAGGTTGATTAAGGTGGCAAAGTCACACAGAACTTTCGGCGGTGTACATAAAACACATCAATCTTGCCAAGCAAAAGCACACACTCTCCAACACTGCAAACAAAAGGCATACATATGAACACAGTGTGCAAATCAGGAAGTGGCAACTTTAAAATATGCATACAAGTAAGCTTTGGGACACTGTCCAACACTGGAGTTTATGTTAGTGGTGCGAGACGAACCTAATGAAATTAAAGACCTTCCTAAACCATGCATGACTGGACAAT
The DNA here is from genome assembly GCF_964263955.1 of Coregonus lavaretus. Taxonomy (NCBI): domain Eukaryota; kingdom Metazoa; phylum Chordata; class Actinopteri; order Salmoniformes; family Salmonidae; genus Coregonus; species Coregonus lavaretus. The sequence goes on from NC_140019.1 coordinate 4,313,054, forward strand.
TAATTAAGTGAAAACATTAGTCTTCCAAATTAATGTCTGGATCCCTGAGGATCCACATGCATTATAGTTAATAAAATGTTGATGAACGCTTTTTGCATCAAAAGTGGTTGATGGTAAACATAATAATGGCCTGGATTCTCAGTGTCCTTTCACTTCACACACTCATTGGGGACAGGAGATAATACAATTAGCTTACCAGGCCAAATTAGATGATTAAATGTTGTATAATTTGCACAACTGTTTTGGTGTTATAGCTCCTATTGCAATTTTTTACTTTGCATAATGACTCTCATAGCTATTATTCATTTTGCATGACTCACTAGGATTCATTTTTCCTCTGTATAGGGCATCAGTATACAGTATTATTGCAACCACGCCCTTGGTACAACATCAGCAACGGCAACATGAGGTTTTGACCTCTTGGTATAATGCTTTGGATGTTGAATTGATAGCTTCTTTATTATGGGTCCCACTCGGTACATGCATCGGCCACATTTGCTACAGTACTTTGAGTGGCTAGCAGCTCAATGCTAAGTTATCAGCAGGGACAGGAAAGCACCAGATGTCATTTGTGCCATTTTCAGCTGCACTATAATCCACTTTAAAAGAGTAGCCAAGGGGCCAGAGTTGTACTTGCGCTGACAGAAAAGTTGAGCATATCCCTGCCACTGGCCACTGAAGAGACAGAGAATGTGATGCACGGCTGATGCTGTGAGGAGAGGAGAGTCTGTGCAGCAGGACAAAGTGGGCCTCTTTAGTCATGGCTGCCTTTCATCTGCCTCATCTGCCCGCTGTTTCAGCATGAGCTGAAGAGAGACCACAGACGATTTCAGTGGTGGACTGTAGCCTCCCTGTTGATTACAAACCTGCTACAAGAGAAAGGAAAAGAGATAGAGAAGGGGAGAGAGAGAGAGTGTGGTGGTGAGCACAGGGAGAGGAAGAGAGATGAGCAGAAGCAAGAAATCAATGCATTATCTGTGTTCCCATGCTTTAAATCCCTTTAAGATAATTGCAGCTAGCGCTTTTTTAGTGCCATAGCAATTGATTGGATTATTCAATTAATTAATGCATTTCTCATTACAATTACAAACCTAATCCCACAAACTTTGCTTATTTGCTTTCAAAGTGGGTTGTTTGTTGTAAGGGAGAAAAAACTGCAATGATGTTAATGAATTCTTCCTCAAAGATGTGTTTTAAGATCTCTTTTAAAAATGTCCACAGTTTCAGCCCCCCTTAGGGTCTCTGGCAGGCTATTCCAGAGGTTATGTTCAACAAGGGTGACAAAAACCTCTCAACTGGTTAAATAGGTCCTAAACCAATTTAGAACTGGACCGGAGACGCCAACCCACCTCTCCAGTCTGTCCAGAAGGACATCATGGCCAACAGTGTCGAATTCAGCACTTAAATCTAAGAATACAAGGACAGAGAGCTGTTTGGCATCTGTGTTGGCTCTAATATCATTTACCACTTTAACTAAGGCTGTCACTGTGCGTGCTGTGGTTGGCATGAAAACCAGATTGGAATTTTTCAAAAAAACTGTTAGCCGAAAATTGCTAAGAGCAGAAGAATCTAGATTACTTTTCTTCAGAAGGGGTTTCACCATAGCAGTTTTTAGTGGAGTGGGGAAAGTGCCTGTGAACAGGGAGTGATTAACAATAGCTTGTACTTCTTCAGATATGCAATAAAAAATTGTTTTGAAGAAGGTGGTGAGGATAGGATCGGGAAGGCAGGTAGAAGGCTTAAGTTGTCATATCACTTTCCTGAGCATGTCTGTGTCAACCAGGGAAAATAAATCCATAGTGCCTTTGCTTGGTAGGCTAGGACACATATCATCAAACTTCTAATCAGGACTTTCTTGACTGATACCCAGCCTAATGTAGGTTATCTTATCTCTGAAATATGCCACAAACTCACCACATTTAGATGTGGACGTGAGTTCACATAGGTTTGCGGGGGTAGGATTTATCAGGCCATCAATGGTCGAGAAGAGCACTCTCAAATTATTCTGATTTATAGTGATCAAGTTAGAAGCCCGTCTGACATTTCTAATTGCCTTGTTATATATACCAAATTGCTCTCTCAGAATATCATAATGGACCTGCAACTTTGACTTTCTCCACTTCCGCTCTGCCTTTCTGCAATTTCTCTTTAATTGGTTAGTTTCCTCTCTCTCTCCCTCCCTCTCTCTCTCTCTGTGTGTCTGTCGTAGGTACTGAATGCTCAGCTCATTGTTCCACTCCAACCAGGACTTTGACGCTCCATCCCTGACTGCCACAGATAACTCTCTCCCACTTAACGAGAACCACCTCCTCCCCTGTACGATCACAATGCTTTACAATATGTTTCACATTAAAATTCCACATTTGAGGCTGCTGCCACTGTGAGAGAAGAGAATATGAAATGGAAACATGATGAACAGGTCTCTTGAGGTAAAACTACACATTATAGACTTCCATTCAGAAGAAAAAACTCATTTGAAGTGGTTAGGAAATAGATTCATTTCTTGAATGTACATGATTCCTCTGTGTGAAGCTCAAATTTATATTTGAGAGAACATTTGTTGCACAATATTTCTAGATACACTACCGGTCAAACGTTTTAGAACACCTACTCATTCAAGGTTTTTTCTTTATTTTTACTATTTTCTACATTGTAGAATAATGGTGAAGACGTCAAAACTATGAAATAATACATATGGAATCATGTAGTAACCAAAGAACTGTTAAACAAATCAAAATATATTTGAGATTTGAGATTCTTCAAATATCCACCCTTGCCTTGATGACAGCTTTGCACACTCTTGGCTTTCTCTCAACCAGCTTAATGAGTTAGTCACCTGGAACACATTTCAATTAACAGGTGTGCCTTCTTAAAAGTTAATTTGTCGAAATTATTTCCTTCTTAATGCGTTTGAGCCAATCAGTTGTGTTGTGACAAGGTAGGGGGGGGGGTGTATACAGAAGATAGCCCTATTTGGTAAAAGACCAAGTCCATATTATGGCAAGAACAGCTCAAATAAGCAAAGAGAAATGACAGTACATCATTACTTTAAGACATGAAGGTCAGTCAATACGGAAAATGTCAAGAACTTTGAAAGTTTCTTCAACTGCAGTCACAAAAACCATCAAGCGTTATGATGAAACTGGCTCTCATGAGGACTGCCACAGGAATGGAAGACCAAGAGTTACCTCTGCTGCAGATGATAAGTTCATTAGAGTTACCAGCCTCAGAAATTGCAGCCCAAATAAATGCTTCACAGAGTTCAAGTAACAGACACATCTCAACATCAACTGTTCAGAGGAGACTGTCTTGAATCAGGCCTTCATGGTCGAATTGCTGCAAAGAAACCACTATTAATGAACACCAATAAGAAGAAGAGACCTGCTTGGGCGAAGAAACACGAGCAATGGACATTAGACCGGTGGAAATTGGTCGTTTGGTCTGGAGTCCAAATTTGAGATTTTTGGTTCCAACCGCTGTGTCTTTGTGAGATGCGGTGTGGGTGAACGGATGATCTCCGCATGTGTGTTTCCCACCGTAAAGCATGGAGGAGGAGGTGTTATGGTGTGGGGGTGCTTTGCTGGTGACACTTTCTGTAATTTATTTACAATTCAAGGCACACACGCATTCTGCAGCGGTACGCCATCCCATCTGGTTTGTGCTTAGTTGGACTATCATTTGGTTTTCAACAGGACAATGAACCAACACATCTCCAGGCTGTGTAAGGGCTATTTTTACCAAGAAGGAGAGTGCTGCATCAGATGACCTGGCCTCCACAAAATTGAGGTGGTTTGGGATGAGTCGGACCGCAGAGTGAAGGAAAAGGAGCCAACAAGTGCTCAGCATATGTGGGAACTCCTTCAAGACTGTTAGAAATGCATTCCAGGTGAAGCTGGTTGAGAGAATGCCAAGAGTGTGCAAGGCTGTCATCAAGGCAAAGGGTGGCTATTTGAAAATATATTTTGATTTGTTTAACACTTGTTTGGTTACTACATGATTCCATATGTGTTATTTCATTGTTTTGTTGTCTTCACTATTATTCTACAATGTAGAAAATAGTAAATATAAAGAAAAACCCTTGAATGAGTAGGTGTTCTAAAACCTTTGACCGGTAGTGTATATCACTGTTTTTCAAGATGGCAAAACCCACATAATACAGGTCCAATGGACTGCAAGGATATTCTTGTGGCTCTCTCTTTCTCTCAGGGTTTTGAGTCTGTAACAGGATGACTTGTATGTCTGTTTTGTGTCCCTGCCAGTGCATTTGTGGCTTATATAGTAGCTTCTCGGCTCTCCAGGCCCCGGGAACAACTCATGCAGACCACAAGCCCCCAGGGCCTAGAGAGCCGAGCAGCTACCATATAAGCCACAAATATATGTTACAGTGAACAACCGCCTCCCTGACAGCACACATCACCACTAATACATTTGAGACAAGCACAGGGTCAAGCTGCAGTGCAGCTCCCCTGGATGGAGATCATGTTGTGGGGTCAAGGGCCTTGCTCAAGGGCCCAATGGTAGGGGAACGTCTTGAGGATGTGAAACCAGCAGCCCTCCAGTTACCATATCAATTCCCCCTTTTTCTGACCGGCCACCTTTCGGCTGCAGGTCCAACTCCTATCAGTACTTATTGTATGTATGATTCCAATAGACTGACCACTACTGTACGGTATACAGGGATTCCTTTCTGTTAAGAATGTCTCCAAAGCAACTGTATGTTAAAAAGTAGTCAAAATGGCATCTAAAGTTTGTGACTTTTGTCAGACACATTCATCTTAAGGATCAGAGTCAAGCACACATATCCAGATATCTTTGCCTCTGTATGAATCTGAAGAATAGTATATGTACAGCAATAGTTCAATAGGATAGGCCTGGACTAGAATACAGTATATACATATGAAGTGGGTAAAACAGTATGTAAACATTATTTAAAGTGACCAGTGTAACATTATTTAAGTGACCAGTGTCCCATGATTATGTACATAGGGCAGCAGCCTCTAAGGTGCATGGTAGAGTAACCGGTGGTAGCCGTCTAGTGACAGTGACTAAATGCCAGGGCAGGGTACTGGGCGGGGGCTGGCTAGTGTACTCTCCTTCTGAATGGTAGCGGGGTGAACAGGCCGTGGCTCGGGTGGCTGAGATCTTTGATGGTCTTCTTGGCCTTCCTGTGACACTGGGTGCTGTAGATGTCCTGAAGGGCAGGCAGTGTGCTTCCGTTGATGCGTTGGGCTGAATGCACCACCCTCTGGAGAGCTCTGAGGTTGCTGATGGTGCAGTTGCCGTACCAGGCGGTGATACAGCCCGACAGGATGTTCTCAGTGGTGCACCTGTAAAGGTTTGTGAGGGTTGTAGGGGCCAAGACACATTTCTTCAGCCTCCTGAGGTTGAAGAGGCACTGTTGCGACTTCTTCACCACACTCTCTGTGTGGGTGGACCATTTCAGATTGTCAGTGATGTGTATGCTTAGAAACTTGAAGCTATTCACCTTCTCCACTGCGGCCCCGTCGATGTGGATGGGGGCGTGCTCCCTCTGCTGTATCCTGAAGACCACGATCAGCTCCTTCGTTTTGTTGACGTTGAGGGAGAGGTTATTTTCCTGGCACCACTCCGCCAGGGCCCTCACCTCCTCCCTGTAGGCTGTCTCGTCATTGTTGGTAATCAGGCCTACCACTGTTGTGTCATCTGCAAACTTGATGATTGAGTTGGAGACGTGCGTGGCCATGCAGTCAGGGGTGAACAGGGAGTACAGGAGGGGGCTGAGTACACACCCTTGTGGGGCCCCTGTGTTAAGGGTCAGCGTAGTGGAGATGTTGTTGCCTACCTTCACCACCTGGGGGCGGCCGGTCAGGAAGTCCAAGACACAGTTGCACAGGGCGGGGTTCAGACCCAGGGCCCCGAGCTTAATGATGAGCTTGGAGGGTACTATGGTGTTGAGTTGTGGTCAATGAACAGCATTTTTACATAGGCATTTCTCTTGTCCAGATGGGATAGGGCAGTATGCAGTGCGATGTCGATTGCGTAATCCGTGGATCTATTGGGGCAGTATGCGAATTGCAGTGGGTCTAGGGTGTCAGGTAGGGTGGAGGTAATATGATCCTTAACTAGCCTCTCAAAGCACTTCATGATGACAGAAGTGAGTGCTACGGGGCAATAGACATTTAGTTCCGTTAACTCACTTTCTTGGGTACAGAAACAATGGTGGATATCTTGAAGCAAGTGAGGACAGTAGACTGGGATAGGGAGAGATTGAATATGTCCGTAAACACTCCAGCCAGCTGGTTTGCGCATGCTCTGAGGATGCGGCTAGGGATACCGTCTGGGCTGGCAGCCTTGCGAGGGTTAACACGTTTAAATGTCTTACTCATGTCGGCCACGGAATACAAGAGCTCACAGTCCATGGGAGCGGTGGTGACCCTCGTAAGCGGCACTGTGTTTCCCTCGAAGCGGGTGAAGAAGGTGTTTAGCTTGTCCTGGAGCAAGACATCGGTGTCTGCGACATGGCTGGTTTTCCCTTTATAATCATTGATTGTTTGGAGTCCCTGCCACATACGTCTCGTGTCTGAGCCGTTGAATTGCAACTCCACTTTGTCTCTGCACTGACATTTTGCCTGTTTTATTGCCTTACGGAGGGCATAACTTGACTGTTTGTATTCAATCATATTCCCAGTCACCTTGCCGTGGTTAAATGTGATGGTTTGCACTCGCAGTTTTGCGCGAATGCTGCTATCTATCCACAGTTTTTTGGTTTGGATAGGTTTCAATAGTCGCAGTGGGAACAACTTCCCCTATACACTTCCTGATGAACTCAGTCACTGTGACATTGTATACGTCAATGTTATTCTCAGAGGCAACACGGAACATATCCCAGTGATCAAAACAATCTTGAAGCATGGATTCTGATTGGTCAGACCAGCGTTGAATAGTCATCAATGAGTCGACCGTGATGTTGGTAGGCCTGTAAGGGTAAACGAGAGTGAAAGTACAGAGCATGACTACAAAGAGCTGTGTGAGTGCACTTTCGTCCAAAACCTGAGAGAAACAGGCCCCCATAGGGAATAACGTCACTGGTATTGAACAATAAAGAGTTCGGCTCCATGCTCACATACACACTCACACACTCAAACCCACACCTAAAGTACTAATTTCTATTCTATCAGTTGAAACAAAGTAGGGCTGTCAAAATAATCCATTCACTTTTTTTGTAGCAAGTCAATTAAAACGTATAACATGCGCTCGTTTTCTATGGGTTCAGGCATTGGATAATGTAGCCTAACTTATTTACCAGCATGATAGATATACGCGTTATACCAGGCAAGATCAATCACCTAATTAACGTAATGCAGTGTTAGCTGAGCAGTGGACAGGGGGTAATTATTTTAAAACGAACCAGTCAAATTGGAAAAAAGAACCTAATCAATTGCTGGATTTTATAAGTGACTCAAATTAGTGACTCAAATTTCAAAAATACCTCTTTGACTAAATTTAATCTGAAGTCTGCTCAAGCATTACTCAAAATACCAGGAAGGAAGACGAGCTAGGCTTCTCACATGGTCTCACCCACTTATCCACCTGACGGTTGCATCACTCTTCATATGTCAGAATAAAAAACTCAAGGAACACCATAATAATTGCCATATTATACTTTGGTACTATACTGAATGTACAAAACATCTGTCACGATCGTCGAAGGAGGAGGACCAAGGCGCAGCGTTGAAAGCAAACATATTTCTTTATTAATTGTGATTACACGAACAAAACAACAAACGATAATGTGACGTCCACGGTCTGACATAAACCACACTGGAACAAGATCCCACAAACACTGTGGAAAAACAGACTGTTTAAATATGGTTCCCAATCAGAGACAACCAGCAATAGCTGACACTCGTTGCCTCTGATTGAGAACCACTCTGGCCAACATAGAAACACAATACAAGAACTATACCCTAGAAACACAAAACTAGAACAACATAAAGAACACTCACACCCTGGCTCAACATACAAGCGTCCCCAGCGCCAGGGCGTGACAGTACCCCCCCCCCCCCAACATCACTCAGTAGTGCCTGTACAAAGAGAGCATGCTCTGTATCTTTAAACATCAGGGGGGCTGTTTTGAGGTACATGTACCCAACAGATCTTCAGCTGTTGGAATCCCACCACCCAATCACAACCCCCAGCATTCTTTCTTACAAACCCCCCTACATCAAAGCCTGTACATCAAGAATAAAAGACGTAGGCCTATAGCTTTAGCTTAAAACATTAATTCACCACCCCTCCCTGAAGGATAATATATTTTAGATTTACAACCTCATATTCCAAAGGTCTTGTATATAGACGAGATGGTGTCTTCACTCTGTACACTCAGCCTTTGGAGTAGATAAAAAATACATCATGGCAGGAGAGGAGAGACGGGATGAGAGGGCGTTTTGGACCCATCCAAAAGTTCTTGCTTATACTTCTAATCAAAGCAATGTGAAAATGCATGGGTAATTGTGCCCTGGGAGAAGTCAGAATGGACTGCTTTGTGATGTGAATAGACAGTTATTTGAAACAGCCCGTAGAGCGGGGGTGATTGGTCATAGGATTACGTTGGAGATTACGAGAGAATTTTAATTACAACCTGGCCTGGAATTGTATAGGTAATTATTGTCCAGTACATAAAACACTTGCGCGACTCTGTCATTTTGTGCATCAATGCATCTTGTCTGAATGACTCATGTTTTTACTGGCTATGAAAATACTTCCATTTTTCCCTTCATTCAGTTACCAAGGCTACTACAATGTTACTCTGTCCCTCAATTGACTGACCACTTATATACATTTTGCAAAAGCAAGCTACACATAAACGTGTGGGAAGGCATTTAGACACATACAGTATAAAAACTCATCTATATTTTCATCCACATCAGTGTGGGTTTGACACTGCTAATATGGAGCTGTAGTGTATGCAGTGTTATGTTTTCCATATTTAACCAACACCGATAAGTCTTGGCAAGCCAGTGAAGAATAAATTAATATGTCTGACATATAATTAAAATGGGAAAAATACATTAATAGAAATGCACTGACACATAATTATCCACAACATCAACCATAGAAGATATGCTAAACAAGATCAATCATACAAATCACAGTTATTCTCCATTTTGAAAATGTTGTCAACAGTAGTGAAGTTTGCTCTTTGGGCTCTCTCTGGAGACACTACCCTGTACTGTATCATATTGATAGATATTGATTTTGTACAAGATTGAGAAGTTACCATGTAGCCATAAAGGTTTGTCATCCAACTCTTTCAAAACATTGGTTGATTGAGAGAGCACCCTTTGGAGTCAGACACAACAAAACAATTAATGGAGTGCATATCTCAATCTCATGTAGAACTTTTTGCCACCATTTTGCTCACAGGACATGCCTTTTTCAAGAACACACCAAACTTTTCTAGGAATATATCACACAATTATACCCTTAGCTTGATTATATATGTGGGTTTTCTCCTTTTCCCTTTCTGGTTTCTGCAGACTTCAGAGTGAGAATAATGTACGATTTGATGGTATGATTTGACGATTTTTCACCTCTGAGTTTGGACTCTATTCTGAGTATGGATATTTTGACAAAATCTATCGTAACTCAAAGTTAGAGAGGTCTTGATAGAAATAATGTTTTCTTCTGAAACTCTATCATAACTCAATTTATTTTCCTATGTCGATAGATGTCTGCCTCTCCATTAAGCTACGTGTGTGTCCAGCCTATAGCCACTCACTGTTGCCAGCCTGTATCCACTCACTTTTCATGGTCCCTTCCTTTTGGACTCTATAAAACTTTATATAGTTGCCTACCAAGATCTGTAGGTGGTAAACTATCTACAGGCGGTTTCATACAGTGCATTTGGAAAGTATTCAGACCCCTTGACTTTATCCACATTTTGTTACGTTACATCCTTATTCTAAAATTGATTACATAATTTTTTCCCCTCATCAATCTACACACAATGCCCCATAATGACAAAGCAAAAACTGTTTTTTTAGAAATGTATGCACATTTATAGAAAATAAAAAACAGAAATATCACATTTATATAAGTATTCAGACCTTTACTCAATACTTTGTTGAAGCACTTTTGGCAGTGATTACATTCAGAGACTTGTCCTGAAGCGACTCCTGCATTGTCTTGGCTGTGTGCTTAGAGTCATTGTCCTGTTGGAAGGTGAACCTTCACCCCCAGTCTGAGGTCCTGAGCGCTCTGGAGCAGGTTATCAAGGATCTCTCTGTACTTTGCTCCGTTCATCTTTCCCTCGATCAACTAGTCTCCCAGTCCCTGCCACTGGAAAACATCCCCACAGCATGATGATGCCACCACCATGCATCACCGTAGCGATGGTGTCAGGTTTCCTCCAGAGGTGACGCTTGTCATTCAGGCCAAAGAGTTCAATCTTGGTTTCATCAGACCATAATCCTGTCTCTGAGCTCTACGGACAATTCCTTCGACTTCATGGCTTGGTTTTTGCTCTGACATGTACTGTCAACTGTGGGACCTTATATACAGTAGACAGGTTTGTGCCTTTCCAAATCATGTCCAATTAATTTAATTTACCACAGGTGGACTGCAATCAAGTTCTAGAAACATCTCAACGGTGATCAATGGAAACAGTATGCACCTGAGCTTAATTTCGAGTCTCATAGCGAAGGATCTGAATACTTATATAAATAAGGTATTTCTGTTCTTTATTTTTATTAAAGTTGCTAACATTTCTAAAAACCTGTTTTTCGCTTTGTCATTATGTGGTATTGTGTGTAGATTGATGAATCATTTGTTTTATTTAATACATTTGAGAATAATGCTGTAACGTAACAAAATGTGGAAAAGGGGAAGGGATCTGAATACTTTTCGAATGCACTGTATATCTAACTACACAGCACATGTAAACAGTCCTATACAGAAAATGCACATAATATTAACTGCACATGCAACCACTACTGTAAGTACACAGCAAGGGTGACTAAAAAGTTTGTGAGCAGGAGTTGAGCAGTCGGAAATCCCACTCATCACTCAAGAAAGCCCGCTCAGGTGCTCAACACCCTTTCCCCCACTCCGCAAAAAATTGCTCACAGTACATTTTGACCAGAACCAACGCCTCCGCTTGACAATGCTTCAGTCCAAAGGATTGTCCGCTTCGTGGGCGTAGGTGTAAACCTATTCAAGTAAGTAAATACAGTGGGGGAAAAAAGTATTTAGTCAGCCAACAATTGTGCAAGTTCTCCCACTTAAAAAGATGAGAGAGGCCTGTAATTTTCATCATAGGTACACGTCAACTATGACAGACAAATTGAGGAAAAAAAATCCAGAAAATCACATTGTAGGATTTTTTATGAATTTATTTGCAAATTATGGTGGAAAATAAGTATTTGGTCACCTACAAACAAGAAATATTTCTGGCTCTCACAGACCTGTAACTTCTTCTTTAAGAGGCTCCTCTGTCCTCCACTCGTTACCTGTATTAATGGCACCTGTTTCAACTTGTTATCAGTATAAAAGACACCTGTCCACAACCTCAAACAGTCAAACTCCAAACTCCACTATGGCCAAGACCAAAGAGATGTCAAAGGACACCAGAAACAAAATTGTAGACCTGCACCAGGCTGGGAAGACTGAATCTGCAATAGGTAAGCAGCTTGGTTTGAAGAAATCAACTGTGGGAGCAATTATTAGGAAATGGAAGACATACAAGACCACTGATAATCTCCCTCGATCTGGGGCTCAATGCAAGATCTCACCCCGTGTGGTCAAAATGATCACAAGAACGGTGAGCAAAAATCCCAGAACCACACGGGGGGACCTAGTGAATGACCTGCAGAGAGCTGGGACCAAAGTAACAAAGCCTACCATCAGTAACACACTACGCCGGCAGGGATTCAAATCCTGCAGCGCCAGACGTGTCCCCCTGCTTAAGCCAGTACATGTCCAGGCCCGTCTGAAGTTTGCTAGAGTGCATTTGGATGATCCAGAAGAGGATTGGGAGAATGTCATATGGTCAGATGAAACCAAAATATAACTTTTTGGTAAAAACTCAACTTGTCGTGTTTGGAGGACAAAGAATGCTGAGTTGCATCCAAAGAACACCATACCTACTGTGAAGCATTGGGGTGGAAACATCATGCTTTGGGGCTGTTTCACTTGCCTCGCTTCGAGGCAAGCAACACTGAAGCATGCATGAGAGCACCAGCTGTTCCGGACGACTATGTGATCACGCAGGTCAACATTCACGCAGACTTTTAAGCAGGTCAACATTCACAAGGCCGCAGGGCCAGACGGATTACCAGGACGTGTACTCCGAGCATGTGCTGACCAACTGGCAAGTGTCTTCACTGACATTTTCAACATGTCCCTGACTGAGTCTGTAATACCAACATGTTTCAAGCAGACCACCATAGTCCCCGTGCCCAAGAACTCTAAGATAACCTGCCTAAATGACTACCGACCCGTAGCACTGACGTCTGTAGCCATGAAGTGCTTTGAAATACTGGTCATGGCTCACATCAACAGCATAATCCCAGAAACCCTAGACCCACTCCAATTTGCATACCGCCCCAACAGATCCACAGATGATGCAATCTCTATCGCACTCCACACTGCCCTTTCCCACCTGGACAAGAGGAACACCTACGTGAGAATGCTATTCATTGACTACAGCTCAGCATTCAACACCATAGTGCCCTCTAAGCTCATCACTAAGCTAAGGATCCTGGGACTAAACACCTCCCTCTGCAACTGGATCCTGGACTTCCTGACGGGCCGCCCCCAGGTGGTAAGGGTAGGTAACAACACATCTGCCACACTGATCCTCAACACGGGGGCCCCTCAGGGGTGCGTGCTCAGTCCCCTCCTGTACTCTCTGTTCACCCATGACTGCATGGCCAGGCACGACTCCAACACCATCATTAAGTTTGCCGATGACACAACAGTGGTAGGCCTGATCACCGACAACGATGAGACAGCCTATAGGGAGGAGGTCAGAGATCTGGCCGTGTGGTGCCAGGACAACAACCTCTCCCTCAACGTGACCAAGACAAAGGAGATGATTGTGGACTACAGGAAAAAAAAGAGGACTGAGCACACCCCCATTCTCATCGACAGGGCTGTAGTGGAACAGGTTGAGAGCTTCAAGTTCCTTGGTGTCCACATCACCAACGAACTATCATGGTCCAAACACACCAAGACAGTCGTGAAGAGGGCACGACAAAGCCTATTCCCCCTCAGGAGACTAAAAAGATTTGGCATGGGTCCTCAGATCCTCAAAAAATTCTACAGCTGCACCATCGAGAGCATCCTGACTGGTTGCATCACCGCCTGGTATGGCAACTGCTTGGCCTCTGACCGCAAGGCACTACAGAGGGTAGTGCGTACGGCCCAGTACATCACTGGGGCAAAGCTCCCTGCCATCCAGGACCTCTATACCAGGCGGTGTCAGAGGAAGGCCCTCAAAATTGTCAAAGACTCCAGCCACCCTAGTCATAGACTGTTCTCTCTGCTACCGCACGGCAAGCGGTACCGGAGTGCCAAGTCTAGGTCCAAAAGACTTCTCAACAGTTTCTACCCCCAAGCCATAAGACTCCTGAACAGCTAATCATGGCTACCCGGACTATTTGCACTGCCCCCCCACCCCATCCTTTTTACGCTGCTGCTACTCTGTTAAGTATTTATGCATAGTCACTTTAACTCTACCCACATGTACATATTACCTCAACTACCTCAACTAGCCGGTGCCCCCGCACATTGACTATGCAACGGTACCCCCCTGTATATATAGCCTCCCTACTGTCACTTTATTTTACTGTATATATAGCCTCCCTACTGTCACTTTATTTTACTTCTGCTCTTTTTTTCTCAACACTTTTTTGTTGTTGTTTTATTCTTACTTTTTTGTTTAAAATGAATGCACTGTTGGTTAAGGGCTGTAAGTAAGCATTTCACTGTAATGTCTGCACCTTTTGTATTCGGCGCATGTGACCAATAAAATTTGATTTGATTTGATTTGATTTTGTTTTTCTGCAAAGGGACCAGGACGACTGATCCATGTAAAGGAAATAATGAATGGGGCAATGTATCGTGAGATTTTGAGTGAAAACCTCCTTCCATCAGCAAGGGCATTGAAGATGAAACGTGGCTGGGTCTTTCAGCATGACAATGATCCCGGGCAACGAAGGAGTGGCTTCGTAAGAAGCATTTCAAGGTCCTGGAGTGGCCTAGCCAGTCTCCAGATCTCAACCCCATATAAAATCTTTGGAGGGAGTTGAAAGTCCGTGTTGCCCAGCGACAGCCCCAAAACATCACTGCTCTAGAGGAGATCTGCATGGAGGAATGGGCCAAAATACCAGCAACAGTGTGTGAAAACCTTGTGAAGACTTAGAGAAAACGTTTGACCTGTGTCATTGCCAACAAAGGGTATATAACAAAGTATTGGGAAACTTTTGTTATTGACCAAATACTTATTTGTCACCATAATTTGCAAAGAAATTCATTAAAAATCCTACAATTGGATTTTCTGGATTTTTTTTCTTCTCATTTTGTCTGTCATAGTTGACGTGTACCTATGATGAAAATTACAGGCCTCTCTCATCTTTTTAAGTGGGAGAACTTGCACAATTGGTGGCTGACTAAATACCCCCCCCCCCCAGGCATCAGTCCTAAAATGAACTTTCAAAACAATATTGTGACGCAACATGCATCCCAAGAATACTTTATTCCCCTTACTCTACCACCACTACCCTAATTGGCATAAACTAACGGACAACAATAATTCTACTGCTACTTACACCAATTTTGCCCACATCTATGGTACCTGTAGTTAAATAATTATACATATATTCCTAATTTCCTTTATCTTCAAGTGCTGGATGTTCACCCACAGCGGCCAATCCACCATTAGTTCTGATCTTGACTCTAACCTTCCGATGTCCACAGATTAGCCCATCTTTCCCAGTATAATGCCATTTTGCTATTTCCTTTTGCAATACATCCCTGCATTTTACTATGATGTCTTACGAGGTTCCGGAACCTCCCTATGTGTAACATTTCTACCGAAATTGTCCTAGAAATAATACTTTACAAAAGAGTATAATGATATTTCCCATTGACTGATTGTGGTTTTTCAGATCCCCTAACAATACAGTTTACAGGTTCATCTGAACCCTGAAATTATGACATAACAACCAATCCTGGACCTGACTCCAAAAGCGAGCCACCGATGGACAGTACCAGAAAATATATTCTATTGATTCTGTTTCCTCGTGGCAGAGTCTGCACAAGGCTGACTGTGCCCCATATATTGAGCATTCTTTTTGTAGCTGCGAAAGCCTGTCTGCAGATAAAGAGGTCCCAGTGAATGTCCCAAGAGACTGCTGGCACATCCTTGTATGCCATGGGTATGTGTACTTATGTTAGCAAATGTTGTATACAACAACACTGTTAAAAGTCCCACACAATATAGGCTACAAACGTATTACAACTGGAGCAGTCCAGTCCTGCAGGTATACTGGGTTGTGCAGGCTTCTGTTCCAGACCAGCACTAACACACCTGATTCAACTTATCAAACCTAATGAGTTGATAATAGTGTGTTTTATTGCTGAGCTGGAATAAAAGTCTGCTCACCCAGTAGATCAGGGAGTGGAGCAAGGTTGGCCATCTCTGGTATGGACAATTTTTTGTTCACCCGAAATTATGCTTTAGTAATAATAGTCTACCTCTAACATTTACAAACAAGTTATCCTATTTGTACATTTTGAAAGTATATGTTGATTAATTCAATGTTGATTTATTGAAGTGAAGTGTTTAAACTCGCTTAAATGTTGTACTTAAACATATTATTCAAGATTAACTAGTGTAAATGTTCATTAATCACAGATGACATTTCTGCAAATAAAAAGAGTTTACATTTTTTGTCATTTAGCAGATGGTCTTATCCAGAGCGACTTAGAGTTAGTGAGTGCATACATCATTTTTTTATTTTTCATACTGGCCCCCCGTGGGAATCGAACCCACAACCCTAGCATTGCAAACGCCATGCTCTACCAACTGAGCTACATCCCTGCCGGCCATTCCCTTCCCTACCCTGGACGAAGCTGGGCCAATTGTGCGCCGCCCCATGGGTCTCCTGGTCACGGCCGGCTACGACAGAGCCTGGAGTTGAAGGGGATCTGTCTCTAATTTGTGTTTGTGTGTTGTTTTCTCAAATGAACATTACCTTTTCGTCTTTAAGGTTGAATCTGTGTTTGAAATTGACTGCTCAACTGAGGGACCTTACAAATAATTGTATGTGTGGGGTACAGAGATGAGGTAGTCATTCAAAAATCATGGTAAACACTATTATTGGACACAGAGTGAGTCCATACAACTTATTATGTGACTTGTTAAGCAAATCTTTACTCCTGAACTTATTTAGGCTTGCCATGACAAAGCGGTTGAATACTTATCGACTTAAGTCATTTCAGCTTTTCATTTTTAATTAATTTGTAAACATTTTCTAAAAACATAATTCCAATTAGACATTATGGGTTATTGTGTGTAGTCCAGTGACGCAAAATCTAAATGTAATCCATTTTAAATTTAGGCTGTAACACAACAAAATGTGGGAAAGGTCAAGGGGTGTGAATACTTTATGAAGGCACTGTATGAAGCTTGATGGGGGGGGTAGATCAGCTTTAATATTGCAGATAGATTGTAACTTCCATCAATGTAATTGTCTGCATCACTTCCAATCCCCCATATGTTGTTTTTTCTCGCAATATATATATATATATATATATATATATATATATATATATATATATATATATATACAGTGGGGAAAAAAAGTATTTAGTCAGCCACCAATTGTGGAAGTTCTCCCACTTAAAAAGATGAGAGAGGTCTGTAATTTTCATCATAGGTACACGTCAACTATGACAGACAAAATGAGGAAAAAAAATCCAGAAAATCACATTGTAGGATTTATAATGAATTTATTTGCAAATTATGGTGGAAAATAAGTATTTGGTCAATAACAAAAGTTTCTCAATACTTTGTTATATACCCTTTGTTGGCAATGACACAGGTCAAACGTTTTCTGTAAGTCTTCACAAGGTTTTCACACACTGTTGCTGGTATTTTGGCCCATTCCTCCATGCAGATCTCCCCTAGAGCAGTGATGTTTTGGGGCTGTCGCTGGGCAACACAGACTTTCAACTCCCTCCAAAGATTGTATATGGGGTTGAGATCTGGAGACTGGCTAGGCCACTCCAGGACCTTGAAATGCTTCTTACGAAGCCACTCCTTCGTTGCCCGGGCGGTGTGTTTGGGATCATTGTCATGCTGAAAGACCCAGCCACGTTTCATCTTCAATGCCCTTGCTGATGGAAGGTGGTTTTCACTCAAAATCTCACGATACATGGCCCCATTCATTCTTTCCTTTACACGGATCAGTCGTCCTGGTCCCTTTGCAGAAAAACAGCCCCAAAGCATGATGTTTCCACCCCCATGCTTCACAGTAGGTATGGTGTTCTTTGGATGCAACTCAGCATTCTTTGTCCTCCAAACACGACGAGTTGAGTTTTTACCAAAAAGTTATATTTTGGTTTCATCTGACCATATGACATTCTCCCAATCCTCTTCTGGATCATCCAAATGCACTCTAGCAAACTTCAGACGGGCCTGGACATGTACTGGCTTAAGCAGGGGGACACGTCTGGCACTGCAGGATTTGAGTCCCTGGCGGCGTAGTGTGTTACTGATGGTAGGCTTTGTTACTTTGGTCCCAGCTCTCTGCAGGTCATTCACTAGGTCCCCCCGTGTGGTTCTGGGATTTTTGCTCACCGTTCTTGTGATCATTTTGACCCCACAGGGTGAGATCTTGCGTGGAGCCCCAGATCGAGGGAGATTATCAGTGGTCTTGTATGTCTTCCATTTCCTAATAATTGCTCCCACAGTTGATTTCTTCAAACCAAGCTGCTTACCTATTGCAGATTCAGTCTTCCCAGCCTGGTGCAGGTCTACAATTTTGTTTCTGGTATCCTTTGACAGCTCTTTGGTCTTGGCCATAGTGGAGTTTGGAGTGTGACTGTTTGAAGTTGTGGACAGGTGTCTTTTATACTGATAACAAGTTCAAACAGGTGCCATTAATACAGGTAACGAGTGGAGGACAGAGGAGCCTCTTAAAGAAGAAGTTACAGGTCTGTGAGAGCCAGAAATCTTGCTTGTTTGTAGGTGACCAAATACTTATTTTCCACCATAATTTGCAAATATATTCATTAAAAATCCTACAATGTGATTTTCTGGATTTCTTTTCTCAATTTGTCTGTCATAGTTGACGTGTACCTATGATGAAAATTACAGGCCTCTCATCTTTTAAGTGGGAGAACTTGCACAATTGGTGGCTGACTAAATAATTTTTTTCCCCACTGTATATATATATATATACAGTGAGGGGAAAAAGTATTTGATCCCCTGCTGATTTTGTACGTTTGCCCACTGATAAAGAAATGATCAGTCTATAATTTTAATGGTAGGTTTATTTGAACAGTGAGAGACAGAATAACAACAACAAAATCCAGAAAAACGCATGTAAAAAATGTTATAAATTGATTTGCATTTTAATGAGGGAAATAAGTATTTGACCCACTCTCAATCAGAAAGATTTGTGGCTCCCAGGTGTATTTTATACAGGTAACGAACTGAGATTAGGAGCACACTCTTAAAGGGAGTGCTCCTAATCTCAGCTTGTTAACTGTATAAAAGACACCTGTCCACAGAAGCAATCAATCAATCAGATTCCAAACTCTCCACCATGGCCAAGACCAAAGAGCTCTCCAAGGATGTCAGGGACAAGATTGTAGACCTACACAAGGCTGGAATGGGCTACAAGACCATCACCAAGCAGCTTGGTGAGAAGGTGACAACAGTTGGTGCGATTATTAGCAAATGGAAGAAACACAAAATAACTGTCAAACTCCCTCGGCCTGGGGCTCCATGCAAGATCTCACCTCGTGGAGTTGAAATGTTCATGAGAACGGTGAGGAATCAGCCCAGAACTACATGGGAGGATCTAGTCAATGATCTCAAGGCAGCTGGGACCATAGTCACCAAGAAAACAATTTGTTACACACTACGCTGTGAAGGACTGAAATCCTGCAGTGCCCAGAAGGTCCCTCTGCTCAAGAAAGCACATATACAGGTCCGTCTGAAGTTTGCCAATGAACATCTGAATGATTCAGAGGAGAACTGGGTGAAGGTGTTGTGGTCAGATGAGACCTAATTCGAGCTCTTTGCCATCAACTCAACTCGCCATGTTTGGAGGAGGAGGAATAATAATATATAAATAATAATAATATGCCATTTAGGAATGCTGCCTATGACCCCAAGAACACCATCCCCACTGTCAAACATGGAGGTGGAAACATTATGCTTTGGGGGTGTTTGTCACGTTTGTTGATTGAAGGCTCGGACCAAGGTGCAGCGTGGTAGGCGAACATATTAATTTATTAAATGAAACACAGACAAAACAACAAAATACACATGAATGTAAAGTTCTGCAGGCTACAAAGCAACCATACAAAAACAAGATCACACAAACTAAGGTGGGAGAAAGGCTGCCTAAGTATGATCCCCAATCAGAGACAATGATAGACAACTGCCTCTGATTGGGAACCATACCTGGCCAACAAAGAAATAGAAAAACTAGAATGCCCACCCAAATCACACCCTGACCTAACCAAATAGAGAATAAAAGGGATATCTAAGGTTAGGGCGTGACAGTGTTTTTCTGCTAAGGGGACAGGACAACTTCATCGCATCAAAGGGACGTTGGACGGGGCAATGTACTGTCAAATCTTGGGTGAGAACCTCCTTCCCTCAGCCAGGGCATTGAAAATGGGTTGTGGATGGGTATTCCAGCATGACAATGACCCAAAACACACGGCCAAGGCAACAAAGGAGTGGCTCAAGAAGAAGCACATTAAGGTCTTGGAGTGGCCTAGCCAGTCTCCAGACCTTAATCCCATAGAAAATCTGTGGAGGGAGCTGAATGTTCGAGTTGCCAAACGTCAGCCTCGAAACCTTAATGACTTGGAGAAGATCTGCAAAGAGGAGTGGGACAAAATCCCTCCTGAGATGTGTGCAAACCTTGTGGCCAACTACAAGAAACGTCTGACCTCTGTGATTGCCAACAAGGGTTTTGCCACCAAGTCATGTTTTGCAGAGGGGTCAAATACTTATTTCCCTCATTAAAATGCAAATCAATTTATAACATTTTTGACATGCATTTTTCTGCATTTTTTGGTTGTTATTCTGTCTCTCACTGTTCAAATAAACCTACCATTATAACCATTAAAATTATAGACTGATAATTTCTTTGTCAGTGGGCAAACGTACAAAATCAGCAGGGGATCAAATACTTTTTTCCCCTCACTGTATATATATATATGCGCATGCATATACAAACACATACATATACTCTGTAGCTCAGCTGGTAGAGCACGGCGCTTGTAACGCCAAGGTAGTGGGTTCGATCCCCGGGACCACCCATACACAAAAATGTATGCACGCATGACTGTAAGTCGCTTTGGATAAAAGCGTCTGCTAAATGGCATATTATTATTATTATTATTATTATTATTATTATTATTATTATTATTATTATTATTATATAAATACATATATATACAAATATTTAAATATTTCCCTTTATTACTTTCCAACCCCACGACCCCTTCCCTAATTGGAGTAAACTAGTGAACAACGCTTAAGCCTCTACTTTTAGCTTATACAGTTTTTACAATGACACAAATATTAATTTTCACAAAGTCTGCTGCCTCAGTTTTTATGATGGTAATTTGCCTATACTCCAGAATGTCATGAAGAGTGATCAGATGAATTGCAATTAATTGCAAAGTCCCTCTTTGCCATGAAATTGAACTTAATCCCAAAAAACAGTTCCACTGCATTTCAGCCCTGCCACAAAAGGAACCAGCTACCATCATGTCAGTGATTCTCTCGTTAACACAGGTGAGAGTGTTGACGAGGACAAGGCTGGAGACCACTCTGTCATGCTGATTGAGTTAGAATAACAAACTGGAAGCTTTAAAAGGAGGGTGGTGCTTGAAATCATTGTTCTTCCTCTGTTAACCATGGTTACCTGCAAGGAAACACGTGCCATCATCATTGCTTTGCACAAAAAGGGCTTCAGAGGCAAGGATATTGCTGCTAGTAAGATTGCACCTAAATTAACAATTTATTGGATCATCAAGAACTTCAAGGAGAGAGGTTCAATTGTTGTGAAGAAGGCTTCAGGGTGCCCAAGAACGTCCAGCAAGCGCCAGGACCGTCTCCTAAAGTTGATTCAGCTTCGGGATTGGGGCACCACCAGTGCAGAGCTTGCTCAGGAATGGCAGCAGGCAGGTGTGAGTGCATCTGCACGCACAGTGATGCAAAGACTTTTGGAGGATGGCCTGGTGTCAAGAAGGGCAGCGAGGAAGCCACTTCTCTCCAGGAAAAACATCAGGGACAGACTGATATTCTGCAAAAGGTACAGGGATTGGACTGCTGAGGACTGGGGTAAAGTCATTTTCTCTTATGAATCCCCTTTCCGATTGTTTGGGACATCCGGAAAAAAGCTTGTCCGGAGAAGACAAGGTGAGCGCTACCATCAGTCCTGTGTCATGCCAACAGTAAAGTATCCTGAGACCATTCATGTGTGGGGTTGCTTCTCAGCCAAGGGAGTGGGCTCACTCACAATTTTGCCTAAGAACACAGCCATGAATAAAGAATGGTACCAACACATCCTCCGAGAGCAACTTCTCCCAACCATCCAAGAACAGTTTGGTGACGAACAATGCCTTTTCCAGCATGATGGAGCACCTTGCCATAAGGCAAAAGTGATAACTAAGTGGCTCAGGGAACAAAACATTGACATTTTGGGTCCATGGCCAGGAAACTCCCCAGACCTTAATCCCATTGATGATATGCGGCTGCTGTGTGAAAAAAAAACTTTTTCTCTAATCTATTGATGATCAAATACTTCAGTTGTAACTGTGGCTCTGTTGAGCTCACATTTTACAGTTGAAAGACAACTTAAGCACTTTTAAAAACTCATTTTTGTTTTTATTACATTTTTTACAATAGCCTATAGATCTAAACATCTCCGGTGCTGCTGCATGGGTTCATTTGTTGTCTTACTTTCAATTACACAGACTGTGTGACCTATTTCTTGGTCGACTAATGTCAACATCAGCGCATTAATGGTGGGGTAAGCTAAATAAAGACAACAAAATATGCCTAATTAAAAGAACAGTAATGAAGGAAATGAAAAATGCTTGGCAGAGCATGCTAGAAGCTCGTGGCTGAGAGGTACCGGAGCAAAATTGGAGCTAGAGAGAAGCCCAACTCTCCAACATATTTGCCATTGATACTTTATAAATCAAACTAATAGTTTATTAATAGTTGCTCTATAAGAGAGACCAGGACGGAGTCTATAAGCTTTGACTCTATTGAACTACCTGAACATTAAATTAGGGCCAGCTAATTTTGTTTTTCTCAGTGTCTGTCTGCTACCAACACATGAGGATCATTTTCCCTGTCCTGCACCTTTACTACAAAATGTGCCTGCTTCCATACCATATGTCTGTTTCGTCTTCATCTGTCACAAAATGAGCCTAAGCCATGAGTAAAGGGAGGGAGGAATCCATGAATTGATGTGCTGTACTATTTTCTCCTTGGAAGTACCCATTTCAAAGTGGCAGAGGATTTCCTCACTACCATACAGTCCCTGTTTGTGGGCTAAATGAGTGCTGGTCCACGCCAGCTTTTAAAGCCCATTATCCAAAAGGGAGAGAAGAGGGAATAGTGCTTCCCACTGCTGTCTCCCAGCCCAGGTTTCTCTCTGGAAAAGCATGAAGAATACCTTCCCTGTGGCAAAAAAAAACCCTTCCCTTCTTTATGAGTCATTGACATGCAGAGTTACATCCAGCACAGAAACCCTTATTCCCTGCAACATTATTAATTCAGAAAGTCAGTTCCCGACTTTATTATTACGCCATAAATCAGGATTCCAAAACAATGTGCCAACTATCGGAGGGGAAATACGATTGAGATGTAGCGCTGACAGGGTCATAAGAGTCATCCAAATTTGCATTAATGAGCACTGTTCGTACGCTCTGAGTCCACCAAATACTGAGATTTACTCAAATGATTTAGTCCAAATGCTTATCTCTGTACCAAATCCTCCAGATGGAGCTATCAGTGCCCACCTAAGAGATAGAGGTAAAATGAGGCAGGGGTCAAGTGAGATCACAGCAACATGACACAGTAAAGTCCCAGATCAGAACAGATGCATGGTCTCCTCTCCTCTAAACAACAGAAAAAAAGAGAATGTTCCAGAATATTCCAACCCAACTAAGCAAACTATCAGAAAAAGGTACTCTGGCAATGTATGAGTGAATAAATTATGAACATGACTACATTAGCTAACTAACTACATCTGCCAGGCTGACGCAAGAGCCCAGAGGGGTATACTACAAAGCTGAATCAATGAGAGCCAGCTAACTTTGATAAACAACCATAAATAACTATAGATTTTCTTGTTCATTAGGGACTGATTGAAATTTACTGGGAGGGTCCAAAATAGGGAAGGGTTGTCAAACTTATTTTTTTTGCTTTGGGAGGGTTGTGTGGTATTTTATTGGGCACAGGGAAGGGTAGTGCGATTTGCCCTGGTTTACATTCGGTCTTTTGCAGGTTTTACTATATATTTTCTTACATCGTAGCCAAATTTCCTCATCTGCTTGCATGCGCCTCCCCTATATCAAGGTGTTTTGGTACTTCCCTTATGCGCTACGGTTTTCCGCTCACTAACTTTTACTATACCACAGGTCAATATAGTTTACCAGTCTAACTGTCTATCCTGCCCTCTATCCACCATTCATAGTGACAATCAGTGGTGGTCGGTACCGTTTAAGATGATGGAGGACAATATCTTTTTTTATGAGCATGGCCTTATTTCTATTACAGCACATTGGATGACTGTGATTCATATTCCATTCGCGCAGCTCAATGTAACATCAATAGATTTAGGCGACTACATGATACTCACATTTTCCTTATACGCATCATGAGCAGTGTTGCCAACTAATTTTCAGGGGAAATTGCTAGATTCAGGTCGATTTGTTGCTAAAAGTTGCTAAATGACGTTGTGATGTCATTGTGTGATGACGTCATTACGTAATAACGTAAAACTGCGTAATTACGTAGAATACCAATAACGTTACTCAAATTGACTGGCCATCTCGGCGACAAATATGATTTGACATTTGTTAGTTTAGATTTGTTTGTTAATTATCACATATTTATATTTGTAAAAGTAATATAAACACAACACATTTTATATGATCAGATATTCTTATTTTTAAACACAACACATTGAATTATTGAACAATTACATTTTATTTATGAGCTATTAACTAGTAAACCTACACATTCTGAAAAATGATAGTTTTAACCAGTGTATTGGAAGTTAGTTAACATGCTACCTAACTGATCACCAATTATAGGTACAAGCTAATAACAAGGTATATATGCTATCTTATTGAACAAGCAAATTAACTCAAATAATGATGTGTGCGCTAGGCATCTCTCTCCAGCGCTCTCCAGGTTGTTTTGCTGCTTGGCTGGCCTGCTGCTGTTGACGAGCTGAGCACCTGCTGCTGACATCACTCACAATGCACTTTTGCAGCCAGGCACGTGTGTTGTGACTGAGTGTGTGACAGAGAAAATCGTTTTGGGGTCATTTAGTGGGAAAATGCGTGAATTTTAGCATTTGAGTCACTTTTCAAAAGTTGCTAAAAGTTCCAAATACATTTTTAAAAGTAGCTAAATTTGTTGCTAGGTGCTGTTTGAAAAAAAGTTGCTAAATCTAGCAACAAAATTGCTAAGTTGGCATCACTGATTATGAGGTTGCTACAACCTAGCATATGAATGAAACTTTACAATGTAGGTGGACAGGCCGGAAGAAATTTGAGTAGTCAAGGTGACAGACAGTGACACATTCAATACCGCCTTGCATACTCTTGCACACTCTTGCCTGCATCTGGCTGATCTAGGGTGCAATCATTAGTCCAACAGTTGCAAACAAGAGTTTCTATTGGACAAATTCAGGTATGTTTATCACCGTTTTGTTCCATTTGCTTCAGTTTAAGAAATGTTTTTCTTAATAAACCTCTGATCACACGCAAACACAGTTCAATTTAATAGCAGCCACATACAAACAGCATGATCTATTGAACGCTGTATAATTCCTTCTCACATCTACACGCTCTCCTCCTCTCACCTTTTCCCTTTGCTTGTGGACTTCTGTGCACAACACATCAGCTGTCTGTGACCAGGCACAAAAACCTTTCCAAGCCAAACCTTCATATCATAACCGCATTTATTTATTTTTGATTTTACCCTTATTTTACCAGGTAGGTTGAACTGAGAACACATTCTCATTTACAGTAAAGACGTGGGGAATAGTTACAGGGGAGAGGAGGGGGGATGAACGAGCCAATTTGAAGCTGGGGATGATAAGGTGGCTATGATGGTATAAGGGCCAGATAGGGAATTTAGCCAGGACACCAGGGTTAACACCCCTATTTTTACGATACATGCCATGGGATCTTTAGTGACCACAGAGAGTCAGGACACCTGTTTTAACATCCCATCCGAAAGACAGCACCCTACACAGGACAATGTCCCCAATCACTGCCCTGGGGAATTGGGCTATTATTATTTTTAGACCAGAGGAAAGAGTGCCTCCTACTGGTCCTCCAACACCACTTTCAGCAGCATCTGGTCTCCCATCAAGGACCAAGCCTGCTTAGCTTCAGATGCAAGCCATCAGTGGGATACAGGGTGGTATGCTACACACAGCCTACATTGTTGTCACAACATTAGCTAATGTCATAGTCAACATACAGTGAGGGAAAAAAGTAGTTTGCTCACTGACAAAGACATGATCAGTCTATAATTTTTATGGTAGCTTTATTTGAACAATGAGAGACAGAATAACAACAAAAAAATCCAGAAAAACGCATGTCAAAAATGTTATAAATTGATTTGCATTTTAATGAGGGAAATAAGTATTTGACCCCTCTGCAAAACATGACCTAGTACTTGGTGGCAAAATCCTTGTTGGCAATCAAAGAGGTCAGATGTTTCTTGTAGTTGGCCACCAGGTTTGCACACATCTCAGGAGGGATTTTGTCCCACTCCTCTTTGCAGATCTTCTCCAAGTCATTAAGGTTTTGAGCCTGACGTTTGGCAACTCAAACCTTGAGCTCCCTCCACAGATTTTCTATGGGATTAAGGTCTGGAGACTGGCTAGGCCACTCCAGCACCTTAATGTGCTTCTTCTTGAGCCACTCCTTTGTTGCCTTGGCCGTGTGTTTTGGGTCATTGTCATGCTGGAATACCCATCCACGACCCATTTTCAATGCCCTGGCTGAGGGAAGGAGGTTCTCACCCAAGATTTTACGGTACATGGCGCCGTCCATCGTCCCTTTGATGTGGTGAAGTTGTCCTGTTCCCTTAGCAAAAAAACACCCCCAAAGCATAATGTTTCCACCTCCATGTTTGACGGTGGGGATGGTGTTCTTGGGGTCATAGGCAGCATTCCTCCTCCAAACACGGCGAGTTGATCCCAAAGAGCTCAATTTTGGTCTCATCTGACCACAACACTTTCACCCAGTTCTCCTCTGAATCATTCAGATGTTCATTGGCAAACTTCAGACGGGCCTGTATATGTGCTTTCTTGAGCAGGGGGACCTTGTGGGCGCTGCAGGATTTCAGTCCTTCACAGCGTAGTGTGTTACCAATTGTTTTCTTGGTGACTATGGTCCCAGCTGCCTTGAGATCATTGACAAGATCCTCCCATGTAGTTCTGGGCTGATTCCTCACTGTTCTCATGATCATTGCAACTCCACGAGGTGAGATCTTGCATGGAGCCCCAGGCCGAGGGAGATTGACAGTTGTTTTGTGTTTCTTCCATTTGCGAATAATCACACCAACTGTTGTCACCTTCTCACCAAGCTGCTTGGCGATGGTCTTGTAACCCATTCCAGCCTTGTGTAGGTCCACAGTCTTGTCCCTCTTTGGTCTTGGCCATGGTGGAGAGTTTGAATTGAATTGCTTCTGTAGACAGGTGTCTTTTATACAGGTAACAAGCTAAGATTAGGAGCACTCCCTTTAAGAGTGTGCTCCTAATCTCAGCTCGATACCTTTATAAAAGACACCTGGGAGCCAGAAATCTTTCTGATTGAGAGGGGGTCAAATACTTATTTCCCTCATTAAAACGTTTTTCTGGATTTTTGTTGTTGTTATTCTGTCTCTCACTGTTCAAATAAACCTACCATTAAAATTATAGACTGATCAATACTTTTTTCCCCTCACTGTAGCTACTAGAACTAATGCGTTAGTAAACCCACTACAAACATGCAGTACAGTGTAGAGTCAGCAATCAGTTATACCAGCGAGATCCGGTGGCAATAAATTAATCCAACCAAAAGCTTACCTTGACTTGGAAGCCTGGTCACACCTGATGCCTTAGTACTATTTCTGACGTACAGTGCAAGGAAATATCAAAGTCTCTATTCGTAGCTCTTGTTAGAATGCATGAGCAGCCTGGTATCTTGTTGCTGTCTCTGACTCCTGTAGCCCAACTGTTATTGAGGTGGGAATGTCTCCCAGGAAGGCACAGGTCAAATTGTACATGAGACACTACCCTGGCCTCTCAGCGATGGACCTGCCCCTGAGGATCAACAATACTCTGCTCATCTCTTTCTCTAACGCTGCCAGGGATAAACAGAGATTCATAACAGCATACTGAGGGATAACTGTAAATGTAAAGATGACTATACAGTATGTTAAACATGTGTGGGGGTTTTCCACATTCCTAAATGAAGTTGTAACACCTTTCTATGTAAGCATATGGTGAGGACATTTTTTTAAAATTTCCATTGCAGTGTGACTAAATTGGCTATGACTACAAGGTTCAGAGATAGCTCAGTTAAAGTGGAACTGACAGCGTTTTAACTACTTTGCAGATATGAAACAGACAATCATAAAATCAGCCAAAAATATCAAATCCCCAGTTTATGCTACAAAACCAACTTTATAAGAGGTTTTAAAAATAGGTTATATTTGACTCAAAGTTTCATGACATACAGTAAGGCATTGTTGGCAGAACAGATCTATGCAGTTCAATGCATGATTAATATAATTCACCAATACTGTCACGCCTGCTCCCGCTCCCCCTCCCTGGTGCTGGAGGGTGCCAGGCTGCCCATTTTTACGCACACCTGTCACCATCGTTACGCGCATCTGCGCTGCATTGGACTCACCTGGACTTCATCACTGTTTAATTACCTCCCCAATATCTGTCTGTTCCTCAGTTGTGATCCCCGTGTCAGCATTAATGCCGTTATGTTTCCTCTGTCCAGAAGCTGTCCGGGTTTTGTTTCATGTCTCTATCTATTAAATGCTCACTCCCTATACTTGCTTCTCGTCTACCAATGTCTGTCCTTACAAATACATTTATTTTTAGTCCAAAAACTATTGCTATCAGGTTGTAAATCAAAGCATTGTTTGCTACCTCCACCCTTTCGGGATACACTGTTTCAGTTTTAATGACTCAATATTTTGAACAAAAACTGACGACCGTAACTAAGGCTGGGAATGTCAATACAATCAAACTAGCAACGGCAATGTTCACAAGTCAGTCATAACGTGGGTAATAGGCTAGCGCACATGTCAAACACAAGGCGTGATTCATTTCTATCCGGCCCGCACAATGATTTGGGTTGTCAATTAATTTAGCCTGCTACCATACCGCCCACATTGCGCTGCACTACAAGTCACAGCAAGCACTGCCAAAGTCCTCCCAGACCCACACAGAAGCCAGCATCATATTATCACTAATGGCACTGACCGAATCTTCTACCAGACCAAAGGTTTAAAGGTGTTGTAGGCTAAATGTTAATGCCTAGTTCCGGTTCCAAACGGTCATTGCTGTAGCCTACAGAAAATGTCATCTTGGTTGTCAAAAAGTTATAAAATAAAGGATTCACACGCAGGTATAAATTACTACTAAAGGACAACAGGACATACATGTGAGTATAAATGAGTCTTCTACTTTATGAAATTACACCCTAATGTGCTCTCATTGGTGAATTCAACTTCCATTGCGCTGATTTCCTGTGTCCCATGTACAGCGGGCAGCAGATGGAAAGTGTACAGACATGCCACAGTCCTAGCTAGCCTACTAAAATGTTGTAGTGTGGCTTCGGTTTTTAAAGCTTGACAATGAATAACCAGAAAACTAAACCTGCAACAAAACACTGTGCAAAGGAGAAACATGTAGGCCTATTGCAGCAACATTTGAGCACTAACCAAGGCTGGCTACTCAACTACAATATATTTTGAGTGCACCATACAGCAATGCTGCATTCATTATTTATTTAGCAAGCTGAAAACACGGAACCTAACGTTAGCTAGAAAGCTAGCTGCTAGGAAGATGTTACAGCTAGAGATGCAGGTGTCATTTCGTTAGCTAGCAAGAAATGTGAATGCTTTGCTAGATAGCTAGCTACGCTGAACTTGAACGACGGTTATCCACAGTTAGCATATCTCTTAGTTGTCAATCAAATGTATTTGACATCGATCAAATGGGCAGGCAGGCAGGCAAGTACCCATTCTGTTGTCAAAACGTGGGTTGGGACAATTAGCATGCATTGGCAGGTAAGCTGCAGAAGGACGAGCAAGCTACTATTCCCCATCATTTCTCAGTGTAATTTTGATGACCAACTAACTGAAAAAGTTTGAGAGGGTTTATCTAATGTTCCCTCATTAGATTTTAGCTAATCTTGTTCTGGCTAGCATTAGCTAGTTGTTGATCTTGTTGGTGTTTATGTGCATAGGCAACTGAGGGAGAGAGAGCCTACCTTTTCATGGTTGTTTGATCAATAGGACTGTGAAGTCCCCAAATGTAAGAGGACTTTGTAGAAATCCATTCATGTGTATTTTGTGGCTTTTTTTGAATGCGTTGTAATGATCTAAAGTCGCGCTGTTGCTACTGCCTGTAAAGACACAATCCAGTTCAAGTGAGTGATGGCAGGCCCATGTGGCAAATGGCTTATTTGCATATAGGCCTACTGTAGCTCTGATTGGCTATGGTGCACCAGTCCGCGTAGACTCAGGTCCTGGACAAGACAAATGTTTTATTAGGTTTTATATACTGCAGTGTCTATTAATTGTCAAAACGCACGTCCGCTTTCCCACTCTATATTGCTAAAGCATTTTCACAAATGCCTTACTATACGTAATTCCCAAACATTCTATGAATTTATTAAAACTTGCTCGCTTGTTAGAAAATGTAAAACAGAAGGTGTCATATTCTTCCTGGGGGTGTATATCATCAGATTTTAGTATGATTTAATGTTGCTAAAACACTGTCAGTTCCACTTAAGATACATAATTCTGTGCTCTAGCTGTAGCCCACTACTCTTTGGAAAGCAGGCATTGCCCTCTAAGTTTTGACGTTGCCTCCTGTCTCCTGAGCAGCTGAAACAGGTATTCCCTCATGGATGTAACGTTGTCTTACTTGGCCAGCGGTATGAGACCTACTGCCACATTGGCTGTAGTTATGGATCACTTCTGGGTTGGAAAAGGCCTACTGCGGCCAGCATACACTGGCCTTAACTCTCAATGTTATTAAGTCAGGGGTGATACATTTATTTTTCCTCCTTTTTGCCCAGCAGCACTCAATTCCCTCTTTAAGTACCATGTCACTGAAAGTCTTTGCGCTGAATGCCCATCCCAAAAAATAACAAATGGTTTTGCTCGCCCAAGGCTTTTGTGTCCAGGAAGATGCCACTCAGCAGGCTGGTCAGTTCCAGAGCACAGCGTCTTTATCTTGCTTCTGCCCTTGGTCTTGACTTTGTCCTCCAAATAGAACCAGCAGAACCAAGCTCATTTACATGGGAAATATCAAATGTTCAAGATTGATGGTAATGTAATGCATTTCTGCAGTATGCCTGCCTGTAGAGATATTTCCTAAAACATATAATAACTCCAAATCAAGTGTCTCTCTTTGTATTCTTCAACCTATGACTTTCTCTCACTCTTTCTTAAGGTTGTCTTTGTGATTGTATGGAAATCTAAATAAAGTCAAAACAGACAGTCATGAAATCTGCTACAAAATATCGGAGGAGAGCTCCTTTCTACTGCAATGCTTCATGTTCATTTTATTTTCTGTCAGCGAGCGCTGAGCCTGTAGTATGCTTTGCTACCACATTTACAAGTATCTTTATTCACGTTACCATGTGTGTGGCTGAATGCTTGAGAAATGGACAAGAACTCCATGCAGATCTCCCTCGCTGAGTTGAAACAGTATGGGAGAGCTTATCTGTCTTACTGTTTTAACAGAAATGCAATAGTTACCTGACATTCGCTGGAATGTGAAAAATAGAGGGCTGGTACGGGGCCATAAACACTGGTGCAGGTCCCACAGTACTCAGCTACAATTAGCCATATTGGGGAAATATTTGAAAAGGACACATTTCGACACATTTGTACTTGTCAGTAATGACAATGTCCCATGCTGAACAGACCTCTATTTCTGGTCATTTTAAAAGTCATGTCGGGGTAGAGCTTCATTCGATGGAAAGTCCCTTGCTCCCTTATTCTTTGCCAGCTGTATGATTGCCTGCTTGGCCTGGTACCGCTGCTTCCTTAAGATCACCACACTGGGATTGTCGTCACCTCCACTTGATTTTGGTTCGGTTTCTCCACAAACCGGGTCACAGGGGAGTTACTCAGCCTGTAAAAAAGAATGTCCCATGCTCATCTTCTAGGTTTGTCTATGGAATTATGTAGATAATAGCTTATCCCATGTAGTAACTGTGACCTTTCTCAAAGTCCTTTTGAAAAGCTATTTTTGTACCCGCCAAAGGCTCAATATACCAAATATCGTCTGGAGTGGACCTGGGAAATATTCTACGCACACTTTTCCATCTGACATTAATTCCACAAACAAAAGTAAACAAGCCTGGATATCACTCCTATTTATTTATTTTGCTGCCTACATACAGACTTGAAAATCACTGGCCACTTAAATAATGTTTACATATCTTGCATTACCCATCTAATATGTCTATACTGTATTCTATACTATCTATTGCATCTTAGCCTATGCCACTCTGATAATGACATTGCTCATCCATATATTTATATATTCTTATTCCATTCCTTTACTTAGATTTGTGTGTATTAGGTTTTTGTTGTGTAACTGTTAGATATTACTTGCTATATATTGCTGCACTGTCGGAACTAGAAGTGCAAGCATTTTGCTACACTCACAATAACATCTGCTAACCATGTGTATGTGACGAATACATTTGATTTGATTTGGATTTGATTTGAATCAATGCCAAAAAAAACTAAAATGAGAAACACAGTGATGGTTGGTGTAATGAGAATCACAGATAAGGAGTTTATGAGAATGACCTTTTGGTTATTTATTAATTTGTGGAAATTCATAAATTGGCAGCAAAATAAGCATTAACGTGGGAGTCATAAGTGCAACATTACAGTGCATTCGGAAAGTATTCAGACCCCTTGACCTTTTCAACATTTTGTTACGTTACAGCCTTATTATAAAATCTTTTTTTTTTTTTTTTTGTCCTCATCAATCTACACACAATACCCCATAATGACAAAGCAAAAACAGGTTTGTAGAAATGTCTGCAAAAAAATTAAAATTGAAATAACTTATTTACATGAATATTCAGGCATTTTGCTATGAGACTCGAAAGGTTCCATTGACCACCCTTGAGATGTTTCTACAACTTGATTGGAGTCCACCTGTGGTAAATTCAACTGATTGGACATTATTTGGAAAGGCACACACCTGTCTATATAAGGTCCCACAGCTAACAGTGCATGTCAGCGCAAAAACCAGGGCATGAGTTTGAAGGAATTGTCCGTAGAGCTCCGAGACATAATTCTGTTGAAGCACAGATCTGGGGAAGGGTACCCAAACATTTATGCAGCATTGAAGGTCCCCAAGAACACAGTGGTCTCCATCATTCTTCCTAGAGCTGGCCGCCCGGCCAAACTGAGCAATCAGGGGAGAAGGGCCTTGGTCAGGGAGGTGACCAAAAACCGTATGGTCACTCTGACAGAGCTCCAGAGTTCCTCTGTGGAGATGGTAGAACCTTCTAGAAGGACAACCATCTCTGCAGCACTCCACCAATCAGGCCTTCATGGTAGAGTGGTCAGACGGAAGACACTCCTCAGTAAGAGACACATGACTGCCCGCTTGGAGTTTGCCAAAAGGCACCAAAAGGATTCTCAGACCATGAGAAACATGACTCTCTGGTCTGATGAAACCAAGATTGATCTCTTTGGCCTGAATGCCAAGCGTCACGTCTGGAGGAAACCTGGCACCATCCCTACGGTGAAGCATGGTGGTGGCAGCATCATGCTGTGGGGATGTTTTTCAGCGGCAGGGAGACTAATCAGGATCGAGGGAAAGATGAACGTAGCAAAGGACAGAGAGATCCTTGATGAAAACCTGCTCCAGAGCGTTAAGGGCCTCAGACTGGGGCGAATGTTCACCTACCAACAGGACAATGACCCTAAGCACACAGCCAAGACAACACAGGAGTGGCTTCGGGACAAGTTTCTGAATGTCTTTGAGTGGCCCAGCCAGAGCCCGGACTTGAACCCGATCGAACATCTCTGGAAAGACCTGAAAATGGCTGTGCAGTGACGCTCCCAATCCAACCTGACAGAGCTTGAGAGGAAGAATGGGAGAAACTCCCCAAATACAGGTCTGCCAAGCTTGTGGTGTCATATCCAAGAAGACTCAAGTCTGTAATCGATGCCAAAGGTGCTTCAACAAAGTAATGAGTAAAGGGTCTGAATACTTATGTAAATGTAATATTTCCTTATTTTTTTATACATTTGCTAAAAAATGTACTTTGTCATTATGGGGTGTTGTGTGTAGATTGATGAGGAAGAAAAAATATTTAATCCATTTTAGAATAAGGCTGTAACGTAACAAAGTGGAAAAAGTCAAGGGGTCTGAATACTTTCCGAATGGGAAACAACATAAAAAATTGTAGTTTCAAGTTGGAACTATTTATAGATTACCGGTATGTTTCACTGTGATCACCTTTGAAACAACATGCCACATCTACTTGAAAAACCATCCTGACTGATGGAAGCAGTCAGTCAGACCCCTGTTGATCCAAGGAAAGAAAATACAATTATTATCCTGGTTCTTCTCCTCCTGACATCAGAGGGACATGCACACACCCTGATCTCGGTGTTCACTGTTCACCAAAGGAGAGACGACATTCTCAAAGAACAGGTCCCAAGAAATAAGGCACTGGCCATTTCTGAAATCTGGCTTGCCTACTACTTACTTCGGCTGCATACTGTGCACTAATCCTATTACGTACTGTTGCAACACAATCGCACACTCAATTCGTGCAAATATGTACAAAAAGTATTTCAGAAGGTTTTGTGCATTTTTGCTTTGCTTAGTTAGTGTGAAAATAAACACATTTTGGGGCAAACTTTGAAACAATCTTTTGAAAGTTATTTGAGCAATTCATTTTGGGCAATGGTGTTCTACACTGCCTTTTGTTGTGTCCCACATTTATTTATATATATACAAAAACATGTTAACAACACAATATTGTAAAACAACAAGGTTGTCACCAAAATACTTATAATAGTAGACTTAAGTTTTTCTTTTTTTTTATTAATGCCAATGCTGTTTTCTATGCTTGTTTCCGCTTAATACTTTGGGATACGGGTGCTATGTCGGATTTTATGAGGGTTGCCAGATTGGAATATAAAAGCTGTATTTGTCCATTTTTTTTGTGTAGTATCGATGAAGGTATTTGATTGGGGAATGGGGATACATTTTCATGATGAGAAATTAATTCATCAATAAATGTGAGGAAACAGAAGACCTGCAATTTTTGGTTTAAATTCCTGTGGCGCAATTACATGGTATGTGCAACTACAGTGGGGAAAAAAAGTATTTAGTCAGCCACCAATTGTGCAAGTTCTCCCACTTAAAAAGATGAGAGGCCTGTAATTTTCATCATAGGTACACGTCAACTATGACAGACAAAATTAGATTTTCTTCCAGAAAATCACATTGTTGGATTTTTAATGACTTTATTTGCAAATTATGGTGGAAAATAAGTATTTGGTCAATAACAAAAGTTTCTCAATACTTTGTTATATACCCTTTGTTGGCAATGACACAGGTCAAACGTTTTCTGTAAGTCTTCACAAGGTTTTCACACACTGTTGCTGGTATTTTGGCCCATTCCTCCATGCAGATCTCCTCTAGAGCAGTGACGTTTTGGGGCTGTCGCTGGGCAACACAGACTTTCAACTCCCTCCAAAGATTTTCTATGAGGTTGTGATCTGGAGACTGGCTATGCCACTCCAGGACCTTGAAATGCTTCTTACGAAGCCACTCTTTCATTGCCCGGGCGGTGTGTTTGGGATCATTGTCATGCTGAAAGACCCAGCCACGTTTCATCTTCAATGCCCTTGCTGATGGAAGGAGGTTTTCACTCAAAATCTCACGATACATGGCCCCATTCATTCTTTCCTTTACACGGATCAGTCGTCCTGGTCCCTTTGCAGAAAAACAGCCCCAAAGCATGATGTTTCCACCCCGATGCTTCACAGTAGGTATGGTGTTCTTTGGATGCAACTCAGCATTCTTTGTCCTCCAAACACGACGAGTTGAGTTTTTACCAAAAAGTTATATTTTGGTTTCATATGACCATATGACATTCTCCCAATCCTCTTCTGGATCATCCAAATGCACTCTAGAAAACTTCAGACGGGCCTGGACATGTACTGGCTTAAGCAGGGGGACACGTCTGGCACTGCAGGATTTGAGTCCCTGGCGGCGTAGTGTGTTACTGATGGTAGGCTTTGTTACTTTGGTCCCAGCTCTCTGCAGGTCATTCACTAGGTCCCCCCGTGTGGTTCTGGGATTCCTGCTCACCGTTCTTGTGATCATTTTGACCCCACGGGGTGAGATCTTGCGTGGAGCCCCAGATCGAAGGAGATTATCAGTGATCTTGTATGTCTTCCATTTCCTAATAATTGCTCCCACAGTTGATTTCTTCAAACCAAGCTGCTTACCTATTGCAGATTCAGTCTTCCAAGCCTGGTGCAGCTCTACAATTTTGTTTCTGGTGTCCTTTGACAGCTCTTTGGTCTTGGCCGTAGTGGAGTTTGGAGTGTGACTGTTTGAGGTTGTGGGCAGGTGTCTTTTTATACTGATAACAAGTTCAAACAGGTGCCATTAATACAGGTAACGAGTGGAGGACAGATGAGCCTCTTAAAGAAGAAGTTACAGGTCAGTGAGAGCCAGAAATCTTGCTTGTTTGTAGGTGACCAAATACTTATTTTCCACCATAATTTGCAAATAAATTCATTAAAAATCCTACAATGTGATTTTCTTTTCTCAATTTGTCTGTCATAGTTGACGTGTACCTATGATGAAAATTACAGGCCTCTCTCATCTTTTTAAGTGGGAGAACTTGCACAATTGGTGGCTGACTAAATACTTTTTTTCCCCACTGTATAACAAGTCTGGACAATTAAGCCATATCAATGCAGTTAAACAAGTTAATGTAACATAATGAATTATGTTGG
Organism: Coregonus lavaretus; assembly: GCF_964263955.1. Lineage (NCBI taxonomy): Eukaryota > Metazoa > Chordata > Actinopteri > Salmoniformes > Salmonidae > Coregonus > Coregonus lavaretus. The sequence goes on from NC_140019.1 coordinate 4,349,808, forward strand.
CTTACACTTATGGCACTTCCAAGGCCGTTTCATTATCATTATTACGGTCGTGTCAATCATTTTATATACTTAGGCTATTGTATCAAGGCATATGCCAGCATTGTAGGCCTACTGCCTCTGCCCAGAGGCCTACTAGGCTTCCATGGCAACAGCCTGGTATGAGCCCTGATTAGAGTCCCTGTTGCAGCTTTAACCTCTACTGGATCTGTGTCCCATAAACGGGACAGTTGTTGCTCAATATGCATAATGTGACTACAACTATGTTGTAAACAACAGCCAATTTTCCAGGACATATACATGTACATGTCTTATATGGGCAGAAAGCTTAAATTATTGTTAATCTAACTGCTACGCTTGAACTAGTGGCACCCACAAAACACCAGTCTCAACGTCAAAGAAAAAGCCATATCTCAGACTGGCCAATAAAAGGTTAAGATGGGCAGTCTGAGATATGGCCTTTTCTTTGCAACTCTGCCTAGAAGGTAAGCATCCCGGAGTTGCCTCTTCACTGTTGACGTTGACACTGGTGTTTTGCGGGTACTATTTAATGAAGCTGCCAGTTGAGGACCTGTGAGGCATCTGTTTCACAAACTAGACACTCTACTGTATTTGTCCTCTTGCTCAGTTGTGCACCGGGGCCTCCCACTCCTCTTTCTATTCTGGTTAGAGCCAGTTTGTGCTGTTCTGTGAAGGGAGTAGTCCACAGCGTTGTACGAGATCTTCAGTTTCTTGGCAGTTTCTTGCATGGAATAGCCTTCATTTCTCAGAACAAGAGTAGACTGTCGTGTTTCAGAAGAAAGTTCTTTGTTTCTGTCCATTTTGAGCCTGTAATCGAACCCACAATTGCTGATGCTCAAGATACTCAACTAGTCTCAAGAAGGCCAGTTTATTGCATATTTAATCAGCTCAACAGTTTTCAGCTGTGCTAACATAATTGCAAAAGGGTTTTCTAATGATCAATTAGACGGACTGTGTTAACATCGAATAGCCCCCACGATATGCAACTTTTCAGGGAAGTTAGGAACCAATATACACAAGCAGTTAGGAAAGCAACACTAGCTTTTTCAAACAGAAATTTGCATCCTGTAGCACTAACTGCACTGAGGCTAGGTAACATTATCACCACCGATAAATCTACAATAATCGAGAATTTCAACAAGCATTTTGCTACGGCTGGCCATGCTTTCCACCTGGCTACCACTACCCCGGCCACCAGCTCTGCACCCTCCACTGCAACTTGCGCATGCCCCAACGCTTCTCCTTCACACAAATTCAGACAGCTGATGTTCTGAAAGGGCTGCAAAATCTGGACCCATACAAATCATCTGGGCTAGACAATCTGGACCCTTTCTTTCTAAAAATAGCCGCCAAAATTGTCGCAACCCCTATTACTAGCCTGTTCAACCTCTCTTCCGTAACGTCTGAGATCCCCAGAGATTGGAAAGCTGCCTCGGTCATCCCCCTCTTCAAAGGGGGTGACACTTTAGATCCAAACTGTTACAGACCTATATCCATCCTGCCCTGCCTTTCGAAAGTATTTGAAAGCCAAGTTAACAAACAGATCACCGACCATTTCGAATACCACCGTACCATCTCCGCTATGCAATCTGGTTTCCGAGCTGGTCATGGGTGCACCTCAACCACGCTCAAGGTCCTAAACAATATTATAACCGCGATCGATAATGGACAGTACTGTGCAGCCGTCTTCATCGACCTGGCCAAGGCTTTCGACTCTGTCAACCACCGCATTCTTATTGGCAGACTAAATAGCCTTGGTTTCTCAAATGACCTGGTTCACCAACTACTTCTCAGTTCAATGTGTCAAATCGGAGGGCCTGTTGTCTGGACCTATGGCAGTCTCTATGGGGGTGCCACAGGGTTCAATTCTTGGGCCGACTCTTTTCTCTGTGTATATCAATGATGTCGCTCTTGCTGCTGGTGACTCTCAGATCCACCTCTACGCAGACGACACCATTTTGTATACATCTGGCCCTTCATTGGACACTGTGTTAACAAACCTCCAAACAAGCTTCAATGCCATACAACACTCCTTCCATAGCCTCCAACTGCTCTTAAACACTAGTAAAACTAAATGCATGCTCTTCAATCAAAAGCTGCTGGCACCCACCACTACTCTCGACGGGTCTGACCTAGAGTATGTGGACAACTTCAAATACCTGGGTGTCTGGTTAGACTGTAAACTCTCCTTCCAGACTCACATTAAGCATCTCCAATCCAAAATTAAATCTAGAATCGGCTTCCTATTTCGCAACAAAGCCTCCTTCACTCATGCTGCTAAACATGCCCTCGTAAAACGGACTATCCTACCGATCCTTGACTTCGGCGATGTCATTTACAAATTAGCCTCCAACACTCTACTCAGCAAATTGGATGTAGTCTATCACAGTGCCATCCGTTTTGTCACCAAAGCCTCATATACTACCCACCACTGTGACCTGTACACTCTTGTTGGCTGGTCCTCACTACATATTAGTCGCCAAACCCACTGGCTCCAGGCCATCTAGACTGCTAGGCAAATCTTCGCCTTATCTTAGCTCATTGGTCATCATAGCAACACCCACCCGTAGTATGCGCTCCAGCAAGTATATCTCACTGGTCATCCCCAAAGCCAACACCTCCTTTGGCCGCCATTCCTTCCAGTTCTCTGCTGCCAATGACTGGAACGAACTGCAAGAATCTCTGAAGCTGGAGACTCTTATCTCCCTCACTAACTTTAAGCATCAGTTGTCAGAGCACTTTACCGATCACTGCACCTGTATACAGCCCTTCTGAAATTAGCCCACTCAACTACCTCATCCCCATATTGTTATTTATTTTGCTCATTTGCACTCCAGTATCTCTATTTGCACATCATCTCTTGCACATCTATCATTCCAGTGTTAATACTAATTGTAATTATTTTGCACAATGGCCTATTTATTGCCTTCCCTCCATAACTTGCTACATTTGCACACGCTGTATATATATTTTTTTTGTGGTATTTTTGACTTTATGTTTTGTTTTACCCCATATGTAACTCTGTGTTGTTGTTGTTTTTATCGCACTGCTTTGCTTTATCTTGGCCAGGTCGCAGTTGTAAATGAGAACTTGTTCTCAACTGGCTTACCTGGTTAAATAAATAAAAAATACTTTTAAAATGATAAACTTGGATTAGCAAACACAACGTGCCATTGTAACACAGGACTGATGGTTGCTGATAATGGGCCTCTGTACGCCTATGTAGATATTCCATAAAAAATCAGCCGTTTCCAGCTACAATAGCCATTTACAACATTAACAATGTCTACACTGTATTTCTGATCAGTTTGATGTTATTTTAATGGACAAAAAAATTGCTTTTCTTTCGAAAACAAGGACATTTCTAAGTGACCCCAAACTTTGGAACGGTAGTGTATATAAAAGCCAGTGGGGGCTGGTGACGGGAGGACGGCCGGAATGGAGTGGAATGGCCGGAAAGGAGTGAATGGAACAGCACCAAACGGATGAAAACCATGTGCTTGATCCCATTCCACTCACCCCACCCCGGCCACCACTATGAGCCATCCTCCCCTCACCAGCCTTAATAACCATTGGTACACACACTTCACCAAAGTGATTATGTTCCCCCTACTCTATATAATATATATGTTTATAGATATGTGTTGTTTATTTGATGTATTGATGCAGGGCTCATCCGTAAAAGTATTCTTACTGAATGTTTTAATTTATTCAGTCCGACCCCTGCTGCTGTCTCACGCTCCACACCTACCCCCGCCCGGCCATCTAGAGGTGTGAAGAGGCCAGCCCAGAATATGATGTGGAGCCACTTCCACCAACATTTAAACCGAAAAGGCAGCCAGGACCTAAGCTGGACGTGACTGGAAAGTACAGCCCCCTTCATCTTCATCCCCCTTTCCTGCCACCAGCTGTGTTCACCTGCCAAAATACATAACTGATGACATGAATGTGCCTCAGGACCAAAAGAGCACAGCAGGGAGGCGTCGTTGTATTTATATTTATTATGGATCCCCATTAGCTGCTGCCAAGGGAGCAGCTACTCTTCCTGGGGTCCAGCTAAATTAAGGCAGTTTAAACAGTTTTAAAAACATTGCAATACATTTAGAGATTTCACAACACACTGTGTGCCCTCGGGCCCTTGCTCCACCACTACCACATATCTACAGTACAATATCCATGTGTACGTGTGTGTATAGTGTGCATGTTGTCTTGTGTGTGTGTGTTTGTATGCATGTGTCTGTGCCTATGTTTGTGCTGCTTCACAGTCCCCGCTGTACCATAAGGTGTATGACTGAGGGAGCTACATAACATTTAGTATGAAGTCACCCAGGTGTCTTCACAAGAGATCTCCCATCACCTGCAGTACTTTTTCTGTTGCCCTCTGCTTTACAGCAGAAAGAGACTGCCATGGGACTTGGGCATCAGCAGCACAATCTTGTGTAGAGGACTGAGCGTGTTCTAAAAACTGTAATTGTAAATAGTGTGTAAAAATATGTTGTTGTTTTTTTTTTGTCACTTTGTGTGTGGTTTGTGGTGTATTCACTTACGACATTAGATCAGTGTTGGCTTCTAACTTGGCCCTTATCTTAAAAAGTTCACTTCTGTGTTGGGAGACATTGGATCAGCATTCTCGTCGCATCTCCTGATAGTGCGTTTTATGTAGGGAAGCTAATGATCCATCATTTATGACATTCCTGGGAGTGTGTAAACTTGTATTTTTTATTACCATAGCATTTTTGTATGTTCTCTATAGTTATGTACTTGAAAATGTATCAATTTACGAATTCGGCCACTTGGAGGCCACTTGGGTACATTTGGGCAAACTCATGAGGGACACCTGTGTGACTTCATACTAAATGTTATGTAGCTCATACACATTGCACATACACTGTTGCCCTCTTGTAGACTACATCTAAATTATCTCCAGCTTCCTATCGGAATGTATGGCCTTTCTTTTTCATGTCAAAGATGATGCAACAAAAATAAAAATCTCCACAAACTTCAAAGTGTTTCCTTTCAAATAGTATCAAGCATATGCATATCCTTGCTTCAGGTCCTGAGCTACAGGCAGTTAGATTTGGGTATGTCATTTTAGGCGGAAATTGAAAAGATGGGTCTGATACTTAAGAGATTAACATTCTTCCGCTACATTGGTGGCAGCGTTGGGATCATGTCCAGCTCACGTCTAGTTATGTTATCTAGTGGTGGGAAGCATTCTGTTTTTCAACATTGTTTTGGGTGTAATTACATTGATATATCTAGTGAACAATAGATAAGCAACAATGGGCGTGACGGATAAAAGTAGTCACTAAAGGTGTGATCAAGCCTTACATCAAAGTTGCCTGAAGCTGAATGGAAACTGCTATGCCTTAACCAGCTATTCAGAAGAAAATCCTCTGTGAATTTCATTTACATAAGTTAACTTACCAGTGTGGACCCAAAACAAACACATCCTACACATTTACAAGCTACCTGTTTAAAGTGTTATTACAACCATGGTTTTATTTTGTTACTGAAGCTTATATATCAAATAACCTGACAATGATCCACATCATATGGGTAGACAATGTAAGTGTGTTATGCAGCAAAACACAACTGTCCTTTTTTAGGACGCAAACCAGCAATATGAATCACTGTTGATCCATCCTGTTCTGATCTAATGAGATGGATGTAGAATTTTCAACGGCCTAGAATCGAGTCCTTTCCCAGTCATGAACGACGAAGCTAGGCCCCACTTGGTTCTCATTGGCAAGGACTGAACTAAAGTTAGGGGTTATATGTCAGACTCTCCTATATCACTTTACCCAACATGTTATACCCCAGAGGTTGTAAATAAACCCTTGTTAAGGTGATATAACTTGTATCATTACTATAGGCCGAATGGCTTCAGACTGAGCATGTCTCACCATTTATTTACAGAGATCAATTTATGTTTTCTAAAAGGTAGTCTCCATTTATTTACAGTAGTGTGTTGATTAATTATTGCTTTTTTCAGTGGAAATACAGAATATGTATAAAAATGCCAAATATACCAAAAGCTAAATCAAGCAGAGATTTACGACTATTTAACCATGATAATCATTACTGAAACATGCAAACTACAAACATTTAACCAGTTAAAGATAATGAATACATGACAACTAGATACAAATAATTTATTAATTGCATAAGTCAAGAGTTGGCTATAACATGAGTACAAACAAAGTGAGTGTGTGTAGATGTCTGTAAGTGTTTGTGTGCGTGTGTGTATATTATGGTGTGCATTATAATTTCCATCATAAAAATGTATCCCCATTCCCCAATCAAATACCTTCATCAATACCCCCCCAAAAATCTGGCAACCTTCATAAAACTTGACATAGCCTTGTATTAAATGCATTTTGAAGAAAATGGTGTAATGTAGGCTCCACTAAATATTAAATGCGTTATGAAGAAAATTGTGTAGGGCCATTCTGACTACAAGTGCACCAATATCCCAAAGTATTAAGTGAAAACAAGCATAGAAAACAGTATTGGCATTAATAATGGGGATACATGAACTCATCCCTGACACTGGCTGCGTCCCCTCTGACTTCAAAATGGCCCGAGTTGCTCCCCTCCTCAAGAAACCAACACTCGACACATCTGAAGTCAAAGACTATAGAGCTGTATCCCTTCTTTCTTTTTTTTTCCAAAACACTTGAGCGTGCTGTCTCTGATCAACTTTCTCGTTATCTCTCTCAGAATGATCTTCTTGACCCTAACCAGTCAGGCATCAAGAAGGGTCACTCAACTGAGACTGCTCTTCTCTGTGTCACGGAGGCTCTCCGCACTGCCAAAGCTGACTCTCTCTCCTCTGTTCTCATCCTCCTAGATCTATCCGCTGCCTTTGACACCATGAAGAATCAGATCCTCCTCTCCACCCTCTCTGGGCTGGGAGTCTCAGGCTATTCACACTCTTGGATTACATCCTACCTGGCAGGCCGCTCCTACCAGGTGACGTGGAGAGGATCTGTGTCTGAGCCACGTACTCTCACTACTGGTGTCCCCCAGGGCTCAGTTCTAGGCCCTCTCCTCTTCTCTCTATACACCAAGTCACTCGGCTCAGTAATATCCTGACATGGTCTCTCCTATCAATGCTATGCGGATGACACTCAACTACTTTTCTCCTTACCCCCTTCTAACATCCAGGTGGTGACAAGCATCTCTGCGTGCCTAGCAGAATATCTCAACTTGGATGTCGGCCCATCACCTCAAGCTCAACCTCAACAAGACGGAACTGCTCTTCCTCCCCGGAAAGGCCTGCCTGCTCAAAGACCTCTCCATCACGGTTGACAACGCCACAGTGTCACCCTCCCAGAGTGCAAAAAACCTTGGCGTGACCCTGGACAACACCCTGTCGTTCTCTGCAAACATCAAAGCAGTGACCTACAACATCCGTAGAGTACCACCCTACCTCACACAGGAAGCGCCGCAGGTCCTAATCCGGGCACTTGTCCTCTCCAGTCTGGACTACTGCAACTCGCTGTTGGCTGGGCGCCCCGCTTGTGCCATCAAACCCCTGCAACTTATCCAGAATGAAGCAGCCTGCCTGGTTTTCAACCTTCCCAAGTTCTCGCATGTAACCCCGCTCCTCCGCACACTCCACTGGCTTCCAGTGGAAGCTCGCATCCACTAAAAGACCATGGTGTTTACCTATGGAACAGCAAGAGGAACTGCCCCTCCTTCCCTTCAGGCTATGCTCAAACCCTACACGCCAACCCGAGCACTCCGTTCTGCCACCTCAGGTCTCTTGGCCCTCCAACCCCTGACGGAGGGCAGCTCCCGCTCAGCCCAGTCCAAGCTCTTCTCTGTCCTGGCACCCCAATTGTGGAACCAGCTTCCCCCTGAAGGTAGGACTGCAGAGTCCCTGCACATCTTCCGAATACATCTGAAACCCTACCTCTTCAAACAGTATCTTAAATAATCCTCCTCCTCCTCACCTCGACCCCCACCCCCCCAGCACTTGCACTTGACCACTCCCCCTTCTAGCTCTGACTCTACTGACAGCTATGTTATTGAGGAAAAATTTACTTTCTTTGCCTGTGATATGTGGTTGTCCCACCTAGCTATCTTAAGATGAATGCACTAACTGTAAGTCGCTCTGGATAAGAGCATCTGCTAAATGACTCAAATGACATATGTAAATAAAATAAATAACAACGTAAGGCTACTATTATATTATAATTATTTTGGTGACAACCTGGTTGATTAACAATATTGGGTTGTTAACACGTTTGTTTTTTTAGATAAATAAATGTGGGACACAAAAATAAAGGCAGTGTAGGACACCATTGCCAATCATGCATTGCTCTAATAACTTTTAAAATGACGCAACATACTATTTCATGAGGGACACCTGTGTGGGACACCTGGCTACTACTCTGAACTGTGTGTGGTGAGCTTTCTGGCACCCAGATCTGCTGAGGCAGCACCTAAGTGGGTGCCATATATTGTGAAGGAGAAGTCCAGTGGCTGGTTCCAAGAGAAGCCCTCTACAAGATTGTCACCAGACATCTTCATCAACCATCTCCTTGACCACCTTCCTCTGATCAAGCCATGAACTGTCTCTTTCCATTTTTGTAGGATGCATGCACTCATACTTGGCCTCTATTGGTTGACCTAGCCAACTAATTTTTTTGCTTGTTTGTTTTGATGCACTTTGAGATTATGAAAAGCGCTATTAAAATGTAATCAATTATTATTATACCAAAGATGGTTTATTTAGTTTAGTAGAGCAAAAAGCTCTGACGAAGGCCGAGTCTGACACGTTAGTTTCAATAAAAAAGTGATACTAGCAACAGCAGTGTGTGGGTTTCTTTTGTATTTCAACATATCTAATTGTTACCATGCACCTGCAACAAGATAGAGTGCATTTTTAAATGTTAAAAGTAAAACACACCAACAGTAGCTGTTCCGGTATCATTATTATGTGTTTTATTACAAACAAGAAATCTAATTTAGGTTTAAAAAGAGGACTTCACCAAAAACAGTAGAACATTCATAAATGAATAGCTATGAATAAAATACATACAAAATACATAAAACGACTTCTTTATCATGGCCTCAAATGGCCATAAGGCGTGCCTCCCTGGCAGTCACATCCTTCTCCTGCCTCCACATCTGGGAGGGAGAGGAGGAGATGATGACCAGTGGGGTGATTGAGTGGCATCCCCTGCATCACCTCATCCATCACCGCATACCACTTCAAGTATGCTGCTGTGGCCTCCCCTCCCTCCGTGCTGTCTCCGGTGGGGGGATCTTTCAACTCCTGAAAAATATGGAAAATGATAGCTTTCAGCATCAAACATAATACATGTTAAGGCCTGTAAAAGGTATTATGCCAATTGCAGTACATTTCTCTGGAATACTTGCACTTTTCTAAAATGTACAGTGGGGAAAAAAAGTATTTAGTCAGCCACCAATTGTGCAAGTTCTCCCACTTAAAAAGATGAGAGAGGCCTGTAATTTTCATCATAGGTACACGTCAACTATGACAGACAAATTGAGAAAAGAAAATCCAGAAAATCACATTGTAGGATTTTTTATGAATTTATTTGCAAATTATGGTGGAAAATAAATATTTGGTCACCTACAAACAAGCAAGATTTCTGGCTCTGAAAGACCTGTAACTTCTTCTTCTAGACCTGCACCAGGCTGGGAAGACTGAATCTGCAATAGGTAAGCAGCTTGGTTTGAAGAAATCAACTGTGGGAGCAATTATTAGGAAATGGAAGACATACAAGACCACTGATAATCTCCCTCGATCTGTGGCTCCACTCAAGATCTCACCCCGTGGGGTCAAAATGATCACAAGAACGGTGAGCAAAAATCCCAGAACCACACAGGGGGGACCTAGTGAATGACCTGCAGAGAGCTGGGACCAAAGTAACAAAGCCTACCATCAGTAACACACTACGCCGCCATGGACTCAAATCCTGCAGTGCCAGACGTGTCCCCCTGCTTAAGCCAGTACATGTCCAGGCCCGTCTGAAGTTTGCTAGAGTGCATTTGGATGATCCAGAAGAGGATTGGGAGAATGTCATATGGTCAGGTGAAACCAAAATAGAACATTTAGGTAAAAACTCAACTCGTCGTGTTTGGAGGACAAAGAATGCTGAGTTGCATCCAAAGAACACCATACATACTGTGAAGCATGGGGTTGGAAACATCATGCTTTGGGGCTGTTTTTCTGCAAAGGGACCAGGACGACTGATCCGCGTAAAGGAAAGAATGAATGGGGCCATGTATCGTGAGATTTTGAGTGAAAACCTCCTTCCATCAGCAAGGGCATTGAAGATGAAACGTGGCTGGGTCTTTCAGCATGACAATGATCCCAAACACACCGCCCGGGCAACGAAGGAGTGGCTTCGTAAGAAGCATTTCAAGGTCCTGGAGTGGCCTAACCAGTCTCCAGATCTCAACCCCATAGAAAATCTTTGGAGGGAGTTGAAAGTCTGTGTTGCCCAGCGACAGCCCCAAAACATTACTACTCTAGAGGAGATCTCCATGGAGGAATGGGCCAAAATACCAGCAACAGTGTGTGAAAACCTTGTGAAGACTTACAGAAAACGTTTGACCTGTGTCATTGCCAACAAAAGGTATATAACAAAGTATTGAGAAACTTTTTTGTTATTGACCAAATACTTATTTTCCACCATAATTTGCAAATAAATTCATTAAAAATCCTACAATGTGATTTTCTGGATTTTTTTTTCTCATTTTCTCTGTCATAGTTGACGTGTACCTATGATGAAAATTACAAGCCTCTCTCATCTTTTTAAGTGGGAGAACTTGCACAATTGGTGGCTGACTAAATACTTTTTTCCCCCACTGTATATCTTCACACTTACATCAATGTGCCGGTGAAGCATAGGAAATAGATGGGAATGTGTTGTTGCTCTCAGAGAAAAGGGGAACCTTATTAGCCAAGTACAGCACAGCAACAAATGTCAAGATACCATACAGTAGCGTACCGTGTATTTTTGGTTCTCCCACTTCTTTTTCACCCATGCAGGAGACAGCTACCCCTCCAGCTCACATTCCTTTGTGTAGATCCTGAAAAGACATAAGCTGAAGTACAACATTAGCAAAAACATGAGCAAAGTTATTGTTGTGTACTTTTTGTAGAAGGCTAGCTTTGGGAGTGCCAAGGTGAAACAGTAACAAGTGCAGCTTACCATTACATTCACCATAACAGGCTATGTGCAATGAAACTAGCTAGACTCATTCAGGCTGTAACTGTTAAAGTAGAAACATAGCATGAACATTACAATCAGCTCAACACAAATAAACTGATGTGACAAATCAGGAGAACTAGAAGAAAAGAAAAGTGTTGGGCCCAGCACCGCTGTGGAAAATAGGAATGTAGCTAGGCTACCGCGTTAGTAACATTAGCTAGTGGCAGGGCATAGTACAGTGGCAAGAGAGCTAACTATGGCCACATGACTTACTCAAAACCTTTTTTTGTGACATTTCACCGCAGATGCGGAAGTATTACATACGCGGATGCGGTGGATTGAGATGCATCCAATGCAAAAAAACTGATACAGTATTTCTTGCTTAAACTGTTGGATGTTTCTGGGGATTTTTGTATTATGCTAATTTGATTTCCACAGGGGCGCGGACATCGACCTTAGGGGGTTAAACTTTATTTTTTCACATACCCAAATGGCCTACTAATTAGGACGCAAGTATGGGTATTAGGACACGCCTCTATAACCAACAACTCTCTCTTTTTTGTATGTGCCATCATACTGGGGTCTCTGAGCTACAGATACAGCTGGAATAAGAATGAGGGAGAAGGTAATTACTGTCAGCTAGGGGCTGGGGAAAAATTGTGTCTAACTTCTGCTGTCATATTTAAAGCAACTGTTCCTGCTTTTCTGATAAGTTGCACACAATATTGTCATCTTTAGGCTTTAATGGGTGAGATAGGATGACTCTTCTGAGGTGTGTGTGTGTGTATGTGTGTCCATGTACAGTGCCTTCAGAAAGTATTCACATCCCTTGACTTTTTACACATTTTGATGTGTTACAGACTGAATTTAAAATTGATTATTTAGATTTTTTTTCACTGGCCTACACACAATACCCCATAATGTCAAAGTGGAATTATGTTTTTAGAAATGTTTACACATGAATTAAAAATGAAAAGCTGAAATGTCTTGAGTATTATGGCAATCCTAAATAAGTCCAGGAGTAAAGATTTGCTTAACAAGTCACATAACAAGTTGCATGGACTCACTCTATGTGCAATAAGAGTGTTTAACATGATTTTTGAATGACTCCCTCATCTCTGTATCCCACACATACAATTATCTATAAGGTCCCTCATTCAACCACAAAGACCCAAGAGGTTTTCCAATGCCTCGCAAAGAAGGGCACCTATTGGTAGGTGGGTAAAAAAAAGTAGACATTAAGTATCCCTTTGAGAATGGTGAATTTATTAATTACACTTTGGATGGTGTATCAATACACCCAGTCACTACAAAGATACAGGAGTCCTTCCTAACTCAGTTGCCGGAGAGGTAGGAAACCGCTCAGGGATTTCACCATGAGGCCAATGTTGACTTTAAAACAGTTACAGAGTTTAATGCCTGTTATAGGAGAAAACTGAGGATGGATCAACAACATTGTAGTTACTCCACAATACTAACCTAGTGTGTGCAGGCATTGAGTTATTGAGCTTGTTATGGCTGATTTAATGGGGCTACAGATGACAAACATTTGACTTCCATTTGTGATTTATTTCATTGTACTGATCAACAACATTTGCATAGAAGTAGCTTATTTTATAAAAATGGAGCGCTGTCTCTTTAACCAAAAATTACGTCATTCACAAGGCAAGAGGGGGGTGGCCCGTCAGAGCACAGTCAGTTGGCTGAGGCAATAGATCATCTTTGGGAGAGACTTGCGAGAGTGAGAGACTGAATAAGTGAATGAATAACGTTTTTGGTCCATATTTTGCATATTATCACAAACAAAGTACTAGGGTAGTGAATTGATGTTAGCTTTAGCTGTCAGCTAGCAAGGAATGTTAGCCTGCAAAGCTGGAAGCGACCAGTATCTTCTTGTATTGTAAAGTGTTCTAGCCTGTATGGACATTGCTTTGCTAACAGTAATTAACAGTTTCAACATTTCTACTCACCTTATTCAAGTAGATTAACTTCTGTGCAGCATGAGTGGGGAGCTAAAGTGATGCAGTCCAGACTCCCAGTGCAGGCTAGCAATCAGTAAGTGGAGCAGGTGCTATAATAAGAGGCCAGCTGCGCTGATAGACAGGCTTGATCCGTGAGACACATTTGACAAAAGTACCGAAAGTAACAAATTCTAGTACCGAACCATTTTTCATGTTCTAGTTTCAAAAAAGTACAGAAGTTGCGGTATACCGCAAAACACTACTTCCTTGCCTTACTATTCACACTCTATTAATGTGTTAAATTAGCTTGACTCTCTGCCATGGCTGCATTTTTTATGTTAATGATTTGTGTGATCGCTTGTCGTTCCCTTGCACTCAGTTATTTATAAACTGCTTTTGGATACACCATGGCCCCTTAGCGATCCGCTTCACTCAACTCTGACTCACAGCAGATTTCAAACATAGAGGAGGGAGGCAGAGAGGTCGTCTCGTCTATTTCTGGGTTTCTTTTGTTCCTCCGTTGTAGAGATGTAACTGGTTTCCTTCAAAAACTGTAAACTATTCTTAAAACATTACAGTTATCATGAGCTGGCTATGAATATGAACAGTACAGAGGCATATTCCAGTTTTTAGGTTTGTGGGTTATGAATAATGTGCTGCACATTGGCATTATATTCAGACTAAAACTCCTGCTTTCAAACAAAATGTATCTTTATGAAGAAATGTAGGGGATGTCAGTACAACCAGCCCCAAAATGCATCAGCCATGTTTTTATCCACTGTCCTCTGTTAGGCTTAAGTGTATTTTTGTAGAGAAAAACATTTTGTGGTCTATTAGAGAGAGAAGACACGACAACATGACACTGGTGCATATTTACAGTCCAGTGAATGACCAGGTGCTCAGCTTAATCACAGATGGTATTGTCCTGTTCCCTGGCAACTTGTGCAGAACAATGTCTGTCTATGATACATAATGTTGGAAGAATTCTCACATAGAGACATCACCTAGAGAACTGACTTGGCAGTTAGGACATTCTGGCTGACAATCTGTATCAAAAAAGATCCACAGAATTCTATAAACACACAGAAAAAGATAATAAAGAAATAATTAATTGAAATAATGTGTGAATAGAAATACAGATAAGATAAGGATAATGATATGACCTGACCCCTATTTACCTATCATTGCACTTTAAAATAATTACTACGCCCTAGTTGCCCGTTTGTTTCCACACATCTGAGGACACACTGATTCAGTTTTTTTCTTGAAAGTGTTTCTTCAAGCTGAAAAAGAGCTTGCTAATTACTTATTTAATTGCCTAACAAGGAAGATTGAGGGTGGTAATTAGCAATGGGGAAACTACAGGATAGATGTTCCTACACAGAACAAATGTTTCTGCATAAGCAGATCATAGTCCTATTTAATTCTCAGGGCTTCATTTGAGTGACATTCAGGATGAGTTGATGGATGGAGAGAGGAATTGTCCGTAGAGCTCCGAGACAGGATTGTGTCGAGCACAGATCTGAGGAAGGGTACCAAAAAATGTCTGCAGCATTGAAGGTCCCCAAGAACAAAGTGGCCTCCATCATTATTAAATGGAAGAAGTTTGGAAACACCAAGACTCTTCCTAGAGCTGGCCGCCCAGCCAAACTGAGCAAACAGAGGAAAGGACCTTGGTCAGAGAGGTGACCAAGAACCCGATGGTCACTGACAGAGCTCCAGAGTTCCTCTGTGGAGACGGGATAACCTTCCAGAAGGACAACCATCACTGCAGCATTCCACAAATCAGGCCTTTACAGTAGAGTGGCCAGACGGAAGCCACTCCTCAGTAAAAAGCACATGACAGCGCACTTGGAGTTTGCCAGAAAGCACCTTAAAGGACTCTCAGACCATGAGAAACAAGATTCGCTGGTCTGACAAAACCAATATTGAACTCTTTGGCCTGAATGCCAAGCGTCACGTCTGGAGGAAACCTGGCACCATCCCTACGGTGAAGCATGGTGGTGGCAGCATCATGCTGTATGGATGTTTTTCAGCAGCAGGGACTGGGAGACTACTCAGGATCGAGGCAAAGATGAATGGAGCAAAGTACAAAGAGATCCTTGATGAAAACATGCTCCAGAGCGCTCAGGTCCTCAGACTGGGGTGAAGGTTCACCTTCCAACAGGACAACGACCCTAAGCACACAGCCAAGACAATGCAGGAGTGGCTTCGGGACAAGTCTCTGAATGTCCATGAATGGCCCAGCCAGAGCCCGGACTTGAACCCGATCTAACATCTCTGGAGAGACCTGAAAATAGCTGTGCAGCAATGCACTGCATCCAACCTGACAGAGCTTGAGAGGATCTGCAGAGAAGAATGGGAGAAACTCCCCAAATACAAGTGTGCCAAGCTTGTAGCTTCATACCCAAGAAGACTCAATGCTGTAATCGCTGCAAAAGGTGCTTCAACAAAGTACTGAGTAAAGGGTCTGAATACTTATGTAAATGTAATATTTCATTTTTTAAATAAATTAGCAAAAATTTAGAATAACCTGTTTTTGCTTTGTCATTATGGGCTATTGTGTGTAGATTGATGAGGGAAAATATAAACAATTTAATCAATTTTAGAATAAGGCTGTAACGTAACAAAATGTGGAAAAAATCAAGGGATCTGAATACTTTCCGAATGCACTGTATATGTATATACAGTGAGGGAAAAAAAGTATTTGATCCCCTGCTGATTTTGTACGTTTGCCCACTGACAAAGAAATGATCAGTCTATAATTTTAATGGTAGGTTTATTTGAACAGTGAGAGACAGAATAACAACAAAAAAATCCAGAAAAACGCATGTCAAAAATGTTATAAATTGATTTGCATTTTAATGAGGGAAATAAGTATTTGACCTCCTCTCAATCAGAAAGATTTCTGGCTCCCAGGTGTCTTTTACACAGGTAACGAGCTGAGATTAGGAGCACACTCTTAAAGGGAGTGCTCCTAATCTCAGCTTGTTACCTGTATAAAAGACACCTGTCCACAGAAGCAATCAATCAGATTCCAAACTCTCCACCATGGCCAAGATCAAAGAGCTCTCCAAGGATGTCAGGGACAAGATTGTAGACCTACACAAGGCTGGAATGGGCTACAAGACCATCGCCAAGCAGCTTGGTGAGAAGGTGACAACAGTTGGTGTGATTATTCGCAAATGGAAGAAACAAAATAACTGTCAATCTCCCTCGGCCTGGGGCTCCATGCAAGATCTCACCTCGTGGAGTTGCAATGATCATAAGAACGGTGAGGAATCAGCCCAGAACTACACGGGAGGATCTTGTCAATGATCTCAAGGCAGCTGGGACCATATTCACCAAGAAAACAATTGGTAACACACTACGCCGTGAAGGACTGAAATCCTGCAGTGCCCACAAGGTCCCCCTGGTCAAGAAAGCACATATACAGGCCCGTCTGAAGTTTGCCAATGAACATCTGAATGATTCAGAGGAGAACTGGGTAAAAGTGTTGTGGTCAGATGAGACCAAAATCGAGCTCTTTGGCATCAACTCAACTCGCCGTGTTTGGAGGAGGAGGAATGCTGCCTATGACCCCAAGAACACCATCCCCACCGTCAAACATGGAGTTGGAAACATTATGCTTTGGGGGTGTTTTTCTGCTAAGGGGACAGGACAACTTCACCGCATCAAAGCGACGATGGACGGGGCCATGTACTATCAAATCTTGGGTGAGAACCTCCTTCCCTCAGCCAGGGCATTGAAAATGGGTCGTGGATGGGTATTCCAGCATGACAATGACCCAAAACACATGGCCAAGGCAACAAAGGAGTGGCTCAAGAAGAGGTACATTAAGGTCCTGGAGTGGCCTAGCCAGTCTCCAGACCTTAATCCCATAGAAAATCTGTGGAGGGAGCTGAAGGTTTGAGTTGCCAAACGTCAGCCTCGAAACCTTAATGACTTGGAGAAGATCTGCAAAGAGGAGTGGGACAAAATCCCTCCTGAGATGTATGCAAACCTGGTGGCCAACTACAAGAAACGTCTGACCTCTGTGATTGCCAACAAGGTTTTTGCCACCAAGTACTAAGTCATGTTTTGCAGAGGGGTCAAATGCTTATTTCCCTCATTAAAATGCAAATCAATTTATAACATTTTTGACATGCGTTTTTCAGGATTTTTGTTGTTGTTATTCTGTCTCTCACTGTTCAAATAAACCTACCATTAAAATTATAGACTGATCATGTCTTTGACAGTGGGCAAATGTACAAAATCAGCAGGGGATCAAATACTTTTTTCCCTCACTGTATATATATATATATATATATATATATATATATATATATATATATATATATATATATACACACACACTGACCAGATAAGAGCCCATTCTGTTTTAGACAGAAGCCTGTGACATGACGAACAAATCAGGACTCATATCTCGTTATTTCCAGCCACTACATTATCTCAGCCAATCATGACAAGAGGGGAAGGATCCTGTCTTTCTCCGTGTATAGCTCAATGCTTTCTCCTTGGCTCAACTAGGTTGAATATTTGTATTTATATTTACAGATCCCATACAAGTTTGTAATTAAGGCACATTACATTTTACATGTTCAAAAAGGCATTGCTTTGGGCAACAATGAAGAATAGAACAATATATATATATATATATATATACAGTGGGGAAAAAAAGTATTTAGTCAGCCACCCACCAATTGTGCAAGTTCTCCCACTTAAAAAGATGAGAGAGGCCTGTAATTTTCATCATAGGTACACGTCAACTATGACAGACAAAATGAGAGAGAAAAAATCCAGAAAATCACATTGTAGGATTTTTAATGAATTTATTTGCAAATTATAGTGGAAAATAAGTATTTGGTCAATAACAAAAGTTTCTCAGTACTTTGTTATATACCCTTTGTTGGCAATGACACAGGTCAAACGTTTTCTGTAAGTCTTCACAAGGTTTTCACACACTGTTGCTGGTATTTTGGCCCATTCCTCCATGCAGATCTCCTCTAGAGCAGTGATGTTTTGGGGCTGTCGCTGGGCAACACGGACTTTCAACTCCCTCCAAAGATTTTCTATGGGGTTGAGATCTGGAGACTCCATGACCTTGAAATGCTTCTTACGAAGCCACTCCTTCGTTGCCCGGGCGGTGTGTTTGGGATCATTGTCATGCTGAAAGACCCAGCCACGTTTCATCTTCAATGCCCTTGCTGATGGAAGGTTTTCACTCAAAATCTCACGATACATGGCCCCATTCATTCTTTCCTTTACACGGATCAGTCGTCCTGGTCCCTTTGCAGAAAAACAGCCCCAAAGTATGATGTTTTCACTCCCATGCTTCACAGTAGGTATGGTGTTCTTTGGATGCAACTCAGCATTCTTTGTCCTCCAAACACGACGAGTTGAGTTTTTACCAAAAAGTTCTATTTTGGTTTCATCTGACCATATGACATTCTCCCAATCCTCTTCTGGATGCACTCTAGCAAACTTCAGACGGACATGTACTGGCTTAAGCAGGGGGACACGTCTAGCACTGCAGGATTTGAATCCCTGGCGGCGTAGTGTGTTACTGATGGTAGGTTTGTTACTTTGGTCCCAGCTCTCTGCAGGTCATTCACTAGGTCCCCCCATGTGGTTCTGGGATTTTTGCTCACCGTTCTTGTTATCATTTTGACCCCACGGGGTGAGATCTTGCGTGGAGCCCCAGATCGAGGGAGATTATCAGTGGTCTTGTATGTCTTCCATTTCCTAATAATTGCTCCCACAGTTGATTTCTTCAAACCAAGCTGCTTACCTATTGCAGATTCAGTCTTCCCAGCCTGGTGCAGGTCTACAATTTTGTTTCTGGTGTCCTTTGACAGCTCTTTGGTCTTGGCCATAGTGGAGTTTGGAGTGTGACTGTTTGAGGTTGTGGACAGGTGTCTTTTTATACTGATAACAAGTTCAAACAGGTGCCATTAATACAGGTAATGAGTGGAGGACAGAGGAGCCTCTTAAAGAAGAAGTTACAGGTCTGTGAGAGCCAGAAATCTTGCTTGTTTGTAGGTGACCAAATACTTATTTTCCACCATAATTTGCAAATAAATTTATTAAAAATCCTACAATGTGATTTTCTGGATTTTCTTTTCTCAATTTGTCTGTCATAGTTGACGTGTACCTATGATGAAAATTACAGGCCTCTCTCATCTTTTTAAGTGGGAGAACTTGCACAATTGGTGGCTGACTAAATACTTATTTTCCCCACTGTATATATATATATATATATATATATATATATATATATATATATATATATATATATATATACACTTATACACTACGTTTCAAAAGTTGGGGGTCACTTAGACATTTAATCATTGCGTGCTAGGAATATGGGACCAAATAATAAACTAAAGACTACTTTAATACACATACACTACCGTTCAAAAGTTTGGGGTCACTTAGAAATGTCCTTGTTTTCCACGAAAACATATCTGAAATGAGTTTGAATAGGAAATATAGCAAAATGCATAGGAAATGTAGTCATTGACAAGGTTAGAAATAATGACTTTTAAAGATAAATAATAATTGTGTCCTCCAAACTTTGCTTTCGTCAAAGAATCCTCCATTTGCAGCAATTACGGCCTAGCAGACCTTTGGCATTCTAGTTGTCAATTTGTTGAGGTAATCTGAAGAGATTTCACCCCATGCTTCCTGAAGCACCTCCCACAAGTTGGATTGGCTTGATGGGCACTTCTTACGTATCATACGGTCAAGCTGCTCCGTCAACAGCTCAATAGAGTTGAGATCCGGTGACTGTGCTGGCCACTCCATTATAGACAGAATACCAGCTGACTGCTTCTTCCCTACATAGTTATTGCATTGTTTGGACCTGTGTTTGGGTCATTGTCCTGTTGTAGGAGGAAATTGGCTCCAATCAAGCGCCGTCCACAGGGTATGGCATGGCGTTGCAAAATGGAGTGATAGCCTTCCTTCTTCAAGATCTATTTTAACCTGTACAAATCTCCCTCTTTACCACCACCAAAGCATCCCCAGACCATCACATTGCCTCCACCATGCTTGACAGATGGCATCAAGCACTCCTCCAGCATCTTTTCATTTGGTCTGCGTCTCACAAATGTTCTTCTTTGTGATCTGAACACCTCAAACTTCGATTCGTCTGTCCATAACACTTTTTTCCAATCTTCCTCTGTCCATTGTCTGTGTTCTTTTGCCCATCTTAATCTTTTCTTTTTATTGGCCAGTCTGAGATATGGCTTTTTCTTTGCAACTCTGCCTAGAAGGTCAGAATCCCGGAGTTGCCTCTTCACTGTTGACGTTGAGACTGGTGTTTTGCGGGTACTATTTAATGAAGCTGCCAGTTAAGGACCTGTGAGGTGTCTGTTTCTCAAACTAGACACTCTAATGTATTTGTCCTCTTGCTCAGTTGTGCACCGGGGCCTCCCACTTCTCTTTGTATTCTGGTTAGAGACAGTTTGCGCTGTTCTGTGAAGAGAGTAGTACACAGCGTTGTACAAGATTTTCAGTTTCTTGGCAATTTCTCACATGGAATAGCCTTCATTTCTCAGAACAAGAATAGACTGACGTGTTTCAGAAGAAAGTTATTTGTTTGTGGCAATTTTGAATCTTTAATCGAACCCACAATTGCTGATGCTCCAGATACTCAACCAGTCTCTAGAAGGCCTGATATCCAAGATGGCGTAGCAGTGCGGTCGTGTATTCTGTTGTGTCCTCGTGTAAATAGCCAGTTTTTTTGTTTTTTGTCTTTTTTTTCATATATATTTCTCTATCTCACTTTCCATCCTTTAACTAAATATACTTTCCTGCAACCCGCCTCACCCAATGTGGAACGGATTCTATTATTTCTTTATTTTTATCAAGAACCTACTGCTGAAATTAGCCAGCTAGTGTGGTGAATTATTATTAATGAACTGTAGAGTTTAATGGACTATGAGGTAGAACTGGGTTAATCAAGAGCATAGAGTTAGATTTCTTTGTAACTGGGCCAGGAATTGAATTGGGTCATTTCACTGTGTGTGTGGGGTTTGTTTCAAGGATTTAGGGCCTTGTCATGGTTAAACTAAACATGAGTGTGTGTGCAAGACAGGGGAGTGAGTGATTGGTTGGAGTACTATGTGCAAAATAAAAGTAGAGTTTAGCCGCCCTTAGAGACAAAGGAAGTGGGAGGAGCAATTAAAGAGCAGGAAACTGAAGAGGGGACTATATAAAATGGAGGGAGAGACTAAGAGGGTGTGCCATTCTGCAGACTGGCATCAGCTTTGTTGAAACTCTAATAAAGTAATATCTTGGTGCAACAACAAACTCTGTAAGACCTTATTTGTAATAAAGTATAGTGGCTATTTTCCACAACACTAGCCAGCTAACTAGCTACTTGCTATTAGCCACCATTAGCGGTCTTCACCACTGTCCGTGGCCTGCACTACCTACCAGCAAGCTCTAGCCTGGACAATTATCGGCCAGTCAGCACAGCGTGCTATCGACCCAGAGCATATCGGATTTTCTGCCGGGATCACTGAATCACTGGACCTTAACACCGGACCATCTCAACTAGCTAGCTGCGACCCAATGGCTGTTGTTGGCTAATCACCACTGTCCCGACGTACCAGTTAGCCTTGAGCTAGCCTCGAGCCAGGCCCATCTCCGGGCTATCTACCTCTCTGTCAACCGGACGGGACCTCCTAGTGTCGACACGGAGCCCCGCCGATCCATCACAACTGATCTGCCAATGTAATCGTCTGATGTGGTTTCAACAGGCTTCCCGTTGCGACGACCACGCAGATCCATCTGCTAGCCCCGGCCCGCTAGCATGCGCAATCAACAGCTGTGCCTCCTGCTCACCTGTGCTGTAGCAGCCTACGAACTGCTCCAGGACTTACCTATTGCTGTTCACTGGACCTTATGATCACTCAGCTACACAGCTAATGCCTGCTGGACTGTTCCTTTACACGGTACCCCATCCTGTTTATCTGTTTAGCCTCAGCCCAAACTTTCGTCGCCATTACCAGTTGTTGTCTTAGCCCTCTCGAATAACACCTGTGATTGCGTTATGCCTCTCTCCCATGTTAATATGCCTAGCCTATTGCTGTTTGGGTTAGTTATTATTATACAATTTCCCTGTAGAGCCCCCAGTCCCGCTCAAACAGCCTCAGAGAGCTCCTTTGTCCCACCCCCCATACACGTGGAGACCGGCTCAATCGGTACCTCCAGTGATGCTATCTCTTTCATAGTTACCCAATGCTTAGGTTTACCTCCACTGTACTCATATCCTTCCATATCCTTGTCTGTACATAATGCCCTGAATCTATTCTACAACACCCGGAAATCTGCCCCTTTTATTCTCTGTACCCAACGCACTAGAAGACCAGTTCTTAAAGCCTTTAGCCATATTCTTCTGGTGATGTAGAGGTTAACCCAGGCCCTGTAGCCCCCAGTATCACTCCTACCCCCCAGGCGCTATCATTTGTTGACTTCTGTAACCGTTAAAGCCTTGATTTCTTGCATGTTAACATCAGAAGCCTCCTCCCCAAGTTTGAGTTATTCACTGCGTTAGCACACTCTGCCAACCCTGATGTTCTAGCAGTGTCTGAATCTTGGCTTAGGAAGGCCACCAAAAATTCAGAAATGTCCATCCCGAACTACAACATTTTCCGTCTAGATAAAACTGCCAAAGGGGGCGGAGTTGCAATCTACTGTAGAGATAGCCTGCAGAGCTCTATCATACTATCCAGGTCTGTGCTCAAACAGTTTGAGCTTCTACTTCTAAAAATCCACCTTTCCAGAAATAAGTCTCACACTGTTGCCGCTTGCTACAGACCCCCCTCAGCCCCCAGTTGTGTCCTGGACACCATATGTGAATTGCTTGCCCCGCATCTATCCTCAGAGTTCATACTGCTTGGTGACCTAAACTGGGATATGCTTAACACCCAGGCCGTCCTACAATCTAAACTAGATGCCCTCAATCTCCCACAAATTATCAAGGAACCTACCAGGTACAACCCTAAATCCGTAAACATGGCCACCCTTATAGATATCATCCTGACTAATTTACCCTCTAAATACACCTCCGTTGTCTTCAACCAGGATCTCAGCGATCACTGCCTCATTGCCTGCATCCGTAATGGGTCCGCGGTCAAACAACCACCCCTCACCACTGTCAAACGCTCCCTAAAACACTTCAGCGAGCAGGCCTTTCCAATTGACCTGGCCTGGGTATCCTGGATGGATATTGACCTCATTCCGTCAGTAGAGGATGCCTGGATGTTCTTCAAAAGTGCTTTCCTCTCCATCTTAAATACAATTCAGAACTAAGAACAGATATAGCCCCTGGTTCACCCCAGACTTGACTGCCCTTGACCAGCACAAAAAC
Organism: Coregonus lavaretus; assembly: GCF_964263955.1. Lineage (NCBI taxonomy): Eukaryota > Metazoa > Chordata > Actinopteri > Salmoniformes > Salmonidae > Coregonus > Coregonus lavaretus. Next base: position 4,373,369 of record NC_140019.1, read on the forward strand.
ATCCTGTGGCGTACTGCATTAGCATCGAACAGCCCCCGCGATATGCAACTTTTCAGGGAAGTCAGGAACCAATATACACAATCAGTTAGGAAAGCAAAGGCTAGCTTTTTCAAACAGAAATTTACATCCTGTAGCACTAACTCCAAAAAGTTTGGGGAAACTGTAAAGTCCATGGAGAATAAGAGCACCTCCTCCCAGCTACCCACTGCACTGAGGCTAGGAAACCCTGTAACCACCGATAAATCTACGATAATCGAGAATTTCAACAAGCATTTTGCTACGGCAGGCCATGCTTTCCACCTGGCTACCACTACCCCTGCCACCAGCTCTGCACCCTCCGCTGCAACTTGCCCATGCCCCAACCCCCCCCCCCCCCCCCCCCCCCCCCCCGCTTCTCCTTCACCCAAATTCAGATAGCTGATGTCCTGAAAGAGCTGCAAAATCTGGACCCCTACAAATAAGCTGGGCTAGACAATCTGGACCCTTTCTTTCTAAAATTAGCTGCCAAAATTGTCGCAACCCCTATGACTAGCCTGTTCAACCTCTCTTTCGTATCGTCTGAGATCCCCAGAGATTGGAAAGCTGCCGCGGTCATCCCCCTCTTCAAAGGGGGTGACACTCTAGATCCAAGCTGTTACAGACCTATAGCCATCCTGCCCTGCCTTTCGAAAGTATTTGAAAGCCAAGTTAACAAACACATCACCGACCATTTCGAATCCCACCGTACCTTCTCCGCTATGCAATCTGGTTTCCGAGCTGGTCATGGGTGCACCTCAGCCATGCTCAAGGTCCTAAACGATATAATAACCGCGATCGATAAAAGACAGTACTCTGCAGCCGTCTTCATCGACCTGGCCAAGGCTTTTGACTCTGTCAATCACAGCATTCTTATTGGCAGACTAAATAGCCTTGGTTTCTCAAATGACTGCCTCGCCTGGATCACCAACTACTTCTCAGATAGAGTTCAATGTGTCAAATTGGAGGGCCTGTTGTCTGGACCTCTGGCCGTCTCTATGGGGGTGCCACAGGGTTCAATTCTCGGGCCGACTCTATTCTCTGTGTATATCAATGATGTCGCACTTGCTGCTGGTGACTCTCAGATCCACCTCTACGCAGACGACACCATTTTGTAAACATTATCTGGCCCTTCATTGGACACTGTGTTAACAAACCTCCAAATGAGCTTCAATGCCATACAACACTCCTTCCGTGGCCTCCAACTGCTCTTAAACGCTAGTAAAACTAAATGCACGCTCTTCAATCGAACGCTGCTTGCACCCGCCCGCCCGACTAGAATCACCACTCTCGGCGGGTCTGATTTAGAATATGTAGACAACTACAAATACCTAGGTGTCTGGTTAGAAAGTAAACTCTCCTTCCAGACTCACATTAAGCATCGCCAATCCAAAGTTAAATCTAGAATCCGCTTCCTATTTCACAACAAAGCCTCCTTCACTCATGCTGCTAAACATTCCCTCGTAAAACTGACTATCCTACCAATCCTTGACTTCGGCGATGTCATTTACAAAATAGCTTCTAACACTCTACTCAGCAAGTTGGATGTAGTCTATCACAGTGCCATCCGTTTTGTCACCAAAGCCACATATACTACCCACCATTGTGACCTGTGCACTCTCGTTGGCTGGCCCTCACTACATATTCGTCGCCAAACTCACTGTCTCCAGGTCATCTATAAATCACTTCTAGGCAAATCTCCGCCTTATCTTAGATCATTGGTCACCATAGCGACACCCACCCGTAGTATGCGTTCCTGCAGGTATATCTCACTCGTAATCCCCAAAGCCAACACCTCCTTTGGCCGCCATTCCTTCCAGTTCTCTGCTGCAAATGACTGGAACGAACTGCAAAAATCTCTGAAGCTGGAGACACTTATCTCCCTCACTAACTTTAAGCATCAGTTGTCAGAGCAGCTTACCGATCACTGCACCTGTACACAGCCCATCTGTAATTAGCCCACCCAACTACCTCATCCCCATATTGTTATTTACATTGTTATTTATTTTACTCATTTGCACCCCAGTATCTCTATTTGCACATCATCTTCTGCACATCTATCACTCCAGTGTTAATACTAAATTGTAATTATTTTGCACTATGGCCTATTTATTGCCTTAACTCCATAACTTACTACATTTGCACACACTGCATATAGATTTTATATTGTGTTATTGTTTATTCCATATTTAACTCTGTGTTGTTGTTGTTTTTATCGCACTGCTTTGCTTTATCTTGGCCAGGTCGCAGTTGTAAATGGGAACTTGTTCTCAACTGGCTTACCTGGTTAAATACCTGGTAAAATAAAATAAAATAAAGGCCAGTTTTATTGCTTCACAGAGTTCAAGTAAAATACACTTCTCAACATCAAATGTTCAGAGAAGTCTGCGTGAATAGGCCTTCATGGTTGAATTGCTGCAAATAAACCACTACTAAAGGACATCAATAATAAGAAGAGACATGCTTGGGCCAAGAAACACAAGCAATGGACATTAGAACGGTGGAAATCTTAACCAGCATGGCTACCACAGCATTCTGCAGCGATACGCCATCCCATCTGGTTTGGGCTTAGTGGGACAATCATTTGTTTTTCAACAGGACAATGACCCAACACACTTTGAGACTGTGTAAGGAATATTTTACCAAGAAGAAGAGTGATGGAGTGCTGCAACAGATGACCTGGCCTCCACAATCCCCCGACCTCAACCCAATTGAGATGGTTTGGAATGAGATGGACCGCAGAGTAAAGGAAAAGCAGCCAACAAGTGGGAACTCCTTCAAGACTGTTGGAAAAGCAAAGCTGTCATCAAGGCACAGGGTGGCTACTCTGAAGAATCTCAAATATACAATATATTTAGATTTGTTTGACACTTTTTTGGTTACTACATGATTCCATATGTGTTATTTCATAGTTTTGATGTCTTCATTATTATTCTACAATGTAAAAAATAGTATAAATAAAGAAAAACCCTTGAATGAGTAGGTGTGTCCAAACTTTTGACTAGTATTTTAGGTTCTGGATGGCAGGAAGCTTGGCCCCAGTGATGAATTGGGCCGTACGCACTACCCTCTGTAGCGCATTTCGGTCAATTGCCGAGCAGTTGCCATACCAGGCGGTGATGCAACCGGTCAGGATGCTCTCGATGGTGCAGCTGTAGAACCTTTTGAGGATTTGGGGACCCATGCCAAATCTTTTCAGTCTCCTGAGGGGGAAAAGGTGTTGTCGTGCCCTCTTCACGACTGTCTAGGTGTGTTTGGCCCATGATAGTTTGTTGGTGATGTGGACACCAAGGAACTTGACACTCTCGACCCGCTCCACTACAGCCCCATCGATGTTAATGGGGGCCTGTTTAGCCCTCCTTTTCCAATAGTCCACGATCATCTCCTTTGTCTTGCTCACATTGAGGGAGAAGTTGTTGTCCTGGCACCACACTGCCAGGTCTCTGACCTCCTCCCTATAGGCTGTCTCATCGTTGTCGATAAGCAGGCCTACCACTGTTGTGTCGTCAGCAAACTTAATGATGGTGTTGGAGTTGTGCTTGGCCATGCTGTTGTGGGTGAAAAGGAAGTACAGGAGGGGACTAAGCACGCACCCCTGAGGGGCCCCGGTGTTGAGGATCAGCGTAGCAGAGGTATTGTTGCCTATGTCATGGGCCTCTCACTCCACCGGGTTACCACCTTAATTTTCTTCCACTCTGCTCACCACTCTCTCTACTCAGCCTAACTAGCTCCACCTGTCCCTGCTCTGCTCTGCTCTAATTACTCTGCCAGCTGCGCTGCATTACCCACTACCTCTCCCAGTATTTAAGGCCCTGTCTTTCAGCTCTCCGGTGTCAGATCGTCTGCAAAGCTCACACCCGGAACCTGTTTGCTCGCGCTTCTGGCTCACCCTGGTTTTGTGACCCCGGACCTGCCTGTTTTTTGGATACTCTTCTGCCTCAGGAGATCCAGACCTGCTTCTGCCATTACGACTCCTGACTACTCTTCAATCCCGGTAACTCTGACCAGCCTTCTGCCTTGCTACTACGTATTTTGGATTTCCCTTGAACTGTACTGCTGCCTGGTTTCATTCCGCCCTGTTGTGTCTGTGTCTCCCCCCCCCAGGACTTCTGGACCACCCACCACCGGCTTCATAGGACGCATCGCTGCCACTGGGGGGGGCACAGACCCAGCGCATTGGACGGGATCCCTGTTACCCCTGGAGCCTTCATTCACTCCCTACTTCCCTTTTCCCTTAAGTTTAATAAACTTTCTGGTGTGACGCAATTGTGGTCCTCTGGTCGTCTGTCTGAACCGTGACAGTACGATCTGACCATTATGGACTCAGCGCACACTTTCCCCGACATGGAAACCGATGAGCATGAGCAGCAGTTCCAGCAGCAGCAACAACAACTCGCCATGATCATTCAACTCCTCACCAACCTTACCCCAGCCAGTCTGCCCACCAGCCCAGCCCCCGAGTTACCTGCCCCGGTCATTGCAGCCGCTGCTCCGGAACCCAAGATTGGAAACCCCGAGCGGTTCAACGGCGATTCAACCCAGGTCCGGCCATTCCTGACTAGCTGCCGACTTCAGTTCTCCTTGCAGCCAAGGACCTTCGCCACGGAGGGGGCTAAAGTTGGGTATGCCATCACTCACCTGACGGGCCGAGCTCGACTCTGGGGAACAGCAGAGTTCGAACGTCAAACCCCCGCATGTGCAACCTTCGACCTGTTTGCTGAGGAGATGCTGAAGGTGTTTGACCTGGATTCACCCACCGCAGAGGCGTCTCGTGAACTGTTCAGTATTCGACAAGGCAGACGTACAGTCGCAGACCATTCCATCGACTTCCGAACCCTGGCTAGACGAAGTTCTTGGAACACACCATCGTTGGTGGACGCGTTCTTCCATAGTTTGGCTGACTATATCAAGGACGAGTTGGTCTCCCATGAACTGCCTTCCACTCTTGATGAAGCCATCGCACTGACTGTCAGGATCGACAGAAGGATACAGACCCGTCGTCGTGAGAGGGGGCGCCAAGGTCCACCTACTACCGGCATTCGGAGAGATCCGACTGGGCTCCTGTCATCTACTGCCACTCACCCAGGTCAGCTTGATCAGTCTGAGCCTATGGAGATTGGGCGAGCCTCCCTCACTCCTGCAGAGCGCCAGCGCCGCTTCACCTCAAACCTCTGCCTCTATTGTGGAGGTGATGGACATCGTGTGGTAACCTGCCCTTTAAAGGGCCGAAGCTCACCGGGCATAGGGGGAGTCCGGTTGAGTTCAATGACCATCCAGTCCTCCGACCGCAAACCCCTGCTGCAAGTTCACCTCCGCCTCTCTGACTCAACTCACACCCTGGCTGCTCTGGTGGATTCTGGCGCCGAAGCCAACATAATGGACATCAAGCTGGCACGCCAACTGGGACTGGAGAACCTCCGTTTGACACCTCCTATTCCTGCCCGGGCACTGGACGGACACTTACTCGGATCGGTCACTCATGTCACGGCCCCGGTCTCGATGGGTCTGTCCGGAAACCATCAAGAAACTATCCAGTTTCACCTGCTCCCCTCTCCAGGCCAACCCCTCATCCTGGGTTACCCATGGCTCCGCCGGCACAACCCTCAGCTCGACTGGGTGACCGGGGTGATCAGGGAGTGGGGAGAGGACTGCCACCGAACCTGCCTGCTTGCTGCCGCACTACCCCCTCGGCCAGTACCTACTAACTCCGCTCCTGACCTCTCCAATGTCCCAGAATGCTACCATGGTCTCAGAGAGGTGTTTAACAAAGCAAGAGCCACATCTCTGCCCCCTCACCGACCGTACGACTGTGCCATCGACCTCCTCCCTGGAACAGCTCCTCCAAAGGGTCGTCTTTATTCGTTGTCTGCTCCTGAAAGAAAGTCCATGGAGGACTACATCAATGGCTCTCTGTCCGCAGGATTAATCCGTTCATCTTCATCTCCTGCTGGTGCTGGCTTCTTCTTTGTGGGGAAGAAGGACGGATCTCTTCGCCCCTGCATCGACTACAGGGGACTCAACGACATCACAGTGAAAAACCGTTACCCTCTGCCTCTGCTCACCTCTGCTTTTGAGTTGCTCCAGGGAGCCACTGTTTTTACCAAGTTGGATCTCAGAAACGCTTACCACCTAGTGCGGATCCGGGAGGGAGATGAATGGAAAACCGCATTCAATACACCAACAGGCCACTACGAGTATCTGGTTATGCCTTTTGGCCTCACCAATGCTCCTGCTGTGTTCCAGGCTCTAGTGAATGATGTACTGCGGGACATGTTAAACAAGTTTGTCTTCGTTTACCTGGATGACATCTTAATCTACTCCAGAAACCTGTCTGAACACACCCGCCATGTCCAGCAAGTCCTTCATCGTCTTCTGGAGAATTCCCTCTACGCCAAGGCAGAGAAATGTGAGTTTCACGTCAAGACAGTGGCCTTCCTGGGGTACATAGTGGCAGAGGGAAGTATCCAAATGGATCCTGCCAAAGTATCAGCAGTCACTTCATGGCCAGTTCCGGAGAACAGAAAGAAGCTGCAACAGTTTCTGGGGTTTGCTAACTTCTATAGGAAGTTTATCCGGAACTACAGTACCGTTGCTGCCCCTCTCACTGCTCTAACCAGCACCAAGCAACCCTTCACCTGGACCCCAGCAGCCGACAAAGCCTTCAGTACCCTCAAGGTGAGGTTCACCTCCGCTCCCATCCTCCAGATGCCTGATGTGGACCGGCAATTCATTGTGGAGGTGGACGCCTCGGATGTGGGAGTTGGTGCTGTGATTTCTCAGTGGGCTGCGGAGGATAGGAAGCTCCATCCCTGTGCCTTTTTCTCACGTCGGTTGTCCCCCTCTGAGTGCAATTACGACATAGGGAACCGTGAGCTGCTGGCTGTGAAGCTTGCCTTGGAGGAGTGGCGTCACTGGCTGGAGGGGTCCACCATTCCATTTCTCGTTTGGACCGATCATAAGAACTTGGAGTACATCCGCACGGCCAAACGGTTGAACTCCAGGCAGTCCCGCTGGGCCCTGTTCTTCACCAGGTTTAATTTCACTCTGTCATACCGGCCTGGATCACGCAACACTAAGCCAGACGCCCTCTCCCGTCAATTCCAGAAGGATGACACCCCCTCCAAGGACCCTGTGTCGATTCTGCCAAGTCCCTGCATCGTTGCAGCTCTGACCTGGGCTGTTGAGGAACAGGTGCTGGAGGCTCTCCGTAACCAGCCAGGTCCCAGCACTTGCCCAGCTGACCGCCTTTTTGTCCCCGAAGACCTGAGGTCCCAGGTCGTTCAGTGGGGACATGACTCCCGCCTAGCTTGTCACCCTGGCTCCACCCGCACTTACAACCTGCTCGCCCAGAGGTTCTGGTGGCCCTCTCTGAGGAAGGATGTACGGGAATTCGTCCAAGCCTGCCCCATCTGCAACCAACACAAGTCGTCCTGCCAGCCCCCAGCCGGATTGCTGCAGCCCCTGCCTGTGCCCAGACGTCCCTGGTCTCACATCGCCCTTGACTTTGTCACGGGGCTGCCCCCTTCAAGTGGCATGACCGTCATTCTCACCATCGTTGACCGTTTCAGCAAGATGGCACACTTCATTCCCCTCCCCAAGCTCCCAACCGCCAAGGAGACCGCCCAGGTGGTCCTGGAACACGTCTTCCGGATCCACGGACTGCCAAAGGATGTAGTTTCTGACCGTGGTCCACAATTCTCCTCCGCTTTTTGGAAGGAGTTCTGTCACCTGCTGGGAGCCACAGTCAGTCTGACTTCCGGATTCCATCCCCAATCCAATGGGCAGTCAGAGCGGGCTAATCAGGAGCTCGAGAAGGCACTGCGATGCATGACTTCACGCAACCCCCACTCCTGGTCGCAGCAATTGACATGGGTGGAGTACGCACACAATTCTCTGACCTGCTCTGCCATCGGTATGTCCCCTTTCCAATGTGTTTATGGATACCAGCCTCCTCTATTTGCCAGCCAGGAAGAGGAGGTTACTTGCCCATCTGCACTTGCTTTTGCCCGTCGATGTCGCCGCACCTGGTCACAAGCCCGAACCACACTCCTCAGATCCGTTGCCAGCTACACTACCGGGGCCAACCGTCGGAGAATTCCTGCTCCCACCTACCATGTTGGTCAAAGGGTGTGGTTGTCATCGAAGAACCTGCCACTCAGGGTGGAGTCGCAGAAGCTGGCACCTCGGTTCATTGGCCCATTCCCTATCATAAGAGTGATTAGCCCAACTGCTGTCCGGCTCCAACTGCCTAATTCCCTGAGGGTGCACCCCACTTTCCATGTGTCTAAGATTAAGCCCATCCATGAGAGTCCGCTGGTCCCTGCTGCGCCTGGTCCTCCTCCTCCACGGCTCGTCGATGGTGGTCTGGTTTACACCGTCCGCCGCCTGCTTCGGTCCAGACGGAGGGGTAGGGGTCTCCAGTACCTCATTGACTGGGAGGGCTATGGACCTGAGGAAAGGACCTGGGTGCCAGCTAGTCGGATTGTGGATAGGACTCTCATCACCGCTTTCCACCAACGGCATCCTGATCAACCTGCAATCCGTAGGGGCCGCCCCAGAGGGGTCCCTAACCGTCCGGCCCGCTCGGCTTCCTGTCCTGTGCCTGATCCTGTCTCGGGACCTGTCCCATCTCCCGACCACGGCCCTCCGGCTTCCTCCGAGGATGAGGACGTTCACTCGGACCGTTCGGAGGAGTTCTAGCCCTCCTCCGGCTCCCCTCCTCCCGCCCGGCGTGGTGTTGCTCTTGGGACTTCTGGGGCCGTCCCTTGGGGGGGGGGTTCTGTCATGGGCCTCTCACTCCACCGGGTTACCACCTTAATTTTCTTCCACTCTGCTCACCACTCTCTCTACTCAGCCTAACTAGCTCCACCTGTCCCTGCTCTGCTCTGCTCTAATTACTCTGCCAGCTGCGCTGCATTACCCACTACCTCTCCCAGTATTTAAGGCCCTGTCTTTCAGCTCTCCGGTGTCAGATCGTCTGCAAAGCTCACACCCGGAACCTGTTTGCTCGCGCTTCTGGCTCACCCTGGTTTTGTGACCCCGGACCTGCCTGTTTTTTGGATACTCTTCTGCCTCAGGAGATCCAGACCTGCTTCTGCCATTACGACTCCTGACTACTCTTCAATCCCGGTAACTCTGACCAGCCTTCTGCCTTGCTACTACGTATTTTGGATTTCCCTTGAACTGTACTGCTGCCTGGTTTCATTCCGCCCTGTTGTGTCTGTGTCTCCCCCCCCCAGGACTTCTGGACCACCCACCACCGGCTTCATAGGACGCATCGCTGCCACTGGGGGGGGCACAGACCCAGCGCATTGGACGGGATCCCTGTTACCCCTGGAGCCTTCATTCACTCCCTACTTCCCTTTTCCCTTAAGTTTAATAAACTTTCTGGTGTGACGCAATTGTGGTCCTCTGGTCGTCTGTCTGAACCGTGACAGCCTACCCTTACCACCTGGGTTGCGGCCCGTCAGGAAGACCAGGATCCAGTTGCATAGGGAGGTGTTTAGTCCCAGGGTCCTTAGCTTAGTGATGAGCTTTTTGGGCACTATGGTGTTGAACGGCTGAGCTGTAGTCAATGAACAGCATTCTCACATAGGTGTTCCTTTTGTCCAGGTGGGAAAGGGCAGTGTGGTGCTATTAAGATTGCGTCATCTGTGGATCTGTTGGGGCTGTATGCGAATTGGAGTGAGTCTATCGTGTCCGGGATAATGGTGTTGATGTGAGCCATGACCAGCCTTTCAAAGCACTTCATGGCTACCGACGTGAGTGCTATGGGACGGTAGTCATTTAGGCAGGTTACCTTCGCAGTCTTGGGCACAGGGACTATGGTGGTCTGCTTGAAACATGTAGGTATTACAGACTCTGTCAGGGAGAGGTTGAAAATGTCAGTGAAGACACTTGCCAGTTGGTCAGCGCATGCTCTGAGTACACGCCCTGTTAATCCGTCTTTAAGTTTGCCTGCATTAAAGTCCCCGGCCACTAGGAGTGCCGCTTCTGGATGAGCATTTTCTTTTTTGCTTTGGCCTTATACAGCTCGTTGAGTGCGGTCTTAGTGCCAGCATCGGTTTGTGGTGGTAAATAGACGGCTACGAATAATATAGATGAGAACTCTCTTGGTAGACAGCTTATCATGAGGTACTCTTCCTCAGGCGAGCAATACATTGAGACTTCTTTAATATTAGACATAATACAAATCACCAGCACACATCACCCTCCAAAGGTACAGTAACACATAAGTGCTACTATATAACTTATATTGTTAACTGTCCACAAAACCCATTTTATAAAGGTCAGAAGTCAATATATTATGCATTGTGTCTTTCTCTACTAAAGAGGCAGTGGACATTGGCCATCCACCCCACACATTGCCGATGCACCACTGATGCAACTGTGCTCCTGCAGACGAGACAGCCCTACATATCATGTTTGAGGTTGGTCTTCAGTAATGGGCGTTGTTCATTCTTTTTGTAGTTTAGGTTCTGTTGTATTTCATTTTAATTAAGTCCAGGTGTTATTTGGGGAGGAATTAAAACGTGTACTGCGGTTCTTTATCAGATCCTGCCGCTGCTTCACCGGCGAGTCCGTTTCTGGCAAGTCCATAACATCTTGGCTGCAGATTCCCAGAAATCTCATCCTCAGGCTCTGCAGTTTCAAGGTGGATAAGACACTGATGACAATCTTCTACAGATTGTTTAGTGCATCCATTTTAACATTCATTATGATCTGCTGTTTCAGTAATCTAAATTTAAAGCGTAAGAACAGTCTGCGTAACATTGTGAAAAAAGTACCACGATTATTGGTATGATCTTAACTGACCTTTCTCACCTGTATCCAGACATGAGTCATACGTAAGGTGCAATCCATTCTGAGGGACACCCAGCATCCCTTGTTTGATGAATTCATGTTGCTTCCCTCAGAGCACAGATACAGGCTCCCAAAGTTTAAAACTAACAGGTCTAAACTCTCCTTCATGCCAGCTGCTATCAGATTTCTCAATAAGCTGTACTAGTACAGGTAGCTGTGTAGCCTACATATTGCAGCATGTAGGGTTTTTGTGTATATTTATTGTCATGTGTCTATTGTGTTTTTACTATGTGCTGAAAAATGAATTGCCCCACAGGGATAATAAGGACTACTCTACTCAGGCAACACCAACTACCGCTGGGAGATGGCAGCTACGGATTATTCATGCATTTCTTTCACCCAAGAATCACTACAGTCCGATAACTTCGCTTATCTACACTCTTAGAAAAAAAGTTGCTATCTAGAACCTAAAAGGGTTCTTCAGCTGTCCCCATAGGAGAACCATTTGAAGAACCCTTTTTGGTTCCAGGTAGAAACCTTTTGGGTTCCATGTAGAGCCTTTTCCTACAGAGGATTCTACATGGAACCCAAAAGTGTTCTCCTATGGGGACAGCCGAAGAACCCTTTTGGAACCTTTTTTTCTAAGAGTGTAGCTGGCAGTGGAATGGCAATAACTTGATTAAATGTAATTGTAGTAATTGAGTTTGGTTTGTGTTTTCTCACTGAAATGTACTTTTGAAAACCATATTCAATTATGGTGGTTCCCTTTATCAGCAATAAAATGGAGGGATGTACACTGCCCTACCAAGCATAAGGGTAGTAACTGCTCGTAGAGTGAAACTATGAAAAAGTACATTCAACGTTTTTTTATTGTCCAGCCAAATTAATTGTTGTCAGATCATTGGCGATGTGGTTATCTGTTGTCTTACTATGAGGTAATGTTTTATTCATAATGACCCTCAACACTGGCATGACCTTTGACCCTAGATGGCACTTGCTGCCTTCTTGCTTGGTACACCCACTGGAATACTTTTCAATTATGATACATTTTTTACACAAACTTGTATTCATAGATGTATTTGTATGTGGCTGTCATTGTTGTTATATGGTTTGATACTTGTATCAGCAAACAACAATAAATAATACCAAGTTAAACTGTTGTAACTGCAGCCCCAAGCTCTGTGAAACTAAGGTTAAAGGCAGTAATGTACAACTCTACCCACATGTACATATTACTTCAACTACCTCAACTAGCCGGTGCCCCCGCACATTGACTCTGCACCGGTACCCCCCTGTATATATAGCCTCCCTACTGTTATTTTATTTTACTTCTGCTCTTTTTTTTCTCAACACTTTTTTTGTTGTTGTTTCATTTTTTACTTTTTTGTTAAAAATAAATGCACTGTTGGTTAAGGGCTGTAAGTAAGCATTTCACTGTGATGTCTGCACCTGTTGTATTCGGCGCATGTGACCAATACAATTTGATTTGATTTGATTATGAGTGATGGCAGTTACTTCTTTTTTCCTTGGTTTCACTAACTTTTTCCAGTTACTGCAAACATGATCATTCATTGAATCCATTTTAACATTCTATATGATCTGCTGTTTTGGTAATCTAAACGTAAAGAGTAGGAACAGGCTGGGTAACATTGTGAAACAAAGTACCAGAATATTTGGTATGAACTTAACTGACCTTTTCAACTGTATTTGAAATTATATATAGTAGAAATTATATTCATAAGTTGACATTGTCCATATTTTGACTGCCCTTATAATGCTCTCATTTCATTGTTTTCATAGGAAGATGGAAAATAGATGAGGCTGTAGGCAAATGTTCAGTGGTCATTGTCTGAAAGACTAAAATGGACAGTCAATGACATTAGCTACAGTGAGGGAAACAAGTATTTGATCCCCTGCTGATTTTGTAAGTTTGCCCACTGACAAAGACATGATCAGTCTATAATTTTAATGGTAGGTTTATTTGAACAGTGAGAGACAGAATAACAACAAAAAAATCCAGAAAAACGCATGTCAAAAATGATATGAATTGATTTGCATTTTAATGAGGGAAATAAGTATTTGACCCCTCTGCAAAACATGACTTAATACTTGGTGGCAAAACCCTTGTTGGCAATCACAGAGGTGAGACGTTTCTTGTAGTTGGCCACCAGGTTTGCACACATCTCAGGAGGGATTTTGTCCAAGTCATTAAGGTTTTGAGGCTGACGTTTGGCAACTCGAACCTTCAGCTCCCTCCATAGATTTTATATGGGATTAATGTCTGGAGACTGGCTAGGCCACTCCAGGACCTTAATGTGCTTCTTCTTGAGCCACTCCTTTGTTGCCTTGGCCATGTGTTTTGGGTCATTGTCATGCTGGAATACCCATCCACGACCCATTTTCAATGCCCTGGCTGAGAGAAGGAGGTTCTCACCCAAGATTTGACGGTACATGGCCCTGTCCATCGTCCCTTTGATGCGGTGAAGTTGTCCTGTTCCTTAGCAGAAAAACACCCCCAAAGCATATGGTTTCCACCTCCATGTTTGACGGTGGGGATGGTGTTCTTGGGGTCATAGGCAGCATTCCTCCTCCTCCAAACACGGCGAGTTGAGTTGATGCCAAAGAGCTCGATTTTGGTCTCATCTGACCACAACACTTTTACCCAGTTCTCCTCTGAATCATTCAGATGTTCATTGGCAAACTTCAGACGGGCCTGTATATGTGCTTTCTTGACCAGGGGGACCTTGTGGGCACTGCAGGATTTCAGTCCTTCACGGCGTAGGGTGTTACCAATTGTTTTATTGGTGACTATGGTCCCAGCTGCTTTGAGATCATTGATAAGATCCTCCCGTGTAGGTCTACAATCTTGTCCCTGACATCCTTGGAGAGCTCTTTGGTCTTGGCCATGGTGGAGAGTTTGGAATCTGATTGATTGATTGCTTCTGTGGACAGGTGTCTTTTATACAGGTAACAAACTGAGATTAGGAGTACTCCTTTAAGAGTGTTCTCCTAATCTCAGCTCGTTACCTGTATAAAAGATACCTGGGAGCCAAAATTCTTTCTGATTGAGAGGGGGTCAAATACTTATTTCCCTCATTAAAATGCAAATCAATGTATAACATTTTTGACATGCGTTTCTCTGGATTTTTTTGTTGTTATTATGTCTCTCACTGTTCAAATAAACATACCATTAAAATGATAGACTGATCATTTATTTGTCAGTAGGCAAATGTACAAAATCAGCAGGGGATCAAATACTTTTTTTCCCTCACTGTAACTGTATTGGGTATGTTGTTCTTTATTCTCTATCCCAAACCCTAATTGAACCCTTAGCCATACTATACCCTTTTGGGGTAAATTATATGATAATGGCTGTATTAGACCTACCAGTTGTACAAGTGGACATGCATCAGTTGTCCTATGAGATCATAGGTGGTACATTAGACACTAGTACCCAAAAAACAATATCTAAACCCTGGGACTGTAAGGGTAAACAGTAAAGATTTGACATGACAAACTAAAAATGAACTGAACAAATATTTTTGTTAAAGGTTTGTTACAAGCAGCAGAATTACAATAGGCAGAGTAATTGATGAGACGTGATATACTATATAGCTGAAAAAAACATTTTTGGGTGGTGGTGGTATTGCAGAGAATGCCAATGCAATGACGTTTTTATTCGTCAATGTCTTCAGAAGTGCTGAGCAGGGGTTGGATGTCACAGGTATAGAGAGGAGTAGGCAGGAAGCAGTCGCAGATTTAGAACTACTGAATTTATTAGCGCACCATAGCTTAAAGCGGGACGAAACCCACTGTGCTAAATATACAGTACTCAGGAAATAGTAGGAGAGATTCCTCTCAGGAAAACAAGCAACATTTACAATGACCGACAAAGACAAATGACAGAGGGAGTACTGTATATACAGTGATAGAGTGGGGATTGGAACCAGGTGTGTGTAATGATGATGAGACAAGTCCGGGGTTGATGAGTGAAAGGCGTTTTCCAGCAGCAGGTTCAATAGCAGCTAGAAGGCCGGTGACGCCGAATGCCTGAGCTGGACAGGAGGAGGAGCCAAAGCGAAGGCAGGTATGAAATTGGAACTTAATTATTTTCAAATCATTTTGTTCTGAACAGAACCATTATTTATTTTTGTTCCGTTACACTTTTCCGACCAGCAAAATAAAGTTCTGAACCGGTTCGAACCCCCCAAAAGTGATGGTTTATATCGTTGCTCTCTGCTAAACCTCTGAAATGTTTTAGATTTTATTTAGCTCGACATTAAATTAGTTCACCAATCAGTGCGGATAGAGCAGCTTGCTATGGAGTGGGAAAGCTGTTGTTTACATGCATTGGACACGCAAGTATAGGGCACGGGATGCGACTGAAATTTTGCATGTGGAGAGAGAGTGTGAGAGGGTGGAGGAGGAAGCTTGGCTTGAAGCGCTGGGTATCTTGTATGAAAATCATTATCTGAATTAGGCCCACAGAATTAGAACTACGGAGGAGCGGCTTCTATGAATGAACTTTGAATGTCCTTGAACTTCCAAGAGTTGGCTTAACGTTGGACCAGAGCTAGCTAGCTAGCTAACAAGCTTGTGTGTGCAGAGCGGCACCAGAATTAGTTACTGAATCTAATGTGAAACGTGATAAATATAGTATCCCTAATTAGCATTGAAAAAGTGAATCCATTCTTTTCTAATTAAAAATCTCCCTCCCTAATTTCTGAATCATGCTTGTAACGTCAGTACGCTACAGTAGCCTATGCTTCAGAGGGGAAGGGGAAGGTAGCCTACACATGCACGGACAATGGCAAAGATTTTCAGCTGGCAGGCAGACAATGGAATACGTTGTGACAGTGTGAGGGTTCTGTTCCGGAACAGTATAGATCACTTTCCTTCTCAGTTCAGATTCTGTTCCTCCAAAAAAAAATTCAGTTTGGCTCTCTGAACCGGTTCCAACCCCTGGTGCAGAGGCATTCTGTGAAATACACCTTGTTGTCTGTGCTATCAAAGTCCTATACAACTGTCCCATTGCCACGGTAGCCAGTGGGGTGGTCTTTAAAAAGATCCCTGCATGTCCTGCTGCAGAGGATAAGTTCATTAGAGTTACCAGACTCAGAAATTGCAGCCCAAATAAATGCTTCACAGAGTTCAAGTAATAATAATAATAATATGCCATTTAGCAGCCGCTTTTATCCAAAGCGACTTACAGTCATGCGTGCATACATTTTTGTGTATGGGTGGTCCCGGGGATCGAACCCACTACCTTGGCGTTACAAGCGCAGTGCTCTACCAGCTGAGCTACCAAGTCACAGACACATCTCAACATCAACTGTTCAGAGGGGACTGTTTGATTCAGGCCTTTATGGTCGAATTGCTGCAAAGAAACCACTACTAAAGGACACCAATAAGAAGAAGAGACCTGCTTGGGCCAAGAAAAATGAGCAATGGACATTAGACCAGTGGAAATTGTCCTTTGGTCTGGAGTCCAAATTTGAGATTTTTGGTTCCAACCACCGTGTCTTTGTGAGACGCGGTGTGGGTGAATGGATGATCTCCGCATGTGTAGTTCCCACCGTAAAGCATGGAGGAGGAGGCGTTATGGTGTGGGGGTGCTTTGCTGGTGACATTGTCTGTGATTTATTTAGAATTCAAGGCACACTTAACCAGCATGGCTACCACAGCATTCTACGCCATCCCATCTGGTTTGGGCTTAGTGGGACTATCATTTGTTTTTCAACATGACAATGACCCAACACACCTCCAGGCTGTGTAGGGGCAATTTTACCAAGAAGGAGAGTGATGGAGTGCTGCATCAGATGACCTGGCCTCCACAATCCCCCGACCTCAACCCAATTGAGATGGTTTGGCATGAGTCGGACCGCAGAGCGAAGGAAAAACAACCAATAAGTGCTCAGCATATGTGGGAACTCCTTCAAGACTGTTGGAATAGCATTCCAGGTGAAGCTGGTTGAGAGAATGCCAAGAGTGTGCAAAGCTGTCATCAAGGCAAAGGGTGGCTATTTGAAGAATCTCAAATATAAAATATAACTTTTTTGGTTACTACATGATTCCATATGTGTTATTTCATAGTTTTGATGTCTTCACTATTATTCTACAATGTAGAAAATAGTAAAAAATAAAGAAAAACCCTTGAATGAGTAGGTGTGTCCAAACTTTTGACTGGAACTGTACCTGTAAGTTCTCTCAACATTAGGTTATGATCAATTATATCAAAGGCTACACTGAAATTTAACAGTACAGCTCCCACAATCTTCTTCTTACCAATTTCGTTCAACCAATCAAATCAAATCACATTTTATTTGTCACATACACGTGTTTAGCAGTTGTTATTGCGGGTGTAGTGAAATGCTTGCGCATGTAGCCCCGACAGTGCAGTAATATATAACAAGTAATATCTAACAATTTCACAACATACAGTGGCTTGCGAAAGGTTTCACCCCCCTTAGCATTTTTCTTATTTTCTTGCCTTACAACCTGTAATTAAAATTGATTTTTTGGTGGTTTGTATCATTTCATTTGCACAACATGCCTACCACTTTGAAGATGCAAAATATTTTTTATTGTGAAACAAACAAGAAATAAGACAAAAAAACAGAAAACTTGAGCATTCACCCCCCCCCCCAATGTCAATAATTTGTAGAGCAACCTTTTGCAGCAATTACAGCTGCAAGTCTCTTGGGGTATGTCTCTACAAGCTTGGCACATCTAGCCACTGGGATTTTTGCCCATTCTTCAAGGCAAAACTGCTCCAGCTCCTTCAAGTTGGATGGGTTCTGCTGGTGTACTGCAATCTTTAAGTCTTACCACATATTCTCAATTGGATTGAGGTCTGGGCTTTGACTAGGCTATTCCAAGACACTTAAATGTTTCCCCTTAAACCACTCGAGTGTCACTTTAGCAGTATGCTTAGGGTCATTGTCCTGCTGGAAGGTGAACCTCCGTCCCAGTCTCAAATCTCTGGAAGAATTAAACAGGTTTCCCTCAAGGATTTCCCTATATTTAGCGCCATCCATCATTCATTCAATACCCTGCCGATGAAAAATAACCCCACAGCATGATGCTGCCACCACCATGCATGGGGTTTGTGTTCTCGGGGTGATGAGAGGTGTTGGGTTTGCGCCAGACATAGCGTTTTCCTTGATTGCCCAAAAGCTCAATTTTAGTGTCATCTGACCAGAGTACCTTCTTCCATATGTTTGGGGAGTCTCCCAAATGCCTTTTGGTGAACACCAAACGTGTTTGCATATTTTTTTCTTTAATCAATGGCTTTTTTCTGGCCACTCTTCCATAAAGCCCAGCTCTGTGGAGTGTACGGCTTAAAGTAGTTCTATGGACAGATACTCCAATCTCCGCTGTGGAGCTTTGCAGCTCCTTCAGGGTTATGTTTGGTCTCTTTGATGCCTCTCTGATTAATGCCCTCCTTGCCTGGTCCATTAGTTTTGGTGGGTGGCCCTCTCTTGGCAGGTTTGTTGTGGTGCCATATTCTTTCAATTTTTTTATAATGGATTTAATGGTGCTCCGTTGGATGTTCAAAGTTTCTGATATTTTTTATAACCCAATCCTGATCTGTACTTCTCCACAACTTTGTCCCTGACATGTTTGGAGTGCTCCTTGGTCTTCATGGTGCCCCTTGCAGAGTGGCATGGACTAAGACTTGACTCCCGAGTGACGCAGTGGTCTAAGGCACTGCATCACAGTGCTAGCTGTGCCACTAGAGATCCTGGTTCGAGTCCATGCTCTGTCGCAGCTGGCCACGACCGGGAGACCCATGGGCAACGCACAATTGGTCCAGCGTCGTCCAAGGTAGGGGAGGGTTTGGCCGGCAGGGATGTGGGTTCGTTTCCCCCGGGGGGCCAGTATGAAAAAATAAAAAATAAAAAAAAACATGTATGCATTCACTAACTGTAAGCCGCTCTGGATAAGAGCGTCTGCTAAATGACTAAAATGTAATGTAAACTGTAAGATACAGTAGAATATTATAGAATACAGTATATACATATGAGATGAGTAATACAAGATATATAAACATTATTAAAGTGACTAGTGTTCCATTTCTTAAAGTGGCCAGTGATTTCTATAGGCAGCAGCAGCCTCTAATGTGCCAGTGATGGCTATTTAACAGTCTGATGGCCTTGAGATAGAAGCTGTTTTTCAGTCTCTCGGTCCCAGCTTTGATGCACCTGTACTGACCTTGCCTTCTGGATGATAGCAGGGTGCACAGGCAGTGGCTCGGGTGGTTGATGTCCTTGATGATCTTTTTGGCCTTCCTGTGACATCGGGTGCTGTAGGTGTCCTGTAGGGCGGGTAGTTTGCCCCCGGTAATGCGTTCGGCAGACTGCACCACCCTCTGGAGAGCCCTGCGGTTGCGGGCGGTGCAGTTGCCGTACCAGGCGGTGATACATCCTGACAGGATCATCAGTAATTTGTGTCAATGCAGTACATGTTGAGTGCCCTTCTCTATAATCATGCAGAAAGTCTGTTAATTTGTTTACAGAGAAATAACATCGTATTTGTTTAAACACAATTTGTTCCAACAGTTTGCTAAGAGCTGGCAGCAAGCTGAAAGAAAAAAGAGAAAATATGCACATTCAACTAATCAGGTGCAGGACAGAAGAACGTATCAAAGAAAAAAGAAATGTCCGCAACTCTGGTATGCTTCCATGGTGATTTAATCAGACGCACAACAAGGACAACATTTTAATCCAAGCATTAAAGATATGACAGATAGGAGTGGCTATAGAGTCAGCTCCCATCCTCAGTAGCTTTCCATCTTCGTCAATGCCAGGAGGTTTGTCATTATTGATCGATAACAATAATTGTTTCACCTCTCCCACACTGACTTTACAAAATCATAACTTACAATGCTTTTCATTATTTGTTTTTTTGTATGCATGAATACAATGGCTCACTCTTCGTTGTTGGCATTTCCTGCCTAAATTTGCCCAATTTGCCAATTAAGTAATCATTCAAATAATTGGCAACATGAAATGGATAAGCCTTCTAATTCGATGAAAGATGGAGTAGAATGTGTCTTTCTGCTCATAATTTCATTTAAAGTATTCCAACGTTTTTTTCCCATCATTCTTTCTATCATTGATCTTGGCTTCATAATACAATTTCTTCTTCTTAAAGTTGCAGTAATAAGTCAGCCAGTCAGACGTGCAGCCAGACTTATTAGACACTCCTTTTGCCCCATCTCTTTCAACCATACAGTTTTTCAATTCCTTATCAATCCATGGAGCCTTAACAGTTCTAACAGTTTCTTAACAGGTGCATGTTTATCAATAATTGGAAGAAGTAATTTCATAAATGAATCAAGTGCAGCGTCTGGATGCTCCTTATTAATCACATCAGACCAACAAATATTTTTTACATCATCCGCATAAGAGTCACAGCAAAATATTTTGTATGATCTCTTAAACACTATTTTAGTGGAACTTTGACATTCCTGGAAATAGCCACTATCACTGCATCCAATGGGTACGGATACAGCTTTAGAACAAAGTTTTACAGTGTTAGTAAAAATGCGATCAATTAGCCAATTGCTATTTACAATTCATCACATCACGGGTGAGCTCACCAGTGATCGAAATAATTGAGTAAAATACTTTCTAAAAGTCAAAAGTAATTTGACGGTGGGTAGTTTGTACGCGGCAAGTTTGTTTTTCTTCGTCAACCAAAGATAAGAAGAGGTGACAAGATGAGTTGGGTTTATTTGCAGGATGCATGTTGAAGGTGAAGGGGGTGTGTCGTCTACCATCATTCAATTCCCATCATTCATTTCTGGAAGTTTAATCAAAAGACGACTGAACCATCCCTTCACCTCATTTTGCTAAAACATCTTTGGTATGACAGACGTTAACGTGACACCAAGAATGCTTTGAATGATGTCAACAAACATGGCTCCACACATAGCCGGCAAATATCTTAGCATTAGCTCATCATAATCAGTACAACCTTCAAAGTATTTTACACAAGTGTCCATTACAATCTATGCAATTATTGGAATTCATGATTTGTCAACAGTACTTGAAAACGTGAATAAAATAATAAATAAATGATTACCACACAAACCATTTTCTGATAGTGATTAATTGATACAAGTGGCCCGTGCCGGTGTTGTGATACTGATGATTTGCCGCCACAGATGGTTTGTTTACGTTTCTACCATTGTGGCTAGTTGGAGTAGCTAGACCTACAAAAGCTCTATCTAGAGGTCGCATTGGGGACAACTGTAGCATTGTAGCTAAGCCTAACCCTTTTCCTGACCTTAACCTCATTATCTTAACCTCCTACGTTAATTCACCTAACCTGCCATGTTAATGGTCCTAACCTGCTATGTAAACAAACCATCTGTGGAGATAAATCATCAGTATCACCACACCGGCAGCCAATCACGTCACCCCGACACTCACTTGGAGCCATTCAGTGTTGTTGTTTCTGTATGTAGCTAGTGGGCTAAGTTGAAGCATTAGCAATGCCTTTCAAAAGGAGACATCTCAGAAATGCAGAAATTCAGGAGATTTTTGTAAATTCTGACAGTGACAGTGAGGTGCTGCCTCCCAACCTTGTGGCCATTGAGAACCCTGAATCTGAGGACCCAGGTAACCCTCTCAAGATGCTGGTGGTGATGTAGGCAGACCAACAGTGGGTGAAGTACAGTAGGTCTGCAGTAGCTGAAAGGCCTCTAGCATTTTCACCCCTCCTGGCCCTGCTGTTGGCTTTGATGAGTCCCAGTCTGGAGTGCAAAGCCCCCCTTTTTTGTAATTGGACATAAAGTTCGCATACAAATCAAATACAGTTAAATTATGCAATTATAGTCACAATTTCTCACCCATGTGAGTGACTGGTGAATAGTTATGCACGCTCAACTTGTCTGTTTTTTTGTCTTATTTATTGTTTGTTTCACAATAAAAAATATTTTGCATCTTCAAAGTGGTAGGCGTGCTGTGTAAATCAAATTATACAAACCCCCCAAAAATCAATTTTAATTCCAGGTTGTAAGGCAACAAAATTGGAAAAATGCCAAGGGGGATGAATACTTTCGCAAGCCACTGTATGCATCTGTTGGTCACAGATACCTTTTTAAAAAAAGTAGGGGGGTGGATCAGAAAACCAGTCAGTATCTGATGTGACCACCATTTGCCTCATGCAGCACGACACATCTCCTTTGCATAGAGTTGATCAGGCTGTTAATTGTGACCTGTGGAATGTTGTCCCTCTGGATATTGGCGGGAACTGGAACATGCTGTCGTACACGTCGATCCAGAGCCTCCCAAACATGCCCAATTGGTGACATATCTGGTGAGTATGCAGGCCATGGAAGAACTGGGACATTTTCAGCTTCCAGGAATTGTGTACAGATCCTTGCGACATGTGGCCGTGCATTATCATGCTGAAACATGATGTGATGGTGGCGGATGAATGGCACGACAACGGACCTCAGGATCCCGTCACGGTATCTCTCTGCATTGAAATTGCCATTGATAAAATGCAATTATGTTTGTTGTCCATAGCTTACGCCTGCCCATACCATAACCCCACTGCCACCATGGGGCACTCTGTTCACAACGTTGACAGCTCACCCACACCAAGGCATGCATGTGGTCTGCGGTTGTGAGGCCGGTTTGATGTACTGCCAAATTCTCTAAAACAATGTTGGAGGCTGCTTATGGTAGAGAAATTAACATTCAATTATCTGGCAACAGCTCTGGTGGACATTCCTGCAGTCAGCATGACAATTGCACCTTCCCTCAAAACTTGAGACATCTGTGGCATTGTGTTTTTTGACAAAACTGCACATTTTAGAGTGACCTTTTATTTTCCCCAGCACAAGGTGCACCTAGTAATGATCATGCTGTTAAATCAGCTGTCAGGTGGATGGATTATCTTGGAAAATGATAAATGTTCACCACCAAGGATGTAAACAAATTAGTGAACAAAATTTGAGAGAAATACGCTTTTTGTGCATATGGAAAATTTCGGGAACTTTTATTTGAGCTAATGAAACATGGGACCAACACTTTACATCTATAGCAACACCTAAAATAATAGGGTTTAGATGAGGCAGGTGAACCTGCAACCACAACACTATAAGCATTACAGGGATATGGCTCTGAATATATACAGCAACAACTCCCCCATAAGCATTCCTGTCTCTTCTATAGATGTTATATCCTTGTTTATTTTTTATTTTTTATTTTACCTTTATTTAACCAGGTAAACCAGTTGAGAACAAGTTCTCATTTACAACTGCGACCTGGCCAAGATAAAGCAAAGCAGTGCGATAAAAACAACAACACAGAGTTACATATGGGGTAAAACAAAACAAAGTCAAAAATACAACAGAAATACATATATATACAGTGTGTGCAAATGTAGCAAGTTATGGAGGTAAGGCAATAAATAGGCTATAGTGCAAAATAATTACAATTAGTATTAACACTGGAATGATAGATGTGCAAGAGATGATGTGCAAATATAGATACTGGGGTACAAATGAGCAAAATAAATAACAATATAGGGATGAGGTAGTTGGGCGGGCTAATTTAAGATGGGCTGTGTACAGGTGCAGTGATCGGTAAGGTGCTCTGACAACTGATGCTTAAAGTTAGTGAGGGAGATAAGTGTCTCCAGCTTCAGAGATTTTTGCAATTTGTTCCAGTCATTGGCAGCAGAGAACTGTAAGGAATGGCGGCCAAAGGAGGTGTTGGCTTGTATTGCAACTGCTGTATCATCAAAGGAATTATCTAAGTGAGCCTCAGAAATGGCTAATATATGAATGTTCTCTGGTGTTAGCAAGTTATTCGTTTCATGAACCTTGTTTCTAAGGCTACATATTAATATGGGCTATTTTCAGCTCTTTCCTGGGTAGTTTATCAGAGATAGACATAATATGTAACAGAACAAACACAACAAGATAAAAAAACTAACATTCAGCAGTCCATTAATCAGTTGGTGTGTGTAAGTATGTGTGTGCGCTGCAGGGTTGAAGCTAATCCCTTCCAGGCTTTTGGGAGGGAGGGTGGACAATGGATGTAAGCAATGTCCCCACACGCTCTGGCAGCTTTCATGGCTGGGATAAGTTTTTTCCTCTTCTGGCGCACAGCTTAAGGATAGTCTTCATTGAGGAAGATGTATTTTCCAATCAAGTTCTTGGCTCTTTCCAGAACCGCTAACTCGTCCTTGAACCTCAGGAACTTGACTACTATCAGCCTGGGCCTGTCACCTGGGCTGGTGGTTGACTTTCCAGTCCTGTGGGCGCTCCATCTCAAATCTTCCTGTGGTCCAGTTTCTCCAAGATCCGTCCAGGTCTCATGTGGAAATTCTGTCCACAACAATGTTGTTCCGCCTTGATTGTCCCTCGAGATAATCTGATTTCTCCGTCATTGTTATCATGGATTCACATACAGAACTGATGTCCTCTCTCAATCACTTATAGATTGCTGTCATCTTGCCGTTCTCCTGTTTAAACTCATTGAACTGACCCTGGGAGAAATGCAAACTGTTCTTCAGATCCTGCACCTCAGGTCGTCCATTATTCTATTAGTGGACTCGACCAGTATTTGGACACAACACTTAAAGCAATTTTCTTGTTGTTGTAACAACTGCTTGTAGAACTCTTTTTGTTTGTTTAAAAGATCATTCACCTGTTTTGGTCTTTGTCATGGTAGCAATGTAGGCTACGCTGTTACTCCTCACAGTTCCAGACAGGGCAAGTTGCAGGGAAGATGGAAAGAGCAACAAACAGCAGGGATCTATACAGCCACAAGCCCGGGACAATCCGCGGTCCCAGCCAAAAGAGCTAACTGTGTTGCGGGCTGCGTTCAAGCCCTCAAGGAAACCCTGCTAGCTTGATAGGCAGCTAGCAGCTAGACTAGCTGCTACACCAAGCAGCTCCTCAGACCTTTGGTTTGGCAGGATCCCTGGACAGATAGCAGTGGCCCCAGCAACTGATGCCAACCGCGTCTCGGAATCAAACTTTAAAAGGTAGCTAGCTAGTAACTAAACTTTTTCAATAGAACACTTTTTCAGAGACTTTCAAAACAACAAACATTCCAAAATAACAAACCGAGCTCTCCCTCGTTACGCGTACAACATGAAGTGAAGTGAGCATGATGTTGACAGGTATATCTGAAGCCTGTGTGTAAGCACTGTAATGAGCGGATGCCTGATGAGTTGAAACGCAGGACTGTTGTCAGCGTCAGAAGCAGTTGTGTCTTTGGGAGTTGAGTCGGCAGGAGCTGAGTCAGTGTCAGTTAAAGTTGAGTCAGCGGGATGATATTTTTATCATCTTTTTTTAATGGTAATTTAATCAACAATGCAGAGTTTTTAAAAAGTAAGGAACAAAAATACCAATAATGAGGCTATATAAAAGGGGTACTGGTACCGGGTCAATTTGCAGGGATACGGGTTAATCGAGGTAATTTAAGTAATATGTACACGTAGGTAGGGGTAAAGTGACTATGCATAGTTAATAAACAGAGAGTCACAGCAACTTATGTGAAGAGTGTGAAGGAATGTGAATGTATGTGTGTGGCGTCAATATGCGTGCTTGTGTGTATGTGTATGTGTTTGTATGTGTGGACGAGTGTGTAGGCAGGCAACTGCAGGGTGCATGTGATGCCTCTAGTGCAGTAGTTCCTAGGTAGAGGTAAGTTGGATGCCCGCTTACCATGATTGTATAATCTCGCTTATAGCTCGCTGCCACTGGCTAGCCCTTGCCGGTACAAAGCCTCTCCATAACCAAGACTCCTGTCGGGCCTCCTCGTGGCGGCACACGTTAACTGGTTGTCTTGAAACTCCAGGCTAACCGGCAGGGGTTAACCAGCGTCTGTACAAGCCCACCTCTGTGTGGACACACCCTGGCAGCCATCAACCACTGCCCCGCTGCCTTGTGGGTTAGTCTGGTACAACAAAGGCTAGGGGAGCACACCCTGAGAGAAAAGCTGCGTGCTGGCGGCGCGCGGTAGGCAGACACTGACAGACTGGGGATCCGGCAGCCTCCTGCAGCTGTGGAAGATACTGGTCGTCCTGGGTTTCCCCCCTTGCCACTGGAATTCACCTTCTTACAGTGAACTAGTGCTGTTGGGGATTGCACACCCTCAGTGGCACTTTAAATAACTTCCTTTGCGCAGGTATCCACTTCTGACCTCGGTGAAGTCATCAACCGGAAACTGGACTAAAGTCTGGCGGCGTTGGGGTGTCTGGTGACGGGGACAGGAGTGAATGCACCGGTAGCCCTTAATCAGACCCCTGCACACCAGCGGCACAGGACTATTATGGTCACCAGCAGTTGGGACTTGAGTGGCAGCTGCTCTCGGCAGACCCCTGTGTGACCGAGCAGCCCTATTTAGGAGCCACACTGCTCACCCCAGCTGACCGAGCAGCCTAAAAATGGCCCTTCCCCGCATCCCTGGGTGAGTTCAACGCTAGGGTGGGACAGAACAACAGGAGATAGAGCGGAGTGCTGGGTAGGCATGGTGTTGGCCAGGTCAATGAGAACGGCATGAGACTGCTAACTCTATGTGCTGAGCATGATCTCATCATCACTAACACCTTGTCCCAGCAGAATAACAAATATAAAACATAATGGATGCACCCACGCTCCAAAAACTGGCACCTGATCGACTACGTGATAGTGAGAAGTTCTGACACTAATGACGTCCTGCTGACACGTGCCATGAGGGGTGCAGAATGCTGGACAGATCACTGTATGACACTGGCTAAACTCCAGGTGAGAATACGTCCCCCCGATGTCCTGTAAGAGGTGTCTGCACTGTACCCGGCCTGTGAAAGCTGCAGCAAGGAACGAGTTCCGTCGCTCTCTTGCTGAAAGGCTGATGGAGACTGAGCCTCTTCTGAGCGCAGAGGACCCCATGGACCAGAAGTGGCCATCTATCAGCTCAGTGCTCTATCAGGCAGTGGCCCACTCCATTGGCTACAGAGGTAGAAAACATCAGGACTGGTTCGATGAGAACTCAGACACCATCACAACCTTACTGGACAATATGCACAAAGCGCACAGAGCTACTCTCAACAGCCTCACATCTGCATGCATCACACAAGGAAGTGCAAAGAACCCTGCGTGCTCTGCAGAATGAATGGTGGACGAATAAGGCACAGGAAATCCAAATGTATGCCGACAAAAACGACGTGCACAATTTCTTCAACTCAGCTAAAGCTATCTATGGCCCTAGAAGTTTCTCCGTCACCCCCCTGAAAACAGCTGATGGTCTGACTCTCTTGAAGTACCAAAACCAGATCCTGATGAGTCGGGCTGACCACTTTGAAGCATTACTCAATCAGTGCTCTCCTACAGTCCACTCCATCCTGGAAGAACTTCCTGTCCGTCTGTCATAAGGTGCTGAAGGTGGGTGTGGTGTATGAATCAGGCGCAGGACGCAGAGGCTCAGTTCAAAGGCTTTAGTGCAAAATTCACACAAACAAAAGCACAATAAGCCTGAAGGCGAATACCAGGCGCACACAGGCGACAAAATAAACGGCGCACAAAACATGTGCAAAGTAACCACTCCAAAACACTGGAGGGAAAATGTAGCTCCAACACGTAACAGAGGCGCAATCACACACAAACACAGACACACACAACGAGAACTAAATAGAACACTAATGAGGACTAACTAGACACAGGTGTACAACATTAAGACCAAACCAAACGAACATGAAACATAGATCGGTGGCAGCTAGTACTCCGGGGACGACGACCGCCGAAGCCTGCCTGAACCAGGAGGAGGAGCAGCCTCGGCCGAAACCGTGACACCGTCCACCCATTCAAGACCTCAACCATTCACCAAACTTCCAAGAGGTGTTATTAGCTATCTGTTCCCTCAAGAACAACAAGACTCCTGGCGCTGACAGCATCCAGGCATATTTACTTAAGAAGGGAGGTTACTTCTGCACCAGAACATTCCACCAGTACATCACTGATGTTTGGGACCGGGATGCAAACATTGTCACCATCTATAAGAACAAGGGTGGCAAGTCCATCTGCGGCAACAGCCGGGGATATCCCTTCTGATTGTTGCTGGCAAGGTCCTGGCCAAGGTGATGCTACACAGGCTGGTGAACAACATCAAAGAGGAACTCCTGACAGAGTCACAATGTGGCTTCAGAAAGAACAGGAGTACAGGCGACATGACATTCACAGCACGGCAACTCCAGGAGAAGTGCCGTGAACAACATCAGGACCTTTTCATGGCCTTTGTCGACTTCTCCTAGGCCTTCGACACTGTAAGCAGGGAACTACTATGGGCCATTCTACTCAAATGTGTTTGGCTATCCAGACAAATTTGTCAAAATCCTGCCAGTTCCATGATGGGATGATGGCTCGGGTGGCCATAGGTGGGCAGGAGTAGGGCTGTTACGGTGACCGTATTACCGGCAGGTCACGAGTCATGAAGGCAGTCAAATTCCTTGTGACCGTTTAGTCACGGTGATTAGGCTTCTCCAAGCTCTGATGCTGCTGATGGTCATTAGTAGCCTACCAAACTTGCTAACTGCCTGGTACTCAACACTCTATCGTCCCTCTAATCACTCTGACATCAATGCAAATGTGATCGAAAATCTAATCAAACACTTCATGAGAGCACATGAGCTCATGTTGCGCAACATTTCTATAGGCTATGCAATTGTGTGAGAAAACAGAGTGATGGCTTCTATTATAAAGAGGAGGATCACATTAGCTTTCTATAGGCTAGGCCTAATATGTTTATATCTCAACTTTCCTAATATTAAGCACATCGCTTGTCTTTATAACAAGAGTGTAGCGTTCCTGGCTGGAATGAAAATGAACCATGGGAAAAGTGTCCTCCATTTGCTATTTAAGTGCATAGATGACATGTATTTTTTCCCCCTGCCCCTGTTTCGAGACAGGTGCAGGATAATGGTCCATTCTAAATCAAAACAAATTTCACACATTTTATTTAGTATATGTAAAGATGAAATCAAGAATAGTCTGATGGGTGACAATATTAGCCAATCACTTGTGAATTATATATTATCACTTGTGAGGCAAGAAACAATGCATACCTTTTTTTGCGACTTTTTCAAATCATAGTCGCACACCTCATGTAGCCTAGCCAATAGGCCTATATGTTTTGATAAGGTTTGTATCATAACTAAAGTGGCCAAATAACTTCTTAAAATTAAGCACATTATTTCGTTTTAAAACGTGTGTAGAGCCTGACTGGCATACATACTGTATGCACGCATGAGTTTCAAGTTTGGGGAAGATCATTTTCACCATAACAATGCACCTTTATATTAGAAGCATTACATACATGAACGCATTTTCGATCACTTTTGATCATGTTGTTTTCCTGCTAAACATTTGCGCTTATCGCCTACTGCCATGTGCGCATTGCTGCGCTTATAATGTGAAGAAATAGCCTAATAGTTCATCAACATTTTAAGCTAAACGTTCTGATCTGTTGCATCAGCTTCATTGCGTAACAAATATTTTTTTGATGCTAGTGGTTGTATTAATTTTGGACCTCTCGCATCCCACAACTGTCCCAGTGTCACGCCCTGGCTCTGGGGACACTGTTATGTTGAGCCAGGGTGTGTAGATTTCTGTGTTGTAGGTCTAGTTGTTTCTTTTCTATGTTGCCAGTGTGGTTCTCAATCAGAGGCAACGAGTGTCAGCTGTGGCTGGTTGTCTCTGATTGGGAACCACATTTAAACAGGCTGTTTTCCCACAATAGTTGTGGGATCTTGTTCTAGTTGGTTTGTGTTAGACCGTTGACTGTCACGTTATCGTTTTGTTGTTTTGATCGTGTATCACCTATAATAAATATGTTCGCATTCAACGCTGCGCCTTGGTCCTCCTCTCTTACCGACGATCGTGACAGAAGATCCCACCAAGACTGGACCAAGCAGCAAGTCCAGGAGCCATCGTCTGGGAGATCTCTAGCGGATCTCCTTCGCCTCCCCGACTGGGTCAAGCCATGTGAGGAAGAGAGGGGCTTGACGTGGAAGCAGAAGGGCGAAAGGCTGGCAAAAAGAATGGAGACCTGGTCCACGGGTAGGAGTGAAGCCCATAATTCTTTTAGGGGGGGCTAACGCCGTGGACGACGGGCCAGCAGGAGACCGCGACAGAGCGGCCCAGCGGGTTGGCAGAGGAGGCCGCCTGGTTACGGGGGCCACTGGTCGAAGAGGGGATGGAAGGTGTAGAGGCACGGCGAAGGGTACTGGGGTGTGTTACCAGTCCGGTCCGGCCCGTTCCAGATCCCTGCGTAGGGCCAGTGGTGTGTGTCCCCAGTACGGTCCGGCCTGTTCCTCCTCCCCGCACCAGGCCAATGGTGCGAGTCTCCTGCCCGGTCCGGCCCGCTCCTGTTCCCCACACCAAGCCAGTGGTGCGCATCGCCAGCCCGGTCCGGCCCGCTCCTGCTCCCCACACCAAGCCAGTGGTGTGCGTCGTCAGCCCGGCACGGCCCGTGCCTGTTCCCCACACCAAGCCAGTGGTGCGCATCGCCAGCCCGGTCCGGCCCACTCATGCCCCCCACACCAAGCCAGTGGTGTGCGTCGTCAGCCCGGCACGGCCCGTGCCTGTTCCCCACACCAAGCCAGTGGTGTGCGTCGTCAGCCCGGCACGGCCCGTGCCTGTTCCCCACACCAAGCCAGTGGTGTGCGTCGTCAGCCCGGCACGGCCCGTGCCTGTTCCCCACACCAAGCCAGTGGTGTGCGTCGTCAGCCCGGCACGGCCCGTGCCTGTTCCCCACACCAAGCCAGTGGTGTGCATCGTCAGTCCGGCACGTCCCGTGCCTGTTCCACCGGTGTCTGGTCCGGCACCGGTCAGATGCTTCACGCCGGAGCTAGAGCAATCCATTCCACCAATGTGCAGTCCAGCTCCGGCCAGCGGGGCCAGACCGGACCAGGGGGTTGGAGAGGGAGCGGGGATCAGGCCCGGAGCCGGATCCACCGCCTAGTCGGAGTGCCCACCCGGTCCCTCCCCTGTGGTATTTGGTTGGCGCGGTCGGAGTCCGCGCCTTTAGGGGTGGGGTACTGTCACGCCCTGGCTCTGGGGACACTGTTATGTTGAGCCAGGGTGTGTAGATTTATGTGTTGTAGGTCTAGTTGTTTCTTTTCTATGTTGCCAGTGTGGTTCTCAATCAGAGGCAATGAGTGTCAGCTGTGGCTGGTTGTCTCTGATTGGGAACCACATTTAAACAGGCTGTTTTCCCACAATAGTTGTGGGATCTTGTTCTAGTTGGTTTGTGTTAGACCGTTGACTGTCACGTTATCGTTTTGTTGTTTTGATCGTGTATCACCTATAATATATATGTTCGCATTCAACGCTGCGCCTTGGTCCTCCTCTCTTACCGACGATCGTGACACCCAGACTATATTTGGAATATTTATTTCTCGCACAGAATAGGTCAACTTTTGTTCTATGGGGGATAGTAGATTGACATGGGCTAGTGCTTTCGATGTTCGTTAGGCCTACTCATCTTGTTGGCTGACAAAAATAAAATGTGGACAGTTCTTCCAATATCTTCAATATGCACCTTGAAATTGGATAAGGATGTGCGCAGTTGCATCCCGGATGTGTCTGTCTTCACTTGTAGCCTGTGAAAAAGACCCGATCACATGACGGAGAGCCATGTGAGTGAGACGTGCTTCGGAGCACACAGCAGGGAGAAGGGAATTTAAATGATTATATTCAGCCCAAGGGCACAACGGCCACTGGCCGCAAAAGGCAAGGATTTTTTTAGGGGGGCTGTAGTTATATCACAACTAAAGTTACATAAATAACTCTAAATTAAGCATATAGGAGTACCTGTTTCTTTGTTAACCGCTCAACACAGAATAGCCGCATTTGCACACTCCCTCAAATCATTTGGAGAAGATATCCTTTCTATTTTATTCAGCTTTGTTCAATTGTGTTCTTCATACTATAAAATAATGCCACCGAATTCTAAGCTAATCTTATCTGCTAAATGAGTGTAGCCCACAGCCATATGGCATAGCCAGATCAGGACCTAACATAAGGATAACTCAGAGAATGCTATTCTGTTCTTCTGAAATAGACAACATTCTCTTCATATCATGTTTCTTTAGACCTGTCGAAAATAAATAATGTATTTATTGTGAAGGTGTAGGCTATATTACATGGATTTATTAGACTTTTTTAAATGTAGATGTTCCAAAGGTCTGCATCAGTGGCGTGTAGGCTATGTGTGGAAGCCAGGAGATGCTAAATGTGTTTATGTTAATTAACGGTCAATTACCAGGAGACCGGCAGTTATTTGCTTGACAATCACTGGCTGACAACATTTTGTGACCGCCACAGCTCTAGGCAGGAGTCAGTGCCCTTTGGAGTAAACATCCCCCTATGTTTCACCCAGCTTCTCCACAAGGAGCTTGAGGACAGCAGCAGGGTTGCGGTGGACTTCAGGCTGGATGGAAACCTATTCAACATCAGGAGGCTCCAAGCAACCACCAAGGTTTTGACGGAGCGGGTTCTTGAGTTGCAGTATGCTGATGATTGTGCTCTTGTGGCCCAAACTCTGTCCTTGTAACGTCTGTGAGGGTATATAGCAGGATGGGACTGTCTATCAACACCTCCAAGACAGAGGTGGTCTGCCAATGGAGATTCAGCCCTCCACCCACCATGCCTGTCTTCACCATTGAATACAAATCACTGGCAATAGCCCCGTCATTCAAATACCTGGGCAGCATCCTCTCGGAGGACTGAAGCATCAACCTTGAAATTCAAAAGAGGATCAAGCAAGCATCAGCTGCCTTAAAAAAACTCAGATGCAAGGTCTTCCAAAAGAGGGATCTCCACCTCTACACCAAAGTCGCATCTATCAAGCTCTCTGCATCACCACACTTCTTTACAGCTGTGAAGCCTGGGTCACTTAAAATTGCCACAACAATTAGTTTGAGCAATTCCACATAAGATGCCTGCAGCGCACCCTAAAACCACCTGGTGCGACCGTGTGCCCCATACAGAAATACTTGTTAAGACCAACTGCAAGAGTATGGAGGCCATGATCACCCAACACACACTGCACTGGTTTGAGCATGTCAGTAGAATGTCTCAGGAGCGCTTGCTGCGGAAGATCCTGTCTGGCCAGCTACATCTTGCCCGGCGGTCTGCAGGGGGGCGGATGAAGCGCTACAAGGACCAGCTGAAAACGTTGCTGAAGAAGTGCAACATCAAACCTACAGACCTGGAAGAAGCTGCTGCCAACCGTTCCAGTTCAGGAGACATACAGTGCATTCGGAAAGTATTCAGACCCCTTAACTTTTTCCACATACAGCCTTATTCTAAAATTGATTAAATAAAATGTTTTCCTCATCAATCTACACACAATAGCCCATTATGACAAAGCGAAAACAGGTTGAGAATTTTTTGCAAATGTATTAAAAATAAAAAACAGATACCATATTTACATAAGTATTCAGACCCTTTGCTATGAGACTCAAAATTGAGCTCAGGTGCATTCTGTTTCCATTGATCATCCTTGAGATGTTTCTACAACTTGATTGGAATCCACCTGTGGTAAATTCAATTGACTGGACATGATTTGGAAAGGCACACACCTGTCTATATAAGGCCCCACAGTTGACAGTGCATGTCAGAGCAAAAACCAAACCTTGAGGTTGAAGGAATTGTCTGTAGACCTCCGAGACAGGATTGTGTTGAGGCACAGATCTGGGGAAGGGTACCAAACATTTCTGCCTCATCAAAGGTCCCCAAGAACACAGTGGCCTCCATCATTCTTAAATGGAAGAAGTTTGGAACCACCAAGACTCCTCCTAGAGCTGGCCGCCCGGCCAAATTGAGCAATCGGGGGAGAAGGGCCTTGGTCAGGGAGGTGACCAAGAACCCGATGGTCACTCTGACAGAGCTCTAGAGTTCCTCTTTGGAGATGGGAGAGCCTTCCAGAAGGCCAACCATCTTTACAGCACTCCACCAATTAGGCCTTTATGGTAGAGTGGCCAGACAGAAGCCACTCCTCAGTAAAAGGCACATGACAGCCTGTTTGGAGTTTGCCAAAAGGCACCTAAAGGACTCTCAGACTCCTCTGTAGCTCAATTGGTAGAGCATGGCGCTTGTAACGCCAGGGTAGTGGGTTCGATCCCCGGGACCACCCATACGTAAAAATGTATGCACACATGACTTTAAGTCGCTTTGGATAAAAGCATCTGCTAAATGGAATATTATTATATTATTACGAGAAACAAGATTCTATTGTCTGATGAAACCAAGATTGAACTCTTTGGCCTGAATGCCTTGCGTCAAATCTGGAGGAAACCTAGCACCATCCCTACGGTGAAGCATGGTGGTGGCAGCATCATGCTGTGGGGATGTTTTTCAGTGGCAGGGACTGGGAGAATGGTCGGGATCGAGGGAAAAATGAACGGAGCAAAGTACAGAGAGATCCTTGATGAAAACCTGCTCCAGAGCGCTCAGGACCTCAGACTGGGGTGAAGGTTCAGCTTCCAACAGGACAACGGCCCTAAGCACATAGCCAAGACAACGCAGGAGTGGCTTCTGGACAAGTCTCTGAATGTCCTTGAGTGGCCCAGCCAGAGCCCGGTCTTGAACTCAATGGAACATCTCTGGAGAGACCTGAAAATAGCTGTGCAGCGATGCTCACCATTCAACCTGACAGAGCTTGAGAGGATCTGCAGAGAAGAATGGGAGAAACTCCCCAAATACATGTGCCAAGCTTGTAGTGTCTTACCCAAGAAAATCTGAGGCTGTAATAACTGCCAAACGTGCTTCAACAAAGTACTGAGTAAAGGGTCTGAATACTTATGTAAATGTGATATTTCCGTTTCTTTTTTTAAATAAATTTGCACACATTTATAAAAACCTATTTTTGCTTTGTCATTATGGGGTATTGTGTAGATTGATGAGGAAGAAAATCAATTGAATCAATTTTAGAAGAAGGCTGTAACGTAAAAAAGTCAAGGGTTCTGAATACTTTCCGAATGCACCGTACAACCATGCCTGCCCTCGCCAACACAGACTGCACATGCCCCACCTGCAATAAAGTTTGTGGATCTCGGATTGGACTATACAGTCACCAAAGATTTCACCGTTACCTCAGAAGTGCAAGTCATCATCGGATACGATGGACTACCATAACGTAACGTAAAGTGCGGACATGTTTAACTATACTTCTGGTCCCCACAAGAATAGCAAACAAACAAACATATGTCCAACTGACCCACAAGGTTATATTCTATTTCTAGGGGGTTTGGGGTTAAGGTCAGCATTAGTGTTAGGGTTAGAATTAGGTTTAGGAGCTAGGATCCGTTTTAGGATTAGGGTTAGGAGCTAGTGTTAGGGTTGGGGTTAAGTTTAGGTTTTTGGGTTAAGGTTAGGGTTAGGGTAAGGGTTAGGGAAAATAGGACTTTGAATGGGACTGAATTGTGTGTCCCCACAAGGTTAGTTATACAAGACTGTGTGTGTGTGTGTGTGTGTGTGTTGGAGTGTCAGTGTAGTATGTGTTAGTGTGTGGTTAGTGTCCAGTGAGTGTACATCGAGCCTATGCAAGAGTTTTAAATAAATAAGAATAAAATAAAGGGGTCAATGCAAATAGTCCGGGTAGCCATTTGAATAACTGTTCAGCAGTCTTATGGCTTGGGAGTAGAAGCTGTTAAGGAGCATTTTGGTCCCAGACTTGGCGTGTTCGAACCAAATGCATGTGTAGTGTGGTAATATTTTTCATAGCATATTATATGTGACCGACCGGCCCGATTCAGTCTCATGTAGCAACATTTGAATATTTTTTTTTTTACATTGGATAAAAGTAGAGACTCAGAGCTAGAAAATGGTATGTCATACTCTACAGTTGAGGAACAATGGGAAAGTAATTGTGCTTTGGAAGTTGATAAACTTGTAAACCCATTAAATGGAACTTGAATGTTTTGGTACATCTACTGGAGAGCTCTTCTTTGTCTACACCCATTCCACAGTGTTCACATCCTCTTAAGCCTTAGCCCCACCCAACTCTTTAAGGATTCACATTAGGCCATGTGCTAAACCGAGTGAGTACGGTAGTGTAGTAAATAACCAAAGATTACAGGCTGGTCTGTACACAGTTGTCGCAGTGACATCATGAACATTCTAAATAGCATAACTGGTGTCTTTTAAAAATGAATTTAGTATGTCAATCTAGCAAACCACGCAACGAAAAGCAAATTTCTAAACAATGTTTTGGTTCGTTTCTAGCCAGTTCAAATAATGACAATTTCATATAGCTGACAACTTCTTAACTTTAACTAATTTGTGTTCATTATTACAGGAAAATAAACGCACAACAAGATCATTATTTACAAGTTAATGTCAAGCTAATTACAGAAAATAGCTAACTAAACAATTAACCATAATCCCACCTCATAACGTTCCTTTTATAACCATTTGACCATGTTTAGATTCTAAATCTGAGTTGTTGACCAATAGCATTACTGTCTGTTAACTTCCAATCAGATATCAGACCTACAGGATGTGAAGACAACAGAACCTCTGCTACCCAGAGATGTGACAGAATGGGGGTTGGCAAGATCAACACAGAGGAATCCTTGCAAACAGTTGATAAGTGTCACTTCGGGGGCTGGGCCACCCTACACATGGACTGACTGGGTTGTGGGTAGGCGAAATCCTTCGGGCTCACTGCTCTTGTCTCATGTAGTTGTCATTCGACCCATCACCATCTGCCTTTAACCTTGCAGCACATTTCTACCAGGGTTGCACTCAATTCGAATTAAAGACAGTCAATTCAGGAAGTGATTTGAATTTAAAATCCTAAAATGTAATATTTTTTAACATAAATAGCTTCTCCTTTTCAGTTAATTGAGAAGTCATTAAAAATAAATGCCCCTTTTTTAATAATTGAATTGGAATTTCAATTTACTTCCTGAATTGACTGCCTTCAATTCGAATTGAGCTCAACCCTGATTTCTACTTTGCTCTCCAATCATGTCCTATTCTATGACAGTGCACTTTTCCATCACATTTCGGTTATCTCATTGTTTTTAAGTGTCACGCCCTGACCTGTAAATGCCTGTTGTTTCTCGTTGGTTTGGTCAGGGTGTGAGTTTCTATGTGTATATCTATGTGTATGATCTAGTATGTGTAGATCTATGTTGGTCGGCTGTGGTTCCCAATCAGAGGCAGCTGTCGATCGTTGTCTCTGATTGGGGTTCATACTTAGGCAGCCATTTTGCCTACCTTTGTTGTGGGATCTTGACTCGTGTTTGTGTTCCTGTTAGGCTTGTTGTGAGTATAGCCCATAGGACTTCACGTCACGATATGTTGCTTTTGTTGTTTTGTCAAGTGTTTAGTCTATTTAATAATTATGTACGCATACCACGCTGCGCCTTGGTCTGACCCGTCTCTCAACGATCGTGACAGAAGATCCCACCACCAAAAGACCAAGCAGCGTGCCCAGGAGCAGTAGACACCCTGGACACAGGTGGGAAAGACATTTTGGACTTGGGAGGAGATATTGGCTGGTAGAGGACCCTGGGCGAAGGAGGCGGCCCAGGCAGGAGAGGAGAAACATAGACTCAAAAGGACTCGGTCACGAAGAAAGCCAGAGAAGCAGCCCCAATAAAAAAATATTGGGGGGGCACACGGGGTGGATGACGAGGCAGCAGGAGGCCGTGAAAGGGCTGACAATAGAGGAGGAGGCCGCTATTTTAGAGGTCCTCCAAGACCTGCGGATCGAGAGTTTAAGAGAGGAGGCCACCACATTACGGGGGCTGATAGGGAGAATAGAGCAGGAGAGCTCCCTTAAAGAGGAGGAGCTGCAGGAGGCCCGTAGGGAGAAGGAAATAGTGGAGACACGGAGAGAGGAGCTGGTCAGGCAACAAAAGGAGCGTGTGTTTATTGAGGAACCTAGGTATGAGGAGATACGCACTGTGTTGCCAGTGCGCATTCACAGCCCAGTATGTCCTGTGCCAGCGCCCCGCACGTGTCGTGCGAAAGTGGGCATCCAGCCAGGACGGGTTGTGCCGGCTCAACGCTCCTGGTCTCCAGTGTGCCTCCACGGTCCAGTATATCCTGCGCCAGTCCTACGCACTGTGTCGCCAGTGCGCGTTCACAGCCCAGTGCGACCTGTGCCAGCGCCCCCGCACGTGCCGTGCGGAAGTGGGCATCCAGCCAGGACGGGTTGTGCCAGCTTTACACTCCAGACCTCCAGTACGCATCCACAGTCCCGTACCTGCTCCCCGCACCAAACCAGTGGTGCGTGTCGCCAGCCAGGTACGCCCGTACCTGCTCCCCGCACCAAACCAGTAATGCGTGTCGCCAGCCCGGTACGCCCTGTACCTGCTCCCCGCACCAAACCAGTGGTGCGTGTATCCAGTCCGGTACGGCCCGTACTTGCTCTTCGCACCAAACCAGTGGTGCGTGTCACCAGCTCGGTACGCCCCGTACCTGCTCCCAGCACCAAACCAGTGGTGCGTGTATCCAGTCCGGTACGGCCCGTACCTGCTCCCCGCACCAAACCAGTGGTGCGTGTCACCAGCCCGGTACGGCCCGTACCTGCTCCTCGCACCAGACCAGTGGTGCGTGTTCCCAGTCCGGCACAGCCCGTGCCTGCTCCTCGCACCAAACGAGTGGTGCGCGTCTCCAGTCCGGCACGGCCCGTGCCTGCTCCTCGCACCAGACCAGTGGTGCATGTTCCCAGCCCGGTGCGGCCCATGTTTGTTCCTCGCACCAGACCAGTGGTGCGTGTCCCCAGCCCGGTACGGCTGGTGCCAGAGCAGTCCGCTCCACCAGTGTTTAGTCCAGCTCCGGTCAGCTGCTCCACTCCAGTGCCAGAGCAGTCCGCTCCACCGGTGCCTAGTCCAGCTCCGGTCAGCTGCTCCACTCCAGTGCCAGAGCAGTCCGCTCCACCGGTGCCCAGTCCAGCTCCGGTCAGCTGCACCAATCCAGTGCCAGAGCAGTCCGCACCATCGGGGTCCAGTCCAGCTCTGGTCAGCTGCTTCAGTCCAGAGGCAGAGCAGTCCGCTCCACCGGGGTCGAATTCAGCTCCGGTCAGTGGCTCCAGAACCAGACGTCAACCCCTCTCCTGGGTCGGGGCCTCCCACACCAGGGTCCAGACAGGGCTTGGTGCATCGCGGGGGGATTGCCAGTCCAGGCCCAGACGTCGGCCCCTATCCAGGGTCAGGGCCTACACACCAGGGTCCAGACAGGGCTTGGTGCATCGTGGGAGGACTGAGAGGGGAAGAATCGCGCCGAGGTCCAGACCAGACCAGGGGTGCAACGGGGAGGCAGTAAGGGAGAGGATGTCACGCCCGGAGCCGGAGCCGGAGCCGCCACCAAGGCTAGATGCCCACCCGGACCCTCCCCTTTTAAGTTAGGTATTGCGGCCGGAGTCCGCACCTTTGGGGAGGGTACTGTAATGCCCTGACCTGTAAATGCCTGTTGTTTCTCGTTGGTTTGGTCAGGGTGTGAGTTTCTATGTGTATATCTATGTGTATGATCTAGTATGTGTAGATCTATGTTGGCCGGGTGTGGTTCCCAATCAGAGGCAGCTGTCGATCGTTGTCTCTGATTGGGGTTCATACTTAGGCAGCCATTTTGCCTGCCTTTGTCGTGGGATCTTGACTCGTGTTTGTGTTCCTGTTAGGCTTGTTGTGAGTATAGCCCATAGGACTT
This sequence comes from Coregonus lavaretus, assembly GCF_964263955.1. Classification (NCBI taxonomy): domain Eukaryota; kingdom Metazoa; phylum Chordata; class Actinopteri; order Salmoniformes; family Salmonidae; genus Coregonus; species Coregonus lavaretus. The sequence goes on from NC_140019.1 coordinate 4,412,859, forward strand.
CACGTCACTTTATGTTGCTTTTGTTTTTTTGTCAAGTGTTTATTCTATTTAATAAATATGTACGCATACCACGCTGCACCTTGGTCTGACCCGTCTCTCAACGATCGTGACATTTAGACCTTGAGATTAGTGGGAAATACAGATATACACAGACATAGAACAGTTTGGGATGTGAGTTCGGAATCTGTAACAGGATTGATTGGTAACCCGCAGTGGTAAAATATCCCAAATGCACAGAGTTGTGCTGAAGCAGTAATGTAAAATTGAACACAGCCTCAGGTAAACATTGATCAATGCTGATCCAAGGCAGAGCCAATGGCTTGTTATTCCACAGCTCAGCCTGTTCTTGTGTAATACAGCCAACATAGAGCATTTCTCACTCTTGAATAGCCAGCCCTGTTTTTCATCTAGCTGCTCTCATGGCGAGAGAGGCTGAATGTAATGGTCTCCCCAGGGAGAATATTTTTGGATTGGTAAAATGGTTTCTTTCCTCAGTCCCATGTGAAGGGACACTGGACCTTTCCCGGTGTCGACACTGTGTTTGAATAAGGTACAGTACGCTGCTTCTTTGGAGAGAACGGTTGTTCCTCCTCCCTCCCTGCTGGTATGAAAGGGATGAGATTGAAAATGAAACTCTAAGTGTCAGTATATTTATTCACAGCCCAGGAGGTCAACAGAGCCAGATGTTTGCCTCAATCTTAACATGCATTTGATGAGGTCATATGAATATAGACAGACATGGCTAGGAAAACATATGGATTACCTTATGCAACACAGCAAATGTAAAAACAAGGAAATATGTCCCAGGACCTTTTACTTTCTTGAGTTGGATTTTTGTTATTTGTATGCCTCTAGAATACAGCAAACTTTGCAGCAGGGTTAAGTTTGCCATCAATCAAAATCAAGGTGGTGGAGTGAAAATCGAGAATTGTGGCAGATTTCTCAATCAAGAGAACACCTGTCCATCTGTTACTGTCACTCTGGAAAGGCTGGATTGCAGGGGAAATTGCACTTGCTTCAGTAAAGGATGAGCAGGGAGTGGTGCGTGGTAGGGAAGGGGGCACTGCGGCTTCTATCTGAGGGACAGAGTCATTATTGGCACTGGGCCTTTAACAGAGCACTCTCTCTCTCTCTCTCTCTCTCTCTCTCAATTTCCAAATGCCTGAAGGTACCACGTTCATCTGTACAAACAATAGTACGCAAGTATAAACAACATGGGACCACGCAGCCGTCATACCGCTCAGGAAGGAGACGCATTCTGTTGCCTAGAGATGAACGTACTTTGGTGCGAAAAGTGCAAATCAATCCCAGAACAACAGCAAAGGACCTTGTGAAGATGCTGGAAGAAACAGGTACAAAAGTATCTATATCCACAGTAAAACAAGTCCTATATCGACATAACCTGAAACGCCGCTCAGCAAGGAAGAAGCCACTGCTCCAAAACCATAAAAAAACAGACTACGGTTTGCAACTGCACTTTTTGGAGAAATGTCCTCTGGTCTGATGAAACAAAAATAGAACTGTTTGGCCATAATTGCCAACGTTATGTTTGGAGGAAAAAGGGGGTGCTTGCAAGCCGAAGAACACCATCCCAACCGTGAAACACGGGGGTGCTTTGCTGCTGGAGGGAATGGTGCACTTCACAAAATAGATGGCATCATGAGGAAGGAAAATTATGTGGATATATTGAAGCAACATCAAGACATCAGTCAGGAAGTTAAAGTTTGGTCGCAAATGGGTCTTCCAAATGGACAATGACCCCAAGCATACTTCCAAAGTTGTGGCAAAATGGCTTAAGGACAACAAAGTCAAGGTATTGGAGTGGCCATCACAAAGCCCTGACCTCAGTCCTATAGAAAATGTGTGGGCAGAAGTGAAAAAGCGTGTGCAAGCAAGGAGGCCTACAAACCTGACTCCGTTACAGTGCCTTGGAAAAGTATTCATTCCCCTTGGCATTTTTCCTATTTTGTTGCATTACAACCTGAAATTTAAATGGATTTTGATTTTGATTTCATGTAATGGACATACACAAAATAGTCCAAATTGGTGAAGTGAAATGAAAAAAATTACTTGTTTCAAAAAATTCTAAAAAATAAATTACGGAAAAGTGGTGCGTGCATATGTATTCACCCACTTTCCTATGAAGCCCCTAAATAAGATCTGGTGCAACCAATTACCTTCAGAAGTCACATAATTAGTTAAATAAAGTATGCCTGTGTGCAATCTAAGTGTCACATGATCTGTCACATGATCTCAGTATATACACACCTGTTCTGAAAGGCGCCAGAGTCTGCAACACCACTAAGCAAGGGGCACCACCAAGCAATTGGCATCATGATGACCAAAGAGCTCTCCAAACAGGTCAGGGTCAAAGTTGTGGAGAAGTACAAATTAGGGTTGGGTTATAAGGAAATATCCTAAACTTTGAACATGCCACGGAGCCCCATTAAATCCATTATTAAAAAATTGAAAGAATATGGCACCACAACAAACCTGCCAAGAGAGGGCCGCCCACCAAAACTCACGGACCAGGCAAGGAGGGCATTAATCAGAGAGGCAACAAAGAGACCAAAGATAACCCTGAAGGAGCTGCAAAGTTCCACAGTGGATATTGGAGTATCTGTCCTTAGGACAGACTAGTTATGCACGCTCAAGTTTTCTGTTGTTTTGTCTTATTTCTTGTTTGTAAAATATTTTGCATCTTCAAAGTGGTAGGCATGTTGTGTAAATCAAATGATACAAACCTCAAAGAAATCTATTTTCATTTGTAAGGCAACAAAATAGGGAATATTCGAAGGGGGTGAATACTTTCGCAAGCCACTTTACACCTGCTCTGTCAGGAGGAATGGGCCAAAATTCACCCAACTTATTGTGGGAAGCTTGTGGAAGGCTACCCGAAACGTTTGACCCAAGTTAAACAATTTAAAGGCAATGCTACCAAATACTAATTGAGTGTATGTAAACTTCTGACCCACTGGGAATGTGATGAAAGAAAGAAAAGCTTAAATAATTCATTCTCTCTACTATTATTCTAATATTTCACATTCTTAAAATAAAGTGGTGATCCTAACTGACCTAAGACTATAATTAAATGTCAGGAATTGTGAAAAACTGAGTATAAATGTATTTGGCTAAGGTGTATGTAAACTTCCGACTTCAACTTTAAATAATATGTATCCGTCGAGATGTCACGTTTTCTCTTGGACATTGATTCTCCTCGTTTAACCTCCGTCATGTTTGAGTGTTGCTTGTTGTTGTAATATTTGTTGATAGATTTCTCTAGCCTTATGATTTGTTTTGTGTTATTATCCAGATTGAATGTTATTACCCAAGAGTATATGAAGTGCTAATATTTAGTCTAACTTACTGATACTGAATATTACGTTTTTATCTTGAGGTGATTCGCACCGCCATCTTGTCACGTGACCCCTTTACCGTGTTAACTCATGCATTGAGAATTTGTTAAAGATAACTGCATGTTAATTCCACAATATAGGAACAGGAGTGAAATAAATCTGATTCCTGACGTTTCTGACAGCGCCTCTCTCATCTCTCTTCCCCTTTGATGGATTCTTCTGAGGCAACACATGGTTTACCTACAGTGGTTCCTCATTTCAAAGTTGTGTCATACTGGAGTATAGCGTGAGGTATGCTGTGGTATGCCTCGACGAGTCGCAGTGCTTGCCGTTAATGCTCATTTGAACCACTAGAGGGCATCTTTGAGCACATCTACTCTAGCTCGTCCTTTTAATCATTTTATTAACGAAAACAAAGATGTCGATGAACAAATACTGTATGTGTTTCTTTCTATTGGATATACAGTGTATAAATCATTACCTATTATAAGGTTGTTTTGATTATTATGCGGAATAAATAATATATTTACATATTTGTAGGGGGTTGATGCATTTTTGTTAGGGCAAAATTTGGTCTTTGATAATGAGTTACAAATGTCCAACTTTAGTCTTGTGTCAGGTGAACTGTTCAGTCCGCTCCTTTGGTCTGACAACTTAGTTCAAGCATTTTAGTTATAAAAATAAATAACAAAGGGAGGCTTGAATAATTAAACAATAAATGAACTGCAACATGTTGGCTAAAGCAATTCTAATCACGTATGCATGTGCCTGTTTTTAATCTTGGCAGTACTATTATTGCATTTGTTGTGTTGTTTACACAGTTCCAAATGGTCAGATGTATTTAATTTTTCTAGCGTTGTTATCTATTTGGTAACATTCCAGTCTTACAGCAACTTAAATAAATCGTTATATATAGTCATATACATATAATCATAAAAAGTGCCTTCTTTCTTTCCTTGTCTTTACAGGGTTAATTTCACATTGGTTACAGGGTTAAAATAGAAACAACTAAAAGGTTAACAGTGTAGGCATTAATTCCATGTGGTTAAGGTTAGGGTTATGGTTTGGGGAAGGCTTAAAACAAAATTATTCAAAATGACTAGCTAAATGACTAGGTATCATCAGTATTCACAGGATTCTCGCAGCTTGCTAGTGCATTGACAACTGTGGTGGCACTATTTCTAGTGATCAGTCTGCGCTCCTACCCTTGCCCAGATGACTGACCACAGCATTCAAACCTAGCCGAGCTATTAGACTATCCTTTTGTAAATTAATGGGGGTGTGAATGTTTCTGTCCAAGAGTCGCTCTCCTCTCGCACTATAGAGTCCTGCATTGGGCAAGAAAATCAGCTGGTGGGTGGTGATGAGAGAGAACATGGGTAAATACAATAGTGCAATAACATTAGATTTTCTAAAAATAGGATATTTGTGCCTTACAGCCCTACATTGTTTTAGCTTTATTTGTCGGCTAATTGAGGCTTTCGTTCAAGTGATGAATGAAAAATTTTAGCAAATTAAATTTAACATAGGATTTTTGCAGCCTATATTTCATTCTGGGAATTGTTTATTTAAGTTTATATTTTAAAAAATATATATATTATCTAAACAATATTGGTTGTAAATATCTTGTTTTGTTGGCTATAGGCTTTCATTAGGTTATTAGAAGACTCTTTGAAAGACATGTGAGTTGTGTCATCGCAATTGGTTATTATATTGGTTACATAAACAGATGTGAACTCTACAGCACGCTTCAGACAACCAGGGTGAATGTGACTGCATATCAAATGTTGTAATGGTAAAATATTTTATAACTATTCCGCTTTTAATAATTTTAATAATATTACCATTATATCAACACACTCGTCACTCCAGTTCAACAACTCTAAATCACTTTTGCATGCACTCCAAAAGGATACCTTAAAATAACATAGGTATAAGTTAATGAAATAATCAAAAGGAAAATGTGATTATTTATTAGCCTAGTGGTTATAAGTATTTTAGGCATATCATGTGAATTAGGCCTCATGTAACATCATTGTCAAAAGTGCAACAGATACTGTTGCATGTAGGTCTAGATAATTTATGGTTTGATCATACAGAAATATCAAAACATTATTTTAACAAAGCAATTGCCTGTCTGTGGTGCAGTAACCACTGATTTGCTGCCTTTTTCTATAATCAAGACACCTGCTGGTTACTCTTAACTGTTAGGACAGCTCATGAGGTCTCCTAAATATCTGTTGACTAGGTGGAACTCTTATGACTAAAGAGGCTTCAAGCGTAGTAAGTTACAGTATTAGGACTAAACAGGATGCGCTCTTCGGCCTACAGCTCGATGGTGGTTATCCTCTTAAGGATCGGACCCTTTTCTTCAATTTTCTCCTACAATGACATACCTAAATCTAACTGCCTGTAGCTCAGGACCTGAAGCAAGGATATGCATATTTTTGTTACCATTTGAAAGGAAACACTTTGAAGTTTGTGGAAATGTGAAATGAATGTAGGAGAATTAAAAAAATTAGATCTAGTAAAAGATATTACAAACCAAAAAAATCTTTGAAATGCAAGAGAAAGGCCACAATATAATATTGCAGTTTAGGCGCAATTTAGCAGTGTGCGAAAAGTTTCAGATTGATCCAGTGAAGCATTGTAATACTGGACTATTTTGTATCAAGTCTGCCCAAATGTGCCAAATTGGTAAATTGATACATTTTCAAGTACATACAGTTGAAGTCGGAAGTTTACATACACCTTAGCCAAATACATTTAAACTCAGTTTTTCACAATTCCTGACATTTAATCCTAGTAAAAATTCCCTGTCTTAGGTCAGTTAGGATCACCACTTTATTTTAAGAATGTGAAATGTCAGAATAATAGTAGAGAGAATGATTTATTTCAGCTTTTATTTATTTCATCACATTCCCAGTGGGTCAGAAGTTTACATACACTAAATTAGTATTTGGTAGCATTGCTTTTAAATTGTTTAACTTGGGTCAAACGTATCGGGTAGCCTTCCACAAGCTTCCCACAATAAGTTGGGTGAATTTTGGCCCATTCCTCATGACAGAGCTGGTGTAACTGAGTCAGGTGTGTAGGCCTCCTTGCTCGCACACGCTTTTTCAGTTCTGCCCACAAATGTTCTATAGGATTGAGGTCAGGGCTTTGTGATGGCCACTCTAATACCTTGACTTTGATGTCCTTAAGCTATTTTGCCACACCTTTGGAAGTATGCTTGGGGTCATTGTCCATTTGGAAGACCCATTTGCGACCAAGCTTTAACTTCCTGACTGATGTCTTGAGATGTTGCTTCAATATATCCACATCATTTTCCTTCCTCATGATGCCCTCTTTTTTGTGAAGTGAACCAGTCCCTCGTGCAGCAAAGCACCCCCACAGCATGATGCTGCCACCCCCATGCTTCACGGTTGGGATGTTGTTCTTCGGCTTGCAAGCAACCCCCTTTTTCCTCCGAACATAACAATGGTCATTATGGCCATCAATATTACTATTTTTGTTTAATCAGACCAGAGGACATTTCTCCAAAAAGTACGATCTTTGTCCCCATGTGCAATTGCAAACCGTAGTCTGGCTTTTTTATGGCGGTTTTGGAGCAGTGGCTTCTTCCTTGCTGAGCAGCCTTTCAGGTTATGTCGATATAGGACTCGTTTTACTGTGGACATAGATACTTTTGTACCTGTTTCCTGCAGCATCTTCCCAAGGTCCTTTGCTGTTGTTCTGGAATTGATTTGCACTTTTCGCACCAAAGTACGTTCTTCTCTAGGAAACAAAACGCGTCTCCTTCCTGAGCGGTATGATGGCTGCGTGGTCCCATGGTGTTTGTTCTTGCGTACTATTGTTTGTACAGATGAACGTGGTACCTTCAGGTGTTTGGAAATTGCTCCCAAGGATGATCCAGACTTGTGGAGGTCTACCATATTCTTTCTGAGGTCTTGGCTGATTTCTTTTGATTTTCCCATGATGTCAAGCAAAGAGGCACTGAGTTTGAAGGTAGGCCTTGAAATACATCCACAGGTACACCTCCAATTGACTCTAAAGCCATGACATCATTTTCTGAAATTTTCCAAGCTGTTTAAAGGCACAGTCAACTTAGTGTATGTAAACTTCTGACCCACTGGAATTGTGATACATGAATTATAAGTGAAATAATCTGTCTGTAAACAATTGTTGGACAAATTATTTGTGTCATGCACAAAGTAGATCTTCTAACCAACTTGCCAAAACTATAGTTTGTTAACAAGACATTTGTGGAGTGGTTGAAAAAATGAGTTTTAATGACTCCAACCTAAGTGTATGTAAACTTCCAACTTCAACTGTAACTACAGAGAACATACAAAAATGATAGGGCAATACAAAATGTAAGTTTACACACTCCCAGGAACTTTGAGATATTGAGTTAGAAATGTAAAACGTTAGAGGACTTACGTCTCAAATACATTGCAAGTTTGCCGTTTTTGGCCATTAGGCTACACTTTACAATAGAACTCAACTCTGACTGACTGCAGCATCTATCGGTAGCCTAAACTGGCATACAAATTGGGGGATTTTTCACACCTAGCCAAGCTATTAGACTATCCTTTTGTAAATTGATGAATGTGTGAATGTTTATGTCCGAGAGTCTCTCTCTTGCAGTAGAGTCCTGTATTGGGCAAAAAAAAAAGCAGGTGGTCCCGGAGTTGAGAGTGAACTTGGTTAAATACAATGGTGCAATAACACTTGACATGTGGACTGACGGTAAAAAAAAAAAGGATACTTGTGCCTTACAGCTCATATCTCCTGAGTGGCGCAGTGATCTAAGGCACTGCATCGCAGTGCTAGCTGTGCCACTAGAGATCCTGGTTCGAATCCAGGCTCTGTCGTAGCCGGCCGTGACCGGGAGACCCATGAGGTGGCGCGCAATTGGCCCAGCGTCGTCCAGGGTAGGGGAGGGAATGGCCGGCAGGGATGTAGCTCAGTTGGTAGAGCATGGCGTTTGCAACGCCAGGGTTGTGGGTTCGTTTCCCACGGGGGGCCAGTATAAATAAATACAAATATGTATGCACTCACTCACTAACTAACTAAGTCGCTCTGGATAAGAGCGTCTGCTAAATGACTAAAATGTAAAAATGTTAAACAAATAGTGGGTGCTCGTGGAGAGAGTTTTATCCACCAAAGAGTGGGACAGTTCCCAGCTCAAAACTGCAGATAACATAAGGTCAGCTATTGTGAAAGAATACTTGTGGATCTTGTTGATTTCCTCTATTGTTCGAAGCAAACAGCCTACTCTTCACCTGGTTTTAAAGTATAAAGCGTCACCTACAGATTGATTTGTGGTGTCAGAGAGAAGCCAGCTGTGAGCCTGTGACCATGTACAGTGGATGACAGGCTTTTCCTGCACAGCAATGTGAAGAAATACGAGTGATGAATGGACTGTTTTTGAAGTGATTGTTTTAGTACTTTTTTTGTTGGCTAATATTAGACGGCTCTCTCGAAACGATTTCAGTTGTCAATGTGCCGCATTGCATTGTGAAAAGAAACATATATTGTTCTTAATTCATGGCATGGTTTCTTTTTAGCCAAATGTTGAATAGACATGCAGACAAATTAATTAATGCAGGAAAAGAGGAATAATAGCCTAAAATAGTCATAAAAACAATTAGGTTAAATAAATTGATGTTATTTTGTTGGGTAATGGATCGGCTCTCGGAACTCATAAGAGACTGCTTCTTTCTTTAATATAATAATTTACTCAAAAGGTTAAACCCATTGGTCTTAGGCTCGCAGTAAATTAAATTGGATACCAGGTTCATTTTTCTTTAGGTTATAATAATCCATGCCTTTTGGGAATGTTATGCGGAGTTAGAAAGTTGGCTGTCAGAAGTATTAAAATGGAAATGTACTTTTAATCCGTCTGTCTGCATATTTCAAGACATGGCATATGAGGGTGTATTGAGATAAATGACAGATGTTTCAGGAACTCACTTTATATACAGTGCCTTCGGAAAGTGTTCAGACCCCTTGACTTTTTCCACATTTTGTAACTTTACAGCCATATTCCAAAATGGATTAAATAAAAAACCTACACACAATACCCTATAATGACAAAGTGAAAACAGTTTTTTTAAATGTTTGTATTCAGACCCTTTGCTTGATTGGAATCCACCTGTGGTAAATTCAATTGATAGGATATGATTTGGAAAGGCACACACCTGTGTATTTAAGGTCCCACAGTTGACAGTGCATGTCAGAGCAAAAACCAAGCCATGAGGTTGAATGAAATCTCCGTTGAGCGCCGAGACAGGATTGTGTCGAGGCACAGATCTGGGCAAGGGTACCAAAAAATGTCTGCAGCATTGAAGGTCCCCAAGATCACAGTGGCCTCCATCATTCTGAAATGGAAGAAGTTTGAAACCACCAAGACTCTTCCTAGAGCTGAGCAATCAAGGGAGAAGGGCCTTGGTCAGGGAGGTGACCAATAACCCGATGGTCACTCTGACAGAGCTCTAGAGTTCCTCTGTGGAGATGGGAGAACATTCCAGAAGGACAACCATCTCTGCAGCACTCCACCAATCAGGCCTTTATGGTAGAGTGGCCAGATGGAAGCCACTCCTCAGTAAAAGGCACATGACAGCCCTCTTGGAGTTTGTCAAAAGGCACCTAAAGACTCTCAGACCATGAGAAACAAGATTCTCTGGTCTGAGGAAACCAAGATTGAACTCTTTGGCCTAAATGCCAAGCGTCACGTATGGAGGAAACCTGGCACCATCCCTACAGTGAAGCATGGTGGTGGCAGCATCATGCTGTGGGGATGATTTTCAGCGGCAGGGACTGTGAGACTAGTCAGGATCGAGGGAAAGATGAACTGAGCAAAGTATAGAGAGATCCTTGATAAAAACCTGCTACAGAGCGCTCAGGACCTCAGACTGCACAATGACCCTAAGCACACAGCTAAGATAACGCAGGAGTGGCTTTTGGACAAATCTCTGAATGTCCTTGAGTGGCCCAGCCAGAGCCCGGACTTAAACCCGATCGAACATCTCCGGAGAGACCTGAAAAAAGCTGAGCAGCAATGCTCCCCATCCAACCTGACACAGCTTGAGAGGATCTGCAGAGAAGAATGGGAGAAACTCCCCAAATACAGGTGTACCACGCTTGTAGCGTCATACCCAAGAAGTGTCTATGCTGTAATAGCTGCCAAAGGTGCTTCAAAAAAGTACTGAGTAAAGGGTCTGAATACTTATGTAAATGTGATTTTTCTGTTTTTGCTTTGTCATTATGAGTATTATGTGTAGATTGATGAGAAAAAACAAAACAATTTAATCAATTTTAAAATAAAGTTGTAACGTAACAAAATGTGAAAAGGTGAAGGGGTCTGAATACTTTCCGAAGGCACTGTAGAGGGGCTATCACTCTTTCCACACTGTGGTAAATAAAGCCAGTTTGTTATTTTAGAATTATTTCTGTTTTTCGAGGGAGAGAAACCAAAAGCATAACCAAACGAGTAATCAGCGTTCTAATTCCCCCTTGCGATAGTGTGTGGCGCAATGACGGGATGACACAATTTACCAAAATCTGACACCATCTACCACAAATGTGTCGCGGCATAAGCTCGAAACCTTTCATTGAGGAACTACTGTAGCTACCAGGACAGAATAAATCTACAAGCTAATGATGAGGCAAGTTCTTTATTAGTGGAGATTATACAGTGGGGAAAAAAAGTATTTATTCAGCCACCAATTGTGCAAGTTCTCCCACTTAAAAAGATGAGAGGCCTGTAATTTTCATCATAGGTACACGTCAACTATGACAGACAAATTGAGAAGAAAAAAATCCAGAAAATCACATTGTAGGATTTTTTATGAATTTATTTGAAAATTATGGTGGAAAATAAGTATTTGGTCAACTACAAACAAGCAAGATTTCTGGCTCTCACAAACCTGTAATTTCTTCTTTAAGAGACTCCTCTGTCCTCCACTCGTTACCTGTATTAATGGCACCTGTTTGAACTTGTTATCAGTATAAAAGACACCTGTCCCCAACCTCAAACAGTCACACTCCAAACTCCTCTATGGCCAAGACCAAAGAGCTGTCAAAGGACACCAGAAACAAAATTGTAGACCTGCACCAGGCTGGAAAGACTGAATCTGCAATAGGTAAGCAGCTTGGTTTGAAGAAATCAACTGTGGGAGCAATTATTAGGAAATGGAAGACATACAAGACCACTGATAATCTCCCTCGATCTGGGGCTCCACGCAAGATCTCACCCCGTGGGGTCAAAATGATCACAAGAACGGTGAGCAAAAATCCCAGAACCACACGGGGGGACCTAGTAAATGACCTGCAGAGAGCTGGGACCAAAGTAACAAAGCCTACCATCAGTAACACCCTACTCCGCCAGGGACTCAAATCATGCAGTGCCAGACGTGTCCCCCTGCTTAAGCCAGTACATGTCCAGGCCCGTCTGAAGTTTGCTAGAGTGCATTTGGATGATCCAGAAGAGGATTGGGAGAATGTCATATGTTCAGATGAAACCAAAACATAACTTTTTGGTAAAAACTCAACTCGTCGTGTTTGGAGGACAAAGAATGCTGAGTTGCATCCAAAGAACACCATACCTACTGTGAAGCATGGGGGTGGAAACATCATGCTTTGGGGCTGTTTTTCTGCAAAGGGACCAGGACAACTGATCCGTATAAAGGAAAGAATGAATGGGGCCATGTATCGTGAGATTTTGAAAGAAAACCTCCTTCCATCAGCAAATGCATTGAATATGAAATGTGGCTGGGTCTTTCAGCATGACAATGATCCCAAACACACCGCCCGGGCAACGAAGGAGTGGCTTCGTAAGAAGCATTTCAAGGTCCTGGAGTGGCCTAGCCAGTCTCCAGATCTCAACCCCATAGAAAATCTTTGGAGGGAGTTGAAAGTCTGTGTTGCTCAGCGACAGCCCCAAAACATCACTGCTCTAGAGGAGATCTGCATGGAGGAATGGGCCAAAATACCAGCAACAGTGTGTGAAAACCTTGTGAAGACTTACAGAAAACGTTTGACATGTGTCATTGCCAACAAAGGGTATATAACAAAGTATTGAGAGAAACTTTTGTTATTGACCAAATACTTATTTTCCACCATAATTTGCAAATAAATTCATAACAAATCCTACAATGTGATTTTCTGGATTTTCTTTTTCTCATTTTGTCTGTCATAGTTGACGTGTACCTATGATGAAAATTACAGGCCTCTCTCATCTTTTTAAGTGGGAGAACTTGCACAATTGGTGACTGACTAAATACTTTTTTTCCCCACTGTATTTAATAACTTATTAAAAATGTTAGCCTGATAATGATTAAAGAAAAACAAAGCAGAAAGTTAAATGTGAAAAAGATTTGAGAACACCCAATGCTCCCTTTCCAAGCCCTTCCTTCCCGATATTTTGCAATAAGGGAGGCGTTTTGCTTCGGCAATTATTTATGTTTTATGTTATTTTGAGTCCTTGAGTTCTATGCAGTGGGACCTTAGAAATGTGGATATCGAGATCATAAAAAAAAGCTTCAATACAAACCTGAAACCTACACACAATTCTTTTGATATGAAATATTCTTTACAAAATCCCTCCACAGCAGAAACTGACAAACGCTGAGAGAAGAATAACATCAATGAGGCTGCAATAAACAGAGTCTGACACCAGCTAAAGGTGCCTTCTCTGTGGAGCAGCCCAGGTTTCTTAGGACAACTGTCATTGGCTGGCCATAACACCCTTACTGGGGACTATCAGTGTAACCTGTTTCCCCATAAACCGCTGGACAATAGCGATGCTTTTCCAACTCAATCAAACACCTTGCTCCTGGAGGGACCCGGTTTTAGCCTTGTTTAATAAAACCCTGTCAACGGAACCATGTGTCCCATTGTGCAGCACGGGCACATCTGCTGCATTGGAATCCGAGGTGCCACCCACAGCCCGGGGGCAGGAGGCAGGACACACCTTTACCCTCAGGCAGAATGTACAAAGGGGGCATAATGAGGCCCTGGCACAGGGTGGTGTACCCTGCCAGGGCTGGGTGTAATGGCTGTGCTAGGAGGACTACGCCAGCCATGCCAGCCTATCTCAAAAATATTACTAGGCAGCTGCTGTCATCTCAGCATGCTGTCTGCCTTAATTAAAATGTGATCTATTCAGAGATGCAATAATCTTCACCGTCTTTCACAATGGAGATCATTAGGATGCTCTTTGGGGTTCAGCCTCCACCGATGATGCATGGTAGAGAGTATCAGAGAATGGCTTTAAATTTTCCTAATGTTTTGCAGGGAATTTGGCTGTGGCTCTTTTCATCTGCAGCATCTGTTCAAACCTGCTTCCCTCTAGTGCTTAAGAGCTGTTGTGATTCAACAGAAAGTCAGAAACACAATACCACCAGAAGAAAACATTAAAGTAACACCACCACCCAGAATAAAATGGTAAATAAAAAATGTATGCAGTTGGAGAAGGAATCTATAGGCTTTAGGCATGTGGCTGAACTTTCAAGGGGTAAAAAAAATTCAGAATGTCTTTTGTGCTTTTGTAAGTGAGAGTATACAGTGCAACCTCTACAAACAGTACAGTAAGTGCTGATCATTAGTTTAATTGTTGAGAGAAACTTACATTCATTCAGAGTACATTTGAATAGAAATGAAATATTTAGAAACTCATTAGAACAAGCCTTGAAGTGCTTTTCTATAAGTTATTTGCAGGTTGGGGGGTAGCTGCATTGACTTTCAGACTATTCTGCTATAACCTCACATATAATAAATATGCAAATGTAAATGAATATAGTCATTAAATATGAATTAGACTGGGACATTTTTAGAGACAGAGCCACATACTATAACATTCATTGGAGAGAAGCAGCACTGTAGGAGCCAGAGAGTAAAACATTTCCTTTTGGATCCTTCCGGATTAATGCCTTTATTTTGCCACCACTGTAGCTCTCCACCCACATTGGAGGGGGGGGGGGGGGGGGGGGGGTATTTAGAGGAGGAAGTACGTTGCAGTACTCCCTGTCTGACAGTTCAGTCCATATTTTAGTAACTGAGTGAGAAATTATGGCATGCTGTAGTTCACTGTAGGAGTGCCATTTTGTCAAAGTGGCTCGACACAATACGGTCAGTTTTCCGCAAACGAAGCTCCGGCCTGCCAACCGACCAGTGATAGAGTTGCACCACTCTTCAAACTTTACAACACAAACAGACGCCACAGCAAACTTTTCCAATTCCCTAATTCAGCTCCTAGTGTCCTTACCTTTCTTCATATGTGGGCTTAAATTGTTTCAACATTTGCTGACATTTGAAAGCGATCTTGTTTTGTCCCTTTAAACATCTCTAATGTCTTCAGAGGATAGAGATGGTACGGTAAACAACAGATGTCCAATGATTATTCTGTGCCATTACTATGAAAATGACAGGATCAGTATTCTTCCTCAGCTTTTCTCTGGACTCTAGAGAACCATGTCTGTGTACTTTCAGGTTAAGGAACAACAGTCGGAGCAAGGCAGAGACTTATGTTTGTCTCCGACTTTCTCATCATTGCTATGACTGAGGCTGTCAGTTCTTTTCTCCTTTGCCTCCCTAAGCTTGGCTGGAGTTCACTGGAACTCCCTTTTATTTCCTCTGTGAAGTTTCTCAGCACTCTACTGTTTACATTCAAACCTTTACCATTACATTTTATCAGAGGAATTTGCAAAGGTAGTATCCCTGAGTGCAGTCGGGGTATATTTCCATAAACTGAAATGCAGGAAAGGGAGAGTAGGGAACTAACAAGGTGAAAGAACAGACATCTCTTATTATTAAATTAAACCAAACTGAGAGCGAGAGGAGAGAGTACAGCAAAATGGGGGAGGCAGGGAGGAACTGGAGAGTAGGAGAGGCAGACACCACCGACCAAATTTTGCCTGAATAGCCAAAGACTCTACCGGCCTTCCCACTATAATGCACAACAGTAAAATTCCCACCCAAGCACTTTCTCTACACAAAGGTCAGGTTTCAATGCATTTTAGAGCATGTGTTTCCCTCTGCAGTCCCCCCATGAATCAAGCCTTGTATGATTATCCCAGCTCCAGCCCAGTGCTCAGTGCAATAATGACTGATTTACTAACTCTACTAACCCACAGAGGGAAAAGACAGATGCCAACGTGGCTCCGCGTCCACTCACTGGTTCTGACCCCTGAGAGCTTTTATTGGTTTATTACATTATTTTTATGAGTGATGTTTAAATGTATCTTGCGCATTGATTCATCTGCCTTCCATTTGGCCTCTATTTAGATATGGTTGGAAGATTGATGCATCCTCATTGGCTTTTAGATTGGTATGGTGTTTTAAAGATTTTCAATTTTTCTCTTTTTTTGTGACAGGTCTTTCCAATGGGGCTTTCATGCGGGGGGGGGGGGGGGGGTTGTATCGCTGATGTACAGAACGCAAATCAAAGTTGGTTTGACACAGCATTCTGTCTTTAGGCCTCATAAAACAGAATCTACTTGCTTCAGCAAAGTATTTCACTATATGCAGTCGTTTTTTAAGACCAACTTGACAGTCTCGGTGGTCTTTGAACCTGTCCTTACAGCAATTTAATTGGTTCATGTGGCAGAACCACTTTCTGCTACTGTACAGTATGCTGACATGTGATACAATGGGTCACAAAGATTGTCACTGTTGATCTTAGAGTTTCAGTAGTTCAGTAGCTTCAGTTTTTGTTTGTCTCTGAAAACACTTGAGTACTTTGCAGCACCATCACTTTCTATCACATCACTGGTACTGTACAGTATGCTGATATGTGATACAATAGGTCACAAACAATGTCACTGTGGAACTAAGAGTTTCAGTAAGTTTCAGAGTTTTATTTCCCTTTGAAAACATACCAGCACCAAGCTACTGTATCTAAAAATGAATTGGAAAACCAAACAGGGAAATGTCCTCTTGTTGGCAAGAATACAGCAGACAACAAGTAATAGGACTTTGAGCATCCTCCCCTGCTTCTATACTCATCAATTTGGATGAATACATCCCTACTTCATACAGTTAAGAATGGCTATTAAAAACGTTCTTGCAGAGTGTTCTGTGCTCTAGCCAATGAACAACAGAGCTTCACTCTGGGACAGCTTCCCTCACTTGTATTTCTTCTTTCAGTAGGTCGTCCTTCCAAGTCACTGCCTCATTAGTGTTTACTGCTTCACTGTTAACACCTATTGTTATTATCTGAATTCCTATTAGGGTTTTTTCCTTGACGTGGTCAAATAACTAAATCATAGATTGGTAACCTTTTTTCTAATTTGGCACACAGAAACTAGAGGCCATGAGTAACTTGTTCAAAAAGAATGGCACCGATTGGCTTATAGGTGGTGCTGTTATAAGCAGTCTCATTTAAACCTTTGTATGTAGGCATCTTTCCTCATGCTGAACAAATTTGCATCAAGGACCCATAAGGTCCATCAGGATAGATTTTCCTCCATCTTGGACATTTTACAAATAACACCAAATTCAGTATGTAGGCCCATGATACATCTCTTAACTTAGTTTGAGAAAAGCTAAGGGATTGGTTAAAAGATGGCTGAGATATAGACAAATCTAAAATCTGATTTTACATATCCATTTAAATCCTTTGGAAATCCACTTCACAGTGGCCTATTAACTTGAAATGTGTCATCACTATCATGGACGAATTTGGTATTAATATTTTAAAAAAACAAGGAAACTAATTTATTAACTCATAAACCATTAGTGACATTGACTCCAGAATTGGTATATAAACTCAATACATTAAGTAATGACTTTAATGATTACCTGCTGAATTCAAAAACTTCACTTGCGTCATCCTTGTGGTATTGAGAGATAAACATGGTAATGCTTTCACTGATTGCACATAAAGGAAGATAGTTCCTACATGATAGAGTGATGATTTGTTATCCAACTGATCTTGTCTCCTTTCTGTCATCCTGTGAACCCCGTTCATATCTGCTCGTAGATATATTTTATATTTGCTGCCTTTCGTCTTGGTACTCTCTAACTCAGAAGAATGTTCCACCTGCTAGTCTGTCAAGATTTGACACATTTTATAAACATTCACTAAAAGGTCTGTCACAGGCGTCCGACCAGCACCATTTCATGCTAATTCACCTTAAATGGATGAACTTTTATTCCTGTCTATAGGTTTGTGAGGAGAATCTGTTAGCACCTCCATGTATCCCGGTTCCAGGGAAACTGTCCGGCCATCTCAACCCTCACCAGGTTGTTTTGATTGTGTCATTCTAATGGATTTAGCCTCAGATGGATGATAGTGCTAGTTGATCCTAAAGAATCCTGCTCTTGCATATCATGCGGTCATGTGTGTCACTGTCCAAGCAATCATACTTTACTTTGTGAGTCACTGTGCCTGACAAAGTTAGTTATTTTGAGTGTTTTACTATCATCTTATCCAGTTAGCTGTCTATATGTGTAACAAAGAGTGCTAGAGTTTATGTACACCATCTTTTTTTTTAAATCAAAGGCAAGTCATTATATTGCCAGCAAATTAACTTGTATGGCTGTACATCCTACATTTGGTGATTTGAGGACAGAAACGAGAGATGAAACTAAAAAATAATGATTAATCAAATTGTTTGTAAAGATGGATTGCTAGATGGATTGATTTGGTAGATGGATGATTTTAAATATGTTATTGGACCATAAACAGATGTGGCTCATTAACCTTCATGGACCAAATATTGATGATCCACGCTTCTTTGAAAATATATATAATAAATTATCAACCCTGCAAGCAATACAAGACTCTATTATTATGGTGGGAGATTATAATACTGTTTTAAATACCTCAATGGACTGTAAAGGAAATCACACTACAAACTATCACCCTCATGCTCTTAAGGAAATCATGAATGTCATGGATATTTTAGAACATGTGGATATATGGAGGCTTAAATATCCTGACGTAGTGAGATATACAGTGGGTATAGAAAGTCACCCCCCATTTTCAAAATATTCACCTTTTGTTGCCTTACAGCCTGAAATGAAAACACATAAAATCAGACTTTTTTCGGGTTTATTTACACACAGTAACCCACAATATCCAAGTGAAAAAAATAATCTCGAAAACTCTGAAAATTATTTCAAATTAAAACAGTAAAATACCCTATTTGAATAAGTGAACACCCACCTGAGTTAATAATTGGTGGAACCACCTTTTGCTTGAATTACAGCCATGTGTCTCTTTGAATACGTCTCTACTAACTTTGCACACCAAGACTGTGCAATATTTGCCAATTGTTCCTTGCAGAATTGTTCAAGCTCAGTCAAATTGCATGGTGACCGCTCATGGACTGCACTCTTCAAGTCATTCCACAGATTCTCGATGGGATTTAGGTCGGGGTTCTGACTTGGCCACTCAAGGACATTCACCTTCTTGTCCTTCAGCCACTGTACGGTTGCTTTGGCGGTGTGCTTTGGGCCATTGTCATGTTGAAACGTGAACCATCTTCCCATTTTCAACTTCCTGGCAGAGGGCTGCAGGTTCTTGTCAAGAATCTGTCTGTATTTTGCACTGTCTATTTTCCCTTCTATCCTGACAAGTGCTCCAGTCCCTGCTGAAGAGAAACAACCCCACCACAGGATGCTGCCACCGCCATGCTTTACTGTAGGCATGGTGTTCTTTGGGTGGAAAGATGTATTGGGTTTTCGCCAGACATATCGTTTTGCGTTCAGGCCAAAAAGTACAATTTTGGTCTCATCTGACCACAGCACCTTTTGCCACTTGGCCTCGGAATCAACAGTGTGCTTTTTGGCAAAGCTCAAATGAGACTTTGCCACCCTCCCATAGAGGCCATATTTGTGGAGCGCTTGAGATATTGTGGTCACATGCACATATTGACCAGTCTTTCCCATAAAGGCCTGAAGCTCCTTCAAAGTCACCATTGGCTTCTTGGTAGCCTCTCTGTTCAGTCTCCTCCTTGCCCGGTCATCCAGCTTGGAGGGACGGCCTGATCTATGCAGGGTCTGGGTGGTGTCAGGGATAGACAAAGCCTTTGAAATCTTTTTATATCCATCCCCTGACTTGTGCCTTTCCACAACTTTATCTCGTAGATATTTTGAAAGTACCGTTCCGCACATAGGGGATTCTTTGCTTTGAATTGCACTACTAAGCAGTGGAGTCCTCTATGATCAAATTATTTTATTCTGAACTAATCAAAGTCACTAGAATTGATCACAGACGGAAGCCAATTAGCTTGATTTTTAACCTGGAAGGTGATTGGTTATACCTCAGCAAGTCTGCAATTGCAATTATAAGGAGGGGTGTTCACATATCCAAATAGGGTATTTTACTGTTTTAATTGTAATTCATTTTCATAGTTCTTTAGAAAAAAATTATCACATGGATATTGTGGGTTACTGTGTGTAAATAAACAAGGAAAAAGTCTGATTTTATGTGTTTTCATTTCAGGCTGTAAGGCAACAAAAGGTGAACATTTTGAAAGGGGGTGGTGACTTTCTGAACCCACTGTACATGGCGGAGACTCAATCAAGCTAGTCATCTTGTCTTCTTTCTTATGTCATTCTCGTTGGCACCAAAAGTTTAAAAAGTGTTGAAAGGGGACAGAATGTGGTCGGACCATCAGATAATTGGCATATACTTTACTCTTACTGAATTTCCACATGGGCGAGGATATTGGAAATTTTATCAAAGCGTATTGGATGATAACTTGTTTTTAGCTAGGACAGAGGAATTTATAACTTATTTCTTCCGATATAACATAGGTACAGCAAATCCCATTATTGTATGGGACACTTTTAAATGTGCCTTCAGAGGCCTTGCAATTCAGTATTCATCTCGAAAACAACAGCAATTTAGGTCAAAAGAGTCCATACTAACAAAGGAAATAGAAGGTCTAACAGAACAGATAGATAGCAATAAAAACTGTAACATAGAGGCAAGAGAGTTAGAGGAAAAACTAAAAGAAATGGAGGAAGATTCAAGAAAGATAAAGTGTAATATATTATAAAAATAAAGCAAACTGGATGGAATATGGGGAAAAATGCACCAAATTATTTTTTAATCTTAAACATAGAAATGCTACCAAAAATAATTTACTGAAACTGGTTAAAAATGACGGAGTCACCCATTATTCACCAAATGATATTTTTGTCACACCCTGGCTCTGGGACTCTATTTGTTGAGCCAGGGTGTGTTTATTCTATGTGTTCTGTTTCGAGTTGGTTGTGTTATACCGTGTACTGTCACGTTTCCGTCTTTTGTTGTTTTGATATCGTTTCGCTTAATAAATGAGTATGTTTGCCTGCAACGCTGCGCCTTGGTCTACTCCTTACCCTGACGATCGTGACAGAAGAACCCACCATACCAGGACCAAGCAGCGTGTCCAGGAACAGGCAGCCTGGACGTGGGAGCAGCGTCGGAGGGTCGAGAGGCAACCCCAAAAATTTTTTAGGGGGGGCACACGGCAGGGGCGACTGGGCAGCAGGAGGCTGCCACAGGGCGATTAGGTGAGGAGGCCACCAGGTTAAGGGGGCTACTGGCGAAGAGGGAGCAGGAGTTAGTGTTGCAGAGGATGGAGCTATTAGAGGCGATTAGGGAAAGGGTGAGAAATGAGGCACGGCGAGAGGAACTCGGTAGGCAGCTGAGGGAGCGGAGGGTTATGATGAAACCCAGTCCCGCTCCTCACACCAAGCAAGTGGTGTGCGTCACCAGTCCGGTCCGGCCCGTTACTGCTTCCCGCACTAAGTGTACGGTGCACGTCGCCAGCCCGGCCCGGCTCGTTCCTGCTTCCCGCACTAAGTGTACGGTGCGCGTCGCCAGCCCAGCCCGGCCTGTTCCTGCCTCTCGCACCAAGCCTACGATGTGCGTCGCCAGCCCGGCCCGGCCTGTTCCTGCCCCTCGCACTAAGCCTACGGTGTGCGTCGCAAACCCAGCCCGGCCTGTCCCTGCTCCACGCACCAAGCCTACGGGGAGCGTCGCCAGCCCAGCCCGGCCTGTCCCTGCTCCACGCACCAAGCCTACGGGGTGCGTCGCCAGCCCAGCCCGGCCTGTCCCTGCTCCACGCACCAAGCCTACGGGGTGCGTCGCCAGCCCGGCCCGGCCTGTTCCTGCCACTCGCACCAAACCTACGGTGCGCGTCGCCAGCCCGGCCCGGCCTGTTCCTGCCACTCGCATCAAACCTACGGTGCGCGTCGCCAGCCCGGCCCGGCCTGTTCCTGCCACTCGCACCAAGCCAGGGGTGCGAGTCGCCAGCCCGGCCCGGCCTGTTCCTGCCACTTGCACCAAGCCAGGGGTGCGAGTCGTCAGCCTGGTCCAGCCTGTTCCTGCCACTCGCACCAAGCCAGGGGTGCGAGTCGTCAGCCTGGTCCAGAACGTTCCTGCTACTCGCACCAAGCCAGGGGTGCGAGTCGTCAGCCTGGTCCAGCCCGTTCCTGCTACTCGCACCAAGCCAGGGGAGCGAGTCGTCAGTCCGGTGAGGCCCGTTCCGGTTCCACGCACCAAGCCAGGGGTGCGAGTCGTCAGTCCGGTGAGGCCCGTTCCGGCTCCACGCACCAAGCCAGGGGTGCGAGTCGTCAGTCCGGTGAGGCCCGTTCCGGCTCCACGCACCAAGCCAGGGGTGCGAGTCGTCAGTCCGGTGAGGCCCGTTCCGGCTCCACGCACAAAGCCAGGGGTGCGAGTCGTCAGCCCGGTCCGGCCAGTTGCTACTCCACGCACCAAGCCAGGGGTGCGCATCGTCAGGCCGGTCCGGTCCATTCCTGCTCCACGCACCAAGCCAGGGGTGCGAGTCGTCAGTCCGGTGAGGCCCGTTCCGGCTCCACGCACCAAGCCAGGGGTGCGAGTCGTCAGTCCGGTGAGGCCCGTTCCGGCTCCACGCACCAAGCCAGGGGTGCGAGTCGTCAGTCCGGTGAGGCCCGTTCCGGCACCACGCACAAAGCCAGGGGTGCGAGTCGTCAGCCCGGTCCGGCTAGTTGCTACTCCACGCACCAAGCCAGGGGTGCGCATCGTCAGGCCGGTCCGGTCCATTCCTGCTCCACGCACCAAGCCAGGGGTGTGTATCGTCAGCCCGGTTCGGCCAGGTGCTACTCCACGCACCAAGCCAGGGGTGCGCATCGTCAGCCCGGTCCGGTCTGTTCCTGCTCCACGCACCAAGACAGGGGTGCGTGTCGTCAGTCCGGCTCCGGCCAGCGGGGCTAGACCGGACCAGGGGCGCTATGGGGGGTTGATTGGAGGGTGGTGGGCAAGGCCGGAGCCAGAACCGCCGCCGAGGAGGTATGCCCACCCAGCCCTCCCCTGTTTAGCTCTTATTGAGGCGCGGTCGCAGTCCGCAGTTTTTTTCTATTAATAATGTAAAATTAACAGCCATACAGAAAGACTCATGTGAAGGCAAAATTACAGAGAATGAACTTCTGGATGCAATTAAAGACTTTCAGTCCAGGAAAACTCCAGGGTTGGCTAGCATACCAGTTGAGGTACACCAAACCTTTTTT
This sequence comes from Coregonus lavaretus, assembly GCF_964263955.1. Classification (NCBI taxonomy): domain Eukaryota; kingdom Metazoa; phylum Chordata; class Actinopteri; order Salmoniformes; family Salmonidae; genus Coregonus; species Coregonus lavaretus. Next base: position 4,435,709 of record NC_140019.1, read on the forward strand.
GATATACTCAGAGGACCGTTATTATCATGTTTTAACCACTCCTATGTAAACAGTAGATGATCAGACACTCAAGAAGAAGGTCTGATTTCATTATTACTGGAACAGGATACAAGTGGGAAATATAAAGATCCAGTCCATTTAAGGCCCCTTACACTTCAGTGTTGTGATGCAAAAATGATTGCAAAATGTATAGCGCATAGAATTAAAAAGGTATTGTCGGACATTATTCATTCTAATCAGACCTGTTTTTTACATGGACGATACATTGAAGATAATATAAGGCAAGTATTGGAAACAATAGAACACTATAGAAAATCTCGGAAACCAGGCCTGCTATTCATAGCTGACTTTGAAAAGGCTTTTGATAAAGTACGACTGGAGTTTATATACACTGCTCAAAAAAATAAAGGGAACACTTAAACAACACATCCTAGATCTGAACGAATGAAATAATCGTGTTAAATACTTTTTTCTTTACATAGTTGAATGTGCTGACAACAAAATCACACAAAAAAGGTCAATGGAAATCAAATGTATCAACCCATGGAGGTCTGGATTTGGAGTCACCCTCAAAATTAAAGTGGAAAACCACACATCAGGCTGATCCAACTTTGATGTAATGTCCTTAAAACAAGTCAAAATGAGGCTCAGTAGTGTGTGTGGCCTCCACGTGCCTGTATGACCTCCCTACAACGCCTGGGCATGCTCCTGATGAGGTGGCAGATTGTCTCCTGAGGGATCTCCTCCCAGACCTGGACTAAAGCATCCGCCAACTCCTGGACAGTCTGTGGTGCAACGTGGCGTTGGTGGATGGAGCGAGACATGATGTCCCAGATGTGCTCAATTGGATTCAGGTCTGGGGAACGGGCGGTCCATAGCATCAATGCCTTCCTCTTGCAGGAACTGCTGACACACTCCAGCCACATGAGGTCTAGCATTGTCTTGCATTAGGAGGAACCCAGGGTCAACCGCACCAGCATATGGTCTCACAAGGGGTCTGAGGATCTCATCTCGGTACCTAATGGCAGTCAGGCTACCTCTGGCGAGCACATGGAGGGCTGTGCGGCCCCCCAAAGAAATGCCACCCCACACAATGACTGACCCACCGCCAAACCGGTCATGCTGGAGGATGTTGCAGGCAGCAGAACGTTCTCCACGGCGTCTCCAGACTCTGTCACGTCTGTCACATGTGCTCAGTGTGAACCTGCTTTCAGGTGCACAGGGCGCCAGTGAGCACAGGGCGCCAGTGGCGAATTTGCCAATCTTGGTGTTCTCTGGCAAATGCCAAACGTTCTGCACGGTGTTGGGCTGTAAGCACAACCCCCACCTGTGGACGTCGGGCCCTCATACCACCCTCATGGAGTCTGTTTCTGACCATTTGTGGCCTGCTGGAGGTCATTTTGCAGGGCTCTGGCAGTGCTCCTCCTGCTCCTCCTTGCACAAAGGCGGAGGTAGCAGTCCTGCTGCTGGGTTGTTGCCCTCCTATGGCCTCCTCCACGTCTCCTGATGTACTGGCCTGTCTCCTGGTAGCGCCTCCATGCTCTGGACACTACGCTGACAGACACAGCAAACCTTCTTGCCACAGCTCGCATTGATGTGCCATCCTGGATGAGCTGCACTACCTGAGCCACTTGTGTGGGTTGTAGACTCCGTCTCATGCTACCACTAGAGTGAAAGCACCGCCAGCATTCAAAAGTGACCAAAACATCAGCCAGGAAGCATAGGAACTGAGAAGTGGTCTGTGGTCACCACCTGCAAAACCAGTCCTTTATTGGGGGTGTCTTGCTAATTGCCTATAATTTCCACCTGTTGTCTATTCCATTTGCACAACAGCATGTGAAATTTATTGTCAATCAGTGTTGCTTCCTAAGTGGACAGTTTGATTTCACAGAAGTGTGATTGACTTGGAGTTACATTGTGTTGTTTAAGTGTTCCCTTTATTTTTTTGAGCAGTGTATAATGCCTGGAGCATTTCAATTTTGGAGAATCTCTTATACAATGGGTTAAAATCATGTATAGTAACCCTAGGTGTAAAATAGTAAATAATGGCTATTTCTCCGAAAGTTTTAAACTGTCAAGAGGAGTAAAACAATGTTGACCACCATCGGCATATCTATTTATTATGTCCATCGAAATGTTAGCTATTAAAATCAGATCCAACAAAAATATCAAGGGGTTAGAAATCAAGGGCTTAAAAACAAAGGTGTCATTGTACGATGATTATAATTTTTTTCTTTTAAATCCACATCTTGACTCCCTCCACAGCCTCATAGAGGATCTAGATACATTTTTCTAAACTCTCTGGATTACAACCAAATATGATAAATGTACTATATTACGTATTGGATCACAAAAAAACACAACTTTTACATTACTGTGTAGTTTACCAATAAAATGGTCTGATGGTGATGTGGATATAGTTGGTATACATATCCCAAAATAAATAAATGATCTCACTCCAATACATTTTAATAGAAAGTTAGCAAAAATAGATAAGATCTTGCTACAATGGAAAGGTGAATACCTGTCTATTTGTACAAAAATCACCCTGATTAACTCTTTAGTATTATCCCAGTTTACCTATTTGCTTATGGTCTTTCCTACGCCTAGCGAACAGTTTTTAAAATTATATGAGAAAAAAATATTCAATTTTATTTGGAACGGCAAGCCAGACAAAATTAAACGGGCCTATTTGTATCTTGAATATGAATTCAGAGGACAGAAATTATTAAGTATTAAAGCAGGACTGCACTTAAATACCTATCAGTAAAGTTTCAGTCATACAAAAGTTATACTTAAATCCAAACTGGTTCTCTAGCAAATTAGTAAGATTTTCTCACCCTATGTTCAAGAATGTCCCTTTTCCCTTTATTCAGATTACAACCTCTCACTTTCAGTTATTTGAAAAGGAAATCATCTCCCAAATATCATTATTTCTAAAACAAGCCATAGAAAGTTGGTTGCAATTTCAATTTAAGCCTCCAGAAATGACAGAACAAATAATGCAACAAATATTGTGGTTAAACTCAAATATACTAATTGATTAAAAAACATAATTTTTTGAGAAAATGTTTACAAAAGGTATAATCTTCATAAATTAGATAATAGGTAGGACTGGTGGACTTATGTCGCACATGCAGCTAACAAAAACATATGGAAATGTCTGTTCTACCCAAATTTACAACCAAATAATTTTATAATTACCGCAAAAATGGAAGAGGAAAGTGGAAGGGGCAAAAAGTAAAGAACTAGCCTGTCGGCCCTGCATTAAAGACCATAATTGGTTAAAGAAAATTGTGATATATAAAAAAGTATACCAGTTTTATTTAAGATCCAAAGGATTGACAGCCGTCCAATATAAATTGCAAAGTAGTTAGGAAGAGATTTTTGACGTACCGATTCCATGGCACATGGTTTATGAAATGATATTCAAAACTTAGAATTATAATACAAAATTATTGCAACCAATAGAATGTTATTTATATGGGGGATACAATCTTCCCAACTATCATTAGATCATTTGTTTTCGTACTGTCCATTTCTAGCTTTTTGGTCACAGGTCCAGGAATGGCTGAAGAACACCATGGTGCCCTCAAAGCTCATCACTAAGCTAAGGATCCTGGGACTAAACACCTCCCTCTGCAACTGGATCCTGGACTTCCTGACGGGCCGCCCCCAGGTGGTAAGGGTAGGTAACAACACATCTGCCACACTGATCCTCAACAAGGGGGCCCCTCAGGGGTGCGTGCTCAGTCCCCTCCTGTACTCCCTGTTCACCCATGACTGAATGGCCAGGCACGACTCCAACACCATCATTAAGTTTGCCGACGACACAACAGTGTTAGGCCTGATCACCGACAACGATGAGACAGCCTATATGGAGGAGGTCAGAGACCTGGCCGTGTGGTGCCAGGATAACAACCTTTCCCTCAACGTGACCAAGACAAAGGAGATGATTGTGGACTACAGGGAAAAAAAGAGGACTGAGCACGCCCCCACTCTCATCGACGGGGCTGTAGTGGAACAGGTTGAGAGCTTCAAGTTCCTTGGTGTCCACATCACCAACGAACTATCATGGTCCAAACACACCAAGACAGTCGTGAAGAGGGCACGACAAAGCCTATTCCCCCTCAGGAGACTGAAAAGATTCGGCATGGGTCCTCAGATCCTAAAAAAATTCTACAGCTGCACCATCGAGAGCATCCTGACTGGTTGCATCACCGCCTGGTATGGCAACTGCTTGGTCTCCGACCGCAAGGCACTACAGAGGGTAGTGCGTACGGCCCAGTACATCACTGGGGCCAAGCTTCCTGCCATCCAGGACCTCTATACCAGGCGGTGTCAGAGGAAGGCCCTCAAAATTGTCAAAGACACCAGCCACCCTAGTCATAGACTGTTCTCTCTGCTACCGCACGGCAAGCGGTACCGGAGTGCCAAGTCTAGGTCCAAAATACTTCTCAACAGCTTCTACCCCCAAGCCATAAGACTCCTGAACAGCTAATCATGGCTACCCGGACTATTTGCACTGCCCCCTCACCCTATCTTGTTACGCTGCTGCTAGTCTGTTAATTTATGCATAGTCACTTTAACTCTACCCACATGTACATATTACTTAAACTACCTCAACTAGCCGGTGCCCCCGCACATTGACTCTGCACCGGTACCCCCCTGTATATATAGCCTCCCTACTGTTGTTTTATTTTACTTCTGCTCTTTTTTTCTCAACACTTTTTTGTTGATGTTTTATTTTACTTTTTTATTAAAAATAAATGCACTGTTGGTTAAGGGCTGTAAGTAAGCATTTCACTGTAATGTCTGCACCTGTTGTATTCGGCGCATGTGACCAATACAATTTTGATTTGAATTGCAATATTGACCTGGCGCTAACCCTGCAGATAGCACTACTGGGTGATCTGAAAATTCATAGTCAATCAATCAATAATATCATAATACTTTTAGCAAAAATGTTTATTTTCAATTGACAATCTGTAGAAACAATGATAATAGAAAGGTTTAGAACTTTTGTGAAACATCACAGTACAGTTGAAAAATATATGACAAATAGAAATCCAATATGGATGGTGTTCAGAGATAGATGGGAGGGGTTGAATGGTGCTGAAGGTTGGTACAAATAACAACTAATAACAACAAAATAACTAATGTAACACATACTGTGTCAATAATACGTATATAGGTTATAGGTTAAGAACTTTTGTGAAAGAGCACAGTTTGACAAATATGGCATATAGAAGCAAACCGGATGGACATCATGAAAATGATCGGAGAGGTTGAGGGTAGAGGAAGTTCAGGAGTAAAAACAAACAAAATTGAACTATTGTAAAATTGACTATGTATAAGCTGGAAGTAGAGGCCTAAGTGTTGTTGTTCACTAGCTTACTCCAATTAGGGGAGGGGTGGTAGGGTTAGAAAGTAATAAAGGAAAATATATTAAAAAATAGGATATGTATATATATGTATGTATATGTATTTATATGTGTGTATGTATGTACAGTGCATTGCAAAAGTATTCATCCCCTTGGCATTTTTGCTATTTTGGTGCAATACAATCTGTAATTTAAATGGATTTTTATTTGAATTTCATGTAATGGACATACACAAAATAGTCCAAATTGGTGAAGAAAATAACTTGTTTCAAAAAATTCAGAAAAATAAATAACGGAAAAGTGGTGAGTGCATATGTATTCAACCCCTTTGCTATGAAGCCCCCAAATAAGATCTGGTGGAACCAATTACCTTCAGAAGTCACATAATTAGTTAAATAAAGTCCACATGTGTGCAATCTAAGTGTCACATGATCTGTCAAATGATCTCAGTATATATACACCTTTTCTGAAAGGCCCCAGTGTCTGCAACACCACTATGCAAGGGGCACCACCAAGTAAGCGACACCATGAAGACCAAGGAGCTCTCCAAACAGGTCATGGACAAAGTTGTGGAGAAGTACAGATCAGGGTTGGGTTATAAAAATATATCAGAAACGTTCCCACGGAGCACCATTAAATCCATTATTAAGAAATGGAAAGAATATGGCCCCACAACAAATCTGCCAAGAGAGGGCCGCCACCAAAACTCGCGGACCAGGCAAGGAGGGCATTAATCAGAGAGGCAAAAAAGAGACCAAAGGTCACCCTGAAGGAGCTGCTAAGCTCCAGAGTGGAGATTGGAGTATCCGTCCAAAGGACCACTTTAAGCCGTACGCTCCACAGAGCTGGGCTTTATGGAAGAGTGGCCAGAAAAAAAGCCATTGCTTAAAGAAAAAAATAAGCAAACACGTTTGGTGTTCGCCAAAAGGCATGTGGGAGACTCCCCAAACATATGGAAGAAGGTACTCTGGTCAGATGAGACTAAAATTGAGTTTTTTGACCGTCAAGGAAAACGCTATTTCTGCCGCAAACCCAACAACTCTCATCACCCCGAGGCAGCATCATACTGTGGGGATGTTTTTCATCTGTAGGGACTGGGAAACTGGTCAGAATTGAAGAAATCATGGATGGCGCTAAATACAAACACATTTTTGAGGGAAACCTGTTTCAGTCTTCCAGAGATTTGAGACTGGGACAGAGGTTCACCTTCTAGCAGGACAATGACCCTAAGCATACTGCTAAAGCAACACTTGAGTGGTTTAAGGGGAAACATTTAAATGTCTTGGAATGGCCTAGTCAAAGCCCAGACCTCAATCCAATTGAGAATCTGTGGTATGACTTAAAGATTGCTGTACACCAGCGGAACCCATCCAACTTGAAGGAGCTGGAGCAGTTTTGCCTTGAAGAATGTGCAAAAATCCCAGTGGCTAGATGTGCCAAGCTTATAGAGACATACCCCAAGAGACTTGCAGCTGTAATTGCTGCAAAATGTGTCTCTACAAAGTATTGACTTTGGGGGGGGGGGGGGGGGGATAGTTATTCACGCTCAAGTTTTCTGTTTTTTAGTCTTATATATTTTGCATCTTCAAAGTAGTAGGCATCTTGTGTAAATCAAATGATACAAACCATCCAAAAATCCATTTTAATTCCAGGTTGTAAGAAAACAAAATAGGAAAAATGCCAAGGGGGGTGAATACTTTCGCAAGCCACTGTGTGTGTATTTGCAAAACATATATATGGGGGATTGGATGTGATGCAGACAATTGCATTGATGGAAGTTAAAATCTATCTGCAATATTAAAGCTGCATTGTTAGATCAGAAAGTTGTACGTTAGTCACCACATTCCACATTCTCAAATGAGAGAGAGAGAGGCCAAATGAGACACATGACTGAGGAGACACAAGACTGAGGCCATGTTTGAAGCCACCATGTGCGTGTGGTGGGTAACAGGGGAGGGATGAGGAGTCATCACAGAGCAACCTGACCAGCAGGCGTGGACTGTTGTCTGGAGCTGCTCAACCACTGAGCATTCCCATGGGTGTGTCTCAAATTACAAACTATTCCCTATTTAGTGCACTACTTTTGACCAGGGTCTAAAGTAGTGCACTGTATAGGGAATAGGGTGCCATTTGGGACAGAACACCTGTCCATCCCTAGGGCCTGCGCCACTCCACTCAGCAATCAGTCCACTAGCTCTCCCCTGGTCTTATTTTTATTATTTCCCTAGCATCACCAGCCAGGCATCCAGGTGAGAGAGAGAGCACTCCTCCAGACACTCATACAATATTAATGAGTAATTAGAGGTTGAGGCTGACCCCGGCCCAGCTGAAGAGGCCGGCCTCTGAGTGCTAGCCTCGTATTGGGACAGAGATCTTTTAGACCTCACATTTATTACAGAGCACAGGGAGTCAATGTCCAATGATAAAACAGCGAGGGCCTTGTATGCACTCACCTTGTCTCACCTCTTGTGCTTCGCCTGGTTGTTTACTTTTTATCCCCAACATTTGTCTCCCTCCTCCTTGTTCATATCCCATGCAATAATCACAGTATTTTGCTGTGATTGCACAATATCAGGTGGATATTGCCTATGGGGAGTTAGGCCATATTGGTTTCCCCAGCCACTGATCATGGCCAATATTGAACGGCTTCAATATTGGACCATAATTGAATTCTTTAGCATGGCTAGGAACACCAAAGGGGTGCTGTGCGATGTCTAAAGTTATTTACAGCAACACCGTAGGCAACCAGGACCTTTCTGGATGACAGAGGAATCACAGAATAACTCGCAGAAATCTTGTTTGGGGAGTCAACAACCTCACAACCTTTATTAATGAATGATAAAATAAAGAGAGCACTCCAGATAAAATCTTGCGACTTGTGACGGCCGGCCGCCCAACAACCTGCCCGCTTGACCCTATCCCCTCCTCTCTTCTCCAAACCATCTCCGGTGACCTTCTCCCTTACCTCACCTCGCTGATCAACTCATCCTTGACCGCTGGCTATGTCCTATCCGTCTTCAAGAGAGCGAGAGTTGCACCCATTCTCAAAAAACCAACACTCGATCCCTCTGATGTCAACAACTACAGACCAGTATCCCTTCTTTCTTTTCTCTCCAAAACTATTGAGCGTGCCGTCTTTAGCCAACTCTCTTGCTATCTCTCTCAGAATGACCTTCTTGATCCAAACCAGTCAGGTTTCAAGACTGGTCATTCAACTGAGACTGCTCTTCTTTGTGTCACGGAGGCTCTCCGCACTGCTAAAGCTAACTCTCTCTCCTCTGCTCTTGTCCTTCTAGACCTGTCTGCTGCCTTTGATACTGTGAACCATCAGATCCTCCTCTCCACCCTCTCCGAGCTGGGCATCTCCGGCGCGGCTCACTCTTGGATTGCGTCCTACCTGACCGGTCACTCCTACCAAGTGGCGTGGCGAGAAGCTGTCTCCGCACCACGTGCTCTCACCACTGGTGTCCCCCAGGGCTCAGTTCTAGGCCCTCTCCTATTCTCGCTATACACCAAGTCAATTGGCTCTGTCATATCCTCACATGGCCTCTCCTATCATTGCTACGCAGACAACACACAACTAATTATCTCCTTTCCCCCTTCTGATAACCAGGTGGCGAATCGCATCTCTGCATGTCTGGTAGACATATCAGTATGGATGACGGATCACCACCTCAAGCTGAACCTTGGCAAGACGGAGCTGCTCTTCCTCCCGGGGAAGGACTGCCCGTTCCATGATCTCGCCATCACGGTTGACAACTCTGTTGTGTCCTCCTCCCAGAGTGCGAAGAGCCTTGGCGTGACCCTGGACAACACCCTGTCGTTCTCCTCTAACATCAAGGCGGTGACCCGATCCTGTAGGTTCATGCTCTACAACATTCGGAGAGTACGACCCTGCCTTACAAAGGAAGCGGCACAGGTCCTAATCCAGGCACTTGTCATCTCCCGTCTGGATTACTGCAACTCGCTGTTGGCTGGGCTCCCTGCCTGTGCCATTAAACCCCTACAACTCATCCAGAATGCCGCAGCCCGTCTGGTGTTCAACCTTCCCAAGTTCTCTCACGTCACCCCGCTCCTCCGCACACTACACTGGCTTCCAGTTGAAGCTCGCATCTGCTACAAGACCATGGTGCTTGCCTACGGAGCTGTGAGGGAAACGGCACCTCCGTACCTTCAGGCTCTGATCAGTCCCTACACCCAAACAAGGGCATTGCGTTCATCCACCTCTGGCCTGCTGGCTCCCCTACCTCTGCTGAAGCACAGTTCCCGCTCAGCCCAGTCAAAACTGTTCGCTGCTCTGGCACCCCAATGGTGGAACAAGCTCCCTCACGACGCCAGGACAGCGGAGACACTCACCACCTTCCGGAGACATTTGAAACCCCACCTCTTTAAGGAACACCTGTGATAGGATAAAGTAATCCTTCTAACCCCCCCCCCTTACCCCACCCCACCCCACCCAAAAAAAAAAAATTTGTAAAGTGGTTATCCCACTGGCTATAAGGTGAATGCACCAATTTGTAAGTCGCTCTGGATAAGAGCGTCTGCTAAATGACGTAAATGTAAATATAAATGTAATTTAAAAAAAGTTAATTTAAAGATTTTGGGGGGTTGAACTTCCTTCAGGCTGCACACATTTGCTGACCAAGAAGGAGGCATCAACCAGAGTAATTTGCATTTTCTGTTCAGTTTATGTCAAGTCCTCTTGCTGAGCTGTGGGATAAGGCATGGGAATATCGACTTCTTATATAACCCATAAGGGCATTAAATGGGTTTGGAGACAAATCTCCACTTTCTCCTTACAAAGTGAAATAGTTTTCCCCCATGCTGTATCATTGGGTTCTAATTCATCCATTATCATCATGCAGCATGACTGGCCAAAAATGGTTAGTTGAAAGTAGTCCCTGCATGGCTATATTAATGAAAATGTACAGTGCCTTCAAAAAGTATTCAAACCCCTTGTTTTTTCAAAAAATGTTGGTGTTCCAAAGTAGGATTAAAATGGATTTAAAGATGCATTATGCAAAAATTCTAATAGTTTGCCTAATTTCAGTTTATGTGAAAAAACAAGCAAGTATTTTTTTTGTTTTTGTTGATTTATTAGGATCCCCATTAACCAACGCCAATGGCGACAGCTAGTCTTACTGGGGTCCGACACATAACGAAAAATACATTACAGACAAAATACTTTACAATTTATATACATTAACATGTAGCGTGTGTGTGTGTGTGTGTGTGTGCACCTCTATCAATTACAGATACATGTCAGTACATACACACAACAAGTAGGTCACATGGGGGAGAGGCGTTGTGCCATGAGGTGTTTATTTGTTTTTTGAAACCAGGCTTGCTGTTCACTTGCGCTATGTAAGCCATGTACTCATGGCTCTGTATAATACTGCAAATTCCTTGAATTTGTGCTGGACCTGAGGACTTTGAAAAGACCCCTGGTGGCATGTCTGGTGGGGTAAGTGTGTGTAGAGAATAAGGAATAGGTATAGTGGTAAGTATAGGGTAAGTGTAGTGTAGAGAATCATTGTGCCAACTAAACCGCTGTGAAATATATTTTCCATAACCAAAAATATTGTATTTTTAGATGTTTGAAGCTGGTGTAAAAGACACAGCCGAAAGTAAAAGACACAACATAGAAATAGCGCACATAGAACATACCTACTGCTTCTTAGACTTGCTTTCAATGAGAATGACAGATCTATAACTCAAATTTGTATGTGAATTTGGTCGGGTCGCCCAAAAAGTCAACGATCTATACAACATACTCTAATGTCAAAGTGGAAGAAAAATTATAACATTTGTCAAAAGATATATGATTTTTTTATTTTTTTATTAGATAAGTATTCAACCTCCTGAGTCAATACATGTTAGAATCCCCTTTGGCAGCGATTAAAGCTGTGAGTCTTCTGGGCAAGTCTCAAAGAGCTTTGCACACCTGGATTGTACAATATCTGCATTTTTTTTTTTTTTTTTAATTCTTCAATATCTGTCAAGTTGGTTGTTTATAATTGCTACATAGCCATTTTCAAGTCTTGCCATATATTTTTAAGACAATTTAAGTCAAAACTAACTAGGCCACTCAGGAACATTCAATGTTGTCTTGTTAAGCAACTCCATTGTATATTTGACCTTCTGTTTTAGGTTATTGTCCTCATTATCAACCCATGTTGCTGACAGATCTCGTTTCCTTTAAAAATAATGTACTACTTCCTGTGTACTACTTCATTTTTTATTGAATGATGAGGTAATGATCAAACAGTAATAGCTCGCCAGCTTGTAGTCCTAAAACCCGGAAATGAGTGAATTTGCCTCCCAGTGTCTGTTGGAAAGCAAACTGAACCAGATCCTCAACTGGCAGCTTCATTAAATAGTACCCGCAAAACACCAGTCTCTACGTCAACAGTGAAGAGGCGACTCCGGGATGCTGACCTTCTAGGCAGAGTTGCAAAGAAAAAGCCATATCTCAGACTGGCCAATAAAAATAAAAGATTAACATGGGCAAAAGAACACAGACACTGGACTTTTTCTTTGCAACTCTGACTAGAAGGTCAGCATCCCGGAGTTGCCTCTTCACTGTTGACATTGAGACTGGTGTTTTGTGGGTACTATTTAATGAAGCTGATAGTTGAGGACCTGTGAGGCATCTGTTTCTCAAACTAGACACTAATGTATTTGTCCTCTTGCTCAGGTGTGCACCGGGGCCTCCTACTCCTCTTTCTATTCTGGTTAGAGCCAGTTTGCGCTGTTCTGTGAAGGGAGTAGTACACAGCGTTGTACGAGATCTTCAGTTTCTTGGGAATAGACTGACGAGTTTCAGAAAAAAGTTATTTGTTTCTGGCCATTTTGCGCCTGTAATCGAACCCACAATTGCTGATGCAAAATCAAAAGTAACAGTCAGTATCTGGTGTGGCCACCAGCTGCATTAAGTACTGCAGTGCATCTCCTCCTCATGGACTGCACCAGATTTGCCAGTTCTTGCTGTGAGATGTTACCCCACTCTCCACCAAGGCACCTGCAAATTCCCTGACATTTCTTGGGGGAATGGCCCTAGCCCTCACCCTCCGATCCAACAGGTCCCAGACATGTTCAACGGGATTGAGATCCGGACTCTTCGCTGGCCATGGCAGAACACTGACATTCCTGTCTTGCAGGAAATCACGCACAGAACGAGCAGAATGGCTGATGGCATTGCCATGCTGGAGGGTCATGTCAGGATGAGCCTGCAGGAAGGGTACCATATGAGGGAGGAGGATGTCTTCCCTGTAACACACAGCGTTGAGATTGCCTGCAATGACAATAAGCTCAGTCTGATGATGTTGTGACACACCGCCCCAGACCATGACGGACCCTCCACCTCCAAATCGATCCCGCTCCAGAGTACAGGCCCTGGTGTAACGCTCATTCCTTTGACGATAAACGCGAATCCGACCATCACCCCTGGTGAGACAAAACCGCTATTCGTCAGTGAAGAGCACTTTTTGCCAGTCCTGTCTGGTCCAGCGATGGTGGGTTTGTGCCCATAGGTGACGTTGTTGCCGGTGATATCTGGTGAGGACCTGCCTTACAACAGGCCTACAAGCCCTCAGTCCAGCCTCTCTCAGCCTATTGCGGACAGTCTGAGCACTGATGGAGGGATTGTGTGTTCCTGGTGTAACTCGGGCTGTTGTTGTTGCCATCCTGTACCTGTCCCGCAGGTTTGATGTTCGGATGTACTGATCCTGTGCAGGTGTTGTTACACATGGTCTGCCACTGCGAGGACGATCAGCTGTCCGTCCTGTCTCCATGTAGTGCTGTCTTAGGCGTCTCACAGTACGGACATTGCAATTTATTGCCCTGGCCACATCTGCAGTCCTCATGCCTTCTTGCAGCATGCCTAAGGCACGTTCACACAGATGAGCAGGGACCCTGGGCATCTTTCTTTTTGTGTTTTTCAGAGTCAGTAGAAAGGCCTCTTTAGTGTCCTAAGTTTTCATAACTGTGACCTTAATTGCCTACTGTCTGTAAGCTGTTAGTGTCTTAATGACCGTTCCACAGGTGCATGTTCATTGTTTATGGTTCATTGAACAAGCATGGGAAACAGTGTTTAGACCCTTTACAATGAAGATCTGTGAAGTTATTTCGATTTTTACGAATTATCTTTGAAAGGCAGGGTCCTGAAAAAGGGACATTTCTTTGTTTGCTGAGTTTATATATATATTTTTGCCTGTTTTGCATGTTATTTTGGCATTAACACGTGTCATTTATCAGTTTGCAAACAATGTTAAAAGAAAATCTGTGAGTTAATAAAGCCGCATACAAACACAGTCTCTTTTTTGCTTTCTTGATTAAGGCAGCTCCAAAATGCAGGTGTTTCATCCTAGCTCAGTGCTTTCTGTGGTGGTGGGGTTGGTAGGGAGTTGGTAATGTTCTCTACTTGCGCCGTGATTGGCTCAGTGTTCTGTCACGAATTGGGACACTACGTCGCCGCAAAATCTACTAGTAGAGCTTGAAAATTCAAGCCCCTTGATGCTGCCATATAGTTATATTAGAAGTGCCCATCCAAGAAGGCTCAAGGTCATTGGTCACAGATAAAATGACGTCAAATCACGTTATATCTACCATAGCTTTGATTGGACTGATCATGTCAACATCATACTTTCAAAATCTTATCTAGCAAGCTAGCAGGCATCATCATGAATCAAGTCGACAATCTACTGGCAAAACCTTTTCAATTCTTGTCATATGAAAATAAGTAATGAAGACAAATTATAGATAAAACGTATCGTTTCTCATCAGCCATTGGACATATACATTACACAACAAGTTGGAAATCGCATATTCAACAATGTATGGTTTTGAAGGAATCAGTGGCTAACTGCAAGCATTGCAAAGCAATCACTAGCCTGCTATTCAGTGGAGAGGGTGTGTGGTCCAAATCTGGTTTTAAGGGTCTCTTTTCCAAGCTTAAAATGATAAACATTCAACATCATGGGCCATAAAAGGTTGAATGCATTGTCATGCTGTCAATCCAGCATTACTTCTGCTGCGTTCAAAACAACTGGAAACTCAGAACTGGGAAATCTCAGACTTCAGTGAGTTTAAGACAACTGGGAACTGGGAAGAAAACAAGCTCTGACTGGGAAAATACGGTCATCCAACTCAGAATTCCAAGTCAGGAAGTCGAGCCTCTTTCTAGAGCTCTGACCTGAAGATCACTGACGTCATGATTCATCCTTGTTTTTTTTCAGAGTTCCCAGTTGTCTTGAAAGCACCATAAATCCAGAGAATGACAGACTTTGATGACAAAGTTTGAGGACACAATTTGCCCACGAAGGCCCGCCACGCCACCTTCCTGTTCAGCACAACAAGGTGAGTCCAAAAATGTATTGTATGCTGCTGCATAAATGATGTAATATGCCATGGAGATATGTATACTGTAGCCTTACCCTAATAATTTGGTCTCTTTCCCCCTCATAATTTTGCCTACTGTTCTGACTTGGTGGTGCACATGTAGCCTATAGCCTGTTTTAGAGAAATGTAATCATTGGATATTGTAAGAGCTTTCATTGTCTGCTTATATGCCCCTTTTATTTATCCTACGGTTTTGACTTGGTGTACAGGGAGAATACTGTAAGAACGGCCCATGTTCACAATTCTGTCACTATACATTAAAAAAGTTCTGAACAAATAGTTATATTGACTACGTCCATCGTAGCTCGCACATTAATGTCTTAAATTTGAATTACGGATTGCCTTTTATCCGCTCGTTGTCCCCTTATGCCACAGTTTGTTCATCTCAATTGTCAGTTGAAACCCCTTTTGTTTAAGCAAGTCAGCCATATCAGCTATGTTTTTTTTAAAGGCAGTAAATAAGGCTGAGTGAGCTGTTTTGCTGCCAGACAAGGCTCTGATGATAGCCAGGTGTAGCAGTGGTAAGGATTCACTCCATGGTGCTGAAAAGAAAGCTCTGCTGTTGGGACAGCTTTATGTAGGCCCTAACAGTTTGTGGGCACCATTTGTCACCGCTACGGTGCAATTAATGTATTATTTAGTGTTGTGCTTTGCTGGCATGCATCAAAAACATTTGTTTTGAGTTTGCCCCACCAAGATTTACATGCTAAAATTGTCACTGGACCTTTACATAATGCCTTCTTCTCAGCGCGCTGGATGTCTTAGTCAGTACTTATTTTCCACTGTGAAGAATAAACTCATAATTGTGCCTCTCTTCTGGGCGGACCGCATACTCTTTGTTTACTGGGAAACGGAGTGGCGGGCCAGGGTGGGCTGAAGATGGATGGCTTGCATGAGGCTGACAAACATTTCAAATATGTCATCATAGCCTCACAGCATGGGAGTGACTCTCTTGGATTATCCACAGAAAGCCTCTTCTACTGCCAGAGAGACATTATTTGATTTCCCACTCATCTTCTGGCCAAGACACCCCCCCGCTGAAGCTGAAGTGCTGCGATTAGTTACTCACCGCTTGTCTCGAGAATCTTCCTGATTGGCCAGCTGAAGAGTGCACCAGGCAGGCACCACACGCACCGTGATATAGCTTGCTAGCTGCGTTGCTGTCTACTAGAAAATAAACTACTAATAAACTCAACGGGGACAGGCAGACTAATTTATTTGTATCCCAGCTGACAGACACAACCTGTGTGTCTAGAGAGAGCAATACATTTTTACTGCTTTTTTTCTCCCTTAGCAATACACACACAGATCAATAACTCCACTGGATCAGCTGGTTTAAGCGAGTCCTAAAATGCAGTTCCTTTCAACACTTAATGAAACCAAACGTCCTATCGTTCTGAGCAAAAATGTCTACCTTGAAGTTGCTCAATATCGTAGCAGAATGTAGTAGCAAATGCAGTACGCCCTAATGTTTAATACTGCCCACCAATACCATGGCCATTCATTGAGAAGGTGGTAAAATGCTAACTTTGCAAGGTGGAATGGAGCTACAGTGGCAGTACAAATGCAATGCTTAACCATCTGAAAGGGAGTCACCGTGACCATTAGACCCAAACCATTGATGACAGCATTGCATTTTTTGCAAATGTGTATTAAACCCCCTCCGGAAATATCACATTGACATAAGTATTCAGACCCTTTAGGCAATACTTTGTTGAAGAACCTTTGGCAGCGATTACAGCCTCGAGTCTTCTAGGGTATGACGCTACAAGCTTGGCACACCTGTATTAGGGGAGTTTCTCCCGTCCTTCTCTGCAGATCCTCTCAAGCTCTGTCAGGTTGGATGGGGAGCGTCGCTGAACAGCTATTTTCAGGTCTATCCAGAAATGTTCGATTGGGTTCGAGTCCGGGCTCTGGCTGGGCCACTCAAGGACATTCAGAGACTTGTCCCGAAGCCACTCCTGCGTTGTCTTGGCTGTGTGCTTAGCGTCGTAGGCAGTTTGGGTGTGAACTTTTGCCCCAGTCGTAGGTCCTGAGCGCTCTGGTGCAGGTTTTCATCAAGGATCTCTCTATACTTTGCTCCGGTCATCTTTCCCTTGATCCTGACTAGTCTCCCAGTCCCTGCCACTGAAAAACATCCCCACAGCATGATAATGCCACCACCATAATTCACCGTAGGGATGGTGCCAGGTTTCCTCCAGATGTGACGCTTGGCATTCATGCCAAAGAGTTTAATCTTGGTGTAATAAGACCAGAGAATCTTGTTTCTCATGGTCTGAGTCCTTTAGGTGCCTTTCGGCAAACTCCAAGCGGGCTGTCATGTTCCTTTTACTGAGGAGTGGCTTCCGTCTGGCCACTCTACCATAAATGCCTGATTGGTGGAGTGCTGCAGAGATGGTTGTCCTTTTGGAAGGTTCTCCCATCTCCACAGAGGAACTCTGGAGCTCTGTCAGAGTGACCATCGGGTTCTTGGTCACCTCCCTTACCAAGGCCCTTCTCTCCCGATTGCTCAGTTTGGCCGGTCAGCCAGCTCTAGGAAGAATCTTGGTGGTTTCAAACTTCTTCCATTTAAGAATGATGGAGGCCACTGTGTTCTTGGGAACGTTCAATGCTGCAGAAATGTTTTGGAACCCTTCTCCAGATCTGTGCCTAGACACAATCCTGTCTGAGCTCTACGGACAATTCCTTTGACCTCATGGCTTGATTTTTGCTCTGACATGCACTGTCAACTGTGGGACCTTATATAGACAGGAGTGTGCCTTTCCAAATCATGTCCAATCAATTGAATTTACCACAGGTGGACTCCAATCAAGTTGTAGAAACATCAAGGATGATCAATGGATACAGGATGCAACTCAGCTCAATTTCGAGTCTCATAGCAAACGGTCTGAATACTTATGTAAATAAGGTATTTCTGTTTTGCTTTTTTCCTAAAAATGTGTTTTCGCTTATGGGGTATTGTATTTAGATTGATGAGGATGCAAAAGTATTTAATCCATTTTTGAATAAGGCTGTAACGTAAGAAAATGTGGAAAAGGTCAAGGGGTCTGAATACTTTCCGAATGCACTGTACATATACATTTTAGTCATTTAGCAGACACTCTTATCCAGAGCGACTTACAGGAACAATTAGGGTTAAGTGCCTTGCTCAAGGGCACATCGGCAAAGTTTGAACATAGTCGTCTTAGGGAACCTTTCGGTTACTGGCCCAACGCTCTTAACCGCTAGGCTACCTGCCGCTCCATCACTGAAAGCTGGAAGTATTTGAATTTGATGTGCGGCATATTGTTGAATGGGGCTGAATTGCACCAAGAAATTGCGTCCATACAGTGCCTTGCAAAAGGCGTTTTTCCTATTTTGTTGCATTACAACCTGTCATTTATATGGACTTATATGGACTTCTTGTAATGGACATACACAAAATAGTCCAAATTGTTGAAGTGAAATGGAAAAAATTACTTGTTTCAAAAAATTCTAAAAAATAAATAATGGAAAAGTGGTGTGTGCATATATATTCACCCCCTTTGCTATGAAGCCCCTAAATAAGATCTGGTGCAACCAATTACCTTCAGATGTCACATAATTAGTTAAATAAAGTCCACATGTGTGCAATCTAAGTGTCACATAATCTCAGTATATATACACCTGTTCTGAAAGGCCCCAGAGTCTGCAACACCACTAAGCAAGGGGCACCACCAAGCAAGCGACACCATGAAGACCAAGGAGCTCTCCAAACAGGTCAGGGACAAAGGTGTGGAGAAGTACAGATCAGGGTTGGGTTATAAAAAAATATCAGAAACTTTGAGCACCATTAAATCCATTATTAAAAAATGGAAAGAATATGGCACCACAACAAACCTGCCAAGAGAGGGCCGCCCACCAAAACTCACGGACCAGGCAAGGAGGGCATTAATCAGAGAGGCAACAAAGAGACCAAAGATAACTCTGAAAGAGCTGCAAAGCTCCACATTGGAGATTGGAGTATCTGTCCATAGGACCACTTTAAGCCTTACACTCTACAGAGCTGGGCTTTACGGAAGAGTGGCCAGAAAAAAAGCCATTGCCTAAAGAAAAAAATAAGCGAACACGTTTGGTGTTCGCCAAAAGGCATGTGGGAGACTCCCCAAACATATGGAAGAAGGTACTCTGGTCAGATGAGACTAAAATTGAGCTTTTTGGCCATCAAGGAAAATGCTATGTTTGGCGCAAATCCAACACCTCTCATCACCCACAGAACACCATCCCCACAGTGAAGCATGGTGGTAGCATCATGCTGTGAGGTTGTTTTTCATCGGCAGGGACTGGGAAACTGGTCAGAATTGAAGGAATGATGGATGGCGCTAAATACAGGGAAATTCTTGAGGGAAACCTGTTTCAGTCTTCCTGAGATTTGAGACTGGGACGGAGGTTAACCTTCCAGCAGGACAATGACCCTAAGCATACTGCTAAAGCAACACTCGAGTGGTTTAAGGGGAAACATTTAAATGTCTTGAAATGGCCTTGTCAAAGCCCAGACCTCAATCCAATTGAGAATCTGTGATTTGACTTAAAGATTGCTGTACACCAGCGGAAACCATCCAACTTGAAGGAGCTGGAACAGTTTTGCCTTGAAGAAGGGGCAGAAATCCCAGTGGCTAGATGTGCCAAGCTTATAGAGACATACCCCAAGAGACTTGCAGCTGTAATTGCTGCAAAAAGTGGCTCTACAAAGTATTGACTTTTGGGGGGGTGAATAGTTATGCACGCTCAAGTTCAGTTTTTTGTATTATTTCTTGTTTATTTCACAATAAAACATATTTTGCATCTTCAAAGTGGTATGCATGTTGTGTAAATCAAATGATACAACCCCCCAAAAAATCAATTTAATTCCAGGTTGTAAGGCAACAAAATAGGAAAAATGCCAAGGGGGTGAATACTTTCGAAAGCCACTGTAACTAGCAAACGATCATGATCGATGTAGTCATTTTCATCCTGCCTGAGAGAGTCAACTGGGAGCCTCCTCATAGTCTGCTGGCCCTTGATTGGTCTGTGTCTGCACGTGGACCTGTGTGACGACAAATATAGCAGTCAGCATTGATCACTTTAAGTAAATACCTCGTTTGTAGCTAACTTAAAAATAATTCACCTTGGGGATCGAACTTGATCATAATAAACACATTTTAGAGGCCAAAATGTGCATCTAAAAAAACGTTTTGGGCCGTTCTGGTGATTGTAATTTACATATTCTTTCTAGGGCAGACTAGGGCTTCTGGCACCGGGGGACAGCAGTAGGGTGAGTGCCATCTGGTAGTCAGGACAGTGGTAGATTGAACTGCATTGCCCCCTAGCGGTCATACACAGGACCATCTAAATTGTGAATTCACATGTAATTTTCTGATTTTTTCTTATCGTTTAAACCAGTCGTGTAGGCAGAAATTCCTGTTTGGCTGGCGGAACAAACTTAAACTTGCGCCTTTTTTCAATGCTGATTTGATTGTCATTTAAAAAACAGAAAGGTGTCATAATATATTTTTTCACCAATATACCTTTCTGAATCATAGAAGTAATCATCTGGAAGTTTACATACACTTAGGTTGGAGTCATTAAAACTTGTTTTTCAACCACAAATTTCTTGTTCACAAACTATAGTTTTGCCAAGTTGGTTAGGACATCTACTTTGTTTACAGACACCATGGGACCACGCAGCCGTCATACCGCTCAGGAAGGAGATGCGTTCTGTCTCCTAGAGATGAACGTTATTTGGTGCAAAAAGTGCAATTCAATCCCAGATCAACAGCAAAGGACCTGGTGAAGATGCTGGAGAAAACAGGTGCAAAAGTATCTATATCCACAGTCAAACGAGTCCTATATCGACATAACCTGAAAGGCCCATCAGTAGGGAAGAAGCCACTGCTCCAAAACCGCCATAAAAAAGCCAGACTACGGTTTGCAACTGCACATGGGGACAAAGATCGTACTTTTTGGAGAAATGTCCTCTGGTCTGATGAAACAAAAATATAACTTTTTGGCCATAATGACCATCGTTATGTTTGGAGGAAAAAGGAGGTTGCTTGCAAGCCAAAGAACACCATCCCAACCGTGAAGCACGGGGGTGGCAGCATCATGCTGTGGGGGTGCTTTGCTGCAGGAGGGACTGGTGCACTTCACAAAATAGATGGCATCATGAGGAAGGAAAATGATGTGGATATATTGAATCAACATCTCAAGACATCAGTCAGGAAGTTAAAGCTTAGTGGCAAATAGGCCTTCCAAATTGACAATGACCCCAAGCATATTTCCAAAGTTGTGGCAAAATGGCTTAAGGACAACAATGTGAAGGTATTGGAGTGGCCATCACAAAGCCCTGACCTCAATCCTATAGAACATTTGTGGCCAGAAAAGCATGTGTGAGCAAGGAGGCCTACAAACCTGTGTCAGAAAATTCACCCAACTTATTGTGGGAAGCTTGTGGAAGGCTGCCCGAAACATTTGACCAAAGTTAAACAATTTAAAGGCAATGCTACCAAATACTAATTGAGTGAATGTAAACTTCTGACCCACTGAGAATGTGATGAAAGAAATAAAAGCTGAAATAAATCACTCTCTACTATTATTCTGACATTTCACATTCTTAAAATAAAGTGGTGATCCTAACCTAAGACAGGGAATGTTTACTAGGATTATATGTCAGGAATTGTGAAAAACTGAGTTTAAATGTATTTGGCTAAGGTGTATGTAAACTTCCGACTTCAACTGTATTTGCTGGTAACATAATGATTACAGTTACAGTTTTTTTGTAATCAGTTACATATTTTAGATACAAGCCCTGAATGCTGATGGGCTGGCAGCCGTGGTATATCAGACCATATACCACAGGTATGACACAATATTTATTTTTACTTCTGTAATTACGTTGGTAACCAGTTTATAATAGCAATAAGGCACCTCAGGGGTTTGTGGTATATGGCCAATATACAGTACCACACCCCCCCA
This sequence comes from Coregonus lavaretus, assembly GCF_964263955.1. NCBI lineage: Eukaryota > Metazoa > Chordata > Actinopteri > Salmoniformes > Salmonidae > Coregonus > Coregonus lavaretus. The sequence continues at coordinate 4,457,464 of NC_140019.1, forward strand.
GGCCTTATTGCTTAATTATACATCAGGTGGTTTAGAATTCCCATTGTCAGAGTCTATCCTGCCCATGATACACTAGACAACATACACATGGCCACATTCATAGAAAGTGCCATCATTTACATCCTTACCTAGCAATGCATTACTACTTCTACAGAACGACTGTCTCATCTGCGCAGCCATGCAACTTATAAACTTGATCTCCACTGTAAAAGCATCTAGACATTATCTCTGACATTTGCAACATTGTTGCAATATTGAAATTCGATAGACACTGTCCCATAATAATGAACGTGTCAGCAGTCAGGACGAGACAGGCTGCTTTTCTCAGACAGTCAAAATCATAAATCTGCATATTTTTTTGGGATATATAATGTCAATAGAATTACAGGTAAAACTAAACGAGATGCAACTAGTTTACAGTCTTCCAGCTTCAGTCAGAAGTGATTGTGTTAGCTGTGTAGTGGACTAGCTAGCAAGGTGGGAAGAGCCTTCCATAGCAGCCATTTCTGTTTGCCACAGCAACCTGAAAAGTTCTGGAACTATCAACCAGCACTTGGGTAGTTTTGCTTTTCATGGCAGTCAATACGAATAGAGCTAACGACCAGAGAATGCCTAAAATTGCACTTGACAACCAATGTTAGTGGTGAGAAATTGATGGTTTAGAAAAAAGTATCTGGTTACCCGTTGTATAAAAGCAATAATACACTTGAGTCCATGTGTTACAACCTTTTTATCATGGCTGTGACGTGGTCTACGCAACTAGGCTTTGCCTCGTGGCTATGACCAAGTCACAGCCATGATAGAAATGTCATAACACATGGCCTCTCATGTATTATTGCTTAATTCTAGTATTCAAATTCCTAATTATATGGTACTGCCTCACAGATTACTGCTACATCACCAGTGGAACCAGCCAATACTTATTTCACTGCACATTTCTCACATGAACACTCAGCTAAATAACGCAGCTAAAGTTCCCCTTAATGGAAGTGATATTGGTTTACTCTCCCCTAACTATCACCTTTGTAGTGTAGGTGGTGGAGCAGAACATGGAGCAGAATTCTCTCGTAGATGACCCTACTTTCAGCTCCTGCATAACACTCATCACATGACTCTTAGAGTCACAAAGGAATGGTTGTACAAGAGGCTTAACACAGGAAACAGCTCAGGGTCTGTTCCTACAGCCCTCATTATTTAACCCACACACAAGATTACCATGGTAACAATACTTCAAAAACAATAATTGTACTTTTTTTGTGACAAATGCCTCAAATTCAATTAGCTTGCCAATATTAACTTACCTTTTTAGGGATTAAATACAGAATAAATGTTGAATAACCTGTAACCCCGCACATTGACTCAGTACCTGTACCCCCTATATATATCCTAGTTTTTCTTATTTTATTGTGTTCGTTTTTCAAATTTTTTACTTTAGTTTATTTGGTAAATATTTTCTAAACTCTTTCTTGAACTGCATTGTTGGTTAAGGGCTTGTAAGTAAGCATTTCACGGTAGGGTCTACACCTGTTGTATTTGGCACATGTGACAAATAAAGTTTTATTTGATTTGGTGTCTTATGTTCACATGAAATACAATCACTTTTCTTTGTGTGCGCTGCTAAATCCACTCATCAATAATAATGTTGCTGTTATGGTGATAATAAATAAGGACATTTTACAGAAGCCATTTGCTCCAAATAAAGTGAAGGGTGTTTCTGGCACCCCAGATGAAATGAGAATTCATTACCTCTTTACAAAATTAGCAGAATGCTGGAAGGAAACCATATTGCTGCTGTCTTTCATTTCAGTGATTAAGCACCTGAAACTAACGATGATTTATCAACCGGATATTACATTTCCATAATACATTGACAATCTTTCCCTCACTGACAAAGATAGGACATGTGGTTGTCTTGATTAGGAAGTGTTAGGAACTGGTTTTGGACCCTATGTATTTTGTGACGGTAGGCGTCTTATCATTATTTAACCCATAAAGAACAGTGATAGTAGCAATGGTCATCAGAATTGTGGTCATAACAGACATTTGCACAATGGTAAAATGAATGGGAAAATGTGCTTTGTACAAGCAAGAGTTGGAATGTCCATTGCTTTTCTTTTCAAATAAATGTATCCAGCAACAATTATGTAACATGTGAATTACAACCCACAAAACCAGGGAAATAATGTCAGGAAATATGGACAGGGCATGCAAGTTGCTTGTTATAGCCAGCAGAACCTCACCAGTACATATACAGATGGAGGGCAGGCAACCATGGGAAGTCACAAAGTGTGACAGCACCCACCAGTACACACTGCTGAGGGGATCTCATTTAGCCGACTCTGAAGCCTATATCCACACTACATTAATTCCAAGACACCACAAGACAATTATTTATTCAGCAAATGGCACAACAGCTTCTACGCTAATTAGCCAGAGTGTACCTTAAAGAATGTTTGGCTTCAAAATTATTCCAAAAGGGAAAAAACACCTTTTATTAATTAGACTGATTTAATGTGTTACTGCCGTAATTAAAACAGGCTTTAAAAACAGCCTTGGACAACAATACCTTTATATGGTTTGGGTAATATGATTTCTCATAAAAATGCCCCTAGTGCACCATAGCTCCTGCCCCCTTCTGTTCACCATCCCACCCCACCCCACTTCCCTCCATCGTCATGAGCCTCAAGGGTCCCTCATCATGGGCCTTGGCACTAAGCGGACATCCATAGAGGTATAGAGAAGCTTATGAGCCTGGCACTGATACCACCGCATTATTAGCTGCCAATAAGCCCTTAGCTGAGGGCCATGGTCAACCTTTTGCTTCCAGATGAAGCCCCTATGGTCTTCCACTCAGGCAATTAAGGACAATTATGAAGATATTTAAGTATGTAGGATATACATAATTGTCTCTTACTGAAGAGACTATGAGTGTATCTAACTCTCAGTTGCCATCACCTTTTGGCTTGCATTGGCCTGTATTGGCATGATTGGCAAGGCTCTTTGATTTATACCATACATTGATTCTTGAGGATGCAGTTGCATCTGGGAATGATGAGTGTTGAATTTAAAGGGGCAGTGCAGTCCAAAACATGTTTTTTCTGTGTTTTATATATACTGAACAAAAATATAAAACGCAATATGCTACAATTTCTAAGATTTTACTGAGTTACAGTTTATATAAGGAAATCAGTCAATTGAAATAAATTAATTAGGCCCTAATCTATGGATTTCACATGACAGGGAATACATATATGTATCTGTTGGTCACAGATACCTAAAAAAAAAAAGAAGTAGGGGCATGGATCAGAAAACCAGTCAGCATCTGGTGTGACCACCATTTGCCTCATGCAGCGCAACACATCTCTTTCGCATAGAATTGTACAGGCTGTTGATTGTGGCCTGTGGAATGTTGTCCCTCTCCTCTTCAATGGCTGTGCGAAGTTGCTGGATGTTAGTGGGACTGGAACACGCTGTCGTACATGTCGGCGCAGAGCATCCCAAACATTCTCAATGGGTGACATGTCTGGTGAGTATGCAGGCCATGGAAGAACTGGGACCTTTTCAGCTTCCAGAAATTGTGTACAGATCCTTGCGACATGGGGCCGTGCATTATCATGCTGAAAGATGAGGTGATGGAGCCGGATAAATGACACGACAATGGGCCTCAGGATCTCGTCACTGTATCTCTGTGCATTGAAATTGACATCAATAAAATGCAATTGTGTTCGTTGTCCGTAGCTTATGCCTGCCCATACCATAACCCCACTGCCACCATTAGGCACTCTGTTCACAACGTTGACATCAGCAAACCACTCACACACACAACGCCATACACGTGGTCTGCAGTTGTGAGAACGGTTGGACGTACTGCCAAATTCTCGAAAACAATGTTGGAGGCGGCTTATTGTAGAGAAATTAGCATTCAATTCTCTGGCAACAGCTCTGGTGGACATTCCTGCAGTCAGCATGCCAATTGCATGCTCCCTCAAAACCTGGGACATTTGTGGCATTATGTGTTGTGTGGCCTTTTATTGTCCCCAGCACAAGGTTCACCTGTGTTATGATCATGCTGTTTAATCAGCTTCTTGATATGCCACACCTGTCAGGTGGATGCTCACTAACAGGGATGTAAACACATTTGTGCACAACATTGCTGCGATATTTTATTTCAGCTCAAGAAACATGGGACCAACACTTTACATGTTGCGTTTATATTTTTGTTCAGTGTATATTTCCACACTATGAGGTTGGATTAATACTGTGAAATAAAATATAAAATATGATTATGCACTTTTAGTGTATGAGCTGTTTGAAAAGACTGTGGGCTAAAGCTCACTGACTCACTCACTCACTCACTCACTCACTCACTCACTCACTCACTCACTCACTCACTCACTCACTCACTCACTCACTCACTCATTCACTCACTCATTCACTCACTTACACAATGAGGACTGGAACACCAGTAGGGTTTCAAATCCACAATAGCCTCATGCCTGTATCAGCTTCAGATTTCATTACGCACTCTTAGAATTAAGGGTGATTCAAGGAACCCTGGAGTTCCTCAAGGAATTATTGCAGTCAATGCGTTCATATTTGCACCATTAGTTAGTTGAGGGGTTCTTGGAGGAACTTTTAATGTTTCAATGAAGCGAAGGGTTCATAGAGGAACCTTTTTGCTGCCGCGTGTGGAGCACTTTGAATTCATTTCGCTGTTGGAGTTGTTGCCCTACCACTCAGAAGAAGATGAAAATGACCTATTCCTGTATGGGGTACTATTTTAATAGCAATGTTGAATAATACAACATTGGCTGTCATGCCAATTACATTATATGACTGTAGCCTCCTGTTTTAATTCTGAAATGTTTCTTGTGATGATAATGACGTTTGTTTATGATAATAATTATTAGGTGTTGGCTTAGGTTGCTAGCTAGCTACAGTATCTTCAACCTAACCTCCACTTTAAAATATGATTGGTTGTTGAATGACCCTGCTGGGTTGCAGGCATTGGGTCACTTAGTTGGGTTTTCTTTTAAATGAGCCAGGTTGGGTTGTTGATGCTGAGATGGGTTATTGATGCTGGGTTATTGAGATATGACCCAGTAGCCATGGCTTAGTAGGGGTGTGGTTTTCAGTTAGTTACTTTTGGCCACCTGTGAGAGTAAATGTCATTCCAGTTCATCTATTTTGTTGTATTGTCATCACATGTTATTAAGGTTGAACACTGACAGTCTTGGAGCTTCAATGAGGATTACAGAGATGTATGTCAGAGGTGCCTATGCAAATTCCAATGTTGGATAGCTACTACTTTATTACCATTTGTAATCAGCAATGTTAATATTATATTAGAATATGTAATATGCATCAACATTCAAGAACAAACGTCATATGATGAACAGGAAGAAGTTCTCTCATGGGTGGCCAAAACAAATCTGAAAGCCATGCCTCCAATTTTCTGATAGGCTGCCACCGCTACAATATATTATTAAAAAGGTTCAAAATGTAACCCCTACAGTATCAGCGTATGAGTGTCAATCTGTGATTATTTTGTGAAAAGATATGTCACCTTTTTGACCTGAAAAGGTTCCCCCACAGTGGCAATCTTTTGAACCCCAAAATGTTCGATATGCTAGAGTTCCTTAACCTCTACGTGTCACGTTCGTTTAAGGACGGGTCAGACCAAGGCACAGCGTGATAGGCATACATGTTTATTACAACGAATAAACACATGACAAAACAACAAACCAAACCAAACCAAACCAAACGTGAAGTCCTAAGGCTACACACAAAACAAGCCTACTCACAGAACAAGATCCCACAACCCCTAATTGCAAATAGGCTGCCTAAGTATGCTCCCCAATCAGAGACAACGAGCGACAGCTGCCTCTGATTGGGAAACACACCCGGCCAAACATAGAACTACACATACTAGATAGAAACATAGAAATACTAACATAGAGCATTCACAGCCTGACTCAACATATAAGAGTCCCCTGAGTCAGGGCGTGACACTAGGGGATCAGTGTGATTATCATGACTGTTGTAAGTAACAGCAAACTTTCCAGGACATAGACACGTCTTATATGGGCAGAAATCTTAAATTCTTGTTAACCTCTTAAGGATTGGTCCAATTTTTTTCCCAATACATTCACCTCTGAAGGTAAATAATGTACTTACATTCAGTAATCTTTCTCTGATGTATCATCCTAAGGGTCCCAGAGATAGAATGTAGCATAGTTTTGTTTGATAAAATATTTTTTTATATTCAAACTTAGGAACTGCGTTCTACAGTTTGAACCCCTGCTGTCTCTGGCTCCACCCCCTCCCCCAAACTTACATTTTGAATTACCATATCATTTTTGTGTGTTCTCTATAGTTATGTACTTGAAAATGTATCAATTGACCAATTCGGCACATTTGGGCAGACTTGATACAAAATAGTCCAGTATTGCAATGCTTCACTGGATCAATCTGAAACTTTGCACATACACAGCTGCCATCTAGTGGCCACAATCTAAATTGCGCCTAAACTGCAATATTATATTGTGGCCTTTCTCTTGCATTTCAAAGATGATGAAAAAATTAAAATAAATAAATGCATGTTTTTTTTGGTTTGTATGATCTTTTACCAGATCTATTGTGTTATATTCGCCTACATTAATTTAACATTTCCAAAAACTTAAAAGTGTATCCTTTCAAATGGTATCAAGAAAATGCATATCCTTGCTTCAGGTCCTGAGCTACAGGCAGTGCAATTTGGGTATGTCATTTTAGGCGAAAATTTAAAAAAAGAGTCCGATCCGTAAGTGGTTAAACTGATGGTTAGGTTAATACCACAAGCCTTGGTATAGTATGGTATGTATAGAATAACACGCAACAGGAGACACTCCAAGAGTCATTAGATAGCCTTTGCTCCCCACCCTGCAGGGAAAACATTTTAGTGGCCCCCTTCTTGACGGCGTAGAGAAAAATGTTACGTTTTAAAATTATTTCCTGCAATTCTATACATTTTACCATGGGACAGAGAGAAAATGCTGCAATTTTCTAACTTATTCCATTAAATTCTACACATTTTGCCATGGGGCAGAAATAAATATTATCAGTTTTGCAGCATATTTTCTGCAATTCTGAAAATGTTGGCATGGGGTGGAGAGACATTTTTGCCATTTTAAATCTAATTTCCTGAAATTCTACACATTTTGCCATGACTTATGCCATGTTAAAATTATATTTGAGTGAGAGTGGCTAACACAATAAAATGGGGGCCCGCTGGACACGTGCCCTTCTTGCCCGGTCGGTAATTAACTTGATTACATCAAGTTTAGATAGCTGGCTAGACTAACTTACCAATTTTTTTTTTTTTTTTGTGAGTGACAGTTGAGAGACTTTCATGGACTGACATAACAATAGTAAAACTGCTGATGCACAACCACATTTCAAAACTGCACCTGCACCTATTCTAATTCTCAACAGTAAATTGAGACTTCGACTAAATATATATATCTTTTTTTGGGGGGGGGTCAGGAATCGCTTATATTGCTTATGTCTGGAGCCAGCCATGTTACAGAGCTCTTACATTTAGATTACCCCTACACCTATCGAGATTGAACATCTACAGTTGAAGTCGGAAGTTTACATACACCTTAGCCAAATACATTTCAACTCAGTTTTTCACAATTCCTGACATTTAATCCTAGTAAAGATTCCCTGTCTTAGGTCAGTAAGGATCACCACTTTATATTACGAATGTAAAATGACAGAATAATAGTAGAGAGAATGATTTATTTGAGCTTTTATTTCTTTCATCACATTCCCAGTGGGTCGGAAGTTTACATACACTCAATTAGTATTCGGTAACATTGCCTTTAAATTGTTTAACTTGTGTCAAACATTTCGGGCAGCCTTCCACAAGCTTCCCACAATAAGTTGGGTGAATTTTGGCCCATTCCTCCTGATAGAGCTGGTGTAACTGAGTCAGGTTTGTAGGCCTCCTTGCTCGCACACGCTTTTTCAGTTCTGCCCACAAATATTCTATAGGATTGAGGTCAGGGCTTTGTGATGGCCATTCCAATGCCTTGACTTTGTTGTCCTTAAGCCATTTTGCCACAACTTTGGAAGTATGCTTGAGGGTCATTGTCCATTTGGAAGACCATTTGTGACCAAGCTTTAACTTCCTGACTGATGTCTTGAGATGTTGCTTCAATATATCCACATAATTTTCCTTCCTCATGATGCCATCTATTTTGTGAAGTGCACCAGTCCCTCCTACAGCAAAGCACCCCCACAGCATCATGCTGCCACCCCCATGCTTAACAGTTCGGATGGTGTTCTTCAGCTTGCAAGTTACCATCTTTTTCCTCCAAACATAACAATGGTCATTATGGCCAAACAGTTCTATTTTTGTTTAATCAGACCAGAGGACATTTCTCCAAAAAGTACGATCTTTGTCCCCATGTGCAGTCGCAAACCGTAGTCTGGCTTTTTTATGGCGGTTTTGGAGCAGTGGCTTCTTCCTTGCTGAGCGGCCTTTCAGGTTATGTCGATATAGGACTCGTTTTACTGTGGATATAGATGCTTTTGTACCTGTTTCCTCCAGCATCTTCACAAGGTCCTTTGCTGTTGTTCTGGGATTGATTTGCACTTTTCGCACCAAAGTACGTTAATCTCTAGGAGACGGAACCCGTCTCCATCATGAGCGGTATGACGGCTGCGTGGTCCCATGGTGTTTATACTTGCGTACTATTGTTTGTACAGATGAACGTGGTACCTTCAGGCGTTCGGAAATTGCTCCCAAGGATGAACCAGACTTGTGGAGGTCTACAATTTATTTTCTGTGGTCTTGGCTGATTTGTTTTGATTTTCCCATGATGTCAAGCAAAGAGGCACTGAGTTTGAAGGTAGGCCTTGAAACACATCCACAGGTACACATCCAGAAGCTTATAAAGACATGACATCATTTTCTGGAATTTTCCAAGCTGTTTAAAGGCAGAGTCAACTTAGTGTATGTAAACTTCTGACCCACTGGAATTGTGATACAGTGAATTATAGGTGAAATAATCTGTCTGTAAACAATTGTTGGAAAAATGACTTGTGTCATGCACAAAGTAGATGTCCTAACCGACTTGCCAAAACTATAGTTTGTTAACAAGAAATTTGTGGAATGGTTGAAAAACAACTTTTAATGATTCCAACCTAAGAGTATGTAAACTTCCGACTTCAACTGTATGCTCTACATACAGTATATGCTTGCCCCTAAACATGGAAATAATGTATATTTCTTTTGTAGCTCTCTCTAACTGTACAGTAAGTAAACACCATTCATAATGGTACTGAATTCAGAGATCATGTTGCACAATTAAGTGGGCAATGTCAGAAAGACATTACAAAAATACTTAATTACAGAGAAAATAAATTGTATTTTCTTGTGCATATTACGGAGTCGACATTCCCCACAGTGTCTTCAACTTATTTTATCTTCAGTAAGACTCTCTTTGACCAAGATACTGGATAAAGCCAGCAACCAAAGTCATACTTAAACCACCTGATGTCAACAAGAAACTGTCAGATTTAACATATGATTGATAATGATATACTGAACAAAAAAATGTAAACGCAACAGGTAATGTGGTCCCATGTTTCATGAGCTGAAATAAAAGATCCCATGAATGTTCCATACGCACAGATAGCTTACCTCACAAACGTCTTTGATTCCCTATTAGTGAGCATTTCTCCTTTGCCAAGAAAATCCATCCATCTGACAGGTGTGGCATATCAACAAGCTGATCAAACAGCTTGATCATTACACATATGCACCTTGTGCTGGGGATAATAAAGGGCCACTTTAAAATGTGGAGTTTGGTCACATAACACAATGCCACAGATGTCTAAAGTTTTGAGGGAGCATGCAATTGGCATGCTGACTGCAGAAATGTCCATCAGAGCTGTTGCCAGAGAATTGAATGTTCATTTCTATACCATAAGCCAACTCCAACATTGTTTTAGAGAATTTGGCAGTACGTCCAACTGGCCTCACAACAGCAGACCACGTGTAACCACGCCAGAAAGGACCTCCACATCCGGCTTCTTCACCTGCGGGATCGTCTGAGACCAGCAATCCGGACAGCTGATGAAACTGTCGGTTTGTACAACCAAATAATTTATTCACAAACTGTCACAAAACCGTCTCAAGGAAGCTCATCTGCGTGCTCGTCGTCCTCACCAGGGTCTTGACCTAACTGCAGTTTGGCGTCGTAACCGACTTCAGTGGGCAAATGCTCACCTTCGATGGCCACTGGCACCCTGGAGAAGTGTGCTCTTCGCAGATAAATACCTGTTTCAACTGTATCGGGCAGATGGTAGACAGCGTGTATGGCAATGTGTGGGCGAGCGGTTTGCTGATGTCAACATTGTGAACAGAGTGCCCCATGGTGGAGGTGGGGTTATGGTATGGGCAGGCATAAGCTACGGACAATGAACACAATTGCATTTTATTGATGGCAATTTGAATGCACAGAGGTACCGTGACAAGATCCTGAGGCCCATTGATGTGCCATTCATATGCCGTCATCACCTCATGTTTCAGCATGATAAAGTACGGCCCCATGTCGCAAGGATCTGTACACAATTCCTAGAAGCTGGAAATATCCCAGTTCTTCCATGGCCTGCATAATCACCAGACATGTCACACATTGACAATGTTTGGGATGCTCTGGCTCAACATTTACGACAGCATGTTCCAGTTCCCGCCAATATCCAGCAACTTCGCACAGCCATTGAAAAGGAGAGGGACAACATTCCATAGGCCACAATCAATAGCCTGACCAACTTTATGTGAAGGAGATGAATCGAGCTGCATGAGGTAAATGGTGGTCACACCAGATACTGACTGTTTTTCTTATCCACGCCCCTATCTTTTTATAAGGTACTGTATCTGTGACCAACAGATGCATATCTGTATTCCCAGTCATGTGAAATCCATAGATTAGGGCCTAATGACTTTATTTCAATTGACTGATTTCCTTTTATGAACTGTAACTTTGTAAAATCTTTAAAATTGTTGCATGTTGCGTTTATATATTTTTTCAGTGTAGAGAGATTAATCAAATTATTTTACCTTCACACAGACCAGCTTTTAAATAAACATTAAATAAACCATAAACAGATTTTCTGAAGTATTTACATCATATTGAAACATTCAGTTGGTCAAAATCTCAATGTAAGATTAGTGAACAGCCCAAACGGTCTTTACTACAGCCAAATCAGCCATCCAGTTGATGACAGTGTGTATAGCAGTGCACTGATTGATCAGTTGTTCTGGTATGGATTTGTTGTCCTAACTAAATCTACAGTGCTTGGTTGAGGACAAGTAGACTTAATCAAGTAATTAAACCAATTGAATTCTGCTGAAAAAAATAATATTTTGTTTAGCTTGTAACTCCCTCAATATAGGCTATATGTGAGTCCTAGGTGGATCAGTGGCTTGCAAGGCATTTCCATGGCTGCAATTTCACCCTTGAGACAAAACCAGCTGGTTTCCCCACATCACCCAAAAGGCCTTCCCACACTGTACGTTGGATTCAGTATGTTACCTAATTAAAATATTGATATCAACCTGGCCAGATTGTACGATTTGCTTCAGTTCTGACGTCACATTCTGCGATTGGCTTGCGAGGCTACGTCAGCTGACGTAGGCTACGTCAACTGCAGCGGTGTATTTGATCTGCGCATGTGCCAGCACCAGCAGCACAAGCCTCCCAAGTGAGTTCTGAAAAACTCAAAGAATGCATCTTAGAAATAGTTCACGTAAACTTTATATGTCCGAACTCAGAATGAAATGAGCTTCCCAAAAATGACATGGTCGCTGTTGTTGAACATTTATTTTGATTGCCGATTTTGTGCATTTATCAAAATCCCATCATGTAGCCTGATTTCAGATGTAATGTAAACAAGAGCATTAGGGAAATAGTTTTTCTTGCAAAGCATGTAACTGTTTAAATCTAACTATTATATTAATCTGACTATTCACAATAGTCATATTATTGTGTGCATACTCAGTGCCGGCCGTGTTCTTATTGGTCAGTTACCGGGATTGGCTCGTAACACCAGCCAGACTACACATTAAAGGCAAAAACAATCTGACACTGCCAGAATTTTTCCTACGACCACACGTAGAGGTACTTAATCATCCGAGCTAGACCCTGTCTCACAGAACGAGCCAAGACGTCCGAAAATCGTTTAAGACCTAATAATCTGCCCACGATGTGGACATTTTGCATGGGAAGGCAACATCGTGGCATAAGATGGCTAAAATGATACAGTCTGTGTGGGCCATAAAGGGTACTCAAGGTCAAGTGCTTTTTCCCTGCATTTCTCACTGGGGCTGAGGAATGCTCAGAGTATTTGTGTGTCTCTCTGTATGCCTTGCTTCCTATTCTATCATGGTAAGTAAATTAGCATAAAGTTGGTGTGTAGGCCCTCTGTGAAGGGGAAAATGTGGTGGGATGGTGTCCATTACATTGAAAGCCTCTCTCCCCTGATTCACAGTACCTCTAATGATATTTAACCGTGAGCCATTTTGAAAATGGGCAGAGACAATATAAAACCCTGTTGTATCACACAGAGAGAGGCCAGCTAGGATACTAGCCACTCGTGCTTCATCATCCCACTGTATCCTGCTAGCTGGGGGTGAGGGTGTTTCGCCGTCTCTTAGCAATAAGGCAAGCGGGTTAATGACTGCAATTACAAAGGTTATATTTCTTTGTCCCTCGCAGAGAGCGGGATTTATCTGAGTTGGCCCAATGTCATGTGCTGTCAGTAGGGGCTAGGCTTTTCGCCGACAGCCTGACAATGTGAATTGACAAGGCCGCGACTCTCACTCTTATTTAAACAAACAATGTTTTCCCCTTTTCTCATTCTCTCTCTCCTCTCTCTGGTTCTTTGAAGAATGACAGAGTCTTTAGTAATGATGCTGTGTAAGGATTTGGTCCCGAGGGTTACCTTGGTGGCCTGTTATTGAGTGGCTGACAGGATTGAAAGGATTTGTAAAATTTGTCTCATAAAATTGCAAAGACAGCCTTGATGTCACGACTTCCTCCGAAGCTGCCTCCCCTCCTTGTTCGGGCAGGCTTCGGCGTTCGTCGTCACCGGCCTACTAGCCACTGCCGCTCCATATCTCATCATTCCATTTGTCTTGTCTTGTCAATTACACACACCTGGTTCATATCCCCTCATTAGTACATGTATAAGGGTTCCCTCTGCCCCCCTTGTCTTTGTGGGTGATTGTTATTTGTGAGTTGAGTGTAGCTCGGTTGAGCTACCCGTACCTTGTATTTCCGAGGACATTGTTCCCCGTGTGCCTGTATTTTGTTGACGCTATCCAGCAGAACTGTGTCCTATGGAAAAAACTCTGTATTCGGTGATTTACCCTCCTGTGCCTGACTCCTTCAAATCACATTCTCACACTTGAGAGATTATACAAGGGTGCCATTGATGTAGTTGGATACACTTTCACACAAACATTTTGAGGCTTCATGACAAACAATAATGTATAGCCAACTTTGTTATATGAATATATTATGTCTTTGATGAAGAAAAAAACATAGGGTTCATGGTATTTCTATACGCTGGTATGAAAAGATCATACCATTTTGACCGTCAAGCAGCTGTAGATCATTGCAGAAACATGTAAACCCTCGATCAGTGTGATGTGTTGGGGATAGGATTAGACTTGGATTATGTTGTATTAAACTCCAGACAGGAACTCCAGCAGTTTTACATCAGTCTTTTACAGGCAGTAGCTATGCTAAGCCCTCCAGTGAGTCACCTTGCCCTGTGTATAGAGGTGGACTATACTTGAAAATCAGTGCAGGCCAAATCATAACGAGATATAAGAGGTGAAAGTTAAATTTGAATGCAAATCTCTCATTGAAATCTGCATGATTTTCACAAGGGATTAAGTTATGTGCAGTTGTATATCAAGTTAACATTTGGTAAGATTTGGCCCCAAGGGCCCTGTGTGCCCCCAATTTACAGGGTGACATTTCTGTTCAGCTAAAGAGGTCTTGCTATGCTTAGAAAGGCAGAGATCTTGTTAATGTTGACATTTTAAAGAGGCTAAAGGGAGCTTAATCCAAACCCAGGTTTGGAATGCTGTGGCTCACGGTTGAGTGTGCATCATACAGTTTTCTTTCTAGTTTACTTCTCCTTTTTATGGATAACTTACTCATTAGCAGAGCTTCAGTGATCTTGTAACGTGTATTTTCTGATCTTGTACTTCTATTCTCAGACAGACAAGGTAAAAACTAAATAGTGAATTTCCTAATGTATTATGTTGCAGTATTCGACATATTGTAAGTGTTGTCAGTGAGTGTTGAACAGCACATGATTATATGCTCATTTGACAGGTCCTCACCCAATCAATTCAGAACCTTTAGAGCCTTTATCAAATGGCTTAGGTCCCCATTTTCTCTTATTTCGTAACATGTATTCAGCCCACCATTCTGTCCCCAGGATATTACATAGCTGCATTGTGCTAAATGGCAGGGACACTTTTCAGGCAAGGAACAGTTTAGAATACATTAGAACCAGTCAGTGTGTGTCAGGAGTTTAGAACAGTCTAACCGTAGACACATCAGTAAATAGGTCTTGTTGACCTACCAATCTGAAGCAGTTGTCAATCGGTTTGAGGCTGAGGAACCAGACATCAGTAGCACAGGAGGTTGGTGGCACCTTAATTGAGGAGGACGGGCTCGTGGTAATGGCTGGAGCGGAACCAGTAGAATGGTATCAAATACATCAAACACATTGTTTGATGCCATTCCATTCGATCCGTTCCAGCCATTATTATGAGCCGTCCTCCCATCAGGAGCCTCCACTGATCAGTAGCTACAGTATGTCTGCTTAAACTAAACTCAGCCCCCATGATGATTCAGCTGCTGACAATATTTAAGATTTCTCACGTGGCTCAATTTGCAGCAGAGGAGGGGACAGTGTCAGAAATGTTGTTCTTCACAGCTGTTAAGTGGAGCTCTTATTGACCTGGAGTGATGCTGGTGTCTGGAGAACATGTACTTTGCGAGGCACCAGGGGGAGGGCTCAGCTAATTAACACAGCATCTGCTTTAAATGTCCGCAGGCTTCAACCTCTCAGACAGTGTCTTCTGGGGCGGCACTGTGCTGTGTAGTCTGGCTCGCTGTGCTGAGAGGAGGAACACTGAGGTTACTGGGGAGAAAGGATTCAGCTCTAATCTTCTCCGTCCACGTCATCACTGAAACCATTAATCTCTTACCTAACTATGTCATCAAATGTGAAAGGTTAACACATAGCTTTATGATGAATACTAGATGTAGAGCGTTTCTTAAAAGAGTGTTGCTCTGCTCTACCCCCATCCATCGCTCAGTAGGGTACCATTCAGCCAGGTATTAGTTTTAGATTACATATAAACGAGGTGAGCTGTAATTGATCTTCTATCTGAGCCCAGCTCACACCTTGTCATGCACTGCGTCCTTATCACTTCGACATTCTGCCTCAGGACGGCAGTGGACAAGGGCCGATGTTAAGATGGTGGTTTCCATTTCAATTTCACCTCTACAATCAATTTCACAAATAAATATGACCGAGTTCTCAGAGGAACGCGTTAGAAATCAAATCTAGGTTGAACAGAGCCTCTGGCCTAAACAGCAGCTGTACGCTTTAGAAAGCAATTTAAGAATCCACCAAATACATAGGAAATAAACAAATTTACAGCCACATCCTGAAGGTTCATGATTGATATTTGTTTGTGGTGCTTTGGGCCAATGAAATAGCATGATATTCCGAATAATTTTACATTAGGAATCCAAAAGAGACTCGAAGTGGAATCTCTCCAAGGGTACATTTTATTCAGAACTCAATTATTTCTAGGAATGCCAGTTATTTATTATAAAACGGTTAGCACCTTGGACCTATGACCGCAGCACCACACGAATCATGCCCCCTTGTGTATTATTGCTTTATTAAAGGCTGAATGAAAGTGACATCGGTGATATTTTTTCTTTATTATAGCTGTTCGAGACAAAATAAATGTTTTCAATTTGCTAATTAAATGTGATATTCATTCGAAATAAAAACAAAGGTTTCAACACAAAATCCAATATTATTTAATGCATCTCATCTCTCAGAATCATGTGCAGCATAGCATACACAAAATATACTTCTGGTTGCAATACAGTGTAGTCTCTTAAAAATAATGTTCAAGCCTTACCTTCACACTACCATTATAGCAGTACCATTATACTCTTAAATCAATGTCATAATCTGTGATAGCAACATGTATTACAAGCAAAATTTCACAAAAATGGTGAACCAGTGAATATTTAGGTAAACAGCTATCAGTTAGTGTGTTGTATATACTAGAGAATATGTGGCAGGTTTCATTAATCTTGTAATACTTCAAATGAAATATTAAATTAGAAGACATTTTCCCTCAGAGCAAAAACCTTGAGTTGGGTGAAGCCGTATCCCTCCCCCTCAGACTTCTCGTTAGCAACAGTGTTGTTATGGAGGACACTCTGTGGACTGCCAAGGGTTTCCTCATCAAAGGGCTGAAATGTCAGCTCGGTGGCGCCAGGCGCAGGCACAGAGAACAGGATCAAGGGGTAAAGGAACCTTAATAATTGGGTCGTAGCACAGCTTTTCCAGAGCTACGGACCCCTATTTATAGGTATCATGCTCTGCATGTGAATTAAATACATAATGATTGACGGTTCCATGAGGTATTGGTTGAAAACCCGGGAGTGTAGTCGGAATAGGCATTGGATGCACATGGATGGAGAAACAAAACAAGAACTGGGTTCTTGAGGTTTACAGAGGAATAGACAGCAGTGTTATTTTTGAAATCACACTAATTCACTTAATTGAAATGGATCTCTGGTTGGTAGTTTGTAGTTACATTTGTGTGTCTCGCTGCCTCAGCTAAATAAGTCAGTTGACCTTGGCTGGAGATTGCTGTCTGTGTCAGAAAAATGTCCACGATAAATGGTCGGTTTGGTCGGTGTCGATAATTTGCGGTTTATCCTCCCAGCTTTAGTCTCAGCAATAGGTTCCCCTGAGAGATACTCTGAGCTAAACAATCCCAGGTGATTGCTGGTTAACACTGATGGGTTCTTTATTCCATAGCAACCAGATGCATGTAGAAATCTCCCACTAGGATGTTCTGGACCGGAGTGTGAACATACCATGTAATATTAGCCATACGACTACTGGCATGACTTTTTTGACTGCTGTACTAGCTACAACACAAAGTCATGAAAATGCAGCATTGTATGACACCGTAAAATGCAACTTCCACTTTTTTGAGGCCACACAGGAGTTGAAAAGGGGGAGATGCCTTTGGGGTATATTTGTATACCTATGTGAGCGGTGCATTCATGCATTTGAAAGGATACCAAAAAGGAGTTTCCTGTTGATCATTATTGTGAGAAATGGCTCTATCGAGATAGAGGAACTCCTGAGAGCTTGGTTCTGTTTGTGAGATGAAAGGCAGAGTGAATCCCACCTTAACCTCTTCTCTATTCCACTGACAGTATTAACTGTTAGGGGATTTATGTTAAATAATTTGGAAAATATTAGCTCAATTTTGAGTGATGTTCTACTTGTTGTAAAAATACAGATACATGCTTGTTAGTTAATTACCCTTGGGGTAGCCTAACCCAAGTCTAGTCACGGTTTGTAATGTTGGATTGAGCAGATCACTTTTTGACCTGCACAGAGGGCAAATCCTCCATCATCAACCCCATCACAACACACAGCCCCAGGCATTCCACACAGGCAGAAATAATATAATGTTGACAGATCTCAAGGGGATTGTACCCCAAATTAGTGTTGATCTGGGAATTCATACTTTGCATCACATTGGCACTTTTCCTTTAATAATGAGCTGCTGTTAGCATGACGAGAATCACTGTGTATTTACATAGAGTATACAAAACATTAGGAACACCTTCCTAATATTGAGTTGCAGCCTCAATTTGTCAGGGCATGGACTCTATAAGGTGTCAAAAGTGTACCACAGGGATGCTGGCCAATGTTGACTCCAATGCTTCCCACAGTTGTGTCAAGTTGTCATGAAAAACCCAGCAGCGTTGCAGTTCTTGACACAAAGGCACTTAAAACTTTTGTCTTGCCCTTTCACCCTCCGAATGGCACACATACACAATTTTGTCTAAATTGTCTCAAGGCTTAAAAATCCTTCATTAACCTGTCTCCTCCGCTTCATCTACACTGATTGAAGTGGATTTAACAAGTGACATCAAGAAGGGATAATAGTTTTCACCTGGATTCACCTGGTCAGTCTATGTCATGGAAAGAGCAGGTGTTCTTAATGTTTTGTATACACAGTGTATATTCATACTGCTTTAATTGACAGGGGAATGATTTTTTTAAAGACAAATGTGAGATTTGATGTTAAAACACCCATACAGGCTAGTCAGTCAGACTATTAAAAACCAAGAACAAGTCAATTTGAGAGCCATAGGCATTTTATATTTCACACTTGGCTATATTTGGAAATGGGAGTCACTGGGTTGAAATCTGAATGGCACGTTTTCATTTCAACTAATGATGCTGATTTTGGCTGAGGTAATGCATGGCAATGACTCAGTGAGCGTGGATGTGGATAAATACAGCGTTTAACACGCCTGCTATGTTTCCTTACTCAGGAATACTAGGCACATTTCTTACTGTATGGGGTCCATCAGAGTGACAGTGTTGGGTCAACTCTCTCAAGAGATGGTCGCAAACCTAGGAGGAATGAATGGGATTTAACTTTGAACTTATTCACCACAGGAGTCAATGACTTCCATTGTGGACACGCTAAGAATTTATATTACATACACAAAGACCCAAGAATGTGAAATTTCTCTCTCTCTATCTCTCTCTCTCTCTATCTCTCTCTCTCTCTCTCTCTCTCTCAAGAACAAACAAGGGTACAAAAAAAAAGTATGGGAAAATAGCCATTTTTTTGCAGCAGCAGCACTGCACTGTGATTATCAAGTTCAGCAAATCAAACTGATGCACTGTCATTTAGCCTATGTGATTGTCTGCTGCCTCCTTTGTCCGTCTGTGATTCACAGTCCCTCACCCTGGGCTGTGGCACTGCAAACGTGCTGTGTCAGGGCCACAGAGACTTAGGAAAGTTCTGCTGGTGTGTTTAAGTAAGCCATGCCACTAATGAGTGCAGGGAGAATGTGCCGTGGATTTTAATGAATGTTAGGAGTTGTCTGCCTCACACCATATGTGTGATAATTTGTTGGGAAACTGAGCACAAAAACCAACACGTCCATGTTGGCGAAGGAGAGGACCTTGAGTTCTTGTGATATTAACTTGAAACAGAAAGAAGGTAAATGGAATGGGATCAGACATCAGACAATGGTGAACATTTTTCCTATTTTGTTGCCTTACAACCTGGAATTAAAATTGATTTTTGGGGGGTTTGTATCATTTGATTTACACAACATGCCTACCACTTTGAAGATGCAAAATATATTTTATTGTGAAACAAACAAGAAATAAGACAAAAAAACAGCTGCAAGTCTCTTGAGGTACATCTCTATAAGCTTGGCACATCTAGCCACTGGGATTTTTGCCCATTCTTCAAGGCAAATCTGCTCCAGCTCCTTCAAGTTGGATGGGTTCCGCTGGTGTACAGTAATCAGTTTTTTAAATAATGGATTTAATGGTGCTCCGTGGGATGTTCAAAGTTTTTTATATTTTTTTTTATAACCCAACCCTGATCTGGACTTCTCCACAAACTTTGTCCCTGACCTGTTTGGAGAGCTCCTTGGTCTTCATGGTGCCGCTTGCTTGGTGGTGCCCCTTGCTTAGTGGTGTTGCAGACTCTGGGGCCTTTCAGAACAGGTGTATATATACTGAGATCATGTGACAGATCATGTGACACTTAGATTGCAAACAGGTGGACTTTATTTAACTAATTATGTGACTTCTGAAGGTAATTGGTTGCACCAGATCTTATTTACAGGCTTCAGAGCAAAGGGGGTGAATACATATGCACGCACCACTTTTCCGTTCTTTATTTTTTTGAATTTTTTGAAACAAGTTATTTTCTTCATTCCACTTCACAAATTTGGACTATTTTGTTTATGTCCATTACATTAAATCCAAATAAAAATCCATTTAAAATTACAGGTTGTAATGCAACAAAATTGGAAAAACACCAAGGGGTGTGAATACATTTGCAATGCACTAATAAAATAACAGCCAAGGTTTTGTAGTTTCCTCATCATTTGCATTTGTGAAGATATACATCTCCAGACCACATACTGTAGAGAGATGTGATTGACATAAGTGAATGCCCCTGTATGAGAGTAAGGTAAGATGATCTGGGCATCAGTATGATTGACTGAGGAACTGATTAGAGATGAGGTCTGTCTTTAATTTTTTGGGTCAGTCGCTCGGCTGAAGTAATGCTCCATAGAATTGAAGGTTCACCAAGAAGCACACCAATGGATGTAGAATTAACTGAACTGCAAAGAGGGAGAGGGAGAGAGAGGGAGGATGGGGGGGGGGCAAGGAAGATAGAGAAGAGAGAGGGGGAAAGGAGGAGAAAGAGAGAGAGGAGGAGGAGAGAGCAAGAGCGAGAGTCTCCCAAACTGCAAACGAGAGCTGGATCTCACGGCCTGTGTCAGTCTGCAGCCACGGAGGCTTTTCCACCCATGATTGGTTTCTATTTCTCCTCCTAACTGACAGCTCCCCCTACAACTTCAAGGCCTCTCTGATCTGTCCATAAACATGTTTGAGCACATACAGCACGAAGGATGGGCAGACAGGGGAAGGGGTGACCTGAACTCTATTAAGACTGCAGATATAGGAGGATAACAAACACATAAGATTTGAGGATTCTATCATGTACAGACACAGGTGGAGAGGACTTGTCTACCACAGAATGGTTTTGTGATGCTGAGTGAAATTGGTGCAAGAACTACTTGAGTAAAGTCTTTGGTGTCAATACTTTTGTCAAGTCACAATGGCCATTTTAAGACGATAGGTTTGAGTGTCTTTAATTTCACCCTCTGGCTGTTAGCTTAGACTGTGAAATGAATGAAGGAATTGGAATTAAGCTAATTTTATTTCTAAGGCATAACATCCCTAAAGAAATAGCAGGCTTGAAATGACCATACACAACCTTCACCTAGTGTCTATAACACCACCCCGAGCAAAATTGAAGACATTTCAAATACTGACTTTTACACAGGGTCGATAATCCACATGTTTCTTTTTCAATTCACAAAGGGAAATCTATTGGATTTACATTGCATCTAGAGATCAAATAACTATCAGTGCTACCAGATTTGAAATTCCTTGTGAGTCAGAAGGGCCAAATCCTAGCATGCATTCTCTCCATTCTCTTGTAAGAACTGTTAATGATGTTGTTGAGAAGAAGAATGTACAGTATTTTTATTGCATTTTTCTTTACCCTTGGAACAAATTGAAAAATGTCAGTAAAAAACTACTATGACCTGTATTCTTATGCCATCTCTTGGATTTAACTTTCAATTTCAATATTTGCCTTTTGTTCAGGCTCTGCTCTGCTCAAAATAAAGAAACATGACTGCATAATTTATATTGCTCAACAGTGCCTTTGCTATGTAACACCTGCTTATTTGGGCTTATAGAACACCAGAAAAGCAACTGTTGATTCCTTGGGTTCAAATTACCATTCAATCAGATCCTGAGAGACTGCACATTGAAAGTTCCCTATGTTCCCTATCTTATGCAATGAAAGGGAAAAACAGCAGAAAGCAGCTTAGATGACGTGCCAAGAACATCCTCGTAACATCCTTGAAAAGAAATACAAATAAAAACAAAACGTTCCCCTCAACATAAAGGGGGATGTCTCAGATATTGTATTCACCTATCTGAACTTGTGATTACATATTAATAAAAAAGGTGAAGAATAGGAAGAATTGTATATAAAATAGTCTGCATTTGAAGAATTAACATTGGGCATAAACACATCAAGGTATTTTTGTAGTTGTCCTCATAGGTACTCCATGACAGTGTTTTGTAGTGTAGAACAACAGAAGAGGAGTGAGCTCTGTAGAAGTGCGAGGCGACTGCATTTGTCTCAGGAGTGAGTGATAAAGCACATAGACAAGAAATAAAGGATGATGAGGCACTAAGTTATGAAGAGGGCATGTGAAGAGGGCATGTGTTCCACAGCAATAAAGATGCTCCCCAACTCGTGAAACAGGACAAGTATGATGATACTCAGTCCTTTCTGTCTGGAGGCAACACAACAATACAGACTGGTCTGAGTGGGGTGTGCATTGGGGCTGGGGTGGGAGACTCTCGCCCACTGGATCATGGCATCCCTGGGCTAACTATGTAATGTGTTGGGTCACTGGGTAAAGGAGGCTGCTGTGGTTTCTATCAGGTGGCCCTCGCACTGAAATGGAGAACATTGGCTGCAGGATGGATGTCAGCTTATAGCCAGTTAGCTAACAGTTGGAGCCTGTTGATTCTTGTAAGTCTTACTCCTCTCTAACTGAGAAAGTTGCTTTTAGTCTTTGAGATAAATGTGTACACTGATAGAATAATTGTTGTTTATGCTTGAATTGTACTTTATTGTTAGCTGGCTATTGAAAGTCTGGTTCACAATAATTGTGTAAAATGTTTCTTAGGGTGTTTTCACATATACAGTGGAGAAAAAAAGTATTTAGTCAGCCACCAATTGTGCAAGTTCTCCCACTTAAAAAGATGAGAGAAGCCTGTAATTTTCATCATAGGTACACGTCAACTATGACAGACAAAATGAGAAAAAAAAATCCAGATAATCACATTGTAGGATTTTTAATGAATTTATTTGCAAATTATGGTGGAAAATAAGTATTTGGTCAATAACAAAAGTTTCTCAATACTTTGTTATATACCCTTTGTTGGCAATGACACAGGTCAAACGTTTTCTGTAAGTCTTCACAAGGTTTTCACACACTGTTGCTGGTATTTTGGCCCATTCCTCCATGCAGATCTCCTCTAGAGCAGTAATGTTTTCGGGCTGTCACTGGGCAACATGGACTTTCAACTCCCTCCAAAGATTTTCTATGGGGTTGAGATCTGGAGACTGGCTAGGCCACTCCAGGACCTTGAAATGCTTCTTACGAAGCCACTCCTTCGTTGCCCGGGCGGTGTGTTTGGGATCATTGTCATGCTGAAAGACCCAGCCACGTTTCATCTTCAATGCCCTTGCTGATGGAAGGAGGTTTTCACTCAAAATCTCACGATACATGGCCCCATTCATTCTTTCCTTTATACGGATCAGTCGTCCTGGTCCCTTTGCAGAAAAACAGCCCCAAAGCATGATGTTTCCACCCCCATGCTTCACAGTAGGTATGGTGTTCTTTGGATGCAACTCAGCATTCTTTGTCCTCCAAACACAACGAGTTGAGTTTTTACCAAAAAGTTATATTTTGGTTTCATCTGACCATATGACATTCTCCCAATCCTCTTCTGGATCATCCAAATGCACTCTAGCAAACTTCAGACGGGCCTGGACATGTACTGGCTTAAGCAGGGGGACACGTCTGGCACTGCAGGATTTGAGTCCCTGGCGGCGTAGTGTGTTACCATCAGTAACACACTACGTGTTACTTGCGTGGAGCCCCAGATCGAGGGAGATTATCAGTGGTCTTGTATGTCTTCCATTTCCTAATAATTGCTCCCACAGTTGATTTCTTCAAACCAAGCTGCTTACCTATTGCAGATTCGGTCTTCCCAGCCTGGTGCAGGTCTACAATTTTGTTTCTGGTGTCCTTTGACAGCTCTTTGGTCTATAGTGGAGTTTGGAGTGTGACTGTTTGAGGTTGTGGACAGGTGTCTTTTATACTGATAACAAGTTCAAACAGGTGCCATTAATACAGGTAACGAGTGGAGGACAGAGGAGCCTCTTAAAGAAGAATTTACAGGTCTGTGAGAGCCAGAAATCTTGCTTGTTTGTAGGTGACCAAATACTTATTTTCCACCATAATTTGCAAATAAATTCATTAAAAAATCCTACAATGTGATTTTCTGGACATTTTTTCCTCAATTTGTCTGTCATAGTTGACGTGTACCTATGATGAAAATTACAGGCCTCTCTCATCTTTTTAAGTGGGAGAACTTGCACAATTGGTGGCTGACTAAATACTTTTTTTCCCCACTGTAGTCGTCTTTAAAATAACTGATCTCAGTCCTCTTTAAAGTGAACTCTGGAGCAAAATAACTCAGTTTTCTTTGTATTCACACTGCCCTTGCCTTTGAATGAGGACTCAACTCTTTTGCCAGTACACATCAACTATTTTGTGGACCGAATCCTCTTTGCATCCACATTGCTATGTTTAGAAAAGAACCAAGATCTTTTTCCAATATGCACTCTGGGTTATTTCAATCAGAATGCGTTATCAGCATCTAGATATACCTACTTACATTTTGTAAGCTAATAGATTTCATTTAGTTAAAATATGAGATACATTTGATTGGTAACAGAATAAATAGCAATAGAATAACTGCAGAATAAATAATGCTGTAATTGAAAACTGTACACCCCTTTAAGAGCTAGGATATATGTTGCCATTTGATATAAGGAATTTGAAATATTTTATACTTTTACTTTTACTTTTGATACTTAAGTACACTGTACTCTCCCGGGAGACCCATGGGGTGGTGCACAATTGGTCCAGCATTGTCCAGGGTAGGGGAGGGAATGGCCGGCAGGGATGTAGCTCAGTTGGTAGAGCGTGGCGTTTGCAACGTCAGGGTTGTGGGTTCGTTTCCCACGGGGTGCCAGTATGAAAAAAAGTAATAATGTATGCACTCACTAACTGTAAGTCGCTCTGGATAAGAGCGTCTGCTAAATGACAAACATTTTATATAAATGTCTTCTCCCACTATCAAACCTCACAATCAATAAACAGATTATGAAGCTCTCCTAGCCTATATATCACATATTGCAAACAAATAATCAGAATTTAAAAGTCCACACATTTTGGAATCTCTGTGCGTCCTTGACAATCGCTAATCAATATCCAAAAACAGCACACATTTTTTTCCGCCAACCTGCACATCATCATATCTCTTTTGTGGAACCAATGTGAGGGTTTATAGCAGGGGAAATGGTGTTGCAGTAGTCTAGTGTGTGGTGTGGGAATAATGACAAGCGAACCTGGGGAGCTTTGTGTCCTAAAAAAGGGAACCGGACCGCGGAATTCAAGTGAACCGAACAGACCACCTCTCGAGATGGTCTCAGTTCGGTTTGCTTCGGGGGCTCTTTTGAGGGGTCTGAAAACATGAAAGTGTGAAAACATGAAAATGAGATGGCATGGATTACATGCTCATCGTCACATACCACAGCCCTTTTTAAATGTTACCTTCCCCCTTCTTTTTGATGAGGACATGAGAAAAACAGCTCTTCCGAAGTCCAAGCTCATTATTACGATCCGGCTGCCAAGCTCTGCATTCAGGCCTTTCACGATCAACGCCATGCATCTCTTTGTCCTCATTAATTATTTTTCAGTTAGTGTTGCAAGCAGCCCCAATTACTGGTCATTTCTACTTCCTGCTCGGCTAGCGTTGGTAGGACTGTGTATGAGTCATGAGATTCCTGACTGGCTCTTTGATCAGACTAAACAGAGCAGGGCTAAGCTTGTTCTGCTGCCTGATGTTAATGCTAATCACGCTTTAATTTTGGGTCCAGGGGATCCAAAACATACTGTAGTATAACAAGCATTAAATTAACCAAAGAAGCTTCCTAGGTGGCCGTCACTATATACAGTAGAATCAAAGAACTACAATTTTAGGTTGATTTTATTCAGATCAAATGGCATAGAAAAATGTGTACTTGCAATCTGCATTGCAGTGTCATTTTATACAGTTACAGTATGCAATGTATAGGCAGCATTAACTCTTTTGGGATAATGGAAACATTTCAATTGGCAGATTCAACCGTGAGTTTGCAGACATGTACCTTGTTTTTGCTTCTGCATTTATCTCAGTCCAAGTGTGGAGGAAGATTACTGTAGAAACGTGGAATAAATTGAAAACAGAAAATGACTTGGCAAAGGCGAAGGCAATTATTGTATGCTAAACTCAGGTGCATCTATTATAATGGGAACAGCAAGCATCCTGTTTACATTTATCTTTTCAATTTTGCCTATAAACTAATTCCATCTGTGACCTATGTTGAATGCTTCCTTGAAGAAACATATTTTATTACAGCACTATCATGCAAAGAGAGTGACATTTCTCATCCATTAATTTCAAAGCTCAATTTCCCCCGAATGAGGGGAGCAATAATGCAGGTTCTTCGTTGACATAATTTCAAGGCAGCAGCATCATTACAGGGTAATTGTGTGTGATAGACAATAGATAATTTTAAACTCTGATTAGGATGTCTGTGGATTCTTATGACCACTGAGAGAGTCCATAAAGACAGAGTCCATTATGTCTTCGTGACATTTGGAAAGGCTTGCTCAAAAGGCTCACATCAGTGCTATCTGTTCATTGGGATAAGGCTATGAGGTGGGAATCTCACCATTGTAGATTACCTTAAATCCCTAGATAGTTTCACACCAGTTTTCCCCCTCAGTGCTGTCCCAGAGGTTATTAACACAGAAAGGTAAAAGTAAATAACATTTTCCACATGAATGTCTGAGTTTTATGATTCAGGAAAGCGGCAGAAGTGGTGTGAGAAAGATAGGTAGCATGGACAGCTCCAATGCGGTTTTCAAGGCACATGGAAATAAAAATATTAAACCTTTGTGTTGGTTAGTGAACTTTGTGATAGGAGGAAAAAAAGTAGGATATAAAAGTATGATAAAGTTTGTAGGCCCACCATGAGCATGATTCCTATTAGTTCCATCCAAGTATAACTTTTCTCAGAAAGAGGTTATTTAGATCTGGAATATCTATAAAAAGTATATCACTGTGGACATGAACCAGTGGGATGCTGGAATGTATTTCTGATTCAATTAAGAGCAGATTAAAATAAAACAATCTTAAAATGATATTCTGCAGTGGGTTGGGATAGTCATTACAGCTTCAGAGCGGGAGGCTCCATGATGGAAGCTGATGTTAATGTGGCCGCCAGAGTCTCTCTAATTAATAATATGTGTATTCAGGGAATGGGCACAGGGACAGCAGCTTTCCTTGAGAGAGAGAAGGCCTGGGTTTTATTTTGAACCTCAGATCTGCTGCGGCGAACCAACGGTAACACAGAGGGGACAATGGGGATGATGAGGGGACGAGAGGGATGTGTGTGTACTAGCGTGGGAGCTAGAGATGGGGCAGGGGGCTGGTGTGGGGAACCGTGGGAGAGCTGAACGATTGAGGGAAATGGAGGGACTGGGCCGAGACGGCTGTCTGAGAGCCCTGGTCTCCAGAGCTGGGGGTTTATCCTCCTCACTAAGGATTGTGAAGGTCACACACAAGGCTGGATTTGTGTGCCAGTCAAGGGTCTTGACACGCACAAATGTATGTGCATGCACATCAGTGGTGGTCGGTGACGTTTAAGAGGAGGGAGGATGATACTTTTTTTAATGAGCATGGCCTTATTTCTATTATAGCATATTGGATGACTGTCATTCATATTCCATTCACCCAGTTCAATGTAACATCAATAGGTTTAGGCTACTGCATGATACTCAAATTTTCCCTATACCTATCATGTAGGGCTCACTGCCGTACAATGTAGAGAAAAACGGGGCAATTCAAGAGGGTGCAATGAAATTAATGTCAAAACATAGTTTTCTTTGCCCTATGTCATTATAAATGAATCATTAAATTGTTCTCTACAATATTATAACCTTAATATCCTTGTACTTGACAGTGTTGATGAAATGAGAACGTTAAATTGCTGTGACCGTTGCTAGTTTAGACTGCGCCGCTCTTGGATGTCTCTCTTCCATATTTGGTGTTATAAGGGTGTACCATTTGGAGGTGTTTCCACTGGTTGAACCAATCAAAATCAAATTGATACCTTTGTCATTTTCGCCTCCCGATCCTTTGCTTTCATTGCTTATATTGATGATCACTATGATGAGAGGGGCCGTTTCTATGACGATTTTAGGGGAAAGACTCAGAAATACCCAATGAAAACATGAACAGATTGTCTTCGTGGAGGGTCGATATTGAAATTCAGTCTCGTAGCTTTGTAAATAAATATACATTTAGTCCCTATTTAGTTTTGTATTCAGCGGATTTCATAAAAAAAATCCCATGTTTTCACTCACTAACCTGCAGCCACTAGTTAGCTTGTCAGTTAGCGCAGTTCTGCCATGGAGCAGCACCACAGAGTTCAATTGAGCAGCGACCACTATTTGATCATGCCTGTGATGACATTTCATTCACTCTAAACATGTTAAATTCTCAAAGTAAATCGTCTGAATGTTTGAACCATAAATGGTTTGTAATCGTCTGTAATGTTTGAACCATATACCCTGTTTTTCTCGCCAATTTCGTGATATCCAATTGCGATCTTGTCTCATCGCTGCAACTCCCCAACGGGCTCGGGAGAGGAAAAGGTCGAGTCATGCGTCCTCCGAAACATGACCAGCCAAACCGCGCTCCTTAACACCCGCCCGCTTAACCCGGAAGCCAGCTGCACCAATGTGTCGGAGGAAACACTATTCAACTGACGACCGAAGTCAGCCTGCAGTCGCCCAGCACGCCACAAGGAGTTGCTAGAGCATGATGAGCCAAGTAAAGCCCCCCCGGCAAAACCCTCCCCTAACCCTGACAACGGGGCCTCCCGAGTGGCGCAGCAGTCTAAGGCACTGCATTGCAGTGCTAGAGGCGTCACTACAGATCCAGGTTCGATCCAAGGCTGTGTCGCAGCCGGCCGCGACCAGGAGACCAATGAGGCGGCGCACAATTGGCCCTGGGATTTATTTTTAATTCACAAAGGATGGTCTTCCCTTTCTTCTGAGGAGGAGCCTCCACTGATGCACATGTACACACGCACATACACACAAACACACACACACACACAGAGCAAGTCTTTGCAGTCAAATCCCTCTGGAGCTCATCAATAACTCTTTAAAAACTGGAATTGAGTTGGCACACTGTTATTTGACTGTGCTCTTTGTTAACTTGCTTAACATAAATCTCAAGGAGCCAGGGTTAACTGAAGGACAGACACAATGTTTCACAGCCAAACAACAATAGTGTGGGTAGTGTGTGGCTAAAGGGTTAGAATTTAAATCAAAGACACTATACATTTGACCCTTTGCACTCTGTTAGCGACTGCTGGCTGATTAAATGTACAAAGTGCTATACTGCAGCAACATTACTGGTTCACATATCTTCAGACACTCTCTGGTAACTGCCCAGAACCTCAGAGAGAAATGCCATACTAGCCTGCAGGTTTTCCATTTGTTAATGTTACCACTCTGTGTTGTGCCTCTGTGAGGTGAGAATTCATTAGGCCACTGTTTAATTGATCAGCACTGCAGCATTTCCTAGAGGGCTACATTCAATCACTGGTCTCTATTTGAGACAGCAGCATGACAATCTGAACGCACAGCAATCTCTTTCAAGAGCAAATGTGTGGCATTGTGTCCCCCTGCAAATTGCTGCACACACACCACACACCATCTGTATGTGTATGTGACTGCTTCATACAGTACAATCCCCCTGGGTGGGAGCAGAAGCACAGTCTGCTTAGAACTGCATATGATAGTCTCAGGGTCTCTGCTATTCCTCATGACTTTATCTTCATAACGAGAAGGCATTTTTCAGTGACACTTATCTACTGTAGAAATGCAGTTACATATAAATGTTGGACTACTGCCATAGGGAGATGGATTTACTTTAACACTTTTAGAGCATGACTTTCAGGAATCTCTTAAATATATGTTTATATATTTGTCCAAGTAAGGACATATCAATGGACAGTTTTGCGCTACACATTTTTGCTCTACACTGTAAAAAAAAAAAATGAAGAAAAGCTTAGTCTATCTCCCTGACCTGGCTGCAACAACTTGCCTGCAAACGCTGAGATAATATTACATTTCCAATCATAAAAACTGGCCAGGGATCCCGTGAATTTGGATTTGAGGTTCATTCTCCCAGGTACTCGACTGGCTGAGCCTCTGGAAAATCGGCTGCTACTTTGGATCACGTAAAAAGCCCTGCAAAACTGCCCAGGGAGACGTGACTAAGCCTGGGGGACCAGAGGAGCTGGTGGAGGGGGTAGGCGATGGTCCGTCCCCATTGTAACTGCCCCTGGTCGAGTACTCTGGGGTGTAGGGAGGGGGTGGTGCGACCGACCTGGATCTTTGATGACTCGATGGAGGGTTGCCATCTGGCAGTACGATGGACTGTGGCTCTGCCTGGCCACATCACTGGTCCAGGTGTGAAAGAGGAGCTAATGCACCAAGACACTCAGTAGGGAACATAAAGGGGGACACGGACTCAAGAATGTTAAAACAGTCTCTCTCTCTCTCTCTCTCTCTCTCTCTCTCTCTCTCTCTCCTAAAACAGTCACATTGCACCAAGACACTCAGTAGGGAACAAAAAGGGGGACAAGGACTCAAGAATGTTAAAACAGTCTCTCTCTCTCTCTCTCTCTCTCTCTCTCTCTCTCTCTCTCTCTCTCTCTCTCTCTCTCTCTCTTCTAAACAGTCACACTGAAGGAATTTTTTCACAGTGGGCTGAATGAAGCTATGCTTGCCCACATTTAAGCTATTAAGTGGCTTCCAGCAATACAATTAGCTGCCTTTTGTCAGGATTCAGATAGACTAGTTAATATGTACGCCATGTTCTTGAGTTGTTTTAGAATCCTGTTGCGATCCTCTAATCATACATTGTTTTCATTGTTCTTCTACAGACTCAACAGCTCTGTAATGAGATTATCGTAGTCACACCTGCAGAGTCAGACAATGTCTGATACAACCAACAACCCCCTCCCTAACCCCCTCCACTACACCGTCAGAGAGAGAGAGAGAGAGAGAGAGAGAGAGAGAGAGAGAGAGAGAGAGAGAGAGAGAGAGAGAGAGAGAGAGAGAGAGAGAGAGAGAGAGAGAGAGAGAGAGAGAGAGAGAGAGAGAGAGAGAGAGAGAGAGAGAGAGAGAGAGAGAGAGAGAGAGAGAGAGAGAGAGAGAGAGAGATCCTGCAGCTCGCCCATCAGGTTGTGCTCAGAAATGACAAGGTATTGCGTTTGGGATTAGGGGAGCTTTTTGCAAGGTTAGAGCTGCTGACCCTACACAGCCCCTGCACGGATAGCAACAATGGCATTTGCAGCGCCGGTGCCAAGGGTGCTGCCATTCAGTAATGAGATGTGGAGCCATCTGCTTGCCATCTTTGGGACACTTAAGACACCGTATGCTACCCTGGGTGATTAACACTCAAGGCACGAACTCATAAGGTGATTGCCAGTTTGTACCCGTATTCTGCAATTTCGCCTCTTCGGTTTAACTGTCATGGTAAATGTTTCTGTCTGTGTTCTGTAACCAAACTGAAGAAAGTATTTTTCACAGGAGAATATAATGACTTTTTGTTTTTGCAAATTAAGTCAATTTGTGTTAAGTTATTAACATAATGACGCAGCAATATTCTACATATGTATCTTTGCTTCTCTTCAATATAGATATGCACTGGAATAATTAGTGGACATTTCATTAAGCATTGCATAACTTATTAAGAGCAATCTTCAAATAGTGTAGATGTAATGAGCAAGGAAAATGCCCTATATTCATAGACCCTCATACTTAAGCATGGCTCACCATTAAGCAACATTTAATGAACTCAAATCAATTGATCACCCTTTTCCTGTAGGACTTTCCAAACATGGTGCATCTTTCAACTTAAAAACAGGCTATAACTCACAGAATAAGTCCCATATAACCCGAGGCTCCTCTGCATTGCCGGAGTTGGTGAGGGGAAATACCATGAACTAAATGGCTTACTGGGCAAACACATTTTACACTTGTCGATAAGGGCAATTTTTATGCTAAGTTTTGAAAGTGTTAGATACTGAATTGGCTGTTAGGTAGAGAACTGGTGAATCATAATTTGTGTTTAATAAACACACAGTTTTGACAAATTCTACCTAAATTGAACACATAAGTAGCTGACTCACAGCATATACAGCATTCAGGAATTTATGGTAACAAAACACATACACAACAACATTGTAATATCCACAAGTCTGTGTTCACAGTATATTCCACAGACTGCAAAATGAGAGCTAATTACAGTGATTGATCCTCCCTGGCTGTATAGGTGTGTGTGTATATATATATATATATATATATAGCGTGTTACCATAATTTTTGTACATACTGTACAAATGTCATAATTACTCACAGTAGCCCATTTATCACTGACCCCAGATCATTTACTCAATGGGGAAATTGATTGGAGTGCCGATCAGATCTTTGTAATCTGAACCTGGATCAATACAAAATGGAAAACAGTTTTGTCCCAAGGTTCATGTACCTTAAAACACACTCACACAGAGATGTGCTTTCTCTAATTAAACCTAATGCAGCTGAAATGTATTCAACCGGGTACTCCGCTACCATGAGCCAAATTACTCATGAATTGTTGATGAAGCGTGAACATAAACAGCTGGATGGATGGCGAGCTATTCACATCGACCCTGAATGTTTCGATATGCAAATTCCGGAGGTAAGAGATTAACTGAACAGATGTTGTGAGCTAAATCAAGACTTCTTGCCCCATTTGTTTATTTGCTGCGGTGGTACCTTTTATCAGCTTAAGGTAGCCGTGTTAACAGCTCATTTGACAAAATATTGTTATGGACCTGTTATTACAACCTGCGAGTAATCAAGTTAAAACAAAAGCAGGAGAGGAGTCTTTTGGTTGTCTTAATTGGCCCCAGTGGAGTGCTCTTGCACAGACTCACTGTGTATTGAGATATGTTGCTGCACTTAGGTGATTCTCTGTGATTTAAAAACATTTTATTCAAGTAATTAGGAGCAGATTAGCGATTCCAATCATACTTTCTGCAAACTCAAACATTTACTGAAAACGCTCATTAATGAAATTCAGCATCTAGAAAATCATGAATGTAAAAAAACTTAAAGTGGCCTATAATTAGACACCTGCAAATACAAAAATACATGAGGCTTCTGGCTACAGAGTAATTAATTCCTTCCCCAGTTCCCTAGTGGCACTGGTGCACATTTTAAACTGATTAAAAAACCACGTTCCTTTCAGCGCTGCAGACTTGGGATGAACATTCGTAAACAGTAAGAGTTCATCTGAAGGGATCTGCTGTAGAGGACAAAAATATATATCAATGCACTAAAGAAATGGTATGTATTGGAACAAGGCAAAGACTAATCAAAGATAAACATCAACATTTATAAACAATATCCACAGTAACTTTGAGTCAGAAAAAGGAAAGAATGAAATTGTCGTTTTCTCCCCCATGTTCGTGGGGTTGTGTAAGGTCTGTCGCAACAGAGAGGGGTCCCTTAACATATGGAGGGATTTACTTTCAGTAACATGGTTCCACATATCAGAGGGCAAATATGCTTAGATACATATGGCAAACAGACCTGAACAGATCAAATATCTGAATGTGGTACATGCAAAATGGTGTAATTTTCTAGTGCAATGAAAATCTAAAGCCATACGCCTCTTACCAGCCAGGATAGATAACATGTTTACGATAGTGGAAAATTCAATTGGATTTTTAATTGCAGGGACTGCTTGTACAAGCGTGTTTTTTTCTCGTGTGACTGCATTTGACTAATTACAATGTCAGATATTCAATACAAAGGCCAAGTCAAGCTGAAAAATCTGTCATGTCGGAACGGTTCAAACAAGCATCACGTGTTGCTCCTGAATAAACTTCTGTTCTGTTACAACTGTGATTTTCCCTCTCCTCAGTACCTTGAAAAAACACAGAACATGAAGGTAGACTGTCACACATTCTTAACAATGCAAAACACATCCAACATTTATTTATTAATGTATTGTATTGTGTCTCTAAAGGAAAGTGAATAAATGCGAACACTTCTCCACAATCGGGCTACTTATTAGGAATTCATTACAGCATGTTACAACTGTGTTTTTATATAACTATCTACCTGACGTACTTACAAAGTCCCCACTGGCAAGATGTTTCTATCATTGTTGTTCCATTACATATATGTTGTGTACAGTAAAAGCAAAGCATGTCACTTTGTGCAAAGACATCACACTCATGATAGGTGGTAATACAGCAAGTGACTTAAAAACTAAATGTAGAATAGGCAAAGCAACAATTCTTATATACAGTATGTACAGTATAGTGCTGAGCAATTAGTGATTTTTGAGGTCGGTTCGATTTCGATTCAATTATAAAAATATGAAAATCACGGTTTTCAATACTTTTTTTAAACATTAAACGCATTATGAAATATTGACATTCAAGTTATTTTAGAGCTTCCCTCAGCCATTACCTGCCTTTTTCCTCACACTGACATTGGGTTTAATGCTGTAATAAGAACACCATAATGGTAGAGAATGCCCATTACTGCTTATCACCTATTAACAATAATTTACTTTATCAACATTATTTACTTTAATAAAATATTTCAGTTGTGTATATTACTTAGCTTTTATTTGATTACTTTATTATTTTTCATTCCTTAAAGACATCATCTGATCTCTGCTCAGGCAGTAGCAGCCAGAAAACCATCTAACATTATCTCTGTGTTCCCCATTGAAAGAGTCATCCTATTTAGCTAAGTAAATAAGGCATACTTTCAAGACTGCTTATTACCAATAATACAACTATCAATCAGGTAGAGGTACTTTACGAACGGTCTTGATCATTCTCGTCGTTGTGTTGTGTCATTCCTTTTATGCGGTCTCATATGGGGGGGTAGAGATTATTGCATGGGACAATATGCACACGTTTTTGAGAAAGATCATTTGAAAACAAAAATGTATTGAGTAAATGTATTTATTGGTTTCTTTTCATTTTGATAATAGATGAAAATCTAATGAATTCAAGGTTATTTGTTTATGTAAACATCGAAATGTAGCGATTTTAAGGTTGTGTCATTAGATTTGGGGTAAGTTGGGATAATGATAAAGTCTTGTGGAAAAAATGGGGTCCCCAGAAATTCTGCCCCCCAAAAATGGGGTCCCCGCTGAAAAAGTTGGAATATCACTGGATTATGGACATTGTAGTTAATTACCACGTTTCTGAATATTTGCATAATGAAAACTACAACTCCCAATCAGCCCAGCGTCCCACATAGCTATCGACTTAATTTCTCTTGTGAATGATTTGATTTCTTTAGAGAAACGGTGCGTTGAGCTCACAAAAAAAAGGAAATGAATGGAATTCAGTACATCGGTCAATTAGTTGTTTAATAACCCCAAAGAATATAAAACGCTCAGCACTATAAATGTAATACGAAACAGTGCAAAACAGTGCAGTTTTGTAACTTCCAAAACTTCTAACTTGGCATTTTGCATTTCTCACACATCTTCACTTGAACTGTATGTGTTTTTATCCCTGGGGACAGTTCCGATCTATGTTCCTGACCTTAAACATATCTTATGACAATTGCAAATCGCTCTAATGAGATACATGTAACTCTGCCCTCAGGATACATGGCCTTACAGTAGTTAGCCAGGCTACTATTCTAAATGCAGTACCAGGCTCTACATTAGTAGCTGTCAGAGGTGGGAGCCCTTCCTTGACTTCCTCCTGTGCCGATAGCCAATGGTGTGTGCAAAAGCTATTTCAGAACTCATCTGAGCTTCCCTTTTGAATGTATAGCCATAATATTGCATTTACATTCCATACAGAAAAAACAAGGAACAGTCGCTATACTTTCTTTGAGAAAAGGATAGGCTGGATATGTACATGGTTGAATTATGGAAAACTTAATCAATCTTAAAGTATTCTCAGCCTGGATGCTTTAGATGTGGTATAATCTGTCAGGTTTCTGTGGCATTTCCCCTGCATAATTTCATTTCACATTCCTTACATCATGTATTATTGATTAAAGGATCCTTGTGTGATTGTTAGATAAGAGACAAACTCTTTTGATGAAAAATAATGGCACACTGTAGGTAAAGCCCCCGCCCCCAATGCCTTGGTAAAGGAGGAGTGGCCCATCCGCTCCCAGATGACCTCGTTTTATCCTTCTCAGGCTAAGAATCTTGATGCTCTTTTCTATTCAGAATGAAAATGCTAGCTCTCTCTCCAATCTCAAATTCATATGTCTCAGTTAATTAAATGAATTCACAGAGAAACTGAATTGGCATAATAAGGATTTGTGATATTGGAAGGATTTGTGGTCCTATACATACAGTAAAACCACTGTGTCTGTTCTGCGAACTGTGCTGCGAACAATGCGTCAGGTTTACAGATGCAATTTGAAGATCGTCGTTCATCCAACACAGAAAACGTTGTTTACTTTGCCTGAGGGGGTTGATTGGTAAGGAAACAATTCGATTCTCTCTCACTCAGATCTTCTTACTAATGAACAATAGTAAACAATGTGTTTGCTGCCTAATCCAATTTAAAGCTATTTTGCTCATTTGCCTGTGTTTCTATAAAGGAACTTTCATTATGTGGTGGAGATATCTAAAAGCCATCTTCAGTAAAATGAGATATCAATGAATGTAATTAGCTAATAGTTTCTCAAACAGAAGAGCTCTAAGTTGATGGGTGATGAATGAAACAATAGAGAAGCCCTTATCTCATATTTATAAAATCCCATAGGGGAGTTCATCTTTGAATATACAAACAATCAGTGCCAGATTATCTGATCATAGGATCTCTTACTATTTATATCACAGTAAATCCGTTTTTTTAATCAAATGTTCTAAATACACTTAAACCCTACCGTAGACGACGGTTAGTATGAAGGGATCACCTACAATATGTCATTATGTCTGTGGCTTAACCACTGTTACTTTTTGTGTGCAACAGCCAATGATGTAACAACGTGGGAGTCTATACGCAAATAATACTATTGTTCAACTATAATGCTTCCCAACACATACAGTGCATTCAGAAAGTATTCAGACCCCTTGACTTTGTTCACATTTTGTTACGTTACAGCCTTATCTTAAAATGGATTAAATAAATGTTTTCCCTCATCAATCTACACACAGAACCCCATTACGACAAAGTAAAAACAGGTTTTTAGAGATTTTTGCAAATGTATAAAAAATGTAATAAAAAATACCTTATTTACATAAGTATTCAGCCACTTTGCTATGAGACTCGAAATTGAATTCAGGTGCATCCTGTTTCCATTGACCATGCTTGAGATGTTTCTACAACTTGATTGGCGAAAGATGGTGCCGGAGGTGATGGCTGCCGTTTTATGGCCTTCTAACCAATTGTGCTATTATATGTGTTTTTTTTGCGTTATTTGTAATTTATTCTGTACATAATGTTTCTGCCAACGTCTCTTATGACCAAAAAGAGCTTCTGGATATCAGGACAGCGATTACTCACCTCGTATTGGATGAAGATTTTTTCTTCATTAGTTGGACATGAAGGATATTCTATTGACAACCGACAAGGCCCAAATCCCCGTCATTCGCATGAGAAAGAGACGGCGATATCGTGGACGTAGGTCGGGGTGCCTTGTAAGGATCCAAAGGCGAGCGAGTAAGCTGCCTCTTCCATCAATCCTGTTAGCCAACGTACAATCATTTGAAAACAAAATGGACGACCTAAGATCAAGAATATCCTACCAACGGGACATTTAAAAAATGTAATATCTTATGTTTCACGAGTCATGGCTGAACGACGACATAGGTAACATACAGCTGGCGGGATATACACTACATCGGCAGGATAGAACGGCTGACTCAGGTAAGACAAGGGGTGGCGGTCTGTGTATATTTGTAAACAACAGCTGGTGCATAAAATCTAATACTAAGGACGTCTCGAGGTTTTGCTCGCCTGAGGTAAAGTATCTCACGATAAGCTGTAGACCACACTATTTACCAAGAGAGTTTTCTTCTATATTTTTCACAGCTGTCTATTTACCACCACAAACCGATGCTGGAACTAAGATTGCACTCAATGAACTGTATAAGGCCAAAAGCAAACAGGAAATCGCTCATCCAGAGGCAGCGCTCCTAGTGGCCGAAGACTTTAATGCAGGGAAACTTAAATCCGTTCTACTTAATTTCTACCAGCATGTTAAATGTGCAACCAGAGGAAAAAAAAACTAGAAAACCTTTACTCCACACACACAGACACGTACAAAGCTCTCCCTCGCCCTCCATTTGGCAAATCTGACCATAATTCTATCCTCCTGATTCCTGCTTATAAGCAAAAACTAAGCAGGAAGCACCAGTGACTCGGTTGATAAGGAAGTGGTCAGATGACGCAGATGCTAAGCTACAAGACTGTTTTGCTAGCACAGACTGCAATACGCTCATCCAGAGGCAGCGCTCCTAGTGGCCGGGGACTTCAATGCAGGGAAACTTAAATCCGTTCTACTTAATTTCTACCAGCATGTTAAATGTGCAACCAGAGGAAAAAAAAAAACTAGAAAACCTTTACTCCACACACAGAGACGCGTACAAACCTTTCCCTCGCCCTCCATTTGGCAAATCTCACCATAATTATATCCTCCTGATTCCTGCTTATAAGCAAAAACTAAGTAGGAATCACCAGTGACTCGGTTGATAAGGAAGTGGTCAGATGACGCAGATGCTAAGCTACAAGACTGTTTTACTAGCACAGACGGGAATATGTTCCGGGATTCTTCCGATGGCATTGAGGAGTACACCACATCAGTAACTGGCTTCATCAGTAACTGCATCGATGACGTCATCCCCACAGTGACCATACGTACATACCCCAACCAAAAGCCATGGTTACAGGCAACATCCGCACTGAGTTAAAGTGTAGAGCTGCCGCTTTCAAGGAGCGGGACTCTAACCTGGACACATATTAGAAATCCCGCTATGCCCTCAGACGAACCATCAAATAGACAAAGAGTCAATACAGGACTAAGATTGAATCGCACTACACCAGCTCAGACGCTCGCCGGATGTGGCAGGGCTTGCAAACTATTACAGACTACAAAGGGAAGCACGGCCGCGAGCTGCCCAGTGACACGAACCTACCAGACGAGCTAAATCACTTCTATGCTTGCTTCGAGGCAAGCAACACTGAAGTATGCATGAGAGCATCAGCTGTTCCGGAGACTATATGTTCACGCTCTCCGTAGCCGATTTGAGTAAGACTTTTAAGCAGGTCAACATTCACAAGGCCGCAGGGCCAGACGGATTACCAACACGTGTACTCTGAGCATGCCCTGACCAACTGGCAAGTGTCTTCACTGACGTTTTCAACATGTCACTGACTGAGTCTGTAATACCAACATGTTTCAAGCAGATCACCATAGTCCCTGTGCCCAAGAACACTAAGATAACCTGCCTAAATGACTACCGACCTGTAGCACTCACATCTGTAGCCATGAAGTGCTTTCAAAGGCTGGTCATGGCTCACATCAAATCCATTATCCCAGAAACCCTAGACCCACTTAAATTAGCATAACACCCCAACAGATCCACAGATGATGCGATCTATATTGCACTCCACACTGCCCTTTCCCACCTGGACAAGAGGAACACCTACGTGAGAATGCTATTCATTGACTACAGCTCAGCGTCCAACACCATAGTGTCCTCAAAGCTCATCACTAAGCTAAGGACACTGGGACTATATACCTCCCTCTGCAACTGGATCCTACACTTCCTGACGGGCCGCCCCCAGGTGGTAAGGGTAGGTAACAACACATCTGCCACGCTGCTCCTCAATACAGGGTCCCTTAGGGGTATGTTTTCAGTCCCCTCCTGTACTACTTGTTCACCCATGACTGCATGGCCAGGCACAACTCCAACACTAAGTTTGCCGATGACACAACAGTGGTAGGCCTGATCACCAAACTATAGGGAGGAGGTCAGACACCTGGCCTTGTGGTGCCAGGATAACAACCTCTCCCTCAACATGATCAAGACAAAGGAGATGATTGTGGACTACAGAAAAAAAAGAGGACCGAGCACGCCCCCATTCTCATCGACAGGGTTGTAGTCGAACAGGTTGAGAGCTTCAAGTTCCTTGGTGTCCACATCACTAACAAACTATCATGGTCCAAACTCAACAAGACAGTCGTGAAGAGGTCACGACAAAGCCTATTCCCGCTCAGGAGACTGAAAAGATTTGGCATGGCTCCTCAGATCCTTAAAAAGCTATTCAGCTGCACCATCGAGTGCATCCTGACTGGTTGCATCACGACCTGGTATGGCAACTGCTCGGCCTCTGACCGCAAGGCACTACAGAGTGTAGTGCTTATGGCCCAATACATCACTGGGGCCAAGCTTCCTAGCATCCAGGACCTCAATACCAGGCTGTGTCAGAGGAACGCCCGAGAAATTGTCAAAGACTCCAGCCACCCTAGTCATAGACTGTTTTCTCTGCTACCGCACGGAAAGCAGTACCGGAGCGCCAAGTCTAGGTCCAAAAGGCTTCTTAGCCTCTTACGGATCTGACCCTTTTTAAAAATTTTACACACTACATTTGAATATAAAAATGGATTTTATCAAATAGAACTATGCTACATTTTATGGGACCCTTAGGATGACAAATCTGAGCAAGATTCCTGAATGTAAGTACATTATTTACAGTGGGGAAATAAAAGTATTTAGTCAGCCACCAAT
The DNA here is from genome assembly GCF_964263955.1 of Coregonus lavaretus. NCBI lineage: Eukaryota > Metazoa > Chordata > Actinopteri > Salmoniformes > Salmonidae > Coregonus > Coregonus lavaretus. Next base: position 4,498,159 of record NC_140019.1, read on the forward strand.
TGTGCAAGTTTTCCCACTTAAAAAGATGAGAGAGGCCTGTAATTGTCATCATAGGTACACGTCAAATATGACAGACAAAATGAGAAAAAATTATCCAGAAAATCACATTTTAGGATTTTTTATGAATTTATTTGCAAATTATGGTGGAAAATAAGTATTTGGTCAATAACAAAAGTTTCTCAATACTTTGTTATATACCCTTTGTTGGCAATGACACAGGTCAAACGTTTTCTGTAAGTCTTCACAAGGTTTTCACACACTGTTGCTGGAATTTTGGCCCATTCCTCCATGCAGATCTCCTCTAGAGCAGTGATGTTTTGGGGCTGTCGCTGGGCAACACGGACGTTCAACTCCCTCCAAAGATTTTCTATGGGGTTGAGATCTGGAGACTGGCTAGGCCACTCCAGGACCTTGAAATGCTTCTTACAAAGCCACTCCTTTGTTGCCTGGGCGGTGTGTTTGGGATCATTGTCATGCTGAAAGCCAGCCACGTTTCATCTTCAATGCCCTTGCTGATGGAAGGAGGTTTTCACTCAAAATCTCACGATACATGGCCACATTCATTCTTTCCTTTACACGGATCAGTCGTCCTGGTCCCTTTGCAGAAAAACAGCCCCAAAGCATGATGCTTCCACCCCCATGCTTCACAGTAGGTATGGTGTTCTTTGGATGCAACTCAGCATTCTTTGTCCTCCAAACACGACGAGTTGAGTTTTTACCAAAAAGTTCTATTTTGGTTTCATCTGACCATATGACATTCTCCCTATCCTCTTCTGGATCATCCAAATGCACTCTAGCAAACTTCAGACGGGCCTGGAAATGTACTGGTTTAAGCAAGGGGACACGTCTGGCACTGCAGGATTTGAGTCCCTGGCAGCGTAGTGTGTTACTGATGGTAGGCTTTGTTACTTTGGTCCCAGCTCTCTGCAGGTCATTCACTAGGTCCCCCCGTGTGGTTCTCGGATTTTTGCTCACCGTTCTTGTGATCATTTTGACCCCACGGTGTGAGATCTTGCGTGGCGCCCCAGATCGAGGGAGATTATCAGTGGTCTTGTATGTCTTCCATTTCCTAATAATTGCTCCCACAGTTGATTTCTTCAAACCAAGTTGCTTACCTATTGCAGATTCAGTCTTCCCAGCCTGGTGCAGGTCTACAATTTTGTTTCTGGTGTCCTTTGACAGCTCTTTGGTCTTGGCCATAGTGGAGTTTGGAGTGTGACTGTTTGAGGTTGTGGACAGGTGTCTTTCATACTGATAACAATCTCAAACAGGTGCCATTAATACAGGTAACGAGTGGAGGACAGAGGAGCCGTTTAAAGAAGAATTTACAGGTCTGTGGGAGCCAGAAATCTTGCTTGTTTGTAGGTGACCAAATACTTATTTTCCACCATAATTTGCAACGAAATTCATTAAAAATCCTACAATGTGATTTTCTGCATTTTTTTCTTTCTCAATGTGTCTGTCATAGTTGACGTGTACCTATGATGAAAATTACAGGCCCCTCTCATCTTTTTAAGTGGGACAACTTGCACAATTGGTGGCTGACTAAATACCTTTTTCCCCCACTGTACCTTCTGAGGTGAATGTATCAAACCAGTTGCCGTGATACGTTTTTTGTTGTTGTGCACTCTCCTCAACTAATAGCATGTATTTTTTCCACTGTAATAGCTATTGTAAATTGGACAGTGCAGTTAGGTTAACAGGAATTTAAGCTTTCTGCCCATATAAGACATGTCTATGTCCTGGAAAGTGTGCTGTTACTTACAACAATCATGCTAATCACATTAGCGCACGTTATTTCAACCGTCCCGTGTACTGGATCCCATAGAGGTTAAGGACGAGCTAGCAGCCCGGGAACTACCTATGGTTCTCGAATCGCTTATTGCCTTGACCCCTTCCTGTCCCTCACCGTCCCTGGTCACACAAATCCCTGGACTTCGTCACTGGTCTCCCCCCATCTGATGGCAATACCGTCATCCTTACTGTGGTGGACCAGTTTTCCAAAGCCGCCCATTTTATTCCTCTCCCCAAACTACCCTCTGCCAAAGATACGGCCCAGCTCATGGTGCAGCACGTCTTCCAGATCCATGGACCCACGGTGGACATGGTCTCCGACCGGGGTCCTCAGTTCTTGTCCCAGTTCTGGAAGGCATTCTGCACGCTCATTGGGTCGTCGGCCAGCCTGTCCTCCGGGTTCCACCCCCAGTCTAATGGCCAGCCTGAGAGAGCCAATCAGGACCTGGAGACGACTCTTCGCTACCTTGTCTCCACCAACCCCACCACCTGGAGCAAGTCGTGTGGGTTGAGTACGCCCGCAACACCCTTCCATGCTCTGCCACTGGTCTCTTGCCTTTTGACTGTTCCCTGGGATATCAGCCCCCACTCATTCCAGAGCAAGAGGAAGAGGTCGGCATACCCTCGGCCCGGATGTTCATCCGCCGCTGTCGCCGTACCTGGAAGAGAGCCCGGTCGGCTCTTCTCAAGACCACCTCCAGGCATCGACGACAGGCGGACCGCCACCAGACCCCGGCTCCCTGGTTTCGTCTTGGGCAGAGGGTATGGCTGTCGGGATCTGCAAACTTTCCCCCGTTTTATCGGCCATTTCCCCACCTCCAAGGTTCTTAGCCCTTCTGCTGTTCGTTTTCTGTTGCCCCCTACCCTTCATATACATCCCACTTTTCATGTGTCTAGGATTAAACCTGTTTGTCTGCTGCCAGTTTGTCTTGTCTCGTCAAGCCTACAGCATTCTTCCCATACTCCTGTTTTGCTCTAGTCACTGTTTTCCAGTTTTTCCGTGTTTTGACCTTTCTGCCTGTCCTGACCCTGAGCCTGCCTGCCGTTCTGTACCTTGTAACACTGTTCTGGATTACTGACCTCTGCCTGCCCCTACCCTGAGCCTGCCTGCCTTTTCTGTACCTTTCGGACTCTGCTCTGGATTACTGATCTCTGCCTGCCCTTGACCTGACGTTTGCCTGCCCCTGTTTTTGTAAATAAACTTTTGCTATTCCGAACTGTCTGCATCTGGGTCTTATCCTGAGTCGTGATAATGACTCTTCCTAGAGCTGGCCACCCGGCCAAACTGAGCAATCGGGGGAGAAGGGCCTAGGTCAGGAAGGTGACCAAGAACCCGATGGTCACTCTGGCCAGACGGAAGCCACTCCTCAGTAAAAGGCACATGAAAGCCCACTTGGAGTTTGCCAAAAGGCACCTAAAGTACTCTCAGACCATGGGAAACAATATTCTCTGGTCTGATGAAACCAAGATTGAACTCTTTGGCCTGAATACCAAGTGTCATGTCTGGAGGAAACCTGGCACCATCCCTATGGTGAAGAATGGTGGTGTCAGCATCATGCTGTGGGGATGTTTTTCAGCGGCAGGGACTGGGAGACTAGTCAGGATCCCCATCCATCCTGACAGAGCTTGAGAGGATCTGCAGAGAAGAATGGGAGAAACTCCCCAAATACAGGTGTGCCAAGCTTGTGCGTCATACCCTAGAAGTCTCGAGGCTGTAATCGCTGCCAAAGGTGCTTCAACAAAGTACTGAGTAAAGGGTCTGAATACTTATGTAAATGTGATATTTCCATTATTTATTTTTAATAAACCTGTTTTTGCTTTGTCATTACGGGCTATTGTGTGTAGATTGATGAGGAAAAAAACAAACAATTTAATCCATTTTAGAATAAGGCTGTAACATAACACAATGTGGAAAAAGTCAAGAGGTCTGAATACTTTCCGAATGCACTGTATATTTATATTTTACATTGTATTGCTTAAATTATGTAGTGAGTCTCCCCCTCACAGCAATCAGGATGACTAAACAACATCTAAGCTATAGTATATTTTACATTTTAGTCATTTAGCAGACACTTATCCAGAGCGACTTACAGTTAGTGCATTCATCTTAAGATGGCTATGGCGAGACAACAGCATAGTGAAGGCTCATTCAAATCACTTCTGATGTAGGCTACAGGTACAGTATGGCATTAACAGCACCCTAAATTTGAGACAGCACTTCAAACCCCAACAAAAGTTGTTGTTTTTTTAAGGGTGGAAAATATTATAGTCTGATGTCATTGCTTAGTGATATGACAGGCTGTTCTAGTTTATCACAAATCAAATTGAAATCAATCTGGTTATACATGCCATACAGTCCCAATAGACCTAACAATTAAATCCCTGCCACCTGATGGGGATGAATAGGGTGTAAAATATTGTCTCGTAGGTGGTTTATAATTTTGAACATTAGTATGAAAGGAAAATCACTTTGAGTGCACTTTACTGAACAAATTAAGATTCCTGTCACAATGTATATTGTTTTATGAAATTCATTGATGCGATAAATAATATGTCTCTGGTGTAAGTCATTACTGATGTATTTATTCCAAACATCAATGAACATGGTCGTAGAAGGAATAATTAATTCAGTCTAGCCTAAGATTCCTCAGTAACTCATGACCATTTTCATTAAATATCATATTTTAAATGTTTTAAAAAATGAATGCCATGGCTACTAGAGCTTGATTTAATTTGTAGAATAGCTCTTAGCATTATGCACAGTGTATCTGACACCAGCAACACTCATCTGTTATTATTTTACCTTTCATATATTATCTATACCTCAATATTATCCCCATTCCAATTGAGTTTTGTTTCAAAACACATTTGGAAGAGATTGCAATCACATTTAAGTGATAATGCCAGAGAAGCCGGTGTTTGAAGGTTATATTGTCTTGGGTGTTGTTAGCAAACCGTGCCAATATGTCCTCCAAACACTGGTTTTGAGGGCATTATCACTTTTATAGAACGGGTTACCAACAATATTCAAATAATGATTTACATATTTTCATTAAAAACGTTATTTTGATGATTTTATTCATACTATTTCATCCTTCCACAAGATATAGTCCCGATACAAATCTAGGGTTGCTACCCAAGCCAGCTGGATTGTTCTATCTATTCGGTTGCCAGAGACACGACTCAGTCGTTCAGTCTTTTTGCTCTGTGTCTATGGACGCGACCCAGTCGTTCGTTCTAAATGTTCCATTGCCATACTGGCAGGCAACGTTCTTATCCCTTGCTTGCTAGCTAGCCAACTACGGCTAACTTACAGTAACGTCAAACAGTGCAGCCAGAATAACAACAGTAGCTTCATTTGCATTTGTTTAAGCTGTTTTCTAGACATTTATTTGGAGACATCCATAACAATGAGCTAATGAGGCACGATTTCACCTGGCATAGAAACTGTGCTCTCTCATCAGGACACTGTTGTTCAGAGGAGCTAGCCAACAACACAGCTAACACAATCATTTCAAACTGAAGCTGGAAAGACCGCAAACTAGCTGCACTTCATTTAGTTTGACCTTTTTTCAATTGACATTTCTTTGTATTTATCCATAAAAATTATGTCAGCTGATTCATGATTTTGACTGGCTGAGAACCGCTGCCTGCCTGCCTGTCTGTCTGTCTCGTCCCGACTCCCGACACGTTCATTACTATGGGACAGCTGGAGTTAGAATTTGAATATTGAAACAATGTTGCAAATGTCGGAGTGACAGACAGCAAGGTTTATACAAATCTCCGCTGTTGAAAACTACATGGTAGTCTAAAAGAAATGTGAGATAATGTCTAGATGCTTTTTATAGTGGAGATCAAGTTTATAAATTGCCTGGCTGGGCTGATGAGACAATGGATTGCGCAGTCAGATGGAACAGAGTAAATAGGCATTTAACGTCAAAAATGATAACTTGTGGAATAGACACCGGCTGGAATGCGGTTTTAACCAATCAGCATTCAGGATTATACCCAACCGTTGTATACATTTTCATTATACTTACATTTACATTTTAGTCATTTAGCAGATGCTCTTATCCAGAGCAACTTACAGTTAGTGAGTGCATACATTTTCATACTGGCCCCCGTGGGAATCGAACCCACAACCCTGGTGTTGCAAACGCCATGCTCTACCAACTGAGCTACACGGGACTATACAAAATCAAAATATCAAATAATTTTATAAATTAACTGCTTTGAAATTAATACTTTAAGAGCACAATAATATGACAGAATTTCTGTTAATTTCTATATGACATCTTGGGTCCATTCTCAATAATGTCTTTATGGACTTTTTAAGTCCACTTTCATCTTCCATGGTTCCTTGAGATTTGTATAGATGGATTGGTTGTTTAGCAACAAAACCGACACGGGCACAACTATGGGGCGAAACAGACGGGGTTGGCTTAGACTGTTGACAACATTTAAACTATATTTAGTCTCCAAATATCTATTGAAAACATAAATACATTTGTACAATGAGCACTTGTTGTCTCTCAAATACATTGTTAGAGTTGTTGTTTAGCTAGCTAGCGAATTTTAGAGATATTAGCATAGACATGACATCAGTCAAAACACCTCAAAACAAGACATGGTATCAATAACAAGATACAACGATATGAAATGAGCCGCATGGTAGCTTCATGTCATGGTTGCTAGCTATCTGACCGTTCAGAATCATAACGAACACCTTCAGGCCACATTGATACCCGTGCATACTGTTCGTGCCAACCCATCTATAGGCCGTGAGCTCCCGGTCACTCCCTGACCACACCCATAGTCCCTTCCTGGTTTGAGTAAAAGCGGAAGTGGGTGTATCAGGAAGGTGGAAGCATAGATTTAGTTAGAGGACTCATCATGGATATAACCCCATTATGCATAGACATTGCCATTGAGTGCTTCCACCATTTGAAAGTACCCAACTGGGTGGGGACTCCTAAGAGCAATCGGCCAATGATCAGACAATTGTCTTCTTCAAATGGGGTTGGTAATGGCTTTAAGCTGTATCACCGCCATCTAGTTGCCACAATAAATTACATACAATATTTGATTTGAGGACAAAGACATTGTTTCTCATTTAAAACAGAGACATGATTTGCATTGTAATGTGTGATTCAGAGACTGAGCATAAACAGTTGAGTGGATTTTGGGGAGTGTTGGTTTGATTCTGTATGTCAGTCGATTCATTTGTGAATAAACATTATTCTTTAAATGGCATTCATGCCTTTCTTGAGCATTGGCGGTTGAGAATTGCTCATTGGATGTTCCCATTGAGGTAATAGATGTGGAGGTCAGATCATCTGTCGAGTTCCATCATGATCTTCCCAGCCAGAGACATACAGTATGTTCCAGGTAGAATTTATTACAAAGTAAAGTCAGGAAGAAGTGAAGCACACTTGAAATTCATCCCAATGACCTCAAACTAGATCAGGTATCTATTCAGCGCTACAAAGGCAAAACGTATGGAGGACTAAAAGTGCCACAATTAAATAAATAAATACACCATTAAATAATTACTTAAATGTGTCATTAATTAATTCAAATTAGAATTAAATACATAAATGTGTAATTAAATGTATCATTAATTAATTCAAATACCGATTCATTTTATGTAAAATACATATATAATTATTTCACTATTTACATTTACATTTCATGATCCTGCATTGCAGTGATTCATGAATTACTTAAAACTGTCAAACTGACCCATCAAAGTCAGTGGGCGGGGCTAACGCGAATCTAGTCTGATCCATTGCTTTGGTCTGAAGTAGAGTAGGCCAACCTGGATAGAGACAATGGAGGATCTCCGTGAACTTTCCAGGGAGTTGGTTAGAGACATTTTAAAATTAGCAGAGGATGTAGAAGCAGGACCTGCTGACCCAGAGCATGTAGCTAGTAAAGCAGAGGAACTTATTGAAGTTGTTGGAGTCATTTCCGCACTTTCCGACGAAGATATCGACCACAGAGTGATTGCAAATCTAGAAGAAGTTGTCCACCGCTTCTCTGGTACCAGGGCACTTCAGGCCCAACACACACAGGGACCGGGGCGTTTGGCGTTTGACATACCGAGTGCAGTTCTGGAGCATCAACTTCTTTGTGGAGTTCCCGCAGTTCAAATTGCAGCGATGTTCGGTGTGTCAAAGAGGACCATCAGGAGGCGCATGCAACAATACAGTTTAAGGTATTTACACTAAATTCATGAGTTTTCTGTTTATGAATTGCTGCTCTCATACACTCGGAAAGAATATGACGTTTAAGGTAACATTACTTGATGTTGTGTTTTTCTTGTTTGTACAGAAAGACAGATCTCTATTCAGCTGTGAATGATGAGGAGTTAGACCGTATTGTAAGTGAAATTCACAGAAGTCATCCAAACACCGGCTACAAGCTAATGCGTGGTCACCTGAATGCAAGAGGTGTGCATGTTCCAAGTGAGTAGATAATAATATGGGCATTATTTAAATGTATTTTTAATTTGGAGCTCTGCCCCTTTGAAAGGTGAAGGAAGCCCGCTTATGGAAAGACATCGCCTCTGAGATGTAGAATGTGTAGAAGAAATGTGAAGAGAAACACACATTTCAGGACGGCTGACTTGTATCATCAGGATAGACATGTCCTGTGATTTTTAGCCTCCTGTTTAATAGAGGTGGAACAATATCTGACAGTAATATTCTCAGCTGTCCGGATGTGCCCCTGCTGTAAAGGGTATAATATAATCATAGAAAAGCAAAATATCATAGGAGGCAAAAAATCTCAGGTCATCTCTGTTCGAGCATGTGGTATCTATCTATCTATCTATCTATCTATCTATCTATCTATCTATCTATCTATCTATCTATCTATCTATCTATCTATCTATCTATCTATCTATCTATCTATCTATCTATCTATCTATCTATCTATCTATCTATCTATCTATCTATCTATCTATCTATCTATCTATCTATCTATCTATCTATCTATCTATCTATCTATATATGTGTGTATATATATGTATATGTGTATATATATGTATATGTGTATATATATGTATATATATGTGTGTATGTATATATATATATATAAATATATATATATATATATATATATATATATAAATATATGTATGTATGTATATATATGTATGTATATGTATGTATATATATATAAATATATATATGTATGTATGTATATATGTATGTATATGTATGTATGTATGTGTATATATATGTATATATAATTTTTATATATGTGTATATATATGTGTATGTATATATATATATATATATATATATATATATATATATATATATATATATATATATATATATATATACATACATACATATATATACATATATATATACATATATATATATATATATATATATATATATATATATATATATATATATATATATATATATATATATATATATATGTATGTATGTATATGTACAATATCTGACAGTAAAGTACATTTTTGAAGCTGTGGTGGTTCTGTAATAGTTGACTGTTTTACACACATTATTTATTTTATTATGACACCACTATATCCTCAAAATAAGTAGCCAGTGAGTGTGTGGTTATTCATTTTAAATTCCTCCCCTCAGTCTCAAGACTGCAAGAGTCTTTACGCAGAGTCAATGCAGAGGGAGTCTACATGAGACGTCTGAGGCTGCGTGTATTAAGGCGACGGCAGTATTTTGTTCCTGGCCCAAACTCTTTGTGGCATATAGATGGCCACCATAAGCTTATCAGGTCAGTGATATTAGCAGATAAACAATGCATCTTTCTATATGTTTCATTACAATTGTTATACAATAAAGTTATATTTTTTCATGTGTTTGCAACAGGTGGAGATTTGTTGTCCACGGTGGGGTGGATGGATTCAGTCGTTTAGTGGTCTACCTGACTGTGGCCGGCAATAATAGAGCTCATACGGTCTTACAGAGCTTTATCGCCGCTGTTGAGCAGTATGGGCTGCCATCAAGGGTACGGTCTGACAAAGGGGGGGAGAATGCAGATGTAGCAGAATTCATGATCAGAAGCAGAGGTACCGACAGGAATTCACACATCACAGGCAGAAGTGTCCACAATCAGCGGTAAAGAAATATGTTTGGCAACTAGGCTCACACAACTAACATACTAGTTGAATGTACTTTAGCATATGTCATAAATTAACAATTTCTCAATTTTATCCTAAACACAGAATAGAGAGGATGTGGAGAGATGTTTATGAACATGCCCTGGACCTCTTCTATCAGATCTTTACTTCATTGGAAGATCAGGAGACACTGAATCCAGACAATGAAGTCCATCTTTTCGCTCTGCACCGGATTTTCCTTCCACTGGTTCAGCAAAGCCTCGACTCTTTTCGAGATGCTTGGAACTTCCACGGTCTTAGAACTGAAAGGAATCAGTCACCACAGCAACTCTGGAGAAGTTACAGAGAGCAAGGCCCTGAGGAGGATCCTACTGAGGTTAACAATGAACTTTAAACACTTTCTTAAAATTGTTTCCCCAAAGGAATTACGGGAGAAAAAAATGGTGCCAAATGTGATACTTTAAATGAAACATTTACTATAGATTATTGTCTCTTTAAAATCTCCCGAGCTTTTAAAGATCAACCTGTGAGCTGTAGTTTCTACAGTGCATACTATGCAAAGCTGTATTATTTTTAAAAACTGAATAAGTAACATTTCATTTCTCACTGCCTTGGTGACCAAAAATAACAATCTTGTGTAAGGACATGTCAAACTAGTTTTAAGTACAAGACTGATTATGCTTGTCATCCATTCAGGTTCCTGAAGAATATGGGATCGATTGGAACGGACCTCACTGCCTTCATCGAGGCACTGTGTCAGTCCCCGAGGTTCAGCTGGCCCGTGAGCTCTCAGATGAAGAGGTTGCAATTTTGCCAGCTCCAGGAGTTTCTGTTACTGATGCACTTAGACTATATGTAGAGACTGTGGAAGTGTTATCAAGAATCTTAGACTGATGTCCAACCCATGTTTTTATTTGTTGTGTTAGAACAAGCAAGGAAAAACTGAAAGTTTACTTTCCTTTTAAAAGAAAGGAAAAAAAGCTGTTTCTTTGAAGCTTCCTGTCTCATTATGGTCCACAGAATGACTAACATGAATGCTGTACTGTTAGCACTGAAGGTGCAGAACAGTTTGATTTTAGTAAATGGAAGAAAAAAAAGTCAACTACTGCACAGTGTGTTAATGTTTTCAAAGACACTGAACTTGTGTCAATTCCGGAAGATCCCAAGACATGGAAAGATCTGAAACTGTGTCCTTCTGTTCCGGTGTAAGATCTTCATGTTCAAGTTAGAATTAAGACCATACAAGTTATTATATCTGCCCAAGCAATATTTTTTACATGGCAAAGTTTCTTTTAGGTTACATACCAGTTCTATGATGCTCCTGATGTGCAGATCAGGACAGTCTTCTGTAACAACAGTAGCCATTTCAGGGTCCCCATTGAACAGTACATGAATTACAGCAGGACTTAGTCCTGTGACATGGGGACCATCATGCAGAAAGGTGTGGCCCAACATCCTTCCTGCAACCCGGAAGAGGTTGCTTTCAATAAGTGCCTCTGATGCTGCTGGAACAAGATGGTCAGGTTCACCCTCAAATAGCAGTGTTCGGCCCATTCCTCCTGTAAAGTACCAAGAGAGCAGGGAATAAAGTCACAACAATTAACCTCTTAAATACATTAAATAAAAATGTATGATAGATAGATAGATAGATAGATAGATAGATAGATAGATAGATAGATATATTACATCATACTAGTGGCGATTACTTGGCCTGTGGTATTGCTGCTTGTAGAATTCACTTAAACCAAATTGTAGCCTACTCCAAAATGACTTACAGAAGGACCCCAAACCACTTCAAATTCAATTCCCCTGTATACCCTACTACAGACTTACCTGACACAAAACATTGCCCACCGGCCCTCCGCTAAACAGCACATATCCGCGTTCATCAACCACCAGAACGTACGTGTACGCGTGTGTGTGTGTGCGCGCGCATAGAGAGAGGCGGTGTAGAGTGAGTCACGACACAAACAGGTGCTCAGTCAGCGTTGCATGCAGTGTGAGAATGGCAAGCAGCAAGAGCGGCAAAAGCCAATGTGTGCTTCTTTTACCTATATATGTAACGCTATCTTTTGCGTTTATCCAAACGTCGTCAAACTTGGCACTGCACTTACTCGTGACCAGAGCAAGACACCTGTCAAGTTTGAAATCCATCGGACTAACTGAGAGACATGCGCTACAGACAGACATTTCTGCAATTTATAGATGGATTAACCTTCAAAAAATTAGTAAGATACTTACCAAGATCTAGACTGAATCCAAACTGGAGTTTGGATATGATTGTTGTCATAAAGTACCGCATCACTCCCTCTCCGATAGCAACATCACCTGAAATAAAATACTGATAATAACACTGGAAAAAAAGTGGCGGCCTAATACAGGTAACTGGATTTGGTAACATTTAACAAGAAAGGGAGAAAAACTTCTATTGGCTGTAATTCTAGAATAGCATCCTTAATATTGATTATTCCAGATAACAAGAGTATATTGTGCACAATATTCACATACATACATATAACATTTTTATCAATTATATAATTTTGTGCATTCCATTCTCCCATTTAACAATTCCATATAAGCTACTTGAGTGGTATAAACTGTACTGATGTATTTATATTATAAATGTTATATTACTTACCAACCAGAGTACAATGAAGTGGACATGCCCATTCTTGCTGCTGTTTATAGAATAAGAGAAGCTCCCGTTCCCTGTCCTCTTCAGAGTCCCTTACATCCATCTTCATTCTAAGTGGTTTCCCAGTTGCATGTTCCCTTAGCAGATTCTCTTTGAAAACTTTGGCAGCTTGAGTGGGTTCTTTAATAAGCTTCCATTCTAAACAAACAACAACAATAAAGTTATCTATTACAGAGAGACATATTGTGAGTTGGCATGTTACCTGCATATACAGATATCCTCTCACTCTACAGAACAGGAGGAAAATTCTGTTCATTTCACTGACAAAACGTGAGACCCAACATCTTCAGAACCTGTCACAACGCTGAGTTGACATAAAAACAGCACTACTAAACAACTACAACTAAATATTAGAAAAATAGAAAAACCCAGTTGCATGTTATTAATTGTCTGTAACTGTATTATCTTATCTAATTATATCCTACAGGTGTTATCTTTCTATTAACTTTTCAGTTACACACAATCTTATAGCAACACTATTGTGATGACACAAACCACTGTCTGTTTCTTTGCGATCCAACTCCTCGTTGACAATCACTGCCGGTACTACTGCACTCTCAGCTGATGTTTCAGGCCTCACTGGAACACTGTCACTGACTAGGGCTGTCTCACTATCATTTTCTTCACTTTGGCCTCCCTCTTGTTCTCTTTCTGATTCCTGCATGGGTGTCCTTGAAGTTAACACAATTGAAATGATGGTCATACTCGCTTATTTGTGTGCACAACAATAAGAGAGACATATTCCCAAAGAAAATAAATTATGCTACCCTTGCATTGCTTTAAGAAGTACATACCCATTGCAGCTCAATCTGTGCAGCTTCATCTCTGAAAAGGGAACTTCCTTCTGACAAGTGATGCAGGGGATGACTGGACCAGAGGCAGGACGTGAGCTCTCCTAACAACAACAACAAATGGCTTTTAATTAATGATTAAAAGTCACCAGTAATCTTTGTTTTGATTATGTATTAAACTAAGTCTCTGTAAATGTATGTACACAATCTAAGGGTAGATCCTGTTGAAGTGGACGTATGTAGATTGTAGCCTGTCCAATCATCATCGATGGATCTTTCAGATAGGCAAGGGTGTATCCAGTGCTGGGACACTGAAGCAACGCAAGATTTCGACTGCGAGTAGATCCTACAAGTTTTAGAAATTCAAAGCCTCCCCCTTGTTGGAGCTTCGGAAACACTTCCATCAGTTTATTTGTTATAACCATGGGATCGTGGTCATTCCCTGGAGAAAAAAACAAAACAAAATCATAACTCACCTCACCTTAAATTAAGCAAATAAGCCTGTGATAACTATTATTGACACTATGAACACCAATTAAGTTTGAGTCACTATAAAAAGAAATGCAAATAATTTCAACAAGCCACAGACAGTACAAACTTTTTTTACTTTTGGTAAATGCCTAGTTTCGCACTGACCTGAAAATGTTACTTTTTGCTCTCCAAGTCCTGAAGTAAGAAGTTCAGCTTTAAACAGTACGCTTGGAATTTTATCCGCATTGTGGTCAGCCAAACAACAGACAGTGTGTGTGTAGCTTCTTCGGCTAACTTGGACTTGTGCTGGTCGTCTCGTCATATTCCTTCTGGCTCCAATGTTATATGGCGCAAAGAGCCTTGCTACCTCCGCTGCAACACAGAAAAACGTAACAGCTCAATGGTCACCAGTCAGCTAAAACAGCCTCTACTTCTATCTTGGGATGCTCAAGCCAGCTAACACCATTTAGCCGATTAGCGAACTAGCTAGGTTTATGCTTCCCCCCCCATTAACAATAAACGTGTCACGCACGAAGCATCATAATACCGCATGCAAATACATGTTCGAGTCGATCTAATTTAACCTACACGTGTGTCCCGAATCATTAAATAGTAGCACACCTGGCTAACATGAAATTACTTAGCTTACCTTGGACAGGTGTACGTGATTGAGCGGCCGGTATCTGCTGTGACTGAGCTGCCGGAGTCACCGGTGCCGCGGGAGCCGTTGGACTTCTGCTCAGAGCTTCCTCAATCAAATTCGCTGCTTCTCTCAGCAGCTCCGGGCAACTTTTAGACATTTTGTCCTGCACCTCACACAGCGTCTCAACATTGGGGCTAGCAGGACCGAGTCTTCTCTTGATTTTTAGCCGTTGCAATGAAAGTTCTGTTTAACCGTGTAACTAAACCAACGTAGAGGTGAATAGCGCCACCCAGTGTATTGGAATGTGTTCAGTAGCTCTGCATCAATCCATTATCCGGAATTGATTTGTCTTGGCTTGATGCAGAGGGTAACCAATCAGGCGTTAGGTTCCGCCTACCAACTTTTGATGGGTCAGTTTGACAGTTTTAAGTAATTCAGGAAGCACTCCAACGCAGGACCATGAAATGTAAATGTAAATAGTGAAATTATTATATATGTATTTTACATAAAATGAATCGGTATTTGAATTAATTAATGACACATTTAATAACACATTTATGTATTTAATTCTAATTTTAATTAATTAATGACACATTTAAGTAATTATTTAATGGTGTATTTATTTATTTAATTGTGGCACTTTTAGTCCTCCATAAAAACGCAGTAACTACACTTTTGGTCAAAATTGAGTTAAGACTGAAATCAGGCTTTGTGCTATCGATTTTATCTTGTGACAAAGTGTCTTGGTTCAATTATCTTCAATTTCAGAGAAAATGGAGTGTAAGGTTTACAGTAACTACAAAATCCAAGTAAAAACCAAGGCAAACAGCAGTAATTGAAGGTACTTCACTTTGGCTTTGGCTTTGCTCCACCGTGTTTTGACTGCAGTTACCCGCTCTTTAATACAAAGGCAAAGAGCAGTAACTTTGCAAACAGTGAAACTGAGAAAAATGCCTTGAAAGTTTATTTGCTGTCCAGCCAAATACTGTATGATGTAGGTAGATAAGTGATAATGCACTGATGTACACTGAGAGTACAAAACCTTAAGATCACCTTCCTAATATTGAGTTGCGCACCAAATGACTCCAATGCTTCCCACAGTTGGCTGGATATCCTTTGGGTGGTGGACAATTCTTGATACACACGGAAACTGTTGAGCGTGAAAAACCCAGCACATTTAGATTGTAGATACTGCACAAAGTATAATCATTCTGTATGATGAAATAGTCCTGACCTTATGGCAAAAAAAAAATACATGAGGGTTTCTACAATACAACATTCAAAACATGAAAACATAACTACATAAAACCATTAAATATAGTTGGAATTTAGTTTGAACTCTCAAACTGTTTCCGTCAAACAGAAAAATCAACAAGAAAGTTGGATAAACACACTTAGATTGTAGATACTGCACTTTGCCTTTTCTTTTGTATGACCTTAAACAACTATATGGGTAATGCAGAGTGCAGTATCTGCATTTTAGGGGTCATAGGTCAAATCAGGGCTTATGGTTGATATGCATAAACATTACTTGGCTGGATAGCAAAAAACTTTAAAGCCATTTTTCTCAGTTTCACTATTTGCGTAATTGCTGCGTTTTGCCTTTGTAGGGCAGTATTGCTTCTGTGGCCTTCTTGAATTGCAGTGGCATTTGCGTCCCTTGCCTTTTCAACCATGAAAAACACTTTAAAATGACAAATACATCGAAAAAAATATAAATGCAACATGTAAAGTGTTGGTCCCATGTTTCATGACCTGAAATAAAATATCTGAGAAATGTTCCATACACACAAAAAGTGTATTTCTCTCAAATGTTGTGCACAAATTTGTTTACATCCCTGTGAGTGAGCATTTCTCCTTTGCCAAGATAATCCATCCACCTGACAGGTGTGGCATATCAAACAACTGATTAAACAGCATGATCATTACACAGGTGCACCTTGTGCTAGGGACAATAAAAGTCCACTCTAAAACGTGCAGTTTTGTCACACAACACAATGCCACAGATGTCTCAAGTTTTGAGGGAGCGTCCAGTTGGCATGCTGACTGCAGGAATGTTCACCAGAGCTGTTGCCAGATCATTTATTGTTACTTTCTCTTCCATAAGCCACCTCCAACGTTGTTTTAAGGAATTTGGCAGTATATCCAACTGGCCTCACAACCGCAGATCATGTATGGTGTCATGTGGTTGAGCGGTTTGCTGATGTCAACGTTGTGAAAAGAGTGCCCCATGGTGGCGGTGGGGTTATGGTATGAGCATGCATAAGCTATGGACAACGAACACAATTGCATTTTATCAATGGCAATTTGAATGCACAAAAATACTGTGACGAGATCCTGAGGCCCATTGTGAGGCCCATTTCTTTTAAGGTATCTGTGACCAACAAATGCATATCTTTATTCCCAGTCATGTGAAATCCATTGTTAGGGCCAAATGAATTCATTTCAATTGACTTATTTCCTCATATGAACTGTAACTCAGTAGAATCTTTGAAATTGTTGCATATTTTTGTTTAGTATAGTTACATATCATACATGTTTTTGTTTATATTTAATTACTTATCAATGAAAAAACATAATGCAAGTCCATTATACTGCAAAACATTATGTTTATGAATTGTTTAAAGTGCTTATGGTAAGCAAATTGGTTTGTCCCTGTAGTGAGGTGTAGAGTTGTAGTGAAATGGGATTTAGAGATACATACACTGCTCAAAAAAATAAAGGGAACACTAAAATAACACATCCTAGATCAGAATGAATGAAATAATCTTATTAAATACTTTTTTCTTTACATAGTTGAATGTGCTGACAACAAAATCACACACAAATTATCAATGGAAATCAAATGTATCAACCCATGGAGGTCTGGATTTGGAGTCACACTCAAAATTAAAGTGGAAAACCACACTACAGGCTGATCCAACTTTGATGTAATGTCCTTAAAACAAGTCAAAATGAGGCTCAGTAGTGTGTGTGGCCTCCACGTGCCTGTATGACCTCCCTACAACGCCTGGGCATGCACCTGATGAGGTGGCGGATTGTCTCCTGAGGGATCTCCTCCCAGACCTGGACTAAAGCATCCGCCAACTCCTGGACGGTGTCACACCCTGGCTCTGGGACTCATTATGTTGAGCCAGGGTGTGTTCATTCTATGTGTGTATTTCTATGTTGGTAATTCTGTTGTGTTGATTTCTATGTTTGCCTGAGTGACTCCCAATCAGAGGCAACGAGTGTCAGCTGTTGGCTGGTTGTCTCTGATTGGGAGCCATATTTAAACTGTCTGTTTTTCCCTTGGTGTTTGTGGGTTTTTGTTCCGTGTTCGGTCATTGATACCGTGGACGTCACGAGTCGTTTCTTGTTTTGTATTTTGTTGACACTTTAACTAATTAAAGTATGTTCGTGCAACACGCTGCGCATTGGTCTACTTCGCTCCCTGACGATCGTGACAGAAAAACCCACCATGCAACGACCAAGCAGCGTGTCCAGGGGCAGCTCTTGGGCTGGACATGGGAGGAAGAGCCGGGAGAAGAGACGGTGGAGGCGCGCCGTAGAGAGGAGCAACGGCGTGATCAGGGTCGTCGTCGGGCGGTCGAGAGGCAACCCCAGAATATTTTTAGGGGGGGGCACACGGCATGGACGACGGGGCTGACGGAGGCAAAAGAGGGGCGGATTCTGGAGGCCACCAGGTTACGGATACACCGCCCTGTACGTCCTGTGCGGATGCCTCACACAGAGTGTGTGAGGGTAGGCATTCAGCCAGGACGGGTTGTGGCCGCTCTTCACTCCAGGGCTCCTATCCGTCTCCACAGCCCGGTTCGGCCTGTCCCTGCTCCACGCACCAAGCCTACGGTGTGCGTCGCCAGCCCAGTCCGGCCAGTCCCTGCTCCACGCACCAAGCCTACGGTGTGCGTCGCCAGCCCGGTCCGGCCTGTCCCTGCTCCACGCACCAAGCCTACGGTGTGCGTCGCCAGCCCAGTCCGGCCAGTCCCTGCTCCACGCACCAAGCCTACGGTGTGCGTCGCCAGCCCAGTCCGGCCAGTCCCTGCTCCACGCACCAAGCCTACGGTGTGCGTCGACAGCCCAGCCCGGCCTGTTCCTGCCACTCGCACCAAGTCTACGGTGCACGTCGCCAGCCCGGCCCGGCCTGTTCCTGCCACTCGCACCAAGCCTACGGTGCGCGTCGCCAGCCCGGCCCGGCTGTTCCTGCCACTCGCACCAAGTCTACGGTGCGCGTCGCCAGCCCGGCCCGGCCTGTTCCTGCCACTCGCACCAAGTCTACGGTGCGCGTCGCCAGCCCGGCCCGGCCTGTTCCTGCCACTCGCACCAAGTATACAGTGCGCGTCGCCAGCCCGGCCCGGCCTGTTCCTGCCACTCGCACCAAGCCAGGGGTGCGAGTCGTCAGCCTGGTCCAACCCGTTCCTGCCACTCGCACCAAGCCAGGGGTGCGAGTCGTCAGCCTGGTCCAGCCCGTTCCTGCTACTCGCACCAAGCCAGGGGTGCGAGTCGTCAGCCTGGTCCAGCCCGTCGCTGCTCCACGCACCAAGCCAGGGGTGCGAGTCGTTAGTCCGGTGAGGCCCGTTCCGGCTCCACGCACCAAGCTAGGGGTGCGCATCGTCAGCCCGGTCCGGCCCGTAGCTGCTCCACGCACCAAGCCAAGGGTGCGAGTCGTCAGTCCGGTGAGGCCCGTTCCGGCTCCACGCACCAAGCCAGGGGTGCGTATCGTCAGCCCGGTCCGGCCCGTTGCTGCTCCACGCACCAAGCCAGGGGTGCGCGTCGTCTGTCTGGCACAACCCGTGCCTGGGTCACCGGTGCCTAACCAGGTACCGGTCAACGGCTCCACTACGAAGCTGAAGCTAACCGCTCCTGCTACGTCCAGTCCAGCTCCAGCCAGCGGGGCCAGACCGGACCAGGGGCGCTATGGGGGGTTTGTTGGAGGGTGGTGGGCAAGGCCGGAGCCAGAACCGCCGCCGAGGAGGTATGCCCACCCAGCCCTCCCCTGTTTTGCTCTTATTGAGGCGCGGTCGCAGTCACACCCTGGCTCTGGGACTCATTATGTTGAGCCAGGGTGTGTTCATTCTATATGTGTATTTCTATGTTGGTAATTCTGTTGTGTTGATTTCTATGTTTGCCTGAGTGACTCCCAATCAGAGGCAACGAGTGTCAGCTGTTGGCTGGTTGTCTCTGATTGGGAGCCATATTTAAACTGTCTGTTTTTCCCTTGGTGTTTGTGGGTTTTTGTTCCGTGTTCGGTCATTGATACCGTGGACGTCACGAGTCGTTTCTTGTTTTGTATTTTGTTGACACTTTAACTAATTAAAGTATGTTCGTTCAACACGCTGCGCATTGGTCTCTCCCTGACGATCGTGACAGACAGTCTGTGGTGCAACGTGGCGTTGGTGGATGGAGCGAGACATGATGTCCCAGATGTGCTCAATTGGCTTCAGGTCTGGGGAACGGGCGGGCCAGTCCATAGCATCATTGCCTTCCTCTTGCAGGAACTGCTGACACACTCCAGCCACATGAGGTCTAGCATTGTCTTGCATTAGGAGGAACCCAGGGCCAACCGCACCAGCATATGGTCTCACAAGGGGTCTGAGGATCTCATCTCGGTACCTATTGGCAGTCAGGCTACCTCTGGCGAGCACATGGAGGGCTGTGCGGCCCCCCAAAGAAATGCCACCCCACACCATGACTGACCCACCGCCGAACCAGTCATGCTGGAGGATGTTGCAGGCAGCAGAACGTTCTCCACGGCATCTCCAGACTCTGTCACGTCTGTCACATGTGCTCAGTGTGAACCTGCTTTCATCTGTGAAGAGCACAGGGCGCCAGTGGCAAATTTGCCAATCTTGGTGTTCTCTGGCAAATGCCAAACGTCCTGCACGGTGTTGGGCTGTAAGCACAACCCCCACCTGTGGACGTCGGGCCCTCATACCACCCTCATGGAGTCTGTTTCTGACCGTTTGAGCAGACACATGCACATTTGTGGCCTGCTGGAGGTCATTTTGCAGGGCTCTGGCAGTGCTCCTCCTGCTCCTCCTTGCACAAAGGCGGAGGTAGCAGTCCTGCTGCTACCTCCGCCTCCACGTCTCCTGATGTACTGGCCTGTCTCCTGGTAGCGCTTCCATGCTCTGGACACTACGCTGACAGACACAGCAAACCTTCTTGCCAAAGCTCGCATTGATGTGCCATCCTGGATGAGCTGCACTACCTGAGCCACTTGTGTGGCCAAAACATCAGCCAGGAAGCATAGGAACTGAGAAGTGGTCTGTGGTCACCACCTGCAAAACCAGTCCTTTATTGGGGGTGTCTTGCTAATTGCCTACAATATCCACCTGTTGTCTATTCCATTTGCACAACAGCATGTGAAATGTATTGTCAATGAGTGTTGCTTCCTAAGTGGACAGTTTGATTTCACAGAAGTGTGATTGACTTGGAGTTACATTGTGTTGTTTAAGTGTTCCCTTTATTTTTTTGAGCAGTGTATTATTTTGAATGCTAGACAGTGAACAGAAGTATTTCAAATATTGTAGAGATAAATAAATAAAAAGGCTATTAAAATAAAAAAAAATTACTAGAATAATGTGTCCCTCAGTTTTAGGGCATTGGTGTTACGCTTTTTTTTTTTTTTATCACTGATTACAAAGGTATACAAGGACCTTGAGCCTTCTCTCCAGTGGAAAACTGTTATCGGGGGAGGGGTCCATATTAAAAATAATTATTGGCCAATCACACCATTTTATTTTTATATGTCATGAATTTGAGGATTCCATTGATAATTTGGTGTCTAAATCCAGTGTCACTTAGTGTCAGTCAATTTAAATGAAGGGAAATAACACAGCAATAATCCTGCTAGTGGCACAATGTTATCATAATGGTATAAATTATTTAAAGTAACTAAGCTACATAATTAGTTGATATATAATTGGAAGATTTTCCCCAATACTTTTTTTTTCTCCAAAAGGCCATGCCCAAATGTCACCGTAATTCAAGAACAATCCTTCTAGGATATTATGGTATGATGATAACTGGGTCATTTTTTTAAATATATTTTTTTACTTTATTGGCCAATACGTTTAAAAGAATGATCCCGACCTCTGTGATGAAATTTGAACCACTCAAGAATCCAACCTGCAAATGAAACTTGTTGAAAATGTGTGAATATTTGATCAAACTTTTGACAGAAGTTCTGCAGTATCTATGGTCCAATGATCCAATTTTATCAGAGGGAAGGAAAGAAACATGTTGTACATTCGTAACCATGTCCCATATGATTACATATTATCCTGCACCCTCCCAATTTGATCTTATCATTACATATCTTTACCTGAACATGCCTAAGAGCGGGCGGCACATCACTCTGGCCAAAATTATGTCAGTTCAGGGACTTGTTCAGACTGTGCCCTCTGGATACTTTGATTTCATTACATCAAAATGCCAGTACCAGAGTTACTGTTAGTTCAGAATGACTCCCTCTATCCAAATCTGCCTCTTGTTGACAACCATCAGTAACAATGAAGTGGCCAGTCCTTCGGTCCTGTGCTGGTTTAATTCCCCTTGACTGACCATCAGGCGAACAGGGAGAATAGACATAGAGTGGCATTCCTCAGGTGGGGCCTGTTGGCCACGCTTCATCTCCTCAGCTAGTTTAGGGAGGCTTCTGGAGGGCCATCATTCAGCCACTCCTGCCTCCCGGAGAGGACACTCTCTGTGCCCCAAATGGCACCCTATTCCCTATATGGTGCACTACTTTTGACCAGGGCCCAGGCACTGGTCAAAAGTAGTGCACTATATAGGGAATATGGTGCCATTTGGGATGCACATGTGTGATCATTACAGGATTGCTTTCATTTATTAACACCTTCCTGACACTTTTATCGTTGCGTTGGAATGCCTTCATAGAGTAAGACACACCACTGTGACTGTAGTCGTTGGCATCCCAAGCCCCCTCTCTAAAACATCACAGAAAAGCCATATTGTATCAGTAACACCTGATTGAGCATCAATTCTTGATTCCTGTCTCAATCTTTGGGAAATCTTTTTAAAATAAAGTTTAGGTGGTGAAAGTGTGACTCAAAACTTCCACAAGACATGTCCTTAATACTGTGTTTAAACATGGTACAGTATTTGCATGATAGCTACAATGTTTAGGCCTAGAATGTGTTTATCTGAATGGTAGTAGATAGAATGTGGACTGCAGTGGAAAGTTTCATTGATCCAATATCCAATATGCTTGGTTTTGTGGGAACAGGTCACACATATTGTACCAGTAATTTCCACCATGATAATATTTATATAAG
The DNA here is from genome assembly GCF_964263955.1 of Coregonus lavaretus. Taxonomy (NCBI): domain Eukaryota; kingdom Metazoa; phylum Chordata; class Actinopteri; order Salmoniformes; family Salmonidae; genus Coregonus; species Coregonus lavaretus. The sequence continues at coordinate 4,520,975 of NC_140019.1, forward strand.
TATTATACTTTTATTGTATATATCATATATTCCAATGGCATTTCTTTATGGGGAGAAGGACATTTCATATTGCATAAGCTTAGGTATTCATATGTGCAGGTAAAGCCTGGACATTATCATATCCCCCGAGGCAGGACAGAGCAGCCAGATGAGTAAATATTGGCCAGCATGTGTGGATTATTGATGAGAGTCAGGTCGAAATGCAGTCAACAGCAAAATCCCCTTCCAAACCCCTATGCTATATGTTGACTAAAGATAAAGTCTTAGCTGGGACTAGCATAACAACAGGGGTCCTATACACCATGCCATGCCCAGCATCGAGGCATCACGACTCATGATGATGCACACAGAGCCTCCAGGACTTAGCGAGCGTTGGGAATTCAGTTGATGTACCTAGTGACAAGGCCCCTTAATGTGAAGCAGAGTCACCAGGAGCCACCGGGGGCATACGTGTGACAAGGTGACAGAGTTGTTTTAGTAGTAAAGTACCCCCCTATATACTAAAGAGGCAGTGGTGACACTAAATCCTCTTAGGCCTCTTTAGAGCTGTGTCTTTGTTTAAAGAGGAACTCCACTAATTACTGAGGCAGAACAACACATATCCAACCTTTCTCAAAACACCTATCAAGTAAAATAGCCCTTGAGGCTACATTCATCGTCAATGCGTCAAATGGTGTGTGTATGCATCTTTCAGTCTGTCGGTCTTTGTTTGAGTGTTGTCATATGCCAGTTGAATCTATGGGGGCATTGCTGGATCGCTTGATTGGTGGAACAATTAGTTTTCAAATTACACCAATTATTTCATTTGGCAAAATTCCATATTTAAAATGGCTATAACATTTTGCTTGAACCTTGTGGCATATTGGGTATCTGAGCCTGAGAGTTCCTCATAGGCAACACCACCGGCACGTTCCTCATACATCAACATTCAAACATGACTCATTTAATGTTTTCCAATTATACATTTCATTCTTACTCAGGTTTCATCAATTTGTCCTATTACTGAGACTAAAGGTAAATGGGCAGTTAACCCTATAATTATGGCATGCACAGGTTCCATCAAATTACTGCTCAACTAGTTTAAATGTTTTTGATTGAGAAATAAGCAATTCAACATGTATTATATTATCTTCATTTGCAGCGACTGGCCCAAGGCTGGTATGATATTGGTGTAAGTGCTCCATTACATTTACATTTTAGTCATTTAGCAGACGCTCTTATCCAGAGCGACTTACAGTTAGTGAGTGCATACATTTTCATACTCCATCATTTTCAGAAACTTTTTCCAGCATTGTCTTGACACAATTTTTGAGTATCAGTCTGAGTAAACCCCTAGACTGGGGAAGTACTGTAGCTCTTTGTAAATGAAGCATGAAGGTCGGATCATCTCACTCCTTCCTAGGTTTTTAATCATAATCTGATTATGTGGTACGAGTGGTTGCGGGGAAGATAAGGGTGGGCATAATTGAAATAAAACCAATATCCATCTTATCCTCTGCAGGTTTTCAAGGTGACTGGTGAGGGGATCAACCTTATTCTACTGATTACAGGGTGCTCCCCATGGCAATGTTGCTCTCCGCAGCAGGAGGTTCTTATCAAACTCATTCACTACACTCAATCTGTTCTGCAGATCCGTTTAGGACATGATTAACGGGGAAAAAAACATTATGTTTATTTATCTTGGGAATATACATCCAGGTACAGAACCTAGTGTAAAGTTCAAAGAAATTCGCAACATACAGTATGCCTACGTAAGAGGAGGAAGTAGCTAACATAGAAACCACATTAAAATCAAACAATACCTCGTGAATGATCTGGTAATATCTGATCGCTTTTAATTTAATGGTCCACAAAGGTGAGCACAGCAGTAGTGTGACATAAATCACAGCCTTTAATAAAATATTTGTTATAATATAATTGGAGAAGTTCGCTGTGGTTAAGCCATTTGTTAAACAGCATCCCACTGTCCTGGCATCTGTGATCTCTGTAGGAACATGTTGAACAATCTGCCTCACATAAATGCAATTAGCTAGGTTTCATCAATGTGCTAAAAACCAGACTTGTCCCTCCTGGTTGTATTGGATAGGTGTAATAATGACTAGATAGCAACATGGGATCTGATTACATTTGGATAATAGCCAGTTCACTGAAAAAACAGTCTCAATCTCTGCTTGAAAAAAAAAAACACACACACAAAGCTTTGGTGTACAAACATGTTTCATCTTAGTCTACATATTTTGATATATTCAAATATGTCATGCTCTCAACACAACCGTATGAGGCTGCATTCCTCATCTTGGTTGATAAATGAGGCATCATGACAAATGGTTCTGTTGGAAATAACGAATGGTACTTGAGTTACTTTTCATTACATTAAGACAATGGTTCCCCTCATTCATCAGAGGATAAGTGTGGCATTGGTGCAGTCAGACGTAGTATACAGTGCACACAGAAACATTACAAATGATGGCAGTGCAACACTTCTAACATCCAAAATGTTACTACAACACCACACAGAGTGCAGTCCCCCGCTGCAGTTATTTTTCAGTTTAGACAGGCTGCTAGGCAATACCCTGAAAGAAAACAAAACTGTTTGTGATATCAAATATCGGTAGCTTCCCATTCAATAGTGTAATGAGCAGACTATTTGACATCATCAAATCTATCATGCCATTTCCTGGTAGACATATCCTTTGCACCTGTGAGGAGAACTTCATCTTCCTCTCATGGGAGCGAGACATCTATTATTTATACCTTGGAGACAATTGCTCTGAAATACAACTGATCTCCATCTTCAGAGGTTGGCACATTAACAGTTCCTTAATTGAGGCATGAAAGCGTTATCCTCTGACTGTCTTCGTTGTGCCGTCCAGCCTTCACAACAATTCACCCTATCCATTTAGCTGGAGCTTTTTATCTGACTTTTAATACACTTGTTAACCTGAGAGGTTTTGTAAATCTCCTGTGAAAGATATTTACTGCTTTCATTTTTTTGCCTTGATTCAGATAGGCTGGGCAACAAAGTACATTGTTGATCTACTATGCGCTTGTATTTTTCTACGATCATCAAAAGGAAGAATCACTCTTTACATTGGCACTCGTGCCAAGTTTGGAATTATTTACAAGCACAGTTAGTGGCTGACTAGATCTCTATTGTTGTTCTAGCTTCTCCTATCTTGTTGGACAGTTGAAGCGTGATTGGACTGTTAAATTTATGGTCAATTATTATTTTACCTTACATTTTTTTGTGATAGAGGAGCTGCTTGTTTTCTAAATGTTGTTCTGAAAACAGGGTGCGTCGGCGGTACTAACAGGCTCATTGATTAATTATTTTGTGCACGTTGTTAATTTGAGAACCACTCTGACCTCTCCGGTAAATGTGTAAAATGCTTTGTAAATAATTAAGAACGTCATTATATACAGTGGGGTCCATAATTATTGACACCCTTGATGAAGATGAGCAAATAAGACTATAAAATACATACAAATAATGAGTGAAATTGTATGCAATTTTTGTAAAAAAAAATATATGTCTTTATACTAATAAAATTGCTCAGAGAAAGAGATTTCAAATGACTATACTTAACTGGCAGACTTTTGTAGGCCCACTCAGTCGGGGTCTCAACTTACTGATGAGAGTTAGAATAGTAGAATACACAAGGTGCAAGTTCGAAATGTGTTTGTGCATCAGCAGTTTCTCTTGCTATGTCTGTCAGTCACTGACAGTAACTCAATTAGCCCATGTCAGCTAAAATGTTTTAGATTGGTAAGTTAGTCTAGCCAGCTAGCTAAACTTGTAGTAATCATGGTCAAATTACCGACCGGGCACGCAGTGCGCTTGCCCAGGGGCCCTGACCTCCAGGGGCCCCCCATTGATTTTGTTAGTCACTCTTACTCAGATATCATATTAACATGGCATGAGTCAGGGCAAAATGTGTAGAATTGCAGGAAAATCGCTTCAAAACTGCAAACATTTCTCTCCACCCTATGGAAAAATGTGTAGAATTGCAGGAAAGTAGCTGTTAAACTGATACTTTTTCAAGGTTCACCCGATAAAAATCACAGCACTCAGTCAGATATGGGCCTTAAACAAGTCCCATTGCTCTGATTTTAAGCAAACACCATAACCCATAATGACCTGAGCAAGCCGGTAGGGTCGTCCGATTTTGGCCCCTCGCCCTGTCAAAGCAACAAAGCAGAGCTGCTTACTCATCATGTTCCTTCTGCATTAACTAATAAGACTGTGGGGACGGCAGTTTAGGAACACTGGGCCCCTGGCTCCTGGCCAGGGCCCTAGCAGCTGCAAAGGATCACAACCACCAGGGCTTTTTTCACACAGCTCTAATCATGATTCAGTGTATGATTCAGTGTACCTGGTGAACGTCCCCGAAGGCCTGTGACAGCCAAGACGTGTCAGGAGTCATAATGCTGATAAATTAGAGCACGGGAAATAATTAGAATTGCTCTTAGCAGGTAGGAGGGTAATTTTCGACGGCTTGGTGTAGAATGAGCAGTATTAGCACCCTTCCGTTGCTGCAACATGTGATATAACCTGCCTACCAAACTTCACCTCTTCATTGAAACCCAGCTCCTAATGGAACTGTTCTGTGAATATAAGGATGAACCAGACTTGTGGAGGTCCACCATTTTTTTTTCTGAGGTCTTGGCTGATTTCTTTTGATTTTCCCATGATGTCAAGCAAAGAGGCACTGAGTTTGAAGGTAGGCCTTGAAATACATCCACAGGTACACCTCTAATTGACTCAAATGATGCCAATTATCCTATCAGAAGGTTCTAGAGTCATGACATCATTTTCTGGAATTTTCCAAGCTGTTTAAAGGCACAGTCAACTTAGTGTATGTAAACTTCTGACCCACTGAAATTGTGATACAGTGAATTATAAGTGAAATAATCTCTAAACAATTGTTGGAAAAATTACTTGTGTCATGCACAAAGTAGATGTCCTATCCGACTTGCCAAAACTATAGTTTGTTAACAAGAAATGTGTGGAGTGGTTGAAAAACAAGTTTTAATGACTCCAACCTAAGTGTATGTAAAACTTCCGACTTCAACTCTATCTGCTCTGTAATAATTCTGTACCCAGACTTCAGGGTAATGGAAGCACAGAACAGTACTACCCCACATGACAAGGCCAAGGCTCAGTGGCGACCCGTCATTCAGAGCTTGTGGGGAATGTTATTTTGGCATCAATAAGCGTCAGATACGTTTTAGCCTAGCTCAGTGCTTTCTGTGGTGGTTGGCAGCCAGTGGAAAATACGGAGCGTAGGGGTTGGTAATGTTCTCTAGTTGCGCCATGATTGGCTCTTCGTTACCGCCAAATCTAAGGGTAGAGCTAAAAAATTCAAGCCCCTTGGGTGCTGCCATAGAGTTATATTAGAAGTGCCCATCCAAGAAGGCTCAAGGTCATTGGCCACAAATAAAATGACGTCAAATCACATTATATCTACACTGTAATGTATAGTACTTAAGTAAAAATACTTGAAAGTACTACTTAAGTATTTTTGGGGGGTATCTGTACTTTACTATTTATATTTTTGATAACTTTATACTTTTACTTCACTACATTCCTAAAGACAATTATGTACATTTTACTCCATACATTTTCCCTGACACCCAAAAGTACTCATTACATTTTGATTGCTTAGCAGGACAGGAAAATGGTCTAATTCACACAATTATCAAGAGAACATCCCTGGTCATCCCTACTGCCTCTGATCTGGCAGACTCACTAAATACATGCTTTCGTTTGTAAATTATGTCTGAGGGTTGGAACATGCCCCTGGCTCTCCGTTTAAAAAATAAAAAATAGAAAATGGTGCAATCTGGTTTGCTTAATATAAGGAATTTGAAATTATTTATACTTTTACTTTTGATACTTAAATATACACTGCTCAAAAAAATAAAGGGAACACTTAAACAACACAATGTAACTCCAAGTCAATCACACTTCTGTGAAATCAAACTGTCCACTTAGGAAGCAACACTGATTGACAATACATTTCACATGCTGTTGTGCAAATGGAATAGACACCAGGTGGAAATTATAGGCAATTAGCAAGACACCCCCAATAAAGGAGTGGTTCTGCAGGTGGTGACCACTGACCACTTCTCAGTTCCTATGCTTCCTGGCTGATGTTTTGGTCACTTTTGAATGCTGGCGGTGCTTTCACTCTAGTGGTAGCATGAGACGGAGTCTACAACCCACACAAGTGGCCCAGGTAGTGCAGCTCATCCAGGATGGCACATCAATGCGAGCTGTGGCAAGAAGGTTTGCTTGTCTGTCCAGAGCATGGAGGCGCTACCAGGAGACAGGCCAGTACATCAGGAGACGTGGAGGAGGCCGTAGGAGGGCAACAACCCAGCAGCAGGACCTCTACCTCTGCCTTTGTGCAAGGAGGAGCAGGATGAGCACTGCCAGAGCCCTGCAAAATGACCTCCAGCAGGCCACAAATGTGCATGTGTCTGCTCAAACGGTCAGAAACAGACTCAATGAGGGTGGTATGAGGGCCCGACGTCCACACGTGGGGGTTGTGCTTACAGCCCAACACCGTGCAGGACGTTTGGCATTTGCCAGAGAACACCAAGATTGGCAAATTTGCCACTGGCGCCCTGTGCTCTTCACAGATGAAAGCAGGTTCACACTGAGCACATGTGACAGACGTGACAGAGTCTGGAGATGCCGTGGAGAACGTTCTGCTGCCTGCAACATCCTCCAGCATGACTGGTTTGGCGGTGGGTCAGTCATGGTGTGGGGTGGCATTTCTTTGGGGGGCCGCACAGCCCTCCATGTGCTCGCTAGAGGTAGCCTGACTGCCATTAGGTACCGATATGAGATCCTCAGACCCCTTGTGAGACCATATGCTGGTGCGGTTGGCCCTGGGTTCCTCCAAATGCAAGACAATGCTAGACCTCATGTGGCTGGAGTGTGTCAGCAGTTCCTGCAAGAGGAAGGCATTGATGCTATGGACCGCCCGTTCCCCAGACCTGAATCCAATTGAGCACATCTGGGACATCATGTCTCGCTCCATCCACCAACGCCACGTTGCACCACAGACTGTCCAGGAGTTGGCGGATGCTTTAGTCCAGGTCTGGGAGGAGATCCCTCAGGAGACCATCCGCCACCTCATCAGGAGCATGCCCAGGCATTGTAGGGAGGTCATAGGGCGGCAGGTAGCTTAGTGGTTAAGAGCGTTGTGCCAGTAACCGAAAGGTCGCTGGTTCTAATCCCCGAGCCGACTAGGTGAAAAATCTGTCGATGTGCCCTTGAGCAAGGCACTTAACCCTAATTGCTCCTGTAAGTCGCTCTGGATAAGAGCGTCTGCTAAATGACAAAAAAAAAAAAAAAAAAAAAAAAATACAGGCACGTGGAGGCCACACACACTACTGAGCCTCATTTTGACTAGTTTTAAGGACATTACATCAAAGTTGGATCAGCCTGTAGTGTGGTTTTCCACTTTAATTTTGAGTGTGACTCCAAATCCAGACCTCCATGGGTTGATAAATTTGATTTCCATTGATATTTTTTGTGTGATTTTGTTGTCAGCACATTCAACTATGTACAGAAAAAAGTATTTAATAAGATTATTTCATTCATTCAGATCTAGGATGTGTTATTTTAGTGTTCCCTTAATTTTTTTGAGCAGTGTATTTTAGAAAACACATTTACTTTTAATACTTAAGTATATTTACTCATGTAGGATTTTACTGCGTGACTTTCACTTTTACTTGAGTCATTTTCTATTAAGATATCTTTACTTTTACTCAAGTATGACAATTGGGAACTTTTCCACCACTGTATCTACAGTAGCTTTGATTGGACTGATCATGTCAACATCATACTTTCAAAATCTTAGCTAGCAAGCTAGTAGTCATCGAATGGAATGTGTCTTTAACCTCTACGGGATCTGTGTCCCGTATACAGGACCGTTGAGCTAACGTGCGCTAATGTGATTAGAATGACTGTTGTAAGTAACAACAAACTTTCCAGGACATAGACATGTCTTATATGGGCAGAACGCTTAAATTTGTGTTAATCTAACTGTACTGTCCAATTTACAGTAGCTATTACAGTGAAAAAATGCATGCTATTGTTTGAGGAGAGTGCACAACAACAAAAAACTTATCACGGCAACTGGTTTGATACATTCACCTCTGAAGGTAAATAATGTACTTACATTCAGTAAACTTGCTCGGATTTGTCATCCTATGGGTCCCAGAGATAAAATGTAGCATAGTTTTGTTTGATAAAATCAATTTTTATATGCAAATGTAGGAACTGGGTTCTACAGTTTGAACCCTTGCTGTCTCTGACACTCTAGATGTGTGAAAGTTAGTGTATAAGCTAATGATCCATCATGTATGACATTCCTGGGAGTGTGTAAACTTACATTTTGTATTACCGTATCATTTTTGTATGTTCTCTATAGTTTACTGGATCAATCTGAAATTTTGCACACACACTGCTGCCATCCAGTGGCCAAATTCTAAATTGCGGCTAAACTGCAATATTATATTGTGGCCATTCTCTTGCATTTCAAAGATGATGAAAAAAAAATAACTGTTGGCAGCAGTTTTTTGTTTTGTATTATCTCTTAACAGATCTAATGTGTTATATTATTCTACATTAATTTCACATTTCCACAAACTTCAAAGTGTTTCCTTTCAAATAGTATCAAGAATATGCATATCCTTGCTTCAGGTCCTGAGCTACAGGCAGTTCGATTTGGGTATGTCATTTTAGGCGAAAATTTAAAAAAAAGAGGGTCCGATCCTTAAGAGGTTAATCCTTGTCATATGAAGATATATAATGAAGAGAAATGATAGATAAAACGTTTCGGTGCTAATCGGCCATTGGACATAAACATTACACAACAAGTTGGAAATCGCAAATTCAACAATGAGTGGTTTGGAAGGAATCATTGGCTAAATGCAAGCATTGCAAAGCAATCACTAGCCTGCTATTCAGTGAGTGGGTGTGTGGTCGCAAGTCTGGGTTTAAGGGTCTCTTTTCCAAGCTTAAAAGGATAAACATTCAACACTGGCCATGCTGTCAATCCAGCATGACTTCTGCCGCACTTAAAAGAACTAGAAACTCGTAACTGGGAAATCTGACTTCAGTGAGTTCAAGACAACTAGGAACTCAGAGAAAAAACGAGCTCCGACTGGGAAAATATGTTTTGAACTGTCATCCAACTCGGAATTGCAAGTCAGCAACTCTGGCCTCTTTCTAGAGCTCCGACCTGGAGATCACGGACGTCATCATGATTCAACCTTGTTTTTTTCCCCGAGTTCCCAGTTGTCTTGAAAGCACCATATATCCAGAGAATGCCAGACTTTCATGACGAAGTTTGAGGACACAATTTGCCCACGAAGGACCACCACACCACCTTCCTGTTCAAGTGAGCACAGCACAACAAGGTGAGTCCAAAAATGTATTGTATGCTGCTGCATAAATGATGTAATATGCCAGGGAGATATGTATACTGTAGCTAAGAAAGTAATACTAAGTGTATGTTGTGTACTAAACTGTTAGTAGCCCATGTGCCTCACCCTAATAATGTGGTCCCTTTTCCCCTCTTAATTTCGCCTACTGTTCTGATTTGGTGGTGCACATGTAGCCTATAGCCTGTTTTAGAGAAATGTAATCATCAAATATTGTAAGAGCTTTCATTGTATGCTTATATGCCCCTTTTATTTATCCTACGGTTCTGACTTGGTGTACAGGGAGAACACTGTAAGAACAGCCCATGTTCTGAATTCTGTCGCTCTACATTTCAAAAGTGCTGAACAAATAGTTTTATTGACTACGTCCGTCCTAGCTCGCTCATTAATGTCTTAATCGAAATTCCGGATTGCCTCTTATCCGCTCGTCGTCCCCTTATGCCATAGTTTGTACATCTCAATTGTCAGTAGAAACCACATTTGTTTAAGCAAGTCAGCCATATCAGCTGTGTTTTTTTAAAAGGCAGTAAATTATGCTGAATTAACTGTTTCGCTGCCAGACAAGACTTCGCTGATAGCCAGTTGTAAGGTGTTGGGACTGCTTTATGTAGGCCCTATCAGTTTGTGGGCACCGTTTGCCATCGTTATAGTGCAAATAATGTATTGTTTAGTGTTGTGTTGTGGCTTTGCTGGCATGCATCTAAAAAATTAGCCCCACCAAGATTGACATGCTATAATCGCCATAGCCAGTTTCACTCCTTTCAGAGAGAAATTAGACCATGCTCTGCAGCAGGAGACCACTGTGTCATGTTAATTTCTTACTTCATCTTATCTTGAACACAAGCTCTCAGCACAGGTTTCTAAAGGGTTTGATCTTTACATACATTCTTTTTTTTTTTTTTTTTACAATACAAATGTATTTGTGGCCAAATGCTTTTTCTCCCCCACATTACGTTCAAGCCCTTATGGAATAACAACACTGTTCTGTGAATTTCAGAGGAATGTGAAATCCATTATTATTCTGTATTTTCCTTGTGTATAAATTCTCTTTCATTCTTCTAAGTGGTCTCATGACATGCAGGACTGTGCAGTAATGTCCCTCACATATGACTATGGCAGAGGGACTGCAGTTTACTCATTGTATCTCAGAGGGATCTTTACAATTATTAATATCAGAAGGAAGCTTTAAAAGCGATATGTACAAGTTCTTATGGTTCCAGGATTTCCACCGCTTTCACACTTTTACTCTGAACAGATAACATTTGGCTGGGTTGAGGCTCAATCTCTGAGCCTATGTTCAGCAATGCTCGCTAGGAGTATGTCAATTTGTTTTTTTTTAAAGATCCAACGTGATATATTTAGAGTCGCGTGATTCCTAACAATGGCTGATAGTGAAGGGCTGTGTGTCAATGTGGTAGAGTAATACAGGGTATTCAGTATCTTGAATGAACAGAAAGGAAGCATGTGAGCAAGGAACTAGCTGTTCAGCTTCAGTTAGAGGTAATCATCTCATGGAGAGACATTTCACTGTCATTCAATTAACCTCAAATGGGAAATAGAATTGCTAATTAATCCATGCTGATGCTTCACAAATAAATGGTGGTTGCAAACAATGGTGTCTAGATATTGACAGGGTAGAGAGAAGAAGTTGTCAGGGCGACGTGTATGCGGTGAGCGAAGTCATGCGCAGGACACTGAGCTACTGGCAGACGAACTTTACTAGCACAGTAATCAAAATACAAACAAAACCTCCAAACAGGGAGGAAACAAAATACGCATACACCCGAACACTGCCGACCTCACGGAAAACAATCACACACAATAACCAATGAGAGACAGGGGGTTATAAAGGGAATACAATATAACATAATGGGAAACAGGTGAAAACAATCAGGACAAACTAGACAAACACCGAAACATAGATCGGTGGCAGCTAGTACTCCGGGGACGACGGACGCCGAAGCCTGCCCGAGCAAGGAGGAGGGGCAGCCTCGGCTGATTCTGTGACAGAAGTGGAGTCTGGTATGTTTATGATTAATACTCTGTAGTCATGGATGCTTTTCAGCAGTGTCTGACAGTGGCTCAGATAACAAATACTATATGGGTGAATAATATAAGTCACAAAACCCCACAAGGTAGCTAAGTGGGCCAATTTATCTAATCACTTTATTATTTTATTTTTTAAGTGTCTCATAAGCGGCAATCAGCGGTTGAAACAATAAGAAAGCATTGTCCCCTCTACTGTTTTGCTAAAAAGCTGAGGGATGATGCAGGATAAATGTAATCACTCTCAAATTCATAGACAGAGCTATGGATGCAAGGACTATAAGTGTGTACATTTACTTTGTTTACAAGCAATGGAGTAAAACAAGCATATATTTTAGGTTCTGATGGGGTACGACAGTTGAACTAAACTAATGAGGCATTTATAAAAGTTATATTCTTGAAGAAGTAATGGGTAAATATAATTTGTTTACGAGTCCAAAAATGGATGTAGCTACTGCAGATTGCCCCTTTATGACCCACTGTCAGGATAAACGTGTATGCGGTGAACAAAGTCAAGCGCAGGACACCGAGAGACTGGCAGATGTACTTTACTAATAAACGTAATGAAAAGTACAAAACAACAAAACCTCCAAAACAGGGAGGAACAATAATCGCAATACACAGTCCTGCCGAAAACAAACGGAGAACAATCACACACAACAAACGAATGACAGACAGGGGTTATAAAGGGAAACCATCAACACTAATGGGAAACAGGTGTACACAAAGCAGACCAATCTAGATGATTGCTGAAACCTAGATCGGTGGCAGCTAGTACTCCGGGGACGACGAACGCCGAAGCCTGCCCGAGCAAGGAGGAGGAGCAGCCTCGGCTAAATCCGTGACAGTACCCCCCCCCCCCCCCGACGCGCGGCCCCAGCCGTGCGCTGACCCCGGCCTCGGACTCGGAGCAGGGCGAGTCGGATGACTCCGGTGGAAATCCCTCAGCATGGAGGGGTCTAGGATGTCCCTCCTAGGGACCCAGCACCGTTCCTCCGGACCGTACCCCTCCCACTCCACGAGATACTGCGGGCCCCCCATCCGACGCCTCGAATCCAAGATGGAACGGACTGAGTATGCCGGAGCCCCCTCGATGTCCAATGGGGGCGGAGGAACCTCTCGTTCCTCACTCTCCTGGAGTGGACCAGCTACCACCGGCCTGAGGAGAGACACATGGAACGAGGGGTTAATGCGGTAATTAATTGGCAGTTGTAATCTATAGCATACCTCGTTCAATCTCCTCAGGACTTTAAATGCCCCACAAACCGCCGACCCAGCTTCCGGCAGGGCAGGCGAAGGGGCAGGTTTCGGGTCGAGAGCCAGACCCGATCTCCCGGTGCATACACCGGAGCCTCACTACGGTGGCGATCGGCGCTCGCCTTCTGCCACCTGATGGCCCGTTGCAGGTGGACATGCGCAGCGTTCCATGTCTCCTCAGAGTGACACCCACACAGGCTTTAAGATTTTAGCCATCTTATGCCACATTTCTGCCATCGCAGACAAAATGTCCACTTCGTGGGCAAATTCTTAGGTCATAAACGATTGTCTGGATGTCTTGGCTCGTTCAGTGTGACAGGGTCTAGGTCTGTTGATTAAGTACCACTACGTGTTGTCGTAGGCTCCGACAAAGAAATGTTTAGCCTTTATCATGTAGTGTGGCTGGTGCTACGAGCCGATCCCGGTGACTGACCAATAGGAACACGTCCGGCAGCTTGTTGTTGTTCTTTCGACGCCATGCTTGATATGCCCAGTTGACGTAGCCTCTCAAGCCAATCACAGAATGTGATTACAGAACTGAAGAAAATCATACAATCTGGCCAGGTTGATAACAAGATAGAGTTTGGTCACGTAGCACAGTGTGATATGTAATACACTGCTCAAAAAAATAAAGGGAACACTAAAATATCACATCCTAGATCTGAATGAATGAAATAATCTTATTAAATACTTTTTTCTTTACATAGTTGAATGTGCTGACAACAAAATCACACAAAAATTATCAATGGAAATCCCATTTATCAACCCATGGAGGTCTGGATTTGGAGTCACACTCAAAATTAAAGTGGAAAACCACACTACAGGCTGATCCAACTTTGATGTAATGTCCTTAAAACTAGTCAAAATGAGGCTCAGTGGTGTGTGTGGCCTCCACGTGCCTGTATGACCTCCCTACAACGCCTGGGCATGCTCCTGATGAGGTGGCGGATGGTCTCCTGAGGGATCTCCTCCCAGACCTGGACTAAAGCATCCGCCAACTCCTGGACAGTCTGTGGTGCAACGTGGCGTTGGTGGATGGAGCGAGACATGATGTCCCAGATGTGCTCAATTGGATTCAGGTCTGGGGAACGGGCGGGCCAGTCCATAACATCAATGCCTTCCTCTTGCAGGAACTGCTGACACACTCCAGCCACATGAGGTCTAGAATTGTCTTGCATTAGGAGGAACCCAGGCCCAACCGCACCAGCATATGGTCTCACAAGGGGTCTGAGGATCTCATCTCGGTACCTAATTGCAGTCAGGCTACCTCTGGCGAGCACATGGAGGGCTGTGCGGCCCCCCAAAGAAATGCCACCCCACACCATGACTGACCCACCGCCAAACCGGTCATGCTGGAGGATGTTGCAGGCAGCAGAACGTTCTCCACATCGTCTCCAGACTCTATCACGTCTGTCACATGTGTTCAGTGTGAACCTGCTTTCATCTGTGAAGAGCACAGGGCACTAGTGGCGAATTTGCCAATCTTGGTGTTCTCTGGCAAATGCCAAATGTCCTGCACGGTGTTGGGCTGTAAGCACAACCCCCACCTGTGGACGTCGGGCCCTAATACCACCCTCATGGAGTCTGTTTCTGACCGTTTGAGCAGACACATGCATATTTGTGGCCTGCTGGAGGTCATTTTGCAGGGCTCTGGCAGTGCTCCTCCTGCTCCTCCTTGCACAAAGGCGGAGGTAGCGGTCCTGCTGCTGGGTTGTTGCCCTCCTACGGCCTCCTCCACGTCTCCTGATGTACTGGCCTGAATCCTGGTATTGGCTCCATGCTCTGGACACTACGCTGACAGACACAGCAAACCTTCTTGCCACAGCTCGCATTGATGTGCCATCCTGGATGAGCTCTACTACCTGAGTCACTTGTGTGGGTTGTAGACTCCGTCTCATGCTGCCACTAGAGTGAAAGCACCGCCAGCATTCAAAAGTGACCAAAACATCAGCCAGGAAGCATAGGAACTGAGAAGTGGTCTGTGGTCACCACCTGCAGAACCACTCCTTTATTGGGGGTGTCTTGCTAATTGCCTGTAATTTCCACCTGGTGTCTATTCCATTTGCACAACAGCATGTGAAATGTATTGTCAATCAGTGTTGCTTCCTAAGTGGACAGTTTGATTTCACAGAAGTGTGATTGACTTGGAGTTACATTGTGTTGTTTAAGTGTTCCCTTAATTTTTTGGAGCAGTGTAATTTTAAAAGACTGACTCTGTCATACAGTGCATTCGGAAAGTATTCAGACCCCTTTACTTTTTCCATATTTTGTTACGTTACAGCCTAATTCTAAAATTGATTAAATTGTTGTTGTTTTTATCATCAACCTACACACAATACCCCATAATGGCAAAGCAAAAACAGGTTTAGAAATGTTCGCTAATTAATAAAAAAATTAAAACTGAAATATCCCATTTATATAAGTATTCAGACCCTTTACTCAGTACATTGTTGAAGCTCCTTTGGCAGCGATTACAGCTTCTAGTCTTCTTGGGTATGACGCTACAATCTTGGCACACCTGTATTTGGAGAGTTTCTCCCATTATTCTCTGCAGATCCTCTCAAGCTCTGTCAGGTTGGATGGTGAGCGTTGCTGCACAGCTATTTTCAGGTCTCTCCAGAGATATTAAATCGGGTTCAAGTCTGGGCACTAGCTGGGCCACTCAAGGACATTTAGATACTTGTCCAGAAGCCACTCCTGCTTTGTCTTGTCTGTGTGCTTAGGGTTGTTGTCATGTTGGAAGGTGAACCTTTGTCCCCTGTCTGAGGTCCTGAGCGCTCTGGAGCAGGTTTTCATCAAGGATCTCTCTGTACTTGGATCCGTTCATCTTTGCCTCAATCCTGACTAGTCTCCCAGTCCCTGCCGCTGAAAAACATCCCCATAGCATGATGCTGGCACCACCATGCTTCACCGTAGGGATGGTGCCAGGTTTCCTCCAGATGTGGTGCCTTTTGGCAAACTCCAAGCTGGCTTTCGTGTGCCTTTTACTGAGGAGTGGCTTCCGTCTGGCCACTCTACCATGAAGGCCTGATTGGTGGAGTGCTATGGAGATGGTTGTCCTACAGGAAGGTTCTTCCATTTACACAGAGCAACTCTAGTGCTCTGTCAGAGTGACCATCGGGTTCTTGGTCACCTCCCTGACCAAGGCCCTTCTCCCCTGACTGCTCAGTTTGGCCAGGAGGCCAGCTCTTGTAATAGTCTTGGTATTTCCAAACTTCTTCTATTTAAGAATGATGGAGACCGCTGTGTTTTTGGGGACCTTGAATACTGCAGAAATGTTTTGGTACCCTTGCCCAGATATGTGCCTCGACACAATCCTGTCTCTGAGCTCTACAGACAACTGTGGGACCTTATATAGACAGGTGTGTGCCTTTCCAAATTACCACAGGTGGATTCCAATCAAGTTGTAGAAACATCTCAAGGATGACCAGTGGAAACAGGATGCACCTGAGCTCAATTTTGAGTCTCATAGCAAAGGGTCTGAATACTTATATAAATAAGGTATTTCTGTTTTTTGTTTTTTTATAAATATGCAAAAATGTCTAAAAACCTGTTTTCGCTTCGTCATTATGGGGTATTGTGTGTAGATTGATGAGCACATTTTTTTTATTTAATCAATTTTAGAATAAGGCTGTAACGTAACAAAATGTGGAAGACTTTCCGAAAGCACTGTACAGTGTGGGAAGGCCTTTAGCCTAGTCTGCCACGTAATAAAGACATTATTGAGTATAGACAAGTGTCAAATAGAAATAATTGAAATCCAACTTTTCCTCTATTGTGCCATCCTTGATCCATGTTGGTTGTGCTTACAGAGTGACTCATGTGGTTTGAATGGTATTGCATAGACACTGTTTCCCAGAATACGAGATGCTTATTACTTTGTAAAGGAATAGATCAAAACATCAATACAAATTCTCATACAAATCTAATTTTATTTGTCACATGCGCCGAATACAACAGGTGTATACCTTAGTGAAATGCTTACTTACAAGCCCTTAACCAACAATGCTGAGTTTTTTTTTTAGATAAGTAATAAAATAAAATAAAATAAAGTTTAAAATAAGTAACACAATAAAATAACAATAACGAGGCTATATACAGGGGTACCGGTACCAAGTCAATGTGCAGGGTTACAGGTTAGTCGAGGTAGTATGTACATATTGGTATGGGTAAAGTGACTATGCACAGATAATAAACAGCAGGTAGCAGCAGCGTAAAAAAGGGGGTCAATGCAAATAGTCTGGTTCTACACCAAATCTAGTAAGGTTTGAAGGCGATTATTTACTGCAGACCAAGTTTTAGGCAGCCTGAAAAATAAGCTTTTCCATGAATACTATTATTCTCAAAAACCTTTTTTCCAAGGTTCTCAAATGGAAATAAGAAAACATTTAGCTATTGAACATTCTATGCCGCTGCACTGTCAGTTCCCTAGGAGTCTTCACTTAGTTAGAGAAGAAACCCAATCAATTTTACTATGTAAGACCCTCTGGAAGGAAGCAGATCCCAGATGTACATGGTAATCCATACATATGTGAATTTCACTCCTCTGAAAAACATGTTTTGTCAGCCTGTGGTCAATGAGAACATGCCTGCAGGAGATCCTCCGATATCTTTTTTTTATAATGGCAATCCCTTTGGTGTGTGCATTGGTGCAGTGAGACTTACACAGACATATAACAATGAATCACTACACCACATGCAATAGTAAATCGATTTTTATAAACAACTTTGATGGGAATCTACTGCTTTCATCTACAGTATGAACTTTGAAGAATGTAGAACAAGAGATTTGAGGATTGTAGAAGACTGTAGAAAATTGTGTTGTACATCAATGAAGCTGTGTATATTTTTATCGCACTGTATTTTCTTAATACACTTCTTTTGTTGGTTAAGTAACTTTGGGTAGAGAAAAACCTATGGTATCAAAAGTCAAACTTGAACGTCCTAATGCCATCGACATTCAGTGCTCTTTTACCCTCTGTGTAGACATCAATGGATGTCATTTTTTAGTATGGGAGAAACAAGAAATGATAGATTAAAGTCCCAATCCCTCAATATAGATCTTTAGCCTTTCCTCTTTCACATTGACACTTGACTGTTGTCAGGTCACTACCACCGCTTGAACAAGACGACTTCGATCACACTCGGCATGACTCCAGGTAAATGTACAAAACAAGGTCAACATGAGGCATATACAGTATGTTGAATAGAGACGACACAAAAACAGCACAGTCATGCCACGATGTAAATACAAAAATAACAAAAACCTTAATGTTTTGACTTTTGTTTCACAGATTTGGGGTATGACAAGAGGGTCTATAATTCAGTTGCATTCTACAAAAATAAGGTTTTTATATTTACTAATGCCAATAAAAGTATCATGCTCTGTATCATGCAATAATGTGAACTATTGAAATGTCTATATCTCTATACAGCATATCATAATTCGAGCCTGTTGTGCTTTAACAGTGGAGTTACCATCACAACACAGATCTAGTGCAAGCTTAGAGTCGCCAACGGTTCACTTGTCGAGTCAGTGAGAACAGAACACTTTATATGAACAGGCTCCTCAGAGAGCCCACTCTCCTCTCTGACTATTTTCTCATTTTACTTTATTTCTTCCATAGCAGAATGCTGATGCCAGTATCTTATTAGCAGGGCCGGCGCCAGAACGAATCAGCTGGACGGGCATTTGATTTCCACAGGGGGGCACACATTTTTTAAAATGGGTGTTATAGTAAAGACCACAGATTCAAGTTTGGGGAAGCTTACAATTTATTCTACAATTTCTACTTTTTTAATATGCGTATCTTCGTGGAACATTTTCATTTCAATGATAACGTTTTATTTTCTCAAAATCATAGCTATCATAACTACATGGTCTAAACATACTGAGACAGAGGGGCGCTAGCTCGGACGCTTTATCTGAGACTAATAAATGATCTCAATATTTTATTTGGGTGGGCAAGGAGGTATGGTAAGGCGGGTCAGGCCCCCTAAGGCCCGCCCATAACGCCGGCACTGCTTATCAGTATCTTCCCCTTGATATTCTCAAATATCAAGACTTTCTATTGTTTAGCTGAGACCAAATAGGCTAGCTATGTTTCTGCTCTGCTCTAGATCCCCACTTCGTGTGTCTAATCATACAAAACGGGCATAGCAGTGTCTGGGGTCAGGAAGGCCAACTTTCAACTTTCTTACCGCAATTTGAAAGAGAATATCTCAAATAAAACAGCACAGTATCTCTGAATTTATAAGTTCTAATGCGGAATACTTCTAGTAATATTTGAGATGACCAATGTGAATTAATTTAATATTGAAATGAACGCATTTTAATTTAATTCAGTTACTTTCATATGGTTGCTGAATTGCGGGAGATTAATTGTTTATGCCATTCCAAAGGAGATCATCTGAGGATATAATGGAGAACAATACATGGAGAACTGAATGTAAAATAATGAATTCAAATGTCATTCCAATAGAGATGGAAAAATACAGCGTAAAAGGAGTCAGTGACTGTCTTGAAATATTGATATTCATGTGTGTATTCGCTCTATGCAGACCGGTGAATCACTTGATATAAATACTGCTCACTTTGCACAATGCTCACTTTACTATATGTAGATGACCACCCAAGCTTGTTTGAGGGCTTCATCTCCTCCAGATAGGCTGTCAGAACATATGCCATTGTAATTGGATAGGAGGCAAGAACACAGACACGGTATGCGCCACCATTACAGTTACAGATCCTGAATGAAAATCTTGCTAATTGAATAATACACCGTGCTAGTTAACAGACCCTTACAGTTGTAATCCTAAAATCCCCTAACACATCCCATGACACATTCCATGACACAGAGTGAACCTGGGGTGATACTCCAAAATTGAGCTCCTACCTGAGAAAAACAAAATCTTGTTGAACAGTTGAAAAGTTATAGGGAGAAATTCTGTTAAACTTTTTCCAGTGATCAATGAAAGAAGTAGGAAAGAATAAAACAAATTATTGGTGAACAGTAAAAAGGATACATTATTGTAAAAAATAATAATAATAGTAAATGGTAAACACAAACGTCAACCGTCTGATGATTCATGGATGTTTGGTTTTAGATACATCTAGCATTTATCATGTTTATGCTTGAGTGTTTTTTAGTCTCTCAGAGGTCCTTGACCTGTCTCAGTGCAGTAATTAAAGTGACATGAAGAGGACATAATTCGCTCCCTCTGCTGATATGCTGTCAACTACACTACCCACGATGCAACAGAACCACCTACACATTTAACACGATGGAACCATGTGGGCCAGCTCTAACATTTTCCCCTGCCCACTGAAACCAGGGTCAGAAGATAAAGCTGTGACATAATGTCATTCAGTGGTGAAGTACAGTGAGGGAAAAAAGTATTTGATCGCCTGCTGATTTTGTACGTTTGCCCACTGACAAAGACATGATCAGTCTATAATTTTAATGGTATGTTTATTTGAACAGTGAGAGACAGAATAACAACAAATAAATCCAGAAAAACGCTGTTATAAATTGATTTGTATTTTAATGAGGGAAATAAGTATTTGACCCCCTCTCAATCAGAAAGATTTCTGGCTGCCAGGTGTCTTTTATTCAGGTAACAAGCTGAGATTAGGCGCACACTCTTAAAGGGAGTGCTCCTAATCTCAGCTTGTTACCTGTATAAAAGACACCTGTCCACAGAAGCAATCAATCAATCAGATTCCAAACTCTCCACCATGGCCAAGACCAAAGAGCTCTCCAAGGATGTCCGGGACAAGATTGTAGACCTACACAAGGCTGGAATGGGCTACAAGACCATTGCCAAGCAGCTTGGTGAGAAGGTGACAACAGTTGGTGCGATTATTCGCAAATGGAAGAAACACAACAGAACTGTCAATCTCCCTCAGCCTGGGGCTCCATGCAAGATCTCACCTCGTGGAGTTGCAATGATCATGAGAACGGTGAGGAATCAGCCCAGAACTACATGGGAGGATCTTGTCAATGATCTCAAGGCAGCTGGGACCATAGTCACCAAGAAAACAATTGGTAACACACTACGCCGTGAAGGACTGAAATCCTGCAGCGCCCGCAAGGTCCCCCTGTTTGCCAATGAAGATCTGAATGATTCAGAGGAGAACTGGGTGAAAGTGTTGTGGTCAGATGAGACCAAAATGGAGCTCTTTGGCATCAACTAAATTCGCCGTGTTTGGAGGAGGAGGAATGCTGCTTATGACCCCAAGAACACCATCCCCACCATCAAACATGGAGGTGGAAACATTATGCTTTGGGGGTGTTTTTCTGCTAAGGGGAAAGGACAACTTCACCGCATCAAAGGGACGATGGACGAGGCCATGTACCGTCAAATCTTGGGTGAGAACATCAGCCAGGGCATTGAAAATGGGTTGTGGATGGGTATTCCAGCATGACAATGACCCAAAACACACGGCCAAGGCAACAAAGGAGTGGCTCAAGAAGAAGAACATTAAGGTCCTGGAGTGGCCTAGCCAGTCTCCAGACCTTAATCCCATAGAAAATCTGTGGAGGGAGCTGAAGATTCGAGTTGCCAAACATCAGGCTCGAAACCTTAATGACTTGGAGAAGATCTGCAAAGAGGAGTGGGACAAAATCCCTCCTGAGATGTGTGCAAACCTGGTGGACAACTACAAGAAACGTCTGACCTCTGTGATTGCCAACAAGGGTTTTGCCACCAAGTACTAAGTCATATTTTGCAGAGGGGTCAAATATTTATTTCCCTCATTAAAATGCAAATCAATTTATAACATTTTTGACATGCGTTTTTCTGGATTTTTTTGTTATTCTGACTCTCACTGTTCAAATAAACCTACCATTAAAATTATAGACTGATCATGTCTTTGTCAGTGGGCAAACGTACAAAATCAGCAGGGTATCAAATACTTTTTTCCTTCACTGTAAGGGTGTACACTGCCTGCATACATGTGAGTGAGATTTAGAGAGTGGGATGCCTCTTGTCGTTTTAACAAAGGTTAATTGTTGGGAGCTTCAGCCTTCATCCCAGACTGCACTCCCA
The DNA here is from genome assembly GCF_964263955.1 of Coregonus lavaretus. Lineage (NCBI taxonomy): Eukaryota > Metazoa > Chordata > Actinopteri > Salmoniformes > Salmonidae > Coregonus > Coregonus lavaretus. The sequence continues at coordinate 4,542,791 of NC_140019.1, forward strand.
TACAGAGTTTGCATAGATAGCCAATTAAACTTACCATAAAAAGAGCCCAGTGGCCCCGGTGACGTGTACACCTTTACTTCACCATTGAAATACAATATGTCATAGGTTTATCTTCTGTAGGAGCTCCTCAGACAACAGATCTGAAACGGCTCTAATTTAAGCCATTGCACTAATGAAGATGTTCAATTTGATCATTATGTTTAAGGTTGTTCATCACAAAACGTTCAATTAAAAAGCAGAAGTATGGGCTCAATCATTGAGAATGTTCAATCTTGCCAATGTTTACTCCTCAAATAAATTAGAAAATACAGTGCTTTGCAAAAGTATTCATCCCCCTTGGCGTTGTTCCTATTTTGTTGCATTACATCCTGTAATTTAAATGGATTTTTATAAATAGTCCAAATTGGTGAAGTGAAATGAAAAAAATAACGGAAAAGTGGTGCGTGCATATGTATTCACCCCCTTGCTATGAAGTCCCAAAATAAGATCTGGTGAAACCAATTACCTTCAGACATAATTAGTTAAATAAAGTCCACCTGTGTGCAATCTAAGTGTCACATGATCTCAGTATATATACACACCTGTTCTGAAAGGCCCCAGAGTCTGCAACACCACCAAGGAGGCGGCACCATGATGACCAAGGAGCTCTCCAAACAGGTCAGGGACACAGTTGTGAAGAAGTACAGATCAGGGTTGGGTTATAAAAAAATATCAGAAACTTTGAACATCCCACGGATCACCATTCAATCCATTATTAAAAAATTGAAAGAATATGGTACCACAACAAACCTGCGAAGAGAGGGCCACCCACCAAAACTCACGGACCAGGTAAGGAGGTCATTAGTCAGAGAGGCAACAAAGAGACCAAAGATAACACTGAAGGAGCTGCAAAGCTCCACAGCAGAGATTGGAGTATCTGTCCATGGGACCACTTTAAGCCATACACTCCATAGAGCTGGGCTTTATGGAAGAGTGCCAGAAAAAAGCCATTGCTTAAAGAAAATAATAAGCACATGTTTGGTGTTCGCCAAAAGGCATGTGGTAAGAAGGTACTTGCGCAAACCCAACACCTCTCATCACCCCGAGAACACCATACCATGTTTTTCCATTGGCAGGGACAGGGAAAATGGTCAGAATTGAAGGAATAATGGATGGCGCTAAATACAGGGAAATTCTTGAGGGAAACCTGTTTTAGTCTTCCAGAGATTTAAGACTTGTACGGATGTTCTCCTTCCAGCAGGACAGTGACCCTAAGCATACTGCTAAATACTGGTGAATAGTTATGCACGCTCAAGTTCAGTTTTTTTCTCTTGTATCTTGTTTGTTTCACAGTAAAAAATATTTTGCATCTTGAAAGTGGTAGGCATGTTGTGTAAATCAAATTATACAAACCACCCAAAAATCTATTTTAATTCCAGGTTGTAAGGCAACAAAATAGGAAAAATGCCAAGGGGGGTGTATACTTTCACAACCCACTGTACTGTCAGTCCATATATACTGAATATATATTTTCCAATTAATGACAAATCATGAGTTCACACTTCTGGGTCAGTGCCACTATTGTTTGTTTTTGGACAACAATTTCCTCCTCCAGATTAGATGGACGTCATATTGTATTTGAGTCTCCCCTTTTCATAGGCCTAAAATATGGATCAGACAACGTTGTTTTTATTGATCAGTTTGTCAGTCAGCAGAGTATGCTACCCTGTAATTTTGTCGTATTAAACAAGATTCTGCTAATGTCTCCCATCATATACCTGCGTCCTCTGTGGCTCAGTTGGTAGAGCATGGCGCTTGCAATGCCAGGGTTGTTGGTTATATTCCCACAGAGCACAAGTAAGAAAACGCTTTGACTCAGATTATTCACTTTAAAATGTGTGCCAAAAATACATCTATAAAATATTTTTATGTTTAACATACCTTAGAACTCCATGCACTAAGGACTACTTTTAACAATGTACACAGACAATTTCATTAAAACAAATTTTTATTTGAAGAACAGTGCAGGTGCACAGTTTGGTAACAGAATTACGGTAAAACCTCCCTCAGTTTTTTATGCAACCACTTTTTCCAAAAACTCTTAAATATCTGCTCCGAATTAAGATTCAAAGATGTCTGCAGAAAGCTATGACATGACACCTTGAGTTTAAAAAATATATATTTTGGTTATTGAACTACATTAGCTGAAGTGGATTTACATCCAGTAACGGAATTACGGTAACAGAGTTACAATGGGGAAAAAAAGTATTTAGTCAGCCACCAATTGTGCAAGTTCTCCCACTTAAAAAGATGAGAGAGGCCTGTAATTTTCATCATAGGTACACGTCAACTATGACAGACAAAATGAGAAAAAAATATCCAGAAAATCACATTGTAGGATTTTTTATGAATTTATTTGCAAATGATGGTGGAAAATAAGTATTTGGTCAATAACACAAGTTTCTCAATACTTTGTTATATACCCTTTGTTGGCAATGACACAGGTCAAACATTTTCTGTAAGTCTTCACAAGGTTTTCACACACTGTTGCTGGTATTTTGGCCCATTCCTCCATGCAGATCTCCTCTAGAGCAGTGATGTTTTGGGGCTGTCGCTGGGCAACACGGACTTTCAACTCCCTCCTTTGAGACCCTGGCGGCGTAGTGTGTTACTGATGGTAGGCTTTGTTACTTTGGTCCCAGCTCTCTGCAGGTGATTCACTAGGTCCCCCCGTGTGGTTCTGGGATTTTTGCTCACCGTTCATGTGATCATTTTGACCCCACGGGGTGAGATCTTGCGTGGAGCCCCAGATCGAGGGAGATTATCAGTGGTCTTGTATGTCTTCCATTTCCTAATTATTGCTCCCACAGTTGATTTCTTCAAACCAAGCTGCTTACCTATTGCAGATTCAGTCTTCCCAGCCTGGTGCAGGTCTACAATTTTGTTTCTGGTGTCCTTTGACAGCTCTTTGGTCTTGGCCACAGTGGAGTTTGGAGTGTGACTGTTTGAGGTTGTGGACAGGTGTCTTTTATACTGATAACAAGTTCAAACAGGTGCCATTAATACAGGTAACGAGTGGAGGACAGATGAGCCTCTTAAAGAAGAAGTTACAGGTCTGGGAGAGCCAGAAATCTTGCTTGTTTGTAGGTGACCAAATACTTTTTTTCCACCATAATTTGCAAATAAATTCATTAATAATCCTACAATGTGATTGTCTGGATTTCTTTTCCTCAATTTGTCTGTCATAGTTGACGTGTACCTATGATGAAAATTACAGGCCTCTCTCATCTTTTTAAGTGGGAGAACTTTTTTTCCCCACTGTACATCATGGGTCCCTGGTCTATACTATACAGCAGGGTTTCTTAAACTATGGGTCGGGACCAAAAGCAAGTTATAAGAATACATCCATACTGAACAAAAATATAAACACAACATATAAAGTCTTGGTCCCATGTTTCATGAGCTGAAATAAAAAGATCCCAGAAATGTTCCATATGCACAATAGGCTTATTTCTCTCAAATTGTGTGCACACATTTTTTTTACATCCCTGTTAGTGAGCATTTCTCCTTTGCCAAAATATTCCAACCACCTGACAGGTGTGGTATAACAAGAAGCTGATTAAACAGCATTATCATTACACAGGTGCACCTTGTGCTGGGGACAATAAAAGGCCATTCTTAAATGTGCAGTTTTGCACACAATACAATGCCACAGATGTCTTAAGTTGAGGGAGCGTGCATTTGGCATGCTGACTGTAGGAATGTCCACCAGACCTGCTGCCAGATAATTTAATGTTAATTTATCTACCATAAGCTGCCTCCAACGTCATTTTAGATAATTTGGCAGTACGTCTAACCGGCCTCACAATCGCAGACCCCGTGTATGGCGTGGTTTGGGCTAGCAGTTTGCTGACGTCACCATTGTGAACAATGTGCCCCATGGTGGCAGTGGGGTTATGCTATGGGCAGGCATAAGCTATGGACAAATAACACAATTGCATTTCATTGATGGCAATTTGAATCCACAGAGATACTGTGACGAGATCCTGAGGCCCATTGTCGTGTCATTAATCCACTGCCATCACCTCATGTTTCAGCATGATAATGCACGGCCCCATGTCGCAAGGATCTGTATCCTTAAAGGTAGATCTACTTTGGATGCATTAGTAAAGGTGAGCAATGAAGTTGAAAAAACTACTGTCTTTTTTGACATTGAAACGCTTATGACACTGTGGAGAGAAGGCCTACTGATTAAAATGGAAAGACTTGGTATTGGTGGGATATTATATACCTGGGTTTGGCCTTCTTATTTAATCGCTCCTTTCAAGTTAACATAGGATCCATTTTATCTGCATATGGAGTTTACACTTGTATTCCTCAAGGCAGTGCTATCAGTCCTATTTTGTTCAACATTATGATTAACAATGTGTTTTTGAATGTAAGTAGGGGTATTGGGGCTTCCCTATATGCTGACGATGGACCTATTTGGAAGAGGGGAATGAATGTCTCATGTGATCAAATCTATAAAACAAACTATAGTGGATGTTGAAAGAAGGTCAATTGACTGGGATTTGAAATTGTCAGTGGCAAAGTCTTTTTGAATGCTCTTCTCGAGGAAGAAATTTGCTGATAATATACAGTTGTTTCTGTTTGGACAGCCTATGGGGAGGGTTTCTAAGTACAAATATTTGGGTCTATGGTTCAATGAGCGATATACATGGAAAGATTGTGTCATAAATGTTTAAACAAAGTGTAAGAAGGTGGTGAATCTTATGCGCTCGGTCTCTGGTTATGAATGGGGAATCTAAAACAAAAATCCAGAAAATCACATTGTATGATTTTTTACTTGCATTTTATTGCAAGTATTTGATACATCAGAAAAGCAGAACTTAATATTTGGTACAGAAACCTTTGTTTGCAATTACAGAGATCATACGTTTCCTGTAGGTCTTGACCAGGTTTGCACACACTGCAGCAGGGATTTTGGCCCACTCCTCCATACAGACCTTCTCCAGATCCTTCAGGTTTCGGGGCTGTCGCTGGGCAATACGGACTTTCAGCTCCCTCCAAAGATTTTCTATTGGGTTCAGGTCTGGAGACTGGCTAGGCCACTCCAGAACCTTGAGATGCTTCTTACGGAGCCACTCCTTATCCTTCTCCGATACATGGCCCCATCCATCCTCCCTTCAATACGGTGCAGTCGTCCTGTCCCCTTTGCAGAAAAGCACCCCCAAAGAATGATGTTTCCACCTCCATGCTTCACGGTTGGGATGGTGTTCTTGGGGTTGTACTCATCCTTCTTCTTCCTCCAAACACGGTGAGTGGAGTTTAGACCAAAAAACTATATTTTTGTCTCATCAGACCACATGACCTTCTCCCATTCCTCCTCTGGATCATCCAGATGGTCATTGAAAAACTTCAGATGGGCCTGGAAATGCGCTGGCTTGAGCAGGGGGACCTTGCGTGCGCTGCAGGATTTTAATCCATGACGGCGTAGTGTGTTACTAATGGTTTTCTTTGAGACTGTGGTCCCAGCTCTCTTCAGGTCATTGACCAGGTCCTGCCGTGTAGTTCTGGGCTGATCCCTCACCTTCCTCATGATCATTGATGTCCCACGAGGTGAGATCTTGCATGGAGCCCCAGACAGAGGGTGATTGATCGTCATCTTGAACTTCTTCCATTTTCTAATAATTGCGCCAACAGTTGTAGCCTTCTCACCAAGCTGCTTGCCTATTGTCCTGTAGCCCATCCCAGCCTTGTGCAGGTCTACAATTTTATCCCTGATGTCCTTACACAGCTCTCTGGTCTTGGCCATTGTGGAGAGGTTGGAGTCTGTTTGATTGAGTGTGTGGACAGGTGTCTTTTATACAGGTAACGAGTTCAAACAGGTGCAGTTAATACAGGTAATGAGTGGAGAACAGGAGGGCTTCTTAAAGAAAAACTAACAGGTCTGTGAGAGCCAGAATTCTTACTGGTTGGTAGGTGATCAAATACTTATGTCATGCAATAAACTGCAAATTAATTACTTAAAAATCATAAAATGTGATTTTCTGGATTTTTGTTTTAGATTCCGTCTCTAACAGTTGAAGTGTACCTATGATAAAAATGACAGACCTCTACATGCTTTGTAAGTAGGAAAACCTGCAAAATTGGCAGTGTGTCAAATACTTGTTCTCCCCACTGTATATACAGTCGTGGTCAAAAGTTTTGAGAATGACACAAGTATTGGTATTCACAAAGTTCACTGCTTCAGTGTTGTGAGATATTTTTGTCAGATGTTACCATGGTATACTGAAGTATAATTACAAGCATTGCATAAGTGTCAAAGGCTTTTATTGACAATTACATTAAGTTCATGCAAAGAGTCAATATTTGCAGTGTTGACCCTTCTTTTTCAAGACCTCTGCAAACCGCCCTGGCATGCTGTCAATTAACTTCTGGGCCACATCCTGACCGATGGCAGCCCATTCTTGCATAATCATTGCTTGGAGTTTGTCCGAATTTGTGGGGTTTTGTTTGTCCACCCGCCTCTTGAGGATCGACAAAAAGTTCTCAATGGGATTAAGGTCTGGGCAGTTTCCTGGCCATGGACCCAAAATGTCGATGTTTTATTCCCGAGCCACTTAGTTATCACTTTTGCCTTATGGCAAGGTGCTCCATCATGCTGGAAAAGGCATTGGTCGTCACCAAACTGTTCTTGGATGGTTAGGAGAAGTTGCTCTGGGAGGATGTATTGGTACCATTCTTTATTCATGGCTGTGTTCTTAGGCAAAATTGTGAGTGAGCCCACACCCTTGGCTGAGAAGCAACCCCACACATGAATGGTCTCAGGATGGTTTACTGTTGGCATGACACAGGACTGATGGTAGCGCTCACCTTGTCTTCTCCGGACAAGGTGTTTTCCGGATGCCCCAAACAATCGGAAAGGGGATTCATCAGAGAAAATGACTTTACCCCAGTCCTCAGCAGTCCAATCCCTGTACCTTTTGAAGTATATCAGTCTGTCCCTGATGTTTTTCCTGGAGAGAAGTGGCTTCTTTGCTGCCCTTCTTGACACCAGGCCATCCTCCAAAAGTCTTTGCCTCACTGTGCATGCAGATGCACTCACACCTGCCTGCTGCCATTCCTGAGCAAGCTCTGCACTGGTGGTGCCCCGATCCCGCAGCTGAATCATCTTTAGGAGAAGGTCCTGGCGCTTGCTAGCCCTGACGCCTTCTTCACAACAATTGAACCTCTCTCCTTGAAGTTCTTGATGATCCAATAAATGGTTGATTTAGGTGCAATCTTACTAGCAGCAATGATGACGGCATGTGTTTCCTTGCAGGTAACCATGGTTAACAGAGGAAGAACAATGATTTCAAGCACCACCCTCCTTTTAAAGCTTCCAGTCTGTTATTCTAACTCAATCAGCATGACAGAGTGATCTCCAGCCTTGTCCTCGTCAACACTCTCACCTGTGTTAACGAGATAATCACTGACATGATGGCAGCTGGTCCTTTTGTGGCAGGGCTGAAATGTTTTTTGGGGATTACGTTCATTTTCAATGGAAAGAGGGACTTTGCAATTAATTGCAATTCATCTGATCACTCTTCATGACATTCTGGAGTATATGCAAATTGCCATCATCAAAACTGAGGCAGCAGACTTTGTGAAAATTAGTATTTCTGTCATTCTCAAAACTTTTGACCACGACTGTAGCTTTAAGGATATGTATTGGTGCATTTAAATCAACATACAGTTGAAGTCGTAAGTTTACATAGGTTGGAGTCATTAAAACTTGTTTTTCAACCACTCCACACATTTCTTGTTAACAAACTATAGTTTTGGCAAGTCGGTTAGGACATCTACTTTGTGCATGACACAAGTAATTTTTCCTACAATTGTTTACAGACAGATTATTGCACTTATAATTCACTGTATCACAATTCAAGTTGGTCAGACGATTACATACACTAAGTTGCCTGTGCCTTTAAACAGCTTGGAAAATTCCAGAAAATGATATAATTGCTTTAGAAGCTTCTGATAGGCTAATTGATATCATTTGAGTCAATTGGAGGTGTACCTGTGGATGTATTTCAAGGCCTACCTTCAAACTCAGTGCCTCTTTGCTTGACATCATGGAAAAATCAAAATAAATCAGCCAAGACCTCAGAAAAATTATTGTAGACCTCCACAAGTCTGGTTCATCCTTGGGAGCAATTTTCAAACGCCTGAAGGTACCACGTTCATCTGTACAAACAATAGTACGCAAGTATAAACACCATGGGACCACGCAGCCGTCATATCGCTCAGGAAGGAGATCTCTGTCTCCTAGAGATGAACGTACTTTGGTGCGAAAAGTGAGTTTAAATGTATTTGGCTAAGGTGTATGTAAATTTCCGACTTCAACTGTATGTATGTGCCTTACTAGTGGAGGCAGGTGAGATGCCTTTGGTTATACGTCGTAAAAAAATGTCATTAGCTTATTGGGTTAGGTTGAAAAGCTGTGAGGTTGAGCATCCCACTCCTACTGTTCTAGATGACTGTTGGGAATATACTAGTAGACAAGGCAGTGGTTTTGGTTAGACTGTTGGAAAGCTTGCTAATGAGAGTGGTTTGAAGGTTAGAGGTTGGCCCTTCTGTGGTGATAGGGGACGTTCCTCAATGGTTACTCCCAGATCCTGTTGTTGATCGAACCTTTGTAGGGAAAAGGAAAGATTGGTCAGAAGTCATTGATATAGGGAAACTGGTTGACAATTACATGGTAGAAGTTTTTATGCTTTTTTACCTATTTTCACAGATGGATCCAAGGACCCAGATAGTGGGCGCAGAGGAGCAGGTGTTTAAGTTCCTGAATTTGATGTGCAGATATGTAGAAGACTAACAGATGAACTGTCAGTATACTCAGTTGAACTCTTGGCGATAATAGTTGCCCTCCAGTGGGTGGAGGACGTACAACCTGTTTGAATTACAGTATGCTCAGATTCTCTGTCTGTATTAAATAGTTTATAATTTGGTAAATCGAATAGGAGTGACTTACTATTGGAGGTATTCATGTTATTATGGAGAATTGAGAGAATGGGTGTAGTAGTGAGATTCTGCTGGGTCCCAGCACATTCGGATGTGGAAGGGAATGAAATTGTAGACCAGTTTGCCAAAAGAGCTTTGAAATGAGATATAATTTATATTAAGGTGAGGCCAAATGTAAGATCAGAGCCATTTTGATAGATGTGTGGCAGAAGAGATGGGAATATGAGCACAACGGCCAGCATTTATATGCCCTCCAAAGAAAGGTAGGTGGACCAAGATTTAAAGGTCAGATTAGGAAGAAAGAGGGGATGTTTGCTCGATTGCGCTTAGGACATTGTACATTGAACTCGTCATTACATCTGGTTGGCAAGCATGTTAATGGTTTGTGTCTGGAGTGTATGGTCGATGAGACGGTGGAGCATGTGTTTTTACATTGTTGTAAGTATGTGGAAGAGAGGGAATGATTGAACCGCAGGGTCATTGAGGTTGGACGGGCTTGGAGGGGTTTGGAAGGGATTTGGGGGATGGAGGAGGGTCTATTAGAAGTTTTAAGGGCTCTTTATTTTCTCAGAAGTACTGCGTTAGGTAAGAGGATTTAGAAATGTTGTAAACCGTGATTGACCACACACACCATGCACCTTTAACGTTGGTTTGCAAATCGCCATTATATCATAAAAGAAGAAGAAGAAGAAGAAGAAGAAACCCAGCCATGAGGTCGAAGGAATTGTCCGTAGAGCTCCGAGACAGGATTGTGTCGAGACACAGATCTGGGGAAGGGTACCAAAACATTTCTGCAGCATTGAAGGTTCCCAAGAACACAGTGGCCTCCATCATTCTTAAATGGAAAAAGTTTGGAAGCACCAAGACTCTTCCTAGAGCTGGTCGCCTGGACAAACTGAGCAATCGGGGGAGAAGGGCCTTGGTAAAGGAGGTGACCAAGAACCCGATGGTCACTCTGACAGAGCTCCAGAGTTCCTCCGTGGAGATGGTAGAACCTTCCAGAAGGACAACCATCTCTGCAGCACTCCACCAATCAGGCCTTTATGGTAGAGAGGCCAGACGGAAGCCACTTCTCAGTAAAAGGCACATGACAGCCCGCTTGGAGTTTGCCAAAAGGCACCGAAAGACTCTCAGACCATGAGAAACAAGATTCTCTGGTCGGATGAAACCAAGCCTGAACTCTTTGGCCTGAATGCCAAGTGTCACGTGTGGAGGAAACCTTGCACCATCCCTACGGTGAAGTATGGTGGTGGCAGCATCATGCTGTGGGGGCTTCGGCAGGGACAGGGAGACTAGTCAGGATCGAAGCAAAGATGAATGGAGCAAAGTACAGAGAGATACCTGATGAAAACCTGCTCCAAAGTGCTCAGGACCTCAGACTGGGGTGAAGGTTCACCTTCCAACAGGACAATGACCCTAAGCACACAGCCAAGACAGCGCAGGAGTGGCTTCGGGACAAGTCTCTGAATGTCCTTGAGTGGCCCAGCCAGAGCCCGGACTTGAACCCATTCGAACATCTCTGGAGAGACCTGAAAATAGCTGTGCAGCAACGCTCCCCATCCAACCTGACAGAGCTTGAGATGATCTGCAGAGAAGAATGGGAAAAACTCCCAAAATACAGGTGTGCCAAGCTTGTAGCGTCATACCTAAGACTCAAGGCTGTAATCGCTGCCAAAGGTGCTTCAAGAAAGTACTGAGTAAAGGGTCTGAATACTTATGTAAATGTGAAATTGCAGTTATATATTTTATAAATTAGCAAACATTTCTAAACAACTGTTTTTGCTTTGTCATTATGGGGTATTGTGTGTAGATTGATGAATAAGGCTGCAACGTAACAAAATGTGGAAAACATCAAGGGGTCTGAATACTTTCCAAATGTACTTTATATTTAAAACCAAACACTTTTAGACTTTTTCTCAAGTATTTTACTGGGTCTTTCACTTTTACTTAAGTAATTTTCTGTTAAGTTACACTTTGTATACAAAAGTATGTGGACACCCCTTCAAATTAGTGGATTTGGCTATTTCAGCCAGACCCGTTGCTGACAAGTGTATACAATCGAGCACACTGCCATGCATTCTCCATAGACAAACATTTGCAGTAAAATGGCCTTACTGAAGAGCTCAGTGACTTTCAACGTGGCACCATCATAGGATGCCACCTTTCCAACAAGTCAGTTTGTCAAATTTGTTGGGCCTGCTACAGCTGCCATTGTCAACTTTAACATTGACATTCTAGACGACATTCTAGTCGATTCTGTGCTTCCAAGTTTGTGGCAATAGTTTGGGGAAGGCGCTTTCCTGTCTCAGCATGACAATGCCCCCCTGCAGAAAGCGAGGTCCATACAGAAATGTTTGGTGAGATCGTGTGGAATAGCTTGACTGGCCTGCACAGAGCCCTGACCTCAACCCCATCGAACACCTTTGGATGAATTGGAACGCTGACTGCGAGCCAGTCCTAATCGCCCAACATCAGTGCCGACCTCACTAATGCTCATGGCTGAATGGAAGCAAGTTCCCTCAGCAATGTTCCAACATCTAGTGGAAATCCTTCCCAGAAGAGTGGAGGCTGTTATAGCAGCAAAGGGGGGACCAACTTCATATTAATGCCCATGATTTTGGAATGAGATGTTCGACGAGCAGGTGTCCACATACTCCATGGCATGGAGGAGAGACAGTTTTGGTAAAACACATAGACACAGCTGATAGACAGGTGACAGCAGTCACACACAGCATCAAATCATGTTAAAGAATAAGCAGCCCATTCACTCCAGTAGACCCCATGAAATCGTAACGATAGAAACAAACCAGCTATTACTTCCCATTGCAAATATACAGTATTTTATCACATTCTTCACACTAACCTGTGAGCTAAATTTTAAATGCAACAATGTTTCACAGTTATTCTTTTCAAAGATATAGCTACAACAAAAAACAATGCAACTCACCAGATTATGATCAATTGTAAAATAAGTTTGAAAGTTAATATTGAAAAGGGTGATGCAAACAAATTAGCAACAACATCCATCTTGAAGTTGACAACACCTGCTGCAGCCGCCATCGCACAACCACAATACAAGCTAGCTAAACTTTTTAGCATTTATAGTGTGAAAACTACTGCTCATGCCACTGATTTTATGCTCTTGCCCGCTCAGTAGTGACACAACCTTTTTCTTATGGTCTCACCCATTGCAAGTCAAAATGTGATTGGTTCATTTCACTGTCACTTCAAAATTCTGCTCTTTGAATGGCAGAGGCCTTCTGTCCAGCTTCTGACAATGGCTGAGCTAGCTAGATTCTTTTTACCCTGAGACCACCAAAGAAAAATCCTGATAGGATATTTTTTTCTCTTCATTATTAACCCTTCTCTTTCCAAACTGAAGAGATGAAATCAGAAGATCATTAAAATTATTGTAAAGATAAAAAATAAATTTTAACGAAATGTAATTAAAAAAATATAAATGCACTCACGGTACCCCACTTTACTGTGCTCTACTCTAGTGTGCTCTACTGTACTGTATTGAATATTATTTATTTTTTCCCACATGCTTTGTAAACAATAAGAGTGGACTAAGTGAAATGCTTACTTACAGGCCCTTCCCAATGTAGTATCTGAACAGTTTATAATTTTGGCTGACGTTTGCAAATGGTGTGTTAGAGGAATTTTACTCTGCTTTGCTGAAACATCTGGAAAGCATCACTATAGGGGCCCCCTGAAACAGAGGAGACTTGGATATGTGGAAGCCAGGGATTGGTCTATCAAAATCCACACATATTATGTTACATAGGATAAATACCATGGTTGGATCAAAGGACGGGGAGAATAATCATTTTTAGATTGGGTTAGTTGTTCTCCGGATTTCTGCAGAAATCTGTAAATTGACGCTGGAACCTTTTGATATAATAAACCTTTATAATCAAGTACAGTGTCCGTGGATTTCTTGTCTACACAGCATATCAGCATCGTTGTCTCACCACCACATTAATTGGCGACGAGGATTTTTGTGACGTGTTGCGTCTGTTCGGCATTTCATCATGTGCTGCGAGCTGACTCCCGCTACAAAGGCCGGCAGATAAGGTGAGCTTTCTCACAACTTTGGGCGCTGGTCAGTTCGTGTGGCTGTGTGTGTGCGTTGAGGGGATGTACCGTTAAAGAACTTGTGTGTGCGCCTTGCTGTTATTTGCTGTGGGATGACAATCCGTTCTAAATTTCTAAATTTGTTTGCGTTGAAAACAATGCAAACAGGGGGGAGTGTCTATAGGAATTGATAACACTGGGCACAGGGATATTTGGCTTGAATAAATGTAAAGGAGTGTCCAGGAATAGAATGAAGGAATAAGACAAGGAAATAAGGAAAAAAGTATACTGTTAGGACGTCGCTGATCTACGGAAGCCCTCAAATGAGGCGATCATTAAGATGGGCCGCAAATCCTAGGAAAGTCACTAGGTTGACTTTCGGGTCAGTTCTGGGAACTGTGATATTGTACAATATATATGTCTAAAAGGGTATTGTATGGTTGAAATGACCAAGTGAGTGCATAAAAGACTAAATACTTGTCTGTTTCTTTTGTTCTTCTGTGATGTGAGAAACGCGAAGGAGGAGACAGAGAGAGAGGAGGTGCTGACCAGTGCGTCATGCGACAGCGTGTGCTTCCCCAGATCCAGTCCAATTAAGGCCAGTACTGTTCTATCCACAAACTTACTTTCCCTTACAGGATATAATAGATACATTGTGTATGCATAGAATATTTCATGTTGTGACCATTTAGCAGGGACTTGGCAACAGACTGATCAATTGATGTAATTGAGAATTGCAAAAAAAAAATGGTGCATGAGTTGTTTTGATTAGTGTTGTGTTGGAAATCCAGCACTGAGATTATTCTGTAACATTAAGGTGATTGGGTGCTTATTGAGCAATTGGTTTGTGGGTGCTGTAGTGTTGCTGGATTGCAGGTCTTTCTTTTTTGATTGCTCTGAAGTTGACTAGTTTCCTTTACTTTTCCTGATCGGATGTGGTAAGATTGCCACTAATCAATAACTTGGTAGAATAATAAATAAATAAATACATTATAATAAATAAAAAAAGTTCATGTGTGTATATATATATATATATATATATATATATATATATATATATATATATATATATATATATATAGGAAATATATATATAGGATTAATTAAATATATATATAGGATTAATTAAATATATATATAGGATTAATTAAATATATATATAGGATTAATTAAGAAATTAATATTAAAAAATAAATATAAATAAATAAATAAAAAACAAGGGAGGGAATGATAAGCTATATAGCTTAAAGGGTTTTGGGTTTACTAATTAATTGGTTTAAAATAATAATAATAAAATAATTCACAATAAAGGAATGTAAAAGAGTTGTTACAATGGGGAAAAAGGACATAAAAACTATGAAAGTAATTACTCCTGTTGATGTAGTACAAAATAGTAATCCATTAGTTAATGGTATTGCAAGGTTATCTGGAAAATGGAATAAACGTTGGCCTGACATTGAACAACCATGGCCAGTGGAAGGGACTCTTAACCCAGACGTCATCAAGATAATGCAAGTGCTTGTGTCAACGTATAAGGCAGATCAAAAGAAGGGGAAAAAAAAGGGAACATCGTAAAGAAAAGAGACAAAGAGAGCTGGGGGTTCTTAAATTGTTTGAAAATGAGGGACAAAAACTGATAAAAGATAAAAGAGACAGAGGTATAGACTGTTAGGTATAGGATGAGGTAGTGACTGATTTTACAGCAGAAGTGCCATACCCGCATACCTTGTTAGCCCAAATTCCTCCTGATGCGACACATTTCACAGTGTTAGACTTATGTGGTGCATTTTTTCGTGTTCCACTTAGTGTAGAAAGTCAGGGTTTATTTGGGTTCACATATAAGGGACAGTTCTATGAGTACAGTAGGTTGCCACAGGGGTACAAGCATAGCCCGCACATTTTCAATAAAGTACTGAAGGATCATTTGGTAAGGATAGATCAGATATTGCAAAGCACTGTCATTCAGTACGTGGATGATATAATTGTCTGCTCACATAATGAGGAAACGTGTCATAAAGACTCAATTAAATTGCTACAGGTATTGGCAGAAAAGGGGCATAAGGTTTCACAGAAAAAGTTGCAATATTGCCAGGAGAAGGTTGTTTATTTGGGTCAGAAAATAACGCATGGACACAAAAGCATTTCGGACAGTCAATTGGAAGCTATTCGTAAGGCTCCGAAGCCTAGAACTGTCAGAGAGATGATGACATTTCTTGGTATTGCTGGTTATTCTTCAGCTTGGGTTGAGAGCTATGCTAGTTCGACGGGACCTTTGAGAGATATGGTTAAAGATACTGGGAGTGGTCAACTCCATAGCAATCTTTCCTGGACACAGGAAGGCCTTGTGGCATTTGAAACGATCAAACAGAGGTTACAGGAGGCACCTGCACTCACACTACCAGACTACTCTAAGAATGTTTTGCTATATGTGTCTACTTCTACTGGAGGTAAATATGCATGTGCAGTTCTTTGTGAGCCGACAGGTACAGGGACGAATCCTCAGCCTATTTCCTACTACTCTACTGCCTATTCAGAAGTAGAACTAGGGCTACTACTGTGCTACAGAGCAATGGTGGGAGTATATTCAATGTATGACAAAGCGTCATCTGTTACGATGGGTTACCCAGTAACAATTCTTACCCATCATAGTCTCAGATATCTTCTGAACTATGGGAAATATACATTGACTATGCCTAGGCTCAGAGACTATCATAGGCTCTTAGAGCAGGAAGATGTCACCTTAGTGAGGTGCGATACGGTGAATCCAGCCGAGAACTTGCCAACTTCAGAGGATGGTGAGCCACATGATTGTGTTCAAGAAGCAGAGAAATACTCGAGGCTTAGATCAGATTTGCAAGCCTTTCCATTACGTGAGGCAGACCTGGAGTATTGGACTGATGGGTCTTGTTATCGTGTGGGAGATAAATTGTGTGCTGGCTATGCAGTAGTTAAAGCCCAAGGAACTGGATTTGTTGTTGAAATGGCTGAAGTAATACCACAGCCTGCATCTGCACAACTTGCTGAACTTGTGGGGCTAACAGAAGCGTACTTGTTAGCAGAAGGAAAGCGAGTGACGATATACACTGATTCTGCATATGCACATATTGTATGTCATTTGTTTGGAGCAGTGTGGAAAGGTCGAGGGTTTAAGAAAACGGATGGTTCTCCAATACAACATCATGCGCAAATAATGAAATTGTTGCATGCTATGATGAAGCCTAAAGAGATAGCGATAGCTAAGTGTGCAGCTCATAAAACCGATGTGTCAAAAGTCACACAAGGGAACAAAGCTGCTGATGAAGCTGCAAAAGCCGTCACAGGAGCAGAGAAATTGGGCAAAGTTTTTCTGGTCACTCATGGAGTGGACTTGGAAGACAAAATTATGCTTAAGGATGTGATTTTGATGCAGGAAGCTGCTTCTACGATCGACAAACAGTTATGGCTAGACCGAGCTGCCATCAAAGATGCTACTGGTCTTTGGAGAAACCATGAGGGGTTGATAGTAGCGCCTCTAGACCTATTAGGTCTGATGATTCAGGAAGCACATTGGTTAGCTCCTGTTGCAAGGGGGGAGGTTAGGAGAAAGATCACAAAGGAGTATGGTTTTTGGGCACCATATTTGCTTGAACAGGTTGACTATGTCATAGGCACGTGCACAATCTGTCTGAAAAATAATGTTCGCAGGGGTGTGACTGTTCTTCCTGGTCACATTCCTACACCGAGAGGTCCTATGCATGAGTTGGTTATCGACTTTGTTGATATGATAAAACCAGTTGAAGGGAAAAGATACATGCTGGTGGTTGTGGATAGATTTTCACGATGGCCGGAGGCCTGTCCGACTAAGCGAAAAGACGCTCAATCGGTTGCCAAGTTTTTGTTTAAAGAAGTCATAAGCAGGTGGGGATTTCCCGATTGAAATATCCTCAGAAAGTCGGAATGAGTTTTGTGGATAAATCAGTGAAATTGATTTTTCAAAATTTTGGGAAAGAAAAAGTCTGATCAAAATGTTAGGAAAACTAGGGTTGAAGTAACTCTAGAAAATGTTGAATATCCAATCATTTTTCACGTCTTTACATATTATTGTGATATTTAGTATTTTCTTTTGAATCAAAGGGGGGAAATGGAATGTGATTCATTTTATATATCATTCTTATATTATTTTTGATATTGATGTTTTAATTTGCATGTGTTGTTTTGCAAAATATACTGGTTGGTGTTTTCTTTTCTTCCAGAAGTATATGGGTATGTGTAGAGTGGGATTCAAATACTCAAACATGGACAATATGAATGGACTGGAGGAAGTGGAACAAGGAAGGTGTGGAAATGTTCAGATTCCATCATCGACGTTACATTGAAAGTCGACACTGCTGAGGAGATGCAGTGTAGTGGACTACATTCCAGTGTCTGCACTGATATGAATACATATTTGCATGTGTAATACATAATTTGTGTCATATTCTTCTGTATTAATTGTTTGAAGAATGATGTTTTCTGTTGTTGGGTACATGTGGGGACCTCAGATTTTTTTATTTTTTTTCGTGGATGCTTAGGGATATTGGGTCTAGGCAGGGACAGAGAGAATCCACAGGAGGGTCCGATGGGTCGACCAGCCTGAATGTGGACATTTTTGATTGTAGTTTGTTTTCTGAGGTTTTCATGTGTATTCAATTGCATCATAGCTTAAAATGCATTGATAAACATTTATAAATTGATCTGGAGTACTTAGGTGGTCGTCTGGGGCAGAGGGGCCGTGAGAGAATTTTCCTGTCTTGATTGATTCATGGATATTTGGAATGAAAGCTGCCAGACAGGTTTTTCACTCTTACACTCCATAACAATTTGTTTACACTCCACAAAATTGTCTCTATCTGAAAATGTGTTTACTCTCCTTAAATTTTGTTTTATTGCTAAAGTTACTCAAGAAGAAAAATTGTTATTTGTCATAATCCTATTCTTTTTGTTTTCGAGACTTAATTAGTCTCGAAGGGGGGACATGTGTAGTATCTGAACAGTTTATAATTTTGGCTGACGTTTGCAAATGGTGTGTTAGAGGAATTTGAAACAGAGGAGACTTGGATATGTGGAAGCCAGGGATTGGTCTATCAAAATCCACCCATATTATGTTACATAGGATAAATACCATGGTTGGAACAAAGGACGGGGAGAATAATCATTTTTAGATTGGGTTAGTTGTTCTCTGGATTTCTGCAGAAATCTGTAAATTGACGCTGGAACCTTTGATATAATAAACCTTTATAATGAAGTACAGTGTCCGCGGATTTCTTGTCTACACAGCATATCAGCATCGTTGTCTCGACACCACACCAACAATGCAGAAATAAATAAAATAGAGGAATGAAAGAAATGTAACACACACATAATAATAAAAGTAATAATAGATACACAAAGTGTAACGATAATTTGGCTATATACAAGGGGTACCAGTACCGAATCAATGTGCAAGGGTATGAGGTAGTTGAGGTAGATATCTACACACAGTGCCTTCGGAAAGAATTCAGACCCCTTGACTTTTTCCACATTTTGTTAGTTTACAGCCTTATTTTAAAATTGATTTTTTTTGCTCATCAACCTACACACAATACCCCATAATGACAAAGCAAAAACAGGTTTTTAGAAATGTTTGCTAATTTGTAAAAAAGTATACATATACTACCAGTCAAAAGTTTGGACATGCGTACTCATTCAAGGTTTTCTTTATTTTTACTATTTTTTACATTGTAGAATAATAGTGAAGACATCAAAACGATGAAATAACACATATGGAATCATGTAGTAACCAAAAAAGTGTTAAACAAATCAAAATATATTTTATATTTGACATTCTTCAAATAGCCACCCTTTGCCTTGATAACAGCTTTGCACACTCTTGGCATTCTCTCAACCAGCTTCATGAGGTAGTCACCTGGAATGTATTTCAATTAACAGGTGTGCCTTCTTAAATGTTAATTTGAGGAATTTATTTCCTTCTTAATGCGTTTGAGCCAATCAGTTGTGTTGTGACAAGGTAGGAGGGGTATACAGAAGATAGCCCTATTTGGTAAAAGACCAAATCCATATTATGGCAAGAACAGCTCAAATAAGCAAAGAGAACAGTCCATCATTACTTTAAGACATGAAGGTCAGTCATTATGGAACATTTCAAGAACTTTGGAAGTTTCTTCAAGTGCAGTCACAAAAGCCATCAAGTGCTACGATGAAACTGGCTCTCATGAGGACCGCCACAGGAATGGAATACCCAGAGTTACATCTGCTGCAGAGGATAACTTAATTAGAGTTACCAGCCTCAGAAATTGCAGCCCAAATAAACACTTCACAGAGTTCAAGTCACAGACACATCAACATCAACATTTAAGTGGGGACTGTGTGAATCAGGCTTTCATGGTCAAAAATTGCTGCAAAGAAACCACTACTAAAGGACACCAATAAGAAGAAGAGACCTTCTTGGGCCAAGAAACACAAGCAATTGACATTAGACCGGTGGGAATGTGTCGTTTGGTCTGGAGTCAAAATCTGAGATTTTTGGTACCAACCTTTGTGAGACGCGGTGTGGGTGAATGGATGATCTCCTGCATGTGAGGTTCCCACTGTAAAGCATGGAGGAGGTGTTATGGTGTGGGGGTGCTTTACTGGTGACACTGTCTGTGATTTATTTATAATTCAAGGCACACTTAACCAGCATGGCTATCACCTGCAGCGATACGCCATCCCATCTGGTTTGGGCTTAGTGGGACTATCTTTTGTTTTTCAACAGGACAATGACCCAACACGCCTCCAGGCTATGTAAGGGTTATTTTACCAAGAAGGAGAGTAATGGAGTGCTGCATCAGATGACCTGGCCTCCACAATCCCCTGACCTCAGACGGCAGAGTGAAGGAAAAGCAGCAAACAAGTGCTCAGCATATGTGGGAACTCCTTCAAGACGGTTGGAAAAGCATTCCAGTTGAAGCTGGTTGAGAGAATTCCAAGAGTGTGCAACGCTTTCATCAAGGCAAAGGGTGGCTACTTTGAAGAATCTCAAATATAAAATATATTTGGATTTGTTTAACACTTTTTTGGTTACTACATAATTCCATATGTGTTATTTCATGGTTTTGATGTCTTCACTATTATTCTACAATGTGGAAAATAGTAAAAATAAAGAAAAACCATTGAATGCGTAGGTGTGTCCAAAGTTTTGACTTGTACTGTAGTTATTCAGACCCTTTACTCAGTACTTTGTTGAAGGACCTTTGGCAGCAATTACAGCCTTGAGTCTTATTGGGTATGATGCTACAAGCTTGGCACACCTGTATTTGGGGAGTTTCTCCCATTATTTTCTGCAGATCATCTCAAGCTCTGTCAGGTTGGATGGGGAGCCTTGCTGCACAGCTATTTTCAGGTCTCACCTAGATGTTCGATCGGGTTCAAGTCCAGGCTCTGGCTGGGCCACTCAAGGACATTCAGAGACTTGTCCCGAAGCCACTCCTGTGTTGTCTTGGTGGTGTGCTTAGGGTCGTTGTCCTGTTGGAAGGTGAACCTTCGGTCCCAGTCTGAGTTCCTGAGCGCTCTTTAGCAGGTTTTCATCAAGGATCTCTCTGTACTTTGATCCATTCATATTTTGCCTTGATCCTGACTTGTCTCCCAGTCCCTGCCGCTGAGAAACACCCCCATAGCATGATGCTGGCACCACCATGCTTCACCGTAGGGATGGTGCCAGGTTTCCTCCAGATGTGACGCTTGGCATTCAGTCAAAATAGTTTAATCTTGGTTTCTTTCTCATGGTCTGAGAGTCTTTAGGTGCCTTTTGGCAAACTCCAAGCGGGCTGTCATGTGCCTTTTACTGAGGAGTGGCTTCCGTCTGTCCACTCTACCATAAAGGCCTGATTGGTGGAGTGCTGCAGAGATGGTTGTCCTTCTGGAAGGTTCTCCCATCTCCATGTTTTGTAGTGATTCCTATGTTGTTAATGTAAATCATATTTGTTGGTCTGTGGTATGTAATGAGGAGCAACCAGATGCTGCTCTTGACACAATTATGGAATTGCTTATTCCAGTTACTAATAAGCATGCACCCATGAAGAAAATGACTGTAAACTGTTAAATCCCCGTCGACTGATGAGGAATTGAAAAATGTTATGGTTGAGAGGGACGAGGCAAATGAAGTGGCAAATAAGTCTGGCTGCACATCCGATTGGCAAATGTACTGCAAATTGAGAAATCATGTGACTAAAATGAATGAAAAGAAGAAGAAACTATACTATGAAACAAATATAAATTATATAAAGAATCATAGTAAAAAGCTTTGGAGTACCTTAAATGAAATTCTGGGCAAAAAGGCAAACTCAGCTCCATCATTCATTGAATCAGATGGCTCATTCATCACAAAACCCACTGATCTTGCCAATTACTGAATTTTTTTTTTATAATAGTAATCCTTCTACCCCCCCTTTTCTACCACTGTCTTTTGTCTAAACTAACACCTGACTTATTTCACCTGCTAGCACTGACTTGTTTAAAGAAATGTACTTATTGTGATCGAGATGTAGTTGTCCCTGATTGCACTGGCTTTGCTCACAGCTGCTTGTTTTAAGAAGTGTACTTACTGTGATCAAGATGTGATTGTCCCACTGGCTATCCTAAGTTGAATGCACCAATTTGCAAGTCGCTCTGGATAAGAGCGTCTGCTAAAGGACTTAAATGTAAAAAAAAAAAAAATACTGGCTGAGAGAAATTGATGATAAAAAGATTGTGGGAACTGTTTTGTTAGACTTCATTGTGGCTTTTGTCATTATTGTTCATAGTCTACTGATGGAGAAACATATGTGTTATGGCTATATTGTGGATAAAGAGTTACTTGTCTAACAGAACTCAGAGGGTGTTCTTTAATGGAAGCCTCTCCAACATAATCCGGGCAGCTGTCTAGGCCCCCTACTTTTTTCAATCTTTACTCTATGTATGCGGATGACTCAACACTATACACGTCAGCTACTACAGCGAGTGAAATCACTGCAACAGTAAACAAAGAGCTGCAGTTCGTTTCAGAATGGGTGGCAAAAAATAAGTTAGTCCTAAATATTTCAAAAATGTAAAGCATTGTATTTGGGACAAATCATTCACTAAACACTAACCTTCAACTAAATTGTGGAAATTTAGCAAGTTGAGGTGACTAAACTGCTTGGAGTAACCCTCGATTGTAAACTGCCATGGTCAAAACATGTTGATACAACAGTAGCTAAGATTTGGAGAAGTCTGCTCTGCTTTTTTAACAACACGATCAACAAGGCAGGTCCTACAGGCTCTAGTTTTGTCGCACCTGGACTAATGTTCTGTCGTGTGGTCAGGTGCCATAAAGAGGGACTTAGGAAAATTACAATTGGCTCAGAACAGGGCACGTCCCTTAAACGTACATGGAAAGCTAACAATAATAGTATGCATGTAAATCTCTCATGGCTCAAAGTGGAGGAGAGATTGACTTCATCACTACTTGTTTTTGTAAAAAGTGTTGACATGCTGAATGTACTGAGGTGTCTGTTTAAACTACTAGCACACAGCTCGGACACCCATGCATACCCTACAAGACATGCCACCAAAGGTCCTCAAGTCAAGAACAGACTATGGGAGGCACACAGTACTCTACGAGAAGATCGGCGCCGGAGAAGATGGCTGCCGTTTCACAGCCCTCTAACCAATTGTACTATTATTAGTGTTTTTCCGCGTTATTTGTAATTTATTTTGTACATAATGTTTCTGCCATTGTCTCTTATAACCAAAAAGAGCTTCTGGATATCAGGACAGCGATTACTCACCTCATATTGGACTAATAATTTTTCTTCAACGAGGCGGCCGCGAAGGATATCCTACAGACACCCGACAAGGCCCATATCCCCGTCATTTGCATGAGGAAGAGACTGAGATATCGTGGACGTAGGTCGGGGTGCCTTGTAAGGATCCGACGGCGAGCGAGTAAACTGCCGCTCCCATCAATCCTATTAGCCAATCTTCAATCATTGGAAAACAAATTGGATGACCTAAGATTACGGTTATCCTACCAACGGGACATTAAAAAACGTAATATCTTATGTTTCACCGAGTCGTGGCTGAACGACGACATGGATAACATACAGCTAGCGGGCTATACGCTACATCGGCAGGATAGAACGGCTGACTCAGGTAAGACAAGGGGTGGCGGTCTGTGTATATTTGTAAACGACAGCTGCTGCACAAAATCAAATACTAAGGAAGTCTCGAGGTTTTGCTCGCCGGAGGTAGAGTATCTTATGATAAGCTGTAGACCACACTATTTACCAAGAGAGTTTTCATCTATATTTTTCATAGCTGTCTATTTACCACCACAAACCAATGCTGGCATTAAGATTGCACTGAATGAGCTGTATAAGGCCATAAGTCAACAGGAAAACGCTCATCCAGAGGCAGCGCTCCTAGTGGCCGGGGACTTTAATGCAGGGAAACTTAAATCCGTTCTACCTAATTTCTACCAGCATGTTAAATGTGCAACCAGAGGAAAAAAACTCTAGACCACCTTTACTCCACACACAGAGACGCATACAAAGCTCTCCCTCGCCCTCCATTTGGCAAATCTGACCATAACTCTATCCTCCTGATTCCTGCTTATAAGCAAAAACTAAAGCAGGAATCACCAGTGACTCGGTTAATAAAAAAGTGGTCAGATGACGCAGATGCTAAGCTACAGGACTGTTTTGCTAGCACAGACTGGAACATGTTCCGGGATTCTTCAGATAGCATTGAGGAGTACACCACATCAGTCACTGGCTTCATCAATAAGTGCATCGATGACGTCTTCCCCACAGTGACCGTACGTACATAACCCAACCAGAAGCCATGGATTACAGGAAACATCTGCACTGAGCTAAAGGGTAGAGCTGCCTCTTTCAAGGAGCGGGACTCTAACCCGGACGCTTATAAGAAATCCCGCTATGCCCTCCGACGAACCATCAAACAGGCAAAGAGTCAATACAGAACTAAGATTGAATCGTCGGATTTGGCAGGGCTTGAAAACTATTACAGACTACAAAGGGAAGCACAGCCGCGAGCTTCCCAGTGACACAAGCCTACCAGACGAGCTAAACTACTTCTATGCTCACTTCGAGGCAAGCAACACTGAAGCATGCATGAGAGCACCAGCTGTTCCGGATGACTATGTGATCACTCTGTACTCTGAGCATGTGCTGACCAACTGACCAATTCGGCGCATGTGGCCAATACAATTTGATTTGATTTGATTTACATAGAGCCATGGCTACATGGAACTCTATTCCACATCAGGTAACTGATGCAAGCAGAAGAATCAGATTGAAAAAACGGATAAAAATACACCTTATGGAACAGCGGGGACTGTGAAGAGACACCCAGGCACAGACACACATACAATTCAAATCAAATCAAATCAAATTTTATTGGCCACATATACATTTTATTGGCGCCGAATACAACAGGTACAGACATTACAATGAAATGCTTACTTACAGCCCTTAACCAACAGTGCATTTATTTTTTATACAAAAATTAAAATAAAACAACAGCAAAAAAGTGTTGAGAAAAAAAGAGCAGAACTAAAATAAAATAACAGTAGGGAGGCTATATATACAGGGGGGTACCGGTGCAGAGTCGATGTGCGGGGGCAGCGGCTAGTTGAGGTAGTTGAAGTAATATGTACATGTGGGTAGAGTTAAAGTGACTATGCATAAATAATTAACAGAGTAGCAGCAGCATACAAATATGGGGTGGGGGGGCAGTGCAAATAGTCCGGGTAGACATGATTAGCTGTTCAGGAGTCCTATGGCTTGGGGGAAGAAGCTGTTGAGAAGTCTTTTGGACCTAGACTTGGCACTCCGGTACCGCTTGCCGTGCGGTAGCAGAGAGAACAGTCTATGACTAGGGTGGCTGGAGTCTGACAATTTTGAGGGCCTTCCTCTGACAACGCCTGGTATAGAGGTCCTGGATGGCAGGAAGCCTGGCCCCAGTGACGTACTGGGCCGTACGCACTACCCTCTGTAGTGCCTTGCGGTCGGAGGCCAAGCAGTTGCCATACCAGGCGGTGATGCAACCAGTCAGGATGCTCTCGATGGTGCAGCTGTAGAATTTTTTGAGGATCTGAGGACCCATGCCGAACCTTTTCAGTCTCCTGAGGGGGAATAGGCTTTGTCGTGCCCTCTTCACGACTGTCTTGTTGTGTTTGGACCATGATAGTTCGTTGGTGATGTGGACACCAAGGAACTTGAAGCTCTCAACCTGTTCCACTACAGCCCCGTCGATGAGAATGGGTGCGTGCTCAGTCCTCTTTTTTTTCCGGAAGTCCACATTCATCTCCTTTGTCTTGGTCACGTTGAGGGAGAGGTTGTTATCCTGGCACCACACGGCCAGGTCTCTGACCTCCTCCCTATAGGCTGTCTCATCGTTGTCGGTTATCAGGCCTACCACTGTTGTGTCGTCTGCAAACTTAATGATGGTGTTGGAGTCTTGCCTGACCATGCAGTCATGGGTGAACAGGGAGTACAGGAGGGGACTGAGCACGCACCCCTGAGGGGCCCCCATGTTGAGGATCAGTGTGGCAGATGTGTTGTTACCTACCCTTACCACCTGGAGGCGGCCCATCAGGATGTCCAGGATCCAGTTGCAGAGGGAGGTGTTTAGTCCCAGGATCCTTAGCTTAGTGATGAGCTTTGAGGCCAATATGGTGTTGAATGCTGAGCTGTAGTCAATGAATAGCATTCTCACGTATGTGTTCCTCTTGTCCAGGTGGGAAAGGGCAGTGTGGAGTGCAATAGAGATTGCATCATCTGTGGATCTGTTGGAGCGGTATGCAAATTGGAGTGGGTCTAGGGTTTCTGGGATAATGGTGTTGATGTGAGCCATGACCAGCCTTTCAAAGCACTTCATGGCTACAGACATCAGTGCTACGGGTCGGTAGACATTTAGGCAGGTTATCTTAGTGTCATTGGGCACGGGGACTATGGTGGTCTGCTTGAAACATGTTGGTATTACAGACTCAGTCAGGGACATGTTGAAAATGTCAGTGAAGACACTTGCCAGTTGTTCAGCACATGCTCGGAGTACACGTCCTGGTAATCCGTCTGGCCCTGCGACCTTGTGAATGTTGACCTGCTTAAAAGTCTTACTCACATCGGCTACGGAGAGCGTGATCACATAGTCATCCGGAACAGCTGGTGCTCTCATGCATGCTTCAGTGTTGCTTGCCTCGAAGCGAGCATAGAATTAGTTTAGCTTGTCTGGTAGGCTTGTGTCACTGGGAAGCTCGCGGCTGTGCTTCCCTTTGTAGTCTGTAATAGTTTTCAAGCCCTGCCACATCCGACGAGCGTCAGAGCCGGTGTAGTACGATTCAATCTTAGTCCTGTATTGACTCTTTGCCTGTTTGATGGTTCGTCGGAGGGCATAGCGGGATTTCTTATAAGTGTCCGGGTTAGAGTCCCGCTCCTTGAAAGCGGCAGCTCTACCCTTTAGCTCAGTGCAGATGTTTCCTGTAATCCATGGCTTCTGGTTGGGTTATGTACGTACGGTCACTGTGGGGATGACGTCATCGATGCACTTATTGATGAAGCCAGTGACTGATGTGGTGTACTCCTCAATGCTATCTGAAGAATCCCGGAACATGTTCCAGTCTGTGCTAGCAAAACAGTCCTGTAGCTTAGCATCTGCGTCATCTGACCACTTTTTTATTAACCGAGTCACTGGTGATTCCTGCTTTAGTTTTTGCTTATAAGCAGGAATCAGGAGGATAGAGTTATGGTCAGATTTGCCAAATGGAGGGCAAGGGAGAGCTTTGTATGCGTCTCTGTGTGTGGAGTAAAGGTGGTCTAGAGTTTTTTTTTCCTCTTGTTGTTCATTTAACATGCTGGTAGAAATTAGGTAGAACGGATTTAAGTTTCCCTGCATTAAAGTCCCCGGCCACTAGGAGCGCTGCCTCTGGATGAGCGTTTTCCTGTTGACTTATTATACAGCTCATTCAGTGCAATCTTAATGCCAGCATTGGTTTGTGGTGGTAAATAGACAGCTATGAAAAATATAGATGAAAACTCTCTTGGTAAATAGTGTGGTCTACAGCTTATCATAAGATACTCTACCTCCGGCGAGCAAAACCTCGAGACTTCCTTAGTATTTGATTTTGTGCAGCAGCTGTCGTTTACAAATATACACAGACCGCCACCCCTTGTCTTACCTGAGTCAGCCGTTCTATCCTGCCGACGTAGCGTATAGCCCGCTAGCTGTATGTTATCCATGTTGTCGTTCAGCCACGACTTGGTGAAACATAAGATATTACAGTTTTTAATGTCCCGTTTGTAGGATAACCGTAATCTTAGGTCATCCAATTTGTTTTCCAATGATTGAAGATAGGATTGATGGGAGCGGCAGTTTACTCGCTCGCCGTCGGATCCTTACAAGGCACCCCGACCTACGTCCACGATATCTCAGTCTCTTCCTCATGCGAATGACGGGGATTTTGGCCTTGTTGGGTGTCTGTAGGATATCCTTTGCGGCCGCCTCGTTGAAGAAAAATTATTAGTCCAATACGAGGTGAGTAATCGCTGTCCTGATATCCAGAAGCTCTTTTTGGTTAAAAGAGACAATGGCAGAAACATTATGTACAAAATAAATTACAAATAACGCGGAAAAACACACATAATAGTACAATTGGTTAGAGGGCTGTAAAACGGCAGCCATCTTCTCCGGCGCCATTTCGTCATACACATGATAAGACACGCACTCTACACACATGGATTTTGTACACATGAATTTTGTGTTGTAGATATGTGACAGTAGATTAGTGGCCTGAGGGAACACACTTTATGTGTTGTGTAAAGTGTTATGAAATGTAGTCATGTAAAATTTTTAATTGTACATTATATAACTGCCTTAATGTTGCTGGACCCCAGGAAGAGTAGCTGCTGCATTGGCAGCAGCTAATAGGGATCCTTAATAAATAAAGAAAAATACAATACATAAGTGACCGACCACCTGGATTCGGTCCTATGTAGCAACATTTGAAATAGTATTTTATTACATTGGATAAAAGTAGAGACTCAGAGCTAGAAAATGATAAATCATACACTACAGCTGAGGAACAATGGGAAAGTAATTCTGCTTTGAGTTAATAAACTTGTAACCCCACTTTTGAAAGAATGGCCCTTGAATGTTTTTGCTACACCTACTGGAGAGCTCTTGTTTGTCTACACCTATTTAGCATTGTTCTCACCCTCTTAAGTCTTAGCCCAACCCATCTCTTTAAGGATTCACATGTGAAGCCATGTGCTAAACAACCAAATATTTCAAGACTAAAGGCTGGTTTATACTATTTCTATCGACATGTCTGTAGACAGTTGTCGCAGTGACATCATGAACATTATATTTTCGTCCAACATCAAACTTCTCCTTGTGAAAAAGTATAAACACAAAAACAACAGGCTGCATGACATCAACAGCCTGGTGGTCCAAAATACCATAACTTGTGTATTTTAACACCAACAAACCCATCCGTTTAAAAATGAATTTAGGATATGCCAATCTAGCAAACCAGGCAACTAAAAACAACTTTCTAAACAATGTTTTGGTTAGTTTCTAGCCTGTTAAGTTAGCTGGCTAGCCAGTTCAAATTATGATCATATTATAGCTGTCAGTGTCTTAGCTTGAGCTAATTTTAATTCATAATTACAGGAAAATACAAGATAATTATTTACAAGTTATTGGCAAGCTAATTACAGAAAATAGCTTACGGTTGTGAGTGTGACGAAATAAAAGCAGGGCATTCTGCCGGAGAATCTTAGAACTTGGACACTGTCTCATTGGCCTAACGTTATATCCTAATTTGACTTTGGTGCAGATCATGTTGTTCTTCGCATTACCGTCTCTTGTAAACACACACTATATGAAATAAAATCTAAGTTTATTTGCCACCTGCACAGGATACAGAAGGTGTAAATGGTACAGTGAAATGGTTACTTGCATAGTGAAGTCTTTTGTTTAGACATGTAGCTAGCTAGCTAAACAATTAACCATATTCCCAACTCATAACTTTACTGCAATGCATGAATCTGCAGCTAACTACATATAACCAACTTTTTTTGATAATCGTGTTGTTTAGCTTACTCTATAACCCTTTAGAAATGCATTCATACGCCATGTGATATATAAGGCCGAAAAGCTACACATCGTTTCACAGAACAGTTACTGAAGACAACAGTCACGCTCACATAGTGGCGGAATAAATTAAACCACACATAGCCTTAACTATTGATTCAGGACCGTGGACAGTTACTGCGAGTCAGAGCAAAGAAAACAGGCACCCTTTCTCCGCTATTTCGGCACCATGCTGAAAGAGAGTGCCTATAGCAGTCACACGCAGCTTCAAATAATGTTAAAAAATAAGCAGCCCATTCACTCGAAAATAATAAACCAGTAGACCCCAATCATAGCAATACAAAAACACGACCATTGCAAACATATTTTATCACATTCAGCGCACAAAATAACCTGTGATCTAACGTTCAAATGCAACAATGTTTCACACGCATTATATCAAAGAGATTAATAGCAACAGCAAATGAACTGCAATAAAAAAAGAAATGCCACTCACCCAATGATGATCATTTGAAAACAGTCCATCCTCCGGTCCTTCGTTATGAAAATGACAGTGGCAGGGTCCTATAGTTTGCCCTTTAATTTTATATCTGAGAGAAGTACTTTCTAGATTGAGATCAAAGCCAAGGCTGACAGTCGCGCCTGTCTGGTTGTGTTCCTGGACTTTCCTCGAGACTTGCGAACGCAGTATTGGGAAGGTTTCCTGTTACAGGAGGGGGTCGCAGTTCCAGAGCGAGCCACTAGGTGTCATCCTCCGACAACCTTAGGCACCTCCTCACTCACAGTCGGGACTAATCATCATCTTATTGGTGTCACCTGTGTCTATCGGTTCACCTGTGTATTTATGCCCTCACTTCCCTGTGTTCCCTTGATCAGTTTTCTCTGCAAGTTTCTCTATGTCCAGCAGTACTACCCAGTGTCTGATTGGATATCTCTGTACAGGTACTTCCCACGGGGGGCCAGTATAAAAAAATAAAAAAAATAATAATAATGTATGCACTCACTAACTGTAAGTCGCTCTGGATAAGAGTGTCTGCTAAATTACTAAAATGTAAATGTAAATGTAGGTACTTGAGAAGTGTTCTCCCTGTTTCGTTATTTGTTTCAGTCTTAGGTAGTATTTCGTATTTTGGCTGTCAGACGGTTTTTGGAGACTTATTTGCTCCACCTTTATTTTATCGTGAAAAGTCAGTTATTTGGGATTTTGGATTCGGGACCACCAGTAAAGATCCTTGTTTCACCATCTCTGCCTACTGCCTACTGTATATCCAGCACCTGGGTCACACCTCACCCCAACCCTTACAGTTTCCCTATATCTGGGGAACTTTTGTGGGTCAAGGAGGGCAAGGAACATGAGCTGGTATACTACCTCTGCCTGACTTGTGTGATAGTCTGTGCAAGGGTGGAACCAAAGGGCCCAGAAGGTCACGCCACCAGCTGCGTCTTGAGAAGTATTTGGGGACCCCTGTTCCTGTTGCTGATGTGTCTGGGTTAGAGGTACAATGGGATGTTCCGTAAACTTTTGCTACACTTCAGAAGTCTGATCCAACCATTAAACTTTTGTTTGACAAGGCCTTCTCTGGGGACAGCCAATCTTCATGTGGGGGGATTTAGATAGTAGACAACCACTTACGCTACCTTGGGTCAGAAGCAGATAACAGGAAGTTAGTGGTGCCGTCTAGCTGTAGGCCACTTGTGCTCAATCTTGCATGTACAGTTCCATGGGCAGGCCATCTAGGGCAACATAAGACCTACCTCAGGTTCCCATTTATTTTGGCCCTCCATGTACACTGATGTACAAAAACGCCCTACATGCCAGAAAGCCAGTGCTGTCCATAGGTCTGACCAGGCTCCTCTTTGTTCAGTGCGAGTAATACCCATTCAAGAGAATTGCAATGGACATTGTTGGACCATTGGAGAAGAGTAGCGCAGGTTACGAGTACATACTGGTGATCTGTGACTATGCACCCGGTTCCCTGAAGCCTTCCACTCCGTTCCATAATCACTCCAAAAATAATCAGTGCTCTTTTTCAGCTTGCACAGAAATGCTTTTGTTGCTCTGCCATTGTTTTATTTGGTAGAATTTAAGTTTTTAATGGTCCCACCCAATGCAAAACGTGATTGGTTCATTATTGGCATTGGAAACATATGTTAACATTCCCAAAGCAAGTGAAATAAACAATAACAAATTAACAGTTAACATTAAACACACAAACTCTTCAAAAGAGAAAGACATTTAAAATGTTAAATTATTAACTATGTACAAAAACAAACACAAAAACGATTGTATCGGTCCACTAAATAAAATGTAAAATAGCTTATAAATGAAGATAAAATAGCTCATAGATTTATTGAACTACTCACACCTTACATCTTATATCGTCATACATTTGGCAGGAGGTTAGGAAGTGCAGCTAAGTTTCCACCTCATTTTGTGGGCAGTGTGCACATTAACTGTCTTCGCTTGAGAGCCAGGACTGCCGATGGTGGCCTCTCTCTGCACATTGTACATTTCTTCCTCCATTTTCTATCAGTCACAGTGGTCAGATAGTCTCCCATCGTGTACTGTCTGTTTAGGGCCAAATAGCATTTCAGTTTGCTTTGAGATTTTGTCATGTTTTCCCATTAGGTAATATATTTTAGGTGGTTGTAGAATTTGATGGCTCGTTTTTGGATATGAATTAGCAATGGATATTGGCTTGATTCTGCCCTGAATGCATTATTTGTGGCTTTCCTATGTACTCTTAGAATGATTTTGCAGAATTCTGCAAGCAGGATTTCAATTGGATGTTTGTCCCATTGTCCAAAAAAATAAATAATCTTGATCACTACATATTGTAGATTTCAATATTTTGTGCCAGGTTCTAATTGGTAAGTTAATTTGAATTTGTCTTTGATAGCGAAAAAAGCCCTCCTTGCTTTCTCTTGCAGTTCATTTACATGCAAGTAGAAATTACCCGTGGAGCTGGGTCCTCCCGAGTGGCGCAGCGATCTGAGGCACTGCATTGCTGAAGCGGCACTACAGCCCGTGACCGGGTGCCCCATAGGTTGGCACACAATTGGCCCAGTGCCAGCTGGGTTAGGGGAGGATTTGGCCGGGGGGATTTCCTTGGCTCATCGTGCTCTAGCGACTCCTTGTGGCGACCCGGGTGCCTGAAAGCTGACATCAGTTGTCAGTTGAACAGTGATTCCTCTGACACATTGGTGTGGCAGGCTTCCGGGTTAAGCGAGCAGTGTGTTAAGAAGCAGCGCGGCTTGGCGGGTCACGTTTCGGAGGTTGCATGTCTCAACCTTCGCCTCTCCCGAGCCCATTCAGCGATGAGACAAGATCGTAACTACCAAGTGGATATCAACAATTTGGTTAAAATAAAATAAAATAACCTGTGGAGCTTATCTTTAAGCCCAGATAAGAATATACTTTTGTGTGTTCTATGTCTTTGTATTTCTGAAATTGTGTTTTAAGAAAATCATGTTTTTTGTATTCTTGAAGTTTACTGTCAGGGACCATGTCTGACAGTACTGATGTAGGATATTTAGATGATGTTGTGGGTGACAACAGAACTAGATAATCTGCATACAGAAGGAATTTAACTTCCGTGTCATGCAGGGTGAGACCAGGTGCTCTGGACTTTTCTAATAGTTTTGCAAATTCATTTATGTTAAATAAAGCGGGGCTTAGGCTGCAACCTTGCCGGACTCCCTGACCTTGAGTAATGTAATTTATTTGTTTGCTTCATTTTTATTGTACATTTACTGTTTGTATTCATAGATTTGATAAAATCATATAAGTTTGTACAGGAGAGCATCATGCCAAATGGAATTAAATGCTTTTTTAAAATCAACAAAGCAGGAGAATATTTGATTTTTATTTTGGTTCACATGGGTGTCAATAAGGGAGTTCAGGGTGTGAATATGATCAGATGTCCAATTTGGCTTTTGGTCAGGACACTGTGTTCAACAAGGAAGTCTCGAAGTCTTGAACGTTTAATACTACAAAGTACCTTCCCCAGGTTACTGTTCACACAGCTAAAGATAGGAGTTATTAGTCCTTTAAAAAGTATTTGATCACATGCTGATTTTGTACGTTTGCCCACTGACAAAGAAATGATCAGTCTATGATTTTAATGGTAGGTTTATTTGAACAGTCAGAAACAGAATAACAACAAAAAAATCAAGAAAAACTCATGTCAAAAATGTTATAAAATTTTTTTTCATTTTAATGAGGGAAATACGTTTTTGACCCCCTCTCAATCAGAAAGATTTCTGGCTCCCAGGTGTCTTTTATACAGGTAACGAGCTGAGATTAGGAGCACACTCTTAAAGGGAGTGCTCCTAATCTCAGCTTGTTACCTGTATAAAAGACACCTGTCCACAGAAGCAATCAATCAATCAGATTCCAAACTCTCCATCATGGCCAAGACCAAAGAGCTCTCCAAGGATGTCAGGGACAATGATCATGATAATGGTGAGGAATCAGCCCAGAACTACACAGAAGGATATTGTCAAGGATCTCAAGGCAGTTGGGACCATAATCACCAAGAAAACAATTGGTAACACACTACGCCGTGAAGGACTGAAATCCTGCAGCGCCCACAAGGTCCCCCTGCTCAAGAAAGCACATATGCAGGCCCGTCTGAAGTTTGCCAATGAACATCTGAATGATTCAGAGGAGAACTGGGTGAAAGTGTTGTGGTCAGATGAGACCAAAATCGAGCTCTTTGGCATCAACTCAACTCGCCGTGTTTTGAGGAGGAGGAATGCTGCCTATGACCCCAAGAACACCATCCCCACCGTCAAACATGGAGGTGGAAACATTATGCTTTAGGAGTGTTTTTCTGCTAAGGGGACAGGACAACTTCACCGCATCAAAGGAACGATGGACGGGGCTATGTACCGTCAAATCTTGGGTGAGAACCTCCTTCCCTCAGCCAGGGCATTGAAAATGGGTCGTGGATGGGTATTCCAGCATGACAATGACCCAAAACACACGGCCAAGGCAACAAAGGAGTGGCTCAAGAAGCAGCACATTAAGGTCCTGGAGTGGCCTAGCCAGTCTCCAGACCTTAATCCCATAGAAAATCTGTGGCAGGAGCTGAAGGTTCGAGTTGCCAAACATCAGCCTCGAAACCTTAATGACTTATAGAAGATCTGCAAAGAGGAGTGGAACAATATCCCTCCTGAGATGTGTGCAAACCTGGTGGCTAACTACAAGAAACATCTGACCTCTGTGATTGCCAACAAGGGTTTTGCCACCAAGTACTAAGTCATGTTTTGCAGAGGGATCAAATACTTTTTTCCCTCGCTGTATGTCAGATAAATAGCCTACAGCCAAGAGATGAGCAATAGGCATGACTTCCTAAAGAGTTCCCTCGTACCCTACCATTGACAATGTACAGACCCATGCTTCGGCAGAGCTGCAGCAGATCCTTCAATTTTTGGTATTTCTGGGGGGCATATTCAAATGGTTAAAGAAATTGTGGTCAATTATAAAGTGGTCTCTCTGTGTGATGGTTATATCAAGAAGTGTTTCTGTTCTGGCATTAAGGGCACCACATACCAGCACATTACCTTGGCTTGAAAATGGCAGGTCTCTAACTCAAAGTTAGAGAATATGTCACCTGAATAGTATGGAGACTCAGATGGCTATACATACAGTATATGGCACAGAGAAATACATCTCTTTGGATGGAATTAATTATTTTTTGATTTTCAACCAGATGTGATTGTTTCCCATTTTTAGGGTTTGTATTGAATCATTAATTTTTGATTTGTATCAAATTATTAACCTCCCCAAGTCTCTCCCCTGTCTTATGTTTTTAATTTTTTGTGATTGTACAATGATCTCGCTGTAATTACACGGACAGTGGGTAGCTACATCGGCTCTACACCATGTTTCCGTCAATATTATAATGTCTGTCTTATTAATGATTTCAATAAAATCAGGATCTCTATCAGGGCTGAAAGTAAATTTAATTTCTTCTCGGTAAGGGACCTCCTGTGTGTGCACGAGCATGCACCCAAAAAATGTATGGGCGGCAGAATGGCCCTGTACATTCTGCCACCCTAACAATTGCCACCTCCCCCTCCTAACCCTTCTAAACTAGAAAATAATACAGCAGAGGTCAGCAATAGGTTTTGACTTGGACCATGTTTTTCTCAGCTAATAGTTAGCAGAACAGAACATAATAGCAGACCAATTCCAAGGCCTATGCTACAGATTAAACAAAATGTTTAACACGCCTAGTTAGTATCCTGATATAATCAGTGAAACGTGAATAACATATCCTAATATTTTCAATCTGATTACACTGATAAAATCACCAAAGTCAATGGTGTGCGTCGCCAGCCCGGCCCGGCCTGTTCCTGCCCCTCGCACCAAGCAAATGGTGCGCGTCGCCAGCGCGGCCCGGCCGGTTCCTGCTCCCCGCACCAAGCCTATGGTGCGCGTCACCAGCCCGGCCCGGCACGTTCCTGCTCCCCGCACCAAGCCAATGGTGCGCTTCGTCAGCCCGGTCCGGCACATTCCTGCTCCCCGCACCAAGCCAATGGTGCGCGTCGTCAGTCCGGTCCGGCCTGTTCCTGCTCCCCGCACCAAGCCTGTGGTGCGCGTCGTCAGTCCGGCACAGCCCGTGCCCGTTTCACCGGTGCCTGGTCAGGTACCGGTCAGCTGCTCCACACCGGAGCCTAAGCAATCCGCTCCACCGATGTCTAGTCCAGCTCCAGCCAGCGGGGCCAGACCAGACCAGGGGCGCTACGGGGGGGTTGTTAGAGGGTGGTGGTCACGCCCGGAGCCGGATCCGCCTCCGAGGAGGAATTCCCACCCGGCCCCTTCCCTGTTGTGTTTATGTTGGCGCGGTCGCAGTCCGCGCCTTTGGGGGGGGGGGGTACTGTCACGCCCTGGCTCTGGGGACTCTTGTATGTTGAGCCAGGGTGTTAGTTTCGTTGTGTAGAGTCTATGTTTCGTGTTTCTATGGTATGTTCTAGGTTATGTGTTTCTGTGTTGGCCGGGGTGGTTCTCAATCAGAGGCAACGAGAATCAGCTGTTGCTTGTTGTCTCTGATTGGGAACCATACTTAGGCAGACTTGTGTGCACTTGTTATTCGTGGGATCTTGTTCCGTGTTGTTTTGTGTGTATGACCGAGGACTTCACGTTTCGTTTTGTTGTTTTGTGTATTGGAAAGTACTGAAATAAAAGATGTACGCATTTCAAGCTGCGCCTTGGTCTGCTTCGTATGACGATCGTGACAGAAGATCCCACCAAAACAGGACCAAGCAGCGTGCCCAGGAGCAGACAGCCTGGACTTGGGAGGAGATCTTGGACGGGCAGGGGTCCTGGACTTGGGAGGAAATCCAGGCCGGTATGGATCGCGGTCCGTGGGAGGAGACGGGGGAGGCGCGCCATAGAGAGGAGCAGCGGCGCCAACCGGGCCGACGTCGGACACGCAAGAGGCAACCCCAAGACATTTTTAGGGGGGGGCACACGGCATGGACGACGGGGCTGCTGGAGGCAGCTACAGGGCGAGTTTGGGGATTAGGAGAGGAGGCCACCGGGTTTGGGGGGCTGGAAGGGAGGTTGGCGGAGCCTAGAGGTAGAGCAGAGCCAACTCCCCGTACTCAGGCTAGGCAGCGTGAGACTGGGCAGGTTCCGAGGTATGCGGAGCTGCGTACTGTGCCGCGAGTGGTCCGGCACAGTCCGGTACGTCCTGTGCGAGCACCACGCACGTGTCGTGCTAAGGTGGGCATGCAGCCAGGACGGAGTGTGCCGGCTCAACGCTCGTGGCCTCCAGTACCCCTGCTCGGTCCCGGATATCCTGCGCCAGTGTCACGTGCTGTAGTGCCAGTGTGAGTACACAGTCCTGTACGTCCTGTGCTGATGCCTCACACAGAGTGTGTAAAAATAGGCATTCAGCCAGGACGGGTTGTGTCAGCTCTTCGCTCCAGACCTCCAGTCCGTCTCCACAGCCCGGTCCGGCCTGTTCCTGCCCCTCGCAACAAGCCTATGCTGCGCGTCACCAGCCCGGCCCGGCCTGTTCTTGCCCCTCGCACCAAGCAAATGGTGCGCGTCGCCAGCCCGGCCCGGCCCGTTCCTGCTCCCCGCACCAAGCCAATGGTGCGCTTCGTCAGCCCAGTCCGACCCATTCCTGCTCCCCGCACCAAGCCAATGGTGCGCTTCGTCAGCCCAGTCCGACCCATTCCTGCTCCCCGCACCAAGCCAATGGTGCGCTTCGTCAGTCCGGTCCGGCCTGTTCCTGCTCCCCGCACCAAGCCTGTGGTGCGCGTCGCCAGCCCTGTCCGGCCCGTTCCTGCTCCCCGCACCAAGTCAGTGGTGCGCGTCGTCAGCCCGGTCCGGCCCATTCCTGCTCCCCGCACCAAGCCTGTGATGCGCGTCGTCAGTCCGGCACAGCCTGTGCCCGTTTCACCGGTGCCTGGTCAGGTACCGGTCAGCTGCTCCACACCGGAGCCTAAGCAATCCGCTCCACCGATGTCCAGTCCAGCTCCAGCCAGCGGGGCCAGACCAGACCAGGGGCGCTACGGGGGGGTTGTTAGAGGGTGGTGGTCACGCCCGGAGCCGGATCCGCCTCCGAGGAGGAATGCCCACCCGGTTCCTCCCCTGTTGGGTTTATGTTGGCGCGGTCGCAGTCCGCACCTTTTGGGGGGGGGGGGGGGGGGTACTGTCACGCCCTCGCTCTGGGGACTCTTGTATGTTGAGCCAGGGTGTTAGTTTCGTTGTGTAGAGTCTATGTGTCGTGTTTCTATGGTATGTTCTAGGTTATGTGTTTCTGTGTTGGCCGGGGTGGTTCTCAATCAGAGGCAACGAGAATCAGCTGTTGCTTGTTGTCTCTGATTGGGAACCATACTTAGGCAGCCTTGTGTGCACTTGTTATTCGTGGGATCTTGTTCCCTGTTGGTTTGTGTGTATGACCGAGGACTTCACGTTTC
Organism: Coregonus lavaretus; assembly: GCF_964263955.1. Lineage (NCBI taxonomy): Eukaryota > Metazoa > Chordata > Actinopteri > Salmoniformes > Salmonidae > Coregonus > Coregonus lavaretus. The sequence continues at coordinate 4,580,924 of NC_140019.1, forward strand.
ATTTTGTTGTTTTGTGTATTGGAAAGTACTGAAATAAAAGATGTACGCATTTCACGCTGCGCCTTGGTCTGCTTCGTATGACGATCGTGACAATGGAAGACATAGTGAATGACCTGCAGAGAGCTAGGACCAAAGTAACAAAGCCTACCATCAGTAACACACTACGCTGCCGGGGACTCAAATGCTGCAGTGCCAGACGTGTACCCCTGCTTAAGCCAGTACATGTCCAGGCCCGTCTGAAGTTTGCTAGAGTGCATTTGGATGATCCAGAAGAGGATTGGGAGAATGTCATATGGTCAGATGAAACCAAAATATAACTTTTTGGTAAAAACTCAACTCGTCGTGTTTGGAGGACAAAGAATGCTGAGTTGCATCCAAAGAACACCATACCTGTTGTGAAGCATGGGGGTGGAAACATCATGCTTTGGGGCTGTTTTTCTGCAAAGGGACCAGGACGACTGATCAGTGTAAAGGAAACAATGAATGGGGCCATGTACCATGAGATTTTGAGTGAAAACCTCCTTCCATCAGCAAGGGCATTGAAGATGAAACGTGGCTGGGTCTTTCAGCATGACAATGATCCCAAACACACCGCCTGGGCCACGAAGGAGTGGCTTCGTAAGAAGCATTTCAAGGTCCTGGAGTGGCCTAGCCAGTCTCCAGATCTCAACCCCATAGAAAATCTTTGGAGGGAGTTGAAAGTCTGTGTTGCCCAGCGACAGCCACAAAACATCACTGCTCTAGAGGAGATCTGCATGGAGGAATGGGCCAGCAACAGTGTGTGAAAACCTTGTGAAGACTTACAGAAAATGTTTGACCTGTGTCATTGCCAACAAAGGGTATATAACAAAGTATTGAGATACTTTTGTTATTGACCAAATACTTATTGTCCACCATAATTTGCTAATAAATTCATAAAAAATCCTACAATGTGATTTACTGGATTTTTTTCCCTCATTTTGTCTGTCATAGTTGACGTGTACCTATGATGAAAATTACAGGCCTCTCTCATCTTTTTAAGTGGGAGAACTTGCACAATTGGTGGCTGACTAAATACTTTTTCCCCCACTGTATATCTTTGTGCGTTGAAAACAGCTTGCAATCAAGAGAAAATGTCGCTCTGAAAAAGTCTCAAAAGAAAGGTGGATAATGAAAATAGAAGTGTCAGGGAAGAATGGACAGAGAAATAGGCATTCTTACCACATTTCTCCAATGTCAAACCAGTGTCTTGTTTGCAAAGAAACGGTTGCTGTTTGCAAATAATTAAGTTTTAGACAGCAGTATGAATCTAAGCATGGCACTGTCAAAAGTGACCTATCCACCCAGACAGAAGCGACTTGACCGACGCAGAAAAATGTAAGCTTCAACTGCTGGCTACTCGTCCGTTGCTTAACCCAACAAGTGCTTCCCTAAAAGCTGCCTGGGTTTAAACATCTTCTCTTTTCAGAAAGTGAAAAGCTCAATTAATAGGGACAGACTAGCAAAGTACATTTTTTTTCTCCTCAAATATTTTGTGGGCATTTAAAAGCTTGTTTGTAGCACAAGGCATTCATAGCTAAGCATTGTCATAGAACACTTTATATTATCTGGATAATTTATATTTATTTATTTCAAAATATGAAGCTAACAATGGGTATCCTTTTTGCCCTTTTCTTTAACAATGGTATGGCATACCTTCACTTAATTTGAGCCCTGGTGTCACATATACTCCCTATCCAGAGTTCGAGGTCAACGGTCCTGGGAGTCATCATTACACGCACCTGCACATCATCATCAGGCACACCTGGACTCAATCACCTTCCTGATTACCTCCCCTATATAAATTATATCACTCCCTTTGGTTCCTTCCTTAGGCGTTATTGACTCTGTGTTTGCGTTTCATGTCTGTACGCTACTCGTGTTTCTTGTTTTGTTTCAATTATTATTACATTCACTCCCTGTACTTGCTTCTCGACTCCCAGCGTATATGTTATAGAATAATTCCTCACCAAAGGGAAGCATCAGGGAGTGTTTTTTGTTAGTGTAGGTGACGTCAGGTCCGGGTACCGCAACCGGGAAAGCCTCAGCTGGCTCGTCAGGTTCACAAGACCTGGTTGGCCCGTCAAGTGTCCGTTGCCGAGTCTATCGAGGATGCCTCAGCTAGCTCGTCAGGCTTCCATACCTCAGCTGGCTCGCCAGGTTCACAAGACTCTGTAGGCTCGGCAGTCCCCCAAGCCTCAGCCGGCTCGACATGTTCCCATGCCTCAGCCGGCTCGACAGGTTCCCATGCCTCAGCCGGCTCGACAGGTTCCCATGCCTCAGCCGGCTCGACAGGTTCCCATGTCTCAGCCGGCTCGACAAGTTCCCATGCGTAAGCCGGCTCGACAGGTTCCCATGCTTCAGCTGACTCTACACGCTCCCATGCCTCAGCAAGTTCGTCAGGTTCCGCGCCTCAGTAGAAGCGACTGGGTTTCGGGTCTCAGGTCAAGCGACTGTTCCGCCCCTGGTGCTCGGGACCGTCCCGCTGGTTGGCGTAGTCCTGCGTTGCCTCTGCTGACTCAACAGGTTCCAGTGCCTCGGTTGGCTCGACAGGTTCCCATGCCTCAGCTGGCTCAACAGGTTCCCATGCTTCAGCTGACTCAACAGGTTCCCATGCTTCAGCTGACTCTACACGCTCCCATGCCTCAGCAAGTTCGACAGGTTCCGCGCCTCAGCAGAAGCGACCGGCTCCCGGGTCTCAGTAGAAGCGACTGTTCCGCCCCTGGTCCTCGGGACTGTCCCGCTTCTCGGCATCGTCATGCGGCTGTCACGTATACTCCCTCTCCGATGTTCGAGGTCACCGGTCCTGGGATTCATCATTACGCGCACCTGCACGTCATCGGGCTCACCTGGACTCAATCACCTTCCTTATTACCTCCCCAATATATGTCACTCCCTTTGGTTCCTTCCCTAGGCGTTATTGACTCTGTGTTTGTGTTTCATGTCTGTACACTACTTGTGTTTCTTGTTTTGTTTAATTTATTATTAAATTCACTCCCTGTACTTGCTTCCCGACTCCCAGCGTACATGTTACACCTGGTTTTAGCTAAACACACCAAGCCCTTCCCAGACACGGCGGTATTTGGGGAGTGCATGCCGACAAATGTATGGATAGCATAAATGCTTCTGTGAAACAGTTTTTTTTTTTAAAGGAAGAAATAGCCTCCATGAAAGCCCTCTTGTTGTTAGTGAAGTCGAATTAAAATGAAGACAATTGTTGAAATGAATTACTTTTAGCACCATTTGCTGTCCACCTCTGTTTGATTATGCCGCAGCCGCTCCAAAGCTGATGTCTGCCTGCTTGCCTTTAGTGTTGACTTTCTCCTGCACACTCTCTCCTCATGAATAAGTTAATGATTTAAAAAGTGTCTCATGACATTGTAATACATTTGATCTCCAATCTAGGGCTACACAAAAACCACAGACTACTACTCTTTCTATTGTAGGCTACATAGGCCTAATTTATGTTCAATTAATTTGATGGAGCGTTGGTGGCGTGCAGCAGCGCTGCTTCTCTCCAACAGCACCATGGAGAGGTGCACTGGGCATGGACAAGAAAAATATACTGCGCCCCTGCCATTGGCAAAGTGGGTACTGCTTATCATCGGGCGGCATCAGCGCTCACCTAAATAGCCCTCATGCCACTGAGTGAGAGAAGTTATCATTGTTTTTGGGCAGAATAATGTGAGGTGTCATGTGTTGTTGGATGTGCGTCTTTGTCAGTTTAGCTCGAAAAACGCCGCCCTCGTCAAACTGCCGCTCCAGGCGGCTGCCTAATCCTGCCAAATCATAGATTAATATTTAGAATCCCTATTAACTCAATAGCATCTCTGTGGGCCTAGTCATACAGATGTCATTTAACTTTTTGTCACACCCTGATCTGTTTCACCTGTATTTTGCTTGTCTCCACCCCCCACCAGGTGTCTCCTATTTTCCCCATTATCCCCTGTGTATTTATACCTGCGTTTTCTGTCTGTCTGTTGCCAGTTCGTCTTGTTTTGTCAGGTCTTACCAGCGTTTTTCCCGTTTCTCCTGTTCTTGAGTTCTAGTTTTTTAGTCTTCCCGGTTCCAACCTTTCTGCCTGCCCTGACCCTGCCTGCCGTTCTGTCCTTTTTTGACTCTGCCTTGGATTACGAACCTCTGCCTGCCCTCGACCTGCCTTTTGCCTGCCCCATTGTTCTGAGAATCGAAATATCCGCCTCCTGTGTCTGCATCTGCGTCATATCCTGAGTCGTGATACTTTTAAAATGTATTACCTTTTATTGTGGCATAAACACAAACAGTCATGTTTTCATCTGATTGTCAAACAATCATTTCAATCAATCACTTTACTAGGCTACCCGCGCAAATTTATCCACTTGCAACATATTTCCAGCTTCCTAACAGTGGTGAATGGAAAGAGACATCTGTTACACAAAACGTGTAATGCCATTTGGCATTAGTTAATGGCTCCAATGCTGTCCACGCGGGTCTCGGTGGAAGCCACTCATCTCTGCCTTGGCAAAATGTCAGTGTTCTTGTCGAACGACATTGCCTTTTGGAGCATAGGCTATAGGCCTACCACCCATTTTCAAGTCCATTCGCTCATTTTTCATGCCTCAGACATGCGGTAAGGATACATAATGGTGTAACAGCCTACAGTGTTTTTGACATTTTGTTTTCATTATTGTGATAGGCTCATGTTTTACCTATACAGAGTACCCCCACTATTTATTTTGCCGGGATGCCGTACCGGACCATACCGCCTTATTTTCACCCCTGAACTCTATTCTCTACTCTTCAGGCCAATGCTGAAGAATAAAGGCCCTGTATATTCCAGCAACTGATATTGAAAGAACACATTCTAAACAAACAAACTAAACTAAACAGATAAAATAGCATCTATTAGGTAACCAATTATAAAGTAGACAAACAATGCTCTTATAAAGTAAGTAATCAACAACCACAATAAATCAAGGAAGATAAAAAAATATTAATTAATTAATAATAATAATAATAATAATAATAATAATAATAATAATAATAATAATAATAATAATAATAATAAAGAAATAGAAATATATCATGTTAAAAAAACTAAACTGAAATGTTACCCTTAACTTGTCTTGCTTACTGTTGAAGTAGAAGTCTATTGCAGATGCTGAGTAGCATCTGCTTAATCTCTACCAGTTCTGATGATGGGAGGGGGGCAGAAGAGTGCAGATGACACCCTGGTGTCTGGAAACTCCCTGCTGGAGCCACCTTTGACATTGCCTTAGTGTAACAGGGTTATATTGGTGATTCCCCTTGACACTTTATTGTTAAGCCAATGGATTTTTGGTTTTAGTTTTGTCTTGCCTTCACCTACTCAACATGGCATCTTATTGGCTGGTTTGAGTGGCTTGCTTACGAGGGAGGATGTTCACGTTAGAATCGTCCCAGTGAACAAGCACCAAACCAGCGGTAGGTTGTTGGTTGCAAAGCACTGTACGTCAAAAGTGATTTGTATACTCCCAAGTGATGATTTCAATGTACAATTTATATCAATTTGATTGCAAATATTATTAGAAGATCACACATAAAATGCAGCATTTTTTGTGCATATTTGTTGTGCACTTTGTTGTAGAGGATTCCAGCTAATGCTAGCTAGCAACTTACTGTGTCTGGTGGGGGGGTTTCGTATATTTTGTACAGTGCGTGAGTGCAGAGTTGGATGGTGAGGCGTGCGTTGAATGACACGCAATTTTGTGCTGTTTCTATCAGGTACATTATAAAAAATATTATATTGTGTATTGTAATTGTTGTATTATTTTGGTAACTACTTTCCCCAGTGAACAAGCACCAAACCAGCGTGCGTGAGTGCAGAGTTGGATGGTGAGCCGTGCATTGCATGACGTGCAATTTTGTGCTGTTTCTATCAGAATAAATCTCCATGACTAGTGCTACAAGTTGGAGTCCGTGTCGAGGATTGTACACAATGCAAGAAGAGTACTGTTACAGTAGTGCCATGACCGTTCTTCTGTATCGGATCATCCTTCTCTGGATTTCCATCTCAGAAGTTCACCATGGTTGCCGATGGAGAATGAGAGAAGACGTTGCTAGTGCGTCGTTTTTTGATTACTTAAGTAGATGATTTCTGTTATTGAGTCTTTCTATATTGATTGGGACTTATTTTCATGGATAAACAATTTAACTTTTGTGTTACTTGTTTATTTGCTGTTCTAATGTATATCTGATATAACTGGGGTGGGCTTTACCAGTGTACTAGATATACAGTGCTATGAAAAAGTATTTGCCCCCTTTCTAATTTTCTCTACTTTTGCATATTTGTGATACTGAATGTTATCAGATCTTCAACCAAAACCTAATATTAGATAAAGGGAACATAAGTGAACAAATAACACAACAATTACATATTTATTTAATTTATTTCATAAACAAAGTTATGCAACACCCAATACCCCTTTGTGAAAAAGTAATTGCCCCCTTACACTCAATAACTGGTTGTGCCACCTTTAGCTGCTGTAGTTGTTGATAAGTCTCTCACGTCGCTGTGGAGGAATTTTGGCCCACTCTTCCATGCAGAACTGCTTTAACTCAGTGACATCCCAATCGAGATGTTGTGGCAGGACTTGAAACGAGCAGTTCATGCTTGAAAACCCACACGTCACTGAGTTAAAGCAGTTCTGCATGGAAGAGTGGGCCAAAATTCCTCCACAGCGACGTGAGAGACTTATCAACAACTACAGGAAGCATTTGGTTGAAGTCATTGCAGCTAAAGGTGGGGGCAATTACTTTTTCACACAGGGGAATTGGGTGTTGCATAACTTTGTTTATGGAATAAATTAAATAAATATAATTGTTGTGTTGTTTGTTTACTTATGTTCCCTTTATCTAATATTAGGTTTTGGTTGAAGATCTGATAACATTCAGTATCACAAATATGCAAAAGTAGAGAAAATTAGAAAGGGGGAAAATAGTTTTTCATAGCACTGTAGGTTACATTTTGATGTGAGTTTATTTTTTGAAATTATTTTTCTGCCATTTACATTTTTGTTTTGGTGTGTTGATTTCCCATTATTAAGATGGAAGGTGTTGGGAGAGGTAGGGGTTTCCTGACATTTAATATGTCACCATCTGTTGGTAGGGGTTCAGTCAGATTTCCAGTTGCTTCTACACCCATGCCTAAACTGGAGGGTTTTGTGGGGTTTGATGATAGTTTCCACAGGGAAACGCCCAAGGATGTGAATGAAAGAGGTTTGCCAAATACAGGGAGTGGGGAGGTCTCCATGGATTTCATAGCAGACATCGTACAGCAGATTCGTCCTTCCATTGGTGAGATCATTGCCTCCTGTTTGGAGTCCAAGGCAGTTGTTGGACCATTTTGGGACAATGTTATGGGGAATGCATGCAGCTCTAGGGGTATGGATGTGTCGGGCCTGAACCTGGTATTGAAGTCTGATATCATGGAGACTTTAGGGGGGATGGCTCTGAAAAGTGTACAGTGTATGAGTGGGAGGATATGGTCATGGTTTACATGCGTAAGAGGGGCGTATTTGTGGTGGACCAAGCAGATGAGGTTATGGGCAGGCTTATGGGAAGGGCCCGCGATGTTGTTAAAATGGGCATACGCAGCAATCCCTCTGTTGATTTATCTAAAGGCCCAAGTTCCATCTTTGACAAACAACATTTTAGTGACACTGATTTTCAAGCATGTCCCTCGCTGACTTTTATGCCCCATTACCTCTGACTGATGAACAACCATTTGACTATTGGCTCAGACTAAACAGGGTTATGGAGGTTGCTGAAAAGTGTTGAAGACCCATCTTGTGAGCTCACAGTCATGTTCATCAGACATTGCCCTAATGCTGAACTGTCACTTATCTTTAAATGCAAGCTATTACAGCAGTGGACCACTGCAGATGTTCATGAGAGGTTGGATGAATACAGGAGGGTGCGGATGTACTCTCACTTAGCTAAGGTGACCCCAGCCATCGCAACAATGAAGCAGGAAGTTGGTGCTGTCAGGCCGCTCACCATGCCTGCTGTGAGGCCCCAAACGGAATCACCTAATACGTTGCCTTCCCCAGACCAGGCTACTCAGGGCTCAGCTGAGCCGATGGAACGTATCCTTGCAATGCTGGAACGTGTGCTGGAGCAGAGGCCACAACAGGCTAACCGTCAGTTCCAAAAATGGAATAGGAACAAATTGAGGTCAAATGGTCCATGTGAATTGTGTGGGGATGCTGGACACGATACTTACTTTCACTGCAGGGCCAATCACCTCTGCTTTCTTTGTCATGTAGCTGGGTACACACGCTCTCAGTGCCCCAAGGCCGCAGCCCTGAGCACAGTTGGTGGAGTCCCTACAGTAATCACTGCTCAGCTCCCGGAAAACTAGTAGGCCTGCATGTAGAAGGGGAGAGTGTTGGGCCTTTTTTAGAGTCCCAATCAGTGAGAGATGTTGATTTGTAGTCTATAGAAGTGTTTATGACAAAATGGAGACTGAGAAGAGTATCACAACACAGAACACACAGAGACATTCTCCGCATGATGATTTATTCTATGCCAAGGTGTTAATAGGAGGAAAAGTGGAAGTGAGAGCTATGCTTGACAGTGCGTCGATGGCTTGTACCTTGAGCTCTAGGGTCTTACCTGAGTTGTTGCATGCAGAAGTATTGAAGGTAGTCTTGGTTGGTTGTGGGTGGTTGAAGACGAGGCCTTTGGGAGTATGTGAGCTGGAGATGGAGGTGTACGGCTGTTGTGTTCCTGTGCCTACACTGGTGGTTGAGGGCCAGAGTGATGACCTCATTTTGGGCAGCAATCTCCTAAAGCACTTAATTCACCACCTGAAGACAAATGGAGATTTCTGGAATACTCCTGGAATACTCCTGTGTGTTTCTGGAATACTCCTGTGTGTGACGGGGGTGAGGAGAGCAAGCTAATCAACATGATGGATAATGTGGAGAGATGGAGAGCCAAGTTAACAAACAGATCACCGACCATTTCGAATCCCACCGTACCTTCTCCTCTATGCAATCTGGTTTCCTAGCTGGTAATGGGTGCACCTCAGCCACGCTCAAGGTCCTAAATGATATTATAAATGCGATCGATAAAAGACAGTACTGTGCAGCCATCTTCATCGACCTGGCCAAGGCTTTCGACTCTGTCAATCACCGCATTCTTCTTGGCAGACTAAATAGCCTTTGTTTCTCAAATGACTGCCTCGCCTGGTTCACCAACTACTTCTCAGATAGAGTTCAATGTGTCAAATTGTAGGGCCTGTTGTCTGGACCTCTGGCAGTCTCTATGGGGGTGCCACAGGGTTAAATTCTTGGGCCGACTCTATTTTCTGTGTATATCAATGATGTCGCTCTTGCTGCTGGTGACTCAGATCCACCTCTACGCAGACGACACCATTTTGTATACATCTGGCCCTTCATTGGACACTGTGTTAACAAACCTCCAAATGAGCTTCAATGCCATACAACACTCCTTCCGTAGCCTCCAACTGCTCTTAAACGCTAGTCAAATTAAACGCATGGTCTTCAATCGAACGCTGCTTGCATCCACCCGCCCGACTAGAATCACTACTCTCGGCGGGTCTGACTTAGAATTTGTGGACAACTACAAATACCTAGGTGTCTGGTTAGACCGTAAACTCTCCTTCCAAACTCACATTAAGCATCTCCAATCCAAAGTTAAATCTAGAATCGGCTTCTTATTTTGCAACAAAGCCACCTTCACACATGTTGCCAAACATGCCCTCGTAAAACTGACTATCCTACCGATCCTTGACTTCGGCGATGTCATTTACAAAATAGCCTCCAACACTCTACTCAGCAAATTGGATGTAGTCTATCACAGTGCCATCCGTTTTGTCACCAAAGCCCCATTTACTACCCACCATTGTGACCTGTACACTCTCATTGGCTGGCCCTCACTACATATTCGTCGCCAAACCCACTGGCTCCAGGTCATCTATAAATCACTGATAGGCAAATCCCCGCCTTATCTTAGCTCATTGATCACCATAGCAACACCCACCCATAGTATGCGCTCCAGCAGGTATATCGCACTGGTTATCCCCAAAGCCAACACCTCCTTTGGCCGCCATTCCTTCTAGTTCTCTGCTGCTAATGACTGGAACGAACTGCAAAAATCTCTGAAGCTGGAGACTCTTACCTCCCTCACTAACTTTAAGCATCAGTTGTCAGAGCAGCTTACCGATCACTGCACCTGTACACAGCCCATCTGTAATTAGCCCACCCAACTACCTCATCCCCATATTGTTATTTATTTGTCTCATTTGCACCCCAGTATCTCTATTTGCACATCATCTTCTGCACATCTATCACTCCAGTGTTAATACTAAATTGTAATTATTTTGCACTATGGCCTATTTATTGCCTTACCTCCATAAATTACTACATTTGCACACACTGTATATAGATTTTCTTTTTTGTTATTGACTGTATGTTTTTGTTCATCCCATGTGTAACTCTGTGTTGTTGTTGTTTTTATCTCAATGCTTTGCTTTATCTTGGCCAGGTCGCAGTTGTAAATGAGAACTTGTTCTCAACTGGCCTACCTGGTTAAATACAGGTGAAATAAAAAAACAAACAAAAACAGTGAAGTACCTGACAAAGTTGGAACTGTGAGACTGAAAGGGGCCTTGACTCTAGAGCCTATGCAGGAGGACTGAGTCTTGGGCAGACTACGAAAGAATCAGAATCTATCAGCTGGCAGTGCTGTTATCATTGAGCCCAGCAGGTCAAGGTCAACACCAAGGTCAATCCTGGTAGGGAGGACGGTAGCTATGTTGCAGGGGGATGGGTGGCTCCCTGTTAGAGTGATAAACCCTTTTCAGAATATAGTGACATTGAAATGAAACACCACTCTAGGCGATGTCTTTCTTTGCATGGCTCTAGAGGACTTTGACTGTTCGAGTGTGAATGATGATTCACCAGCAGCTTTACAGCAGCACATGCAGAGAACAGCTGACATACTCACGGACTGCCAAGATGACTTGACTCTGACTGATGACGGTTGCAGCCGAGTTGACGATACTGACGGACCTGACAGTTCAAACAGTCCTGGGGTCTTACGTGACTTAGGTTTGACTGATATTGATGTCGACTCCTGTCAAGCGTCTCCTGCTGGTAAGAAGAAACTTATCCAGCTCATAGCTGAGTACCAGTCCATCTTTTCCAGGCACAAGATAGATTGTGGAAAAGCTACTGGATGTCTTCATCGCATTTGACTGAGTGATGAGAAACCCTTTTGGATGCCATACCGACGCCTTTCACCAAATCATTACGAGAAGCTCAAGCAAGCAGTAAATGAGATGGAAGAACATGAAATCATTAGGAAGTCCAGTAGTGAGTTCACCTCACTCCTCGTCCTTGTCTGGAGACCTGAGTCTCTGTACTGATTTTCATTTGCTCAATGCTTGCACCATCAAAGACGCCCACCCAGTCCCTCAACAGGCTCAATGCATTTTTCTCGACAATGGCCCTTACCTCTGGCTACTACAATGTGGAAGTGCATGAGGATGACCGGAGATTCACAGCTTTTACATCGACATTTGCGAGTGGCGCAGCGGTCTAAGGCACTACATCTCAGTGCTTGAGGTGTCACTACAGACCCCCTGGTTCGATTCCAGGCTGTATCACAACCGGCCGTGATTGGGAGTCTCATAGGGCGGCGCACAATGGCCCAGCGTCGTCTGGGTTTGGCCGGTGTAGGCCGTCATTGTAAATAAGAATTTGTTCTTAACTGACTTGCCTAGTTAAATAAAGGTAAAATAAAAATAGGGATTGTACTAATACAACCGTATGCCACAGGGGTTATGTAATGGTCCTGCAACTTTTATGAGGATGATGCTAAACATATTTGGGTATCAGAACTTTCTTGGCCTGCTGTGTTACCTTGACGATGTCTTGGTCTATACGCCCACTGAAGATCTGGTTATACAGCGCCTGGAAATGGTTTGTGAGCGTCTCAAGGCTCACAACCTGTTGGCGCCAAAAAGTCTCACTTTCTGCAGAGATCTGTGAAGTTTCTGGGGCATATCATTAGTGTGGATGGCGTAGCTACAGACCCTGAGAAGGTGAGGGCCATTACAGGAGTGACAGAAGCTTATCTGATGGAAGATGGCACTGACATTCCATCTCAGACCTTGGGATGGTGGTGTATTTTCCACCAGTTCATTGAAGGTTGCTCGACCATCGCAAAGCCTCTCTTTGTTTGACAACTGGACACAAGGCTCCACGCTGGAAAAAGAAGCGACGCTCGCCTGTCAGGATGTTGACGGCTGCCGACTGGACAGCAGAATGCAGACAGGCCTTATTCCAGCTAAAGCAAGCCTTACTGGACCAGGTTTGTTGGCCCACCCCAACTTTGACAAACACTTTCTACTCTTGGTGGACGCAACCAGCAACGGCTTAGGTGCTGTGCTGTCCCAAGTACAGGAAAGGGGAGCTACAGCGAGACCTATAGCCTTCATGAGCAAGTCCCTCAGTTATGCACAGTCGAGGTATCCTGTGCACAGGCTCGAGTTATTTGCCATGAAATGGGCTATCTGTGACAAGTTCCACCACTGGTTATGGAGGCAGCAGTTCACGGTATGGACGGATAATAATCCCTTGACATACATCCTGACCAAAGCGAAGCTCGATGCTTGTGACAGAGATGGGTCGCCAAGCTGGCGCCGTAAGAGTTTGACATCAATTACATCCCTGGGCCAAAATATGTTGTTGCAGATGCTTTGAGCAGAGAGCCTTTCATACGACCCAGTGCACTCCATCGCCTGACAAGGGTTTCGTATGAGACCTGAAGCTAACGCTGTGCACACAGACAGAGTGCAAGATGTGTTTCGCTGGTCCAACCACCCCTTTGACAAAGCCTCTGACACCAATGAGGTGGTTATTAGCTGCCAGGCTACTGTTGACCCCCCATCTGTTGCTTTATCAAGACAAGAAGTTGCTGCCCTTCTTCATTCACACAGGTGCTGGGTGGGTGATGTGGGCTCACATGCACTGCTGTTGCCACAACTTCCGCAGGCTGTGGCCACACGATCTACTGATGATTAAGCAGCGTGATGACAACGTGATGAGCAGAGTGATCTTCTTTGTGGAGAGGGGGAGAAGACCATCCCAGAGAGAGCATGCCCATGAGAGTGTTGAGGTTTTGTGTCTTCTCAGAAGTTGGGACAAGTTGACCATGAAGATGGGTGTACTGTATCGTGTTTGGAAGAATGTGGTTACAAAGAGGAAAACGTATCTGTATGTGGTTCCAGCCTCCATGAAAGCAATGGTGTTGAAGGGTGTCCATGGTGAAGCTGGCCACCAGGGACAACAGAGAACAGTCTACCTGACAAGACAGAGGTTTTTCTGGCATGGCCTGGAGAGGGAGGTAAAGGAATATGTGAAGTGCTGCTTGAGATGCGTTGTGAGCAAAACTCCTGATCTGGAAGCCAGAGATCCTCTGGAGAGCATACTAACAAATGAGCCTCTGGAACTAGTGTGCATAGACTTTTGGTCTGCAGAAGATTATTCAAACAAGTCCCTGGATGTGTTAGTTGTTACTGACCACTTTACCAAGTTGGATCATGCTTTCTTGTGTCCGAACCAGTCTGCTAAGTGGAACAGCTATTTATGTGTCTACAGGATGCCTCACCGTATACACTCAGATCAGGGAGCCAACTTTGAGAGCGCCCTAATAGCCAAACTCTTGAGGGTTGCAGCTGTTCAGAAGTCTCACACCACGCTGTACCATCCGATGGGGAACGGGTCCTGCGAAAGGATGAATAGGACGTTGGGAAACATGATCAGGGCCCTGCCGACGAGAAGAGCTAGTTGAGCTCTTCTCTGAGCTGCTGGATGGTACTGGGTTCAAAGTCTAGCTCTAACAGGGCCAGGGACTACCTCAGCTTGGTATACCTGGGGGGCCTGGCAGGGGTGGTGAGGTGCAGGCTGGCTGGGGCTTCTTTAAGACCTCTGACACCTCTGGAGACTCTGCATTCTCTTCCTGCTCTGGATCTGGATCCTCTTTGTCCTTGATGCTGGGTGTGTCTCTCTCCACCTGGTCTTTCAGTCTAGGAAAGATCTCTTCGAAGGTGTTGAGACTGGCCTCATTTCATTCTATTAACACTGTCCCTCTGGTGTAATAGCTTATTGTGAGCATAGTGTTGTCCATATCAAGGTTTTCATCCTTGCACAATATCAGGTGACCCCCACGGCTAAAGCCCTCTCTTGCAACATGTTTGCAGTTGTCACATATGGTATTCCTCCATGTATTTATGGATCCGGTATGGAATATAAGGTTATTCTTCACTCTCTTGCCATTAAATAAAATAAAATAAAATTGTATTGGCCACATGCGCTGAATACAACAGGTGCAGACATTACAGTGAAACTCTTACTTACAGCCCTTAACCAACAGTGCATTTATTTTTTTATAAAAAAGTAAAATAAAACAACAACAAAAAAGTATTGAGAAAAAAAGAGCAGAAGTAAAATAAAATAACAGTAGGGAGGCTATATATACAGGGGGGTACCTGTGCAGAGGAAATGTGCGGGGGCACCGGCTAGTTGAAGTAATATGTACATATGGGTAGATTTAAAGTGACTATGCATAACTAATGAACAGAGTAGCAGCAGCGTAAAAAGATGGGGTGGGGGGTGAGGGTGGGGGGTGGGGGGCAGTGCAAATAGTGTGGGTAGCCATGATTAGCTGTTCAGGAGTCTTATGACTTGGGGGTAGAAGCTGTTGAGAAGTCTTTTGGACCTAGACTTGGCATTCCGGTACCACTTGCCGTGCGGTAGCAGAGAGAACAGTCTATGACTAGGGTGGCTGGAGTCTTTGACAATTTTGAGGGCCTTCCTCTGACACCGCCTGGTATAGAGGTCCTCAATGGCAGTTGCCATACCAGGTGGTGATTGTGGTAGCCAGGTGGAAAGCATGGCCAGCCGTTGCAAAATGCTTGTTGAAATTCTCGATTATTGTAGATTTATCGGTGGTGACAGTGTTTCCTAGCCTCAGTGCAGTGGGCAGTTGGGAGGAGGTGCTCTTATTTTCCATGGACTTTACAGTGTCCCAAAACTTTTTGGAGTTAGTGCTACAGGAAATGATGATGATGGTGATGCAACCAGTCAGGATGCTCTCAATGGTGCAGCTGTAGAATTTTTTGAGGATCTGAGGACCCATGCCAAATCTTTTCAGTCTCCTGAGGGGGAATAGGCTTTGTCGTGCCCTCTTCACGACTGTCTTGGTGTGTTTGGACCATGATAGTTCATTGGTGATGTGGACACCAAGGATCTTGAAGCTCTCAACCTGTTCCACTACAGTCCCGTCGATGAGTATGGGGGCGTGCTCAGTCGTATTTTTTTTCCTATAGTCCACAATCATCTCCTTTGTCTTGGTCACGTTGAGGGAGAGGTTGTTATCCTGGCATAACACAGCCAGGTCTCTGACCTCCTCCCTATAGGCTGTGTCATCGTTGTCGGTGATCAGGCCTACCACTGTTGTGTCATCGGCAAACTTAATGATGGTGTTGGAGTCGTGCCTGACCATGCAGTCATGGGTGAACAGGGAGTACAGGAGGGGACTGAGCACGCACCCCTGAGGGGCCCCCAGTGTTGAGGATCAGTGTGGCAGATGTGTTGTTACCTACCCTTACCACCTGGGGGTGACCCGTCAGGAAGACCAGGATCCAGTTGCAGAGGGAGGTGTTTAGTCCCAGGATCCTTAGCTTAGTGATGAGCTTTGAGGGCACTATGGTGTTGAATGCTGAGCTATAGTCAATGAATAGCATTTTCACGTAGGTGTTCCTCTTGTCCAGGTGGGAAAGGGCAGTGTGGAGTACAATAGAGATTGCATCATCTGTGGATCTGTTGGGGCGGTATGCAAATTGGAGTGGGTCTAGGGTTTCTGGGATAATGGTGTTGATGTGAGCCATGACCAGCCTTTCAAAGCACTTCATGGCTACAGACATCAGTGCTACGGGTCGGTAGTCATTTAGGCTATCTTAGTGTCCTTGGGCACGGGGACTATGGTGGTCTGCTTGAAACATGTTGGTATTACAGACTCAGACAGGGACATGTTGAAAATGTCAGTGAAGACACTTGCCAGTTGGTCAGCACATGCTCGGAGTACACGTCCTGGTAATCCGTATGGCCCTGCAGCCTTGTGAATGTTAACCTGCTTAA
The DNA here is from genome assembly GCF_964263955.1 of Coregonus lavaretus. Classification (NCBI taxonomy): domain Eukaryota; kingdom Metazoa; phylum Chordata; class Actinopteri; order Salmoniformes; family Salmonidae; genus Coregonus; species Coregonus lavaretus. The sequence continues at coordinate 4,597,132 of NC_140019.1, forward strand.
AAGTCTTACTCACATTGGCTACGGAGAGCATGATCACATAGTCATCCGGAACAGCTGGTTCGAATGACGGGGATTTGGGCCTTTTCGGGTGTCTGTAGGATATCCTTCGCGGCCGCCTCGTTGAAGAAAAAATATTCGTCCAATACGAGGTGAGTAATCGCTGTCCTGATATCCAGAAGCTCCTTTTGGTTATAAGAGACGATGGCAGAAACATTATGTACAAAACAAATAGTATTTTTATTATGTTTTTTCTTTGCTTTTTGTGTGATATTTGGCTGGATATTCTACCTCTCTGCATTATTTTGATGTAGTTACCATGGTGACCACTGATGCTCAACTTGTTTTAGAAGGTAAATACCTTAATGTATAAGGTAAATACAATATATATATATATATATATATATATATATATATATATATATATATATATATATATATATATATATATATATTCTGATCAGGAGTAAGGCTTACCAGCACATCATTTTGTTTTTCAGTTTTCCAGTCTCTTTTTCTTTTTTTAAAACTGGTAATTCTTCACTTATCTCCAAGGCTCAGTTTACAAGCTAGCTACGTATCTCTTTATCTCTTAAAATATGATTGAAATCAGGCATTTAGCATGTTATTTTTCCTCCTTTAGCTTATTTGTGTTGATAGATAAACATCTTGAGGTTGTTATTTTTTTTTTTATCGTCTTTTTTTTATCTCTCATCCGTTTCGTTTTTTCCATCTATCCCTTGGGGGAATCCCTGTCAAAACCGGATACAGTTTGATTGCCATCTTAAGTGGCGGTCCAATTCACAAAAAGTTGGCCCCCTCTGCCCTCGATTTAGCTCGAGCGAGTGAGTGAACATCTCTGATCACTTGCAGGGTTGATATGACCCACAATTCAATTCAAACTGTAGTCACGTGTCAAACTCGTGTCCGCGAAGTGCCAAATTTAATCAACAGGACGGCATCTGTCAGCATGTGAGAAGAAATTACTACGCTTGCTTGCTAGCTAAAAAATATTTATAGCTGACATTCATTTTAGTAGTGGCAAATGGAAAAATGAAGCTCAGAGTGGGTCAGACTTATAGTGAGGAGCCTTTAAAAAGTAGCTTGCTGGCTACATAAACATATTTTCGGGAATTCTAAAATGTATTGGAATAAATGAACAAACTATAAAGCTAGCTAGCCAGCTATGGCTAACTGTAGATAGCTACCTGACAAGAGTGCTACATTAGCTTGCTAAGAACATAAAAAGCTTTAGGTTGGCAATAGGCACAACTTCCATGCTTTCTATCAGATCATCATTCTTCCTTGCTTGGGCAAGGGAATTTTAAGGTACACTCGGATATGATGACAAATACTTTGCGTTTGGACCGCAGCCCTTGACTCCAGCTTCTGAAGGCCTAGCCAATTGCTGGATGAGCTACATTTTTCTACCAAGAGACCACCAAATAAAAATCCTGATTGGATATTTTTTTATCTTCAGTAATAACCCTTCTCTTTCCAACACAAACTGAAGAGATGAAATCAGAAGATCATTACAATTATTGAAAACATTAAAAATGAAATTAAAACGAAATTGTATTTTAATATGTGTATATATAAATGTTTTAATAAATCCTAAGGCCTTTTCTGTAGGACTAGAAGGCCCTCAGGGTTCCCTACTGTCTACAAGGAGCCTGAGTCACAGCTCCCCAAACCCAACATTCCTGCAAACATCGCCACAGTGTCAAAGCCTGCTAAACCAGCTGCCATTACTCAACACAAGAAGAGGAACTGCCTGGAACAGTCAACCAACACAACATCCATATTCAGTTAAACTGATGTTGTAGTATAATATAGAATGCCTAGTATGCTCACAACTGTATTGCGGTATAGATATTGCTAACTGTTGTACATACAGTTGAAGTCGAAAGTTTACATACACCTTAGCCAAATACATTTAAACTCAGTTTTTCACAATTCCTGGCATGTAATCCTAGTAAAGATTCACTGTCTTAGGTCAGGTAGGATCACCACTTTATTTTAAGAATGTGAAATGTCAAATAATAGTAGAGATAATTATTTATTTCAGCTCTTATTTCTTCAATCACATTCCCAGTGGGTCAGAAGTTTACATACACTCAATTAGTTTTTTGGTAGCATTGCCTTTAAATTGTTTAACTTGGGTCAAACGTTTCGGGTAGCCTTGCACAAGCTTCCCACAATAAGTTGGGTGTATTTTGGCCCATTCCTCCTGACAGAGCTGGTGTAACTGAGTCATGTTTGTAGGCCTCCTTGCTCGCACATGCTTTTTCAGTTCTGCCCACAAATGTTCTATAGGATTGAGGTCAGGGCTTTGTGATGGCCACTCCAATACCTTGACTTTGTTGTCCTTAAGCCATTTTGCCACAACTTTGGAAGCATGCTTGGGGTCATTGTACATTTGGAAGACCCATTTGCGACCAAGCTTTAACTTCCTGACTGATGTCTTGAGATGTTGCTTCAATATATCCACATAATTTTCCTTTCTCATGATGCCATCTTTTTTGTGAAGTGCACCAGTCCCTCCTGCAGCAAAGCACCCCCATAGCATGATGCTGCCACCCCCGTGCTTCACAGTTGGGATGGTGTTCTTCGGCTTGCAAGGTACCCTCTTTTTCCTCCAAACATGACGATGGTCATTATGGCCAAACAGTTCTATTTTTGTTTCATCAGACCAGAGGACATTTCTCCAAAAAGTACGACCTTTGTCCCCATGTGCAGTTGCAAACCGTATTCTGGTTTGTTATGGCCCTTTTGGAGCAGTGGCTTCTTCCTTGCTGAGCGGCCTTTCAGGTTATGTCGATATAGGACTCGTTTTACTGTGGATATAGATACTTTTGTACCTGTTTCCTCCACCATCTTCACAAGGTCCTTTGCTGTTGTTCTGGGATTGATTTTCACTTTTCGCACCAAAGTACGTTCATCTCTAGGAGACAGAACGTGTCTCCTTCCTGAGCGGTATGACGGCTGCATGGTCCCATGGTGTTTATACTTGCGTACTATTGTTTGTACAGATGAACGTGGTACCTTCAGGCGTTTTTGAAATTGCTCCCAAGGATGAACCAGACCTGTGGAGGTCTACAATTTTTTCTGAGGTCTTGGCTGATTTCTTTCGATTTTCCCATGATGTCAAGCAAAGAGGCACTGAGTTTGAAGGTAGTCTTGAAATACATCTACAGGTACACCTCCAATTGACTCAAATGATGTAAATTAGCCTATCAGAAGCTTCTAAAGCCATGACATCATTTTCTGGAATTTTCCAAGATGTTTAAAGGCACAGTCAACTTAGTGTATGTAAACTTCTGAGCCACTGGAATTGTGATACAGTGAATTATAAGTGAAATAATCTGTCTGTAAACAATTGTTGGAAAAAATTACTTGTGTCATGCACAAAGTAGATGTCCTAACCGACTTGCCAAAACTATAGTTTGTTAACAAGAAATGTGTGGAGTGGTTGAAAAACGAGTTTTAATGACTCCAACCTAAGTGGATGTAAACTTCAGAGTTTAACTGTATAATGGTGTTTTATATCATATGTTTTACAAGTGTACTGAGAAGTGACTACATTATTCCAGCTGCATCAGAAACCAATAAAGTGTTTCCTTCAACTTCTGGATCAATTCATTGTGATATTCATGAAATGTATTTGGATAAACAAGCTTCGGTCTTACTGCTAAAACAAATGATGCAGGGAGTTGGTGTATCATTTAAATTTAAATTTGTTAGCAAGTAAACATGTTTCAATAAAACAGTAGACTAGTCTGTCAATATAGCAAATGACAAACATGGCTTGTATTGAAGACTAAGTTTATTTGCTCTGGAGCTGAGTTTACACAGCAGTATGCAGGAACAGTTATGACAATGTATGACATATATATTCAGTAGAAGAAAAATATACTATTAACGCTTATAATAAATACTACAGTTCTACAAATGGAATACATGGGATATGGTGTGTTTGGGTGGTGCAGTGAGGGGTTCGGAGTCACTTTGATAAAATGGGAGTTTGTTGTTATGGGACCGTTCATATCTCTTGAGAGTAATCAACTTATTTGTATCCAAGCAGTATTGTCTGTGAGAGAAAGATAAAAATGCTATTACACATTCATGGGTAATCGTTGTGTACTGTCTGTATTCCTACTGGAGCAGCATGGTGTAGAATATGAATCATCTCACAGACACACGTTAGCTAGCTAGTTAGGTAGCTAGCGACAACACACAGGTATAGTTATTATTATAATTATTATTTAAAAAAAATTGTTTACCTTTATTTAACTAGGCAAATCAATTAAGAAAAAAATATGATTTACAATGACGGCCTACCAAGAGGCAAACGGCCTCCTGAGGGGACAGGGGCTGGGATTTAAAATAAAAATGTAGTAAAAAACAAACATCACAATGAGAGAGACACCACAACACTACATAAAGAGAGACCTAAAACAACACAACATGGTAGCAACACATGACAACAACACGGTAGCAATACAACATGGCAGCAGCACAAACATGGTACAAACATTGTTAGGCACAGACAACAGCACAAAGGGAAAAAGGTAGACTCCACAATACATCACGCAAAGCAGCCACAAGTGTCAGTAAGAGTGTCTATGATTGAGTCTTTGAATGTAGAGATGGAGATAAAACAGTTCAGTTTGAATGTTTTTTGCAGCTCGTTCCAGTCCCTAGCTGCAGCGAACTGAAAATTGGAGCGACCCAGGGATGTGTGTGCTTTGGGGACCGTTAACAGAATGTGACTGGCAGAATGGGTGTTGTATGTGGAGTTTAAAGGTTGCAGTAGGTATCTCAGATAAAGGGAAGTGAGGCCTAAGAGGGTTTTATAAATAAGCATCAACCAGTGGGTCTTGCGCCAGGGATACAGAGATGGACAGTTTACAGAGGAGTCTAGAGTGCAGTGATGTGAACGATAAGGAGATTGGTGGCAAATCTGATGGCCGAATGGTGAAGAACATCTAGCCGCTCGAGAGCACCCTTACCAGCCAATCTATAAATTACGTCTCTGTAATCTAGCATGGGTAGGATGATCATCTGAATCAGGGTTAGTTTGGCAGCTGGGGTGAAAGAGGAATGATTACTCCAAGACTAATATGAGTCATGAAGTCAAAGTCATTTATTTAATCTCCGCCATCATCATCAAAACATTTCTCCAGTTTTGCTCCTAATGAGAGGCACTGATGCTAGCTAGGCTAGTTAGCTAGCTAGCTATAAAGTTAGACTACAGTACATTTTAGGTATAGTAAATACACAGCTAGCTAGCTAGTCTTAGCTAGCTTGCCTTATAGTTGTACTAGCAAGCCCCGTCATGGCCAAATCACCAAATTGTACTGTACTGAACAAGAGAGTGTATATTGCTAGCTAGCTACCGACAGAAAAACAACTTACTCATTTGTAATTTGCCCTCCTGAGTCTTTGTCCAGCTGGTCTAGGCTGTCGCCGCTGTTTGCTGGTCTCGCAATTCCCCAGCAGGAATCGAACCCACGATCATTGGCATTGCAAACGTCATGCTCTACCAACTAATCCAAATGTTTATAGCAAGTACCAGGAGACAGTATCCCTTCTACATATTTTATATCATATTGAACCTTACTACTAGCAGAACTATTGTCCATTTCTGACCACTCCGTCACACAGTCAATTTGGTGCTAAACTTGGCCTTAAACTTTCTAAACCAGGGCTGTTTCCTTAAGTAAACAAGTAAATAAATAAGAATCACATCCCTCAGCTTGTTGAGGGACTAAATCAATTTTCTGATTAGATGGTAAAAAAAGGTATGATGTAGGCACTAAGCTTATTAACTCTCTGGGCTTGGCTGTAATACCTGGCGACCTGCCAGCTAGAGAAATCGAGCGACCGAGCAGCCCAGAGTGCTGGAGCCCTGGCTTAATGAAAGTATCACATTCTGTTTCCATATAAATCAAGACTTTTCCACTGCCTTTGCAGTGGATTCTTGTGCTCTCTGGCCCATTTTTAATGTTGCTTCAAAACTGAGCTGGAGTATCTGGGATAAGCATTCCCTCATTAAGCCTCGGCGTATCATTAACGCCAGACTCCATGGTAAGTATAAAGCAGACATATTAATACAGAGACAAGCCAATTTTATATCTGTTTCATGCATGCGGTGCTGTGCTTTACATAGCTCCATGGGATTATTTGAAGGCCTCTAAATCTAGGAGGATAATAAAACAGTGATAACAAGAGGTGGCAGTAATTAAGTGGTATTTTTCCTGCTCTTTAATCAGCGTTTTTTAATGAATACCACTTCAGACTGCTATGTTAGGATAAACCATCTCAAGCATTTGCTAGCCGCATTTAAAATGTACCTCCAGCTCAAGCAAGTTTACTCTGTGAACATTCTTCAGGATTTTGGCAATGAAGCCCTTTACTTCCCCAGAGTCAGATGAACTCATGGATACCATTTTTATGTCTCTGCAACCAGTATGAAGTATATTAGACATACACCATATGTACAAATATATGTGGACACCCCTTCAAATTAGTGGATTCGGCTATTTCAGCCACATCTGTTGCTGACAGGTGTATTAAAATCGAGCACACCGCCATGCAATCTCCATAGACAAACATTGGCAGTAAAAGGGACTTACTGAAGAGCTCAGTGACTTTCAATGTGGCACCGTTAAAGGATGCCACCTTTCCAAAATGTCAGTTTATCAAATTTCTGCCCTGCTAGAGCTGCCCCGGTCAACTGTAAGTGCTGTTATTGTGAAGTGGAAACGTCAAGGTCCAAGAACGGCTCCGCTGCGAAGTGGTAGGCCACACAAGCTCACAGAATGGGACTGCAGTGCGAAGCTCATAAAAATTGTCTGTCCTCGGTTGCTGTACTCACTACCGAGTTCCAAACTGCCTCCGGAAGCAACATCAGCACAAGAACTGTTCGTCAGGAGCTTCATGAAATGGGTTTCCATGGCCGAGCAGCCACACACAAGCCTAAGATCACAATGCGCAATGCCAAGCGTCGGCTGGAGTGGTGTAAAGCTCGCTGCAATTGGACTCTGGAGCAGTGGAAACACATTCTCTGGAGTGATGAATCACGCTTCACCATCTGGCAGTCCAAAGGATGACTCGGGGTTTGGCGGATGCCAGGAGAACGCTACCTTCCTGAATGCATAGTGCCAACTGTAAAGTTTGGTGGAGGAGGAATAATGGTCTGGGGCTGTTTTTCATGGTTCGACTAGGGCCCTTAGTTCCAGTGAAGGGAAATCTTAACGCTACAGCATAGAATGACATTCTAGACGATTCTGTGCTTCCAACTTTATGGCAACAGTTTGGGGAAGGCACTTTCCTGTTTCAGCACGACAATTCCTCCGTGCACAAAGCGAGGTCCATACAGAAAATATTTGTCGAGATCGGTATGGAAGAACTTCAGCAGCCTGCACAGAGCCCTGACCTCAACCCCTTCGAAAGCCTTTGGGATGAATTGGAACACCGACTGCGAGCCAGGCCTAATCGCCCAACATCAGTGCCTGACCTCACTAATGCTCATGTGGCTGAATGGAAGCAAGTCCCCGCAGCAATGTTCCAACATCTGGTGGAAAGCCTTCCCAGAAGAGTGGAGGCTGTTATAGCAGCAAAGGGGGGACCAACTCCATAATGATGACCATGAATTTGGAATGAGATGTTCGACGAGCAGGTGTCCACATACATTTGGTCATGAAGTGTAGTTTTGGTGAGCCAATGCTAACTAGGGTTAGCACAATGACTGGAAGTCTATGGTATCTACTAGCATGCTAGCAGTTACCACAGACGTTCAGTCATTGCGCTAGTGCTAGTTAGCAATGGCGCTAATGCTAGTTAGCAATGGCACTAATGCTAGTTAGCAACTTCCTTCAAACTGCAGAGACATAAAAATGGTATCCAAGAGTGCATCTGACTCTGGGGAAGTAGATAAAAGGTTTCAAATATCCCTGAAATAGCCATTTAAAAAAATCTCAGAATGAGTGTTTATAATGTCTTAAGAGCTGTTGAGTGTCCATCAACTGTTAATCATTCTGCTTTTACTTGTAAAGTACTTAAAGTACTACTTTTTGGGGTATCTGTACTTTACTTTACTATATATTTTGGACAACTTTTACTTTACTACATTCCTAAAGAAAATAATGTACTTTTTACTCCATACATTTTCCCTGACACCCAAAAGTACTTGTTGTAGGCCTGGAGGGAAGCAAAAGTCATTCTGCTATCTAAGAATAGTAAAGCACCCTTTACTGGCTCAAATAGCCAACCAATCAGCATGTTACCAACCCTTAGTAAACTTTCTGAAAAATGTATGTTTAACCAGACAAAATGCAATTTTACAGTAAATAAATTGACAAAAGACTTTCAGAACACTTATAGGTAAGGGCATTCAACATGCACAGCACTTACACAAATGACTGATGATTGGCTGAGAGAAATTGATAATACAAAGGTTGTGGGAGCTGTTTTGTTAGACTTCAGTGTGGCTTTTGACATAATTGATCATAGTATGCTGCTGGAAAAACGTATGTTATGGCTTTACAACCCCTGCTATATTGTGGATTGAGAGTTACCAGTGTTACAGAGGGTGTTCTTTAATGGAAGCCTCTCCAACCTAATCCAGGTAGAATCAGTCGTTCCCCAGGACAGCTGTCTAGGCTCCTTACTTTTTTCAATATTTCAAATCAAATCAAATCAAATGTAATTGGCCACATGCGCCGAATACAACAAGGTGTAGACATTACAGTGAAATGCTTACTTACAGCCCTTGACCAACAATGCATTTATTTTGTATAAAAAAATACAAATAAAACAACAACAAAAAAGTGTTGATAAAAAAAGAGCAGAAGTAAAATAAAATAACAGTAGGGAGGCTATATATACAGGGGGGCACCGGTGCAGAGTAAATGTGCGGGGGCACCGGCTAGTTGAGGTAGTTGAGGTAATATGTACATGTGGGTAGAGTTAAAGTGACTATGCATAAATAATTAACAAAGTAGCAGCAGTGTACAATGATGGGGTGGGGGTGGGGGGGCAGTGCAAATAGTTAGGGTAGCCATGATTAGCTGTTCAGGAGTCTTATGGCTTGGGGGTAGAAGCTGTTGAGAAGTCTTTTGGACCTAGACTTGGCACTCCGGTACCGCTTGCCGTGCGGTAGCAGAGAGAACAGTCTATGACTAGGGTGGCTGGAGTCTTTGACAATTTTGAGGGCCTTCCTCTGACACCGCCTGGTATAGAGTTCCTGGATGGCAGGAAGCTTGGCCCCAGTGATGTACTGGGCAGTACGCACTACCCTCTGTAGTGCCTTGCGGTCGGAGGCCGAGCAGTTGCCATACCAGGCAGTGATGCAACCAGTCAGGATGCTCTCGATGGTGCAGCTGTAGATTTTATGGAGGATCTGAGGATCCATGCCAAATATTTTCAGTCTCCTGAGGGGGAATAGGCTTTGTCATGCCCTCTTCACGACTCTCTTGGTGTGTTTGGACCATGATAGTTTGTTGGTGATGTGGACACCAAGGAACTTGAAGCTCTCAACCTGTTCCACTACAGCCCCGTCGATGAGAATGGGGCCGTGCTCAGTCCTCTTTTTTTTCCTGTAGTACACAATCATCTCCTTTGTCTTGGTCACGTTGACGGAGAGGTTGTTATCCTGGCACCACACGGCCAGGTCTCTGACCTCCTCCCTATAGTCTCATCGTTGTCGGTGATCAGGCCTACCACTTTTGTGTCGTCGGCAAACTTAATGATGGTGTTGGAATCGTGCCTTGCCATGCAGTCATGGGTGAACAGGGAGTACAGGAGGGTACTGAGCACGCACCCCTGAGAGGCCCCAGTGTTGAGGATCAGTGTGGCAGATGTGTTGTTACCTACGCTTACCACCTGGGGGCGGCCCATCAGGAAGTCCAGGATCCAGTTGCAGAGGGAGGTGTTTAGTCCTAGGATCCTTAGCTTAGTGATGAACTTTGAGGGCACTATGGTGTTGAATGCTGAGCTGTAGTCAATGAATAGCATTCTCACGTAGGTGTTCCTTTTGTCCAGGTGGGAAAGGGCAGTGTGGTGTGCAATAGAGATTGCATCATCTGTGGATCTGTTCGGGCAGTATGCACATTGGAGTGGGTCTAGGGTTTCTGGGATATTGGTGTTGATGTGAGCCATGACCAGCCATCCAAAGCACTTCATGGCTACAGATGTCAGTGCTACGGGTCGGTAGTTATTTAGGCAGGTTATCTTAGTGTCCTTGGGCATGGGGACTATGGTGGTCTGCTTGAAACATGTTGGTATTACAGACTCAGTAAGGGAGATGTTGAAAATGTCAGTGAAGACACTTGCCAGTTGGTCAGCACATGCTCGGAGTACACGTCCTGGTAATCCGTCTGGCCCTGAGGCCTTGTGAATGTTGACCTGCTTAAAAGTCTTACTCACATTGGCTACGGAGAGCGTGATCACATAGTCATCCGGAACAGCTGGTGCTCTCATGAATGCTTCAGTGTTGCTTGACTCGAAGCGAGCATAGAAGTGGTTTAGCTCGTCTGGAAGTCTTGTGTCACTGGGCAGCTCGCGGCTGTGCTTCCCTTTGTAGTCTGTAATAGTTTTCAAGCCCTGCCACATCCGACGAACATCAGAGCCGGTGTAGTACGATTCAATCTTAGTCCTGTACTGACTCTTTTCCTGTTTGATGGTTCGTCGGAGGGCATAGCGGGATTTCTTATAAGCGTCCGGGTTAGAGTCCTGCTCCTTGAAAGCGTCAGCTCTACACTTTAGCTCAGTGCGGACGTTTCCTGTAATCCATGGCTTCTGGTTGTGGTATGTACATGCGGTCACTGTGGGGACGACGTCATCGATGCACTTATTGATGAAGCCAGTGACTGATGTGGTGTACTCCTCAATGCTATCTAAAGAATCCCGGAACATGCTCCAGTCTGTGCTAGCAAAACAGTCCTGTAGCTTAGCATCTGCGTCATCTGACCACTTTTTTATTAACCGAGTCACTGGTGCTTCCTGCTTTCGTTTGTGCTTATAAGCAGGAATCAGGAGGATAGAGTTATGGTCAGATTTGCCAAATGGAGGGCGAGGGAGAGCATTGTATGCGTCTCTGTGTGTGGAGTAAAGGTGGTCTAGAGTTTTTTCCCTCTGGTTGCACATTTAACATGCTGGTAGAAATTAGGTAGAACTGATTTAAGTTTCCCTGCATTAAAGTCCCCGGCCTCTAGGAGCGCTGCCTCTGGATGAGCGTTTTCCTGTTCACTTATGGCCTTATACAGCTCATTCAGTGCAATCTTAATGCAAGCATTGGTTTGTGGTGGTAAATATACAGCTATGAAAAATAAATGGTAAATAGTGTGGTCTACAGCTTATCATAAGATACTCTACCTCAGGAGAGCAAAACCTCGAGACTTCCTTAGTATTTGATTTTGTGCACCAGCTGTTGTTTACAAATATACACAGACCGCCACCCCTTGTCTTAAAGGAGTCAGTCGTTCTATCCTGCCGATGTAGCGTATAGCCCGCTAGCTGTATGTTGTCCATGTCGTCGTTCAGCCACGACTCGGTGAAACATAATATATTACAGTTTTTAATGTCCCGTTGGTAGGATAACCGTAATCTTAGGTCATCTAATTTATTTTCAAATGAATGAACATTGGCTAATAGGATTGATGGAAGAAGCAGTTTACTCGCTCGCCGTCGGATCCTTACAAGGCACCCCGACCTACGTCCACGATATCTCTGTCTCTTTCTCATGCAAATGACGGGGATTTGCACCTTGTCGGGTGTCTGTAGGATATCCTTCGCGTCTGACTTGTTGAAGAAAAAATATTCGTCCAATACGAGGTGAGTAATCGCTGTCCTGATATCCAGAAGCTCCTTTTGGTTATAAGAGATGATGGCAGAAACATTATGTACAGAATAAATTACAAATAACGCGGAAAAACACACATAATAGTACAATTGGTTAGAGGGCTGTAAAATGGCAGCCATCTTCTCTGGCGCCATTCTATTGACCTGCCACTGGTTCTAAGTAAAGAGAACATAAATACCTTATTTACATAAGTATTCAGACCCGTTGCTATGAGAATCGAAATTGAGCTCAGGGGCATCCTGTTTCCATTGATCATCCTTGAGATGTTTCTACAACTTGATTGGAGTCCAACTATGTTAAATGTAATTGATTGGACATGATTTGGAAAGGCACACACCTGCCTATATAAGGTCCCACATTTGACAGTGCATGTCAGTGCAAAAACCAAGCCATGAGGTTGAAGGAATTTTCCGTAGAGCTCCGAGACAGGATTGTGTTGAGGCACAGATCTGGGGAAGTGTACCAAAACATTTCTGCAGCATTGAAGGTTCCTAGGAACATAGTGGCAAGAAGTTTAGAACCACCAATACTCTTCCTAGAGCTGGCTGCCCAGCCAAACTGAGCAATCGGGGGAGAAGGGCCTTGGTCAGAGAGGTGACCAAGAACCCGATGGTCACTCTGACAGAGCTCTAGAGTTCCTCTGTGGAGATGGGAGAACCTTCCAGAAGGACGACCATCTCTGCAGCACACCAATCAGGCCTTTATGTTAGAGCGGCCAGACGGAAGCCACTCCTCAGTAAAATGCACATGACAGCCCTTTTGGAGTTTGCCAAAAGGCACCTAAAGACTAAGATTATCTGGTCTGATGAAACAAAGATTGAACTCTTTGGCCTGAATGCCAAGTGTCACATCTGGAGAAAACCTGGCACCATCCCTACGGTGAAGCATGGTGTTGGTAGCATCATGCTGTGTGGGTGTTTTTCAGCGGCAGGGACTGGGAGACAAGTCAGGATAGAGGCAAAGATGAACAGAGTTAAGTGCAGAGAGATACTTGATGATAACCTGCTCCAGAGCACTCAGGACCTCAGACTGGGGCGAAAGGACAACGACCCTAAGCACACAGCCAAGACAACGCAGGAGTGGCTTCGGGACAAATTTCTGAATGTCCTTGAGTGGCCGAGCCAGAGTCCGGACTTGAACCCGATCGAACATCTCTGGAGAGACCTGAAAATAGCTGTGCAGCAACGCTCCCCATCCAACATGACAGAACATATTTTTGTTTTGTCATTATGGGGCATTTAGTGTAGATTGATGAGGGGGAAAAAACTATTGAATACATTTTAGAATAAGGCTGTAAGCCAACAAAATGTGGAAAAAGTAAAGGGGTCTGAATACTTTCCGAAGGCACTGTAGAGCCACGGCTACATGGAACTCTACTCCACATCAAATAACCCACGCAAACATTAAAATCAGATAAAAAAAGATAATAAAATCACAACTTATCTAACAGCGAGGACTGTGAAGAGTCTCACAAACACAGGTACAAACACACATACAGTGCCTTGCAAAAGTATTCATCCCCCTTAGCGTTTTTCCTATTTTGTTGCATTACAACCTGTAATTTATATTGATTTTTATTTGGATTTCATGTAATGGACATGCACAAAATAGTCCAAATTGGTGAAGTGAATGAAAAAAGAACTTGTTAAAAAAAAATCTAAAAAATAAATAACGGAAAAGTGGTGAGTGCATATGTATTCACCCCTTTTGCTATGAAGCCCCTAAATAAGATCTGGTGCAACCAATTACCTTCAGAAGTCACATAATTAGCTAAATAAAGTCCACCTGTGTGCAATCTAAGTGTCACATGATCTGTCACATGATCTCAGAATATATACACCTGTTCTGAAAGGCCCAGAGTCTGCTAAACCACTAAGCAAGGGACACCACCAAACAAGCGGCACCATGAAGACCAAGGAGCTCTCCAAACAGGTCAGGGACAAGGTTGTGGAGAAGTACAGATGGGTTATAAACAAATATCCGAAACTTTGAACATCCGACGAAGCACCATTAAATCCATCATAAAAAAATTGAAAGAATATGGCACCACAACAAACCTGCCAAGAGAGGGCCGCCCACCAAAACTCACAGACCAGGTTAGGAGGGCATTAATCAGAGAGGCAACAAAGAGACCAAAGATAACACTGAAGAAGCTGCAAATCTCCACAGCTGAGATTGGAGTGTCTGTCCATGCCGTACACTCCACAGAGCTGGGCTTTACGGAAGAGTGGCCAGAAAAAAAGCCATTGCTTAAAGAAAAAATATGCAAACACGTTTGGTGTTCACCAAAAGGCATGTGGGAGACTCCTCAAACATATGGAAGAAGGTACTCTGGTCAGATGAGACTAAAATTGAGCTTTTTGGCAATCAAGGAAAACGCTATGTCTGGCGCAAACCCAACACCTCTCATCACCCCGAGAACACCATCCCCACAGTGAAGCATGGTGCTGTGGGGATGTTTTTCATCGACAGGGACAGGGAAAATGGTCAGAATTAAATACAGGGAAATTCTTGAGGGAAACCTGTTTCAGTCTTCCAGAGATTTAAAACTGGGAAGGATGTTCTCCATCCAGTAGGACAGTGCCCCTAAGCATACTGCTAAAGCAACACTCGAGTGGTTTAAGGGGAAACATTTAAATGTCTTGGAATGGCCTAGTCAAAGCCCAGACCTCAATCCAGTTGAGAATCTGTGGTATGACTTAAAGATTGCTGTACACCAGTGGAACCCATCCAACTTGAAGGAGCTGGAGCAGTTTTGCCACGAAGAATGGGCAAAAATCCCAGTGGCTAGATGTGCCAAGTTTATAGAGACATACCCCAAGAGACTTGCAGCTGTAATTGCTGCAAAAGGTGGCTCTACAAAGTATTGACTTTGGGGGGGGTGAACAGTTATGCACGCTCAAGTTTTCTTTTCTTTTTTTCTTTTTTCTTGTTTATTTCACAAGAAAAAATATTTTGTATCTTCAAAATGGTAGGCATGTTGTGTAACTCAAATGATACAAACTTCCCAAAAATCAATTTTAAGTGAAGGTTGTAAGGCAACAAAATAGGAAAAATGCCAAGGGGGGTGAATACTTTCGCAAACCACTGTATCTCTAGCTTAAACTGACAGATTGTTATGGGGATTTTGTTATTATGCTAATTAGATTTCCACGGGGGCACGGATATGCTTTTATTTTTGATACTTAAATATATTTTAGCATTTACATTAACTTTTGATACTTAAGTATATTTAAAACCAAATACTTTTAGACTTTTACTCAAGTAATATTTTTCTCTGTGACTTTCACTTTTACTTGAGTCATTCTCTATTAAGGTATCTTTACTTTTACTCAAGTATGACAATTGGATACTTTTTCCACCACTGCTTGTCCATCATTCTTATTTAAATACTTTACATACTGTTACACATGCACCCTCTTATGCAGGAGAGCATCCTTAGAAGGATCATTCATTGCTAAAACATATTTTTGGTAATTAACTATTAGAATTTGACTGTTAGAATACCTATAAAATTGGAAAATATGCACCTGATAGAAAGAAGTGATGGAAAAATGTAGTCAAACACATTTACCTAATAATGCTAGAGATGAGAGGCAGCATAATGTAGGACATTACAGCCCGGATGACACAATAAAGCCCAATCCTGCTGTAAGCACCTTGCATTTACTTTATCCCTCCCTTCACCTTACAGTTATCCTGCTCCCTCTCATCTCTCTGTTCCACTGGCCCATTCTATACCCTTTAGTTCTGCCTGAGCGAGCATTCAATTCTTCCTCCGGTGTCCCATCGACACAACCAGCCACTGAGGCATAAGAGTGGTTGAGCCCCTCTCTAACTCCCCTTAGGCTGGCCTTCACCCTTACTCTCTTTCCATTGCAGCCACATGAACTCCTTGGTGAATATCCCCTCTATGATTCACAGAAACAGCAGAGATATTTATGGTCACCTGGTCCATAAATATATATATTTTTGGTCTCAAAGTAAAAGCCCACTGAGCACGACACATTTACAGTATACTCTATATTAAAAAGAAGGGCCTGGACAATACCAGTATAGCAATTTGTTTTCCTTGGCAAAAATGAAAACACGAAGCATACAAAACGCTTTGGTCCTTTAAAAACTTGATGAATGTAAAATATTATGTGCTATTGCTTGGAAAATAAATACATGTGACTCTGGATGACAACATAATGATGTCTGATTTAAACAATAGGCCTGTTTTCCTAAACAAGGTAAATCACTTTGTATTTTGTTTCATTGCCACTATACTAACGAGTATCGTGATACTGGTATCGTCCCGACACTATTCAAAACCTTATTAAGATGTCCTAGCCAGTCACTGACTTCTCTCTAATCTACACAGGAATGATGCCCTCTGAGGTGGGTAGTAACACGGTACAAGTCTTAAGAAAACTTTTGGAGGAACTAGTACATTTCTACAGTTACTTTCTGTGGGCTGTACTTGTAGTCTTACTCAAATAAGTAACTTACTTTTTACTCCGTGACATTTTACCAAATTATTTAACTTACATAGATTTATATTATTATATCGTCGCTGTCTGATGAAAACCTCGTCACTACGAATGTTGAGATTTCATTTTTTTGTACATGAATCGTTATATCTGTAAGAACGTTTCACAACCCCTTGACCAATGAAATGTATTCAAAATAGCTTGTCGTCAAAACTCATATGGTGCTTTCAAGACAACTGGGAACATGGAAAAAAAACGAGAACAAATCATGATGTCATTGATGTTCAGGTCGGAAATCTGAGTTCTAGAAAGATGCCCTAGTTAACGACTTGGAATTCCGAGTTGGATGACTGTTCAAAACGATTTTCCCAGTCGGAGCTCATTTTGTTCCCGTTCCCAGTTGTCTTGAACGTACTGAAGTCAGAGATTTCTGAGTTCCCAGTTGTTTTGAACTTGGCATTAAAGCCTTGTTCACATTACCCATAAGCACTCCGTTATGTTGTGCCGGATGTCATGCATTTCAATGGGGACGCCCACAACGGAGTGGAAATGTAACGCCCCCTTGCGGTTGAAGGCTCCATTGCGAGACAGACGCTGCTAACTTTAAACATTTTCAAACTTTGCGTCATCTTCAGTCCAGCCACAGTCCATTGAAGAACAGGAAGATACCAAACCGCTGAAGAAGATGAAAATATATGGCTTTTGGTAATGGCTTTATGGGATAGCTATCAACTTGTAAACAATTACCCATTCCTATAAGTGAGTACTATTTTAATAGTAATGTTAAATAATACACATTGGCTGTTAAACCAATTATATATGACTGTTACCTCTCGTTTAAGTTTATTGTGATGGTAATAATGTTTGTTTTTGATGATAATTATTAGGTGGAGGTTGCTAGCTACAATGGTATCTTCAACCTGTCCTAGCTTTTAGCTAGCTAGCTAGTTAGCTGCTCTGTAGTGCAAGCTAGCTTGACTTGCTATAAAGTTAGAGCAACAAGTTGAGGAAAAAGTAACTAAACAAAAACGTGTTTTATTATCAACTGAAACAATTTATGAATGAAAATGTAATATTTTGCGATGTCTGTCGAGAGACAGGCTCTCCTCCATCTTACATTACAAACACTACACTTGTCTTTTCAGTAACGGGGCAAGACTCTGAAGATGACATACGGCGTAATTAAATACGTCATGATATAAACGTGGCATGAGTCCATAGTCCGCCACAGTGGACGCGTCATAATACCCATAAAACCTAGAGGTCAAACACAGAAATGGTTACAATAGTCGTGCCACCATTCATTTTTCACATAGTGAATTTGACACACTTCAAATTAAGTATGTGTTTGGTGTAGGGTTACCTTGGCGTGATGTTTTGATAACCGTGTAATCCTCTCTCGGACAAGGTGAGTTTTATCAATATATTCGCCTCACTTTACTCTAAAAAAATCGAAATGCTAAGTACCAACAGAGAAGATCTCAGCAAGACTACAAATTCCTGCAGGAAGCTCCAGCACGTCATCTCTAGCCAACACTGTCAGCTACTGTTCACCAGCGCGATCAGAGACCTGTGCCAAATCCATGATGAATCCATGTGCTTTATTGAAGTGAATCAAAAAAAGTTTTGAACTTCTTCCGTCTTAGCTAGCCATTGATTACACTTTAGCTAGCTATTTAGCAGAGTAGTAGATACTTTTAGTTTTAGTTTTACTTAGCCTAGATCATTGTTTGTACAGTATGTCAACTTTGGTGTCCATTTCAGACCTCATGGCATTTTTCAAGGATGAGTATAAGAGCATTAAAAGGGGAGAAGACCACTAGAAGTCTGGCCATGTGGAGATGTGCAGCTATAGTTAGGGGCAACTTACAGGTTTGGGCAGGGCCAGCATGAGGGATAAAGTTTATCTATTAAGTTAAGTTTGAGCATCTTAGCAATACAATGTGTTCTATACAGCTGTCAACATTCTACAAGGATAGAGCCACTTAATCAATTATATAATGATCCTGGATACCAGACTTAGATGAGTGATAAGTCAGTTCTAGAATGTTATCACTGATAAGAATTAATCAAATAAATATATTGACATTCAGAATTGACTTTGTTTAGACATCCAGTCTGTGTTGCAGACTCATGACCAGAGACAAATCTTCAAAGGCACAATATTTATTTATTCGGAGTGGTACATGCATTCACAGTCTTGATTTATAGGATCCTTCCCATTATGTGATTGATATGTCAAGTGATTAAAATCCCAAGTTATCAATTAAAAGGTTATGGAAAAACTGAACTTGTCCTCATGTGAAAATGACAGTTTATTAAATATTCTACAGCTGTAATGTCATCAGTGAAATGAAACTTTATTTATATAGCACATTTTTTATATCAAATGCATTTCAAGGTGTTCAAAGGCATGCATTGAAAGGCATGTGGCACTTAACATCCTTCCTCTTGGCAGATCTTTAAAGGTGACCAGGGGATTCGCTCTACCACATGTGAATGCCTCCGTGGCGCTCAGAAGTGTAGCCATGCTGCCTATTTGTGGCGGTTCACAATATCGTCCGTAGGAATGTGGAATACGAGTGGAGGAAGCCAGCCATGCCCAACCAGGTGCAGTCAGTGGAGGACCTGTTCCCGGCTTAACACTACAACCCTCTGTTCCGAGAGCCCACTGAGGAGGATCTTCAGTGGCTAAGGAACCGTCTCCAGGGTAGATTCAGTGGAATGGCAGAACAACCGCTACACTCCCTGTCATCCATGTCTGTACCGGACGTTGTTAAAAAACAAGGGCACCTGGGGCATGGAGGCATCCTGGCTGGCATGGCGCCTTCGGTGGAGCAGCAGAAGGCTATACGGCAGGCAACAGTTGGACAACCTCAACTGGCACACCATGAGGAGCAGGAGGTTGACGGCCAGCAATTATGGAGCAGTGGTTAGGGCCAAGCGCGTTACTCCGTCGCTGCTAAAAAGGGTCCACAGATCACAGTCGTTGGATGGGGTCTGTAAAGTGGGGCACAGATAACAAAGAGGAGGGCATCAAGCAGTGGAGGCTGCTGTGTGGAGGATGGCTCATAATAATGTCTGGAACTGAGCAAATGGAATGGCATCAAACACATGGAGACCATTCCACTAATTCCGCTCCAGCCATTACCACGAGCCCGTCTTCCCCAATTAAGGTGCCACCAACCACCATCCTCCAGGTAATGGATGTGGAGGAGTCAGGGCTTCGGGTTGCTGGGTCTGGGATCCTGGGTGCCTCACCAGATGGTCTGGTGGGCACCACAGTAGTGGAGGTCAAGTGTCCCTATGGTGTCCCTATGGTGCAAGGGACCTTACCATTGAAGAGGCAGTGAAGTTGAAGGATTTCTATCTCAAGGAGGGAGTCTTACCGCATCCGTGAAGACCATCCTTACTGGCACCAGGTCTAAGGTCAGCTCCACATGTCACGATCGTCGTAGGGAATAGATGAGGACCAAGGCGCAGCGTTGCAGGCAAACATACTCTTTATTGAGCGAAAACACGATCAAAACAACAAAGACGGTAACGTGACAGTTCACGGACAAACTCAACCAACTTGAAACAAGAATCCACAAAAATAAGGAAAAACCGACAGTTTAAATATGGCTCCCAATCAGAGACAACCAGCAAACAGCTGACACTCGTTGCCTCTGATTGGGAGTCACTCAGGCCAACATAGAAATAGGGAACATAGATCTACACACCCTGGCTCAACATAACAGTTGTCCCCAGAGCCAGGGCGTGACAGTACCCCCCCCTAAAGGCGCGGACTCCGACCGAGCCAACTAAATACCACAGGGGAGGGACCGGGTGGGCACTCCGCCTTGGCGGCGGATCCGGCTCTGGGCCCGATCCCCACTCCCTCTCCAACCCCCCAAAGTACCCCTGGTCCGGTCTGGCCCCGCTGGCCGGAGCCGGACTGACGACTCGCACCCCTGGCTTGGTGCGTGGAACAGGAACGGACCGGACCGGGCTGACGATGCGCACCCCTGGCTTGGTGCGTGGAGTAGCAACTGGCCGGACCGGGCTGACGATACACACCCCTGGCTTGGTGCGTGGAGCAGGAATGGACCGGACCGGGCTGACGATGCGCACCCCTGGCTTGGTGCATGGAGTAGCAACTGGCCGGACCGGGCTGACGATACGCACCCCTGGCTTGGTGCGTGGAGCAGGAATGGGCCGGACTGGGCTGGCGACGCGCACCACAGGTTTGGTGCGGGGAGCAGGAACAGGCCGGACCGGGCTGGCGACGCGCACCACAGGTTTGGTGCGGGGAGCAGGAACAGGCCGGGCCGGGCTGGCGACGCGCACCATTGGCTTGGTGCGGGGAGCAGGAACAGGCCGGGCCGGGCTGGCGACGCGCACCATAGGCTCGGTGCGGGGAGCAGGAACAGGCCGGGCTGGGCTGGCGATGCGTACCATCGGCCTGGTGCGGGGAGCAGGAACAGGCCGGACCGGGCTGGCGACGCGCACCATAGGCTCGGTGCGGGGAGCAGGAACAGGCCGGCCCGGGCTGACGACACGCACCACAGGCTCGATGCAAGGAACAGGAACAGGTCGGACCGTACTGGGGACACACACCACTGGCCCCTACGCAGGGATCAGGAACGGGCCGGACCGGACTGGTAACACACCCCAGTACCTCTCGCCGTGCCTCCACACTTTCCCTCTCCTCTGTGACCAGTGGCCCCCTTAACCTGGCGGCCTCCTCTGCACACCCGCTGGACCGCTCCATCGCGGCCTCCTGCTGCCCCGTCGTCCACGTCGTGAGCCCCCCCCTAAAAATTTTCTGGGGTTCTCTCCTCCCCGTGGACCAGGCCTCCCTAGTTCTCGCCAGACTCTCACCCCACTGCTTCAAAGTCCAACCTCTCTG
The DNA here is from genome assembly GCF_964263955.1 of Coregonus lavaretus. Lineage (NCBI taxonomy): Eukaryota > Metazoa > Chordata > Actinopteri > Salmoniformes > Salmonidae > Coregonus > Coregonus lavaretus. The sequence goes on from NC_140019.1 coordinate 4,618,361, forward strand.
CTCTTCACTTGGCTTGGCCCAGTCGAGACTCTTAATCCATTGCTCCATAGACCAGCCTCTCTTCTCTTCACTTAGCGGGGCCCAGTCGAGACTCCTACTCCACTGATCCCAGGTCCTTCCTCTCTCCTCTTCACGCTGCTTGGTCCAGTTTTGGTGGGTTCTTCTGTCACGATCGTCGTAGGGAATAGATGAGGACCAAGGCGCAGCGTTGCAGGCAAACATACTCTTTATTGAGCGAAAACACGATCAAAACAACAAAGACGGTAACGTGACAGTTCACGGTCAAACTCAACCAACTTGAAACAAGAACCCACAAAACAAAGGAAAAACCGACAGTTTAAATATGGCTCCCAATCAGAGACAACCAGCAAACAGCTGACACTCGTTGCCTCTGATTGGGAGTCACTCAGGCCAACATAGAAATAGGGAACATAGATCTACACACCCTGGCTCAACATAACAGTGTCCCCAGAGCCAGGGCGTGACACCACATTACTGGAAGGGACACCTGCTTCTTCATTGTGTATCCCACCGAAGCTTCCATCCCCATCCAGCATGATGACCTCTGACACACTCATATTGCTCCTCCTGTCAGTACCTGTTTTCAGGGATACCAATGGTCAACAAATTCTTACCCCCTGTGTCTTACTTGCTGAAGGCCCCAGTCATCCCTGCCTGTACCTGGCATTGTTGAAAAACAAGTGAACAATTATTAAAGATCATACACAAACAATAGACTCCTAGAAAAGGTTATATTACATTCAAGTTTTGCACAAAGCAGCCAACTAAAGTAATGTAGTTAACATAAGTTAAATCACAAAGGCTGGTCTGAGTGCATCTCCTCACAGTTTTATTGAGTAGTACAACACAATTCAAATTGCATTTTATCATGGCCACAGTGGGAATTTATATCTGTGATGTTGAAATGATGTCTTACCACCAGAGTGAGAGAGAGAGTACATAACTTCCAGCAGATCTCCTCACTGAGGGTGGCGTTGATTATGCACTGCTTGTTGTGGGGTGAGCCTGATGTTCCACATGTCATGCCTCATGTCTAAAAATGGGAAATGGGACATAAAGTAAACATGTTGATGCATCTACAAAATCAGTGTTTTACACAATATTGTATCATACAGTATTTGATGAGTTACTGACCTGTCCGTCTACAGGCTCGATGTGCTGTAGTCTCCACAACTAGACGCTCTCGCTCGGATCACACTGGCACAGGATGTCCATGCACCGGATGGTCTGAGGGATGCACTCCTGTTGGACTGGAAAACAAAGACAGTGGTAGGTATTTTTCAATGCTGTATCACCATCTTTATCTGGACAGAAAACACATTGTTTATCGTAACACAAACACACATTGGACAATGTGACAAGTGGTCCCTCAACACCCAATCTTAAGTCATGAACACAAACATGACAAACATACTGCACAGATGTATCTACAAATTCATTGTTGTATTACATTTGATGAGTTACTGACCCAGGGGTTTCCAAACTTTTTAACAGCCAATGTTTACTTTTTAAATTGGGGCTATGGCAGTCAATTGCAAAACATTCTAACAGTATTTCTGATTGTATTGTCAATTCACCATCATATACATTTAATGTGGGGCTATGACAGTCAATTGCAAATTAGTCTGACATAACTTATCTTATCTCACCACCACTAATGAGATGGGTGTGCATGTAATGTCGGAGCTTCTCAAAGTCGTGGGGGGTGGTCGACAGTGCGCACCTCATCTCTCCTACCACATCCAACCTGGATTGATATTTGTTTTTAATGCAGACAAGAGCACTGAATCAGCGTAACATGAGTTTTAATGCACTCAGCTCTTTTGCCGCCTGTTGCTCTCAGTGTATCTATTATAGCTCAGTGGGTGTATCATACAATGCATCGATTTGGCATAACTAGAGACAGAAAATGTATTGTTTATCTTAACACAAACCCACCTTGGACAATGTAAGAAGTGGTCGCTCAACACACAATTCGTTGCCTCATTGTTTGTTTCCCAATCAACAGTCTGGATCTTCCTCTTCTGCCATGGTGGATGTTGTCACTGGGTATCCAGTCCGCCCATCTGAAAGTTATATATTTTTTTACTTTTACTAACTAGCTAAGTTGATTACTAAATTGGTAACATCTATATTCAAATACCTTAAGCCACACACTTGACTATAGTAACTGTAATCTGCACATCTAAAATCCTGCTATGTGGATGAGACATTTCTGCTGGGATGGAGGAATTATCTCGAATGCTCAACTAGATGATTAGGACAGTCAAAGAGGTGAAGTATTATGATGAGCTATACGACTGTACTTCTGATTCTAATTCTCAAGAGGAAAGTTAAAACCCTCAGCCGTGAGGTCACTGAGGAGGACCAAAAGTGATAGGGGGATCGTCTGAAAGGGACTGACATGAAGGGATGGAACATAAGGATTTTGGGCACTGGCCAGCAGATCACGATTTCTACTAGCCCCGGTAACATTCAGGTCCTAAATCTGGGGCATGCGATGTTTGTAAAGGCAACATTTCACTGTTGTGTCAGGCTAGTTTGGCACATTTTCTACTAGCCATTTAACTGCTGTGTCAGGCTAGTTTGGCACATTGTCTACTAGCCCAGTCTGAAAAGTACTAGCCTCGGGTTAGCTTAATTTCCATCCCTGCTGACATGCTTAACTGACTTCACAGGTCATTTGATTAGTCATGTACAACAGATGCACTTGTGGAACAATTTTTTTGTGTGTTTTGATGTTTAATTCCATGCTGAAATGTGTCTGATTTGCATACTAGTAACACGATTGATAGTGAAATTTCGATGTTGATTGTTTCACTGTTGTAAAACTTACCTGATCCTACTTGATATTTAATTCTGAGTAAAAAATTAAACTTCACACTTGGTGTAAATCTTTTCATTACGCATTCAAATGAGTGTGAAATTAATTTCCATTAATGCTTTTGAAATTGAAAGTATTTTAACGTCACAAGTCAATGGTACCTTTATTAGCATTTTCATGCTTCATATCCAAATCCAAATCATCTATTAGTAACATATAATTGAGTGTAACACTCTCACCAGGCTCGAAATTGACTCTCACAATATTACCTTATTTAGAATATCTGAACAGCATGGGATATTAGGTGAGAAGGACATCTCCAATAAGAATCCCTATTGTAAACTTGCTAGGGTGAATGACAAATAGGGTATTACCTTCAGACAGAATGATTATAGACTTGGTTATTATTATAAGGATATGCTTTCCCATGCATTAAATGAAACTGAAACAGTAAATGACTCCACCAATACAACAGACATAAGGTTCAAGATCTATATTAATCAAATTTTCAATGTATCACATCAAAATAAATAAAAATAATAAACCCCAATGATTTTTCCACAACCCATGTCCAAATTATTTGCAAGCTTGCTTAAACCCTGGGCGCGCGTTGGAGCTCATAAAAAAATGACGACATACATAAAGTCCCGAAGTCCACCCCACATTTGTAGTTACTCACTACTTGTAGATAATGCCTCAGCAAAATATAGTAGTTCCGTGCAGGTGTCCTCACAAGATCCACAGCGAACACAGCTATCAATGCAGCCAGTACTCGGTAGCAGCAACAGACATCCGTTGGAAACCCGAACTCGTTGATCGTCACAAGCAATTCTCTCCAAATCTTGAACGATGCTAGGCTAACCTCTAGGATGTTGAATGTCTCCACAATTTGACGGCAGCTTCAGTCTCCACTAGGTCTTTCTTAACGAAATAATAAACACTCTCTTATAGAAATAAAATCAGGATTTCCCTTTAAAAAAACTCTGTAGGTATGGTTTTGTTCTCTCTTTATCGTTTCCTTTGGTTGTTTTTCCTTCACCAACCCCACTAACGTCTCTCCTCTCCCTTCTTTCAACCTTTCCCTCTCTTTTCTTTCCCAGCAACCAGTCCACTCTCCCATTGGCCACAACTTAACAAGTTACCTCAATGGTCAAAACTTTAACGAGATACGTGGGAAACTTAAACTTAAAAGTAAACCAACCTTTTCACTTGTACATTTAAAAAAAAACATTGCTTCAAAATAAATGCATTAATGACATTACAAATCAGGAGCTATCCGATCACCTTTTAAATCTAATTCCAATTAATTATAACAAATAAACTCTATACTTGGTGTTAGCAAGGTATTACACTCTTCCCCCACCAAAATAGGCATGTCCTCATGACTTGTAAACACAAGTGAAATGTAATGACAAGTAAATGTGTCAACTCTTAACTACAACCTACAGCTGAGACAAAACTTGTTAGATAATTGAAAATGAGATACATTTGTGTTTCCCTTATCCAATCCACTTGTACAATGTGGAACAATATCTGACAACTGGGGCTATACTTGGAACTCCAGGTTTATCATAGGTAAGTAATACAGGTGCTTTCTTTACTCTCTGAGATCTTCTTATCCCTGGTCCTTCCATTTCCTCAGAAGTTTCCACTTCTCCCTGAACTTCTCGTTCCTCTTCTGTAATCTCTTCAACTGAGTTAGATGCCTCATTATCATCTACTTCAACTCCAGTTGCGACCTCAGCTTCTTGACTGGACTCTTTTACTTCCAGAACTTGGTCTGCTCTTTCAGGTTCCCCTGTCATTTGATTCCAAACTATGTCTAAGTCCAAGCTAAATGGTTCCGACATCTCTTCCACATCTCGGCTTATACAGTTTGTATTTGGCACTTCATACCATACTCCGATGTCCTCATCTTCTGAGTCAAAATCCTTCTCATCTTCTGGATTCTCATCCTCTTCAACTTTCTCATCATTCCGAGGAGTGCAGTTTCCAGGAAACTTTTCATGTCCCTTTCTCTTCCTCCTTCTTTGCAGGGTCCTTCTACCAGGTGTTTGTTCTATGTTAACCACAGGTTCTATGCGCACTTTCTGCCCCAGTGGTAGCAGGTGATTTCGATGAAGAATCTTAATGGGTCCATCTCCAATTTCAGGCTTCAAACGAAACACAGGTAAGTTTGACATCTGACTTTCCACCACATTTGGCGTAGAGGCCCAGCGATCTGCCAGCTTATGTTTTCCTTGCAGTCCTAGATTCCGTATGAGGACTCTGTCTCCAGGCATAAGTTGCGTGTAGCGGATCTTCTTATCATATCGCTGTTTGTTTTCTTGGTTTTGCTTTCCAGCAGTGCTCTCAGCAAGTTTGTAAGTAGCTTGTAACTGTTTCTTCATCTCAGATACATACTTGAGGTAAGTTCTCTCTGAAGAGCTATCACTCGAGACTCCAAAACAAATATCAACAGGCAATCTTGCTTCACGTCCAAACATCAAAAAATATGGCGAAAAGCCAGTCGCTTCATTCCGACTACAGTTATACGAGTGCACTAGATGCCCAACATACTGACTCCGTTTGTTCTTTCGTGTAGGATCAAGAGTTCCAAGCATGTTCAACAAGGTTCGGTTGAATCTCTCGGGTTGCAGATCTCCCTGAGGATGATATGGTGTTGTCCTTGACTTCTCCACTCCAAGCATATTCAGTAGCTCATGGATGAGTCGACTTTCAAAATCTCTAACTTGATCACTATGCATCCTCTTGGGCAGACCATAATGGATGAAGTACCTCTCCCACAATACCTTGGCGACCGTGGATGCTTTCTGATCCTTCGTAGGAAAAGCTTGAGCGTATCTTGTGTAATGATCCGTAATGACAAGAACATTCACTGTGTTACTAGAGTCAGGCTCAATGGACAGGAAATCCATACACACAAGGTCCATAGGTCCATCACTTTGCATATGACCAAGCCGAGCAACTATCGTTGGAAGTGTTTTCCTCTGTACACAGCGAGCACAGGACTTACAGTACTCCTCTACTTCCATCTTCATGCGTGGCCAGTAGAACCGGTCTCTGACAAGTCCATATGTCTTGTCAAATCCTAAATGACCTGAGTCATCATGCAGCGACGTGAGAACCATAGTTCTGAACTTCTCTGGAAAAAGTAACTGAGCACGACGAGTCTTGTTTGGCGGATGTGTGATCCTGTACATAACTCCATCTTCCATCTTTAGCTTCTCCCACTCTCTCAGGAGCAAAGAGATGAGTGGATGTTTTGTCTTGGTCACCCTGGTGATATCATGTTTATTAAGAGCAACCCACATCTCTCCTAAGCAAGGATCTTCTTGTTGCGATGCAGAAAGTTCCATAGTGCTCCATCTGGGCATGTTAGACGTCAGCATGCTCAGGTTACAGTATGCTTGAGGCACAGCATGCATAGAGGCTCCCAACTGATCAATCACTCTACTATGAGATGATCCAGGAGTTATTCTAACAACATTAGACATCTGGCACATGGCTCTAACACCGGATGCAGGAATGTCTCTCCAATCTTGTTCCACTGCATATTGCTGATGAGGGCGGCGAGATAAAGCATCGGCAACAATGTTCTGCCTGCCTGCCCTGTACTTGAGACTAAAGTCATAGGTAGACAACGCAGCCAGCCAATGATGACCAGTTGCATCCAGTTTTGCGGACGTGAGGACATATGTCAATAGGTTGTTGTCTGTTCTAACCTCGAACTTGACCCCATACAGGTAATCATGTAGTTTATCAACCACGGCCCACTTCAACGCAAGAAACTCTAACTTGTGAGCTGGGTAGTTGCGTTCAGAAGCGGTCAGGCTTCGACTCACAAATGCCACAGGACGCAGACCCTCACCTTGATCTTGGTACAGTACTCCACCTAACCCTTCGCGGCTAGCATCTACATGTAGAACGTATGGCAACTGAGGATCAGCAAAAGCCAACAAGGGAGCTTTTGTGAGGCTTTCCTTCAATGTCTCGAATGCCAATTCACACTTCTCATTCCACCTTGATCCAAATGGTTCTGAGTTGTTGAGGTAGGCTTTCACCTCTTCCTTGGACTTTCTCCCTTTCTTGCCTGCGGGAAGATATCCACATAAGAGCTGATTCAGGGGGTAACTCACTTTAGAGTAGTCTTTCACAAATCTCCTGTAATATCCACAGAATCCTAGGAAAGAACGCAGAGCAGTCACAGTTTCAGGCCTTGGCCACGTGGTGACAGCTTCAATTTTTGATGGGTCTGTGGCTACTCCATTCTGGGATATGATATGTCCAACATAGTTGACAGATGTGCGGCAAAACTGACACTTGTCAAGGGACAGTCTTAGGCCTTCACTTTTCAAGCGGTCCAACACCTTGAGGAACCTCTGCTCATGTTCTTCCAGCATCCTTCCAAACACGATTAAGTCGTCAAGGTAAACAAGAACTTTGAGTAGATTCATGTCTCCAACTGTCTGTTCCATGACACGTTGAAATGTTGCAGGTGCTCCGGACACACCCTCTGGCATCCCCTCAAATTGGTAAATTCCAACTGGACAGATAAATGCAGTCTTCTCTTTATCTGTGTCACCCATTGGGATTTGAAAGTATCCGCTTCGGAGATCTAACACACTGAACCATTTGCTCCCACTCAAACATGTCAGAGCATCCTCCACACGTGGGACTGTGTACTGGTCGGGAACAGTGCGCTTGTTGAGGGTCCTGTAATCAACACACATGCGTATGGTGCCATTCTTTTTCCTCACCACCACAATAGGAGATGCATAGGGGCTTCTCGACTCAGATATGATCCCAGAACTTTTCAAGTTATTTAGATGCTTCCTTACATCTTCAACATCAGCTGGAGCCAAGCGGCGAGATCTCTCCCTAAACGGTGTGTCTTCAGTAACTCTCATGGTGTGATGAGTACTCTTTGAACAACCCACATCAAACTCATGTGTTGAGAACACTTCTTTCCGTTCCATCATCTTTTCACATAACCTCTTCTTCCATCCCTCAGGCACTGGAGAATCTCCAAAGTTGAATGAAGAAGACGTCAACTTCTCAGATGAATCCTGCTCTCTTTTCAATGGAAACCCAGGAGCAATATATACAGGAAACAGATGAGCAATAGGCATAACTTGTTTCAGAGTGATCTCCTTTGTCGAGACATTCCTGACAGTAAGGGTGATTCTTCTAGACGACACAACTGCAACCGTCTGGATTTAGTAGTTATTCAGGGAACCGGGGTTCTTCAGGCCTCTCTACCAGAAGGGTTTGAGTAGAAGGTATCCCAGGAAACTTTGGAATTCCAGTAACTCTCGCCTGCCCACCAGGTGGCAGGGTGACAGGTTTTGTCTGTGCGAACCAGACCGTTCCTCTCTTCTCATCATCATCAGTTGAGCTTTCTCTCATCCTCTCATATGCCTCCTTGATAGCAGGATGAACTTGTAGTGTGCTAAGGAAACCTTCACCTTCCTTTTCTCTGCAAGCAGTCATAAGTCTCTTCACTACAGACGTATTTGTGCCGACCAGAATAGACACGTCACCTTTCATGGCCGGATCTGGACATACCAACACAAGTGCTTCAATGGTCTCTGCTACGCCCACAACTGATCCCGAGAACTCAAGCTTGAGCGACAAATAGCCATCATATGGATACTGCTCAGAGCTAAGGCCCCATATCTCTAAGTTTCCTATAGGAATCAATGGCAAATGCGTCAGGTACTTGTCATAAAAGGATCTGTAAAGTAGAGTAATCTGAGAACCACTATCTAGTAAAGCTTTAGCATAGACACCTTCAATCTGTACAGAAACGACAGAACTTGGGCCAACTAAACCTGTAGGTAGCATATCTTTCATATCTTCATACTTGTGGCACTTTGTGGAACGTATCTTCACCGGGACGTCAGGCCGCTCCTTTACTGGGTCCCTCTGTAGTTTCCCATATATCGTTTTTGTTTGATCAGGCGTATGTTGACTTTCCTCAAGTTCTCTTCACCTTCACAGTTTCTCTTGAAATGGCCATCTTCTCCACATCTATAACATAACACTCCGGGGTTTCTGTCGGCCTGTGTCTGTTCTTGTGATGGATTTACCCTTTTCTTTTTGCTTTTAAATGCAACATCTGACCTTTGTGTGTCAGAGTGAGCTGCTGTGACGTTCATGAGACGTGTCATTTCATTTTTCAAACGTTTTAGCTCTTTTCTCAGCACTTCTATCTCAGTATTAGCTTCTTCACAAACTGTAGCAACAGGAGCAACAGCTGATGACTTCACAACACTCTTCGTTGTGTTCCTGTCTTGAATCATGTCCTCCTCCTCCCTTACTTCCTGCAGCAGCTCAGTAAAGGTTGGTGGATCACGCAGCTTATAGGTCATGCGAATACGAAGCGCAACCATGTCATGTGAGGATGCACCTCTCACTACTTAGCCAATGCGTGTGCGATTCATCTCTGACAGCTCAATGCCTCCTTTTCGATATACAGTGTGCAGCAATTTGTCAAGTCTCAACAGGTAAGCTGAAAGCTTCTCTCCTTCACTCTGGAATGTGTTTCTGAACCTTACCATGAGATCAGGTGCACTTTCGGTGGTACCGAATACGGTTTCTAGAGCCTTCATGTATTCGATCGCTGTAGCATGGGTGTTTCCGGTCCTAAAGAACCTCACAATGTCAGCAGCAGGCCCTTTAAGACTTTCTATTATTCTCTGTTTTTTTACATTGTCGGTGCACTGCCATTCCTCTAGAAAATGGGTGGTTTGCTCAGCCCATGCGTCATACTCTTCCTCTCCACTAGGAGTGGGCTTCACACCTGAGAACATACGTAGCTTACGGTAACTCTGAGTCTCAGATGGCACATTGTTGCATTTTTCTACCAGTGAACTTCTGGCAGTAACCAGTTCAGCGTTGAGGTCAGCACCAGAGGGACTTACCAGGCCTTTAACATCAGCCACAGTCTTCCCTTCATATCTCAGAAAGGATAATAGCTTTGCCTGGAAATCTTCACCCTCTCTCTCAACTGGAGATGTGACTTGTGAAACTACATGCACAGGCCAGGGACCCAACTCTCCAGGTATCCCAACAACACTTGGCACAGCTATTTCGTTAAGGTTGTTTGATATCTCTACCAAAACATACTGCTTTTTACCAGCTGAATAAGAACAACGACCACGCAGTATAATTTTACCAAAAGCCTTAACATAAGTCAGCGTTTCCAGCAGAACCTCATCAGACACATCATCTGTAACACTGCTAAGGACAACTGCACGATTAGTAGCTAGCTGTTTCTCTCTACACCAGTTAACAATCTCTTCAACATGCATGTTGTAGGTTTATGCCTATACAGCAATGTCAGAAGAAAATCCAAAATTTCAATTCAAAATTGTCAAATGGGGAGTCAAAAATATCCCATCAACAATAACCAAGATCCCGGACGAGCCTGCAAAAATGTAACCCTCTCACCAGGCTCGAATTTGACTCTCACAATATTACCTTATTTAGAATATCTGAACAGCATGGATATTAGGTGAGAAGGACATCTCCAATAAGAATCCCTATTGTAAACTTGCTAGGGTGAATGACAAATAGGGTATTAACTTCAGATAGAATGATTATAGACTTGGTTATTATTATAAGGATATGCTTTCCCATGCATTAAATGAAACTGAAACAGTAAGTGACTCCACCAATACAACAGACATAAGGTTCAAGATCTATATTAATCAAATTTTCAATGTATCACATCAAAAGAAATAAAAATAATAAACCCCAATGATTTTTCCACAACCCATGTCCAAATTATTTGCAAGCTTGCTTAAACCCTGGGCGCGCGTTGGAGCTCATAAAAAAATGACGACATACATAAAGTCCCGAAGTCCACCCCACATTTGTAGTTACTCACTACTTGTAGATAATGCCTCAGCAAAATATAGTAGTTCCGTGCAGGTGTCCTCACAAGATCCACAGCGAACACAGCTATCAATGCAGCCAGTACTCGGTAGCAGCAACAGACATCCGTTGGAAACCCGAACTCGTTGATCTTCACAAGCAATTCTCTCCAAGTCTTGAACGATGCTAGGCTAACCTCTAGGATGTCGAATGTCTCCACAATGCGAAGGCAGCTTCAGTCTCCACTAGGTCTTTCTTAACGAAATAATAAATACTCTCTTATAGAAATAAAATCAGGATTTCCCTTTAAAAAAACTCTGTAGGTATGGTTTTGTTCTCTCTTTTTTGTTTCCTTTGGTCGTTTTTCCTTCACCAACCCCACTAACGTCTCTCCTCTCCCTTCTTTCAACCTTTCCCTTTCTTTTCTTTCCCAGCAACCAGTCCACTCTCCCATTGGCCACAACTTAACAAGTTACCTCATTGGTCAAAACTTTAACGAGATACGTGGGAAACTTAAACTTAAAAGTAAACCAACCTTTTCACTTGTACATTTTAAAAAAAACATTGCTTCAAAATAAATGCATTAATGACATTACAAATCAGGAGCTATTCGATCACCTTTTAAATCTAATACCAATGAATTATAACAAATAAACTCTATACTTGGTTTTAGCAAGGTATTACATGAGTTTCACAATAGTTTTTGGAATGGGGTGCGGAGGGTTGGTGGGTATTTGTCTAAGTCATTGCTACTAAAAAGTTTTGTCCAAATCTGATGTTAGGTACTATATTTATTGAATATTATATTAATCCTATGAATTAAAAATGGCCAATTAGGATGCAATCAATTAGCTTAATTTCTCAGAGATCAAATTATATTTCAAGGATATTCAGAGACTTTTCCCGAAGCCACTCCTGCTTTGTCTTGGCTGTGTGCTTAGGGTCGTGGTCCTGTTGGAAGGTGAACCTTCGCCCCAGTCTGAGGTCCTGAGCGCTCTGGAGCAGGTTTTCATCAAGGATCTCTCTGTACTTTGCTCTGTTCATCTTTCCCTCAATCTTGACTAGTCTCCCAGTCCCTGCCGCTGAAAAATATCCCCACAGCATGATGCTACCACCACCATGCTTCACCGTAGGGATGGTGCCAGGTTTCCTCCAGACGTGACGCTTGGCATTCAGGCCAAAGAGTTTACTGTTGGTTTCATCAGACCAGATAATCTTGTTTCTCATGGTCTGACAGTCCTTTAGGTGCCTTTTGGCAAACTCCAAGCGGGGTGTCATGTGCCTTTTACTGAGGAGTGGCTTCTGTGTGGCCACTCTACCATAAAGGCCTGATTGGTGGAGTGCTGCAGAGATGGTTTTCCTTCTGGAAGGTTCTCCCATCTCCACAGAGGAACTCTGGAGCTCTGTCAGAGTGACCATCAGGTTGCTCAGTTTGGCCGGGCGGCCAGCTCTAGGAAGGATCTTGGTGGTTCCAAACTTCTTCCATTTAAGAATGATGGAGGCCACTGTGTTCTTGGGGACCTTCAATGCTGCAGAAATGTTTTGGTACCCTTCCCCAGATCTGTGCCTCGACACAGTCCTGTCTCGGAGCTCTACGGACAATTCCTTCGACCTCATGGCTTGGTTTTTGCTCTGACATGAACTGTCAACTGTGGGACCATATAGACAGGTGTGTTCCTTTCCAAATCATGTCCAATCAATTGAATTTACCACAGGTGGACTCCAATCAAGTTGTAGAAATATCTCAATGATAATCAATGGATACAAGATGCCCCTGAGCTCAATTTCAAGTCTCATAGCAAAGGGTCAGAATACTTAATGTAAATAAGGTATTTTTAAAATTATTTTGTATACGTTTGCAAAACTTTCTAAAAAACTGTTTTTGCTCTGTCATTATGGGACATTGTGTGCAGATTGATGAGGAAAAAAACACATGTAATCCATTTTAGAATTTGGCTGTAACGTAACAAAATTGAAAAAAGTCTGAGTACTTTCCGAATGCACTGTATATGTACCCTGGTGCATTAGAATGCAGAGCTGATCACTTTGCAGACCATACTCTGCCTCATCTGTCCATTAAGGTATACCCCATTAGCGCACCAAAGTCATCCCATCGAATGCTGATATCATATGGAAATAATCTAAAGGTGTTTTCCCATAACCTAATAGCTAACCCATTTTCTTATTGGTATCCCCTGCTTCCATCTGAATGAATGTGTAATGCCTCTGCATAAATATGCAGTTATTAGTCTTCCCACACTGATGTTTAGTTAACGGATTGTGTGACTATGTTCAACTGAAGGAAATGGCAGTTTCAAAATGTGTTGGTGTATTACACTAAGAAGATTTGTGGGACAGAGTTAGGAGGAAGGCAGCTGTTGCCAGTTGATTTGACCTTCAGATTAGTTTTATCCAATTTGTTATGGTGATAAATGCTGATAGAGATGTATTCTCCCACACAGGCAATCCACTTACTGTGTAATTCTCTTATATAAATTGTTAAATAATTCATAACCGTGTATTCATTGTCAACGTCCGGAATTAAATAATTGAAGGGGTGGTGAATTTGTGAATTTGTCACATTTAAAGCATAAAATCATATTATTAAATTATTCCTGAATTAATTTGTAACCTGCATGTACATACCTAATTATAATAACAATGAGAAGGGCTTAAAATGTTCTAAATATAAATTATTTTATGAATACATGTACATACTTGACAATTCACCAAACCCAGGAAAATATCATTTTCAGTTTTAATGGTAAAAATAGGATATTCTCTGAACCAAAATACTATTTAACACGAGTGCCAACAAACAGCCATTTGGGGGCCCTAAGCGAGATTTGGTTGGGGGCCCCCCACCTTGCGGTCAAAACATTTTGTCATCGCGGGCAACCCCCCAAATTTGTGTAAATCATCCCTCTATCCATGACTTTCTGGCAATCATTATGGCTCTTACTTAATCGCTTGTATAGCCTATCCATTGTAGTACACTTGACATTTTGTTTTAAAAGACCACCTGCACAGCTCACTGAAACTGAAATATCACAGCATAGTTAAGAGGCGTGCTTTCCTTCCGCTTGGCAGCATTGCAAATGTAACGACCTTAATCCTTCTCAGTCAGTGATTGCTTTGACTTGATATTTAGCATTGTTTACAAATTGCAGTTCAGGTGGAAGATGCTACATGATTATTTTGACAAGGTGCGAGATAGAAAGACTAGGTAGGGGTAACAAGGGAGTCTGATACAAAGAGTTCTGATTTTCCAAGGATCTAATTGAACACAGGTCAACTTGGACAACTTAAAATAATATTTCTTCCCTGTTTGGAGTTGACTTTGTTTAAACAGGTCTTTGCCAACTGTTGGATTTGGTTCACTTTTCTTTGTTTGTTTTCCAGGCTCTCATAGATAAAACATACGATTTTGATGTTGCAACATCAAATTTCATGCTTATACTTTCTGTTTATTGCCTTTTGAGAATTGCCTCAACTCTGAAACATTTGTAGCCAGTGGAGAATACATCTGATCAGATACTTTTGGAGAACACAAAACAGTCAATTCAAAACTTTTCTCAGAACAATCTCTGGTGGTACTATATGCTATAGTGAGTGCAGCTTCCTAAAGTAGATGCTCACCGATAGAGTTAATGAAGGTGTGAATAAGACTACTTTCAAATCTTTTGACAATGCTTATGGCCATATCAGCAGTAACGTAGTGTTCTTATAGAAAAAAACATATGAAGTGGTCTATTTCACTGTCACTGTGTGAACTGGAGTCAGGTGTGCATGTTTGCAAACGTTCCCAGAGAAAAGATTATGAAAGCAACTAAATTTCGGGGTTTGTTTTGGTGTATATCTGCATATTGTGATACCAACCATGAGTTAAGCTCAACTTTCATACACAGAGGATGCGGTCCTAAAATGGACACTGTATACAATGCTTGCCGTAACTGTATGTGAACATGTGCACTGAAAGTGCTGGCTTCTGAAACATATGGCAGCTTTAGGGAGAATTTGTTTTGGGCAGCACTTCGGCTTCTGGTCCATTGGGAATTTTGCAAGCTTTTGGCAAAGTAATTGAGGAATGTTCAGGAAAAGCCATGTCAGCATTTAATCTCAAAAGTTTGTTATGTTTTAAATTATAAAATATCTTAATCTCTAGAGCTCTGTAGGATTATATTTTGGGCTCAATGAATGCATTTCAAAACGTCAGAAGAAACGGAGCATATGTTTTATTTCTGCTCTGCTGCTTGATGTTTTCCAAGCTTGTAACAACAAATGGTTCTCTTGTTTCTTTTGCTATACTAATAGTTGATGTAATTACATACATTTTACAAACAACATCTCATCAACATTAAATAAAAAAGAACACATATAGCTTTTCTAGTCAAACATATGTCGGCTTCAGCTTTATGTAGTAATTCAGGCCATGGGATTGTCTAATGGTCTTGCTTTATATGAATCAAGGATTATGTTTAAAATGTTCATAAAACATAGGTTAATTTGTTTACATTTTACTCTATAATTTACTCAATAATACATTGTTCAAAACAAGCAGTTCAGCTACCTACTGCTCGGCCAACAGCAGCTCCGGGTGTTCGGCTTCGTGACTAGCGCATGGATTGCATTGCCATCTATTACATTGCTTGCTTTTGGGGGGGGGACTGCAGCTATGAAATTGCAGGATTTCATCACAAGACTTTCACAGCACAAAGTAAATGAACCATCCTGGGGCATTGAAATGAACACCCAGGTCTCCTGGCTCTGCTTTATCAGGTACTGAACAGATGGCACTAAAGAGCAAATTGCAATGAACTTGTAAAAAAAAAAAAAAAGTACAGTCATTGGGAGCCTGGGACCTGAACCGGACATCCACACCCATCAAAATACATATACACAGTACCAGTCAAAAGTTTGGACACACCTACTCATTCAAGGGTTTTTCTATATTTTAACTATTTTTTACATTGTAGAATAATAGTGAAGACATCAAAACTATGAAATAACACATATGGAATCATGTAGTAAACAAAAAAGTGTTAAACAAATCAAAATATATTTAATATTTGAGATTCTTCAAAGTAGCCACCCTTTGCCTTGATGACAGCTTTGCACACTCTTGGCATTCTCTCAACCAGTTTCATGAGGTAGTCACCTGGAATGCATTTTAATTAACATGTGTGCCTTCTTAAATGTTAATTTGTGGAATTTCTTTCCTTCTTAATGCATTTGAGCCAATCAGTTGTGTTGTGACGCGGTGGGGGGAGGGAGGGGAGGGGGGGGGGGGGGGGGGGGGTATACAGAAGATAGCCCTATTCGGTAAAAGACCAAGTCCATATTATGGCAAGAACAGCTCAAATAAGCAAAGAGAAATGACAGTCCATCATTACTTTAAGACATGAAGATCAGTCAATACGGAACATTTCAAGAACTTTGAACGTTTCTTCAAGTGCAGTCGCAAAAAACATCAAGCGCTATGATGAAACTGGCTCTCATTAGGACCGCCACAGGAATGGAAGAACCAGCGTTACGTCTGCTGCAGAGGATACGTTCATTAGAATTAACAGCCTCAGAAATTTCAGCCCAAATAAATGCTTCACAGAGTTCAAGTAACAGACACATCTCAACATAAACTGTTCAGAGGGCACTGTGTGAATCAGGCCTTCATGGTTGAATTGCTGCAAAGAAACCACTACTACAGGACAACAATAATAAGAAGAGACCTGCTTGGGCCAAGAAACAAGAGCAATGGACATTAGACCGGTGGAAATGTATCATTTGGTCTGGAGTCCAAATGTGAGATATTTTATTCCAACCGCCGTGTCTTTGTGAGACGCGGTGTGGGTGAACGGATGATCTCCGCATGTGTATTTCCCACCGTAAAGCATGGAGGAGGAGGAGGTGTTATGGTGTGGGGGTGCTTTGCTGGTGACACTGTCTGTGATTTATTTAGAATTCAATGCACACTTAACCAGCATGGCTACCACAGCATGGCTACCACAGCATTCTACAGCGATACGCTATCCCATCTGGTTTGGGCTCAGTGGGACTATAATTTGTTTTTCAACAGGACAATGACCCAACACACCTCCAGGCTGTGTAAGGGCTATTTTACCAAGAAGTAGAGTGATGGAGTGCTGCATCAGATGACCTGGCCTCCACAATCCCCCGACCTCAACCCAATTGAGATGGTTTGGGATGAGTCTACTGCAGAGTGAAGGAAAAGCAGCCAACAAGTGCTCAGCATATGTGGGAACTCCTTCAAGACTGTTGGAAAAGCATTCCAGTTGAAGCTGGTTGAGAGAATGCCAAGTGTGTAAAGCTGTCATCAAGGCAAAGAGTGGCTATTTGAAATATAAGATATATTTTGATTGGTTTAACACTTTCTTCTTTACTACGTGATTCCATATGTGTTATTTCATAGTTTTGATGTCTTCACTACTTTTCTACAATGTAAAGAATTGTACAAATAAAGAAAAACCCTTGAATGAGTAGGTGTGTCCAAACTTTTGACTGGTACTGTAACTCGCTCTGGATAAGAGTGTCTGCTAAAATGACTAAAATGTAAAATATATAAATAATGGTGTGTTTTGTGTGTAAACATTATTAAAGTGACCTGTGTTCAATGACTAGAATACAGTAGATACAGTGCCTTCAGAAAGTATTCACACCCCTTGTCTTTTTCCACATTTTGTTGTGTTAATGCCTGAATAAATCAAGCTTTTTTGCTGCACACAATACCCCATATTGTCAAAGTGGAATTATGTTTTAGAAATGTTTGCAAATTTATAAAAAATGAAAAGCTGAAATGTATTCAGTCAACCCATTTGTTATGGAAAGTCTAAATAAGTTCAGGAAAAACAAATTGCTTGACAAGTCACATACTAAGTTGCATGCACTCACTTTGTGTACAATAATAGTGTTTAACATGATTTTTGAATGACTACCTCATCTCTGTACCCCATACAATTATTTGCAAGGTCCCTCAGTCGAGCAGGGAATTTCAAACAGAGTCAACCACAAAGACCAGGGTGTTGTTCCAATGCCTCACGAAGAAGGGCATCTATTGGTAGATTGGTAAAAAGTAAAAAAGCAGACATTACATATAAAGTAGTTTAAAGTGGTTTAGTTCACTGGCACTCAGGTGAACTGGAGTCAGGTGTGCATGTTTGCCAACGTTCGCAGAGAAAAGATTATGAAAGCAACTAATAGATAGATCCACGGATGACACAATCACCATTGCCCTGCACACTGCCCTATCCTACCTGGACAAGAGAAACACTTATGTAAGAATGCTATTCATTGACTACAGCTCAGCCTTCAACACCAAGCTTATCACTAAGCTCAGGGCCCTGGGTCTGAACCCCTACCTGTGCAACTGGGTCCTGGACTTCCTGATGGGCCGCCCCCAGGTGGTGAAGGTAGGAAACAACATCTCCACTTCGCTGATCCTCAAAACTGGGGCCCCACAAGGGGGCGTGCTCAGCCCCCTCCTGTACTTCCTGTTCACCCATGACTGCATGGCCAAGCACGCCTCCAACTCAATCATCAAGTTTGCAGATGACACAACAGTAGTAGGCTTGATTACCAACAATGACGAGACAGCCTACAGGGAGGAGGTGAGGGCTCTGGGAGTGTGGTGCCAGGAAAATAACCTCTCACTCAACGTCAACAAAACAAAGGAGATGATCGTGAACTTCAGGAAACAGCAGAGGGTGCACCCCCCTATCCACATCGACGGGACCACAGTGGAGAAGGTAAAAGCTTCAAGTTCCTTGGCGTACACATCACTGACAAACTGAAATGGTTCACCCACGCATACAGTGTGGTGAAGAAGGCGCAACAGAGCCTCTTCAACTTCAGGAGGCTGAAGAAATTTGGTTAGTCACCTAAAACCCTCTTTTACAGATGCCTGGTACGGCAACTGCACCGCCCGAAACCGCAGGGCTCTCCAGAGGGTGGTGCGGTCTACCGAACGCATTACCGCGGGCAAACTACCCGACCTCCAGGACACCTACAGCACCCGATGTCACAGGAATGCCAAAAGGATAATCAAGGACATCAACCACCCGAGCCACTGCCTGTTCACCCCGCAATCATCCAGAAGGCGAGGTCAGTACAGGTGCATCAAAGCTGGGACCGAGAGAATGAAATACAGCTTCTATCTCAAGGCCATCAGAGTGTTAAATAGCCATCGCTAGCACATTAGAGGCTGCTGCTGCCTATTGAAATCGCTAGCCACTTTAAGAAATTGAAATCTAGTCACATTAATAATGTTTACATATCTTGCATTTCTCATCTCATATGTATATACTGTATTCTATAATATTCTACTGTATCTTAGTCCATGCCGCTTTGTCATTGCTTGTCCATATATGTATTCTTAAATTCCATTCCTTACTTAGATTTGTGTGATTTGGGTATACAGTGGGGAGATCAAGTATTTGATACACTGCCGATTTTGCAGGTTTTCCTACTTACAAAGCATGTAGAGGTCTGTAATTTGTATCATAGGTACACTTCAACTGTTAGAGACGGAATCTAAAACAAAAATCCAGAAAATCACATTGTATGATTTTTAAGTAAATAATTTGCATTTTATTGCATGACATAAGTATTTGATACATCAGAAAAGCAGTACTTAATATTTGGTACAGAAACCTTTGTTTGCAATAACAGAGATCATATGTTTCCTGTAGGTCTTAACCAGGTTTGCACACACTGCAGCAGGGATTTTGGCCCACTCCTCCATACAGACCTTCTCCAGATCCTTCAGGTTTCGCGGCTGTCGCTGTGCAATACGGACTTTCAGCTCCCTCCAAAGATTTTCTATTGGGTTCAGGTCTGGTGACTGGCTAGGCCACTCCAGGACCTTGAGATGCTTCTTACGGAGCCACTCCTTAGTTGCCCTGGCTGTGTGTTTCGGATCGTTGTCATGCTGGAAGACCCAGCAACGACCCATCTTCAATGCTCTTACTGAGGGAAGGAGGTTGTTGGCCAAGATCTCACAATACATGGCCCCATCCATCCTCCCCTCAATACGGTGCAGTCGTCCTGTCCCCTTTGCAGAAAAGCATCCCCAAAGAATGATGTTTCCACCTCTATGCTTCACGGTTGGGATGGTGTTCTTGGGGTTGTACTCATCCTTCTTCTTCCTCCAAACACAGTGAGTGGAGTTTAGACCAAAAAGCTCTATTTTTGTCTCATCAGACCACATGACCTTCTCCCATTCCTCCTCTGGATCATCCAGATGGTCATTGGCAAACTTCAGATGGGCCTGGACATGCGCTGGCTTGAGCAGGGGGACCTTTCGTGCGCTGCATGATTTTAATCCATGATGGCGTAGTGTGTTACTAATGGTTTTCTTTGAGACTGTGGTCCCAGCTCTCTTCAGGTCATTGACCAGGTCCTGCCGTGTAGTTCTGGGCTGATCCCTCACCTTCCTCATGATCATTGATGCCCCATGAGATCTTGCATGGAGCCCCAGACCGAGGGTGATTGACCGTCATCTTGAACGTCTTCCATTTTCTAAAAATTGCGCCAACAGTTGTTGCCTTCTCACCAAGCTGCTTGTCTATTGTCCTGTAGCCCATCCCAGCCTTGTGCAGGTCTACAATTGTATCCCTGATGTCCTTACACAGCTCTCTGGACTTGGCCATTGTGGAGAGGTTGGAGTCTGTTTGATTCAGTGTGTGGACAGGTGTCTTTTATACAGGTAACGAGTTCAAACAGGTGCAGTTAATACAGGTAATGAGTGGAGAACAGGAGGGCTTCTTAAAGAAAAACTAACAGGTCTGTGAGAGCGGGAACTGGTTGGTAGGTGATCAAATACTTATGTCATACAATAAAATGCAAATTAATTACTTAAAAATCATACATTGTGATTTTCTGGATTTTTGTTTTAGATTCCGTCTCTCACAGTTGAAGTGTACCTATGATACAAATTACAGACCTCTACATGCTTTGTAAGTAGGAAAACCTGCAAAATCGGCAGTGTATCAAATACTTGTTCTCCCCACTGTATGTTGTGAAATTGTTGATTATTACTTGTTAGATGTTACTGCACTGTCGAAGCTAGAAGCACAAGTATTTCACTACACCCGCAATAACATCTGCTAAACACGTGTATGTGACAAATAAAATGTGATTTGATTTGATTCAGTGACTGTTCCCACAGTTACTGCCGTGAGAATAGCTATTGCACTGCATCTGTCCCCTGCTCCTGATCTCCTATTGCCATGGTGGTCGATAGGTCCAAGACTGAATCTTTCAGATACTCCCTTCCAGTCTCCCAACCCAACTGCTACAGTCGGTATCTGTGGATAATACTTCCCTGTGCTCAGGTTAGGTACACATCTCTCGTCCCAAGGCCGATCTACACCCCACCTCTTTGTGAACACTCTCGTTACACTGTAAACTTTGTGTCCCAATGGTTGATAAGCAGCAACCTTCTGACACTTTCCTTTTACCGTTACTTGGTCCCAATCTTCTGGAAGGAAGGTCAAGTGTTTCCTGGTCGTTAGGAATGGGGGAGAGATTAGTGGCGTGTGGAGAGTGTCCAACCGTACAAAACTCTGAGACACATGTTTCTTAATTACACTCTGCAGCAGATGTGCTGCTACTACCACAGCAATCTTCCCTTCCAGTGAGGTGGCTTCCTGTATACAGGGATCTGTGGCTAGTCTCTCAAGAGTTGTGCCTTCCTCTCGGAACCCCTCACTGAAAGTTGACAATAGCGACTGAAATGACAACACTGTCTCTGCTACTACCACCATGATCCGGGCATGCATGTCGTTCAATTTATCCTCATAATAGTCTCTATATTGTGCACAGTTAGCTGACCTTCCTCTACTGCGAGCTATCCCCTGAATCACCACACACAGAGGAGTGGTATCGTTCCCCAGAGACTCTATTACTCACTTCCTTAATCTATGAGCCACACAGATCTCTGCCTCAGTCACATTCAATTCAGCTTTCCCAATTCCCTGTAACATTAATGACTTGGTTTTTGGGACTCCATAGAATGCACTGATATCGGTCCTGCCATACTCTGCCACTAACACCCCATAGGACTGTCCTGTGACTCCCTCATCATACCATTTGCACTGATGAATTTCTGTCTCCGTCACTAGTTCAGCCCCTAAACGAGTCTATAAGTGTGCCTTCATCTGCAGAGTTGCCTCTTCTTCCCCCTGACGCTTGACCGTAAGAACAGTTTGGTTCCCATATTCCACCCCTCATGATATTGTCCAGAGTATAATTACCCAAACAAGCTGTCTTTCCCCAGGCCCTTGGCCTGCTGGTGTCTAGAACCTTCCCTGACCACTTCACTCCTTTAGTTGCGGCACTGTAGGGTATCACTGGTGAATAGAACCTCTTCTTTCGCTGGTGAATAGAACCTCTTCTTTCGCGATAGGGTCAAATATGTACGATTCACCCTCCCCAGGCAACGGCATTAACGATGCAGGATTCAAAGCACCAATTTTATGGAATTGTAGATTTTTCCCCATTTAATGTTAACTCCCATTTTGTCCATCTCGCACTATTAACATTTTGTGTTAACAACAATGATAAGACCCAGATGCAGACACAGGAGGCGGATAGTACGAGTCTCAGAGTTTATTATAGTACAAGGGGCAGGCAAAAGATAAGTCCATGCATGCAAAGAGTCATAATCCAAATCAGAGTCAGGCAGGTACAGGACGGCAGGCAATCGGTAGGTCAAGCCAGGCAAAGAGTCGTAATCCAAATCAGAGTCAGGCAGGTACAGGACGGCAGGCAGGATCAGGGTCAGGACAGGCAGAAAGGTCAGAACTATGAAGAGTATGAAAAGCAAAAACTAGAGCACAGGCCTGGAAACAGGAGTCAAAGTGGCTGTGAGACAGGGGTTTCATTCTAGACACATGGGACGTGGGATGAATACGGAGGGTGCGGGGCAACAGGAGACGGACAGCAGAGAGGCTAAGAATCTTAGAGATGGGGAAAGGGCCGATAAAATGGGGGAAAAGTTTGCGGGACTCCACCCGGAGGGGCAGATCCCGAGTGGACAGCCATACCCTCTGCCCAAGACGGTAGCAGGGGCCCGGTGGCGGTCCGCCTGTCATCGATACCTGGAGGTGGTCTTGAGAAGAGTGACCCGGGCTCTCTTCCAGGTACGGTGACAGTGACGGACGAACATCTGGGCAGAAGGTATGCTGACCTCTTCCTCTTGCTCAGGGAAGAGCGGGGGCTGATAACCCATGGAACACTCGAATGGCGAGAGACCCAAGGCCGAGCAGGCAATGGTGTTGCGGGCGTATTCCACCCACACGAGTTGCTGGCTCCACGTGGTAGGGTTGGCGAAGACGAGGCAATGAAGAATCATCTCCAGGTCCTGATTGGCTCGCTCCGACTGGCCGTTGGATTGGGGGTGAAAACCGAAGGACAGGCTGGCCATCCGTCCACACTATGAAATGGTGTTCCTCCCCCTCTAACCAGTGCCTCCACTGCTTCAACGCCATCTTCACTGTGAGTAGGTCTCAGTTTCCACGTCATAATTCCTTTCAGTGGTGTTGAGACGATGAGAGAGCAAAGCTCAGGGATGCAGCTTTTGGTCTTGAGCCGAATGCTGGGACAGGACAGACCCCACTCCGACATTCGAGGCATCAACCCTCACCACGAACTGCCGGGACTGATCCGGATGGATTAGGATGGGGGCGGTCGTGAATCGTTGCTTGAGGGCGGTTGTGAATCGGTGCTTGAGGTCCAACAACGCCCGGTCTGCAGCTGGAGTCCACGTGAACGGGACATTGGGAGAGGTGAGTGCTGAAAGGGGGGAAGCCAGGGTGCTGTAACCCCGGATGAACCGGCAGTAGAAATTGGCGAACCCCAAGAAGTGTTGCAGCTGCACTCTGGAGGTGGGTTGAGGCTTATTCAACACCGCTCTCACCTTTCCAGGATCCATCTGTATACTGCCAGCGGCGATGATGTATCCAAGGAAGAAGCTGGTGGTGCGATGGAATTTGCATTTTTCCGCTTTGACAAACAGCTGGTTCTCCAGAAGACGCTGGAGGACTTGTCGGATATGGAGAACATGTTCTTGAGGTAGACGAACACGAACTGGTTCAACATGTCATGGAGAACATCGTTAAACAGGGCCTGAAACACGGCAGGAGCATTTGTCAGTCCAAATGGCATCACCAGTTTTTCGTAGTGCCCCTAGCCATGTTAAAGGCAGTCTTCCACTTGTCCCCCTCCCGTATCTGTACCAGATGGTAGGCGTTCCGGAGGTCCAACTTGGAGAAGATGGTAGCCCCCTGGAGATGCTCGAAAGCCGAGGCAATGAGTAGAAGCGCATAACGTTTTTTTACCGTGATGTCATTCAGGCCCTGGTAGTCGATACACGGGCTCAGGGTTTTATCCTTCTCCACAAAGAAGAACCCTGCGCCGGCGGGGGAGGCAGAAGGATGGATACACCTTGCTGCCAGGAAGTCCTCAATGTACGTTTTCATCTCCTTGGTCTCCGGACCCAACAGGGAATAAAGATTCCCCCGAGGCGGTGTGGTGCCTGGGAAAAGTTTGATGGCGCAGTCATAGGACCAATGCGGAGGAAGCGAGGTGGCACGGGGCTTGCTGAAAACCTCCAGGAGGTCCTGGTATTTCTTCTGGAACGTCGGAGAGGTTCAAGGCTTTACCCAATCCTGCAGGAAGACGTCCCGGGGCAGGCTGCGCTTACTTCAGGCAATGAGCAGTGGCAGAACGGGCTCCAACCTTTGATCGAACCCACAGTCCAGTCCACAAGGGTATTGTGTCTCTGGAGGCATGAAAACCCCAACAAATCGGGTACCTGAGGGGATTCGATAAGTAGAAACTGGTTAGACTCGCTGTGGTTGCCTGACACACGCAGGTTGATAGGAACCGTGTTGTGGGTGACTCTGCCAATAGAACACCCATCCAGCACTCTGACGTCTATAGGAATGGAGAGGGATTGAGTGGGGATTCCCAACTCAGACACAAGGGTAGCGTCCATAAAACTCTTGTCGGCCCCAGAGTCAATGAGTACCCGGAGAGATTTGGACCAGTCACACCACAGCAGGATGGCATGGAGAGGTGGACAAGTAAGGGGAGACTGGACATTCTCTGCAATGCCCACCAGCGTACACACACCTCCTGATGAACCAGGTCTTTGTACAGGACAGGTACAAATGTAATGATGTAGTCCCACAATACAGAAGCTCTTGGTGTTCAGTCTGTGTAATCGTTCAGCAGGAGACAATCTAGCTCTGCCAAGTTGCATAGGCTCCGGAGGAGGTGAGTCGGCAACACTCTGTGATTTCCGAGAGAACTCAGGTGACATCGAATTCACTCTGAAGTGTAGACTACGGGGATTTCCGGGATTCCTCGGATGCGAGGTGGAAATTGAGGACGAGCGAGGGCTGCAGGGAACAGACTCCCTCTCCCTACTACGTTCCCATAGCCGCACAACGTTCAGATGGTCAAGGCTATGAGGGAGTCGAGGTCCACGGACAGCTCCCGGGCTGTGTGCTCGTCTTTAATCACCTCCGATAATCCATAAAGAAACATGTCAAACAGGGCTTCCGGGTTCCAGCCACTCTCAGCCGCCATTGTGCGAAAATCCACCACGTAGTCTGTCACACTACGGGGGTCTTGACGTAGTTGGAGCAGCTGACGAGCAGCCTCTCTCCCGGACAACGGAGAATCAAAAAATGTTCATACCTCTGCCACGAACTCCTCCAGACTGAGGCAAACGGTGGACTGTTGCTCCCACACCGCCATTGTTCAGGTGAGTGCCCTCCCGGATATCAGCATTATGTCCCGGACATCAGCATTATGAGGTACGCTATCTTCGAGCGGTCCGAGAGGAACGAAGAAGGCTGCAGCTCGAAGATGAGGGAGCACTGGGAGAGAAAAGCCTGGCAGTTTCCAGTTTCTCCACTGTAGCGCTCCGGAGGAGGTAAGCGAGGTTCTCGGGACACCGGGATAGGCAGGGAAGAAGCGCCGCTGGTGGCGGGGTTTCTGAGAGTCATTGGAATTACGGTAGTGGCTGGCTGCCTAATAGAAATTCTGTGGACTTGCTCCAGCTCTATGGAAAGCACAGTCGTGGCGTTCCGCCAAGGTCTGGAATCCTTCCATAAGGTTGTGAAGTAAGTCCTTGTGTCTTCAAATGGTGGCTCCGTGGGAGGAGACCGCATCGCAGAACCGGTCCGAGTCTGCTGGTTCAGTCATGGCCAGTTCGTACTATCATGGCTCAGGCTAAGACCCAGATGCAGACACAGGAGGCATATAGGAGGTGGATAGTACGAGTCTCAGAGTTTATTATAGTACAAGGGGCAGGCAAAAGGTAAGTCCAGGCAGGCAAAGAGTCGTAATCCAAA
Organism: Coregonus lavaretus; assembly: GCF_964263955.1. Taxonomy (NCBI): domain Eukaryota; kingdom Metazoa; phylum Chordata; class Actinopteri; order Salmoniformes; family Salmonidae; genus Coregonus; species Coregonus lavaretus. The sequence goes on from NC_140019.1 coordinate 4,644,464, forward strand.
TCAGAGTCTGTTAGGCCTACTGCTGCTAGGTAGCTCTCTCTCTCTGCTCTCCCCCTCCCCTCTGTCTGTTCTTAATTGCAGGAGTGAAGTCTGGTGTGCGGGAGTCAGGGTTCCAGCTGCAGCTCATTCACCATAATCACCTCAGCCTTAAAGACCCGGTCAAACTTGCCACTCATCGTCAGATCATTGTCAAGACGACCATGTTAGTCTCGCTGCTGACTCAACCTGCTTGTTTTCGCTCTTTGTGTTTTTGGCCTGTTCTATTTACATTTCTCCTGTGCCACAGATTATTGGAACCTGACTCCTGCCTCCACTTCACTCCTGCCACCAACATCCTGCTTTCCACTACTGGACCTCCCTTTTGGACTCACCACGGACACTAGGACGTTACGGTACCACTCCTGCTCAGAACCTGGATCTGTTACCCTCCCTGCAGACCTGGACTTGCTCTTCCCCTATTTTCGGAAACCTGGACAATTTAACTTTGTAATAAACCTGTTAAACCTTCTCTGGCTCGGTGTAGTTGTCTGCATTTGGGTTCATATCCAGTTAAATCGTGACAGTATGATCTGACCCAAACATGAACCCAGCAGACAGTAGCTCAGATACCACCCCAGAGTGCACTCAAATTCGGACTGCCATAGCCAATCAGGGCATTTTACTTGGCCAACATGATACTTTGTTTAGGACTATTTCTGAGAACAGTCAGATGCTGCTTAATCAGGTTCAATTACTCACCAATCAAGTGTCTGCCCTTACTACCCAAGTTAATAATGCACCCCTCGTTCATGGCATACAAACTGCTCCTTCTCCCGCTCCGCCTATTTTTCCTGCTCCTCCAGCCCAGATCAGAGAGCCTTTTGTTCCTGCTCCAGAGCGCTATGACGGGAACATGGGAACCTGTGGTGATTTTTTGACTCAATGCTCGTTAGTGTTTGAACAACAGCCCCTCACCTACGCCTCAGAAAGAGCCCGTATTGCCTACCTTTTCAACTCTACTAGCGGTTCCGCTCGTTCTTGGGGATCCGCGGTCTGGGAGAGTCAGTCGGACGTTTGCAACTCTTACGTTGCCTTCACCACTGAGATGAGGAAGGTTTTCGACCACCCCGTACGTGGCAAGGAGGCTGCTAAACAGTTGTTTTCTCTTCGGCAGGGGTCTCGCAGTGTGGCGGAGATGGCAGTGGAGTTTCGGACTTTAGCGGCAGTGAGTGGTTGGAATGACGAGGCATAACAAGGAGTGTTCATTAATGCTTTTTCTGAGACTTTGAAAGATGAATTGGTGTCATATGATGAATCGCCTACGCTGGATAATCTTATTTCACTCACCATCAGGTTGGATAATCGGATTCGGGAGCGCCGCCGGGAGAGGAGTGTTAGTTCCAAGCAACCTATCCGTCGTCAACCAACTCCTCCCCGCCTCTTCCCTACGGAGAAGGCCGAGTCTTCCCGAGTCAATACTAGGAGCACTGAACCCGAAGCCATGGAGGTGGGTCGTGCACGGTTGTCCTCAGAGGAGCGTGCACGTCGAATTCAGGCTCGTGTCTGCCTGTATTGTGGAGAAGCTGGTCATTTCGTTCCTTCCTGCCCAGTTCGTCCGGGAAAAGGGCCGAATCATCATTAATGGGAGAAGTTTTGGTGAGCCGAGCAGCGGATTCTTCCTCTTCTCCCCGCATTCTGCTCCAGGCATCCCTTCAGTGGCAGTCCCAGAATTTCCCTGTTAGTGCGCTGGTTGACTCTGGTGCCGATGAAAGCTTTTTGGATCGAGAGTTGGCTCAACAAATGGATTTAGAGACTGTTCCTATGGACCGTCCGCTGCAGGCTAAGGGTCTAAATGGACAATTGTTGACCCGTATTACTCATCAGACTGTCCCTGTTTGTCTCAGAGTGTCGGGTAATCATCAGGAGAACATTCAATTTCACATAATTGACTGGTCACAGACCCCCCTGGTCCTTGGTATCCCCTGGCTCATAAAACACAATCCACACATTGATTGGGTGAAAGGTAGAATTGTTTCATGGAGCACATTTTGTCATGTTAACTGTTTGTGTTCTGCTCAGACCCCTGCCAGCACTGTTCCTCAATCTCCACTGGAGTCCATGGATCTCTCTGCTGTCCCTGATGTTTATCATGACCTGGCATCCGTTTTCTGCAAACACAGAGCTACTTCTCTTCCTCCTCACCGGCCATACGACTTAAAGCTTTGGGCATCACATCCAGCCTGTCCTCTGGATATCACCCCCAGACCAACGGGCAAGCCGAGAGAGCGAACCAGGAGATGGAGATCGCTCTCCGCTGTGTCACAGGGTCTAACCCTGGGTCATGGAGCTCCATGCTCCCCTGGGTGGAATATGCTCATAACACCTTGACTAACGCTTCCTCTGGTTTGTCTCCCTTTCTGTGTGCTCTTGGTCATCAACCTCCCCTGTTCCCTTCTCAAGAGAGGGAACTGGCGGTACCCTCGGTGAAGTCCCACATGCGCCGCTGCTTCAAGGTCTGGAGGAAGGCCAGGGTAGCTCTGTCCCGAGCTTCATCGTACATGCAGAGGCAAGCCAACCGTCACCGGTCCCAGGCTCCCGGTTACTCTCCTGGTCAAGAGGTATGGCTTAAGTCACGTGATCTTCCATTAAAAGTGGAATCTAAGAAGATGGCGCCGCGTTTTATAGGACCGTTCAAAATACTGTCTATTGTTAACCCCTGCGCGGTTAAACTACAGCTTCCTGCCTCCCTACGGGTTTATTCCACTTTTCATGTGTCCCAGATTAAGCCTGTGTCTGTTAGCCCTCTGTGCCCGCCCTCTCGTCCCCCTCCTCCGCCCAGGGTCGTGGGTGGGGGTCCTGTCTACACTGTCCGGCGACTTCTGGATGTTCGCCGCCGGGGTCGTGGTTTCCAGTACCTGGTGGATTGGGAGGGTTATGGTCCTGAGGAACGTTCCTGGGTTCCCAGGAGCTTCATTGTGGATCCTGCTCTGGTCCGTGATTTTCACCGGTTACATCCTGATAAACCTTGTCGGCCGCCGGGTGGCGTCCGTAGAGGGGGGGGTACTGTTAGGCCTACTGCTGCTGTTTTTGGAAACCTGGACAATTTAACTTTGTAATAAACCTGTTAAACCTTCTCTGGCTCGGTGTAGTTGTCTGCATTTGGGTTCATATCCAGTTAAATCGTGACAGAGTCAGGCAGGTACAGGACGGCAGGCAGGATCAGCGTCAGGACAGGCAGAAAAGTCAGAACTGGGAAGACAAGGAAAAGCAAAAACTAGAGCACAGGAAATACGGGAAAATACTGGTGGGACTTGACGGGACAAGACGAACTGGCAACAGACAAACAGAAAACACTGGTATAAATACACAGGGGATAATGGGGACAAATGGGAGACACCTGGTGGGGGGTAGAGACAAGCACAAGACAGGTGAAACAGATCAGGGCGTGACAGGTAATAGTTGTATCGCTTTCGATTCTGCCCCTGTTACCCTGCTGAATGTTATACTTTTCCCCGCAAATTTAGCCAATTTCTCATCGTACGGAATCAGTGATATTTGAGTGCCGGTATAGATTACAAAGTTGTGTGAGACGTGGCCTCCTACGTCCCCCTCCACATAGAAACTGTAATCTCGCCAAATGACAATCGACCGAATGCAGGCCAGACACTCCTATGTTGAGTGCCCCTGCCCCACTGCCCTCAAGAGGGTCTGTGGTTGCTCCTTTGTTAGAGCGACAAACAACTGCATCACAGCATTCTCTCCAGAGGGAGCGGGTGTGATAGGCACCAGTACTACTGTACACTCATTCCTCCAATGTCCGACGGCCCCACATCTAAAACAGGGATCTATCGCCCTGCACTTTGGTATTTTCTTTGCTACTTTTTCCTCCCTGTTTCTTCGTCATACCCTGGCCGTTAAAACCACTGTTAGTGACTTGCACTGCTGCGAAATGAGCGGAATTAGATTTCACTCAAGGCCGCCTGAACTATTTCATTCCAGTGAGAATGTTGGTCCACTACCCCTGCAATAGCTGTTTTGATAAGTCTTCAAACCTGCCATCAAAGCAAATGTACAAATTCCTGCATTTTTATCTTACCTATCCCCCATTACCAGATTAGTACGTAACGCAGCATCCATCCGTTCCACATAATCGCGCACGCCTTCTTTCGGACCCTGTTTACATTCACTAATTTTACCTGCATCTGGTTGAAACAATATATTCCCAACTGCGGTTAAGAATCCCTCAATTGCGTCATTTGCTGTCGCTGGGTCACACGCGTCATATCCGGAGGACCACGTCGGCGTTCGATATCCCTGTGCAAGTGTAGGCAACATGGCCCTTGGCAAGAGCGAGCATACAATGCGAGCATACAATCACCAGAATGGAACCCAAATATTCTACCCTGTTTTCTCAAGAAACTGATAAATTCCTGTCCCTCCTTTACTGGGTCCGGTGCTTCTTTTATAATACTACGCGTTTCGCTCACGCTTAGTGGCTGATGGTGATGCTGAATTTGGATACGTACTTGGGGCTTGTAATGTGCCCATCCTCCGCCTCTCGCAACCCATATCGCTATTTTTCCCGTTTACGAGAGGGATATAATGGTGGCATACTAGATGTGACCTGTTTCACTTTGTAGCCTAGTGCGAACGGCGGAGGGGTGACAATGGCATATACTGTATGCTGGCTGAGACAGAGGTTGGGTATTGTCCCTCTCTTTCCTCATAGGCAGTTTTGGCCATGAGACCTCTCTCCTTCACCTTTCTTTTGTCCTCTCTCTCCGATCTTAACTGGTGGTAGGATTTCACATTTAGTTTGTAACTGCCTTGTTACTGATTTAATTCATTTGACATTTTAATAAATACACATTTGACTTACCATCACTTGACCAATAATGCTATCTACTAAATAATAATAAATAACGTTCTAAACTTGTGCATTTACTTAGTTGTGACAGCATCATAGATTGATAGTTCATTAAAGGCCCTCTTCCCCATCCTGACCTTCAAGCAGTAGCCTGTCCACAGCTCCTCTGTTCCATTCATCTGATTCCTGAGCCCAGGTCTTGGCCACAGCAGAGGGTCAGGTATCGAATCTGATAAAAAATAAATAAATAAAAATCCCACTCATTTGTGTGTTCCTCAGCTAAGTTCTGATTGACAGTAATGAGAAATCATTTTTGCAGTGTATCATGTAATCATGGGCTAAAACTTGACGTTTCTTCTGAAGATAAGTTAAGGGTTAATTGAGAAATCTATCCAAACACTAAATAGGCATATGGCATATATGACAACTGCACTTCATTGACATGAAGATATTTGGATTCAATAATATTGCAGGTTGCAATCTTCTCTCAAATATGGCCGCATTCAAGTGGCTCTTGATAAACAGCTAATTATTTTTGTCAATTGCTGTTAAAACACGTAATATAGATTTCAAAAACTTTACAAACAGATACATTTTAAATGGCCATCCCTACAATTTTATTTCGATTGTGTGAGTCTTTAAGTGTTTCACAGATATCCTTCAGTTCCTCATTTGTTTGTGCAGTGTTTTGCAGCATTTCAAGTTGCCCCAAGGACTCTGACTCCTTTGGCTGCCGGGCCTCTATGGCCTCCATAGCTTGGTTCAGAGCGGTCTTGAACTCTGTACGGATCATCTCCAGTTTCACCATTATCCTCATCTCCACTGCTTGAAGATCTGCAAAATAATTAAGACTCAACAGTTTAGCTGCAAGCAGCGTGACGATACACGCCATGAGTTCCAGGCAGGACATGTATCAAGGCCATGTGAAATACCTCGATCAAAATATCCACCCTTCATATATATTAGTAGTATTGATAACCATATAGCTGCTGACAGCCATACAATTTGGAATTGATGTTGATAATACAAGAGAAGCAACATTTTGTAACATATAGGCTAGCATAATATACCTTTAATGTATCCAGCGGGCATCTCAGAAGCCATGGGCTCATCAAGCAGGGATGGCAGCTCTTTGTCTAAAATAAAAGTACAAATTAATGGTGCTATTTAAACTTTCTACATTTACGATTTCAAGATCAATATCTTGATGGCTAAAGAAACCTGATTCTGATGCTCTGTCTTGGCCAGCTTCTTCCTGGCTGCCACTTGGACTAACTGAGAAAACAGAAGGAAAAACATTAAGACATACTTTGCATGCTTTTGAAACTGGCACAGAACCAAAAGTGAAGGGATGTCAGTCAGGTGCTCATTGGGAAGGTTAATGAATCCCAACAAAAATATATCCTAATGCTTTTAGTTTGATAGCAAATACATACAGATATTTACAAACATGGCATCACACTTGTGTTTTACCCCAGAAGAATATGGTGATTTCACTACTGTTGTCAGTACAAGTTTCACCCATACACAGCACCACAAGTATTTGGAAAGTTCTAACACTATGCACAACATAGTAATAAGACTTTAAATAACATCATATGCAAAAATGTGATGGTAATTGTATTCTATTGAGTGGCTTTGAAAGGTTTGTAAAGCTATAATACTTCATACAATTCAATTGTTTACCCTAATAAATTACAACCAGACACTTACTGTCGCTCTGGCTTAAGGTGGCACATGGCCTCAAGTCCTCTGCATCTGCAACTTCAGATAATATCACAGATGTCAAACCGTTACCACATTTACAGTACACACTTAACATATTTTCCTGTCCATCCCATACAGTTGGTGGGAACAAAACTTTGAGAAAGTAGGCTCGTTTATCAGACTTGAAACATTACGTACCTTGTAGGGTCTTTTCAAAGACACTGGCTCTTGAAGTTGCTAATAGAAAGAAAAGAACTGTTACACTTTGGTAATGTGACTAATAATCAAGTATGTCAAGATCAGATGGGTGTGGTATTTTCTTGTCATATCAACTGTCATTAGGTTATGATTTCATGCAGTCTCTACAATTGAAGATTAGTACTTGCATTAACTGTAAGCTTTTCTTCACCCACATACTTGAATGTGTGTCAAATTTACCATCAACTTGCTGATTATACATTGAATGACCTAGTAGCCTAATGCAGGATCTTACCACTAGGGGCTGGTGGAAGCTGGGGCACTGGAAGCTGGGCTTGTTGTAGGTTATATTCTGTCACCAATGGTTTGTTTTAAATATTTTGTACAATTTGTTTTTGTTTTTCCATGGTACATAATCAGACATATTTCAATATATTCAACATATTCAATAGTACTGCAAACACTCAGAACAAAGAGAGCAGCAATGCCTCAACTTTGCAGTCTCCCTCTTCAAGTCCCCCTTCCGAGACTGGCTGCCTGCTGAGAACAAGTGACAGGCAGAACCTCCCACCCACACAGCAACCACATCCTCTATATTCCACAAACCAGAATTCAGTATTTTAGTCTATGATTGCCATGTGAGTGTACAAGAAATCGGTGAAAATAAATTAATGACACAACTGTACCAATAACTCAAAGTTTATGTTTTAAAATCTTAAAACATTGTCAGGTTGGTTTTCACAGCTGTTTCACAGGGTGTTCATTAATGTAAGTTGTAAGGTATACTTTGATGGTATTTATTTGTTCACATTATTCATTGTTGAATCCTAGGACCTACAATAGATGCATATATATTCAACCACAAGGGTGTACTAATGAGCTATGCGAGATAGATTTTAAAAAAATCATAATAGAGCACTACTAAAATTATATTATTTCAGTGTAGATAAGTGAAGGGCAGGTTCAAATAAAAATATGACAGCCAGACAAGCCAGTGAAATCAAAACAGATTTTCATATGAATGGAGTGGAAATTAGCTGACTTCGTGATCTGTAAGGTAAATAACTTTAATGTGTCAAACAGATTTCACTTTTTCTTTGCCATTTCCAAAACGTAGCAACGTTTAAGACATGGATTTCATGTTCTAATGTTAACAAGGTACCCAAATGTAGTTCGAATGAATGTTTTCATTTTATTAGCGAAACAAAACTTTAAACTTTAAACAGCGAAATTGTCACGGAAATCAGCCCTGCTTGCATAGCGATGATGAAAGGAACATCATTTAGGCTGTAATGATCTCCAAAATTCTAATCATTAGGTTATCACACCGTTGATATAGCAATGGACGCTAATAGTTTATCGAATCCCATTGTGACGCAGAGGGCTCCTGCTCCACTGATTCGGACTCTCCAGTTCGACTGTAAATCGTGGTGAATCCTGTTGACAATGCCAACTATTAGGTTCTGAACAGCTAGAAAAAGCTCAAACCAAGTTTCTTCACCCACTGGGTCATACAGCTGCAAAGACAAGGCATGATTACAGAAGCACATATATTTATAACCTTCTAATAGGCGTGGTCAACTCCTTATACATCTAGGCAACCAATACATCTCTGCTGCTAGTCAGGAATTTAATTGGTTCCTCTCACTGGTGTAGTCACAGCCCTGCCTGTTACTAACACCTTTGTGAGCGTGGAATATATGTGTGAGATAGTACTGCAGTAGGAGAGACATTGTGGTGGGCCTCTCTGGCCCCCCTCCCAGAGGTTTCTTCTCACTTCATCTGTTGATTTGACCTCAAGACGCATTCCTCACTCCTCCCTAGTTCCGCGACTGGCCTGCCTTATCAGAGACTAACAATTGCCTTTCATGTGTCTCCTCAGAAACATGGAACAGAAAATGAAGCTTCTGCTCTCCGTAACTTTCCATATTCCTAGTTCCCATCTACCCTTCATTGACCCCAACATATACATTACCTTATACATGTAAAGTACATTATGCGTTCTGTTATGGTAACATGAATCAGTAAGTTTCAAGCTAAAGTCAGGTAATAATAAAACTAGGTTTATCTGAGATATGAAAATGATCAATGAAATCTCCAGATAGCCTATTGTTCTGGAAAATATGTGTCTGTAGCAGATTGCTAAATTATATTTTATATGGACAATATGAACATAGGCTACTCTGTTTTTGCCAGGCAAAACCGGAGAAAATTGCTTTTCTGGTCACTAATCTGAATATGTATACACGCCTTTGCGCGCCAATGCTGATGACTGGTCATTGGTCAACAGTCTAGATGCGCAACTTTTTGGTTCTGAAGCACATATTAGATGTTTTTGAGACAAGAATTTGGTGCAATGCCGTAAGCCTATGTTAGTGACCAGATCGAAAAAACAAAGGTATACAGTGGGGTCCGCAATTATTGACACCCTTGATAAAAATAAGCAAAAATGATTGTGTCAAAAAAATATTTAAAATACTGAGCTATATTGTATGCCAACAAATTGGCAATTATATAATTTTATACTAATATAATTGCTCAGAGAAAGAGATTTTGTTTAGCAAGTAATACCTTATTTATTTTTTTACAGTGGGACAAACTACTAAGTACATATATTTGGGGAGGAAGAAAAGACTGTGTCAAACTTAAAACAATAAAATAATGCAAACAAGCAAGGGGGACTAGCATTACCAAACCTAATGAAATATTACATAGCCGCCCAACTAAAATCTATTATTGTATGGATGAACCCGGCATCAATAGCTAAATGGAGACCGATGGAAATCCAACAAATGGAAAAAACAGTAGGTACAACTATATTTATGAAGACAATCAATATACACACTAGAAAGAAAGAAAATAACTGTATAAATAACACCATAAAGGTCTGGACAAAGATCACCAAAACAAAATGCATTCAAACAGACCTAATCTATTGTAATGGACGGCGACTTTTAGCCAAGTATGATTGAGGATACATTTAAATTATGGGCTGAAAAAGGACTGACCAATAATTATCAGATGTTCACAGACAAGGGGATAGATACAAAAACATACTGTACAACCTCCAGAACTCTGTTTTATGATGCTTAGTGATATACATCCTTTAATTAGATATATAGCAAAGACATGTAAAAAGGTCAACGCTAAGAATGTGCTGGGAAACATATACAGAATTAACGGAAAAGAAACAAAAGATGAGAATAGTATAGTACACTGCTCAAAAAAACTAAAGGGAACACTAAAATAACACATCCTAGATCTGAATGAATGAAATAGTCTTATTAAATACTTTTATCTTTAGATAGTTGAATGTGCTGACAACAAAATCACAGAAAAATTATCAATGGAAATCAAATTTATCAACCCATGGAGGTCTGGATTTGGAGTCACCCTCAAAATTAAAGTGGAAAACCACACTACAGGCTGATCCAACTTTGATGTAATGTCCTTAAAACAAGTCAAAATGAGGCTCAGTAGTGTGTGTGGCCTCCACGTGCCTGTATGACCTCCCTACAATGCCTGGGCATGCTCCTGATGAGGTGGCGGATGGTCTCCTGAGGTATCTCCTCCCAGACCTGGACTAAAGCATCCGCCAACTCCTGGACAGTCTGTGGTGCAACGTGCCGTTGGTGGATGGAGCGAGACATGATGTCCCAGATGTGCTCAATTGGATTCAGGTCTGGGGAACGGGCGGGCCAGTCCATAGCATCAATGCCTTCCTCTTGCAGGAACTGCTGACACACTCCAGCCACATGAGGTCTAGCATTGTCTTGCATTAGGAGGAACCCAGGGCCAACCGCACCAGCATATGGTCTCACAAGGGGTCTGAGGATCTCATCTCGGTACCTAATGGCAGTCAGGCTACCTCTGGCGAGCACATGGAGGGCTGTGCGGCCCCCCAAAGAAATGCCACCCCACACCATGACTGACCCACCGCCAAACCGGTCATGCTGGAGGATGTTGCAGGCAGCAGAACGTTCTCCACAGCGTCTCCAGACTCTGTTTAACGTCTGTCACGTGCTCAGTGTGAACCTGCTTTCATCTGTGAAGAGCACAGGGCGCCAGTGGCGAATTTGCCAATCTTGGTGTTCTCTGGCAAATGCCAAACGTCCTGCACGGTGTTGGGCTGTAAGCACAACCCCCACCTGTGGACGTCGGGCCCTCATACCACCCTCATGGAGTCTGTTTCTGACCGTTTGAGCAGACACATGCACATTTGTGGCCTGCTGGAGGTCATTTTGCAGGGCTCTGGCAGTGCTCCTCCTGCTCCTCCTTGCACAAAGGCGGAGGTAGCAGTCCTGCTGCTGGGTTGTTGCCCTCCTACGGCCTCCTCCACGTCTCCTGATGTACTGGCCTGTCTCCTGGTAGCACCTCCATGCTCTGGACACTACGCTGACAAACACAGCAAACCTTCTTCCCACAGCTCGCATTGATGTGCCATCTTGGATGAGCTGCACTACCTGAGCCACTTGTGTGGGTTGTAGACTCCGTCTCATGCTATCACTAGAGTGAAAGCACCGCCAGCATTCAAAAGTGACCAAAACATCAGCCAGGAAGCATAGGAACTGAGAAGTGGTCTGTGGTCACCAACTGCAAAACCAGTCCATTATTGGGGGTGTCTTGCTAATTGTCTATAATTTCCACCTGTTGTCTATTCCATTTGCACAACAGCATGTGAAATGTATTGTCAATCAGTGTTGCTTCCTAAGTGGACAGTTTGATTTCACAGAAGTGTGATTGACTTGGAGTTACATTGTGTTGTTTAAGTGTTCCCTTAATTTTTTTGAGCAGTGTAGTAACTTGTCCCCTGTAGGTCAGTTGGTAGAGCATGGCGCTTGCAACGCCAGGGTTGTATGTTCGTTTCCCACGAGGGGGCCAGTATGAAAATGTATGCACTCACTAACTGTAAGTCGCTCTGGATAAGAGCGTCTGCTAAATGACTAAAATGTAAAATGTAACTTGTCCTCAACTCTGATAAGTACCTCTTCAGAATTGTGAGAATAACAGCACTTCAACAGATAACTAGAAACTGGCTTAACCCGCTGGCACCAAAAATAAGCAATTGGAAAGAAACAATTAATAAAATGATAACTCAAAGAATAAGAAACCAAATTACTCTATTTGAGATGCAATAAAAAAATGACATTTATAGGCCCTAACAGGAGATCAAATGTATGTTTTAAATGGTCGGATGTGAGTGGAAACGTGTGTGTGTGAATGGGAAAGTATTCAGACCCCTTGACTTTTTCCGCATTTTGTTACGTTACAGCCTTATTCTAAAATTGATTAAATCATATTTTCCCCTCATCAATCTACACACAACAGTCCATTATGACAAAGTGGAAAACTGGTACAATACAGAAATACCTTATTTACATAAGTATTCAGCCCCTTTGCTATGAGACTCGAAATTGAGCTCAGGTGCATCCTGTTTCCATTGATCATCCTTGAGATGTTTCGAAAACTTGATTGGAGTCCATCTATGGTAAATTCAATTGATTGGACATGATTTGGAAAGGCACAAACCTGTCTATATAAGGTCCCACAGTTGACAGTGCATGTCAGAGCAAAAACCAAGCCATGAGGTCAAAGGAATTGTCAGTAGAGCTCCGAGACAGGATTGTGTTGAGGCACAGATCTGGTGAAGGGTCCCAAAACCTTTCTGCAGCATTGAAAGTCCCCAAGAACACAATGGCCTTGAACCACCAAGACTGAACAATCGGGGGAGAAGGGCCTTGGTCAGGGAGGTGACCAACAACCCGATGGTCACTCTGATAGAGCACCAGAGTTCCTCTGTGGAGATGGGAGAACCTTCCAAAAGGACAATTATCTCTGCAGCACTCCACCAATCAGGCCTTTATGGTAGAGTGGCCAGACGGAAGCCACTCCTCAGTAAAAGGCACATGACAGCCTGCTTGGAGTTTGCCTAAAGGCACCTAAAGGACTCTCAGACCATGAGAAACAAGATTCTCTGGACTGATGAAACAAAGATTGAACACCTTGGCCTGAATACCAAGCGTCACGTCTGGAGGAATCCTGGCATCATCCCTACGGTGAAGCATGGTGGTGGTGGCAGCATCATGCTGTGGGGATGTTTAGTGGCAGGGACTGGGAGACTAGTCAGGATCGAAAGAAAGATGAACGGAGCAAAGTACAGAGAGATCCTTGATGAAAACCTGCTCCAGAGCGCTCAGGACCTCAGACTGGGGTGAAGGTTCACCTTCCAACAGGACAACGATCCTAAGCACGCAGCCAAGACAATGCAGGAGTGGCTTCGGGACAAGTCTCTGAATGTCCTTGAATGGCCCAGCCAGAGCCCGGACGATCGAACATCTCTGGAGAGACCTGAAAATAGCTGTGTAGCGACGCTCCCCATCGATCCAACAGAGCTTGAGAGGATCTGCAGAGAAGAATGGGAGAAACTCCCCAAAAACAGGTGTGCCAAGCTTGTAGGGTCATACCCAGGAAGACTTGAGGCTGTAATCACTGCCAAGGTTCTACAACAAAGTACTGAGTAAAGGGTCTGAATAGTTATGTAAATGTGATGTGTTTTTTATTTGTAATAATTTGCAATAATTTCTAAAAACCTGTTTTTGCTTTGTCATTAGGGGTTATTGTCTGTAGATTGATGAGGGGAAAAAACGATTGAATCAATTTTAGAATAAGGCTGTAATGAAACAAAATGTGGAAACAGTGAAGGGGTCTGAATACTTTCCGAATGCACTGTATGCGAGTGTAGAAGTGCAAATGTGTGTGTGGATGAGTGGGTGCGTATCTGCGTGTGTGTGTGTGCATGTGTGTGTCATGCATGAAAAGATGGTGAAAACGCAATGTACAGTAGATATCAGGAGATTGAACTAACAAAAAATATGTATATAAATGAAAAGAATAACACTTCAGATACATTTCCACTGTCCAAGCCAAAGCTAAACAAAGGACACCAATTTGTATTATTTTAGTCTTATTATAATGTATTAGGGTCAACAAAGACTTTTACCATAGTACCAATTACAGTGTCTTATGAAATGCTGATTGTTTGCCTGTTTTAGGTTAACTCTTTTATTTTAAGGTTGGGGGAGGGTGGTAGACTCTCTGTATATATAATTTGTTGTGATTCTGTTGTGATCTAAAAGCAATAAATAAAAAGTACAGTTTCAATTGCATCCCCCTGAAAAGATAGAACAAATATTATGGCTGAACTCAAATGTGCTGGTTGATAAAATACCTGTATTTATGGGAAAGATGTTTGAAAAGGGTATTTTGTTTTTAAATGATATTGTAAATTGGAATGGTAGAGTTATGTCTTTCATGGAGTTAACAGAAATGTATGGTAAGGTCTGCTCAATCCAAGATTACAACCAAGTGATTACAGCATTACCCCAAAAATGGAGGAAGCAGGTGGCAGCGGGAGGAGGTAGGGAACTGGTCTGTCTGCCCAATATAAAGGATCAAAACTGGCGGAGGAATAAAAATAGCATAAATAGGAAAGTATACCAGTTTCATTTGAGGACCAGGATATTGACAGCTGTGCCAGACAGATTGCAAAATAGTTGGGAAGACATTTTTGATGTACCGATTCCATGGTATAGGGTGTATGAGTTGATGTATAAAACGACGCAAGATTCAAGACTTCGTGCTTTTCTGCTAAAATTATTATATAGAATTCTTGCCACCAACAAAATGTTGAATATTTGGAGCATACAATCATCGAAGCTCTGCAGATTTTGTTGTGAGGATACAGTATTTATTTTGGTATTGCCCTAAGGTAGCCTGTTTCTGGTCTCAGGTTCAGGAATGGCTGAAAATGCATTACATTGATTTAAAACTGACCCTAGAAATAGGACTGTTGGGAGATCTGGAGAGACCGGCTCAGTCAATTACTAATATACTAATACTTTTAGTAAAAGTATTTATCTTCAACTCACAATCTGTGGATTCTATTCGATTAGATAGATTGAAATTGTATGTTAAACATCACAGCATAGTTGAAAGATATATGGTGCGTAGAAATCCGAAGAGGGTGGCCAGCAGAGAAAGGTGGGATGGGCTGAGGGAAGCTGAGGGTTGGGATGTGGAATTGGAGACAAGTGCGAGTGGAGTTGTTGGGCGGGGGATAGAATGACGGTCAAAGATGAAAGTCAAAATAAAACATAACAAAAAGTAAGTTTGAATGACACTTAGGGGCAGTGTTGTTACAGCTAATGCCTTTTTGCCTGAGGCTGATGGGGAACTGTGGGGGGATCTTGGAGGGCTGGTGGCCTGGCGGTTGGGAGCTTGGGCCGGTGGCTGATGGATCGCAATCAATCAGATTTCAAACTCTCCACCATGGCCAAGACCAAAGAGCTCTCCAAGGATGTCAGGGACAAGATTGTAGACCTACACAAGGCTGGAATGGGCTACAAGACAATCGCCAAGCAGCTTGGTGAGAAGGTGACAACAGTTGGTGCGATTATTCGCAAATGAAGAAGAAACACAAAATAACTGTCAATCTCCATTGGCCTGGGGCTCCATGCAAGATCTCACCTCGTGGAGTTGCAATGATCATGAGAACAGTGAGGAATCAGCCCAGAACTACACGTGAGGATCTTGTCAATGATCTCAAGGCAGCTGGGACCATAGTCACCAAGAAAACAATTGGAAAACAAAAGGACAGAAATCCTGCAGCGCCCGCAAGGTCCCCCTGCTCAAGAAAGCACATATACAGGCCCGTCTGAAGTTTGCCAATGATCATCTGAATGATTCAGAGGAGAACTGGGTGAAAGTGTTGTGGTCAGATGAGACCAAAATGGAGCTCTTTAACATCAACCCAACTCGCCGGGTTTGGAGGAGGAGGAATGCTGCCTATGACCCCAAGAACACCATCCCCACCGTCAAACATGGAGGTGGAAACATTATGCTTTGGGGGTGTTTTTCTGCTAGGGGGACAGGACAACTTCACCGCATCAAAGGGACGATGGACAGGGCCATGTACCGTCAAATCTTGGGTGAGAACCTCCTTCCCTCAGCCAGGGCATTGAAAATGGGTCGTGGATGGGTATTCCAGCATGACAATGACCCAAAACACATGGCCAAGGCAACAAAGGAGTGGCTCAAGAAGAAGCACATTAAGGTCCTGGAGTGGCCTAACCAGTCTCCAGACCTTGATCCCATAGAAAATCTGTGGAGGGACCTGAAGGTTCGAGTTGCCAAACGTCAGCCTCGAAACCTTAATGACTTGGAGAAGATCTGCAAAGAGGAGTGGAACAAAATCCCTCCTGAGATGTGTGCAAACCTGGTGGCCAACTACAAGAAACATCTGACCTCTGTGATTGCCAACAATGGTTTTGCCACCAAGTACTAAGTCATGTTTTGCAGAGGGGTCAAATACTTATTTCCCTCATTAAAATGCAAATCAATTTATAACATTTTTGACATGCATTTTTCTAGATTTTTTTGTTGTTATTCTGTCTCTCACTGTTCAAATCAACCTACCATTAAAATTATAAACTGATCATGTTTTGTCAGTGGGCAAACGTACAAAATCAGCAGGGGATCAATTACTTTTTTCCCTCACTGTAGATGACTAATGTTATGTAGTTGTTGAGCGGCTTCACTGCAAGTTTATTGCATGTTTTAAATATTCAATAAAAAAATAAAAGTTAAAAATAAAAAAATAAAATAAAAGGATATATACAAAAAATATATGTATCAAAATTATTGGATTGGAACTATCACTTTTTGGTCAGATGCCATGAAAATAGAGCATTTGGCCACACACAGTCGTGGGTTTGGCATCGAAATGAAAATGCATAAGCAGAAAATAACCCATGTAGCTTTGCCCTCATGTGGGGGCTAGCAAGCTAGCAAGCACGCTAGGTAGTGCTAGGTATCAACAACCAATCCAGTAGCTAGCTTTGATTGGTCAAGCACGCAGCAATGTCACAGAGTATTTCAGCTTTCCCCAAATTTTGATCCCACCCTGTTCACATCCCTCGCCCATGCTTGAGTTGCCCAATGGTCCCCTTCCCCCTTTGCTTCTCTTCCATTGGAAATGAATGGCTTTCCGTAGTTTCCTCGGCCACATCAGCTTCAATTAAGAGGCACTGTTACATTTGAGGCAGGGGCTAAGGGACTAAGCAGAGGGAGATTTGACCGTCCAGGTGAGAATGAGTTGAGTGTGACTGAGCATCTTGGCTGTCTGCTAGAAGTGAGGGGTGGATCAGGGCCCTGGTCCCTGGTGAGAGAATTAGGTCTATGACCCAGGTGGACTCCAGACATGTTACAACATGTTCAGTGTGTGGAGGTCTGGAGGGTAATGTAAGCTACTCGGTGGCAAAACAGGAAAACATATCAGCAAGATGTTAAAGTGCTGTACACCGTCTGGCACAGCCCTCCATTTATCCCTAAACCAGACCATTAGAAATGTTAGCATTTACTTGCCTGCTGAACTTGTGTGTGTGTACCAGCAGGTGAGCATACAGTATTGTAGTTTGTCGCATTAAGGTTCTTCCATTATGTATGACTATGATATGTATTTTATATTTCAGACCCTGTACATCCAGGTATGATGGCTTACTGAGTGCACAGGTCAAACGTGTGCTGTGTGTAGGCTACATAAAAAAAGTACAGTTGGAAATGAGATGGAGTGGTTGTGTAAGAGGAGTAAGGGAATACTTTACTGTATGAAAGCATATTAGAGACCTTTATGTTGAATGTACCCCTTGAACAGAGTGGTGGGAGTTGGAGTTGTGTTTTGATATGGTGGAAAGTGATTGGAGGTTTATTGGCCTGTGGAAACATCACAAATGAAATGTGTTGCAGGGTTAATGAACAGTGAACCATTTTTCACCCATGTTATTGTATTCTCTAGAGGGGGGAGGGTGGTAGACTCTCTGCCTATTTCCAGAACTGTTGGTATCCATGTTTATACAGTGCATTCGGAAAGTATTCAGACCCCTTCACTTTTTCCACATTTTGTTACGTTACAGCCTTATTCTAAAATGGATTAAATAGTTTTCTCCCCCTCATCAATCTACACACTATACCCCATAATGACAAAGCAAAAACTGTTTTCTATAAACGTTTGCTAATTTATTACAAATAAACTGAAATATCACATTTACATAAGTATTCAGACCCTTTACTCAGTACTTTGTTGAAGCACCTTTGGCAGCGATTACAGCCTTGAGTCTTCTTGGGTATGACGCTACAAGCTTGGCACACCTGTCTTTGGGGAGTTTCTCCCATTCTTCTCTGCAGATCCTCTCAAGCTCTGTCAGGTTGGATGGGGAGTGTCACTGCACCGCTATTTTCAGGTCACTCCCGAGATGTTCGATCGGGTTCAAGTCGGGGCTCTGGCTGGACCACTCAAGGACATTCAGAGACTTGTCCCGAAGCCACTCCTGCATTATCTTGGCTGTGTGCTTAGGGTCATTGTCCTGTTGGAAGGTGAACCTTCGCCCCAGTCTGAGGTCCTGAGTGCTCTGGAGCAGGTTTTCATCAAGGATCTCTCTGTACTTTGCTCCGTTCATTTTCCCCTCGATCCCAACTAGTCTCCCAGTCCCTGCCACTGAAAAACATCCCCACAGCATGATGCTGCCACCACCACCTTAGGGATGGTATTGGCCAGGTGATGAGCGTTGCCTGATTTCCTCCAGACGTGACGCTTGGCATTCAGGCCAAAGAGTTCAATCAGAGTGACCATCGGGTTTTTGGTCACCTCCCTGACCAAGGCCCTTCTCTCCCGATTGCTCAGTTTGGCCGGGCGGCCAACTCTAGTGAGAGTCTTGGTGGTTCCAAACTAATTCCATTTAAGAATGCTGGAGGCCACTGGGTTCTTGGGGACCTTCAATGCTGCAGAATTGTTTTGGTACTCTTCCCCAGATCTGTGCCTCAACACAATCCTGTCTTGGAGCTCTACGGACAATTCCTTCAACCTCATGGCTTGGTTTTTGCTCTGACATGCACCTTCAACTGTGGGACCTTACATAGACAGGTGTGGGCCTTTCCAAATCATGTCCAATCAATTGAATTTACCACAGGTGGACTCCAATCAAATTGTAGAAACATCTAAAGGATGATCAATGGAAACAGGATTCACCTGAGCTCGACGTCGAGTCTCATAGCAAAAGGTCTGAATACTTATGTAAATAAGGCATTTGTTTTTTATTTTTTATACATTTGCAAAAATGTCAACCTGTTTTCGCTTTGTCATTATGGGGTATTCGGTGTAGATTGATGAGGAAAAAAAATAACTGAATCTATTTTAGAATAAGGCTGTAACGTAACAAAATGTTGAAAAAGTGAATGGGTCTGAATACTTTCCGAATGCACTGTATGTGTACATGGTGCCAGCTTAATGTTGTTGTTCGGAGGAAATTACTGAGGGAAAAAGTTGCAAATTCTCCACAAATGTTTGTAAATATTTGAAAATAATATAACGAGCTATACCTATACAGGCTCTACAGAATCCTGAGCTAATCGATCACTGTGAATGTTGAATATTAACCAGTTCCAGGTATATTATACTGGGTTGTTATACCTGGGAACGTGATCATATTCATCCTTCATACATGGTCAGTGTTTTGGAGAGCTTTTGTTCGTGTATAGCTTGTTATATTATTAGGATATTCTGACAATATTCAGGTTCCAGGTTAAAAGGCAAAATAAAGGCATAAACTAGAAGGACACATTAGAAAGATATTATTATTACTGTGAGTAGCAGGCGGCCTGAACTCAATAAGTGTTTGTGGACAGTTGATTCCCCACAACTTCAGGAGGGTTAACCACAGCCGGTAGGCCTATTTGTGGAGCTGCATGATACTTTTTAATTAATAAACAAATCATGAAAAATAATTGTCTGGACATAATTTGATGAGGATGTGGTTTATTAACCTTGCTTTGAAGCATTGTCAAAACTCTTTGGATATAATGAGCCTCATGGATCCATTACCATTTGCCTCATATTTGCCAGGGACTTTAGTTCAAACACAAACTCACATACTCACGCGTAGGACACACACACTAACTCACACACACACACACACACACACACACACACACACACACAGTGGCTCTCCACTGATCCCTACTGAACTTCTACTCAACTGTTAATAAGGCAATTCAAGGGATTAATTGGGTGTTTTGGTTATTGAGCCTGTTTAGAGATGGAGAATTACTACCTCACCAGTAATTCAATTTACTTAATGTGACCCAATTGCAAGACTTTAGTTGCCAATGAACAGAGAACAATAGAGAAGAGAAATGATATAGTTGGAGGGACAGTTGAGTTCAAATTACTTAGGCCTTGTTCACACTGCAGGCCTTAAAGGGTAACTCCGCCACTTTTCAACCTCATATTCATTATCTCCATCACCGTCTACATATGTGAAAACTGCGTATTTCTATGTTTTGTAGAAAAATATATAATGTTGTACATTATAACAACTTTTTAAAAACAGTGATTTTCAAACACTATACGAAAATACCCTCTCTCTGGCAAAAAAACTAGTTTTCTTACCTTTAATCCTACCCTGTGATGTCACAGAGAAGCATTTTCTAGGACATTTCTTCTTAACCACAGATCATAGAAATGCACTGTTTTCACATATGTAGACACTGGTTTGGTGCTGGAAATAAAAATATATACTTTTGAACAGTGGCAGAGTTGCCCTTTAATTCTCAAATCTGTTTTGTTTTTCAAATCTGTTTTGGAATGCTGACTGTCCAAACAGCAAGATGTGAACAAATCAGATTTGAGTGTGTTTAGACTGTAATCATTTGTTGACATGGCTACACTGTCATGGTAATGGCAGGTGTGTGCAGTCGCGTAGGCCGATTGGTGATGGTGCTTCCTCTCACGCCGTCAGAAGTTGTTGTGTAGCAAGCTAAGGTGACAACATCGAAGACTCCCAGTTGCTTTGAATGTTAGAAATCATAGTTTAAGAACATTTTTAAAGCCTCAAAGGATAAGATTATCCAACTTTCAAAATGAGTCCTTTCTGGCTAGCCACAGCAGTCAACTAGCTAGGTAGGTAGCTGTTTAGCTTGCTAGCACATTCACTAATTTGTTTGTAAACGATTAACAAGCTGGTTAGCTACCACATGTTCTTGTCAAACCCTTAACAGAGTAGCTAGCAAGCAACAAGATATGCCAAATAACAGTCTAAAAACCACTTGAGGGCAAATAACTCAAATTTGAATCTGATTCTAAACCACCTACGAAGGTTTCCATGTGCTTTTTAGCTGTTCAGACTGCAGGAAAAATATCAGATTCAAATCCGATATGCAAAGAACAAATTGATTTGAGTTCACACTGGCAGTTTGAGTCAGTTCAAACTGCCAGTGTGAACAAGGCTTTAGTTGAGGTTCCTTTAGTTACAAAATAAAGATTTCAAGTCACATTGCCAAACACATAGCCAGCTGCTCAACTTAATGCCATGCTAACTAAATCAACCTGAGAGAGATTAATAGTTGCAGTGAGTCAGTGACTAAAACATCTCTTCCCTCTATAGTCCAGCTACCAGCAATGATACTATTGACATTTTGTTTGTCCCACTAAAGGAAATCCACACTTATCAACCTTCATAGAACAACCCACACTGTATGACTAACATCATTCTCATGCAGGCAGCAGATAGGCCTGGACTGATGATAGACCCATTAATTGCACTGGGGCATGGAGTCTGTATTTGCAAGCCCAGATAGTCAATGAGCCCAGATTGTGTGCAGACAGTTTGTCAATGAGAGTTCTCACAATGAGATGGAGTTGGTTTATGCCTAGAGATATTAAGACTATTGGAGGCTGACCCCATGTGTGTCTCAGCAATGTATTAAGAATGGCAATGGAACTACAGGCTATCATATTGAGCAGATGGAAGATACTTTTGGTGCCAATAAAGACGATAACAGGTTGCATTAGAATGGTGAAAGGGGGTAGAGTGCTAGCTCTGAGTAATATGGATGATAATGTGGGAGATGGACTGAACGAGACAGAATGTAAACGTGCCATCACAATTACTATTCTCTGTCAGAACAGTGAGTGCTCTTCAAACAGGTTCCTTCCCATCTATAAACACTGACATATATCCAAAACAAACACTGTGTTATTTGAAACAACCACAGTTGTCACGTTGTATACTGATAGAAAACAAGAGCAGGAATACGTAATCGTTTTTTTATATTTTTCAACCCAATATAAGGTACGTCATGGAAAACGACGTGTACGAAGCCCAAAACAAACACGTACACTACCAGTCAACAGTTTGGACACACCTACTCATTCAAGGATTTTTCTTTATTTTTACTATTTTTTACATTGTCGAATAATAGTGAAGGCATCAAAACTATGAAATAACACATACGGAATCATGTAGTAAACAAAAAAGTTTTAAACAAATCAAAATATATTTTATATTTGAGATTCTTCAAATATCCACCCTTTGCCTTGATGACTGCTTTGCACACTCTTGGCCTTCTCTCAACCAGCTTCACCTGGAATGCTTTTCCAACAGTCTTGAAGGAGTTCCCACATATGCTGAGCACTTGTTGGCTGTTTTTCCTTTACTCTGCTGTCCGACTCATCCCAAACCATCTCAATTGGGTTGAGGTCGGGGGATTGTGGAGGCCAGGTCATCTGATGCAGCACTCCATCACTCTCCTTCTTGGTAAAATAACCCTTACACAGCCTGGAGGTGTGTTTTGGGTCATTGTCCTTTTGAAAAACAAATGATAGTCCCACTAAGCCCAAACCAAATGGGATAGCGTATCGCTGCAGAATCCTGTGGTAGCCATGCTGGTTAAGTGTGCCTTGAAGTCTAATTAAATCACAGACAGTGTCACCAGCAAAGCACCCCCACACCATATCAACAACTCCTCCATGCTTTGTGGTGGGAACTACACATGCGGAGATCATCCGTTCACCCACACCGCGTCTCATAAAGACACGGCGGTTGGAACCAAAAATCTCCAATTTGGACTCTAGACCAAAGAACACATTTCTACCGGTCTAATGTCCATTGCTCATGTTTCTTGGCCCAAGCAGGTTTTTTCTTCATATTGGTGTCCTTTAGTAGTGGTTTATTTGTAGCAATTTGACAATGAAGGCCTGATTCACACAGTCCCCTCTGAACAGTTTATGTTGAGATGTTTCTGTGACTTGAACTCTGTGAAGCATTTATTTGGGCTGCAATTTCTGAGGCTGGTAACTCTACTGAACGTATCCTCTGCAGCAGAGGTAACTCCATTCCTGTGACGGTCCTCATCAGAGCCAGTTTCATCATAGCGCTTGATGGTTTTTGCGACTGCACTTAAAGATACTTTCAAAGTTCTTCAAATTGTTTGTATTGACTGACCTTCATGTCTTAAAGTAATGATGTACTGTCATTTCTCTTTGCTTATTTGAGCTGTTCTTCCCATAATATGGACTTGGTGTTTTACCAAATAGGGATATCTTCTGTATACCCCCCTACCTTGTCACAACACAACTGATTTGCTCAAATGCATTAAGAAGGAAATAAATTCCACAAATTAACATTTAAGAAGGCACACCTGTTAATTGAAATGCATTCCAGGTGACTACCTCATTAAGCTGGTTGAGAGAATGCAAAGAGTGTGCAAAGCTGTCATCAAGGTAAAGGCTACTTTGAAGAATCTCAAATATAAAATATATTTTGATTTGGAGACGAGTGTGTGCAGCGTTCCAGATCTCCTCAGCACGCCGAAACCACTCATCCACTGTAGGGGCCTCGGTCTGGCTCGGATGCCAAGGTGCCAGGGCCGGATTATACCCCAACATGCACTGGTGAGGTTAGCGGAGGAGGGAATTCTGCGCGTACTCAGGCCAAGGTTGAAAATCCGCCCACTCCTCCGGCCGGTCCTGACAGTAACACCTCAGGAACCTGCCCACTTCCTGATTGACCCTCTCCACCTGCCCATTAGCTTGAGGATGTTACCCGGAGGTGAGACTGACCGTGACCCCCCAGGTGTTCCATGAATGCTTTCCATACGCGTGAGGTGAAGACGTGTGTAAAAAGAGCCTCCGCGGTTTGCATGGCCAACGGAAGCCCAGACAGATGAAGGAGGCGACAAGTTTTGGAAAACCGGTCCACAACGACGAGAACGGTGGTGTTCCCCTGGGAGGTGAGAAGGTCAGTGACAAACTCCAACGAGAGATGAGACCAGGGTCGTTGATAAACCGGCAGGGGAAGGAGCTTTCCATAACTGAGGTGTCTGGGTGTCTTAGACTGAGCACAGATGGAGCAGGAAGTGATGTAAACCCGGATGTCCCTAGCCAAGGTGGGCCACCAGTACTTCTAGGTCAGGCAGGTAATGGTACGGCCTATCCCAGGATGACCCGACACAGGCGCTGTGTGCGCACAGGAAAGGAGGCGGTCCCACACACCAGTGGACACGTAGGCGCGGTTCTCTGGGTACCGTTTCAGGTGCGGGTTCCATGCGCAGGGCCTCGCAATGATACTGAACGGAGGGACGATGGGGGTCTCCTCTCCTTGCCTCTCCTCTGCGTCAATGAGGCGAGACAGGGCGTCCGCCTTCACATTCTTCGAGCCTGGCCTATAGTAAAGCGTGAATTGGAACCTGGTGAAGAATAGAGCCCTCCTGGCCTGTCTCGGGTTTAGCCTATTCACTGCCCTGATGTACTCCAGGTTGCGGTGGTCCGTCCACACCAGGAAAGGGCCTCCACACCTCCAGCCAGTGCCTCCATGCCTTCAGAGCCTTCTTGACCGCCAAGAGTTCCCGGTCCCCTATGTCGTAGTTCCTCTGGGCGGGGCTCAGCTGCTTGGAGTAGAAGGCGCAGGGCCGCAGTTTTGGAGGGGTTCAGAGGAACAGCACTGCCCCGACTCCTATTTCGGAGGCATCCACCTCGATGATGAAGGGGAGTGAGGGGTCGGGATGTGCCAGCACGGGAGCAGTGGTGAAGTGTGCATTCAGCGTCTCGAACGCCCTCTCCGCCTCCGCCGTCCAACAAAGCCGCTGGGGACCTCCTCTCAGCAGGGAGGTAAGAGGCTGTGCTGAAGCCCCGGATGAACCTCCGGAAATAGCTGGCGAATCCCAGGAATCGCTGGACTGCTTTCACGGAGTTGGAGATGGGCCATGACCTGACTGCGCTGACGCGTTGCTCCTTCATCTCCACTCCCTCTGTGGACATGAGGCTGCCCAAAAAGGACACGGGCCGCTGTAAAAACAAACAATTATCTTGTTTAACATAGAGATTATGCTCCAACAGTCTACCCAACACAGACCTGACTAATGAGACATGCTGGGCTCGGTCAGCAGAATAGATCAAAATGTCATCTATATAAACCACTACACCCCGTCCCAGCATATCCCAAAACACTTCGTTAAAAAAGGCCTGGAAGACTGAAGGAGCATTAGACAGGCCAAAGGGCATTACGAGATACTCGTAATGCCCCGTGGAGTTGGAAAAGGCAGTTTTCTATTCGTCGCCTGCACGAATGCGCACCAGATTGTAGCCGCTCCTCAAGTCCAGTTTCGTGAAGTACTGTGCTCCGTGCATTTGTTCGATGATGGTTGGGATGAGGGGTAAAGAATAGCTTAACTTAACGGTGGCTTTGTTCAGTGTTCGATAATCATTGCAAGAGCGCAGTCCCCCATCTTTCTTCTTAACAAAAAAGAAGCTTGAGGATGCTGGTGATGTAGAGAGGTGGATAAAACCCTGCTGGAGGCTCTCCTGTATGTAGGTCTCAATGGACTCTGTCTCCGCGTAGGAGATGGAATAGACGTGTCCTCTCAGGAGGACTGCGTCAGACAGCAGGTCAATGGCACAGTCCCAGGGGCGATGAGGAGGCAGGCGTGTAGCCTGGGTCTTAGAGAAAACCCGTTCCAGATCCTGGTATTCCTCTGGTAAATCCACTTGAGTGGCGTGGTCCGGACTATCCACCATAGTGGTGTTGACAGACACCACGAGACACCTCCCCTGACACTCCTGCGAACAACCCAGACTCCTCCGTCGGCTCTTGCCACGTAGCAGATGTAGCCAGGGCTCCGGATTCCGTGCAGGTCTTCGTCGGGACCGCAGGATGTTGTCCAACCGGATCGCCATGCTGATGAGCTGGTCGAGTGACAGGTTGTCATCATGGCAGGCTAACTCCATCTGTACCTCCTCCTGCAGTCCGCTGTGGAAAATGGTGACCAGAGCCGACTCGTTCCATCCGGTGGAGGCCGCGATGGTCCGGAACTCCAGGACAAACTCTGAGGCGGTCCTAGATCCCTGGCATAGTCGGAGTAGACGCTCACCCTCCTCTTGGCCCTCCACAGGATGATCAAACACCGAGCGGAAGAGGAGGATGAAGCGCTCATAGTACTCGACCTCGGGTCGGCTCGTTTCCCAGACTGTAACACCCCAGTCCAGGGCCCTTCCGGTCAGTGCTGAGATGACTGTGTCAACCGTGTCTCTCCCGGAGACTGCCTCAGCGTAGCAAGCGAGGTACAGGTCGCATTACAGAAGGAATCCCTTGCATCTCGCTGGCGCGCCGTCAAAGCGCTCCAGGAGGGACAGGGGTATTCCGCGGATCGGCTCAGATGGGACGGAGGCAGGTAGTGGTCGTGTTGGGGCTGGTGCCGGAACCAGTACTGGAGACTGGAGGGACTGCACTTTCCCCTTCAACCGCAGGATGTTTGCCAGCACTCTGTCCACAGTCCTCGTAATGCTGGACTGTCTCTACGATGGTTGTCAGCTCTGCCTTTCCAGCTATCTCCATTTTGGGTCGATTATTCTGTCACATTGTATACTGATAGAAGACAGGCGAAGGAATACGTCATGTTTTTTTATTATTATTCAACCCAACATAAGGTACGCCATGGAAAACGACACGGCGGAAGCCCAAAACAAACATGTAAACTTGGCATGTAAACTGGTAAACGAGACCAACGGACATGGGACAATAATCGACAAGGACAATGGGGAACAGAAGGCACATATATAAACATACTAATCAGGGGGAATGGGAACCAGGTGTGCGTAATGAGACAAAACAGTCTGGTGTTGGTGGTAATGAACCAGGTCAGAAGGCCTATAAGGCCGGTGATGTAGACCTCTGGCGCTGATGAACTGAATGATTAGCAGTACCGGGGGGATCTGTGACAACAGTGAAATATCTTACATCTAATACCACAGACTTGTGAATATAGCATGTATTCTAAACACAAACTCCATGCATTTATTACAAGGACATTTTGAAACCATACACAATGTAGCTCTCAGTCCCTCTGAGGAGAAAAATCCCTGTGACAGATTGACTGAAAGAAACCAATTAAGCAGACCTCCCTACTGTGACAATGCAACCATTAGTTCTGAAAATACTGTATAACCATGTGTCCTTGGTAGGTAGCCAAACCATTGATTCTGTGCTTCCGAGCAATCCATGAAATGAATACTCTGGTGCAACATGAGGACTCAGATCACCTCTTCATTTTATGTAAATGTGTTATTCTTTTTCAGATTGACTGGCCCTAGCTGAGAGAGAAAGTGTGAAGAGTATTTGAGGTGAAAAGAAGAAACCATTGAGTGCATTGCCAAACTCACTAAACAGATATCAGTGGCGGGCACTCCCCTTGAAGTCCACTGAAGTAATGTGTGGTCCCTGGTGGGAAGGATCGCTGCAGGAATTGCTCACCGATCCCTGCCACTCTCTCCCTCTGTGTTTGACAGCTCTTTACGCATCAGGCTGCACACACGAGAATGGTGCCTCTCTCTCCTCACTCCCTCACTGGGTAACTCCAGGGCTTTCTCTCTGTTCTTAGTATGATGCCTACCTCTGATCCGTCCAATATGATGCCTGACAAAATTGTGCATTCTGCATCAATGGATGTGAATTATAGTAATACAGTGCCTTCAGAAAGTATTTACACCCCTTTACTTTTTCCACATTTTGTTGTGTTACAGCCTGAATTTAAAATGGATTAAATTGAGATTTTTTTGTGACTGGCCTACACACAATTTACCATAATGTCAAAGTGGAATTACGTTTTTAGAAATGTTTACAAATTAATAAAAAAAGAAAAGCTGAAATGTTTTGAGTCAATAAGTATTCAACCTCTTTGTTATGGCAAGCCTAAATAAGTTCAGGAGTAAAAAATTGCTTAACAAGTCACATAATAAGTTGCATGGACTCTGTGTGCAATAATAGTGTTTGACATGATTGTTGAATGACTATATAATCTCTGTACCCACATATACAATTATCCGTAAGGTCCCTCAGTCGAGCAGTGAATTTCAAACACAGATTCAACAACAAAGACCAGGGAGGTTTTCCAATGCCTTGCAAAGAAGTCACCTATTGGTAAATGGGTAAAAAAAAAGAAGAAGAAAAAAGACATTGAATATCCCTTTGAGAATGGTGAAGTTATTAATTACACTTTGGATGGTGTATCAATACACCCAGTCACTACAAAGATACAGGAGTCCTTCTTAACTCAGTTGCCGGAGAGGAAGGAAACCGCTCAGGGATTTCACCATGAGTCCAATGGTGACTTTAAAACAGTTACAGAGTTTAAATGCTGTGATGGGAGGAAACTTAGGATGGATCAACAACATTGTAGTTACTCCACAATACTAACCTAATTGACAGAGTTAAAAGAAGCAAGCTTGTTCATAATAAAAATATTCCAAAACATGCATCCTGTTTGAAATAAGGCACCAAAGTAATATTGCAAAAAATTTGGCAAAGCAATTCACTTTGAGTGAATTGAATACAAAGTGTTATGTTTGGGGCAAATCCACTACAACACATTACTGAGTACCATTCTCCATATTTTCAAGCATGGTAGTGGATGCATTATGTTATGCAATCGTTGTGGTTGTAATCGTTAAGAACTGGGGAGTTTTACAATAAATAAATTAAACGGATGGAGCTAAGCACAGGCAAAATCCTAAAGGAAAACATGGTTCAGCCTGCTTTCCCTCAGACACTGGGAGATGAATCCACCAGGAAAATAACCTAAACACAAGGCCAAATCTACACTGGAGTTGCTTACCAAGAAGACAGTGAATGATCCTGAGTGGCCTAGTTACAGTTTGGACTTAAATCTGCTTGACATTTTATGGCAAGACCTGAAAATGGTTGCCTAGCAATGATCAACAACCAATTTAACAGAGCTTTAAGATTTTTAAAGTTAATAATGTGCAAATGTTGCACAATCCAGGTGTGGAAAGCTCTAAGAGACTTACCCAGAAAGACTCACAGCTGTAATCGCTGCCCGGGTATTGATTGACTTAGGGGGTTGAATACTTATTTATTTTTCATATATATATATATATATATATATATATTGTTACAAATGTTAGAGTTTTTCTTCCACTTTGACATTAGAGTATTTTGTGTAGATTGTTGACAAAAAAGTACAATTAAATCAATTTTAGTCCCACTTTGTAACACAACAAAATGTGGAAAAAGTCAAGGGCTGTGAATACTTTCCGAATGTATTCAGTACTGTATGTACAGTATTCAGAATTGTTGTTGGCATGAACACGTGTCGATCCTAAAATCTTCAGGAATGTAACATGTTTATGGAACAGTCGTATCTATGAACACCCCTTACATGAAATAATCACAATATACCACAGCCTCCTGGGCCATATTGCTTTATGAAGGTACAAGCTCAGACTAAAATGTTATTTTAACAATAGCTCTAGCAATTTTTCCCCTCATCACAGCATCCAGCACTCCAGTCCGCCCCCAATCGTGATAAATGCAGCTGTGTATGTTTTTTTTCTTCTGCTAAAGTCTTTCTCTCTCTCTGCAGGATAATTAATTTGCAAATAATCTGTAAAATAACCCTTTGTTGCATTTCTGCTCATCACTACTGAATACCCAGTGAGGTTCACTGTGAGTATTGCCCAGTTTCAAGCAAATGTCCTCTGATTATACTTTCCAATACACTTGAACACACACCAATAACATGTGTGTCTACACTCTATAGTCCCAGTCTGTATTAAATAGAACGTTGCAGCCCCACCTGTCTTGGGGGAAAACAACCCATGGTGACCATGGTTACCCCATTGGCTCACAGCAAATGCAATTTTCTTGTTGTCTGCTTGTTTAAGTCAATTACAAACCTATATTGAAGAAAAGTACAACATGTCTAAAGATTACTTTTCAACATTGCCTGGTCCTGAGCGTTCTCAGTAATTAGAAAAACGTAATGTTGTAGGGCTTCCCTCATGCCCCTTTTCATTATGGTGCTAGCAGCCACGTGAGTAGTAGTAGTATCTGAACAATTTATAGCTTTGGCTGAGGTTTTCATATTGTTGGTTAAATGAACTCTACTTTGCTGAAACATCTGGAAAGCATTACTACAGGGCCCCCCTGAAATAGAGGACACTTGGATATGTGAGAGGCCAGGGATTGGTCTATCTAAAACCACCCATCTTATGTTACATAGGATATATACAAGGTTTTGAACAAAGGACGGAGAGAATAATCATATTTGAGATTGGATTAGTTGTTCTCCAGACTCTGCAAAAGTCTGTAAATTGACGCTGATATCTTTTGATATAATAAAACTTTATAATCAAAGTACAGTGTCAGCGGATTTCTTATCAACACAGCATATCAGCATCGTTGTCTCGACACCACAGGAATTGGCGACGAGGATTTTGGGACGTGTTGCGTCTATTTCAGCATTGCATCATGGGCTCCGGAGCTGACTCTCGCTCCAGAGTCCGGCGGATAAGGGTGAGCTTTCTCACCACTTTGGGCACTGGTCAGTTCGTGTGGCTGTGTGTGTGCGTTGGGGGATGCACCGTTAAGAACTTGTGTGTGCGCTTTGCTGTCATTTGCTGTGGGATGAGAATCCGTTCTAAATTTCTACATTTGTTTGCGTTGAAAACAACCCAAACAGGGGGGAGTGTGAATATAATACAAGATCTAAGGAAAAAATAAATTGATAACACTGGGCCCAGGGAAATTGGCTTGAATAAAATTAAAGGGAAAAGGAATAGAATGAAGGAATAGGACAAGGAACTAAGGAAAAATGTATACTGTTAGGACGTCGCTGATCTACAGAAGCCCTCAAACGAGGCGATCATTAAGATGGGCCACAAATCCTGGAGAGTCACTAGGTGCATTTTCAGGTCAGTCCAAGGGACTGGAGATTGTAGAATACACATTCAGTTGTATGTTACCTCTCGGTATATAGTTGACGAGGTATATATCCGAAGTAGCCTCTCATTGAATATCTGCAACTCAAGGTAGCACACATTTAGGAAGGACTATAAAGGAAATAGGAGCGACGGAAGCATGCAGTATGAATGGATGCATTCTTGTTGATTATGTGTGTGAGAGAAAGAGAGTGTGTGTTAATTACGGTTAAAACCTTATGAGTCTCCATTTGAGAGAACGTTATGATTGTTAAAATCTATGAGCCCCAGGGAGGACGTTATGATTGTTAAAATCTATGAGCCCCCGGGAGGACGTTATGATTGTATAGAGAGGATTTGTAATGGATAAGAAAATGAGTATAAAATCTGCGGATTGGAGTAGAATGGGTGAAGAAAGAGGAGAGAGAAAATAGACTATAGTTACGTTAAAAAACTTTGAAGTAGGATTTGTGTTCTATATTTTGTGCGTTTTGTTCAGTGTTACTGTTTGTCTGTGTTGGAAAGAACGGAGGGAAAGCTGGTCTGTCTGCTGTCTGACTTAGAGAAAAGTTACTGTGGGAGAGCTCCTCTCACCTTGAAATCGAACTAGTAAATGAGCTGCGCATGTGTGGGATTTTATGAGTTTAGAGTTACACAGAGCAAATATGCCACTCCCCTGCCTGCACTGAGCTGCTGGGAGACGCAGACTTAGAGCTGAAAAAGAAAGGGGGAGATTTGAGTACACACGAATAAAGTTTTCTGTTTGTTAAGTGGCTGTTGCTTAACTATGAAACTATTTGATTGCGATCCATTGAATTTATAAATGAGAGTTATGTTGACGGATTAAAAATAAATAAATAAAAATGTTATTGCGCTATTTATAATATTCCTGAGTTAAGCTGTTTGCTTATTTCTCAGCGCGAATGTGAACATAGGTATGTCTAAAAGGGTATTGTATGGTTGAAATAACCCAGTGAATACATAAAATACTAAATTTTTGTCTGCTTCTTTTGTTCTCCTGTGATGTGAGAGACGAGAGGGAGGAGACAGAGAGAGAGGAGGTGCTGACCAGTGCGTCACGCGACAGCGTGGGCTGTCCCGGATCCAGTCCAATTAAGGCCAGTACTGTTCTATCTACAAACGTACTTTCCCTTACAGGATATTATAGATAAAGGGCATTTATCTGTTTGTGTATGCCTAAAATATTTCATGTTGTGACCATTTAACAGGGACTTGGCAACAGACTGATCAATTGATGTGATTGAGAATTACACATTGAAGTTTTTTGTGCATGGTTTGTTTTGATTAGAATTGTGTTGGAAATCCAGCACTGAGATTATTCTGTAAAATTAAAGTGATTGGGTGCTTATTAAGCAATTGGTTTGTGGGTGCTGTAGTGTTGCTGGATTACAGGTCTTTCTTTTTTGATTGCTCTGAAGTTGACTAGTTTCCTTTACCTTTCTTTATCGGATGTGGTTAGATTGCCACTAATCAATAATTTGATAGAAGAAAATAAAAAAATAATTGGAGGGAATGATAAGCTACATAGCTTAAAGTATTTTTTAGTTTACAAATTAATTAGTTTAAAATAATAATAATAATAATAATAATAATAATAATAATAATAATAATAATAATAATACAATAATTCACAATAAAGGAATATAAAAGAGTTGTTACAATGGGGAAAAAGGACATAAAAACTATGAAAGTAATTACTCCTGTTGATGTAGTACAAAATAGTAATCCATTAGTTAATGGTATTGCAAGGTTATCTGGAAAATGAAATAAACGTTGGCCTGACATTGACAAAAACTGATAAAAGATACAAAAGATAAAAGAGACAGAGGTATAGAGAAAATGGCAAAAGAGGCGAAGATAACAGAAAAACTAATAGCAGAAGTCAATACACCTTTCTCACATAAGGATTCAGCAAAAAGACCCCCACCTTACGAGGAAGAAATAGAGTTTAAGGATGTCTATCCTCAACTTCCAGTGATCATTCAGGAGGGTGATTATTGCATCAGAGATGAAGATGAACGAATAATAGAGAGAGGACAAGCAGAAACGACCATTAAGATGAATCCAAACTCCAAAAGTAAGAAGAAAACGACATGTCTGGAAACTAAGGTAGAGTGAGGTTCAGGAGGATGTAATTTGTAGATGATGATGATGATGATGATGATCAGAGTGATTCAGAAGAGATCATGGGTGGATATGACCCTGTGATCAGACGGAGGTTGGCTAGAGCGGAAAGAAGGGGTGATGAAAGTTGGAAGAAGAAGGATACAAGAAATTCGACCTCTGATGAAAGTGAAGATGGAGACAGCGATGAAAATTTGGAGATTAAAGGTGCTTCATGTTCAAGAGGATTTTATCCTACAATGACTAGCACAGAAGAAATAGAAAGAGATATGGATCGATGCATATCATGCTTGGATAACGCAAATAATTTAGAAGAAGTAAGAGAATTGGAATAACAACTCAAGAAGTTGAAGATACAGAAGGAAAATCTGCTGAAAAAATAATCCCAAAAATTGGAGAGGAAGTACACATTGCGGCCAAGAAAAGGGAGCACAAGGAAGAAGATGATGCCAGTGATAATTTGAGGACAGAACCTGGAGTATAAGCCTTTGCAGAATACCGATATGTCAGATATACTTGAGAAGCTGCCTACTCTGATGGAGCATATCCTTGGATTTCAAAGTTGGAAGAAATTACGGTGGGAACACAGTCTGCCATAGGAGACATTAAGAGACTTTTGGCTAATCTCCTTGGGATTCCAGGTATGGAAGACATTTTTCAGAGAGCTGGACTTAATCGATATATGGGGACTGCGGTGAATGATCCTGAGTTGTTAGCTGCAACTAGAAATAGGCTGTGGAGAGCACTGAAAGATACGTTTCCAACAAATGTGCATCCTGACAATATTCTGATTGACCCACTAGGACAACAAGAAAAGCCGAGAGCCTATGTGTCAAGAGTTCATCAAGTGTGGAGAAATATTACCGTAAATGATCCAGATGTGAGTCAAATAGAGCAGTCAATTTTTTTGCGAGCTAAACTGCAGATGGGGCTGCCCTCACCAGTAAGGAGCAAACTGGCAGAGGTGGTTGGACTTGGAAGCATGACAAAAGGTGTCTATATAAATCATATAGCCCATCAAGTGGATCTATACAGGAAAATGGAACACAACCAGAAAGAACAGGACAAAGAAACTCTCAGAAAACTCAATCAAATACAACTAGTGGATAATAAGAAGGAGAAGAAATAGGCTTTGGTTATGCAGAATCAGTGTTCACCAAATCAACAATCACTGCTACAGCTTCAACCGAACCAGTTCCAACTGCAATTGTCCTAGCCACCACTAGTGGGACCAGTTGTTTCATATCCACAGCCAGTTTCCGGACAGACACAGAATTGGAGAGGAAGAGGACGAGAAGGTTTAGGAAGAGGAAGAGGAGGAAGATTTAATCCATACTTCCAGCAATCTTCAGAAGTGTGTTATAATTGTGGACAGGTTGGTCACTTTGCCCGTGAGTGTAATGGGCCAGGAAGAAACACCAGAGGAATTTCAGAGGAAGATACAGGGGCCAGTCAAGATCATTTGGAGGACCGGTGAACCCTTATAGGGGCCTGGAGCCAGGATTCTAGAGGTGCCCAGAAGATCCGAAAGGGGGGTGTCAGCTGGTAGCATCAGGACCGGAAAAAGATCCAACAATTGAGGTGAAAGTAAACAACTGACCATTGGAAGTGATGGCGGATAGCGGAGCTGCTTTCAACTGTGTTAGGCCTGAAGATGCTACACATCACACTATGTCCAATCAACTGATTTAGACAATTGGATTTGAGGGAGTGAAACAGCTGATTCCTCTTACGGAACCAATTGAGCTCTGCTATAAAAATCCGAAAATTACAATACCCATACTGGTATGGGAACATACACCTATTGCATTGTTGGGAAGAGATGCATTGTGTAGATTGAATTGTACAATAAAATGTACGCCAGACGGCTGTCTGGTAGAAGTGCCAAAAGAAAAGGTTTACCAATTGTTGATGACGACAGAGATTGACCCTTCTTCAGTATTTTGGATTGGAAATCTCAGTGCAGATTTTTTGAAGCAGGCTAAGATATGGGAGAAATTCATTGTGGCAAACATGCCAGATGCGAGGCTTCCTGAATATCCATTTCATTGTACGCTCAAGTATTTCAAGAATGCTGCCCAATCGAACTCAGAGGAATGGTTGAGTCATCAACCAAAGAAAGTTCAACTCAACTCATGTTGCATAATTTTAGGACCACAAGGAGCAGCTATGAAGATAAACACAGACGATTATCTGGATAAATAATTTGAGATTGAGAAGAGTGTGCCACATGTGACCTTGTTGGTTTCTGAAGACTATGAGCAGAAGCATATAGGAGAAATGATGACAGAAGCAGAGAAAGCTGTTTTTGTACCGATGAAAGATAATTTGGCGATTTGGAGGAGTGAAGATCAGTGATTTCTCAAAATCATGATTTCGGCTCAAGGACAAGGACAGCCACAAGCTGTACGGATGACACATGAATCTATTTGCAGTGTGAAGATGGAATCAGACCCTATGAAAGAGGAGATGTTGCAACAAGTTCCAGAAGGTTTGTGGTCTCAACACAGTACCGATATTGGACTTGTGAAATCAGCCCAAACGGTGAAAGTCGAACTTCGACCAGGAGCCAGACCTCCATGGAAGAATCAGTATCCATTGAAAGATGAAGCAATCCAAGGGATTGAACCACAAATTGAAGGACTTTCGAAAGCAGGTGTTTTGAAGACAATAAAAAATCCTCAGAGTAACACGCATTTGTTGCCTTTGAAGAAACCCGATGAGACTTATCGTATGGTTCATGATTTGAGAGCAGTGAATGAAGTAGGGACCTTTGAGAGCTATGGTTAAGGATACTGGGAGTGGTCAACTCCATAGCAATCTTTCCTGGACACAGGAAAGCCTTGTGGCATTTGAAACGATCAAACAGAGGTTACAAGAGGCACCGGCACTCACACTACCAGACTACTCTAAGAATTTCTTGTTATACAGTGGGAAAAAAAAGTATTTAGTCAGCCACCAATTGTGCAAGTTCTCCCACTTAAAAAGATGAGAGAGGCCTGTAATTTTCATCATAGGTACACGTCAACTATGACAGACAAATTGAGAAAAAAAAATCCAGAAAATAACATTGTAGGATTTTTAATGAATTTATTTGCAAATTATGGTGGAAAATAAGTATTTGGTCAATAACAAAAGTTTCTCAATACTTTGTTATATACCCTTTGTTGGCAATGACACAGGTCAAACATTTTCTGTAAGTCTTCACAAGGTTTTCACACACTGTTGCTGGTATTTTGGCCCATTCCTCCATGCAGATCTCCTCTAGAGCAGTGATGCTTTGGGGCTGTCGCTGGACAACACGGACGTTCAACTCCCTCCAAAGATGTTCTATGGGGTTGAGATCTGGAGACTGGCTAGGCCACTCCAGGACCTTGAAATGCTTCTTACGAAGCCACTCCTTCGTGGCCCGGGCGGTGTGTTTGGGATCATTGTCATGCTGAAAGACCCAGCCACGTTTCATCTTCAATGCCCTTGCTGATGGAAGGATTTTTTCACTCAAAATCTCACGATACATGGCCCCATTCATTTTTTCCTTTACACGGATCAGTCGTCCTGGTCCCTTTGCAGAAAAACAGCCCCAAAGCATGATGTTTCCACCTCCATGCTTCACAGTAGGTATGGTGTTCTTTGGATGCAACTCAGCATTCTTTGTCCTCCAAACACGACGAGTTGAGTTTTTACCAAAAAGTTATATTTTGGTTTCATCTGACCATATGACATTCTCCCAATCCTCTTCTGGATCATCCAAATGCACTCTAGCAAACTTCAGACGGGCCTGGACATGTACTGGCTTAAGCAGGGGGACACGTCTGGCACTGCAGGATTTGAGTCCCTGGCGGCGTAGTGTGTTACTGATGGTAGGCTTTGTTACTTTGGTCCCAGCTCTCTGCAGGTCATTCACTAGGTCCCCCCGTGTGGTTCTGGGATTTTTGCTCACCGTTCTTGTGATCATTTTGACCCCACGGGGTGAGATCTTGCGTGGAGCCCCAGATCGAGGGAGATTATCAGTGGTCTTGTATGTCTTCCATTTCCTAATAATTGCTCCCACAGTTGATTTCTTCAAACCAAGCTGCTTACCTATTGCAGATTCAGTCTTCCCAGCCTGGTGCAGGTCTACAATTTTGTTTCTGGTGTCCTTTGACAGCTCTTTGGTCTTGGCCATAGTGGAGTTTGGAGTGTGACTGTTTGAGGTTGTGGACAGGTGTCTTTTATACTGATAACAAGTTCAAACAGGTGCCATTAATACAGGTAACGAGTGGAGGACAGAGGAGCCTCTTAAAGAAGAAGTTACAGGTCTGTGAGAGCCAGAAATCTTGCTTGTTTGTAGGTGACCAAATACTTATTTTCCACCATAATTTGCAAATAAATTCATAAAAAATCCTACAATGTGATTTTCCTGATTTTTTTTCCTCAATTTGTCTGTCATAGTTGACGTGTACCTATGATGAAAATTACAGGCCTCTCTCATCTTTTTAAGTGGGAGAACATGCACAATTGGTGGCTGACTAAATACTTTTTTCCCCCACTGTATGTGTCTACTTCTACTGGAGGTAAATATGCTTGTGCAGTTCTTTGTCAGCCGACAGGTACAGGGAGGAATCCTCAACCTATTTCCTACTACTCTACTGCCTATTCAGAAGTAGAACTAGGGCTACCACTGTGCTACAGAGCAATGGTGGGAGTATATTTAATGTATGACAAAGCATAATCTGTTACGATGGGTTACCCAGTAACAATCCTTAACCATCATAGTCTCAGAAATCTTCTGAACTATGGAAAATATACATTGACTATGCCTAGTGAGGTGTGATACGGTGAATCCAGCCGAGAATTTGCCAACTTCAGAGGATGGTGAGCCACATAATTGTGTTCAAGAAGCAGAGAAATACTGGAGGCTTAGATCAGATTTGCAAGCCCTTCCATTACGTGAGGCAGACCTGGAGTATTGGACTGATGGGTCTTGTTATCGTGTGGGAGATAAATTGTGTGCTGGCTATGCAGTAGTTAAAGCCCAATAAACTGGATTTGTTGTTGAAAATACTGAAGTAATACCACAGCCTGCGTCGGCACAACTTGCTGAACTTGTGGGGCTAACAGAAGCATGTTTGTTAGCAGAAGGAAAGCGAGTGACGATATATATTGATTCAGCATATGCACATACAGTGGGGAGAACAAGTATACTGCCAATTTTGCAGGTTTTCCTACTTACAAAGCATGCAGAGGTCTGTAATTTTTATCATTGGTACACTTCAACTGTGAGAGACGGAATCTAAAACAAAAATCCAGAAAATCACATTGTATGTTATTTAAGTAATTCATTTGCATTTTATTGCATGACATAAGTATTTGATACATCAGAAAAGCATAACTTAATATTTGGTACAGAAACCTTTGTTTGCAATTACAGAGATCATACGTTTCCTGTAAGTCTTGACCAGGTTTGCACACACTGCAGCAGGGAGTTTGGCCCACTCCTCCATACAGACCTTCTTCAGACCCTTCAGGTTTCGGGGCTGTCGCTGGGCAAAACGGACATTCAGCTCCCTCCAAAGATTTTCTATTGGGTTCAGGTCTGGAGACTGGCTAGGCCACTCCAGGACCTAATGATGCTTCTTACAGAGCCATCCCTTAGTTGCCCTGGCTATGTGTTTCGGGTCGTTGTCATGCTGGAAGATCCAGCCACGACCCATCTTCAATACTCTTACTGAGGGAAGGAGGTTGTTGGCCAAGATCTCACGATACATGGCCCCATCCATCCTCCCCTCAATACGGTGCAGTCGTCCTGTCCCCTTTGCAGAAAAGCAACCCCTAAGAATGATGTTTCCACCTCCATGCTTCAGGGCTGGGATGGTGTTCTTGGGGTTGTACTCATCCTTCTTCTTCCTCCAAACACGACGAGTGGAGGTTAGACCAAAAAGCTATATTTATGTCTCATCAGACCACATGACCTTCTCCCATTCCTCCTCTGGATCATCCAGATGGTCATTGGGAAACTTCAGATGGACCTGGACATGCGCTGGCTTGAGCAGGGGGACCTTGCGTGCGCTGCAGGATTTTAATCCATGACGGCGTAGTGTGTTACTAATGGTTTTCTTTGAGACTGTGGTCCCAGCTCTCTTCAGGTCATTGACCAGGTCCTGCCGTGTAGTTCTGGGCTTTTCCCTCACCTTCTTCATGATCATTGATGCTCCACGAGGTGAGATCTTGCATGGACCCCAGACCGAGGATGATTGAACGTCATCTTGAACTTCTTCCATTTTCTAATAATTGCGCCAACAGTTGTTGCCTTCTCACCAAGCTGCTTGCCTATTGTCCTGTAGCCCATCCCAGCCTTGTGCAGGTCTACAATTGTATCCCTGATGTCGTTACACAGCTCTCTTGTCTTGGCCATTGTGGAGAGGTTGGAGTCTGTTTGATTGAGTTTGTGGACAGGTGTCTTTTATACAGGTAACGAGTTCAAACAGGTGCAGTTAATACAGGTAATGAGTGGAGAGCAGGAGGGCTTCTTAAAGAAAAACTAACAGGTCTGCGAGAGCCGGAATTCTTACTGGTTGGTAGGTGATCAAATACTTATGTCATGCAATAAAATGCAAATTAATTACTTAAAAATCATACAATGTGATTTTCTGGATTTTTGTTTTAGATTCCGTCCCTCACAGTTGAAGTGTACCTATGATAAAAATGACAGACCTCTACATGCTTTGTAAGTAGGAAAACCTGCAAAATCGGCAGTGTATCAAATACTTGTTCTCCCCACTGTAGTGTATGTCATTTGTTTGGAGCAGTATGGAAAGGTCGAGGGTTTAAGAAAACGGATGGTTCTCCGATACAACATCATGCGCAAATAATGAAACTGTTGCATGCTATGATGAAGCCTAAAGAGATAGCGATAGCTAAGTGTGCAGCTCATAAAACAGATGTGTCAAAAGTCACACAAGGGAACAAAGCTGTTGATGAAGGAGCGGACAAATTGGGCAAGGTTTTTCTGGTCACTCATGGAGTGGACTTGGAAGACAAAATTACGCTTAAGGATGTGATTTTGATGCAGGGAGCTGCTTCTATGATTGACAAACAGTTATGGCTAGACCGAGGTGCTGTCAAAGATGCTACGGGTCTTTGGAGAAATCATGAGGGGTTGATAGTAGTGCCTCTAGACCTATTAGGTCTGATGATTCAGGAAGCACATGGGTTAGCCCATTTTGCAAGGGGGGAGTTTAGGAGAAAGATCACAAAGGAGTATGGTTTTTGGGCACCATATTTGCTTGAAAAGGTTGACTATGTCATAGGCAGGTGCACAATCTGTCTGAAAAATAATGTTCGCAAGGGTGTGACTGTTCTTCCTGGTCACATTCCTACACCGAGAGGTCCTATGTGTGAGTTGGTTATCAAATTTGTTGATATGATAAAACCAGTTGAAGGGAAAAGATATATGCTGGTGGTTGTAGATAGATTTTTACGATGGCTGGAGGCATGTGCAACCAAGCGAAAATAAGCTAAGTGGGTTGCCAAGTTTTTGTGTAAAGAAGTCATAAGCAGGTGGGGATTTCCCGATCGAAATATATCCTCAGCTAATGGGAAAGAGATTTTTGGATAAATCAGTGAAATAGATTTTTCAAAAATTGGGAAAAAAAGTCAGATCAAAAGGTTAGGAAAACTAGGGTTGAAGTAACTCTAAGAAATTTTGAATATCTGATTGTGTGATAATTTTCACATTTCTTTGCATTTTGTTGTGATGTTTAGTGTTTTCTTATGAATCAAAGGGGGGAAATGGAATGTGATTCATTTTATATATCATTTTTATATTATTGTTGATATTGATGTTTTAATTTGCATGTGTTGCTTTGCAAAAGATACTGGTTGGTGTTTTCTTTTCATCCAGACGCATATGGGGGAATGTGTAGAGTGGATTTCAAATACTCAAACATGGACAATATGAATGGACTGGAGGAAGTTGAACAAGGAAGGTGTGGAAATGTTCAGATTCCATCATCGACGTTGCATTGAAAGTCGACACTGCTGAGGAGATGCAGTGTAGTGGACTACATTCCAGTGTCTGCAATGATTTATATACATATTTGCATGTGTAATACATAATTTGTGTCATATTCTTTCTGTATACATTTTTTGAAGAATTATGTTTTCTGTTGTTGGGTACATGTGGGGACCTCAGATGTTTTTGTTTTTTTCGTGGATGCTTAGGGATATTGGGTCTAGGCAGGGACAGAGAGAATCCACAGGAGTGTCCGATGGGTTGACCAGCCTGAATGTGGAGGGGTTTTTGATGGTATTTTGTTTTCTGAGGTTTTCATGTGTATTCGATTGCATCATAGCTTAAAATGCATTGATAAAGATTTATAAATTGATCTGGAGTACTTAGGTGGTCGCCTGGGGCAGAGGGGCCGTGAGAGAACTTTCCTGTCTTGATTGATTGATGGATATTTGGAAAGAAAGCTGCCAGACAGGTTTTTCACTCTTACACGCCATAGCAATTTGTTTACACTTCATAAAAATGTGTTCACACTCCATAAACTTGGTTTTATTGCTAAAGTTACACAAGGTGTGTCATAATCCTATTCTTTTTGTTTTCAGGACTTAATTAGTCTCGAAGGGGGGAAATATGTAGTATCTGAACAATTTATAGCTTTGGCTGAGGTTTTCATATTGTTGGTTAAATTAACTCTACTTTGCTTTTCAGGGGCCCCCTGAAATAGAGGACACTTGGATATGTGAGAGGCCAGGGATTGGTCTATCTAAAACCACCCATCTTATGTTACATAGGATATATACCAGGTTTTGAACAAAGGACGGAGAGAATATTAATATTTGAGATTGGTTTAGTTGTTCTCCAGACTCTGCAAAAGTCTGTAAATTGACACTGAAATCTTTTCATATAATAAACCTTTATAATCAAAGTACAGTGTCAGCGGATTTCTTATCAACACAGCATATCAGTATCGTTGTCTCGACACCACACAACTGAAACATTAAGCTAGCCAAGACCAACACACAAACAAACAGACTATACAGATGCAAGTAGTGAGTTACAAACTAACTATACTAAACTAGTTAAATGTCTTACCTGTAATTAAATGTTTTCCACACACATAGCTACATGTAGCCTACTTGGACACCGGGTCCCCACAATTTCTGTTCCATGCCAAATAGCTTGAAACCACAGGGCTCTTCTCGCAGGCTCTATTTGCCTAAGTGGGAGCTTTGCGAACTGTAGGTCAGGATTTTTGACCTGGTTACATGTACTCTGAGTGCACAAAACATTAGGAACATCTGCTGTTTCCATGACATAGACTGACCAGGTGAATCTAGGTGAAAGCTATGATCCTTTATTGATGTCACTTGTTAAATCCACTTCAATCAGTGTAGATGAAGGGGAGGAGACAGGTTAAGGAAGGATTTTTAAGCCTTGAGACAATTGAGACATGGATTGTGTATATGTGCAATTCAGAGGGTGAATGGGCAAGACAAAGGTTTGAAGTACTTCTGAACAGGGTATGGTAGTAGGTGCCAGGCCCAATGGTTTGAGTGTGTCAAGAACTGCAACGCTGCTGGGTTTTTCACACTCAACAGTTTCCCGTGTGTATCAAGAACGAGTAACATTTTCTATTAGTGACACATTTTGTTACGTTACGGCCTTATTCTAAAATGTATTCAATCGTTTTTTTCCCCCCTCATCAATCTACACACAATACCACATACTGACCAACCCCCATAACAAAATACATGTTTTCCTTATTTACATACGTTTTCAGACGCTTTGCTATGAGACTCGAAATTGCAAATGTATTAATAATTTAAAAAAATGAAATTTCATATTTACTATACATAGTAGCATTTAGTGTGTGTGATAACTCCCTCCAATTGCAGTAATTACTGGGGTGCTCAGCAAACAAGCCCACAGGTTCAT
This sequence comes from Coregonus lavaretus, assembly GCF_964263955.1. Taxonomy (NCBI): domain Eukaryota; kingdom Metazoa; phylum Chordata; class Actinopteri; order Salmoniformes; family Salmonidae; genus Coregonus; species Coregonus lavaretus. The sequence goes on from NC_140019.1 coordinate 4,687,385, forward strand.
GTATACTCTTAAACATTAATTAACTTCCCCATGTTAGCTTCTCTTCACCAATTTGCCCTCCTTGTTTATCCATTGAAGTGTTCTTTTTAGTTTTCATTATGTCAGGGTTTTTTCACAATGGTTCATTATGCTTGTTGTCAGTTGTCCGTTTTTTATGCTTCCAGTATTAGGGAGAGATGCACAGATGGATCCATTCCTTAGATGAAACTTCATACTCCGGTGCTCCACATTGATGAGGTTATTAGCTCTCACTTCCACAAAATAAACAAAGTGCTCTCACTCACAGGGAGAGTGACATCAACAAAGAAACATTCATTACCCAGCTTCTAAGACTCCCCTCAGCTCCAACTTCTCATACACTCACACCGTCACCCTGTCTCTGTACACAATGTTTAATTTGAAGTCTTCCCATTGTATAGGTAAGAATTCGAAAGGAAATCACCATGTTGTATCACATAGACATTTATGGTCAACCGAGACGTGGCAATTACAGAGGATTGTCATCAATACTGTATACAAATTACCTTAAAGGAAGTTGTAGGCAAACATGGGTCTTTCCACTTAAACAAAGTGCAGCATATCTAGTAACCTGGTGAACATGATCTAAACTAGGGCAACATAAAATCAATGGAGGCTAAATGAAGTGGATCAGCTGAGGCGGAGTTGGGTTCCATTCAGCAAAGATGATACATTCAACCTTTAGTGACACATCCAACTAATTAGAGGGGACGGGAAGGGTATCATAGCGAAAGCACAAAGACTGCCATCTCCTAAAGGCACGTTTTCTGAAAGTTTCCTAAACTTCTGCTACTGTGATTTTGTTTAGATAACCAAATAGCCACTGGACACTATTCCAAAAGTTCATGATTGTGTGGACTGTCCTCCCTACAGGTAATAAGCAGTGGAATGAAGTGTGCTCAGGCAAGGTAGCTAGATCACCTGGAATATACAGTTCCAGTCAAGAGTTTGGACACACCTACTCATTCAAGGCTTTTTCTTTATCTCTACTATTTTCTACATTGTAGAATAATAGTGAAGACATCAAACCTATGAAATAACACATGTAGTAACCAAAAAAGTGTTAAACAAATGAAAATATATTTTATATTTGAGATTCTTCAAAGTAGCCACACTTTGCCTTGATGACAGATTTGCACACTCTTGGCATTCTCTCAACCAGCTTCATAAGAAATGCTTTTCCAACAGTCTTGAAGGAGTTTCCACATATGTGACTAGTTTCAGGGCTGCAATCTGAGGTGCAGTTAACTCTAATGAATTTATCCTCTGCAGCAGAGGTAACTCTGGGTCTTCCTTTCCTTTGGCAGTCCTCATGAGAGCCAGTTTCAACATAGCGCTTGATGGTTTTTGCGACTGCACTTGAATACACTTTCAATGTTCTTGAAATTGTCCATATTGACTGACCTTCATGTCTTAAAGTAATGATGGACTGTCATTTCTTTTTGCTTATTTGAGCTGTTCTTGCCATAATATGGACTTGGTCTTCTACCAAATAGGGCTATCTTCTGTATACCACCCCTACCTTGTCACAACATAGATTGGCTCAAACACATTAAGATGGAAATAAATTCCACAAATTAACTTTTAACAAGGCACACCTGGTTGAGAGAATACCAAGAGTGTGCAAAGCTGTCATCAAGGCAAAGTGTGGCTACTTTGAATAATCTCAAATATAAAATCTATTTTGATTTGTTTAAAAAAAAATTGGTTACTACATGATTCCCTATGTGTTATTTCATAGTTGTGATGTCTTCACTATTATTCTACACTGTAGAAAATAGTAAAAATAAAGAAAAACCTTGGAATGAGTAGCTGTGTCCAAACTTTTGGTTGGTACTGCACATAGACAGAACAGCTCTAGTAAAATGACTGTGACCCTGTGGTCTTTATCCACTCATCTCTAGCCTCTCCACGCCTTTCACTATCTCCCAGAGTGGCCCCAAACAGCACAATTACTGTCATTCAAGCACCCAGAGCACAAGATGCACTACACAGCTAGGTAATGTAACAAACAGAGGCAGAGATTGTTGCATTTCTTCAAGTATATTGTATAGCAGATAGAACATTTGGATTCTTGTAGGGTTACTTTATTTCAAATGTGGAGGGAGAACACAATAGTAATTTAGCTTCAGTTGACATGCACTTGAAAAAGAGTTCCATATACAATATATTTCCACAATGTTTTTTAATCAGAATACAATTTTCATGTTGGAGCATATTAATAGGACTTAATCCGATCCCTGGGAAGGCATGTACACACTTCACTTTTAATATATCACTGTTAGGTGTATTACAGGTAACTGCCAAAATAATGGAAACACTTATGAGGGATACAAAGTATATTGAAAGCAGGTGCTTCCAAACAGGTGTGGTTCATGAGTTAATTAAGAAATTAACATCCCATCATGCTTAGGGTCATGTATAGTGTCACACCCTGATCTGTTTCACCTGTCTTGTGCTTGTCTCCAACCCCCACAAGGTGTCTCCCATGTTTCCCTATTAACCCCTGTGTATTTATACCTGCGTTTCTGTTGCCAGTTCGTTTTGTCAGGTTGTACCATCATGTTTCCCGTTTTCCTGTTCTCAAGTTTTGTTTCTAGTCTTCCCGGTTCTGACCTTTCTGCCTGTCCTGACCCTGAGCCTGCCTGCAGTCCTGTACCTGCCTGACTCTGACCTGGATTACGAACTTCTGCCTGCCCTCGACCTGCCGTTTGCCTGCCCCCTGTGTTATAATAAATATCTGAGATTCGTACTATCGCCTCCTGTGTCTGCATCTGGGTTTTATCCTGAGCCGGGATAGTACGAACTGGCCATGACTGACCCAGCAGACTCGGACCAGCTCCGCAACGCTGTCTCATTCCAAGGAGCCACCATTGGAAGACACGAGGAGTTACTTCAAAACCTTCTGGAAGGACTCCAGACCTTGGCAGAACGCCGTGAACACGCTTTCAATGCATTGCTGGAGCAATTCCGTGGATTATCTACTAGGCAGCGAGCCACAACGGTAACCTCACTGACTTTCAGTAACCCTACTACCAGCGGAGCTTCTCCCCAGCCTACCCTGGCTTCCAGAGAACACCTCTTGAGCGCTACGCTGAAGATCCATTAACCTGCCGGGCGTTTCTCTCCCAGTGCTCCCTCATCTTCGAGCTGCAGCCCTCTTCGTTTCTCTCGGATCGCTCCAAGATAGCATACCTGATAACGCTGATGTCCGGGAGGGCACTCGCCTGGGCTACGGCAGTGTGGCAGCAACATTCCACCATATGCCTCAGTCTGGAGGAGTTTGTGACGGAGGTAAGAAAGGTGTTCAATTCTCCGTTGTCCGGGAGAGAGGATGCTCGGAAGTTACTTCAACTGCGTCAAGACTCCCGTAGTATGGCAGACTACACGGTAGATTTTCATACTTTGGCCACCGAGAGTGCCTGGAACCCGGAATCCCTGTTCGACGAGCTCGCAGTCCAGGAGCTTCCCATGGATATCGACTCTCTCATAGCCTTGACCATATGGATTGATGGGCGGCTACAGGAACGTAGGAGGAAGAGGAAGTCTGTTCCCAGTCACAGTCGCTCATCCACGGTTCCCACCTCGCCTCCGAGGAAACCCGGAAGTCCCCGGCATCTACAGTTGAAGACGGAAGTTTACCTACACCTTAGCCAAATACATTTAAACTCAGTTTTTTACAATTCCTGATATTTAATCCTAGTCAAAATTCCCTGTCTTAGGTCAGTTAGGATCACCACTTTATTTTAAGAATGTCAAATGTCAGAATAATAGTATAGAGAATGATTTATTTCAGCTTTTATTTCTTTCATCACATTCCCAGTGGGTCAGAAGTTTACATACATTCAATTAGTATTTGGTAGCATTGCCTTTAAATTGTTTAACTTGGGTCAAACGTTTCGGGTAGCCTTCCACAAGCTTCCCACAATAAGTTGGGTGAATTTTGGCCCATTCCTCCTGACAGAGCTGGTGTAACTGAGTCAGGTTTGTAGGCCTCCTTGCTCGCACACACTTTTTCAGTTCTGCCCACACATATTCTATAGGCTTGAGGTCAGGGCTTTATGATGGCGACTCCAATACCTGGACTTTGTTGTCCTTTTTGCCATTTTGCCACAACTCTGGAAGTATGCTTGGGGTCATTGTCCATTTGGAAGACCCATTTGTGACTAAGCTTTACCTTCCTGTCTTGAGATGTTGCTTCAATATATCCACATAATTTTCCTTCCTCATGATGCCATCTATTTTGTGAAGTGCACCAGTCCCTCCTGCAGCAAAGCACCCCCACAGCATGATGCTGCCACCCCCGTGCTTCACGGTTGGGATGGTGTTCTTCGGCTTGCAAGGTACCCCCTTTTTCCTCGAAACATACAGATGGTCATTATGGCCAAACAGTTATATTTTTGTTTCATCAGACCAGAGGACATTTCTCCAAAAAGTACGTTCTTTGTCCCCATGTGCAGATACAAACCGTAGTCTAGCTTTTTATGCCAGTTTTGGAGGAGTGGCTTCTTCCTTGCTGAGCGGCCTTCAGGTTATATCGATATAGGACGATATAGTTTTACTGTGGATATAGATACATTGTACCTGTTTCCTCCAACAAATTGATCCCAAGGATGAACCAGACTTGTGGAGGTCTACAATTTTTTTTTCTGAGATCTTGGCTGATTTCTTTTGATTTTCATATGATGTCAAGCAAAGAGGCACTAAGTTTGAAGGTAGGCCTTGAAATGCATCCACAGGTACACCTCTAATTGACTCAAATGATGTCAATTCGCCTATGAGAAGCTTCTAAAGCCATGATATCATTTTCTGGAATTTTCCAAGCTATTTAAAGGCATTGTCAACTTCTAACCCACTGGAATTGTGATACAGTGAAATAGTCTGTCTGTAAACAATTGTTGGAAAAATTACTTGTGTCATGCACAAAGTAGATTTCCTAGCCAACTTGCCAAAACTATAGTTTATTAACAAGAAATATGTGGAGTGGTTGAAAAACAAGTTTTAATGATTCCAACCTAAGTGTATGCAAACTTCCGACTTCAACTGTACTTGCCACTCTGCAAGGCAATCAAACAAGCAAAACGTCAGTATAGAGAAAAAGTGGAGTCGCAATTCAATTGCTCAGCCACGAGACGTATGTGTACTACAAAAGGATAACCAGCCACGTCGCCGAGACCGACGTCTTGCTTCCGGAGAAGCTAAACACCTTCTTCGCCCGCTTTGAGGATAACACAGTGCCACCGACGCGGCCCGCTACCAAGGACTGTGGGCTCTCCTTCTCTGTGGTCGAAGGTGAGTAAACTATTTAAATGTGTTAACCCTCGCAAGGCTGTAGGCCCAGATGGCATCCCTAGCCGCCTGCTCAGAGCATGCGCAGACCAGCTGACTGGTGTGTTTACGGACATATTCATTCTCTCCCTATCCCAGTCTGCTGTCCCCAAATGCTTCAACATGGCCACCATTGTTCCTGTACCCAAGAAAGCAAAGGTAATTGAACTAAATGACTATCGCCCAGTAGCACTCATCACTGTCATCATGAAGTGCTTTGAGAGACTAGTCAAGGATCATATCACCTCTACCTTACCTGCCACCCTAGACCCACTTCAATTTGCCCCAATAGATACACAGATGATGCAATCACCATCCCTCTGCACACTACCCTATCCCATCTGGACAAGAGGAATACCTATGTAAGAATGCTGTTCATTGACTATATCTCAGCACTCAACACTATAGTACCCTCCAAGCTCATCATTAAGCTCGAGGCCCTGGGTCTGAACCTCGCCCTGTGCAACTGGGTCCTGGACTTCCTGACGGGCCGCCCCCAGGTTGTGAAGGTAGGAAACAACACCTCCACTTCGCTGATCCTCAACACTGGGGCCCCACAAGGATGCATGCTCAGCCCACTCCTGTATTCCCTGTTCAAGCATGACTGCGTGGCCAAGCACGCCTTCAACTCAATCATCAAGTTTGCAGACGACACAACAGTAGTAGGCTTGATTACCAACAATGACGAGACAGCCTACACGGAGGAAGTGTGGGCTCTGGGAGTGTGGTGCCAGGAAAATAAACTCTCACTCAACGTCAACAAAACAAAGGAGATGATCGTGGACTTCAGGAAACAGCAGAGGGTGAACCCCCCTATCCACATCGACGGGACCGCATTGGAGCAGGTGGAAAGCTTCAAGTTCCTTGGCGTACACATCAGTGAAAAACTGAAATGGACCACCCACACAGACAGTGTGGTGAAGAAGGCGCAGAAGAGCCTCTTCAACCTCAGGAGGCTATTAAATTTGGCTTGGCACATCAAATCCTCACAAACTTTTACAGATGCACAATTGAGAGCATCCTGTCGGGCTGTATCACCGCCTGGTACGGCAACTGCACTGCCCGCAACTGCAAGGTTCTCCAGAGGGTGGTGCAGTCTGCACAACGCATTACCGTGGGCAAACTACCTGCCCTCCAGGACACCTACAGCACCCAATGTCACAGGAAGGCCAAAATGATCATCAAGGACATCAACCACCCAAGCCACTACCTGTTCACCCCGCTCAGGTCAGTACAGGTTCATCGAAGCTGGGACCGAGAGACTGAAAAACAGCTTCCATCTCAAGGCCATCAGACTGTTAAACAGCCATCACTAGCACATTAGAGGCTGCTGCCTATAGACATAGACTAGAAATCAGCTTTACTATTGCAGATAGATTGTAACTTCCATCAATATAATTGTCTGCATCACTTCCAATCCCCTATTATTTTTTTCTTGCAAATATAGATATACATATACAGTGGGGAGAACAAGTCTTTGATACACTGCCGATTTTGCAGGTTTTCCTACTTACAAAGCATGTAGAGGTCTGTAATTTTTATCATAGGTACACTTCAACTGTGAGAGATGGAATCTAAAACAAAAATCCAGAAAATCACATTGTATGATTTTTAAGTAATTCATTTGCATTTTATTGAATGATGTAAGTATTTGATACATCAGAAAAGCAGAACTTAATATTTGGTACAGAAACCTTTGTTTGCAATTACAGAGATCATACGTTTCCTGTAGGTCTTGACCAGGTTTGCACACACTGCAGCAGGGATTTTGGCCCACTCCTCCATACAGACCTTCTCCAGATCCTTCAGGTTTCGGGGCTGTCGCTGGGCAATACGGACTTTCAGCTCCCTCCAAAGATTTTCTATTTGGTTCAGGTCTGGAGACTGGCTAGGCCACTCCAGGACCTTGAGATGCTTCTTACGGGCCACTCCTTAGTTGCCCTGGCTGTGTGTTTCGGGTCGTTGTCATGCTGGAAGACCCAGCCACGACCCATCTTCAATGCTCTTACTGAGGGAAGATCTCGCGATACATGGCCCCATCCATCCTCCCCTCAATACGGTGCAGTTGTCCTGTCCCCTTTGCAGAAAAGCATCCCCAAAGAATGATGTTTCCACCTCCATGCTTCACGGTTGGGATGGTGTTCTTGGGGTTGTACTCATCCTTCTTCTTCCTCCAAACACGGTGAGGGGAGTTTAGACCAAAAAGCTCTATTTTTGTCTCATCAGACCACATGACCTTCTCCCATTCCTCCTTTGGATCATCAAGATGGTCACTGGCAAACTTCAGACGGGCCTGGACATGCGCTGGCTTGAGCAGGGGGACCTTGCGTGCGCTGCAGGATTTTAATCCATGACGGCGTAGTGTGTTACTAATGGTTTTCTTTGAGACTGTGGTCCCAGCTCTCTTCAGGTCATTGACCAGGTCCTGCCATGTAGTTCTGGGCTGATCCCTCACCTTCCTCATGATCATTGATGCCCCACGTGGTGAGATCTTGCATGGAGCCCCAGACCGAGGGTGATTGACCGTCATCTTGAACTTCTTCCATTTTCTAATAATTGCACCAACAGTTGTTGCCTTCTCACCAAGCTGCTTGCCTATTGTCCTGTAGCACATCCCAGCCTTGTGCAGGTCTACAATTTTATCCCTGATGTCCTTACACAGCTCTCTGGTCTTGGCCATTGTGGAGAGGTTGGAGTCTGTTTGATTGAGTATGTGGACAGGTGTCGTTTATACAGGTAACGAGTTCAAACAGGTGCAGTTAATACGGGCTTCTTAAAGAAAAACTAACAGGTATGTGAGAGCCGGAATTCTTACTGGTTGGTAGGTGATCAAATACTTATGTCATGCAATAAAATGCAAATTCATTACTTAAAAATCATACAATGTGATTTTCTGGATTTTTGTTTTACATTCCGTCTCTCACAGTTGAAGTGTACCTATGACAAAAATTACAGACCTCTACATGCTTTGTAAGTAGGAAAACCTGCAAAATCTGCAGTGTATCAAATACTTGTTCTCCCCACTGTACTTATACGTACATACAAATAAATACATATACATACATATACAGTGGGGGAAAAAAAGTATTTAGTCAGCCACCAATTGTGCAAGTTCTCCCACTTAAAAAGATGAGAGAGGCCTGTAATTTTCATAATAGGTACACATCAACTATGACAGACAAATTGAGAAAAAATATTCCAGAAAATCACATTGTAGGATTTTTAATGAATTTATTTGCAAATTATGGTGGAAAATAAGTATTTGGTCACCTACAAACAAGCAAGATTTCTGGCTCTCACAGACCTGTAACTTCTTCTTTAAGAGGCTCCTCTGTCCTCCACTTGTTACCTGTATTAATGGCACCTGTTTGAACTTGTTATCAGTATAAAAGACACCTGTCCACAACCTCAAACAGTCACACTCCAAGCTCTACTATGGCCAAGACCAAAGAGCTGTCAAAGGACACCAGAAACAAAATTGTAGACCTGCACCAGGCTGGGAAGACTGAATCTGCAATAGGTAAGCAGCTTGGTTTGAAGAAATCAACTGTGGGAGCAATTATTAGGAAATGGAAGACATACAAGACCACTGATAATCTCCCTCGATCTGGGGCTCCACGCAAGATCTCACCCCGTGGGGTCAAAATGATCACAAGAACGGTGAGCAAAAATCCCAGAACCACATGGGGGGACCAAGTGAATGACCTGCAGAGAGCTGGGACCAAAGTAACAAAGCCTACCATCAGTAACACACTACGCCGCCAGGGACTCAAATCCTGCAGTGCCAGACGTGTCCCCCTGCTTAAGCCAGTACATGTCCAGGCCCGTCTGAAGTTTGCTAGAGTGCATTTGGATGATCCAGAAGAGGATTGGGAGAATGTCATATGGTCAGTTGAAACCAAAATATATATTTTTGGTAAAAACTCAACTCGTCATGTTTGGAGGACAAAGAATGCTGAGTTGCATCCAAATAACACCATACCTACTGTGCACCAAGGGGGTGGAAACATCATGCTTTGTGGCTGTTTTTCTGCAAAGGGACCAGGACGACTGATCTGTGTAAAGGAAAGAATGAATTGGGCCATGTATCGTGAGATTTTGAGTGAAAACCTCCTTCCATCAGCAAGGGCATTGAAGATGAAACGTGGCTGGGTCTTTCAGCATGACAATGATCCTAAACACACCGCCCGGGCAACGAAGGAGTGGCTTCGTAAGAAGCATTTCAAGGTCCTGGAGTGGCCTAGCCAGTCTCCAGATCTCAACCCCATAAAAAATATTTGGAGGGAGTTGAAAGTCTGTGTTGCCCAGCGACAGCCCCAAAACATCACTGCTCTAGAGGAGATCTGCATGGAGGAATGGGCCAAAATACCAGCAACAGTGTGTGAAAACCTTGTGTAGACTTACAGAAAACGTTTGACCTGTGTCATTGCCACCAAAGGGTATATAACAAAGTATTGAGAAACTTTTGCTATTGACCAAATACTTATTTTCCACCATAATTTGCAAATAAATTCATAAAAAATCCTACAATGTGATTTTCTGGATTTTTTTTCTCATTTTGTCTGTCATAGTTGACGTGTACCTATGATGAAAATTGCAGGCCTCTCTCATCTTTTTAAGTGGGAGAACTTGCACAATTGGTGGCTGACTAAATACTTTTTTTCCCCACTGTATGTTAACATTTACGAAGATTGTACCTTTTTTAAACAATTTTTTCAAAAAAGAATGTTTTTTTTATCAACTAGTAAATTTGAGTTTAACCACAATATTTGTTGCAGTATTTGTTCTGTCGTTTCTGGACGATTAAATTGAAATTGCAACCAACTTTCTATGGCTTGTTTTAGAAATAGTGATATTAAAGGCAAAAAGGCCATTCTTGAACATTGGGTGAGACAATCTTACTAATTTACTTTAATATTTAATAATTACTGTCCTCCTAATTCATATTCATTATATAAATAGGCCTGTTTCATTTTGTCTGGCTTGCCATTCCAAATCAATTTGAATAATTTTTTCTCATATAATTTAAAAAACTGTTCACTAGTAGGCAAAACCATAAGCAAATAGGTAAACTGGGTTAATACTAAAGAGTTAATCAGAGTGATTTTTCCACAAATAGACAGGTATTTACATTTCAGTCATTTAGCAGACGCTCTTATCCAGAGTTTATCCATTTAGCAGACGCTCTTATATATATATATATTTTTTTATTTCATACTGGCCCCCCGTGGGAATCGAACCCACAACCCTGGCGTTTTAAACGCCATGCTCTACCAACTGAGCTACATCCCTGCCGGCCATTCCCTCCCATACCCTGGACCACGCTGGGCCAATTGTGCGCCGCCCCATGGGTCTCCCGGTCGCGGCCGGCTACGACAGAGCCTGGATTCGAACCAGGATCTCTAGTGGCACAGCTAGCCACTGCGCCACTCGGGAGATATTTACCTTTCTATGGTAGCAAGATCTTATCTATTTTTGCAAACTTTCTATTAAAATGTATTGGAGTGAGATCATTGATTTCATTTGGGATATGTATTCCGAGTATATCCACATCACCATCACACCATTTTATTTGCAGACTGTGGTAATGTAAATTTTTTATTTTTTAGTGATCCAATACGTAATATAGTACATTTATCATAATTTGATTGTAATCCAGAGCGGTTAGAAAATGTATCTAGATCCTCTATGAGGCTGTGGAGGGATTCAAGTTGTGGATTTAAATGAAAACATGTGTCACGGATTCAGCTGAGGCTGCTCCTCCTCCTTGCTCGGGCAGTCTTCGGCGTTCGTCGTCACCGGAGTACTAGCTGCTACCGATCTATGTTTCTGTGTTCTACTTGTCTTGTCTTTGTTGTTCACACCTGGTTCCCATTAGGTATTGATTACTTCCCTATTTAACCCTCTGGCTCCCACTGTATGTTGTGCGTGTTTGTTCATGTTTGGTTGTCGTCTGGTGAGCGGGTTTGTTTCCTCCCAGCGTGGAGGTTATGTTATTTACGTTACCTACGAGTAAAGTACGTTTTCGATTAGCTCTGTGTCCTGTGCCTGACTTCATCCTACCGCATCACACTGACACCCTGACAGAAACAAGCACCTAAATATGGAGTCAGCAGGTACATTCATTTAGTCCGGATCAATGGAGGAACGTATCCAACAGCAGGCGACCATGATCCAGACTCTCGGCACCGCAATGGAGCGTGTGTTGAACACTATGGAGCGATGGGAGAGAGGTGGTGGTCCTAAACCTCCTCCAACTACACAACCACCCACACCGCTGTCCACTCCTTCGTCACCTGGGTCCAGTGTGATTCGGCTCTCGCTCCCCGAGGGCATACGATGGTACAGCTGCCGGGTGCCAGGGTTTTCTGCTCCAGGTAGAGCTCTACCTGGCTATCATTCACCCGGCTCCCTCGAGCGTGTCCGCCCTCATCTCCTGTCTGTCTGGAAGAGCGCTCGAGTGGGCCAACGCAGAGTGGGGAGGAATAGACGCAGCGTCAGTACGCTATGAGGATTTCACCCGCCGCTTTCGGGCAGTATTCGATCATCCACCAGACGGGAGAGCGGCGGGGGAACGTCTATTCCACCTCAGACAGGGTAAGAGGAGCCCTCAGGACTTCAGGACTGGCTGCCAGCGCAGGATGGAATGAGAGGGCCCTGATCGACAACTACCGATGCAGCCTCCGGGAGGATGTTCGTCGGGAACTGGCCTGCAGGGACACCACCCTTAACCTGGACCAACTAGTGGACATGTCGATAAGGCTGGATAACCTGTTGGCAACCCGCGGACGTCCGGATCAGGGGCCGTCCATTCCATCCCCCAGCACCTCCGACCCTACTCCTATGGAGCTCGGAGGTGCTGCACTTAGGGAGACCGGAAGGAGGGCCATCTCCTGCACCAACTGTGGCGCGGAGGACACACTGCTGGTCGGTGCTGGGGAGGGTCTTTCAGGAATCGAGGCAGTAGGCAGAGCACTGGAGGCCCGTCTCAGGTGAGTAGGCACTCGACTCACCCAGAGCTCCCTGTTGCGCATATGTGTATTGATATTGTATTTCCAGAGTTTTCCCCTCATTCTCAGCATAAGGCGCTCGTTGATTCAGGCGCAGCAAGGAACTTTATTGATCGTCAGTTTTCCCGTAGTTTAGGGATTCCTATTGTTCCTGTTGATGTGCCCTTCCCTGTACACGCCTTAGAGAGTCGCCCTTTAGGGTCAGGCCTGATTAGGGAGGTCACAGCTCCACTCTGGATGAAAACGCATGGGGGTCAAAATTAGTCTCTATCTGATTGATTCTCCTGCGTTTCCAGTGGTGTTGGGGCTTCCCTGGTTAACTTCTCATGACCCCACAATTTCATGGCAACAGAGGGCTCTCAAGTGATGGTCAAGTCAATGCTTGGGGATGTGTGTAGGTGTTTCCATAGGGGCAACTACGGTGGAAAGTCCAAACCGGGTCTCCACCATGCACATTCCCCCCGAATATGCCGATTTGTCTCTCGCCTTCTGAAGAAGGCATCTCAATTAACACCCCATCGACAGGGGGATTGTACGATAAATCTCCAGGTAGGCACTGCACTTCCCCGGAGTCACGTGTATCCCCTGTTACAGGAAGAGACGGCGGCTATGGAGACAGGGATACATTCGGCCATCCACTTCACATTTCTCCTCAAGTTTCTTTTTTGTGAAGAAGAAGGATGGAGGTTTACGCCCGTGCATTGACTACTGGGGTCTCAATCAGATCACTATCAAGTACAGTTATCCACTACCGCTCATTGCTAGTATGACGGAGTCATTGCACGGGGCGCGCTTCTTCACAAAATTGGATCTCAGGAGCGTGTACAACCTGGTGCGTATCCGGGAGGGAGATGAGTGGAAGACAGCATTCAGTACCACCTCTGGGCACTATGAGTACCTCGTCATGCCATACGGGTTGATGAATGCTCCATCAGTCTTCCAATCCTTTGTTGATGAGATTTTCAGGGACCTGCACGGACAGGGTGTAGTGGTGTATATTGATGACATTCTCATATGCTCCGCTACACGGGCCGAGCATGTGTCCCTGATACGTCAAGTGCTTGGTCGACTGTTGGAGCATGACCTGTATGTGAAGGTGGAGAAATGTCTGTTCTTCCAAGAGTCCATCTCCTTCCTAGGGCACCGCCTGTCCACGTCAGGGGTGGAGATGGAGATTGACCGCATTTTGGCTGTGCGTAATTGGCCGACTCCAACCACGGTGAAGGAGGTGCAGCGATTTTTGGGTTTTGCCGAGTACTACCGGAGGTTTATCCAGGTAGCGGCTCCCATTATCTCCTTGCTGAAGGGGGGACCGGTGCGACTGCAGTGGTCAGCTGAGGTGGACAGGGCTTTTTGTCATCTGAAGGACCTGTTTACCTCGGCTCCAGTGCTGGCTCATCCGGATCCCTCCTTAACATTCCAGGTTGAGGTGGACCCGTCCGAGGCTGGGATAGGAGCTGTACTGTCTCAGCGCTCGGGTACGTCACCAAAGATCCGCCCCTGTGCTTTCTTATCTAAGAAGCTCAGTCTGGCGCAGCACAACTATGATGTGGGGGACCGGGAGCTGTTAGCTGTGGTTAAGGCTCTGAAAGTGTGGAGGCATTGGCTTGAGGGGGCTAAACACCCTTTCCTCATTTTGACTGACCATCAAAATCTGGAGTACATCCGGGCGGCGAGGAGATTGAACCCTCGCCAGGCAAGGTGGGCCATGTTCTTCACTCGTTTTGTGTTTACTCTTACTTACAGACCAGGTTCCCAGAATGCTATAGCAGACGCCCTGTCCCGACTGTATGACACAGAGGAGAGGTCCATTGAGCCTACTCCCATACTTCCGGCGTCGTGTCTGGTGGCACTGGTGGTGTGGGAGGTTGACGCGGACATCGAGCGGGTGTTATGTGCCGAGCGGGTGTTATGGCTCTTGACCCGAAACCTGCCCCTTCGTCTCCCCTGCCAGAAGCTGGGTCGGCGGTTTGTGGGGCCATTTAAAGTCCTGAGGAGATTGAACAAGGTTTGTTATAGGTTACAGCTTCCTCTGAATTACCGTATTAACCCCTCGTTCCATGTGTCTCTCCTCAGGCCGGTGGTAGCTGGTCCACTCCAGGAGTCTGAGATACGGAAGGTTCCTCCGTCCCCCACTGGACATCAAGGGGGCACCGGCGTACTCGGTCCGTACCATCCTGGATTCGAGGCGTCAGGTGGGGGTCCTGCAGTATCTCATGGAGTGGGAGGGGTACTGTCCTGAGGAACGGTGCTGGGTCCCTAGGAGGGACATCCTCGATCCCTCCATGTTGAGGGATTTCCACCGTCGTCATCCGACGCGCCCTGCGGCGCGTCCTCCTGGCTGTTCCCGAGGCTGGAGCCGCGCGTCAAGGGGGGGGTACTGTCACGGATTCAGCCGAGGCTGCTCCTCCTTCTTGCTCAGGCAGGCTTCGGCGTTCGTCGTCACCAGAGTACTAGCTGCTACCGATCTATGTTTCTGTGTTCTACTTGTCTTGTCTTTGTTGTTCACACCTGGTTCCGATTAGGTATTGATTACTTCCCTATTTAACCCTCTGGCTCCCACTGTATGTTGAGCGTGTTTGGTTGTCGTCTGGTGAGCGGGTTTGTTTCCTCCCTGCGTGGAGGTTATGTTATTTACATTACCTACGAGTAAAGTACGTTTTCGATTACCTCTGTGTCCTGCGCCTGACTTCGTCCTACTGCATCACACTGACACCCTGACAACATGAATCATTAGTGTACAATGACACATTTATTTTTAAGCCCTGGATTTCTAATCCCTTGATATTATTGTTGGATCTGATTTTAATAGCTAACATTTCGATGGCCATAATAAATAGATATGCCGAAAGTGGACAACCCTGTTTTACTCCTCTTGACAGCTTAAAACTTTCTGAGAAATAGACATTATTTACTACTTTACACCTAGGGTTACTATACATGATTTTAACCCATCTTATAAGAGATTCTCCAAATTTGAAATGCTCCAGGCATTTATATATAAACTCCAGTCGTACTTGATCAAATGCCCAGATTTTTCATAGTGTTCTATTGTTTCCAGTACTTGCCTTATATTATCTCCAATGTACCTTAGCGTTTATTGGCTTTCCTCATGGCGGAGAGTCTTGACACCTAACAAAGCTACCCTCTTGCTGTGGCTCTGAGAGGGGTAGGCTGAAAAACAAAGGTTTATGTCTGTGTGACTGACAACTGTTAGGATGGATCAACTCTCCCATCTCCCTAGAGTTAGTTTGTGAATGAGGAATGTTGAAAATACATCAAGAGTACCAAACTCCAGAGTTGCACTTTGCTACTTGGTGAATAAAGTTGGCGGGAAATTATGACAGGCGGAGTTTTGGGAGGAGATGCGTCTGGGTGTGACAACATTTGTGAAGAGGAGAAGCTGTGGTGAAAAACACATTATGGAGTCCCCCAGGAGTCTGGCATCCCCTCCATTGCCTCCTAGCCTCTCACAACTATGTGGACTTGTTATTGCCTCTGTGTAGTCAGCCAAGATTTTTCATCAGGCCTCTCTGTCCACATATCTTTTTAGGGCTTCAGTAACACTATCCCTTGTGGGGCTTTTGTTGTTATTTCCTTTGTTTAGTCAATATATTTATTTGTGTGCAAAAATCTGCACTGCCTGTAGTTATCATCACAGAGACCCAGAATAAAAGGAATTCAAAGAGGTTTATCTATTAGTTTGCCATCAAAGCTAGAATCCTTAGTTGCTACATACCTTTTGAGACTTCATGATTAATGACATATACCCATTGATTCTTGAAGAATATAACTTATAAATACCTCATGAGCTTAGTTTAACTGTCGTACCCCATGAGAACCCAAAATATAAGCTTATTTTACTCCAATGTTTGTAAACAATATAAATGCAAACAAACACTGTATAGCCTCAATATGGTTAAAACTATCATGCATGGTCAGTCTTTGCATCCATAGTTTAGTCTATGAATTTGAGAGTGGTTATATTTCTCCAGGCCCATCCCTTAGCTTTATACCAAAATAGAGGTGGGGTGATGCTTTGTTATTGTTTCAATTACGGATTCTAACTTTAAACCACTTGAAAAACAAACATGACGCTGATTTGTTATATATACTGTAAGTTAGTCAATATAATGTTCTTTGGGTCATTAATATGGGGGCTGATTGTACGCCCCCTTGCTATGCAGCACTCTCCAGACGGAGCCATATTTATCTCAATACTGTACTCTAATTATGCAGTAAAACACTGGTTGATGCCTTCCCAATGTTCACTCCCACAGACAACATGACGATTGTAGCAGCAGGGGCCTATGAGGGGATTTTGCAGTTTAAAATGTAGCCAATGTGCATTTCCTATAGACATAAACTGAAGTAAAAGTATGTATCCTGAATGGAAGTTTTGTTGTTTCTGTAACTTTGGCTATTTGAGGAATAACATGAGAAATCATTTTCTACGGGGGAAAAATGGCCATTCATTGCAGAGAGCAGTTATGCCAATGCTTCCATATTGTGTTGTCCCAGACTAACAAATGTTGCCTACATTTGAACAAACAAACAAAAGATCCAAGATCAGATTTTTGTCTGGGTTCCAAGCAACCATTGGCAGCATCCATTAGATACAGTCCAGTTTTCCAGTCGCAGCCACAATAAGACCCAAGCACCAAGCATACACTAGCAACATCCAACAACACCCTGATCAATTGTTTGAAATATGCCACACTAACTTGCCCAGATTATGTGCCCAAAGATTGTTTGCAAACACGCTGATCCCTTGGTGGAGGCAGCATGAGATCATGAGCAGTGTGCCAGTGATCCAGTAAGGCTGGGAACCATGTGGTTGCAAAGATAACAGTGATGGTTTACTGCAGGCTGTGTTTAAACTCCTCTGTGCATGTGGGATTTGCCTCTCTGTCCAAACAGTTAGTGGACTTGCATGCGTTGATTCCACTTGGCTTGAGTAGGATGGTACGGAGAGCCGTGCTGCAGACTTCTAACTCTTTAGCTGCTTTGGAAAGTGACTGAGGATCCCATACACAGCAAATTGGCCAGTGTTACCTATTGTTGATTTTTCAGTGTATCATTTCAGGAGTTAAAATAACTCTGTAAAGAGTTAAATTAACACTCAGTGGCAGGGCCGGTTCCAGGCATAACCACCGCTATTGGGCCTGTCATGCCAAATAATGTCCCCCGGCCAAATAGTGTCCCCCTCTGCGTCACAATGGGATTCGATAAACTATTAGCGTCCGTTGCTATATGAACGGTGTGATGACCTAATGATTAGAATTTTGGAGATCATTACAGCCTAAATAATTTTATTTTCATCATCGCTATGCAAACAATGCTGATTTCCGCAACAATTTTGCTGTTTAAACAAGTTTTGTTTAGCTAATAAAATGAAAACATTAATTTGAACTACTTTTGTGTACCCTGTTAACGTTACAACATTAAATCTATGTCATAAACTTTGCTATGTTTTGGAAATGGCAATGAAAACGTGTATTAAAGAAGAGAAAAGAAAATGTGTAATCTGCTTGACACTTTAAAGTTACTTACCTTACAGATCACGAAGTCAGCTAATTTTCACCCCATTCATATGCAAATCCGTTTGATTTATACACTGGCTTGTCTGACTGTCATGTTTTTATTTTAACCTGCCCTTCCCTTATCTACACTGAAATAATATAATTTCAGTAGTCCTCTATACTGAATCATTTTTTTCTATCTCGCATAGCTCATTAGTACACCCTTGTGGTTGAATATATATGTATCTATTGTAGGTCCTAGTATACAACAATGAATAATGTGGAACAAATAAATACCATCAAAGGATACCTTACAACTTACAATAATGAACACCTTGTGAAACAGCTGTGAAAACCAACCTGACAATGTTTTAAGATTTTAATACATACACTTTGAGTTATTGGTACAGTTGTGTCATTCATTTTTTTTCACAAATGTTGTGTACAGTCGTGGTCAAAAGTTTTGAGAATGACACAAATATTAATTTTCACAAAGTCTGCTGCCTCAGTTTTTATGATGGCAATTTGCATATACTCCAGAATGTTATGAAGAGTGATCAGATGAATTGCAATTAATTGCAAAGTCCCTCTTTGCCATGAAAAGTAACTTAATCCCCAAAAAACATTTCCACTGCATTTCAGCCCTGCCACAAAAGGACCAGCTGACATCATGTCAGTGATTCTCTCGTTAACACAGGTGAGAGTGTTGACGAGGACAAGGCTGGAGATCACTGTCATGCTGATTGAGTTAAAATAACAGACTGGAAGCTTTAAAAGGAGGGTGGTGCTTGAAATCATTGTTCTTCCTCTGTTAACCATGGTTACCTGCAAGGAAAAATGTGCCATCATCATTGCTTTGCTCAAAAAGGGCTTCACAGGCAAGGATATTGCTGCTAGTAAGATTGCACCTAAATCAACCATTTATGGGATCATCAAGAACTTCAAGGAGAGAGGTTCAATTATTGTGAAGAAGGCTTCAGGGCGCCCAAGAAAGTCCAGGTAGCAGCCAGGTGTGAGTGCATCTGCACGCACAGTGAGGCAAAGACTTTTGGAGGAAGGCCTGGTGTCAAGAAGGGCAGCGAGGACGCCACTTCTCCCCAGGAAAAACATCAGGGACAGACTGATATTCTGCAAAAGGTACAGGGATCGGACTGCTGAGGACTGGGGTAAAGTCATTTTCTCTGATGAATCCCCTTTCAGATGGTTTGGGGCATCCAGAAAAAAACTTGTCCGGAGAAGACAAGGTGAGCGCTACCATCAGTCCTGTGTTATGCCAACAGTAAAGCATCCTGAGACCATTCATGTGTGGGGTTGCGTCTCAGCCAAGGGAGTGGGCTCACTCACAATTTTGCCTAAGAACACAGCCATGAATAAAGAATGGTACGAACACATCCTCCGAGAGCAACTTCTCCCAACCGTCCAAGAACAGTTTGGTGAGGAACAATGCCTATTCCAGCATGATGGAGCACCTTGCCATAAGGCAAAAGTGATAACTAAGTGGCCCGGGGAACAAAACATCGAAATTTTGGGTCCGTGGCCAGGAAACTCCCCAGATCTTAACCCATTGAGAACTTGTGGTCAATCTTCAAGAGGCGGGTGGACAAACAAAAACCCACAAATTCTGACAAACTCCAAGCATTGATTATGCAAGAATGGGCTGCCATCAGTCAGGATGTGGCCCAGAAGTTAATTGACAGCATGCCGATCTGGTTCGACAACTTCCACCACATCAAGTGGGGTTTCAGTGGTCTGAAAGTATGTTATACAAAAAATTGAAATAGACAAACAACAACACTAAGTCAATCACAAATTGAAAGACTACAGTATATGCAATAATTGTATATACAATTGCATTGTTTACCTCAATCAACAGCTGCGGCTCCCGTCCATACTCGGTGGAGGCGTGGATGCTGCTGTTGTGTACAAAGATAATTACCTTCAGGTTGTTCTCCCACCCTTCATGGTACCAATCAAGGGACTTGCTCATGGCGGTCTTGAGGGTCTGGTTGGTCCATTCACCAAACCTGTAGGAGGGGGTAGGAAAGTGATATCTATTGACAATGTAAGATATTGAAATATGTCTGATTATGTACCATGGAAAAACAAATTGTAAAAAAAAAAAACGTTAAAAAAACATTGGTGACAGAATATAACCTATAACATCCATACCTTGTTCCAGCGTTCATGACCTCGGTCACTCATGATAATCTCAGGGGAACCTTGGTTGTTGAAGATGTCCACCATCGCCTTGGATGTGGCCTCGCCAGTCTCGTCCTAGATATGTGTCATACAAAACTAAACCTATTTTTGTGTGCTCGCTGATACGACATTCATTGAAATCATAATAATTTCAGATATAGTAGAATGTGATTGATAAACAAAAGGTTATTTCACTTTCCCAGCTGTCCACCTCCTTGACAATTCCCCGTCAGAAGAAGCGTAGGTTGATTTTGGCAATCATGCGCTTCACTCCGAAATGGCCAGCATGCATCTCAGTCAGCACGGCCTCCTTCTCCTCCTTAGTATAAATCACCCTCGTGTGGCTGTCCATCCTTCCGCCGTAGGTAGATATGATTGCCTAACAAGTTGGAAGAGAAGAGTTGTTGAAATATTCAAGTCGAAGTACATTTGCACTGCTGTCTTTCTCTCTCTGTTTCTCTCTCTCCGTCTTCCACTCTCTTCCTACCTCTCTCACGTTTATCCTTTCTTTCTCACTTTCTAAATGGAATGGAGTCAATTGAATGGTATCAACCACATGGAAACCAAGTGTTTGATACCATTCCATTTACTCCATTCCAGACATTATTATGAGCCATCCTCCCCTGAGCAGCCTCCACTGAACTGTATAGCTAGCAACTAGCTAGATGGAAAATGGTTGTTGAAAAATGGTTGTACATAGCTAAATCCGTCCAGTTATCAAATAGAAGTTAACTGCTTAACGTTACCCTCAATTGTGAATTTCTCTGAATGACTTCATAGTACTTCGCCTGGTTGGAAAGATAAAATAAAATCTCCTCGAGGGATGCCATAGAAGTGCAAGCCAAATACAAACAGAAAGCTACAATAACAGTTACAGTAGCTAGCTAGCCAGCCAGCTAGCTAATGTTAGCAAAAAAAAACTCTTATTGTAATTTAAGCTGTTTTTAGATTGTAGCTGGCTAGCTGACTAGGCAGGCTGAGGTAAATAAGTACAGTAGCTAGCAACGTCAATGTAAAAACAGCTTAAATTATTTATTCCTATTTAACAATATTTACTTATATAAAGACAAATATATGGTAAAGTAAGAGTGTTCTCTTTCCAGTCTTTTCGGTCTTCGGAAGTAGTAGGTAGTCAGCAGGTTGTCACCGTCAAAAACACAGTCCTTGGAGAGCAATTCTGAGGTAATAATTTTGCACGGACTGAGCGAGCGTTTATGCAGTGAAATAGAACTAGAACCACCCGCATCCTCCTTCCTTCGCGACCACTACGAGGTAAAATAGAGCCAAGCAATCAGTATAGCAATGGACGCTTTGGTTCAGTACGTAATCTTGTCAGAATTTTGCAAGTTCTATCAACAGCCCTAGCAACAGAAGCTAGAACTCATTGAATCCCATTGTGACGCAGAGGGGGACATTATTTGGCCGGGGGACACTATTTGGCATGACAGGCCCCCAAACCCCCCAATAATAATAATAATAATTATTATTATTATTTTTAGGACCTCAGCCGAGGTCTCAATTTACTGTTAAGAGCTGGGCTGAATCTGAAATTGGAACACGCTTGGCACCTAATCCCTTTATTGAATGGCCACTTGCTGTTGTGTTTGATAGTGATCACTTGAGTCTGCAAGTGTTTTGGCCAAAATGTGCATTGAGATGATGCTCACTTAATATAAATAAATAAATAATTGGTCATTTAGCAGACGCTCTTATCCAGAGCGACTTACAGGAGCAATTAGGGTTAAGTGCCTTGCTCAAGGGCACATCGACAGATTTTTCACCTAGTCGGCTCGGGGATTAGAACCAGCGACCTTTCGGTTACTGGCACAACGCTCTTAACCACTAAGCTACCTGCCGCTCTTATCCCTACTGCCACTTATCAATATTCCAAAATTCAAAATCTATTTGCGTGCATTGTCTGCCAAGACCTGTCTTGTAGCATGACATTCGCTATGAAACATTGGGCAGCCACAGACACATACTCGAATAGACAGTATGTGCAAGTATATCGGTCACCAGTGATTTCATCAGCTGGTTTTAGCTTGGTGTAGCCTGCCTGCTGCTAGCTAGTTTCACTGACAAACACAGGGATGGAATTTTAAGGATGTTGTCCACTGCACTGACAAACAGCATGTAGTTTGTCACTTATTTACGATAGTTTGACAGCTTGCTGATGAAGTTGTAGACATGTTTCCATCATCAGTCATTCCATACGTCAGCATGTACCCATAGCACCAATCGCTACTTTGTAACGTTAGGTCAGCTAAATGCGTAGCAGCAGACTCGATACTGTACTGACTCAGGGCAGAGCAGGCTGTTTGCTCCTTCATTAAAATGTGTTAATTGTGATCAAATAATGTTACTACAGTAGCTAGCTAACTAGGGGCATTGCATTTAGTGTTGCAGTAGCTAGTTGGTTAGCTTCTCTTTTGTTTCATATGAATTGACATGCTCAGGCTTGGCTAGCTATCAAGTTAATCATGTTTTTGTGTTCATGATCAAACTTCAGAAATACATTAAACTTCCAAAATAATTACAGATTTATTGATGTATCTATTTATTCTGACTATTTTTGTGACTGTTATTGCTAGGTAACATGCTAAGATTCATTGGAAGAAGTTGCTGTCAAGGGCGCCGAGTTGGCATAGGATGCCCACTCAATAAAGAGGCTTCCAAAGGGCTCAGTGGAGCCCTCGATGACTCGACAACTGCATTTGAGATTGACTCGATTGACTCGTGAACACCCATATCGAGTGCTCAAACTGTTCAGTTTGATATTCAACCTTAGAATAGTAGAATACACAAGGTGCAATTTCAAAGCAGTTTTTCTATTGTTATTTCAGTCACTAACCACGTTTCCATCCACTGTTTTTAATGTGAGTAATCATACAGTATTTAAAAAATCACGACACCTGTGATTTTATAAATAGCAGTAGAAAATCCTTTATTTACATTTTAGTCATTTTAACAGACACTCTTATCCAGAGCAACTTACATGAGCAATTAGGGTTAAGTGCCTTGCTTAAGGGCACATCAACAGATTTTTCACCTAGTTGGCTCGGGGATTAGAACCAGTGACCTTTCGGTTACTGGCACAACGCTCTTACCCACTAAGCTACCTGCCTCCCCTTTATGCGCAAATATTGATATAATAACCATCACCATCATATTAAAGTAAACTTGGAGTCAGGCGATTAAATAGTGTGTGGTCCTCCCACTACGACTCAGGAAATGCAATTTATTAGGCTAAAGATTAAATAAGTTATGATGAACTTCACAGGATGGTGAAAGTGCACTGTGATCTTGATGCTCCTTTCCAATAAATATTGAGGGTCTTCTTCTGGTAACATGATGATCGATGCTTTACTGCCGTTTGACAAATACAAATATTCTCACTCTTATCCATAATAATCTCATCAAGTAGACTATACCTGCACAGCCTACTCGCACTGTATCTGCAAGCTGTTGGCTCGAGCGCACATGCCAAGACCATAGTAGGCAAATACAGTGCCTTGCAAAAGTATTCATCCCCCTTGACATTTTTCCTATTTTGTTGCATTACAACCTGTAATTTAAATGAATTTTTATTTGGATTTCGTGTACTGGACATAAACAAAATAGTCCAAATAGGTAAGTGAAATGAAAAAAATATCTTGTTTAAAAAATAAAGAAAGTATTATTAATGGAAAAGTGGTGCGTGCATTAGTATTCACCCCCTTTGCTATGAAGCCCCTAAATAAGATCTGGTGCAACCAATTACCTTCAGAGGTCACATAATTAGTTAAATAAAGTCCACCTGTGTGCAATCTAAGTGTCACATGATCTCAGTATATATATATGCCTGTTCTGAAAGGCCCCAGAGTCTGCAATACCACTAAGCAAGGGGTACCACCAAGCAAGCGGCACCATGAAGACCAAGGAGCTCTCCAAACAGGTCAGGGACAAAGTTGTGGAGAAGTACAGATCAGGGTTGGGTTATAAAGACATATCAGAAACTTTGAACATCCCACGGAGCACCATTAAATCCATTATAAAAAAATGGAAAGAATATGACACCACAACAAACCTGCCAAGAGAGGGCCGCCCACCAACTCTCACGGACCAGGCAAGGAGGGCATTAATCAGAGGCAACAAAGAGACCAAAGATAACCCTGAAGGAGCTGCAAAGCTCCACAGCGGATATTGGAGTATCTGTCCATAGGACCACTTTAAGCCGTACACTCCACAGAGCTGGGCTTTACGGAAGAGTGGCCAGAAAAAAGCCATTGTTTAAAGAAAAAAATAAGCAAACACGTTTGGTGTTCGCCAAAAGGCATGTGGGAGACTCCCCAAACATATGGAAGAAGGTACTCTGATCAGATGAGACTAAAATTGATCTTTTTGGCCATCAAGGAAAACGCTATGTCTGGCTCAAACCCAACACCTCTCATCACCCCGAGAACACCATCCCCACAGTGAAGCAAGGTGGTGGCAGCATCATGCTGTGGGGATGTTTTTCATCGGCAGTGGCTGGGAAACTGGTCATAATTGAAGGAATGATGGATGGCGCTAAATACAGGGAAATACCAGAGGTTCACCTTCCAGCAGGACAATGATCATAAGCATACTGCTAAAGCAACACTCAAGTGGTTTAAGGGGAAACATGTAAATGTCTTGGAATGGCCTAGTCAATCCAATTGAGAATCTGTGGTATGACTTAAAGATTGCTGTACACCAGCGGAACCCATCCAACTTGAAGGAGCTGGAGCAGTTTTGCCTTGAAGAATGGGCAAAAATCCCAGTGGCTAGATGTGCCAAGCTTATAGAGACATACCCCAAGAGACTTGCAGCTGTAATTGCTGCAAAAGGTGGCTCTACAAAGTATTGACTTTGGGGAGGGGGGTGAATGGTTATGCACGCTCAAGTTTTCAGTTTTTCTGTCTTATTTCTTGTTTGTTTCACAATAAAAAATATTTTGCATCTTCAATGTGATAGGCATGTCGTGTAAATCAAATGATACAAACTCCCAAAAAATCAATTTTAATTCCAGGTTGTAAGGCAACAAAATAGGAAAAATGCCAAGGGGGGTGAATACTTTCGCAAGCCACTGTATGCTATTTAATGCAACAGTTTTTGTGGCAAAATTAGTAGAGTTGAAAATGCAATAGAAACATATTGAACTTTAGATTTTTATTCAGTACATGAAAACGCACTCAACACGGACTGATTTTTCTCTGTAAAAAGTTAAATTGGTGGAAACACACCACTGGTGGGAAAATATGCCTATTTTCTTTATGCAGATTCTAGAGTATTCACATTAAAATCTGTTGCTAATTGGATGGAAACCTAGCTACTGAGAGTCAGTAATTTAGCCATGTCAGCTAACAATTTTTTTTATTGTTAAGTTAGACTAGCCAGCTATCTAAACTTGCAGTAATCATGGCCGAATACCAACCGGGCACTCAAGGCATCTGACCTCCAGGGGGCCCCCATTGATTTTCTTAGTCACTCTCACTCAGATATCATAAAAATGGCAGTGTTGGTGTTAATAACCAGAGTTGAGTGTGTTTGTGTCATTTTTGCTCTGTTTTGAGTAAAACAATAAAAATCATTAAAATATTTCTCAGCTTGCTCTATTGCAGGTTGATTTTTAGATTTATTCTTTCAATATCTGTGTTGTTGCATGAATATCAATTGATTGATCTTATGCTACACAAAGATAAATAACGTACATTTTTCGAAATATATCCAATCTGTTAGTAGTTGAGACTTTTTGCACCTGTTACTGAGATAGTTGTTCCAGTTTACATGATTTAGGTTGTCTCATTTGTCAATCTTCCCTACCTTTGCAGTCATTCTGAATCTGGGTGCGGTTGATTAAAAGTTCCAATTGTTGGATATCCTCCCTCTGGCTGGATTCCAATATGAATTACACATCACTTTGCAAGCCAGCATAATGTAACTGGCAGGCCTGTTGTGGCCTGTAAACCAGGAGTTTCAGACCACTGTGTTAGGGTCAAACTAGTCCGTCAAAGTAAGGCCTTATGATATATGTAATGTATTTTCATAAAGAGTTTGATTTTAATGATGACATATTCTCTAAGGCACTCACTTGGTGAAGGTCACAGGATTGAAAGTGAATGAATGAAACGAACATGTATCTGTCATTAGAAAACACAATAAGGTGTTAATTCCCTAACACTAAGTAAGTGTAACAGCATCAGCTCTAAGCAAAGTGTTAATTTAACTCTGAAAAGTGTGGACTCGTATTGACTCAACACTGGAGAATTTGCTGTGTATGTGTGTGTCCTATCCTTGTCATGGGTGGCATGATTCAGGCTTTACAAAGGAGTGCTTGCATTCATACTTTCAACTTTACATCAAATTTCATACATCTAAGTATATGAAACAAGTGACTGCCATGCATATCAGAAACACTAAAACAGCTTGTCTAATAAAGCAATGGTGATCTGAGATTAAGCATATGAACACTGAAATTGTATACAGTTACATTATATAATTGCAAAGCATTAGAGTCCTGAAATTTGATTTAAGAGGCATAATTGGGCGGTGTAGAAAGAAAGATTAAAATGCCCTGTCTAAACTGGCCATATTCCTTGGGTTTTATATCCACTGGTGTACAGTAAATGAAACCATCCATGAATCAGAAGTGGAATTCTTGAGGGTAATTTGTCAACATACACAGAGCATAGTTATTGTGTACATATAAACCAAATCCTAGTCATGATGGACCATGAGAAAAAGGGGGCATGTTGCCTATGGCTCCGGTCCATGTTTGGCTTGGAAAAACGCTCCAATGGCCACAGTTACAGGATCAGGACCAACAGAAACATGTGTTTTATACAGCGTCCTGCCTTCCCCTTCTCCCCGAGCTCCACTGCCCTCCACAAAACCCCAGTGCCCTTTTCTCAAAGGCAGCAGTGGCTGTTTAAAACAGCATTTATTTTCAATCTGCGCTGTTTCCTGCTCTCCTTCCTGGCCTGGGGGGCCTACAAGGGCTGGTGTACTAAACTGGATTGTATCATTAAGCCGGAGTGTTTTACTTAAGGTTGAATGATCGGAACTAACATCTGCAGTGTGGCTCTGGGCGTTCGGCTACACCCATTTACTTCCATCAGTCTTCACCAGTCTGAGGATGTCTCAGCTAAACAGTTGAAATAGCAGCAGGAAAATGGCTTTGGTGGTAATGTATTCACCCATTCACCTATTCATGTAGATGGGTGTCAAGTAAAGAAGGATACCTTCAAGCCAAGGTTAGGGGTTTAATGTAGCTGGCCTTCTCTCATCTGAAAAGGGCTGAGTCGTCAACCATGTCCAATTCATGCTTTGATAGACTTTACAGCACAAAAATTTCAATTGTCCATTTCCTCTTAAGCACTTTGTGTGAGTTTCAGATATTCCAGCGAACAGGAATGAGTTGCCACGAAATAGGATTAGTAATAGAGACAATTTCTCTGACAAAGCCTCCTCTCTTGCTCTGTCAGAGCCTATGCGAGCTGGAAGAAGAAGAAACAGCCATAGAGAGGCCTCCATCTTGTGTGCTTTGTTCCAGGCTCTTTTGTTGTGAAGGCAGCGCTCTGTAAATGTGACTTCTGACACTTATTACTGTAACTGAATAGGAAAACATAAAACCCCATCCTCATAGGATTCAGTGGTAATACAAAACAAACCAGTTTCTAACAGGATGGAATTGGAAGCCAGAGTTGTTCTTTGCCTGGCTACCCAAACACCTTACCCCAGACAAACGCTATGCCACGCCCACGGACGTTAGTTTCTTCTGAGCAATGAGTCTGGATCTGAGTACTTTCTCAACGATTTCTAGAAGGCAAATACATTCTAACTGTTCTGATTGGTCCCAGAAACCGATGGGTTGGGCCAGAGCCAGAATGTAAGCGGGTAAAGCGCCGTTTTGAATATTCGTCATTGGCTTTGATACTTTGATTGGTCTGAAATGATCCAATTTCTGATTACATTGTTTTGTACAACACCACTCATTTTGACGTTACCACAAACGACTTCAACGATGGCAGTCTCAGACTGAAGTATGTAGCGAACATAGAGCACTGGAATAATTCAGTTTGAGTCGTCAGGCAAAGTTATTCTATGCTTGAGTTAGACATGTCTGAGCTAATACAATGCTGTGCTTGATTCATTACCTGTTGTCTGGCCACTCATTTGTAAGCAACTCCGAATTAGATATTTTCTCTTACACCTCTTCTTGTCTTCTCTAGTTAACTTTTATATATGTCGACCTGTTAATAAGCCAATTGCAGGGATCAATTAAGAGCTGTTGGTGAATGATCCCAATATTAAATTGAATATTACAATCTGATTAGTGACTATGTGATTCCCCTAATGAGGTCCTACAATTGCTCTGATTGCGATAGTCAGGCTGGCAGATAGGTTGCAGTAGTGGCTTCAGTTTCTCTCGTTCAGTGTTAAATGTTCTGTCTTAATGTGTAGTAGCCTGACTCATCTGCTACAGTATCGAGGCAGTTAATTTTTTTGCCAATCGTAATGGTATTCATGGCATCTGCCTCTTGTGACATATTGTAGTGGAGAACATTGGTTCTGTTCATTACCCTGAGTTATAGTGCGACTCCTGCCTCGGTTATACAGTAATAGTAAGTCTGCTCACATTAAATACTTGTTGATTATCCACTATGCTGTGGACTTTATCACAGAGAGATAGTGAGACTGCCTCATGTGTTGTGCATGTGGTTCAGATCCTGTCTCTTGATTTGACCTTCTAGTTTTAGACACAAGGTCATTGTCTATGACATCACAGCATCAGCACATGTCAAAGGCAGGGGGAATGCAGAGCCCACAGAGTGCTTTGTCAATGTTCCTACCTGCCCTGTATTAATAGCCAGCATGTCAATAAGATATCTCTCATTCACAGTCACAGGTGTTGCAGTGGCCTGCAGACTGCTGCATCTGGCAGTGAATACACATTTCTGATCCAGTGTCAGCAGTGCACTTATCGGGTTGTGGAGCCAGAGAGTACCGCTCCCTCTCCTGAAACCCCCCTAACATTCACTAACACATCTCAATAATAATAATAATAATAATAATAATAATAATAATAATAATAATAATAATAATAATAATAATAATAATAATAATGATAATAATGATAATACATGGAACTTATATAGTGCTTTTCAAGGACCTGAAGTTAATGTAGCAATACTGATGATGACTCAATTCTTAAAGGCAGAGTGCAGTAAAACATGTGATTTTCATGTGTTTTACAGTGAGGGAAAAAAGTATTTGATCCCCTGCTGATTTTGTAAGTTTGCCCACTGACAAAGAAATGATCAGTCTATAATTTCAATGGTAGGTTTATTTGAACAGTGAGAGACAGAATAACAACAAAAAAATCCAGAAAAAAGCATGTCAAAAATATTATAAATTGATTTGCATGTTAATGAGGGAAATAAGTACGCCTCATTGTGGCTCCTGAGTGGCGCAGTGGTCTAAGGCACTGCATCGCAGTGCTAACTGTGCCACTAGAGATCCTGGTTCGAATCCAGGCTCTGTCGCAGCCGGCCGCGACCAGGAGACTCATGGGCGGCGCACAATTGGCCCAGCGTCGTCCAGGGTAGGGGAGGGAATGGCCGGCAGGGATGTAGCTCAGTTGATAGAGCATGGCGTTTGCAACGCCAGGGTTGCGGGTTCAATTCCCACGGGGGGCCAGTATAAAAAAAGATGTATTCACTAACTGTAAGTCGCTATGGATAAGAGCGTCTGCTAAATGACTAAAATGTAAATGTAAGTATTTGACCCCCTCTCAATCAGAAAGATTTCTGGCTCCCAGGTGTCTTTTATACAGGTAACGAACTGAGATTAGGAGCACACTCTTAAAGGGAGTGCTCCTAATCTCAGCTTGTTACCTGTATAAAAGACACCTGTCCACAGAAGCAATCAATCAATCAGATTCCAAACTCTCCACCATGGCCAAGACCAAAGAGCTCTCCAAGGATGTCAGGGACAAGATTGTAGACCTACACAAGGCTGAAATGGGCTACAAGACCATCGCCAAGCAGCTTGGTGAGAAGATGACAACAGTTGGTGCGATTATTCGCAAAATGGAAGAAACACAAAAGAACTGTCAATCTCCCTCGGCCTGGGGCTCCATGCAAGATCTCACCTTGTGGAGTTGCAATGATCATGAGAACGGTGAGGAATCAGCCCAGAACTACACGGGAGGATCTTGTCAATGATCTCAAGGCAGCTGGGACCATAGTCACCAAGAAAACAATTGGTAACACACTACGCCGTGAAGGACTGAAATCCTGCAGCGCCCGCAAGGTCCCCCCAGCTCAAGAAAGCACATATACAGGCCTGTCTGAAGTTTGCCAATGAACATCTGAATGATTCAGAGGAGAACTGGGTGAAAGTGTTGTGGTCAGATGAGACCAAAATCGAGCTCTTTGGCATCAACTCAACTCGCCGTGTTTGGAGGAGGAGGAATGCTGCCTATGACCCCAAGAACACCATCCCCACTGTCAAACATGGAGGTGGAAACATTATGCTTTGGGGGTGTTATTCTGCTAAGGGGACAGGACAACTTCACCGCATCAAAGGGACGATGGACGGGGCCATGTACTGTCAAATCTTGGGTGAGAACCACCTTCCCACAGCCAGGGCATTGAAAATGGGTCGTGGATGGGTATTCCAGCATGACAATGACCCAAAACACACGGCCAAGGCAACAAAGGAGTGGCTCAAGAAGAAGCACATTAAGGTCCTGGAGTGGCCTAGCCAGTCTCCAGACCTTAATCCCATAGAAAATCTGTGGAGGGAGCTGAAGGTTCGAGTTGCCAAACGTCAGCCTCGAAACCTTAATGACTTGGAGAAGATCTGCAAAGAGGAGTGAGACAAAATCCCTCCTGAGATGTGTGCAAACCTGGTGGCCAACTACAAGAAACGTCTGACCTCTGTGTGTGACACTCTGGCTCCATGGACTTTGATTATTGAGCCAGGGTTGTTCATTTTCTTTGTTTGGGTGTATTTTCTATGTTGGATCTAGTTGTTCATTTCTATGTTTGGTTTTGTGGTTGATTAGTCATATGACTCCCAATCGGAGGTAACGAGTGTCAGCTGTCGGCTCGTTATCTCTGATTGGGAGCCATATTTAAACTGTGTGGTTTCACCTGGGTTTTGTGGGTTTTTGTTCCATGTTCCTAGTCAGTCATTGTCACTGTGGACTTCACTATCGTCATTTGTTTATTGTTTCGGTGTTGCTTTAATTGAATAAAGTCAACATGTTCGCTCAACACGCTGCGCCTTGGTCCGTTTCCTTAGACGATCGTGACAGAAAAACCCACCATAGAAGGACCAAGCAGCGTGTCCAGGAGCAAGACAGCTGGACATGGGAGGAAGCGCCTGGTAAGGAGCTCGAGAGGCTGGCGATGGCCCAGGTGGGCAAATCGTGGTCCTGGGAGGACATGCTCGGGGGCAAGGGACCTTGGGGGAAGATCAAGGCCCTGGCGAGAGAGGAGCAACGGCGTCAGCAGGGCCATCATCGTTGGAAGGACGAGAGGCAACCTCAAAAAGTTTTTTTGGGGGGGGCACATGGCTTGGACGACGGGGCTAACGGAGGCAGAGAAGGGGCGAATTCAAGAGGCCACCAGGTTACGGGGGCTACTGGTTAAAGGAGGGAAAGGAGATGTAGAGGCACGGCGTGAGAGACTGAGGTGTGTATCCAGTCCGGTCCGGCCCGTTCCAGTTCCCGGGGTAGAGCCAGTGGTGTGTGCCTCCAGTACGGTCCGGCCTGTTACGACCCCTCGCACCAAAGATACGGTGCGCTGCGCCAGCCCAGCCCGGCCTGTTCCGGCCACTCACACCAGGGACACGGTGCGCTTCGCCAGCCCGGCCCGGCCTGTTCCGGCCACTCGCACCAGGGATACGGTGCGCGTCGCCAGCCCGGCCCGGCCTGTTCCGGCCACTCACACCAGGGATACGGTGCGCGTCGCCAGCCCTTTCCCACCAGTGCCTACACCACGCCCCAAGCCTCCTGTGTGTCTCCCGAGTCCTGTGCGTCCTGTTGCTGCTCTCCGCACTAGCCCTTATGTGCGTTCCCAGGGTCCAGCATGCCCTGTTCCGGCTCTCCGCACTAGGCGTTATGTGAGTCCCCAGGGTCCAGCATGCCCTGTTCCTTCTCCCCGCACTAGGCGTTATGTGAGTCCCCAGGGTCCAGCATGCCCTGTTCCGGCTCTCCGCACTAGGCGTTATGTGCGTCCCCAGGGTCCAGCATACCCTGTTGATTCTCCCCGCACTAGCCCTGAGATGCGTGTCCTCAGCCCGGTACCTCCAGTTCCGGCACCACGCATCAGGCCTACGGTGCGTCCCCAGGGTCCAGCATGCCCTGTTGCTTCTCCCCGCACTAGGCGTTATGTGAGTCCCCAGGGTCCAGCATGCCCTGTTCCGGCTCTCCGCACTAGGCGTTATGTGCGTCCCCAGGGTCCAGCATACCCTGTTGCTTCTCCCCGCACTAGCCCTGAGATGCGTGTCCTCAGCCCGGTACCTCCTGTTCCGGCACCACGCACCAGGCCTACGATGCGCCTCAGACGGCCAGAGTCTGCCGTCTGCCCAACGGGGTCTGAACTGCCCGTCTGCCCAACGGGGCCTGAACTGTCCGTCTGCCCAACGCCGTCTGAACTGTCCGTCTGCCCAACGGCGCCTAAGCCGCCCGTCTGCCATGAGCCTTCAGAGCCGTCCGCCAGACCGGAGCCGCTAGAGCTCTCCGCCAGACAGGAGCAGCCAGAGCCTTCCGCCAGACAGGATCAGCCAGAGCCTTCCGCCAGACAGGAGCAGCCAGAGCCTTCCGCCAGACAGGATCAGCCAGAGCCTTCCGCCAGACAGGATCAGCCAGAGCCTTCCGCCAGACAGGATCAGCCAGAGCCTTCCGCCAGACAGGATCAGCCAGAGCCTTCTGCCAGACAGGATCAGCCAGAGCCTTCCGCCAGCCAGGATCCGCCAGAGCCGTCCAGCCAGGATCCGCCAGAGCCGTCCAGCCAGGATCCGCCAGAGCCAGCCAGCCAGGATCCGCCATTCAGTCCGGTGCTGCCCCTCAGGCCGGTGCTGCCCCTTAGTCAGGTACTGTCCCTTAGTCCGGTGCTGCCCCTTAGTCCGGTGCTGCCCCTTAGTCCGGTGCCGCCCCTTAATCCAGTGGGGTTTAGTTGGGGGGTGGTCAGGTGGAGGGGGCTACGGAAGCGGATAGTGACTAAGGTGGGGTGGGGACCACGACCTGGGCCAGAGCCGCCACCATGGACAGACGCCCACCCAGACCCTCCCCTAGACTGTATGCTGGTGCGCCCGGAGTTCGCACCTTTAGGGGGGGGTACTGTGACACTCTGGCTCCATGGACTTTGATTATTGAGCCAGGGTTGTTCATTTTCTTTGTTTGGGTGTATTTTCTATGTTGGATCTAGTTGTTCATTTCTATGTTTGGTTTTGTGGTTGATTAGTCATATGACTCCCAATCGGAGGTAACGAGTGTCAGCTGTCGGCTCGTTATCTCTGATTGGGAGCCATATTTAAACTGTGTGGTTTCACCTGGGTTTTGTGGGTTTTTGTTCCATGTTCCTAGTCAGTCATTGTCACTGTGGACTTCACTATCGTCATTTGTTTATTGTTTCGGTGTTGCTTTAATTGAATAAAGTCAACATGTTCGCTCAACACGCTGCGCCTTGGTCCGTTTCCTTAGACGATCGTGACACTGTGATTGCCAACAAGGGTTTTGCCACCAAGTACTAAGTAATGTTTTGCAGAGGGGTCAAATACTTATTTCCCTCATTAAAATGCAAATCAATTTATAACATTTTTGACATGCGTTTTTCTGGATTTTTTTGTTGTTATTCTGTCTCTCACTATTCAAATAAACCTACTATTAGCAGGGGATCAAATACTTTTTTCCCTCACTGTATATATATTTACACACTATGAGGTTGGAACAATACTGTACAATTATGATAATGACATTTTTGTGTAAGAGCTATTTGAAAAGACCGCTTGAAATTTCAGTCTGTTTTGTTGGGATGGAGTTTTGGCCTGCCTGGTGACATCACCAGGCGGTAAATTAGTTAATAGACCAATAAGAAAGAGATTTCAAAATCTCTGCTAATAACAGCTAGTTTTCAGTTGTCCCTTCCCCACTCAGACCACTCCCAGACAGTCCTAAGAAGATATTTGTGTTTCTTGTTGACCATTTTAATTGAAAACAATCACAGTAATGTACTTAATTGTTACCCAGAAACTATTTGATAATGAGATAAAAACGGCATTGGACCATTAACCTGTCAAAGATGTACAGTCTAGATTAATACACTCTCTTGCTCACTCTCTCTTGAACGCTCTCTCTCTCGCACACACACAGTTTTCATGTGACACAATTTATTTGAGGGGACCGTAACTTCAACCATTAAGATACTCTCTGGAGTTGGGAATGGAGGCAGCATGATGCAGAGCAATTGAGACTGGCCATTAAATGGCATGTGTGGCAGAGATGGATGAGCTGTGCCTCATGAGCCCAACATCAGAGCCAAATTTAAACCACTGATCCCATGGAGTGGAAGGCGGGACCGCCTGCCCCTTCTTGCCTACCTCTCCTCCACATCAACATCCTCTGATCAGACTTCCATACATCACTAGGCTAACTAACAGGATGCTCACCTATCCTTCCTCATTTCACAGAATGTATAACTTTTTGTGTGTGTGTGTGTGTATGTGTGTGTGTGTGTGTGTGTGTGTGTGTGTGTGAGTGAGTGTGAGAGAGAGAAAGAGAAAGAGATAAGGTGATTCCCATATTGTAGAATAGTATTTTCCTCAATAGTAGACAAAGTCAACGGCATCATTTTTTCTCACTTTGTATGGCACTTACCACTAGTATAACTTTGGCTAATAAAATCTGTAACACCTTGTTTCTACAATATAACTTGATATAGTGAATGGGAGCACCAGAATGTCATAATTAGCCATTTTCATGGGATGTCGTGAAGGCTCACAAACGCACTCAACCTGCGCCACTGTTTATCCCTGTGTATTCAAGTTTCCTCTCAAAATTAATTGACAATAACAGCTGTGTCATATTGATAATGCAGATTATATAATTACGATAGTTGACTCTGGTCACGTCGTCCGGGGAATGCAATTAACATCCCTAGGAGGACCAATTAATGCATGCTTAGAAGTGTACACATAACAATACAACCAGTTAAACATAGATTCATTACAGTTAACAATGGCTCAAATGAGAAGTAGAGATATATTATATTGAAAGCAGTCATCCATGATAGGGTTGAATATTTTCCCAGTATTTTACAAATGTTCCATCCCGAGAATAAATCACTTTTTTCCCGGGTAAATCACTTTTTTACCGCCAAAACCGGAGGTGAAATTCCAAAGCATATAAATAGGCCTATGTCTGGATTTGATTAGCTTTGATTGAAAACTCAAGCCTGATGCTACCTGAGCCCGATGAGCCAGATATTAAAAACATTTATGAGCCCAGGTCCAAAAAAGCCCAAATTATTGTACATATGTGATATGTATTGCTTTGCTTTATCTTGGCCAGGTCACAGTTGTAAATGAGAACTTGTTGTCAACTGGCTTACCTGGTTAAATAAAGGTGAAATAAAATAAATAAACAGTGCCTTGCAAAAGTATTCATCCCCCTTGGCGTTTTTTCCTATTTTGTTGCATTACAACCTATAATTTAAATTGATTTTTATTTGGAATTCATGAAATGGACATACACAAAATAGTCCAAATTGGTGAAGTGAAATGATTATTATTATTTATTTTTTATTCAAAAAACATAATAATGGAAAAGTGGTGCGTGCATTAATATTCACCCCCTTTGCTATGAAGCCCCTAAATAAGATCTGGTGCAACCAATTACCTTCAGAAGTCACATAATTAGTTAAATAAAGTTCACCTGTGTGTAATTTAAGTGTCATATGATCTCAGTGTATATATACACCTGTTCTGAAAGGCCCCAGAGTCTGCAACACCATTAAGCAAGGGGCACCACCAAGCAAGCTGCACCATGAAGACCAAGGAGCTCTCCAAACAGGTCAGGGACAAAGTTGTGGAGAAGTACAGATCAGGGTTGGGTTATAAAAAAATATCAGAAACTTTGGACATCCCATGGACTACCATTAAATCCATTATTTAAAAAATGTAAAGAATATGGCACCACAACAAACCTGCCAAGAGAGGGCCGCCCAAAAAAATTCACGGACCAGGCAAGGAGGGCATTAATCAGAGGCAACAAAGAGACCAAAGATAACCCTGAAGGAGCTGCAAAGCTCCACAGCAGAGATTGGAGTATCTGTCCGTTGAGACTACATTAAGCCATACACTCCACAGTTCTTGGCTTTACGGAAGAGTGGCCAGAAAAATGCCATTGCTTCATGAAAAGAATAAGCAAAAACGTTTGGTGTTCACCTTCCAGCAGGACAATGACCCTAAGCATACTGCTAAAGCAACACTCGAGTGGTTTAAGGGGAAACATTTAAATGTCTTGGAATGGCCTAGTCAAAGCCCAGTACTCAATTCAATTGAGAATCTGTGGTATGACTTAAAGATTGCTGTACACCAGCGGAACCCATCTGGAGCAGTTTTACCTTGAAGAATGGGCAAATATCCCAGTGGCTAGATGTGCCAATATTATAGAGACATACCCCAAGAGACTTGCAGCTGTAATTGTTGCATAAGGTGCCTCTACAAAGTATTGACTTTGGGGGGGTGAATGGTTATGCACGCTCAAGTTTTCAGTTTTTTTGTCTTATTTCTTGTTTGTTTCACAATAAAACATATTTTGCATCTCCAAAGTGGTAGGCATGTTGTGTAAATCAAATGATATAAACCCCCCAAAAAATCAATTTTACTTCCAAGTTGTAAGGCAACAAAATAGGAAAAATACCAAGGGTGTGAATACTTTCGCAAGCCACTGTATAGGCTACTGTACATTATGCACAACAGAAAAACATAAAATCCCATAGATGCAGCTATCTATACGCTCTCTTGCGTAAAAAAATGTAACAAGCTCCAGTAGGCTAATCTTTTTGAGTTTGAACTGTATTACTGTACTGTATTGTATTATACTGTATTTTATGGACTGGATTTACGCACCTCGTTCAAACTATGATATAACTGAGAGAGAATATGTGATTCTGGTGCAGCACAAGCGGCATACAAAGCTACAAGTATAGCCGTGAAAACAAAAAGACAACAGTCACACAGTGGCGAAATAAAGTCAACTACACATCCGTTTCTTTAATCACAAAACTGGAGAGCAACGTCTGTCGGGTGAAGTTCATAAAGCAAATATTGCATGTAACAAACAGTTAACCCCCTCTAAGGTCAATGTCTGCAGCCCTGCGGAAATGGAATTAGCATATACAAAAATCCCCATAAAAAGATGTCAGTTTAAACTAGAGATATTTTTTTGCATTGGTACATCTCAATCACCGCATCCGCCTATGTCGCACTTCCGCATCTGCGGTGAAAGGTGACAGAGCTAGAGCGGTGTTTGTCAGACCATGACACATCCCTAAAATTGGTCTTGTCACAAAATTGTCTGTAGCATCCAAACGGTTTGGCCTACAATTTATTATGTTTTGCTCTACGACCGCCACAAGCGTCTTGGGACTCGTCTGGAGTCGATATAGCCAACTTCTGTCTGTAGTGTCCGAACAGTTACACTGTGGAAAGGTGAGATTCTAACGAACACGTACATGTGTTTCTCTCAGATATAGGACAGACACTTCAGAACAGACATCCTTTTGATGTTATTTTGGGACTATCTGTTGTTCCATGTAGTGAATCTGTTATTCAATGTGTTTGTATGGGCTAATAGCAGTAAGGCCATCAAATGATTTTATATCTATGTTTTATACTTCAAAGGGTTTTAAAATTCAAAATCAAATAGCTAAATAATCCTTATTATGACCTTCTTAAAACAATTCCATATAGCTTAGTAGAAACCTTGTATGAAAATGATTTATCTTTCACCATTCTACCTACCAGAGATTCACCTCTATTCTGCCAGTGGCCAAAGATTATCAGAGGGATTTTCAGGCTGAACTGATGGGGAATCAATTTCAACGACAGCTGTGAAGTGATGCGAAACCATCCATTTTTCTTCTTTTTTTTTTTTCACAGGAAAACTGAAGAGTCTCAATTAGAAATAACCTAATGTTACCTTGCTAGCCTAGCTGGGTAATTTAGCTAGCTAACATTACAGTTCTGTATTGAAGTCTGAAAGCCATCAGCTAAATCATATAGCTATCTATTTTGGTATATACATTGTCAATCAATTTCACCTATTCAATGGTAGTCACTGCTAGACTGGTAACTACCTTTAGCAGAGTAAACATATTTGTTTGTTCGTTCTATCTTTGATTGACATTAGCTAACGTAAGCTAGCTAATGTTACCAAATAAAGATTATCTCAATTTGGTAGCCATCTATTCCACCTTTGTCTGGAAAACAACCTGTTACTAAAAATTGAATTGTCGATATAGTTAACTCAGTTTGTTTGTGTGTTGGTAGCAATGATGAATGTGTATAAAATGTCTATGCTTGGTTAGTTGGTTCTCAGCCAGTCTCAGCTGGCTAGCAATCTTGCTGCCAATTTAGCGACACTAATTAGCTAACAGCAAGCTGACTATATTGAAATGACCATGTTAGGCATGCTTAGCTAGCCAGTATAATAGAGATTAAGGTAAATTGGCCAAAATATTTACAAGCTGAAGGCCAAGATAGCTCAACTTACAGTAAGTATGGTATAAACATGAATTGGGTAGTGTTTGTATGGTTTGTGTTATGGGGTTACAGGTGGTTAGAGGTCGCCTGAGACCACAGAGTACCTTCCAGACCATGCAATCAATTTAGTTTACACCTCTTCTCTTTTTACCTTTTCTTTTTGTAAAACTCAGGTTATCTGGAGTCATTCCACAGTTCCCTTCTGAAAAACACCCCAAAGCGGGGACATTTTGGGTACACAAGCATGAGGGAGCGGACACACCTTGCAGTTATGGAGCAGAACAAGATTGTGGACAGAAACCAGCAAGGGAAACTGAAAGGTATAACATCAAGACTACAACAGTAATGACACAACCACCTCATTATTCTCTCTGCAGATTCTGAAAACACAAAACAAAGATATGTCTACAAAATTCCTCTGCAAAAGGGCTACTATTGACAAGAATGATTTGTAAAAATAAATGGGCTGGGGGAGGTTTACAGACAGTACTTTGAGGAAGGGGGTTTTGGTTGTGCAGTGTTATGCTTAGACAATAAATGTAGTGTTGTGTATGAGAGCGATTGAGGTGCCATTTCTCCTCAATCTCCCATACACAACAATTCATACTGTGTAAGAACTGCCTTCCTAAGACTTTTCACACCTTTTTTAGCCCCTGAGCCCATTCCCTTTGTTGACTGATCTTTCCTCACAAAAGCAGCTCTCAATGTCCCCTCATTGTACCTAAACAATACGCTAGCCGGTCACATTTGGTTGATACCTTTACCAACAAAGGCATGTTGCCCTATGTCCCTTCCACAAAAGTATAAAATGCTAAGACCGCAACCAGGTCTTTCCAGGACCTAACAGGACCAAACAGTTGGCGGTTAAGAATACCTATACCACTTTCAGCATAGTCTTATCTAGCGGGCTGTTCACCGCAGACAAGACAAGTCATCACCGTAAGCACAAAGCTTCCCCAGCCCACCATTGCCAGTGTACCGAAGCCTATGGCTGCGTTTACACAGGCAGCCCAATTCTGATCTTTTTTTCATTGGTCTTTTGACCAATCAGATCAGTTTTGAAAAATATTTGATGTGATTAAGACCAATTAGTGGAACAAAAGATCAGAATTGGACTGCCAGTGTGACTCAGCATAAGACCATATAGATAGGGTTGGAGAGCCATGATGTAGAACCACCATAAAACAAATATGGATATTTTATATCAATCTTCTAAATGTGTCTGCCCTTATGGATTCACAGAAGATATTTATATAAGTTGTACAGGGCTCAGATATAAGAATGTTTGTTTATTTGTCCAAATCTAAAATACAGGAGAGTGTACACTATTTACAGTTTTTCTCAATTGCTAAAACACTAAACCCTATTGTCTGAACCAAATGCTCAGTTGCCTGAACCCACTGATTGAATCAATCACTCTTTTGGCAAAACCATAAGCACTTTTCACCTGTTTAGACATAACTTGCCAACACATTTTCATTGTGATGCACCCGTGCTGCATAATGGTGAGCACAGGTGACAAAAGTCAAACACAATTAGAGCACAGGTGTCACCACTTGAACACAACAACTCAAAATTGATCACACTTGTGGCTAATGATGTGAGGGAACATATACAGTAAGCCAGTTCAGAGAGCACTGGTTTGTGAGGCCCTACAATGGATAGAAATCTGAGAGGAAGAGTTCGTGTGAGAGGAGGTCGAGGTGGTCGAGGTGGTCGAGGTGGTCAGCGAAGACAAAGAACAGTAATATCTGATGAAATCAGAGCTACTGTGATTGACCATGTTCTTGTCCATGGTATGAGCATGAGGGAGGCTGGACAAAGGATACAACCAAACATCAGTAGATTCACTGTGTCCACCATAATCCGAAGATTTAGAGAAGAGAACAGGTAATTACCTTTTTTTGACATTATAGTACAGTATGTAAATGTTGACAGCAATTACTGTATGACATACTATATACTGTACCACAGTATACTGTAAGTAAATAAATGTTTCAGTACATCACTGTACCAATGTACTGTAGTATTGTAATGGAGGGTTGGTCTAACTGTTTGTAGGCCTAGTATTCCATGTATATTTTTTGTAACTCCATGTTCTCTTTTTGTAGAATTGAAAGACTGCCACATGGGGGTGGGAGGACAGGTATGTTCTCCCCACACCAAGAGACCCTAATTGTTGATATGGTTCGTGAGAACAATGCCATTAAACTGAGCAAAATTCAGCAGAAGATCATTGAGGACCATTTACATTTTGAGGGTATCAACAGTGTCAGCCTCTCTACTGTTGATCGTGTCCTCAAGCGCAACAGACTGTGCATGAAACAGCTAAACAGAGTGCCCTTTGATCGCAACTCAGACAGAGTCAAAGAGCAAAGATTCCAGTATGTACAGGTTGGCATATATCCAGACACATTCAATGTTGATTACTCTAAGTAGTGATTTACTGTAGTTGCCTAAATCACTTTTTCCGTATCACTTACAAAACTATATCTATTTCTACAGAGGGTTTTTCAACTGGATGCAATGGAAAGACCCCATCAATACATCTACATGGATGAAGCTGGGTTTAATCTCACCAAAAGGCGAAGGAGAGGCTGTAATGTGATTGGCCATCGGGCCATTGTTGGTGTTCCTGGGCAGCGTGGAGGCAATGTCACATTATGTGCTGCCATCAGCAATCATGGGGTTGTCCACCATCATGCCAACCTGGGGCCCTACAACACTCACCAGCTCCTCATTTTCCTCAATCACATGCGAGATGCTTTGTTAGGGCAGCAGGATGAGCATCCCATCTATGTTGTTGTTTGGGACAATGTGAGTTTTCACAAAGCCCTCCAGGTTAGAGAGTGGTACAATATGAACCAAGGTTTTATCAATCTTTGCCTTCCACCATACTCCCCTTTCCTAAACCCCATTGAGGAATTATTCTCCTCATGGCGGTGGAAGGTATATGAACGCCAACCTTACACCAGGGTAAATCTCCTGCAAGCCATGGGACTTGCCTGTGGTGACATAGGTGTGGAGGCATGCCAAGCCTGGATACGGCATGCCAGGGGTTTTTTCCCCCGTTGCCTGGCCAGACAAAATGTGGCCTGTGATGTGGATGAAGTCCTGTGGCCTGACCCAGTACGGAGACATGATGCTGTGGCTGAGTAATGCACTTATTTGTATATTTTTGTACTTTATTTTTACATGGGCTTACTGTACACAAGTGGCAAACGCATAAGATTTCTGTTTGTTTTTACAAGTGCTACATGTAAATGCACAAGATTTCTGTTTTGTCTTTTTGTACAAGTGCTAAATGCACAGGTTTTGTTTGTTTTGCAACATGCATTTAGCCTACAGTGAACAATAAACATTTATTTCTCCAGCTTCATGTCCTGAGCATTGTGTTTTCTATTTTTCTACGTAGTGTTTAGTGACTGTTCAGTAGTGTTTTTTATTTTGATTGACTCAGGGCACGATTTGACAACATAGTTCAGTTTTGAGCACAGATTGAACTGTTTTGAGGTGAAAGTTTGGTTTTGCAAGAAGAGTCTGAGGTTTTGTGAATGTATCTTGAAAATTGGGTTTTGTGTTCACAGTTAAGAGAAAAGGAGAGCAGCTTTCAAGAAATGTGTCTTAGCAATCGAGAAAAACTGTAATGCTAACTCAAGAGAACTGGGTATTGAACAACAATGTTATATGTGACCAGTTTCAGGAAGCTAGGCGTATGTCACATGTCACTACTTCAGAGGAGAGGCATTTCAAGTTTTTCTATTTTATTTGTATTTTTTTTTTGCCAAGAGATGAGTTCGGATTGGTCTGCCATGTAGCATGCTTCTGTCTATAACATGAGCTGCTTATTATGTGTAGATTATCCTTGCCTCCACTGCCTTTTTGAAAGATATCATGTTAGCCATGGAGAACTGCAAAAGTGTTGCTACTGCTCTCAACAACATTGCTGCCCTGAATTTAGCAGGTGCTATTGACAAAGATCAGTGGGAAAAAGTTGTGATGGACTACTTTCTGCACATGGTCAGTGTGAACCGGAGTGACTTGACACAATGTGGGCCAAACAAGCTGTACAAACAAAACTGAGTTAAAGGGGTTCTAGTCTGCCGTGAAGTGTTCATCCATGTATATGGGTAAGAGTCTAGCTACATTTTCAGATATTATAAGTTTCTAATTTTGTCAGAAATAAGTTTTCATTGCAAGTTAAAGCGTACTCTTCTCTAGCTAGCGAACGTTAACTTGCTGGCTCGCTAACATTGCGTGCATGATCTGTGTAATGATATTATTAATATCTCAGAAAACCATTTGCATTGCTAGTTGTAGCCTAATGCTAGCTAGCTAACATTAACCGTAGTTGGTTAGCTTTAGCTAACTGCAGATTCATACAACAGCATTTCATGCATGGTGGCAAGCTATGACAATCAGTTTGTATTGCTAGTAGTATGGGTTTGGATTACGGTTCATTGTTTAGCTAGCTAGCGACATTGTCACATCCTGGCTCTGGGGACTCTGAAATGTTGAGCCAGGGTGTGTAGTTTCGGTGTTATATTTTCTATGTTGATGTGCTAGATCGTTTAGATCTATGTTGGCCAGAGTGGTTCCCAATCAGAGGCAGCTGTATCTCGTTGTCTCTGATTGGGGACCATACTTAGGCAGCCTGTTTGGCACTAGTCGGTGTGGGATCTTGTTCCGTTAAGGTTTGTTTTGTGTAACCTAGGACTTCACGTTTCGTTTGTTTGTTGTTTTGTCGTGAGTTAAGTACTTAATAAAATGTACGCTTATCACGCTGCGCCTTGGTCCGTATCTTCCATAAACGATCGTGACAGAAGATCCCACCAAAAGAGGACCAAGCAGCGTGTCCAGGAACAGACAGCCTGGACCTGGGAGGAGATCCTGGACGGGAAGGGATCCTGGACTTGGGAGGAGATTCAGGCCGGAATGGATCGCCGTCCTTGGGAGGAGACTGTGGAGGCGCGCTATAGAGAGGAGCAGCGGCAACGCAGAGGGTACCGGCCGAGGAGGAAGCCCGAGAGACAGCCCCAATATTTTTTTTTGGGGGGGGGCTAAAAGGGTGGTTGGCGGAGCCTAGGGTTAGAGCAGAGCCAACTCCCCGTACTCAGGCTAGGAAGCGTGTGACTGGGCAGGCTCCGTGTTATGCGGAGCCACGTACTGTGCCGCGAGTGTTCCGGCACAGTCCTGTACGTCCTGTGCTAGCACCACGCACGTATCGTGCAAAGATGGGCATTCAGCCAGGACGGGGTGTGCCG
Source organism: Coregonus lavaretus (assembly GCF_964263955.1). Taxonomy (NCBI): domain Eukaryota; kingdom Metazoa; phylum Chordata; class Actinopteri; order Salmoniformes; family Salmonidae; genus Coregonus; species Coregonus lavaretus. The sequence continues at coordinate 4,731,503 of NC_140019.1, forward strand.
GCTCAACGCTCGTGGTCTCCAGTACGCCTTCTCGGTCCCGTATATCCTGCGCCAGTGCCACGTGCTGTAGCGCCAGTACGAGTGCACAGCCCCTTTACGTCCTGTGCTGATGCCTCACACGTATTGTGTGGAAGTAGGCATTCAGCCAGGACGGGTTGTGTCAGCTCTTCGCTCCAGACCTCCAGTCCGCCTCCACAGTCCGGCCCGGCCCGTTCCTGCTCCCCGCACCAAGCCAGTTGTGCGTGTTCCCAGTTCAGCCCGGCCTGTTCCTGTCCCTCGCACCAAGCCAGTGGTGCGCGTCGTCAGCCCGGTCCGGCCCGTTCCTGCTCCCCGCACCAAGCCAGTGGTGCGCGTCGTCAGCCCGGTCCGGCCCGTTCCTGCTCCCCGCACCAAGCCAGTGGTGCGCGTCGTCAGCCCGGTGTGGCCCGTCCTGCTCCCCGCACCAAGCCAGTGGTGCGCGTCGTCAGCCCAGTGCGGCCCGTTCCTGCTCCCCGCACCAAGGTAGTGGTGCGCGTCGTCAGCCCGGTCCGGCCCGCTCCTGCTCCCCGCACCAAGCCAGTGGTGCGCGTCGTCAGCCCGGTCCGGCCCGCTCCTGCTCCCCGCACCAAGCCAGTGGTGCGTGTGTCCAGTCCGGCACGGCCCGTGCCTGTTCCACCGGTGCCTGTTGCCGGTCAGCTGCTCCACTCCGGAGCCAGAGCAATCCGCTCCACCGGGGTCCGGTCCAACTCCTGTCAGCGGATCCACTCCGGAGCCAGAGCAATCCGCTCCACCGGTGCCCAGTCCAGCTCCGGCCAGTGGCTCCAGTCCGGAGCCTGTATAGATCGATCCACCGTCGTCGGGTCCAGCTCCAGTCAGCGGTGCCAGACCAGACCAGGGGCGCAACGGGGAGGTGGAGAGAAAGTGGTGGTCACGCCCGGAGCCGGATCCATCCGAGGCGGAATGCCCACCCGGCCCCTACCCTGTTGTGTTTGTGTGGCGCGGTCGCAGTCCGCGCCTTTGGGGGGGGGGGGGGGGGGGGGGGGGGTACTGTCACGCCCTGGCTCTGGGGACTCTGAAATATTGAGCCAGGGTGTGTAGTGTCAGTGTTATAATGTCTATGTTGATGTGCTAGATCGTTTAGATCTATGTTGGCCAGAGTGGTTCCCAATCAGAGGCAGCTGTATCTCGTTGTCTCTGATTGGGGACCATACTTAGGCAGCCTGTTTGGCACTAGTCGGTGTGGGATCTTGTTCCGTTAAAGTTTGTTTTGTGTAACCTAGGACTTCACGTTTCGTTTGTTTGTTGTTTTGTTGTGAGTTAAGTACTTAATAAAATGTACGCTTACCCTTGGTCCGTATCTTCCATAAACGATCGTGATAGACATGTCTAAACAAAAGACTCCACTTCGCCAGATGATTACATGATCCATCCACTTAGCTAGATGTGTCTGGGGGGTGGTTATAGCATTTATTTCATGACCCATAAATGTAGACAAGTGTGTCTGGTAGGGGTGTGCCGACATGGCCATACTCGTATTCATAATCGTATCCGTAAATTTACAGTATATAGTCGGATCTGATTATACTCCTGATTGGAAAAAACGGAAGTGTTTTAATATGCCTAAATAGATGTTCGCAAAATTCTCACTGCAAAAAAGCTGCAGATTAAGAGCAGCAAGCGGAGGGGTGGGTATGTATGTGTTTTTGTGTATGTGTGTGTCTGTGTGTCCTCAATTTAAGTTTGCTGTTTCGTTTTTTTTTTCCATACACTTGCCCCATTTGTTACATATTATGCACATTGATAGCTTGATAGCAAACGTCCTCGCCATGTGATTTATCATAGTAGCAGGCAGCTGCAATCTAAATGATCAGACCGAAATATGCGAGGGTAAAGTGATCGGGTAAAATTATGAAGCCAGTGGACTGAGAAATACAGCTTTGTTGTATCCAATCAGGGCAGCCGGATCAACGTACAGCCCGCCTTTCTCTTTACAGACAGGCAAACTAGCCAGTTCAGTTATTTAGACAAGCGGTTCCCAACGAGGGGTACTTGGCCTATTCACAGGGGGTACTTAAAAGGTTGGAAAAAGGTTGGAAACCACTGATTTAGACCACAGATATCACTTACTCAAAGACAGTACGGTATGGTTTAGAAACTCTGTGACTGACACGAGAAACATGCTTGCTGGCACCAATTTGTTTTATTTTTAGATCACAGATATTTACTAAAAATACTTGAATCATAATCATATCCAGAAAATTGCCCAATATCCGTTATGATACTCGTTTTGTAAGACTACTCGGCAAACCCCTAGTGTCTGGGTAAGTATCATCAAAATAATTATAAAATATTTTTATCTAGACACTTTTTCTTGGATATTGCTACTATGCAAATATGCAAGTAACCATTTCACTGTACCGTTTACACCTTCTGTCTCCTTTGCATGTGACAAATGAACTTTGATTTTATTTGATGTAGTGTGTGTTTACCAGAGACGATAATATGAAGAACAACATGACCTGCATCAAAGTCAGAGTAAGATATAGACCACGACTAGATGAAGTGTATTTTTTCCTTATTGTAGGCTAGTACTTTCACCACTGTTAGTTTTGAAATCTTTGGTTGTTTACTACACTACCTTACTCACTCTGTTTAGCACATGGCCTCACGTGAATCCTGAAAGAGATGGGTGGGATTAAGGCTTAAGAGTGTCTTAACGATGCTGAATAGGTTTAGACAAAGAAGAGCTCTCCAGTAAGTGTACCAAAACAGGGCCATTTTCTCAAAAGTAGGGTTACAAGTTAAGAAATACTTTCCAATTTTTCCTCAACTGCAGTGTATGATATACCATTTTGTTGCTCTGAGTCTCTACTTTCATCCAATGTAAAACAAAACACAATTTAATATTTTGTTACACACAGTAAGACAGAATCGAGGTGGTTGGTCATATATGGTAAAAGAAACATACAACTTGAACAGTGTAGTATAGTTCAGTGTGTCTCAGTTGTAGAGACACCAAGTGCAGAGAACTGTAGTTACAGATTGTTACACCAGATAATGTGATTTACCCAAAGATTTTGGCCGATATCTTGTCTATTTCAAGTCTTCTCTCATTGATCGAGACAGGTGGGTGTCCACCCCACTGTACTGCATGTCATGATGACAGAGACCTGTCTCTATCAATGAGTGAGAAGACTTGAAATAGACACGATGGCGGCGCACATATTGTTGTATTACTTTATGGAGCAAAAAAAGTATTTATTTTAATAACAGCCATTTCTAAATTCAAACTGAACCCCTGCAACTGGACTCAGACATTTTATATGACCCGAATCGAGGATGAAGACGGCATCGCTAAGGTTGGTCGAAAATTATTTGTGCTACACCAAGGACTACCTATCCTGCAACTCCCTGTAATGGATACCAAAAATCTTTGGCTAAATCACATTGTCTGGTGTAACAATATGTAGCTAAGAGAACTGGTCATGATGAAATTGCCATTCCAAAGAAACATACAGTCAATTCAGGGAGTACTTGTAAAGCTGTGGGAGGAGTGTTGTCATGATCAAACTGCCATTCAGCCGCTCATGAGGCATCTGCTTGAAATCCAGCATAATGACTAATCCCACGACAGGGATACAGTTCAGGGGATCCAGTTCTGCTACAATGACACATGCAAGCAAGGAATTATGTTTCTGTATCTAAAATCCACTCCAGAAAGAAGGCCAGGCAAAAAAGAAATTGTACAGTTTGAACAACAGTTGAATCGTACCAGCATAACATCAACATTAGGGTAGACTAGTTGAACATGCATAAATGTGCACAAGCACAGAGATTACATTTACAACAATATCTAGCCTAATATAAATAAATATGGCATAACCCTCAACCTTTGCACAGTGACCAGACTGTACAAATGAGCCTAGGTACAGTTGAAGTTGGAAGTTTACATACACCTTAGCCAAATACATTTAAAATAAATTTTTCACAATTCCTGACATTTAATCCTAGTAAAATTCCCTGTCTTAGGTCAGTTAGGATCACCACTTTATTTTAAGAATGTGAAATGTCAGAATAATAGTAGAGAGTGATTTATTTCAGCTTTTATTTCTTTCATCACATTCCCAGTGGGTCAGAAGTTTACATACACTCAATTAGTATTTGGTAGCATTGCCTTTAAATTGTTTAACTTGGGTCAAACGTTTCAGGTAGCCTTCCACAAGCTTCCCACAATAAGTTGGATGAATTTTGGCCCATTCCTCCTGACAGAGCTGATGTAACTTAGTCAGGTTTGTAGACCTCCTTGCTCGCACACGCTTTTTCAGTTCTGCCCACAAATCTTCTATAGAATTGAGGTCAGGGCTTTGTGATGGCCACTCCAATACCTTGACTTTGTTGTCCTTAAGCCATTTTGCCACAACTTTGGAAGTATGCTTGGGGTCATTGTCCATTTGGAAGACGCATTTGCGACCAAGCTTTTACTTCCTAACTGATGTCTTGAGATGTTGCTTCAATATATCCACATAATTTTCCTTCCTCATGATGCCATCTATTTTGTGAAGTGCACCGGTCCTTCCTGCAGCATGATGTCAAGCAAAGAGGCACTGAGTTTGAAGGTAGGCCTTGAAATACATCCACAGGTACACCTCCAATTGACTAAAATGATGTCAATTAGCCTACCAGAAGCTTCTAAAGCCATGACATCATTTTCTGGAATTTTCCAAGCTGTTTAAAGGCACCGTCAATTTTGTGTATGTAAACTTCTGACCCACCGGAAGTGTGATACAGTGAATTATAAGTGAAATAATCTGTCTGTACACAATTGTTGGAAAAATTACTTGTGTCATGCACAAAGTAGATGTCCTAACCAACTTGCCAAAAGTATAGTTTGTTAACAAGACATTTGTGGAGTGGTTGAAAACGAGTTTTATTGACTCCAACCTAAGTGTATGTAAACTTCCGACTTCAACTGTACGTAGGCAGACATTATCTACCTACAGCCATGCCTATCAGGCATGCTTAGGCAAATATTTGTTATAGTCAAAACAGTTTCAGAGAATTAGTAAATTGTTGTATTATTGTTTCTCTTCACTGTTTGCTAGTAAACTTAGCTTGCTGGATATGCAATACTTCTGTTTGGAATCATATCTTGGGTCATGCCTATATTTTTGTGAGGTTAATATGCACCCAAGGTCATAACCATAACCAATGTCAACCCTCGTCAATTATGTGACATAGCTAGCTTGTACAATTATTTACAGTTGCTGATGTTACACGTTTGCAAATGCGAGGCGTGGTGCATAACAAGTTAGCAGGTGCCAGGCTAACTAGCTAGCCAACTCCAGTCATGTGCTAACGTTTGTTGGTAAACCTACACTATATATACAAAAGTACCCCTTCAAATTAGTGGATTCTGCTATTTCAGCCACACCTGTTGCTGACAAGTGTATAATATTGAGCACACAGCCATGCAATTTCCATAGACAAACATTGGCAGTAGAATGGCCTTACTGAAGAGCTCAGTGACTTGCAATGTGGCACCGTCATAGGATGCCACCTTTCCAACAAGTCAGTTCTGCCCTGTTAGAGCTGCCCTTGTCAACTGTCGGTGCTGTTATTGTGAAGTGGAAACGTCTACGAGCAAGAACGGCTCAGCCGCGAAGTGATACTCCACACAAGTTCACAGAACAGGGCCACCGACTGCTGAAGCGCGTAAAATTGACTGTCCTCGGTTGCAACACTCACTACTGATTTCCAAAATGCCTCTGGAGCAACATCAGCACAACAACTGTTCGTCGGGAGCTTGATGAAATGGTTTTCCATGGCCAAGCAGCAGCACACAAGCCGAAGATCACCATGTGCAATGCCAAGCGTCGGCTGAAGTGGTGGTAAGCTCGCTGCAATTGGACTCTGGAGCAGTGGAAACGCGTTCTCTGGAGTGATAAATCATGCTTCACCATCTGGCAGTCCAATGGACGAATCTGGGTTTGGCAGATACAGGAGAATCCTACCTGCCCCAATGCGTAGTGCCAACTGCATACAATGGCATTGTTGACAATTCTGTGCTTTCAACTTTGTGGCAACAGTTAACGAAAGCCATTTCTTGTTTCCGCATGACAATGCACCCATGCACAAAGCGAGGTCCATACAGAAATGGTTTGTTGAGATCGGTGTGGAAGAACTTGATTGGCCTGCACAGAGCCCTGACATCAATCCCATCGAACACCTTTGGGATGAATTGGAACACCGACTGGGAGACAGGCCTAATCGCCCAACATCAGTGTCTGACTTCACAAATGCTGATGTGGCTGAATGGAAGCAAGTCCCCGCAGCAATGTTCCAACATCAAGTTCTGGTTTAAGTTTTTTTTAATGTCCCAATTGGGAAATTTGTTGTGCAGTCAGGGTTCAACAATAAAAAACGACAACATTAAAAACAGTGACAACCATACAACCGATATATATACACATAAAATGAAACAATGAGATCAATTAAAAGGAGCAATCATTGTGGAAAAGTGCAACATTTCATTTCATGTGCAGAATCCATTCATCGGTTGCCAACACTTGTTAAGGGATTTATCCACCGAAGTCGGGCGATCCCATTGTAGCAGGAACACCCGTGAGTATTGTTTTATTTTTTGTTTGTGAGTGGTAGAGTTCATGAAGATCCATAGGGAGATTCAGTATAATCCACCAAACGAGTGAAAAAAGTATCTCCATTTTACGAATGATCTCATAAAAAACATTTAGGACATTTGCCACATCTAACTGGACAAAACCTATAGTGGAAAGCCTTCCCAGAACAGTGGTGGCTGTTATAGCAGCAAAGGGAGGACCAACTCCATATTAATGCCCATGATTTTGGAATTAGATTTTCAACGAGCAGGTGTCCACATCATTTTTGTCATGTAGTGTAGCTTTAGGTGGCTGGTTGTAACGTTGTAGCTTGCTGTTTAGTAGCTAGCCATATCTACGACTAAAAAGAGAAGAGGTTTTACAATCGAGATACAAAATATCTCAGATTGTAAAACCTTAAACGTCTTCTATTCTTAGACATAGATATGGCTACCAGTAGTTGTTTAGCAAACTGAAAAATAATTGTATTTCCCCCACTGTAACACAGTAGTATGCTAGCCAGCAATACACAATATGGGTTTCAGTAGATAAAATAAAGTTAGCTAGCTAGCTAGGTGGCTTGCAGGAAAAATAACTTACTAGGCACCATATTTGTCATCTGCCATCTTGGTGCTGTCATCGGCTGTAGCTGAGCTTTTAATGTTAGCTAAATCTAACTTTATGTTTTGAATCCTATTTGTTATATTCCGGGTGAAACATGTACAATGAGGGAAAAAAGTATTTGATCCCATGCTGATTTTGTACGTTTGCCCACTGAAAAATACATGATCAGTCTATAATTTTAATGGTAGGTTTATTTGAACAGTGAGAGACAGAATAAAAACAAAAAAATCCAGAAAAAACCCATGTAAAAAATGTTATAAATTCATTTGCATTTTAATGAGGGAAATAAGTATTTGACCCCTCTGCAAAACATGATTTAGTACTTGGTGGCAAAACCCTTGTTGGCAATCACAGAGGTCACATGTTTCTTGTAGTTGGCCACCAGGTTTGCACACATCTCAGGAGGGATTTTGTTCCACTCCTCTTTGCAGATCTTCTCCAAGTCATTAAGGTTTCGAGGCTGACGTTTGGAAACTCGAACCTTCAGCTCCCTCCACAGATTTTCTATGGGATTAAGGTCTGGAGACTGGCTAGGCCACTCCAGGACCTTAATGTGCTTCTTCTTGAGCCACTCCTTTGTTGCCTTGGGCCGTGTGTTTTGGGTCATTGTCATGCTGGAATACCCATCCACGACCCATTTTCAATGCCCTGGCTGAGGGAAGGAGGTTCTCACTCAAGATTTGACAGTACATGGCCCCATCCATCGTCCCTTTGATGCGGTGAAGTTGTCCTGTCCCCTTAGCAGAAAAACACCCCCAAAGCATAATGTTTCCACCTCCATGTTTGACGGTGGGGATGGTGTTCTTGGGGTCATAGGCAGCATTCCTCCTCCTCCAAACACGGGGAGTTGAGTTGATGCCAAAGAGCTCGATTTTGGTCTCATCTGACCACAACACTTTCACCCAGTTCTACTCTGAATCATTCAGATGTCCATTGGCAAACTTCAGACGGCCCTGTATACAGTGGGGAAAAAAAGATGAGAGAGGCCTGTAATTTTCATCATAGGTACACGTCAACTATGAAAGACAAATTGAGAAAAAAAATAAAGAAAATCACATTGTAGGATTTTTTATGAATTTATTTGCATATTATGGTGGAAAAGAAATATTTGGTCACCTACAAACAAGCAAGATTTCTGTCTCTCACAGACCTGTAACTTCTTCTTTAAGAGGCTCCTCTGTCCTCCACTCGTTACCTGTATTAATGGCACCTGTTTGAACTTGTTATCAGTATAAAAGACACCTGTCCACAACTTCAAACAGTCACACTCCAAACTCCACTATTGCCAAGACCAAAGAGCTGTCAAAGGACACCAGAAACAAAATTGTAGACCTGCACCAGGCTGGGAAGACTGAATCTGCAATAGGTAAGCAGCTTGGTTTGAAGAAATCAACTGTGGGAGCAATTATTGGGAAATGGAAGACATACAAGACCACTGATAATCTCCCTCGATCTGGGGCTCCACGCAAGATCTCACCCCGTGGGGTCAAAATGATCACAAGAACGGTGAGCAAAAATCCCAGAACCAAACGGGGGGACCTAGTGAATGACCTGCAGAGAGCTGGGACCAAAGTAACAAAGCCTACCATCAGTAACACACTACGCCGCCAGGGACTCAAATCCTGCAGTGCCAGACGTGTCCCCCTGCTTAAGCCAGTACATTTACAGGCCCGTCTGAAGTTTGCTAGAGTGCATTTGGATGATCCAGAAGAGGATTGGGAGAATGTCATATGGTCAGATGAAACCAAAATAGAACTTTTTGGTAAAAACTCAACTCGTCGTGTTTGGAGGACAAAGAATGCTGAGTTGCATCAAAGAACACCATACCTACTGTGAAGCATGGGGGTGGAAACATCATGCTTTGGGGCTGTTTTTCTGCAAAGGGACCAGGACGACTGATCCGTGTAAAGGAAATAATGAATGGGGCCATGTATCGTGAGATTTTGAGTGAAGACCTCCTTCCATCAGCAAGGGCATTGAAGATGAAACGTGGCTGGGTCTTTCAGCATGACAATGATCCCAAACACACCGCCCGGGCAACGAAGGAGTTGCTTCGTAAGAAGCATTTCAAGGTCCTGGAGTGGCCTAGCCAGTCTCCAGATCTCAACCCCATAGAAAATCTTTGGAGGGAGTTGAAAGTCCGTGTTGCCCAGCGACAGCCCCAAAACATCACTGCTCTAGAGGAGATCTGCATGGAGGAATGGGCCAAAATACCAGCAACAGTGTGTTAAAACCTTGTGTAGACTTACAGAAAACGTTTGACCTGTGTCATTGCCAACAAAGGGTATATAACAAAGTATTGAGAAACTTTTGTTATTGACCAAATACTTATTTTCCACCATAATTTGCAAATAAATTCATAAAAAATCCTACAATGTGATTTTCTGGAAAAAAAATTCTCATTTTGTCTCTCATAGTTGACGTGTACCTATGATGAAAATTACAGGCCTCTCTCATCTTTTTAAGTGGGAGAACTTGCACAATTGGTGGCTGACTAAATACTTTTTTTCTCCCACTGTATGTGCTTTCTTGAGCAGGGGGACCTTGTGGGCGCTGCAGGATTTCAGTCCTTCACGGCGTAGTGTGTTACCAATTGGTTTCTTGGTGACTATGGTCCCAGCTGCCTTGAGATCATTGACAAAATCCTCCCGTGTAGTTCTGGGCTGATTCCTCACCGTTCTCATGATCATTGCAACTCCACGAGATGAGATCTTGCATGGAGCCCCAGGCCGAGGGAGACTGACAGTTATTTTGTGTTTCTTCCATTTGCGAATAATCACACCATCTGTTGTCACCTTCTTACCAAGCTGCTTGGCGATGGTCTTGTAGCCCATTCCAGCCTTGTGTAGGTCTACAATCTTGTCCCTGACATCAGTGGAGAGCTCTTTGGTCTTGGCCATGGTGGAGAATTTGGAACCTGATTGATAGATTGCTTCTGTGGACAGGTGTATTTTATACAGGTAACAAACTGAGATTAGGAGCACTCCCTTTAAGAGTGTGCTCCTAATCTCAGCTCGTTACCTGTATAAAAGACACCTGGGAGCCAGAAATCTTTCTGATTGAGAGGGGGTCAAATACTTCTTTCCCTCATTAAAATTCAAATCAATTTGTAACATTTTTTACATGCATTTTTCTGGATTTTTTGTTGTTATTCTGTCTCTCATTGTTCAAATAAACCTACCATTAAAATTATAGACTGATCATTTCTTTGTCAGTGGGCAAACGTACAAAATCAGCAGGGGATCAAATACTTTTTTACCTCACTGTATACTCCAAGATAAACAAGTTTTAACCAACATCTGGCAACCATCACTGGAAAACTCTCCCAACCGAGATGGTACCACCAGGGACCCCAGACGGGACAGTCCCTCTATAACTCATTCTAAGATAGATAACAGTTGTTTCCTCAGACTTCCTGGCTCCAAGAGTGACATGATGAAATGGATTGAACACATCCCCAAATCCTGTGTAAACACGTCAAATCACCCCCCATCAGTTTGGCATGCTGCTCTTGTGTCTCTATCACACTACAGAAACTCCCTCCAACTGTGGTCATTTGGTTTTCACTACTTCTATACAGTATGGTGTGGACTACTTACAGTGCCTTCAGAAAGTACCACTTGATATTTTGTTGTGTTGCAACCTGAATTCAGAGTGGATTAAATACATGTTTTTCTCACCCATCTACACACAATACCCCATTATAATGACAAAGTGAAAACATGTTTTTAGAATTTTTAGGACGTTTATTGAAAATCAAATACAGAATTATCTCATTTACATACGTATTCACACCCCTGAGTCAATACTTTGTAGAAGCAACTTTGGCAGCGATTACAGCTGTGAGTCTTTCTGGGTAAGTCTCTAATAGCTTTGTAGACCTGGATTGTACAATATTTGCATATGATACTTTAAAAATTCTTCAAGCTCTGTCAAGTTGGTTGTTGATCATAGCTAGACAGACATTTTCAAGTGGTGCCATTAGATTTTCAAGCCAATTTAAGTCAAAACTGTAACTAGGCCACTCAGGAACATTCAATGTCGCCTTGGTAAGCAACTCCAGTGTACATTTGGCCTTGTGTTTTAGTTTATGGTCCTGCTGAATTTGTATCCCATTGTCTGTTGGAAAGCAGACTGAACCAGGTTTTCCTCTAGGATTTTGCCTGTGCTTAGCTCTATTCCATTTATTTTCATCATAAAAAAATCCCTACTACTTGCATACGCATAATATGATGCAGCCACCACCATGCTTGAAAATATGAAGAGTGGTATTCAGTGATGTGTTGTGTTTGATTTGCCCCAAACATACAGTAATGTTTTGTATTCAGGACATAAAGTTCATTTCTTTGGCACATTTTTTGTAGTTTTACTTTAGTGCCTTTGTCACGGAATCAGCCGAGGCTGCTCCTCCTCCTTGCTCGGGCAGGCTTCGGCGTTCGTCGTCCCCGAAGTACTGCCACCGATCGATGTTTCGGTGTTTGTCTAGTTTGTCTTGATTGTTTTCACCTGTTTCCCATTATGTTACATTGTATTCCCGTTATAACCCCCCGTCTCTCATTGGTTATTGTGTGTGATTGTTTTCCGTGAGATCGGCAGTGTTCGGGTGTATGCGTATTTTGTTCCTCCCTGTTTGGAGGTTTTGTTTGTAATTTTGATTACTGTGCAAGTAAAGTTCGTCTGCCAGTAGCTCGGTGTCCTGTGCTTGACTTCGCTCACAGCATACACGTCGCCTTGACAGAATCACACACCACTCATGGAGTCAGCAGGAGCGGCGGTGCCAGCTGGATCAATGGAGGAATGCGTCGAACACCAAGCGGCCATGATCCAGGCTCTCGGCACCGCCATGGAACGGGTGGTGAGGACTATTGAGCGATGGGAAAGAGGGGGTCTGCCTACGCCTCCTGCAACGATACCACCACCATCGGCGATGCCCATCGCTTCACCTCCGGGGTGCAGTGGGATTCGGCTCTCGCTCCCGAGGGCTTATGAAGGCACAGCGGCCGGGTGTCAGGGTTTCCTGCTCCAGGTTGAACTCTACCTAGCAACCATCCACCCGGTGCCCTCGGGATACGAGAGCGTGTCCACCCTCATCTCCTGTCTGTCCGGCAAGGCGCTGGAGTGGGCAAACGCCGAGTGGGGGTGAATAGACGCCGCTACTGTCAACTATGTGGAGTTCACCCGCCGCTTCAGGGCAGTATTCGATCATCCACCAGAGGGTAAAGCGGCGGGTGAGCGTCTATTCCACCTTAGACAGGGGAGGAGGAGCGCACAGGAGTTCGCGCTGGACTTCCGGGCGCTGGCTGCCAATGCGGGATGGAATGAGAGGGCCCTCATCGACCACTACAGATGTAGCCTGAGGGAGGACGTGCATCGGGAATTGGCCTGCAGGGACACCAACCTCAGCTTCGACCAACTGGTGGACATGTCCATTCGCCTGGATACCCTGTTGGCTACCCGCGGACGTCCGGATTCAGGGCCGTCCATTCCATCCCCCAGCACTTCCGAGCCGACCCCTATGGAGCTCGGAGGTGCTGGTGCTAGGGAGACCAGGAGAGAGACCAGGAGGGAGGCCGTCCCCTGCACCAACTGTGGCCGCAGAGGACACACTGCTGGTCGGTGCTGGGGAGGGTCTCCTAGGAATCGAGGCAGTAGGCAGCACACTGATGAGTCATTCCAGGTGAGTAGGCACCCAACTCACCCAGAGCTCTCTGTTGTGCATATGTATATAAAGTTGTGTTTCCCGAGATTTCTCCCCACTCCCAGCATAAGGCGCTAGTAGATTAATGCGCAGCTGGGAATTTTATTGATCGCCAATTCACCTATAAGTTAGAGATTCCTATTGTACCTGTTGATGTGCACTTCCCCATCAATGCCCTAGATAGCCGCCCTTTGGGGTCAGGATTGATTAGGGAAGTCACAGCGCCTCTCAGGATGAAAATGCAGGAGGGCCATGAGGAGATACTACGTTTGTATTTGATTGATTCTCCTGCGTTTCCCGTGGTGTTGGGGCTTCCCTGGTTAACATCTCATGACCCCAACATTTCATGGCAACAGAGGGCTCTCAAGGGATGGTCTGATCAGTGTTTCGGGCGGTGTGTAGGTGTTTCCGTAGGGGCAACGACGGTGGAAAGCCCGAACCAAGTTCCCACCATGCACATTCCACCTGAGTATGCCGATTTGGCACTCGCCTTCTGTAAAAAAAGAAGGCGACTCAATTACCACCTCATCGACAGGGGGATTGTGCGATAGACCTCCAAGTAGGCGCTGCGCTTCCGCATAGTCATGTGTAACCTCTGTCTCAGGAGGAGACGGCGGCTATGGAGACATACATCACCGAATCTCTGAGACAGGGATACATACGGCCGTCCACTTCCCCTGCGTCCTCAAGTTTTTTTTTTGTGAAGAAAAGGATGGGGGTTTATGCACGTGTATTGATTACCGTGGTCTCAATCAGATCACAATCAAATACAGCTATCATCTCCCTCTGATTGGTAGTATGACGGAGTCATTACACGGTGCGCGATTCTTCACAAAATTGGATCTCAGGAGCGCGTACAACCTGGTGCGCATTAGGGAGGGAGATGAGTGGAAGACAGCATCCAGTACCACCTCGGGTCACTATGAGTACCTCGTCATGCCATACGGTTTAATGAATGCTCCTTCAGTCTTCCAATCATTTGTGGACGAGATTTTCTGGGACTTGCATTGACAGGGTGTAGTGGTGTATATTGATGACATTCGAATATACTCCGCTACACGAGCCGAGCATGTGTCCCTGGTGCGTCGAGTGCTTGGTAGACTGTTAGAGCATGACCTGTATGCGAAGGCGGAGAAATGTCTGTTCTTCCAGGAGTCCATCTCCTTCCTGGGACATCGGTTGTCCGTGTCAGGGGTGGAGATGGAGATTGACCGCGTTTCTGCCGTGCGTAATTGGCAGACTCCCACCACGGTGAAGGAAGTGCAGCGGTTCTTGGGTTTTGCCAATTACTACCGGAGGTTTATCCGGGGCTTTGGACAGGTAGCAGCTCCCATTTCCTCCCTGCTAAAGGGGGGTCCGGTGCGTCTGCAGTGGTCGGCTGAGGCGGACAGGGCGTTTAGACATCTGAAGGACCTGTTTACCTCGGCTCCGGTGCTGGCACATCCGGATCCCTCTTTGGCGTTCCAAGTTGAGGTGGATGCGTCCGAGGCAGGGATCGGCGCTGTGCTGTCTCAGCGCTCGGGTACGCCACCAAAACTCCGCCCCTGTGCTTTCTATTCTAAGAAGCTCAGTCCGGCGGAGCGCAATTATGACTTGAGGGGGCTAAACACCCTTTTCTCTTTCTGACTTACCATCGTAACCTGGAGTACATCCGGGCAGCGAGGAGGCTGAACCCTCGCCAGGCAAGGTGGGCTATGTTTTTTTCCCGATTTGTATTTAAGCTCACCTATAGACCAAGGTCACAGAACGCTAAGGCAGACGCCCTGTCCCGACTACATGACACAGAGGAGAGGACCATTGAGCCCACTCCCATACTTCCGGAGTCTTGTCTGGTGGCACCGGTGGTGTGGGAGGTTGATGCGGACATCGAGCAGGCGTTACGTACCGATCCCACTCCCCCACAGTGTCCAGAGGGTCGGAAGTACATGCCGCTCGACGTTCACGATCGATTGATATATTGGGCTCACATGTCACCCTCCTCTGGTCATCCTGGTATTGTTCGGACAGTGCACTGCCTTAGTGGGAAGTACTGGTGGCCCACTTTAGCTAAGGACGTGAGGGTTTATGTTTCCGCTCGGTGTGCGCCCAGTGTAAGGCGCCTAGACACCTGCCCAGAGGGAAGTTACAACCCCTACCCGTTCCACAACGGCCGTGGTCTCACCTATCGGTGGATTTTGTCACGGACGTTCCCCCCTCCCAGGGGAACACGACGATCTTGGTCGTTGTGGATCGGTTTTCGAAGGCCTGCCATCTCATTCCTATTCCAGGTCTCCCTACTTTCCTACAAACTGCTGACACCCTGTTCAAACACGTCTTCCGGCACTACGGGGTGCCTGAGGATATAGTGTCCGATCGGGGTCCCCAGTTCACCTCTAGAGTCTGGAGGGTGTTTATGGAACGTCTGGGGGTCTCGATTAGCCTTACCTCAGGTATTCACCCTGAGAGTAATGGGCAGGTGGAGAGAGTGACCCAGGATGTGAGAAGGTTTCTGAGGTCCTATTGCCAGGACCGGCAGGAGGAGTGGTTGGGATATACAGTGGGGAGAACAAGTATTGGATACACTGCCGATTTTGCAGGTTTTCCTACTTACAAAGCATGTAGAGGTCTGTAATTTTTATCATAGGTACACTTCAACTGTCTCTGGAGTTGGGGTTTTGGTTCCGGCTCGCTAGCCCCCCTCCCGATACTAGCGAGCCCTCCCGTTTCCCGGCTTCTCCGGCCATGAGTCGCAGTGGTGACCTGCCTGGCCGCAGTACAGGCAACGTCCCTGGCTCAGACGCCTCTGCCTCTCCATATTGGACAAGCACGCCGCCCCCAGCTGCATAGCCTCCTCCTGAGGCATCTCCTCCCTGTATCGGCGGAAAGCCTCCGGGTTGATTGGGGGATGCGGAGGATCTCTCATGCTCCCTCTCATGATGTCGATTGTCTACCCGCACCGAGAGTTCGACGAGGCCGTCCAGTCATTCAGGCAGGTCCCTGAAGGAGAGTTCGTCCTTCATCCCCTCCGATAGCCCCTTGGCATAAAGAACGACCAGGGTGGCCTCCTCCCATCCTGCCTCTCGAACCCGGGTCCGGAACTCCACGGAGTAGTCCGCCACCAAACGGTCACCCTGCCGACAGGCCGTGAGCCGCCTCCCGGCCTCGGGCCCCGACACCATCCGAGAGGTGTCGAACACATTGCGTAGCTCCCGGGTGAATTGGTAGGAGTCGGAGCACGCCGTAGTTTGGCTCTCCTACTCTGCGGTAGCCCAGGAAAGGGCCTGACCCGTCAACAGAGTGATGATGTAGGTCACCCGGCCCTGCTCTGTAGGGAAGGAGGAGGGTTGTAGGCTGAATACCAGGGAACACTGGGTGAGGAATTCCCTGCAGCCCTCTGGACGTCCGTCATACCACTCCGGAGGTGGTAGGTGGGGTTCCCGCGATGCCGCAGGCGAGACTGGAGTCGCCGCTGCCGCGGCTTCCACTCCGCCGGCTGCCGGGGCTGGTCAGGTGTCCACCCGGCTCTGCACGGTGATCGCCAGCTGGCGGAGATTCTCGGTGATCAGCTGCAGGCTGCGGTCGTGTTGGTTCAGCATAGCTCCCTGTGTTGCCAATGCGCTCCGATACTGTGCTGCCTCTGCTGGGTCCATATTGGCTCAGTTTTCTGTAAGGATTGGGGTGAGGTGTGACCCAGGTGCGATGCAGGATATACAGTAGGCAGTAGGCAGAGATGGTGAAACAAGGATCTTTACTGGTGGTCCCGAAGCCAAAATACAAAATAACGGACTGATCACGATAAAAGAAAGACGGAGCAAATAAGTCTCCAAAAACCGGCTGACAGCCAAAATACGAAATACTACCTAAGACTGAAACAAATAATGAAACAGGGAGAACACTTCTGAAGTACCTGTATATAGATCTCCGATCAGACACTGAGTAGTACTGCTGGACATAGAGAAACTAGCAGAGAAAACTGAGCAAGGGAACACAGGGAAGTGAGGGCATCAATACACAGGTGAACCGATAGACAGAGGTGACACCAGTAAGATGATGATTAGTCCCAACTGTGAGTGAGGAGGTGCCTAAGGTTGTCGGAGGATGACACCTAGTGGGTCGCTCCGGAACTGTGACTCCCTCCTGTAACACGTGTCTGTTTCTACGTTTGTGTTGCTTCAATGAGAACATAATCAATGTAGCCTATGTGCTGCAAAAGGTTAGGGCTACATGTTTCTATTGAGTGAAGTCACAATGATAGTATTCTCCAAAGTGTAGAACTGCATGTTCACAAGCACAAGGACGGAGCAACTTTGAGAGAACCAGGGCTTCATAGTGAGTTGTCAACAAAATAAGGGCTGTCTGTTACATTGGTACACTGGTTGATTAGAGAAAAATCTCCCTGTCCCTTTTTAATGTCATACTCTATCCATGCATGTTAGCTAGCTTATGGTGACTGTATTTTTAGTTTCCTGATGGTTTCATGTGGCGCTTGTGTATTTGATGGAGACGTGTGTGGTTCTTGCGTATGTCATGCTTTTTGTGGTTCTTGAATGTTTGATGATGATAAGATATGAGCGCGAGTGGCCTACGCCCCCTGCCGAACCTGGCTTTTCACTGTGGATGTTTGATTTACAAGCCGGCCACTTGACCACAGGTGGGGGGGACCTAGCTGATTGATGTATGTCTTCGGAAAGCTCAAATATATATTCATTGAAATGTCATGAGTAGGAAAACATATGGCACTCCACATCCCCACCAGGAATATCTCCTCTTAAACTTGTAGTCAGCAAAAGTGTGTAATCACCGTTCACCACTGTCAGAGGGAATAGGGTATGAGTGAGAGGGGTAATGTGAAGTGGCAGGTCAGTAAAAGGCTTTCTGGGAACGTTAGCCAAACTGGGTGGGACCCGCTGCCATATGTCACATTTATAGCTCGGGACTTTGGTGGCATATTTGGAAGGAGACATTTGCTCACTGCGCTACTGCTATATGCACATCTAAATGACATCCCATAGGGCCCTGATGTGACAAATGGAGGAGTATGGGTTGAGTGGGTGGATATTCCACCAGATTGCTATAGATACACAGTATCTTATTTCTTGACCCATATTAAACAGAAATCCAACTCAGTTGACAAGTTAATAGCCCAATTTAAGGCATCCTGTATAAGTATAATGAACAAACTCATTGGATTACCAGCAGCTGATTATTCCCAGACAAGGATGACCAAGTTAGCCTGCCTTTTTAATTGGGCTTATGTTTGATTGAGGACTAAAGTACTTTATTGAATGACCTTGATTACAACTTATAACCCCAAATAAACAACACATTACCCTAAAACCTGATGTGAAAATCGTTCAGACAGTGTCCTGGCTCTGCATTAGGCCTATGTGAAAGCTGTCTCTGCACTCATGCTAAATAGATTTCTCATCAATGCCCTCCATCCTTTTTGCCACAGAGATGAGGTGAAAATGGCTGCACATTTTAATTTCCCTAATCAGTCCCTCTCATGTGTTACCCACTTTGTGGGAAAAGTGGAAAGAGTTTAGTGAAAATGTGTGGAAAGGGAAATTCGATATACCCAACAAAAATAAATGGGGTCTGAAATAGTACAGTCATCGCCCCCAAATACACATTATGTAAGTGTGTACAGTATAGACACCATACACAATATCATTTTTCTGCTTCAGGCTACTGGGTGTTTACCTGGAAACCTGGCATTGTGACAGGACCATGAGCGATCATCCTTTTGTTTGGAATGTGTTTTGACATGGGGTTGGGATGGCTGCATGTTCTGCTGTGGGGCGGACAGAGATTTCAGCCCCAGAGTGCATGTGTGTAACAGGAGGGGGCCTGGTGCATCAATAATTGGAGCATTGTCAGTCATCTATGAATAGTGTAAGGGAGGGAGGGAACAGGACTGACTGCCACGGTCTATATAGCACTGATGTATAATGTGCTTTATGTATTTGGGGAGCGGATTGAGGGGAGGACATAAAACACGGACTTGAAAAATGACTTATTTTTCTACAGATATAAACCTGAAGGCTGCATCATACAATACAAATCTTCAGGGACCAAGCACCTACAGCAGATCTTTAAAGATGTGCTTTGAAAAGTCCTTTACTCTTGCCCTTGGATGATTCGAAAAGTTGTATAACTCTCCACAGTGATTTGCAAAACGTGTTACTTAGCAGCTTTCTCAAGTTTGATACAATGATTGAGGGACAAATTCCATAATTGTAAAATTCCATAAATACACTGTACCTAGAATACCAATCTTTATTGTTAGCATTATACTTATGCAAGTTAAAGGTCTTTGTATAAATGCCATGTTTTTTATCGGAAGTCGAAACCAACACATTTGGAAGAGAATAATGTTGACTGTGTTTATTCCCATTGAAAATAATTGAAATGGCGGAAATCAAGTTCTCTAGCATCTGTGTATATACTGTAGCTTTGCTGTAGCCTGCTGGCGTATTCCTCTCTGACCTATCCCCTAGCTGTAATTGTATCTCATTGGATAGCACAAAGGTTCTTATCTGTGCTAAAAAATAACACTAGTGATTATGCCGTCTATACCCTGAGATGTGAACTGTGAACACATGGCCATTACTTCCTATGAATTATCCCTGATGACATTTATTGTGGTAACACAGCACAGGCCAGTGTAGGGAACCATCGTATGTGCGGACACAGTAACAGGTTAGATTCACCAAACCTCCCCACAAAATAATTGAACTATGAACATTGCATTATCTTCTATTTTACGCTGTTTTGTGGTGTATTATGGGGTGTGTCATTTTATATAGGTACAGATATGCTAAGCTCTCACCATGACCAATAACAGGGGAGGTTAGCATGTCTTGGGGGTATGATCTTTGACACTCTGTAACATTCTCGATTCATTATTCACGATTCATTCAGGATGATCCCTAATCATGATGGCATCCACATGAATGTAGAAGTGTTTAGAAATATATGATATTCTTATTACAATAAAAGTGACTCCAAAATGACACAAAACATGATTTACCATTTGTATTTATTATGGATCCTCCATTCGCTGGGATCCTGGAATGCAGCGAAATTAAGGCAGTTATATACAATAAAAAACAACGACATTACATTACATTTCACAACATATTTTACAACACATTAACTGTGTTCCCTCAGGCCACTACTCTACTACCACATATCTACAATACAAAATCCATATGTATTTGTTTATATAGTGCGTACGTTTTCATGTGTGTGTGTGTCTGTGCCTGTTTGTGTGTCTCTTCACAGTCCCCGCTGTTCCATAAGTTGTATTTGATCTGTTTTTTAAATCTGATTTTACTGCTTGCATGAGTTACTTGATATGGGGTATGTCTCTATAAGCTTGGCACATCTTGCCACTGGGATTTTTGCCCATTCTTAATGGCAGAACTGCTCCAGCTTCTTTAAGCTGGATGGGTTCCACTGGTGTACAGCAATCTTTAAGTCATACCACAGATTCTCATTTGGATTGAGGTCTGGGCTTTGATTAGGCCATTCCAAGACATTTAAATGTTTCCCCTTAAACCACTCGAGTGTTGCTTTAGCAGTATGCTTAGCGTCATTGTCCTGCTGGAAGGTGAACCTCTGTCCCAGTCTCAAATCTCTGGAAGACTGAAACAGGTTTCCCTCAAGAATCTCCCTGTATTTAGCGCCATCCATCATTCCTACAATTCTGATCAGTTTCCCAGTCCCTGACGATGAAAAACATCCCCACAGCATGATGCTGCCACCACCATGTTTCACTGTGGGGTTGGTGTTCTCGGGGTGATGAGAGGTGTTGGGTTTGCGCCAGACATAGCGTTTTCCTTGATGGCCAAAAAACTCAATTTTATTCTCATCTGACCAGAGTACCTTGTTCCATATATTTGGGGAGTCTCCCACATACCTTTTGGCGAACATCAAACATGTTTGCTTATTTCTTTGGCCACTCTCCTGTAAAGCCCAGCTCTGTGGAGTTTACAGCTTAAAGTGGTCCTATGGACAGATACTCCAATCTCTGCTGTGGCCCTTTGCAGCTCCTTCAGGGTTATCTTTGGTCTCTTTGTTGCATGTTGTGTAAATCAAATTCAGTGGCTGTAGGCATAGCTGAACACTCCCCTTAACTGAAGGCTCCATCCACTCTCTGATTTTCTTCAGTAATTATCTGTCGCCCATACTATTTACCTAAACCTGATTAATACCCAACCTTCATTTTTCCCATGATAGCTTCCTGATATTTTTCTCACTGGTTTTCAGGCCATTTTGTGATGGCTTTTTAACTAATTTTGAAGTGGGGCAGTCCCATGCAAGCTCTATCTCTCCAGGGCTGGAGATTTAGGCATGCACACTGAATTATGGCAGCTGACAGGTGACTTAAGGACTGATGGCTCCCCCTGATACATGTATCCTGAGATGCCTGTCTGAATTTGGACAGGTAAATCAACAATGTGCGACTGATGAAATCAAAGCCCAGCTAGCCACTTGTGTGAAGGGTACTAGTCCACCTCCATGGTTTAAAATGGCAAAGATCGTATTTGTTTTAACACCTACTAAAATTCACTTGAACAAATTAAATGATGACTACTTGAAAGAGGGAACCCTTTTTATGACATCACCCCAAGGAAACGTTTTACATGATGTTGCCATTAGTCCAAGGCAATTCTAGGAAGACTTATGCAATCCCTCTGTACCGAGTATGTAGGTACAGACAGCTACTGTATATTCTACAATCTACTCTTGTCATGTAAATATTTGTTTTTATTATCAGTGTTACACAGTTAATGTACTGCTATTAATATCTCCCAGATGAAAAGTTGTCTGACTAAGCCAAGAGTAGAAGGGAATGTTATCAGTCTTCATAGGGAGGCGGTGTAGGTCCGGCAGGCTAAAGGAATGATCCAGGACAGGGAAGCTGACACTAAAGAGCCTGAACTGGGATGAGATTGATAGTGGGCATGAGCAGCTGCCACACTGTTGACCAAGCAATGTTGGATGGCTGAATCTAACCTGACACTTTGTCAGTTTTCAGACGTACCTTTGGATTGAGTGAGTGGTGGTGATTGAGGTGGTGTGTTACCCTGTTTTTCCAAAGGGAATCTCTATGGACACTCTCTTTATGTCTCTCTATGTCCCAAAATGTATTTATACAGTGTGATGTGTTTATTGTGTGTGGTATTGAGATATATAAGATATACAGTTGAAGTCAGAAATGTACATACACCTTAGCCAAATACATTTAAACTCAGTTTTTCACAATTTCTGACATTTAATCGTAGTAAAAATTCCCTGTTTTAGGTCAGTTAGGATAACCACTTTATTTTAAGAATGTGAAATGTCAGAATAATAGTAGAGAGAATGATTTATTTAAGCTTTTATTTCTTTCATCACATTCCCAGTGGGTCAGAAGTTTATATACACTCAATTAGTATTTGGTAGCATTGCCTTTAAATTGTTTAACTTGGGTCAAACGTTTCAGGTAGCCTTCCACAAGCTTCCCACAATAAGTTGGGTGAATTTTGGCCCATTCCTCCTGACAGAGCTCGTGTAACTGAGTCAGGTTTACAGGCCTCCTTGCTCGCACACGCTTTTTCAGTTCTGCCCACACATTTTCTATAGGATTGAGGTCAGGGCTTTGTGCTGGCCACTCCAATACCTTGACTTTGTTGTCCTTAAGCCATTTTGCCACAACTTTGGAAGTATGCTTGGGGTCATTGTCCATTTGGAAGACCCATTTGCAACCAAGCTTTAACTTCCTGACTGATGTCTTGAGATGTTGCTTCAATATATCCACATAATTTTCCTTCCTCATGATGCCATCTATTTTGTAAAGTGCACCAGTCCCTCCTGCAGCATTGCACCCCCACAGCATGATGCTGCCACCCCCGTGCTTTATGGTTGGGATGGTGTTCTTCGGCTTGCAAGCTATCCCCTTTTTCCTCCAAACATAACGATGGTCATTATGGCCAAACAATTATATTTTTGTTTCATCAGACCAGAGGACATTTCTCCAAAAAGTACGATCTTTGTCCCCATGTGCAGTTGAAAACCGTAGTCTGGCTTTTTTATGGCGGTTTTGGAGCAGTGGCTTCTTCCTTGCTGAGCGGACTTTCAGGTTATGTCAATATAGGACTTGTTTTACTGTAGATACTTTTGTACCTGTTTCATCCAGCATCTTCACAAGGTCCTTTGCTGTTGTTCTGGGATTGATTTGCACTTTTTCCACCAAAGTACGTTAATCTCTAGGAGACAAAACGCGTCTCCTTCCTTAGCGGTATGACGGCTGCGTGGTCCCTTGGTGTTTATACTTGCATACTATTGTTTGTACAGATGAATGTGGTACCTTCAGGCATTTGGAAATTGCTCCCAAGGATGAACCAGACTTGTGGAGGACTACAATTCTCTTTCTGAGGTCTTGGCTGATTTCTTTTGATTTTCCCATGATGTCAAGCAACGAGTCACTGAGTTTGACGGTAGGCCTTGAAATACATCCACAGGTACACCTCCAATTGACTCAAATTATGTCAATTAGCCTATCAGAAGCTTCTAAAGCCATGACATCATTTTCTGGAATTTTCCAAGCTGTTTAAAGGCACAGTCAATTTAGTGTATGTAATCTTCTGACCCACTGGAATTGTGATACAGTGAATTATAAGTGAAATAATCTGTCTGTAAAAATTGTTAGAAAAATTACTTGTGTCATGCACAAAGTAGATGTCCCAACCGACTTGCCAAAACTATAGTTTGTTAACAAGAAATTTGTGAAGTGGTTGAAAAACGAGTTTTAATGACTCCAACCTAAGTGTATGTAAACTTCCGACTTCAACTGTATATGAATTGTGTCTAACCCTTGAATCTTCACCGTTGTATGTTATGTGTCGGTTTTGTGTACAACATTGTCTGTTTTATGACATGTATCCATTTTCACCAACAGAGGTGAATGAGTCAATTGAGCCACAGGTCAAAGAGCCATTCAAATGTGCATTCACCTTTGAACCTGACCCTACATTTTACATTAACATTTTAGTCATTTAGCAGACGCTCTTATCCAGAGCGACTTACAGGTAGTGCATTCATCTTAAGATAGCTAGGTGGGACAACCACATATCATAGGCATAGAAAGTACATTTTTCCTCAATACCGTAGCTGTCAGCAGAGTCACAGCTAGAAGGGGGGTGGGGTGGGGAGTCAAGTGCAAGTGCTAGTTGTGAGGAAGAGGATTATTTAAGATACTGTTTGAAGAGGTAGGGTTTTAGATGTTTTCGGGAGATGGGCAGGGACTCTAGGGGTGGGAGGGCCAAGAGACCTGAGGTGACAGAACAGAGTGCTCGGGTTGGGGTGTGGGGTTTGAGCATAGCCTGAAGGTAGGGAGGGGCAGTTCCTCTTGCTGTTCCGTAGGTAAGCACCATGGTCTTGTAGTGGATGCAAGCTTCAACTAGAAGCCAGTGGAGTGTACGGAGGAGCTGGGTGACATGATAGAACTTGGGATGGTTGAAAACCAGGCGGCTGCTGCATTCTGGATAAATTGCAGGGGTTTGATGGCACAAGCGGGGAGCCCAGCCAACAGTGAGTTGCAGTAGTCCAGATGGGAGAGGACAAGTGCCTGGATTAGGACCTGCACCGCTTCCTGTGTGAGGTAGGGTTGTACTCTACGGATGTTGTAGAGCATGAACCTGCAGGAGCAGGTCACTGCTTTGATGTTTGCAGAGAACGATAGGTTGTTGTCCAGGGTCACGCTAAGGTTATTTGCACTCTGGGAGGGTGACACTGTGGAGTTGTCAACCGTGATGGAGAGGTCTTTGAACGGGCAGGCCTTCCCCGGGAGGAAGAGCAGTTCCGTTTTGTCGAGGTTGAGCTTGAGGTGGTGGACCGACATCCAAGTTGAAATATCTGCCAGGCACGCAGAGATGCATGTCCCCACCTGGGTGTCAGAAGGGGGGAAGGAGAAAAGTTGTTGAGTGTCATCTGCATAGCAATGATAGGAGAGACCATGTGAGGATATGACTGAGCCGTGTGACATGGTGTATAGAGATAAGAGGAGAGGAGAGGGCCTAGAACCGAGCCCTGGGGGACACCAGTAGTGAGAGTATGTGGTGCAGACACAGATCCTCTCCACGTCACATGGTAGGAGCGGCCTGCCAGGTAGGATGCAATCCAAGAGTGTGCATAGCCTGAGACTACCAGCCCTGAGTGGGTGGAGAGGAGGATCTGATGGTTCACAGTGTCAAAGGCAGCGGATAGATCTAGGATGAGAACAGAGGAGAGTCTCAGCTCGGTTGTGTGACTGTTGTGGAAAATCACTATACTTTATTAAAAATCAAAGTTCTTACAGAGTTTTTGTTGCATCAAGAATGACTTTATTTTTAATTCAACAAAGACAGGTCAATCTGCAGATTGGAACCCCTTTTCTCTCTCTGTCCCCCCGTTATATATCCCATCCATATCTCCTCTAGCTCAAAATCCCTCCCTCTTCAGTTTCCTGCTCCTTATCGCTCCGCCTACTTCCTTTGTCTATGATGGCGACTAAATTCGACTTTCATTCAGTTCAGAATCAATAGTAAAACTATCAATTATTTTATTTTATTTTTATTTTTGGTCATTTAGCAGACGCTCTTATCCAGAGCGACTTACAGGAGCAGTTAGGGTTAAGTGCCTTGCTCAAGGGCACATCGACAGATTTTTCACCTAGTCGGCTCGGGGATTAGAACCAGCGACCTTTCGGTTACTGGCACAACGCTCTTACCCACTAAGCTACCTGCCGCCCTGGCCCTTGCAAAAACACTCATGTTTATTTTAAACTCTGTTCAACCCTGGGCTTGACCTGAAGACTGATTGTTGGACATGATAGGTCCCTACTCTAATCTTTCAACCATACACAAAACCCCCTTCATGCTGTAATCTATCAAGAAGATAGCCAAGGAGAGACAAAGGTTTAGCCCAAACTCTGTTCAACTCTGGCCCCGAGAGAGACAAAATGCCACATGCTAGTTTCAGTCTTTGATAAGATAGGACAGCCATGGATTTAAGTAAAAGCGAGCAATTTGACCCTAGGTCAATTTCCTCTTTTACCCACACACACAGTGAAATGACCCAATTCAGTTAGCCACAAAGAATGTTAACTATATGTTCATGATTAACTCAGTTTTATCTCATAGTCCACTAAACAATTTTCAACATGACCCGTCTTGAAGCCTGACTGGTTTCCTTAGTGTAGTGACCCTGGAGTGACATGTAGACCGCTGCATCTCCGCTGCCTATCAGCTATTCTTATTTGTTCTTGTGGATTCATATTGAAACTTGAATGCTTTTATGTGTGGTATGATTGCTAGTTAGCCTATTGCAGATCTGGACAAACGATCCACCTACCACTATTGTCACTATGAATGGTGGATAGAGGGCAGGATAGGTAATCTATATTGACCTGTGGTATAGTAAAAGTTAGCACACAAAACGCACCAAAACACCTTGATATTGGGGAGGCGCATGCAAGCAGGTGCTGAAATATGGCTAGGATGGAAGAAATTAAATAGTAAAACCTGCAAAAGAGCAAAAAATGTCACTTCCCTTCTCTGTGCACCCACCCCCCGTTACTTTTTTAACCTTAATGAATGAAGCCCACCACTCTCCACAGGAAACAACAGCAAAGGCCCCTGCTAATCAAATCCCAGCCAGCACTGCCCCTCTCATTACCTTTAATGAACTGTGATGCATTGCCTGCTTTGATCCATGGGGCCACTGAGCACCGTGCCTCCGAGGTTGGCTTTTTCACTGATACAGTATCTGTCACTTGGTGTGCAGTAAGGAGATTACATTGATCCAGCATTTACAACAAATACTAGCCAAAGTAACAGCTGAAGAAAGACTTCATTTGGTGTGACATATTGTCATGATGTGTAAAGTTTGTTCATGTTTATACTTCTAGGCTTGCTAATCCAATCCACTATAATTGTTTGGAGTTTACGACATTGTTTTTTGTGACTATAGCTCTAAGCCCTCTTCAAGAAGGTTAGAAAAAAAGGATTGAATCGATGTATTTTAATTTTTTATTATTGAATATTTAAACTTAAAATCTACTTGCAGTGAAGCCACTCAACAACTACATCACATTCAGTAATCTAACAGACTCCCATCCAGAGCGACCCACAGAAGTAACCATGGTCAACGCTCTGCTCAAGGGCACGTCGACAGATCTCCAACAAGGTCATAAACAGGGACCCGAACCAGGGACCTATCAGCCACCGGCCCAAGATCCCGACCCACAGTTCCCCAAGAGCTGCCCCTCAAGAAAAATACAATACTTCCATTTCCTACCCCCAAGACCACCCCTCCCCCAATGCACCAACAACCAACAAAATGAACAAAAGAGAAAAAAACAGCAAGGCCATAACAGCAAGGCCAACTAAATATGTTTGAGTGCATATATGGCACTATTTACATGTGTGCATGTGCATGCATTTGAATGTGTGTGTGTGTACAGTGGGGGGGAAAAGTATCTGATCCCCTGCTGATTTTGTACGTTTGCCCACTGACAAAGACATGATCAGTCTATAATTTTAATGGTAGGTTTATTTGAACAGTGAGAGACAGAATAACAAACAATAAAAAATCCAGACAAACGCATGTCAAAAATGTTATAAATTTATTTGCATTTTAATGAGGGAAATAAGTATTTGACCCCCTCTCAATCAGAAAGATTTCTGGCTCCCAGGTGTATTTTATACAGGTAACAAGCTGAGATTAGGAGCACACTCTTAAAGGGAGTGCTCCTAATCTCAGCTTGTTACCTGTATAAAAGACACCTGTCCACAGAAGCAATCAATCAATCAGATTCCAAACTCTCCACCATGGCCAAGACCAAAAAGCTCTCCAAGGATGTCAGGGACAAGATTGTAGACCTACACAACGCTGGAATGGGCTACAAGACCATCGCCAAGCAGCTTGGTGAGAAGGTGACAACAGTTGGTGCGATTATTCGCAAATGGAAGAAACACAAAAGAACTGTCTATCTCCCTCGGCCTGGGGCTCCATGCAAGATCTCACCTCGTGGAGTTGCAATGATCATGAGAACGGAGAGGAATCAGCACAGAATTACACGGGAGGATCTTGTCAATGATCTCAAGGCAGCTGGGACCATAGTCACCAAGAAAACAATTGGAAACACACTACGCCGTGAAGGACTGAAATCCTGCAGTGCCCGCAAGGTCCCCCTGCTCAAGAAAGCACATATACAGGCCCGTCTGAAGTTTGCCAGTGAACATCTGAATGATTCAGAGGAGAACTGGGTGAAAGTGTTGTGGTCAGATGAGACCAAAATCGAGCTCTTTGCCATCAACTCAACTCACCGTGTTTAGGAGGAGGAATGCTGCCTATGACCCCAAGAACACCATCCCCACCATCAAACATGGAGGTGGAAACATTATGCTTTGGGGGTGTTTTTCTGCTAAGGGGACAGGACAACTTCACCGCATCAAAGTGATTATAGACGGGGCCATGTACCGTCAAACTTTGGGTGTGAACCTCCTTCCCTCAGCCAGGGCATTGAAAATGGGTCATGGATGGGTATTCCAGCATGACAATTACCCAAAACACACGGCCAAGGCAACAAAGGAGTGGCTCAAGAAGAAGCTCATTAAGGTCCTGGAGTGGCCTAGCAGGCTCCAGACCTTAATCCCATAGAAAATCTGTGGAGGGTGTTGAAGGTTCGAGTTGCCAAACGTCAGCCTCGAAACCTTAATGACTTGGAGAAGATCTGCAAAGAGGAGTGGGACAAAATCCCTCCTGAGATGTGTGTATACCTGGTTGCCAACTACAAGAAACGTCTGACCTCTGTGATTGCCAACAAGGGTTTTGCCACGAAGTACTAAGTCATGTTTTGCAGAGGGGTCAAATACTTATTTCCCTCATTAAAATTCAAATCAATTCATAACATTTTTGACATGTGTTTTTCTGGATATTTTTGTTGTTATTCTGTCTCTCACTGTTCAAATAAACCTACCCTTACAATTATAGACTGATCATGTCTTTGTCAGTGGGCAAACATCCAAATCAGCAGGAGATCAAATACTTTTTTCCCTCACTGTATATGCATGTGTACAAACACCTGTGTGGCATCAGCCTCAGGCAAACAGGCATTAGCTGTTTTGTTTTATTTTGACGTAATTTTTTTACTTTTATCTTTGACAGTCATTCTATCCCCGCCCAGCAACTCCACTCCCACTTGTCTCCAATTCCACATCCCAACCCTCAGCTTCCCTCAGCCCATCCCACCTATCTCTGCTGGTCCCTCTCTTCGGATTTCTACGCACCATATATCTTTCAACTATGCTGTGATTTTTAACATACAATTTCAATCTATCTAATTGAATAGAATCCACAGATTGCAAGTTGAAGATAAATACTTTTGCTAAGAGTATTAGTATATTAGTAATTGACTCGGTCTCTCCAGATGTCCCAACAATACTATTTCTAGGGTCAATTTAAGATCAATATTATGTATTTTCAGCCATTCCTGAACCTGAGATCGGAAACAGGCTACCAATACCAAAACAAATAGTCTATTGATTATGTATCGTTAGGTTCTGACAAACAGAGTAAAAACTGAAATGGACGACTAGGAAAAAGCTCAAACCAAGTTTATTCACCCACTGGGTCAAACAGCTGAAAAGACAAAGGCCCATATATTTATACCCTCCTTCTAGGTGGAGGCTCCTCCTTGCACATCTGGACAGCCAATACATATCTGTTGTTAGGCAGGAACTCAAGTGGCGACTGTTCCTTCTCACTTCATCTGACCTGACCTCGGCCCGCATTCCTCACTCCTCCCTAACTCACGGCTGTCCTACCTTATCAGTGACTGAAACCAGACTGTTACTCTTTGCCTCTCTCCATAGGACACATGAGATTTGACAATAACATGTTCTGACAGAATGTAAACTTTCTGCACTCCCCTTTCTCACTCAGTAGATTTCCATACACCCAGTTCTAATATGGTAACATGAATAAGGATATTTCAATACTTCAAGTTAGAACTCAACAGTCCTCCCTTTTTAACAGGAACTCCATACTGTTCAAAATTATATTACTTATAAATGAACAAGAAATAAAACATGATTATTATTCACAGATGATTTGTAGATTTACACCTATGAGACTTAAGGCCTCTGATCTATAATCATACTATGCACACTCTTTTTCCACCCGCTCGTCGTACAACTAATAATGACATTTCAAATGAAGCTTTAGACTTTCTCCATTTCCTCCTTCGGGTTCCTAAGAGAGTGATAGCACAAGATTTGAAAGGCAAAAGGAAACACAAAACATAACAAGTATTTATAATAGGTTAAGCTACGCATAATTATATATGCAAAGAAAAACGGAAGATTGATAACATGACAATTCCCACTCTCTCTTAGCCTGACTCTATACCTTCGGGATACTTTTCTGATGGGTTCCACAAAAATGAAGGCTCTAAAAAACCTCCTCATGCTTTCACCCAGTCTTCCC
Source organism: Coregonus lavaretus (assembly GCF_964263955.1). Taxonomy (NCBI): domain Eukaryota; kingdom Metazoa; phylum Chordata; class Actinopteri; order Salmoniformes; family Salmonidae; genus Coregonus; species Coregonus lavaretus. Next base: position 4,761,917 of record NC_140019.1, read on the forward strand.
CCGTTAGTCACAGGTTACAAAAGGTGTTCCCACGCCAGATAATCACTTCGGACCCCATCTCCTTCATCCTCCATGGCCACACGATATACACGTGCGGTAACCTTAATCAACTTTACCTCATCTTGAGGCAAATCAGCACTGTATACACATTTCAACATCAATCCCCTCAGAAGGTGATATTCCCGCAATACTGACAAGGTAACCCCTGCTACCACTAACACTGCCCATGATGCATACAGTGGCTTGCGAAAGTATTCACCCTCCTTGGCATTTTTCCTATTTTGTTGCCTTACATCCTGGAATTAAAATTGATTGTTGGGGGGTTTGTATAATTTGATTTACACAATATGCCTACCACTTTGAAGATGCAAAATATTTTTTCTTGTGAAACACACAAGAAATAAGACAAAAAACAGCTGCAAGTCTCTTGGGGTATGTCTCTATAAGCTTGGCACATCTAGCCACTGGGATTTTTGCCCATTCTTCAAGGCAAAACTGCTCCAGCTCCTTTAAGCTGGATGGGTTCCACTGGTTTACAGCAATCTTTAAGTCATTACACAGATTCTCAATTGGATTGAGGTCTTGGCTTTGACTAGGCCATTCCAAGACATTTAGATGTTTCCCCTTAAACCACTCGAGTGTTGCTTTAGCATTATGCTTAGGGTTATTGTCCTGCTGGAAGGTGAACCTCCGTCCCAGTCTCAAATCTCTGGAAGACTGAAACAGGTTTCCCTCAAGAATTTCCCTGTATTTAGCGCCATCCATCATTCCTTCAATTCTGACCAGTTTCCCAGTCCCTGCCAATGAAAAACATCCCCACAGCATGATGCTGCCACCACCATGCTGATGGTGTTCTCTGGGTGATGAGAGGTGCTGGGTTTGCGCCACGGGAAGCATTTTGCAGAGGTGTTCATCCCCCTTGGTATTTTTCCTATTTTGTTGCATTACAACCTGTAATTTAAATGGATTTTTATTTGGATTTCATGTAATGGATATATACAAAATAGTCCAAATTGGTGAAATGAAAAAAATAAAGTTTTTCAAAAAAATCTAAAAAATAAATAACGGAAAAGTGATGTGTGCATATGTGTTCACCCCCTTTGCTATTAAGCCCCTAAATAAGATCTGGTGCAACCAATTAAAAACATTTCAAACATTTCAAACAGTCTGTGTACCAGGTTTACATTGGATTTCTCGTAACATTTTTTATCGGGAGAATTTACATGGGTGCAACCAACATTCGAAAATGTCATTTGTGTGCCCTTTATGGTGCATCCTTTCTCACCCATGATTAAAAAGTCAACTACAACCAAATTAAAAAGTCCCCACACAATAAATCAAACAAGGTATTAACACCACTAACAAATATTCATATCCGTTGGGTTGTGTGTGCATGTGCTGGTGTGTGTGGTAAAACGTAGGGCAAAAACAAACAAATGGCCAGGCCTTACTTATTTGGGAGCTCCCTTTACGGCCGGATCCAGGTACCTTTATACTTTATAAATCTGCAGAATTTCACTAACTGCTCTCCCAACACAACAGCCTCAGGAAACATTTTAAATAGAGATATAATGACACCCCATCCTCTCCTGGAAGGGAAAATGTACATTTCGTTAGTATTCACTATGCTACAACTTAATCAGCAACCCAAAAGTTTTAATTACAAACAAAACATGAAATGATAAATCCGATGTACTCCCTCCAATCATTAATCGTTTGTTTTAATCCACCCCAACATTTATGTATCCTTTATTTGGCATGTACTACCCTTAAACATGGTGGCATTTCTTGCTCCAGAGTCCAACGATTTACTCCCGTATATGACTGGTCTCTCTTTTCCCCATGATTTTGCGTAAACACCGCACTACAATGCCCTTCATGTTCATGAACAAAAATGTTAAAAGGTCATGTTAGGTTTGCAACCCCAATAATGGCGCCTGACACAATTACTTCTTTAGCTCGACAAATGCTTCCTCACACTCTTGATTGCACTCTATTTTCTCGTGACCCCTCGTCCCTTTCGTCAATTCTATAAAGCTATTTCAGAATAAGACGGAATAAAGTGTCTCACGAGATTTAAAACAACTACGGTTTTCCTGAGTGTGCGAGGAGTGTTTGGTTGTGCCAAGGAACACATTGTTCCTACTCGATCACGTGTAATGTGCTTTGTGCCTTTTGAAATCGAAACCCCAAAATATGTTACCTCTTTTTTCGCTAGTTGTGCTTTTTCATATGATGCTTTGTGACCCTGCTCTGCCAAATAGTTTTACTAATGCATATGAGTTTCTTCGTCTTTTGACGCCAATAACAAATCATCTACATAATGTACCAACACAGAACCCTCAAATGTACACCCTTTTAGCGATTGTTTCAATGCGGCATGATACAAAATTGGACTATTTGTAAACCTCATTGGTGCTCTCGCCCACGTATACTGCTTCCCATGGCAACAAAACCCAAACCAGTGTCGTGACTCCTCAGCCATCGGCACTGACCAAAACACATTTTTCATGTCAAGCACACTGTACCATTCTGAGTCTGAGGGAATAGCTGCCATAAGGTCTGCCAAATCCACTACCACTGGTGTGATTTTCACAGCATGTTTGTTTATGCTGCGAAAATCCACCGTGATATGCCATTTCAGTCCCATTTTCATTGGGAATAAAGGGCTGTTGCACCAAGCTGGTCGTCATACCACTATAACTCATTCAAGTAATATTGGAAGATCCTCCACCACCGACTTCTCAGCCTCCGGTTTAATGGGGTCTTGCTTCATCGGTGGCGGCGGCTCTCCCCCCACAACAGGCTTGCAACCTTTAATCAGACCACAATCCAATGCGTCTTTTGCCCATAGTGGATGATTCTGAAACAACAATTGCTTGGCTTTCGCCGTTCGTATTACCAATTTTAATTTGTTATCTTTTAGAATCCACTCTCCTGGCATCTCGCGAAGACTATCCAACACCAAAATCGTCTCCACTCCCGTCGCCATGTAAAATGATCCGGGTATTGTTACTGGACCTACAGTATGTTCAAAGGACCAATGTAGTAACTGTATCACTTTCGATTCTGCCCGTTACCCCGCTAAATATAATACTTTTTCCTTTCGTAAATGTAGCCAATTTCGAGCTCCCTTGCTTTTTCCAATGACAAACGTCTCCCCACCTAAAACAGGGATCTATCGCCCTATGCTTCTGTATTTTTCCTCTTCTTTTCCCTCCCTGATTCTTCGACTTACTTTGGCCGTTAAAACCACTGTTAGTGACTTTAACTGTGGCCGTATTAACCACACACATGGGTGCAAAGTGAGCGGAATTGGATTCCACTCTCAAAGCCTCCTGCTCTATTTTATCCCAATGAAAATGTTGGTCCACTACCCCCGCAATAGCCATTTCGATAGCAGGTTTAAAACCTGCCATCAAAGCAAACATACACATTCTATCAATGTACTGACATACCCAGTCTGTTTGATGCTGAGTACATCTACTAATTTTGTTTTTATTGGTTTTGCTTTTCTTTTGATAGAACGCTGACATCTAAACGCTGGTGTATTGAGCTTTTGATTAGTCTTCTTTGTCATTGTGCCAACTCACAATAGCATATCTGAATTCTTTATTATATTGGAATTTTCCGACCAATTTTATCCAGTTTGCTCGATTTTTTCCCATATTCAAGCCGAATTGGTAGAATGCTCGTGCGTCTCTTTCAGTACCTCTATGGCTTTATTAAACTTTTCTTCCGCTAGCCCCCCTTTACAGGGAGAATTGGGCCGCCGGTCGCCATTTCAACAGTTATTATTCCGATGCCTCTCCTGGCGGTGTCCAGAGTTTTTAGATTTCCTCACCCACGGCTCTAATACGCGCCAAAATAAGTTTGTTTTTTAGGTAGTTATCCCACTTCCTTGAGAGTAGTTATGGTATAGGTACCTAATAATTTGGTCACTGGACCTGATACCTTGTATTAGAAACAATCCTTTAGCGTCTGCTAATTTACTACAGGAGAATACGGGTGACCTAATGTATTATACCCGTGTTACGCCTCAAATATCATTGTTGTTGACAACACACGTAACCAAAATTATTCACAGTTGTCTTCTTATTTCCACATAATCTGTCAAAATTCCCCACCCCAATAGGGCATAAACCAACCTCTCTCCTTATTTCTCCTGCTAATACACACAAATCACTCCTCCATAACATGGACTACTTCCCTACAACCTATCGTACCAGTACACAAGCATGAACATTTATCCATACACACACACACACACTCTACGGCCTCACGGCCACCGCGGCTGTGATTTCACCCCCCTTACAGTTCTGGCCGAGAAACCACCCCACTAGGGATTTACCCTCCGCATGACCACCCTGTTCAGGACTTAACCTTTCGGGATTTACCCTCCACAGGGACAACCCCGTTCGGGACTTAGACTCGCAGGAACCAACCCACTCGGGATTTACCCCCTAGGACTTACCCTCTACAGGGACTACCCTGTTCCGGGACTTACCATATACCATCAATCTACGACCGGTCGTAATACAATGGGACTACTGAATAAGCTCAGGCTTTCTAGGTCCATATCTTATAATTGGTTCAGCCTACGACTCTCATCTCCCCAAGATGTCATAATGAGTGGTAACAGGTGTAAGAACTGTGCCTACCTTGTTTTTGGTGCCGGCTCCTGTTTCACTTATTCGGAATCTCTAGTTCGATTGTAAATCATGGTGAATCCTGCCGACAACGCCAATTGTTAGGTTCCGACAGAGTAAAAACTAAAACGTACAACTAGGAAAAAGCTCAAACCAAGTGTATTCATCAACTGGGTCAAAACCGCTGAAAATACAAAGACATGTTTACACAGGCCCATCAATTTATACCCTCCTTGTAGGTGGAAGCTCCTCCTTGCACATCTGGACAGCCAATACATCTCTGTTGCTAGTCCGGAGCTCAAGTGGCGACTGTTCCTTATCCCTTCCTCTGACCAGACCTCGGCCCACATTCCTCACTCCTCCCTAACTCACGTCTGTCCTACCTTATAAGTGTCTGAAACCAGACTGATACTCTTTGCCTCTCTCCATAGGACATATGAGATTTGACAATAACATGTTCTGACAGAATGTAAATATTCTGCACTCCCCTTTCTCACTCAGTAGATTTCCATACACCCAGTTCTAATATGGTAACATGTATAAGGATATTTCCATATTTCAAGTTAGAACCCAACAGTATCCTCACAACAAAATCTGAAGAGCTGCGATGATTGTATGCCCCAAATATTCAACATTTTGTTGGTAGCAAGAATTCTGTACAATAATTTTAGTTGAAAAGCACGAAGTCTTGAATCTTGCGTCATACACCCTGTGCCATGGAATCGGTGCATCAAAAATCTCTTACCAACTATTTTGCAATCAGTATGCCACAGCTGTCAACATCCAGGTCCTCAAATGAAATATTTTCCTATTTATGCTATTTTTATTCCTCTGCCAGTTTTGATCCTTTATATTGGGCAGACAGACCAGTTCCCTACCTCCTCCTGCTGCCACCTGCCTCCTCCATTTTTGGGGTAATGCTGTAATCAATTGGTGTCATGTTTCCTCCTGTTGCTCCCCTCCGATTCTCTGATTCGCCGATCTGCTGAGCCACCGGTCTGAGCGCACCACCTCGGCAACACCGGAATGGAAACCCAACGCACCCTAATCACCTCCAGCGCACATGCACCTCATCAGCTCATAACCACCCCTATTTAGCCCTGGACTGTTCTGTAACATGTTGTGTGTGATTGTTAAGTTTTGTGTTGTTTACTCTATCTTTGTTATTTCTCCTTGTCATTGTTAAGGAAACCTTCACCTTGTTAATTCCTGCGTCTGTGTTCTGCCTCTTCGTATACTCAGTACTCGTCACGGAATCACACACCAAACGAAAATGGATGCAGCAGGAGTTTCCCAGTGCCTTGACCAGTACCAGCAGCAGCATTCCCAGTTGAACGCCGCCATGCAGGAAGTGCTCCAAACTCTGCATAATCTGCCCAGCGCTCCGGTTCCACCTCAGGGAGCGGCGAGTGCCCCCAATCCACCTGTTCCCGTGCTATCACCCACTTCTGCGGGAACCCTTGCCCTACCAGAGCGCTATGACGGTAAAACTACTAAATGTAGCGGCTTCCTGCTACAGGTATCACTTTATCTGGCGCATCAGCCTGGGGTATATCCACCTGACCAAGCCAGGATAGCGCTGGTGATTTCACTACTTAAAGGAAAGGTGCTGGATTGGGCCACGGCATTCTGGGAAGGAGATGAGGCAGTGGCACTACCCTACCCCACCTTCCTCGCTCGGTTTAGGGCGGTGTTTGATCATTCCATGGAGGGAAAGGACGGGGGTGAGTGTCTCCTCCATCTACAACAGAGAGAGGGGCCCGCGTCCGAGTACGCTCTGAGCTTTCGCACGGTGGCAGCATCTTCCGGCTGGAATGAGCGTGCTCTGTGCACAGCATTCAGGAGAGGCTTATGGGAGGACATTGAGACAGAACTCGCATGTCGGTACGACGAGATGGACCTTATTACCCTCATCACCACGTCCATCCGTCTTGAAGACATGTTGAGAGAGAGAAGGCATTCCCAACACCTCCCGGAGCCTCGACGCTCACCCCATCTGAGCTATGGAAGCCACCCTGCTTCCGAGTCATCACCCATGGAGGTGGGCAGCACCACGGACCACAGATCTCCTGGCAGCTCCCGATCTAGGCGGTGTGACTCCCATCGCCGCTCCGTGAGTGTTACGTTAGCTCCTATCACAAAACCATTGTTTTTAGTTCCCATAACAGTGTCTGGTTATTCCTTATCTTCCATTTCTACTGCTATGAAAGATTCCGGATCATCGGGGAACTTTATAGATAGGGAGCTGGTCTCTGAATGGGGGCTACCCACCGTGCCACTGCCATCTCCGCTACACGTCACCTCACTCGACAATAAACCCCTTGGATCAGGCACCATTACGCACGTCACTCAACCCATCATCATCACCATTCCCACACTACCGGAGCACCACAAGAAGCTGTCATTCTACATCGTCACGTTACCCCTTCACCGGATCGTCTTGGGATTGCCCTGGCTCAGACTACGCAACCCCACCATCAATTGGAGCACCAAGAGGATCACAGCCTGGTCTACCTCATGCCGGAAGACCTGCCTGCCAGTGGTTTGTTGTTCCACGTCAGTGGAGAGTCCGGAATCCGCCCTCCAGCCCAACATTTCACGTGAGTACGCAGATCTCTCCGATTTATTTTCTTCATTAAAGGCTACGTGTCTCCCTCCTCACAGGCCTTGGGACTGCGCCATTGATCTGCTGGAGGGACAACACCCCCCGAAGAGTAGCATTTACCCCCTTTCCATGGCGGAGACTGAGATCATGGAGAAGTATGTGGCGGAGACCCTGAAGCAGGGGTTCATCAGATGCTCTACCTCTTCGTGGTCAAAAAAGACGGAGGACTGAGACCATGCATTGACTACAGGGGAATGAATGCAGTCACCACCAAGTACCAGTACCCCCTCTCTCTGGTTCCGTCGGCCATTGAGCAGCTACGAGGGGCCCGGTACTTTACCAAGTTGGACCTGAGGAGTGCCTACAACCTGATCCGAATCCAGGAAGGAGATGAGTGGAAGATGGCATTCAGCACTATCTCAGGCCACTATGAATACTGCGTAATGCCCTACGGCCTCGCCCTTCTGTGTTCCAGTCCTTCGTCAATGACGTGTTCCGGGACATGCTGAGTAGACAGGTGGTGGTGTACATCGACGATATCCTGATCTACTCGGCTATGTTCGAAGAGCACGTCAGGGACTTCCGAGCTGTCCTACTCCGCCTCCGGAAACACAGCCTGTTGGAGAAATGTGAATTCCACCAACTTGCAATCTCCTTCCTGGGATACCGGATCAGTCCTCAAGGGGTGTTCATGGAAGGAGTGAAGGCGGACGCCGTCAGGTCATGGCCAGTTCCCACAACCATCAAGGGCCTAAAGAGCTTCCTGGGCTTCGCTAATTTCCAGGTGCGTTTCATCAGGTCCTTCACCTCCATAGCCGCCCCGCTCACCTCTCTCCTTAAGGGTGGGCCTCAGAAGCTGGCCTGTAACCCTGATGCTGACGCTGCCTTCAAGAGGCTGAAGGAAAGGTTCACAACAGCGCCCATCCTAAAACACCCAGATCCATCACGTCCTTTCATCCTGGAGGTGGACGCATCGGAAGAGGGCGTGGGTGCGGTCCTATCCCAGCGGCACGGTAAGCCAGAGAAAATGTATCACTGTGACCTGGAAGTAGTTGTTTCTTTTGCTGTGCAAGGGCCGAGGCTTTTGTGGAGCGATAGGTAATGATGCTTCGTGGGAGGCAGTTGTTGATGTGTTCAGAGGATGCCGGGTTCGAGCCCAGGTTGGGGCGAGGAGAGGGATGGAAGCAGATCTGTTACATTGATGGTGTTGACCTGGATTACTGGTTGCAATGATTGGATTATTTGAAAGGGATTGTCCTATCAACTCATGGTTGCCTGGGGTAACATAGTAATTAGTGGCCTCCTTGTGAATAGATGTTTTGATTGTTTTAACTATGATTTAAAAATAACTGTTAATCTGGTAAAGTATCGTTGGGTGGAAAAACAGAGGTAGAGGATGATAGATTGTAGAGGGCTTTCTGGGTTAAAAGGAAAGTAGGTAAATCGGGAAATAATAAGTGTTGAATCGAAATTGTTTGAGAAGACTGGAATTAACATAATGCCTTCTAGAAATAGTTAATGAATTCTAAAACTGTAATTTGTTTTCGGTACGTGGATCAGTGGATTGCAGGTAGTTTTAACTGTTATGCTGATGGGATAGCACCAACGTTTTGTAGGTTCTGGATTGATTAAACAACCATTTATATTTTTACTAAATCAATTCAACAGGTTGAAATGATTAGATTACCGGGAAGTGGTTAGGGGTTTGTTATTTAATAGGAGTATATTCCACTTAATGAAACGTGGTACTATCTGATGTGTCTTGAGTGGGAGTCTATCTTCTGGGATTGATGGAAATCCCCTACAGTCTGAATGAAAAGGGAGATGTAGGAGACCACGTCTCAAACAACATTTTAATAGATACTTGGGATCAAATATCACTGATTCCTTATACTGAGAAATTGACTGTATTAGCGACATGGAAAAGCATTACATTTAGTGGGGTTAAAGGATCCTTCCAAGGGTCAAAGATAATGGATTCTGAGAGGTGACATGTAAATTGGCAGTATGTATGTGCGACTGCGCGAATTAGGCTTACAAATAGTCCAATGGTGTATCACGCTGTATTTAAACATTCGCTGAAGGGGGTGATTTTGAGGGTTATGTGTTGTAGTAAATTGTTGTGGGCGTCGAATGACGAGAACACTGATAGGCCAGACCATCATCACATTAGTCAACTGTTTTGGTGGAGGGGGGCCACAAGGCATGTGGGAAAGTACAACGAGGCAAGAGATAGCATAGTTGGGGATTTGAGTTTTTGAAGTCACGAAGCATGTTGGGTGTGATCGAGTGGGAGCAGTGTGACTAGGGAAAAGCCTAGGGGTTTTAATCTCATGAGACTTTATTTTGTTTTATGTGCACTGGTTTGTGAAATTCACCGGGGGAAGAGAGGAGTCACGAGTGATGTTCTTGAGGGTTTTCTGAGTGGGGGGATCAGGAGATGTGGACTAATTAATTCAATAGAGAGTGAGAATTTCAAATTTGAATTGTTTGGACTGGTTAAGAGGTATCAAAATGGAAACTAACGAAATGTGTACATTTTCTTCCAGGAAAAAGGGGAGAGTGATTTTCTATTTTCTTTGAAATGTTTTCAGAGACTATAAATAAGGCCATTGTTTTGTTTTTTGTTTGACTATATGCTTTTCAAATAACCACAAACAACCCACTTAGTATGAAATGTTAGTTGTATAGGATTTTTATAATTTTTTATTTTATGGTTCTTTTCACGGGATAGAAGTGATATATCTTCAAGGGGGAAGCACATGTAATTTGAGGTTTTATGTACTGAGTGAGTGATTTATTTTGAAAAGAGATGTACTAAGGACTTACTGTATACTTGGGATACAAAAATTATGAAATGCTTTGACTGTTGTTAATGATTAGTCTACTATAGAATGAAAGAGTGTATGCTAAATGACGTAAATGTAAATGTAAATGTAAACACTTCTTTGAACAGTTTGAATTACCTCTTGCCTTTGTCCTGACTTTCTAGTGTGATTTGATCACCCACACTGGAAAACCGAGTGACATAGGATGATGAGTTTAAGGTAATTTATTATACTGATAATTATGAAGAAGTTTATAATTTGGTAATAATCCTATATATCATTCCAAACAGGACAAGGATGAAGTGAGAGAGTTAGTCCTGAATGAGGGATATTCCTTGAATAATGTTATGGGATAGAATTAAGTTAAGATGTTCTCAAAGGTTGATATTTGAACTTCATTTATTATTTTGGTTTAACAGGCAATGTTGTTTTGTTTTTTGAACGCATGAATCATGATGTGAGTCATGTGTCCAAAGGGGGGAGTAGTACTGGTCGGAAGCACTGGTTGCATGTTTTTTTTGGGTAAATATGCAAGTTGTATTAAGTAAATGATCAGTAGTAATAATGTGTTATGGGTTAGGTTAAATGTTTTTTGTGATAGGAGGCAGGGTGTAGAGGAAGCCTGTATATGAAACGAGTGGACTGCAACAAGCTGTCAAGGGGTGCTGAAGGTGGGTGTGGTGCATGAATCAAGCGCAGGACGCAGAAGCTCAGTCCAAAAGACTTTAGTGCAATATTCACGTAGAAAATAAGCACAATAAGCCCGAAGGCGAAATCACGGCGCACACAGGCGTCAAACAAACGGCGCACTAACATGTGCGAAAAACCTCTCCAAAACACTGGAGGGAAGTACGTAGCTCCAACACGAAACAGAAGAGCAATCACACACAAAGACAAACACAACCAACGAGAACTAAATAGGACACTAACGAGGACTAACAAGACACAGGTGTACAACATAAAGACAAAACCAAACGAACATGAAACATAGATCGGTGGCAGCTAGTACTCCGGTGACGACGACCGCCGAAGCCTGCCCGAACCAGGAGGAGGAGCAGCCTCGGCTGAAACCGTGACAGTACCCCCCCCCTTGACGCGCGGCTCCAGCCGTGCGCCGACCCCGGCCTCGGGGACGACCAGGAGGATGCGGACCAGGGCGCGCGGGATGGTCCCGGTGGAACTCCGACAGGAGAGATGGGTCTAGGATGTCCCTCCGCGGCACCCAGCACCGCTCCTCCGGGCCGTACCCCTCCAACTCCACGAGATACTGGAGACCCCCCATCCGGCGTCTGGAGTCCAAGACGGACCGAACAGTGTACGCCGGAGCCCCCTCGATGTCCAGAGGAGTCTCTCCTATCTCATTGTCCAGGAGTGGACCAGCTACCACCGGCCTGAGAAGAGACACATGGAACGAGGGGTTAATATTCTTATACTCAACAGGTAGATGTAACCTATAACACACCTCGTTCAATCTTCTCAGGACTTTAAAGGGCCCCACAAACCGCCGACCCAGCTTCCGGCAGGGCAGGCGGAGGGGTAGGTTTCTGGTAGAGAGCCAGACTCGATCTCCGGGTGCGTACACCGGCCCCTCACTGCGGTGGAGATCGGCGCTCGCCTTGTGACGAAGGACGGCCCGCTGCAGGTGGACGTGGGCAGCGTTCCACGTCTCTTCCGAGCGCCTCATCCAATCATCCACCGCAGGGGCCTCGATCTGGCTCTGCTGCCACGGTGCCAGAACCGGCTGGTAACCTAACACACATTGGAAGGGGGTTAGGTTGGTAGAGGAGTGGCGGAGAGAGTTCTGGGCCATCTCGGCCCAGGGAATGTACCGTGCCCACTCCTCAGGCCGGTCCTGGCAATATGACCTCAGAAACCTACCCACATCCTGGTTGACACGTTCTACCTGCCCGTTACTCTCCGGGTGGTACCCTGAGGTAAGGCTAACCGAGACCCCCAAACGCTCCATGAACGCTCTCCAAACACGGGAGGTAAACTGGGGGCCTCGATCAGACACTATATCCTCGGGTACCCCGTAATGCCGGAAGACGTGGGTAAATAGGGCCTCAGCGGTCTGTAGGGCAGTAGGAAGACCCGACATAGGGAGAAGACGATAGGCCTTAGAGAACCGGTCCACAACGACCAGGATGGTGGTATTCCCCTGAGAGAGGGGAAGGTCTGTCACAAAATCCACCGAGAGGTGGGACCATGGTCGTTGTGGAACGGGCAGGGGTTGTAACTTACCCCTGGGCAGATGTCGGGCGCCTTACACTGGGCGCTCACCGAGCAGGAGGAGACATAAACCCTCACATCCCTAGCCAAAGTAGGCCACCAGTATTTAGTGCTAAGGCAATGCACTGTCCGGCCAATACCCGTATGTCCAGAGGAGGGTGACGTGTGAGCCCAGTAAATGAGTCGATCCCGAATCTCGAGCGGAACGTACTTCCGACCCTCAGGACACTGTGGAGGGATGGGGGCGGTACGCAACGCTTGCTCGATTTCGGCATCGACCTCCCACACCACCGGTGCCACAAGGCAAGACTCTGGTAGTATGGGAGTAGGCTCAACGGACCTCTCCTCCGTGTCATACCGCCGGGACAGTGCATCTGCCTTACCATTCTGGGACCCAGGGATGTACGTGATTTTAAATACGAACCTGGTGAGAAACATACTCCATCGAGCCTGGCGAGGGTTCAGTCTCCTCGCTGCCCGGATGTACTCCAGGTTCCGATGGTCAGTCAAAATGAGGAAAGGGTGTTGAGCCCCCTCAAGCCAATGCCTCCACACCTTAAGGGCTTGAACTACAGCTAACAGCTCCCTGTCCCCAACGTCATAGTTACGCTCCGCCGGGCTGAGCTTTTTTGAGTAAAAAGCACAGGGGCGGAGTTTAGGTGGCGAGCCGGACCGTTGAGAGAGAACGGCCCCTATACCTGCCTCAGACGCGTCCACCTCAACCTGAAAGGGTAATGCGGGATCCGGATGCGCCAGCACCGGAGCCGACGTAAACAGGTCCTTCAGTCTCCCAAAGGCCCTGTCCGCATCAGCTGACCACTGCAGGCGCACCGGACCCCCTTTCAGAAGGGACGTGATGGGAGCTGCCACCTGTCCAAAACCCAGGATAAACCTCCGGTAGTAATTCGCAAAGCCCAAGAACTGCTGCACCTCTTTTACAGTGGTTGGGGTTTGCCAATTACGCACAGCGGACACACGATCCACCTCCATTCTCACCCCTGACGCGGACAACCGATAACCCAAAAAGGAGACCGACTCCTGGAAAAACAGACATTTCTCTGCCTTGACATATAGGTCGTGCTCCAACAGCCTCCTCAATACACAACGCACCAGGGTTACATGTTCGGCTCGGGTAGACGAGTACACCAGAATATCATCAATGTACACGACCACCCCTTGTCCCTGCATATCCCGGAAAATGTAATCTACGAAGGATTGGAAGACTGATGGAGCATTCATCAACCCATATGGCATGACAAGATACTCGAAATGACCTGACGTGGTACTAAATGCTGTCTTCCATTCGTCGCCCTCCCTAATGCGCACCAAGTTATACGCGCTCCTGAGATCCAGTTTTGTGAAAAACTGCGCTCCATGCAATGACTCCGTCATGGTCGCAATCAGAGGGAGTGGATAACTGTATTTCACAGTAATCTGATTGAGACCACGGTAGTCAATGCACGGGCGCAACCCTCCATCTTTCTTTTTCACAAAAAAGAAGCTCGAGGAGGCGGGAGAAGTGGAGGGCCGAATGTATCCCTGTCTCAAAGATTCGGCTATGTAAGTCTCCATAGCTTTTCTCTCCTCTTGAGACAAAGGATACACATGGCTCCGTGGGAGCGCTGCTCCTGCCTGGAGATCAATCGCACAATCCCCCTGTCTATGAGGAGGCAACTGCGTCGCCCTAGTCTTGCTAAACACGAGAGCTAAATCCCCATATTCAGGCGGAATGTGCAGTGCGGGCACTTGGTTTGGACTTTCCACCGAAGTCGCCCCCACGGAAACACCCAGACATCGCCCCTCGCACTGAGCAGACCACCCATCGAGAGCCCTCTGTTGCCACGAAATAGCAGGGTTATGGGTGCTTAACCAGGGAATTCCCAGCACCACTGGGTACGCAGGAGAGTCGATCAGATACAGCTGTATAGTCTCTTCATGACCCCCACTGCGCACACATCCTAAGTGGCGCTGTGATCTCCCTAATCAACCCCGACCCCAACGGGCGGCTATCTAAGGCATGAACGGGAAAAGGTTTGTCAACAGGTAGGAGAGGGATCCCTAAATCTAAACAAAACTTCCGATCAACAAAATTCCCAGCTGCGCCTGAATCTACTAGCGCCTTATGCTGGGAATGAGGTGCAACCTGTGGAAAACAAACAGGTATACAAAAGTGCGCAACAGAAAGCTCTGGGTAAGTGGGACGTCTACTCACCTGGGAGGCCCCCCCAGTGCGTGGCCTGTTGTCTTCTCCCCCGGAGAACCCTCCCCAGCACCTGGCCGCAGTGTGCCCTCCACGACCGCACTTGGTGCAGGAGACAGGCCCCCTCGGGCTCCTCCTCCTCCTTTCTCTAGCGCCGGCACCCCCGAGCTCCATAGGGCTCCGCTCGGAGGTGCCGGAGGGCGGAATGGACAGACCCCCCTCGGGACGTCCACGGGTGGCCAGCAGGGTGTCCAGACGGATGGACATATCGACCAACTGGTCGAAGGTAAGATGGGTATCCCTGCAGGCCAACTCACGTTGAACGTCCTCCCGTAGGCTACATCGAAAATGGTCGATGAGGGCCCGTTCATTCCACCCTGCGTCCGCCGCTAGAGTCCGGAACTCTAGAGCAAACGCCTGTGCGCTCCTCCTTCCCTGTCTCAAGTGGACTAGACGCTCCCCCGGCGTAGGAGATGGTGTTGGCGTAGGAGATGGTGTTGGCGTCCATCTTCCTCCACTCGGCGTTAGCCCACTCCAACGCCTTGCCCGTGAGACAGGAGATGAGGGCGGAAACGCTCTCGTGTCCCGAGGGCACCGGGTGTACAGTGGCCAGGTAGAGCTCCACCTGCAGGAGGAACCCCTGACACCCGGCAGCTGTTCCGTCATACGCCCTCGGGAGCGAGAGCCGAATCCCCCTGGGTTCCGGACCTGGGACTGGTGGACCGGCCGATGGGGTTGGCAGGGTAGGTGGAGGCGTGGGTACCCCGCTGGCCTCCCATCGGTGCAAGGTGTTGATGACGTCCTGTAGAGCGGTCCCCAGTTGTCATATCTGGTCATCTTGGCCGCGGACATGCTCCTCGAGCGACTCAGGCGTAACTGCAGATCCTGCTGATTCCATTCTGGTGTATGATTCTGTCAAGGGGTGCTGAAGGTGGGTGTGGTGCATGAATCAAGCGCAGGACGCAGAAGCTCAGTCCAAAAGACTTTAGTGCAATATTCACGTAGAAAATAAGCACAATAAGCCCGAAGGCGAAATCACGGCGCACACAGGCGTCAAACAAACGGCGCACAAACATGTGCGAAAAACCTCTCCAAAACACTGGAGGGAAGTACGTAGCTCCAACACGAAACAGAAGAGCAATCACACACAAAGACAAACACAACCAACGAGAACTAAATAGGACACTAACGAGGACTAACAAGACACAGGTGTACAACATAAAGACAAAACCAAACGAACATGAAACATAGATCGGTGGCAGCTAGTACTCCGGGGACGACGACCGCCGAAGCCTGCCCGAACCAGGAGGAGGAGCAGCCTCGGCCGAAACTGTGACACAAGCTGCAAGAAGGTGCGCTTTCTAATCACAAGGCTTCTCCTGACTGATGAGAAGACATGGTACAGTAGCATAAGTAGCATACTGTGTCTCACCTAACCTAATAATGTTCTTAAGACTTTCTTTCCATGAGGTGAAGGCAACTCTGCCCAACTGAGCAGGAGAATCTGAGCATTGGGGGAGGATGGCAATTACTAATGAGCTACGCGTTCTTGCTGATTCCCTCGGCGGAGGGGAAGACCTTCGAGACGTTTGAGACTTTCAAGACCTTCTTCAGATATCCCCATAATTGATTTCTCTGCCCTTGACTTATCCCCCTGAGAATAAGGGGAATGGCATACTGACAACAGTAAAGAGCAAAAGAACAAGACAGAGAAGAGAAGCAGACAGGATTAAAATGTATATTCCTGCACAGGCAGGAACCATAACTAAAATACAGGAAGGGATCACTATTAGAGTACGAGGGTTAAATGGTTCTTGGTGTGGGAGGAACCAGCACAAGGATTATGGGGAAATCACATGGGGTAACTGTGACCTTAAGATAATAAAAGAAAAAGACAGATGGATCATAGACATAAGGATAACAGCCCAAGACTTAGATAAACAATTTGATGTAGTACTTATAAGTGCTACATTTCCAGGGGGCAGGGTTGTTGAAGTAGTTATTCCTTGGGAAAGTGCACTAAACCCTGTACATGTTAGAGCCATACCAAATGCAGACGAAAGGGAATGGAAGGAGCCGTTAAACAATGACTAGTATAGATGAGTACAATATATTACATTAAAATTAAATCAAGAAAATAGTATAATATGCACCACATCTCCGTTAAAATAATTAACAGTAGTTCCAAATACCCACAGTTACCAGAACTGTGCTATGATTCAACCACAACTTCTGTCATCTAAGGAATTCGGAAAGACCATATTGCCCAGCAGAATGTTTGTCATATTTAGGAAATCCTAAATATAAACAATTTTGTAATCAACCAGGATGGGGAGAGATGTGTACGCAATTAGATGTTAGAATAGGAACAAGGAAAAGGGAAACGCCAGAGTAATATCAAATAGACTATGAGCAAATATAGGAGTGTTACAATAAAACAATTGGGTTATATAATTTGATAATTCAAGGGAGAATGTGAAACTATATGGCATTTATACAGATAGCCTTTGGAATGCAGACATCCTTCAAATAAAAATCTATCAGGCAGCAGGGTCAAGTATTAGAAATTGGTATTAAGAATGATTGGTGAAACATAATAATTTGTCATATAGTCAATGTTTATAGGGATTTTTTGGATTGGAATTGAATTAAACTAAACTGTTATGATCTGTCCTTTCTCGAGGTTACTACGGATGGTGTCTTGATGCATAGCAGAGATAAATGGGTCCAGAACGGTGTGAACCTCAATAATATTTTTTTAAAAAACTCTACCTGGCTCAAGAGGAACAACAAAGGCGTTGAAGACGTTCCTCTCCAACACCACCTCTACCAAGAGACCTGAATCAGAAACAGCAGTCCATGTGGAGTGGGCAGGAAGAGAGATCTATTAAAATACAACATTTCTCATAATTTTGGTATACTGGTTGGCAGAATGGACAAAACAGAATGGAGGTAGAGGTGGGGCGGCTCAGGTGTGACATTGGAATTGGGACATTGTCATGGACAATCCAAGTTGAACTATGAAGCTATCTGAAGAACATAATGAAGACACGCCAGAAGATTGAGTGCCGAGGGAGGAAGGGATTGTTATTTACGGTATTAGGTTGATTAAGGAGATATTACACACTACTAAATGTTATAGTAATTTAGACTAATAATGCATTGAGATACTGATCTGTAGTTATTCTCCTTTTGAGGAAGCTAATAATTATACTGTATGTTAATATAAATATACATTCTGACAGTGTCAATAGGTGCTAAGGTGAGGGTATTAACTTTGAGTGATGGAACCAAGGTGAATAATTAAGAATTGTCATTCTAAATTTGTTTTGGGTAATTAATTTGATTATGAGTTGTAAGATGACTGATTGATTTGAATAAGTTATTGAGATGTTATTAACTAAAGATGTTGACATTATTCTCAACATGCCCTAGGTAGTATGGTAAAAACAACTCCATGTTTTAATGTGTTAGGATACTAACACTTATATGGGAATTGTTTTCAGTAGAAATGCTGATATTGCTTAAAGTCTCCCGAGTGGCGCAGTGGTCTAAGGCACTGCATCGCAGTGCTAGCTGTGCCACTAGAGATCCTGGTTCGAATCCAGGCTCTGTCGTAGCCGGCCGCGACCGGGAGACCCATGGGGCGGTGCGCAATTGGCCCAGCGTCGTCCAGGGTAGGGGAGGGAATGGCCGGCAGGGATGTAGCTCAGTTGATAGAGCATGGCGTTTGCAATGCCAGGGTTGTGGGTTTGATTCCCACAGGGGGTATAAAAAACAAAACAAACAAAAAATATATATATATAAAAGAAAAAGAAAAAAAGAAAAGAAAATGTATGCACTAACTGTAAGTCGCTCTGGATAAGAGTGTCTGCTAAATGACGTAAATGTAATAACCTTAAATGCAAGGATTGTGTCTGATATCATGACCCTAATTAGTCTTAAGTTAGTTACTATATTAATCATTACATATTGTTGTGGGACTAATGATAGTCCCATTGGGGGGAATATGAGGGAGATTTTCTAGTGGACTTTGATTAAAACTGAGTTAATCACAAACATATAGTTAGAAATCTCTGTTGCTAGGCAATAACTTAATTAGGTCATTTCACTGTGTGTGAAGTGGGAATCTGACCTAGGGTCAAATTGCTCGCTCTTACCGAAATCCATGGCTGTCCTACCTTATCAGAGATTGAAACCAGACTGTGGCCTTTTGCCTTTCTCCTCAAACAAAGTGGAAAGAGCGGCGCCAGGGTTGATCAGAGTTCAGGCTAAACCTTTGTCTCTTTTTGGCTATCTACTTGATTGATTACAGCATGATGGGGTGGCGTTTGTGTATGTTTGAAAGATTAAGTGTGAACCTGTCATGTCCAACAATCAGTCTTCAGGTCAAGCCCGGAAGAGCCAGGGTTGAACAGAGTTTAAACTGAACATGAGTGTTTTTAAATGACGAGGGCGTGATTGATTGTAATAATATTGTTTCTAAACTGAATGGAAGTCGAATTTAGCCGCCATCATAGACAAATGAAGTGGGTGTAGCGATAGAGAGCGGGAAACTGAAGAGGAAGGGATTTTGAGCTAGAAGGGATGTGAATGGGTCTATATAGACGGGGTCAGAAAGAGAGAAGGGAGGCTACTCTGCTGACCAGCACCATTTTGTTGAATTGTAATAACGGTCAATCTTGATTCTACAAAAACTCTGGAAGAACTTAGATTTTTAATAAAGTATGGTGATTATTTTCCACATCAACTGTTCTGTAATATGTTATGTGTGATTGTTTAACTTCATGTTGTTTACTCTATCTTTGTTATTTCTCCTTGTCATTGTTAAGTAAACATTGACCTTGTTAATTCCTGCGTCTGCGTCCTACCTCTTCGTATACTCAGTACTCGTCACAATTGGTTGTAATTTTGGATTGAGCAGACCTTCCCATACAATTCTGATAACCCCATGAAATACATATATCTACCATAACAATTTACAATATCATTTAAAAACAAAATACCCTTTTCAAACATATTTTCCATAAATACAGGTATTTTATCAACCAGCACATTTGAGTTCAGCCATAATATTTGTTATATATTTTCAGGGGGATGAAATTGAAATTGTAGCCAGCTCTGCAATGCTTATTTGAAAAAGAGAGATACTTTGAAAAATGTTTCATTTTCAGTTCATCGAAAATGAGACATGGCAAGCTGCACCATGGCAAAAATGCCATTTTTAAACAATGGATGAGCTTTTCTTAATAATATAATTTAGAACCATTTATGGTTAAAGTAAACATTTTGGAAAAGTGAAGCTTTTAGAGAGAGGTTTAGCGCTTTTATATTTAATAATCTCAACCCACCCAGTTCATATTCATTATATATATATATATATATATATATATATATATATATATATATATATATATATATATATAGGCACACTTTCTCTTGTCTGGTTTAGCATCCCAGATAAAGCAAAATATTTTTTGCTCATATGATTTGAAAAACGAATCATCAGGAGTAAGCATCGCCATAAGTAAGTGAGTAAACTGAGATATCAGGGTAATTTTTACATGAATAGACACGTATTTACCTCTCCATGGTTGCAGGATCTTGTCTATTTTTACAAGTGTTCTATTGCAATTAATTGTGGAGAGCACATTTACATATTTTGTGATATGAATACCAAGTTCAGTGCCTTGTAAAAGTACAGTATTCATCCCCTTTGGCGTTTTTCCTATTTTGTTGCATTACAACCTTTAATTAAATGGATTTTTATTTGAAATTCATGTAATGGACATACACAAAATAGTCCAAATTGGTGAAGTGAAAGGAAAAAAATACCTTGTCTCAAAAAATTTGAATAAATACATAACGGAAAAGTGGTGAGTGCATATGTATTCACCACATTTGCTATGAAGCCCCTAAATAAGATCTGGTGCAACCAATTACCTTCAGAAGTCACATAATTAATTAAATAAAGTCCACCTGTGTGCAATCTAAGTGTCACATGATCTGTCACATGATCTCAGTATATATACACCTGTTCTGAAAGGACCCACAGTCTGCAACACCATTAAGCAAGGGGCACCACCAAGCAAGCGGCACCATGAAGACCAAGGAGCTCTCCAAAAAGGTCAGGGACAAAGTTGTGGAGAAGTACAGATCAGGGTTGTGTTATAAAAAAATATCAGAAACTTTGAACATCCCACAGACCACCATTAAATCCATTATAAAAAAAATGAAAGAATGTGACACCACAACAAACCTGCCAAGAGAGGGCCGCCCACCAAAACTCACGGACCAGGCAAGGAGGGCTTTAATCAGAGAGGCAAATAAGAAATCAAAGATAACCCTGAAGGAGCTGCAAAGCTCCACAGCGGAGATTGGAGTATCTGTCAATAGGACCACTTTAAGCCGTACACTCTACAGAGCTGGTTTTTACCGAAGAGTGGCCAAAGAAATGCCATTGCTTAAAGAAAAAAATAAGCAAACACGTTTGATGTTCGCGAAAAGGCATGTGGGAGACTCCCCAAACACATGGAAGAGGGTACTCTGGTCAGAGTAGACTAAAATTGAGCTTTTTACCAATCAAGGAAAACACTATGTCTGGCGCAAATCCAACACCTCTCATCACCCGGAGAACACCATGTTTTTCATCGGCAGGGACTGGGAAACTGGTCAGAATTGAAGGAATGATGGATGGTGCTAAATAAAGGGAAATTCTTGAGGGAAACCTGTTTCAGTCTTCCAGAGATTTGAGACTGGGACGGAGGTTAACCTTCCAGCAGGACAATGACCATAAGAATACTGCTAAAGCAACACTTGAGTGGTTTAAGTGGAAACATTTACATGTCTTGGGATGGCCTAGTCAAAGCCCATACCTCAATCCAATTAAGAATCTGTGGTATGACTTAAAGATTGCTGTACACCAGCGGAACCCATCCAACTTGAAGGAGCTGGAGCAATTTTGCCTTGAAGAATGGGCAAAAATCCCAGTGGCTAGATGTGCCATGCTTATAGAGACATAACCCAAGAGGTGGCTCTACAAAGTATTGACTTTGGGGGGGTGAATAATTATGCATGCTCAAGTTTTAAGTTTTTTTGTCTTAATTCTTGTTTGTTTCACAATAAACAATACTTTGCATTTTTAAAGTGGTAGGCATCTTGTGTAAATCAAATGATACAAACCCCACAAAAATCCATTTTAATTCCAGGTTGTAAGGCAAAACATTTGGAAAAATGCCAAGGGGGGTGAATAACTTCGCAAGCCACTGTATGTCTACTTCACCGTCAGCCCATTTTATAGGTAAACTGCAGGATAATGTAAAATGTGTATTTTTCTTATGATACAATAAGTAATATTGTACAGTTAAACATATTTTTAAGTGGGAGAATTTTACACCTGGTGTTGCTATACATTACTTTTACCCTTTTTAAAAGAGAATCACCGAAATTGAAAAAATCCAGGCATTTATGAATAAAATCCAGTCTTACTTAAACATAGGCAGTTTCAAAATCTGCTATAAATACCAGGCCTTAGATGTTTCATGTTGTTCTATTATTTCTAGTAGTTGTCGTATATTATCTCCAATGTATCGTCCATGTAAAAAAACTTGTCTGATCAGGATGAACAATACCTAGTAAAACCTTTCTAATTCTGAGTGCTATGCATTTCGCCAGTATTTTTGCATCACAACATTGAAGTGTAAGAGGCCTCCAGTATTTTAGATAGACTGGATCTTTATATTTGCCATCTGGGTCTTGTTTTAATAAATAGTGAAAATCAGACCTTCCTGCTGAGTACCTGTCAAACTACCATTTCTATAGGAGTAGTTAAAACAAGCTAACAATGGACCTTTGAGTATATCAAAAAAGGCTTGATATACAGTGCCTTCCAAAAGTATTCAGACCCCTTGTTTTTTCCCAAATTTTGTTACGTTACAGCCTTATTCTAAAATGGATTAAATAAATAAAAAATCCTCAGCGATCTACACACAATACCCCATAATGACAAAGTGAAAAGAGGTTTTTAGAAACGTTTGCAAATGTATCAAAAATAAAAAACACATATCTTATTTACATAAGTATTCAGACCCTTTGCTATGAGACTTGAAATTGAGCTCAGGTGCATCCTGTTCCCATTGATCATCCTTGAGATGTTTCTACAACTTGATTGGAGTCCACCTGTGGTAAATTCAATTGATTGGACATGATTTGGAAAGGCACACAACTGTCTATAAAAGGTCCCAAGGCTGACAGTGCGTGTCACAGCAAAAACCAAGCCATGAGGTTGAAGGAATTGTCCATAGAGCTCAGAGACAGGATTGTGTTGAGGCACAGATCTGGGGAAGGGTACCAAATCATGTCTGCAGCATTGAAGGTACCCAAGAACACAGTGCCCTCCATCATTCTTCAATTGAAGAAGTTTGGAACCACCAAGACTCTTCCTAGAACTGGCCGCCCGGCCAAACTGAGCAATCGGGGGAGAAGGGCCTTGGTCAGGGAGGTGACCAAGAACCCGATGGGCACTCTGACAGAGCTCTAGAGTTCCTCTGTGGATATGGGAGAACTTTCCAGAAGGACAACCATCTCTGCAGCACTCCACCAATCAGGTCTTTATGGTAGAGTGGCCAGACGGAAGCCACTCCTCAGTAAAAGGCACATGACAGCCCGCTTGGAGTTTGCCAAAAGGCACCTTAAGACTCTCAGACAATGAGAAACAAGATTATCTGTTCTGATGAAAACAAGATTGAAGTGTCATGTCTGGAGGAAACCTGGCACCATCCCTACGGTGACGCATGGTGGTGGCAGCATCAGGCTTTGGGGATGTTCTTCAGCGGCAGGAACTGGGAGACCAGTCAGGATCGAGGCAAAGATGAACGGAGCAAAGTACAGAGAGATCCTTGATGAAAACCTGCTCCAGAGCGCTCAGGACCTCAGACTGGGACGAAGGTTCACCTACCAACAGGACAATGACCCTAAGCACACAGCCAAGACAATGCAGGAGTGGCCTCGGGACAAGTCTCTGTATGTCCTAGAGTGGCCCAGCCCGAGCCCAGACCTGAAAACAGTTGTGCAGCAATGCACCCCATCCAACGTGACAGAGCTTGAAAGGATCTGCAGAGAGGAATGCGAGTAACTCCCCAAATACAGGTGTCATACCCAAGAAGAGCTGTCATCAAGGCAAAAGGTGGCTATTTGAAGAATCTCAAATATAAATAAAATTGTATTTGCCACATGTGCCAAATACAACAAGTGTAGACATTACAGTGAAATGCTTACTTACAAGCCCTTAACCAACAATGCAGATTTTGAATGAACAAAATTGATAAGCAATATATATATATATTTTTTTAATATACCAAAAATACAGGGGGTACCGGTACAGAGTCAATGTGCAGGAGCACCGGTTAGTCGAGGTAATTGATGTAATGCAAATTGTCCGGGTAGCCATGATTAGCTGTTTCTGGTTACTACATGATTCCATATGTGTTATTTCATAGTTTTGATGTCTTCACTATTATTCTACAATGTAAATCATTGTAAAAATTAAGAAAAACCCTTGAATGAGTAGGTGTGTCCAAACTTTTGACTGGTAGGGTATATCTCACCAGGTCAGGGTTTTTTCATCTCCAAATATCCACTATTTCTAATATGTCCATAATATTTGTGATTTTTAATAAGGGTAGGGTGATGATAGTTTGTAGAGTGATTTCCTTTATGGGCCATTGAGGTACTTAACACTGTGTTATAGTCTCCCACCATAATGATTTGATCATTTGTTGCCTGTATGTTCAATAAATTGGTATAAATATTGTCAAAGAAGTATGGATCATCCTGATTTGGACCATATAGATTAATGAGCCAAATCTGTTTTTTTATTTTATTTTTGTATTTAACCTTTATTTAACTAGGCAAGTCAGTTAAGAACAAATTATTATTTACAATGAGGGCCTACCAAAAGGCAAAAGGCCTCCTGCGGGGATGGGGGCTGGGATTAAAAAATATAATATAAGAGAGACGACACAACACTACATAAAGAGAGACCCAAGACAACAACATAGCATGTTAGCAACACACAACAACACAGCAAGGTAGCAACCCAACATGAAAACAACAAGGGAGCAATACATCCGCTTTCATATTCAAAAAGATCCACCTTCTTTGCGAATCATTCCTGACTATTTGCCATTCACATCAAAATGTTTGCTAATTAATATCATCACACCTTTTGAGTTCTTTTGTCCATGACAGAAAATTATTTCACCACACCATTCCTTTTTCCACTCAACTTCATCTAAGGATGTAGAGTGAGTTTCATGTAAACAGTATATGTTATATTCCTTTTCTTTTAGCCATGTAAAGACTGATCTTCTTTTTTATTATCTGCTAAACTGTTACATTTATACTGTAACTGGCTAAACTTATTTCACCCCTTACCATAACTAAATTGACCATAATTAGTGCTTGTAAAGTTACTGCCATAAGAGGTATTATGACAGTCAAAATTAGAGATTTCAAATGTCTGATGTTTAGAATTTAAGAAACAGGTTCTGGCAATATTTGTTTTATTCCCTTGCCTGTTTGCCTGTGAGCCAAAGCCACAGATGTTCGAAAATTGAGTCAAGATATTATGTGTGTAGTAAATCTGAGTAGGTTGATGTGTATGATATTGGATGTGATTGCAGTTAGTGTTATCAGACACAGGGGCAGGCATATCAAACAACACACTTCAGGCTGCTGATGAACAAGAATTACGATTGATAATTGAGGAAGCAACAGTTCTGATGGCTTCTTATTAATGAGGCACATATGGCTAAGAATGTCAGATGCAAATGTCACCAAAGAAAGTTATTCACTCAACCCACAATAAAATAGCTCATTACAGATATACACTGAGTATCCAAAACATTAGGAACACTAATTCTATGACATAGACAGACCAAATGAATACAGGTGAAAGCTATGATCCCTTATTGATGTCACTTGTTAAATCCACTTCAATCAGTGTAGATGAAGGGGAGGAGACAGGTTAAATAAGTATTTTTAAGAGTTGAAACAATTGAGACATGGATTGTGGACAGTTGAAGTCGGAAGGTTACATAAACTTAGGTTGGAGTCATTCGAACTTGTTTTTCAACCACTCCACAAATGTCTTGTTAACAAACTATAGTTTTGGCCAGTCGGTTAGGACATCTACTGTCAGGACCCGATGCGAGAAACAGTCACTAATAATTGTCAGAACCCAGAAGATGAGGCAGACACAGCAGTACTAGAGATGGTGGTTTAATAAAGAACAAAAATCCTCAGGCAAAGAAACTAAATCCACAATGTCCAAAAATAAAGCCAAGAGGCACAAAGAGGAAAACCTCCAAAAAACAAAGAAACTCCACAAAGTGGTAAAAATCCCACCAGAGAAATATCCATATAACACAAGGCTTGGGCTGGGGCTGGGTGCTAACTTACAAACACTGAGCAAGGAACTGAGGAACACACAGGGTTTAAATACTAACAGGGGAATGACCTACAGGTGCAAACAATAATTAGATCAAGAAAAAACAAAAAGGTACAAAAAAGGTGCAATGGGGACATCTAGTGACCAAAACCCGAACAGTCATGGCCAAAACCTGACAGAATCCCCCTCCTAGGAACGGCTCCTGACGTTCCTACCAGCCTTCTCAGGGTGGAGGGCCCTGAACTGACGAATGAGGTCAGGGTCCAGTATGTCCTTGGCAGGAACCCAGGAGCGCTCCTCGGGACCGTAGCCTTCCCAGTCCACCAGATACTGCCAGGACCGCTGCACCCGGCGGGAATCCAGTATCCGGTGGACGGTATAAGCCGACTGGCCACCGATGACACGGGGCGGAGGGGGAGGTCTGCCTGCCGGAATAAGGGGAGAAAAAACAACAGGTTTTAATAAAGAAATGTGAAATGTTGGATTGATCTTAAGGGATCTGGGTAAGTGCAGGCGAAAAGTAACGGGATTGACTCTCCTGGCAATCTTAAAGGGACCGATGAACCTCTGGGACAGCTTGCGAGACTCCACCCGTAGCGGTAGGTTCTTAGTTGAGAGCCATACTCTCTGGCCGGGGTACAGGGTAGGACCGGGACGGCGACCTCTGTTGGCTTGTCGTTGGTACTGCTGAGAGGAACGCAGAAGATTAAGACGTGCCTTCTTCCACGTAAGCCGACAGCGTCTGATGAACCTCGAGGCTGAAGGCACTCTGACTTCTGCCTCCTGGTCCGGGAACAGTAGAGGTGCATAGCCAAACTGACACTCATGCGGGGACATACCAGTGGAGGAGGAGCACAAGGTGTTGTGCGCGTACTCGGCCCAAACAATGAAGGATGACCAAGTGGACGGGTTGTTGGAAACCATGCATCTGAGGGTGGTTTCCAGCTCCTGATTCATCCTCTCAGTTTGGCCATTGGACTCCGGATGGTACCCGGAAGATAAACTGGCCGTGGCCCCTATGAGTTGGCAGAAGGCCTTCCAAAACCTTGAGGCGAACTGGGGACCTCTGTCGGAAACCATATCTTGCGGGATCCCAAAGACTCGGAACACATGGTTAATCACCAACTCAGCTGTTTCCTTGGCAGAAGGTAATTTGGTCAAAGGAACAAACCTGGCCGCCTTAGAAAACCTGTCGATGATGACTAGGATCGTAGTATTACCATGGGACGGAGGAAGGCCAGTAATAAAGTCCAATGAGATATGGGACCAGGGTCGGTGGGGAATAGATAGAGGGTGAAGGAGTCCTTGAGGGCGAAGGTGAGAAGATTTGCCCTGGCAGCACACGGAACAGGCCTTGATGAAAGTGGCAACGTCTTCCTTCATGGTGGGCCACCGGGTGACAGGTGAGGCGAGAGGAGTGCCCCCACCGAAGGACTTGGGACCTTGCTGCCTTGGGAACAAACAACCGATTAGCAGGACCTCCACCAGGGCCCGGTTCGATGGCTTGAGCTTGT
Source organism: Coregonus lavaretus (assembly GCF_964263955.1). Classification (NCBI taxonomy): domain Eukaryota; kingdom Metazoa; phylum Chordata; class Actinopteri; order Salmoniformes; family Salmonidae; genus Coregonus; species Coregonus lavaretus. Next base: position 4,789,391 of record NC_140019.1, read on the forward strand.
TTCACGGTATCCTCCACTTGCCACGAGATCGGAGCCACGATCTTAGCGGCCGGAAGGACAGTCATGTCAGTATCTTCTCGAATGGCAGGAGAGTAGATTCGTGACAAGGCGTCCGGTTTGAGATTCTTCGACCCGGGTCTATAGGTGAGGATAAACTGAAATCGGCTGAAGAAAAGAGACCATCGAGCTTGTCTGGCGTTCAACCGCTTCGCCTGCTGGATATACTCCAGATTCTTGTGGTCCGTAAGCACTTGAAACGGTTGAGAAGCCCCCTCGAGCCAGTGTCTCCATTCCTTCAATGCCATCTTAACCGCTAGGAGTTCACGGTCCCCCACATCGTAATTCCTCTCGGCCGGGGTAAGCCGGTGAGAGAAGAAGGCGCAAGGATGAAGCTTCTTGTCTTCACCCCTCTGAGACAGGACAGCTCCAACCCCAACCTCTGATGCGTCTACCTCCACCACAAAAGGTTCCTCCGCCGTTGGTAGTGTCAGGATGGGAGCAGAGAGGATGCGCTGCTTGAGTCCTTGGAAGGCCGTCTCAGCTTCTCTTCCCCACAGAAACCTTGTGTTGCCACCCTTGGTTACCGCCGAGAGAGGGGCTGCCACCGAGCTGAAGTTCTTGATGAACTTGCGGTAAAAGTTGGTGAAGCCCAGGAAACGTTGAACTTCCTTAACGGACTTGGGGGTGGGCCAATCCGCTACCGCCTCTACCTTCTTGGGGTCCATCTGGACTCGTCCGGGTTCCACTATAAATCCCAGGAATTGTACTCGAGAGGAATGGAATTCACACTTCTCCGGCTTAACGTACAAATGGCTGTCTAGGAGGCGTTTGAGCACTTGTCTGACATGCTTAGTGTGTTCTTGAAGGGAGCTCGAAAAGATGAGGATGTCATCCAAGTACACAAACACGAAGATGTTAAGCATATCCCTAAGCACATCGTTTATGAGCGCTTGGAACACAGCCGGAGCGTTGGTCAGGCCGAAGGGCATCACCGAGTATTCGTAGTGACCAGTAGGCGTGTTGAAAGCGGTCTTCCACTCGTCCCCGGGTTTGATCCGCACAAGATGGTATGCGTTCCGAAGGTCAAGCTTAGTGAAGACAACTGCTTCCTGGAGCAGCTCAAAGGCTGTGGCCATAAGAGGTAGCGGGTAGCGGTTACGGACAGTTATGGCATTGAGTCCCCGGTAGTCGATGCAAGGTCGTAATCCGCCGTCTTTCTTGGCCACAAAGAAAAACCCTGCTCCCGCCGGCGAGGTAGATGGACGCATGAGGCCTGCTGTCAGAGCGTCCTTGATGTAGGTATCCATAGCAGCTCGTTCGGGTGGAGAAAGGGAAAAGATCCGACCCCTGGGAGGGCAGGTCCCCGGCAACAGGTCGATGGTGCAATCGTAAGGTCTATGGGGTGGTAGTTTGGTGGCCCTCTGTTTGCTAAATACCAGTTTGAGGTCATGGTAACACTCGGGAACTCGGGACAAGTCGATGGATTCTAGAGACTCGGAAGGAGAACTCTGGGAACTCGGGAAGATACAAGTGGCTTGGCACGTGGGACCCCACTGCTTGATAGTGCCCACAGACCAGTCGATGTGAGGGTTATGGCTGTGAAGCCAGGGATAGCCAAGGACGAGAGGAAACTCGGAACAGGCGATCAGATGAAAGTTCATCACTTCCTTGTGTTGGGAAACTGAAAGTCGTAAGGGGGTAGTGGCACGAGTGACAAGTCCAGATCCCAAAGGACTTCTATCCAACGTAGTAACCCTTATGGGGTCACTTAGAGGTTCAGACGGAACGCCATTCTCCTTCGCCCAGATCCCATCCATGAAGTTACCTGCGGCTCCAGAGTCTACCAAGGCTTGAAGAGAAACCTCGTGGTCGTCCCAGGAAAGGGTAACAGGAATGAGCAGGCGGGAGTTGGATGGATGGGAGGAGGTTATGTTTCCCGTTACAGTCCTCCCAGGCCTGCACGGGAGAGTGCGTTTCCCTGGAGCCCGGGACACGTGGAGCGGAAATGGCCCGGTTTGCCGCAATATAGACAGCATCGCTCCCTCATTCGGCGGTCTCTCTCAGCCTGGGAGATGCGTCCAACCTGCATGGGTTCTGGTGGAGCCAGCGAGGATAAAGGTGGAGACTCGGAGTTGGAACCGATAGGAACTAGGGTCGGAACTGGATGGCATAGTCCGTCACGCTGCGCCGACCTTGGCGGAGAGTCAGGAGCTGTTTGGCTGAGTCAGGGCCGTTGGTAGGACCTTGAAACACTCGCTTGAATTCTTCAGCAAAGGTAGAGTAGCTGGCACAGCAGGGACTTTGGGCATCCCACACAGCAGTAGCCCAGGCTAGAGCCTTTTCCGACAGCAGGGTGATGATATATGCTATCTTGGACCGGTCGGTGGGAAACGACGATGGTTGCAGCTCAAAGGAGAGAGAACATTGGGTGAAAAACCCCTTACAAACACTTGGGTCCCCTGAGAACCGTTGAGGAGGCGGCAGACGAGGTTCCGCCAGGGGATTAACTGCCAGGAGCCCTTGAATCGGATGAACTGGAGCAGAAGCGGTTGCCGGGGAAAGTCGATCCGAAATCTGCTTTATGGAAGTCAGCATCTCTGACAGAAGTTGAGAATGTCTAGCCATTAAGGCCTCTTGCTGAACCAGAGCAGCTTCGTGGCGTTGGACAGTCCCCTCATGGTGGGACAGCATGGAAAAAAAATCCTGGGTACTGGCTGCCTCTGGGTTCATAATAATGGCTCAGTGTTTCTGTCAGGACCCGATGCGAGAAACAGTCACTAATAATTGTCAGAACCCAGAAGATGAGGCAGACACAGCAGTACTAGAGATGGTGGTTTATTAAAGAACAAAAATCCTCAGGCAAAGAAACTAAATCCACAATGTCCAAAAATAAAGCCAAGAGGCACAAAGAGGAAAACCTCCAAAAAACAAAGAAACTCCACAAAGTGGTAAAAGTCCCACCAGAGAAATATCCATATAACACAAGGCTTGGGCTGGGGCTGGGTGCTAACTTACAAACACTGAGCAAGGAACTGAGGAACACACAGGGTTTAAATACTAACAGGGGAATGACCTACAGGTGCAAACAATAATTAGATCAAGAAAAAACAAAAGGTACAAAAAAGGTGCAATGGGGACATCTAGTGACCAAAACCCGAACAGTCATGGCCAAAACCTGACATCTACTTTGTGCATGACACAAGTAACTTTTCCAACAATTGTTTACAGACAGATTATTTCATTTATAATTCACTGTATCACAATTCCAGTGGGTCAGAAGTTTACATACACTAAGTTGACTGTGCCTTTAAACAGCTTGGAAAAGCTTCTGATAGGCTAATTGACATCATTTGAGTCAATTATTATTTAGATTGTAGGTAGGTATTGTAGGTAAGTATTGTATTCAACTGAGCCCGGTGAAGCATGAGGCTAGCTAACCCACTACCTGGACCAACAAAGCTAGCTAGCGGGTAGCTACTGGTAACTATTAGCAACTGTGGATAGTTGTTTCCAATGATATTTCACGCTTAAGATTACCTGTAATTATGCCAGCTAGCTACCTACCATTCAGCTGTTTTTCTAAAATCATTATCTGAAGCGTTAACGTTAGGTAGTTAGTAGCTACTGTACTCATAATGTAGCTAGCTTGTTGCCACCTGGATAGCTAACTAAACAATAGCTGGAACGACCTAGCTGTAATATTTGGAGACGCTTTCTCTCCGTTGGGACAGACGCGAACTGACTGAATCGATTCAGTGGCTAGCTTTGCACTTAACTGGCTAACAGTAGCTACTAAGGGTAAGTTATAACCTACATTTATTTTTGTTTTGTTTTTACGTACTGGTAACCAGAGTCATTCAAGGGAATTCGAGACATGGGTGACTAGTTAACGTTAGCTTGGCTCTCTCTGTGTTTCGTGCCGTGGGAGGAGGGGTTGGTTCGTTGGCAGAGAGCAATGGCTAGCTAGTATGCTAACTATTATAGCTAACTAACTGGCTGAATAAGTTGACGAAGTACTCACTCAAACTGTCAAAACTAACCCAAAACTTTACACAACATTAGACACGAATGATCTGTTTGGCGTGTTAACACACTGGTGGTTTGTTATAACTGAGTATTGGTGCTAAACCGTGTTATTGGAGGCTGGCATGCTAGTTGGCTATGGCGTCATAGGATTCGTGGCCTGGACGGTTTTCACGGAAGAATACTGTACCAAGTTAGCCTGCTGAATGAACTAAGTTAGAGTCTCTTCCTAGAAAACATTGAACCGCTGTAGTTTACAACAATTATAATTTCTAAAGTGGAAGTTGGGAGAGTTATATTTGAGTGTTTCAGTGAAACGTAAGTGAGGGAGGCCCCACTCTCTCGCTTTCCCAGATGTTTAGTTCATTTCATTCCGATCTCCTTTGCATTATTGTAGCCTTTTTCTGTTGCCTGTCAACTAGTGGCTGCTGCCACTCTAATCTGGTGGTCCCTGCGTGCACGACCCACGTGGAGTTCCAGGTCTCCGACAGCCTCTGGAACTGCCGTTCTGCGGCCAACAAGGCAGAGTTCATCTCAGCCTATGCTACCCTCCAGTCCCTCGACTTCTTGGCGCTGACGGAAACATGGATTACCACCGAAAACACTGCTACTCCTACTGCTCTTTCCTCGTCTGACCATGTGTTCTCGCATACCCAGAGAGCATCTGGTCAGCGCGGCAGTGGCACAGGAATCCTCATCTCTCCCAAGTAGACATTCTCTCTTTTTCCCCTGACCCATCTGTCTATCTCCTCATTTCAATTCCATGCTGTCACAGTCACTAGCCCATTCAAGCTTAACATGCTTGTAATTTATTGCCCTCCAGGTTCCCTTGGAGAGTTCATCAATGAGCTTGACGCCTTGATAAATTCCTTTCCTGAGGATGGCTCACCCCTCACAGTTCTGGGTGACTTTATCCTCCCAACGTCTGCCTTTTGACTCATTTCTCTCTGCCTCCTTTCCACTCCTTTCCTCTTTTGACCTCACCATCTCAAAGTCGCTCCCTACTCACAAGGCACGCAATACACTTAACCTCATCTTTACTAGATGCTGTTCTTCTACTAATCTCACTGCAACTCCCTTACAAGTCTCCGACCACTACTTTGTATCCTTTTCTCTCTCGCTCTCCTCCAACACTACTCACTCTGCCCCTACTCAGATGGTAATATGCCGTCGCAAACTTCGCTCTCTCTCTCCTGCTACTCTCTCCTCTTCCATCCTATCATCTCTTCCCTCTGCTAAATCCTTCTCCCTCCGATCTCCTGATTCTGCCTCCTCAACCCTCCTCTCATCCCTTTCTGCATCTTTTGACTCTCTATGTCCCCTATCCTCCCGGCCGGCTCGGTCCTCCCTTCCTGCTCCGTGGCTTGACGACTCATTGCGAGCTCACAAAAGAGGGCTCCGGGCAGCCGAGCGGAAATTGAGAATAAACTAGACTCCCTGCGGACCTGTCATCTTTTCACTCCCTCCTCTCTACATTCTCTTCCTCTGTTTCCGCTGCTAAAGCCACTTTCTACCACTCTAAATTTCAAGCCTCTGCCTCTAACCCTAGGAAGCTCTTTGCCACCTTCTCCTCCCTGCTGAATCCTCCTCCTCCTCCCCCTCCCTCCTCCCTCTCTGTGGATTACTTCGTCAACCATTTTGAAAAGAAGGTTGACGACATCCAATCCTCATTTATTAAGTCAAATGACACCGCTGGTCCTGCTCACACTGCCCTACCCTATGCTTTGACTTCTTTCTCCCCTCTCTCTCCAGATGAAATCTTGCGACTTGTGACGGCGGCCGCCCAACAACCTGCCTGCTTGAGCCTATCCCCTCCTCTCTTCTCCAGACCATTTCCGGAGACCTTCTCCCTTACCTCACCTCGCTCATCAACTCATCCTTGACTGCTGGCCATGTCCCTTCCATCTTCAAGAGAGCGAGAGTTGTACCCCTTCTCAAAAAACCTACACTCGATCCCTCCGATGTCAACAACTACAGACCAGTATCCCTTCTTTCTTTTCTCTCCAAAACTCTTGAGTGTGCCGTCTCTAGCCAACTCTCCTGCTATCTCTCTCAGAATGACCTTCTTGATCCAAACCAGTCAGGTTTCAAGACGGGTCATTCAACTGAGACTGCTCTTCTCTGTGTCACTGCTAAAGCTAACTTTCTCTCCTCTGCTCTTATCCTGCTAGACCAATCCGCTGCCTTTGATACTGTGAACCATCAGATCCTCCTCTCCACACTCTCCGAGTTGGGCATCTCCGGCGCTGCTCACTCTTGGATTGCATCCTACCTGACAGGTCGCTCCTACCAGGTGGCGTGGCGAGAATCTGTCTCCGCACCATGTGCTATCACCACTGGTGTCCCCCAGGGCTCAGTTCTAGGCCCTCTCCTATTCTCTCTATACACCAAGTCACTTGGCTCTGTCATATTCTCACATGGTCTCTCCTATCATTGCTACGCAGACGACACACAATTAATTTTTGATAACCAGGTGGCGAATCACATCTCTGCATGTCTGGCAGACATATCAGTGTGGATGTCGGATCACCACCTCAAGCTGATCCTCGGCAAGACGGAGCTGCTCTTCCTCCCGGGGAAGGACTGCCCGCTCCATGATCTCGCCATCACGGTTGACAACTCCATTGTGTCCTCCTCTCTGAGTGCAAAGAACCTTGGCGTGACCCTGGACAACACCCTGTTGTTCTCCGCTAACATCAAAGCGTTGACCCAATCCTGCAGGTTCATGCTCTACATCATTCACAGAGTAGGACCCTACCATACACAGAAAGCGGTACAGGTCCTAATCCAGGCACTTGTCATCTCCCGTCTGGATTACTGCAACTCGCTGTTGGCTGGGCTCCCTGCCTGTGCCATTAAACCCCTACAACGTTTCCAGAACGCTGCAGCCCATCTGGTGTTCAACCTTCCCAAGTTCTCTTATGTCACCCTGCTCCTCCGCACACTCCACTGGCTTCCAGTTGAGGCTCTCATCTACTACAAGGCCATAGTGCTTGCCTACGGAGCTGTGAGGGTAACGGCACCTCCTTACCTTCAGGCTCTGATCAGACCCTACACCCAAACGAGGGCACTACGTTCATCCACCTCTGGCCTGCTAACTCCCCTACCTCTACGGAAGCACAGTTCCTGCTCAGCACAGTCAAAGCTATTCGCTGCTCTGGCACCCCAATGCTGGAACAAACTCCCCGATGACGCCAGGACAGCGGAGTCACTGACCACCTTCCGGAGACACTTGAAACCCTACCTCTTTAAGGAATACCTGGAATAGTAAAAAGTAATCCTTCTTCCCCCACCCCCCATAAAAAAAATAAGGTAGTTGTCCCACTGGCTATCATAAGTTGAATGCACCAATTTGTAAGTCGCTCTGGAAAGAGTGTCTGCTAAATGATGTAAATGTAAATTAGTGGTGTACCTGTGGATGTATTTCAAGGCCTACCGTCAAACTCAGTGACTCTTTGCTTGACATCATGGGAAAATCAAAATAAATCAGCCAAGACCTCATAAAAAAAATTGTAGACCTCCACAAGTCTCGTTAATCCTTGGGAGAAATGTCCAAATGCCTGAAGGCATCACGTTCATCTGTACAAACAATAGTACGCAAGCATAAACACCATGGGACCAGGCAGATGTCATACCGCTAAGGAAGGAGACACGTTCTGTCTCCTAGAGATGAACGTACTTTGGTAGAAAAAGTGCAAATCAATCCCAGAACAACAGCAAAGGACCTTGTGAAGATGATGGAGGAAACAGGTATAAAAGTATCTATATCCACAGTAAAACAAGTCTTATATCGACATAACCTGAAAGGCTGCTCAGCAAGGAAGAAGCCACTGCTCCAAAACTGCCATAAAAAAGCCAGACTACGGTTTTCAACTGCACATGGGGACAAAGATCGTACATTTTGGAGAAATGTCCTCTGGTCTGTTGAAACAAAAATATAACAGTTTGCCATAATGACCATCGTTATGTTTGGAGGAAAAAGGGGAAAGCTTGCAAGCCGAAGAACACCATCCCAACCGTGAAGCACGGGGGTGGCAGCATCATGCTGTGGGGGTGCTTTGCTGCAGGAGAGACTGCTGCACTTCACAAAATAGATGGCATCATGAGAAAGGAAAATTATGTGGATATATTGAAGCAACATCTCAAGACATTAGTCAGGAAGTTAAAGCTTGGTCGCAAATGGGTCTTCCAAATGGACAATGACCCCAAGCATAATTCCAAAGTTGTAGGCAAAATGGCTTAAGGACAACAATGTCAAGGTATTGGAGTGGCCATCACAAAGCCCTGACCTCAATTCTATAGAAGATTTGTGGGCAGAACTGAAAAAGTGTGTGCGAGCAAGGAGGCCTACAAACCTGACTTAGTTACACCAGCTCTGTCAGGAGGAATGGGCCAAAATTCACCCAACTTATTGTCGGAAGCTTGTGGAAGGCTACCCGAAATGTTTGACCCAAGTTAAAACAATTTAAAGGCAATGCTACCAAATACTAATTGAGTGTTTGTAAACTTCTGACCCACTGGGAATGTGATGAAATAAATAAAAGCTTAAATAAATCATTCTCGCTACAATTATTCTGACATTTGACATTCTTAAAATAAAGTGGTGATCCTAACTGACCTTAGACAGGGTATTTTTACTAGGATTAAATGTCAGGAATTGTGAAAAACTGAGTTTAAATGTATTTGGCTAAGGTGTAGGTAAACTTCCGACTTCAACTGTACATAAAACAAAACAAAACAAATCACTTTTTAATTGTCACATGCTTTGTAAACAACAGGTGTGGACTAAAAGTGAAATGCTTACTTACTGTCCCTTCCCAACAATGCAGAGAAAAAGAAAATAGAGAAATAGTAGAAAAGTAAAACAGGTAATAGTAAAAGTAATAATAGATACACAATGAGTAACGATAACTTGGCTATATGCAAGGGGTACCAGTACCGAGTCGATGTGCAGGGGTACTAGGTAATTGAGGTATATATGTACATATAACTAGGAATAAAGTGACTGATAGTAAACAGTAGCAGCAGCGTATGTTGATGAGTCAATAAAGTTAGTGCAAAAAGGGTCAATGCAGATATTTAAATAGTTAACCAAATAGCTACCCGGACTAATTATTTGGTGTTATGGATTTTGGGTAGATACTGTTCAGGGTCCTGTTGGTTCCAGACTTGGTGCATCGGTACTGCTTACCGTGCGGTAGCAGAGAGAACAGTCTATGACTTGGGTGTCTGGAGTCTTTGACAATTTTTAGGGCCTTTCTCTGACACAACCTGATATAGAGGTCCTGGATCGCAGGGAGCTCTGCCCCAGTGATCTACTGAGCCGTACGCACTACCGTCTGTAGCGCCATTTGTTCGGATACCAAGCAATTGACATACCAAGCAGTGATGCAGCCAGTCAAGATGCTCTCAATGGTGCAGCTGTATAACTTTTTGAGGATCTGAGGTCCCATGACAAATATTTCAGCCTCCTGAGGGGGAAGAGACATTTTCGTGCCCTCCTCACGACTGTGTTGGTGTGTTTGGACCATGATAGATCCTTAGTGATGTGGACACCGAGAAACTTGAAGCTCTCGACCCTCTCCACTACAGGGTGTGTGCTCGGCCATCTGTTTCCTGTTGTCCATGATCAGCTCCTTTGTCTTGCTGATGTTGAGGGAGCGGTTGTTGTACTGGCCTCACACTGCCAGGTCTCTGACCTCCTCCCTATAGGCTGTATCATCGTAGTCAGTGATCAGGCCTACCACCGTCGTGTCATCTGCAAACTTAATGATGGTGTTGGAGTCGTGCATGGTCAAACAGTAATGGGTGAACAGGGAGTACAGGAGGGGACTAAGCACGCACCCCTGAGGGGCCCCGTGTTGATGGTCAGCATGGCGGATGTGTTGTTGCCTACCCTCACCATCCGGGGGCGTCCCGTCAGGAAGTCCAGGATCCAGTTGCAGAGGGAGGTGTTTAGTCCCATGATCCTTAGCTATGTGATGAGCTTGGAGGGCAATATGTTGTAGAACGCTGAGCTGTGGTCAATGAACAGAATTCTCAAATAGTTGATCCTTTTGTCCAAGTGGGAAGGGGCAGTGTGGAGTGCAATAGGTATTGCATCATCTGTGGATCTTATGGGGCGGTTTGCGAATTGGAGTTTGTCCACTGTGTCTGGGATGATGGTGTTGATGTGAGTCATGACCAGCCTTTCAAAGCATTTCATGGCTACAGATGTGAGTGCTAAGGGGCGATAGTCGAACCATGGTGGTCTGCTCGAAACATGTAGGTATTACAGACTGGTCAAGGAGAGGTTGAAAATGTCAGTAAAGACACTTGCCAGCTGGTCAACGCATGCTTTGAGTATGCATGCTGGTAATCCATCTGGCTCTGCAGCCTTGTGAATGTTAACCTGTTGAAATGTCTTATTCACATCGGCTACGGAGAGCATGATCACTGACACCCCAACAAACACACACACACACACACACACACTACATATGCCCACACATACAGTACATTACACCAGTACACATGCATAATGAAGCCACACACACTAACACACTTTCACACTCACCACAAATGCTACTGCTACTGTCTATTATCTATCCTGTTGCCTAGTCACTTTACCCTTACCTATAAGTACATAGCTACCTCAATTACCTCGTGCCCCTGCACATTGACTCGGTACTGGTACTGCCTGTATATAGCCATGTTATTTTTATTTGTTCACTGTGTATTTATTCCTCGTGACACTATTTCAATGTTTTACTTTTATATATTTGTCTTTAACTCTGCATTGTTGGAAAAGTAAGCATTTCACCGTTAGTTTACACCTGTTGTTTACGAAGCATGTGACAAATAAAATGTTATTTGATTGATTTGATTTCGATAACAACAGATCAGCCCGGTCTGAGTTCATGTAAAATATCATACAGCTATTAGATCTAGCCTAGCCTACTTATCCATGTTCTTCAACATGAACTCGTCACAAGCTGCTACTAGAATTGGGATAATTTGCTTAAATCTTTGACCTGAGAACTACAGCAAAAAAACAGTAGCTAAGTGGAATGGATGTCCTGTTATGATTAAAATGATAGTGGGAAATTAGAGTTGAATCAAAAGGCATTCAGTCATGGCATTGTAAATATTCTCGTTTAGTGAGCTAATTTGCACTTATGTGAAAATGTTATCAAAAGAAATGCCTGGGATGTGTTTATGGTTGAACATTCTGTACGTTTTCCTTCAAAAGAGTTGCTCAAAGCTGCGTGCATAGTGTATGTAGTCCCCTGTAGCTCAGTTGGTAGAGCATGGCGCTTCCAACGCCAGGGTTGTGGGTTCGTATGAAAATGTATGCACTCACTAACTGTAAGTCGCTCTGGATAAGAGCGTCTGCTAAATGACTAAAATGTAAAATGTAATGTTTAAGCACTTCAACACAAGAGACAGACAGCTCTACAGCAGCTAGCTGCCGAGACAAGGGCGCCAGGGTTCCAGTCTGTAAGCATACTTTCCACTGTGCTTAGAGGGCACTTTCGGTACTGCAGTTTAGCTGAAGCCGAACCCAAAATAACAATTCCCAGAGACGGACCCATCACTCACAGCTGAAGATTTTAACATTTAATATTCATCCAATGTCTGCCATGCTTCTGGATGACGTGATGATGTCATTGCTCCTTGCGCTTGCTCCAGTGCGCACTAAGTGCTAGTGCGCTGGCGTTATCGGCTCTGTAAAGCAGATTGCAGTGCCCACGAAACGGTGTATGTCAATGTGAGTAGGTTACGTTGAAAACAACGAGCGTCCATGTTGGAAGCTGTTTCCAGTTCTTTTATACCTCAATGGCCAAGACGAGAGCACACAGCACAGCAAAGTGCGTTGTGTGTTTGCTCTTAAAAGGGTCGGTGAGGAAACACTGACTTTTGGGCGAAATCTTTTAGATGCGATGAACTGTATCAAAAAAAATTACAGCGTAAAAAAATTATAACGTTAACTGTAATTAACATGTTAACTTTGACAGCCCTAATTGTAATGCAATCTAGAGTGCTCTCACAGGCTCACAGCATAGTCTGGGTAAAAGCATAACCCATGGTGTTATCAACAAAAGATAGCCAGACAGACTGGGTGTGACTGGTCAGGGGTATGGCAGTCTACTGACAAGAGTGGGCGTACCCAGCTCTAAATTAGGGGAGTGGGTGGGATTATCAGGAGAATTAGTCATCGTAAAACAAAAACATTACTGACCAAATAAAGGCTCTTCCATAGTGCTACGCAGTTTGAAATCATGTTAAAGATCTGACGATATGAAGCAGCACCTTCACACTAATAAAAGACTTCCCCTAATTCAGACAGAGAAAAAGAGAGAGAAAGATAGAGTAAAATTGAGAGATACAGAAAGAGAGGGCTAGAGATATAAAAAGAGGTGGAAAGAGAGAGAGAGCGAGTCAAACAGTCAGAGAGTCTCTGACCTAGTACAGACAGCCATTATCCAAGGGTAAAGAAAATAAGCTTCATGCAGACTGGCTTTAGTCTGATGTGGCTACTGTAAAGAGGCTCCTCATCTCTGTCCTGATGCTTTGAGCCAGCAGCCAGCCCAGCGCTGCAGCACTCCCCTCCCCAGGAGTGGCCCAGCCAAGCTCACAGCAGCATGACTCACACCAATCATCACATGACCCACACTGCTTTGACTGGGTGAGTCAGTAAGGGGCCCACCAGGGATTTGGTGTGTACAAGTGGAAAAGTGCTCTGTTAATACAATCCCCTGCTTTTGCTGCTTTAAAAACGACAGACATGAGGGCTATGAGCCACCCAGCTCACCCTGTGCTCTGGATCAGTTTACACCCGAGCAATATGACGCTCAGTGGGGGACCTCTAATAACAACCCACACATTAAAATGCAACAAGACTCCTTGACCTGATTTACGATCAACCCCCAACTAGCATTCATCATTGTCTTATTGCACTGAAGCCATATGAAAATGCACCATTGTAAATCATCAGCAACAACATAACAAAATAGCTTTGCTGTCCTAAAGCAAATGGGACAAATAGGAAAATAAGCAAAGCACCCACTTATTGTTGTTGAAAACACCCAAGGTTAGACCACTTTGAGACACAATTTAAAAACAAACAACTTTATTTTGTGAAGAAAACAATTTCCCAGCTGTTGTCAATATTAATATTCGTAAGGGACACTGAGTGTGTTCTCAACTTCAATGATTGGTTGCTTTTGTGTTTCCTAATAATATAGCAATACACTTGTAATGGATACAAATTAGTGTAATACATGTGAAGGCTGACTTTATGAGAACATTAGGTTTAACAAAATATCCAGAATGAGAATTGTTTGTGTATTAAATTAAAAGCCTGAAATGTTTTTTGAAAACTGCATTTTAATTAAAAGGAAATGTGCTTAATTGCATAATCAAACACATTTGCAAGGCTCAGACACTTGGTAAACACATAGTCACAAACCAGTTGTTAGAAAACTATAAGTGTTTGTGGTCTACTCATCATAGCCATCTTTGTCCTTTAAAGATCAACACTGTATGCGCATTACGCATGAATACTGGCACAGAGATCCATTCCCTGCAAGACCTCTTGATGTTTTCTTAGGGATATAACATCACTGCAATAATGACTAGCCCTGGGCATCCCTGCAGGGTGTTTACTACAGACTGTACTTTTACAAAGAAGGTGACCACATTGTTTTTGAAGGGCCCAACTCTCAAGGCTCCTCAGAAGTTTAAAAGCCCTCTAAACAGAGAGGCACAGATTGTGAAATGAATCAGCGACCACTGTAACCATAGCAACATGCAGTAATGTTTCTAAATCATTATCAGTAAAAGCAATTAGCCTGTACATACTGTTTCGCAGCAATGACATCTGGGTAAAATATACCCTTTTCTTGATACATAATCAAATAATTAATCTATTGACCAATGAGTAGTTTTGTTTGGATCAATGTGACCTGTAATCAGTTGCATCTCTGGAAGTTATATTTCCCTCTCCAGTGGATGTACAATAGCTCAGCTACCATAATTTATTGTTACCCTGTTGGCTCAATACACATCCCTTTCTATCAGTGAGAATGGTCTGTCAGCCCATCTCTGGCACATTATTTTCCTACCTTGCTACCTTGCTGAGCAGAAAAGGGTCGTAAAAATAGCACAACCTTTATTTCTGCCTTTTATTGCTGAGCGAGAGAATTGCTGCAGCCTGTTGCTGATCCCAAAGAAGCTGCTTGCACTGTGGATAGAGGAGGGATGCTCAATTATTAATCCTTTCCCCCAATACACAGATTGCAATCCTTTAGGAGTGCTGTAATCACATATCTCCTGGCCATCCGATAATAATGGTGCCATGTCTAGAATGACATCCTGGTGATGCCTCTAGGTCATGTTACTCCCTTCAATGGAGCTAAATTTGCTTCGGAGCTAGATTTCCTTTGTCACACAGTATTTACAGAGGGAAAAGGATGGAAGTGACATTCAAGATAGTCCAATGGAAGCTTAATGAGATTGGAATCCCAGGTAGTGGAGGGTACAGGCCAAGAGAGTAGACTGGGTAACCCAATGCACTGTACTCTGACCATTCAAACCCCCTGCACAGACAAATCAATTAATGAAAGGGAAGCACAGGTGAGGCTCTCTGTCGCATCATGGATCCAATTAAGTAAATTAGGTCAATTAATTGACTTCCCTGCTGTTTATTAAAGATATAGGCCATCTCTGACTGGTTCAGAGTGTTAGGGGAAAGGTTTGAGAATGGAAGTTAGAGAATGCCAGAATGGTGGTAGAATAAAATCTCATGTATCATTGTGGGAGCGACCATTTTGCCCACCTGCCTACTCTATCTCTGAAAAAATCTGCTAAATTATTTACACACATTATATGCATAATGTTGTTACTGGTACAGGAGGTAACAGATGTCTGAGGACCTGAGCCAACATTGTTGGAATAACATTTCAGACCAATGTGTGCTGCTGTCTCAGGACTTGGCATAAGTAGGGTAGAACGTCCTATAGCCTGCATAATTGTAATACCTCCATTATTATAACAACTGTATGCAAAAGTCGAACGATCCTGCAGTCCTCACAACACAGAAGGTCGGTAAAAAAGATGTATCCATTCTTCGCTACTACACTCTTACAAAAAAAAGGTTCCAAAAGGGTTGTTTGACCGTCCCCATAGGTTGGAGAACCCGTTGTGGTTCCAGGTAAAACCTATTTTTGTTCCAGGTAGAACCATTTTGGGTTCCATGTAGAACCCTCTGTGGAAAGGATTTTATATGGAACCCAAAACGGTTTTACTTAAAACCAAAAGGGTTCTACATGGAACCAACAAGGGTTCTTCAAAGGGTTATCCTATGGGGACAGCTGAATAACCGTTTTAAGTTCTAGATAGCACCTTTATTGTAATTGTGTACCACTGTCACATTTACATCCTCCTTCAGCCATGAGGCAAACATTACATCACATAATGAGGTTAGAGGCAATGTTCCCTCAAAATGTTTTTGGCACCGAGCAAATTTCAGGTCTGCTGAGCGCAAACTTGAACTTTGTGAAAATTCTGTGCAACATCCGGCACGCGTTTACTGTGAACACTGAGGCTGTACCCGCTTTAAGTTACAGTTTTAACAGTGGCCAAGTAGGCTACTGTGGCTATTTGATCATAATGTAGGCCTACCAGAGTGGCCTACCATCAAAAACAATGGAGAAAAACGAATCCCATAACATTTTAACATGGAAATAGCTGTTCTATCATTCAGCCTACAGTATCAGCCAATGTGTGATGTTCAATGCCTACATTCCATGAGACTTTTGGAAAAAAACATGCAGGGATAAACATTAACCTGTATATCCACTTGTCCTTCAGACAAGGAGGTGACTGAAAATGTGTTTGATGCAAGAAACAACATTACAAAATAAAAATCGTTATTATTTCCATACCATTATTGCAGAGAATCAGGCAAATTATGCTACGCTCTGCCTATTGGCTACTTAGCTTATTCAAGACCGTCTAAAAATACAACACTTTCCCTTTAAGACATAAAGAAGCTCTTTACCTTGACTCGCTTTTCAAAGATGGCTAGAAATGCACACATTTTGTGCTCTTGTTGGAAGCAACCACTCCCCCACTGTTGACTAGAAATTAGCTATAACTGGGTTAATAACTCACTTACTAGCAAAGAATATAAACACGTGCACAGGTGGCTACATGCAGCTCTCATTTTGATCTCAAAACAAGCACATGTACTTGCCTAAACACAGTTCAGTTCAAAGTGAAAGGCACAGATCCATATATGGCAATGGCTATTTGCATATAGGCCTACTGCAGCTCTGATTGGTTATGGCGCACTGGTCTGTGTAGAGTACGGCTGTGTCGTGCATGTCAATGCAATAGCATCCTACTCCAATGCGCTGTGCCTACAAGAAAATCCCTTGTACAGTTAGTTTTGCATACTAAATCTTGCATAGTTCATTTTGTTTCGGTATATTAACATTGAAAGTGGCTAATAATGCGTTGATTCGATCACAATTCCCAAAGTAGAGCGAAACGTTGATAGTGTTAACAAAAGGGGAAAACTGTAGAAAGTTGAGTGAAGTTCAATCTCGCACTTCTCTGTGCAGGCTATTTCTCCTGCATGCAGCAGTCTGAAGGGAGCTGTGCACATGCACGCAGCTTAGAGGGAACATTGGTTACAGGCCTGGCTGTGTTCATCATTGCATTGTCTTCAGTTGTGATTTAGGATGAGGACACAGCTGTGGCTAATATCAGCAGCTGATGGAAACATAATTTTGGAATGGCCATCTCAGTCTCCTGACATAAAACCCATTGAAAACCTGTGGTTTGAATTGAAGAGGACAGTCCATAAATGCAGACGAAGGATATCAAGGAGCTGGAAAGATTATGTATGGAGGAATGGTCTCCCAATGTATTCTCCAACTCATAAAACATTTTAGAAAAATACTCAGTGCCGTTATCCTCGTAAGGTGCGGTATTGAAAGGTACTGAAAACAGGGGTGTCAATATTTTTTTACCCCTACCTTTTTGAGGAATCAAATATGACTTGTTAAACAAAATCTCTTTCTCTGAGCAATTGTATTGGTATAAAATAATATATTTCCCGATGTTTTGGAGCAAACAGTATAGCTCAGTATTTTTATTATACATTTTATACAGTCATTTTTGCTAATTTTTATCAAGGGTGTCAATCATTTCAGACTCCACTGTACATGAGCTATACCAGTGTCATGTTAGAAGGCACACAGCTATGGGGTCCATGTTTGGCAATGGGCAATTGCACTGAGACTCACATTTTTCATTTAAAATATATGACAAACAAAAAACATTGATTTCAAAGTTTAACAAACTACACAACTCTATGCACAAGGACTACTTTTAACAATTTACACTGAACATTGTACAAAAACACATTTACTGGAAGAACTGTGCTGATGCAAAGATTGGTAACAGAAATTCAGTAAAATCTCCCTCCGTTTTGTATGTCCATGTTTTCCAAAAACTCTTAAATATCTGCTCCGAATTAAGATTCAATGACATATACAGAAAGAATGGGGTGTCAGCTATGACATGAAACATTGACTTTGAAAAAAATCTATTTACTTGTTGAACTACAGTAAGTGAAGTGGATTTACAAACTGTAACAGAATTGCAGTAACATAATTTCATCATGGGTCCCTGATCTGTAATGCACAGAAATGCATAATGATGGATATGAATGTCATTCTCTTCATGGTGATGTATCCTAAATAGGTACACAAAAGGATAAATATGCAATATCCTCCTTTGCATATTTGGGTATTATTCTACACACTGGCTATTTTTTTAATGAGCTCTGCCCCCAAACAAGACCAAATTTGGTTGGTCCAGACCGGACCAAATATGAAACAATCATAGATACAGTATGTATGTTTCACAACTTTGGACATCAAAGTACAACACAGTAGAGCTCAGTAGAGTACAGTAGAGTACAGCACAGCAGAGTAGCGTTCAGTACAGTACAGTATAATTCAGTATAGTACAGTTGAGTATAGTAGAGTACAGTAGAGTAGAGTATTGTACAGTACATTTCAGTTCAGTACATTATAGTGTACTCACCTCTAGTGTACTCTACTGTACTGAATTATACTGGGCTGTGCTGTACTGTACTGTACTGTACTGAACTATACTCTACTTTTCTTTACTCTACTCTATTGTGCTTTACTGTGCTGTCCAAACTTGTGAACCCAACTGTGGTTTGTGACTACTATGATTTCTCATTGTAGCCAATTCAATAGCAGAAATGTCATTACCGATTTTTGGGGATGGAACGTAAGTCGAAGAAAATTGAGGTTGTGGTGGCAGCTGCAGAGAGGTATTTGGGTGTGCTAGACTTGACATAAGAAGAATTACAGGGAGTGTTAAGTGGTGATGGCCCATCATTTCAGGTTGAGGGCATGAGGTAGGAATGAATATATTTAAATAGTGGAGTAGGGTGGTGTTAACTATTAATACAAATTTTGAATTTGTGAGTGTAGTGTTAGATGGTAGGGTATTTATTTTATTTTTCAAGCAAAATAAAAGGGAGTTGTACTCCAGTCTAGTAGGTGGCGGTACTGCAACAAATTGGATGCCAACCGCTGTTAAACCTCATCGAAGAAGAAGAAAATGCCTCTTGAAGGCCAACAGTAATAGGCGATATGTACAGGCGAGCATGACGTATTTCCGGTTAAATCTCAGGATGGATGTAAACTTCCGGTTATCGTAGAATGCTGTGCTACCGTATGCTAGCATTGAATGCTTGTCGTCAAAAACATCCGAAACGGTTAATTTTCGTTGTTGTTGTTGTTTATCTTAATATTTATGTTAATGTTTTTACTTGTAATACTTCGTCTTGACTTATAACACGATGACGTGTAAACGTACGAAAGTGTCCTTTCAAAAATGTGATGACAGCTCATCCAGCCATCACTTAGGAGAGATGCTAGTATGCATGTGACACAACTGTCTGGTATTGAAATGATACAAACCATTGTTCGAGGTTTATGCCACTTCTGCTCTGTTTCAGTGCACGAAAGTACAGGAGGGACGACAGACATGTCACATTCAGAGTAATGGGCAGTCAGATATAGTAATGCAACCAAATGATTGCATATCCCACACCCAGCCACACAGGAACAGTAGCTTTTAATAAGCACAACTGGCTGTGAATCACGCAATGTCATCTGAAATACACAGAAGCATAATTTAATGGGTTTTGAAAGACGAGGGTCTACAGCAGCAGGAGTAGGAGCAAAACGTGTTCTTTCTACTTTTTACTGGTGTAAGCAACTTATCTACTGTCTCATGTCACTTTTGTGCTTTCTGCATCACTTTCCTACTGTCTTGCACCACTTGGCTATACTGTCTCCCACCACTTACCTATTGTCTTGTGCCATTAACCTACCTTCAAACAGTATTGGCAGAGCAGTAGGTGAGTGGTGCAACATTGTAGCCTAGTACCAATAACACCAGTAGAGTGAAGGTTTGACTCCTAATTCCTCTTGAAAAGTAGAAGCATTAAGTACAAAAGCAAGGAAGTTGGGTCATATGTTTATAAAGAAAGAAGTAAAGATGACAGGACAGTTTTGAGGAGAACATCAGCAGTTTGAAGAATAGCTGAGTGGAATATGTTACTGTCATTGCAGTCATCAAGCCAGGAAAAAGTAGTAATCTCACTATTGTTTACATTTCAAACCAAACTCCAATTTGTTTACAACAGACCCAACAACAAAGCATGGCAATTCCCACTCAGCTACCGTGGTCTGTATTAGGCTACCACTGTTCAGCTATCGTGAAAACCACTAAAGTTCTAAAGTGTTCTCTTAGCAATGGCAATCAAAGCTGTGGTAACAATAAACGAGTAAAACGTGTTGAACGGAACCTTGAACAAGTTCAACAGAACTTTGAACGTGTCACTTAATCTAGTCCTACTTTCTTCATTGAGCGGTAGCAGTGGGCTCTCACAGAGATCTCATTTGTAGCCCTGTTTTTACCTGATACTTTCATAAAAGTACAAACACATGAAGTGAGAGGTACAGTGGGGAAAAAAGTATTTAGTCAGCCACCAATTGTGCAAGTTCTCCCACTTAAAAAGATGAGAGAGGCCTGTAATTTTCATCATAGGTACACGTCAACTATGACAGACAAAATGAGATTTTTTTTCTCCAGAAAATCACATTGTAGGATTTTTAATGAATTTATTTGCAAATTATGGTGGAAAATAAGTATTTGGTCACCTACAAACAAGCAAGATTTCTGCTGGCAACAGCATGCTTGCTGTTGTTAGCCATCTCTTTGAAAATAACTTAAGTGTGTGAAACATTGTTGCATTTAAAGTGGAACTGACAGCATTTTAGCAAAATTACATCTTATTCAAATCTGTTTATATGCACCCTCAGGAGGAATATGACACGTTTTCATAAATTCTTGAAAGTTTCGGAATTATGTATACTAAGGCATTACAAATCCTATAGCAATATAGAGTCTGCAGTGAATGAAACCGAATAAAAATTTCAGTCTACACAGACAGGTGCGCTATAGCCAGTCAGATCTACAGTAGACTTTTATACAAACAAGCCATTTGCCACACGGGCCTGCCATCATTCACTTTGAACTGGACTGTATGTTTTCAGGCAGTTGCAAAAGCGTGACTTTAGATCATTAGAACGCATTCGCCAAAAGCCACAAAATATACCTGAATGGATTTCTGCAAATATGTAAACACCACGGTTGTCCTCTTACATTTGGGAACTTTACAGTCCTATTGATCAAACAACCATGCAAATGTAGGCTCTCTCTCCCTCAGTTATGCACATCAACAACAACTTCTAGCCAGAGCAACAAGAGCTAAACATGAGCTAACTGTTACTTTTTTTTTCTTCCTACGTTTACTGACACCGGTCATATTCAGCAGGTGTTGCACGTTCATAAATGCATCAGTTGTTCTGCACTCTGGCCCACTCAGACAAGAGTGCTCTGAAATCGGATTAGATAGCCAGAGTGAATTTGCAAGAGATATGCTAACTGTATAACAGTCGTTCAAGTTCTTGCTAGCTAACCAAATGACACCTGCATCTCTAGCTGTGAATAGCCAACGAAAAACGATATGAGGGGAAAAAGTCACTCACCCACTTCTCCAATGGCATGATATGGCATACGCTAGCCTATTAGCCATGTTATGACTGACTGATCATTTCCCTTGCTAGTTTCATTGTATTGACATTCCCAGCCTTAGTTACATTCGTCCGTTTTTGTCCAGAATATTGAGTCATTGAAACTGAAACAGTGCATACCGAATGGAGGCAGTCAACAATGTACCAGGCCAGCTGTGATTTACAACCTGATAGCAATATTTTTTGGACTACCATGAAATGTATTGATGAATTATATTAATCATGCATTGAACTGCATCCATCTATTCTGCCAACAATGCCTTAGTGTACATCATGGAACATTGAGTCAGATAGAAGCTATTTTTAAAACATCTTATAAAGTTGGTTTCGTAGCATAAACTTGATATGTTTTACTGATATTATGATTGTCTGTTTGTTTCATATCTGCAACGTAGTTTAAACGCTGTCAGTTCCACCTTAAACTTTAGGTCACAGGTTGATTTGTTTGCTAAACGTAAAATGTTTTTGGCAATTAAAAGTAATAATTGTACATTTCGATTGGGAAATGCTTAATGGTTGTGTTTTTGTATTCTTATGATTGGGACCTACTGGCTTATTATGTCAGAGTTTATGGACTGCTTATCCTTTAACATCATGCTGTGTGTGACTGCTGTCTTTCCATGGGCCCTATGCAGTGGTGTAGTGGTGCCTGGAGAAGTGGGTATACTCGAAGGAAAGGCACCCAGTGTGAAAAATCCTATTTTTTCCTATGGTTTTTTATTCATTTTCCTATAGATTTTTCAGATTTTCACTCTCAAAATCACACTTTGTTTTTCTAGAAAAAAATACAAAAATGTGAGGGTCAACATCAATGCTTAAACCACATCAATCTGATTGGGTGGGCCTGTCATGGCCTAGCTCCCAAGTGGGTGGGCCTCTGTCCACCCCATCCATGTCTACGCCCTGATGCAAACAGGACATGATGGCAATTGCGCATCACAAATAGCCTACTAACCAACACTTCGGACTAAACTTGTTCAATACCTGCTCTGCAAACCCATTGTTGCCTTAGTTAGCATTTACTGGTAGATATTATAAGTTGAAACGTCTTTCCTACCCTACCAGCTACCGATGTCATTCTTCTGTGAGCTGCTTCATGCCAAAACCAATTGAGAGCTGCACTCTCTTGCTGCCTGCAGATGACATTCCGCTGAAACTAGGCGATGAGTGCTGAGCGCATGTGAATATTTTTAACGTGCTTTGCGATTGTGTAGGCTACTTTGTGCATGATTTCTCTATTGTACTACATAATTGATAAGTCGTAAACCTCCACTACACTACTTTGATACGCATCAGTAGGGATTAAGAAGTGAGTACAAGCAATGCCCACTGAAAAATGTGGGTATACCTCTTATACCTACGTATAATCTCCACTACACCACTGGCCTTTTGTGTTTAAAAAAAAGTGCACTCTCCTACATGAGTGTGCTGGTATTATGGTTGCTGTCCTTTCAGAATCACGAACCTGTCACACACTTAAGGCCTATAGGTTCGCCACTGCGCAAACATGTCTATATTAGATAGAAAGGCTGTTAAGATATTCATGTTTCAAGAAAGTAGTGTATACATTACCGGTCAGACGTTTTAGAGCACCTACTTAATCAAGGGTTTAACTTTATTTTTTACTATTTTCTACATTGTAGAATAATACTGAAGACATCAAAACTATGAAATTACACATATGGAATCATCTAGTAACCAAAAAAGTGTTAAACATATCAAAGTATATTTTATATTTGAGGTTCTTCAAATAGCCACCCTTTGCCTTGATGATAGCTTTGCACACTCTTGGCATTCTCTCAACTAGCTTCCCCTGGAATGCTTTTCCAACAGTCTTGAAGTAGTTCCCACATAAGCTGAGCACTTGTTGGCTGCTTTTCCTTCACTCAACTCATCCCAAACCATCTCAATTTGGTTGAGGTTGGGGGATTGTGGAGGCCAGGTCATCTGATGCTGCACTCCATCACTCTCCTTCTTGGTAAAATAGCCCTTACACCGTCTGGAGGTGTGTTGTGTCATTGTCCTGTTGAAAACAAATTATAGTCCCACTAAACCAAAACCAGATGGGATTGCGTATCGCTGCAGAATGCTGTGGTAGCCATGCTGGTTAAGTGTGCCTTGAATTCTAAATAAATCACAGACAGTGTCACCAGCAAAGCACCCCCACACCATAACACCTCCTCCATGCTTTACGGTGGGAAATACACATGCGGAGATCATCCAGTCACCCACACCACGTCTCACAAAGACACGGCGGTTGGAACCAAAGATCTCACATTTGGACTCCAGACCAAATGACACATTTCCACCGGTCTAATGTCCATTGCTCGTGTTTCTTGGCCCAAGCAAGTCTCTTCTTCATATTAGTGTCCTTTAGTAGTGGTTTCTTTGCAGCAATTTGACCATGAAGGCCTGATTCACACAGTCTCCTCTGAACAGTTGATGTTGAGATGTGTATGTTACTTGAACTCTGTGAAGCATTTATTTTGGCTGCAATTTCTGAGACTGGTAACTCTAATGAACTTATCCTCTGCAGCAGAGGTAACTCTGGGTCTTCCATTCCTGTGGCGTTCCTCATGAGAGCCAGTTTCATCATAGCGCTTGATGGTTTTTGCGACTGCACTTGAAGAAACTTTCAAAGTTCTTGACATTTTCCGTATTGAGTGACCTTCATGTATTAAAGTAATGATTTACTGTCATTTCTCTTTGCTTATTTGAGCTGTTCTTGCCATAATATGGACTTTGTCTTTTACCAAATAGGGCTATCTTCTGTAAACCCCCCCTACCTTGTCACAACACAACTGATTGGCTCAAACGCATTAAGAAGGAAAGAAATTCCACAAATTAACTTTTAAGAAGGCACACCTGTTAATTGAAATGCATTCCAGGTGACTACCTCATGAAGTTGGTTGACATAATGCCAAGAGTGTGCAAAGCTGTCAAGGCAAACCGTGGCTATTTGAAGAATCTCAAATATATAAAATATATTTTGATTTGTTTAAAACTTTTGACCGGTAGTGCATGTTGTACCTCTGTACCGTCTCTGTGTCTGTTATTACCTTGCAATCTCAGATTTCATTTGATTTGACATAATGTGGTTGAACGCATGCCTTTGCAATATTAATACATTTGAATTTTCTAAGAGAACATTAATTGATATTCTTGTTCCTTTGTGTTTATTGCCTTTGATATATTAATTTAAACACAAACAAGGCTCATGTAGAAGTATAAGCTTAAACAGTATATATGTATTTTTTGCCGTATATCATTATTACGCTCTAATAATCAGAGACACAAATTTGCATGTTATTGTTTTATGTAATAAAGGGGGAAAACGTGGACGGGGAATATAGGCTGAATATTACCATCATATGAGAGATGGGACACTTCTATAGTAACCAATATAGTTACTTAAAGAGGGAGATATGAATAATACATGTAGTAAAAGACAAATGAGGCCCAAGCTTCGTTTTGGCTGTGTGATGGGTTGCTCAGGTACAGTATAGGCCTACAATATAAAGAGCACATATGCGATGGGCTGCCAAGCACAGAATATCCACCAAAACAATGCAATCAATCACTCTCTCATGCATATTCATATTTTCATTAGACTGAGTGTTTTTTACAGGATTTAGAACATTGATCTCCCCAGTGACACATGCACACATTCCATTTAAACCCATAATGTAAGCTTGTCAACATCAGCACAGAGGTCCTTTAAATAAGGTGCCACTATTTTGAGTAAACCTTTCAGTCAACAGCTGAGCCTTGAGTACACCATGTGCCTGAGATCCTCGATGCCCATCAAATTCAGGATTTATCCGTCGTGCAGGACCACCCACAAAATGCAAAATGAGCGTGTTAATGGGATTTCTCCAGGAAACGGGGACAGTCATCTATACTTTATGAACTGTTTTGTCACGTCCAAAGCAATTACCGATGTCAGTGAGGATCTCTGCCTATTGCCACAGAGGGAGGGAGGGCATTTATCCATCCACTCATCTGCACTGTATTTATAGATTACAAATCAATGGAATGAAACTGGGGTCCCATTTCTATCCCCATAATGGCCAGTAATGGCTGATTTAGAAGATGAATTGCACATAGTTAGAGATCACCATACAACAAAAAGATGCAATGCATCATAAATCCTGGATGGTAAGAGTAAGAAAGTCTGAAATGGCAAGCGTCAGCAATAAAAAAATCACGTTTAAGACTCTGACAGCCTTGATATGTCAGAGTTAATCCCAGGATGAAAGGGGGAAGTGATTTAACTGACACAGCACCATGATTACAAATACATGTAGGGGATGATGAAATCTGAATGACACAGCTCTAGTTAGCAATCAGTCAGCTCATTAAGATTTAAATAACATTTCCCTATCTTGTTCTCCTGACACAGTGGATAGATACCATTCATTATGTTATCTATTGATTACTGTCCATGGCACAATAATTTCCCCTGCACACATACATATCATAAGTCATAAGCTTCTGCCAATGCAGGCAATGTATTTAATGTGTAACTACTCAGAGCAAACTGAATAGATGATTCTTTACTGTCGTCTATGTGCTAAATGTGAAACTCATAAGGCTTAAGTGAACAGCTTTGTTATGACTAGACAGATTAGTTGGTTACACCTACAAAACTGTAAATGGCCCGTTCATCAACGTATTATATTAGTTATTGCTTTGTCACAGAAAGACTGAGCAAGATGTTTATTAAATGAATGTGACCACTAAAATAACACACTCTTGAGAGGTCACACAATGAAGGAATGGACCCCAAGAACACTCTAAATGGAACAGACTAATGTGCATCTAGTTTCATTATTTACAATGCTTTCCATACACATCTTAATAAGATGGCATTCAAATCCATTAACAAAATGGCAGTGAGGTCACACAGCCCATCGATACAGGCTTTGTTTTCGGGACCACTTGGTCTTATTGAGATTATACTCTTTAAAATGATGCGCTTGTAAAGAGACCCCTGCGGTGAGGAAATTGAGGGTGGTTGTTGATTTACTTTCTAAATGGCACGGTCCTGTAGTCACACTAGTAGCATTTTTTCTGTATTTAAACTAATTATAATTCCCCCAGTGAAACAATGCTTGTTGCCCTTTGCGATAAAGACATTGCTTTTTCTGTCACAAGCCCATTCAGCTGTAAAGGTTGAATAAAGAATTTGACAAGATTGCTTCTGACAATGCACCATTTAGCTGAGTATCCTTGCTCATGTGTTTGAAAACATGTGGTTACTAGTACTTCTAATCCCTTTTTGGAACCTCATCCAGGCTTATAGACCTGATGCGAACTCTCTGAATGTCTTTAGTGTTGGACCACCATTCCTTTAGAATTCCTGTATACAGTAGCTTGCGAAAGTATTCACCCCCCTTGGCATTTTTACTATTTTGTTGCCTTACAACCTGCAATTAAAATAGATTTTTGGGGGGTTTGTATCATTTGATTTACACAACATGCCTACCACTTTGAAGATGCAAAATATTTTTTATTGTGAAACAAACAAGACAGACCCATTGTTTCTCTACAAACAGAACTTGGGCATGCATAACTATTCACCCCCCCCCCCCCCCCCCCCCCCCCCCCCCCAAAGTCAATACGTTGTAGAGCAACCTTTTGCAGCAATTACAGCTGCAAGTCTCTTGGGTTATATCTCTATAAGCCTGGCACATCTAGCCACTGGGATTTTTGCCCATTCTTCAAGGCAAAACTGCTCCAGCTCCTTCAAGTTGGATGGGTTCCGCTGGTGTACAGCAATCTTTAAGTCATACCACAGATTCTCAATTGGATTGATGTCTGGGCTTTGACTAGGCCATTCCAAGACATTTAAATGTTTCCCCTTAAACCACTTGAGTGTTGCTTTAGCAGTATGCTTAGGGTCATTGTCCTGCTGGAAGGTGAACCTCCGTCCCAGTCTCAAATCTCTGGAAGACTGAAACAGGTTTCCCTCAAGAATTTCCATGTATTTAGCGCCATCCATCATTCCTTCAATTCTGACCAGTTTCCCAGTCCCTGCCGATGGAAAAACATCCCCACAGCATGATGCTGCCACCACCATGCTTCACTCTGGGGATGGTGTTGAGTTTGCACCAGACATAGCGTTTTTCCTTGATGGCCAAAAAGCTCCATTTTAGTCTCATCTGACCAGAGGCTGACTCATCTTCCATATGTTTGGGGAGTCTCCCACATGCCTTTTGGCGAACACCAAACGTGTTTGCTTATTTATTTCTTTAAGCAATGGCTTTTTTCTGGCCACTCTTCCATAAAGCCCAGCTCTGTGGAGTGTACAGCTTAAAGTGGTCCTATGGACAGATACTCCAATCTCCGCTGTGGAGCTTTGCAGCTCCTTCAGGGTTATCTTTGGTCTCTTTATTGCCTCTCTGATTAATGTCCTCCTTGCCTGGTCCATGAGTTTTGGTGGGCGGCTATCACGTTTGTTGTGTAAAGGATCGGACCAAGGTGCAGAGTGGTATGCGTACATAGTGGTTTATTTTAATAAACACTGACAAAATAACAAAATCCAACAGAACGTGAAGTTCAAGAGGCTAAACATCAAACAAGCCAAACAGAAACAGAAACAAGATCCCACAACTAAGGTAGGCAACATGGCTACGTGCTCTGGCACTGGAGTGAAGCAGCTGACCAGAGCTGGACTAGGCACCAGTGGAGCGGACTGCTCTGGCACTGGAGTGGAGCAGATAACCGGAGCTGGACAAGGCAACGGTGGAGCTGACTGCTCTGGCACTGGAGTTTGGTGCGAGGAGCAGGTACGGGCCGTACCGGACTGGAGACACGCACCACTGGTTTGGTGCGAGGAGCAGGTACGGGGCGCACCGGGCTGGAGACATGCACCACTTATTTGGTGCGAGGTGCAGGCACGGGCCGTCCCAGGCTGGGGACACGCACCACTGGTTTGGTGCGAGGAGCAGGTACAGGGCGCACCGGGCTGGAGACATGCACCACTGGTTTGGTGCGAGGAGCAGGTACGGGGCGCACCAGGCTGGAGACATGCACCACTGGTTTGGTGCGATGAGCAGGTACGGGCCGTACCGGACTGGAGACACGCACCACTGGTTTGGTGCGAGGAGCAGGTACGGGGCGCACCGGGCTGGAGACACGCACCACTGGTTTAGTGCGAGGACTGTGTCTGTGAAGGCGCACTGGCGGCACAGTGCGTAAAGCCGGCATATAGCCTGGTGCCTGCACCGTCACATGCTCCTCAAAGCGGGTGCGGGGAGTTGGCTCTGCTAAACCTGGCTCCGCCAGCCTCTGCTCTAAGGACAGAGCTCTCTGCTGCTGGAGGGTTAACTCCTCTCTCAGCTCCTCCTGTTGCCTGGCCAGCTCCTCTCTCCGTGCATCCACTGCCTCCTTCTCC
Source organism: Coregonus lavaretus (assembly GCF_964263955.1). Lineage (NCBI taxonomy): Eukaryota > Metazoa > Chordata > Actinopteri > Salmoniformes > Salmonidae > Coregonus > Coregonus lavaretus. The sequence continues at coordinate 4,818,008 of NC_140019.1, forward strand.
CTGTGGGCCTCCTGCAGCGCCTCCTTCTGAAGGGAGAGCTCCTGCTCCCTCTTAACTAACAGCTCCTGTAAGGTGGTGGCCTCCTCTCTCAGAGTGCTGAGCTGCAGGTCTTTAGCTGCTTGGAGGGCCTCCATCTTCAGAGTGGCCTCCTCTAATGCTCTCTCCTCCTTCACGGTCAGCCCTTTCAGGGCCTCCCGCTGCTACGCCATCCACCCCATGTGCCCCCCCCCCAAAATGTTCTTGGGGCTGCCTCTCGGGCTTCCTTCGTGATCGGGACCTTGTGAGTCGCCGTTTTTTCTCTCCTGTCTGGGCTTCTTCCTTCGCCAAGGGTCCCTTACCGGCCAATATCTCCTCCCATGTCCAGAATGTTTTCCCCACCTGTGTCCAGCATGTCTGCTCCTCCTGGCCACGCTGCTTGGTCCGTTGGTGGTGGGAAATAAAAATCCATTTAAATTACAGGTTGTAATGCAACAAAATAGGAAAAACGCCAAGAGGGATGAATACTTTTGCTAGGCACTGTATAGACAATAGCTATTTATAATATAATTTATAAACATAAATACACTGAACAAAAATATAAATGCAGCATGTAAAGTGTTTTTCCCCATGTTTCTTGAGCTGAAATAAAAGATCCCAGACATTTTCCATGCACACAAAAAGCTTATTTCTCACAAATGTTGTGCACAAATTTGTTTAAATCGCTGTTAGTGAGCATTTCTCCTTTGCCAAGATAATCCATCCACCTCACAGGTGTGGCAAATCAAGAAGCTGATTAAACAGCATGATCATTACACAGATGCACCTTGTGCTAAGGACTATAAAAGGCCACTCTAAAATGTACAGATTTGTCACACAATGCCCCAGATGTCTCAATTTTTGACGGAGCGTGCAATTGGCATGGTTACTGCTGAAATGTCCACGAGAGCTATCAGAGAATTGAAAGTTCATTTCTTTACCATATGCTGCCTCCAACGTCATTTTAGAGAATTTGGCAGTACATCCAACCGGTCTCTCAACCGCAGACCACATGTATAGTATCGTGTGGGCGAGCGGTTTGCTGATGCCCCATGGTGGCATAAGGTTATGGTATGGGCAGGCATAAGTTACGGAAACGAAAACAATTGCATTTTATCAATGGCAATTTGAAGGCACAGTGATACCGTGACGAGATCCTGAGGCCCATTGTCGTGCCATTCATCCGCCGCCATCACCTCATGATTCAGCATGATAATGCACGGCCCCATGTCACAAAGATCTGTACACAACTCCTGGAAGCTGAAAATGTCCCAGTTCCTCCATGGTCTGCATATTCACCATACATGTCACCTATTGAGAATGTTTGGGATGCTCTGGATCGACGTATACGACAGCGTGTTACAGTTCCCGCCAATATCCAGCACCTTCTCACAGCCATTGAAGAGGAGTGGGACAACATTCCACAATCAACAGCCTGATTAACTCTATGCCAACTCTATGCGAAGGAGATGTGTCACACCAGACACTGACTGGTTTTCTGTTCCACGCCCCTACCTTTTTTAAAAAGGTACAGTTGAAGTCGGAAGTTTACATACACCTTAGCCATATACATTTAAACTCCGTTTTTCACAATTCATGACATTTAATCCTAGTAAAAATGCCCTGCCTTAGGTCAGTTAGGATCACCACTTTATTTTAAGAATGTGAAATGTTAGAATAATAGTAGAGAGAATTATTTATTGTATTTCTTTCATCACATTCCCAGTGGGTCAGAAGTTTACATACATTCAATTAGTATTTGGTAGCATTGCCTTTAAATTGTTTAACTTGGGTCAAACGTTTCGGGTAACCTTCCACAAAGCTTCCCACAATAAGTTGGGTGAATTTTGGCCCATTCCTACTGACAGAGCTGGTGTAACTGAGTCAGATTTGTAGGCCTCCTTGCTCGCACAGGTTTTTTCAGTTCTGCCCACAAATTTTCTATAGGATTCCAGTCCCTCCTGCAGCAAAGCACCCCCACAGCATGATGCTGCCACCCCCGTGCCTCACTGTTGGGATGGTGTACTTCGGCTTGCAAGCTATCCCCTTTTTCCTCCAAACATAACGGTGGTCATAATGGCCAAACAGTTCTATTTTTGTTTCATCAGACCAGAGGACATTTCTCCAAAATGTACGATCTATGTCCCCATGTGCAGTTGCAAACCGTAGTCTGCCTTTTTTATGGCAGTTTTGGAGCAGTGGCTTCTTCCTTGCTGAGCGGCCTTTCAGGTTATGTCGATATAGGACTCATTTTACTGTGGATATAGATACTTTGGTACCTGTTCCTCCGGCATCTTCACAAGGTCCTTTGCTGTTGTTCTGGGATTGATTTGCACTTTGCGCACCAAAGTACGTTCATCTCTAGGAGACAGAACGTGTCTCTTTCCTGAGTGGTATGACGGCTGCGTGGTCCCATGGTGTTTATACTTGCGTACTATTGTTTGTACAGATGAACGTGGTACCTTCAGGCATTTATAAATTGCTCCCAAGAATGAACCAGACTTGTGGAGGCCTACTATTTTTTGTCTGAGGTCTTGGATAATTTCTTTAGATTTTCCCATGATGTCAAGCAAAGAGGCACTGAGTTTGAAGGTAGGCCTTTAAATACATCCACAGGTACGCCTCCAATTGACTCAAATGATGTAAATTAGCCTATCAGAAGTGTTAGTGTATGTAAACTTCTGACACACTGGAATTGTGAGACAGTGAATTATAAGTGAAATAATCTGTCTGTAAACAATTGTTGGAAAATTATTTGTGTCATGCACAAAGTAGATGTCCTAACCGACTTGCCAAAACTATAGTTTGTTAACAAGAAATCTGTGGAGTGGTTGAAAAACTAGTTTTAATGACTCCAACCTAAGTGTATATAAACTTCCGACTTCAACTGTATCTATGACCAACACATGCATATCTGAATTCCCAGTCATATGAAATCGATAGATTAGGGCCTAATTAATTTAAAAAAAAATTGATTTCCTTATACAGTGGGGAGAACAAGTATTTGATACTTTTTTTTATTTTATTTTTTATTTCACCTTTATTTAACCAGGTAAACCAGTTGAGAACAAGTTCTCATTTACAACTGCGACCTGGCCAAGATAAAGCAAAGCAGTGCGATAAAAACAACACAGAGTTACATATGGGGTAAAACAAAACAAAGTCAAAAATAAATAAATAAAAAAATACAACAGAAATACATATATATACAGTGTGTGCAAATTTAGCAAGTTATGGAGGTAAGGCAATAAAATAGGCTATAGTGCAAAATAATTACAATTAGTATTAACACTGGAAAGATAGATGTGCAAGAGATGATGTGCAAATAGAGATAATGGGGTACAAATGAGCAAAATAAATAACAATATAGGGATGAGGTAGTTGGGCGGGCTAATTTCAGATGGGCTGTGTACAGGTGCAGTGATCGGTAAGGTGCTCTGACAACTGATGCTTAAAGTTAGTGAGGGAGATAAGTGTCTCCAGTTTCAGAGATTTTTGCAATTTGTTCCAGTCATTGGCAGCAGAGAACTGGAAGGAATTGCGGCCAAAGGAGGTGTTGGCTTTGGGGATGACCAGTGAGATATACCCGCTGGAGCGCAGACTACGGGTGGGTGTTGCTATGGTGACCAATGAGCTAAGATAAGGCGGGGATTTGCCTAGCAGTGATTTATAGATGGCCTGGAGCCAGTGGGTTTGGCGACGAATATGTAGTGAGGACCAGCGAACAAGAGCGTACAGGTCACAGTGGTGGGTATTATATGGGGCTTTGGAGACAAAACGGATGGCACTGTGATAGACTACATCCAATTTGCTGAGTAGAGTGTTGGAGGCTATTTTGTAAATGACATCGCCGAAGTCAAGGATCGGTAGGATAGTCAGTTTTACGAGGGCATGTTTGGCAGCATGAGTGAAGGAGGCTTTGTTGCGAAATAGGAAACCGATTCTAGATTTAACTTTGGATTGGAGATTCTTAATGTGAGTCTGGAAGGAGAGTTTACAGTCTAACCAGACACCTAGATATTTGTAGTTGTCCACATACTCTAGGTCAGACCCGTCGAGTGTAGTGATTCTAGTCGGGTGGGCGGGTGCAAGCAGCGTTCGGTTGAAGAGCATGCATTTAGTTTTGCTAGTGTTTAAGAGCAGTTGGAGGCTACTGAAGGAGTGTTGTATGGAATTGAAGCTCGTTTGGAGGTTTGTTAACACAGAGTCCACTGCCGATTTTGCAGGTTTTCCTACTTACAAAGCATGTAGAGTTCTGTAATTGTTATCATAGGTACACTTCAACTGTGAGAGACGGAATCTAAAACAAAAATCCAGAAAATCACATTGTATGATTTTTAAGTAATTAATTTGCATTTTATTGCATGACATAAGTATTTGATCACCTACCAACCAGTAAGAATTCCAGCTCTTACAGACCTGTTAGTTTTTCTTTAAGAAGCCCTCCTGTTCTCCACTCATTACCTGTATTAACTGCACCTGTTTGAACTCGTTACCTGTATAAAATACACCTTTCCACACACTCAATCAAACAGACTCCAACCTCTCCACAATGGCCAAGACCAGAGAGCTGTGTAAGGACATCAGGGATACAATTGTAGACCTGCACAAGGCTGGGATGGGCTACAGGACAATAGGCAAGCAGCTTGGTGAGAAGGCAACAACTGTTGGCGCAATTATTAGAAAATGGAAGAAGTTCAAGGTGACGGTCAAATACCCTTGGTCTGGTGCTCCATGCAAGATATCACCTCGTAGGGCATCAATGATCATGAGGAAGGTGAGGGATCAGCCTAGAACTACACGGCAGGACCTGGTCAATGACCTGAAGAGAGCTGGGACCACAGTCTCAAAGAAAACCATTAGTAACACACTACGCCGTCATGGATTAAAATCCTGCAGCGCACGCAAGGTCCCCCTGCTCAAGCCAGCGCATGTCCAGGCCCGTCTGAAGTTTGCCAATGACCATCTGGATGATCCAGAGGAGGAATGGGAGAAGGTCATGTGGTATGATGAGACAAAAATAGAGCTTTTTGGTCTAAACTCCACTCGCCGTGTTTGGAGGAAGAAGAAGGATGATTACAACCCCAAGAACACCATCCCAACTATGAAGCATGGAGGTGGAAACATCATTCTTTGGGGATGCTTTTCTGCAAAGGGGACAGGACGACTGCACCGTATTGAGGGGAGGATGGATTGGGCCATGTATCGCGAGATCTTGGCCAACAACCTCCTTCCCTCAGTAAGAGCATTGAAGATGGGTCGTGGCTGGGTCATCCAGCATGACAACGACCCGAAACACACAGCCAGGCCAACTAAGGAGTGGCTCCGTAAGAAGCATCTCAAGGTCCTGGAGTGGCCTAGCCAGTCTCCAGACCTGAACCCTATAGAAAATCTTTGGAGGGAGCTGAAAGTCCGTATTGCCCAGCGACAGCCCCGAAACCTGAAGGATCTGGAGAAGGTCTGTATGGAGGAGTGGGCCAAAATCCCTGCTGCAGTGTGTGCAAACCTGGTCAAGACCTACAAGAAAACGTATGATCTCTGTAATTGCAAACAAAGGTTTTTTTTACCAAATATTAAGTTCTGCTTTTCTGATGTATCAAATACTTATGTCATGCAATAAAATGCAAAGTAATTACTTTAAAATCATACAATGTGATTTTCTGGATTTTTGTTTTAGATTCCGTCTCTCACAGTTGAAGTGTACCTATGATAAGAATTACAGACCTCTACATGCTTGGTAAGTAGGAAAACCTGCAAAATCGGCAGTGTATCAAATACTTGTTCTCCCCACTGTATGAACTGTAACTGTCAGTCAAATCTTTGAAATTGTTGCATGTTGCATTTATTTTTGTTCAATATTGTTAGATTCTTAATAAACAGAGTAAAACTCACGGACGACTAGTAAAAATCAAACCAAGTTTATTCACGCACTGGGTCACACAGCTGCATAAGACAAAGACATGTTCCCACCAGCACAAGTATTTATACCCCACTTTAGGCGGAGTCTCCTTCTTTTCTCTAAACAAGACATCTTTATTGCTAGGCAGGACGTTAAGTGATGTGGGTAATAAACTGTTCCTTCTCCTTCATGTGACCTGACCTGACCTCGGCCTCCATTCCTCACCAATCTACAGCTATCCACCCTTATCAGTGACCCCACTATATAGATTCCTTCTTCATATAACCCTTTTCCAAATTGGCTTATACTCCCTTATCATACTGGCGACCTCACCGCAGAGTTACCGGGTCAGGGAGTTGGAAAGCTAACACTTAGGGAGAAACCCCGACCATACAACAGACCCAATCTAGTGACAAAACAAACAAATGGCCATGCCTTACTTATCTGGGAGCTCCCTTTACGGCCGAATCCGGATATCTTTATACAACAGTCTCGGGAAACATTTCAAAGAGAGAGATAATGAGACCTCATCCTCTCCTGGAAGAGAAAGTGTACATTTCGTTAGTATTCACTATGCTACATCTTAATCAGCAACCAAAAAGTTTTAATTACGAACAAAACATGATAATGAAGTCCACTGTCCTCCCTCCAATCATTAATCGTTTGTTTTACTCCACCCCAACGTTTTGTATCCTTTATTTAGCATGTACTACCCTTAAACACGGCAACATTTATCTCGCCACCGAGTCTAACGATTTACTCCCGTATATGACTGGTCTCTCTTTTCCCCATGATTTTCCGTAACTACCACGCTACAAAGCCCTTCATGTTCATGAACAAACATTTTAAAAGGTCATTTTAGGTTTGTTAACCCAAATGCTGTCGCTTGACAGAATTGCTTCTTTCAAAACTCTACTAGCAATTACTCACAATATTAACCCCACTCTAATTTCTCGAGACCCCTCCTACCTTTCGTCAATTCTATAAATCTATTTCAGAAGAAGACTAAATAAAATCTCACAAGATAAAAAAAAAACCAACCTTTGTGCAAATTTAGCCTATTTCTCATCGTAAGGAATCAGTGATATTTGAACACTGGTATTTATTAGAACGTTTTGTGAGCCGTGGCCTCCTATGTCTCCCTTTACATAGAAACTGTCATCTCTATGAACCACTGTCGATAGAACCGAGGCCATACACCGCTATGTGAGAGTTTCCTGCCCCGCTGTTATCAAGTGTTTGCTGCTGTTCTTTCGTCAAAGACTCAAACGCTTGCATCGCAGCATTCCCTCCGAATGCAGCAGGTGCAGTAGGCTCCAGTAGTACCATACACTCATTCTTCCAATGACCGATAGCCCCACATCTAAAACAGGGAGATAACCCCCTGTGCCTTAGCACAGGTTTGCTACCCTTTCCTCTCTGTTTCTTTGTCTTACCTTAGCCATTGAAACCACTGTTAGTGACTTTCACTGTGGTGGTATTAACCCCTCGCATGGCTGCGAAGTAAGCAGAATGAGATTCCACTCTCAAAGCCTCCTGCTCTATTTCATCCCAATGAAAATGTTGGTCCACTACCCCCACAATAGCCGTTTTGATAACAGGTTTCAAATCTGCCGTCAAAGCAAACATACACATTCTATCAATGTACTCATGTACCCAGTCTTTTTGCAGCTGAGTACTAATTTTGTTTTTATTGTTTTTTCTTTTTCTTTTTTGTTGATAGAACGCTGACATCAAATCGCTGATGTGTTGAGCTTGCGATTTCTCATTGATGTCATTGTGCTATACCACAACAGCATCTCTGAGTTCTTTATTTGATTTGAATTCTCCCTCAGCAGGGAAATGCTGACCAATTTTATCCAGTTTGCTAAAAAAAAATCATATTCGAGCCAAATTGGTAGAATATTTGTGCGGCTTTTCAGCACCTCTATGGCTTTAAAAGGAGAATCGTAGCCGTCGGTCGCCATTTCAATAGTTATTATTCCGACGCCTCTCCCGACGGTGTCCAGTGTTTAGATTACCTCACGCACGGCTCTAATACACGCCTTCTATTAACAATTTTCAAGGTAGTGATACCGACTTCCCCGGAGAGTAGTTATGGTATTCATGCCTATTCATTGGTCACGGCACCTGATACCTTGTATTAGAACCAATACTGAAACGTCCGCCAATTTACTACTGGTAAATACGGGTGACCTAATGTCTTATACCAGTGTTAAGCCTCAAATATCACTGTAGATGACAACACACATTACCAAAATGATTCACAGTTGTCTTCCTATTTCCCCATAATCTGTCACGGCTCCCCGCCCCAATAGGGCTTAAACCAAACTCTCCTTATTGCTACCTCTAATATACTCGAATCATGTTCAAACAACGTTTGAATGTGTTATTGCTTTTCTATCCGTGAATGTGGCTTTCCTCCAGAACTTATAGGCAACCTTCTTATCACCATCCTTCTCCATGGAATACTTCTTTACAACCTACCGTACTAGTGCACAAGCATAACAATTTAATCATACACACACACACTCTACGGCCTTACGGCCACCGCGGCTGGGCTTTCACCCCCCCTTTTACGGGTCTAGTAGGGAACCAACCCCACTCAGGATTTACCCCCTAGGACTTACCCTCTGCAGGTACCAGCCTGCGCGAGCTTACCTTCCGGGACTTACCCTATAATTTATGGTACTCGCAGCAATCAACCCACTCGGGATTTACCCCCTAGGACTTAACCTCTGCAGGTATCAGACTGCTCAGGCTTACCTTCCGGGACTTACCATATACCATAAAGCTACGACCGGTCGTATTACAATGGGACTACTGAATTAGCTCAGGCTTTCTAGGTCCGTATCCTATAATTGGTTCAGCCTACGACTCATCTCCCCAAGATGTCAGAATGAGTGGTATCAGTATAGATACCTACCTGTGTATTTTTGCACCAAGTTTCCAAGCATACAAAGAATTACAATCTTAACATTATTTTTATACCTTAAATTCTGGGAGAAGAAAACACACATATATATATATATATATATATATATATATATATATATATATATATATATATATATATATGAGTTTTGCAAGGTTACCTGAGTCTTACAGTATAAAAAGGTCTTAAGACTGGGGGATATAACCAAAAAAGACACGACATCTTCTGTGCTCCATAATGCCGATTCGACAGAATTGCATAAAACACCAGCATTGTCTCAGCAAAGTGAGTAACTTAATTATATATGTCCCCTGAGACCAGGAAGTTAAACTTTAACAATGGATACTGAGCAAACCCAAGGAAAGATCCTGCCTGATGCTTTGACGCTGTAATGCATAATTAAGATGCATTATACAATAATAATCCTGTGACATTGCCAAACATGCAGAGGAATGTTTTGAATGCATGACAGCATGTTCCAGTGCTGTCCAATCCAATAGGGGGCAGAGTAGGCCATCTGGCCCTAATGCCCATGCAAGAGCTCTTCTTTGGGAATAACACAAACATTAAAGGAGATGACGGGTTGAGGCAAACTGTGTCAGCATTACGTAGATTCCACAGACTGACGAAAGAAAGGAGGATCTAAAGGTTTAATGGAGATGGTGGCATCTTTGGCCTACTGTATGCTATTGGCTTGGAGTGTTGGCAATAGCCTATCTTGTGAGTGGGGAATGGGAAGTTTGCCACCAGTTGAACAAAATGCATTCCCCCCCTTTGAAGGTAACAACATCTGATTCAACCAACAGATGAATCAGTAGCTCTCCAGGAGGAGGGTTGGCCACGCCTGGTCCAGAGCATCATCGAGACATATCAAACTGGACATAGTATTAAAACCAACATAGTTGGGTTTTGAGGTCCATAGATGGGGAGAAAAGTCTTCCATTCTCAACGTTCCCTGAGCATTCTTAACGGTCTTATGCATTCAGAAATTTTCCCTCAGGCAATATCGGTATATACTGTACACTCTGAAATGATCCATGCATAAAATCAACTGAGGCCATGCCACACATTATATGTCAGAAATTGGTCTTTGAATGAACACATCTTGTAATCTACAGTGGCTTGCGAAAGTATTCACCCCCCTTGATATTTTTCCTATTTTGTTGCCTTACAACCTTCACTTAAAATTGATTTTCTGGGGGTTTGTATCATTTGATATACACAACATGCCTACCACTTTGAAGATGCAAAATATGTTTTATCGCAAAATAAACAAGAAATAAGATAAACAAACTGAACTTGAGTGTGCATAACTATTCACCCACCAAAGTCAATACTTTGTAGAGCCACCTTTTGCAGCAATTATAGCTGCAAGTCTCTTGAGGTATGTCTCTATAAGCTTTGCACATCTAGCCTACTGCACCCGCTGCATTCGGAGGGAATGCTGCGATGCAAGCGTTTGGGATTGGTAGAGCATGGCGCTTGTAACTCCAGGGTAGTGGGTTCGATCCCCGGGACCACCCATACGTAAAAATGCACACATGACTGTAAGTCGCTTTGGATAAAAGTGTCTGCTAAATGGCATATTATTATTATTATTATATTATAAGTTGGATGGGTTCCGCTGGTGTACAGCAATCTTTAAGTCATACCACAGATTCTCAATTGGATTGAGGTCTCGGCTTTGATTAGGCCATTCCAATACATTTAAATGTTTCCCCTTAAACCACTCCAGTGTTGCTTTAGCAGTATGCTTACGGTCATTGTCCTGCTGGAAGGTGAACCTCCGTCCCAGTCTCAAATCTCTGGAAGACTGAAACAGGTTTCCCTCAAGAATTTCCCTGTATTTAGCGCCATCCATCATTCCTTCAATTCTGACCAGTTTCCCAGTCCCTGCCAATGAGCTTTGCAGCTCCTTCAGGGTTATCTTTGGTCTCTTTGTTGCCTCTCTGATTAATGCCTTCCTTGCCTGGTCTGTGAGTTTTGGCAGGTTTGTTGTGGTGCCATATTCTTTCATTTTTTTAATAATGGATTTAATGGTGCTCCGTGGGATGTTCAAAGTTTCTGATATTTTTTTTATAAACCAGCCCTGATCTGTACTTCTCCACAACTTTGTCCCTGACCTGTTCGGTCTTCATGGTGCCGCTTGCTTGGTGGTGCCCCTTGCTTAATGGTGTTGCAGAACAGGTGTGTATATATACTGAGATCATATGACACTTAGATGACTTGCACCAGATCTTATTTAGTGGCTTCATAGTGTTGGGATCTATTTTCTTATAATTAGATGTGATGCCTAGCTTAAAAAGAATACATTATCGATTAAACATAATAGGTTTGTGCTGTACTGATATAGATTGTTTAACATAACAAGCTGTGATTAATGTGAGGAACCGTTAGGGGGTAGGCTGAGACAGACTTGTGACTCACACACACACTGCCTCTTTGTTAAACCGCTCAAGGACATGTGTTCTGCTACAATGAAGAAGAACAAACTATGTCTGAGGTTGCTGACTTGAGACAAGTTGTAAAGATAACAACTAATGCCCGGCAACAGTGAAGTGCCAAGGGGCTGGGACCAGCCTGTGCGCCATTGATAGGTTGGGTAAGTTTAAACCACACCCAGCCTCTACTCTGACAGGCCCAGCAGGGAGCGGGAACTATCTCTGTCAGAGTATTTAAAGAAGAACTTATAACAATTGCTCAGTTCTCTGACTGCCCTGTGTGGTTTTTCAGTGGGCCCGTATATACGAACATCATATTTACCATTCAAGTGTTTGCATTAATTAAAATACTAGTCTATTTTAGAAGACGTGTATTGACCTCTTTTTGTTCCTATACCAGATTTGAATTGACACAATTTAACAATTGGTGACCGCCGACGTGATCTGGTAGAGGGACTTCGCTGGGTATTGTCCGGCCGATTGGACATCGCTGTCGTTGGACGGTGTGTTTCACAAAGAGTCCGGACATCTAAAAACAGGTAAGCAGACACCTATTGTTATATAACTAAAGTTCTGCACATTGGCTTTATCCAAATTAATTTTGTGAAACACCTGTTTGATGTAAGTAAACTAAATTATTAATTATTATACGAATTATTATGAGTAGATAAGCACCATATTGTGACATGCAAACCTGTGGTGAATGTGAGTGGTAAACCATGGTACCATAGAGTATTCTTCCACTGGCAAGGTCCGTAACTACGAGGGTACGGCTAGGACCAGGGAAAATACTGAAATCCTCAGGCTAGGACCACCAGGGGTGGGAACTGGGGGTATAGGGAATTATTGGATTAAAAGTGTTGCGCTACTGGCAAGGATCGTAACTACGAGGGTACGGCTAGGATCAGAGGGACACTTAACATTTTAGATAGTGTTGCGCTATCGGCAAGGTCCGTAACTAGTACGGCTAGGATCGTAGGAGCACTTTAAAGTACACTATAGTGTTGCGCTTCGGCAGGGAGTTGTACTTGGGGGTACAGCCCAGATCGGAGGAGCACTTTAAAGTATAGGGTGTTGTATGAATGAGAGTGCGAATGATCCCAGTGTAATAAAAGAGTGATTGCAAATGAAATAAAAGAGTGAATGCGGGTTATTAAATTAATAAACCTGTATACCTTGATAGAAAACTAATTAGGAGTAATAGCAAATTGGGTAAAATAATGAATAACTAGTATGACTAAACTGAAACGTTTGAACTGATATAACTGAACTGTAACGTTTGATGTTTGACATAGCATAATACTGGTTTTAAATAATTAAGTTGAAGCAATTTGGTTTATTATTTAATTTAACGTTTGATGTTTGACCCTGCAAAATACTGGTTAAATAATTAGACTGAAATAATTTGGTGAATATGCACCGACTTTAACTAATTAGGTGGGAATAATTTGATTTAAATAAATAGACTAACGTACTTTAAATAACGGACGAATATTACGTTAAAACGAAAAACAGACAAAATCTGTTCGGAGTGGAAACAGGAGGGAGAACTGCGTAGGGGTACATTTAAAGAAGCAGTGAGAGAGAGAGAGAGAGAGAGAGAGAGAGAGAGTAGGAGGGGGCCAGTACCCACTGATAGCCTTACCTAATCTATTGGTGTGGAATGAAAGGGGCCCCAGCAACCTTAGATGTATACAGTAATAATAATAATAATAATATGCCATTTAGCAGACAGGCCATGAACACAGAGGACGTGGCTAGAGCGGTAGAAGGAATGACCCACCCCAAAACTGGAATAGTAAGGTTTGGGCTGCCGTTAGAGGGCAATGGGTTTCAGGGGATGCAAGTAGCTTTAGCTATTATTCTGAGGGAATAGCACCAACCTATAGTGGGTTCTAGATTTGTTAAATAAACATACTTATATTTTAAACTAAAGTAATGCAATAGGCTACAATTTTAGCATTATCAGAAAAAGGCACAATATTAAATATTAAAATAACTATTAATAGTTATTACATATATTATCATTGATCCAGTAATGATAAAAGGATAGTAGAGGAAAGGCAAGGGATTAAATCTCATTTAGGGAAAGTGTCACGCTCTGGCTCCGGGACTCTGTAATTTGAGCCAGGGTGTGTTCATTCATTGGGTGTATTTCTATGTTTGTATTTCTGTTGGGTTCATTTCTATGTTTGGTCAATGACTCCCAATCGGAGGTAACGAGTGTCAGCTGTCGGCTCGTTATCTCTGATTGGGAGCCATATTTAATCTGTATGTTTTCCTGTGGGTGTTGTGGGTTTTTGTTCCGTTTCGGTATGTTTAACCGTTGGACTTCACGAGTCGTGTTTTGGTTTGTTCGTTACTTTAATTAAAATAAAGTCATGTTTGTATCACACGCTGCGCCTTGGTCCGCTTCCTGTAACGACGATCGTGACAGAAAAACCCACCAAGATGGGACCAAGCAGCGTGTCCAGGAGCCATCGCCAGGGAGATCCCTCACAGATCTCCTTCGCCTCCTGGACTGGGTCAAGCCGAGTGAGGAAGAGAGGGGCTTGACATTATGGCAGAAGGGCGAGAAGCTGGCGAGGGACATGGAGACCTGGGCCACGGGTAGGAGAGACGCCCCAAAATTTTTTAGGGGGGGGCTCACGACGGCGGACCAGCAGGAGGCTGCGATAGAGCGGCCCAGTGGGTTGCCGGAGAAGGCCGCCGGGTTACGGGGGCCACTGGTCGAAGAGGGGATGGAGGATGTAGAGGCACGGCGAGAGGTACTGGGGTGTGTTACCAGTCCGGTCCGGCCCGTTCCAGATCCCGAAGTAGAGCCAGTGGTGTGTGTCCCCAGTACGGTCCGGCCTGTTCCAGCCCCTCGCACCAAGTGTACGGTGCGCGTCGCCAGCCCAGCCCGGCCTGTCCCTGCTCCCCGCATCAAGTCTGTGGTGCGTCTCGTCAGCCCGGCTCTGCCCGTTCCTGCTCCCCGCACCAGGTCTGTGGTGCGCTTCGTCAGCCCGGTTCTGCCCGTTCCTGCTCCCCGCACCAGGTCTGTGGTGCGCTTCGTCAGCCCGGCTCTGCCCGTTCCTGCTCCCCGCACCAGGTCTGTGGTGCGCTTCGTCAGCCCTGTCCGGCCCAGTCCTGCTCCCCGCACCAAGTCTGTGGTGCGTGTCGTCAGCCCTGTCCGGCCCGTTCCTGCTCCCAGCACCAAGTCTGTGGTGCGTTTCGTCAGCCCTGTCCGGCCCGGTTCCGCTCTCCGCACCAAGTCAGGGGTGCGCTTCGTCAGCCCGGTCCGGCCCATTCCTGCTCCCCGCGCCAAGGCAGTGGTGCGCGTCGTCAGCCTGGTAAGGCCCGTTCGTCCTCCACGCACCAAGCCAGAGGCGCGTGTCGTCAGTCCGGCTCCGGCCAGCGGGGCTAGACAGGACCAGGGGTACTCTGGGGGGTGGGAGAGGAGGTGGGGAACAAGGCCAGAGCCAGAGCCACCGCCGAGGAGGTATGCCCACCCAGCCCTCCCTTGTTTAGCCCATATTGAGGCGCGGTCGCAGTCCGCGCCTTTAGGGGGGGGTACTGTCACGCTCTGGCTCCGGGACTATGTAATTTGAGCCAGGGTGTGTTCATTCATTGGGTGTATTTCTATGTTTGTATTTCTGTTGGGTTCATTTCTATGTTTGGTCAATGACTCCCAATCGGAGGTAACGAGTGTCAGCTGTCGGCTCGTTATCTCTGATTGGGAGCCATATTTAATCTGTATGTTTTCCTGTGGGTGTTGTGGGTTTTTGTTCCGTTTCGGTATGTTTAACCGTTGGACTTCACGAGTCGTGTTTTGGTTTGTTCGTTACTTTAATTAAAATAAAGTCATGTTTGTATCACACGCTGCGCCTTGGTCCGCTTCCTGTAACGACGATCGTGACAGAAAGAAGGAGAGTATGAAGATATATTAGGGAGAAAATACCATTAATGAGGGATATAAAACGTTTAGCTGAAAAAGACAACAGGAATAATTTACCTTACACCCTAATATAGACATTAGACCACACCAGAAGTAGAGATGGCAGGATCACCAGTAGCAATCATGAAGAGAAGGTTCCCAGAAAATAGTGAAGATATTGGTAATATCTCTAACAAATGAGAAAAAGGACCAAAAAGATAGTAACTAAATGGCCAAAGGAGGGAACATTTGATGTAACCGTGATTGTATTGGCTAAAAAATGAAATATGACATTTACAGGGGGGACGGGAACAATAGAATGGGAGACAGATTTTCCTAGGGGGTTGATCAAATAATTGATAATGGATCATTTGAGATGAGATCACATGTAGCAGATTTAGGGTAATCAATTAAATAATCATTGTATACTCGAGGAATTTTGAGTGGTTTTATGGATTAGTTATGAGGAATTAGATTGATACAAACAATTATTGATGGGTTAGGACTGGGGATATCTGTATCATGTTTTGTGTGTACTACCATCTTTAGATGACTGATGGTAATTGAAGGTTAACAAAATGTATAACCAGGAGAAAGAGATTAGCTTATCTCACTGGAATGTTGCCCAGGGCTAGGGTGAAGTTAGGCAGTATTTAGGTCGTAAAAGTGAGCTACCAAATTAAGTGGGGCCTGGCTATTTGTGGTTGTTGTTTTTCAAATTGGGTTTTTCAAATTTAAAAAAACAACACACCTAGTATGATGGTTTTAAAGGGTTGTTATGTTAAATTTAGGGGGTTTGTGTTAGGTTTGAAAGATTTAAGTATGGACCTGTCATTTCCAACCATCAGTCTTCAGGTCAAGCCCAGGAGAGCCGGGATAGAACAGAGTTTGAACTAAACATGAGTGTTTTTACAAGATAAGGGATTGATTGATTGGATTACTATTGATTCTGAACTGAATGAAAGTCGAATTTAGCCGCTATAAAAGACAAAGGAAGTGGAAGGAGCAATAAAGAAGCAAGGGACAGTCTAAAAAAATTAAAATAAATAAGGGATGGCAATTGGATGATAAATTACCAATATTACCTAAGTGATTGTTTAGGTAGGTGGTAATATTGACACATGAGCAGAATCATGTGTCAAAAGGGGGATGATAGTAGATGGTAGGATTAAATAATAAATATATACAAAGGAGAGGTCAAAATAAAAAATAAATAAAAAAGGAATGCAGTCAGAAATAGAAATTGAGAGCTGAACACGTGTGAAGATAGTTTATTAACCACACCCGTATGTCAGAGGTTTTGTGTCCCACAGGTGAACTAAAGGAGAAGGTGACCCACTCTATCTAACCAGGTGACTGGTGAGCATCCAGTCCCTAAATAAGAAAAACTGGAAGCAGGCCTGTTGGGGAGGGCCCTATCAGGTTATATTGGTCACTGCCTTAGCCATTAGAATAGCAGAAAGAGCAACCTGGGTCCACGTTACCCACTGCAAAAAGGTAAGAACACATGCAAGCACCACTGAATACATGCAGAGTTAGAGAGAAAAATGAACCAATAGGGTCTGGCGATCACCTCTGTTAACGAAGATCTCCTACCCCGACCTATCATCACTGTAGTGTGTTCTCAGGGTGTGAGTATGGGGTAGTACCAAGCAGAAAGACTGAGGACAGGAGAGGGTTGGCGGTTTTTGGGAATATGGATAACTTGAGTTGCATCATAGTCTCGGTAATGGTCTTGATATGTCAAGATCCACCACCAATTACGCTATGCCCTTACCATTGTTAAGAAGTAAAAGAGAAGAGAAGCGACCCGACATACTGACCATCAAGGACGAGTGGCCTACAAAATGGGAGTCAGAGAAGGGCAGACTGTCAGATTCAAAATAAGGGTTAGGGACATAGCCAATGGGTGGGGTACATGTCAATAAGCAACTTGGGATTATAAAATCACATTATATTCGTGTTCGGCCCCCACGGCGGATTGTTCCTAGACTTAAGTGTTTAAAAACACTTGGGGATGGGGATATGAGACCGAGGGGGACTGAACATCCAGATGGGGGGTAAAGTGAAACAAAGACATCACCAATTATCAGTTGGAGATAGTAGTAGTGTGACTGACTTAAGTTCGGAAGCACAGGAGAGAATTCTAAACCTTACAGCCCCTGTAACCGATGTGTGGTGGGCGTGTGCCAGTAAAGGCAGTGTAAGGCAGAGAATTCCAAAAGGGTGGCTAGATACGTGCGCCCTGGTTCTACTGGTTCGGCTAGTTAGAATTAGTCACCAGGAACCAATGATTAAACAGATGTAGGAGGAGTTTTAACAAGAAGGAGAATAGCCCTATTTAGATGGGTGCGATTGGGATGCCAAGGGGGGTATCGGATGGATACCGAGCTATGAAACAATTAGGGAATATTAATGTGCTGTGCTGCCTGTGTAATTCCTTGTTTGAGAAAGTCTGTTACAGATGTTGTGCATATGGCTGGTATGATGCCCCTCCTAGGGGCTCAAGAAGGAGATGCAGACACTGAGATAAAGCTGACTGAGGATGACCCTTGGTTTGCTATTGGTGAGGTGGTGGAGTGACACCCTAGTGGGTGTCTAAAGGGGGAATCAAAATTCTCTGTTTGTGTTTTTATGTTTTATAAATCCATTTTAACTATTGTGAATGTTTGTCTTTCCTTATGTGAAGGTTTGAAGTTCCTGGGTGGCTGGTAACCAACCTAGTACAAGTTAGGTGTAGATGGAAGGACTGAAGGCCTTTTTATTATAATTATTGCCTATTAATAAAAGTGTGATTATTTTTGTTTGTATTGTATTTTAATGAGTGATACCCTAGTGGGTGTCAAAACGGGGTATCCTTAATTTCCCTGAAATTTCTTATTTTGGGTTCACACCCAGCGGGTGTTAAAAGGGGGATTGTTGGGATCTATTTTCTTATAATTAGATGTGATGCCTAGCTTAAAAAGAATACATTAATGATTAAACATAATAGGTTTGTGCTGTACTGATATAGATTGTTTAACATAACAAGCTGTGATTAATGTGAGGAACCGTTAGGGGGTAGGCTGAGACAGACTTGTGACTCACACACACACTGCCTCTTTGTTAAACCGCTCAAGGACATGTGTTCTGCTACAATGAAGAAGAACAAACTATGTCTGAGGTTGCTGACTCGAGACAAGTTGTAAAGATAACAACTAATGCCCGGCAACAGTGAAGCGCCAAGGGGCTGGGACCAGCCTGTGCGCCATCGATAGGTTGGGTAAGTTTAAACCACACCCAGCCTCCACTCTGACAGGCCCAGCAGGGAGCGGGAACTATCTCTGTCAGAGTATTTAAAGAAGAACTTATAACAATGGCTCAGTTCTCTGACTGCCCTGTGTGGTTTTTCAGTGGGCCCGTATATACGAACATCATATTTACCATTCAAGTGTTTGCATTAATTAAAATACTAGTCTATTTTAGAAGACGTGTATTGACCTCTTTTTGTTCCTATACCAGATTTTAATTGACGCAATTTAACAATAGCAAAGGGGGTGAATACATATGCACGCACCACTTTTCTGTAAATTATTTTTTAGAATTTTTTGAAACAAGGTATTTTTTTCATTTCACTTCACCAATTTGGACTATTTTGTGTATTTTTATTTTATTTAACTAGGCAAGTCAGCTAAGAACAAATTCTTATTTACAATGACGGCCTACACCGGCCAAACCCGGACGACGCTGTGTGCCGCCCTATGGGACTCTCAATTACGGCCGGTTGTGATACAGCATGGAATCGAACCAGGGGGTCTGTAGTGACGCCTCAAGCACTGAGATGCAGTGCCTTAGACCATTGCGCCACTCAGGAGCCCATTCATATAATGGTTTATGTCCATTACATGAAATCCAAATAAAAATCAATTTAAAATACAGGTTGTAATGCAACAAAATAGGAAAAATGCCAAGGGGGATGAATACTTTTGCAAGGCACTGTATAGACAATAGCTATTTTTTGATTGGTTCTGCATTGTAAAGTTTTACATACTATTTAACAGCCCTACATTAATAAAATAAATAAATTTAAAAAAACTAATGGACACATGTTTTTTTAAAGCATACTCATATGCTGCTTTTGAGTATTGACGGACCTACATTTAATAGAAGTTCTAAAAGAGCTCCGATAATGAATTTGTACCCATTCATTATTGGATTTTAAAGTGTTGGAGAAAGATTTCTGTGGCACTGAAGATAGATTGGACTTTATTAACAGTTGTTGTTTTGCCCTGCATACTCAATAGTCAGTTTGAGATATATAGTAAATATTTGTCAATCTTAGACATTTTGGGTCTGATTATAGCTCTTATGAAAGTGTCATTCACATTTGCTGCAAGTGCCTATTGAGCAGACTGACATTACATTTGCACTGCTTTAATTCGATTACAACCATAGCAACTATTATCATTAGCATTAGTGTTGTATGTTCTCATGTACTTATCATGATATTTTCCCCTGAGAGGGATGCAATGCTCTGTAGATATGGACTAATTGGGAGCATATCGTGTATCAGCAGCACCATATTTGGATGCCTCTTTTTGGGGCACTCAGTTGAACAGGATTTACAAGCCTCTGCTTCCTCTGAGCTCACTCCTCCCAGCCAAGCTCAGGGAGGGACTGTATATAACTTCCTACAATCAAAGGCAGGTGCTTCTTTCTGTAAGATGTGCCACAGTGAACTGAGAATTGCCCTCTCTCCAAACCCCACCCATAATTTCTGTCCCTGAGCTTTGTGGCAGACTCTCACAACATTTGACAATCTTCTCCTCCTTATCTTGTTCTACTTTTAGCAGAGAGTTGTTGCCATGCATCACTATCTAATAAGATATTACCAATGACAGTGGTAAGCTTTTTGTCCAACTTTTCAGCATCACAGCCGTGGGTGTTCTCTGCTCTCATGCTACATATCACTGTATTTCAATATTTTCTCTGTGATGAGAAAGAAGTGTTCCTGCATTCAGCCCATGTTTTTATCTGTTTTTTTTTCTATGTTGACTAAGGAATTAATAGCTTTCACAGTACAACTCGACAGGTATTTGCTGCAAGCACACTGAGTTATGAATACAAATCAGAGATTACTCATAATGGCTTACAATGCTGCGTACGCAATGGAGACCTTGATTGGTTTAATGTTCTTCACCTCATATCTAATGTTTCGGGCAGTAAAAGGTAGTACTGTGGGGACCAATGTTCAGGTACTGTCTTCTCCCACCAGGCATTTGGTGCAGGTAATGAGAAAGATAAGCTTCCTTATGTGTCATTAAAACGCTGACTAATGGCGGGGTGCTGGCCATTATTTGGTGCTATGCAAAATTGTGAAAACAATTAGTTGCCCAGAGATTAATAATGCAATGATTTATTGGTGGAAACAATTAAGGACTTAGGGGCGATACGAGAGGATAGGTGGGAATGGCAGTAGAAATTACTTTTTAAAACTTTTTTGACCCTGGAAAATGGTGTTGTGAGATATCAGCAACAACTTTTGGTTGTCTGTCAAAACAGACATGTAGCTTTAAAACTGACAATATTTCAGATGCTAAGCACCATTTCTCTTGTGTTTCACAAATGTTTCACTATACCAGTGATAATACAGTTACTGAAGTCACATTTCCATCTAATATTTCGCACAGTTTTACATTGCTCAACCAGTGGAGATCTGTCCTTATCAAACTTAACCTAATGATGATCTTCCTCTAGACATCCTGCAAGAATAAAATTACACCAATGTGAATCAAACATTCAAGAAAATAAGTTAAATACATCTCTCAGTAGAGTAAAAGCAAGTTGGGTCTCTTAATAGTGTGCTGTCGACATAGAGCATTTTTGTACAGAGTGTGTTAATCTATATAAAGATGCATTACAGCAATTTATAAACTCGATCGTCCACTATAAAAAGCAACTAGAAATTATCTCACCTTTTCTATGCCAGGCGAAATCACACCTCATTAGCTCTTTGCTATGGATATGTCCAAATAAATGTCACTAGAAAACAGCTAAAACAAATGAAAAATGCAGCTACTGTTGTTATTCTGGCTGCGCTGTTTGACGTGACTGTAAGTTAGCCGTAGTTGGCTAGCTAGCAAGCAGGAGATAAGAACATTGCCAGTCAGCATGGCAATGGAACATTTAGAACAAACGACTGGTCGCGTCCATAGATACAGAACAAAAAGACCGATAGAACTAACGACCAGCCGGCTTGGGTAGCAACCCTATATTTGTGTTGGGACTATATCTTGTGGAAGGATGAAAAAGTATGAATAAGTTCATCAAAATAATGTTTTTAATGTAAATATGTCAATCATTATTTGAATATGTTGGTAACCTGTTATAAAAGTGATAATGCCTTTGAAGCCGGTGTTTGGAGGATATGTTGGCACGGTTTGCCGTGCCAGTATATCCTCCAAACACCGGCTCCTCAGGCATTATCACTTAAATAAACATGCTACACAGAGAAACAGCAGTACCATGCTGTATACTTTTATTTTATTAGCTGTTCATCTTAGTGCCCTGAAAGGGTCATGACATTGGCTGCAATGTTTTCTAAATGCTTTTTGTTTAGTTCAGAAGCGCGCACACACACACACACACACACACACACACACACACACACACACACACAGAGTAGCACTTTTTTGCTTCAGCAGAGTGGAGGACACTTACTGGAAGGCTTTCTTTCTACGCTGCAAAATGGAGGTTTTGGCCCAATGCCATAACTGACACTCACACATTAATCTGATTTAATGTTTCCAATTTTTATAAGTGTTTTCAGAAAAATTATAAAATTGCTCTACTCTCCTGTTGCCGGTGGTGTGTATTCATGGATGCCAAGGGAAGCCAGGCTTCCCCCAAAAATTGACCAATAAATAAAGTTACTAAATAATGCATTTTTAGTCTCTCTGTGTTTTCATAAATGTCCTTTAATTCGCAAGAGGCTGAATGTATCTTAACGGAGAAAGCATCCGAGCGAATGAAAGCGGCCCTCGGCCTACACATACTGAGACAATCTATCTGATTCTGTCTGGTTAAAAATAATATGACATTGTTGTTTCCCGTAGCAGTGTTGTGTTCGAGACCACCTAAAGCAAGACCGATTCAAGACGAAGACTGGAGTAAATCGAGTCTGAGTCAAGACCAAGACCGGGAGCGAGACAAGGGTTCCGAGACTGAGTCAAGACCGAGACCAGAAAAATTCAAGAGTCCAATTCAAGACCATGATTGTAATTTTCTCAAATCACCACCATAATAAGAGTTCAAAATGTCCAGTATTTCTGTGTTCATATTTCAGAACATCATATGAATTCTTTAGACATTCAGAATAGTGTAAAAATGCATACTTATGGAAAATAGAGCCACTCTACAAATTATTACTAACCTAAACACTGTGGGGAACAATAGGCTTTCTACGCCTTCAGAGAAGGACTAAGGATTTATAAAATAATTATTATAACAATATAATTATCATTATATTAATATTTTCAATGATGTTCTGATTTAATCTTTTCAGGTTTTGTTGGAAAGGGTTAAAACTGAAGAGAAAAAAAGATCCAATCAGGATTTTTCTTTGCTGATTTCTGGGGAGATAAATCTAGCTAGCTAAGTCAGCCACTGGCTAGACCATCAGAAGCTAGATAAAGGCATATGCCATTCAACTGTATTAGGGCAACATTTTGGAGTGACAGTGGAATCAACCAATCATATTTTGACTTAATGGGTTGGACCGTTTTTTACAAAAACGTATGGAAACTTCTACCTTCGAGCAGTAGTTTTCCCACGGTCTAGCTAGCTAGGTTTTGTTGTCGGGTAGTTTGCAGCAGCTGCCGCTGGTGTTATCAAAAAGGATGTTGTTGCTAACTTGTTAGCTTCTCCCTTTTCAAGAATAACTTTCAACAATAAGTTAAATTTCAAATCATCATCTGGTGAGTGTAACTGTGTTTTTTATTGCAGCACGCTTGCTGTTGTTAGCCAACTCTTTGAAAGTAACTTATGTGTGTGAAACAGTGTTGCATTTAAAGTGGAACTGACAGCATTTTAGCAACATGAAATCGTAATAAAATCTGTTCATACACCCTCAGGAAGAATATTACACTTTATTTATATATATTTTCTCACAAGTTACTACTGAGATATGGTCATTTACACGTTTTCATAAATTCTTAGAATGTTTGGGAATGAAGTATACTAAGACATTGCTGAAAATTCTATAGCAATATAGAGTGGGAAAGTGGCCGTGCATTTGGACAATTAATAGACACTGCAGTAAATAAAACAGAATAAAAACATCTGTCTTGTCCAGGACCGGCGTCTACACAGACCGGTGCGCTAAGGCTAATCAGAGCTACAGTAGGCCTTTATACAAACAAGCCATTTGCCACACGGGCCTGCCATCATTCACTTTAAACTGGACTGTCATTGCCACAGCGTGACTTTAGATCATTAGAACGCATTCGCCAAAAGCCACAAAATACACCTGAATGGATTTCTGCAAGATATAAACACCACGGGAGTCCTCTTACATTTGGGAACTTTACAGTCCTATTGATCAAACAACCATGAAAAGTAGGCTCTCTCTCCCTCAGTTATGCACATCATGAGTGTGCTGGTATTATGGTTGCTGTCCTTTCAGAATCATGAACCTGTCACACACTGAAGGCCTATAGGTTCGCCACTGCGCAAACATGTCTATAATTGATAAGGTTGTTAAGATTTTTATGTTTAAAGAAAGGAGTGTATATATTTGGCCTGGTAAAACGGTTTTAGGCGCTGACTGAATGGAAGCTCATAATTATGAGTTTTTTACTCCACTGGTCTCGAATGGCATCGGGAAGAAAAGATGAGTCCTCACTGTCCGAAATGTATCTGACATCGAGACAAAACCGAGACACTCAATATGTACTCTCAAGACCAAGACCGGTCTCGACTACTACAGCACTGGCCTGTAGCATTGAATGCAAGGGAAGCCAGTGAATATTTTATAAAATAAAAGCCAATCAGTGTTGAGCTAAACTGTGAATGGTCCTGGCGCACCAAAAAACGTGTCAAGTGAAGCCAGTTTGGATTTGGCTTCACACCAATCACTTTCCATCTGAAGCCAAACGTCATTAACAGAAAGAAAAAAATTTGAATTGTTGCATCTCGTTGTGTTGTTGTCCTCTGGTGGCTAGCTAGCTAGCTAGCTAAAATCGTCCCTTTCCTAAATTAGCCATGGATGGAGATAGGGATTTGGTTTTACTTAATTCTCCATACTGGCCAATGAAATAACAACTATTCTAAGCCAACCATCAATTCAAACATTGTGCCCCTGGCCTGAGAGGATGGAAGTTCAACATGTAGCGAGATGTAGTAGGCTAATATTAACTAGCTGGCCTGGCGGATCGTTGCCCATGAAAGGAAGTTAAGCTAACGTGCAAGCATTTTAGCCAGGTATTCTAGGACAACAAACATTTAAAGTGTGTACTGTATGACAGAGTCATAGACCATTTAGGCAACATGAAAGAGGAGGATAGCATTGTCGTTTCTCTGCAAGTAGGGTGAGACAACATGTCTTTTCTACTTGCATACACACACACACAAACCGAAATCAGTAGGCTACCATGGACAGCCACATCATATTAAGCTTATGTTGATTGGACTAAATAGTTTTTGGTATATTTTAGTTGTCACTGTATTAGACGAAACATAGGTGATTAGATTATGTTGAAATGTTGAAGTTGAAATGGTGCTGGAATAGTGGAGGCAGCGCCTGTTTTCTTTGCGACTTGCGGCAACTCTCCGTGGTTCTAAATCAATAGTTGTTTAGTAGTCCGAAAATGTCAGACACATTAACTTGCTTGACCATGCTCTAGGTCATGTAACTGTTCGTTACATGCAAATGTTTTGTGGACTTCACCGGGCAGATGTTGCGCTCCGGTTTTATGATGAAACAAAGGCGTGGTTAAATCTATTCCGCCACTGTCTTGTTATTGCCTCTGCCTTAGGCCTATATATCACGGTGTCAAGGAATATGAACTAATAGGTTATAGAGCAAACAACGCAATTATCAGAACACATACATTCCAAAGTCATTGACATTAATATGGAGTTGGTCCCCCCTTTGCTGCTCTAACAGCCTCCTCTCTTCTGGGAAGGCTTTCCAATAGATGTTGGAACATTTCTGCGGGGACTTGATTCCATTCAGCCACGAGCATTAGTGAGGTCGTGCACTGATGTTGGGCGTTTAGGCCTGCCTCGCAGTCGGCGTTCCAATTCATCCCAAAGGTGTTCGATGGGGTTGAGGTCAGGCTCTGTGCAGGCCAGTCAAGTTCTTCCCCACTGATCTCGACAAACCATTTCTGTATGGACCTCACTTTGTGCACAGTGGCATTGTCATGAAAAGGCCTTCCCCAAACGGTTGCGACAAAGTTGGTAGCACATAATTGTCTAGAATGTAATTGTATACTGTAGTTTTAAGATTTCCCTTCACTGGAACTAAGGGGCCTAGCCCGAACAATGAGAAAGAGCCCCAGACCATTATTCCTCTCCACCAAACTTTATAGTTGGCACTATACATTCGGGCAGGTAGCGTTCTCCTGGCATCCGCCAAACCCAGATTCGTCCGTCGGACTGCCATTTGGTGAAGTGTGATTCATCACTCCAGTGAACGCGTTTCTACTGCTCCAGAGTCCAATGGCAGCGAGCTTTACACCACTCCAGCCGAAGCTTGGCATTGCGCATGGTGATCTTAGGCTTGTGTGCAGTTGCTCGGCCATGGAAACCCATTTCATGAAGCTCCCGACTAACAGTTATTGTGCTGATGTTGCTTCCAGAGGCAGCTTGGAACTCGTAGTGAGTGTTGCAACCGAGGACAGACGAATCAGCACTTGGCGGTCCCATTCTGTGCGCTTGTGTGGTCTACCACTTCGCAGCTGAGCCGTTGTCGCTCCTAGACGTTTCCACTTCAAAATAACAGCACTTATAGTTGACTGGGGAAGCTCTAGCAGGGCAGAAATTTTACGAACTAACTTGTTGGAAAGGTGGCATCTTATGACTGTGTCATGTTAAAAGTCACTGAGCTCTTCAGTAAGGCCATTCTAGTGCCAATGTTTGTCTATGGAGATTGCATGGCTGTGTGCTGGATTTTATACACCTGACAGCAACGGGTGTGGCTGAATCCACTAATTTGAAGGGGTGTCCACATACTGTTGTATATATAGTGTAGGTTGTATCCTGAACAAAAATATGAACGCAACATGTAAAGTGTTGGTCCCATGTTTCATGAGCTGAAGTAAAAGATCCCCGTAAATTTCCATACGAACAAAAACCTTATTTATCTCAAATTTTGTGCACGAATTTGTTTAGATTCCTGTTATTGAGCATTTCTCCTTTGCCAAGATAATCCATCCAAGTGGCATATCAAGAAGCTGATTAAACAGCAATAAAAGGCCACTCTAAAATGTGCAGTTTGCCACACAATACAATGCCACATATGTCTTAAGTTTTGAGGGAGCGTGCAATTGGCATGCTGACTGCAGGAACGTCCACCAGAGCTGTTGCTAGAGAAGAGAATGTAATGTTGATTTCTCTAACATATGCCGTTTTAGAGAATTTGGCAGTACGTCCAACCAGCCTCACAACCTCACACCACGTGTAACCATGCCAGCCCAGGACCTCCACATCTGTCTTCTTCACTGCGGGATCATCTGAGACCAGCCACCTAGACAGCTGATGAAACTGAGTATTTATGTCTATAATGAAGCCCTTTTGTAGGGAAAAGCTCATTCTGATTGGCTGGGCCTGGCTCCCCAGCCAGGGTGGGCCATGACTGCGCCCCTGCCCAGTCTTGTGAAATCCATAGATTAGGGCCTAATGAATTTATTTAAATTGACTGATTTCCTTATATGAACTGTGACAGTAAAATCGTTGAAAATGTTGTTTATATTTTTGTTCAGTATAATATGGGCTTGGCTTCCCCAGTGATTTTTACACGCATACTGCTACTGCCTGTTGCTTTCATGCTCAAATCAAGAGCTTGTTTGACTAATATCACACGGCCGTGCCATGAGAGAACACGTAGGCTGAGGAAGCTCATGATAATAAGCAGGACAGCGGGTAATGAAAAGGCTGGACTTGGACAATTTAATTGGAGAAGTCCGGATTTTCAATCCTTTCATTATTATGAAATAAATCCCCACATTTACATGGAAACTCTTTCTGAAGGGGTCCTCATATTGAATTCATAATTGGGTTACATTTTCTGAAAAATTATTTATTTGGTTTGGGAGAGCCCAACCTGTAGGCCTATACCTAACGACTTTAAGTACTCCAAAAGGTGTATTGCATTTTATCTGAAAAGAACATAATGCAATTGTCACACAGCCAGCGCAATAAGAATTTCAAATCACCAGTGACACTCTCCCTTGAAACGTTCTATTGTATTTAATCAATATAACTTGTTCATAGCTCTATTCGTGCACCAGGCACACACTGCAATGCTATAGACAACAAGACAGCCTTGGTTGCAATGCAGCTCAATGAATCAATTATGTGAAGAGGGAGACAACCACACTTTATACGATTTCTGTGCCGAAGATGTTGTAATAAAAAACACAGGGTGATCTGGTATGTTCATACTGTACGTTGTTTGTGCCGAGTTTGCCTCTCAACCTGGTGTGTTTATCCAAACACTTTGCCCTTTTAGCAGCGCTCGAACCTGAGCGCATTGGAGTAGAACTCCACATTATTTTTTATTATTTTTCTATATCACCACAGTACAATACATCCTCTTTGGGAAGTTCTGAGAAAAGTATGAATAACTATGAATCCTGTCCACCACATTGTTTTTTCAAATATCCTAAAATGCCTGCTGTGGTACCTGTGCGGTCATAATATATTTTGCTTGTCATTTCAGGGTAGAGAATTAGAAAATGATCAGCTTTAATCTTTGGGAAGACATGTCAATCAGGGTTGGGCTCCATTCTGAATTTAATTGACAATGCCTCATAAATTCCAATTAAATTCTTGAATTTGAATTGAATTAGAATTGAAGTAGTAAACAGGGTACAGAGTTGTAATTTGAATTAAAGGAAATATAATTGAATTCAGTGAAATTCAACAAAATTCAAATGCTTCTTCTATTCTGTATTAGGTGCAGTCTATACCATATATACACTTTCTTTCTTTCTTTTCTTTTAGCAGACGCTGTTATCCAGAGCGACTTACAGGAGCAATTAGGGTTAAGTATGCACTCACTAACTGTAAGTCGCTCTGGATAAGAGCGTCTGCTAAATGACTAAAAATGTAAAATGTAATGATTGGATAGGTTACAATGTCACATGCAGAGCATGGCAGTGTGATTTAACTGGGTGAATCATCTTTGGTGTCCTTGCTTCTGACAAATGTACTAGTTGGAGGACTGTTGACCAATGACCAAGTGGGGTGTGGAGGCTGGGGGACATACAGTAATGAACCTACAAATGCATGAGTATTTGGAAAGTCATTACTCAGGTGAGGAGTAGCAACATTTCGCAGCCCTCTACAAAAGTACAGTCTGCCAAGAGGTTGATGAGTCATCATTACTCCTTTCTGCTAAATGGAGAGAAAAGTTGTCTTATAGTTGTTAACCTCAGGCTATAGAGTATTTATTTGAAGGATATACTGCATCTTTACAATCCTTGCCCTTAGCTACCCTTGAAGGAAACTTTCATTAAAACAATAGACCGATCATTCCTATTAAACATACATTGCCAAGAGGAAAACCTATGGCATAATGGGGGAATTATGAAGGTTATACACACTGTACATACTTAATATTGGTAGAGAACAATTATGTTTTAGTTTTCTAAACAATTCTAAACAAGAATGTCTTCTGATCAAGATTAACTCTATGTAGAAGATTGTTTCCAAATGTTGTGAGAAGTGATACAACTGTCTGGCATTTAGTCTTGTCACAATGTTTTTTTATTGTTCAATAACATCCTAGTTTTCCTCTGAAGACATTTTAATCCAGATAATATCTTGACAGAATTCAATTTCCTAAGCTAAATTAAAAAACCCTACCCCCATAACTTGGTATATTGATCATAGAAAATTATGTCTATAGTTTGTAGCCGTAATGCATTTTCTGTAATGTGAGCTATGACTGTAAACCACTAGCATAATCTCCATATTGACACATGGAAGTTAAATCTTATTAGCTTTCTTCAGATTATCCACATGGAGGAGCATGTTCCATGTTAAGACATACTCAAATTATAATTATTCAGCAACTGAAGAAAAAGCAATCTGACTCATTAAAAATAAGTGGCCTATCAGCGCATCTGACAGCATAATCTGTGATACAATGTTGACTTTGACAGAATAAAGCAGCATCGGTTTAATAAGAGCTGCTGAATCCATTGAATGCCTGTAGACAGTAAGATAATTCTCACACAATTCTATGCTGCTTGTTTGTTGGCCACTAAAGGTTATATATTTTTGTATTTTATTTAACCTTTTTTATCAGGGAGTCATTTAATGTCTGGGTCTCCCGTGAAAGGAGAGGGAGTGTGGCTCCTCTGCAATGCTGATGCATCCTGGGCTGTTGTTTTTGGATTCTTATCTCGGGGCCCTAACAGCATACAACAGCGGGATATAATTGGGGATTGAATAAAATCTGGGTCACGTGCATCATGTACTGAATACTGACCGCAGGGCAAGCGGGTCTAATTTAATGCCAATTATCTCATACGCACCTGTCCCCATTTGTTGGATTTTGCACTTGAGTCAAATACTGTATGTGTTTTAACCTGTCCCTTGTCCAGTTTGAAGAAAAGTTCAGGGTTTAATTGTGAAGCATAAATGGACTGGCCATAAGGCCATCTTCAGTGGGCCTATTTAAATTGGGGTTTTGGGGTAGAATTATCCTAAGTTTAATAATTGGGGCCTCAAGGAAAAAAATGGCCAGGTGTCCAGTCTGTCTCTGTTGTGAAGTACACAGGCTTTGGTGAGTTTGGCCTCATGAGTTTGGTCTCATGAAATGTTCTTGCACATAGCCTAGAGCATGTATGATGTTGCTAACCCTGACTGCGAGCTATCTAACTAGTCAGATGGAACAGAGTAAATAGGCATTTTAACGTCATAGATTTAGCCGGTGATAACACCGGCTGGAATGCGGTTTTAACAAATCAGCATTCAGCATTAGACCTACCCGTTGTAGGAAAAAGGGGACTGATCATGCCCCCATTCTCATCGACGGGTCTGTAGTGGAACAGGTTGAGAGCTTCAAGTTCCTTGGTGTCCACATCACCAACTAACTATCATGCTCCAAACACACCAAGACAGTCGTGAAGAGGGTACGACAAAGCCTATTCCCCCTCAGGAGACTGAAAAGAGTTGGCATGGGTCCTCAGATCCTCAAAAGGTTATACAGCTGCACCATCGAGAGCATACTGACTGGTTGCATCACCACCTGGTATGGCAATTGCTCGGCCTCCGACCGCAAGGCACTACAGAGGGTAGTGCGTACGGCCCAGTACATCACTGGGGCCAAGCTTCCTGCCATCCAGGACCTCTATACCAGGCGGTGTCAGAGGAAGGCCCTCAAAATTGTCAAAGACTCCAGCCACCCTAGTCATAGACTGTTCTCTTTGCTACCGCACGGCAAGCGGTACCGGAGCGCCAAGTCTAGGTCCAAAAGGCTTCTCAACAGCTTCTACCCCCAAGCCATAAGACTCCTGAACAGCTAATCATGGGTACCCGAACTATTTGCTTTGCCCCCCCACCACCACCCCATCTTTTTACGCTGCTGCTACTCTATTAATTATTTATACATAGTCACTTTAACTCTACCCACATGTACATATTACCTCAACTACCTCAACTAGCCGGTGCCCCCACACATTGACTCTCCACCGGTACCCCCCTGTTGTCAGGATGTCAGTGTGATGCGGTAGGAAGAAGTCAGGTGCAGGACACAGAGCTAATCGAAAACGTACTTTACTCGTAGGTAACGTAAATAACATAACCTCCGCGCAGGGAGGAAACAAATCCGCTCACCAGACGACAACCAAACATGAACAAACACGCACAACATACAGTGGGAGCCAGAGGGTTAAATAGGGAAGTAATTAATACCTAATGGGAACCAGGTGTGAACAATAAAGACAATACAAGTAGAACACAGAAAAATAGATTGGCAGCAGCTAGTACTCCGGTGACGACGAACGCCGAAGCCTGCCCGAGCAAGCAGGAGGAGCAGCCTCAGCTGAATCCGTGACAGTACCACCCCCCCCCCCCCCCCCCCCCCTTGACGTGCAGCTCCAGCCGTGCGTCGACACCGGCCTCGGGGACGGCCAGGAGGACGCGGCGCAGGGCGAGTCGTTTGACGACGGTGGAAATCCCTCAACATGGAGGGATCGAGGATGTCCCTCCTAGGGACCCAGCACCGCTCCTCCGGACCGTACCCCTCCCACTCCATGAGATACTGCAGGACCCCACCCGACATCTCGAATCCAGGATGGTACGGACCGAGTACGCCGGTGCCCCCTTGATTTCCAGTGGGGGTGGAGGAACCTTCCGTATCTCAGACTCCTGGAGTGGACCAGCTACCACCGGCCTGAGGAGAGACACATGGAACGAGGGGTTAATACGGTAATTCAGAGGAAGCTGTAACCTATAACAAACCTCATTCAGGACCAGCTGATAACCTAAAACACACTGAAAGGTAAGTGGATGAGTGCCGGAGAAGGTTTTGGGCAATCTCTGCCCAGGGGATAAAACCCGACCACTCCCCCGGCCTGGGCCTGGCAATAGGACCGCAGAAACCTACCCACATCCTGGTTAACTCTCTCCACCTGCCCATTACTCTCGGGGTGAAACCTGAGGTCAGGCTGATCGAGACCCCCAGACGTTCCATGAACGCCCTCCAGACCCTTGAGGTGAACTGGGGACCCCGATCCGATACAATATCCTCAGGCACCCCGTAGTGCCGGAAGACGTGTGTAAATAGGGCCTCAGCAGTTTGTAGGGCCGTAGGGAGACCTGGCATAGGAATGAGACGGCAGGACTTAGAAAACCGATCCACAACGACCAGGATCACGGTGTTCCCTTGTGAGGGGGGAAGGTCCGTAACAAAATCCACCAATAGATGGGACCACGGCCGTTGTGGAATGGGTAGGGGTTGTAATTTCCCTCTGGGCAGGTGTCTAGGTGCCTTACACTGGGCGCACACCGAGCAGGAGGAAACGTAAACCCTCACGTCCTTGGCTAAAGTGGGCCACCAGTACTTCCCACTAAGACAGTGCACTGTCCGACCGATGCCAGGATAACCAGAGGAGGGTGACGTGTGAGCCCAATAGATCAATCGATCGGGAACCTCGAGCGGCACGTACATACGACCCTCTGGACACTGAGGGGGAGTGGGCTCGGTACGTAACGCCTGCTCGATGTGCGCGTCAACCTCCCACACCACCGGTGCCACCAGACACGATGCCGGAAGTATGGGAGTGGGCTCAATGGACCTCTCCTCTGTGTCATACAGTCGGGACAGGGTGTCTGCCTTAGCGTTCTGGTAACCTGGTCTGTAAGTAAGAGTAAACACAAAACAAGTGAAGAACATGGACCACCTTGCCTGGCAAGGGTTCAATCTCCTCGCCGCCCAGATGTACTCCAGATTGCGATGGTCAGTCAAAATGAGGAAAGGGTGTTTAGCCCCCTCAAGCCAATGCCTCCACACTTTCAGAGCCTTAACCAAAGCTAACAGCTCCCGGTCCCCCACATCATAGTTGCGCTCCGCCGGACTGAGCTTCTTAGAAAAGAAAGCACAGGGGCGGATCTTTGGTGGCGTACCCGAGCGCTGAGACAGTACAGCTCCTATCCCAGCCTTGGACGCGTCCACCTCAACCTGGAATGCAATGGAGGGATCCGGATGAGCCAGCACTGGAGCCGAGGTAAACAGGTCCTTCAGAAGACCAAAAGCCGTCAGCTGGCACTGCAGTCGCACCGGTCCCCCCTTCAGCAAGGAGGTAATGGGAGCCGCTACCTGACCAAAGCCCCGGATAAACCTCCGGTAGTAGTTGGCAAAACCCAAAAATCGCTGCACCTCCTTCACCGTGGTTGGAGTCGGCCAATTACGCACGGCCGAAATGCGGTCAATCTCCATCGCCACCCCTGACGTGGACAGGCGGTGCCCTAGGAAGGAGATGGACTCTTGGAAGAACAGACATTTCTCCGCCTTCACATACAGGTCATGATCCAACAGTCGACCAAGCACTTGACGCACCAGGGACACATGCTCGGCCCGTGTAGCAGAGTATATGAGAAAGTCATCAATATACACCACTACACCCTGTCCATGCAGGTCCCTGAAAATCTCACCCACAAAGGATTGGAAGACTGATGGAGCATTCATTAACCCGTATGGCATGACGAGGTACTCATAGTGCTCAGAGGTGGTACTGAATGCTGTCTTCCACTCATCTCCCTCCCGGATATGCACCAGGTTGTACGCGCTCCTGAGATCCAATTTTGTGAAGAAGCGCGCCCCGTGCAATGACTCCGTCATACTAGCAATGAGCGGTAGTGGATAACTGTACTTGATAGTGATCTGATTGAGAACCCGATAGTCAATGCACGGGCGTAAACCTCCATTCTTCTTCACAAAAAAGAAACTTGAGGAGACAGGTGAAGTGGAGGGCCGAATGTATCCCTGCCCCAGAGATTCGGAGACATATGTCTCCATAGCCGTCGTCTCTTCCTGTGACAGGGGATACACGTGACTCCGGGGAAGTGCAGCGCCTACATGGAGATTTATCGCACAATCCCCCTGTCGATGGGGTGGTAATTGAGTCGCCTTCTTTTCACAGAAGGTGAGAGACAAATCGGCATATTCGGGGGGACCAGCATGGTGGAGACCTGGTTTGGACTTTCCACCGTAGTTGCCCCTATGGAAACACCTACACACCTCCCCGAGCACTGACTTGACCATCCCTTGAGAGCCCTCTGTTGCCATGAAATCGTGGGTCATGAAAAGTTAACCAACACCACTGGAAACGCAGGAGAATCAATCAGATAGACTAATTTTCTCCTCATGACCCTCCTGCGTTTTCATCCAGAGTGGAGCTGTGACCTCCCTTATCAGGCCTGACCCTAAAGGGTGACTATCTAAGGTGTGTACAGGGAAGGGCACATCAACAGGAACAATAGGACTCCCTAAACTATGGGAAAACTGACGATCAATAAAGTTCCCAGCTGCGCCTGAATCCACGAGTGCCTTATGCTGGGAATGAGGGGAAAACTCTGGAAATACAATATCAATACACATATGCTCTGGGTGAGTCGGGTGCCTACTCACCTGAGACGGTCCACCAGTGCTCTGCCTACCACCTCGACTCCTGAAAGACCCTTCCCAGCATCGACCAGCAGTGTGTCCTCCGCGGCCACAGTTGGTGCAGTAGATGGCTTTCCTTCCGGTCTCCCTAAGTTCAGCACCTCCGAGCTCCATAGGAGTAGGGTTGGAGGTGCTGGGGGATGGAATGGACGGCCCCTGTTCCGGACGTCCGCGGGTTGCCAACAGGTTATCCAGCCTTATCGACATGCCACCAGTTGGTCCAGGTTAAGGGTGGTGTCCCTGCAGGCCAGTTCCTGACGAACGTCCTCCCGGAGGCTAAATCGGTAGTGGTCGATCAGGGCCCTCTCATTCCATTCTGCGCTGGCAGCCAGAGTCCTGAAATCCGGTGCAAAGTCCTGTGCGCTCCTACTCCCCTGTCTGAGGTGGAAAAGACGTTCCCCTGCCACTGTCCCCTCCGGTGGATAATCGAATACCGCCCGAAAGCGGCGGGTGAAATCCTCATAGTGTACTGACGCTGCGTCTATTCCTCCCCACTCGGCATTGGCCCACTCGAGCGCTCTTCCAGACAGACAGGAGATGAGGGCGGACACGTTCTCGTATCCCGAGGGAGCCGGGTGGATGGTAGCCAAGTAGAGCTCTACCTGGAGCAGAAAACCCTGGCACCCGGCAGCTGTACCATCGTATGCCCTCGGGAGCGAGAGCCGAATCCCACTGGACCCAGGTGACGAAGGGGTGGACAGCGGTGTGGGTGGTTGTGTAGTTGGAGGAGGTGTAGGACCACCACCTCTCTCCCATCGCTCCATAGTGTTCAACACGCGCTCCATTGCGGTGCCGAGAGTCTGGTTCATGGTCGCCTGCTGTTGGACACGTTCCTCCATTGATCCGGATGAAATAAATGTACCTGCTGACTCCATATTAAGGTGTGTGTTTCTGTCAGGATGTCAGTGTGACGAAGTCAGGCGCAGGACACAGAGCTAATCGAAAACGTACTTTACTCGTAGGTAACGTAAATAACATAAACTCCACGCAGGGAGAAATCAAACCCGCTCACCAGACGACAACCAAACATGAACAAACACACACAACATACAGTGGGAGCCAGAGGGTTAAATAGGGAAGTAATCAATACCTAATGTGAACCAGGTGTGAACAATAAAGACAAGACAAGTAGAACACAGAAACACAGATTGGCAGCAGCTAGTACTCCGGTGACGATGAATGCCAAAGCCTGCCCAAGCAAGGAGGAGGAGCAGCCTCGGCTGAATCCGTGACACCTGTATGTAGCCTCCCTACTGTTATATTATTTTACTTCTGCTGTTTTTTTCTCAACACTTTTTTGTTGTGGTTGTTTTATTTTACTTTTTTATTAAAAAATAAATGCATTATTGGTTAAGGGCTGTAAGTAAGCATTTCACGGTAATGTGTACACCTGTTTTATTCGGCGCATGTGGCAAATAAAATTTGATTTGATTTTATTTATGATAGATTACATGGACCGGTTGGGGCGATGGTCTTACATCTTACATTTTCAACCCCCGGTGGATCACTCTTCATTCAGTCAACTCTTCAACCCCAACAATATTCAACTCATTTACAATCACTGTACCAATTGATACATGCTAACTTTCAAGCAGCGATCCCAAAAATAAATTGAAAACAACAGCAGAAACAACAGTGTAAGCCTAAAGTATTGTCTTGTAAACAAGGTGGGAGACAACATATAATTTTTTAACTTTTTTTTATTTTATTTAACCTTTATTTAACCAGGTAAGCCAGTTGAGAAGAAGTTCTCATTTACAACTGCGACCTGGCCAAGATAAAGCAAAGCAGTGCGATAAAAACAACAACAACACAGAGTTATATATGAAATAAACAAAACATACAGTCAATAACACAATAGAAAATCTATATACAGTGTGTGCAAATGTAGTAAGTTATGGAGGTAAGGCAATAAATAGGCCATAGTGCAAAATAATTACAATTTAGTATTAACACTGGAGTGATAGATGTGCAGAAGATGATGTGCAAATAGAGATACTGGGTGCAAATTAGCAAAATAAATAACAATGTAAATAACAATATGGGGATGAGGTAGTTGGGTGGACTAATTACAGATGGGCTGTGTACAGGTGCAGTGATCGGTAAGCTGCTCTGACATCTGATGCTTAAAGTTAGTGAGGGAGATAAGTGTCTCCAGCTTCAGAGATTTTTGCAGTTCGTTCCAGTCATTTGCAGCAGAGAACTGGAAGGAATGGCGGCCAAAGGAGGTGTTGGCTTTGGGGATAACCAGTGAGCTATACCTGCTGGAACGCATACTACGGGTGGGTGTTGCTATGGTGACCAATGATCTAAGGTAAGGCAGGGATTTGCCTAGAAGTGATTTATAGATGACCTGGAGCCAGTGGGTTTGGTGACAAATATGTAGTGAGGGCCAGCCAACGAGAGCATACAGGTCACAATGGTGGGTAGTATATGGGGCTTTGGTGACAAAACGGATGGCACTGTGATAGACTACATCCAATTTGTGTTGGAAGCTATTTTGTAAATGACATCACCGAAGTCAAGGATCTTTAGGATAGTCAGTTTTACGAGGGCATGTTTAGCAGCATGAGTGAAGGAGGCTTTGTTGCGAAATAGGAAGCTGATTCTAGATTTAACTTTGGATTGAAGATGCTTAATGTGAGTCTGGAAGGAGAGTTTACAGTCTAACCAGACACCTAGGTATTTGTAGTTGTCCACATATTCTATGTCAGACCCACCGAGAGTAGTGATTTTAGTCAGGCGGGCGGGTGCAAGCAGTGTTCGATTGAAGAGTATGCATTTAGTTTTACTAGCGTTTAAGAGCAGTTGGAGGCCACGGAAGGAGTGTTGTATATCATTGAAGCTTGTTTGGAGGTTTGTTAACACAGTGTCCAATGAAGGGCCAGATGTATACAAAATGGTGTCGTCTGCGTAGAGGTGGATCTGAGAGTCACCAGCAGCAAGAGCGACATCATTGATATACACAGAGAATAGAGTTGGCCCGAGAATTGAACCCTGTGGCACACCCATAGAGACTGCCAGAGGTCCAGACAGCAGGCCCTCCGATTTGACACATTGAACTCTATCTGAGAAGTAGTTGGTGAACCAGACGAGGCAGTCATTTGAGAAACCAAGGCTATTTAGTCTGCCAATAAGAATTGGGATTGACAGAGTCAAAAGCCTTGGCCAGGTCGATGAAGACAGCTGCACAGGACTGTCTTTTATCGATCGCGGTTATTATATAATTTAGGACCTTGAGCGTGGCTGAGGTGCACCCATGACCAGCTTGGAAACCAGATTGCATAGCGGAGAAGGTACGGTGGGATTCGAAATGGTCGGTGATCTGTTTGTTAACTTGGCTTTCAAATACTTTCGAAAGGCAGGGCAGGATGGATATAGGTCTGTAACAGTTTGGTACTAGAGTGTCACCCCCTTTGAAGAGGGGGATGACCGCGGCAGCTTTCCAATCTCTGGGGATCTCAGACGATACGAAAGAGAGATTGAACAGGCTAGTAATAGGGGTTGCGACAATTTCGGCGGCTAATTTTAGAAACAAAGGGTCCAGATTGACTAGCCCAGCTGATTTGTAGGGGTCCAGATGTAGCAGCTCTTTCAGGACATAGGCTATCTGAATTTGGGTGAAGGAGAAGCGGGGGGGGCATGGGCAAGTTGCAGCGGAGGGTGCAGAGCTGGTGGCCAGGGTAGGGGTAGCCAGGTGGAAAGCATGGCCAGCCGTAGCAAAATGCTTATTCAAATTCTCGATTATCATAGATTTATCGGTGGTGACAGTGTTTCCTAGCCTCAGTGCAGTGGGGTAGCACTTATTCTCCATGGACTTTACAGTGTCCCAAATTTCTTTGGAGTTAGTGCTACAGGATGCACATTTCTGTTTGAAAAAGCTAGCCTTTGCTTTCCTAACTGATTGTGTATATTGGTTCATGACTTCCCTGAAAACGTGCATATCGCGGGGGCTGTTCGATGCTAATGTAGTACGCCACAGGATGTTTTTGTGCTGGTCAAGGGCACTCAAGTCTGGGGTGAACCAGGGCTATATCTGTTCTTAGTTCTGAATTTTTTTGAATGGGGCATGCTAATTTAAGATAGAGAGAAAAGCCCTTTTGAAGAACATCCAGGCATCCTCTACTGACAGAATGAGGTCAATATCCATCCAGGATACCCGGGCCAGGTCAATTAGAAAGGCCTGCTCGCTGAAGTGTTTTAGGGAGCGTTTGACAGTGATGAGGGGTGGTCGTTTGACCGCGGACCCATTATGGACGCAGGTAATGAGGCAGTGATCGCTGAGATCCTGGTTGAAGACAGCAGAGGGGTATTTAGAGGGTAAATTAGTCAGGATGATATTTATGAAGGTGCCCATGTTTACGGATTTAGGGTTGTACCTGGTAGGTTCCTTGATAATTTGTGTGAGATTGAGGGCATCTAGTTTAGATTGTAGGACAGCCGGGGTGTTAAGCATATCCCAGTTTAGGTCACAAAAGCAGTACGAACTCTGAGGATAGATGGGGGGCAAGCAGTTCACATATGGTGTCAAGGGCACAACTGGGGGCTGAGGGGGGTCTGTAGCAAGCGGCAACAGTGAGAGACTTATTTCTGGAAAGGTGGATTTTTAGAAGTAGAAGCTCAAACTGTTTGGACACAGACCTGGTTAGTATGATAGAGCTCTGCAGGCTAGCTCTACAGTAGATTGCAACTCCGCCCCCTTTGGCAGTTCTATCTAGACGGAAAATGTTGTAGTTCGGAAGGACATTTCTGAATTTTTGGTGGCCTTCATAAGCCAAGATTCAGACACTGCTAGAACATCAGGGTTGGCAGAGTGTGCTAACACAGTGAATAACTCAAA
Source organism: Coregonus lavaretus (assembly GCF_964263955.1). NCBI lineage: Eukaryota > Metazoa > Chordata > Actinopteri > Salmoniformes > Salmonidae > Coregonus > Coregonus lavaretus. The sequence goes on from NC_140019.1 coordinate 4,857,432, forward strand.
CTTGGGGAGGAGACTTCTGATGTTAACATGCAAAAAACAAAAGTTTTTACGGTTACAGAAGTCAACAAATGATAGCGCCTGGGGGGTAGGAGTGATACTGGGGGCTACAGGGCCTGGGTTAGCCGCTACATCACCAGAGGAACAGAGGAGGAATATAATAAGGATACAGCTAAAGGCTTTAAGAACTGGTCTTCTAGTGCGTTGGGTACAGAGAAAAGGGGCAGATTTCCGGGCGTTGTAGAATAGATTCAGGGCATTATGTACAGACAAGGATATGGAAGGATATGAGTACAGTGGAGGTACACCTAATCATTGGGTAACTATGAAAGAGATAGCATCACTGGAGGTACCGATTGAGCCGGTGTCCGCGTGTATGGGGGGTGGGACAAAGGAGCTCTCTGAGGCTGGTTGAGAATAAAAATGAACCCAAACAGCAATAGGCTAGGCATATTGACATGGGAGAGAGGCATAACGCAATCACAGGTGTTATTCGAGAAGGCTAAGACAACAACTGGTAATGGCGACGAAAGTTTGGGCTGAGGCTAAACAGATAAACAGGATGGGGTACCGTGTAAAGGAACAATCCAGCAGGCATTAGCTGTGTAGCTGAGTGATCATAAGGTCCAGTGAACAGCACTAAGTAAGTCCGGGTGCAGATCGTAGGCTGCTAAAGCACAGGCGAGCAGGAGGCACGGCTGTTGATTGCGCATGCTAGCGGGCCGGGGCTAGCAGATGGATCTTCGTGGTCATCGCAACAGGAAGCCTGCTGAAACCACATCAGATGATTTCGTTGGCAGACCAGTCGTGATGGATTGGCGGGGCTCCGTGTCGACACTAGGTCTCGTCCGGTTGACAGAGAGGTCGATAGCCGGGAGATGGGCCTGGCTCAAGACTAGCTCAAGGCCAACTGGTACGTCGGGAAGTGGTGATTAGCCAACAACAGCCATTCGGTTGCAGCGAGCTAGTTGCGATGGTCCTGTGTTAAGGTCCAGTGATTCAGTGATTCCGGCAGAAAATCTGATATGCTCTGTGTCGATAGCACGCTGTGCAAACTGGCCGATAATTGTTGTGTTGTTGTTGTAAAGTGCAGGCCACGGACAGTGGTGAAGACCGCTAACGGTGGCTAATAGCAAGTAGCTAGTTAGCTGGCTAGCTGGCTAGTTTCAGCCGTAGGTTCTTGATAAAAATAAAGAAATAATAGAATCCGTTCCACATTGGATGAGACGGGTTGCAGGAAAGTATATTTAGTTAAAGGATGGAAAGTGAGATAGAGAAATATATACGAATATAAGAAAAAAAAAAAAAAAAAAAAAAGGCTATTTACACGAGGACACAACACAATACACAACCGAATATCCAAGATGGCGTAGTAGTGCGATCGTGTATTGTGTTGTGTCCTCGTGTAAATAGTCTGATTTTTAGTTTTTTGTCTTTTATTCGTATATATTTCTCTATCTGCACTACCTACCAGCCAGCTCTAGCCTGGACAATTATCGGCCAGTCTGCACAACATACATTCTCTCTGACACCGCCTAGTACATACAGTTGAAGTCGGAAGTTTACATACACCTTAGCCAAATACATTTAAACTCAGTTTTTCACAATTCCTGACATTTAATCCTAGTAAAAATTCCCTGTCTTAGGTCAGTTAGAATCACCACTTTATTTTAAGAATGTGAAATGTCAGAATAATAGTAGGGAGAATGATTTATTTCAGCTTTTATTAATTTCATCACATTCCCAGTGGGTCAGAAGTTTACATACACTCAATTAGTATTTGGTAGCATTGCCTTTAAATTGTTTAACTTGGGTCAAACGTTTTGGGTAACCTTCCACAAGCTTTCCACAATAAGTTGGGTGAATTTTGGCCCATTCCTCCTCAAAGAGCTGGTGTAACTGAATAAGGTTTGTAGGCCTCCTTGCTTGCACACACTTTTTCAGTACTGCCCACAAATTTACTATAGGATTGAGGTCAGGGATTTTGTGATGGCCACTCCAGTACCTTGAATTTGTTGTCCTTAAGCCATTTTGCCACAACTTTGGAAGTATGCTTGGGGTCATTGTTCATTTGGAAGACCCATTTGCGACCAAGCTTTAACTTCCTGACTGATGTCTTGAGATGTTGCTTCAATATATCCACCTAATTTTCTTTCCTCATAATGCCATCTATTTTGTCAAGTGCACCAGTCCCTCTTGCAGCAAAGCACCCCCACAGCATGATGCTGCCACCCCAGTGCTTCACGATTGGGATGGTGTTGTTTGGCTTGCAAGGAACCCCCTTTTTCCTCCAACATAACGATGGTCATTATGGCCAAACAGTTATATTTTTGTTTCATCAGACCAGAGGACATTTCTCCACAAAGTACGATATTTGTGCCCATGCGCAGTTGCAAACCGTTGTCTGGCTTTTTTATTGCGGTTTTGGAGCAGTGGCTTCTTCCTTGCTGAGCGGCCTTTCAGGTTATGTCGATATAGGACTCGTTTTACTGTGGATATAGATACTTTTGTACTTTTTTCCTCCAGCATCTTCGCAAGGTCCTTTGCTGTTGTTCTGGGATTGATTTGCACTTTTCGCACCAAAGTACGTTCACCTCTAGAAGTGAAATAATCTGTCTGTAAACAATTGTTGGAAAAATTACTTGTGTCATGCATAAAGTAGATGTCCTATCCGACTTGCCAAAACTATAGTTTGTTAACAAGAAATTTGTGGAGTGGTTGAAAAATGAGTTTTAATGACTCCAACATAAGTGTATCTAAACTTCCGACTTCAACTTTAGGTCCTGGATGGCAGGAAGCTTGGCCCCAGTGATGTACTGGGCCGTATACACTACCCTCTGTAGCGCATTACAGTCAGATGACGAGCAGTTGCCATACAAGGTGGTGATGCAACCAGTCAGGATGCTCTCGATGGTGCAGCTGTAGAACTTTTTGAGGATCTGTGGACCCATGCCAAATCTTTTCAGTCTCCTGAGGGGGAAAAGGTGTTGTCGTGCCCTCTTCACGACTGCCTTGGTGTGTTTGGACCATTATAGTTTGTTGGTGATGTGGACACCAAGGAACTTGAAGATCTCAACCTGCTCCACTACAGCCCTGTCGATGAGAATTGGGGCATGCTCGGTCTTCCTTTTCCTGTAGTCCACAATCATCTCCTTTGTCTTGATCATGTTGAGGAAGAGGTTGTTATCCTGGCACCACACGGCCAGGTCTCTGACCTCCTCCCTATAGGCTGTGTCATCGTTGTCTGTGATAAGGCCTACCACTGTTGTGTCGTCAGCAAACTTAAGGATGGTGTTGGAGTCGTGTTTGGCCACGCAGTCGTAGGTGAACAGGAATTACAGGAGGGGACTAAGCACACACCCCTGAGAGGCCCCAGTGTTGAGGATCAGCGTGGCAGACTTGTTGTTGCCTACCCTTACCACCTGGGTGCGGCCTGTCAGGAAGTCAAGGATCCAGTTGCAGAGGGAGGTGTTTAGTCCCAGGGTCCTTAGCTTAGTGATGAGCTTTGTGGGCACTATGGTGTTGAAAGCTGAGCTGTAGTCAATGAACAGCATTCTCACAGAGGTGTTCCTTTTGTCCAGGTGGGAAAGGGCAATGTGGAGTGCGATTGAGAATGCGTCATCTGTGGATCTGTTGGGGCGGTATGCAAATTAAGTGGGTCTAGGGTATACGGGATGATGCTGTTGATGTGAGCCATGACCAGCCTTTCAAAGCACTTCATGGCTACCGACGTGAGTGCTACGGGTCGGTAATCATTTAGGCAGGTTACATTTGCTTCCTTGGGCACAGGGACTATGCTGGTCTGCCACATCCGACGAGCGTCAGAGCCGGTGTAGTAGGATTCAATCTTAATCCTGTATTGACGCTTTGCCTGTTTGATGGTTTGTCTGAGGGCATAGCGGGATTTCTGATAAGCGTTCGGATTAGTTTCCCGCTCTTTGAAAGCGGCAGCTCTATCCTTTAGCTCGATGTGGATGTTGCCTGTAATCCATGGTTCTGGTTGGGATATTTACGTACGGTCACTTTGGGGACGACGTCGTCGATGTACTTATTGATGAAGCCGATGACTGAGGTGGTATACTCTTCAATGCCATTGGATGAATCCCGGAACATATTGCTGTATGTGCTAGCAAAACAGTCCTGTAGCATAGCATCCGCATCATCTTACCACTTCAGTATTGAGCGAGTCACTGGTACTTCCTGCTTTAGTTTTTGCTTGTAAGCAGGAATCAGGAGAATTGAATTATGGTCAGATTTGTCAAGGGAGGGAGAGCTTTGTATGCGTCTATGTGTGTGGAGTAAAGGTGGTCTATAGTTTATTTTTCTCTCTTGTTGCTCATGTGACAAGCTGGTAGAAATTAGGTAAAACGGATTTAAGTTTGCCTGCATTAAAGTCCCCGGCCACAAGGAGCGCCGATTCTGGATGAGCATTTTCTTGTTTGCTTATGGCCTTATACAGTTCGTTGAGTGCGGTCTTGGTGCCAGCATCGGTTTGTGGTGGTAAATAGATGGCTACGAATAATATAGATGAGAACTCTCTTGGTAGATAGTGTAGTCTACAGCTTATAAGGTACTCTTCCTCAGGCGAGGAATACCTCGAGACTTCTTTAATATTAGACATCGTGCACCAGCTGTTATTGACAAATAGAAACACACCCCCAACCCTCGTCTTACCAGACGTAGCTTCTCTGTCCTGCCGATGCATGGAAAATCCCGCCAGCTCTATACATTATCCGTGTCGTCGTTCAGCCACGACTCGGTGAAACATAAGATATTATAGTTTTTTAATGTCCCGTTGGTAGGATATTCTTGATCGTAGATCATCCATTTTGTTTTCCAATGATTGCAAGTTGGCCAATAGAACGGATGGTAGTGTAGGTTTACTCACTCGCCTACGAATTCTCAGAAAGCAGCCCAACCTCCGCCCCCTTTTTCTCTGTCTTTTCTTCACGCAAATAACAGGGATTTGGGCCCGTTCCCGAGAAAGCAGTATATGCTTTGTGTCGGACTCATTAAAGAAAAAGGGCTTTATAAATACATTTGATTGAAATTTGATTGAATACTTGAAATGCTGTTGTTTTGTTTTCTCAATAGTTTTCCACTGCCGTATGAACATATGTATATATACAGTGTGTGGCGTACTGCGGACATGCCACCAGGGGGAGACTCGTCGAGGCCTGTTGACAGGCGGAGTCTACATCACACAGCGGTGGCTCCCTCTGCTGGCCAGGTCTGTACGGGTCCTCCGTCCAGGACTATTTGGGGCTGATTGAGGCTGGTGAGTAATCAAGTGAGACAGGTCTCTTTATTTTTTCTTTATTGTTTTAAATGAACAACCTTGAAACTGAGGTACCACACTGGTAAATGTCTTGCTCAAACCCCCTGGTCTGCCACTAGTGGTGGAGAACGCGGGCAATTCAGTATCAGCACGGAAGAGTTGATAGCTCAGTTCATTCGGGCCCAACAAGCGCAACTGGACATTCAGGAATGAAAGCTGGAAGAACAGCTTCTACAGAATGTCCGCCTGCTGGAGGAAGTCAGGAAGCTGCGAGTAGAAACGCAAACCGAATCGCGTACCAGTCAGTTTATAATCAAGCTAACGGAGCAAGAAGACATCGAGACCTACCTCTGCACGTTCGAACGGACAGCACTCCGGGAAGGATGGCCCAAAGCGAAGTGGGCGAATACCAGAATACAGAGGCCCTGTTGAAGGTGACGCAGGCCGAGTCCGGGAGCCATCGGATGGGACGGAAGGACGACCCCACCACCGTACTCCCTAATCCGACAGTAAGCCGGGCTAAAGGACTGCAGACCCGCGGAGAGACAGCCGAGGGAGAGTCGACCCGCCTACGACGGCCCCAGGTGGATGAAGACCAAAGGAGGTGTTTTGAGTGTGGCGCCCAGGGACCCTTTGCATGGAATTGCCCAGGTCGAGAGGAGTCAATGCCATCAGTGGGCCCTGGAAACGAGCCGGGCCACGCGGTAAACCACCTTACATCCTGTTGGGCCCACAGTGATCCACCAGCACCCATGGTCCAGGTGAAAGTCGAAGGTCACGACACCCACGTTCTGTTGGATTCTGGGAGTGTGGTAACGCTCGTACAAGCGCGTCTGCTGGCCCATCCGACCGACTGTGGTGAGGAGATATCCGTCTCCTGTGTCCACGGCGAGACCAAGCGGTATTGGACCGGGCAGGCCACCATCGTGACGCCACAAGGGAGCTGCCAGATGTGGGTGGGTGCCGTACCTGAATTGCCGGTGCCCCTCCTCGTTGGAAGAGATTGTCCGCTGTTGAGGCACAAGCTGGGAAAAAGAGTACGAGCCGACGAGAGCGGGGACGGACAGTTGCCTGCGAGGCCCGGAAGCAAGCGGTTGCCAACCCAGTGTCTACGGACCAGGAGTCGAAGGTTCGAGGGGGCACCGGAACCAACCTCATCTGGTGAACAACCGAAGGTGGAGCCCATACTCCCCCTCCTCGATTTCGAGGGACCCTCCGAGACACTGGCCCTGAGCCCACTGAGGGGACAGTTCGGGACAGCCCAATGGGAGGATCTGAACTTGAAAGCCGCTGCGGCCCAAGTGAAAGCAGTGGATGGCCAGCTTCTTCCGGGGGTGAATGACTGGCAATACCCCCATTTCTTAATAAAAAATAACCTGTTGTATCAGGTGTCGCACGAACAGGGGGAACTTCGATAGGTGCTGTTGCTGCCCCGCCGGTACGTCGGAACTGTTCTTCAGCTGGCCCACACCCATTTGTTTGGGGTGCACCTGGGAATGGAGAAGACCTGGGAATGGATCGCCGCCAGGGATAAGGCGGGCCGTGGAAGGCTATTGTCGCAGCTGCCTGGAGTGTCAAATCACCGCCCCAAAAGCACACTTCTGGAACCCGCTGGTTCCCCTACCGATCATCGGAGTGCCGTGAACATAGTGGGCCCCCTGGTAAAAACGGCCCGAGGACACCGGTACATCCTGGTAAGAGTAGATTATGCCACCCGATATCCCGAGGCCATTCCCCTATGGGCAGCAGTCTCCAAGAGACTCGCCCGGGAGCTGTTCCACCTCTTCAGCTGGGTGGGCATCCCGAACGAGATCCTGACCACCAAGATACCGAGTTCATGTCCCGACTAATGAAAGAATTGTGTGGTCTCCTACAGATAAAGCAGATCCGGACCTCCGTCATTCACCCACAGTCGGATGTGCTCGTCGAACGGTTCAATAAAACGCTCAAACAAATGCTGCGGAAGGTCATCGAGCAGGACAGGAAGAACTGGGACCAGCTAAAACTCCACCTAATGTTCTCGATCCGAGAAGTGCCCCAGGCCCTCCACTGGGTTGTCCCCTTTTGAACTTCTCTACAGGAGGAGACCACGCGGCCTACTGGATCTCGCCAAGGAGGTGTGGGAAGGCCAGCCGGACCCCTTACACAGTGTGGTGGAACACGTAGAGATGATGAGGGAGCGGATGACAGCCATATGGCCAGTGGTGAGGGAACATATGGAGAAGGCCCAGTGCGCCCAAGCTAAGGTCTACAATCGGGGGACCCAGCACCAAGAGTTCCATGTGGGTGACAAGGTACTCGTTTTGATCCCCACCGCAGAAAGTAAGTTCCTGGCCAAATGGCACGGGCCGTATGAGGTGACAGAGAAGTTGGGACCCGTAAATGACCGCGTACGGCAGCCGGGGAATTGGAAACCCCAACAGATTTACCATGTGAACCTATTGAAGAGGTGTCATGTGAGGACAGCCTTGGCCGTGTTGTTGTCAAAACCCGGGACGTCGACGGGACCATCCCTCGGACCGGCCCAGAAGCAAGCGCTCCGGGAGCTCATTGATCGAAACACCACCGTGTTTTCCGAGAAGCCGGGCTGGACATTGAACACCATGTCCGCACCTGGCCGGGAGAAAAGGTACGAAAGAAGCCATAACAGATCCCCGAGGCCCGAAGGAAGGCCGTGAAGCAGGAGGTGGAGGGTATGCTAAGGATGGAAGTCATCGAGGAGTCTCAAAGCGCATGGTGCAACCCCATCATGTTGGTGCCCAAACCGGACGGTAGTCTGCGTTTCTGCAATGACTTCCGGGGGATGAACGACATCAGTTTGTTCGACGCCAACCCAATGCCGAGGGTGGGACGAGCTCGTCGACCGCTTGGGAAAGGCCCGGTACATCAGCACCCTGGACCTGACCAAGGGATATTGGCAGGTACCCTTGGTAGCCTCATCCCGGGAGAAGACGGCATTCTCAACATCAGACGGCTAATACCAATACCGGGTACTCCCATTCGGTCTCCATGGAGCCCCACCCATGTTCCAGCACCTGATGGATCGAGTCCTCCGACCCCACCAACAGTACGCAGCGGCCTATTTGGATGACATTATCATCCACAACCAAGGTTGGGAAGAGCAACTGACGGGCCTCCAGGTGGTACTGGACACGCTCAGGCAAGCCGGGTTGAAAGGAATCCCAAGAAATGCAAGCTGGGGTCGAGGAGGTGGAGTACCTGGGGTATTTGATCAGATGGGGGAACGTCAAGCCCCAGGAGAGGAAGGTCTAGGCGGTTCGTGACTGGCCCGTTCCCCGCACCAAGACACAGGTCAAGTCCTTCCTGGGGCTGGCAGGATACTATAGCCGGTTTATCCCCAACTTTGCGGCAATAGCTTCCCCCCTTACCGATATGACCTGGGCCCGCCTCCCAAAAACAGTGAAGTTGTCGGATAAGGCCGAAGCGGCGTTCAGGCGCCTGAAGGAAGCCCTGTGCTCCCATCCAATTCTCGTGACGCCCAATGTCTAGGTACCGATGCTGGTGGGGGGTGTGGCATACTGCGGACAAGCCACCAGGGGGAGACTCATTAAGGCCTGGTGACAGACATCATGCGGCGGTGGCTCCCTCTGCTGGACGTGCCAGGTCTCGACGGGTCCTGCGGCCAGAATTAATTTGGGCTGATTGAGGCTGGTGAGTAATCAAGGGGCTGATTGCTCACCAGCCATACGGGGCCCATAAAGCTGCCAGTAGTGAAAGGTTGCTACCGGACAGACGTCCTCACGGTCTAATAGAACCGAGAGGCTCTGTGTTCTACCCCAGAGGAGACAGCATTCCCCGGAGCCGGTAACCCGGATGAGGTCTCCTGGAGGAGACCGGTTTCTTTTCTTTATTGTTTTAAATAAACAACCTTGAAACTGAGGTATCACACTTGGGTCTGTGTCTGATCTGTGTAAACGTCTTGATCAAACCCCCTCGTCTGCTACAAGTGCCTTGAAAAAGTATTTTGTTGTGTTACAACCTGAATTTAAAATGGAATTAAATTGAGTTATTTTGTCACTGGCCTGCACACAATACCCCATTTTGTCAAAGTGGAATTATGTTTTTATAATTTTTTACAAATTAATTACAAATGAAAAGCTGAAATGTCTTGAGTCAATAAGTATTCAACCCCTTTATTTTGGCAAGAATAAATATATTCAGGAGTAAACATCTGCTTAACAAGTCACATAATAAGTTGCATGGACTCACTCTGTGTGCAATAATAGTGTTTAACATGATTTTTTTATGACTACCTCATCTCTCTACCCCACACAATTATCTATAAGGTGCTTCAGTCGAGCAGTGAATTTCAAACACATATTCAACCTCAAAGACATGGGAGGTTTTCCAATGCCTCGCAAAGAAGGGCACCTATTGGTTGATGGGTTAAACATTTAAAAAAGCATTGAATATCCCTTTGAGCATAGTGAAGTTATTAATTACAATTTGGATGGTGTATCAATACACCCAGTCACTACAAAGATACATACATCCTTCCTATCTCAGTTGCCGGAGAGGAAGGAAAACTCAGGGATTTATTTCACCATGAGGCCAATGGTGACTTTAAAACAGTTACAGAGTTTAATGGCTGTGATAGGAGAAAACTGAGGATGGATCAACAACATTGTAGTTACTCCACAATACTAACATAATTGACAGAGTGAAAAGAAGGAAGCCTGTACAGAATAAAAATATTCCAAAACATGCATCCTGTTTGCAACAAGGCAGTAATGTAATACTCCAAAGACATGTGGCAAAGCAATTCACATTTCCTGAATACAAAGTGTTATGTTTGGGGCAAATCCAATACAACACATTACTGAGTACCACTCTCCATATGTTCATGCATAGTTGTGGGTGCATCATGTTATGGGTGTGCTTGTAATCGTTAAGGACTGGGGAGTTTTTCACGATAAAACATTTACGGAATGGAACTAAGCCCAGGTAAATCATAGAAGAAAACATGGTTCAATCTGCTTTCCACCAGACACTGTGTGATTAGAAGGAGTCAGGCGCAGGAGGGTAAATCACCGAATACAGGGTTTATTCTGTCTTACACAGTTGCGCTGGATAGCGACAACAAAATACAGGCACAGGGGAACAATCTACCCCGGCAATACAAGGGACGGGTAGCTCCAACAAAATACCGGCACAGGGGAATTATAAGGTACGAGTAGCTCCACAGAGCTACACTCAACTCACATAAAACAATCACCCACAAGGACAAGGGGGCAGAGGGAACACTTATACACAGACAAATGAGGGGATATGAACCAGGTGTGTGGTATTGACAAGACAAGACAAATGGAATGATGATATATGGAGCGGCAGTGGCTAGTAAGCCGGTGACGACGAATGCCGAAGCCTGCCCGAACAAGGAGGGGAGGCATCCTCGGCGGAAGTCGTGACACACTGGGAGATTAATTTACCTTTCAGCAGGACGATAACCTAAACACAAGGCCAAATCTACACTGGAGTTGTTTACCAAGAAGAGAGTAAATTTTCCTGAGTGGCCGAGTTACAGTTTTGACTTGAAAATCTATGGCAAGACCTGAAAATGGTTATCTAGCAATAATAAACAAGCAATTTGACAGAGCTTGAATTATTTTGAAAATAATTTTGGGCAAATGTTGCATAATCCTGGTGTGGAAAGTATTTAGGGACTTACCCAGAAAGACTCACAGCTGTAATCGCTGCCAAAGGTGCTTCTACAAAATATTGACTCAGGGGTGTGAATACTTCTGTAAATTAGATATTTCTGTATTTCATTTTCAATACATTTGCAAAAAAATAAAATACATGTTTTCACTTGGCCATTATGGGGTATTGTCTGTATATTAATTCAGGCTGTAACACAATTTAGCAAAATCTGGAGTAAGTCAAGGTATATGAATAATTTCTGAAGGCACTGTATACAATGAGTCGTGGTCAAAAGTGGTGAAACGTTTTGAGAATGACACAAGTATTGGTCTTCACAAAGTTTGCCGCTTCAGTGTTTTTAGATATTTTTGTCAGATGTTACTATGGTATACTGAAGTATAATTACAAGCATTCCATAAGTGTCAAAGGTCCTCTGTAGCTCAGCTGGTAGAGAACGGCGCTTGTAACGCCAAGGTAGTGGGTTCGATCCCCGGGACCACCCATACACAAAAAAAAAATTATGCACGCATGACTGTAAGTCGCTTTGGATAAAAGTGTCTGCTAAATGGCGTGTAATTATTATTATTTATTATTTTATTGACAATTACATGAAGTTTATGCAAAGAGTCAATATTTGCAGTGTTGACCCTTCTTTTTGAAGACCTCTGCAATCCGCCCTGGCATGCTGTCAATTAACTTCTGGGCCACATCTTGACTGACGGCAGCCCATTCTTGCATAATCAATGCTTGGAGTTTGTCCGAATTTGTGAGTTTTTGTTTGTCCAGCCGCCTCTTGAGGATTGACCACAAGTTCTCAATGGGATTAAGGTCTGGGGAGTTTTCTGGCCATGGACCCAAAATGTCGATGTTTTGTTCCCTGAGCCTCTTAGTTATCACTTTTGCCTTATGGCAAGGTGCTCCATCATGCTGGAAAAGGCATTGTTCGTCACCAAACTGTTCTTTGATGGTTGGGAGAAGTTGCTCTCGGAGGATGTGTTGGTACCATTCTTTATTCATGGCTGTGTTCTTAGGCAAAATTGTGAGTGAGCCCACTCCCTTGGCTGAGAAGCAACCCCACACATGAATAGTCTCAGGATGCTTTACTGTTGGACAAGCTTTCATCCAGATGCCCCAAACAATTGGAAAGGGGATTCATCAGATAAAATGACTTTGCCCCAGTCCTCAGCAGTCCAATCCCTGTACCTTTTGCAGAATATCAGTCTGTCCCTGATGTTTTTCCTGGAGAGAAGTGGCTTCCTCGCTGCCCTTCTTGACACCAGGCCATCCTCCAAAAGTCTTCGCCTCACTGTGCGTGCAGATGCACTCACACCTGCCTGCTGCCATTCCTGAGCAAGCTCTGCACTGGTGGTGCCCCGATCCCACAGCTGAATCAACTTTTTAGGAGACGGTCATGGCGCTTGCTGGACTTTCTTGGGCGCCCTGAAGCCTTCTTCACAACAATTGAACCACTCTCCTTGAAGTTCTTGATGATCCGATAAATGGTTGATTTAGTTGCAATCTTACTAGCAGCAATATCCTTGCCTGTGAAGCACTTTTTGTGCAAAGCAATGATGATGGCACGTGTTTCCTTGCAGTTAACCATGGTTAACAGAGGAAGAACAATGATTTCAAGCACCACCATCCGTTTAAAGCTTCCAGTCTGTTATTATAACCCAATCAGCATGACAGAGTGATCTCCAGCCTTGTCCTCGTCAACACTCTCACCCATGTTAACGAGAGAATCACTGACATGATGTCAGCTAGTCCTTTTGTGACAGGGCTGAAATGCAGTGGACATTTTTGGGATTAAGTTAATTTTCATGGTAAATAGGGACTTTGCAATTAATTGCAATTCATCTGATCACTCTTCATAACATTCTGGAGTATATGCAAATTGTCATCATAAAAACTGAGGCAGCAGACATTGTGAAAATTAATATTTGTGTCATTCTCAAAACCTTTGACCACGACTGTACAAAACATGCTCTTTCCATGACATAGACTGACCAGGTGAATCCAGGTGAAAGCTATTATCCCTTATTGATATCAAGTGTTAAATCCATTTCAATCAGGGTAGATGAAGGGGAAGAGAGGTTAATGAAGGATTTCTAAGCCTTGAGACATGGAATGCAGTGGCGGTCGGTGATGTTTCAGATGAGCGAGGACAATTTTTATAATGAGCACGGCCTTATTTCTATTACAGCATATTGGATGACTGTCATTCATATTCCATTCACACAGCTCAAAGTAACATCGATAGGGTTAGGCTACTACATTTTCCCTATGCCTATCATGAGGTTGCTACAACCTAGCCTATGAATGAAAGTTTACAACGTAGATAAAGCGGTCGAGAGAAAAATGTGATTAATCAAGGTGACAGACAGTGACACATTGATTACCGCTTGGACACACTTGCCTGCATCTAGCTTATCTAGGGTATAATAATTAGTCCAACAGTTGCAAATAAGAGTTTATATTGGACAAATTCAGGTATGTTTATCCCCATTTCATTCCATTTGCTTCCGTTTAAGAAACGTTTTTCAACAGAAATAGGAGAATGAACACACCCCTGATCACATGCAAACACAGTTCACTTTCATAGCAGCCACATACAAATTATTTTTTGCATGGGGTATGGTAGTAGGTGCACCGGTTTGAATGTGTCAAGAAGGTGTTCCTAATACTTGGTATAGTCAGTATATGTACAGTGGGGAAAAAAGTATTGTCAGCCACCAATTGTGCAAGTTCTCCCACAAAAAGATCAGAGAGGCCTGTAATTTTCATCATAGGTACACGTCAACTATGACAGACAAAATGAGGAAAAAAAATCCAGAAAATCACATTGTAGAATTTTTTATGAATTTATTTGCAAATTATGGTGGAAAATAAGTATTTGGTCAATAACAAAAGTTTCTCAATACTTTGTTATATACCCTTTGTTGGCAATGACACAGGTCAAACGTTTTCTGTAAGTCTTCACAAGGTTTTCATACCCTGTTGCTGGTATTTTGGCCCATTCATCCATGCAGATCTCCTGTAGAGCAGTGATGTTTTGGGGCTGTCGCTGGGCAATACGGACTTTCAACTCCCTCCAAAGATGTTCTATGGGGTTGAGATCTGGAGACTGGCTAGGCCACTCCAGGACCTTGAAATGCTTCTTACGAAGCCACTCCTTCGTTGCCCGGGCGGTGTGTTTGGGATCATTGTCATGCTGAAAGACCCAGCCACGTTTCATCTTCAATGCCCTTGCTGATGGAAGGAGGTTTTCACTCAAAATCTCACGATACATGGCCCCATTCATTCTTTCCTTTACACGGATCAGTCGTCCTGGTCCCTTTGCAGAAAAACAGACCCAAAGCATGATGTTTTTTTTTTTTTTTGGGGGGGGGGGGGGGGGGGTAGATCAGCTTAATATTGCAGATAGATTGTAACTTCTATCAATGTAATTGTCTGCGTCACTTCCAATCCCCCATGTTTTTTATATATATACTCCCCTTATTACTTTTCAACCCCACCATCCTTTCCCTACTTGGGTTATATTAGTGAACAACAATGCCCAGGCCTCTACTTCCAGCCTATACTTACTATCTACACCTTATGGACACAGTCAATTTTACAATAATTCTATTTTCTTTGTTTTTTTTGTTTTTTCTCCTGAACTTCTTCTACTCTCAACCTCTCCAATCATTTTCATGATGTCCATCTGGTTTGCTTCTATATGCCATATCTTTCTAACTGTGCTCTTTCCCAAAAGCTCCCAACATACAACCTATATACTTATTATGGACACAGTATGCTTACATTATTAGTTATCTTGTTATTATTTGTTGTTATTTGTTAATAGTCCCATCCTTCAACTCCATTCAATACCTCCCATCTATCTCTTAACACCATCCATATAGGATTTTTATTTGCCATATATATTTCAACCGTACTGTGATGTTTTACAAAAGTTCTGAACCTTTCTATTCTCATTGCTTCTACAGATTGTGAACTAAAAATATACATTTTTGCTAAAAGTATTATTATATTATTGATCGATTGACTATGACTTTTCACATCCCCCAGTAATGCTATCTGCAAGGTTAGCTCCAGGTAAATATTGCAATCCTTTAGCCATTCCTGGACCTGTGTCCAAAAACAAGCTACAAATGGACAGAACCAAAACAAATGATCTAATGATTCTGTCTCTTCACAGCAAAATCTGCAGAGCTGGGAAGATTGTATCCCCCATATAAATAACATTCTATTGGTAGTGTCACATTTGTTTAATGACGGGTCAGACCAAGGCGCAGCGTGATATGCATACATGTTTATTAAATGCTAAACACACGACAAAACAACAAACGAAACGAAACGTGAAGTCCAAAGATTGTACAGACAACAAACCTTACCCAGAACAAGATCCCACAACTAGACAGTGCCAATAGGCTGCCTAAGTATGGTCCCCAATCAGAGACAACGAGCGACAGCTGCCTCTGATTTGGAACCACACCGGCCAACATAGAACTATACATACTAGATCACCAACATAGAAAATACAACATAGAACATTCACACCCTGACTCAACATATAAGAGTCCCCCGAGTCAGGACGTGACAGATAGCAAGATTTTTATATAATAATTTAAATTGAAAGATTCTAATTTTTGAATCCGGTGTCGTTTTGCGTGTCAGTTCATAAACACTATGCCATGGGATCGGTACGTCAAAAATCTCTTCCCAACTATTTTGCAATCTATATGGGACGGCTGTCAATCCTTTGTTCCTTAAGTGAAACTGATATACTTTTTTAATTATCACAGTTTTCCTTAACCAATTATGTTCTTTAATGCAAGGGCGACAGACATGTTCCTTACTTTCTCCCCCTTCCACTTTCCTCTTCCACTTTTGCGGTAAGGCTGCAATTATTTGGTTGTAATTTTGGGTAGAGCAGACATTTCCATATGTTTTTGTTAGCTGCATGTGCGACATAACTCCACCAGTCCTACCGATGATTTCATTTACGAAGATTATACCTTTTTTAAACATTCTGTCAAAAAATAAAGTTTTTTTGTCAATTAGTATATTTGAATTTAACCACAATATTTGTTGCATTATTTGTTCTGTCGTTTCTGGAGGATTAAATTGAAATTGAAATACTTATTATAGTACATTTGTCATAATTTGGTTGTAATCCAGAGAGGTTAGAAAATGTATCTAGATCCTTTATGAGGCTGTGGAGGGATTCTAGTTGTGGATTTAAAAGAAAACATGAATCATCAGTGTACAATGACACCTTTGTTTTTAAGCCCTGGATTTCTAATCATCTGATATTATTATTGGATCTAATTTTAATAGCTAACATCTCGATGGCCACAATAAATAGATATGCCGATAGTGGACAACCTTGTTTCACTCCTCTTGACAGTTTAAAACTTCCTGAGAAATAGCCATTATTTACTATTTTACACCTAGGGTTACTATACATGATTTTGACCCATTTTATAAGAGATTCTCCAAAATTGAAATGCTCCAGGCATTTATATATAAACCCCAGTCATACTTTATCAAATGCCTTTTCGAAGCCTGCTATGAATAGCAGGTCTGGTTTCCCATATTTTCCATAGTGTTCTATTGTTTCCAATACTTGCCTTATCTTATCTCCAATGTATCTTCCATGTAAAAAAACTGTCTGATTAGAATGAATAATATCCGACAATACCTTTTTAATTCTATGCGCTATACATTTTGCTAGAATTTTTGCATCACAACACTGAAGTGTAAGGGGCCTCCAATTTTATTAATGGACTGGATCTTTATATTTTCCACTTGTATCCTGTTTCAGTAATAATGAGATCAGACCTTCTTCTTGAGTGTCAGATAAGCTACCATTTACATAGGAGTGGTTAAAACATGCTAATAACGGTCCTCTTAGTATATCAAAAAAGGTTTGGTATACCTCGAATGGTATGCCATCCAACCCTGGAGTTTTCCCAGACTTAAAGTCTTTAATTGCATCCAGAAGTTCCTCCTCTGTAATTTCACCTTCACATGAGTCTGTCTGTATGGCTGTTAATTTGACATTATCAATAGAAAAAAAATCACTACAATTAGCTTCAGTTAGAGGAGATGGAGGCAACTGAAAAGAAATATGCTTAAAGTACTTTGTTTCCTTCTTCAAAATATCATTTGGTGAATCATAGGTTACTCCGTCAATTGTAACCAGTTTCATTAAGTTCTTTTTGGTAGCATTCATATGTTGAAGATTAAAAAATTATTTTGTGCATTTTTCCCCATATTCCATCCAGTTTGCTTTATTTTTTATAATATATTACACTTGATCTTTCTTGAAGAAGTTTCTCCATTTCTTTTTGTTTTTCCTCTAATTTATTCGGTGCCTCTATGTTACAATTTTTATTGCCATCTATCTGTTCTGTTAGACTTTCTATTTCCTTTGTTAGTATAAACTCTTTTGACCTAAATTGCTTTTGTTTTCGAGATGACTAAGGCACATTTAAAGGTGTCCCATACAATAAGAGGATTTGCTGTACCTATGTTATGTCGGAAAAAGTCAGTTATAAATTCCTTTGTTCTAATTATAAATAAATTATCATCCAATAGGCTTTGATTAAATGTCCAATATCCTCGCCCACGTGGAAATTCAGTAAGAGTAATGTATATGCCAATTATATGATGGTCCGACCGCATTCTGTCCCCTATCAACACATTTTTTTTTACTTTTGGTGCCAACGAGAATGAGATAAGAAAGTAGTCAAGTCTCCGCCATGTATATCTCACTAGATCAGTATATTTAAGCCTCCATATATCTACTAGTTCTAATGTATCCATGACATTCACAATTTCCATAAGAGCATGTGGGTGATTGTTTGTGGTGTGATTTCCTTTACGGTCCATTGAGCTATTTAAAACAGTATTATAATCCCCCACCATAATAATATTGTCTTGAATTGCTTGCAGGGTTGATAATGTATTATGTATATTGTCAAAGAATTGTGGATCATCAATATTTGGTCCGTAAAGGTTAATGAGCCATATCTGTTTATGGTCCAATTACATATTTAAAATAATCCATCTACCTTGCGTATCTATTTGGACAATTTGCACATTCGGATCTAAATTACTATTAATTAATATCATCACCCCTTTTGAATTTCTTTGCCCATGGGAGAAGTATATTCCCCCCCCCCATTCATTTTTACACGCAACTTCATCTCGAGTTGTTGAATGAGTTTCCTGTATACAATAGATATTATTATTGTGGTCCTCTGTAGCTCAGCTGGTAGAGCACGGCGCTTGTAACGCCAAGGTAGTGGGTTCGATCCCCCGGGACCACCCATACACACAAAAAAAAAATGTATGCACGCATGACTGTAAGTCGCTTTGGATAAAAGCGTCTGCTAAATGGCATATTATTATTATTATATTCCTTCTCTTTGAGCCATGTAAATATTGTTCTGCTTTTGTTATTATCAGCTAAGCCATTACAATTTTAACTGGCTATACTTGTTTCACCATACACCATAATGAGATACAAGTTTCAAGTCTATTTATCATTATATATGTTTGTAAATTTACCAATAAAAAATGATGATGATTGAGTGTCCATATAGCTGTACCGTGATATTTGCATTGCTACTAAGTAACCCTTCAATTGTTCTCCACTAATTCCCCCGTTAAAGCCCCTCCCCAACCCAAGTTGAGCCGTCATCCCAGTGATCAGCATCCCACCCACGTCCCTCCGGATCCCTAAGGCCCCGGGAGGCCAGGACCCATCCATCGAAAACAGCACACAGTGCCACCCACAAAACAGAAGCAGATTAACCGCCAAAAGCATTTCCAATGCTGTCATCTCTCTCTCTCACTCTCTCTCTCTCTCTCTCTCTCTCTCTATATATATATATATATATATATATATACAGTGGGGAGAACAAGTATTTGATACACTGCCAATTTTGCAGGTTTTCCTACTTACAAAGCATGTAGAGGTCTGTCATTTTTATCATAGGTACACTTCAACTGTGAGAGACAGAATCTAAAACAAAAATCCAGAAAATCATTTTGTATGATTTTTAAGTAATTAATTTGCATTTTATTGCATGACATAAGTATTTGATACATCAGAAAAGCATAACTTAATATGTGGTACAGAAACCTTTGTTTGCAATTACAGAGATCATACGTTTCCTGTAGGTCTTGACCAGGTTTGCACACACTGCAGCAGGGATTTTGGCCCACTCCTCCATACCTTCTCCAGATCCTTCAGGTTTCAGGGCTGTCGCTGGGCAATACGGACTTTCAGCTCCCTCCAAAGATTTTCTATTGGGTTCAGGTCTGGAGACTGGCTAGGCCACTCCAGGACCTTGAGATGCTTCTTACGGAGCCACTCCTTAGTTGCCCTGGCTGTGTGTTTCGGGTCATTGTCATGCTGGAAGACCCAGCCACGACCCATCTTCAATGCTCTTACTGAGGGAAGGAGGTTGTTGGCCAAGATCTCGTGATAGATCAAGATCCCCTCAATACGGTGCAGTCGTCCTGTCCCCTTTGCAGAAAAGCATCCCCAAAGAATGATGTTTCCACCTCCATGCTTCACGGTTGGGATGGTGTACTTGGGGTTGTACTCATCCTTCTTCTTCCTCCAAACACGACGAGTGGAGTTTAGACCAAAAAGCTCTACTTTTGTCTCATCAGACCACATGACCTTCTCCCATTCCTCCTCTGGATCATCCAGATGGTCATTGGCAAACTTCAGACGGGCCTGGACATGCGCTGGCTTGAGCAGGAGGACCTTGCGTGCGCTGCAGGATTTTAATCCATGACGGCGTAGTATGTTACTAATGGTTTTATTTGAGACTGTGGTCCAAAGCTCTCTTCAGGTCATTGACCAGGTCCTGCCATGTAGTTCTGGGCTGATCCCTCACCTTCATCATGATCATTGACGCCCCACGAGGTGAGATCTTGCATGAAGCCCCAGACAGAGGGTGATTGACCGTCATCTTGAACTTCTTCCATTTTCTAATAACTGCGCCAACAGTTGTTGCCTTCTCACCAAGCTGCTTGCCTATTGCCCTGTAGCCCATCCCAGCCTTGTGCAGGTCTACAATTTTATCCCTGATGTCCTTACACAGCTCTCTGGTCTTGGCCATTGTGGAGAGGTTGGAGTCTGTTTGATTGAGTGTGTGGACAGGTGTCTTTTATACTGATAACAAGTTCAAACAGGTTCCATTAATACAGGTAACGAGTGGAGGACAGAGGAGCCTCTTAAAGAAGAAGTTACTGGTCTGTGAGAGCCAGAAATCTTGTTTGTTTGTAGGTGACCAAATACTTATTTTCCACCATAATTTGCAAATAAATTCATTAAAATTCCTACAATGTGATTTTCTGGAAAAAAAAATCTCAATTTGTCTGTCATAGTTGACGTGTACCTATGATGAAAATTACAGGCCTCTCTCATCTTTTTAAGTTGGAGAACTTGCACAATTGGTGGCTGACTAAATACTTTTTTCCCCCACTGTATATATATATATATATATATATAGTGAGGGAAAAAAGTATTTGATCCCCTGCTGATTTTGTACGTTTGCCCACTGACAAAGAAATGATCAGTCTATAATTTTAATGGTAGGTTTATTTGAACATTGAGAGACAGAATAACAACAACAAAATCCAGAAAAAAGCATGTCAAAAATGTTATAAATTGATTTCCATTTTAATGAGGTAAATAAGTATTTGACCCCCTCTCAATCAGAAAGATTTCTGGCTCCCAGATGTATTTTATACAGGTAACGAGCTGAGATTAGGAGCACACTCTTAAAGGGAGTGCTCCTAATCTCAGTTTGTTACCTGTATAAAACACACCTGTCCACAGAAGCAATCAATCAATCAGATTCCAAACTCTCCACCATGGCCAAGACCAAAGAGCTCTCCAAGGATGTCAGGGACAAGATTGTAGACCTACACATTGCTGGAATGGGCTACAAGACCATCGGTAAGCAGTTTGGTGAGAAGGTGACAACAGTTGGTGCGATTATTCGCAAATGGAAGAAACACAAAATAACTGTCAATCTCCCTCGGCCTGGGATTCCATGCAAGATCTCACCTCGTGGAGTTGCAATGATCATGAGAACGGTGAGGAATCAGCCCAGAACTACATGGGAGGATCTTGTCAATGATCTCAAGGCAGCTGGGACCATAGTCACCAAGAAAACAATTGGTAACACAGTACGCTGTGAAGGACTGAAATCCTGCAGCGCCCGCAAGGTCCACCTGCTCAAGAAAGCACATATACAGGCCCATCTGAAGTTTGCCAATGAACATCTGAATGATTCAGAGGAGATCTGGGTGAAAGTGTTGTGGTCAGATTAGACCAAAATGGAGCTCTTTGGCATGAACTCAACTCGCCGTGTTTGGTGGAGGAGGAATGCTGTCTATGAACACCATCCCCACCGTCAAACATGGAGGTGGAAACATTATGCTTTGGGGTTGTTTTTCTGCTAATGAGACAGGACAACTTCACCGCATCAAAGGGACGATGGACGGGGCCATGTACCGTCAAATCTTGGGTGAGAACCTCCTTCCCTCAGCCAGGGCAATGAAAATGGTTTGTGGATGGGTATTCTAGCATGACAATGACCCAAAACACACAGCCAAAACAACAAAGGAGTGGCTCAAGAAGAAGCACATTAAGGTCCTGGAGTGGCCTAGCCAGTCTCCAGACCTTAATCCCATAGAAAATCTGTGGACGGAGCTGAAGGTTCATGTTGCCAAACGTCAGTCTCGAAACCTTAATGACTTGGAGTGGGACAAAATCCCTCCTGAGATGTGTGGAAACCTGGTGGCCAATTACAATAAATGTCTGACCTCTGTGATTGCCAACAAGGGTTTTGCCACCAAGTACTAAGTCATGTTTTGCAGAGGGGTCAAATACTTATTTCCCTCATTAAAATGCAAATCAATTTATAAAATTTTTGACATGCGTTTTTCTGGATATTTTTTGTTGTTATTCTGTCTCTCACTGTTCAAATAAACCTACCATTAAAATTATACTGATAATTTATTTGTCCGTGGGCAAACGTACAAAATCAGCAGGGGATCAAATACTTTTTTCCCTCACTGTATATAACTATAAAAAAATATATATGCATATACTATTTTCCATCATTATCAATTAATAGGCGTAATAATGTCGGCAGTTCATGCGTAGGATTTTAACATATAACCCGGATTGCCATTGTATTACATTTAATTTATTGACAAGCAATTATTATCCTAGCAAATAATTCCTGTGGTCCATCCCATACCCCCCCCTCCCCCCCTCCCCCCCTCCCCCCCAACATCCCCACCCCCCCACAACAGATGCCGGACAAACACACACGCACATACTCACATACTCCAACACACTCAACCCTTCTCCTTCACAATCCACCATCAAATCAGATACTCAACAGCTGTTATATCCCAGAGCCCAACTCAAGAAAGAACCTGATTTACGAGTGCACATACAGTTAAAGCTGATTGAGATAGCATGCAGATTGAGCAGAAATTGACAACAATGTGAGATTTGATTAATCTACTTAATCTATGTCAAGTCCTAGGTGATGGAGATCAGATCCACCCTCTTCATCTGAGACACAAACACTCTGATCCCCTGTTGTAACCATTTTCCCAAGCATCTCCGTGCGGTCAGACCTTTGATTATTTTGTGCCACCTGGGCCACAATGACAAACCCCCTCTCTGATTGTCCGAGTGTGACCCCCTCCCCATGGGTTACTGCAGCCAGTGTTGCCAGCACTGCCACTACCTGGGTGGGCGTACCCCACCGGAATCCCCACTGGCTAGGTAAAAGGTCGTCAAGGTTCTCATTAGCAGCTTTGAGAATTTCCTTGTATATTATGCTCTCCCATCAGGGGGCTCTGGCTTTGTAGGACCAACCCTGCCAGGCAGGCTCAGAATCTTGAGGGGGCGGTGCTGCTCAAGTAGGTCTCTGACCGCATTTATTTTTCTGTTTAGGCTGCATACTCACAGCAGGTCCATAAAAGAGATGGGAACTTCTCTTTGGTGTATGGGTCGCTCAGGTGGGTGTCCAGGTTATAGGGTTAGGGATTTTTCCATCATGATAGGACAATAAAAAATTAGATTAGATGTATACTATATTTAAAAATGTATATCCCTCATCTACACAAAATTGAAAGCTCTCTCTCACTACCCCTGCTCATAGACCCCCGTAGGCTCTGGGATATGCAATCATTAACCCTCTCACTCACTTAACGCCGCACCTTTTCAAAAACAAAAATGAACACCACATGGTTGACTGCGGAAGAAATGGGCAGAGCGTGCAAACGCACCCGCATCCACATCTGCCGCAAAGGGGAAAGGACGCCAGAGAGAACACAGGACCAACCACAACAACCATCCGCCAAAACAACAACCTCCCGCCAAAAAAGCCATGTTCTAATTATTTGTATTTAAAGATGTACAGTGGGGAAAAAAAGTATTTAGTCAGCCACCAATTGTGCAAGTTCTCCCACTTAAAAAGATGAAAGAGGCCTGTAATTTTCATCATAGGTACACGTCAACTATGACAGACAAAATGAGAAAAAAAAATCCAGAAAATCACATTGAAGGATTTTTAATGAATTTATTTGCAAATTATGGTGGAAAATAAGTATTTGGTCAATAACAAAAGCTTCTCAATACTTTGTTATATACCCTTTGTTGGTAATGACACAGGTCAAACGTTTTCTGTAAGTCTTCACAAGGTTTTCACACACTGTTGCTGGTATTTTGGCCCATTCCTCCATGCAGATCTCCTCTAGAGCAGTGATGTTTTGGGGCTGTCGCTGGGCAACACGTACTTTCAACTCCCTCCAAAGATTTTCTATGGGGTTGAGATCTGGAGACTGGCTAGGCCACTCCAGGACCTTGAAATGCTTCTTACGAAGCCACTCCTTCGTTGCCCGGGCGGTGTGTTTGGGATCATTGTCATGCTGAAAGACCCAGCCACGTTTCATCTTCAATGCCCTTACTGATGGAAGGAGGTTTTCACTCAAAATCTCACGATACATGGCCCCATTCATTCTTTCCTTTACACGGATCAGTCGTCCTGGTCCCTTTGCAGAAAAACAGCCCCAAAGCATGATGTTTCCACCCCCATGCTTCACAGAAGGTATGGTGTTCTTTGGATGCAACTCAGCATTCTTTGTCCTCCAAACACGACGAGTTGAGTTTTTACCAAAAAGTTATATTTTGGTTTCATCTGACCATATGACATTCTCCCAATCCTCTTCTGGATCATCCAAATGCACTCTAGCAAACTTCAGACGGGCCTGGACATGTACTGTCTTAAGCAGGGGGACACGTCTTGCACTGCAGGATTTGAGTCCCTGGCGGCGTAGTGTGTTACTGATGGTAGGCTTTGTTACTTTGGTCCCAGCTCTCTGCAGGTCATTCACTAGGTCCCCCCCGTGTGGTTCTGGGATTTTTGCTCACCGTTCTTGTGATCATTTTGAACCCACGGGGTGAGATCTTGCGTGGAGCCCCAGATCGAGGGAGATTATCAGTGGTCTTGTATGTCTTCCATTTCCTAATAATTGCTCCCACAGTTGATTTCTTCAAACCAAGCTGCTTACATATTGCAGATTCAGTCTCCCCAGCCTGGTGCAGGTCTACAATTTTGTTTCTGGTGTCCTTTGACAGCTCTTTGGTCTTGGCCATAGTGGAGTTTGGAGTGTGACTGTTTGAGGTTGTGGACAGGTGTCTTTTATACTGATAACAAGTTCAAACAGGTGCCATTAATACAGGTAACGAGTGGAGGACAGAGGAGCCTCTTAAAGAAGAAGTTACAGGTCTGTGAGAGCCAGAAATCTTGCTTGTTTGTAGGTGACCAAATACTTATTTTCCACCATAATTTGCAAATAAATTCATTAAAAATCCTACAATGTGATTTTCTGGAGAAAAAAAATCTCAATTTGTCTGTCATAGTTGACGTGTACCTATGATGAAAATGACAGGCCTCTCTCATCTTTTTAAGTGGGAGAACTTGCACAATTGTTGGCTGACTTAATACTTTTTTTCCCCACTGTATATAGTTTATCCACCACGAGTGCAACACGTTTACCTTTTAATCTGTTTTCCTTGAAGATTGGATACAGAACTTTGCACCTTTCTGCAATCTCCCTCGGGAACTGATCATTCATGCCTATTTATTTTCCCTAGGCTTTTAACCATTGCTTTATCTTTAAAAAAAGCAAATTTGGCAACGATTGGGCGCTCATATGTCTGTCCTCTTTTTCCGAAACTGTGTACACATTCGAGTTGGATTTTATCGACAGCCTCGAGTGGGATTTGTACCGCTGTATTTAGGAAGTCCTTCATAATATTCTCTGTTATTTCCCCTCCTTTTCCTGAATACCCTTAAGTACTAGATTTTCTCTCATCGATCTAGTTTGGATGTCTAGTAAGGCTTCTCTCAGAAGGTTGTTCTCCTTTTTTAGTTCCCTAACGTCCGTTTCCATCTTAGAGACTGTCACTTTTAATTTTTTGGTTTCTTTCTCCATTACCAAAGCTTTTTCGTCACTCATTTGAAGACTCGCTTTCAACTCTTTTACGTCTTTACTGACCAATTCTAGTATGCCCAATTTGTCATTTATCAACTTCAACAGGTCGCTTTCCACACTTACCATACCCAGTGGTGAAAAGCATATATCATCTGTATCAGTCGATGAGTCGCGTTTCCTTTTGGGGATCGGCTCTCCACGCTTATCTTCAGTCATGTTTGGGTGTTGCGTGTTGTTGTAATATTTGTCTATATATTTCTCTAGCCTTATGATCTGTTTTGTGTTATTATCCAGATTGAATTATATTAACTGCGAATATATGAAATGCTAATATTTAGTCTAACTTACTGATTTTGAATATTATGTTTTTATCTTGAGGTGTTTTGTACCGCTTTCTATTCAAAACACCATCTTGTGTACGCGTGCCCCGCGCCGTTAATGAGAAGAACATAGATCAATTTCTTTGCATTCTAAAATAGTTAGAAATACGCCTAGTCATCTATTTCCTATTTATTTTCCATTATCATTGCAGAATAAATTGCCTTTCTAACTGTGATGGTTCATAGTCGCAAAGTAGCCTATAGGCCTACAACCTCCTATCTCTCATTTAATTAGGCCCACTTTACAGTAGTTAATAGATAAACTATTTCAAGTATTTAGCACTATGCGATCCGAACCGGAGCAAAGTTTAATGGTATAAACAGACGGTTCACTTTTTCCATTTATGTTTTTTTGGGCTACTGTATACATCTGAAAAGCCTACTGTAATTTCTAATGTCTAAAGTAAACAATATTTAATTCATAAACATAATACATAATACATATTTTCATAACCATTGCAGAATAAATTCCTCAACACCTTTTCTGGCCGTGATGGGTTCATATTCCCGAAGAAGCGTTAGCCTACAACAAATCTCATTTAATTGGGCCTATTAGGGAAGCTATTATTTCAAGTATTTTGTCCTATGTATCCGAAAGGGAGCACGGCTTATAATATACAGTATCATTTAACCAATGAACAGACAGTTGATATTTTGCTTTGAAGGCTTCCTCTGTAAGTAGGCCTACACTACCAAACGTTTTAGAACACCTACTCATTCAAGGGTTTTTCTTTATTTGTACTATTTTCTACATTGTAGATAAAACTATGAAATAACACATACAGAATCTTGTAGTAACCAAAAAAGTATTTAACAAATCAAAATATATTTTATATTTGAGATTCGTCAAATAGCCACCCTTTGCCTTGACAGCTTTGCACACTCTTGGCATTCTCTCAACCAGCTTCATGAGGTAGTCACCTGGAATGCATTTCAATTAACAGGTGTGTCTTCTTAAAAGTTAATTTGTGGAATTCCTTTCCTTCTTAATGCGTTTGAGCCAATCAGTTGTTTTGTGACAAGGTAGGGGGGGTATACAGAAGATAGCCCTATTTGGTAAAAGACCAAGTCCATATTATGGCAAGAACAACTCAAATAAGCAAAGAGAAACGACAGTCCATCATTACTTTAAGACATGAAGGTCAGTCAATACAGAAACTTTCAAGAACTTTGAAAGTTTATTCAAGTGCAGTCGCAAAAACCATCAAGTGCTATCATGAAACTGGCTCTCATGAGGACCGTAACTGGAATGGTATACCCAGAGTGACCTCTGCTGCAGAGGATACGTTCATTAGAGTTACCAGCCTCAGAAATTGCAGCCCAAATAAATGCTTCACGGACTTCAAGCCAGAGACACATATCAACATCAACTGTTCAGAGGGGACTGTGTGAATCAGGCCTTCATGGTCGAATTGCTGCAAAGAAACCAGTACTAAAGGACACCAATAAGAAGAATAAACTTTCTTGGGCCAAGAAACACGAGCAATGGACATTAGACCGGTGGAAATTTGTCCTTTGGTCTGGAGTCCAAATTTGAGATTTTTGGTTCCAACCGCTGTGTCTTTGTGAGACGCGGTGTGGGTGAACGGATCATCTCCGCATGTGTATTTCCCACCGTAAAGCACGGTGGAGGAGGTGTTATGTTGTGGGGGTGCTTTACTGGTGACACTGTCTGTGATTTATTTAGAATTCAAGGCACACTTAACCAGCATGGCTACCACAGCATTCTGCAGCGATACGCCATCCCATCTGGTTTGGGCTTAGTGGGACTATAATTAGTTTTTCAACAGGACAATGACCCAACACACCTCCAGGCTGTGTAAGGGATATTTTTCCAAGAAGGAGATTGATGGAGTGCTGCATCAGATGACCTGGCCTCCACAATCCCCCGACCTCAACCAAATTGAGATGGTTTGGGATGAGTCGGACCGCAGAGTGAAGGAAAAGCAGCCAACAAGTGCTCAGCAAATGTGGGAACTGAAAGCATTCCAGGTGAAGCTGGTTGAGAGAATGCCAAGAGTGTGCAAAGCTGTCATCGTGGCTATTTGAAAAATCTCAAATATAAAATATATTTTGATTTGTTAATCACTTTTTTGGTTACTACATGATTCCATATGTGTTATTTCACAGTTTCGATGTCTTCACTATTATTCTACAATGTAGAAAATAGTACAAATATAGAAAAACCCTTGAATGAGTAGGTTTTCTAAAACTTTTGACCGGTAGTGTATATTGTAATTTTAAATTTTTTCGACTAAACATACTAGACAAATTATTTCAGAATTCGCGGGCAGTGCAGCATATTTAGGATAGGGAAAAATTTAACGCAAAACATTGAATTCAAATGAACTGTTTACAGGTTCACAACAATTTGATTTGCAACTGTTTTTTTCTTTCAGAAATGGTCAGATATAGCACATTTTACTGTACAAGTTGAAACTATTCTACCAACACTTCCAGAGACATTTGTCAAGTTCGCCATTGCTATTTCCTTTAGAAACGGCCTTGGCCTAATTCCAATACTTTCAAGGTACACAGCAAATAAGGGTGTTATTGTCACCATAAAAGGTGAATGATGGGTGTTTTTCAGGCAGAGTGTTAATGCTCGTTCACGCACGCACAGTTTCAGGCCGGGTCTGATTTGTAACGGGAAACATGCCTATGTATGGCAAGTTTATAAATATAATTGTTTTTGTATGTGCGCAGTCTTTTCAGAAGTGGCGCATGCAGAAATTTTGTGTGAAATGTAGCAACGGTTATAAATAAGGTCCCAGATGTCCAGGTTATCCCGGCAGCTGCCAGCTGTCGCTCAGGGCAGAGTTATGAAAAATGAATAGTTACACCATATTAAAACAAGAGTTCAGTTCACGTTACAGGGTTGACCTTAAAACGAGGGACAGATGTACAGTGAGGGAAAAAAGTATTTGATCCCCTGCTGATTATGTACGTTTGCCCTCTGACAAAGACATGATCAGTCTATAATTTTAATGGTAGGTTTATTTGAACAGTGAGAGACAGAATAACAACAAAAAAATCCAAAAAAATGCATGTCAAAAATGTTATAAATTGATTTGCA
The DNA here is from genome assembly GCF_964263955.1 of Coregonus lavaretus. Lineage (NCBI taxonomy): Eukaryota > Metazoa > Chordata > Actinopteri > Salmoniformes > Salmonidae > Coregonus > Coregonus lavaretus. The sequence continues at coordinate 4,886,380 of NC_140019.1, forward strand.
TTTTAATGAGGGAAATAATTATTTGACCCCTCTGCAAAACATGACTTAGTACTTGGTGGCAAAACCCTTGTTGGCAATCACAGAGGTCAGACGTTTCTTGAGGTCGTGTTTCTTGAGGTCGTGCTTTTCTCTAGCTGGAGGTAAGCAGGAGGTAAGCTTCTCATATGGTGTTGAGTAAAGCTTAACCATGTATTAGATCGTAGGTAGGTAGTTAGCTGTAGTTAGGTATTGTATTTATCATAGGTTAGTATTGTTGTTTTTGTAGGTTTCCGTAGGTAATTGTAGGTTAGTATCGAAGCACGAGGCTAGCTAGCTAGCGGGTAGCTACTGGTAACGATTAGCAACGCTGGAGAGCTGTTTCCAATGTTAATGTAGTCCTAGCCAACGTTTAATTTTTTGCTGCGTTATGCGTTATGAAAGGAACTAGACACGGACTTGAATTATCTGTTTAGTGTGCTAACACACTCTTGGCAGTTTGTTGTAACCAAGTATTGATGCTAAATTGTGTGTTAATGGATGCTAGCTTGCAAGTTAGCTACGGCGTCATAGCTAGGCATCGTGGGTTGTTGTGTGTAGTTACTGTGTCTTGGCAGTGCCGGCTGTAGCACGAAGCGAGCTACCTAGCCGTTTTTTCGAACAGAGTCAGAGTCAACACAATAGCCATTGTGTGCCGGGTGTAGCACGAAGCTAGCTAGCTAGCTAGCCGTTCTTCAAACAAAGTCAACACAGTGGCCATTGCTAGCTACCCAACACGACCAGCTAACTGTACGGTAGTAGCTAAATACAATATACTTGTCCTAGCTAGCCAACGTCTAATCATTGCTGCGTCATGAAAGGAACTTGACACAGACACGAATGATCTGTTTAGTGTGTTATCACACTATTGGTGGTTTGTTGTGACCAAGTGTTGGTGCTAAACGGTGTGTTATTGTTATTGGATGCTAGCTTGCTAGTTAGCTATGGTGTCATAGTTGGCTAGCTGAATAAAGTGGGTTGAGTCTATTCCTTTAAACATTGAACCACTGTGGTTCACAACAATTCTGATTTCTAAAGGCGGAAGTTGGGAGAGTTTTTGTTCGGGTGGTTCAGTGAAACAATTTTAGTTTCTGAGGTAGACGTTTTTGGTGAGGGAGGCCCTGCTCTCTCCGCTCCCAGATGCTTAGCTCATTTCATTCCGATCTCCTCTGCATTTTTGTAGCCATTTGCTACAGCCTGTCAACTATGTCTCTGCCTATCCCTGTTCTCTCCTCTCTGCACAGGCTACACAAACGCACCACACCGCGCGGCTGCTGCCTCTCTAACCTGGTGGTCCCTGCACGCACCACCCACGTGGAGTTCCAGGTCGCAGGCAGCCTCTGGAACTGCCGTTCTGCTGCCAACAAAGCTGACTTCATCCCAGCCTATGCCAACCTCCAGTCCCTCGACTTCCTGGCGCTGACGGAAACATGGATCACCACTGAAAACACTGCTACTCCTACTGCTCTCTCCTCGTCTGACCATGTGTTCTCGCATACCCCGAGAGCATCTGGTCAGAGGGGTGGTGGTACAGGAATCCTCATCTCTCCCAAGTGGACATTCTCAATTTTTCCCCTAACCCATCTGTCTATCTCCTCATTTGAATTCCATGCTGTCACAGTCACTAGCCCATTTAAGCTTAATATCCTTGTCATCTATCGCCCTCCAGGTTCCCTTGGAGAGTTCATCAATGAGCTTGACGCCTTGATAAGTTCCTTCCCTGAGGATGGCTCACCCCTCACAGTTTTGGGGGATTTCAACCTCCCTATGTCCACATTTGACTCATTTCTCTCTGCCTCCTTCTTTCCACTCCTCTCCTCTTTTGACCTCACCCTCTCACCGTCCCCCCCTACTCACAAGGCAGGCAATACGCTTGACCTCATCTTCACTAGATGCTGCTCCTCTACTAATCTCACTGCAACTCCCCTCCATGTCTCCGACCACTACTTTGTTTCCTTTTCTCTCTCGCTCTCCTCCCACACTACTCACTCTGCCCCTACACAGATGGTAATGCGCCGCCGCAACCTTCGCTCTCTCTCTCCCACTACTCTCTCCTCTTCCATCCTATCATCTCTTCCCTCTGCTCAATCCTTCTCCCTCCAATCTCCTGATTCTGCCTCCTCAACCCTCCTCTCCTCCCTTTCTGCATCCTTTGACTCTCTGTGTCCCCTATCCTCCCGGCCGGCTCGGTCCTCCCCTCCAGCTCCGTGGCTTGATGACTCATTGCGAGCTCACAGAACAGAGCTCCGGGCAGCGGAGCGGAAATGGAAGAAAACTAAACTCCCTGCCGACCTGGCATTTTTTCACTCCCTCCTCTCTACATTTTCTTCATCTGTTTCTGCTGCTAAGGCCACCTTCTACCACTCTAAATTCCAAGCATCTGCCTCTAACCCTAGGAAGCTCTTTGCCACCTTCTCCTCCCTGCTGAATCCTCCTCCTCCTACCCCCCCTCCTCTCTCTCTGTAGAGGACTTCGTCAACCACTTTGAAAAGAAGGTTGACGACATCCGATCCTCGTTTGTTAAGTCTAATGACACTGCTGGTCCTGCTCACACTGCCCTACCCTATGCTTTGACTTCTTTCTCCCCTCTCTCTCCAGATAAAATCCTGCGACTTGTGACTGCAGGCCGCCCAACAACCTGCCCGCTTGACCCCATCCCCTCCTCCCTTCTCCAGACCATCTCCGGTGACCTTCTCCCCTACCTCACCTCGCTGATCAACTCATCCTTGACCGCTGGCCATGTCCCTTCCGTCTTCAAGAGAGCGAGAGTTGCTCCCCTTCTCAAAAAACCAACACTCGACCCCACTGATGTCAACAACTACAGACCAGTATCCCTTCTTTCTTTTCTTTCCAAAACTATTGAGCGTGCCGTCTTTAGCCAACTCTCTTGCTATCTCTCTCAGAATGACCTTCTTGATCCAAACCAAACAGGTTTCAGGACTGGTCATTCAACTGAGACTGCTCTTCTCTGTGTCACGGAGACTCTCCGCACTGCTAAAGCTAACTCTCTCTCCTCTGCTCTTGTCCTTCTAGACCTGTCTGCTGCCTTTGATACTGTGAACCATCAGATCCTCCTCTCCACCCTCTCCGAGCTGGGCATCTCCGGCGCGGCTCACTCCTGGATTGCGTCCTACCTGACCGGTCGCTCCTACCAAGTGGCGTGGCGAGAAGCTGTCTCCGCACCACGTGCTCTCACCACTGGTGTCCCCCAGGGCTCAGTTCTAGGCCTTCTCCTTTTCTCCCTATACACCAAGTCACTTGGCTCTGTCATATCCTCACATGGCCTTTCCTATCATTGCTACGCTGACGATACACAACTAATCTTCTCCTTTCCCCCTTCTGATAACCAGGTGGCGAATCGCATCTCTGCATGTCTGGCAGACATATCAGTATGGATGACGGATCACCACCTCAAGCTGAACCCTGGCAAGACGGAGCTGCTCTTCCTCCCGGGGAAGGACTGCCCGTTCCATGATCTCGCCATCACGGTTGACAACTCCGCTGTGTCCTCCTCCCAGAGTGCAAAGAGATTAGGCGTGACCCTGGACAACACCCTGTCGTTCTCCGCCAACATCAAGGCGGTGACCCGCTCCTGCAGGTTCATGCTCTACAACATTCGGAGAGTACGACCCTGCCTTACACAGGAAGCGGCACAGGTCCTAATCCAGGCACTTGTCATCTCCCGTCTGGACTACTGCAACTCGCTGTTGGCTGGCCTCCCTGCCTGTGCCATTAAACCCCTACAACTCATCCAGAATGCCGCAGCCCGTCTGGTGTTCAACCTTCCCAAGTTCTCTCACGTCACCCCCCTCCTCCGCACACTCCACTGGCTTCCAGTTGAAGCTCGCATCCGCTACAAGACCATGGTGCTTGCCTATGGAGCAGTGAGGGGAACGGCACCTCTGTACCTTCAGGCTCTGATCAGTCCCTACACCCAAACGAGGGCATTGCGTTCATCCACCTCTGGCCTGCTGGCTCCCCTTCCTCTGCGGAAGCATAGCTCCCGCTCAGCCCAGTCAAAACTGTTCGCTGCTCTGGCACCCCAATGGTGGAACAAGCTCCCTCACGACGCCAGGACAGCGGAGTCACTCACCACCTTCCGGAGACATTTGAAACCCCACCTCTTTAAGGAATACCTGGGATAGGATAAAGTGTTCCTTCTAACCCCCCCCCCCCCCCCCCCAAATTGTAAAGTGGTTATCCCACTGGCTATAGGGTGAACGCACCAATTTGCGAGTCGCTCTGGCTAAGAGCGTCTGCTAAATGACGTTAATGTGCCCTTGAGCAAGGCACTTAACCCTAATTGCTCCTGTAAGTCGCTCTGGATAAGAGCGTCTGCTAAATGACTAAAATGTAAATGTAAATGTTGTAGTTGGCCACCAGGTTTGCATACATCTCAGGAGGGATTTTGTTCCACTGCTCTTTGCAGATCTTATCCAAGTCATTAAGGTTTCGAGGCTGACCTTTGGCAACTCGAACCTTCAGCTCCCTCCACAGATTTACTATGGGATTAAGGTCTGGAGACTGGCTAGGCCACTCCAGGACCTTAATGTGCTTCTTCTTGAGCCACTCCTTTGTTGCCTTGGCCATGTGTTTTGGGTCATTGTCATGCTGGAATACCCATCCATGACCCATTTTCAATGCCCTGGCTGAGGGAAGGAGGTTCTTACACAAGATTTGACGGTACATGGCCCTGTCCATCGTCCCTTTGATGCGGTGAAGTTGTCCTGTCCCCTTAGCAGAAAAACACCCCCAAAGCATAATGTTTCCACCTCCATGTTTGACAGTGGGGATGGTGTTCTTGGGGTCATAGGCAGCATTCCTCCTCCTCCAAACACGGCGATTTGAGTTGATGCCAAAGAGCTCGATTTTGGTCTCATCTGACCACAACACTTTCACCCAGTTCTCCTCTGAATCATTCAGATGTTCATTGGCAAACTTCAGACGGGCCTGTATATGTGCTTTCTTGAGCAGGGGGACCTTGCGGGCGCTGCAGGATTTCAGTCCTTCACAGCGTAATGTGTTACCAATTGTTTTCTTAGTGACTATGGTCCCAGCTGCCTTGAGATCATTGAAAAGATCCTCCCGTGTAGTTCTGGGCTGATTCCTCACCGTTCTCATGATCATTGCAACTCCACGAGGTGAGATCTTGCATGGAGCCCCAGGCCAAGGGAGATTGACAGTTATTTTGTGTTTCTTCCATTTGCGAATAATCACACCAACTGTTGTCACCTTCTGACCAAGCTGCTTGGCGATGGTCTTGTAGCCCATTCCAGCCTTGTGTAGGTCTACAATCTTGTCCCTGACATCCTTGGAGAGCTCTTTGGTCTTGGCCATTGTGGAGTTTTTGGAATCTGATTGATTGATTGCTTCTGTGGACAGGTGTCTTTTATAGAGGTAACAAGCTGAGATTAGGAGCACTCCCTTTAAGAGTGTGCTGCTAATCTCAGCTCATTACCTGTATAAAAGACACCTGGGAGCCAGTAATCTTTCTGATTGAGAGTGGGTCAAATACTTATTTCCCTCATTAAAATGCAAATCAATTTATAACATTTTTGACATTTTTCTGGATTTTTTTGTTGTTATTCTGTCTCTCACTGTTCAAATAAACCTACCATTAAAATTATAGACTGATAATTTATTTGCCAGTGGGCAAACGTACAAAATCAGCAGGGGATCAAATACTTTTTTTCCTCACTGTAAATGAATCACTAATCACATGGAATTAATAATAGTGTTCTGAAATGACTTAGGCAAAGGAACAAAATAACTAGGGCTTTACAATGATGGTGAAATGTTGAGACTTGGGGATTAAGTGGGTTGAAATCTTCTTAGAAGTGGCACAGGGTTGACAGAGGGACATGTCAAAATGCTAAATTTTGGAACTTTAGTAAGCCTGTATTCATTTAGAAAATGTGGTCTCTATTAAATGGCAATTCATTTAAAATAAAAGGCTTTGAAAATGTTAAATTGGTGCAGTATATCTATTTAAAATATAAAATATGTTTGAATATTTTTGAATATTTAAACATTTTAGAAAAAGGCTCAGTGTCGTTATCCTCGCAAGGGGAGGGTGCTAGAGTATTGAAAACGGTGTCAATAATTGAACCCCTATCTTAAAAAAATAAATAAAGTGTTATTACTTGTTATACAATAATATAATTAAAACATTTTTTTGCATACAATATTCTGTAGCTATTTACTTTATACAGTCTTTTTTGCTCATCTTTATCAAGGGTTTGGATGATCCAGAAGAGGATTGGGAGAATGTCATATGGTCAGATGAAACCAAAATATAACTTTTTGGTAAAAACTCAACTCGTCGTGTTTGGAGGACAAAGAATGCTGAGTTGCATCCAAAGAACACCATACCTACTGTGAAGCATGGGGGTGGAAACATCATGCTTTGGGGCTGTTTTTCTGCAAAGGGACCAGGATGACTGATCCGTGTAAAGGAAAGACTGAATGGGGTCATGTATAGTGAGATTTTGAGTGAAAACCTCCTTCCATCAGCAAGGGCATTGAAGATGAAACGTGGCTGGGTCTTTCATCATGACAATGATCCCAAACACACCGCCCGGGCAACGAAGGAGTGGCTTCGTAAGAAGGATTTCAAGGTCCTGGAGTGGCCTAGCCATTCTCCAGATCTCAACCCCATAGAAAATCTTTGGAGGGAGTTGAAAGTCTGTGTTGCCCAGCGACAGTCCCAAAACATCACTACTCTAGAGGAGATCTGCATGGAAGACTGGGCCAAAATACCAGCAACAGTGTGTGAAAACCTTGTGAAGAGTTACAGAAAACGTTTGACCTGTGTCATTGCCAACAAAGGGTATATAACAAAGTATTGAGAAACTTTTGTTATTGACCAAATACTTATTTTCCACCATAATTTGCAAATCAATTCATTAAAAATCCTACAATGTGATTTTCAGGAAAAAAAAATCTCATTTTGTCTGTCATAGTTGACGTGTACCTATGATGAAAATTACAGGCCTCTCTCATCTTTTTAAGTGGGAGAACTTGCACAATTGGTGGCTGACTAAATACTTTTTTTCCCCACTGTATATGATTCAGTCCGCCATGCTTATTGGAGCTGATCAGATCCTTGACCAACACAGAGGCATCATCTAATGCCAGTAAATGACAGAGATGGAACAATCCAACTAAAAGCAATGTGTCGATTTCAGTAATTGTTAGCGTCTTGTCGTTTACTCGCTCTTTGTTATTCTCTTTCTCATTGTTAAGTAAACCTTTACCTTGTTGATTCCTGTGTCTGCGTCCTGCCTCTTCGTATCCTCAGTAATCGTCACAGAATTACACACCACTCACGAAAATGGATGCAGCAGGTAATCCTCCTGGAGTTTCCCAGTGCCTCGACCAGCACCAGCAGCAGCTTGCCCAGTTGAACACCACCATGCTGGAAGTGCTACAAACTCTGCATAATCTGCCCAGCGCTCCGGTTCCACCTCAGGGAGCGGCGAGTGCACCCAGTCCACCTGTTCCCGTGCTATCACCAACCTCTGAGGGACTCCTCGCCCTACTGGAGCGCTATGACGGTAGAACTACTAAATGTAGCGACTTCCTGCTACAGGTTTCACTTTATCTGGCGCGTCAGCCTGGGGCATATCCATCTTACCAAGCCAGGATCGCGCTGGTGATTTTGCTACTTAAAGGAAAGGCGCTGGATTGGGCCACGGCAGTCTGGGAAGGAGGTGAGGCCGCGGCGCTTCCCTACTCCACCTTCCTCGCTCGGTTCAAGGCAGTGTTTGATCATCCCACGGAGGGAAAGGACGGGGGTGAGCTTCTCTTCCGGCTACAACAGGGAGAAGGGTCCGCGTCCGAGTAGGCTCTGAGCTTTCGCACGGTGGCGGCGTCTTCCGGCTGGAATGAGCGTGCTCTGCGCACGGCCTTCAGGAGAGGCTTACGGGAGGACATGTTGAGAGACAGACAGCGTTCCCAACACCTCCAGGAGACTCGACGCTCACCCCATCAGAGCTATGGAAGCCCCCCTGGTCTCGAGTCCTCACACATGGAGGTGGGCAGCACCCCCTACACACCAATGGACCACAGATCTCCTGGCGGCTCCCAATCTAGGCGGTATGACTCCCGTTGCCGCTCCGTGAGTGTTACATCATCTCCTATCACAAAACCATTGTTTATAGTTCCCATAACGGTGACTGGTTATTCCTTCTCTTCCATTTGCACTGCAATGATAGATTCCAGATCAGTGGGGAACCTTATAGATCGGGAGCTGGTCTCTGAATGCCATGCCACTGCCTTCTCCGCTACACGTCACCTTGTTGGACAATAAACCACTTGGATCAGGCACCATTACGCACGTCACTCTCCCCATCACCATCAACAGTCCCACACTACCGGAGCACCACGAGGAGCTGTCATTCCACATCGTCATGTCACCCCTTCACCGGATCGTCTTGGGATTACCCTGGCTCAGACTACACCACCCCCCCATCAATTGGATCACCAAGAGGATCACAGCCTGGTCCACCTAATGCCGGAAGACCTGCCTGCCGGTGGTTTGTTTTTCCACATCAGTGGAGAGTCTGGAGTCCACCCTCCAGCCCAACTTTCCACGTGAGTACGCAGATCTCTCCGATGTCTTCTCTTCAGCAAAGGATAGGTGTCTCCCTCCTCACAGGCCCTGGGACTGCGCCATTTACCTGCTGGAGGGACAACACCCCCCGAAGAGTAGCATTTACCCCCTTTCCATGGCGGAGACTGAGGCCATGGAGAAGTATATGGCGGAGACCCTGAAACAGGGATTCATCAGACGCTCTACCTCCCCTGCCTCCTCCAGCTTCTTCTTCATGGCCAAAAAAGATGGAGGACTGAGGCCGTGCATTGACTACAGGGGGCTGAACGTAGTCACCACCAAGTACTGGTACCCCCTCCCTCTGGTTCCGTCGGCCATCGAGCAGCTACGAGGGGCCTGGTACTTTACCAAGTTTGATCTGAGGAGTGCCTACAACCTGATCCGAATCCGGGAAGGAAACGAGTGGAAGACGGCATTCAGCATTACCTCAGGCCACTATGAATACTGCGTCTACGTTCGAGGAGCACGTCTGGGATGTCAGAGCTCTCCTCCTCCGCCTCCAGGAACACAGCCTGTTGGTGAAGGGGGAGAAATGTGAATTCCACCAACAGGCCATCTCCTTCCTGGGATACAGGATCAGTCCTCAGGGGGTGTTCATGGAAAGAGAGAAGACGGATGCCATCAGGTCATGGCCAGTCTACACCACCATCAAGGGCTTACAGAGCTTCCTGGGCTTCGCCAATGTCTACCAGCGTTTCATCAGATCCTTCAGCTCCATAGCCGCCCCGCTCAACTCTCTCCTTAAGGGTGGGCCTCAGAAACTGGCCTGGAACCCTGAGGCTGACGCTTCCTTCAAGAGGCTGAAGGAGAGGTTCACCACGGCGCCCATCCTAAAACACCCAGATCCATCTTGTCCTTTCATCCTGGAGGTGGACGCATCTGAGGAGGGCGTGGGTGCGGTCCTCTCCCAGCATCAACGTAAGCCAGAGAGAATGTATCCCTGTGCCTTGGAGACAGGGAGCTGTTGGCGGTGGTCCTCACTCTGGAGGAATGGAGACACAGGCAGGAGGGCGCAGTCCATCCATTCCGGTTTCTTACTGACCACCGGAATTTGGAGCACATACGGGTAGCGAAACGGATGAACTCTCGTCAAGCCAGGTGGGCCCAATTTCTTACTCGCTTTCAGTTCATTCTGTCCTACAGCACAGGATCCCAGAATGCGAAAGCCGACGCACTCTCCAGGATGCACCATACCGGAGAAAGGAAGGATCTGGGGGGTCCTATCCTGCCCCCGTCTCTCATCGTTGCACCCGTCTCTCATCGTTGCACCTGTCATTTGGGATGTGGACGAAGCCATCCGCCTGGCGGCTCAGAAGGACCCAGCGCCTGCCAATACCCATCCGGGGTGCGTGTATGTACCCACCACTGTCCGTGACCGTCTGCTGATCTGGGGCGCACACCAGCTTCACGGCAGGGCACTCCGGTATTACGCGCACCCTGCATTCTCTATCACAGAAATACTGGTGGCCCACCTTGGCTACTGATGTCTCTCGCTATGTCAACTCCTGTTCCGTATGTGCCCAAACGAAGACACCTCGGAACGCCCCAGCAGGCAAACTAATTCCTCTACCAGTGCCTCAGCGACATTGGTCACACCTGTCCATAGATTTTGTCACCTACCTCCCACGTTCTGACGGCTTCACCACAGTCATCGTGGTCGTAGATAACGGTTAGCCTCACTTCCGGGTATAGGCCTCAGTCAAATGGACAGGTGGAGCGCATGAACCAGGAGCTGGGGAGGTTTCTTCATTGCCACTGTCAGGACCGGCAGGGTGAGTGGGTGAGGTTTATTCGATGGGAAGAATATGCCCAGAACTCCCTCGTTCACTCCTCCACAGGGATCACTCGCTTCCAATGCATCCTGGGGTACCAGTCGGCCCTGGCCCCTTGGACACCCAGCCAGACCAATGCGCCCACTGTCGACAAGTGGTTCCGCAGGGCCGGACAGGTCTGGGATTCCGCCCATGTCATTCTACAGAGGGCCATTAGTCGGCAGAAGGACCAAGCTGGCCGCCACCGCAGTGAAGCTCCCGTATTCCAGCCTGGTGATCGTGTCTGGCTGTCCACTCGAAACCTCCTTCTCCGCCTGCCCTGCAAGAAACTGAGCCCCTGGTTTGTGGGGCCGTTTAAGGTCCTCCGGCGGATTAATGAGGTGTCGTACCGGCATGTCTCACCTACTTTTCATGTGTCTCTCCTCAAGCCGGTGGTTCCTGGTCCTCTGGCGGATGCCGTCCCCCGGGGTACGCCCCCTCCGCCCCTGGACATTGACGGACGTCTCCGTTACCTGGTGGACTGGGAGGGGTATGGCCCTGATGAGAGGACCTGGGTTCCGGCTGGGGATGTTCTGGACCCCAACCTAATTCGGGACTTCCACCGTCGCCGCCCTGACCGGCCCGCTCCTCGTCCTCAGGGTCGTCCTCATGGCTGGCGACGTCCTGTGGCGGGAGCTGCGCGTCCGGGGGGTTACTGTCACGTCTCCTCCCGTTGCTCCCCTCCGGTGCTCTGATTCGCCGGTCTACTGAGCCGCTGGTCTGAGCGCAATGGAAACCCAACGCACCCCAATCACCTCCAGCGCACCTGCACCTCATCATCTCATCACCACCACTATATAGCCCAGGACTGTTCAGTCATTGTTGTGTGTAATTGTTAGCATCTTGTCGTTGACTCGCTCTTTGTTATTCTCTTTCTCATTGTTAAGTAAACCTTTACCTTGTTGATTCCTGCGTCTGCGTCCTGCCTCTTCGTATCCTCAGTACTCGTCACACAAAGATGCTGGGAGAAACTGAACACACGAAAAAACCCTGGAAGGTACTTAGAATATAATTTCCATGCACCATGTCCCGATTTTGATTAATTCAAGGAGTCAACAGGGAACCCAAAGGAAGCTGTGAGCTACATTGTGTCAGTGTGAGTTGAACTCAACCCCATATCTACGGTACACATGAGTACAAACACCTCCCACGCGCCGCTCAGGTGAACAGGTAGCCCGTGCCAGTGGACATGACACTGGACAAGATAATACAAGTGGAGCGGAAATCTTTTTTTCAAAAGATGCTATTTGGAGAATTAAAAAAAAAAATCTTTGTATTTCCAAGATGAAATGAAAAACACAGGATTTGGTTTTAACTTGTCATTGTGTTCCTGATGAGCTATTTAAGACTAATGGAAGTCTGATTTAAGACAAATTACTAATGTGTCACATCAGATTGTTTTCTTGGGTCCTAGCGCTTCCATATAGACCTATTCTGAGTATTGACTTATACTTATATGCTGTTTTGTTCCAAATGATGATCCTAAAGCTTTGTGGTTCCTCTCATAAAACAACATAAAACATAAATAATCCCCCATCGTTCAGAATCAGTGTTTTGTTGACCTGATTCTGTGTTGCTGATGCTGCTAAAAATAATTTATTTCCATGTCAGAAACGGATAAATATGCATTCTCTGTTGTACTTGGTATAAAAATACCTTTGCAAAACAGAAGATGAGCTCTTGACATTTATTCTAATTGATATTAGCAAGATGTTCTCAACAATTAGAGTATAGGATAAAACATGACTAGGCAATAATATCTGAAATGTGTGAAATCACACCCACAGACCTTTTATAATCAGTAAATGAGAACATAACAAATGCACAGTTTAAACATGTACTGTATGAAGTGATAACATGGATGTGAGAGGACACATGTTTTTTACTGCTTCATTAACTTTGATCATCTATCAGGGCACACAGATTATCACATATAGATTAATCAGATCATTCACTCTCCCTGCCCAGCAGTGTTTGTGTGTGTGTGTGTGTGTGTGCATGTGTGTGTACATGCACAAGTGCTTGTGTGTGAGTGCATGTTTGTGTGCGTTCATGTGTGACTGGATGTGTGTGTGATGTACATTTGTTAGCCACTTGGAGCTTTATTGTTCAAAGGGACCTGCTCTAGAAGCACTCCTGCCACCTCTGCTACCACTGGTAAATTGGGTCCTAAACTGTACCATGGTGGAAAATAACATCAGACAGAAAAACCATCTTCTTTCTCTCCGAGAGTTCTATTTACGGTATGTCAGCTACAGAGGTGCTTGGAGCAGAGGTAGTTTTGTTTGACTCTGTTACGAGGGTCATTTACTAATGTACTTTCAAATCAAATCAAATCAAATTGTATTTGTCACATGTGCCGAATACAACAGGTGTAGACCTTACAGTGAAATGCTTACAAGCCCTTAACCAACAATGCAGTTTTAAGAAAAATAAGTGTTAAGTAAAAAATAGATACAGTTGATGTCGGAAGTTTAAATACACTTTGGTTGGAATCATTAAAACTCGTTTTTTTCAACCACTCCACAAATTTCTTGTTAACAAACTATAGTTTTGGCAAGTCGGTTCGGACATCTACTTTGTGCATGACAAAAGTAATTTTTCCAACAATTGTTTACAGACAGATTATTTCACTTATAATTCCCTGTATCACAATTCCAGTGGGGTCAGAAGTTTACATAAACTAAGTTGACTGTGGCTTTAAACAGCTTAGAAAATTCCAGAAAATGATGTCATGGCTTTAGAAGCTTCTGATAGGCTAATTGACATTGTTTGAGTCAATTGGAGGTGTACCTGTGGATGTATTCCAAGGTCTACCTTCAAACTCAGTGCCTCTTTGCTTGACATCATGGGGAAATCAAAAGAAATCAGCCAAGACCTCAGAAAGAAAATTGTAGACCTCCACAAGTCTGGTTTATCCTTGGGAGCAATTTCCCAAGGAACAGGCCAGACCGGGCTGGCGACGCGCACCACTGGCTTGGTGCGAGGGACAGGAACAGGCCGGACCGGGCTGGCGACGCGCACCACTGGCTAAGTGTGAGGGGCAGGAACAGGCCGGACCGGGCTGGCGACGCGCACCACAGGCTTGGTGCGAGGGGCAGGAACAGACCGGACCGGGCTGGCGACGCGCACCACTGGCTTGGTGCGGGGAGCAGGAACGGGCCGGGCCGGACTGGGAACCCGCACCACTGGCTTGGTGCGGGGAGCAGGAACGTGCCGGGCCGGACTGGGATCACGCACCACTGGCTTGGTGCGGGGAGCAGGAACGGGCCGGGCCGGACTGGGAACACGCACCACTGGCCTTGTGCGGGAAGCAGGAATGGGTCGGGCCGTACTGGGAACACGCACCACTTGCTTAGTGCGGGGATCAGCAACGGGCCGGACCGGACTGGCGACACACACCACTTGCTTGGTGCGAGGAGCGGGACTGGGTTCCCTTATAAACCTCAGCTCCTTCTGCTGCCTAACCAGCTCCTCTCGCCGTGCCTCTACACTCTCCTCCCTCTGACCAATTAACTCCTGCTCCCTCTGGACCAATAGCCCCCGTAACCTGGTGGCCTCCTCTCCTAATCTGCAGATTCGCCCTGTCGCTGCCTCCTGCTGCCTCGTCGTCCACGCCGTGTGCCCCCCCCCCCCAAAAACAAATTCTTGGGGTTGCCTCTCGGGGGTCCGTCATCGGCACGGTTGGCGCCGTTTCTCCTCTCCTGCCTGGGCATTTACCTTCACCCATGGCCCTTTCCACGCGAATATCTCGTCCCATGACCACCATTTGCCCACCTGAGACATCGTTATTCTCTCTTCCTGGGCACGCTGCTTGGTCCTCATTTGGTGGGATCTTCTGTCACGATCGTTTACGGATGAGACGGACCAAGGCGCAGCGTGATAAGCGTACATATTTATTTAGTACTGAACACGACCAAAACAACAAACAAACGATACGTGAAGTCCAAGGTAGACTGATAACATACCTATGCGGAACAAGATCCCACACAGACTGGTGCAAAACAGGCTGCCTAAGTATGGTCCTCAATCAGAGACAACGAACCACAGCTGCCTCTGATTGGGAACCACCCTGGCCAACATAGATCTACACGATCTAGAAACTCAAACATAGAAAAACTCATATAACAAGGAATATACACACCCTGACTCTACAAATAAACGGCCCCTGAGTCAGGGCGTGACAATATCCACAGTAAAACGAGTCCTATATCGACATAACATGAAAGGCCGCTCAGCAAGGAAGGAGCCACTGCTCCAAAACCACCATAAAAAAGCCAGAGTACGGTTTGCAACTGCACATGGGGACAAAGATTGTACTTTTTGGAAAATGTCCTTTGGTCTGATGACCATCGTTATGTTTGGAGGAAAAAGGGGTAACTTTCAAGCCGAAGAACACCATCCCAACCGTGAAGCACGGGGGTGGCAGCATCATGCTGTGGGTGTGCTTTGCTGCAGGAGGGACTGGTGCACTTCACAAAATAGATGGCATCATGAGGAAGGAAAATTATGTGGATATATTGAAGCAACATCTCAAGACATCAGTCAGGAAGTTAAAGCTTGGTCGCAAATGGGTCTTCCAAATGGACAATGACCCAAAGCATAATTTCAAAGTTGTGGCAAAATGGCTTAAGGACAACAATGTCAAGGTATTGGAGCGGCCATCACAAAGCCATGACCTCAATCATATAGAACATTTGTGGGCAGAACTGAAAAAGCGTTTGCGAGCAAGGAGGCCTACAAACTTGACTCAGTTACCCCAGCTCTATCAGGAGGAATGGGCCAAAATTCACCCAACTTATTGTGGGAAGTTTGTGGAAGGCTACCCAGAACGTTTGACCCAAATTAAACAATTTAAAGGCAATGCTACCAAATACTAATTGAGTGTATGTAAATGTCTGACCCACAGGGAATGTGATTAAATAAATAAAAGCTGAAATAAAGAATTATCTCTACTATCATTCTGACATTTCACCTTCTTAAAATAAAGTGGTGATTCTAACTGACCTAAAACAGGGAATTTTTACTCAGATTATGTCACGCCCTGGCTCTGGGACTCTGTTATGTTGAGCCAGGGTGTGTAGTTTCTTTGTGTTTGTGTTCTGGGTTTTTTATCTAGCTCATGTGTTTCTGTATTGGCCGGGGTGGTTCTCAATCAGAGGCAACGAGTGTCAGCTGTTGCTTGTTGTCTCTGATTGGGAACCATACTTAGGCAGCCTGTTTTGCCACAGTGTTTGTGGGATCTTGTTCCGTGTATGGTTTGTGTCTGTTACCAAGGACGTCACGTATCGTTTTGTTGTTTTGTTCGTGTGGTGTAATAGAATAAAGTATGTTCTCATTCCACGCTGCACATTGGTCCACTGTGTTCGACGATCGTGACAGATTAAATGTCAGGAATTGTGAAAAACTCTGTTTAAATGTATTTGGCTAAGGTGTAGGTAAACTTCCAACTTCAACTGTATGTACAAATAAAAAAAGAAGAAAAATAACAAATAATTAAAGAGCAGCAGTAAAATAATAGTAGCGAGGCTATATACAGGAGGTGCCGGTACAGAGTCAATGTGCGGAGGCACAGGTTAGTCAAGGTAATATGTACATGTGGGTAGAGGTAAAGTGACTATGCATAGATAATAAACAGAGAGTAGCAGCAGCGTGGGGGGGGAGGGGGGGGGGGGGGGGCTTTTGGACCTAGACTTGGCGCTCCGGTACCGCTTGCCGTGTGGCAGCAGAGAGAACAGTCTACGACTAGGGTGGCTTGAGTCTTTGACATTTTTTCGCGTTCCTCTGACACTGCCCGGAAGCTTGGTCCCAGTGATGTATTGAGCCGTACGCACTACCCCTCTGTACTGCTTTGTGGTCGGAGCCAGAGCAGTTGCCATACCAGGCAGTGATTCAACCAGTCAGGATGCTTTCGATGGTGCAGCTGTAGAACGTTTTGAGGATCTGAGGACACATGCCAAATCTTTTCAGTCTCATGAGGGGGAATAGGCTTTGTCGTGCCCTCTTCACAACTGTCTTGGTGTGTTTGGACCATGATAGTTTGTTGGTGATGTGGACACCAAGGAACTTGAAGCTTTCAACCTGCTCCACTACAGCCCCGTCGATGACAATGGGGGCATGCTTGGTCGTCCTTTGCCTGTAGTCCACAATCATCTCCTTTGTCTTGATCACGTTGAGGGAGAGGTTGTTATCCTGGCACCACATGGCCAGGTCTCTGACCACCTCCCGTCTTTTGTCCAGATGGGAAAGGGCAGTGTGGAGTGCAATAGAGATTGCATCATCTGTGGATCTGTTGGGGCGGTATGCAAATTGGAGTGGATCTAGGGTTTCTGTGATAACGGTGTTGACGTGAGCCATGACCATTCTTTCAAAGCACTTCATGGCTACAGACATGAGTGCTACGGGTCGGTAGTCATTTAGGCAGGTTGCCTTACTGTTCTTGGGCACAGGGACTATGGTTGTCTGCTTGAAACATGTTGGTATTACAGACTCAGTCAGGGACAGGTTGAAAATGTCAGTGAAGACACACTTGCCAGTTGGTCAGTGCATGCTCGGAGTACACGTCCTGGTAATCCGTCTGGCCCTGCGTCCTTGTAAATGTTGATCTGTTTAAAGGTCTTACTCACATCGGCTACGGAGAGCGTGATCACACAGTCATCCGGAACAGCTGATGCTCTCATGCCTGCTTCAGTGTTGCTTGCCTCGAAGCGAGCATAAAAGTAATTTAGCTCATCTGGTAGGCTCGTGTCACTGGGCAGCTCTCGGCTGTGCTTCCCTTTTTAGTCCTTAATAGTTTGCAAGCCCTGCCACATCCATCGAGCGTCGGAGCTGGTGTAGTACGATTCAATCTTAGTCCTTTATTTACGTTTTGCCTGTTTGATGGTTCGTCATAGGGCATAGCGGGATTTCCTATAAGCGTCCGGGTTAGAGTCCTGCTCCTTGGAAGCGGCAGCTCTACCCTTTAGCTCAGTGCGGATGTTGCCTGTATTCCATGGCTTCTGGTTGGGGTATGTACGTACAGTCACTGTGGGGACTAGTAAAGGTAGTCTAGAGTGGTAGAAATTAAGTAAAACGGATGTAAGTGTCCCTCCATTTAAGTCTCTGGCCACTAGGAGCGCCGCCTCTGGATGAACATTTTCTTGTTTGCTTATGGCCTCATACAGCTCGTAGAGTATGATCTTAGTGCCAGCATCGGTTTGTGGTGGTAAATAGACAACAAGAAAAATATAGATGTAAACTCTCTTGGTAAATGGTGTGGTCTACAGCTTATCATGAGAAACTCTACCTCAGGCGAGCAAAACCTTGAGATTTCCTTAATATTAGATTTTGTGCACCGTAAGTGTGGGATTCTAATTACACTGATTCACCTCTTACTTCAAAGGGTTATTTTGCTGATTGTGCTAATTAGATAGAAATTGAACTGAAATTTAATGGGCATCACATCGCCCATAGTTTATTCTTTGGATTTGAACTTGTGAAATATGTTAATTTATTTTTTTACTAAAAGGTGAAAAACACCCTGTGGATGGCAGCTTAATAGTAATTCTTTCAAGAATCTCAGTCAAGCCATAGCAGTACATTTTCATGCCATAGAAGTACACTATTATCAATGTTTTACTTTCCATTCATCATTTTAAATATGAGAATAGGCATTGGCAATAGACTGTTTTGGGCATGAATTCAGTCCAAATCAGATCTTTGCCCTGCTCAGTCATTCTTAGCTTTGGTGAAACCTTGTTGATGAGGTTTTAAAAGCTTATCAGAGGTGTGAGTACCATGTACTCCAGGACTGATTTGAATTATTTGTGTACTTTGGCTTTTCCCTACATGGGCTCTATGAATCAGTGATTCGGCAGCGAGAGAGAGTTTGGTTAATGAGTCCACAGTCCTTCATCACCTGTTGTGGGTGTTAAATGGTTGTCATTACACTGTACTATATAAAGCCTCTGTTATTACCACAGTATTGATCTATATTCGACTATTAAAACATAGGAAATCTCCCCAAATGTCAATGCAATTTTCACTCACAGGTAGACGTCAAAACAATAACCTGGAGTGGAATGCTTTGACATGATAAATTGGGCCAAGCTCCCACAGGAAATGTTTACCTCTGTAATCTGGTAAACAGAGCATAAAGAAGAGAAAGTGATAATTAGTTTAGTCCTGCATTCTGCTTTACTGTCTGAAACCATTTTTACTATGTTAATTCTTACTAAACCTGTACACATGAGGAATTAGAAAAACTAAATATTGAAATAGTATCAACAATTAGGGGCTGCCCGTGTACTTACTTTGATGTATAATATAGTAAGAGACTGTTTTTAATTAAGATAAAGATGGTCAATTTGTGAGTTAGATAAATATATGTTAATTAAAGATCTAAAGGTAGTAATAGATTATTTAGAACTTAAGATGAATTTCAATGAGGTGCAAAGGCACTGCATACATTAAAATTTGAGGTGTGTTCAGCTCAGTGAGGAGAAATGTTGAGGGACCACTGATGCCAGAGGCTTTATTGACAATGTGTTATTGCTGCTGATTTGTCATCTTCTAGTCTAGCACCATATAACCTGCCTGCAGGGTCTCTATTAAACATGTTTCAATGTGGCACACAGCCCTCTTCCAGAAAAAGGAGAGCCTGTGTGTTTCCCCCATCATGGGGTATCTAAATGCAGCTCTCACTGGTGTTTAGCCATAGGGAGCTGTCCTTGGTGCTGAAAAGCTGGCTGATGCTCAAGATTTGCATTTAGTTGTACTCACTGCTCAGCTAACCTCAGGCACTCTCAGTGGAGGGAAACTTAAATTATTTACAATGTCAAGTGGTAGGACCCCTGTTAGCCTGCTCCAAATAGAATGCCTGAGTTCCCTCAAAGTAATCGGTAATGATAGCCTCATTGTTAATATAGAAGTTGAGCATGATGCGTGTATCATATTGAAGGGTAATTGCAGTTGCCTTGAACATATTGCCTCAGTTGTGAACAAGCTCCCAGATATGGAACGCCGTTTGGGTCTTGTGTGTCAAAAACGACACAAGTCTAATGACACTACTTGACGCATAAAATGAGCTTTTTGACCATCAGAAACTGAATATGACTGTACGTCACATAATAATTTTAGTGTCGTAGATCTTATTGCGGGACTTTGACTGTGGGAAATCACCTCCCCAGTCAGCCTATTGTGCGTATTGACATTCATATTGCTCTGTACAGCCTTACCCAAGGATTGTTGATCAATGAAATGGGGTATCAGTCTACTCAATGACACCCACAGAACACAACTGCGAAGAGATTACACAAATATTAGCGTCGTAGCTCATATTGCAGGACTCTGAAAGCACTGTGAAATGAGCCACATTAAGCGTACCAGTCAACCTACTATGTGTATTGAACACTATTCCATAGGAAACAACAATACAATGTGGATGTTTTGGAGTCTGATAACACTGAGGAGGACTTTGGGAAAAAAGCACTTGGGTACTGAGTAGACTGATACCGAATTTCAGTGATCCACAATCCATAGGTAAGGCTGTAAAGTGAAATAAGTATGCCTCCAATGCAATTCTGAAGTCTAATACATCCACAGTCCAATTTAAACTGATTTGACTATTTTGTCAAATTAACCTTTTGACGCGTAAGGTCTAAATATGAATAACGACCCTTACAGCATGAGTTCTTTTTGCACACGTTACCAGAATTATCTTCTGCTGTCCTAGAATTTGATTGTTGCATTTTGCCGCTATTCTCTGTACCCCTCACTGCATCAAGACTGCCTTTTCTGCTTCATCTTAGGCTTTATAAAACGCTATTTGTTTAACCACTCAATCTCTTATCCTTTCTGCCTATAGTAGTAGCAGCGAGTATCTATAGTATTATTGCTAATTATGTCATTATTATTATCATCTATGTTACATTTATTATTATCTGAACGAGGCTTTGGTATTAGCCTGTCTGAGGGGCTGCGCGTGTGAGACAGGGCGGGAAACCTGAGGCGCTAAGTCTGATGTGTTTGATACAATAGTGGCGAACAAACAAAGTGAGAGACGGGTATGAGTAGTATTACCACCACACCGGCGGTCACGAGTCATGGAGGCAGTCAAATTCCACGTGACTGTTTAGTCACAGAAATTAGGCTTCTCCAAGCTCTGATGCTCCTGCTGGCCATTAGTAGCCTACCAAACTTGCTAACTGCCTGGTACTCAGCACACTATTGTCCCTCTAATCACTCTGACATCAATGCACATGTTTTTCGAAAATCTAATCAAACACTTCATGAGAGCCCATGAGCTCATGTTATGCAACATTTCAATAGGCTATGTAATTGCACGAGAAAACAGATTGATGGCCTCTACTAAAAAGAGGAGAATCCTATTATCTTTCTATAGGCTTACTATATTTATCTCTCAACTTTCCTAATATTAAGCACATTGCTTATATTTACAACAGGAGTATAGCCTACCTGGCTGGCATAAAAATAAACCATGGGGAAAAGCGCCCTCCATTCGCTATTTAAGTGCATAGATGACATGTATTTTTTCCCGCTGCCCCTGTTTCGATACAGGTGCATGATAATGGTCCATTCTAAATCAAACACATATATTATTTAGAATATGTAAAGACAAGATTAAATCAAGAACAGTTTGATGGGTGACAATATTAGCCTATCACTTGTGAAATATATATTATCACTTGCATAAGAGACAATGGCTTTTTTTTGCGACTTTTTCTAATCATAGTCGCACACCTCATGTAGCCTAGCCCATAGGCCTCTATGTTTTGATTAAGTTTGTATCAAAACTAAAGTGGCCAAATAACTTCTTAAAATGATCACATTAATCCGCTTTAAAAGGGGTGTAGAGCCAAGCTGGCATACGTAAGCAGCTCATGAGTTTCAAGTTTGGGGAAGATAATTTTCACCATTAAAATTCACCTTTATAATAAAAGCATTACATGCATAATTGCATTTGCGCTCACTTTTGATAATGGTGTTTTTGCGCTTATAGCCTACTACCATGTGCGCATTACTGCGCTTATGATGTGAAGAAATAGCCTAATAGTTTATCAAAATTTTAAGCTAAACGTTCTGACCTGCTGCATCAGCCACATTGCGTAAAAAATGTTTTTGGATGCTAGTGGTTGTATTAATTTGGGATCTATTGCATCCCACAACTGTCCCAGACTATTTTTGGAATATGTATTTCTTGCATAGAATAGAATATGTCGACTTTTGTACTATGGGAGATAGTAGATTGACATAGGCTAGTGCTTTTGCTGTTCGTTATGCCTGCTCATCTTGTTGGCTGACGAAAAGTAAATGTGGACAGTTCTTCCAATATCTTCAATATGCACCTGGGAATTGGGTAAGGACGCGTGCAGTTGCGTCCCAATGTGTCTGTCTTCACGTATAGCCTGTGAGAAAGACCCGATCACTTGATGGAGCGCGCAGCACTCAGGGAGAAGGGCACAATGGCCACTGGCAGCCTTACAATGTATTAAAAATCCAAACAAATAGCCCAACGTTTGTAGAACAACTAAAGTTACATTAACAACTCTATATTAAGCATACAGTGCCTTGCAAAAGTATTCAGCCCCCTTTGCATTTTTTCTAGTGTGTTGCATTACAACCTGTAATTTAAGGGGATTTTTATTTGGATTTCATGTAATGGACATACATAAAATAGTCCAAATTGGTGAAGTGAAATGAAAAAAAAAAATAACGGAAAAGTGGTGCGTGCATATGGATTCACCCCCTTTGCTATGAAGCCCCTAAATAAGATCTGGTGCAACCAATTACCTCCAGAAGTCACATAATTAGTTTTACCACCTGTGTGCAATCTAAGTGTCACATGATCTGTCACATGATCTCAGTATACAGCAGGGAGAACAAGTATTTGATACACTGCCGATTTTGCAGGTTTTCCTACTTACAAAGCATGTAGAGGTCTGTAATGTCTATCATAGGTACACTTCAACAAAAATCCAGAAAATCACATTGTATGATTTTTATGTAATTAATTTGCATTTTATTGCATGACATAAGTATTTGATACATCAGAAAAGCAGAACTTAATATTTGGTACAGAAACCTTTGTTTGCAATTACAGAGATCATACGTTTCCTGTAAGTTTTGACCAGGTTTGCACACAATGCAGCAGGGATTTTGGCCCACTCCTCCATACAGACCTTCTCCAGATCCTTCAGGTTTCGGGGCTGTCGCTGGGCAATACGGACTTTCACCTCCCTCCAAAGATGTTCTATTGGGTTCAGGTCTGCAGACTGGCT
Source organism: Coregonus lavaretus (assembly GCF_964263955.1). NCBI lineage: Eukaryota > Metazoa > Chordata > Actinopteri > Salmoniformes > Salmonidae > Coregonus > Coregonus lavaretus. The sequence continues at coordinate 4,909,098 of NC_140019.1, forward strand.
AGGCCACTCCAGGACCTTGAGATGCTTCTTACGGAGCCACTCCTTAGTTTCCCTGGCTGTGTGTCTCGGGTCATTGTCATGCTGGAAGACCCAGCCACGACCCATCTTCAATGCTCTTACTGAGGGAAGGAGGTTGTTGGCCAAGATCTCGCGATACATGACCCCATCCATCCTCCCCTCAATACGGTGCAGTCGTCCTGTCCCCTTTGCAGAAAAGCATCCCCAAAGAATGATGTTTCCACCTCCATACTTCACGGTTGGGATGATGTTCTTGGGGTTGTACTCATCCTTCTGCTTCCTCCAAACACGGCGAGTGGAGTTTAGACCAAAAAGCTCTATTTTTGTCTCATCAGACCACATGACCTTCTCCCATTCCTCCTCTGGATCATCCAGATGGTCATTGGCAAACTTCAGACGGGCCTGGACATGCGCTGGCTTGAGCAGGGGGACCTTGCGTGCGCTGCAGGATTTTAATCCATGACGGCGTAGTGTGTTACTAATGGTTTTCTTTGAGACTGTGGTCCCAGCTCTCTTCAGGTCATTGACCAGGTCCTGCCGTGTAGTTCTGGGCTGATCCCTCAACTTCCTCATGATCATTGATGCCCCACGAGGTGAGATCTTGCATGGAGCCCCAGACCGAGGGTGATTGACCTTCATCTTGAACTTCTTCCATTTTCTAATAATTGCCCCAACAGTTGTTGCCTTCTCACCAAGCTGCTTGCCTATTGTCCTGTAGCCCATCCCAGCCTTGTGCAGGTCTACAATTCTATCCCTGATGTCCTTACACAGCTCTCTGGTCTTGGCCATTGTGGAGAGGTTGGAGTCTGTTTGATTGAGTGTGTGGTCAGGTGTCTTTTATACAGGTAACAAGTTCAAACAGGTGCAGGTAATACAGGTAATGAGTGGAGCACAGGAGGGCTTCTTAAAGAAAAACTAACAGGTCTGTGAGAGCCGGAATTCTTACTGGTTGGTAGGTAATCAAATACTTATGTTATGCAATAAAATGCAAATGAATGACTTAAAAATCATACAATGTGATTTTCTGGATTTTTGTTTTAGATTCTGTCTCTCACAGTTGAAGTGTACCTATGATAAAAATTACAGACCTCTACATGCTTTGTAAGTAGGAAAACCTGCAAAATCGGCAGTGTATCAAATACTTGTTCTCCCCACTGTATATACACCTGTTCTGAAAGGCCCCAGAGTCTGCAACATCACTAAGCAAATGGCACCACCAAGCAAGAGGAACCATGAAGACTAAGGAGCTCTCCAAACAGGTCAGGGACAAAGTTGTGGAGAAGTACAGATCAGGGTTGGGTTATAAAAAAAATATCAGAAACTTTGAACATCCCACGGAGGACTATTAAATCCATTAATAAAAAATTGAAAGAATATGGCACCACAACAAACCTGCCAAGAGAGGGCCGCCCACCAAAACTCATGGACCAGAAAAAAGAGGGCATTAATCAGAGGGAAAAAAAGAGACCAAAGATAACCCTGAAGGGGCTGCAAAGCTCCACAGTGGAGATTGGAGTATCTGTTCATAGGACCACTTTAAGCCGTACACTCCACAAAGCTGGGCTTTACGGAAGAGTGGCCAGAAAAAAGTCATTGCTTAAAGAAAAAAGGCATGTGGTCGACTCCCCAAACATATGGAAGAAGGTACTCTGGTCAGATGAGACTAAAATTGAGCTTTTTGGCCATCAAGGAAAAAACTATGTCTGGTGCAAACACAACACCTCTCATCACCCAGAGAACACCATCCCCACAGTGAAGCATGGTGGTGGCAGCATCATGCTATGGAGATGTTTTTCATCGGCAGGGACTGGGAAACTGGTCAGAATTGAAGGAATGATGGATGGCGCTAAATACAAGGAAATTATTGCGGGAAACCTGTTTCCGTCTTCCAGAGATTTGAGACTGGGACGGAGGTTCACCTTTCAGCAGGACAATGACCCCTAAACATACTGCTAAAGTAACACTTGAGTGGTTTAAGGGGAAACATTTAAATGTCTTGGAATTGCCTAGTCAAAACCCAGACCTCAATCCAATTGAGAATCTGTGGTATGACTTAAAGATTGCTGTACACCAGCGGAACCCATCCAACTTGAAGGAGCTGGAGCAGTTTTGCCTTGAAGAATGGGCAAAAATCCCAGTGGCTAGATGTGCCAAGCTTATAGAGATATACCCCAAGAGACTTGCAGCTGTAATTGCTGCAAATGTTGGCTCTATAAAGTATTGACTTTGGGGGTGGGGGGTGGTGGGGGTGTGGGGTGGTGGTGGGGGGGGGGGGGGGGGGGGGGTGAATAGTTATGCATGCTCAAGTTTTCAGTTTTTTTGTCTTCTTTCTTGTTTGTTTCACGAAAAAAAGTATTTTGCATCTTCAAAGTGGTAGGCATGTTGTGTAAATGAAATGATACAACCCCCCCCCCCCCAAAAATCAATTTTAATTCCAGGTTGTAAGGCAACAGAATTGGAAAAATGGGAGTGAGTACTTTCGCAAGCCACTGTATAGGAATACCTATTTCTTTGTTAACTGCTCAACACAGAATAGCCACGTGCGCACTCCCTCAAATCGTTTGGAGAAAATATCCTTTCTATTATATTACATGGATTTATTAGACTTTTTTAAATGTAGATGTTCCCAAGGTCAGCATCAGTGGCATGTAGGCTATATGTGGAATCCAGGTCAATTACTGTGAGACCGAAAGTTATTTGCTTGACAGTCACCGGCTGACAAAATTTTGTGACCGCCACAGCCCTAGGTATGAGCATATATTATGTCTACCATGGCTAATGGAAACGCTGGCATCCTGAATACTTTTTGTTTAAAAAAAAAAATGTATTTAATTTATTCTCCCCTGTAAAAACTAGGCTACAGCGGTGCCTACATTTTATCATCATGTCAAAGTATTATCACCACTGGACATGTAGCCTACAGCTGCCTACCTCGTTGCCAGGCGAGGAAGATGTGATGGAAAATGTTATATTTTTGCTTTTCTAATAACCAATATCTGTGTTCATGCAAGTGACTGATTGAACGTGCCTGGGAGGAATCCTCACTATCAGTATCTGCAATTTGGCAGTACGCCCAGAACCTTGTTTTGAGAACGAAAGGTATATCTCAGTTTCAAGGTCTCAGCTTGGAGAGAAGAAGTCTTGTGAGGTATTGGTCGGTCACATGCATGAACCAAACGTTAATGATAAATTAATTATGAATGATGAATAAGCTAAATCATGCAAATATAACTTGTCTGTGTAAGCTGTATATAACAGAACTAACGGGACTACCCCAGTGGAGCTCACTTCAGACCGTTACTTTAAGCATCTAAGTTTGACTGTGACCTCTCCAGCTTGCTGTTAATAAACAATGATTAATTTGAAGATTGACTTCGAGTGTCCCATGTGTAGAATTTCCACGACGAAGATATTTCGCCATTATGAAACACGGTGAGTATAATTTTTTGGATAGGTTTTAGCCTGGACTGGGCGGAGGAGAGTGAGAACAGGGTGGATCAAGTCATGTAAGCAACAAAGTGAGGTAGTTTGTGCGGATTATCAGATTGAATGGTGTGTAATCAGCTATATTGTGTGCAGAGACCGTGGCATGAGTGAGGCGAGGTTGTAGATATAATGGGTTATCGTAAACTATGGAGCTAGACAGGATTATCTAGGTTTATGCTTTGGCGTCATCTACGGGCTGAATGTTACGTGGGTGGACCAGTTATCGATCGCCTTCCAAAACGTGGTTACATTTGTATAAACTTCAAGTATTACTGACTACAAACCCCCTTAAAATGGTTTCAAACAAATCTGGCAACCCTGTTTTGTTTAGCTTTCGCGCTACGGCTAGGCTAGGCAGTAGGCTTGTATTTGAGGTGATAATCTGTGAAGTGATAACACTTTTTTTGCTTAGCGTGTTTTCAAGAAAGGTAAATGACTTGCCAAGTCATGTGCTGCGGTTCTTGTATACACTGTAACAAGCACATTGAAGATTTGTAATATGCTGAAAAGTGGCCAAACTAAGTTGATCTTATTCAAGCAATGGGCACAGCCATCTTTGACTTTGACTTTGTTTATTTGCGTCTTAAAGTGAATGGCATTCTGGGATTAGGGAGTTTTTTCTTGTCAAGCATAAACAAACATGGCTGCCATCATAAAGAATTTCTCCCTTTTGCTTACCAGAGAGTGGTACATTTGAAATAAGTCTAGCTGCTAGGTCGCTAACTTATGTTTAGTTTTTTTTTGTCAGCGCAACCTGTTATTTAGACTTGTTTATGGAATGAGATTGGCTGTGGATGTGTTCCATGTGATGCTTGGATGATGAAGTTCACATTTATCTTTTACAATAAAAGGTGAAATTGAGGGGAAAAAATGAAGACCTTTATTTTCCAACAGTACAAAACATTGTTTAGATGCTTTTCAGAAACATTGTTGTTTAGACACGTTTGTTGCGTCATGCGTTCTGTTGCAACTCTTCCAATCACATATTTGCGATGATACACTGCAGGGACAACTCAACAATGATCACACATACAGTATGTGGTCATATGCGTCAAAGTGTTTTTGTAGGGTTTTTGGATCAACACCAACAATAAGGTCTGTGGTAAACACAGGCTTTAGGACAACTTATATGTTCTATGAGATCATCTTCATCAGCTAGTGTCACTTTTTGTATATTTTGAAGCATTTATGTAATTTAAATAAAGCACAAAGCAAATAAAGGCTTCATAATTCATAAAGGTCACTGATATTACCTCATAAAACAAAACGTATAAGATCTCCTAAGCCTTTGTTAAAGCGTCAATATGTTACTTTTTGGGGCGACCCGACCAAATTCACATAGAAATGTGTTATAGATCTGTCATTCTCATTGAAGCAAGCGGTAGATCTGTTCTATGTGCACTATTTATGTGCTTCCCATTCTTAAGTTTCGATTTTGCGTCTTTTACTTTCGGTTTTGTACACCAGCTTAAAAAAGTTGAAAATACAATGTTTGTGGTTATTGAAAATATAGTTCACAGTGGTTTAGATGGTAGATGATTCTCTACACTCTCTACATTGCTTGTTTTGTCACGTAAACTGAAATTAGGCGAACTATTAGAATTTTTGCAACCCTGAAATGGCGGAGTGATTTCTGCATATTGCACCTTTAACTTCAGACCTTATTTTCAGTGTTTATCCCAAAACCATATTATTTCCCCATAATTTTTCCCCATAGGAATGGCTGAACGAACCAGAGGTAACTCATTTCCGGTTTTTAGGACTACAAGCTGGCAAGCTCTATTGTATTTTGTTTAATTTATATAACAACATTCCAACCTTGTTTAGCGTGATCTAGTCCTAATATGACATGATTCCACTATTTGTATCCATTTGCATCACTTTAAAAGAGGAAAATTGCAGTTGAGTCACAAATCACCTAGCAACCCAGGTGCCATGTTGGAAGACCAGAATCAGTCTCATGGAAGTCCTTAAATCGTCCACATGGCTGGCTGTATTTTGCTACCACCAGAAACTTCGGGAAGATTGCACATTATTTCGTTTTTCTAAGGATCCAGAAAGCGGAGGCAGTGGGAGAACCTATTCAAGCAAGTAAATATATTTAGAAAATGATAAAAAATGATGTAGCTATTATTAGTTAGCTAGCTTTCTACAGGAACTTTATGTGTAAGCTAACTCAAATGAGCTGCTCGCTAGATAGCTAGCTAGATAACTTTGCGTACCGTACAGCCAGCCAAGTGAATTAAATATATAGTTAGCTAGCTACTGTATATTGATGGTACCTTTGTGGGAGGACATTATGCAAAGATTCTCCAGTTCCAGTCCCTAGCGAGAAAAACTATGAGGACAGAGAGGAATGGCAACATAATATTCAGTGCTGTCTAATTTGAGTATAATGCAGCCTGTTTCTTTGTGATGCTTTCTGTCCTCAGATACAGAGAGCCGTGAAACCCTGTCTACAGATGAAGAGGTCCCAATGAATGTCCAAAGACAATAAGGGTACATCCTTGTATACCATGGATTATATGTGTAGGTATGTTAGCACATATTGTAAACAACACAACGTATAAACCTTTCACAACTGGAGCAGGTCAACCCTGCTGGGTGTGCAGGCTTCTGTTCCAGCCCAGCACTAACACACCTGATTCAATTTATCAAACCTAATTAGTTGATAAGCAAGTGTACTATTGCTGGGCTGGAACAGAAGTATGCTTACCCAGTAGATCAGGGATCAGTGGAGCAAGGTTGGCCACCTCTGGTATATACATTTTTTTTGTTCACCTGAAATTATGCTTTAATAATAATAGCCTACTTGTTACGAAGATGTCTAACCTTTACATATGAGTTAGCTTACTTGTACACTTAGAAATTAAATTACATGTTGTTAATTCTTTGAAATGAAGTGTTTAAACTTGTTTTAGTTGTTAACTTAAATCTGTCTCTAATTTGTCTGTGTTTCTGTATTCTCAAGTGAACATTACCTTTTTGTTCAGTCGTAAGCTCTCCAAGTAGTTACATTTTCAGGATATCAGCCATGTGTACCCATTTTGCAGCTGATAATGGCATGCAATGCCAATGTAGCCATAGGCCTACAGCAGTGGTTCCCAACTCCAGTCTTTGAGGACCCACAACAGCACACATTTTTGTTGTAGTCCTGGACAAACATACCTGATTCAACTCATTGAAGGTCTGATGATTAGTTTACAAGTTGAATCAGGTGTGCTTATTTTTTTTGTATATTTTTTGTATATTTTTTATATTATTTTTATTTTATTTTTATTTTATTTATTTTTATTTTTGGGGGGAATGGATCAGCTTAATATTGCAGATAGATTGTATCTTCTATCAATGTAATTGTCTGCATCACTTCCAATCCCCCATGTTTTTTTGTGTGTTTTTTTTTATATATATATATACTCCCCTTTATTACTTTTCAACCCCACCATCCTTTCCCTACTTGGAGTAAATTAGTGAACAACAATGCCCAGGCCTCTACTTCCGGTCTATACTTACTATCTACACCTTATGGACAGAGTTAATTTTACAATAATTCTATTATATATATTTTTATTTATTTTATTTTTTATTGCTCCTGAACTTCTTCTACTCTCAACCTCTCCGATCATTTTCATGATGTCCATCCGGTTTGCTTCTATATGCCATATCTTTCTAACTGTGCTCTTTCCCAAAAGCTCCCAACATACAACCTATATACTTATTATGGACACAGTATGATTACATTATTAGCTATCTTTGTTATTATTTGTTGTTATTTGTTATTAGTCCCATCCTTCAACTCTATTCAATACCTCCCATCTATCTCTTAACACCATCCATACAGGATTTCTATTTGCCATATATATTTCAACCGTACTGTGATGTTTTACAAAAGTTCTGAACCTTTCTATTCTCATTGCTTCTACAGATTGTAAATTAAAAATAAACATTTTTGCTAAAAGTATTATTATATTATTGATTGATTGACTATGACTTTTCAGATCACCCAGTAATGCTATCTGCAACGTTAGTTCCAGGTAAATATTGCAATCCTTTAGCCATTCCTGGACCTGTGTCCAAAAACAAGCTACAAATGGACAGAACCAAAACAAATGATCTAATGATTCTGTCTCTTCACAGCAAAAATCTGCAGAGCTGGGAAGATTGTATCCCCCATATAAATAACATTCTATTGGTAGCAAGAATTTTATATAATAATTTAAATTGAAAGATTCTAATTTTTGAATCCGGTGTCGTTTTGCGTGTCAGTTCATAAACACTATGCCATGGGATCGGTATGTCAAATATCTCTTCCCAACTATTTTGCAATCTATATGGGACGGCTGTCAATCCTTTGGTCCTTAAGTGAAAATGATATACTTTTTTATTTATCACAGGTGTGCTTGTTTGGGGCTACACGAAAACTGAGGTGTCACTACAGACCCGGGTTCGATCCCAGGCTGTGTCATAACCGGCCGTGACCAGGAGTCCCATAGGGAGGCGCACAAATGGCCCAGCGTCGTCCGGGTTAGGGGAGGGTTTGGCCGGGGGGGGGGGCTTTACTTGGCTCATCGCGCTCTAGCGACTCCTTTGGACGGGCCGGGCGCCTGCAGGCTGACTTCGGTCGTCAGTTGAACAGTGTTTCCTCCGACACATTGGTGCAGCTGGCTTCTGGGTTAAGCGGGCGGGTGTTAAAAAGCGCGGTTTGGCGGGTCATGTTTCGGAGGACGCATGGCTTGACCTTCGCCTCTCCCGAGCCCATTGGGGAGTTGCAGCGATGAGACAAGATCGTAATTGGATGCAATTGGATATCACGAAATTGGGGAGAAAAAGGGGGTAAAATACAATTAAAAACATTTAAAAAATGAAAAAATAATGTGTACTGTTGGAGGTACTCAAGGACCGGAGTTGGGAACGACGTATCAAATTAAAAGCTTATTTTGTGTTATTTGATAGGTCAAAGTGTTATTAGATGTGTATCTTTTTTGATACGCAAAGACCCAAATGGTGTTACATACTGTACCCAGCCCCTAATACTTTCTTGGTTTCCATATGATCTGATACAATATGTAGTTTGAGTGAATTACTGTTGCCTTTATGTACTTATTAAATTACTAAACAATGATTGTTTCGAAAGGTCCTGGATGATTTGTTTCAATTTGTAGCAGCACAATAGAGCATCAACAACAAGTCACAGAAGGCATTCTTATAAGAGCCATTCTTATTAGAGATTGGGTTAATTAACTAACAACAGTAATGCATAATACAGACGCACAGACCAGTGGGTTTGTATTGTGGGGCTAAATGATATTAACCTCTGAGGTCATGATTGACTCATTTGGAAGGCTTCAGCTCTATGTGGATTAAAGGCTTGTGCAAGAGGGTTCGTGCAAGAGGGTTCAGTTAAGACTTTCAATTCATGAAATGCATGAAATGTTATGCACCATAAATTAGATCAGGCCCAGCCTTTGGATTCATTAATTGCTTGTATATAAAGCAATGCCAGATCTAATTAATCGTTCATTAGTGGATAATAAAGGGTACTTGTAATTTTGTATTGATATATTGCTCCAACCATTCAGCCATATTATGGTCATTCTGCGGGGAGAGGCATGTACACTTGGGGGGATTGAAGCCATATTAACATGTAGCCCTCTAGGGATGTGGAGTTATTGGGAGAATTACTCAAAGTGGCTGGAACTTGAATCACTTTTTATGGGAGAAACTCAGAGAGAACAGTACGACTGACAGATCCCACTGTAAAGCTACAGATTACCTATAGAGTCAGGATCTACCAGAGACATGGCCGGAGTCCAGGTAAACAAACATCAATAATTCAGATAGGAACCTATCAATGCAGTTTTCTCCCACAGAGATTCCATTGTACACTTTGATACCCTTGTTTAACCAGAGCATTTTGGTGCTGGTGGTAGTGCTAGATGCATTATTATTCAGATTTTAGACGTTAGTAGGTGAGATAATCCTTTTACTACCAGTAAACTAAGATGATAGGCTTCCTGAACTCTAGTGATGGCCCTACAAAATTATATAATGGATTTGTGACATGGGAGGTGTTTTTAAATGAACGGGCTCTTCAGTTAACCAATCTAGTGAAGTGGACAAATGCATCTGAAGGACCACTAGGATATATCTGTGTTTTACTGGGGATCTCTATTAAGTGCACCCTTCAATTTTGAAAATCTTCCATGGAATTATTTCCTCTGACACTATACCCAATCTAAAGCAATTTAGATAAAGAGGTCTGAGTTTCACTGCAGCTCTTTTTGGACCAGAGTTTGAAAATCATTCTTAAAATGGAAATTACTTCTAATAATAATTTCATGTAAAGAGACTGCCAGAAAGGACCTTGGAATCTCACCTAAGGAATCAAACGATTTCCAAGCCAGTCCTATTAACTCATCAACAGTATATCAATGTATGCCAAGTGAAATCAATATGATTTGACATATAGTTCATGAGCCAGGGGGGCGGTTGGTCTCATCTGGTGTGACAATGTCTCATTTTTTTAAAGGTCTATGTCCCTACACTTGTAAAATGTTTGATAGCATTGCAGCAATGGTAGCTTTCTTCACTTTCTTTTATCCATCCATCCCATCCATTTTTCAGATGGAGATTTTTCCCTATGATAAACAATGTCAGTATACAAGAAGTTATTGCTCACTTATACCCTTTAATCATACATAATTGAAAAAGCTTAGATTCACAGCTATCCATCAGACACATCTGGAATGTTCAGGTCAACGGAACTTGTAAAAAGACTTGGGTATCTCCTTTACCCTGTCAACATACTTTAAATGAATTCATCTTATCCCTTGAGGCCACTACCCTCATACCCTGATTAAAGTTAGGTTTTGATTGAGAAATTAAAAATTTGACTTGACCTGAAAGGGTATATTACTAAGCGTAAAATGATCGACAGATCAATCCGTAATAATGCCCCCGAGCAGTAATATCAAATAAGTTATGGTTATGCAAATAGATCTAAGAGTGATTGAGATTTCACTAAATTAATAAGGCCCCAGGAGATATGGAGGGATACATAACCAGAGACAGAGGTTGGCCTACACTGTGTAAATGTCAGACTACTGTGTCCTCATCTAAATCCATGAACCACCATGCAGAAAAACATTGCTCTTGGACTTCCCTGTTCCCTATTCCCCTTTTGTGAGCCTCCACTCCACGGCTTGAAAACCAGATATGTTGTTAAGTGCTGGACTAAGTTGGCCCCAGCACAACTCTGTTTTCCTGCTATGAGTTTATTTGGTCCTTGAGCAGTGGTACGTTTTAACAATATGATGCACTTTTCAGTTTATTCCTCTCATTTCCCTCGCCTACTCAGCAGCCCTGAGGCCCCTAATGATATCTGTGATCTTATGTGTTTACTGACTTGTCTCCCTTCTTTTGTGCTTATGAATGCACATATCATTTCAAACTAACGTCAATGTAAAGTAGCAAAGTATAATGTATTACGCTTATTTTGACATTGTCTTATTTTTATTATCAGACATGGATCACTGACGGAGGTGCAGATGTGTTCCCCATGGTAAATATTAAGTAATTATTTAATGTGCTGATAGGAGCTACAGGTTTTGCCAAGCTCGCATATTTAGAAGAATTATAAGCATTCCTTCATCGGACAGTGCTTTCAGTACAGTTGTGCTGCTGCATTAATTACAATGTATAGGAGGTGCTTTGAATTTAAACCAAAGGGAATTAACCATGATCTCAGTCAACCTAAATTACATTTAGGATCAAAGCAGACCATCATTTTGATTAGATTCTCGACATAAGCAAACTAAATGGGAGCTGACCCAAATGAGACATCTGGTGAATCATTCAGTATTTGGAACAGGTGGTCTTCATACATACTTTAAAAAATCTGAATTATTTATAGGCCTGTCAAAAAAACAGAGCACTTATCATTTTGTTTCCATGGACTGTAGTAAATATTTCTCACCATATGGTTTCATTTGAATGATTAATCTGTCCAATATCGTTACACTAGGAAGATAATGTGGAAAGAGTATTTTTTGTCAGCTCTCCTAGCACCGCACAGAGTAAGTTTGAGGAAGAGAATGTGCCGAAACGGAAACATTCCGTTCCTCAGTGCTCGATTCCTCTGGTGCCAAACTTCATTTATCATTAATAGCCAATGTTAACAATGTACTGGAGGTCTCTGGTCCACTGGGTCAGAAACTTTTCAGGGCCTCAATTTCACTTAATAAAAATGTCACACATTTACCAATAGACAAAAATAACCAAATATTCAAACTGATTTCAGAGACCGCCTGGCATTTACTACACCATTCCTTGTTCAGTATCTAATTTCTTCCTTATAAAACAGAAAATAATATTTCTGCTTGAAGTGGTTAAATGTATGCACTCACTAACTGTAAGTCGCTCTGGATAAGAGTGTCTGCTAAATGACTAAAATGTAAAGAGCACATTAACTGAAATCCACTAAAAAGCAATGATATGTCATTGTTTTCAAGGTGACAGCTCTCAGAGGGAACAGAGAATACACGTCATGCCAGAAGCTGTGTCTTAAAGCAACAGATCATTTGCCTTGGAAAGGCTGCAAAGCCAATCAAAGCAAATGCATAAGCTAGCTTACAAATATAGAGAAGAAAGTAAAACTCCCTCCCCTAACTCTGCCTACAGTGACACACTCATCCACCCTTATCTCCATATTATTTCCAGAACAGGAGGGAGGGCTGGCTGCGATGTTCGCTTGCTTCCCTGAAACACTTTGTGCCTACCTGTCCGCTCCTTTTACACAGTCCTTGTGTCTGCAAAACCTGTCATGGCCCCTACTTCCGTCCTTTTTCTCCTTCTAAGGAGCTCACTCTTGGTTTTTTTCTTCTGAAATATTGGAAGATATAACCTCTCAAGGATATTCTCGATTTGCTTCTTATCACCATGGGAACTATAATACTGGAGATAATGAGGCCTGATTTATATTTCAAAGGTTCTCCAGCATGAGTGCTGAAAATGATAAGAGGCCATGATAAGGAGGGAGGAGGTAAAGGTGAAGATTATTTTTGAATCATTTAACACCATACATTCACTATGAGACAAATTGACACAATAGTAGTTAATGATGATGAAACTGCTAGAGGTAATGAATGAGATGATGTGATGGATATATACAGTGGGGAGAAAAATTATTTAGTCAGTCTTTAGCCAACTCTCTTGCTATCTCTCTCAGAATGACCTTCTTGATCCAAACCAGCCAGGTTTCAAGACTGGTCATTCAACTGAGACTGCTCTTCTCTGTGTCACGGAGGCTCTCCGCACTGCTAAAGCTAACTCTCTCTCCTCTGCTCTTGTCCTTCTAGACCTGTCTGCTGCCTTTGATACTGTGAACCTTCAGATCCTCCTCTCCACCCTCTCCGAGCTGGGCATCTCCGGCACGGCTCACTCTTGGATTGCGTCATACCTGACCGGTCGCTCCTACCAAGTGGCGTGGCGAGAAGCTGTCTCCGCACCACGTGCTCTCACCACTGGTGTTCCACAAGGCTCAGTTCTAGGCCCTCTCCTATTCTCGCTATACACCAAGTCACTTGGCTCTGTCATATCCTCACATGGCCTCTCCTATCATTGCTACGCAGACGACACACAACTAATCTTCTCCTTTCCCCCTTCTGATAACCAGGTGGCAAATCGCATCTCTGCATGTCTGGCAGACATATCAGTATGGATGACGGATCACCACCTCAAGCTGAACCTTGGCAAGACGGAGCTGCTCTTCCTCCCGGGGAAGGACTGCCCGTTCCATGATCTCACCATCACGGTTGACAACTCCGTTGTGTCCTCCTCCCAGAGTGCGAAGAGCCTTGGCGTGACCCTGGACAACACCCTGTCGTTCTCCGCTAACATCAAGGCGGTGACCCGATCCTGTAGGCTCATGCTCTACAACATTCGGAGAGTACGACCCTGCCTTACACAGGAAGCGGCACAGGTCCTAATCCAGGCACTTGTCATCTCCCATCTGGATTACTGCAACTCGCTGTTGGCTGGGCTCCCTGCCTGTGCCATTAAACCCCTACAACTCATCCAGAATGCCGCAGCCCGTCTGGTGATCAACCTTCCCAAGTTCTCTCACGTCACCCCGCTCCTCCACACACTACACTGGCTTCCAGTTGAAGCTCGCATCTGCTACAAGACCATGGTGCTTGCCTACGGAGCTGTGAGGGGAACGGCACCTCCGTACCTTCAGGCTCTGATCAGTCCCTACACCCAAACGAGGGCATTGCATTCATCCACCTCTGGCCTGCTGGCTCCCCTACCCCTGCTGAAGCACAGTTCCCGCTCAGCCCAGTCAAAACTGTTCGCTGCTCTGGCATCCCAATGGTGGAACAAGCTCCCTCACGACGCCAGGACAGCGGAGTCACTCACCACCTTCCGGAGACATTTGAAACCCCACCTCTTTAAGGAACACCTGGGATAGGATAAAGTAATCCTTCTAACCCCCCCTTACCCCCCCCCCCCCTCCCCCCCAAAAAAATAAAAATAAAAATATAAATGGTAAAGTGGTTATCCCACTGGCTATAAGGTGAATGCACCAATTTGTAAGTCGCTCTGGATAAGAGCGTCTGCTAAATGATGTAAATGTAAAATGTAAATGCATAAAGGAAATGGTTTAAACATGTCTTTAATGTTTATTTGTTTTAGCTGTTACTGATAATTCCCTAGGTGTTAATACATTTGTGTTTATATCATTAAGCCTTTATGTATGTGTTATAAATGACCAAATGGGTCTGACTTTAAAGTACGTACAGCGTCATGCGATATAGAGTCTTAATGGATTCTGTTCCCATGCTGGAGACCAGGGCTTGATTACTACCTGTTACAATGGTGCCAACATTTTGTGACTGATGTTTCAGCGGGGGAATGGGTGAATGTGTCAAAGATCTGACTGGGTCAAGCACCGCACGGTATGGCTCGTTACATTGTTGTGTTTGTGTACTAAGGAACATGTAACTTCGTTCCAGAAGAAAGACACTTTCAATTTCCTTATGTTGGGGGCTTTCATCAAGGTAAGTGTTTCTTGGTGTAACGTCGTACCCAGGCTATTGCGCACACAGTACCTATAAGCCTGGGATATAAACCATTAAAAGTTGGCCTTAGTGGGAGTGACCATTGAGTTCGATGAGGGTGACCTTACTGACATTTTCCCCCTTGTCGTCACTAGTTAGCAAAGCCACAAAGTCATAATTATAGCTTCTTTTTTTTTTTTTTTTCACCTTTATTTAACCAGGTAAGCCAGTTGAGAACAAGTTCTCATTTACAACTGCAACCTGGCCAAGATAAAGCACAAATAAATAACAAAAACACAGAGTTACATATGGGGTAAAACAAAACATAAAGTCAAATACATAAAACAGAATATATATATATATATATATATACAGTGTGTGCAAATGTAGCAAGTTATGGAGGTAAGGCAGTAAATGGGCCATAGTGCAAACTAATTACAATTAGTATTAACACTAGAATGATAGATGGGCAAGATATGATGTGCAAATAGAGATACTGGGGTGCAAATGAGCAAAATAAATAACAATATGGGGATGAGGTAGTTGGGTGGGCTAATTACAGATGGGCTGTGTACAGGTGCAGTGATCGGTAAGGTGCTCTGACAATTGATGCTTAAAGTTAGTGAGGGAGATAAGAGTCTGCAGCTTCAGAGATTTTTGCAGTTCGTTCCAGTCATTGGCAGCAGAGAACTGGATGGCGGCCAAAGAAGGTGTTGGCTTTGGGGATGACCAGTGAGATATACCTGCTGGAGCGCATACTACGGGTGGGTGTTGCTATGGTGACCAATGAGCTAAGATAAGGCGGGGATTTGCCTAGCAGTGATTTATAGATGGCCTGGAGCCAGTGGGTTTGGCGACGAATATGTAGTGAGGCCCAGCCAACAAGAGCGTACAGGTCACAGTGGTGGGTAGTATATGGGGCTTTGGTGACAAAACGGATGGCACTGTGATAGACTACATCCAATTTGCTGAGTAGAGTGTTGGAGGCTATTTTGTAAATGACCTCACCGAAGTCAAGGATCGGTAGGATAGTCTTTTTTACGAGGGCATGTTTGGCAGCATGAGTGAAGGAGGCTTTGTTGCGAAATACGAAGCCGATTCTAGATTTAACTTTGGATTGGAGATGCTTAATGTGAGTCTGGAAGGAGAGTTTACAGTCTAACCAGACACCTAGGCAAGTTGCAGCGGAGGGTGCAGAGCTGGTGGCCGGGGTAGTAGTAGCCAGGTGGAAAGCATGGCCAGCCGTAGCAAAATGCTTGTTGAAATTCTCGATTATTGTAGATTTATCGGTGGTGATAGTGTTTCCTAGCCTCAGTGCAGTGGGTAGCTGGGAGGAGGTGCTCTTATTCTCCATGGACTTTACAGTGTCCCAAAACTTTTTGCAGTTAGTGCTACAGGACGCAAATTTCTGTTTGAAAAAGCTAGCCTTTGCTTTCCTAACTGCTTGTGAATGTTTTTGTGCTGGTCAAGGGCAGTCAAGTCTGAGGAGAGAACCAGGGGCTATATCTGTTCTTAGTTCTGAATAATTGGAATGGGACATGCTTATTTAAGATTATGAGGAAAGCACTTTTAAAGAACAACCAGGCATCCTCTACTAACGGAATGAGATCGATATCCATCCAGGATACCTGGGCCAGGTCAATTAGGAAGTGTTTTAGGGAGCGTTTGACAGTGATGAGGGGTGGTCGTTTGACTGCGGACCCGTTACGGACGCAGGCAATAAGGCAGTGATCGCTGATATCCTGGTTGAAGACAGCGGAGGTGTATTTAGAGGGTAAGTTAGTCAGGATGATATCTACAGTGGGGAGAACAAGTATTTGATACACTTCCGACTTTGCAGGTTTTCCAACTTACAAAGCATGTAGAGGTCTGTAATTTTTATCATAGGTACACTTCAACTGTGAAAGACGGAATCTAAAACAGAAATCCAAAAAATCACATTGATTTTTAAGTAATTAATTTGCATTTTATTGCATGACATAAGTATTTGATCACCTACCAACCAGTAAGAATTCCGGCTCTCACAGACCTGTTAGTTTTTCTTTAAGAAGCCCTCCTGTTCTCTACTCATTACCTGTATTAACTGCACCTGTTTGAACTCGTTACCTGTATAAAAGACACCTGTCCACACACTCAATCAAACAGACTCCAACCTCTCCACAATGGCCAAGACCAGAGAGCTGTGTAAGGACATCAGGGATAGAATTGTAGACCTGCACAAGGCTGGGATGGACTACAGGACAATAGGTAAGCAGCTTGGTGAGAAGGCAACAACTGTTGGCGCAATTATTAGAAAATGGAAGAAGTTCAAGATGACGGTCAATCGCCCTCGGTCTGGGGCTCCATGCAAGATCTCAACTCGTGGGGGATCAATGATCATGAGGAAGGTGAGGGATCAGCCCAGAACTACACGGCAGGACCTGGTCAATAACCTGAAGAGAGCTGGGACCACAGTCTCAAAGAAAACCATTAGTAACACACTACGCCGTCATAGATTAAAATCCTGCAGCACACGCAAGGTCCCCCTGCTCAAGCCAGCGCATGTCCAGGCCCGTCTGAAGTTTGCCAATGACCATCTGGATGATCTAGAGGAGGAATGGGAGAAGGTCATGTGGTCTGATGAGACAAAATAGAGCTTTTTGGTCTAAACACCACTCGCTGAGTTTGGAGGAAGAAGAAGGATGAGTACAACCCCAAGAACACCATCCCAACCGTGAAGCATGGAGGTGGAAACATCATTCTTTGGGGATGCTTTTCTGCAAAGGGGACAGGACGACTACACCATATTGAGGGGAGGATGGATGGGGCCATGTATCGCGAGATCTTGGCCAACAACCTCCTTCCCTCAGTAAGAGCATTGAAGATGGGTCGTGGCTGGGTCTTCCAGCATGACAACGACCCGAAACACACAGCCAGGGCAACTAAGGAGTTGCTCCGTAAGAATCATCTCAAGGTCCTGGAGTGGCCTAGCCACGCATAAAACCTGGACTTTTTTAGTTAAGGTTAGGTTTCAAATCTATTTTTAAGAAGATCAATTGTGGAAATAGGCAGAGTTAAGCTATCAGGTACAACCCTGTGTATCAAATACTTGTTCTCCCCACTGTATATGAAAACAATAACGAAAGAAATCCACAAACTCTCTCTCTCACACACACCAAGTGGAATTTTTATTTATTTAAATATACAGTAGTTAAATTTTATTTTACTAACATATTTTAAGTATATTTAAAATGATCTAAATTGAAAAATGTTAAATACATGTAATGCATTTAATGTCAATTTTATTTGTATATTATTAGCATTTTAGTATATTAAATACTCTTAAAATTATCTAAATTGGCACACTTTTTTTGTACTTAAGTATATTCTTAGTATAAAGTGGGGAAAAAAAGTATTTAGTCAGCCACCAATTGTGCAAGTTCTCCCACTTAAAAGATGAGAGAGGCCTGTAATTTTCATCATAGGTACACGTCAACTATGACAGACAAATTGAGAATTTTTTTTCCAGATAATCACATTGTAGGATTTTTTATGAATTTATTTGCAAATTATGGTGGAAAATAAGTATTTGGTCACCTACAAACAAGCAAGATTTCTGGCTCTCACAGACGTGTAACTTCTTCTTTAAGAGGCTCCTCTGTCCTCCACTCGTTACCTGTATTAATGGCACCTGTTTGAACTTGTTATCAGTATAAAAGACACCTGTCCACAACCTCAAACAGTCACACTCCAAACTCCACTATGGCCAAGACCAAAGAGCTGTCAAAGGACACCAGAAACAAAATTGTAGACCTGCACCAGGCTGGGAAGACTGAATCTGCAATAGGTAAGCAGCTTGGTTTGAATAAATCAACTGTGGGAGCAATTATTTGGAAATGGAAGACATACAAGACCACTGATAATCTCCCTCGATCTGGGGCTCCACGCAAGATCTCACCCCGTGGGGTTAAAATGATCACAAGAATGGTGAGCAAAAATCCCAGAACCACACGGGGGGACCTAGTGAATGACCTGCAGAGAGCTGGGACCAAAGTAACAAAGCCTACCATCAGTAACACACTATGCCGCCAGGGACTCAAATCCTGCAGTGCCAGACGTGTCCCCCTGCTTAAGCCAGTACATGTCCAGGCCCGTCTGATGTTTGCGACAGTGCATTTGGATGATCCAGAAGAGGATTGGGAGAATGTCATATGGTTAGATGAAACCAAAATAGAACTTTTTGGTAAAAACTCAACTCGTCGTGTTTGGAGGACAAATAATGCTGAGTTGCATCCAAAGAACACCATACCTACTGTGAAGCATGGGGGTGGAAACATCATGCTTTGGGGCTGTTTTTCTGCAAAGGGACCAGGACGACTGATCCGTGTAAAGGAAAGAATGAATGGGGTCATGTATCGTGAGATTTTGAGTGAAAACCTCCTTCCATCAGCAAGGGCATTGAAGATGAAACGTGGCTGGGTCTTTCAGCATGACAATGATCCCAAACACACCGCCCGGGCAACGAAGGAGTGGCTTCGTAAGAAGTATTTCAAGGTCCTGGAGTGGCCTAGCCAGTCTCCAGATCTCAACCCCATAGAAAATCTTTGGAGGGAGTTGAAAGTCCGTGTTGCCCAGCGACAGCCCCAAAACTTCACTGCTCTAGAGGAGATATGCATGGAGGAATGGGTCAAAATACCAGCAACAGTGTGTGAAAACCTTGTGAAGACTTACAGAAAACGTTTGACCTGTGTCATTGCCAACAAAGGGTATATAACAAAGTATTGAGAAACTTTTGTTATTGACCAAATACATATTTTCCACCATAATGTGCAAATAAATTCATAAAAAATCCTACAATGTGATTTCCTGGATTTTTTTTCTCATTTTGTCTGTCATAGTTGACGTGTACCTATGATGAAAATTACAGGCCTCTCTCATCTTTTTAAGTGGGAGAACTTGCACAATTGGTGGCTGACTAAATACTTTTTTCCCCCACTGTATTAGATAAAGAGCAAAACAAATATACTTCAAATTCACCCTAAGTACATTTGATGTATATTTCTCATCAATTAGACTTATACCAAAATGGTATTTTAATTAGAATTCCTGTATTTCCTTTACAAAAAAAGTTTATTTATATTGTGTTTCAACTATACTTTTACAAATACACTTCTACTAATTAACCACATCAGCTCAGTGTTACCAACTAATTTTCAGGGGAAGTTGCTAGAGACAGGTCGATTTGTTGCTAAAAGTTGCTAAATGACATTGTAATAACGTAAAACTGTGTCATTACGTAGTGTACACAATAACGTTACTAAAATTGACTGGCCATCTCGGCGACAAATATGATTTGACATTTGTTAGTTTAGATTTGTTTGTTTATTATCACATACTTTTATTTGTAAACGTAATATAAACACACATTTTATATGATCAGATTATTATTTTTTTAAACACAACACATTGAATTATTGAACAATTACACATTAGACATTATTGAACAATTACATTGTTTTAATTTTCTTGTTAACTAGTAAACATACACATTCTGAACCATTATAGTTTTAAGCAGTGTATTGGTAGTTAGTTAACATGCTACCCTACTGATCAACAATTATAGGTACAAGCTAATAACAAGGCACAGTGAGGGAAAAAAGTATTTGATCCCCCGCTGATTTTGTAAGTTTGCCCACTGACAAAGAAATGATCAGTCTATAATTTTAATGGTATGTTTATTTGAACAGTGAGAGACAGAATAACAACAAAAAAATCCAGAAAAACGCATGTAAAAAAATGTTATAAATTGATTTGCATGTTAATGAGGGAAATAAGTATTTGACCCCCTCTCAATCAGAAAGATTTCTGGCTCCCAGGTGTCTTTTATACAGGTAACGAGCTGAGATTAGGAGCACACTCTTGGGGCTCCATGCAAGATCTCACCTTGTGGAGTTGCAATGATCATGAGAACGGTGAGGAATCAGCCCAGAACTACACGGGAGGATCTTGTCAATGATCTCAAGGCAGCTGGGACCATAGTCACCAAGAAAACAATTGGTAACACACTACGCCGTGAAGGACTGAAATCCTTAAGCGCCCGCAAGGTCCCCCTGCTCAAGAAAGCACATATACAGGCCCGTCTGAAGTTTGCCAATGAACATCTGAATGATTCAGAGGAGAACTGGGTGAAAGTGTTGTGGTCAGATGAGACCAAAATCGAGCTCTTTGTCATCAACTCAACTCGCCGTGTTTGGAGGAGGAGGAATGCTGCCTATGACCCCAAGAACACCATCCCCACCGTCAAACATGGAGGTGGAAACATTATGCTTTGGGGGTGTTTTTCTGCTAAGGGGACAGGACAACTTCACCGCATCAAAGGGACGATGGACGGGGCAATGTACTGTCAAATCTTGGGTGAGGACCTCCTTCCCACAGCCAGGGCATTGAAAATGGGTCGTGGATGGGTATTCCAGCATGACAATGACCCAAAACACACGGCCAAGGCAACAAAGTAGTGGCTCAAGAAGAAGCACATTAAGGTGCTGGAGTGGCCTAGCCAGTCTCCAGATCTTAATCCCATAGAAAATATGTGGAGGGAGCTCAAGGTTTGAGTTGCCAAATGTCAGGCTCGAAACCTTAATGACTTGGAGAATATCTGCAAAGAGGAGTGGGACAAAATCCCTCCTGAGATGTGTGCAAACCTGGTGGCCAACTACAAGAAACGTCTGACCTCTGTGATTGCCAACAAGGGTTTTGCCACCAAGTACTAAGTAATGTTTTGCAGAGGGGTCAAATACTTATTTCCCTCATTAAATGCAAATCAATTTATAACATTTTTGACATGCGTTTTTCTGAATTTTTTTGTTGTTATTCTGTCTCTCACTGTTCAAATAAAGATACTATTGAAATTATAGACTGATCATTTCTTTGTCAGTGGGCAAATGTACAAAATCAGCAGGGCATCAACTACTTTTTTCCCTCACTGTATATATGCTATCTTATTGAACAAGCACCTTAACTCAAATAATGATGTGTGCGCTAGGCATCTCTCTCCAGCTCTCTCCAGGTTGTTGTGCTGCTTGGCTGGCCTGCTGCTGCTTGTGCACGAGCTGCGCTCCTGCTGCTGACTTCACTCTCAATGCACGTTTGCAGCCAGGCACGTGTGTTTTTGACTGAGTGTGTGACAGAGAAAATTGTTTTTGTGTCATTTAGTGGGAAAATGTGTGCATTTTAGCATTTGAGTCACTTTTCAAAAGTTGCTAAACGTTCCAAATAAATTTTTAAAAGTAGCTAAATTTGTTGCTAGTTACTGTTTGACAAAGGGTTGCCTGGGTAGTCAGAAAAGTTGTTAAATCTAGCAACAAAATTGCTACGTTTGCATCACTGCATCAGCTACTGTAATTAGCCATGTACAGTAAAGGTTACCTTTATTGACCAAGGCGTCTTCTCAGCCAATGTTACAAAGTAGTTGTGGTTGGAAAAGCAATTAACAAGTAACACTATTGGCAACTGTGCACCACTGGGATTTCACACTTTAGTTGTTCACATTACCGTAATAAACTAACGGTTCAATAAAATGTGCAATGTGTAATATGTGATGTGTTATTACATTTACATTACATTTACGTCATTTAGCAGACGCTCTTATACAGAGCGACTTACAAATAGGTGCATTCACCTTATAGCCAGTGGGATAACCACTTTACAATTTTCAGTCTGAAAATGAACATCAAAACATTTGAATAAGCTAAATATGAGGAACAATATCATATTATAAATCAAAACTTCAGTTTCAGAAAAGGATGCTGGGTAATAAGCACATTTTTGTGTACATGCATTTTTGAAAGTATGCTTTAAATATATTTTGTGGACATTTAAGTTAAATATACTTTTTTGAAAGTATACTTAAGTATCTTTTCTTGAGATATAAAAAAAGTATACTCTCAGGAAGCACGTTCCTCAGCTGTGCATGTTCCCTTATGTGGAATAAACAATCGTCATCATTGTCAACTTTCTCTGCACTTCTGAACAGGAACTCATTATTGGCACTGAAACTGCAGTGCCTTGCAAAAGTATTCATACCCCTTGGATTTCTTCACATTTTATTGTTACAAAGTGAGATTTAATTGTAATTTTTTGTCAACAATCTACACAAAATACTCTGTCAAAGTGGAAGATTTTTTATAATTTTGGGGGGAAAGATTGATAGAAATTAAATAACTGAAATATAGTTGTTGCATAAGTATTCAACCCCCTGAGTCAATACATGTTAGAAACACTTTTGGCAGCGATTACTGCGATGTGTCTTCTTGGGTAAGTCTCTAAGAGCTTTACACACCTGGATTGTGCAATATTAACCCTTTATTATTTTCATTATTCTTCAATCTCTGTCAAGATGTTGGTGCTCATGGCTACACAGCAATTTTCTAATCTTGCCATAGATTTTCAAGCAGATTTACGTCAAAACTGTAACTCGGACACTCAGGAACATTCACTGTCTTCTTGGTAAGCAACTCCAGTGTAGATTTGGCCTGGTGTTGTAGGTTATTGTCCTGCTGAAAGGTGAATTCCTCTCCCAGTGTCTGTTGTAAAGCAGACTGAAGCAGGTTTTCCTCTAGGATTTTGCCTGTGCTTAGCTCTAACCGTTTATTTTTATCCTGAAAAACTCCCCAGTATTTGCCGATGTCAAGCATGCCCATACCATGATGCAGTCACCACCATGCTTGAAAATAAGGCTGCGTGATGTGTTTTGTTGGATTTGCCCCAAACATAAGACTTTGCATTTAAGCCAAAACATTTTTGGGCATTATTATTTTAGTGCTTTGTTGCATACAAGATGTAGGTTTCGGAATATTTTTTTTCTGTATATTTGTATTATTCTTTCACTCTGTCATTTAAATCATTCTTGTGGAGTCACTACAATCCGTTGATCCATCCTCTATCTTCTGTATACCACCCCTACCTTGTCACAACACAACTGATTGGCTCAAACGTATTAAGAAGGAAAGAAATTCCACAAAGTAACTTTTAAAAAGGCACACCTGTTAATTGAAATGCATTCCATGTGACTACCTCATGAAGCTGGTTGAGAGAATGACAAGAGTGTGCAACGCTTTCATCAAGGCAAAGGGTGGCTATTTGAAGAATCTCAAATATAAAATATATTTTGATTTGTTTAACACTTTTTTGGTTACTACATGATTCCATATGCGTTATTTCATAGTTTGTATGTCTTCACTATTATTCTACAATGTAGAAAATAGTAATAATTAAGAAAACCCTTGAATGAGTAGGTGTTCTAAAAGGTTTCACCTGTAGTGTACATAGTTCTGATGATTATGTTGACATTAGATTGATGTAACAACCTGTTAGTCAATGTATTTAATTGAAAGTTTTACCATAATTTAAATGTTTATAACGCTGGTTGAAATTAGATGAAATTGTACTGTTTGATTACTTTAATTCCACGTTCAATACGTTGACAAATTCCGATGAAACAACTTTGATTAAACCAGTCTGTGCCCAGTGTGTTGGTATATTTATCCAAGGATTTGGACTGAACTTTCATTTTTATGTTGATGACACACAAATATACTGTTTGTAAGGACAAATGGGGACAATGAGACTGTAACAACTAAATTGACAGACTGTCTAGATGCAATCAGGAGATGGAGGCAGTTGAACTTCCTGAAATTGAATTGCAGCAAACAGAGCTTGTGCTTATTGGCTGTAAGAGTGCACAGAGCAAAATGAGAACATTCTGCCTTTCTCTGGATGATGACACCATCGCAGCTTCCCCCAACGCCAGAAAGCTTGGTGTGATTTTTTTTACTCTAACCTCTCATTTTAAAGCACACATCCGCAACGTCAAGGAAGTGTCATTGACCCATCTACATAACATCACTCGGATCAGGTCATTCTTGTCCACTGTGAATGAGGAAAAGCTTGTGCATGCCCTGGTAACATCTCGACTTGATTACTGCAATACACTGCTGACAGGAATCCCAGTAAGGCTCCTGTCGCAACTCCCAATGATCCAGAATGCAGCTGCCTGGATAATCTCACAAACCACACAAAAAAAAAACACATCACCCCTCTTTTATTCAGCCGCCACAGGCTGCCTGTATAGGATCAAATTCAAGATTATTCTAGTCACCTTTAACCTGATAGATGTTAAGTCCCCATATATAAGGGACTTTGAGCGGTTCTGGACCGGTTTTGACTGATATTTCTTTGTACAGTGTGCTCTGTGAATGGCGCAACATCAATTGCTTTCCACTCTCTAAATGTGCTGGTTGTCCCGATTCATATACGCTATTACAAGCGCGTCTGTGAGGTTCACACACACAGGAAATCGAGGATTGATTTCCTGTGCCTGTGAACCTCGTAGCTGCACTTGCAATAGTGTATATGAGATGGGAGAGTGTAGCTGATGCAACAATTGCAGTTTCATCTCACTGTGAGGTTCTCAGATGGATTTATAGCTCTCAACAGGAAGAAATACAAAATAATTTCGTAGAATTTAAACAAGACCACTTTTTCTTGGTCACAGACGGATGAAATCACTTTGTGCTTGAACCTGAAGTTGTTCTGAGTCTGCACACATTTGAATGGTGTCTCTGTGTTGCTCAGTGGAAGTTTGGCAGAAAAGTCTCTGTCTTCAGTTAAATGAAATGGTAGCAATATTGTACTGTCACTAAGGGAGTGAACGTTATTCATAATAAGGGTTACGTGCAGAAAATCGGACCTCTCTGAAATGAAAATGGATGGCCCTCCTTTCAGCAAAATATATTTTACCCAAACCCTCCCTGTCCTCTTAAAAAAATTATAATAACTAAAACATAAAATGGATAACAGAGAACATGTCTACCGTTTACCCTCACTTCTTGGACAGACTAGGGCCCGGTTGCATTGACCCCATCTGGTCCCACTTTAAATGACGTGCCGTTTATAAAGGCTTTGTAAAGGCTTCATAAAGCCTTCATGAACACTACATAAATGTGCTATAAATCATCCATGTATATCATGCTTTATAAAGGGTTCATAAATGTGGCATAACTGTGTGACATAACCACCAATGTCAAATGTGACATAACCCACAATGTCAAATATGATATAAACCTGTGCACCGCTTAATAGAGGCCTTATAAATCATATTAAATTGAGGCATCACAAAGCATTTATAACCCTGTCATGCATCTTGGTAGAACATTGCAACGCCAGGATATTGGGTTTGATTCCCGGGACCACCCATACGTAAAAATGTATTTACGTATGACCGTAAGTTGCTTTAGATAAAATCATCTGCTAAATGTTATATATTATATTATATTTCACTAAAACATTTCTAGGATGGTCCAACCACTTTCCCTCTTGGGTGCAGAGACAATATTGGACCTGACCTCAACTTCCCCCAAAATGCTGTGCTGCAGGATGACACACACTCTGAAGTACAATTATGCACAGCAAAAAACGTTCGTAGGGTCTTTTAAAATCAATTTAAATGTTTTGCCTACTTCTGTTTTTTTTCTCCAAATTCCATTTTTTGGATTTATTTTTGGATTTCCCCCATATGTTCTGGTTTACCCCCATTTTTTCACACTTTTTTAATAGAAAAATAAAAATATTTTCTGTGTTCACAACAATGCTTAAACCACATCAGGGGATGACTTTTGAGGTCTGGGAAAAATCTAAGAAACTTCAATTTTTTGTGCAGTTGCCCTTTAATTCAGTGTGCCTTCCCTGCACTGTTGTTTGGTTAGCGGGTTTTCTGTAGTGCAGTAAGCGCAAATGTCATGTCATTCGGCAGCCAATGGAATGGGTGGAGTAAAAGGCAAGCAACACTCCATATTAATAAGAGCCCCATGAAATTACACCATACAGTGAGAGAAAAAAGTATTTGATCCCCTGCTGATTTTGTACGTTTGCCCACTGACAAAGAAATGATCAGTCTATAATTTTAATGGTAGGTTTATTTGAACAGTGAGAGACAGAATAACAACAGAAAAATCCAGAAAAATGAGTGTCAAAAATGTTATAAATTGATTCGCATTTTAATGAGGGAAATAAGTATTTGACCCCCTCTCAATCAGAAAGATTTCTGGCTCCCAGGTGTCTTTTATACAGGTAACGAGCTGAGATTAGGAGCACACTCTTAAAGGGAGTGCTCCTAATCTCAGTTTCTTACCTGTATAAAAGACACCTGTCCACAGAAGCAATCAATCAATCAGATTCCAAACTCTCCACCATGGCCAAGACCAAAGAGCTCTCCAAGGATGTCAGAGATTGTAGACCTACACAAGGCTGGAATGGGCTACAAGACCATCGCCAAGCAGCTTGGTGAAAAGGTGACAACAGTTGGTGCGATTATTCCCAAATGGAAGAAACACAAAATAACTGTCAATCTCCCTCGGCCTGGGGCTCCATGCAAGATCTCACCTCGTGGAGTTGCAATGATCATGAGAACGGTGAGGAATCAGCCTAGAACTACACGGGAGGATCTTGTCAATGATCTCAAGTCAGCGGGGACCATAGTCACCAAGAAAACAATTGGTAACACACTACGCCGTGAAGGACTGAAATCCTGCAGCGCCCGCAAGGTCCCCCTGATCAAGAAAGCACATATACATGCCCGTCTGAAGTTTGCCAGTGAACATCTGAATGATTCAGAGGAGAACTAGGTGAAAGTGTTGTGGTCAGATGAGACCAAAATGGAGCTCTTTGGCATCAACTCAACTCGCCGTGTTTGGAGGAGGAGGAATGCTGCCTATGACCCCAAGAACACCATCCCCACCGTCAAACATGGAGGTGGAAACATTATGCTTTGGGGGTGTTTTTCTACTAAGGGGACAGGACAACTTCACCGCATCAAAGGGACGATGGACGGGGCCACGTACCGTCAAATCTTGGGTGAGAACCTCCTTCCCTCAGCCAGGGTATTGAAAATGGGTCGTGGATGGGTATTCCAGCATGACAGTGACCCAAAACACACGGCCAAGGCAACAAAGGAGTGGCTCAAGAAGAAGCACATTAAGGTCCTGGAGTGGCCTAGCCAGTCTCCAGACCTTAATCCCATATAAAATCTGTGGAGGGAGCTGAAGGTTCGAGTTGCCAAACGTCAGCCTCGAAACCTTAATGACTTGGAGAAGATCTGCAAAGAGGAGTGGGACAAAATTCTTCCTGAGATGTGTGCAAACCTGGTGGCCAACTACAAGAAACGTCTGACCTCTGTGATTGCCAACAAGGGTTTTGCCACCAAGTACTAAGTCATGCTTTGCAGAGGGGTCAAATACTTATTTCCCTCATTACAATGCAAATCAATTTATAACATTTTTTACATGCGTTTTTTCAGGATTCTTTCATTGTTATTCTGTCTCTCACTGTTAAAATAAACCTACCATTAAAATTATACACTGATCATGTCTTTGTCAGTGGGCAAACGTACAAAATCAGCAGGGGATCAAATACTTTTTTCCCTCACTGTATATACATTCTACAGACCCTACAATACTTTAACTGTGGCACCCAGAATAGTTATTGCGCTAAGCCAATATGTATTCTATATGGGGGCATTTATTTGACCTTAAAATATGTTTTAAAAACCAAATTTAATGTAAATGTCACTTAAATATGAACAAATATGAATGACTCTTAATGTTTAGACAATTATATTTCATATATCACAAATGGTTATTTACATTTTTCTAATATTACGTGGGGGATGTGCAAATCTTTGACCCGGAAGTACTTTTTTAGTGATGCTGACAAGACGCTGATCATGTGATGAGTTTGCAAATCAAATGCCCACTTGTGCTACCACTGGACAGCGAAAAACAAGTAAGTTAACCTTTATTTATTGCATATTAGTTTGTAGTAGTTAGGTGTTGAGTTAGATTGCATACTGTAGCTACCTGAATTGTTATTTCAAATAATTTCAGTGACTTCACAGCAATTGCTAGCTAGCCGAAATTTGGCTAGCTAGCAGGCTTAGCTAAATACAAATCCCCCAAGATACAACCACGACTCATAGTCACGTCATGAGATTTGTAAATAAAAGAGGAATATTATAATACGCATTGAAAGGAGTTTCCCATTTAGAGTTTCTGGAGCAGCACATAAATGCCCTTAAACAGATGGTGTGACAAAGGCATTCCTAACAGACCTGCTAACTTTCTTTGTTGTTACTTTTAAGGTTGTAACCAACATGCAGTACCTCCAGCTGGAAGAGTGGCAAGAACCATTCGTCCGCCAGCTCAGGGACAAGCTACACTATTCACAACCCTATGAAATATTCAATGTAAATGCATTGCAAGACTTTTTGAAACTTCATGTATTTGTATTATTTAAAAAAATTACAAATAAAAGGAAATGTATGGTTTAGACATGTCTTTAAAGTTTATTTGTTTTAGCTGTTAGTGATAATCCACTAAGTGTTAATACATTTGTGTTTACATCATTAAGCCCTTATGTATGTGTTATGAATGACCAAAGGTGTATGACTTTATAGGAAGCATAGCGTCATATGATATAAGGCATTTATGTATGTGTTGTGAATGACCAAAGGTGTCTGACTTTATAGTAAGTACAGTGTCATATGATACAAGGGCCCTGTTTAGCTCAGTTGGTAGAGCATGGCGCTTGCAACGCCAGGGTTGTGGGTTCGATTCCCACGAGGGGCCAGTATGAATAATACAAACATGTATGCACTCACTAACTATAAGTCGCTCTGGATAAGAGTGTCTGCTAAATGACTCAAATGTAAATGTAAAAAATGTATGTACAGTATGTGTTACAAATGACCAAAGGGGTCTGACTTTAAATTAAGTACAGCATCATGCGATATAGAGTCTTTAGGGAAGTGTTATGAATGACCGAAGGTGTCTCACTTCAAACTAAGTATTACAGGACACTACATAAAGTGAAAATAAATCATCTGCTAAATGTTATTATCAAAGTTCTGCTGACTTATATAGGTTCTCTCATGATCCACATGTTACTATAGGTTGTGAGAGGTATTTAAATGGCTTGATGGACCTG
Source organism: Coregonus lavaretus (assembly GCF_964263955.1). NCBI lineage: Eukaryota > Metazoa > Chordata > Actinopteri > Salmoniformes > Salmonidae > Coregonus > Coregonus lavaretus. The sequence continues at coordinate 4,938,674 of NC_140019.1, forward strand.
CAAAGCTTGTGTTTATGTGTGTGTGTGTGTGTGTGTGTCAGAACCAAGATGATTTGGAGTAGTCCAACCTGAGACTACCACACCAGGTATTCCTCTTCTGTTCCCATGCTGGAGACCAGGGCTTGATTACAACCTGTTACGATGGTGCCAACATTTTGTGGCTGATCTTTCAGCGGGGGAGTGCGTGAATGTGTCAGAGACCTGACTGGGCCTAGCACTGCGCGGTATGGCTAGTTTTTGTTGTGTGTGTGTTTGTGTACTGAGGAACATGTAACTTGGTTCCAGAAGAAAGACACTTTCAATTTCTTTAGGTTGGGGGCTTTCATCAAGGTAAGTGTTTCTTGGTGTAACGTCATCCCCAGGTTATTGCACACACAGCACATATAAGCCTGGGATATCAATCATTCAAAGTTGGCCTTAGTGGGAGTGACCATAGAATTCTTTAGGAGTGACCTTACTGAGTAAAGTACTTTATTTGTCATTGTGACTACTTAACAGTGAAAAAGTCATAATTATTGCTAAACCCTGCCCATTTCCACAATTTATCTTCTTAAAATTTGATTTTTAACCCTAACTAATGAAGGCCAAGTTTGATGCGTTGGTCCACCAGCCTTCCGCGCATTTCAGCGGAAGTGTCTGGGAACAAGATTAGGTGCAATGTGACTAACATGATATCACTTTAGAGCATATGCCATCCTTCAGCACAACATGTCGCCCTTTATAAAGCACATGTTTATATCATATTCGACATAGTGGGTTATGTCACATGACATTGGTGGTTATGTCACACAGTTATGCCACATTTATGAACCCTTCATTAAGCGTGACATTTGGTTAAAGATTTATAGCTTTGTAACACATGTGTGTAGTGCTTATGAAGGCATTATGAAGGCTTTATAAGCTGAACGTCATTTAATGAGGGACCAAATATCTTAAATGTTTCCCTTAAGGGTTTACCGTATGGAATACTTTTCCCTTACCTAAGGGAATTGTTTAAGGGCGTTGCATAGACCCCCTCGCATACTTAAGGGGTTTTACGGTAGTTTGAAGGCATGTTGGACAGAAAGAGTATCTGGTTATCATGGAGACGGCCTGATTCACTGACTAAATGTCTCGTCAAAGAGATCACATTTATTTTGTGAGTTAGCAAAATAGAACGTATATAATCAAGACAGAATAACCAAATTGCTTCAGAAGATAATAAACCACATTTCTTGTAGCTACTTTTTTTCTCAACTTGTCTATTACTAACTAGCCAGCATTGTTTAGCAAAGTAGCCATCTAGCTAGCTGGTGGATGTTTTCCTTTTGAAACCAGGGCAGAGGAAGCAACATTCACCTGCACAAATGCTGTTTACATTGATATCCATAATGAATGAAGCAGTTAAGGGACCATTAACTTTTTCACTTAATTTATGGGGGAAATTCATCTTAAAAAGTGTTGTGCAACTGACTTAAAGTTAAGGAAACGTTAAGGTAAAAGATAAGGAGAAAATGTACTTAAGGTGTTTCATGCAACCAGGCCCAGAGCCTTAGATGTGCAGTTTTAGAAACTGTTCTTCGTCCTGTAAGCATTACATGGCAACGCAGGAATTTTATAGCGCACAGGGCTACCATGGACAAGAGTAGGGATGGAAAGATCTCCTTTATAGTAAAAGCATTGCATGAATCTATCATTGTTTTTGCAAGTCCGAGATAAAATGACCTTTTATAAACATTTCATGCAATTCTACGTCATTTTATATAAACATTTAATGCAATTCTACGTCATTTACATATTAGCAGATTTTTTTTAAATACCACACAAATTGGACACCAGTATTACATGCTAAGAATGGACAGAGAGATATGCCTATGTGTTCAACGTATCATATTTCTCCAATGCCAAATCAGTGTGTCTTGTTCCCAGTCAGCATGCACACCTTTGGCCGACGTATCAAAATGCGTAGGGAATATGTAGTTTGGATAGCGTTTGCATGTTGGCAAGACGAGGCCGAGACATCAGAATAGAATGTTGATGCCTGGCCGACGTATAAATGATGTAGAACTGTTGAATTTCGAATGTAGGCATTCTAAATAAATCCGCAAGACATCTTGCCAATGTGCAAACACTCTCCATACTACATCTTCCCGATGTATCATGTATACATTGTACCTACGTTGGGCAGACGTATGTGTGCTATCTTGGTTTGCATCTAAACTGTCCCACGAAACTGCTATTGTTGCACCCGCTAGACTCTCGCGTTTCATATATGCTATTGCATTCACAGCGACGAGGTTCACAGGCACAGGAAATCATTATTCTATTTCCTGTGTATGTGAACCTCACAGATGTGCTTGTAATGGCGCATATGAATCAGGACAACAAGTGCTTTTAGAGAATGTAAAGCAATTGATGTTGCGCCGTTCAAAGAGCGCGCTGTACACATAAATATCAGCCGAATCCGGTCCAGAACCACTCAAAGTCCCCTATATAGTGGATTTAACATCTATGAAAGGTGAGAATAATCTTGAATTTTATTTTTCTTGATGGTTTGGATGTGTGCTTCAAATGAGAGGTTAGTGTAAAAAATCACACCAAGGTTTCTGGCATTGGGGGAAGCTGCGATGGTGTCATCATCCAGAGAAAGGCAGAATGTTCTCATCTTGCTCTGTGCACTCTTAGAGCCAATAAGCAAAAGCTCTGTTTTGCTGCAATTCAGTTTCAGGAAGTTCAACTGCATCCATCTCCTGATTGCATCTAGAAAATCTGTCAGTTTAAGTTGTTAGTCTCAGTGTCCCCATTTGTCCTTACATACAGTATATTTGTGTATTTTTAATCAAATAAAATCAGCAAGAGCAGAGCAGGACAGGGCTCAGGGTTGGAATATCCATTGCAGTGTGTAATTCAGCCTAGTTTTAATTACCCCATCCCAGCAGCTATCTTAGAAATATAACTTTGCTCTGTGCTTCTCCGAGCATGCACTTGAAATTATATAGCTTATAGGCTATGGATAATTTGATTGAGACCACCCTAAACAGCCTACGGTATAGAGATGAGGGGGCGACATCAGGCACACATGAATATATAACCTAATAAACAAATAATTCTAAAACACTGAGAAATATAGACATTTCATCAATTACAAATAACATGACCCTCCCCTGGACTACAATCTTTAAATACTAAACTGTCCCCTTGACTGAAATTAAAAAAGCATTTCCTTCCAGGTACCCATTATGTAAATTCCCTAAGTATGATCATATTTATTTTACAGTTATAAGAAAGGTGAAATCTTATAGTAAGTCATTTATAATTTGATTGTTACTATTTTAGAGAGAAATTCAGTCATTTCAAGCCCTATTGCCCGTCTTTTGTAAGAAAAAAATCATATATGATTTTTCATATTTTCATAATATCTGTATTTGAGCTTGTGTCCTCAAAAGTGAGTACACCTCAGCAATTTATTACTATTTATACCAGAAAGGTGAGTTCCAGACCTTTTGGGTAGGTCAATTTAGGCTGACATTTACATTTTTCACTATTAAGGCCCTCAAGGGTGATGCACCTAAATACATTTGTCAACTACTAGAGTACTATTCCCCTGCACGCACCATATGATCATCAGGCTGGTCATACCAGCGACAGCGCTGCACAGCATGGGTGACAGGGCCTTCTCACATGTGGTCTCTCAGCTCTGGAACACTCTACCTGAACATGTTAAAGAAGCAGCTTCAATTTCCTCATTTAAAAATCAATTTAAGACATGCCTATTCAAGCCAGCTTTTAATGGTTGATCGCTTATTTGCTTAAAGTCTATATTTTGCATTAGTAGGTAATGTTTTGATGTATTGTGATTGTTGATTCTACTTTGTGATGTATTTATGCAGTTTTTTGTTTTGATTTATACCTTATGCTCATTGAGCATGGGAAATGCACTGTACAAATTAAATATTAGTATTATATTATTATTATTACTCACATTATTACTCACTTGTCCTAGAAAAAAAGGTCCCTGCCTTGTGTTGTTACACAGTTTCAGATTTAGAGTCCCACGTGAACACAGGAGTGTAATGGCGCATATAATACTTTTAAAAGCACAGCTCCTTCTGCACTAATAATGGCTATATTAGCAGGTACCACCCATACTGCTATTCAATGATAGACAGCAGATGATTTGTGCCAGGGTGCTTTACACACATGATTTGCAGTGGCAAGGACGGAATCTAATAAGGTTAGAGAGTCATTAAACAGCCATATTGAGAGAGTCAGATTGGGGAGGTTGGCCATTACACCTAGGATTAAAGGCCAGCTCTCTCTCTTCTCTCTCTCTCTCTCTCTCTCTCTCTCTCTCTCTCTCTCTCTCTCTCTCTCTCTCTCTCTCTCTCTCTCTCTCTCTCTCTCTCTCTCTCTCTCTCTCTCTCTCTCTCTCTCTCTCTCTCTCTCTCTCTATTTGTGTTACTATGGATGTAGCCTCCACGGGAACCAGGCTTCCCTAATCGGTTTCCCTAGTCAATGGTAGAAAGTAGCTAAAAAGGGGTAAAAACCCGGTGTAAATCAGTGACGACCCGCAACACATCAAACCAATCAAATGCCTTGCTTGGGCGGAGTTCCAAAGCAAGAGAAAATTAACTCCGACATCTGAATGAAAAGTTGCCCATTCACATCTCATATGTTGCCTGACTATAAAATTGTGCATAGACCACAGGCTAACTGACAAGGAATTAGTAGCTAGATTGCTACCCACTAAATAGAAAGTCCTCAGATTGAGGAGCACCAACACCCAGTGACACACGTCATAACACTCAGCACCCAATCTACGGGCATGTGGGGGGAGAGCTCTTGAAATGTAACATCCAATCAAATCTAGCCGGTTCGGCTAATAGAAACTTCTCCAGACTTCCAAAGGAGCAACATGACAACAACTTGATTTGGAGGTATGGTAACACGAGACTACTGTGGATGTGATGTCACAACATAAATTGTGGACCACAGTAGGTCGGTACTGTAAGGCATGGAGGTTAATCATAATTGTTCATGTCTCTTTCAAAGGGGAAAATGAGTAACATCAGCAAAGTAGTTCTGTCACTGTTTCCCCCTTCTGAAATGGCTTTTCTGATGTCCACACCGTTTCCAATAATAAGCAGGTTGTCCGATAAGGTTTTCCCATTCAAGTGACCGATGACTTAAATCATTTGGATTACGATAGGGTTACAAATGATGTCCCCACAGACCACTTAGCCCGAACAAATTCATCCACAGATGAATATAGTATTTATTGTAAATGATTGATGTACTGTGAGAGGTGAACAGAAAATATCAATATGAAAATGTATAAGAACAAAGCAGAGGAGGCCATTTTAGCTAAGACTCAGTACTTAGATCCATAATGGTGGAAAGCTTTGCATTGTGTAAAATAGAACTTACTTAAAATTACAGTGACATCAAGCAACCCTGTAATCTGCCATCTGCCCCCATTCTGTCACCTCCACTGTAAAGCACTGAAACAAAACTCCCACATTTTGCACACAATCAACCACATCAGAGTGCTCCACCACAAGTAGAGGCAGGCAGGCAGACAATTCTCTAAATATTGCAAAATATGATACTACAAAAATACCCCTGCATCACAACAACGATGTAAACGTCTCTGTTTCACAATGTGCAGTGGAAACAATACCAACAACACAGGCTATATCAGTGTTGTGCTCTCAAAGATGAGAGCTATAGATACTTTTCTGGACACTTCAGTAACCTGCCATCATTCTTTCTTTCAGGGAAATTGTTTCGATGATTTGAAGCCCCCTCTCTCCTTGTCTAAATGGGTCAGAATGTAATAACAATATTCTGATGGATTGGACAAAGGCCCATACAGCGCCAAACACAAATCAAATATGCAGATTGAACTCTGCTTGAATCAGCCTGTGGGTGAGGGTGATTGACAAACATGGAGAGGAGCGTGCCCCTGGCAGGCATAGCTCAGTGCTTGGACAGACTGCATGTCTCTCTGTTTTACAGGCTCCACGTCTGTCCATAGACATGTCTGGACATGCCTGGCAGAAAGTAACACCATGGTGATGGAAACCAAGCCTTTAGCTTTTGGACTATGGCCATCGATTCCTGCTAGACACAACTGTTCATGGATTCAAACTGTAGGGTTGATTTTTGAAAAATGTAGTCTTGTAGTTTGGTTTATTTCTTAATTGTGAAGAGAGCACAACATTTTAGTCATTTAGCAGACGCTCTTATCCAGAGCGACTTACAGTTAGTGAGTGCATACATTATTTTTTAATACTGCCCCCCCCCGTGGGAATCAAACCCACAACCCTGGCGTTGCAAACGCCATGCTCTACCAACTGAGCTACACCCCTGCCGGCCATTCCCTCCCCTACCCTGGACGAATTGTGCACCGCCCCATGGGTCTCCCGGTCGCGGCCGGTTACGACAGAGCCTGGATTCGAACCAGGATCTCTAGTGGCACAGCTAGCACTGCGCTGCAGTGCCTTAGACCACTGCGCCACTCAGGGACCCACAAGTATTCAACATACTATGACTTAAACATGCCTTATACATGCCTTTCTTGCCCTAGTACTTTGCAACAACATGTTAGGATTAACCTACTTTGGTGTAATGTGGTTAGATGTTGGAGGCAACCGAGGGGACTCGACATTTGTGATATTCCCCTGATACAAACGCTGGAATGTATTCCCATAAGATCACAAATATTTCTCTGTTAATTTGCTTGTGGACCCTTGACGAAACAGGCGTTAATTACATTTACATTTTAGTCATTTAGCAGACGCTCTTATCCAGTTAGTGAGTGCGTACATTTATTTATTTTTATTTTTATTTATTTTTGAATACCAATTGTTAGGAGATCTGCCTCCGTAGTATGATACCAAACCATCTCCTCCAGACACTAAACTTTTGATTGTGCAGGTTTTGATTCTGGAACCCTTGGATATGGAAATGTATTGTGTTCATGGTCTCAACTCGACTTTAAAATACTTCTTTTCTCAAAACAGGATAAAAACTAAAAGAGATCACTCCTTGAGGGGCTATAATTCAATATATTTTTAGGTTTCCACTGACAATTCTCACTCAGAACTTCAGTTGGTTCACCTCAAACTCAAATTGCACTGTGAAGAAAATGGATACAGTGCTGATGGAGCTATTTGAATCAACCACAATATTCTACAGTAACTTTGTTTTATAAACATCCCGATATAAACTTACAGAGAGCAGAAAGCTGTGAAAACCCACACTGAGCATATTGAGAAGATACCGATGTAAATTATTAGATCAATCAGGATTAAATTGGCATTAAAATGGGATAGATACAGTGTAGAATTAGACACAATTAGTCCAATCAACTACTCAATAATACAGACGAGAAATACGTTTTATGGAAGAAAACATACTATACTAAAGTCATTTTGTGGCTTTAATTAAATACAAACAGAGACATTGAGTATGTGTACATGCACACTAACAATTCGATATTAAACTGATTATGGCACAAGGCCATATATGGCATTAGACATGTAAACACTTTACTCTGCTTATCTTAATCGGTGTAAGGTCATAATTGAAGTAAGCAAATGGCGATTTAAAAAACGGGTTTTCTGAGCAATCTTTCGAATTAACAACTTAATCGGAGTTCCAGCGGTGTATTTGATCTGTGCATGTGCTAGCACCAGCCGAGCGAGCCTCCCTCTTTAGCGTGAGCGAAGTGAGTTCGGAAAACTAAAAGTATGCATCTTAAAAGTAGCTTTCACATACAAACTTTATATGTCCGAACTCAGAATCAAATAGGCTTCGCAGAAATAACATGGTCGCTGTGGTAGAACATTTATTTTGATTGGTGGTTTTCTGCATTTATCAAAGTCCTATTAGGTAGCCTGATTTCAGATATATCCATGTAAACAGGTTTTTAGGGAAATTGTTATTCTTGCAAAGCATGTAAATGCTTTAATCAAACTATCATATTAATCTGTCTATCCACAATAATTATAATATGTGTGCATGTAACCATACTCATTGTAATTTTTGGCTAATAAACCTGAAATTAAGCTTGGCCAATGGGGAGTTTTTATAATTTCTCAGTGTAGTTTCAGGCTCTTAAGTTCAACCTTCACTCACTATGCTGTTCTTTTACTTTTGTCTCCAATATCATTATTCAAAATGCAGTGGTATGTCTTTCTAATGCAAGACATTGCAGGAGTACATCATCACAGATTAATAACTTTCTGACTGATGAGATGTATCTAATTTGTTATGAATGATACCACAGCGTGTCAAAATCCTATTTAAAAAATGTACAGTAAAACAGTTTAAGATTGTTTATATTTAACATTTATTCAAATGTGTACTCAACGCTTTTACCAAACTGACGGCCTAGGCTTGCATGTTGTGAGAGAGCGATTGCATCAACAAGGTTCCATTGCTCTTTGTATGCTAATGAGATTTTAAACAAAATAATTATAGCTACAGTACATGTTGCTATAGTAATTAATCAGTTATGCTATTTCAACTATAGTAGCATATGCCTATATTTTCACATACATTATTTGACTGAATCATTGCACAGAATGTCAAGAGGCTCTCAAAAACAAATCTGTTTTATTAGCAAACAGGTTTGACCTTCTGCTCCTCATTTCAGAGGCAGACATGTAATTATATGCCAAAGTTGACAAGGTTACCAAGTGTACGTGGTCTGCTTCAAATAATTTTGCTTCAAATGATTTTGATTGCTCAAACTTTTCAATATTTACAATATTTATTCATGTTTGAAGTGTGTTCATGTTTTTGAAAAAGTTTTTTCTCATTTAAACTTTTGCAAAGTTTAGTCTGTACTAGTTGTATAGCATTTACATTTTATACACGACATCATTGTATAATTGAGCAGAAATTCACCACCTGCATGTGTAAATGTTAACTACTGCCATTTGATTTTTCTGATGTATTCCAAACAGAAATGAACCATTTTCATTTTTAGCAGTCTGTGGATGATGCATCAAATGTGATAGCTGGCTTTCTATAAAAAACATCACCATTACTGTTCCTCATACATGTTTCAATATTCCAGGCCTCATGTTTCTTCCTTCAACAGAATGGCAACCATTTCAAAATGTCTGGACATCATTTTGACGGAACTGAACTGAGGAACAATTCTGCTCAGACACATCTCATAAGGACACAACCCTGTCTGCAGAATTACTGTTAGCATTTTTCATTTTACATCAAATATGCCTTTGACTAACACCTCACAACCAGGGTATTTACCAGTTACATACTCTGTCTCTGTCTGTCTCCCTTTCTACCTAGCCTCTCTCGCTCTCTCGCTCTCTCCCTCTCCTCTCCCAGTGGTTGGTTGAGTGCCATAAAATAGGAAAGAAGGGTAGGGGCTATTGGTCGACATTTTATGTTCTTCAACACGACTTTGCTATTTTGTGACTTTTTTTGTACAGAAAGCTCACACCATTATCACCTATGACTGTCAAGTATTTGAAACTACGAATCGACAGCTACTGACTTCGACTTCTACTTCAACTCCGACTCAGCTGTTCCCTTGTTTACATCAGACCCTGCTCCATTGTTCTGGCTACCCAAGCGCTGCAAGCAAAGATACCCCTCTGTTTTATTGACAACTGTCCAGTCAATTGAGAACAAGATGGATGAGCTCTGTTCAAGAGTTTCCTAACAACGGGATGTGAAAAGCTATAATATTTGATGCTTTTCAGAAACTTGGCTGACGGGCGATATGAATATAAAACTCTACGGTTTCTCCATGCTTCTTCGCGACCGATCAACAGACTCGGGCAAAACCAAAGGAGGAGGGGTGTACCTCTTTGTAAACAACAACTGTGCTGCTTCAAGTGTGAAGGAAGTCTCAAGCTTTTGCTCACCTGAACTAGAATACCTCATGGTAAATTGCATACCTTTTTATCTACCAATATATTTTTTAATCTGTAATCATCACTGCTGTCTACAGCCCACCACAAAACGAGAATGGCACTAATCAGGCACTCAATGAGCTGTACAAGGCCATAAACAAACAAGAAAACGCACACCCAGAGGCAGTGTTTCTAGTGGGCGGAGACTTTAACGTGGGGAGACTAAAATTTGTTTTACCCCACTCATACCAACACGTCTCCTGCGCCCCATGAGGCGCTAACACTCTGAACCACTTTTACTCTACCCACAGAAATGCATACAAGGCCCCCCCTCTCGCCATGCAATCGGCAAATCAGAACATGACTCTATCCTCCTGCTTCCTGTTTACAAGCAAAAACTCAAACAGGAAGTACAGAAGTTTTCCGACTAAGTGGACACTAAGCTACAAGAATGCTTCGCTAGCACAGACTAAAATATGTTCAGGGATTCATCTGATAACATTGAGGGGTTTACCACATCAGTCACAGACTTTATCAAGTGCATTGACGTCGTCATCCCCACAGTGACCGTGTGTACGCACCCTAACCAAAAGCCATGGATTAAAGGCAGTTTCCGTGCCGGGCTAAAGGCTATAGCTACCGCTATCAAGGAATGGGACATGGACACTTACAATAAAGCCTGCTATGACCTCCGTCGAGCCATCAAACATGGAAAAGGTCAATATCGGAGTAAGAGAGAATCCTATTACAACGTCTCTGACGCTCGTCTGTTTTGGCAGGGTTTGCAGACTATTGTGGATTACAATGGGAAACCCAGCCGTGAGTTGCCCAGTGACGCAAACCTCCCAGACGACCTGAATGTCTCCTTTGCTCGCTTCGAGGCAATCAACACTGAACCAGCCATGAGAGCCCCTGCTGTCCCAGACTATTTGATCTCGCTCTCCATGGCCGATGTATGTCTTTTAAACAGGTTAACACTAGCAATAGATGGAATACCAGGGCGCGTTCTCAGAGCATGTACAGACCAGCTGGCAAGTGTCTTCACTTCAAATGTTAAACAGCTCCTTCTCCCAGTCTGTAATCCCAACATGTTTCAAGCAGATCACCATTGTCCGTGTTCCTAAGAACTCAAATGTGAACTGCCTAAACGACTTTCGTCCCGTAGCACTCACATCTGTAATCCTGAAATGCTTTGAAAGGCTTGTCATGGTACCATCATCCCAGACACCCTAGGCCCACTTCAATTCACATACTGCCCCAACAGATCCACAGATGATGCAATCTCTATTGCACTCCACAATGCTCTCTCCACCTGGACAAGAGGAATATCTCTGTGAGAATGCTGTTCATTGACTACAGTTCAACGTTCAACACCATAGTCCCCTCCAAGCTCGGGACCCTAGGACCGAACACCTCCCTCTGCAACTGGATCCTGGACTTTCTGACTGGCCGCCACCAGGTGGTGAGGGTAGGAAACAACACATCTGCCACGCTGATCCTGAACACAAGGGCCCTCAGGGAAGTGTGCTTAGTCCCCTCCTGTACTCCCTTTTCACCCACGACTGTATGGTCACGCGCGACTCCAACACCATCAAGTTTTCTGACGACCAATTTTCCCTCTAAGCTGCGCAGGGGCGTGCAACTCCCTTCAGACTGCCGCTCAGAAGAAATATGAGCCTGCGCAGATAAGCACAAGATCGAACTTCACTCAACTTTCTACAGTTTTCCCCTTTAGTTAACGCAATATTAGCCACTTTCAATGTAATATACCGAAACAAAACAAACTATGCAAGATTTAGTATGCAAAACTAACGGTGAAAGAGATTTTCTTGTAGGCAGAGCGCATTTGAGTAGGATTCTATTACATTGACAGGCACGACTCAGGCCCGTACTCTACACAGACTGGTGCGCCATACCCAATCAGAGCTGCAGTAGGCCTATATGCAAATAGCCATTGCCATATATGGATCTGTGGCATTCACTTAGAACTGAACTGTGTTTAGGCTACAGAATGAACGGTCGCAAGTAGATGCGCTTGTTTTGAGATCAAAGTGAGAGCTGCATGTAGCCACCTGTGCACATTTGTTCATATTGTTTGCTAGTTAGTGAGTTATTAGCCAAGTTATAGCTTATTTCTAGTCAATAATATGTGCATTTCTAGCCATATTTGAAAAGCGAGTCAGGGAAAGAGCTGTTTTATGTCTTAAAGGGGAAGTGTTGTATTTTGAGACGGTCTTGAATAAGCTAATTGGGAGAGCGTAGCATAATTTGTCTTATTCTCTGTAATAATGGTATAGGAATAATAGTGCATTTTATTTTGTAAAGTGTTTTTTGCATCAAAAACAACATTTTCAGTCACCTCCTTGTCTGAAGGACAAGTGGATAAACAGGTTAATGTCAAGCCCTGCATGTTTTTTTCATGGAATGTAGGCATTGAACAGCACACATTGGCTGCTACTGTAGGCTGAATGATAGAATAGCTGGATTTTCTCCATTGTTTTTGATGGTAGGCCACTCTGGTAGGCCTATATTAGGATCAAATAGCCACAGTAGCCTACTTGGCCACTGTTAAAACTGTAACTTAAAGCTGGTATAGCCTCACTGTTCACAGTCAACGCGCGCTGGAAGTTGCACAGAATTTTCACAACGTTCAAGTTTACGCTCAGCAGACCTGAAATTTGCTCAGTGACCAAAAAAATGTGATGGAACATTGCTGACGACATGACGGTGGTAGGCCTGACCATCGACGATGAAGAGACGGCCTACAGAGAGGAGGTCAGAGACCTGGCAGTGTGGTGAGCTGATCGGGGACTACAGGAAACGGAGGGGCGAGCACGCCCCCATCCACATCGACGGGCCTGCAGTGGAGTGGGTCGAGATCTTCAAGTTCCTCTGTGTCCACATCATCAGTACTTAACATGGTTCTCTCACACCAGCACAGTCGTGAAGTTATACAGCTATTATACAGCTGCACCATTGAGAGCATCTTGACTGGCTGCATCACCGCTTGTTATGGCAACTGCACCACCCTCGATCGCAAGGCGTTATGGAGGGGTGTGCGGACAGCCCAGTGAATCACTGGGGCCGACCTCCCTGCCATCCAGGACCTCTATAGCAGGCGGTGTCAGAGGAAGGCCTGGAAAATTGTCAAACACCCCAGCCACCCAAGCCATAGACTGTTCACTCTGCTACCGCACGGCAAGCGGTACCGGAGCGCCAAGTCTGGGACCAAAAGACACCTGAACAGCTTCTACTCAAAGCCATAAGAGTGCTGAACAGTTACAGTGAGGGAAAAAAGTATTTGATCCCCTGCTGATTTTGTACGTTTGCCCACTGACAAAGACATGATCAGTCAAAAATTTTAATGGTAGGTTTATTTGAACAGTGAGAGACAGAATAACAACAAAAAAATCCAGAAAAATGCATGTCTAAATTGTTATAAATTGATTTGCATTTTAATGAGGGAAATAAGTATTTGACCCCTCTGCAAAACATTACTTAGTACTTGGTGGCAAAACCATTGTTGGCAATCACAGAGGACAGACGTTTCTTGTAATTGGCCACCAGGTTTGCACACATCTCAGGAGGGATTTTGTCCCACTCCTCTTTGCAGATCTTCTCCAAGTCATTAAGGTTTCGAGGCTGACGTTTGGCAACTCAAACCTTGAGCTCCCTCCACAGATTTTCTATGGGATTAAGGTCTGGAGACTGGCTAGGCCACTCCAGGACCTTAATGTGCTTCTTCTTGAGCCACTCCTTTGTTGCGTTGGCCGTGTGTTTTGGGTCATTGTCATGCTGGAATACCCATCCACGACCCATTTTCAATGCCCTGGCTGTGGGAAGGAGGTTCTCACCCAAGATTTGATGGTACATGGCCCAGTCCATCGTCCCTTTGATGCGGTGAAGTTGTCCTGTCCCCTTAGCAGAAAAACACCCCCAAAGCATAATGTTTCCACCTCCATGTTTGACGGTGGTGATGGTGTTCTTGGGGTCATAGGCAGCATTCCTCCTCCTCCTGTCACGATCGTCATACACAGAGGACCAAGGAGCAGCGTGGAATGCGAACATACTTTTAATTTCAATGATCACACGAACAAAACAACAAAACGATAACGTGACGTCCTTGGTTACAAACACTAACCATATACGGAACAAGATCCCACAACACACTGTGGAAAACAGGCTGCCTAAGTATGGTTCCCAATCAGAGACAACAAGCAACAGCTGATACACGTTGCCTCTGATTGAGAACCACACCGGCCAACATAGAAACAAATGAACTAGATAATCACCCTAGCACACAAAACACATAGAAACCACACACCCTGGCTCAACATAACAGAGTCCCAGAGCCAGGGCGTGACAGTACCCCCCCCTCCAAAGGCGCGGACTGCGACCGCGCCAAACATAAACCGAACAGGGGAGGGCCGGGTGGGCATTCCTCCTCGGAGGCGGTTCCGGCTCCGGGCTTGACCCCCACCCTCCAACAAACCCCCCAAAACGCCCCTGGTCCGGTCTGGCCCTGCTGGCCGGAGCTGGACTGAAGACTGGTGGAGCGGATTGCTCTAGCTCCGGAGTGGAGCAGCTGACCCGTGCCGGACCAGGCACCGGTGGAACAGGCATGGGCTGTGCCGGACTGACGACGCGCACCACAGGCTTGGTGCGGGGAGCAGGGACGGGCCGAAACGGGCTGACGAGGCGCACCACTGGCTTGGTGCGAGGAGCAGGAACAGGCATAACCGGGCTGACGACGCGCACCATTGGCTTGGTGCGGGGAGCAGGGACGGGCCGAACCGGGCTGACGACGCGCACCACAGGCTTGGTGCGGGGAGCAGGGACGGGCCGAACCGGGCTGACATAGCGCACCACTGGCTTGGTGCGGGGAGCAAGAACAGGCCGGACCGGGCTGACGACGTGCACCACAGGCTTGGTGCGAGGGGCAGAAACATGCCGGACCGGGCTGGCGACGCGGACCACAGGCTCGGTGCGAGGGACAGGAACAAGCCGGACCGTACTGGGGACACACACCACTGGCCCTACGCGGGGATCAGGAATGGGCTGGACCGGACTGGCAACACACCCCAGTACCTCTCGCCGTGCCTCTACATTCTCCTTCCCCCTGGTGACCATTGACTCCCGTAATCTGGCGGCCTCCTTTGCCAACCCTCTGAACCACTCTATCCCGGCCTCCTGCTGCCCCGTCGTCCACGGCGTGAGCCCCCCCCTAAAAATGTTCTGGGCGTCTCTCCTCCCCGTGGGCCAGGCCTCCATGGCTCTTGCCAGACTCTCGCTCCTCTGCTCCCAAGTCCAGCCTCTCTCCTCCTCCCGCGGCTTGACCCAGTCGAGGTTGATATCCTTTAGAGCCCTCTCTGGCGTTGGCTCCTGGACACGCTGCTTGGTCCAGTTATGGTGGGATCTTCTGTCACGATCGTCATACACAGAGGACCAAGGCGCAGCGTGGAATGCGAACATACTTTTAATTTGAATGATCACACGAACAAAACAACAAAACGATAACGTGACGTCCTTGGTTACAAACACTAACCATACACGGAACAAGATCCCACAACACACTGTGGAAAACAGGCTGCCTAAGTATGGTTCCCAATCAGAGACAACAAGCAACAGCTGATACACGTTGCCTCTGATTGAGAACCACACCAGCCAACATAGAAACAAATGAACTAGATAATCACCCTAGCACACAAAACACATAGAAACCACACACCCTGGCTCAACACAACAGAGTCCCAGAGCCAGGGCGTGACACCTCCAAACACGGTGAGTTGAGTTGATGCCAAAGAGCTTGATTTTGGTCTCATCTGACCACAACACTTTCACCCAGTTATCTTCTGAATCATTCAGATGTTCATTGGCAAACTTCAGACGGCCCTGTATATGTGCTTTCTTGAGCAGGGGGACCTTGCGGGTGCTGCAGGATTTCAGTCCTTCACGGCGTAGTGTGTTACCAATTGTTTTCTTGGTGACTATGGTCCCAGCTGCCTTGAGATCATTGACAAGATCCTCCTGGGATTCTGGGCTGATTCCTCACCGTTCTCATGATCATTGCAACTCCACGAGGTGAGATCTTGCATGGAGCCCCACGCCGAGGAAGATTGACAGTTATTTTGTGTTTCTTCCATTTGCGAATAATCGCACCAACTGTTGTCACCTTCTCACCAAGCTGCATGGCGATGGTCTTGTAGCCCATTCCAGCCTTGTGTAGGTCTACAATATTGTCCCTGACATCCTTGAAGAGCTCTTTGGTCTTGGCCATGGTGGAGAGTTTGGAATCTGATTGATTAATTGCTTCTGTGGACAGGTGTCTTTTATACAGGTAACAAACTGAGATTAGGAGCACTCCATTTAAGAGTGTGCTCCTAATCTCAGCTCGTTACCTGTATAAAAGACACCTGGGAGCCAGAAATCTTTCTGATTGAGAGGGGCTAAAATACTTATTTACATTTAACATTTTAGTCATTTAGCAGACGCTAACTTACAGTTAGTGAGTGCATACATTTTGTTTTGTTTTTGTTTTCATACCCCCCGTGGGAATCGAACCCACAACCCTGGCGTTGCAAACGCCATGCTCTACCAACTGAGCTATATCCCTGCCGGCCATTCCCTCCCCTACCCTGGACGATGCTGGGCCAATTGTGCGCCGCCCCACGGGTCTCCCGGTCGCGGCCGTCTACGACAGAGTCTGGATTCGAACCAGGATCTCTAGTATTTCCCTCATAAAAATGGAAATCAATTTATAACATTTTTTATATGCGTTTCTCTGGATTTTTTGTTGTTATTCTGTCTTTCACTGTTCAAATAAACCTACCATTAAAATTATAGACTGATAATTTCTTTGTCAGTGGGCAAACGTACAAAATCAGCAGGGGATCAAATAATTTTTTCCCTCACTGTAATCAAATGGCTAGCCGGACTATTGCATTGACCCTTTTTTTGCACTGACTCTTACACTGACTCTATGCACACTCACTGGACTCTACCCATACACTCACACATACTTACACTGACACTACAACACACACTTACACACAAACTACATACGCTCTCTCACACACACACACACGCATATTGACCACACACACACACACAATTACTTTCACACTCACCACATACGCTGCTACTACTCTGTTTATTATCTATACTGATTGCCTAGTCACTTTTACCCCTATCTACCTGTATATATTATCTTAACTACCTCGTACCCCTGCACATTGACTCCTTGTATATAGCCTCGTTATTGTTATTTATTGTGTTACTATTTTACATTTATATTTGCTTTTATTTTACTTTTTAACTCTGCATTGTTGGGAAAGGGCTCGTAAGTATGTGACAAATAAAATTGGACTTGATTTGATTTATTTTCATTGCTAAGATAAAGTGCATTTCCTCCAGTTCCGTTTGAGCAGCAGTAGACTCAAAGCATGAACTGTAGAATTGATGAAGTCAGAGAGCTCTTGTTAAGCAGCCCATTATTTCAGCGTCTTTGCCATCGTTACAGATAAGCATTGCTGATTTTTTTTCTTCCATTGTTCTTTTGCAGAGATGAAAAGACAGGAGAGAGGAGCCTATGTAGAGTAGAGAAAACCAACCAACCGGTTCAGGTTTATTTTCCTTTTTGGAGATAGGAGAAGTTGGAATCAAAGTGAGGTCAGGATCTCGTTCATTTATATTCACTGGTCTGTTATCTATGTTCCTACTGCATTACTCTTTGCCAAAACCAATCTAGCAGACCTGGGGTGACGAGACAGGCCTGTGCCTTGAAACAGAACTAGTCTCTTTCTCTATAGATGCAGTTTCTACAGTGAACTTATTTCAGCAGCAGAGTATCTGAATATGCTGTGAAGCACAAATGCGTCATTCCCTTGTGAGCCAAGATATGCAATTCACATGCAGATAGGAACCAATGGATAGGAACCAATGAAAAAGAGTTCCCTACAAACATAATTTAAAGTCATGACTAATGTTTTTTTTTTAAACGTCATGAATAATAAATGGTATAATGTGAAAGGCTCTATTCTATTTCTATAGGTTTATGAGAACTAGTGAAGTGATGAAAACATGAATAATAACCTAGCACGGTGCCCACATAGTTTTACTGGCGTAGCTATTGACAACTATTACATCCTGAACAGGCAGGGAAGAGTAATCACTAAATGAAAGTATATGTTTTTACCTTGATGCAATCACCTCCCTCCAGGAATTCCCATCCTTCCCAGGAATGCCTCCCAATTGATTCTGAAATCTGTTTGTTCTGGAAAGCAGAAAGCTGCCGAATGTTCAGGTGGAGAATTTTAATTCCATAGTGCTGATAAAGGCCCTAGCTAGCTCTGTTCCTGGTTAAACAGAATAGCTACCACAGAGGGGAAATAAACACTCAAGGCCAGCCGGAGGTCTCAGTACCCAGAAGTCCTCACGTTCCGAGAAACAGGAACAAGCCAAAGCATCAACATCCTGACAGCAATAGAGGTGATATGAACAGAGGTGATATGGTCGAGCTGTCTGCTACAATTTATTGGCTGGTTAAGAATATGTGGGGTTTATGGGATCCGTAATTATGCAGCAGTGTTTCCGGATTGTCTTGCTAATGACGATAGCATTAGCACTGTTTGCCAATTAGCCTGCCTGCTCTCTGAGCCATAGCACATTGAGCAGGAGAGAATTGCTCCATTTGTCATGTGAAGGTTCTGCTCACCAAACAGCCCGAGGCATTTTCAGCTCCATCCACTCAAAGTTCAGTAATATATTAGCCCTGGCAACAATAATTGATTTGAGCAAGTTTACCTCCCCTCATTTAGTTGTCAGCATGATTAAGGGAAATCCCAAAACCACCCTGGTAAATCGAGAAGGGCGTCGAGGTGATTCGTTACAATAGCATCCTCTTAATGTTAAAATTTAAGTGAGTCTTAAATATTTAAGAGGGAGTTAGTTTGGTTAGATACATTTTATATGCTGTTTCTCTCTCCCACAAACACCCAGCTACATGGATGTTTGTGTGTAAAGAAAGGCTACAGTAAAAGTTGCACCGTGGGCCTCAGAAACTTAACCTTTACCTTTAGAATGGGGCAAACATCATTTAGAAAGGAATGGGAAAACATTAATTTAAGCTATCGCAGTAAGAAAATAGCAGCATAAAAAACACTGGCCGTGGCGTTGTGCAGGCTATTCAATTTCACCCCTTCATGTCTTAAGGCCATAAGAGTGCAGCAATGCTGAACACTGCACATTTTACAGCTTTCTGTCCGTGGTTCAAAAGGCCATGCAGTAAAACATAAGCACTCATACGCCAGATCATCAACTCATGAGTGCATTGATTTTTATGAGGGGCCAGGGACGCAATAATTCATGACATATGAAATGGATCCCCCCACCCCCATCAATATTGAGAGAGGGGTCAGTGCATTCAAAAATATGAGAATTGATGCCACCTACCAGTTTAAAATTGAGCAGTAACCAATTGTCAGTTATTTACACACCTGTAGTGATGCAGCTTGTTGAGGTGAATCTCTATGTTGGACACTCAGTGGATCATAGCATGCAGTGGACAGGAATAACAGCTGCCTAATAGTGATCAACTGCAGATCTGTGATTAATTAGTCCCCATCATCTATATTTAATGTGGGTGTGATATGAGGGGGCATCCTGGTAAGAAGTCTCCCCGGCCCCTTCATCCGGCCTTCCCGTCTATCTTAGACACTGAGAGATGACTGGTAATTGGTTTTCATTTTCATTATGAAATCCTTTGAATTTTTAATTCCACAGGGCCTCTTGCTCCTGACCAGTTTAATTACTGCCTCTGTGCCTGTCAAGGCTGTGGCTGGGCCTGCAGGTCCACCAGGCAGCAGTGAAAAGACCCTCTCAAAACAGGGAGTGGTAGTGGGGGAGCCATGGGGGTAGGGGGATTCTTACTGTTCTCATGCTACTGTAACAGCGAATGATGACTTATTGACTATAGTTATATACTTGCAAGTATTTATTTGTATGAGAAAATACAAAATATATGAATTCTAATTTAACATTTACAAAATAGGCTACATTAATTGTAGATCAGGCCAGTGAAATACAAATTACAAAACAGTTATTGAAAATATTGAAATACCTATATCAAATACATGTAACAGAAATACTGCCCGACGTTGGCAGTAGCTACCTGCACTGTAAATCTGCAACAGTTTACTAACCACTGTACTTCCAGTAATGCACTGTCAATTCTAGCAATACAGCATGTTACTGTAGTCAGGTGTTCCAGTAATATGCTTTAAATATGTGTTACAGTAATGGTCCTGTACATCTACAGTAATTTACTGGCTTCTGTGCTGCCAGTAATCTACTGTAATTCTACAGTAATCTACTGGCTACTATGCTGCCAGTACTTTACTGTAAAAATGACAGGAAATGTTTTACAGTGCACTTATGAAGAGGATAGAGTTTTGTGACATTGTTTTGGATAAAAACCCGAAAGGTAATCTTCTACAGTATGAATAAAAAAACTCAGTCCTGATGAATTACAGACAAATAGAATGCCAATAATTGATGCAGCAACGTATGGATTTTTGTCTCGGTCCAGAAAGGGCAGATGCTATCTTATTTCAGTCACAGATAAAGAAAAAGAGAGCTGCCGATATCTTGGTGAGGCAGGGCTGAATGAAAGAAGATGGAAGATGTAACATCCAGTGTTTTTGTACAGTATTACATGGCTCTGAAGTATGAAATAAGCTACGCTTCCTGCTATTGTGTGTGTGTGTGTGTGCCTCTGCACTTCTCCTGAAATAACCTGCAGGTGTTTTGACAAAGCATGTATTTATGCATACAAATGCAAACTACACTGCACGAAATGCTATTCCTCTGTGTCAGGTTGTAAACACACAAGGGGAGGATTTCTCTAGTTTTCCCTGATGAGCATGAACACATAAATATTTTAGTAAACTCGCATACTCGCATACTCGCACCCACATAAACACACACCCACTTGGAGAGTTAAATCTAGTGTTTTACACATGGTGTTTCACCTAACATAACAGGCCCTGAGTGGGCATGGAGCACAGATTTACCCAAACCTTTAAAATTGTTGGTATTTGGTTTATTGGCCAGAAGCATGACACCCACTACTGATGGCAGCTACAGTATTGATTATCCATGTCACACTAAAATGAAATTATGTTAAGAGATATAAACAAACATGTTGACATTTTCAGCTTTAAAACATAATTATTATGATTTATTTGTGGCTGAGAAATAGTATCTGAATAGTATCTGAATAGTTTATGCAATATATTTTATACAGTCAAATTTGACAATGTAACATCCTATCTTCATATACCCTACATGCAACAACTGGTTATCACACATTCTCCTCTAGCAAAATGTGCTTACCAGGCATCTTGCTGATAACAATGTCCATTTATAGAACTGCATTGTTTACAAGTCAAAACAACCCAATGGACATTTTGGAGACACATTTACATTTACATTTTAGTCATTTAGCAGACGCTCTTATCCAGAGCGACTTACAGTTAGTGAGTGCATACATCATTCTTTTTAAAAGATATATATATATATATATAATTTTTTTACTGGCCCCCCGTGGGAATCGAACCCACAACCCTGGCGTTGCAAACACCATGCTCAACCAACTGAGCTACAGCCCTGCCGGCCATTCCCTCCCCTATCCTGGACGACACTGGGCCAATTGTGCGCCACCCCATGGGTCTCCCGGTCACGGCCGGCTACGACAGAGCCTGGATTTATTTGTATAGTTGGAAACAAATACATTATGTTCTAAATGTCATCTATGGAACAGAGCGGTTTACCCCTTCTTTTGTTTTAATGATCGTAAAACCATTATTGGGGAGTGATACATGATTGTCCCAATCTAATAAGAGCATGGAAATACCTTTCATGTGTGATGTTGCAGAGACAGCCCATTCCCACTTGTGTTTATGTTGTGTAGCCAATCTGCAGGCAGAATGCTTCTTGCGATTTATTACTCGGCCGCAGCAAACATTTCAATGAGAGAGATATGCCCTTGCCTGGGCCATGGGGTCAATGCCGGTTAATGCCCTTTGTCAGTCTCCAATATAGATACACTGAGGAATCCTGGGAAGAAAATTCTCACAGTGCCTCACATACCTCCTCACATTTCTCCTCACACTCCACACATTCATATTGTACAGAGCAACAGTGCATTTTTTGTCACAACTTAAGTATAACAAAAACAAGGCAAAACACTTTCAAAAGTTAAGGGATTGATGACTTCTAAGCAACTGGAAGACTTAAGATAAATGTTTTCAAATAGCTTTTTTGTTTATCTTATAGGTTTCTTTAATGTTCCTCAAGTTATGCTATGTTGTAATTAACTAGCCCTCACACAGATATACCCATTCTATTTGTAGGGAGCAGTTGCCCCAATTTACAATGCTCACTATGTTCCCTTCAAAGAGAAAGCCATGTAATTTATCAGCACAAAGAAATTATAGGCTATTGTCTACAATGCATAAATAGAATAGCAGTGTAAAATAGGTTTAAACATGTAAATGAATCATCATACTCTTCGCTAATCCGGACTGATCTATTTCAAGCCTGTGGGCAAATGTCACCTGTGCGACACCATCACAAAACAGACATCGCTCCAACAGGATCAAACTGATCCTTATCAATAAACCACTTTTAAAACTTCACAGTTAATTATCTATCATCGCCTTTACAGTTATTCATCTATAATCTCCTGTACACTCAGATTCAGAGATTCTCTCCAAAATAAATGTTTGATCTGAGACCTCCAATGAGTACTTGAGTTTACAGAATCAAAGGATTTGGGAATGAACGATATGCATAACTTCTCTTCAACCTTAACCCTTTACACTTGTGGGAATTGGCTTATATGGATAGGGCTAAATTGAAATGTTTCTTACATAAGAAATATTGAAAGAAAAGCATATTCATAAGCATGGTAGCAATTAAAAGGGAACAGTTTGGAGATTATGGGAAATGTATTAGACCAACATTGAGGACACAACAGTTCACATGACACAAGACTGAATCCAAACATTACACTGTAGATTTTATGTGCATTTTACATTTAGTAAACTTTTCACTGCATTTGTTGGTAATGAAATCTGAACATACTCTGGATACATTCAGTAACATGATAAGAATATCAAAATTCCAGGAAAATGTGGGGTAGGTGAAACATAAGACAAAATAATGACAAGGGTTTGAGTGAGAGGACTAACTGGTGACTCCATGTGGCCACACACCTCCCCAAAGTGTGCACAGTTCCTAACTAATTTCAATCAACTTTTATGGAAGAGTCTTCAACTATACAGTGCTTTTTTGAGTTCTCATACATGTGCTGTTGAGGAACTAGAGCAAGCACACTTGTAGTTGTTTTGTTTGGAACACAACCCTGCATCCCCGCCATCACACAATTACATTATACAGTTGAAGTTAGAAGTTAACATACACCTTTTTTCAAATACATTTAAACTCCGTTTTTCACAATTTCTGACATTTAATCCTAGTAAAGATTCCCTGTCTTAAGTCAGTAAGGATCACCACTTTATTTTAAGAATGTGAAATGTCAGAATAATAATAGAGATCATTATTTATTACAGCTTCTATTTCTTTCATCACATTCCCAGTGGGTCAGAAGTTTACATACACTCAATTAGTATTTGGTAGCATTGCCTTTAAATTGTTTAACTTGGGGCAAACGTTTCAGGTAGCCTTCCACAAGTTTCCCACAATAAGTTGGGTGAATTTTGGCCCATTCCTCCTGACAGAGCTGGTGTAACTGAGTCAGGTTTGTAGACCTCCTTGCTCGCACAGGCTTTTTCAGTTCTGCCCACAAATGTTGAATAGGATTGAGGTCAGGGCTTTGTGATGGCCACTCCAATACCTTGACTTTGTTGTCCTTAAGCCATTTTGTCACAACTTTGGAAGTATGCTTGGGGTCATTGTCCATTTGGAAGACCCATTTGTGACCAAGCTTTAACTTCCTGACTGATGTCTTGAGATGTTGCTTCAATATATCCACATAATTTTCCTTCCTCATGATGCCATCTATTTTGTCAAGTGCACCAGTCCCTCCTGCAGCAAAGCACCCCCACAGCATGATGCTGCCACCCGCGTGCTTCACGGTTGGGATGGTGTTCTTCGGCTTGCAAGACCCCCTTTTTCCTCCAAATATAACGATGGTGATTATGGCCAAACAGTTCTCTTTTTTGTTTCATCAGACCAGAGGACATTTCTCCAAAAAGTATGATCTTTGTCCCCATGTGGAGTTGCAAATCGTAGTCTGGCTTTTTTATGGCGGTTTTGGAGCAGTGGCATCTTCCTTGCTGAGCGGCCTTTCAGGTTATGTCGATATAGGACTTGTTTTAATGTGGATATATATACTTTTGTACCTGTTTCATCCAGCATCTTCACAAGGTCCTTTGCTGTTGTTCTGGGATTGATTTGCACTTTTCGCATCAAAGTACGTTCATCTCTAGGAGACAGAACACGTCTCCTTCCTGAGCGGTATGACGGGTGCGTGGTCCCATGGTGTTTATACTTGTGTACTATTGTTTGTACAGATGAACGTGGTACCTTCAGGCGTTTGGAAATTGCTCCCAAGGATGAACCAGACCTGTGGAGGTCTACAATTCTTTTTCTGAGGTATTGGCTGATTTCTTTTGATTTTCCCATGATGTCAACCAAAGAGGCACTGAGTTTGAAGGTAGGCCTTGAAATACATCCACAAGTACACCTCCAATTGACTCAAATGATGTCAATTTGCCTATCAGAAGCTTCTAAAGCCATGACATCATTTTCTGGAATTTTCCAAGCTGTTTAAAGGCACAGTCAACTTAGTGTATGTAAACTTCTTACCCACTGGAATTGTGATACAGTGAAATAATCTGTCTGTAAACAATTGTTGGAAAAATTACTTTTGTCATTCACAAAGTAGATGTCCTAACCGACTTGCCAAAACTATAGTTTGATAACAAGAAATTTGTGGAGTGGTTGAAAAACGAGCTTTAATGACTCCAACGTAAGTGTATGTAAACTTCCGACTTAAACTGTAAATCGCAATCTGGGTCAGGTGGGCATCATTTACAAGCTTGTTCTATTGCCAACATGACTAGTTAAGTTACAAAATACGATCAGGCAATTCAGAGAAACAGATTGTAATTTTGGTGTGCATTGAAAGGAGTTGTGTGTTCATTCAGGTGCGTGTTCTGTGGCGAATTTTCTTCACAATAGACAAACATAGGCTGTTCAGAACAACCCAGGGTATGATGCCATGTCATCTTGTAACTGTACATCAAACATAGTAATAATAAATGTTGACACTGTATATGACATGAGTTTTATGATATGGAAATGTGAAATGCACATTTGGACTCACGGATGTTTGGCTTTCTTGTATGACATCAAAGCTGCATTTATTATAATCCTCAACGTCTCATCTTTTATCTTACATTGAGTCCTCTTAATTTACAGAATTTCACTCAGACAACAAAACATTTGCAAAAGTTGCCAATTAGCGGGAAGGATGGGGGAACCTGTCCCGTGCGGTGCTCAATTTCAGAACGACTTTCAATCAAAATCCTTACAGTACAGAGCCTGATTTTTACATAATTGATTTCAGAATCGATTACAGCCTGATTTTTACAGGATTTACAGGATTTTACAGAATTTCCCTCATTCAGACAACAAAACATTTGCAAAAGTTGCTCAAGTTCAGAACGGCTGTCAATCAAAATACTTACAGCAATGTGAAGCGCAGAGCCTGAGCTCTGACGTCATTTATAACATGTTACTGTACAGCCACTGCGTTCCAATTTAGGCACTTATGAGTGCCCAAATCTTTAATTTTAACTTGATAAGAAGTAAATACTAAATGTTAATTGACCCAAGTCATGTGTAAATCTGTGAGTCTTTTTTTATTCTAACAATCAAAATATCAAAGAGGGTAGGAATGCCAGCTAATGGAAGTTGATCAGCGGATATGAATATTAAATAGCTGGAAATAAGTATTTCAAGCTTCCTGCTTATAGATATTGGTTGTGCTAACTGTTGTATGTCTGTTTCGCCCTTTGCCATGTTGAGAGGAGATACTCCCCCACTGAAAATCAATGACTTGGCGGACCTCCCCTGAAACATGTCAACGAGGAGAAATAGTGCAAAGCATGCATGCCGTGTGTTAATGTCCTTCATTACTCTCTGATGTTTGTGGCCCAAAAACGAGCTGGACCAATGAGTTCACTCCTGTGTCGTGTTTACCTAAACAACACTGGGCGGTCAGGGTCTGGACACCAACCGCAAAGGATCACCCTCACGGGTTTAGGTTTGTGGGGAACACTGTTAACTCTGAACCAAGCTACAGAATAGTCATAGGAGGCTCCAGAGTTCTGCTCTGCCTTTGAGTTGTGAGCCGTTTGATCGCCTGGGGTGAAGTTGTGGATCTATGGCATAAAACATATAGCCTCCTAGCAAGAATGCGAAGTAAAGCACTTGATTGCATCAACGTCTTTGCTGCAGAGTTTGCTTGAGTTTCAACGTAATGTCTGCTCCTAAAGAGAAAATGGGAAGAATTGGCCTCGAGAATTGGTCCTCCCGCTTCGCCACTAAGTTGTAAGCAATACAACTTAGTAGAATACAACAGCGCTAACTTAGTAGAAATAGGTTGCGGCCTCAAGGTAGCCTATTTTGATTAAAGTTTGTTTTACGGCTATTCCTCAAGTTAAGCAGATTAATATGGCCAAGGATACCTAAAAACTCAAAAGTAGGTCCCTTTAGTTGCAAGGGGAAATTAAACATCTAATAGGTTTCACTAAGCCAAGAGTCATTACACACATGATGAACGAACACAACGCAAGGAGCATGGTGATTGATGTGAGGAGAGATTAGAGTAGGAAAATGAGATTTCCTGAGGTGGAGGTGAGCCTTGTAGGCTGTCCCTCTCTCTGTGTGTATTTAAGGGGTATCACAAAATTACAGGGCCGATATCCATGTTTAACTCATCCATCATCCATTATCGCAGCTTCACCAGTGTAAGTGAAGCTCACACTTGGGGATAAAGCTAACAAGGGATGATATATGAAATATATGGAGTGATGATATATTCAAGGTAAATGGATTGATACATCATGATTTATATATCACTATAGATTTAAGTTAAGAAGCTTTAAGACATTTTCATTACCCCTGAAATTATTGCGTACATATACAAGAGACACAAGTATATACTGTATTTTCCTGTCTCAAATCATTTGGGAGATGTTTCAATGTAAACTATTTTTTTATCTATAGTGTACTCATTGCTAACATTGCAGGGCATGTGAAACATAGAGCTCATGAGACCCTAGCCCTGGCAAAAGAGATGTGGCCACGTGGTTGCCTTGTAGAGATGCCTGTGAGTTGTACCCCAACAGCAGAGGTGAGGGACTCTCCTCTCTCTCTATCCAGCCTGTGAGCCATGGAGCATAAAGGGTTGTGAGTGGCATTGAGAGAGAGCGTTCCATTTTGTCCCTGCTCATCAGAGAGGGGTGGCTAGACCGCTTGGACCAGGGAAAGGCCTTCAGGCCGCCTGTCCCTTCACAGTGTAATCTTTTGTGACAGAGCCATAGAGCCCTGGGAAACAGCCTATAACAGCCAAGCCTCCAAATAAAATGGCCTCACAGGGAGAGATTAAGAGAGACCACAGAGAGAGAGCGCGAGAGACAGAGGGGAAGCAATCACAGACAAGACACACAACACACACACCTATTCACTGGCCTGGCTGTCTGCCTGTGTCAGTCAGCATGAAGGCTGCACAGTACAATACCCTTATCATCATAGTGTGCGGCCTCTGTGACCTGAATCTGGGTTATAGAGACACCTGGCAACCATGGATCAGAGGTCCTGGAGGTACATGTGTCATCCTGCTTTGTTGGAAATGCCAAGGACCAAACTTACAGTCACCTCTGATGTTCAGTGGTAAACTTATGGACATGGCGGTTGAAGAAGAAAGACAGTGTGATGAGGTGCGAATGACGGAGTCAGGCGCAGGAGGTAAAAAACCGAAATCAAGAGTTTATTCAGTGTACAATAATGTAGCGCATATAGCAACAGAACGAAACTAGCACAAGGGAAAATCAACCTTGGTTCCATACAAGTAAAGAGCTCAACCGAGCTACTCACTCTCACAACGAACAATCACTCACAAAGGACAAGGGGGCAGAGGGAACACTTATACACAGACTAATGAGGGAATGAGTACCAGATGTGTGTGATTGACAAGACAAGACAAGACAAGACAAATGGAGTGATGATAAATGGAGCGGTAGTGGCTAGTAAGCCGGTGACAACGAACGCCGAAACCTGCCCGAGCAAGGAGGAGGGGCAGCCTCGGCTGAATTCGTGACAGAAAGGTTATGATGAATAGTGTTTATCACTCTCTGTCCTATCCCGAATTCCTCCGGGGCATGAAGAAAGGTGATTTGAAGAAATTCTGTTACATAAAGGTTTGTTGGATTGTAGCTAAGGGTGTTTTCACATAGTCCTCTTTAAGGGTGTTTCCACACTTGGTCCCGTTCAGTGCGTTTTGCTAATTTTTTTGTTCAGTGTGAACACTTGAAAGGAACTCAAAACACTCAAAAAAGAACACTCAAAAAAGCCCCAGAAGCTAACCGAACTGAGACCATCTCGAGAGGTGGTCTGAGATCGGTTCGCTTGAATTCCGCAGTCCTGCTCCCTTTTTTAGGGCAATGTGAAAACAAATCTCCTTAGGTGCGCTTGTCATTATTCCCGCAACACACACTAGACAACTGCAACACCGTTTCCCCTGCCATAACCCCTCACATTGGTGCCACAAACGAGAGAAGATGATGCTGTGTTTTGGGATATTTGGATATTGATTAGCGATTGTCAAGGATATACAGAAATTCCAAAACATTTGTGGAGTTTGTAGTTCAGATTATTTGTTTGCAATATTTGATCTATAGGCTAAGAGAGCTTCATAAATTGTTTATTCCATTGTGGGGTTTCAATAGTGTGAGAAGACAACAACATATTTGGTGAGAATCACAACATAGGCTACACAATAAATTATATCTCTTAAAGGGGCAGTAGCCTACAATGGGTGTACCATTTTCAATAAAAGCATTATTTAATATGCAGTTCTTATTCTGCTATTTATTCTGTTAGCAATATTTTTTACATGTTAATAGTATCTTCTGATTAAAATTATTATGTCACATCTTTTAACAATGCAATCTATTAGCTTAGTTATATCTAGCTGTCCGATAACGTGTTCTGATGGAATGGCTTGTCCTGCACCTTGTAAAAACCCAGAGTGCATTGAGTGAATGTTGGAAAAAGATATTGGTTCCTTTCTAAACATAGCAATGTGAATTCAAAGAGGACTCGGACCACAAAATAGGTGACGTGAACTGGCAAAAAAGTTAAATCCTCATTCAAAGGCAAGGGCAGTGTGAATACAAAGAGAACAGAGTTCTTTTGCTTTTCTTTTTACCCCAGTTTACTTTAAAGAGGACTGAGATCGGTTATTTTAACGAGGACTATATGTGAAAACAGCCAAAGTTTTCCCAACATAGAATCTAAGAGATGCCTATGGCTTCGGGGGTGAATGCCGTACAGTGCAGAGCCCACGTTAATTAACATAAACACATTTAGCATCTCCTGGCTTCCACACATAGCCTACAAAATAAAAAAGTATAATAAATCAATGTAATATAACCTACACCTTCACAGTAAATCCATTATTTATTTTAGACAGGTCTAAAGAAGCATGATATGGAAAAAATGTAGTCTATTTCAGAAGAAAAGAATAGCATACTCTGAGTTGTCCTAATGTTAGGTCCTGATGTGGCCTATACTAGTTCATTTAGCAGACAAGATTTGCTTATAATTCTGTGGCATTATTTCATATAATTTAATAGTATGAAGAATACAATTGAACAAAGCTGAATCAAATATTTTCTCCAAACGATTTGAGGGAGTGCGCACATGCGGCTATTCTGTGTTGAGCGGTAAACAAAGAAATAGGTACTCCATATGCTTAATTTAGAGTTATTCACGTAACTTTAGTTGTTCTATAAACGTTGGGCTATATGTTTTGATTTGTAATACATTGTGAGGCTGCATGATGAGACTCTAATGATGATTTGCAAAATGTCGCTTAAAAGGCATGAGCTCTGCTTAGTTTTTTGCGCAGGCTGTACACACTCCAATAGTCTCTCATTCACAATTTGACAAGCACCTGATAATGCCTTGACTTTCATGGCAGCATTCCCTTTGTGGCCGTAATGCACCTTAAAGAAATCCATCCCTTTTGTGGCCCAGAGTGCTGCGTTGTGCCCTTCTCCCTGAGTGTGCTGTGCAATCCGATGCGCCTCTCACTCACATGGATCTCCGTCACCTGATTGGGTCTTTCTTACAGGCTACAAGTGAAGACAGACACATTGGGGATGCAACTGGGCGTGTCCTTATCCAATTCCGAGGTGCATATTGAAGATATTGGAAGAGCTTTCCACATTTACTTTTCGTCAGCCAACAAGATGAGTAGGCCTAACGAACAGCAATCTACTATCCCCCACAGTACAAAGTCGACCTATTATATTCTGTGCGAGAAATAAATGTTCCAAACATAGTCTAGGACAGTTGTGGGATGCGATAGATCCCAAATTAATACAACCACTAGCATCAAAAAAACTTTTTTTATGCAATGTGGCTGACACAACAGATCAGAACGTTTATCTTAAAATGTTGATAAATTATTAGGCTATTTCTTCACATTATAAGTGCAGCAATGTGCACATGGTAGTAGGCGATAAGCGCAAATGTTCCATTAGGGAAAACCCCATTATCAAAAGTGACCGCAAATGTAATTATGCATGTAATGCTTTTATTATAAAGGTGCATTTTTATTGTGAAAATTATCTTCCCCTAACTTGAAACTCACACGCTGCTTATTTATGCCAGTTAGGCTCTACACCCCTTGTAAAGCGGATTAATGTACTTAATTTTAAGAAGTTATTTGGACACTTTAGTTGTGATACAAACCTTATTAAAACATATAGGCCTATAGGCTAGGCTACATGAGGTGTGCGACTATGATTAGAAAAAGTCGCAAAAAAAAGGCATTGTTTCTTATGCTGGCCATCATTCACAAGTGATAATATATCATTCACAAGTGATAGGCTAATATTGTCACCCATCAGACTATTCTTGATTTAATCTTAAATAATTTATGTGTGACATTTGTTTTGATTTAGAATGGACCATTTTCATGCACCTGTACCGAAAAAATACATGTCATATATGCACTTAAATAGCAAATGGAGGATGCTTTTATTAATGACCAGCAGCAGCATCAGAGCTTGGAGAAGCCTAATTACCCGTGACTAAATGGTCATGTGGAATTTGACTGCCTTCATGACTCGTGACCGCCGGTCACCGCAACAGCCCTAACGGTGACTCCATCAGCAATCAGTCAGTGTGCTTATCAGAGTTTCTCATGTTTCTGAAAAGGAGGCAATTTGTTTTTCTTACTCTAATTAAAACGTGAGGACATTCTTTGGTTACTTTCTCCTCTCCTAATTATCTATCCCCAGCAGTGAGTGAGGAGGCAGCCTGCAGGCAGGCACTGGCACTGCAGGGTAAACTTCAGTGAACAAATACTCCCATGCTAACACTCCCACACAAACACACACATAACGGATTGGATCATGCCTCTCACTCCTCTCACCATCTCCCATTACAAGAGAAAAGGAGTAAAGAGTCATCATGGTGCATGCACAATTTGACAAAATATGTATCAGGTTTGCCAAATCTGACTACGAGAGAGAGTTTTGCGGTGTTACCTCCCCCTCTGGATTGTATGATATCAGAGGTGTAAAAATCCTGCGTGTGGTCTGGCAGCACAAAGCAACATCTCCATCCTTGCACCTGAGTCCTACTTTTACATAATCCTGACCCCTGCTAGCTATCGCATCAGTTAGATCCCAAACCAACCAAAAACTAAATGATTACATAAACCAAGCAATTACTACAGAGAAAATGTATTGCCTTTAAAATGCAGAAACCTTTTAGATATTTTGAAAATGGAAAAAAAGTGTATCTGCTATCCCACATGAAAAATGTTGCATCTTTCACCAATGACACTGTTTCATGGTACATGCTTGTTTAAAATGCAACATGGTAACTGCATTTACCCTTCATATCGTAAGCTGTTACTGTACCAAAATTATATATATTTGGTCTACTTCTCTGAATCACTTTCCCTCTCCATCACTTTACTGCACCATGAATATTGTTACACTCTGTTAGGCTTTCTCATGAAGCATGCAAGTATATTATCTTTGCCAGATTGCCTCTTTACACTGTACATGTGGCTACAGTTTTATTTATTTATTTCAGACAATGTGCATGATAAACCCCCTGAGATGAGTCATCTAATTGCCAAGGGTGTCCAGAGGCAACAGATACACAAACTGTATACTGTAAACAACACACATGGGTTCAAATACGATTTGTTTTATTTTGAACATTTGATTGAGCCTGTCTGGAGGACCAGATGGGTAGGGTTTGCACATTGGGGACTATTCCATAGGTTCCATTGTACCAGCCAAGCTCAATCAAACTCAGCTAAAGTATTTGACTGGTAAACAGTGATACAAACAATACATAAAGTCAATAAGAGGGTAAAATATGGTCAATGAAACAAACAAACAAACTCCCCAGAGCATTTCAGGACCGGCTTGGTCTAAAGCAGTCAGCATATTTTAATTGAGACAGATGGGTCTTTTGTGCACCCAAAGCTCAGAGATAAACTCTCCCACTTTGATCTCTTACCCCCCCCCCCCCCACCCTCCCCATACCCCACCCCTCTCAACCATCAGAATGCATCTGAAGCAAATACGTCACATTATGATAATTCACAACACATGCAGAATGGGATGAAGATGTTTGAAGAAAAAATAACCATCGCTCACCTTTTATGATGCCTTCATCTTGTTTTTCTTCTCCCCTGGTTGGCATTTTCAAAGTGTTTTAAATGTCTCCACCTGTCACAGGACAGCTCCTAGTGTCACCAATGGGATCTAATTGTTCCTCACATTTCTGTTCTCATTACTTTCAAGAATGCAACAGGCAAATGTGGATTTCTAAGCTAATTGAAGATCATTTTGTGATTGCAGGAAAAAGCCATACGCACTGATGATGCCATTTATACACTTGATGAACCATAGAGTATGTGGAATGTGACTCTGTGTGTGCAGGTGTTAAAGTGAAAGATATGGAGATAGGTGCCCCTGTGTGATTGTACATAATCACGACACACTATCATCTGCCTGCATAGATCATAGGCTACTTCAAATCTAAAGAGTTTCTTCTAGATTTCCAGTTAATTGCATCTACCTAGATGACTGCACAATGTTGCTATGTTGTTCATGTGGAGGGTAGAGTGGAGTGGTTGAACACTGTGTTTACCCAAGCCAATAGCGCTGAGGAGAGTCTATGAGCAGGCATATCCAATGCACTACACTCACATTAAGCCCATTACTCATTCATTGGCTCAGGCTTATACCGGTGACAGTCAAAAAAAGCCATCAGTGCATTTAATAGCTTTGACGTCTAGTAAATTACATAACACCATATACAGTGCCTTCAGAAAGTATTCACACCCCTTGACCTTTTCCACATTTTGTTGTGTTACAGCCTGAATTTAAAATAGATTAAATTGAGATTTTGTGTAATTTATTTACACACAATACCCCATAATGTCAAAGTGGAATTATGTTTTAGAAATGTTTACAAATTAATAAAAAATGAAAAGCTGAATTGTCTTGAGTCAATAAGTATTCAACACCTTTGTTATGGCATGCCTAAATAAGTTCAGGAGTAATAATGTGCTTAACAAGTCACATAATAATTTGAATGGACTCACTCTGTGTGCAATAATAGTGTTTACCATGATTTTTGAATGACTACCTAATCTCTGTACCCCACACATACAATTATCTGTAAGTTTCCTCAGTTGAGCAGTGAATTTCAAATAATATATGCCATTTAGCAGACACTTTTATCCGAAACAAATTACAGTCATACGTGTATACATTTTACGCATGGGTGGACCCGGGAATCGAACCCACAACCCTGGCGATGCAAGCACCATGCTCTACCAACTGGGCTACAGAGGACCGCACATTCACCCATTAAGACCAGCGAGCTTTTCCAATGCCTCGCAAAGAATGGAACATATTGGTGGATGGGTGAACATTTAAAAAAGCAGACATTGAATATCCCTTTGAGCATGGTGAAGTTATTAAATACACTTTGGATGGTGTATCAATACACCTAGTCACTACAAAGATACAAGTGTCCTTCCTAACTCAGTTGCCGGAGAGGAAGGAAACCGCTCAGGGATTTCACCATGAGGCCAATGGTGACTTTAACCCATGTGTCAATCTAAGTAACATAATACAAACATCCCCATCAATATCTGTCAGTTTAAGCTGGAGATATGCGTTTTTTGCATGGGCTGCATCTCAATCCATCGCATCCGCCTATGTCGGCCTTCCGCATCTGCAGTGGAAAGTGGCAGAGCTACAGCGCTGTTTGTCAGACCAGGAGACAACCTGAAAATATATTTTCTTACGAAAAAGAACAGTTCGGCCTGCTAACTAATATGACCACTCTATGGAAGGTGACCTGCTAACTAATATTTGTGGCAACAAAATCAATGGGTTAAAAATGTGCTAAAAAAACTATGAACATTTTATCAAATAATTTTGTAATATATGTTTTTTATGTTTAGCTACTGGGGTCCTACAATTCAAAATCTAATAGCTAAACGATCCATGATATGATCATCTTAAAACAATTCCATATGTTAGCTTAGTAGAATTTGGCAAAGAAATTAACTTTATGTCCTGAATACAAAGTGTTATGCTTGAGGCAAATCCAACACAACACATCACTGAGTACCACAATTCATATTTTCAAGCATAGTGGTGGATGCATCATGTTATGGGTATGCTTGTCATCGGCAAGGACTAGGGAGTTTTTTAGGATAAAAAGAAACGGAATAAAGCTAAGACCACAGGCAAAATCCTAGAGGAAAACTTGTTCAGTTTGGTTTCCAACAGACACTGTGTCACGGTCGTCATAATAAGCGGACCAAGGAGCAGCGTGATAGGCGTACATCTTTTAATGAGTACTTTTCAAAAATACAACAAAACAACAAAACGATATGTGAACTCCTAAGGTTAACAAACACAAACCTCTCCGGAACAAGATCCCACAAATGACAAGTGCAAAACAGGCTGCCTAAGTATGGTTCCCAATCAGAGACAACGTGAATCAGCTGCCTCTGATTGGGAACCACCCTGGCCAACATAGAAAACAACGATCTAGAACAGAATCCTAGAACACTAAACATAGAAACTCACACCCTGGCTCAACATTAAAGAGTCCCCAGAGCCAGGGCGTGACAGTACCCCCCCCAAAGGCGCGGACTGCGACCACGGCAACTAAACCCAACAGGGGAGGGGCCAGGTGGGCATTCCACCTCGGAGGCGGATCCGGCTCCGGGCGTGACCACCACTCTCTAGCTACCCCCCCGTAGCGCCCCTGGTCTGGTCCCGCTGGCTGGAGCTGGA
The DNA here is from genome assembly GCF_964263955.1 of Coregonus lavaretus. Lineage (NCBI taxonomy): Eukaryota > Metazoa > Chordata > Actinopteri > Salmoniformes > Salmonidae > Coregonus > Coregonus lavaretus. The sequence goes on from NC_140019.1 coordinate 4,974,216, forward strand.
CTGGACATCGGTGGAGCGGATTGCTTAGGCTCCGGTGTGGAGCAGCTGACCGGTACCTGACCAGGCACCGGTGGAACAGGCACGGGCTGTGCCGGACTGACGACGCGCACCACTGGCTTGGTGCGGGGAGCAGGAACCGGCCGGACCGGGCTGGCAACGCGCACCAATGGCTTGGTGCGGGGAGCAGGAATGGGCCGGACCGGGCTGACGACGCGCACCACTGGCTTGGTGCGGGGAGCAGGAACGGGCCGGACCGGGCTGGCGACGCGCACCACTGGCTTGGTGCGGGGAGCAGGAACAGGCCGGGCCGGGCTGGCGACGCGCACCACAGGCTTGGTGCGAGGGGCAGGAACAGGCCGGGCCGGGCTGGCGACGCGCTACACAGGCTTGGTGTGAGGGGCAGGAACAGGCCGGGCCAGGCTGGCGACGCGCACCCCAGGCTTGGTGCGAGGGGCAGGAACATGCCGGGCCGGGCTGGCGACACGCACCACTGGCTAGGTGCGAGGGGCAGGAACAGGCCGGGCCAGCGAAGCGCACCACAGGCTTGGTGCGAGGGGCAGGAACAGGCCGGGCCGTAAAGGGAACACACACCACTAACTTAGTGCGGGGAGCAGGAACGGGTTGGGCCGTACTGGGAACACGCACCACTAACTTAGTGCGGGGAGCAGGAACGGGCCGGGCCGGACTGGGAACACGCACCACTAACTTAGTGCGGGGAGCAGGAACGGGTTGGGCCGTACTGGGAACACGCACCACTAACTTAGTGCGGGGAGCAGGAACGGGCCGGGCCGGACTGGGAACACGCACCACTAACTTGGTGCGGGGAGCAGGAACGTGGTGGGCCGTACTGGGAACACGCACCCCTAACTTAGTGCGGGGATCAGGAACGGGTTGGGCCGTACTGGGAACACACACCACTAACTTAGTGCGGGGAGCAGGAACGGGCCGGACCGTATTTAGAACACACACCACTGGCCTTGTGCGGGAAGCAGGAACGGGTCGGGCCGTACTGGGAACACGTACCACTAACTTAGTGCGGGGATCAGGAACGGGCCGGACCGGACTGGTGACACACACCACTTGCTTGGTGCGAGGAGCGGGACTGGGTTTCCTCATAAACCTCCGCTCCCTCTGCTGCCTAACCAGTTCCTCTCGCCGTGCCTCTACACTCTCCTTCTCCCTTATCGCCTCCAGTAGTTCCTCCCTCTGACCAACTAACTCCTGCTCCCTCATGACCAATAGCCCCCGTAACCTGGTGGCCCCCTCTCTTATTCTGCAGATTCGCCCTGTAGCTGCCTCCTGCTGCCCCGTCGTCCAAGCCTTGTGCCCCCCCCAAAAAAATTATTGGGGTTGCCTCTTGCGTGTCCGACGTCGGCACAGTTGGCGCCGCTGCTCCTCTCTATGGCGCGCCTCCACAGTCTCCTCCCACGGATGGCGATCCATTCCGGCCTGGATTTCCTCCCAAGTCCAGGATCCCTTCCCGTCCAGGATCTCTTCCCAAGTCCAGGCTGTCTGCTCCTGGACACGCTGCTTGGTCCTGTTATGGTGGGATCTTCTGTCACGGTCGTCATAATAAGCGGACCAAGGCGCAGCGTGATAGGCGTACATCTTTTAATGAGTACTTTAAATAACCATAACAAAACAACAAAACGATACGTGAAGTCCTAAGGTTAACAAACACAAACCTCTCCGGAACAAGATCCCACAAATGACAAGTCCAAAACAGGCTGCCTAAGTATGGTTCCCAATCAGAGACAACGAGAATCAGCCTCTGACCCTGGCCAACATAGAAAACAACGATCTAGAACAGAAACCTAGAACACTAAACATAGAATCTCACACCCTGGCTCAACATTAAAGAGTCCCCAGAGCCAGGGCGTGACACACTGGGAGACAAATTCACCTTTCAGCAGGACAATAACCTAAAACACAAGGCCAAATATACACTGGAGTTGCTTACCAAGACGACATTGAATGTTCCTGAGTGGTTCCTAGTTACAGTTTGACTTAAATCAGCATGAAAATCTATGATAAGACTTGCAAATGGCTGTCTAGCAATAATCAACAACAAACTTGACAGAGCTTGAAGAATTCTTTAAAGAATAATGTGCAAATATTGTACAATCCAGGTGTGCAAAGCTCATAGAGACATACATTACCCCAAAAGACTCACAGCTGTAATCGCTGCCACAGGTGATTCTAACATTTATTGAGATATATCATTTTCAATGCATTTGCTAAAATTTCTACAAACATGTTTTCACTTTGTCATTATTGTGTGTAGATGGGTGAGAATGTTTTTTTTTTTAATCCATTTTGAATTCAGGCTGTAACACAACAAAATGTGGAATAATTCAAGAGGTATGAATACTTTCTGAAGGCACTGGTGGTGCTCACTCCCTAATGTTTTCAAGTATGTTGTCAAATATGAAAATGGTTAACTAAATTATCCATAAATAGAGGAAGACATAAATAAATGATACAGGATTTCATAATAATTGCCAACTAAAAGTCTATGTTTGTTTTGATAAACATTCCCTCGCCTGTCTTATTGAAACTAAAGTGAAAAGTACAAGCCGAGTACTTAATTATAGCCCCAAATACTGCAATCAAGCCCATCTCCTGACTTTATTTTTAGGCTACTCCTCTGTGGATGGTACTTATGTGAATTAGCCACTCTGCTCTGAGAAAGGAGATACAGCAGCACTACTAAACTACTTTATATAACATTTGTGCTGTGAAACACAGCATTGACAACGCTATGGTACCTCTAACCAGGGGCTATCTTACTTTTGCCATATATACAGCAGAAACAGTGAATTAGTGCATGTTTTAAAGAGCAGTGACCATTAATGTCAAATGACTTCCCTGTCCAGAATAATACACTATATATACAAAAGTATGTGGACATCCCTTCAAATTAGTGGATTCGGCTATTTCGGCCACACCCGTTGCTGACAGGTGTATAAAATCGAGCACACAGCCATGCAATCTCCATAGACAGACATTGGCAGTAGAATGGCCATACTGAAGAGCTCAGTGACTTTCAACGTGACACTGTCATAGGATGCCACCTTTCTAACAAGTCAGTTCATCAAATGTCTGCCCTGCTAGAGCTGCCCCGATCAACTGTAAGTGCTGTTATTGTGAAGTGGAAACGTCTAGGAGCAATAACGGCTCAGCCAGGAAGTGGTAGGCCAAACAAGCTCACAGAACGGTACCGCCGAGTGCTGAAGCACGTAGCTTGTAAAAATCGTCTGTGCAACACTCACTGCAGAGTTCCAAACTGCCTCTGGAAGCAACGTTAGCACAAGAACTGTTCGTTGGGAGCTTCATGAAATGTGTTTCCATGGCCAAGCAGCCACACACAAGCCTAAGATCACCATGCACAATGCCAAGTGTTGGCTGGAGTGGTGTAAAGCTTGCCTCCATTGGACTCTGGGGCAGTTGAAATGCGTTCCTGTATTGATAAATCACGCTTCACCATCTGGCAGTCCGACGTACGAATCTGGGTTTGGTGGATGCCAGGAGAACGCTACCTGCCCAAATGTAAAGTTTGGTGGAGGAGGAATAATGGTATTGGGCTTTTTTTCATGGTTTGGGCTAGGCGCCTTAGTTCCAGTGAAGATAAATCTTAACACTACAGCATACAATTACATTCTAGACGATTCTGTGCTTCCAACTTTGTGGCAACAGTTTGGGGAAGGCCCTTTCCTGTTTCAGCATGACAATGCCCCAGTGCACAAAGCGAAGAACTTGCGGTTTGCCATCAAAGTAAAAGTCCTGCATTGAAACCGCTACAAACAGATACAAATAGTGGAATCATGCCATATTTGAACTGGATAATGCATAGCAAGTTTTAATTGTTGTTATATCAATTCAACAAAAGAGAATAATTAGTTAATTTGACGCCAAGAATTTTAATCTGTTGAAATCGTACTCTGGATGTTAGACTTCAGAATTGTCTATGGATCTTGGGTCCATGAAATGTTCATAACTGTGAAGAGTTTGCACAAATATTAGCGTCGTAGCTCTTGCAGGACTCAACAATGTGGGAAATCACCTTGCTATTCAGCCTATTGTGCGTATTGAACATTTATATTGCAATGTACAGCTTTACCTATGGATCTTGGGTCCATGAAATGAGGTATCAGCCTACTTACACAACACACAGAACACAACTGTGAAAAGTTTACACACATATTAGCATTGTAGCACTGATTCCGGGACTTTGAAACCGGTGTGAAATTAGCCACATTAGCTCACCAGTTAACCTACTGTGGATTGAACATTCATATTGCAATATACAATCTTACATATGGATCTTGGGTCCATGAAATGGGGTATCAGCCTACTCAGTGACACCCAGAGAACACAACTGTGAACAGTGTACCCAAATATTAGCGTTGTAGCTCCTATTGCAGGACTTTGACTGTGGGAAATCACCTTACCAGTCAGTCTATTTTGCGTATTGGACATTCATATTGCAATGTATAGCCTTAGCTATGGATCTTGGGTGCATAAAATTAGGTATCAGACTACTCAGTGACACCCACAGAACACAAATGTTTGTGTCAGTTATCACTGTGTTTTTTCCAGGAATATTATGTGTGCATTCAAGAAGTGAATTGTGGGGTTAATTGTCGTGAGGCTTAATGCTGCATTATGGTGATTGACTGTTGCATCTGTAGCTGTAGCTGTATTGTACTTCTTCAGCTTCTGTATATTTCAGAAACTCCATGTGCATGTCGTTTATAAGTGCCTAAATTGCATTGAATGCATGAGTGTTTTGCAGTAGATATTATTGTTTAGAGATGGTTCATTCCTATAGCCTGTATGCACACTTTACCGCTGAGTTTTCAGAGTTTGCACTTCTGTTAAGCCATGGGAGAGATTCTAGATGTTTCATAGACAGTCCTCGACGCTCCCGCATGCGCAGTAAGATTTATGATCAGATAAGATCTCCACCAGTCCTGAGAGAGAGGGACATACATCTCACCTGTCTAAGTAATTAGTTCTCTCTCTCTCCAGAGAGATACATACTGTATACTGCTGTAAATGTGTATGCTGTTATGTGAATATCCCTGAATAGATGGTATGCCTGTCATTCCTGTGTAGATATTCCTATTGCATAGCTTACAACATTGTATATTTGCTCTTACCTTTCAGAAGCACAAGTCCATCCTATGTAAACTGAAGATTGCTGTATGTGAGTGTGAATACTATAGTGTATTGTGGTGATGAAGAAGAAAATGAAAGTCCTGGACTAAGAAGCATATGTACTGTTCTTGCCGGACAGCCTGTAGCGAGTCAGAACCAATTATATCACATTAACATTTTACATTTTAGTAATTTAGCAGACGCTCTTATCCAGAGCAACTTACAGTTTAGTGAGTGCATACATTTTTCATACTGGCCCGCCGTGGGAATCGAACCCACAACCCTGGCATTGCAAGCGCCATAATAAACTGACTGGGGGGGGGGGGGGGTGATTTCCCACAGTCAAAGTCCTGCAATATGAGCTACAACGGTAACATTTGTGTGAAATATAAGTATAATAGAGCCACATTACGATTTCAACTGATTTGTCCTTTTTTTGTCCAATTAAGTAATTATTGTCTTTTGTTGAATTTATATAACAACATTCCAAACTTGTTAAGCATTATCTAGTGCATTAACTAGTGGAAATATGGCATGATTCCACTACTTGTGTCCGTTTCAATGCGGGAACTTTATTTTGTAGGCGAACCGCAAATTCCACTATTGTGGCTAATCTTTATTGTGGTTAGCTACACATACAGTGCTGGCCGCTGCTGAAAACAATGCATCTCCAGATGACCTGCTTTTCCATGTGGACGCATGCATCAACAACTTAGGTCAGCTAGCTGCTACAAGGGACACATAGGTGAACTAATATACTTGCTAGCTATTCATCTGATTGATAAAGTTAATAAAAATGCCATTAACTAGCTAGCTATCTTAAAACTGCTGGGGAAAACTAGCTAATGTTATTTTACCCCCACCAACAGAGTTGACTAAGTGGACTCTAGCTAGGTTTCTAGAAAATAACTATTTGAACAGTTTTTGTCAAACTACTTAGTTCCCCTGCCTGTTTATATATGCTTTTGTGACTGAAAGTTGGCAAGAAAAATGCCCCTCTTAATTTTACTGCAACTAGGCTGTGTTGTTTTCATATAATTTGGCTGATTAGGGGCCACATTTAGTGTTTCATTAGATAGTTAACTAAGTTACTGAGCTAATTCTTATTTATATTTTTATTGCATTTCAGATGGAGTGGCATTGCTGACCAGCCAGCATGCTGACAGGCCAGGGCCCATATTCACAAAGAATCTCAGAGTAGTTCTGATTTTAGGATACGTTTTGCCTTCACACCGAGTACAATTACATTGACAAGGGGAGGTTATCCTAGATCACTATCCCTACTCTGGGATGGTATGTGAATATGGGCCCTGGAAGAAAGCTGTTGCCCAAAACCTTGCACAGGAGTTATTTCCCCACAGGACCCTAGAGCAGGGGTAGGCAACCCTGTTCCTGGAGTGCCGCAAGTACTGCAGGATTTAGTTTCAACTAGGCACCACACCAGGGGCCACATTTTCCCAAAACATTCTTGTACATTCTTGAACAGACAGATACGTTTGCTCCGTTCAACCCAACACCTCCCCATTTTTCAATTAGTCATTCAGTACAGCACAGTTTCCATTGAATACAATTAAATAATTATCTATGTATGTGTGCAATCATTCACCCATTTATTTATCTATTTATGTGGGCATTAATCAATTTATGATGTAAACTCAGCAAAAAGAAACGTCCTCTCATTGTCAACTTAACATGTGTAAATATTTGCATGAACATAACAAGATTCAACAACTGAGACATAAACTGAACAAGTTCCACAGACCTGTGACTAACAGAAATGGAATAATGTGTCCCTGAACAAAGGGGGGGTCAAAATCAAAAGTAACAATCAGTATCTGGTGTGGCCACCAGCTGCATTAAGTACTGCAATGTATCTCCTTCTCATGGACTGCACCAGATTTGCCAGTTCTTGCTGTGAAATGTTACCCCACTCTTCCACCAAGGCACCTGCAAGTTCGCAGACATTTCTGGGGGGAATGGCCCTAGCCCTCACCCTCCGATCCAACAGCTCCCAGACGTGCTCAATGGGATTGAGATCCGGGCTCTTTGCTGGCCATGGAAGAACACTGACATTCCTGTCTTGCAGGAAATCACGCACAGAGTGAGCAGTATGGCTGGTGTCATTGTCATGCTGGAGGGTCATGTCAGGATGAGCCTGCAGGAAGGGTACCACAAGAGGGAGGAGGATGTCTTCCCTGTAATGCACAGCGTTGAGATTGCCTGCAATGACAACAAGCTCAGTCCGATGATGTTGTGACACACCGCCCCAGACCATGACGGACCCTCCTCCTCCAAATCGATCCCGCTCCAGAGTACAGGCCTCGGTGTAACGCTCATTCCTTCGACGATAAATGCGAATCCGACCATCACCGTCAGTGAAGAGCACTTTTTGCCAGTCCTGTCTGGTCCAGCGACGGTGGGTTTGTGCCCATAGGCGATGTTGTTGCCGGTGATGTCTAGTGAGGACCTGCCTTACAACAGGCCTACAAGCCCTCAGTCCAGCCTATCTCAGCCTATTGCGGACAGTCTGAGCACTGATGGAGGGATTGTGCGTTCCTGGTGTAACTCGGGCAGTTGTTGTTGCCATCCTGTACCTGTCCCGCAGGTGTGATGTTTGGATGTACCGATCCTGTGCATGTGATGTTAAACGTGGTCTGCCACTGCGAGGACAATCAGCTGTCCGTCCTGTCTCCCTGTAGCGCTGTCTTAGGCGTCTCACAGTACGGACATTGCAATTTATTGCCCTTGCCACATCTGCAGTCCTCATGCCTCTTTGCAGCATGGCTAAGGCACGTTCACGCAGATGAGCAGGGACCCTGGGCATCTTTCTTTTGGTGTTTTTCAGAGTCAGTAGAAAGGCCTCTTTAGTGTCCTAAGTTTCCATAACTGTGACCTTAATTGCCTACCGTCTGTAAGCTGTTAGTGTCTTAACAACCGTTCCACACGTGCATGTTCATTAATTGTTTATGGTTCATTGAACAACCATGGGAAACAGTGTATAAACCCTTTACAATGAAGATCTGTGAAGTTATTTGGATTTTTATGAATTATCTTTGAAAGGCAGGGTCCTGAAAAAGGGACGTTTCTTTTTTGGCTGAGTTTATTTATTTATTCATGTATTTATCGAATTATGTGTGCATTTATTTATTTATTCATTTAATTTGAATCGAGCTTTGGTCCTCCATAACGAGGAGGGTCACACACCCTCCAGGCAAAGATGTAAAGTTTTGTTGTTGACAAAGGCCCCTCAGTTGTGGGTGGTGGAGAACAGATATTTCCTATGTACCACAGATATTCCCTATGTAACACATTCAAGGCCAGAGTAAGTGTTCTGTTATTGACAGCGCCTTCCTCAAGCTATGAATGATGAAGGAGCAGATGTTCCCTGTGCCCCATCACAAGAACAATGACTAATTTCCCTTTCTCCTTTTTACGACTCTGGTTGGCCCTGAAGGAGGTCAACAAAACAGAGAACAGACACTGCAAATCAACAGACCATCTTATGATCTGCATGTGTGACTGGGAATTACCAGCTAGAATTTCGGGCACCGTGATGTGGATTCCAAGAAAGAAAAGGAAGGCTACGATGCTCCTTGGAACAAAGGAAAGTAGTGCCAATAGCGCCAGTGACATTTAAACATGTTTCTGAACAATGTAAAAAACGGAAGTACTAATGACATGTTGGTATAACTTGAAGCATACTGAGATATTTTTCCTTCTGATGTTTCTATGTCATTAAAAAGGGGTATAATGTGAATTTTCTGTAACATAGAATGTATGAATTTTACTCAAGGAATGTTTAGAACATACAGGCTATGTATCTCATCCTAGGGACTGTTGAACTGTTTTCTGTACAGTAGAAACATACTGTGGACACTTATGAGGACATCTCAGATTTATCTCAAGGGACATAACTGTGCTGAATTCTCAGAATGAACGGGGTGGTCGCATGACACGCTGTCCAGCCTAATCGGCCCGCCCTCTGTGAGTATCTCCATAAATTACAGGACTTCCTAACAGACGGCATATCAAGTTTCTTCGTGGTGTGGCCACACCAGTTGAACGAATGACCTACATCTCATAGGAAACCAAACACCTATCGACTTTTCCTATCTTACTCAGACAGATGCAGTTGTCCCAGAGGTGATCTTGCGGAAAGCACTGTTTGCATTCAAGACTAACTGAATGAGTTCACGATCTATCCCGGCTGGGATCAGAGGAAGCATTCACTGCATGAAAAGCTCTAATAGACTTTACTTTCCTAGACTGAGAACTGAGAGAGAGAGAAAGAAGTGGGTATCGCTCCTTCGGCCATGAGCAACACCGGCCTGCTGGCCTAAAGACTACTGTCGAGAGAGACTTGGACAACAATCCTTTTCCCCAGCTCCATCCATTAACGGAATCCAACTGGGCAGGCAACACCGACATACAAGTAATTTACCTTTTTGCATTCTTCATTTCCTCTGAAAGTAGCACTGCGTGTGTAAAGTGGTGGAAGTCATTGAGTATTGTAAGACGGCAGGTCTAATTTACAAACTAATGATCAATACTGTCCAGGCACTGTCCACATCGGATGCTAACGGGTAGCCTAGTCCATTGTCTAATCCTGGTTGGTGAAGTGCTCTATATTTCACGGTTGTGAAAGCCTATGTCATTGTAAACCCCTCAAATGTTCTCTTTCAATGAATAAGATCATATTCTCAAAGTTCCTGTGAATGTCTTGATGCATTCGCCTGAGTTGAGTATGTTCATATTGATTCATATTGACCTATGGAGCTTCTCACATAAATAATTGTGTTGTATCCCATTGTACCCTGTCTTTATATCGTAGCTTTTATAGCTACCTCATTCTAGTAAATAAAACCTTTAATTAATTATTTGTGGCCTTGAAGTCATTTGCGATTGACTGACTGGATTTTTGCAGCTCCAGAGCTAATTACTATTCAGAATGAGAATACAGTAAACTGACTGTTGATTAGACTATTGTGATATAGTGATTAATGGTGTAACGGTTAATGATAACTACTGATAGAGTTCATTCAAGGATTTATCTATACCTTAATGGTTCCCTCATAGATTAATTTGGAAGGTATAAATAAATCATATCAATTAATTATTCCAGTAATTAATCACTAAATTATATTGAATATGAATTAGCCAAAAGTCTCAACACGTCTGCAGCAACCTGACCGACAGAACTAACTACCAGTTTTGGTGGGAGGATGAAAAAGTATGAATTTACTTATCAAAAGGAAAATATCAATGATAACATGTAATTTCTATTGACTATTGGTAAATGTGTGCCTTAGCAATGTTTTCTTTGGCAACAGTGTTATAAGCAGGATAAATGCCTCTGCTCCGCATTGTCCCTAATGCGTCGTCCATTAGTTCCAAGATAATGTACAGCGCGTCTGCGTTTACATTAAGAACACTGCTTTTTCCATGACATAGACTGACCAGGTGAATCCAGGTGAAAGCTATGATCCCTTATTGATGTCACTTGTTAAATCCACTTCAATCAGTGAAAATGAAGGGGAGTAGACAGGTTAAATAAGGATTTTTAAGCCTTGAGACAATTGAGACATGGATTGTGTATGTGTGCCATTCAGAGTGTGAATGGGCAAGACAGAAGATTTAAGTGCCTTCGAATGGGGTATGGTAGAAGGTGCCAGGCACACCGGTTTGTGTCAAGAACTTCAACGCTACTGGGTTTTTCAAGCTCAACAGTTTCCCATGTATTTTAAGAATGGTCCACCACCCAAAGGACATCCAGCCAACTTGACACAACTGTGGGAAGCATTGTAGTCAACATGGGCCAGCATCCCTGTGGAACGCTTTCGACCCTTTGTAGATCCATGCCCCGACGAATTGAGGCTGTTCTGAGGGCAAAAGGGGGGGATGCAACTCAATATTAGGAAGGTGTTCCTAATGTTTGGTATACTCAGTGTATAATATAGTATACTATATGCTGTATTAAAAACTGGGAGGCTCGAGCCCTGAATGCTGATTGGCTGACATCCATGGTACATCAGTCCGTATACCACTGGTATGACAAAACATTTATTTGTAATTTAATTTAATTTAGTTGGTAACCAGTTCATAATAGCAATAAGGCACATCGGGGGATTGTGTTATATGGCCAATATACCACGGCTAAGGGCTGTACCCAGGCACTCTGCTAATATTGACCATATACCACACCCCCTTGGGCCTTATTGCTGAAGTATATTATAGCAAGGCCTTACCCAAATAACGGCCCCTCTCCCTGCCAAATAATTGCTACTCAAACTCTTTAAAGCTCTGTCAGTGAGGTTAATATGATAATAATATTTGTTTATCATAAACATGTTTAAAAATATATACATTTTTATCAAATTACATAGATAAAACATAAAATACTCAGCTGTGGCCATGTCTTTTCTCTGTAAAATGCCTACTGTTATTGAATTGAGCCACAGTCAGTCGGGCCATAATTTTGATCAGTGTGGTTCCAGACTTGCACTGTGAAAAAACGGCCAGTTATGACACTGGCCTCCTCACCAATGTTCCCTCAAATATTTTTCAGCACTGAGCAAATTTCAGGCCTGCTGAGCGCAAACTTGAACGTTGTGAAAATTCTGTACAATTTCCAGCGTGCGTTTACTGTGAACAGTGATGCTGTACCCGCTTTAAGTTACAGTTTTAACAGTGGCCATGTAGGCTACTGTGGCTATTTGATCATAATGTAGGCCTACCAGAGTGGCCTACCATCAAAAGCAATGGAGAAAATGCATCCCATAACATTTTAATATGAAAATAGCAGCCTACAGTAGCATCCAATGTGTAGTGTTCAATGTAGGCCTACATTTCATGAGACTTAAAAAACAAAAACATGCAGGATTTAACATTAACCTGTTTATCCACTTGTCCTTCAGACAAGGAAGTGACTGAAAATGTTGATGTGTTGTTTGATGCAAGAATCCACTCCACAAAGTAAAATGCATTATTATTCCCATACCATTATTACAGAGAATCAGAAAAATTATACTACCCTCTGCTTATTGACTACTTAGCTTATTCAAGCCTGTCCCAAAATACAACACTGCCCCTTTAAGACAAAAAAAAAGTTATTCACCTGACTCGCTTTTCAGAGATGTCTAGAAATGTATACGTTTTGTGCTCTTGTAGGAATCAATCACAACCCTATTGCTGACTACAAATGATCTATAACTGGGCTAATAACTCACTAACTAGCAAAGGATATTAACAAAATGTGCTACATGCAGCTCTCGCTTTGATCTCAAAACAAGTGCATCTACTCACAGCTGATAATGCTGTAAACACAGTCCAGTTTAAAGTAAATGGCACAGATCCATATATGGCAATAGTCTATTTGCATATACAGTGGGGAGAACAAGTATTTGATACACTGCCGATTTTGTAGGTTTTCCTACTTACAAAGCATGGAGAGGTCTGTAATTTTTATCATAGGTACACTTCAACTGTGAGAGACGGAATCTAAAACAAAAATCCAGAAAAACACATTGTATGATTTTTAAGTAATTAATTTGCATTTTATTGCATGACATAAGTATTTGATACATCAGAAAAGCATAACTTAATATTTGGTACAGAAACCTTTGTTTGCAATTACAGTGATCATACGTTTCCTGTAGGTCTTGACCAGGTTTGCACACACTCCAGCAGGGATTTTGGCCCACTCCTCCATTCAGACCTTCTTCAGATCCTTCAGGTTTTGGAGCTGTCGCTGGGCAATACGGATTTTCAGCTCCCTCCAAAGATGTTCTATTGGGTTCAGGTCTGGAGACTGGCTAGGCCACTCCAGGACCTTGAGATGCTTCTTACGGAGCCACTCCTTAGTTGCCCTGGCTGTGTGTTTCAGGTCATTGTCATGCTGGAAGACCCAGCCACGACCCATCTTCAATGCTCTTGTGGTATCTAAATAATGATGCTAATTATGCTGTGAGGACAAGGAATCCGCTGACACTGTCCTCGATTATAATAGTTTATTACATCGAAGATTTCAGCGCCAATTTACAGACTCCTGCAGACATCTGGAGAACAACCGACCCAATCTCTAATATGTTGTTACTCCCCGTCCTTTGTCCCAACCATAGTATTTATAATCTGTAACATGATATGGGTGGTTTCCCCTACAGACCAATCCCAGGACGCCACATAACAGACTTCCTCTGTTTTAGGGTCCCCCTATAGTAATGCTCTCCAGATGCTTCCTGAAGCTGAGTCAACTTCCTCTAACACCCCATTGGCAAACAGCAGCAAAGTCATAAACTGTTCATACACTACATATTTCCCCCCTTCGAGACTAATTATGTCTCGAAAACAAAAATAATAGGATTATGACAAATAACAATTTATCTTATTGAGTAACTTTAGCAATAAACCACATTTTATGGAGAGTGAACACATTTTTCTATGGAGTGTAAATTAATTTCTATGAAATATGAACAAATCTTTATGGAGTGTGAGAGCGAAAAACCTGTCTGGCAGCTTTCTTTCCAAATATCCATCAATCAATCAAGACAGTAAAATTCTCTCATTGCCCCTCTGCCCCAGGCGACCACCTAAGTACTCCAGAGCAATTCATAAATCTTTATCAATGCATTTTAAACTATGATACAATTGAATACACATGAAAGCCTCAGAAACCAAAATACAATCAAAAATGTCCACATTCAGGCTTGTCGACCCATCGGACCCTCCTGTGGATTCTCTCTGTCCCTTCCTAGACCCAATATCCCTAAGCATCCACAAAATAAACAAAAACATCTGAGATCCCCACATGTACCCAACAAAGAATATGACACAAATGATGTATTACACATGCAAATATGTCTATATATCATTGCAGACACTGGAATGTAGTCCACTACACTGCATCTCCTCAGCAGTGTCGACTTTCAATGAAACGTCGATGATGGAATCTGAACATTTCCACATCTTCCTTGTTCCACTTCCTCCAGTCCATTCATATTTCCATGTTGAGTATTTGAATCCCCTCTACACATTCCCCCATATGCTTCTGGAAGAAAAGAAAACACCAACCAGTATCTTTTGCAAAACAACACATGCAAATTAAACATCAATATCAACAATAACATGAAAATTATATATAAAATGAATCACATTCCATTTCCCCCCTTTGATTCATAACAAAATACTAAATATCACAATAATATGTAAAAACGTGAAAAATAATCGGACATTCAAAATGGATATCTATCCATCAATACTCCATCCAGTCCCACTTGTTCATCTCCATCTAGATCAGTAGCAGTTAACAACGGCAGTTGGTTGCAATTTCAATTTAATCCTCCAGAAACGACAGAACAAATAATGCAACACATATTGTGGTTAAATTCAAATATACTAATTGATAAAAAACCTTTATTTTTTGACAGAATGTTTAAAAAAGGTATAATCTTCGTAAATGATATCATCGGTAGGACTGGTGGAGTTATGTCGCACATGCAGCTAACAAAAACATATGGAAATGTCTGCTCTACCCAAAATTACAACCAAATAATTAGCAGCAAAAGTGGAAGAGGAAAGTGGAAGGGGGAGAAAGTAAGGAACTTGTCTGTCGGCCTTGCATTAAATAACATAATTGGTTAAGGAAAACTGTGATAAATAAAAAGTATATCAGTTTCACTTAAGGACCAAAGGATTGACAGCCGTCACATATAGATTGCAAAGTAGTTGGGAAGAGATCTTTGACGTACCGATCCCATGGCATAGTGTTTATGAACTGACACGCAAAATGACACCGGATTCAAAAATTAGAATCTTTCAATTTAAATTATTATATAAAATTCTTGCTACCAATAGAATGTTATTTATATGGGGGATACAATCTTCCAAGCTTTGCAGATTTTGCTGTGAAGAGACAGAATCATTAGATCATTTGTTTTGGTTCTGTCCATTTGTAGCTTGTTTTTGGACACAGGTCCAGGAATGGCTAAAGGATTGCAATATTTACCTGGAACTAACCTTGCAGATGGCATTACTGGGTGATCTGAAAAGTCATAGTCAATCAATCAATAATATAATAATACTTTTAGCAAAAATGTTTATTTTTAATTCACAATCTGTAGAAGCAATGAGAATAGAACGGTTCAGAACTTTTGTAAAACATCACAGTACGGTTGAAATATATATGGCAAATAGAAATCCTATATGGATGTTGTTAAGAGATAGATGGGAGGTATTGAATAGAGTTGAAGGATGGGACTAATAACAAATAACAACAAATAATAACAAAGATAGCTAATAATGTAAGCATACTGTGTCCATAATAAGTATATAGGTTGTATGTTGGGAGCTTTTGGGAAAGAGCACAGTTAGAAAGATATGGCATATAGAAGCAAACCGGATGGACATGGAAATGATCGGAGAGGTTGAGAGTAGAAGAAGTTCAGGAGCAAAAATAAAAATAATATATATATATATTTATTGTAAAATTAACTCTGTCCATAAGGTGTAGATAGTAAGTATAGACCGGAAGTAGAGGCCTGGGCATTGTTGTTCACTAATTTACTCCAAGTAGGGAAAGAATGGTGGGGTTGAAAAGTAATAAAGGGGAGTATATATATATATAAAAAACTAAAAAACATGGGGGATTGGAAGTGATGCAGACAATTACATTGATAGAAGATACAATCTATCTGCAATATTAAGCTGATCCATTCCCCCCGAAAAAACAAAACAAAAATAATAATTAAAAAAACAACGGCATCTGAGTGTTTTCTCCAGGCATCACAACCCCAACCCATCTCAATATCATAGCCTTCACAAAAGTCAATAACAAAGTACAAAAGCAAAACTTCACACACAGCGCTATAAGAGCTTCTACTAAAATCTTAACTATCACTGCTCCCACTGGGCCTAACTGATCTTGCAACCAAGCCTTCGCTGACCATCCAGCTCCTTCAGATCTACCAAACGCATCCCTTATATTCTTCAATACATCTATAACACTAGTGATACTATCGGAACTATCGGGAATCAACGTATAACAATCATCCCCCATTAAGTTCATAGCCAAACATAAGCCACCTTGTTTTGCTAAAATATAGTCAAGAGCCATGTCATGTTTCAATAGCGTCAGTCTGTGACTTCTTTGAGTATTTGACAGAAGGTTAAACCCTCTTATCGTTTCATTTGCAAAACCCTGCAAAGTATAGGTAATATTATCAATGTGATCTGCCAAAAATGTTACACCATACCATGGAAAAAGTCCAAGTCCCCACTTCTCTCCTAGACTTATCCTCCAATGGTAGGCTTCCAGACTATGAAATTTCACCACGTCCCTTTTCCAAACCTAGAATCAGATTTATCTGTTTCCGGTGCTTCCCCTCTTTTAATGGTAAAAACCTCATATGGAAGCTTCAACGTCGACATGTAACAACATCCTGTCCATCCATAGGGTAAGAATATATATGCTTTATCACCACAAACCCACCAAATATCTCTAAAATTCCCAATAGTCACATTACCAGGCAAAAGCTGATCTTTCACCATCAAAGTCATGCTCTTCTTACTAACTGGAACATAAAAAGTTACATTATATTTCTCATTACTAACCTTACGTTCATGCTTACCCAAAGTCAACATATAATCATCACAATCTAATATTCCCATAAACATACCCTTTCCATCATATGTTTTATTTGAACAAAAACTGCTTTTAGCCCTCACGGGTTTCACCTCCAATGCTTCAGGAATCGCTGTTAACTGATTTTCCTTCCGATCTAACAAATTCACATAGGGTAATTCATTTAACCAAGAACACTTAAACCTAGGCCTAAACAAATGCTTCGACAACGACATTATTATATCTGTTAATGATTGTTGCTGATACAACAGCCATGATAAAGCATAAGATTGACACGTACTTGATAGAGGTTGACCCACCGTCTCTAAGATTGAACCCCATGTGCCTGGTGCTGGAATTCTCAACAGACATGGACCCTCAAGATTCCTCACTGATCTTACAGAATGAGTTAACTGCTGGAACCATAGATTCCTACCTGCCCATCCATCTTTAATTTGCAAAACAGAAGAATCAAATCCATATGCCTTCCATTTAGTTTCTCTCTTCCCTAATGAGCGGTATTGATCAGATATATCTTCTTGTCTTCCATCAAAATCAAATTTTACCTCCAGGATTGTATTCTGCACTATTTCAGATGAATCTACATCATTCTCTACTACCATCTGCTCTCATATTTCAACACTATCCTTACTACCATTCACAGCACTCTCCATCCATATCACAAACTTCTTAGTCACTCTTACTACATCCTTTAGTTTCAGAAAAGTTGTTGTTGGTGTCTGTGTCACATTTCCTAAATTTGTTATCGCCGTCGTAACATTAATCTCTTTCAAAGTTACTGTTAAAATAGTTGCTTTAGTTGATGTATTAACACTCTTAATTATTTCCAGTGGGAAAGTGACAGATGTCCTATGTGTATTATTTACTGTTGGAGTGGCTACTGTAATATACTTCTCCTGAACTCTAAATTTCCCTTCACCACTGTTCTCTCTTGTGCACTTACATGGAAGCTGAGCTGACTGTCCTAGACTTACTTCAACTCTAGTTTTCCTAACTTTTTAGTCTGACTTTTTCTCCCCATTTTTTCAAAAACCATTTCACTGATTTATCCACAAATTCCTTCCCACTAATTTGAGGATATTCGATCGGGTAGTCCCCACCTGCTTATGACTTCTTTACACAAGAACTTGGCAACCGATTGAGCATCTTTTAGCTTAGTTCGGACATCCTATGCACCTCTTGGTGTAGGAATGTAACCAAGAATAACAGTCACACCCCTGAAAACATAAATTTTCAGACAGAATGTGCACCTGCCTATGACATAGTCAACCTGTTCAAGCAAATATGGTACCCAAAAACCATACTCCTTTGTGATCTTTCTCCTAACCTCCCCCCTTGCAACATTAGCTAACCCATGTGCTTCCTGAATCATCAGACCTAATAGGTCTAGAGGCGCTACTATCAACCCCTCATGGTTTCTCCAAAGACAACAAACATTCTTGAACTTGTTGCAACATCTCCTCTTTCATAGGGTCTGAATCCATCTTCTCACAGCAAATAGATTAATGTGTCATCCGTACAGCTTGTGGCTCTCCTTGTCCTTGAGCCGAAATCATTATTTTGAGAAATTGCTGATCTTCACTCCTCCAAATCGCCAAATTCTCTTTCATCGGTACGAAAACAGCTTTCTCTGCTTCTGTCATAATTTCTCCTATTTGCTTCTGCTCATAGCCTTCAGAAACCAACAAGGTCACATGTGGCACACTCTTCTCAATCTCCAATTCTTTATCCAGATAATCGTCTGTGTTTATCTTCATAGCTGCTCCTTGTGGTCCTAAAATTATGCAGCATGAGCTGAGTTGAACTTTCTTTGGTTGATGACTCAACCATTCCTCTGAATTCGATTGGGCAGCATTCTTGAAATACTTGAGCGTACAATGAAATGGATATTCCGGAAGCCTCGCATAATAAATGTCTCCCATATCTTAGCCTGCTTCAAAAAATCTTCACTGAGATTTCCAATCCAGAATACTGGAGAAGAATCCATCTCTGTCATCATCAACAATTGGTAAACCTTTTCCTTTGGCACTTCTACCAGACAGCCGTCTGGTGTACATTTTATTGTACAGTTCAACTTACACAATGCATCTCTTCCCAACAATGCAATAGGTGTATGTTCTGATACCAGTATGGGTATTGTAATATTCTGATTTTTATAGCAGAGCTCAATTGGTTCCGTAAGAGGAATCAGCTGTTTCACTCCCTCAAATCCCTGTCCTAATTAGTTGATTTGACATAGTGAGATGTGTAACATCTTCAGGCCCAACACAGATAAAAGCAGCTCCGCTATCCGCCATCACTTCCAATGGTCGGTTGTTTATTTTCACCTCAATTGTAGGATCTTTTTCCGGTCCTGATGCTACCAGCTGACACCCCCCTTTCGGATCTTCTGGGCACCCCTAGAATCCTTGCTCCTGGCCCCTATAGGGGTTCACCGGTCCTCCAGATGATCTTGACTGGCCCCTGTATCTTCCTCTGAAATTCCCTCTGATGTTTCCTCCTGGCCCATTACACTCACGGCCAAAGTGACCAACCTGTCCACAATTATAACACACTTCTGATGATTGCTGGAAGTATGGCTTAAATCTTCCTCCTCTTCATCTTTCTAAGCCTTCTCGTCCTCTTCCTCTCCAATTCTGTGTCTGTCCAGAGACTGTCTATGGATATGAAACAACTGGTACCGCTATTGGTGGCTGGTACAATTGCGGTTGGAACTGGTACGGTTGAAGCTGTGGCAGTGATTGTTGATTTGGTGCACACTGATTCTGCATAACCAAAGCTTGTTTCTTCTCCTTCTTATTCTCTACCAGTTGTATTTGATTGAGTTTTCTGAGAGTTTCTTGGTCCTGTTCTTTCTGGTTGTGTTCCTTTTTCCTGTACAGATCCAGTTGATGGGCTATATGATCTGTATAGACACCTTTTGTCATGCTTCCAAGTCCAACCACCTCTGCCAGTTTGCTCCTTACTGGTGAGGGCAGTCCCATCTGCAGTTTAGCTCTCAAAATTGACTGCTCAATTTGACTCACATCTGGATCATTTCCGGTAATATTTCTCCACACTTGATGAACTCTTGACACATAGGGTCTCGGATTTTCTTGATGTCCTAGTGGGTCAATCAGAATGTTGTCAGGATGCACATTTGTTGGAAATGTATCTTTCAGTGCTCTCCACAGCCGATTTCTACTTGCAGCCAACAATTCAGGGTCATTCACCGCAGTCCCCACATATCTATTAAGTCCAGCTCTCTGAAAAATGTCTTCCATATCTGGAATCCCAAGGAGATTAGCAAAAGTTTCTTAATGTCTCCTATGGCAGACTGTGTTCCCACCGTAATTTCTTCCAATTTTGAAATCCAAGGATATGCTCCATCTTGAAGACTAGGCAGCTTCTCAAACATATCTGACATATCGGTATTCTGCAAAGGCTTATACTCTAGGTTCTGTCCTCGAATTATCACTGGCATCATCTTCTTAATTGTGCTCTCTTTCCTTGGCCTCAATGTATACTTCTCCTCCAATTCTTGGGATCCTCGGCAGTTTTTTCTTCTGTATCTTCAGCTTCTTGAGTTGTTCTTCCAGTTCTCTTACTTCTTCTAAATTATTCGCCTTATCCAGGCATGATACACATCGGTCTATATCTCTTTCTATTTATTTTCTGCTAATCATTGTAGAATAAAATCCTTTTGAATATGAAGGACCTTTAATCTCCAAATCTTTATCACTGTCTTCTTCTTCACTTTCATCAGAACTCGAATATCTTGTATCCTTCTCCTTCAAACATCCATCACCCCTTCTTTCCGCTCTGGCCAACCTCCGTCTGATCACAGGGTCATATCCACCCATGATCTCTTCTGAATCACTCTGATCATCATTATCATCATCTTCAAGTTCCATCCTCCTGAACCTCACTCCACCCTTAGTTTCCAGACATCTCGTTTACTTCTTACTTTTGGAGTTTGGATTCATCTTTATGGTCATTTCTGCTTGTCCTCTCTCTATTATTCATTCATCTTGATCTCTGATGCAATAATCACCCTCCTGAATGATCGTTGGAAGCTGAGGATAGACGTCCTTAAACTCTACTACTTTCTCGTAAGGTGGGGGTCTTGCTGAATCCGTATGTGAGAAAGGTGTATTGACTTCTGCCATTAGTTTTTCTGTCACCTTCACCTCTTTTGCCATTTTCTCTATACCTATGTTTCTTTTATCGTGGGTATCTTTCATCAGTTTTTGTCTTTTATTTTTAAACAGCTTAAGAACACCCAGCTCTCTTTGTCTCTTTTCTTTACGTTGTTCCCTTTTTTTTCCCCTTCTTTTGATCTGCCTTATAAATTGACAGAAGCACTTTCATTATGTTGATGACGTCAGGGTTAAGCGTCCCTTCCACTGGCCATGGTTGTTCAATGTCAGGCCAACGTTTATTCAATTTTCCAGATAACCTTGCAATACCATTAACTAGAGGATTACTGTTTTCTACTACATCAACAGGAGTAATTACTTTCATAGTTTTGATATCCTTTTTCCCCATTGTAACAACTCTTCTATATTCCTTTATTGTGAATTATTTTATTATTTTAGACTATGTAGCTTATATTTCCCTCCCTTTTTTATTTATTTATTATTTATTTTTATTAATCAATTAATTAATCAATTAATTAATTAATCAATTAATTAAATAATCTATATATATATATGTATATATATATATTTGTATTAATTAATTAATTTGTATTAATTTATTTATTTTACCAAATTATTAATTAGTGGCAATCTTACCACATCCGATCAGGAAAAGTAAAGGAAAGTAGTCAACTTCAGAGCAATCCAAAAAAGAAAGACCTCTAATCCAGCAACACTACAGCACTCACAAACCAATTGCTTAATAAGCAACCAATTACCTTAATTTTACAGAATAATGTCAGTGCTGGATTTCCAACACAACTCTAATCAAACCAACTCATGCACAAAAAACTCCAATATGCAATTCTTAATTACATCAATTGATCAGTCTGTTGCCAAGTCCCTGTTAAATTGTCACAACATGAAATATGCTAGGCACACAAAATATCCTGTATGGGAAGGTACATTTTGTAAACAGAACAGTACTGGCCTTAATTTGACTGGATCCATTGCAGCACACCCTGTCGCGTGACGCACTCGTCAGCACCTTCTCTCTCTCTCTCTGTCTCCTCCTTCTCGTCTCTCATATGACAGAAGAACAAAGAACACAAACAATAATTTAGTATTTTATGTATTCCCATGTTCACATTCGCGCTAAGAAATAAGCAAACAGCTTAACTCAGGAATATTATAAATAGCTCAATAACATTTTATTTTCTTTATTTTTAATCCGTCAACATATCTCTCATTTATCAATTCAATAGATCTCAATCAAATAGTTTCATCGTTAAGCAACAGCCGATTTAACAAACAGAATACTTTATTCGTGTGTAAGTTTCCCCCTTCTTCTCTGTCTGCATGTCACAGCAGCTCAGTGCAGGCAGGGGAGTGGCATATTTGCTCTACGCAACTCTAAACTCATAAAATCCCACACAAGCGCAGTTCATTCACCAGTGCGATTTCAGAGTGAGAAGAGCTCCCAAGCAGCTCTCTCCAAGCTAAACAACAGAAAGTAGACAGACCAGCTGTCCCTCCGTTATTTCCCCAACACAGACAAACAGTAACACTTAACAGAACTCACAAACCAACACAAAACATAGAACACAAATCCTACTTTGAAGTTTCTTAACTTCACTTATCCTAATCTGCAGATTTATAGTTATTTTCTTATCCATTACAAAACATCTCTATACACTCTTGAAACTCCTCCCTCTAGGCTCATAATCTTCTAACAGTTATTAAACGTTCTCTTTTTATAGAGACTCATAAGATTTTAACCTTAACGTCCTTCCAGGGGGCTCATATATATAGTTAACAATTATTAACGTTCTCACCAACGGAGACTCATAAGATTTTAACCTTAACTTACATATTTCCTTACGAAAAACAAAAAACCCTGTTCTCAACCAAAACATACAGTGGGGAAAAAAAGTATTTAGTCAGCCACCAATTGTGAAAGTTATCCCACTTAAAAAGATGAGAAAGGCCTGTAATTTTCATCATAGGTACACGTCAACTATGACAGACAAATTGAGAATTGTTTTTCCAGAAAATCACATTGTAGGATTTTTAATGAATTTATTTGCAAATTATGGTGGAAAATAAGTATTTGGTCACCTACAAACAAGCAAGATTTCTGGCTCTCACAGACCTGTAACTTCTTCTTTAAGAGGCTCCTCTGTCCTCCACTCGTTACCTGTATTAATGGCACCTGTTTGAACTTGTTATCAGTATAAAAGACACCTGTCCACAACCTCAAACAGTCACACTCCAAACTCCACTATGGTCAAGACCAAAGAGCAGGACACCAGAAACAAAATTGTAGACCTGCACCAGGCTGGGAAGACTGAATCTGCAATAGGTAAGCAGCTTGGTTTGAAGAAATCAACTGTGGGAGAAATTATTAGGAAATGGAAGACATACAAGACCACTGATAATCTCCCTCGATCAGGGGCTCCACGCAAGATCTCACCCCGTGGGGTCAAAATGATCACAAGAACGGTGAGCAAAAATCCCAGAACCATACAGGGGGATCCTAGTGAATGACCTGCAGAGAGCTGGGACCAAAGTAACAAAGCCTACCATCAGTAACACACTACGCCGCCAGGGACTCAAATCCTGCAGTGCCAGACGTGTCCCCCTGCTTAAGCCAGTACATGTCCAGGCCCATCTGAAGTTTGCTAGAGTGCATTTGGATGATCCAGAAGAGGATTGGGAGAATGTCATAGGGTCAGATGAAACCAAAATAGAACTTTTTGGTAAAAACTCAACTCGTCGTGTTTGGAAAACAAAGAATGCTGAGTTGCATCCAAAGAACACTATACCTACTGAGAAGCATGGAGGTGGAAACATCATGCTTTGGTGCTGTTTTTCTGCAAAGGGACCAGGACGACTGATCCGTGTAAAGGAAACAATAAATGGGGCCATGTATCGTGAGATTTTGAGTGAAAACCTCCTTCCATCAGCAAGGGCATTGAAGATGAAACGTGGCTGGGTCTTTCAGCATGACAATGATCCCAAACACACCGCCCGGGCAACGAAGGAGTGGCTTCGTAAGAAGCATTTCAAGGTCCTGGATTGGCCTAGCCAGTCTCCAGATCTCAACCCCATAGAAAATCTTTGGAGGGAGTTGAAAGTCCATGTTGCCCAGCGACAGCCCCAACACATCACTGCTCTAGAGGAGATCTGCATGGAGGAATGGGCCAAAAAAACAGAAACAGTGTGTGAAAACCTTGTGAAGACTTACAGAAAACGTTTGACCTGTGTCATTGCCAACAAAGGGTATATAACAAAGTATCGAGAAACTTTTGTTATTGACCAAATAGTTATTTTTCACCATAATTTGCAAATAAATTCATAAAAAATCCTACAATGTGATTTTCTGGATTTTTTCTTTTCATTTTGTCTGTCATAGTTGACGTGTACCTATGATGAAAATTACAGGCCTCTCTCATCTTTTTAAGTGGGAGAACTTGCACAATTGGTGGCTGACTAAATACTTTTTTCCCCACTGTACATTCGTCTCTTCTCCTCTCCCCTGCAACCTTAGTGTACACGAGAAAGTAATGCAATTTCTGTCAATATACCTAGTAAAATAATGGTTAATATGCAACTCTAAGGAGGCCCTATAAAATCTGTTTTATATTTTCCCAAATTATGTTTTCTCAGTTTAATTTTTCCTGGTTTTAGAATTTTTTATTTTATTTTTCACTCCCAAATTACAATTGTTCATAGAGAAACAATGAAATTGGATGTTTTTAGTCTTTGTCAATGCTTAAATCACATTTGAAGACCAAGGTTTTTAGGTCTGAAAGAAAATGAACAAATGTAGATTTGTTGGTGTAATTCCACTTTAATTGTGCATCTGGCTCTTTAATTGCGCATCTAGTGAGTGAGGAATGTGACATCTAATGTGGCGGTCTAGGGATGGTTCTGTACTGCTACTGCTCATTTCATGGCAAAGTTAGCAAATAACAAATAATAGATACAAATGATATACAGTACTTACTCATGATATACTTCTGCCAGGTAAGCCTACTTTGCAGTTAACATCTAATTGAGAAGGCTTTGGGGAAAGTATTTCTGTCAACCCACAAGACGGTTATCAAATAAACTGGCTACACATGGAGTAATAGACAAACGCGCGCACAAAACAGACATACAGGGGCAATATTGCTGGATATTAATTGACAGATATTGTGTTAGATTTGTCTTTTTAAGCCAATAGAAGCTAACCAAGGGTGGGATAATGTCAATGTTGCATTGATTAGATACTAGCTGGGAGCTTGCGGTGTCTGATACTTGTGAGAGTCGTTTATGACAGTTTGTGGTGGAACATGTGAAAATTGCATGTACTTTCAGAATTCTTTGCGAGCTACTCTTACAGTGAGGGAAAAAAGTATTTGATCCCCTGCTGATTTTGGACGTTTGCCCACTGACAAAGAAATGATCAGTCTATAATTTTAATGGTAGGTTTATTTGAACAGTGAGAGACAGAATAACAACAAAAAAATCCAGAAAAACGCATGTCAAAAATGTTATAAATTGATTTGCATTTTAATGAGGGAAATAAGTATTTGACCCCCTCTCAATCAGAAAGATTTCTGGCTCCCAGGTGTCTTTTATACAGGTAAGGAGCTGAGATTAGGAGCACACTCTTAAAGGGAGTGCTCCTAATCTCAGCTTGTTACCTGTATAAAAGACACCTGTCCACAGACGCAATCAATCAATCAGATTCCAAACTCTCCACCATGGCCAAGACCAAAGAGCTCTCCAAGGATGTCAAGGACAAGATTGTAGACCTACACAAGGCTGGAATGGGCTACAAGACCATCGCCAAGCAGCTTGGTGAGAAGGTGACAACACTTGGTGCGATTATTCGCAAATGGAAGAAACACAAAAGAACTGTCAATCTCCCTCGGCCTGGGGCTCCATGCAAGATCTCACCTCGTGGAGTTGCAATGATCATGAGAACAGTGAGGAATCAGCCCAGAAATACACGGGAGGATCTTGTCAATGATCTCAAGGCAGCTGGGACCATAGTCACCAAGAAAACAATTGGTAACCGAAATCGAACTCTTTGGCATCAACTCAACTCGCCGTGTTTGGAGGAGGAGGAATGCTGCCTATCACCCCAAGAACACCATCCCCACCGTCAAACATGGAGGTGGAAACATTATGCTTTGGGGGTGTTTTTCTGCTAAGGGGACAGGACAACTTCACCGCATCAAAGGGACGATGGACGGGGCCATGTACCGTCAAATCTTGGGTGAAAACCTCCTTCCCTCAGCCAGGGCATTAAAAATGGGTCGTGGATGGGTATTCCAGCATGACAATGACCCAAAACATACGGCCAAAGCAACAAAGGAGTGGCTCAAGAAGAAGCACATTAAGGACCTGGAGTGGCCTAGCCAGTCTCCAGACCTTAATACCATAGAAAATATGTGGAGGGAGCTGAAGGTTTGAGTTGCCAAACGTCAGCCTCGAAACCTTAATGACTTGGAGAAGATCTGCAAAGAGGAGTGGAACAAAATCCCTCATGAGATGTGTGCAAACCTGGTGGCCAACTACAAGAAACGTCTGACGTCTGTGATTGCCAACAAGGGTTTTGCCACCAAGTACTCAGTCATGTTTTGCAGAGGGGTCAAATACTTATTTCCCTCATTAAAATGCAAATCAATTTATAAAAAAATATATATGCGTTTTTCTGGATTTTTTTATTTATTCTGTCTCTCTCTGTTCAAATAAAGCTACCATTAAAATTATAGACTGATCATGTCTTTGTCAGTGGGCAAACGTACAAAATCAGCAGGGGATCAAATACTTTTTTTCCCTCACTGTAAGTGGGCTGCGAGGTACTGGTAGCTCACAATCTACCTTTTGGAGACCCCAGTTATAGCCTATAAGCACAATAATGCACATTCCTCATGCTTGCCGTTTAAGCTATGGGCTCAGTCTTGCAATTATCACCTTCCTCTCTCTCAATTTACCCTTGTTCTCGCACTTGCTGTTTTTCAGCAACAGTTTTCCAACGATGATCATTGCCTTCTGTGTTTGTAGAAAATCCTCCTTCTAGTCAGGGCTTGTTTATTATTTTGAGGTTCAAGGCCTGCTAGAATTTAGATGGGCTGAACTCTGCTCTAAGAACATGTTAGGGGATGTCTCCCCAGTGACCTCTCATTGGAACTCGACCTGTCAGTCACAAGCCCACCTGGCCCCAGGTCAATCGGCAAGTGCGGTGGGACTATAAAAGCATAGTTCCACCCTTACCGTTCTTTAGTGCAGAGTTCTTCCAAGAGAGATTTGGATACTTTCAGTCAAGTGGATTACACTGTAGTTGAAGACTGCATAATGGACTGCAAACTCTGGACACTTTTTCCAAACATGGTGTGGTGCTAGTGCCACAATGCAAAGTAGGTGGCCTGTTCCAGCCAACCATTGTCATTCTTTAAGTGTTTATATAGGTATAATTAGCCAAAACATTTGCTATTGGACTGTATTATAGTGTTGTTACAATGTTATCATTGTGTTACAATTACTTGTTCTTTATAGGAAACCGCTACTACAGGCTCTCTTGTGTGCTATGCCATCTCATGCTCTTAGAGTTGGAGTCTTTCCATTTGGTATCCCCATAGCATAGGATACTATGTGACCAAACCGCTAAAAGACTTCAAATAGTCGGTGCAGTCAGTCACTTCCGGTTTCCGGAGTTACTTCCGGTTTCTGGTTTATTTCCTTGTTAGCATGCTAGCATCATTAGCATTCTAACTCACCATGGTAAATAGTGTTTAGCTTGCCTAACTACATTATTAGCATTGCTAGCACCGTTAGCATGATAGCCATTTACCATTGCTGCGATGTTCCATTGCACTGCTCCTGCTAACACCATATGTACATCACTGCTAATACATTAGCATAGTAGCATACATTGCTATTGTATAGTAATAACTGTAATTACAGTCTGTGTTTCTTTCTGTTTCTTATCCATAGAAAACCACTACCACTATCCCTTCCACTTCCACCATGATCAACCCTAGTACTACAATTCAATGCCGTGTGTGTGCTTGCGGCAATAAATGAGTGACTTGATTATGTCTCCTGCGGTGTCATTTTCCCTCTGTCCGGGCACCCAGGGCGATTGTCTCTAGTTTAAACCAGCACTTCTCAGAGTTCACTGACCACCAGGTGCCGCTCTTTTTCAGTGTTGGTTAGTCATGTCAGACGCCGTTCTCGCCACCTGAGGGAGAGGATATGTCCCATGTTCCAGCAATCGATCTACACGCACTCCCAAGTGATCCATGTAAATCGTCCACAACTAGGATTTCCCCAAGAAGAAGTGAGAGAATTGCCATTAGGCAAGTGGGCCATTTATCGACACTCAACTTCTGGGAATCACGGCCATGAGCTCTTGCAACTGGCTACTATTCATGTTCTTGGCTCATCTGCAACTCCAGACAACGGCATCCCTTTCTTGGGAGAAGAGGTCGTTTCTCCCAGAGGGAGGAAAAAGCTCCAGAAATCGGCTTCGCCAGCGAGGGGGGAAAACTCCAAGACAGACTGGTCCTTCTCCGATCAGGCTGGTTCTTCCTCCGCTGCATTGCTGGCGCTGCGGCTTCCACCACCGTCTCCACTTGGGCCTACTTGCCGCTGCTGTGACCAACGACCCGGTGCTGGCGGCTATCCAGTCCATCCTTGGCACCATGGGCTCTATTGATGCATGGCTCCAGCTATGAGGGGTGATCCATACTGTCTCCAAGCCTGAGGACCACTATCCTTCAAAGGAAAGGCGTCAACCTCATCAGCCTCTTGCTGCCCTACCCTGGGTGTGACCGGGATCGCGGCTTGTGAATATGCAACAGCCGTCTTTAAAACCTCTGATCCCGGGCTACAGCGTATCCTTTCCATCGCAGATTGTGGTAGCATTTTAGGACACCTTTAGGTATAAAACATAAATATTAAACAATTATTTGATAAAATATTGATTTTGGCCTTTACTACTGAAGCCCATAGAAACACATTGAATAACACATTCATAAATGGCAAAAAGGACAGTCAAAAAATTAATCATAAGAAACTAAATCTAAATCTAGGAGATTTAAAAAAAAAAAAACTTTGTGATACTGAATGTTATCAGATCTTCAACCAAAACCTAATATTAGATAAAGGGAACTTAAGTGAACAAATAACACAACAATTACATAATTATTTCATTTATTTCATAAACAAAGTTATGCAACACCCAATTCCCCTGTGTGAAAAAGTAATTGCCCCCTTACACTCAATAACTGGTTGTGCCACCTTTAGCTGCACTGACTCCAACCAAATGCTTCCTGTAGTTGTTGATCAGTCTCTCACGTCGCTGTGGAGGAATTGTGGCCCACTCTTCCATGCAGAACAGCTTTAACTCAGTGACGTGGGTTTTCAAGCATGAACTGCTAGTTTCAAGTCCTGCCACAACATCTCAATTGGGATATATTAATAATATTATGCCATTTAGCAGACGCTTTTATCCAAAGCGACTTACAGTCATGTGTGCATAAATTTTCACGTATGGGTGGTCCCGGGGATCGAACCCACTACCCTGGCATTACAAGCGCCATGCTCTACCAATTGAGCTACAGAGGACCAGGTCTGGACTTTGACTAGGCCATTCCAAAACTTCAAATGTGTTGCTTTTTAGCAATTTTCATGTAGACTTGATTGTGTGTTTTGGATCATTGTCTTGCTGCATGACCCAGCTGCACTTCAGCTTCAGCTCACAGACGGATGGTCTGACATTCTCCTGTAGAATTCTCTGATACAGAGCAGAATTCATGGTTCCTTCTATTAAGGCAAGTCGTCCAGGTCCTGAGGCAGCAAAGCATCCCCAAACCATCACACCACCACCACCATGCTTGACCTTTGGTATGATGTTCTTACTGTGGAATGCAGAGTTTGGTTTTCGCCAGGCATTACTGGAACCATGTCGTCCAAAAAGTTATACTTTTGAATCATCTGTCCATAGAACGTTCTTCCAAGAGTTTTGATGATCATCCAGGTGCTTTTTGGCAAACTTGAGTCAACTTTTTGGACGAGATGGGTCCCATTATGCCTGGCGAAAACCAAACACTGCTGGTTTGGGGATGCTTTGCTGCCTCAGGACCTGGACGACTTGCCTTAATAGAAGGAACCATGAATTCTGCTCTGTATCAGAGAATTCTACAGGAGAATGTCAGACCATTCGTCTGTGAGCTGAAGCTGAAGCGCAGCTGGGTCATGCAGCAAGACAATGATCCAAAACACACAATCAAGTCTACGTGAAAATTGCTAAAAAGCAACACATTTGAAGTTTTGGAATGGCCTAGTCAAAGTCCAGACCTAATCCCAATTGAGATGTTGTGGCAGGACTTGAAACGAACAGTTCCTGCTTGAAAACCCACACGTCACAGAGTTAAAACAGTTCTGCATGGAAGAGTGGGCCAAAATTCCTCCACAGCGACGTGAGAGACTGATCAACAACTACAGGAAGCAATTGGTTGGAGTCATTGCAGCTAAAGGTGGCACAACCAGTTATTGAGTGTAAGGGGGCAATTACTTTTTCACACAGGGGAATTGGGTGTTGCATAACTTTGTTTATGAAATAAATATGTAATTGTTGTGTTATTTGTTCACTTATGTTCCCTTTATCTAATATTAGGTTTTGGTTGAAGATCTGATAACATTCAGTATCACAAATATGCAAAAGTAGAGAAAATTAGAAAGGGGGCAAATACTTTTTCATAGCACTGTATATATATATATATTTTTTTTACACATATTTAACCCCTTTTTTGGGTAAGCACAAAACTACCTTCATACTTCCATTCCTTTTTTTAAACTGGTACCGGTTACCTTCAGATGAGTCCCGTGACACTTGTGGGGGTCGTGGAGAAAATAAGTTGTGATAATCTCCCGTTTCCATAGAGTGGTCATAATAGTAATAGCCCAAACAGTTCGGACGCTACAGACGTTTACGTGAGAAGACCGATTTTAGGGATGTCTCATGGTCTGACAAACACCGCTCAAGCTCTGCCAGATTTCACTGCAGTGTCGGAAGTGAGACACTGGCGGATGTGGTAGATTGATCCAATGCAAAAAACAGATATCTCTAGTTTAAACAGATATCGTTACATAACAAAATGCATAATATTTAGACAATTTGATGAGCAAGTGTTCTTGCATGATCTGTTCCATAATATTGACAGATTAAGTCTGATTCCCAATGTTGACTCTGCCTGGGACTATTTTTTATATTAAATTTGTGTCCATTTGTGATAAGCATGGCCCTGTGAAGAAATGTAGAATCAGTGGAAGGGACAATCCCTGGTTTTCAGATACATTGTCAGAATTAATTAGACAGAACAATGTTTCTTGGGCTAATGCTAGACCTACAAATGCACCTGCTGACTGGACCTCCTTCCGAGCCCTAAGAAACAAGTGTATGGGGTTGATCAGGAAATCTAAATCAGATTTCTCTCTGAAAGCAGTCACAGAGAACCTTAACAACCATACCAAGTTTTGGAAACTAAATAAATCCTTGTCGGGTTCAAATGTATCATCTGGCCTTCCTGACCATTTAGTGATGGATTCAAATGAAGTGAAGGATAAAGCTGATATTGTAGGGATCTTTTACAAGCACTTCATATCTGGTGATTCAGTTTTTGATAATGGTCAGTGAGCTCTGTGGCCCTCATGTCAACCCTTTTAACTTTGAGACTTTTTCTTATGCTGAGGTCTATAAGCTCTAAAAGCAATAGACCCTAAATGGTCTGCAGTCCCAGACAACTTGGATCCCTATCTCTTGACCAATTCTATACCCCAAATCTGGAAATCAGCTTGTGTCCTCAAACTACTAAAGGGTTGAGACCCTTCAGATATAACTACCACCCTGTCTCCAAGCTCCCTACCCTGGCCAAAGTCTTTGAATCCATTGTGAACTCCCAACTAAAGAAATGCTTACTTAAAAATAACATCCTGAGCGGTTTTCAGTCTGGTTTTAGGTTGGGGCACAGCACCATAACTGTAGCTTGACCACGTGTTGTTGCTAGCCAGACTCAGCAACATTGGTGTTCGTGAATGGGCTGTCAATTTGTTTAGAAATTATCTTGCAGACAGAACACAATGTGTCTATGCTGAGAATCACAAGTCTAGCTTCCTTTAGATCACTAGAGGTATAAACCAAATTGCATATGTATGCAGATACATTGCATCTGTATGCAGATGATACGGTCATCTTCTCAAATTCTCCATCTCTGTTTCAGGCTGTTGAAGAGGTCAAGACTGACTTTTAGTCACTGCAGACCTCCCTATATGGTCTCAAACTAGTCTTGAATGCTCAAAAAACTAAATTAATGTTCTTCACCAGAGCACGCTCTCATCCTGAGAAGGTTAGCGTTTTGATCTCAGGGGGCACACCCATTGAAAAGGTGTCATCCTACAAATACCTTAGTATTTGGTTACAAAGTTAATGTAGATTATTTTCGTAACAAGGCTTGCTTCCCGTTTCAGGATAGAAAGAAGCTTGTTCAAGACAGTTTTCTTTCTGTAATTGATTATGGTGACTTATTTTATATACATCAAATCACATTATATTGGTCACATACACGTATTTAGCAGATGTAATTGCCGGTGTAGTGAAATGCTTGTGTTCCTAGCTCCTAGCTACATGCAACCTCTTAAAGAGACATGATCATGCATCTTTGCGTTTTTTTACAAATGCCATGTCGCTCACCCACCATTGCACTTTGTATCAAATGGTGGGATGGACATCGCTTTACATGCGCAGACAGCTACATTTGTATGTGTTTATCTACAAAGCCCATCTGGGTAAACTCCTCCTCTACGTGAGTAACCTGCTCTCTCCTTCACCACTAGCAGTTACCAGACACAGTCTACTATGTGGTTGCTACTTAAAGTCCCCAGGGCCGTTCCCGAGTTAGGCAAGACTGCCTTTTCCCAATGTGCAGCAGAGGCATGGAATAGTCTGCAAGGTGTGCTTCAACTAGATGTACCAGTGCCCCTTAGTGAGTTTAAAACTCTGGAGGAGTGTAAATGCTTCCTGTAGGCCAGATCAACTCTTGATGACATGTTGTTGTGCTGTTTATATTGTATGTTAAACATGTTGTATTGACTGCTGCTGCTTTCTTGGCCAGGTCTCCCTTGCAAAAAATATCCAGTGTCTCAATGTTTATTTCCCCTGGTTAAATAAAGGTTCTCGAAGGCTATTCATGCCCAACACAACCATATCATGAATAGTTACTATGGCTGTTTGTTAAACAATGTGTTGCCTTGTGTCATAAACTTTATTTTGCAGGGAGAGCACAGAGTAACACTTTATATACAAAACTATGTGGACACCCCTTCAAATTAGTCGATTGGGCTATTTCAGCCACACCTGTTGCTGACAGCTGTCTCCATAGACAAACACTGGAAGTAGAATGGCCTTACTGAAGAGCTCAGTGACTTTCAACATGGCACCGTCATAGGATGCCACCTTTCCAACAAGTCAGTTCGTCAAATGTCTGCCCTACTAGAGCTGCCCCAGTCAACTGTAAATGCTGTTATTGTGAAGTGGAAACATCTAGGAGCAACAACGGCTCAGTCGTGAAGTAGTAGGCCAAACAAGCTCACGAACTGGGCCGCCGAGTGCTGAAGAGCATTGTTCGTAAAAAGCATCTGTCCTCGGTTGCAACACTGCCTCTGGAAGCAACATCAGCACAATAACTGTTAGTCGGGAGCTTCATGAAATGGGTTTCCATGACCGAGCAGCCGCACACAAGCCTAAGATCACCATGCGCAATGCCAAGCGTCGGCTGGAGTGGTGCAAAGCTCGCCGCCTTTGGACTCTGGAGCAATGGAAACGTGTTCTCTGGAGTGTTGAATCACGCTTCACCATCTGGCAGTCTGACAGATTAATCTGGGTTTGGTGGATGTCAGGAGAACGCTACCTGCCAGAATGCATAGTGCCAACTGTAAAGTTTGGTGGAGGAGGAATAATGGTCTGGGCTGTTTTTCATGGTTCGGGTTAGGCCCCTTAGTTCCAGTAATGGGACATCTTAACACCACAGCATACAATGACATTCTAGACCATTCTGTGCTTCCAACTTTGTGGCAACAATTTGGGGAAGGCCCTTTTCCTGTTTCAGCTGTTATAGCAGCAAAGGGGGGACCAACTCCATATTAATGCTCATGATTTTGGAATGAGATGTTCGACGAGCAGGTGTCCAAATACTTTTGGTCATGTAGTGTATTTCCAAATATAGCTATTCTCTGCAGGGACAAGGGTGCATATACGGAGGCTACTGGTAGTGGTTCAAAAGTATAATTCATGATTAGCCTATATTTATCTCATTGTCACATCATTCTTAAGCTCTGCACGCAATGCATAGGCATAGTTATTATCAGAGGTGGCACCACATGTTCAAAAGTGGTGTGGCAAAATTTGTACATATCTTTTCTGGGCTCTGGAGTTTTTCTTGATCTCATGACCTGGTCAGGTAAAACTCAGTGTCCTATTCGTAGGCTATGACAAAATAGTATTATTACAGATAGCTTTCATTTTCATCTGTGCAATGACTATAGGGCTATGGTTTTTCTTGTCGGGTCATGTGAATTGGAAACACTCCTGGCCTAAGGTGGATCAAATAATTTCGAACAACCACAAACCTTGTTATTATTAATATAAAATAAAATTGTATTTGTCACATGCTGTGTAGAATAACAGTGAAATGCTTACTTACAGGTCCTTTTCCAACAATGCACAGTTAAGATACAAAATTGAAATAGTGACACGAGGAATAAATACACAGTGAATAATTAAGTGATAATGCCCGAGAAGCCGGTGTTTGGAGGATATATTGGCACGGTTATTGTTAGGCCCAAGACGAGGGCATTATCACTTTTATACAACGGGTTATAACAAAGAACTTTAACTCTATGTTCGTCATTAACCCAATTTATCTCATAGTCCACTAAAAAATCTCCATCAGTTACCAACATATTCAAATAATGATTGACATACTTTCATTCAAAATGTTATTTTGATTAATACTATTTAATCCTTCCACAAGATATATTCCCGACTCAAATCTAGGGTTATTACCCAAGCCGGCTGGTTGTTCGTTCTATTGGTTCAGTTGCCAGAGACGCAACCCATCATTCAATCTTTTTGTTCTGTATCTATGGACGTGACCCAGTCATTCATTCTAAATGTTCCATTGCCATACTGGCTGGCAACGGTATTATCCCTTGCTTGCTAGCTAACCAACTACGGCTAACTTGCATTTGCATTGAATAAGCTGTTTTCTCGTGACATTTATTTGGAGACATCCATAACAATGAGCTAACGAGGCGCGATTTCACCTGGCATAGAAAATGTGCTCACTCGTCAGGACACTGTTGTTCAGAGGAGCTAGCCAACAACACAGCTAAGACAATCACTTCAAACTGAAGCTGGAAAGAGTGCAAACTACAGTGGCTTGCAAAAGTACTCACCCCCCTTGGCATTTTTCCTATATTGTTGCCTTACAACCTGCAATTAAAATAGATTTTTGGGTGGTTTGTATCATTTGATTTACACAACATGCCTACCACTTTGAAGATGCAAAATATTTTTTCTTGTGAAACAAACAAGAAATAAGACTAAAAAACAGAAAACTTGAGCGTGCATAACTATTCACCCCCCCCCAAAAGTCAATATTTTGTAGAGCCACCTTTTGCAGCAATTACAGTTGCAAGTCTCTTGGGGTATGTTTCGATAAGCTTGGCACATCTAGCCACTGGAATTTCTGCCCATTCTTCAAGGCAAAACTACACCAGCTCCTTCAAGTTGGATGGGTTCCGATGGTGTACAGCAATCTTTAAGTCATACCACAGATTCTCAATTGGATTGAGGTCTGGGATTTGACTAGGCCATTCCAAGACATTTAAATGTTTCCCACTCGAGTGTTACTTTAGCAGTATGCTTAGGGTCATTGTCCTGCTGGAAGGTGAACCTCTGTCCCAGTCTCAAATATCTGGAAGACTGAAATGTTTCCCTCAAGAATGTCTCTGTATTTAGTGCCATCCATCATTCCTTCAATTGTTCAAAGTTTCAGATATTTTTTTATAACCCAACCCTGATCTGTACTTCTCCACAGCTTTGTCTCTGACCTGTTTGGAGAGCTCCTTGGACTTCATGGTGCCGCTTGCTTGGTGGTGCCCATTGCTTAGTGGTATTGCAGACTCTGGGGCCTTTCAGAACAGGTGTGTACAGTGAGGGAAAAAAGTATTTGATCCCCTGCTGATTTTGTACGTTTGCCCACTGACAAAGACATGATCAGCCTATAATGTTAATGGTAGGTTTATTTGAACAGTGAGAGACAGAATAACAACAAAAAAATCCTGAAAAACGCATTTAAAAAATGTTATGAATTGATTTGCATTTTATTGAGGGAAATAAGTATTTGACCCCTCTGCAAAACATGACTTAGTACTTGGTGGCAAAACCCATGTTGGCAATCACAGAGGTCAGACGTTTCTTGTAGTTGGCCACCAGGTTTGCACACATCTCAGGAGGGATTTTGTCCCACTCCTCTTTGCAGATCTTCTCCAAGTCATTAAGGTTTTGAGGCTGACGTTTGGCAACTCTAACCTTCAGCTTCCTCCACAGATTTTCTATGGGATTAAGGTCTGGAGACTGGCTAGGCCACTCCAGGACCTTAATGTGCTTCTTCTTGAGCCACTCCTTTGTTGCCTTGGCCGTGTGTTTTGGGTCATTGTCATGCTGGAATACCCATCCACGACCCATTTTCAATGCCCTGGCTGTGGGAAGGAGGTTCTCACCCAAGATTTGACGGTACATGGCCCCGTCCATCGTCCCTTTGATGCGGTGAAGTTTTCCTGTCCCCTTAGCAGAAAAACACCCCCAAAGCATAATGTTTCCACCTCCATGTTTGACGGTGGGGATGGTGTTCTTGGGGTCATAGGCAGCATTCCTCCTCCTCCAAACACGGTGAGTTGAGTTGATGCCAAATAGCTCGGTTTTGGTCTCATCTGACCACAACACTTTCACCCAGTTCTCCTCTGAATCATTCAGATATTCATTGGCAAACTTCAGACGGGCCTGTATATGTGCTTTCTTGAGCAGGGGGACCTTGTGGGCGCTGCAGGATTTCAGTCCTTCACGGCGTAGTGTGTTACCAATTGTTTTCTTGGGGACTAGGGTCCCAGCTGCCTTGAGATCATTGACAAGATCCTCCCGTGTAGTTCTGAGCTGATTCCTCACTGTTCTCGTGATCATTGCAACTCCACGAGGTGAGATCTTGCATGAAGCCCCATGCCGAGGGAGATTGAAAGTTATTTTGTGTTTGTCACCTTCTCACCAAGCTGCTTGGCAATGGTCTTGTAGCCCATTTCAGCCATGTGTAGGTCTACAATCTTGTCCCTGACATCCTTGGAGAGCTCTTTGGTCTTGGCTATGGTGGATAGTTTGGAATCTGATTGATTGATTGCTTCTGTGGACAGGTGTATTTTATACAGGTAACAAGATGAGATTAGGAGCACTCCCTTTAAGAGTGTGCTCCTAATCTCAGCTCGTTACCTGTATAAAAGACACCTGGGAGCCAGAAATCTTTCTGATTGAGAGGGGGTCAAATACTTATTCCCCTCATTAAAATGCAAATCAATTTATAACATTTTTGACATGCGTTTCAAATAAACCTACCATTAAAATTATAGACTGATAATTTCTTTGTCAGTGGGCAAACATACAAAATCAGAAGGGGATCAAATACTTTCTTCCCTCACTGTATATATACTGAGATCATGTGACACTTAGATTGCATACAGGTGGACTTTATTTAACTAATTATGTGACTTCTGAAGGGAATTGGTTGCACCAGATCTTATTTAGAGGCTCCACAGCAAAGAGGGTGAATACATATGCACGAACCACTTTTCTGTTATTTTTTTTTTTTAGAATTCTTTGAAACAAGTTATTTTTTTTATTTCACTTCACCAATTTGGACTATTTTGTGTATGTCCATTACATGAAATCCAAATAAAAATCCATTTAAATTACAGGTTGTAATGGAACAAAATAGGAAAAACGCCAAGGGGGATGAATACTTCTGTCTGGCCCAGCGGCCTTATGAATGTTAACCTGTTTAAAGGTCTTACATCGGCTATGGAGTGCGAGATCACAGCTGGTGCTCTCATGCATCGTTCAGTGTTGCTTGCCTCGAAGCGAGCATAGAAGGCATTTAGCTCGTCTGGTAGGCTAGTGTCACTGTGCAGCTCGTGGATGGGTTTCCCTTAGTAATCCATTATAGTTTTCAAGCCCTGGCACATCCGTTGAGCATCAGAGCCGGTGTAGTAGGATTCAATCTTTGTTTTGTATTGACGTGTTGCCTGTTTAATGGCTCGTCGGAGGTCGTATAAGCATCCGGATTACTGTCCTGCTCCTTGAAAGTGGCAGCTCTAGCCTTCAGCTCAGTGTGGATGTTGCCTATAATTAATGGCTTCTGGTTGGGGTACGTACGTACGGTCACTGTGGGGACAACGTCGTCAATGCACTTATTAAAGGAAAGATTCAGCCATTTTGAATGTAATCTCGTATGTTCTATCGATTGTTTTCATGTGAATCATGAGCTTTTGCCGTTCACACAGTCAGAAATACGGCCGGTATGACGTAGCATTGCGATAAAGCTGCTCTCATTACTCTGGAACTTAATAGGAAGATGCAAAAACGTCTATCATACATGTCAGATTTCAATACTGGCCGATGTCGTAACACATGTTTGACTCCTACAATTTCACCAAAATTGACAGTATAAGACAGAATGTAGTAAAATGTAATTGACATGTTCTGTAACTTTTCCATGTCAGCTTTACTACATTTCAATAGTTACAAGCTTTGTATTCATTACTTACTACTTCCTTGATGAGTCCTACAATGCACCCACACAGCAATTAGGCATAAATGTGTTTGTTTTTTAACATTGTTTGATTTGAACACCATTTCAAAATTGTTTGAACAATTAGGCTAGTGAACGTTTGCTGCATCACAATTCTACAAGAAAGTGTATTGTGTGCCCTTCCATACAATGATTTAAATCACTACACAATCACTTTGATTATCGGGACTTGTGTTGTTGTATGGCCTGATCTTTGTGGGGTTTCTGGGCAGTCAATGTTTGGAGGGAGCGTGGGTTTGGGTGAGGTGAGGTTTTTGTAGCATGACGGACAAATGTCTCACGGAAGTGGCTTGTTTTTGGCTCACATTCTTTCCTCACAACCCGCTGCTTGGACCATTTGCAGAACACCTGGCAGAACCTGGGCTGTCCTGTAAAAATAACAATCCAGCAACCAAGCATATCAAAAGGTGAGATAATTGGCTTAGCACAGGGAGGGGCAGGGCAATTGGGAATTGTCTGAGTGATGTCCAATGTAGATTAAACCTATTCATGTTTCTGTGTGAGAATACAGTATAGGTGAGGTATGGAAATGCATTCTAACATTGTTGCTTATTCTTGTTGTCGTCGAGTACTGCAATCTGTGTCCACTGTTTCATGCCAGTGTAGTCAAAATGCTGCCGTTTTGGAGAATATCGTAGCTGGGAACTGTGAAATGTCTCCAGGTTTTCTGTAGTGATTTAAAAAAAATAAGTAGATCAGTACACAATCCAACTCTGTATAACTAGCAAAAAAAGAATGTTAGTTTCAGCCCAGCTTGAAACAAAAAGGGAATCAGGTGCTTGACTTTGGAACTTGGAAATCCCCAAAAACATTCCTTACCCCAGGACACTTCAATAGGCGACTATCACAGGATATGAAGAAAAAGGGAGGCTGCGTGTTTGTCCTGTAAATAAATTATCAGACAGAGTGCTTATTTTTCTTTACTTCCCGGGATAGTCATTTATTGAAGTCTCCCGGGGTAAGGAATGTTTTTTGGACTGTATAAATAGCATCAAGCAGATGATGGTGAAATACTGCTCTTATCAGTGTGTTTGAGAGCTGGACCCCAATAACACCTTCCGTGTCTCTCTCTTGCTCGTCCTCCTCATCTCGTGCTTGTTGGGTGGACAGCCTTGTTCCTCTGGAAATTGTACTTCTCCACTATTGCTGGGTGCAGGTAGGTGTTCTGTATCTCGTAGAATGTGGTCCTGTCAAACATGTTCAGGTTCAGAAGCCTTGACCATTGCTCCAGTGCTGTGTATGTGCACACCCTGTGAATAAAAGAGATGTGGCAGGCAGGAAATTGCTCTCTGGCATACCCCTTATATCAGGGCATGATGTCCATGTACCTGAGTGTCCATGGATACAATCCCACTTCACCCTCAACTGTGCCCCAAAATAATAGATGTCTGTGTGCAAGACTGCTTGGCCACAGATCTGGCTGAGCTTGAAAAGTTGTACAAGTTTTGTCTCATAGACAATTATCTTTGACTCTTCCCATGCTACTGTACATCTTCACTGTCAGAGTCTAAAGACGAGCTTGAACTTGTTCCAGGCCTATAACATGTATTGTGGGGGTCTGGAGCCTCTTCCTCACAGGTGTCTATGGAGGGTCTTTTGGAGGGTGTTGACGTCATTGGCTGGGCTGAACTGGGTCCAGGTTGGTCCTGTGGGATACAGTGCATAAGACAACTGAATAATATAAATAGAGACTAGCTTGATTATTCTACTATCAAACATTCTCTAAGCGCTAATTGGCAACTTAATATTATAATATTATAATACAAATAGCAAATACATGTGATAAAGATGTGTGTCCTTGAGGAGACCAGCAGTACAAATCATAGCAAGAGAAATCAAAGGCAACTGTAGTGATGGATTGCATAACATTACTTACTTTTGTTGGCAATGATGTAGAGGCAGTGGTCACACTTTGCAAATACTAAGGGTGAAAACAGAGCGAGACAATTAGCTAGCCAACTAGTTTTATCTCAAATATCTCCATTCATAATGACCAAACAACAGTGTTCCATTTTATGAACATTTTGGCTAGTTTAGGTAACGCT
Organism: Coregonus lavaretus; assembly: GCF_964263955.1. Taxonomy (NCBI): domain Eukaryota; kingdom Metazoa; phylum Chordata; class Actinopteri; order Salmoniformes; family Salmonidae; genus Coregonus; species Coregonus lavaretus. Next base: position 5,015,146 of record NC_140019.1, read on the forward strand.
TTGATAACTTGCACACACCATATGGCTTTTTAGTAGCCTGAGGACTTGCTAGCTTTTTAGCTATATGGCTAGGTAGTATTAGCAAGCTAGACAGATAACTAGTAACAAAACATCTTCTCTTACTTTGTGACTTCTCTTCTTTTGCGCTATTGCTTGGTCGTATGACACAGGTTGTTTGGTGGAAAAGGGAAATATGGATGGAACTGCATTGTCTTGGAGTTTTTTATGGAACTGCATATCAGTTTTGTAGTCTTCTGGTCAAAATTGCTGGCTATATACGCGACTGTTGATGTACTGTGACACAGGTGTATTTATGTCGTACTTCACATTTTTTATTGCAACTAACCATTGCTTGCATCTGGGAATGTCCAATACTGGCAAGCTATGACATATCACTCTTTTCGACTTTGCTGTACTTCTCACACCTGGAACTGCACACCACGGCACTGCTAACAACTTCGCTTCTTCACTCAGCAAGCAGCAGGATGACAACAAACGTCGCATGCGACTGCACAACTCAACTCAAATATACACGCCCCCTATTTAAATAATAGAGGAGGGGTGAGAGAGCGGAATGGTGAGAGGCTTTCTGGGACTTTGCAACAAGGCAGGTTAACATTTAACACTATACACAGTAGACTTTGTAACAATGTTTATTTTTTATGTGTAAGTCATAAAACCACTAACCTTGTGTTGTTGTCCTGGTCTCCATCTGACCCACCAGAGGTTGGTTCCCTGGCGCTCACTGTAGGAATTGATTGCCTGTAAAATCCATATATCCAATCATTAAATCAACAACTTTCAACATTTTCATTTAAAATAATATCCCCCTTTTCATGAAGTATATTTTATTGAATGTCACTTATTCTATTGCACTCTATTCTAACCAAACCTGCCTTACCAGTTCATATCAATAGGTGTAACTATGCACTAGCTAGTCAAAAACGGCTGATGTCATGATGGCTGCCTGTCTCTTTACTTGTGAAAGTTATGGTTGGCTAGAATCCATCAATTCTCTCTTTATGCATTAGCCATTCATCTGTTATGGTTGGACACATGTGTTCATATTGTCTGTGTAGACTTCTCTGTGGCGGAATTAGTATATGTTTTACCTTTAAGACGGTGAAATTTGCGCCACAAACATTTGTGAATAATCACCAGCAGTGGAAATAAAATAATATGCCAACAAACATTACTGGACTAACACACTGTCTGACTAACCTTTTCAGGAACTTCAGTATCCCTTGGGTAGCAGCAGCATGCTGGCTGCATGATTGCATCAACCTAGCTAGCTAGGCTACTCTAAAGCTAACGTTAGTAGTTTTGTTAACTAGCTGTAGATTGGATCACTCTAGATAGTTTAAGAGGACGACTATTAACTGCTTCTATCAACACATACCTTGTTTTCCATAAAAATGTGTTTTTGGTTTCTCATGAGGCAGGCAACCAGGCAGGCAGGAGAGGAGGGTTTCCACTAGATAACACAGCCACAAAGTCAGATTCCACAGACCAGAGAGGAGTGTGAGTAAAGAAAGAGTGCAGAGTCAAACAACAATGTGCTGGTGTAACCAAACAGTGGTTGATGAGTTGATGAGGCTCTGTTGGCTGTAGCTAGGCGACCACTGTGACTTACCAGTGAATCCACCTGTCGCAGCGAGCTTTTGGGTGACTGCGTTTGGAAATCCCATGGACAGGGTTGTATTTACTAGACAAAACAGAGGAAAACGGGCTGAAATTGGGGTAGGTACTATGTCAACTTTCTTAATGTCCAATAAGAAACACCTGCTTTATTTTCCGTTGCAAAATGTTTTTCTATGACTTTAACTAATGAATGTCTGGTAAACACGTTCGGTGATGCTGTTTGAAAGCGGTGTGGCGGCACCACACCAGATTGAAAAGTACTGGGGCAAATGCTGTCTCGTGCCTGCACAAATCAATGAAATTAAATGTTATTGTCATATATATAGGATAGATGTCACAGGTGACTGGTAGCACCTTAATTGGGGAGGACGGGCTCATAGTAATGGCTGGAACGGAGTAAATGGAATGGTATCAAACACATCGTTAACGTGTTTGATACCATTCCATTCAAGCCATTATTATGAACTGTCCTCCCCTCACCAGCCTCCTGTGATAGACATGGTGTAGAGTTCACAGTTCAATTAAACGCTTACTGGTGGCAATCTTAATCACTCATCATGGGGTTATGTCTATTTTTACCATGTCATGTTGATGTAGCATGGATCTAGCGCACATTTGCAGTATAGGCTTTATTTTTGGTTTCAGGTGTGTAGCCCACGGGCCTACTCTTTTTTTATTTTCTTTCATTTTAGTAATTTAGCAGACACTCTTATCCAGAGCGACTTACAGTTAGTGAGTGCATAAATTTTTTCATACTGGTCCCCTGTGGGAATCGAACCCACAACCCTGGCATTGCAAGCGCCATGCTCTACCAACTGAGCTACACGGTTGCAACAGGTCAAGGTGGAAAAGCACGCTAGGCAAGGTGAAAAAATTGACAAAACTCCCGTTTCCTACTTCACAGAGATAAAGTTGACAAAACAAAAAGGAAAACAGATGGAAAACCTCTTTAATGTGTTGTGCTGTTCCTCTCCCCCCTCTGTAGCTCAATTGGTAGAGCATGGCGCTTGTAACACCAGGGTAGTGGGTTCAATCCCCGGGACCACCCATACGTAAACATTTATGCACACATGACTGTAAGTCACTTTGGATAAAAGCATCTGCTAAATGGCATATTATTATTATTAATTATATTAGCATGTATGGATAATCTCACTTTTGTTCTATTCCTTGCGTGCATCTCTTTTACATCTAATTCATTATTGTTTTCAATCTTTAGATCCAATTGTCGCTTCGTTGCGTCCCTTCTCCCTGGTAAGTAACTTTGTTTTATGCCTGCAGCCCTGCATAGGGCTTCCTGCCATCACATCATCTGACTAAGAGGATCTTCCCTCGGAGACGAGGCCATTCACCAAACTATTTAATAAAATGTTATATTGCATTCGGTCTTTGTTGTTCCTTCACTTAAGCCTGTACTCGAGTGAAATGTCATTTACGAAAGTTCAATCAGAAAGGCCTGAATGCTCGTTTAACTTAATCCAGTAAGCATAACCTAATTCATTTAGTTTCCTATTCTACGGGCATAGTGGGAATAAATACAAATGTATCAGCATAGCGTCTTGATTCTTCTCCTTTTTCCTATTAGCCATGTGCCTTATTACCATATAGCCTATAAGCATGGCACAATATTGCACATTCCTCACGCTTACCGTTTAAGCTATGGCCTCACTCTTGATATTATCACCTTCCTCTCTTTCAACTAATGGGCGTAAATATTTGGATGTATTTATATGTCAATTTCTAATTGTGTGTTACCTCATCTGTTTTCCTTTTTGTTTTGTCAACTTTATCTCTGTGAAGTAGGATACGGGAGTTTTGTCAATTTTTCCACCTTGGCCTAGCGCGCTAGCTGACCGACATCTGGAATATACAGTTGAAGTCGTAAGTTTACATACACCTTAGCCAAATACATTTAAACTCAATTCCTGACATTTAATCCTAGCAAAAAGTCCCTGTTTTAGGTCAGTTAGGATCACCACTTTATTTTAAGAATGTGAAATGTCAGAATAATAGTAGAGAGAATTATTTATTTTCTGCTTTTATTTATTTCATCACATTCCCAGTGGGTCAGACGTTTACATACACTCAATTAGTATTTGGTAGCATTGCCTTTAATTGTTTAACTTGGGTCAAACGTTTTGGGTAGCCTTCCACAAGTTTCCCACAATAAGTTGGGTGAATTTTGGCCCGTTCCTCCTGACAGAACTGGTGTAACTGAGTCAGGTTTGCAAGCCTCCATGCTCGGAAAAACGTTTTAAGTTCTGCCCACACATTTTCTATAGGATTGAGGTCAGGGCTTTGTGATGGCCACTCCAATACATTGACTTTGTTGTCCTTAAGCCATTTTGCAACAACTTTGGAAGTATGCTTGGGATCATTGTCCATTTGGAAGACCATTCAAGCTTTAACTTCCTGACTGATGTCTTGAGATGTTGCTTCAATATATCCACATAATTTTCCTTCCTCATGATGCCATCTATTTTGTGAAGTGCACCAGTCCCTCCTGCAGCAAAGCACCCCCACAGCATGATAATGCCACCCTCGTGCTTCACGGTTAGGATGGTGTTCTTCGGCTTGCAAGCCCCCCTTTTTCCTCCAAACATAACGATGGTGATTTTGGCCAAACAGTTCTAATTTTGTTTCATCAGACCAGAGGACATTTCTCCAAACAGTACGATCTTTATCCCCATGTGCAGTTGCAAACCGTAGTCCGGCTTTTTTATGGCGGTTTTGGAGCAGTGGCTTCTCCTTGCTGAGCGGCCTTTCAGGTTATGTCTATATAGGACTCGTTTTACTGTGGATATAGATACTTTTGAACCTGTTTCCTCCAGCATCTTCACAAGGTCCTTTGTTGTTGTTCTGGGATTGATTTGCACTTTTCGCACCAAAGTACGTTCATCTCTAGGAGACAGAACGCATCTCCTTCCTGAGCGGTATGACGGCTGTGTGGTCCCATGGTGTTTATACTTGCATACTATTGTTTGTACAGATGAACGCAGTACCTTCAGGTGTTTGGAAATTGCTCCCTAGGATGAACCAGACTTGTGGAGGTCTACCATTTTTTTCCTGAGGTCTTGGCTGATTTCTTTAGATTTCCCATGATGTCAAGCAAAGAGGCACTGAGTTTGAAGGTAGGCCTTGAAATACATCCACAGGCACACCTCCAATTGACTCAAATGATGACAATTAACCTGTCAGAAGCTTCTAAAGCCATGACATAATTTTCACATTGGTGAAATGTGAATATATTTAGTATAGTTTAACCTAAAAAGTCCTCTCCTTTTTCCTGTGAGGAGACTCCACTGACCTATTGAGATGTAAATCAGGTGTTAAATGATGTGAAAAGGAGACTAGAGTGCCACTTTAAAATTGGTTATATTTCCTCACCGTCAACATTCGTACAAGCTTGTACTCTATCCTATTTGATGCTCTCTGACTCTCTAGCTATTGTATCGATGACTGTTAGCAAGTTGGACAGAGTAGGTCCATTATAATGTCAACACAGAGACTATGTGGTAGATATGACCCCCCTTCATCCCCTCTTTTGTTTGGTGCCACCTTGTGTTACTGGCAGCCCTCTTGGTCCTGGATGGCACCACAGTGAGACAGGTATCAATATGCTGCAGAGCACTCTGCTCCACAAAATACCCAACTCCTTTCCGCTCATCCTTGGCTGGATGAAAGGTGGCACGAGAGTAAGAGGAACGATTCTGTCTTCTTGGCTTACTCTTGTCACAGGCCTGAATAAGGAGTCAAGGACTGCTTTCCCTTTCCATCCGTCCTGTCTAACCTCTCTTCCCCCCAAACACATTACCTCCTGTCTCTATGCCCATCTCTCACTGAGTGAACCATGGCAGTGACGATGAGCTTTGTGCCATTGAAACAAGCAAGCATGAAAGTCCCCAGAGATCTATCTGGGGACAGATAGATCTCTGGGGTGTTGAGATGAATGTCGACTAAAATTATTGAAATGAACCCTGTCTAAACCAATCTAAGGACATTTAAAAGTAAACACTGTTGTGACACTGGGAGAAAGTTGAAGAGGAAGTATTTTTTAAATGCCGGTATTCTCCTTCAATCTGCAGTTTTTTCCCTGTAGTACTTAATTTAGGCCGGGATTCAATCCAATCCTGTGTTGTAGCGCCCTTGACATTTAAAGGTCATTTTCATATTGAGCTGGCATATGCATTGTTTACCCAACGTGGTCACAGGGAGAATTTACATTGATGGTTTGGTGAACTAACGGACACAGATTAGGATAATTTACGTGAAACGTTAGGGGAACTAAAACGACAAAAGTTAGGTTAATTTATTCTGTGCCTTGGGTTAAGTTTAAAATAAGGGGAAGGGGGGAAGGGTTAGCTAAAATGCTACAGTTGTCCGAGACGCGACTCGAACACGCAACCTTGCGATTGTTAGACTGTTGCGGATTACATCTACCCATCCTCCCCGACCAACCTCCCTACTTTCATTTCTGTTTAAAGTAACTAGACCATTAGTAGGTATCATACTTCTTGGAGGAGCTCAGAAATATGTAAAGTATGTTTAGTATTACTCTGAGGCCAGGCTGGTTTACCGTGAACGTGATCTCCGTGAACACAGGAACATTACCGTTAAAAGATGCACTGTCTACAGCACTTTACAACCGCAATTGGGTTGTATCCCGGCCTTAGTTAACGGTCAGTGGCAAAGGTTATGTAGCACAGTATACTCCTTTGTCAATAACACATTAATATTTTCCTGCACCTGTGCGAACAGGAAAAAGTCCCTCACATTCGTCGAAGGAAATAATGTGTCACAAGGTTATTTTAGTTAAATTCAAAAGTACCTGCACACTTTTATGGAGTGGTTAAACTTTTTACACATGGATTTTTTATTTTCTTCTGAAGACCAAATCATTTATGACTGCCGTCACACAAAGTCATAGTTTTTACAGCTGCTCTAAATCTGTCTAATCACAGGAAAGGAAGAAATGGAATGTAATTATTTCCAACCCAACCCACAGAACAATTACTGCTATGTAATGGCCACAGAGTGCCACAAAGTTTAGAACAATTTATGTATGGAGACATCAAGATGAGGTAAAAAATAATTGCAATATAAACCAAATATAATAATAACATGCTTTACAAAAACATTTATAGAGCGTTATACCTTCTTATTCCTTCCGGTTCTTTAAGCACCAGCTCAGTCCATAGGGCGCCGCACAATTGGCCCAGCGTCATCCGGGTTTTGCCGTGGTAGGCCGTCATTGTAAATAAGAATTTCTTCTTAACTGACTTGCCTAGTTAAATAAAGATTAAATAAAATAAAAATAAAAAATGTGAGGATTGTAGACATGAAAAAAATCGGCATTTCATATTGGAGGGGATATGACCTGCCATCACACAGTGCGCTCAATCACTACCTCTCAGTGCAAGACACATGCTATTGTAGGCTGAAATACGTTCCAATAAATAATTAATATATTGTTTATAATAATAAACCACCAATAATGACTATCTTGATCAACAAATCACATAACAGGTTGTGACAGCCAAGTTTCCTCTGTTCATCAATGGAGGAGATCAAGTCCGATCACAGTCTCTAGTCAGTCAGATGTTCAAAAGAACAGGTCTCTGACTTGTTTAGCCCAGAAAACACTCGGCTCAGCATCATGTCCTCAATATCATTTCCAGGAGGCTTCAGTACACTTCCCAGTTAATGGACGTAGGTTGTGGTTATGCAACTCCCAAAGACCCTGCCACCCTCCTTTGATGAATTCAGGCTGATTTCCCTCTCTCCACAAGCATCAAAAGTAGCTGAGCTCTGGTGACAGACTGGATGTGGCATGATATTGAAATCAAACCCTACCCCAAACAGTTTGGAAGCCGGAGGTGTAGTGTCTGCCAAATACAGGAATCATTAATGCTTGTGGTGCGAGTCGGCGGTCAGTTTTCATTACCTCCTTCACAACTCTAAGGATAAGGAGAAAACTTGTGCCACACAAGTCACAACTTTTTTCTAAGTTGTTTAATAAAGTGTCTAATAATAATGTGGTAGATAGACCACACATTGATCAAAATGTATTGCTCTCATTGGGGTGCATATCTACACATATCTATGTAATTACTTGAAGGCTTGACTGTACACACACTGTATGTAACCTGATTAGGTCATTTGTTCTTCATGCAACCCATAACAACGGTCCAGATATTCAAGGTATTTTCTCGATTTCCTGGAATGTTGTTAAACATCTCATCATAATAACATGTAATTAAGTTGACAAAGCACCAGTAACACAGAAGCACCAATGCATTGGGAGATTAATGAAATCCCCAAAGCATTCAGGGAAGTGTCCATAAAAAGTATGATATGTTATTGTTGTGCTACAATCAATCATAATTGCACGCTAATGACCAATCCTTTCTCTTTCACACGCAGCCACCCGCAACCCTACCTACCGCCTGCTGTCTTTCTTCTCTCTGCTCATGATTTCCAACGAACACAACAACGCCTACAACGTGATAATTTATTACATGTGATGGCATGAATATGAAGGAAGAACAATATCATACTTGATTTCCTGACAGATGGAAGGAACACAAGTGATGCAACGAACAGAAATATACCCAGTCACTCTGCAGATCAATTAGGGGTGTGGAGGTAGGAAGGTATTAAGCCTGTACAGTGAAGGATCACAACAGAGAACAATTCTTAATTACAAGTAACAATTAACAAGTATTTGATACACTGCCGATTTTGCAGGTTTTCCTACTTACAAAGCATGTAGAGGTCTGTCATTTTTATTATAGGTACACTTCAACTGTGAGAGACGGGATCAAAAAAATAAATAATAATAATCCAGAAAATCACATTGTTTGATTTTTAAGTCATTAATTTGCATTTTATTGCATGACATAAGTATTTGATACATCAGAAAAGCAGAACTTAATATTTGGTACAGAAACCTTTGTTTGCAATTACAGAGATCATACGTTTCCTGTAGTTCTTGACCAGGTTTGCACACACTGCAGCAGGGATTTTGGCCCACTCCTCCATACAGACCTTCTCCAGATCCTTCAGGTTTCGGGGCAGTCGCTGGCCAATACGGACTTTCAGCTCCCTCCAAATATTTTCTATTGGGTTCAGGTCTGGAGACTGGCTAGGCCACTCCAGGACCTTGAGATGCTTCTTACGGAGCCATTCCTTAGTTGCCCTGGCTGTGTGTTTCAGGTCGTTGTCATGCTGGAAGACCCAGCCACGACCCATCTTCAATGCTCTTACTGAGGGAAGGAGGTTGTTGGCCAAGATCTCGCGATACATGGCCCCATCCATCCTCCCCTCAATACGGTGCAGTCGTCCTGTCCCCTTTGCAGAAAAGCATCCCCAAAGAATGATGATTCCACCTCCATGCTTCACGGTTGGGATGGTGTTCTTGGGGTTGTACTCATCCTTCTTCTTCCTCCAAACACGGTGAGTGGAGTTTAGACCAAAAAGCTCTATTTTTGTCTCATCAGACCACATGACCTTCTCCCATTCCTCCTCTGGATCATCCAGATGGTCATTGGCAAACTTCAGACGGGCCTGGACATGCGCTGGCTTGAGCAGGTGGACCTTGCGTGCGCTGCAGGATTTTAATCCATGACGGCATAGTGTGTTACTAATGGTTTTCTTTGAGACTGTGGTCCCAGCTCTCTTCAGGTCATTGACCAGGTCCTGCCATGTAGTTCTGGGCTGATCCCTCACCTTCCTCATGATCATTGATGCCCCACGAGGTGAGATCTTGCATGGAGCCCCAGACCGAGGGTGATTGACCGTCATCTTGAACTTCTTCCATTTTGTAATAATTGCGCCAACAGTTGTTGCCTTCTCACCAAGCTGCTTGCCTATTGTCCTGTAGCCCATCCCAGCCTTGTGCAGGTCTACAATTGTATCCCTGATGTCCTTACACAGCACTCTGGTCTTGGCCATTGTGGAGAGGTTGGAGTCTGTTTGATTGAGTGTGTGGACAGGTGTCTTTTATACAGGAACGAGTTCAAACAGGTGCAGTTAATACAGGTAATGAGTGGAGAACAGGAGGGCTTCTTAAAGAAAAACTAACAGGTCTGTGAGAGCCGGAATTCTTACTGGTTGGTAGGTGATCAAATACTTATGTCATGCAATAAAATGCAAATTAATTATTTAAAAATCATACAATGTGATTTTCTGGATTTTTGTTTTAGATTCCGTCTCTCATAGTTGAATTGTACCTATGATAAAAATTACAGACCTCAATTACATGCTTTGTAAGTAGGAAAACCTGCAAAATCGGCAGTGTATCAAATACTTGTTCTCCCCACTGTACCTACCTCAAGCTGAGAAGCACACAATCCAAAATCTAAATGAGTGATTTTTTTGTATATATATTTGCACAAACATTGCATCATGGTTAGTTACCTGGGAGAGATGCTCTTAAAATGTGTCCGATTGTATCAGGATACATTTGCATATTCTATCTATTGGATTGTGCATTTTCTTTTGTAAATCTGTCAAGGTTCATTTTATCAATGTTCATTTATGTCGTTAAGGTTCACATTAAACAATAAGTAATTGACGAATAGTAATGCAGTGCCTTCGGAAAGTATTCAGACACTTGACTTTTTCCACATTTTGTTACGTTACAGCCTTATTCTACAATTGATTAAACAGTTTTCCCCCCTCATCAATCTACACACAATACACCATAATGACAAAGGAAAAACTGGTTTTTAGAATATTTTGCTAATTTATTAAAAATAAACAACTGAAATATCACATTTAGATAAGTATTCAGACCCTTTACTCAGTACTTTGTTGAAGCACCGTTGGCAGCGATTACAGCCTCGAGTCTTCTTGGGTATGACGCAACAAGCTTGGCACACCTGTATTTGGGGAGTATCTCCCATTCTTCTCTGCAGATCCTATCAAGCTCTGTCAGGTTGGATGGAGAGCATCGCTGCACAGCTATTTTCAGGTATCTCCAGAGATGTTCGATCGGGTTCATGTCCGGGGTCTGGCTGGGTCACTCAAGGACATTCAGAGACTTGACCCGAAGCCACTCCTGCGTTGTCTTGGCTGTGTGCTTAGGATCGTTATACTGTTGGAAGGTGAACCTTCACCCCAGTCTGAGGTTCTGAGCTCTCTGGAGCAGTTTTTCATCAAGGATCTCTCTGTACTTTGCTCCGTTCATCTTTCCCTCGATCCTGACTAGTCTCCCAGTCCCTGCCACTGAAAAACGTCCACACAGCATGATGCTGCCACCACCATGCTTCACCATAGGGATGGTGCAAGGTTTCCTCCAGACGTGATGCTTGGCATTCAGGCCAAAGAGTTAAATCTTGGTTTCATCAGACCAGAGAATCTTGTTTCTCATGGTCTGAGAGTCTTTAGGTGCCTTTTGACAAACTCCAAGCGTGCTGTCATGTGCCTTTTACTGAAGAATGGCTTCCGTCTGGACACTCTACCATAAAGTTCTGATTGGTTGAGTGCTGCAGAGATGGTTGTCCTTCTGGAAGGTTATCCCATCTCCACAGAGGAACTCTAGAGCTCTGTCAGAGTAACCATCAGGTTCTTAGTCATCTCCCTGACCAAAGCCCTTCCCCCCCCGATTGCTCAGTTTGCCCGGGCGGCCAGCTCTAGGAAGCATCTTGGTGGTTCCAAACTTCTTCCATTTAAGAATGATTGAGGCCACTGAGTTCTTGGACCTTCAATTCCGCAGACATTTTTTGGTACCCTTCCCCAGTTCTGTACCTCGACACAATCCTGTCTCAGAGCTCTACGGACAATTCCTTTGACCTCATGGCTTGGTTTTTGCTCTGACATGCATTGTCAACTGTGGGACATTAAATAGACAGGTGTGCCTTTCCAAATCATTTCCAATCAATTGAATTTACCACAGGTGGACTCCAATCAAGTTGTAGAAACATCTCAAGGATGATCAATGGAAACAGGATGCAACTGAGCTCAATTTCGAGTCTCAGAGCAAAGGGTCTGAATGCTTATGTAAAAAAGGTATTTCTGTTTATTAATTTTAATACAATTGCAAAAATGTCTAAAAACCTGTTATGTATGTAGATTGCTGAGGATTTGTATTTATTTAATAAAAAAATTTATAAGGCTGTAACGTAAAAAAATGTGGAAAAAGTCAAGGGGTCTGAATAGTTTGTCCAGAAGGCACAATAGTTCCAATTGTTTTAATCAACCTTTTTACTATATCTGCCAAACCTACAGTGCCTTGCAAAAGTATTCATCCCCCTTGGTGTTTTTTCTATTTTGTTGCATTACAACCTGTAATTTAAATTTATTTTTATTTGGATTTCATGTAATGGACATACACAAAATAGTCCAAATTGGTGAAGTGAAATGAAAAAAATAACTTATTTCAAAAAATGCTAAAAAATAAATAACGGAAAAGTGGTGCATCCAATTACCTTCAGAAGTCACATAATTAGTTAAATAAAGTCCACCTGTGTGCAATCTAAGTGTCACATGATCTCAGTATATATACACCTGTTCTGAAAGGCCCCAGAGTCTGCAACACCACTAAGCAAGGGGCACCACCAAGCAAGCAGCACCATGAAGATCAAGGAGCTCTCCAAACAGGTCAGGGACAAAGTTGTGGAGAAGTACAGATCAGGGTTGGGTTATAAAAAAATATCTGAAACGTTGAACATTGCACGGAGCACCATTAAATACATTATTAAAAAATGGAAAGAATATGGCACCGCAACAAACCTGCCAAGAGAGGGCCGCCCACCAAAACTCACGGACCAGGTAAGGAGGGCATTTATCAGAGAGGCAACAAAGAGACCAAAGATAACCCTGAAGGAGCTGCAAAGCTCCACAGCGAAGATTGGAGTATCTGTCCATAGGACCACTTTAAGCCGTACATTCCACAGAGCTGGGCTTTACGGAAGGATGGCCAGAAAAAAGCCATTGCTTAAAGAAAAAATAATCAAACACGTTTTTTGTTCACCAAAATGCATCATGCTGTGGGGATGTTTTTCCATCGGCAGGGACTAGGAAACTGGTCAGAATTGAAGGAATGATGGATGGCGCTAAATACAGGGAAATTATTGAGGGAAACCTGTGTTTCAGTCTTCCAGAGAATTGAGACTGGGACGGAGGTTCACCTTCCAGCAGGACAATGACCCTATGCATACTGCTGAAGCAACACTCGAGCGGTTTAAGGGGAAACATTTAATTGTCTTGGAATGGCCTAGTCAAAGCCCAGACCTCAATCCAATTGAGAATCTGTGGTATGACTTAACATGTACATTTACATATACGTCATTTAGCAGACACTCTTATCCAGAGCGACTTACAAATAGGTGCATTCACCTTATAGCCAGTGGGATAACCACTTTACAATGTTTTTTTTTTTTTTTTTTTTTTGGGGGGGTTGGGGTAAGGGGGGGAGAAGGATTACTTTATCCTATCCCAGGTATTCCTTAAAGAGGTGTGGTTTCAAATGTCTCCGGAAGGTGGTGAGTGACTCCGCTGTCCTGGCGTCGTGAGGGAGCTTGTTCCACCATTGGTGTGCCAGAGCAGCGAACAGTTTTGACTGGGCTGAGCGGGAACTATGCTTCCGCAGAGGTAGGGGAGCCAGCAGGCCAGAGGTGGATGAACGCAATGCCCTCGTTTGGGTGTAGGGACTGATCAGAGCCTGAAGGTACGGAGGTGCCGTTCCCCTCACAGCTCCGTAGGCAAGCACCATGGTCTTGTAGCAGATGCGAGCTTCAACTGGAAGCCAGTGGAGTGTGCGGAGGAGCGGGGTGACGTGAGAGAACTTGGGAAGGTTGAACACCAGACGGGCTGTGGCATTCTGGATGAGTTGTAGGGTTTAATGGCACAGGCAGGGAGCCCAGCCAACAGCGAGTTGCAGTAATCCAGACGGGAGATGACAGTGCCTGGATTAGGACCTGTGCCGCTTCCTGTGTAAGGCAGGGTCGTACTCTCCGAATGTTGTAGAGCATGAACCTACAGGATCGGGTCACCGCCTTGATGTTAGCGGAGAACGACAGGGTGTTGTCCAGGGTCACGCCAAGGCTCTTCGCACTCTGGGAGGAGGACACAACGGAGTTGTCAACCGTGATGGCGAGATCATGGAACAGGCAGTCCTTCCCCGGGAGGAAGAGCAGCTCCGTCTTGCCAAGGTTCAGCTTGAGGTGGTGATCCGTCATCCATACTGATATGTCTGCCAGACATGCAGAGATGTGATTCGCCACCTGGTTATCAGAAGAGGGAAAGGAGAAGATTAGTTGTGTGTCATCAGCGTAGCAATGATAGGAGAGGCCATGTGAGGATATGACAGAGCCAAGTGACTTGGTGTATAGCGAGAATAGGAGAGGGCCTAGAACTGAGCCCTGGGGGACACCAGTGGTGAGAGCACGTGGTGCGGAGACAGCTTCTCGCCACGCCACTTGGTAGGAACGACCGGTCAGGTAGGACGCAATCCAAGAGTGAGCCGCGCCGGAGATGACCAGCTCGGAGAGGGTGGAGAGGAGGATCTGATGGTTCACACTATCAAAGGCAGCAGACAGGTCTAGAAGGACAAGAGCAGAGGAGAGAGAGTTAGCTTTAGCAGTGCGGAGAGCCTCCGTGACACAGAGAAGAGCAGTCTCAGTTGAATGACCAGTCTTGAAACCTGACTGGTTTGGATCAAGAAGGTCATTCTGAGAGAGATAGCAAGAGAGTTGGCTAAAGACGGCACGCTCAATAGTTTTGGAGAGAAAAGAAAGAAGGGATACTGGTCTGTAGTTGTTGACATCAGAGGGATCGAGTGTTGGTTTTTTGAGAAGAGGTGCAACTCTCGCTCTCTTGAAGACGGAAGGGACATTGCCAGCGGTCAAGGATGAGTTGATCAGCGAGGTGAGGTAAGGGAGAAGGTCACCGGAGATGGTCTGGAGAAGAGAGGAGGGGATAGGGTCAAGCGGGCAGGTTGTTGGGCGGCCTGCCGTCACAAGTCGCAAGATTTTATCTGGAGAGAGAGGGGAGAAAGAAGTCAGGGCAGTGTGAGCAGGACCAGCAGTGTCATTTGACTTAACAAACAAGGATTGGATGTCGTCAACCTTCTTTTCAAAATGGTTGACGAAGTCATCCACAGAGAGGGAGGACGGGGGGGGGGTGATTCAGCAGGGAGGATAATGTGGCAAAGAGCCTCCTAGGGTTAGAGGCAGATGCTTGGAATTTAGAGTGGTAGAAAGTGGCCTTAGCAGCAGAAACAGATGAAGAAAATGTAGAGAGGAGGGAGTGAAAAGATGCCAGGTCCGCAGGGAGTCTAGTTTTCTTCCATTTCCGCTCAGCTGCCCGGAGCTCTGTTCTGTGAGCTCGCAATGAGTCATCAAGCCACAGAGCTGGAGGGGAGGACCGAGCTGGCCGGGAGGATAGGGGACATAGAGAGTCAAAGGATGCAGAAAGGGAGGAGAGGAGGGTTGAGGAGGCAGAATCAGGAGATTGGAGGGAGAAGGATTGAGCAGAGGGAAGAGATGATAGGATGGAAGAGGAGAGAGTAGCGGGAGAGAGAGAGCGAAGGTTGCGACGCGCATTACCATCTGTGTAGGGGCAGAGTGAGTAGTGTTGGAGGAGAGGGAGAGAGAAAAGGATGCAAAGTAGTGGTCGGAGACATGGAGGGGAGTTGCAGTGAGATTAGTAGAACAACAGCATCTAGTAAAGATGAGGTCAAGCGTATTGCCTGCCTTGTGAGTAGGGGGGGACGGTGAGAGGGTGAGATCAAAAGAGGAGAGGAGTGGAAAGAAGGAGGCAGAGAGAAATTAGTCAAATGTAGACTTAGGGAGGTTGAAATCCCCCAGAACTGTGAGGGGTGAGCCATCCTCAGGAAAGGAACTTATCAAGGCGTCAAGCTCATTGATGAACTCTCCAAGGGAACCTGGAGGGCGATAGATGACAAGGATATTAAGCTTAAATGGGCTAGTGACTGTGACAGCATGGAATTCAAATGAGGAGATAGACAGATGGGTCAGGGGAAAAATTGAGAATGTCCACTTGGGAGAGCTGAGGATTCCTGTGCCACCACCCCGCTGACCAGATGCTCTTGGGGTTTGCAAGAACACATGGTCAGACGAGGAGAGAGCAGCAGGAGTAGCAGTGTTTTCAGTGGTAATCCATGTTTCCGTCAGCGCCAAGAAGTCGAGGGACTGGAGGGTAGCATAGGCTGAGATGAACTCTGCCTTGTTGGCAGCAGAACGGCAGTTCCAGAGGCTGCCTGAGACCTGGAACTCCACATGGGTGGCGCGTGCAGGGACCACCAGGTTAGAGAGGCAGCAGCCACGCGGTGTGAGGCGTTTGTGTAGCCTGTGCGGAGAGGAGAGAACAGGGATAGGCAGAGGCATAGTTGACAGGCTGCAGCAGATGGCTACAATAATGCAGAGGAGATCGGAATGAAATGAACTAAACATCTGGGAAAGGAGAGAGCGGGGCCTCCCTCACCACAACTCCCAAATATAACTCTCCCAACTTCCACCTCAGAAACTATAATTGTTGTAAACTACAGCGGTTCAATGTTTTCTAGGAATAGACTAACTTAGTTTATTCAGCTAGCTAACTAGGTGCAGTATTATTCCGTGAAAATCGTCCGGGCACCTCGTCATAAGACGCCACAGCCAGCTAGCATGCCGGACTCCAACAACACGGTTTAGCGCCAATACTCGGCCACAACAAACCACCAGTGTATCAACACGCAAGCAGATCGTTCGTGTCCGTGTCTAACGTTGTGGGTTAGTCCCGACAGCTTGAGCGAGTCTGTTGTCAACTTATTCAGCCAGTTAGTTAGCTAGAATAGTTAGCAAACTAGCTAGCCATTGCTTTCAGACAAAGAAGAACCCCTCCTTTCACGGCACGAACACACAGAGAGAGCCAAACTAACGTTAACTAGTCACCCATGTCCCGAATTCCTTGAACGAGTCGGGCTATCAATATGAAGAAAAAAAAAACACAAATGTAGGTTATGACTTACCCCTAGCAGCTACTGTTAGCTAGCCAAGTGCAAAGCTAGCCACTGAATTGACTCAGCCAGTTCGCGTCTGTTCGCTCGGTCGTTCCAGCTATTGTTTACTAGTAGCTATCCAGGTAGCAACAAGCTAGCTACATTTCAAGCACAGTAGCCACTTGCTAACTAACATTAACGGTTTAGACAATGAGGTTAGAAAACAGCTGAATGGTAGGCAATTATTGTATGTAATTATTGTAGGCAGCCAGCTGGCGTAATTACAGGCACTCTCAGGCGTGAAACAACTATACCGTTGCTAATAGCTACTCGCCAGCTAGTCCAGGTGGTGGGTTAGCTAGCTAGCTTCGTGCTACACCGAATACAATACTAACCTACAATAATTACATACAACAACCCACGATAACTACCTACAATACCTAACTACAATCTAAATACTGTCAGGTCGTGTTGTAGGTGTTGTGTAGGAATCAAACGCAGGAAGCAGACTGATATTCCAAAAAGCTGTATTACTGCCTAAACACAGGCGACAGGACAAAATAAGCCTGACAGCAAAATACGCACGAAGGCGAAAAGACAATGCGCACAAATAGGTGCGACAAAATGAATAAGTGCACACACAAGTGCAACGTAAGCTCCAGCAAACAGTGGAGAACTAACGCTCAACCGAGCAATACACAAACTGACGGTAACAATCACACACAACACAAGACAAACACAACGAGAAACTTATAGGACACTAATTACTACAAAACAGAAACAGGTGTAGAAACAAACAGACAAAAGCAAACGAACATGAAACATCTATCGGTGGCAGCTAGAATTCCGGAGACGACGAACGCCGAAGCCTGCCCGAACAAGGGAGAGAGGCAGCCTCGGCCGAAACCGTGACAGTACCCCCCCCTTGACGCGCGGCTCCAGACGCGCGCCGACTCCGGCCTTGGGGACGACCCGGAGGCCGCGGCGCAGGGCGCGTCGGATACCCCCGATGGAATTCCGTCAGGAGCGACGGGTCCAAAATGTCTCTCCTCGGCACCCAGCACCGCTCCTCCGGACCGTACCCCTCCCACTCCACTAGATACTGAAGACCCCCTCTCCGACGTCTAGAATCCAAGATGGATCTCACGGTGTACGCCGGTGCCCCCTCGATGTCCAACGGGGGCGGGGGGGTCTCCAAGATCTCATGGTCTTGGAGTGGGCCTGCTACCACCGGCCTGAGAAGGGACACATGGAACGAGGGGTTAATACACTTATACTCAACTGGTAACTGTAATCTATAACATACCTCGTTCAACCTTCTCAGGACTTTAAATGGCCCTACAAACCGCCGACCCAGCTTCCGACAGGGCAGGCGGAGGGGCAGGTTTCTGGCAGAGAGCCAGACTCGATCTCCAGGTGCGTACACTGGCCCCTCACTGCGGTGTAGGTCGGCGCTCGTCTTCTGTCGACGTATGGCACGCTGCAGATGGACGTGTGCAGCGTCCCACGTCTCCTCCGAGCGCCGCACCCACTCATCCACAGCGGGGGCCTCGATCTGGCTCTCATGCCATGGTGCCAGAACCGGCTGGTACCCCAAAACACACTGAAAAGGGGTTAGTTGGGTGGAGGAGTGGCGGAGAGAGTTCTGTGCCATCTCGGCCCAGGGCACATATCTCGCCCACTCCTCCGGCCGATCCCGGCAGTATGTTCTGAGAAACCTACCCACATCCTGGTTAACGCGTTCCACCTGCCCATTACTCTCCGGGTGGTAACCCGAGGTGAGGCTCACCGAGACCCCCAACCGCTCCATAAAAGCTCTCCAGACTCTGGAGGTGAATTGGGGACCTCGGTCAGCCACAATGTCCTCGGGCACCCCGTAGTGCCGGAACACATGGGTGAATAGTGCTTCGGCGGTTTGTAGGGCAGTAGGAAGACCCGGCATGGGGAGCAAACGACAGGCCTTAGAGAACCGGTCCACAACGACCAGGATGGTAGTATTCCCTTGAGAGAGGGGAAGGTCAGTTATAAAATCCACCGAGAGGTGGGACCATGGTCGTTGTGGAACGGGCAGGGGCAGTAACTTACCCCTAGGCAGATGTCTAGGCGCCTTACACTGGGCGCACACCGAGCAGGAGGAAACATAAACCCTCACATCCCTGGCCAACGTGGGCCACCAATATTTGGCACTAAGACAGTGCACTGTCCGGCCGATACCCGGGTGTCCAGAGGAGGGTGACGTGTGAGCCCAATAGATCAATCGATCCCGACACTCGAGCGGAACATACCTCCGGCCCTCAGGGCATTGTGGTGGACTAGGGTCGGTGCGTAATGCCCGCTCGAGCTCAGAATCGAGCTCCCACACCACCGGTGCCACTAGACACGACTCCGGCAGTATGGGAGTGGGCTCCACGGACCTCTCCTCCCCGTCATACCGCCGAGACAGCGCATCTGCCTTACCGTTTTGTGACCCAGGGATGTAGGTGATCTTAAAAGAGAAACGGGTCAAAAACATACTCCATCTAGCCTGCCGAGGGTTTAGCCTCCTCGCTGCCCGGATGTACTCCAGGTTACGGTGGTCCGTCAAAATGAGGAAAGGGTGTTGAGCCCCCTCAAGCCAGTGCCTCCACACCTTAAGGGCCTGTACCACAGCTAACAGCTCCCTGTCCCCTACGTCATAATTTCGCTCCGCCGGACTGAGCTTCTTGGAATAGAAGGCACAGGGGCGGAGTTTAGGTGGCGCGCCTGACCGTTGTGAAAGCACGGCGCCAATACCGGCCTCAGACGCGTCCACCTCTACCTGAAATGGTAAAGAGGGATCCGGATGCGCCAGCACCGGAGCCGAGGTAAACAGGTCCTTCAGCCTCCCAAACGCCCTGTCCGCCTCGACTGACCACTGCAGACGCACCGGGCCCCCCTTCAAGAGAGACGTGATGGGAGCTGCCACCTGCCCAAAACCCCGGATAAACCTCCGGTAGTAATTCGCAAACCCCAAAAACTGCTGCACCTCTTTCACAGTGGTTGGTGTTTGCCAATTACGCACGGCTGACACTCGGTCTACCTCCATCTTCACCCCTGAAGCTGACAACTGATACCCCAAAAAGGAAATCGACTCCTGGAAAAACAGACACTTCTCTGCCTTCACATACAGGTCGTGCTCCACCAGCCTCCGCAACACCCGACGCACCAGGGCCACATGCTCGACACGGGTAGGTGAGTACACGAGAATGTCATCTATGTACACAACGACTCCCTGTCCCTGCATGTCCCTGAAGATCTCATCCACGAATGATTGGAAAACCGACGGAGCATTCATCAACCCGTATGGCATGACTAGATACTCGTAATGGCCCGAGGTGGTACTAAAGGCTGTTTTCCATTCATCATCCCTCCTGATGCGCACCAAGTTGTACGCGCTCCTGAGATCTAATTTCGTGAAGAAGCGCGCCCCATGCAACGACTCAGTCATGGTCGCAATCAGCGGGAGTGGATAACTATACTTCACCGTAATCTGATTGAGACCACGGTAATCGATGCACGGACGCAAACCACCATCCTTCTTCTTCACGAAAAAGAAACTCGAGGACGCGGGGGAAGTGGACGGCCGTATGTATCCTTGTCTCAGTGATTCGTCTATGTAAATCTCCATAGCTTTCTTCTCCTCCTGAGACAGAGGATACACATGACTCCGTGGGAGCGCAGCTCCTGCCTGAAGGTCTATCGCACAATCCCCCTGCCTATGGGGTGGCAACCGCGTCGCCCTCGCCTTACTAAACGCAATAGCCAAATCCCCATACTCAGGTGGAATGTGCAATGCGGGCACCTGGTTTGGACTCTCCACCGAGGTAGCCCCTACGGAAACGCCCAAACATCTACCCACACACTGAGCAGACCACTCCATCAGAGCCCTCTCCTGCCACGAAATAGCGGGGTTATGGGTACTCAACCAAGGTAGGCCCAGCACCACCGGATACGCAGGAGAGTCAATCAGGAACAGCTGAATCATCTCCTGATGACTCCCCTGCGCACACATCCTAAGTGGCGCCGTGACCTCCCTGATCAAGCCCGTACCCAACGGACGACTATCTAGGGCATGAACGGAAAAAGGAACGTCAACAGGAATACGGGGAATCCCTAACCTTAAACAAAACTTTATATCAATAAAATTCCCAGCCGCGCCTGAATCTACCAGCGCCTTATGCTGGGATTGAGGTGCTACCTGTGGAAAACTGACAGGTATACAAAAATGGGCAACAGTGAGCTCTGGGTGAGTGGGGCGCCTACTCACCTGGAGGGAATCCCCAGTGCGGGACCTGTCGTCATCTCCCCTAGGAGGCCATCCCCAGCACCTAGCCGCGGTGTGTCCTCCCCGACCACAGTTGGTGCAGTGGATGGACCCCCTACTCTGCCGACTCCTCCTATCTCTAGCGCCAGCGCCCCCGAGCTCCATAGGACACGGCTCGGATGCGCTGGAGGATGGAATGGACGGACCCCCCTCAGGACGTCCGCGGGTAGCCAATAGGTTATCTAACCTGATTGACATGTCGACCAGCTGGTCGAAAGTGAGACTGGTGTCCCTACAGGCCAGCTCCCGACGGACGTCCTCTCTGAGGCTACATCGGTATAGATCGACGAGGGCCCGCTCATTCCACCCTGCATCTGCCGCTAGAGTACGGAATTCGAGTGCGAATTCCTGGGCACTCCTCCTCCCCTGCCTGAGGAAGACCAGACGCTCCCCCGCCGATTTCCCCTCCGGGGGATGGTCGAACACCGCCCTAAAGCGGCGGGAGAACTCGGTGTACGTAATCGTCGTGGCGTCGATCTTCCTCCACTCCGCGTTGGCCCACTCCAACGCTTTACCGGCCAGGCAGGAGATCAGGGCGGACACGCTCTCATGCCCTGAAGGTGCCGGATGTACTGTGGCCAGGTACAGCTCTACCTGGAGCAGGAATCCCTGACACCCAGCTGCGGTCCCGTCGTAGGACCTCGGGAGAGATAGTCGGACTCCGCGAGGTTCCGGCGCTGGACTGGGTGGGCTGGCCGATGATGCTGGCAGGGCGGCTGGCGGTGGAGGCGGACCCCAGCCTCGGATGGTGGTCATCACCTCCTGCAGGGCGGCCCCCATCTGCAGGAGCTGCTCTTGCTGGTCCCGAACCTGGGCTTCCAGTCTTGTATGTGCTGCTTCGGCTCCTGCTGATTCCATACTGTGGTGTGTGATTCTGTCAGGTCGTGTTGTAGGTGTTGTGTAGGAATCAAACGCAGGAAGCAGACTGATATTCCAAAAAGCTGTATTACTGCCTAAACACAGGCGACAGGACAAAATAAGCCTGACAGCAAAATACGCACGAAGGCGAAAAGACAATGCGCACAAATAGGTGCGACAAAATGAATAAGTGCACACACAAGTGCAACGTAAGCTCCAGCAAACAGTGGAGAACTAACGCTCAACCGAGCAATACACAAACTGACGGTAACAATCACACACAACACAAGACAAACACAACGAGAAACTTATAGGACACTAATTACTACAAAACAGAAACAGGTGTAGAAACAAACAGACAAAAGCAAACGAACATGAAACATCTATCGGTGGCAGCTAGAATTCCGGAGACGACGAACGCCGAAGCCTGCCCGAACAAGGGAGAGAGGCAGCCTCGGCCGAAACCGTGACAAATACATCGTTTAAGCCTTACTCGACAAAGCCCAAGCTATGTATAAAGCCAAGCTTACCCGATGCCAAGCTTACCCGACGACCTCCTCCTTCGACAAGTGGTACGTGACATGCTATTGCACACACACCAGCGGTTAACGATTGCCGTACACCAGCGGAACCCATCCAACTTGAAGGAGCTGGAGCAGTTTTGCCTTGATGAACGGGCGAAAATCCCAGTGGCTAGATGTGTCAAGCTTATAGAGACATACCCCAAGAGATTTGCAGCTGTAATTGCTGCAAAATGTGACTCTACAAAGTATTGAATTTGTGGGGGTGAATAGTTATGCACGCTCAAGTTTTCTGTGTTTTTGTCTTATTTCTTGTTTGTTTCACAATAAAAAATATTTTGCATCTTCAAAGTGGTAGGCATGTTGTGTAAATCAAATGATACAAACCCCCAAAAAATCCATTTAAATTCCAGTTTGTAAGGCAACAAAATGGGAAAAATGCCAAGGGGGGTGAATACTTTCACAAGCCACTGTATTTAGCGCCATCCATCATTCCTTCAATTTTGACCAGTTTCCCAGTCCCTGTCGATGAAAAACATCCCCACAGCATGATGCTGCCACCACCATGCTTCACTGTGGGGATGGTGTTCTCGGGGTGATGAGAGGTGTTGGGTTTGCGCCAGACATAGCGTTTTCCTTGATGGCCAAAAAGCTCAATTCAATATCTGACCAGAGTACCTTCTTCCATATGTTTGGGGAGTCTCCCACATGCCTTTTGGCAAACACCAAATGTGTTTGCTTCTTTTTTTCTTTAAGCAATGGCTTTTTCTGGCCACTCTTCCGTAATGCCCAGCTCTGTGGAGTGTATGGCAAAGAGTGGTCCTATGGACAGATACTCCCATCTCCGCTGTGGAGCTTTGCAGCTCCTTCAGGGTTATCTTTGGCGTCTTTGTTGCCTCTCTGATTAATGCCCTCCTTGCCTGGTCCGTGAGTTTTGATGGGCGGCCCACTCTTGGCAGGTTTGTTTTGGTGCCAAATTCTTTCCATTTTTTAATATTGGATTTAATGGTGCTCCGTGGGATGTTCAAGTTTCTGATTTTTTTATAACCCAACCCTGATCTGTACTTCTCCACAACTCTGACCTGTTTGGAGAGCTCCTTGGTCTTCATGGTGCCGCTTGCTTGGTGGTGCCCCTTGCTTAGTGGTGTTGGAGACTCTGGGGCCATTCAGAACAGGTGTATATATACGGAGATCATGTGACATATCATGTGACACTTAGATTGCACACAGGTGGACTTTATTTAACTAATTATGTGACTTCTGAAGGTAATTGGTTGCACCAGATCTTATTTAGGGGCTTCATAGCAAAGGGGGTGAATATATATGCACGCACCACTTTTCCATTATTTATTTTGTAGAATTTTTGGAAACAAGTTATTTTTTTCATTTCACTTCACCAATTTGCACTATTTTGTGTATGTCCATTACATGAAATCCAAATTAAGATCCATTTAAATTACAGGTTGTAATGCAACAAAATAGCAAAACTGCCAAGGGGGATGAATACTTTTGCAAGGAACTGTAATTGTCTAATACTTCAACATGTTCAGATAGTTTTCCTTTGGACTCAACTACCTGTGATTTAGGGAAGGGGTATGCATACAATTTGGCTCATTTTTCCCTATAGCAAATCCCAGTCTCATGACACAGAAGCAGAAATGATTAAGTATGAGCAATAAAAAAAATTAATTGGCCTGTCTTTTCACCATAAAAGATCTTCAATTGCATAGTTGCATGGATTATTTGTGGGAGATGTCACTTTAATATAATTGTTTTTCATGCATGAGGCTGTTGGAGGGAACTAGGCTTGATTTTAATATTTTTTTGGTCACTGACTGCTGCTCGTCAAAGGAAAACAGACAGCGCCAGGGTTTTAAACTTGACGGAACACATACTGACAAAGTAATGTACACAAGCTGTGTAAATAATTCAATCTGTACTATGTTTAACATCTGGATTAATAACCATCAAGCATTGGAATGAATATTTAAGAACAGGGGCTCATTCTTCTATATCAAGACATGCACAACCAGAGAATGGAATTATCCTCTGTCCCTTGTAATCATTTGCAATTATGTCTCCGCTGATGTGAGTTGCTCTAGTTCACAAATAAACTCAGTGTTAGCTTTCTGTTGCTTGTTACATATGAAGGATGTGCTTTTGATTGGAAGTTGAAAACATTAGGAACCATTTTGAGACACTTCAAACAGCCTCTTTATCTGTGGCTGACAGCAATCTTGATCTGTGTCCCATCAGATGCAAGGATCTGGGAATGGATTTATGAATACAATCTGCATAATTAACCTTCAATCCTGAGTTTGGAAAGCCTGGGGGTCCCCACTCGCCTCGTACTCATTAGAATTTAGAGGACCGTCTGGGAAAAAACTTTGTGTGGAAATGTGCATGCTTAAGGAAAGAGGAGACACAATGGTAGAGGTAACATGAACAAAGTTTATTCCTCAAGTTTCTGTTTTGGCTGATGTTTGCAGCTTCATGGCACAAGGAAGAAAAAAAAGGTTTCCCTATGTACTTGGAAAGGATCTTGCACAGCTTGTGACATCACTGGTTTGGGCAAGCAATTATTTCTGGAGGAGCAAGGCAAGGAGGCATGTGTTGCAAGGTGTGATTCCTTAGCAAATATCACACTGTGGGAACTTAAACCGCTTAAGTTGACAAAAAACATCCATCCCTTATCCGTTTGTAAATATTGCTGATCTCCCTGACTGTGCTGTGATAGCAGGTTTAGTGGAAAAATATATATTTGTATTGTAGTGTTTTATAAAAGAGGTATTGTCGCTGGGTGAGTCCATTTATTGCAGTAGGGCAGGCTCACTAACCACAGGGACCGGCATGTTTGCAGAAAGGGAAAGACAAACAGACAAACAGAAACTCACTGATAATCTACCGTTCTCACATTGGTATGGGACCAGCTGGTTAGTCCCCTAAACACGCAGCCACAGGGACTCCAGATTGACTAAAGAGTTATCTGACAGTAGAACAGATAAAATGGAGGGTAAACCAAAAAGCAAATGCCTTCAGCCAAGTCTACATTATCAGACTAAATGAGGAGGGATTTAACAGTGAGAAGAGTGATGGATCAGGGGAAGGCCCTGCAGTGTTCTGAGGGCCTGATAACAGTAGCAAGTAACAGATAAATGAACATCACCTGCCTGGGAGTGTGATCACATTTCAGCATGCAGTGAGCACCATGCTCTACCACTGCTACCCTAATCAACATCCTCTACCTAAGCTCCCCACAGACTACCACAGGCTATATAACAACACTGTCCCCTGAGAGAGAGAGAGAGAGAGAGAGATAGAGAGAGAGAGAGAGAGAGAGAGAGAGAGAGAGAGAGAGAGAGAGAGAGAGAGAGAGAGAGAGAGAGAGACAGACCCCATCCCTCAAAATCCAACAACATACATACCAACTGGTCTTGAAGCATCCACCAGACATTTACATTTTACATTTTAGTCATTTAGCAGTTACAGTTAGTGAGTGCATACATTTTTCATACTGGCCCCCCATGGGAATCTAACCCACAACCCTGGCGTTGCAAGCGCCATGCTCTACCAACTGAGCATCAGCATTTTCATTTAGTCATCATGGCTTTTAATGGATTTACAGATGACTGTTTGGCTTGAAGTGGATCCTGGGTTCTAAACAGAGCGTTTTCTGTTGGAACAGCACAAATCAGACTGCTGCGGTTACAGAAAGGGAGAAACGCCATCCCCTAATGGACTGAGTCACTCTCCTGCTTTTCCCTGATTAAACTAATGACCCATTTGAACCAGTTTAAGAGGCACTTTACTCTGTCTCCACTCTCCAGGCAGGGAATGCGATATATAATATAGAATGATGTGTGGTGAGGCGCAGGAGGACAGAAAGAGCGCGTCCCTGATAGAGCAGTGCCCAGTCCCCAGCAGAGTGACTCAGTTTGGGACAACTGAGTGACAGGAACCACTGTCCTTCTGCTGGTATTGTTCTGCAGCATAAAACATTCTCACACACTCTCAGGCCACGGAGAGGGACTTACACTTTATGCTGCTGTAACTGATGTCCCATGAAGACAAGAATCTGGATCACGGCACCAGTGTAACAGATGTGATCGTACATCTTAACTCTCTTGCGTTGTGCTTTTAAAGAAAGGACTGTCCAGCCAGCAATCCCAGTTGATTGGTGTTTATTCTGACGATAGACACAAGGAAGCACATTAGATGTGCAGGAAAACAGTATGTTGATGGCTGAACAACTGTAAAAATGTATTTGAGAGACAAGAAGTGCTCATTGTGCAAATGTATTTATGTTTTTAATAAACATTGGAGAATAAATATAGTTTACATGTCGTCAACAATCTAAGCCAACCCCGTCTGTTTTGCCCCATAGTTGCGCACGTGTCAGTTTTGTTGCTAAACAACCAACCCGTCAATTTGAATTCCTATCTCTGAGCCCAGTAAGAGACATTAATACATCTACATTAGATGCACCAGCCTGGTCATGTAGGGAAAAAAATGACTAATTTATTTGAAAGAGTTGCCATGGGGAATGGCATTCATGATTAATGTGGGGGTTGATTATGCAACCAATTGACTATAATTCACACCCAGTGAAACCTGGGCAAGACTCCTGCCAGAGGGGGAGATGTTATTAATAATAGATCCCCCTTTCCCTCAACCCGAAATAAAGGAGTCCAAATAAAAGGCAAACTTCAGGGATGAAAAGGGATCAGTTCCTCATAATCAAACTGCAACGCTATCCTGCTGGTGTTGCTGCTGTAGAGTAGCATTGCCATTGTCTGCCCCTGCACAACTAGTAAATGAGGAACATAGAGATAATGGAGGAGTCCATTCCCTTAAAACGTTATCAGATTGTAGCCTGAGGACATTCACGAGGGACATGCATTGTTGATGTTACAGTAAGGCAAGCAAGGGCGGCTTGAGGTTAATTAAATAATAATACAGTCAGACAACGTTCGTCCAGGCTAATGTCTTCTCGGAAGCCCTGGTACACAAGATTTTTAAGAATCCAATGATAACAATAATATTGTGTTACATGTAAATAAAATCCATGTCTTCATGATCAGCCTTAGTTTACTCACGAACCTGCTTAAAAACGGAATATTTACATTTTTACCATTTAGCAGATGCTCTTATCCAGAGTGACTTATAGTTAGTGAGTGCATACATTTTTATACTGGCCCCCCGTGGGAACGAACCCACAACCCTGGCATTGCAAGCGCCATGCTCTACCAACTGAGCTACAGGAGGCCTTGTACCCACAGCCAGTGCTCTGTTAATCGACAAGCAGCTAAGAAGAAATCCAGCTATGAAGCAAAACGTCTGATACACAACTCTTACATGGCATGCTTCTACGTAGATTCAAAGCTATAGGAGAAAATGTAGGAAATGAAGATATAACTAGGTTGTTATGGGTTAGAAAAACAAACAACACATTGTAGCTCCAGGCACAGATGTAGGATCTTAATTGAATCACTATTTTGTTGCTGAGAATTTTCCTGCAAAGTTTGTAATTTCCACTTTGAAATGTCAGACTTCATTTACCCTAATGAAAATTGTATCAAACCCTACAAAAATGTGCATTAACTATAATCCACATAATAATTCACATTTCATGTTGCTGCAGGATTATTTTCCTGCTGTAGCAAACTTGCTCAAATTAAGATCATACATCTGTAGAGCCTCAAGGAGACCAGTTACATAATTATGTGCACAATCACTTACAATTCATGACATAATAACTCTTTTAAAACTGTATAAATCGAAAAGAGCAATATTTACACTACATTCCATTACACTGTCAACAGGAAATCAAGGTTGGCTAGTAAATGAACTATATGGCTTGAAGGCTGATGCTCGACTGTTTAATTTCCTTGCAGGATCCCAAGAAGAATCTGAAGCGAGAACATTTGTCAACATGCGCATGCGCCTCTGACAGCTAGGTTACACACACACTATGCCCCCTTAATATTCATGTGCAACTTGTTTGTTGGGGACTCTTAAGGAGTCAGAGGAAATTATCTCATCAGAATGGAAAGAGGTGTCTTTAACTTATGTAAAAGTTAAAGACAATGGATGGGGTTTTGAGAGACAACATTAGAAAGCTTGATTTACCAGGAGACTGTTTCCAGTGTGCGGCATATGAAGTTGTCTTAGTGTGGCAAACTACAGTTAGTGATGGCCCACTGATACTACAGCCGGGGCAGGACAGACACTAACCAGACACAACCTTGCCCATTTAGTTCAAATAACTTTACATTAACTTGACATTGTATTACATATTAAAATGTAGGCTTTACATTCTGGGTGTGTTTATAACGCATGAATGCATAACAATACCTAGGAATATCAGTCTCTGAAGATCATTCAGCACATGTCTATGGGTGAAAATGTGTGTGTTTACATCAGTTAACAGTGCATTTTATGACACAAGTGATAATAGATTACGACAGCCTGGTGTTTTTATCACACCACCTTATAGATACATCACAGCCATGAGGTCACACATACAGTATGTATGGTGATGCTTATCAGATGTAGGATACAGAAAATATATAATTAACACCGTCAGACAATGACATTGAATGTACATATTGCATCATCATTCACCTCAAGGATGAAACATTTTCAACACAAAAGAGGTAAATTTGTATCACATTCACATTATGGTTTTGTACAATGTGTCTCCACTGGGTATGCCTATATACTATTGACCTGAGACATGTCTGAAAGCGCTGCACCTTTTCTTGGGGTTCATTTATTATCTATTAATATATTTCAAATTGAAATGTAACAACACATTGTTTTATTCTGAAGATATATTCTCCTTTTCCCGAGGGAAATCACTGGGTGAGAATTCAATCCAAAAAAGCACAATTACATTCTGTGCAATTGTGGGCGCAGGACAGATCAAATAAAAAAGACCTCCAAAGAGCAATACCAGCGAGCTTGGGAATCCACCTGAGAGGAAAATAATAAACTGCAGTGTTCTAGGGGCTAGAGTTTATCTCAAAGCGTCACTATTTTGATTAGAGGGTTGTCACCTTTTCCGGCTTTATCTGTCAAATCAGGCCTGTATATTTTTTCCTGCACATACAGTATTGCTTTTAGATTAATTATAAAAGGGTTGCAGGGAACAGACAATTACTGGAACTAGCGGTATTGAATTGCTAATATTATGATACAGTGGTTTTTATTCAAAGAAAATGGTAACCCAATATTATTTGTACTATATTCAACTTTCATATCATCATAGGAACTGCTTTAACTGAATCCAAACTTAGCACACAGAAAACAACACAATCTCACACAAAATTTGCACAAATATGTACAAAAAGTATTTAAGCAGATTTTGTGCGTTTTTGTGTGTTTTGTGTGGCTTAATTAGTGTAAAAAGACACACATTTTAGTGCAACTTAATTAGTAGGAAAATACACACATTTTGGTGCAACTTCATTCATAGGAAAATACATTTTTGGGGGGCAAACTTCGGAACAATCTTTTGGAAAGTTATTGGAGCAATGCATGATGGGCAATGGTGTTCTACACTGCCTTTTTTTTGTGTCCCACATTTATTCATATTTAAAAAAAAATGTGTTAACAACCCAATATTGTTAATCAACCAGGTTGACACATACATATTTATAATATAATAGTAGCCTTACATTGTTTTTTTATTTTTATTATTGCCAATACTTTTTTCTATGCTTGTTTTCACTTAATACTTTGGGATACGGGTGCACTTGTAGTCAGAAAGGCCAATTTTTTGTGTAGGCAACATTAGACCTACACAATTTCTTCATAATGCATTTCATATTTCGTGGGGCCAACATTACACAATTTCTTTCATATTGCATTTTATACAAGGCTATGTCGAATTTAATGAGGGTTGCCAGATTGGAGAAAAAATACTGATTTTGTTCGGTTTTTTTTGGTATTGAGGAAGGTATTTGATTGGGGAATGGGGATATATTTTTATAATGGAAAATTATAATACACACCATAATACACACACACGGACACAAACATCTACACACTTACTTTGTTTGTACTCATGTTATAGCCAACTCAACTTTTGTGTGAATTATTTGTAATAAAATATTTGTATCTAGTTGTCATGTATTCGTTATCTTTAACTGGTTAAATGTTTGTAGTTTGCATGTTTCAGTAATGATTAACATGGTTAAATAGTCATAAATCTCTGCTTGATTTAGCTTTTGGTATATTTGGCATTTTTATACATATTCTGTATTTTCACTGAAGAAAGCAATAATTAATCAACACACTACTGTAAATAAATGGACATTACCTGTTATAAAACGGAAATTGCTCTTCGTAATTAAATGGTGAGAAATGCTCAGTCTGAAGCCATTCGGCTATGGGTTTCACAGCCCTATAATAATGATAATAGTTATATCACTTTAAAAAGAGTTTATTTACATCCTATTGGGTATAATATGTTGGGAATAGTGACATAGGAGAGTCTGAAATGAATTAAATACCCTAACTCTAAGCTATGTTTAATGTCAGCAGCAATTTCCATTGAGAAATGCTCAGTCTGAAGCCATTCGGCTATGGGATTCAAAGCCCTATAATAATGATACATCCATCTCATCAGATCAGAATAGGATGGATCAACAGTGATTCATATTACTAGTTTGCATCCTAAAAAAAGGACAGTTGTGTTTTACTGCATAACACACTTACATTAATTGTCTACCCATATGATGTGGATCATTGTAAGACAATTTAATATATAAGCTTCAGTAACAAAAGAACACCATGATTGTAATAACACTTTAAACAGGTAGTTTGTAAATGTGTAGAATGTGTTTGTTTTGGGTCCACACTGGTAAGTTAACTTATGTAAATCAGACAGTAACAGAGGGTTTTCTTCTGAATAACTGGTCAGGGCATAGCACTTTCCATTCAGCTTCAGGCAACTTTGATGTAAGGCTTGATCACACCTGTAGTGACGACTTCTATCCGTCACGCCCATTGTTGCTTATCCATTGTTCACAAGATATATCAATGTATTTACACCCAACACAATGTTGAAAAACAGAATGCTTCCCACCACTAGATCACATAACTAGACGTGATCTCAACGCTGCCACCAATGTAGTGGAAAAAAAGTGAAAGCTGCAACAGGGACTCTAACCAGGGCTCATATGGGGCAAAGTGAGCTGTAACGACCGTTGCCATGAAAGCCTAGTAGGCCTCCGGGCAGAGGCAGTAGGCCTATAATGCTGGCATATGCCTTGTTACAATAGCCTAAGTATATAACATGATTGACACGACCGTAATAATCATCATGAAATGGCCTTGGAAGTGCCATAAGTGTAAGCCAACATAATTAATTATTTTACATTAACCTGTTTAACTGCATTGATATGGCTTAATTGATCATAGTCCAGACTTGTTATAGTTGCTAATACCATGCAGTTGCACGAGGGGAATTTAAACCAAACATATTGTTTTTGCAGGTCTTCTGTTTCCCCACATTTATTGATACATTTTCATGATGGGAAATTCATTTATCTCCATTCCTCAATCAAATACCTTCATCAACAGCACAAAAAAAAGACAAATACAACTTTTTTACTCCAATCTGGCAACCCTCATAAAATCCGACATATCCCAAAGTATTAAGCAAAAACAAGCATAGAAAACAGCATTGGCATTAATAAAAATAAAAAAATACATAAAGATACTATTATATTATAAGTATTTCGGTGACAACCTGGTTGATTAACAATATTGGGTTGTTAACACTTTATTTTTATATTTATAAATACATGTGGGAAAACACGAAATCTGCTGAAATACTTTTTGTACATATTTGCACGAATTGAGTGTGAGATTGTGTTGCATAAAAGTGATGGTTGCTGTAGGAATAGCATAAATCAGGTCAGGTTGCTTTCTTGAGCATAGAGAAAATAATATAGCAATGCAGAGATATATAATGGGTCAGACAGTGACAGTATTACTGGATTTTGTATGATAATCTGTCAATTTGTCACTCATTTGCCACTCATTTGAGGGGGATTTTGGATTTAGCCATGGAAAACTTCTGTCAGGATGCATGCATGAATCAATATACTTTTCAAGACAACTCAACCCAAACCATTTGGTGGCTTAAAACATACTGCCATGCTCAGAATACAAAATAGTTACATTATACAAGTGTCTCTCCCTACATTCCCTAGGCCCTGTTCTCCCAGCAAATGACACCGGGCAAGTGAAGTGATGCATACGCTAGGAAACTCTCAACACACTATAAACACAGCCAACATATACAGTTGAAGTCGGAAGTTTACATACACTTAGGTTGGAGTCATTAAAACTTGTTTTTCAACCACTCCACAAATGTCTTGTTAACAAACTATCGTTTTGGCAAGTCGGTTAGGACATCTACTTTGTGCAAGTAATTTTTCCAACAATCATTTACAGACAGATTATTTCACTTATAATTCACTGTCTCACAATTCCAGTGGGTCAGAAGTTTACATACACTAAGTTGACTGTGCCTTTAAACAAATTGGAAAATGATGTCTTGGCTTTAGAAGATTCTGATAGGCTAATTGACATCATTTGAGTCAATTGGAGGTGTACCTGTGGATGTATTTCAAGGCCTACTTTCAAACTCAGTGCCTCTTTGCTTGATATCATGGGAAAATCAAAAGAAATCAGCCAAGACCTCAGAAAAAGAATTGTAGACGTCCACAAGTCTGGTTCATCCTTGGAAGCAATTTCCAAACGCCTGAAGGTACCACGTTCATCTGTACAAACAATTGTACGCAAGTATAAACATCATAGGACCACGCAGCCGTCATACCGCTCAAGAAGGAGACACGTTCTGTCTCCTTGAGATGAACGTACTTCGGTGCGAAAAGTGCAAATCAATCCCAGAACAACAGCAAAGGACCTTGTGAAGATGCTGGAGGAAACAGGTACAAAAGTATCTATATCCACAGTAAAACGAGTCCTATATCGACATAACCTGAAAGGCCGCTCAGCAAGGAAGAAGCCACTGCTCCAAAACCACCATAAAAAAGCCAGACTACGGTTTGCAACTGCACATGGGGACAAAGATCGTACTTTTTGGAGAAATGTCCTCTGGTCTGATGAAACAAAAAATATAACTGTTTGGCCATAAACACCATCATTATGTTTGGAGGAAAAAGGGTGTGGCTTGCAAGCCGAAGAACACCATTCCAACCGTGAAGCACGGGGGTGGCAGCATCATGCTGTGGGGGTGCTTTGCTGCAGGAGGGACTGGTGCACTTCACAATATAGATGGCATCATGAGGAAGGAACATTATGTGGATATATTGAAGCAACATCTCAAGACATCAGTCAGGAAGTTAAAGCTTGGTCGCAAATGGGTCTTCCAAATGGACAATGACCCCAAGCATCCTTCCAAAGTTGTGGCAAAATGGCTTAAGGACAACAAAGTCAAGGTATTGGAGTGGCCATCACAAAGCCCTGACCTCAATCCTATAGAAAATGTGTGGGCAGAACTGAAAAAGTGTGTGCGAGTGAACCTGAATCCGTTACACCATCTCTGTCAGGAGGAATGGGCCAAAATTCACCCAACTTATTGTGGGAAGCTTGTGGAAGGCTACCCGAAATATTTGACCCAAGTTAAACAATTTAAAGGCAATGCTACCAAATACTAATTGAGTGTATGTAAACTTCTGACCCACTGGGAATGTGATGAAAGAAATAAAAGCTGAAATAAATCATTCTCTCTACTATTATTCTGACATTTCACATTCTTAAAATAAAGTGGTGATCCTAACTGACCTAAGACAGGGAATTTTTTATTAGGATTAAATATCAGGAATTGTGAAAAACTGAGTTTAAATGTATTTGGCTAAGGTGTATGTAAACTTCCGACTTCAACTGCACGCACTGATATGCTGATTGATTTGGTTATGTGGAAATACATGCAACACTTGAGGGATTGTCACAGTCAAAATATAATGTTTGTACTTTTTTTCTCTTTTAGTCAGACATCAAACCATCATTGGCATCCCCCCTCTGTCCTCCTCCTAGCCAGGATAGACAGCAAGAATCTTTCCTGTATAACAGCACTATAACATCCTTGTCATGTCACTGTTGCACCTGCACCTGCATAGAGGGAGTTTAAGATGCTCATGTTGTTTCTGATGTTGTTTGTTTACGCCTGCCAACAGAGACATTTTTGTCCCCTTTTTTCTTATTATGAGTTCAAACTCCCACTCTGAGGATTCTCGTATATTAAACATTTATAAAGTAAAACATCCATTATGCAATCTAATGGGAGCGAGACAAGGTCCGTGACGAAAATGTTGCACAAAAATGGTTTGTTTGTAACTAAACTAAGCATGGGGGCAGATTATGTACTTAGTTTTGTATATTTGATCTTAATTTATCCTCCTGTGATTGAAACCTGTCTCGGGAGTGAAACAGTGACTGTTTTACATCATGACAACATGTTCTGAATGGCAACCCTGTCTGACAATTCAATTTTGAGAATTAAAATGCAATATACATTACTTATTGATGATTTTTATTTTGTTATATTAAAAACTGTTCAACTGAGAAATGCTAAAACATTACTCAGCAAAATGGAGGGGAGCGAGCACTACCTTTTAGTTCAAGGCAGACAACGTTTTAAAGCAAACATACACACAAGTAAAAGCAACCCTCCCACATGGGTCACTTTAAAATGTCCAGTACATAGAGTATTTTTAATGCATTCTCTATGCTCAACAACCTCCCTGGAGAATCATAACACACACCACTACAGGCACAAATACATGATTAGTAGCATGGGCACGCAGTGGCATAAAACACCATAGCAACATATACAAACTCTCTGTGGAGCATGTGAAGAAGCAGTGATCAATGTTATGTTACAAACAACTCTCTTTATTTCAATACTGCTCAATACAATTATTTTCATAATCATTTTACCAATCTAACTGCACACTTATTCACAAGCCATGGGCAATTCTCCATTGTTAAACTTGTCTCGACATTGAGAAGCTATGGAATCTCAGATAAGTAATCATTAAGCCTTTTCTCTGCAGCTCTCCGAGCCCTGCACACAGCCCTATACTGTAATGCCTCGCTCTGCCTTTCTTTCTTCAAACCAATGACCACATTATTCAGGAGCGGCAAAGACCCTGAGATTTAATCCATCCCCGTTATCTGCCAATCACAGCTCGCGCTCGGCTCTCCTTATCGCTCTGAGGTTGAAATGGAAAGGCATCCATTGAGTGCCACAGTGTCTGCTTGTGCATGCAGCCCTGCACTCCTGCACCACCCGGGGCCTCCCACAGGAAGTGTGCTGCCTAATGAGCATGTAACATTGACTAGAGCAAATATACATGAATAAATGAATTGCCATTCCATGGCGTCATTTAGAAAGGCTTGAAATGGCTTGGCTTGCAGGGTGAGGGGCAGGGTTGGAGGACAGTGCAGCAAAGTTGAGAGTTCAGGGACAGGGTAAGAGACTAGAGGGGTGTATATTAACATCACT
Source organism: Coregonus lavaretus (assembly GCF_964263955.1). Classification (NCBI taxonomy): domain Eukaryota; kingdom Metazoa; phylum Chordata; class Actinopteri; order Salmoniformes; family Salmonidae; genus Coregonus; species Coregonus lavaretus. The sequence continues at coordinate 5,050,998 of NC_140019.1, forward strand.
CAGTGACGTTTTTAAAAATTCTGTGACTAAGATTTAGGGCCTGCTGACCCCTTCAAATGAATCCCCCTCCTTACAACCAAACATGATCTGTTCCAAGAGCCACAACATAATCAAAGAGTTTGTGTCACAGAAATGCAAACAAAGGCAAACAAATCCAGACAACAGTACCAGCCAGAAGCGATGTCAGGAATATGATTGGGGAAACTAAAGGGTGCTTAATCGTTACAATAAATGGGGTGAATGCACGTGCACAGTCACACATACTTTGAGCAGATTACTAATGCAAATACAGACACACTTTATTGTTCAACCCCTCGCATAGCAAAGTTAGCAAACTTATCTGGATAAAACATGCTACGGATACATACATGTAAATCATCTTGTAAACCCTGATGATGGGTTCAACCATACGTAATATGCCTCGATAAAGAGCCAAGAAAACTGTTTATTGGGGCATTACAAGACGTGGATGCATAACAAAAGATGTCATATATCTTTGTACAAATTGTTCTACTGCATGTTATATCACAAAGGCAACTCCCATATCAAAGAATCATTTGAAAATCTCAAGGTCTACAAAATCACATGATAAACTGATGGAGTAAGAGATTGTGCTCTGAATATTACATCACAGGACACCCAATCCATATTGAGGCAGTTCACATGCCATCATTGGTTTGACAAAACACAGCAATGCATTTCTATGCAAAGGAACAATATTCACACATGAAGTCACAAAAGCAGGAGGTGGAAGCAACAGCATTTGAGGGATTATACACTGAGTATACCAAACATTAGGAACACCTGCTCTTTCCATGACATAGACTGATCAGGTGAATCCAGGTGAAAGCTATGATCCCTTATTGATGTCACTTGTTAAATCCACTTCAATCAGTGTAGATGAAGGGGAGGAGACAGGTTAAAGAAGGATTTTTAAGACTTGAGACAATTGAGACATGGATTGTGTATTCAGAGGGTGAATGGGCAAGACAAAAGAGTTAAGTGCCTTTGAACGGGGTATGGTTCAGAACAGCCTAAGTTTGTCAGGGAATGGAATCTACAAGGTGTCGAAAAGCGTTCCACAGGGATACTGGCCCACAGGGATCCTTGATTCCAATGCTTCCCACAGTTGTGTAAAGTTGGCTGGATGTCCTTTGGGTGGTGGAACATTCTTGATACACATTGACACAAACCGGTGCGCCTGGCACCTACTACCATACCCCGTTCAAAGGCACTTAACTATTTTGTCTTGCCCATTCAACCTCTGAATACACAATCCATATCTCAATTGTCTCAAGGCTTAACAATTATTCTTTAACCTGTCTCCTCCCCTTCATCTACACTGATTGAAGTGGATTTAACAAGTGACATCAATAAGGGATCATAGCTTTCACCTGGATTCACCTGATCAGTCTATGTCATGGAAAGAGCAGGTGTTCCTAATGTTTTGTACATTCAGTGTATAATGGCTTAACTATAGCTGTTATTTAAACCTTGTCATCTCTATCAGCAGTTTTTGTAGCCAACATTCAGACCAGGCAACACATTAGATCAAAGTGGGTAAATAAATCGGCCAACTATAAAAAATAAAGACATCTGGTACAACAACTAAATGCAATGAAAAATCTAGCCTCTGCCAATGGGTATACAGTTACAGTGCAAATGCAGGCACACACACACAAATGTAAACACACACAATCACATGATGTGAAATCGACATCAACATACAGTGCCCCATTCATGAGTCATTTAGAGCAGATTAGCATGTTACAATATAGGTTACCTTTTTCAGAAAAACTATATTGAGGATGATTGGAAGTAATACAAATAAAAAATTCCAAGGGGTGTTTCACATTTTGTATTCACCAAATGAGTTCACCATTGTAAGAATGTAAACCAGAAAAGACAACATGACATAAACAGACCAAATACACAAACATTCAACGAGATTAATTATGGCATAGGTATAACCTGAGTATTCCCTTATCAATTTCAAATCTGCAATGTTGGCAAGGCTTATTTGTAAGACAGACATTTCATACAAAAATACAGAAAATAAAACAGAAACAGACTACAGGCAACAACAGGCAGTGACTATGGCCCCACACTGCAGTATGCGCCAGACAATGGAAGCAAAATGATGAGACAGCCATCTACTACAGTACAGTACATGAACCCACTTCTCTCTAAGTGAATATGACAAATTAATAACATAAATGTTTACTGGCAAGAAACACTTTATTCATAAAAGACCATATCAGACAAAGGGTCAACTAAAATGACATAAAAATCTATTTGTGGGAGGAGTGCAACCATGAAAGGCTATTAAAGTGCATTAAAAAAAATTAACAAATAAACAAATGAAATAAGTAGACACTGCCGATAACCACTAGATCCATATAGCATCAGGTGCATTGTTGTAGGCGCATATAGTATATTACAGAGTATAAAAGCCAAGTTGACTTGACCTGTCCCTTCACAAACATCCCAACAGTAGTTTAGTTCTCACCCACATCTTTAAAACGTTGCTCCCTGTTTTATCATAGAACAAGAGTGGGGGTGACAGACTCACCAAATATGCACCAGAACATCTGCAAAGGTTATGACACCATATCATTCTTTTACTCACTAATTTATCCTCCCCTATAAAGGAATACTGTAATGGCCTTAAAACAAAAAGAAAGAATAATGCCCTAAACATTCATTTATCAGTCTAATGTAACATGATAAAAAAAAAAAAACACACAGCATTGATGATGGGGTTATATCATATGTATTCACTTTCATGTGTATCTGTTGATTGTTGAATTGAGATTCATGACGCACAGTATTAAAAACAGATTTTGTGTTCAAATTGTCAACTATTCTCAGGTTTTCTTCATGAGCATTCAAGGCTTTATTTATAAAGCAACTTAAACGACTGAGGAAACAATATTACATTTTCTTGAAGAAAATAAAAACAGTGCAAATAGGTGCTGATTTTAATACCTTGACTTAAACAGGTTTATACAATAAAAACTAACCAATATACAGTATTCTGCTGTCTGATAGAAAATTGTATTTATTATATATTTAAAGGTACATTATATTCATTTGTATTTCAAACACTCATTAACTTAACAATACTTTAAATAAGGACTTGATAAAATAAAGTGCATAAAATAATTTGAAATAACAACATAAACTGTCTCCACAATATAACCTTGAACTAATAAATAAGATTAAAGATTTAAGCTATTATGATTGAGCATATTAATATTGCACATGGTGTTTGATGTGATTCTGTCCAGGTCAGTTAGCTACAGTTGAAGTCGGAAGTTTACATACACTTAGGTTAGAGTCATTAAAACTCGTTTTTCAACCACTCCACAAATTTCTTGTTAATAAACTATAGTTTTGGCAAGTCGGTTAGGACATCTACTTTGTGCATGACACAAGTAATTTTTCCAACAATTGTTTACAGAAAGATTATTTCACTTATAAATCACTGAATCACAATTCCAGTGGGTCAGAAGTTTACATACACTAAGTTGACTGTGCCTTTAAACAGCTTGGAAAATTCCAGAAAATGATGTCATGGCTTTAGAAGCTTCTGATAGGCTAATTGACATCATTTGAGTCAATTGGAGGTGTACCTGTGGATGTATTTCAAGGCCTACCTTCAAACTCAGTGCCTCTTTGCTTGACATCATGGGAAAATCAAAATAAATCAACCAAGACCTCAGAAAAATAATTGCAGACCTCCACAAGTCTGGTTCATCCGTGGGAGCAATTTCCAAACGCCTGAAGGTACCACGTTCATCTGTACAAACAATAGAACGCAAGTATAAACACCATGGGACATACCGCTCAGGAAGGAGACGCGTTCTGTCTCCTAGAGATGAATGTACTTTGGTGTGTAAAGTGCAAATCAATCCCAGAACAACAGCAAAGGACCTTGTGAAGATGCTGGAGGAAACAGGTACAAAAGTATCTATATCCACAGTAAAACAAGTCCTATGTCGACATAACCTGAAAGGCCGCTCAGCAAGGAAGAAGCCACTGCTCCAAAACCGCCATAAAAAAGCCAGACTACGGTTTGCAACTGCACATGGGGACAAAGATCGTACTTTTTGGAGAAATGTCCTCTGGTCTGATGAAACAAAAATAGAACTGTTTGGCTATAATGACCATTGTTAAGTTTGGAGGAAAAAGGGGGTTGCTTGCAAACCGACGAACACCATCCCAACCGTGAAGGACTGGGGTGGCAGCATCATGCTGTGGGGGTGCTTTGCTGCAGGAGGGACTGGTGCACTTCACAAAATAGATGGCATCATGAGGAAGGAAAATTATGTGGATATATTGAAGCAACATCTCAAGACATCAGTCAGGAAGTTAAAGCTTGGTCGCAAATGGGTCTTCCAAATGGACAATGACCCCAAGCATGCTTCCAAAGTTGTGGCAAAATGGCTTAAGGACAACAAAGTCAAGGTATTGGAGTAGCCATCATAAAGCCATGACCTCAATCCTGTAGAACATTTGTGGGCAGAACTGAAAAAGTGTGTGCAAGCAAGGAGGCCTACAAACCTGACTCAGTTATACCAGATCTGTCAGGAGGAATGGGCCAAAATTCACCCAACTTATTGTGGGAAGCTTGTGGAAGGCTACCCGAAACGTTTGACCCAAGTTAAACAATTTAAAGGCAATGCTACCAAATACTATTTGAGTGTATGTAAACTTCTGACCACTGGGAATGTGATGAAAGAAATAAAAGCTGAAATAAATCATTCTCCCTACTATTATTCTGACATTTCACATTCTTAAAATAAAGTGGTGATCCTAACTGACCTAAGACAGGGAATTGTTTATTAGGATTAAATATCAGGAATTGTGAAAAACTGAGTTTAAATGTATTTGGCTAAGGTGTATGTAAACTTCAGACTTCAACTGTATATAAAGCAAATTCATAGCCACACAATTGTCTTCCAAAGTTAAATTGAACGTATCTCATACACTACCTTTCTCTGCTTTCTATTCCATTCCCATGGTACACAGTCAAACAATCCAGAATCGTATCACTTTAACGCACATTTATTTTGGTTGCATAATGTTAATAACAAACCTTTTACAATATACTGTGGGATATAAGAATAAGGAATTTGTTAAACTTCAAATACTATTAGACCTCAGTTCGTGCAACATCATCACTATTCCCCTTTCTTTCAGGTCATCAGTAGAGTTCTTGAAGAAACTCAGAAAACAGAAAGATTTAGACTGATAAATAATTTGTCTCGAGATCTGGGACTGAATTGCTTATGTATGTCCATTTCACTTTTAAATAGTACCAATAATCTTTAAATAATCCTGCATAGAAAAATAAATAAATAATGTAGTTAAATGCACTACCAATTGACAGTTGACAGGGGTCATCAATCATATATTAGTGTTTTTTATTTATAACATTTTTTTTTATAGGTATAGTTGTTTTGTCTTCTGTTGTAATTTACAAACTGTCCCACAGATACAAATAATGTTGACCCACAAAATAAATCCAGTTACGCTTACATGGCAAGCAGCAGTTTTTCTTGGGCTTAAAAAAAAATCCCGACATGTGCCATACCCAAACATATCTAGAGGAACCACATTTCATTAAAACACTATTAACATGGCTCTTTACACACACAAGTAATGGAATCATTTCAAATCTGCTATTCGGTTTGTAAGTGCCTTTCCTTAGTGAAAACAAGACATCAGGGCCCCCAGCAGCGACCAGCAGTGATCTGTTTTAATCCAGGCAGATGGTAAGAGTCTGTAAATGGGGGATCCCAACAACGTTATATTCCCAGGAGAACTGCAAAGTCACAATTTCTGATAGTTATTTCATCCAAAATACTGATCGGATATTTCCACAAAAACACTGCGGAAGGGTCACTATGAATAACACTCAACATTGTTTCCATGACCCAATGATTTGGTTGAAGAAACAATAGCAGCAGACTACTACAATTGTCTCTTAAGGATGTATTGTGGTATGATGTGATATTCATACATGTTATAATGGCATCACCACATCAGGGGGAAAGTCTGTATTTGCAAGAGAGCCACTGATTCCCAAGAAATCTTGTTATCTGACTGGAGCCAGCTGTCCAGTTTATCCATTGGTCAGTAAGGTTTTCCACAAGGCACTTTTGTCATTGGGGGAAGGGGGGGAGATACATAGCCTACTTTTTACTCATTTGAGTCTGTTCCTCCAGAACCTGAAGGTAGTCAGGTGTACCTTGAAGTTTTGCTTTAAGTTCATAGTACTCATTTTTCCTTTGCTCCACTACTATCTTACTATGGTTTCCCCCTATTAGTGACTTTTTAATCTTTTTGTCATGTGGTTTCTCTGGGTAACGGATCTCAAACCCACTCACCCCTATACTGTTGAAATCCCCCCTTTTACTGTCTAAAAAGTTTTGAATAAACATGTTGGATTCTCTCGGCAAGAACTCATCCAGCTCGTCAATGGTGCTCAGTCTCTTATTTCGGGGGTCCAGTGAGTCATTGTCTTGGTCAGTGCTGTTGCGCAGGATTATTTTCTGTCTCTGGGAGTCAGCAAACTTAAAGCCTGACGCAGAGTCTCTAATCCCACAGGTGTGGCTTTTGCTCATATGCTCGATAGTTTGGGGGATGAACGTCTCCCCTCCCAGGTCATCCTTCTTGCTAGATTTGTTGTGTCTTCTGAGCGTGAGTTGCATGGAGCCACACTCCTGATTTCCCATGCCTTCCTGGCGTCCGGCTGGCTTCTTATTGCGCCTCAGCACGAACACCAAGAGGCAGAAAGCAACAAACACAGTGAGGATGAGCACAACCAGGATACTGAGGATCATGATGGATAGGGGAACTGGACCTGCCGGAGGGGCTTTGCCCACCCCTGCTGGGGACATGGAGGTCACTACCGGAATAGCACTGGTCAGGATGAAAGGGGACCTAGCTATGAGTTTGGGACATAGGATCTCATTTTTCAGCAGCCTTAACTCTATATTGGAAAACTGCACTGGGGATGCGCATTTGATCTCCTTCGCAGCCACTCCGTCATTCAGCTTCTCCAGCCAAAGTTTCAGAGCCACTAAATCACAGGAGCATTCCCAGGGATTGCCTTCCAGATCAATCTGAGTGAGAGACCTCAGCTGGTCTAGGACGCCACTCACAGGCAGAGTCATGAAATGGTTGTTCTTAAGATTTAGCCTAGCCAAGGAAACGCCAGCAAAGATATAGGCAGGGAGGCTCCTTAGCACATTATTGTTCAGATACAACAACTGCAGATTTGGCATGGAGTCAAAGGTCTCTGCTAACACCTCTTTTATGGCATTGTATTCCAAGTATAAGTACTGGAGGTTACTGAGCCCAAGGAACATCTCAGGATGCAGCTGCTCTAGTTGGTTCCCATTGAGATAAAGCCTACGGAGGTTGGTCAGATTTGCAAAGACACCTTTTTGAACTATGACTATTTGATTGCTGCCCAAATGTAATAAATCTAAACCCTCAAAGCCTTGGAAATCAACTGGACTGATATCTCGGATATAATTACCACTCATGTGCAGCTTCTTGGCATTTGGTGGCTTGGGAATGAGTTCTGCTAGATTGTGTATACTCCTCTCTTGGCAACTCACACCAATGCCAAAGTCTGAGGGGTGAGCTTTGCATGTGCAAGGCTGTGGGCAGGAGAGAGGTGGGGTTCTTGTTTGATAGGACATAATTGGAATATGTTTATTCAAACCAGGTAAACCAACAATCCCGTTACCATACATTTTAGATGGGTTTGTTGTTTTGGGAGCTTTTGTGGCTATGGGGGGTATCGTAGTGGGTGCATTGTCAGATGTTGTTTCGCCATTATCTGGCTGTGAAGGGGGCATCCTTACGTCAAAGTCACTACCTGTTCCCATGGGACACAGTTCCGGTTTGTTTGTTTCTTTCAACAGGCGTCCATACAGGTCACTAGGGGTTTCACATATAGCCTCCCCAATAAAAATGTTATAGGGCATGTTCTCCAACCAAGCTTTCAAGGGTAACAAATCACAAGTGCAATTCCATGGGTTGTCATCAAGCTGCAATTCCACTATACGTCCAATGTGTTCCAAAACTCCAAGATATGGTAGCTTCTGAATCCTGTTTCCTCTTATATCCAAATGTGTAAGGGAGGCAAAGCGAAAAATATTATCTGGAAGGATCTGGACGAGATTGTCATTCAGGATGAGAACTTTCAGCCTATGCAATTTGTTGAAGGATCCTTTTTCAATATACTTGATCAAATTGTAGTCAGCCTGGAGGTATTCCAAGTTTTCGATCCCATAGAAAGTGTCAGCTCGGAGCACTTTTAATTCATTGTTATTTAAGTGCAGCTGTTTCAATGAACTAAGGCCATAAAAGGCCCCTCCCTCGATGTTCTGTAGTTTGTTGTTTCCCAGTTGAAGAGAGACTGCGTGTGTGAAATTGAGAAAGGAATTGGGGTAAAGGATGATCAATAGGTTATTTTGGAAATTCAAATGATAGAGGCTAGAGACCGGGGGTAGCAGCTGGGTAGGTCTGTACACAGTTATTTTCTCACAGTTCACATAGAGGACATTCTCGATGGACATGCAAGAACAGGCGCTGCAAGTCTCCGCTGAGAGGTCAGAATCCAAGTCAGAAAACGTACTCGATACGGAAAAGGCCAAAAGAACTAGAAGCAGCATTTTGCCTTTTATAAATCCCCCAGAAAAACATTTAGTAACCTTTGAGGGAGAAAAACAAACAAACAAACAATCAAAACACAAATTTGTACTATACATACAAACAGTATTTCATAAATGGGTAGGTAATAGCCTACTGCTGATGTTAGTAATGCTTTGTCTACACATCAGGCTACATGAATGTATGCAAATCAACACATTTCATAGCAATACAGCCACCAAGTACTATTGTAGCCTGAAAAATATTGTACATTCTCTCATATTATTAATAATAATAACCTAATAATAAACTAATAATAATTGCCCAATCATAACAGCTTTATAATCATCATCTCCTTCTGATCCATAATGTTACCACACATAAAATCACCAGAGGAATAAATCATTTTATATAGCAAGTGGGCCAATTTTGTGGGCATATACCAGGTTATTCAACAAAAAGAGAAGAAAATATATAGGCTACTGCACCCTATTGTGGGCTAAAACATCCCATGAAGCCTGTGCCCCAGGCGGATCAAACCATAATATAATAAAAAATATTAACAATGTAAAGAATGGATATTAAAGCTTTCTAACCACTGTATAGAAAATGACAGAGGTCTTACCTTAAGCGTTTGTAAAGGTGGTTTCTTGAGGGGCATTGAGACGCGTTGCTCCCATTCAGACGTCGGTATCGCAGTGAGCCCAGATTTCAGTCTAAGCATCTCTTCTTGACAGGCTCCACTTGTTTAAAACATTATTTCTCTCGTTCATCCCCACGGTTGTTGTATATCCATGAAGCATTTCAGTTCGGAATGAACTAAAGACAAGGTGCCCACCTCTACGTGAAGACAGCAGGGACTGAAGGCGAGCAGCTGAAGTGACTGCAAAACAACTTCAGCATTCTCTCCAGTTCATGAGAGAGGAGAAGGAAACGAATTGTGCTGCTCCAACACCCCCAGTCCATAGAGATGCTCGCTCAAGTTGGACTGAACAGTTCAGGCAAAAACGAAACAGCAGTAGGCTACCCACTCGATTAACCGAAACAATCATGCGCGGGTTTACTCACCTCCAAAAATATTAAATCGCGTATTTTTTCGAATCATGCAGTTCACAGAGCTACCTACCAGTGATGTCTGAGGCTCAGTCAGTCTTTACTCCAAGGAAAAGAAAAGGAGGGGAAAAAACACCACACTGTGATATTCAGAAAAAAAGGAGAACAGCGACTGTCGCGGAAAATGAATCATTCAGCTTAAGTCAGATGCGGGCAATCTTCCACCAAATCAAGAAACTGCATTAAAATAAACTACTGTTAAAACAGTCATCAGGGATCCGGGTACGTGGGTAGGAGGGTGTGTGGATCTTATAATAGCCACTATCCCTGCCTGTGTCATAGGTATGCTGCTTTACAGCTGCATTGAGCTTCCCACACGAGTTGTGGGAGGAGAGAATGCAGAGATGCTGAGAGAATGGGGGTGGAGGGGAGGGGGTGAAGAGAGATGCAGGGAGAGAGAGCGAGAGATGGGTGAGGAGAGGGGGTCTCATAGACCAAACGGAGAACTGCAGACCTTGAAACGAAACATTTTAGTTTTCAGACAACAGGTGAGCACTTCCGCACTCCCTCATGTGACACCAAGAATATACACCACTCAATGGTAGCCTAGACTTCACCTGTTTGTTCAAATAGACAATGTGAATAGCTCTAAATGTGTGAAAAGCAAAGAGCTCTCCTATATTTTAATGGCACAGTGACAAAGCACTAAAAGCTTTCATTTTTTTTAGAATATGAGGAGAAACAATAAATGCAGAAACAGTTGGAAAATTCTGAATGACAGTGACAGTGAAAGTAGGCTATTGTAAAAAAAAAATAGAAATGTAAATGTATACTATTTTTTCCCACCCCTTTAGTTTTGACATGAGGACATGTGTTATGGGTTGTGCGAGCGAGTGAACCCAAGTCATGGGCAGGATGATACTGTATGGTTGGAGTTGTTTCTCACACATGCTGAAATAAAAGGTAGCGCCCTCATCTGGTTGAAAGCAATTTTCACCTACTTTACAAACTTGGTCAGAGAGGAAGAGGCGACGCAAGAGGGTCGACCCCCCGCCCAAAATCTGTCTGCGCAGATTAAGGATGGGGGTAATGAGAGAGTGTAGAATTTGTTAAAGATAAAAGTGAATTGCTATTTTGATAGGTGAGGCTTATTTGATTGAATATAAGTTTCATATGGCTTAGGTTGTTACGAGTGTATTGATATGTTTTCTACAAAAGATAATTGGCTAGAATGTTCCCACCTGATCTCGCCTCCTCCCGCCTGCCTTTCACCTTTGCGAACATATATGTCCGTTGTTAGATCGGTAAGTCGACCATCTTGTCAATATAATAGATCATCTTTTGCCTGGTAGCAATAGGCTACAGTACAGCAGGGCCGTGCACAGACCTTTGGTGGGGCAGGTGCCCCCTAAAATTATTTAGCCAAATTATTACCAACATTATTTTTTTAACATAGCCATAGTTGGTTATTTTCTACACAAAACAATTGAGTTAAGACGTCTCAATACAAACAAATGCTATCATCAGTGCCAACTCCAACTTCTCCAATCCGCCGGCAGGGCGAAGCCCCCGCCGGCAGGGCGAAGCCCCCGCCGGCAGGGCGAAGCCCCCGCCGGCAGGGCGAAGCCCCCGCCCCCAGCCCAAAGGAATTTTTCAAGGACGGGAAGGACCAAGCCCCACTGGATAGCCCAAGCTGGCATGCAAGCGAGCACACCCACAATCACCAGGGGCCTTATTTATAACGTTGAGTAAATTTCACACAAAGTTTCTGAGTACCATTTCTGAAAAGTCTGTGCACGTACAAAAACATTGAGATTTATAAACTTGGCGCATGCCATACATACGCATGTTTCTCGTTTTAAATCAGACCTGTTGTAAAACTGCACGCGTAAACAATCATTAAAACTCTGCCTGGAAAACACCTCCATTCAACTTTTATGGTGTGAGGTTTAAGCACTTTCCAATTCATAAATATGTGACTGATAGGTGGGCCAGAGCAATGTGTTGCAGGGTTCTAAGTTGGATATTACCCACCCTATTGCCTAGTAGGCACACTACAGGACACAGTGGGATATATACATTCAACATATAAACTACCTCAATCCAGAACAGACGCATTAGTGTACTGACCTCACCACAGCCACGTTAACACAAGTCTGAATGGCTTTGATCCATCCTTTTCTACGTGTGTGGTGTGATGTATGCCCTGTGTAAGATCTTCAGTTGAAAAATCATATATCTTACACAATTGGATATTGATGTTATATTTTTCCATATTGCATCCCATTGTGCTGTTGTGATAAATAGGCTACACCCATGTCCTGCTCCCAACGTAACTGAGTAGGGCTTTTGCTATTTGGGGAGGCCCACCAGCTTGTATAGGGCGAAAACCGTTCCTTTCCCAATAGCAACATCCCTCAGTTTGTTGTCTAAATCACTTTTAGATCCCACATCAATACCCTTTGAGGAAATACACTTCAGGCAAAACTATTAAATCAGCTCTTGGAACGGTATAATATCTCCTTCCCTTACAACCTGCCCCACCTGACTGATGTTTTGGCATTGCCAGGTAATATTAGCCAGTGTCTTTCCACCTGCGGGAAACAAGGGGTTCTTCCATATTGGACATGAAGGGAGGGATGCTCCATTGATAGATAACCTTTTATGAAGTATTCTTGCCATTTCACAAGATAACTCCAGTAGTGGATGATGAGTGAGATGAATGAGTTCATGAGAAATTATCTAGTTTGATAGGCAATTCGTTGCATTTAAACTTACAACAGAAAAAAAGAGACAAAAAAGGGCACTTTTTCATAGGAGGGCAAAAGGGTAGGTGCTCCAGCACCCCTAGGGCTCCGTCTGTGCATGTGCCTGCTGTACAGTATACACTCCTGAATGTTGACTGTAATGTAGGCTATGCTACAATTATAAAAAATAAAAAAATAAAGTGCAAAAGGCTATGATATCATTATGAAGCCAAATCCAAACAACTGGATTGTCTATGGAGCCTATAGACTCAGTTACATCAGCTATAGGCCTACATAATGCAAGTGCATTAGTAGACTACTCCAAAAATAGCCTTGTATATATTTGACACTGTCAAGCAGTGGAAGGAAAGTAATTGCTTGCATGCCAGTTGTTTTGCGTAAATCGAGAGTATTTAATACCTCTTTATTTATTTAACATCACATTGTTGAAGTCTTCCATTTTTGATCAAAGAAAAGAGTTGAGGCATGGCATGTAGTCTGTTATTGCAGACAGGGGCGTCATGCACCCCAAAAATCTGAGGAGGCACAAAGTACATGAAGTTGGCTTTGGGGCTGCCGTAGGTGGGCTATGCTCCCCGTCCATAAATTAAATAATTTTGCATTTTTCAAACACATGAAACAGCTTTTTCCTGCAATCTAGAGCCATATTCATTATGCTTAATTGAATGTAAAAAATATGTATATTTTTCTGCTTATCTAAGCATACCTCTTGAGCTGTCTGTATCCTCCTGACTGGTGGTTATTTTTTAATGAAACTAAATATGCTTCTCTGCAGCTCTGCTAATGTCTGTGTAAAAGATTGAAAGGGATGTGAGTATTATTCAGTACATTTAGTTATTGCTTGCTTTTCTAAAGTCTACCAACCTTGCCAGCAGGCATGCCAGCTAAGATACTTAGACAAGCTCGTTACTCTTAACTTGGTAGCCTGAAATTGCTTCTTGGTAGCTAGTTATGAGGTTGGGAGATTGGGAACCTATCTGGGATAGCTGGAGCCAACTTCATAAAATTGCTAAGTGGCTAGTAGTATTACATATAATAAAAGTAATATTATTATTAGATTTTTTAGTTTACAGGACAAATCTGAGGGGGGACATGCCCCTGTGCCCCCAATGGGCATGAGTCATGACGCCTCTGGTTGCAGTAACATTTGTTCATATCTTTTCTCTTCAACAGGGTATGAAATAACAGCAGCAGAGCCTTGAGGGGATGTGTGTGGTGCAGCTGCTGTGCTAAGGTAATTCTCTGTAGGTAGGCAGGTAGAGCTAGGCTGCGTCAGAAAGTCTTGTGTTTAGCAGAGTGACAGTATTTGCTCTTGGAGTACAGGGGGTCACGTTCATTTTCTTCTTCTTCTCTTTCTCCAGCCGCTCTCTTTGATATGCTAAACAAATGTCTATTTATATCCCACACAGAGGGATAGGTGATGGGGACATATGTTAACTGCCTGGGAAGGGAGGGAGGTTGTTATTTCAATCCTTTTTTGAATGTTATCTGAGGACACCAAGCTTGATTAGATAGGCATATCATTGATGATATGTTTAGGAATAAAGGTACCCTTTACACAGGTCAGAATCATGCTTATTTAGTTTTATTACTCTTTAGCGAACTTACCTCAAGGCTACAGTGGGATTCCTTATCAGCAGACAAAATGCTAATCTGTATCACAGTATTAGTTGTGGGAACTGGCACATATAAAATATGAATATGCATCCAATGGAATAAATGTCTTTGTAGTTGTTAAGTAAGAAAATGGGATTGGATTGTGATGTCTTTTTATTTGATTAAATATATAATCATTGTCTCTACTCATCAGTGCAAATGCTGACAGACTTTCTTAATGATAATGTTGGCACCATGAGATGAGGGGAGCTGAGGCCTAATGTAAATTACCCTCCTCATAGGGCGTGCATATTTAAGTGTTTAACCCAGATGCTCATAAAAACATACAGTGTGATAATAACCAACCAAAATATTGCACGTTTTTATGTATGGATACGTTTCACAAGGAATTACTAGATGTGTTCTCAAGTACACACATCTACCACACGTGTTACTAGTTGTGTTTGTTTCTGTTATCTGTTATGCATGCAACCCCTCACCTTTCACCCGACTCTTTACAAGCTGTCAATCACAGCATAATCCAATACAGCACATGTAGTGGCAAACATGTTGAATGGCAGCGCCTGTGTTGAGATAAGGGTAATGAGAAAGTGAGATGACAGAGAGGCTTCATAGCCTGCAGCAGATCCCAGTGGCTTTAAAGGTGTGCCCACAGGGACTTTTGGAGAATTCATTCTGGGATCTAAGGCCGGGAATGACTGTGATCCAACACTGACACGTAAACAAACAGAGCGTGTCATTGTCTAAAAATGGACTCTCTTGTCTTTCCGATGTCATGCTTTACCTTACACATGGGGTAACAGTTTTTTTTACACATTTCATGAATCAAGTCCTGTGAATACATGTTCAAATGATCAGATCTTAATAATTTTTGTAATATAGATTGTATGGAACAATATATACAGTACCAGTCAAAAGTTTGGCACACCTACTCATTCAAGGGTTTTTCTTTATTTTTACTATTTTCTACATTGTAGAATAATAGTGAAGACATCAAAACTATGAAATAACACATGGAATCATGTAGTAAACAAAAAAGTGTTAAACAAATCAAAATATATTTTATATTTGAGATTGTTCAAATAGCCACCATTTGCCTTGATGACAGCTTTGCACACTCTTGGCATTCTCTCAACCAGCTTCACCTGGAATGTTTTTCCAACAGTCTTGAAGGAGTTCCCACATATGCTGAGCACTTGTTGGCTGCTTTTCCTTCACTCTGCCGTCTGACTCATCCCAAACCATCTCAATTGGGTTGAGATCGGGGGATTCTGGAGGCCAGGTCATCTGATGCAGCACTCCATTACTCTCCTTCTTGGTAAAATAACCCTTACACAGCCTGGAGGTGTGTTGGGTCATTGTCCTTTTGAAAAACAAATGATAGTCCCACTATGCCCAAACCAGATGGGATGGCGTATAGCTGCAGAATACTGTGGTAGCCATGCTGGTTAAGTGTGCCTTGAATTCTAAATAAATCACAGACAGTGCCACCAGCAAAGCACCCCCACACCATATCACCTCCTCCTCCATGCTTTACGGTGGGAAATACACATGCGGAGATCATCCGTTCACCCACACCGCATCTCACAAAGACACGGCGGTTGGAACCAAAAATCTCAAATTCGGACTCCAGATCAAAGGACAAATTTCCACCAGTCTAATGTTCATTGCTCGTGTTTCTTGACCCAAGCAGGTCTCTTCTTCTTATTGATGTCCTTTAGTAGTGGTGTCTTTGCACAATTCGACCAAGAAGGCCTGATTCACACAGTCCCTTCTGAACAGTTGATGTTGAGATGTGTCTGTTACTTGAACGCTGTGAAGCATTTATTTGGGCTGCAATTTCTGAGGCTGGTAACTCTAATGAACGTATCTTCTGCAGCAGAGGTAACTCTGGGTCTTCCATTCCTGTGGCGGTCCTCATGAGAGCCAATTTTATCATAGCGCTTGATGGTTTTTGCGACTGCACTTGAAGAAACTTGCAAAGTTCTTGAAATGTTCCGTATTGACTGACCTTCATGTCTTAAAGTAATGATGGACTGTCGTTTCTCTTTGCTTATTTGAGCTGTTCTTGCCGTAATATGGATTTGGTCTTTTACCAAATAGGGCTATCTTCTGTATACCCCCCCACCCCCTACCTTGTCAAAACACAACTGACTGGCTCAAACGCGTTAAGAAGGAAAGAAATTCCACACCTGTTAATTGAAATGCATTCCAGGTGACTAGCCTGACTCATGAAGCTGGTTGAGAGAATGCCAAGAATGTGCAAAGCTGTCATCAAGGCAAAGGGTGGTGATTTGAAGAATCTCAAATTTAAAATATATTTTGATTTGTTTAACAGTTTTTTGGTTACTACATGATTCCATATGTTATTTCATATTTCAATGTTTTCACTATTATTCTGAAATCTAGAAAATAGTAAAAGTAAAGAAAAATCCTGGACTGATAGGTGCGTTCAAACTTTTGACTGGACTGTAAGTCTGCTTGAAAATCTATGGTAAGACTTGAAAATTATCAACAACAAATTTGAAAGAGCCTGAAGAATGCTGAAAAATATGATGGGCAAATATTGTACAATCTAGGTTTGCAAAGCTCTTAGAGACGTACCCAGAGAGATTCACAACTGTCATCACTGGCAAAGGTGATTCTAACATGTATTGAATACAACAATTCTAAAAACATGTTTTCACTTTGTGATTATTGAGTATTGTGTGGAGATGAGTAAGAAAGAAAATATATTTCATCTATTTTGAATTCAGGCTGTGACACAACAGAATGTGGAATAAGTCAAGGGGTATGAATACTTTCTTAAGGCTTTAATTTGACACCCAATCTGACATGCTTCTATGAACTTCACATGTTGGTGCTTTTGCATCCTTTTACAAGGACATTACCGTATTGCAGGGTTGTGTGTGTGTATTTGTGTGTGAGAAAGATTGGGTAGATTTAGATATTGTTAATATATATATATATATATATATATATATATATATATATATTGGTCCGGACAATCTATATACCAAAAAAAAAAAAAACAATATATATATATATATATATATATATATATATATATATATATATATATATATATATATATATATATTCTTTTTTTTAATATATATATATATATATACAGTGGGGGAAAAAAGTATTTAGTCAGCCACCAATTGTGCAAGTTCTCCCACTTAAAAAGATGAGAGAGGCCTGTAATTTTCATCATAGGTACATGTCAACTATGACAGACAAATTGAAGGAAAAAAATCCAGAAAATCACATTGTAGGATTTTTAATGAATTTATTTGCAAATTATGGAGGAAAATAAGTATTTGGTCACCTACAAACAAGCAAGATTTCTGGCTCTCACAGACCTGTAACTTCTTCTTTAAGAGGCTCCTCTGTCCTCCACTCGTTACCTGTATTACTGGCACCTGTTTGAACTTGTTATCAGTATAAAAGACACCTGTCCACAACCTCAAACAGTCACACTCCAAACTCCACTATGGCCAAGACCAAAGAGCTGTCAAAGGACACCAGAAACAAAATTGTAGACCTGCACCAGGCTGGGAAGACTGAATCTGCAATAGGTAAGCAGCTTGGTTTGAAGAAATCAACTGTGGGAGCAATTATTAGGAAATGGAAGACATACAAGACCACTGATAATCTCCCTCGATCTGGGGCTCCACGCAAGATCTCACCCCATGGGGTCAAAATGATCACAAGAACGGTGAGCAAAAATCCCAGAACCACACGGGGGGACCTAGTGAATGACCTGCAGAGAGCTGGGACCAAAGTAACAAAGCCTACCATCAGTAACACACTACACCGCCAGGGACTCAAATCCTGCAGTGCCAGACGTGTCCCCCTGCTTAAGCCAGTACATGTCCAGGCCCGTCTGAAGTTTGCTAGAGTGCATTTGGATGATCCAGAAGAGGATTGGGAGAATGTCATATGGTCAGATGAAACCAAAATAGAACATTTTGGTAAAAACTCAACTCGTTGTGTTTGGAGGACAAAGAATGCTGAGTTGCATCCAAAGAACACCATACCTACTGTGAAGCATGGGGGTGGAAACATCATGCTTTGGGGCTGTTTTTCTGCAAAGGGACCAGGACGACTGATCCGTGTAAAGGAAAGAATGAATGGGGCCATGTATCGTGAGATTTTGATTGAAAACCTCCTTCCATCAGCAAGGGCATTGAAGATGAAACGTGGCTGGGTCTTTCAGCATGACAATGATCCCAAACACACCGCCCGGGCAACGAAGGAGTGGCTTCGTAAGAAGCATTTCAAGGTCCTGGAGTGGCCTAGCCAGTCTCCAGATCTCAACCCCATAGAACATCTTTGGAGGGAGTAGAAAGTCTGTGTTGCCCAGCGACAGCCCCAAAACATCACTGCTCTAGAGGAGATCTGCATGGAGGAATGGGCCAAAATACCAGCAACAGTGTGTGAAAACCTTGTGAAGACTTACAGAAAACGTTTGACCTGTGTCATTGCCAACAAAGGGTATATAACAAAGTATTGAGAAACTTTTGTTATTGACCAAATACTTATTTTCCACCATAATTTGCAAATAAATTCAATAAAAATCCTACAATGTGATTTTCTGTATTTTCTTTTCTCATTTTGTCTGTCATAGTTGACGTGTACCTATGATGAAAATTACAGGCCTCTCTCATCTTTTTAAGTGGGAGAACTTGCACAATTGGTGGCTGACTAAATAGTTTTTTCCCCACTGTATATATATATATATATATATATATATATATATATATATATATACACTGCTCAAAAAAAATTAAGGGAACACTTAAACAACACAATGTAACTCCAAGTCAATCACACTTCTGTGAAATCAAACTGTCCACTTAGGAAGCAACACTGATTGACAATACATTTCACATGCTGTTGTGCAAATGGAATAGACAACAGGTGGAAATTATAGGCAATTAGCAAGACACCCCCAATAAAGGACTGGTTTTGCAGGTGGTGACCACAGACCACTTCTCAGTTCCTATGCTTCATGGCTGATGTTTTGGTCACTTTTGAATGCTGGCGGTGCTTTCACTCTAGTGGTTGCATGAGACGGAGTCTACAACCCACACAAGTGGCTCAGGTAGTGCAGCTCATCCAGGATGGCACATCAATGCGAGCTGTGGCAAGAAGGTTTGCTGTGTCTGTCAGCGTAGTGTCCAGAGCATGGAGGCGCTACCAGGAGACAGGCCAGTACATCAGGAGACATGGAGGAGGCCGTAGGAGGGCAACAACCCAGCAGCAGGACTGCTACCTCCGCCTTTGTGCAAGGAGGAGCAGAAGGAGCACTGCAAGAGCCCTGCAAAATGACCTCCAGCAGGCCACAAATGTGCATGTATCTGCTCAAACGGTCAGAAACAGACTCCATGAGGGTGGTATGAGGGCCCGACGTCCACAGGTGGGGGTTGTGCTTACAGCCCAACACCGTGCAGGACGTTTGGCATTTGCCAGAGAACACCAAGATTGGCAAATTCGCCACTGGCGCCCTGAGCTCTTCACAGATGAAAGCAGGTTCACACTGAGCACATGTGACAGACGTGACAGAGTCTGGAGACGCCGTGGAGAACGTTCTGCTGCCTGCAACATCCTCCAGCATGACCGGTTTGGCGGTGGGTCAGTCATGGTGTGGGGTGGCATTTCTTTGGGGGGCCGCACAGCCCTCCATGTGCTCGCCAGAGGTAGCCTGACTGCCATTAGGTACCGAGATGAGATCCTCAGACCCCTTGTGAGACCATATGCTGGTGCGGTTGGCCCTGGGTTCCTCCTAATGCAAGACAATGCTAGACCTCATGTGGCTGGAGTGTGTCAGCAGTTCCTGCAAGAGGAAGGCATTGATGCTATGGACTGGCCAAACTGTTCCCCAGACCTGAATCCAATTGAGCACATCTGGGACATCATGTCTCGCTCCATCCACCAACGCCACGTTGCACCACAGACTGTCCAGGAGTTGGCGGATGCTTTAGTCCAGGTCTGGGAGGAGATCCCACAGGAGACCATCCGCCACCTCATCAGGAGCATGCCCAGGCGTTGGAGGGAGGTCATACAGGCACATGGAGGCCACACACACTACTGAGCCTCATTTTGACTTGTAATAAGGACATTACATCAAAGTTGGATCAGCCTGTAGTGTGGTTTTCCACTTTAATTTTGAGGGTGACTCCAAATCCAGACCTCCATGGGTTGATAAATTAGATTTCCATTGATAATTTTTGTGTGATTTTGTTGTCAGCACATTCAACTATGTAAAGAAAAAAGTATTTAATAAGATTATTTCATTCATTCAGATCTAGGATGTTATTTTAGTGTTCCCTTAATTTTTTTTGAGCAGTGTACATGTATATATATATATATATATATATATAAATATATATATATATATATATATATATATATATATACAGTGGGGAAAAAAAGTATTTAGTCAGCCACCAATTGTGCAAGTTCTCCCACTTAAAAAGATGAGAGAGGCCTGTAATTTTCATCATAGGTACACGTCAACTATGACAGACAAAATGAGAAAAGAAAATACAGAAAATCACATTGTAGGATTTTTATTGAATTTATTTGCAAATTATGGTGGAAAATAAGTATTTGGTCAATAACAAAAGTTTCTCAATACTTTGTTATATACCCTTTGTTGGCAATGACACAGGTCAAACGTTTTCTGTAAGTCTTCACAAGGTTTTCACACACTGTTGCTGGTATTTTGGCCCATTCCTCCATGCAGATCTCCTCTAGAGCAGTGATGTTTTGGGGCTGTCGCTGGGCAACACAGACTTTCTACTCCCTCCAAAGATTTTCTATGGGGTTGAGATCTGGAGACTGGCTAGGCCACTCCAGGACCTTGAAATGCTTCTTACGAAGCCACTCCTTCGTTGCCCGGGCGGTGTGTTTGGGATCATTGTCATGCTGAAAAACCCAGCCACGTTTCATCTTCAATGCCCTTGCTGATGGAAGGAGGTTTTCACTCAAAATCTCATGATACATGGCCCCATTCATTCTTTCCTTTACACGGATCAGTCGTCCTGGTCCCTTTGCAGAAAAACAGCCCCAAAGCATGATGTTTCCACCCCCATGCTTCACAGTAGGTATGGTGTTCTTTGGATGCAACTCAGCATTCTTTGTCCTCCAAACACGACGAGTTGAGTTTTTACCAAAAAGTTCTATTTTGGTTTCATCTGACCATATGACATTCTCCCAATCCTCTTCTGGATCATCCAAATGCACTCTAGCAAACTTCAGACGGGCCTGGACATGTACTGGCTTAAGCAGGGGGACACGTCTGGCACTGCAGGATTTGAGTCCCTGGCGGCGTAGTGTGTTACTGATGGTAGGCTTTGTTACTTTGGTCCCAGCTCTCTGCAGGTCATTCACTAGGTCCCCCCGTGTGGTTCTGGGATTTTTGCTCACCGTTCTTGTGATAATTTTGACCCCATGGGGTGAGATCTTGCGTGGACCCCCAGATCGAGGGAGATTATCAGTGGTCTTGTATGTCTTCCATTTCCTAATAATTGCTCCCACAGTTGATTTCTTCAAACCAAGCTGCTTACCTATTGCAGATTCAGTCTTCCCAGCCTGGTGCAGGTCTACAATTTTGTTTCTGGTGTCCTTTGACAGCTCTTTGGTCTTGGCCATAGTGGAGTTTGGAGTGTGACTGTTTGAGGTTGTGGACAGGTGTCTTTTATACTGATAACAAGTTCAAACAGGTGCCATTAATACAGGTAACGAGTGGAGGACAGAGGAGCCTCTTAAAGAAGAAGTTACAGGTCTGTGAGAGCCAGAAATCTTGCTTGTTTGTAGGTGACCAAATACTTATTTTCCACCATAATTTGCAAATAAATTCATAACAAATCCTACAATGTGATTTTCTGGATTTTTTTTGCTCAATTTGTCTGTCATAGTTGACATGTACCTATGATGAAAATTACAGGCCTCTCTCATCTTTTTAAGTGGGAGAACTTGCACAATTGGTGGCTGACTAAAAACTTTTTTCCCCACTGTATATATATAACAGTAACCCCTTGTGTCCAAAGACTTAATATATATAT
Organism: Coregonus lavaretus; assembly: GCF_964263955.1. Taxonomy (NCBI): domain Eukaryota; kingdom Metazoa; phylum Chordata; class Actinopteri; order Salmoniformes; family Salmonidae; genus Coregonus; species Coregonus lavaretus. The sequence continues at coordinate 5,073,184 of NC_140019.1, forward strand.
AGTACAATACCTAAATGGCTGTAGTTAACAAACCGGACAATGAGTTGAATCATATATTAGAACAGGTCAAATAACAATACTATATGCTTTTAAATAATTTAATTCTGAAAGGTATTTCAAAATACATATGCTGAAGTCATTTTTATAATTGTTTTTCAAACTTTCTCAAAATACCAACTTTGATTAACACTGGAAGTGTGATAGATAATGACAAACTTAAAATGTAATTGTGTCCTGTCTAGACACTTGAACTAATTATGTTTACACCAAATGCATTTACACCAAACAGAATTTGTTCTGTTGCACATTCTGATATAGTACATTGACATGAATGGGTTAAAGGGCCGTCCACACAAAGGAAGATACAATGCATTACCAAAAGTATGTGGACACCTGCTCGTCAAACATCTCATCCCAAAATCCTGGCCATTAATATGGAGTTGGTCCCCCCTTTGCTGCTATAACAGCCTCCACTCTTCTGGGAAGGCTTTCCACTAGATGTTGGAACATTGCTGCGGTGACTTGCTTCCATTCAGCCACAAGAGCATTACTGAGGTCAGGCAATGATGTTGGGTGATTAGGCCCGCAGTCAGCGTTCCAATTCATCCCAAAGGTGTTCGATGGGGTTGAGGTCAGGGCTCTGTGCAGGACAGTCAAGTTCTTCCACACCAATCTCGACAAACCATTATTCCCCCTCCACCAAACTGCATTCGGGTTGGTAGCGTTCTCCTGGCATCCGCCTAAACGAGATATAGCTGTCGGACTGCCAGATGGTGAAGCATGATTCATACTCCAGAGAACGTGTTTCCACTGCTCCAGAATCCAATGACGGTGAGCTTTACACCACTTCAGCCGACGCTTGGCATTGCGCATGGTGATCTTAGGCTTGGGTGCGGCTTCTCAGCCATGGAAACCCATTTCATGAAGCTCCCGACGAACAGTTCTTGTGCTGAAGTTGCTTCTAGAGGCAGTTTGGAACTCTGTAGTGAGTGTTGCAACCGAGGACAGACGATTTGTACGCGCTACACGCTTCAGTACTCGGTGGTTCCGTTCTTCGAGCTTGTGTGGCTTACCACTTCGCGGCTGAGCCGTTGTTCATCTTAGACATTTCCACTTCACAATAACAGCACTTACAGTTGACCGGGGCAGCTCTAGCAAGGCAGAAATGTGATGAACTGACTTGTTGGAAAGGTGGCATCCTATGATGGTGCCATGTTGAAAGTCACTGAGCTATTCAGTAAGGCCATTCTACTGCCAATGTTTGTCTATGGAGATTGCATGGCTGTGTGCTTGATTTTGTACACCTGTCAGCAACGGGTGTGGCTGAAATAGCCAAATCCACTAATTTGAAGGGGTGTCCACATACTTTTGTATAATTATAGTGTATGTATATACTGTATTCTATATATAGTATTCATATATAGCGTAACTGTAACTTATAATGATAAAAAAAAAAATGTTTTCATTCATGTGAACAGGAGCATTCACACTAGAACGATGACTACAAAAAGAGTGAAGAATGATAATGGGATGTATCGTTTGGATCACTTTCAGAGCAATTTTTTCCCTGTCCCTCAGATGATAAAACATTGACAACCAATCAAAAAACGCTTTATTTTGAAGCAAGGTAAGCTTACCTGAAATACTAACTGGTGTTGGTAAAGTAGGGGTATAGCTTTAAAACACTGAGGTGCATTATGGGTAACGTAGTAAGTTAACTTTTGGAATTGTTTTGTGACGGAGAGGTAGCCGAAATGTGAGCCACGCAATTTTTGCTCCGTTAACCCACTATTATTTTGTCATACAGACTACCTCACATGGTGTACAAGTTTAATAAATGTCAACTACTTCAGTGAAATTCCAGACTAACTCGTCATTAGCAGCGGATAAGATCCCCAAATGTGGGAATTACCCCAGAGTATCCGTAAATTGCTCTGGCCCTGGAGCTAGCAAGTGAAGGCTCCCCTGAGCCGTTCCGACTACGGTCTGGAGGCGAAGCAGGAAAGGTAACACTGGGGGCTCATCCGGGATTTATCCTGCCGCATCGGTAAATTATTCACATTCTACCGGAATATTAAAGAGAAATACAAAAAAATACAAATAAATTGAAATGGCCTTTCACGAGGTAACGGCTAACAAATGTAATCATCATTGTCTGAGTAGTGGCTGACATTCTAGCTAAAGTTGTGAAATAGCGGCTACACACAGGAAATCTGTTATTACTAGAAAGAATTTGCCTGAGGATTCGATGTGCTACTCAAACCCATTAATGTCGCTAAATACAGTGAATGAAGAAATGCAATCACAAATCTCATTTGCCAACTGGATGAACGAATTTGATGTTGCAAATGCTAACTACAATCCATTTATGCCAAGTTCAGATGTAGCTAATATGCAGCCAGCCACAGCTAATATGGCTGACTCATGCCGTGAGTCAAAGACGTCTCCTCAACGGCCAAGGAGAGAAACGAATCCATTCAAGTCTCGTGAAAAACTGAAATGTGGGTGACAGTGGAATCGAATCACAGTCGCAGGACAGCCATGGATGTATCCGGCGTGATGCTCTGCCCACTGAAGGTAATGAAATGTACTGTTATGAAAACGAACAGTCTCGCCCCAGTTCACATAGCAGGCAGCCCTGGCGTGTACATTATGATATCTCATCTGACAGTGAGGATGAATACGCTACTCAGAAGGAGAGGATCCTCACACTACAACCAGGTCAGTTTGATGGTTCGGGCTCATTGAAAGAGTTCTTACAACACTTTGAGAGCTGTGCTAGAGCTAATCACTGGTCAGAAAGGACAATGTCAGTCCTGCTGAGATTCTGTTTAGTGGGCGCTGCAGGACTGGGGTCCACAAGAACCCTAGGTCTTCCCATTGGGACTACTCACGCATAGTAGGGGAGGTGGACCTGGCATACGGGCCAGCATCAGAGCAAGCAGCTGCCATTGCAATTGAGTTGAGGCAGAGAGTTCACAAACCAAGTGAATCACTGCATGTATTGAGAGATGACGTTTATGAGAAAGTGTCCATTGTGTATGCAGATCGCTCTGAGGGAGAACAGGACTCCATCAGTGTGGAGGTCTTCACTAATGCCATGTGAGACACCGGCATTGTGCAGAAGCTACTGGAGAAGCGTCCACGCACATTGGCACGAGCCTACGAGGTCGCCCACAGGTATGAAACCACCAAGCGAGCAGCTAACAGTGTTACTCAACTAATGCAGTCTGGTGTGCGAACTACAGAGCGGAGAGCCAGAGCAGCTACCTTACGGGAATGCATCGACCACAGCGAAGATGAAGGCGAGAGTTGGACGACACCACCTGTAGAGCGGAGTCAGAAACCTCAAAAGTCCAGCTTCAAGCCACACAAACCAAAGACTGGTGAGTGCAAAAATACAAATTGGAATGAAATCAGATGCCACAACTGCCAAGGCTTTGGACACATGAAACGGAGCTGTCCATCACCAAGGACGCCAGCTAAGCCGCGGGCAGTCCCCGACTCGCCCAATTCCACCAAAAGTCAAAGCACACCTGCTGTTCTCAGTGTCAAGGGCACAGGTCCCGAAATGTGTATCCACCTACTAATGTACGACATGGAGGTATGTGCTCTTTTGGACAGTGGGGCATGGAGAAATGTGCTGCCTTGGCTCTGTTACGACACCATTCACCCAGACGTTAAATCTCCACTCCAGCTATCGACTGTGCAGTCTTTGCAGGGCATTGGTCCTGTAAATGTCAAAGTCTTTGGAGAAGTTCATCTGCCCATTCAGGTTGGTACCCACACAGTGAGTGTTAACTTTCCTCCAGGCAGCAGATGTTGTTCAGCCCACTGATATTTCTTCCATGTCACCACAAACTAGTCTCATCTACCCAGCGGTTCCTGTTCACTTACAGTCGGTGTATACGGAAAGCTCTACTGCGCTAAGTGCAGACAAACGTTGTGGGCTGGCTCAACTCCTTAGTGCCTATGGGGATGTCTTCTCTACTGGACCCACTGATCTTGGTCGCACTAGTCTTGTACAGCATGACATTCAGACGTTGTCTGGGCCCCCTGTGAAGCAGCAACCGCGGCAGATGGCATTCGAAAAGCAGCTCAAAGCAGACCAGCATATCCAGCAAAGTATGGAAACTGGAGAAGCCTCTCCAAGCCACGGCAGCTGGGCATCACCGATAGTCATGGTATGCAAAAAGGACCAGACATGCCTTCTATGTGTGGACTACAGGGCTCTAAATGAGCATACTGTTAAGGATGCATATCCTCTTCCTCGTATCCAAGACACTCTAGATACCCTGTCGACGGCCAAATGGTTTAGCACTTTGGACTTAGCGTCAGGCTACTGGCAGGTAGAGCTTACTCCCAGGGCCCGTAAGGCGGACGATTTCTGCAGCAGGAAGGGTCTCTTTGAGTGGAATGTGATGCCTGTTGGGCTCTGCAATGCACCAGCGACGTTTTAACGTCTAACGGACCACGTCCTGGATGGAATGCAATGGGAGACCTGCCTAGTTTATCTAGATGACATCATCATCCACTGAGATGCTCCAACGCCTGGCCCAAGTGTTCGATCGGCTACGCCAAGCCAACCTGAAATTGAAACCCTCCAAGTGCTGTCTCTTCCGCTGACAGCTAACCTACCTTGGACACATCGTTTCTGAACACGGCATCGCCACAGATCACCAGAAAGTTCTGAAAGTCCAAGAATGGCCCCAGCCTACCTGCGTTTCAGAAGTTCGTCGGCCTGGCTTTGTACTACCGACGATTTGTCAAAGATTTTGCTGCTGTAGCCAAGTCCCTTCATGAGCTTACAAAGAAGCATGCTCATTTCCAGTGGACGCCAGAGTGCCAGGAGGCATTCAAAGAATTAAAGAAGCTACTCACCACCACGCCCATCTTGGGCTATCCACTTGACAGCGGCGACCTCATCCTCGATACAGAACCCAGAAACTTCGGCATTGGAGCCATCTTTTCCCAAATGCAGGATGGTGAGGAACGCGTACTAGCGTATGGGAGCCGGCAGCTGTCCTCCAATGAGCAAAACTATTGTACCACACGGAGGAAGCTACTGGCTGTAGTGGAGTTCACTACACACTTCCGTCAATACCTGCTCGGAAGACCCTTCATGGTGCACACCGACCACAGCAGCCTGGCTCATAAGGTTGAAGGAACCAGAAGGTCAACTGACGAGGTGGCTTGAGAAGCTTGGGGAGTATAACTTCAAGGTCATACATCGTCCAGGACGCCACCACGAAAAGGCTGGAACGCAAACTTGCCCAGCTGCAGACAAGATACTACTGGTTCCGAATGAGATGGATGTCACCCTATGGTGTCGTACATGTACCAGCTGTGCCGCTAAAGCCAGACCTCCAAGGAAGCCCCAAGCACCTATGGGTACTGTCCGCATGGGAGTACCTATGGAGGGATCACCATTGATCTCATGGGCCCCATGAAGGAGAGAACGCTACAATCACTACATATTCGTGGTTAAAGACTATTTCACAAAGTGGGTGGAACCTACCCTCTGCCCAACGATTAAGCCATGACAGTGGCTGAAGTACTGACAGCTGAATGGGTGTTTCGCTATGGAGCCCCACAGACACTCCACAGCGACCAAGGCTCCAACTTCAAGTCTGAAGTCTTCCAAAGAATGTGTGAACTGTTAGGAATCAAAATGCCTCGCACAACCCCTTTCAGTCCGCAATCTGACGGGCAAGTCGAAAGATTTAATGCCACTCTACAGAAGATCTTAGCCACCACCACAGAACGTTGTCATTGGGACTGGGATCTCATGATTCCATGCACCGTGATGGCCTATAGAGCAACAACGCACAGCTCAACAGGGTTCACTCCGAACATGATGCTCCTTGGAAGAGAAGTAACAGAACTCATCGATCTGGTGGCTGGCTTGCCACCTGATCACGCCAAGACCCCTCCACAGCTATGAGACAGATTGGAACTTGCTCACCAGATTGCAAGGGAAGCTCTGGGTCAGTCTGTGGAGCGTGCCAAAAAACAGTATGACAAGAATGTTGTGGGGACACATTACAACGTTGGTGACACAGTATGGTACTTAATTAAAGGAACAAAGCGGGTGCGGGACAAAGTTAGGAAGTTCCTACCATCCTATGAGAGTCCTTACTTCATAATGGGACAGCTGGACGACTTGGTTTACCGGTTCCAAAAGAGTCGGAGAACAAAGGTGAAGGTTGTGCATCAAGACAAACTCAAGCCGTACAACTCCCGCACAACTCTAGACAACAGCTGGGTGTTCACACACGCCGAAGCGTGGCAACCTGCAGACGTCTTGTTGCCTGATCTGGATGCAGGCCTCCACGACTCTGATCTGGATCTACCCAACCTGTTCATGGACGATCAAAACAGTGACAATGGCAGTGAGAAGAACGCAGAGCTTGCTTCTGATACCACTTCTTTTGTGCGTGGGTCTGCAACACCAGATGGAGTTCAGTCTAGTGGGGGTAGCATAATGCAACAAGGCCAAGCATGTACTGTTACTCACCTTGCCTTGGGTCATACACCCACAGGGAGGCCAAAGAGGAACAAAAGACCACCTAACAGATTAGGTGATTGGGTGTTGATTTTGAACTGAGATGTTGAACTGAACTGTAACATACAAACTGTTCTGGGACATAAAAAATATATATAAAAAAATAATGCATTTCTTTATTGCTGCATTATTGTTGTTAATAATATATATGTAAAAACTAGAACAAGAGAACAAAACACACTGAAGTATGTGGGACTGTAAATTGTGACCGTTTTATATTCTGTGCATTGAGATGTGGGACATTTTATGTTTTGGAAACTGTGTTATTTTGTATGGGAAGAAAGCCAGGTATTTTTGTAAACAGAAAGTAACATTCTTGAAAAAGAACAGCTGTTGTAAGTTGCAAGTGTTAAACTTTTTCCTTTTTCAGAAGAGATAAATTGGGGTCCTGCATTCACATGTGCAAGCTCCATAATGTACTGCTAGGCACTGGAACCACTGGCTTGCCTTCCTTTCTCTAGGTAGCCTCCTCTTAAACCAACTTGCTTTTGGGCAATTAGGGAATATTGACTGTGTTTATGGACTGTATAGACTATTTGCTCCGTCAAGTGCAGTTATTTCTGAACAGGCCAAGTTCAGAGGACTTTGTGGACTGAAAAGAAATAAATAAATAAACTTTCAAGAGACCAATGGGGTTACATGTCTAATGTCCATGTAACTGAAATGAAAACCATTGGTTGTTGTGCCTTTGTATGAGTGTTGGAGTGGTGTTAGGTCTAATCACCGTCCAGAGTGGGAGTAGTGGGGGTAGTGTTGGTAAAGTAGGGGTATAGCTTTAAAACACTAAAGTGCATTATGGGTAACTTAGTAAGTTAACTTTCATTTTGATGGAATTGTTGCGTGACTGAGAGGTAGCCGAACTGTGAGCCACACTCTTTTTGCTCCGTTAGCTCACTATTTTATTTTGTCATACAGACTACCTCACATGGTGTAGACGTTTAATAAATGTCAACTACTTCAGTGAAATTCCAGACTAACTCGTCATTAGCAGCGGATAAGATCCCCAAATGTGGGAATTATCCCAGAGCATCCGTAAATTGCTCTGGCCCTGGAGCTAGCAAGTGAAGGCTCCCCTGAGCCGTCCCGACTACGGTCTGGAGGCGAGGCAGGAAAGGTAACACTGGGCATGTGTGAGCATATTTGTGGCCACATGAATTATGTTCCACGACAAACAGAGAATATTCTCCGATGGTAGGCCTATCTCTTAACGCCCATATCCTGGCAAAATACACACTATGAATGGCCTGCTCATGTGCCTTTCTGGACCTTGTCAACTGTCGAGAAAATACCCATTACTGATCCAAATGGTTGCCTAATCAGACCTAGGCTACATTAGGCCTATTATTATTTCGTAATGAAACATTCATTCAAAAGGAAGGGCTTTTTAGCGGTTATTCACTGCAGTTTACAGCCTAGACTGGAGATCTTTACAAAAAAAAAGATGTATTGCATTGTGTTACATATATATATATATATATATATATATATATATATATGGCCTCCTGTAGCTCAGTTGGTAGAGCATGGCACTTGCAACTGATAGAATAATTATTAATGACTAATTATTACACCCTGAAACTGTGTGAAATGTGTTAGAATGTGTGAGTGTAGGACCAGTAAAGACTATGACATTGAGCTACTATTTAGCAATGTGAGTAAGAGTTAGACCAGACAACAAAGGACAAGGAGAACTGTCTACAGACAACTGAGAAATCAAGATAAAGAGGCCTTCCAATTTAGGGAGGAGAGAAACTGTTAGGCTTTTTAAGGAGTATGAAATATGGTGCAGGATATTGTGAGGACAGCGATAACTAAGGAATGCATGTGTGTGTGTGTGTGTGTGTGTGTATGTGTATGTGTGTGTGTGAACTGATGGTCAGGAGAGCAGTTTTAAAGTGGAAAACTACAGCCCCCCTAAAGAGGGGAGGGATTTTTGTATGACGTGGGAGTATAAAAGATGGACTCTGAAATTGTGATGGCAGAATTCTCAATAAATAAACATCTCTGACTACGCACAGAGACACTGAAATAGTTTTTTAATTATCATAACAGCAACGCCAGGGTTGTGGGTTCGTTTCCCACGGGAGGCCAGTATGAGAAATGTATATATAAATATGCAGATGACCACCACACAATGTATAATAACTCAACAAGCAAAAAGATAAGTAAACCTTAACACATCAACAAAATGGCATCAATCAGTAATTAAAGGTTTCTTTTTTCTCTGCTGTTTTGACCCTTAGGAAAACAGCACACATAGTAGCTACAGTGAGGGGAAAAAAGTATTTGATCCCCTGCTTATTTTGTACATTTGCCCACTGACAAAGACATGATCAGTCTCTAATTTTAATGGTAGGTTTATTTGAACAGTGAGAGACAGAATAACATCAAAAATATCCAGAAAAACGCATGTTATGAATTGATTTGCATTTTGATAAGGGAAATAAGTATTTGACCCCTCTGCAAAACATGACTTAGTACTTGTGGCAAAACCCTTGTTGGCAATCACAGAGGTCAGACGTTTCTTGTAGTTGGCCACCAGGTTTGCACACATCTCAGGAGGGATTTTGTCCCACTCCTCTTTGCAGATCTTCTCCACGTCATTAAGGTTTTGAGGCTGACGCTTGGCAACTCGAACCTTCAGCTCCCTCCACAGATTTTCTATGGGATTAAGGTCTGGAGACTGGCTAGGCCACTCCAGGACCTTAATGTGCTTCTTCTTGAGCCACTCCTTTGTCGCCTTGGCCGTGTGTTTTGGGTCATTGTCATGCAGGAATACCCATCCATGACCCATTTTCAATGCCCTGGCTGAGGGAAGGAGGTTCTCACCCAAGATTTGACGGTACATGGCCCCGTCCATCGTCCCTTTGATGCGGTGTAGCTGTCTTGTCCCCTTAGCAGAAAAACACCCCCAAAGCATAATGTTTCCACCTCCATGTTTGACGGTGGGGATGGTGTTCTTGGGGTCATAGGCAGCATTCCTCCTCCTCCAAACACGGCGAGTTGAGTTGATGCCAAAGAGCTTCATTTTGGTCTCATCTGACCACAACACTTTCACCCAGTTCTCCTCTGAATCATTCAGATGTTCATTGGCAAACTTCAGACTGGCCTGTATATGTGCTTTTTTGAGCAGGGGGACCTTGCGGGCGCTGCAGAATTTCAGTCCTTCACGGCGTAGTGTGTTACCAATTGTTTTCTTGGTGACTAGGGTCCCAGCTGCCTTGAGATCATTGACAAGATCCTCCCGTGTAGTTCTGGGCTGATTCCTCACCGTTCTCATGATCATTGCAACTCCACGAGGTGAGATCTTGCATGGAGCCCCAGGCCGAGGGAGATTGACAGTTATTTTGTGTTTCTTCCATTTGCGAATAATCGAACCAACTGTTGTCACCTTCTCACCAAGCTGCTTGGCGATGGTCTTGTAGCCCATTCCAGCCTTGTGTAGGTCTACAATCTTTTCCCTGACATCCTTGGAGAGCTCTTTGGTCTTGGCCATGGTGGAGAGTTTGGAATCTGATTGATTGCTTCTGTGGACAGGTGTCAACATGTCAGTGATTCTCTCGTTAACACAGGTGAGAGTGTTGATGAGGACAAGGCTGGAGATCACTCTGTCATGCTGATTGAATTAGAATAACAGACTGGAAGCTTTAAAAGGAGGGTGGTGCTTGAAATCATTGTTCTTCCACTGTTAACCATGGTTACCTGCAAGGAAACACATGCCGTCATCATTGCTTTGCACAAAAAGGACTTCACAGGCAAGGATATTGCTGCTAGTAAGATTGCACCAAAATCAACCATTTATCGAATCATCAAGAACTTCAAGGTTCAATTGTTGTGAAGAAGGCGTCAGGGCGCCCAAGAAAGTCCAGCAAGCGCCAGGACCTTCTCCTAAAGTTGATTCAGCTGCGGGATCGGGGCACCACCAGTGCAGAGCTTGCTCAGGAATGGCAGCAGGCAGGTGTGAGTGCATCTGCACGCACGGTGAGGCAAATACTTTTGGAGGATGGCCTAGTGTCAAGAAGTGCAGGAAAGAAGCCACTTCTCTCCAGGAAAAACATCAGGGACAGGCTGATATTCTGCAAAAGGTACAGGGATTGGACTGCTGAGGACTGGGGTATTTTCTCTGATGAATCCCCTTTCCGAATGTTTGGGGCATCCGGAAAACACCTTGTCCGGAGAAGACAAAGTGAGCGCTACCATCAGTCCTGTGTCATGCTAACAGTAAAGCATCCTGAGACCATTCATGTGTGGGGTTGCTTCTCAGCCAAGGGAGTGGGCTCACTCACAATTTTGCCTAAGAACACAGCCATGAATAAAGAATGGTACCAACACATCCTCCGAGAGCTTCTTCTCCCAACCATCCAAGAACAGTTTGGTGATGACCAATGCCTTTTCCAGCATGATGGAGCACCTTGCCATAAGGCAAAAGTGATAACTACGTGGCTCGGGGAACAAAACATCAACATTTTGGGTCCATGGCCAGGAAATTCCCCAGACCTTAATCCCATTGAGAATGTCACGGTTTCGGCCGAGGCTGCTCCTCCTCCTGGTTCGGGCAGGCTTCGGCGGTCGTCGTCCCCGGAGTACTAGCTGCCACCGATCTATGTTTCATGTTCGTTTGGTTTTGTCTTGATGTTGTACACCTGTGTCTTGTTAGTCCTCGTTAGTGTCCTATTTAGTTCTCGTTGTGTGTGTTTGTCTTTGTGTGTGATTGCTCTTCTGTTTTGTGTTGGAGCTACGTACTTCCCTCCAGTGTTTTGGAGAGGTTTTTCGCACATGTTAGTGCGCCGTTTGTTTGACGCATGTGTGCGCCGTTATTTCGCCTTCGGGCTTATTGTGCTTATTTTCTACGTGAATATTGCACTAAAGTCTTTTGGACTGAGCTTCTGCGTCCTGCGCTTGATTCATGCACCACACCCACCTTCAGCACCCCTTGACAGAATCACACACAAAAATGGAATCAGCAGGATCTGCAGTTACGCCTGAGTCGCTCGAGGAGCATGTTCGCGGCCAAGATGACCAGATACGACAACTGGGGACCGCTCTACAGGACGTCATCAACACCCTGCACCGATGGGAGGCCAGTGGGGTACCCACACCTCCACCTACCCTGCCAACCCCATCGGCCGGTCCACCAGTCCCAGGTCCGGAACCCAGGGGGATTCGGCTCTCGCTCCCGAGGGCGTATGACGGAACAGCTGCCGGGTGTCAGGGGTTCCTCCTGCAGGTGGAGCTCTACCTGGCCACTGTACACCCGGTGCCCTCGGGACACGAGAGCGTTTCTGCCCTCATCTCCTGTCTCACGGGCAAGGCGTTGGAGTTGGCTAACGCCGAGTGGAGGAAGATGGACGCCAACACCATCTCCTACGCCAAGTTCTCCCGCCGCTTCAAGGCCGTGTTCGACCATCCACCTGAGGGCAAAGCGGCGGGGGAGCGTCTAGTCCACCTGAGACAGGGGAGGAGGAGCGCACAGGCGTTTGCTCTAGAGTTCCGGACTCTAGCGGCGGACGCAGGGTGGAATGAACGGGCCCTCATCGACCATTTTCGATGTAGCCTACGGGAGGACGTTCAACGTGAGTTGGCCTGCAGGGATACCCATCTCACCTTCGACCAGTTGGTCGATATGTCCATCCGTCTGGACACCCTGCTGGCCACCCGTGGACGTCCCAAGGGGGGTCCGTCCATTCCGCCCTCCGGCACCTCCGAGCCGAGCCCTATGGAGCTCGGGGTTGCCGGCGCTAGAGAAAGGAGGAGGAGGAGCCCGAGGTGGCCTGTCTCCTGCACCAAGTGCGGTCGTGGAGGGCACACTGCGGCCAGGTGCTGGGGAGGGTTCTCCGGGGGAGAAGACAACAGGCCACGCACTGGGGGGGGCTCCCAGGTGAGTAGACGTCCCACTTACCCAGAGCTTTCTGTTGCGCACTTTTGTATACCTGTGTGTTTTCCACTGGTTGCACCTCATTCCCAGCATAAGGCGCTAGTAGATTCAGGCACAGCTGGGAATTTTGTTGATCGGAAGTTTTGTTTAGATTTAGGGATCCCTCTCCTACCTGTTGACAAACCTTTTCCCGTTCATGCCTTAGATAGCCGCCCGTTGGGGTCGGGGTTGATTAGGGAGATCACAGCACCACTTAGGATGTGTGCGCAGGGGGGTCATGAAGAGACTATACAGCTGTATCTGATCGACTCTCCTGCGTACCCAGTGGTGCTGGGATTTCCCTGGTTAAGCACCCATAACCCTGCTATTTCGTGGCAACAGAGGGCTCTCGATGGGTGGTCTGCTCAGTGCGAGGGGCGATGTCTGGGTGTTTCCGTGGGGGCGACTTCGGTGGAAAGTCCAAACCAAGTGCCCGCACTGCACATTCCGCCTGAATTTGGGGATTTAGCTCTCGTGTTTAGTAAAACTAGGGCGACACAGTTGCCTCCTCATAGACAGGGGGATTGTGCGATTGATCTCCAGGCAGGAGCAGCGCTCCCACGGAGCCACGTGTATCCTTTGTCTCAAGAGGAGAGAAAAGCTATGGAGACTTACATAGCCGAATCTTTGAGACAGGGATACATTCGGCCCTCCACTTCTCCCGCCTCCTCGAGCTTCTTTTTTGTGAAGAAGAAAGATGGAGGGTTGCGCCCGTGCATTGATTACCGTGGTCTCAATCAGATTACTGTGAAATACAGTTATCCACTCCCTCTGATTGCGACCATGACAGAGTCATTGCATGGAGCGCGGTTTTTCACAAAATTGGATCTCAGGAGCGCGTATAACTTGGTGCGCATTAGGGAGGGCGACGAATGGAAGACAGCGTTTAGTACCACGTCAGGTCATTTCGAATATCTCGTCATGCCATATGGGTTGATGAATGCTCCATCAGTCTTCCAATCCTTCGTAGATGACATTTTCCGGGATATGCAGGGACAAGGGGTGGTCGTGTACATTGATGACATTCTGGTGTACTCGTCTACCCGAGCCGAGCATATAACCCTGGTGCGTCGTGTATTGAGGAGGCTGTTGGAGCACGACCTATATGTCAAGGCAGAGAAATGTCTGTTTTTCCAGGAGTCGGTCTCCTTTTTGGGTTATCGGTTGTCCGCGTCAGGGGTGAGAATGGAGGTGGATCGTGTGTCCGCTGTGCGTAATTGGCAAACTCCAACCACTGTAAAAGAGGTGCAGCAGTTCTTGGGCTTTGCGAATTACTACCGGAGGTTTATCCGGGGTTTTGGACAGGTGGCAGCTCCCATCACGTCCCTTCTGAAAGGGGGTCCGGTGCGCCTGCAGTGGTCAGCTGATGCGGACAGGGCCTTTAGGAGACTGAAGGACCTGTTTACGTCGGCTCCGGTGCTGGCGCATCCGGATCCCGCATTACCCTTTCAGGTTGAGGTAGACGCGTCTGAGGCTGGTATAGGGGCCGTTCTCTCTCAACGGTCCGGCACGCCACCTAAACTCCGCCCCTGTGCTTTTTACTCAAAAAAGCTCAGCCCGGCGGAGCGTAACTATGACATTGGGGACAGGGAGCTGTTAGCTGTAGTTCAAGCCCTTAAGGTGTGGAGGCATTGGCTTGAGGGGGCTCAACACCCTTTCCTCATTTTGACTGACCATCGGAACCTGGAGTACATCCGGGCAGCGAGGAGACTGAACCCCCGCCAGGCTCGATGGAGTATGTTTCTCACCAGGTTCGTATTTAAAATCACGTACATCCCTGGGTCCCAGAATGGTAAGGCAGATGCGCTGTCCCGGCGGTATGACACGGAGGAGAGGTCCGTTGAGCCTACTCCCATACTACCGGAGTCTTGCCTTTTGGCACCGGTGGTGTGGGAGGTCGATGCCGAAATCGAGCGAGCGTTGCGTACCGACCCCAGCCCTCCACAGTGTCCTGAGGGTCGGAAGTACGTTCCACTCGAGATTCGGGATCGACTCATTTACTGGGCTCACACGTCACCCTCCTCTGGACATCCGGGTATTGGCCGGACAGTGCATTGCCTTAGCACTAAATACTGGTGGCCCACTTTGGCTAGGGATGTGAGGGTTTATGTCTCCTCCTGCTCGGTGTGCGCCCAGTGTAAGGCGCACCGACATCTGCCCAGGGGTAAGTTACAACCCCTGCCCGTTCCACAACGACCATGGTCCCACCTCTCGTGGATTTTGTGACAGACCTTCCCCTTTCTCAGGGGAATACCACCATCCTGGTCGTTGTGGACCGGTTCTCTAAGGCCTGTCGTCTTCTCCCTATGTCGGGTCTTCCTACTGCCCTACAGACCGCTGAGGCCCTATTTACCCACGTCTTCCGGCATTACGGGGTACCCGAGGATATAGTGTCTGATCGAGGCCCCCAGTTTACCTCCCGTGTTTGGAGAGCGTTCATAGAGCGGTTGGGGGTCTCGGTTAGCCTTACCTCAGGGTACCACCCGGAGAGTAACGGGCAGGTAGAACGTGTCAACCAGGATGTGGGTAGGTTTCTGAGGTCGTATTGCCAGGGCCGGCCGGAGGAGTGGGCACGATACATTCCCTGGGCCGAGATGGCCCAGAACTCTCTCCGCCACTCCTCTACCAACCTAACCCCCTTCCAATGTGTGTTAGGTTACCAGCCGGTTCTGGCACCTTGGCAGCAGAGCCAGATCGAGGCCCCTGCGGTGGATGATTGGATGAGGCGCTCGGAAGAGACGTGGAACGCTGCCCACGTCCACCTGCAGCGGGCCGTCCTTCGTCACAAGGCGAGCGCCGATCTCCACCGCAGTGAGGGGCCGGTGTACGCACCCGGAGATCGAGTCTGGCTCTCTACCAGAAACCTACCCCTCCGCCTGCCCTGCCGGAAGCTGGGTCGGTGGTTTGTCGGGCCCTTTAAAGTCCTGAGAAGATTGAACGAGGTGTGTTATAGGTTACATCTACCTGTTGAGTATAAGAATATTAACCCCTCGTTCCATGTGTCTCTTCTCAGGCCGGTGGTAGCTGGTCCACTCCAGGACAATGAGATAGGGGAGACTCCTCCGCCCCCACTGGACATCGAGGGGGCTCCGGCGTACACCGTTCGGTCCATCTTGGACTCAAGACGCCGGATGGGGGGTCTCCAGTATCTCGTGGAGTGGGATGGGTACGGCCCGGAGGAGTGGTGCTGGGTGCCGCGGAGGGACATCCTAGACCCATCTCTCCTGCCGGAGTTCCACCGGGACCATCCCGCGCGCCCTGCTCCGCGTCCTCCTGGTCGTCCCCGAGGCCGGGGTCGGCGCACGGCTGGAGCCGCGCGTCAAGGGGGGGGTACTGTCACGGTTTCGGCCGAGGCTACTCCTCCTCCTGGTTCGGGCAGGCTTCGGCAGTCGTCGTCCCCGGAGTACTAGCTGCCACCGATCTATGTTTCATGTTCGTTTGGTTTTGTCTTGATTTTGTACACCTGTGTCTTGTTAGTCCTCGTTAGTGTCCTATTTAGTTCTCGTTGTGTGTGTTTGTCTTTGTGTGTGATTGCTCTTCTGTTTTGTGTTGGAGCTACGTACTTCCCTCCAGTGTTTTGGAGAGGTTTTTCGCACATGTTAGTGCGCCGTTTGTTTGACGCCTGTGTGCGCCGTTATTTCGCCTTCGGGCTTATTGTGCTTATTTTCTACGTGAATATTGCACTAAAGTCTTTTGGACTGAGCTTCTGCGTCCTGCGCTTGATTCATGCACCACACCCACCTTCAGCACCCCTTGACAGAGAACCTGTGGTCGATCCTCAAGAGGCGGGTGGACAATCAAAACCCCACAAATTCTGACAAACGCCAAGCATTGATTATGCAAGAATGGGCTGCCATCAGGCAGGATATGGCCCAGAAGTTAATTGACAGCATGCCAGGGCGGATTGCAGAGGTCTTGGAAAAAGAAGGGTCAACACTGCAAATATTGACTCTTTGCATAATGTAATTGTCAATAAAAGCTTTTGACACTTATGGAATGCTTGTAATTATACTTCAGTATACCATAGTAACATCTGACAAAAAAATCTCATAACACTGAAGCAGCGAACTTTGTGAAGACCAATACTTGTGTCATTCTCAAAACGTTTGACCACGACTGTACATTCAAATGACCTGTTTCAGGTGCCAACGTTATGCTGTCGGGTGAGACACATGAAGCTCAGACTATTTTAGCACATATCTTCTTGAAGCAGCTGTGAAGTGGAATAATATTTTCAGCAGCTACCTTGCGTTGTTTATAACTATATTTATTGCTAGCCAATGTTGAATTAATGCATGTTTCCTTAGCTAACCTAATTAGATAGCTGGCTAACGTTTGATAACTAGGTAGCTAGCTCAAATTTAACAAAACCCATTATAGGTCTGCTCTAAATTGCTCGTAAATATCTAGCTGTGCTACCTAGAAAAACATCACCCAGAGAATATTGTGATTATAGGCTGTATCGCAGCCTCTGAGTGCCATAGAGAATACACTGATCGCAGATTTGTGACCGCTACGTTTCCACCATTACTACAGAGAAAATGGCTTGTTTCTAGCAGTTCAAAAGATGACCCAAATGTTTTCGGATTGTCGGGCCACATTTGACACACAAACCACGTTGTGGGCCGTACTCGTGAGCCGCTAAAGCTGATGCGAATGACCAGTGCATCATGTTGTATCGAGGTGCCTGCCGATCTAAGGTGCAGTGCCACTGGTCAGCTGTAGCCTAACACAGTGTCAGCGGCAGAAACTAGTAACGTGGCACATTTTTTCCCCTCCTAGGATTATACAGTATTTAAAGTATAATAGCAGCCTATGCAAAAAATAACTAATATTGGTAGCCATCTAGATGTCACCGTGATATATTCTACTCAATGGGGAGAGCATGAATGGAAAAAACACCGGGACAGAGTGTCTTCCTTAGCTGTCACAACCCTGTGTGACTCGGTTCACTTGGATCTCATCTGTGCGGCATAAATCATTGTTTTGTAGGCCAGGAGTGTCCATATAGCCTCTCCCGCTAACCATTTGTTTAATTTAAAAAACATTGTTCCATAATGTTACAGTATTAGCTAAACCTGTTCACTTTACCAGTAGTATGCAAACATTTGGTGGCACAGCTAGAAAGGAAAATGTTGTGAGGTAAAATAATATGTGATATTGTGTAGGCTATAGCGATGTAGTTTGCTAGCGTTTGAAGTAGGTGTATCTAGCTGTCTTATTTGTATTTGTTCAATGCCTCAATTGATTTCATAAACTATATTGGATATCTGCTGTAGGTTCGAATCAACCCAAGATGATAAATCCTGAAGATGGAACAAAGTGCATGAAAAGGTGGCCCAGAGGAAGCCAGCTGTTTGTTCTCAATCCCTACCTTGCCCCATTCTTCCAAGAGCTCACTGAGTTTGAATGAAGACCTCTAGTGAGGTAAGTACACATACACACACGCCACCAGCTTGTTATGTCTCTTGTTTTTTTACCCACAGAGTAACAGCCCTGGTGCTTTCTGTCTCTTTCTATCTCTTATTCTATTCTTTCTTTTTATATGCTTGTCCTAGGGGGGAGAAGAGCTGACAAATCAGAATTGAGGATGTTTGTTATGGAGCCCCATGAGGAACACCTGATGCTGCGCTGACTTCTCTCTCCTGGATGTTCTCCAGCCCAAACTGTCCTGTTGTGTGTTTCACCGCCTCTGGACCCCCTTACCCCAAACAGAGTTGCCCCTGTTCATAGATCGTGCTGCATCACAGCCTGGTACGGCAACTCCACCGCCGCAGACCGCAAGGCGCTTCATAGGGTGATACGTGCAGCCGAACGCACCATTGGGTGCACACTGCCTGCCCTCCAGGACACCTACAACACCAGGTGTCGCAGGAAGGCCAAGAAGATCATCAGGGACCTCAGCCATGGTCTGTTCTCCCCGTTTACTAATGGCGAAAACTGGAAGACTGGCCAATAACTTCTACCTCCTGGCCATCAGGCTGTTGAATAGCCACCACTACCTTATTGTTTTATTTCACTTGGTCCCCACACCCACTCAATGGTCATTTAGTCTCACTGCTGCTCCCCCTATGGTCAATGTCCACTCCAATGGACATTTATTCATTAATCACTGCTACAGTTTTTATTATGTATATAGGACTATTTCTATTTTTCTTATTACCGTTCTCATTGTTTTATTTCATTAGTCCTGCATGTTGGAGCTCGAAGCTCTGAATCTGAAGATCTAGGACTGTACCCAATCCCAATTGTAACCGTCTCCCTCTTTGTCTCTCTCTCCCCCACAGCCCACACACACAGGCACACAATATAATTTTTACACTCGTGTTGTAATGATTATCTTATTTGGTTATGTGTTAACTTCCTGTTACTTCTATTGTCAATTATGTTGTTAATTCGTTTTTAATGTTGTTACCAATTTGAATAAATGTATTTTATGAACACATGTATTGTTTTTCTTACATTTAGATTTCTGGTAGAATTTCACTTTAAATTTACTGCATTATCCTGGCACCACAGTTGCCAGCTTAATACTGTAATTTTGCTTTACAGTATTATTTTCCTTACCGTAAAACTTTACAGCATCCCTGTAAATTTACAGCAAGGATGCTGTAATATGTCTTTACAGTAAGGAAAATAGTACTGTAAAACATTACAGCATATCTTCTGTGAAGCAAAATTACAGTATTAACCTGGCAACTGTTTTACATTTTAGTCATTTAGCAGATGCTCTTATCCAGAGCGACTTACAGTTAGTGAGTGCATACATTATAATTTTTTTGATTTTATTTTTTATACTGGCCCCCCGTGGGAATCGAACCCACAACCCTGGCGTTTAGTGGCACAGCTAGAATATTCGGGAGAGTATAGTGTACTTATGTATCAAAAGTAAAAGTATAAATCATTTCAAATTCCTTATATCAAATGGCACCATTTTCTTGTTTTTTATTTATTTATGGATAGCCAGGGGAACACTCCAACATTCAGACATAATTTACAAATGAAGCATGTGTGCTTAGGCAGTAGGGATAACCAGGGATGTTCGGTTGATAAGTGCGTGAATTTGACAATTTTCCTGTCCTGCTTAGCATTCAAAATGTAAGGAGTACTTTTGGGTGTCAAGGGAAATGTATGGAGTAAAAAGTACAATATTTTCTTAACGAATGTAGTGAAGTAAAAGTAGTCAAAAATATAAATAGTAAAGTAAAGTGCAGATACCCCAAAAAATGACATAAGTAGTAATTTAAAGTATGTATACTTAAGTACTTTACACCACTGCCCATTGCTGACCTATACTTATCTATAACTTGTCTAATACCTCGCTAACTAGCAAAGAATATCAACAAATGTGCACACGCGCGTCTGCGCTCTGATCTGAACTGATCTGAAAAGCGCATTCACTCGCGAGTGATTGAAAGACCGCTCGTGGGCTAACCCGCCAATAGAATTCTACTTCTCTTGCGCTCTGGCTCTGCCTACAACACAATCACAGACTCAGTCTTGCAAAGTTAGATTTGTTTTGTTTTTTTTTGCACTGAAAAGGGGCTGATATAATGTTGATTCAATCACAGAAAAAACGTTGATCTATATAATGCAAACTAATGGGGCAAACTCAGTGAAGTTCAATCTCTTGCGTCTCTGACCAGCCTGGCATTTCTTCTGCACAGCAGTCCTGGAGGAGGTGCAGCTGCGCGCAGCTTGGGAACATTGCTCTCCACTATTCCTCTAGGCTACAAAAGCTATATTTCCTTTTTTTTTGTGTGCCTTTTTTAATACTAGGCCTAATAGCTTTTTCGTGGAAAGAAGCAGGCTTGCTCTTGCTAATTTGCTTAATGTAAAATAGGCCTAGGCCAAATGAACAAAGGGTTGCACTGATGCATTGCGAAGGGTTGCACAGGACAGACAGAGATGAGCAGAGCGAAAAAAAGGAGATCCAAAGGAATTGACAATCATTAGAAAAATGGAAATCACTTGCAAACCACTTGAGCCATGAGTCAATGACATAATGTAAAAGATGGCAGGATAAACAGCGTTTGTTGTTGAATTGCTACATTTAAATATGAGTTTCTATATTATTTTTCATTAGGCCTACATGTACATTGAAGTATTATTTGGGTTGTCACTATGACAATGAACACACCCTGAAGCACTGAATGATCTGTGTTACCACCTTTTTAATAGGTCTACTGGTGTGGATGCTCGCCAATGTTTATAGGTATATATAATTTATCGTTATAGTTATTGTTACAGTTATCTTCCCTGGTGTGGATGGCCCTTAGAAAGTAAGCACAGGTGTGTCTGAGTTGCCTTATTTGATATGCCTGTCCGAGGCAGCACTGTAACTGCACATTAAGGTGAACTGCATGGAGCAGCTGCTTCCCTATCATCACGTTTTTAATGGTTTTATTCTCTTGAAGGTGAGAGGATATGCCATTACAATCTCTGCCATGAGTCATTGTGCTCCAATATAGCACATAAAGAAACAACATTAATGAAAGATCAGCTTTCTCTTGTAATAGGTTTGGCTTTTTTAAATGTCTGTCCAACCTAAAGGTAAATACAGGGATTTATCCTCACATGAAGCTGTGATTGTTGTAAATGTGAGGAGAGTCTAAGGGTGACATATTGATTCTACTTCATTAACTCAGCTGCATGTTTATATCAGAACAGCATGCTGTTTATTGCAGACCAACAGTATGCTCATGGCAGTTATACTTTTTTGGCCAATAATCCACACTTCAGTATATGACTTAGTAAATCTGATTTAAGTGAAATATGTAATGTAAAATAAATATACAGTCGTGGTCAAAAGTTTTGAGAATGACACAAGTATTGGTCTTCACAAAGTTTGCTGCTTCAGTGTTTTTAGATATTTTTGTCAAAAGTTACTATGGTATACTGAAGTATAATTACAAGCATTCCATATGTGTGAAAGGATTTTATTGACAATTACATTAAGTTTATGCAAAGAGTCAATATTTGCAGTGTTGACCCTTCTTTTTCAAGACCTCTGCAATCCGCCCTGGCATGCTGTCAATTATCATCTGGGACACATCCTGACTGATGGCAGCCCATTCTTGCATAATCAATGCTTGGAGTTTGTCAGAATTTGTGGGTTTTTGTTTGTCCACCCACCTCTTGACGATTGACCACAAGTTTTCAATGTGATTAAGGTCTGGGGAGTTTCCTGGCCATGGACCCAAAATGTCAATGTTTTGTTCCCCGAGCCACTTAGTTATCACTTTTGCCTTATGGCAAGGTGCTCCATCATGCTGGAAAAGGCATTGTTCGTCACCAAACTGTTCTTGGATGGTTGGGAGAAGTTGCTCTCGGAGGATGTGTTGGTACCATTCTTTATTCATGGCTGTGTTCTTAGGCAAAATTGTGAGTGAGCCCACTCCCTTGGCTGAGAAGCAACCCCACACATGAATGGTCTCAGGATGCTTTACTGTTAGCATGACACAGGACTGATGGTAGCGCTCACCTTGTCTTCTCCGGACAAGCTTTTTTTCCGGATGCCCCAAACAATCGGAAAGGGGATTCATCTGAGAAAATGACTTTACCCCAGTCCTCAGCAGTCCAATCCCTGTACGTTTTGCAGAATATCAGTCTGTCCCTGATGTTTTTCCTGGAGAGAAGTGGCTTCCTCGCTGCCCTTCTTGACACCAGGCCATCCTCCAAAAGTCTTCGCCTCACTGTGCAGGGCTGAAATGCAGTGGAAATGGTTTTTTGGGGATTAAGTTCATTTTCATGGCAAAAAGGGACTTTTTCTTTTTTTTTCTTAGGGGGTAGATCAGCTTTAATATTTCAGATAGATTGTAACTTCCATCAATGTAATACAGTGAGGGAAAAAAGTATTTGATCCCCTGCTGATTTTGTACGTTTGCCCACTGACAAAGACATGATCAGTCTATAATTTTAATGGTA
This sequence comes from Coregonus lavaretus, assembly GCF_964263955.1. Taxonomy (NCBI): domain Eukaryota; kingdom Metazoa; phylum Chordata; class Actinopteri; order Salmoniformes; family Salmonidae; genus Coregonus; species Coregonus lavaretus. Next base: position 5,095,590 of record NC_140019.1, read on the forward strand.
TGTTTATTTGAACAGTGAGAGACAGAATAACAACAAAAAAATCCAGAAAAACGCATGTCAAAAATGTTATAAATTGATTTTCATTTTAATGAGGGAAATAAGTATTTGACCCCTCTGCAAAACATGACTTAGAACTTGGTGGCAAAACCCTTGTTGGCAATCACAGAGGTCAGACGTTTCTTGTAGTTGGCCACCAGGTTTGCACACATCTCAGAAGGGATTGTGTTCCACTCCTCTTTGCAGATCTTCTCCAAGTCATTAAGGTTTCGAGACTGACGTTTGGCAACTTGAACCTTCAGCTCCCTCCAAATATTTTCTATGGGATTAAGGTCTGGAGACTGGCTAAGCCACTCCAGGTCTTAATGTGCTTCTTCTTGAGCCACTCCTTTGTTGCCTTGGCCATGTGTTTTGGGTCATTGTCATGCTGGAATACCCATCCACGACCCATTTTCAATGCCCTGGCTGAGGGAAGGAGGTTCTCACCCAAGATTTGACGGTACATGGCCCTGTCTATCGTCCCTTTGATGCGGTGAAGTTGTCCTGTCCCCTTAGCAGAAAAACTCCCCCAAAGCATAATGTTTCCACCTCCATGTTTGATGGTGGGGATGGTGTTCTTGGGTCATAGGCAGCATTCCTCCTCCTCCAAACACGGCGAGTTGAGTTGATGCCAAAGAGCTCGATTTTGGTCTCATCTGACCACAACACTTTCACCCAGTTCTCCTCTGAATCATTCAGATGTTCATTGGCAAACTTCAGACGGCCCTGTATATGTGCTTTCTTGAGAAGGGGGACCTTGCGGGCGCTGCAGGATTTCAGTACTTCACGGCGTAGTGTGTTACCAATTGTTTTTTTGGTGACTATGGTCCCACCTGCCTTGAGATCATTGACAAGATCCTCCCGTGTAGTTCTGGGCTGATTCCTCACCGTTCTCATGATCATTGCAACTCCACGATGTGAGATCTTGCATGGAGCCCCAGGCCGAGGGAGATTGACAGTTATTTTGTGTTTCTTCCATTTGCGAATAATCGCACCAACTGTTGTCACCTTCTCACCAAGCTGTTTGGCGATGGTCTTGTAGCCCATTCCAGCCTTGTGTAGGTCTACAATCTTGTCCCTGACATCCTTGGAGAGCTCTTTGGTCTTGGCCATGGTGGAGAATTTGGATTCTGATTGATTGATTGCTTCTGTGGACAGGTGTCTTTTATATAGGTAACAAACTGAGATTAGGAGCACTCCCTTTAAGAGTGTGCTCCTAATCTCAGCTTGTTACCTGTATAAAAGACACCTGGGAGCCAGAAATCTTTCTGATTGAGAGGGGTTCAAATACTTATTTCCCTCATTAATATGCAAATCAATTTATAACATTTTTGACATGCGTTTTTCTGGATTATTTTGTTGTTATTCTGTCTCTCACTGTTCAAATAAACCTACCATTAAAATTATAGACTGATCATTTCTTTGTCAGTGGGCAAACTTACAAAATCAGCAGGGGTTCAAATACTTTTTTCCCTCACTGTACATACATATATACAAAGAGGGACTTTGCAATTCATTGCAATTCATCTGATCACTCTTCATAACATTCTGGAGTATATGCAAATTGCCATCATAAAAACTGAGGCAGCAGACTTTGTGAAAATTAATATTTGTGTCACTCTCAAAACTTTTGACCACGACCGTACATGCAGAGCAGTGGAGGCTGCTGAGGGGAGGACGGCTCATAATAATGTCTGGAATGGAGTCAATGGAATGGTATCAAACACATCAAAGACGTGGTTTCCATGTGGTTGATATCACTCCATTGGCTCCATTCCAGATATTATTATGAGCCGTCCTCCCCTCGGCAGCCTCCACTGATGCAGAGACCCAGAATCAATCGACGTGGGGCATTCAATTTCATCCAATTGTCCTCACAAGCGCTCTATGCACCCAAGTTTAATTAGAATCAGTTTAAAATATTTATAGCAGTTGTCCCTACTGTAATCCTTAGAGGAAAGTGGATAACTAAGTAACCTGATGACACCAAACATACTCACTGACAGCTTCAAGCTGCTTAGCAATTAATTAATTACCCAGGGCCATGCAGTTTCTTAACATATAGATTCATTTTGATGTCTTGTTGATGCGAGCTGGGCTCCAGTGAACCTGAAAGATCAGGCATAGAGTTGAGGATTAGCGGCCTGAGCTAATATGTCCGTATGGTGGGAGGCAGATCCGCACGAATATGCAGCACATCAACGTCAGGGTTCCAGCAGGTTCACAGCACGACCATTAGGGCTGGTTTAGACATTTACCACTGATCACACAGACCATTTCATCCCATTGAATGGAGGCACTCATGTATGCCAGCTCAGGGTCACTTCTCCCTCTTATGCTCTGGGCATAAGAGACCCTCGAGGCAGCAATAGCCTTTGTCTGCTTTGATCAAGGATCACGCTGGAAAGTTGAATGCATCTGAATGAGTTGAAGTCTGTACAGGACACTCTATGCTTGCAACTCTATCTGTCACGTTGATGACTATGAGATATGCCGTAATTTTGGGGATGTGTTGTTGGTGGAAAAAAACAATGCTCATCCCCAGAATATTTTTTATGTGTATATTTTCAAAGGATAAAGCTAAGAACATTAACAACTTCATAGTTAAGAACACTATAACAATATGGAAGAAAATGAAACGTATTCTACAAGAACCAATATCACTCCCTAAAAACACAACCCATGGATAGCTTTTCAGAATTCACCTATAAATTGGTCTACATGGAAAACTAAAGGCATAGTTCAAAAGCAATTTTGGACTGACCAATGTAGATAGTTTCAAATACACTGAACAAAAATATAAACGCAACAAGTAAAGTGTTGGTCCCATGTTTCGAGGCTGAAATAAAAGATCCCATACATTTTTCATTTGCACAAAAAGTTTATTTCTCTCAGATTTTGTGCACAAATGTGTGTACATCCCTGTTAGTGAGCATTTCTCCTTTGCCAATAAAATGTCCCAGTTCTTCCATGGCCTGCATACTCACCAGACATGTCACCCATTGAGCATGTTTTGGATGCTCTGGAGTGATGTGTAAAACAACATGTTCCAGTTCCCGCCAATATCCAGCAACTTCGCACAGCCATTGAGGAGAAGAGGTACAACATCCCACATGCCACACTCAACAGCCTGATCAAGTCTATGCGAAGGAGATGTGTCGCGCTGCATGAGGCAAATGGTGGCAACACCAAATAATGACTGCTTTTCTGATCCATGCCCCTACCTTTTTTAAAAGGTATCTGTGACCAACAGATGCATATCTGTACTGTGAAATCCATAGATTAGGGCCTAATGAATTTATTTCAATTGACTGATTTCCTTATATGAACTGTAACTTGAAAATGACGCCGGAATAGATGGCTGCCAATTTATGGGCTCCTAACCAATTGTGCTATTGTGTGTGTATTTTCTAGTTATTTGTAACTTATTTTGTACATAATGTTTCTGCCACCGTCTCTTATGACCAAAAAGAGCTTCTGGATATCAGAACAGCGATTACTCACCTCGTACTGGACGAAGATTTTTTCTTTAACTAGTCGGACGCGAAGGATTTACTTCAGACACCAGACAAGGCCCAAATCCCCGTCATTCGCATGAAGAAGAGACTGAGATATAGGGGTCGTAGGTCAGGTGCCTTGTAAGATTCCGACAGTGAGTGGGTAACCCGCCTCTACCGTCAGTCCTATTAGCCAACGTGCATTCATTGGATAACGAACTGGATTAGCTCCAATCAAGACTATCCTACCAATGTGACATTAAAAACGGGTAGAGCTGCCGCTTTCAAGGAGCGGGACTCTAACCCGGACGCTTATAAGAAATCCCGCTATGCCCTCCGACGAACCATCAAGCAGGAAAAGCGTCAATACAGGACAAAGATTGAATCCTACTACACCGGCTTCGATGCTCGTCGGATGTCGCAGGGCTTGCAAACTATTATGGACTACAAAGGGAAGCACAGCCGTGAGCTGCCCAGTGACACAAGCCTACCAGACGAGCTTCGAGGCAAGCAACACTGAAGCATGCATGAGAGCACCAGCTGTTCCGGACGACTGTGTGATCACGCTCTCCGTAGCTGATGTGAGTAAGAACTTTAAACAGGTCAACATTCACAAAGACTCCTGAACAGCTAATCAAGTGGCTATTTGCATTGACTCTTTTTATTATCTAATCCATGCATAGTCACTTTACCTCTACCTACATGTACATATTACCTAATTTACCTTGACTAACCTGTGCCCCCGCACAATGGCTCTGTACCGGTACCCCCTGTATATAGCCTCGTTACTGTTATTTTATTGTTGCTCTTCAATTATTAGTTATTTTTCTATTTTCTTATTTTTTTCATTTTAATTTTTTACTTCAGTTTATTTAGTAAATATTTTCTTAACACTTTTTTATTTTTTTACTGCATTTTTGGTTAAGGGCTTGTAAGTAAGCACTTCACTGTAAGTTCTATACCTGTTGTACTCGGCGCATGTGACAAATACAATATGATTTGATTTGATTTGAACTCAGTAACATCTTTGAAAGCTTTTGGACATCAGAGGAACCTTGAGGGAATCATATTTGAGTCAGAAAAGGATGTTCATATGATAGGTAAGATATACAAAACCTTGCAGAGAGCATATCCAACTGAAAATCTCTTCGAAAAAAACATAGCTATTTGAATCAAGAATTAAAAAAGAACCGATGTTGGCACAAGATGGAGGAAAGTTGGAGCATAACTATCAAAATTACAGTTAATGAAAATGTACGCTTAATCCTGTATAAACTATTGTATAGAATGTATTATACAAGAGACAAAATTCACAAATTCTGCAGCACAATGGCAGTCATGTCTTAAGTGTAAAACTAACAGTGACTCAATAATTCATGCATTCTGGGAATACTATAAATTCAAAAGGTTATGGGCAGAGCTAGAAAGTTGTCTGTCAGAAGTATTACAATGTAAACATACACGATTCTCTTCTGATCACTCAACTTGAAAAAACATATACTAAAAACCTGGAAATCAATCAATCCACCATCATTAACACAATGGAAAAATCTAATGATTTATTATTGAAATATTGAAATAGCATGGGTGACCGAGGAAAAACAAATTGGTACAATTTAAAGCCATATGGCAAACAATAATGCAGGCACTAGGGATGGGGGTGTGAGAATGTGTGTCTGGGCCGATGAGATGTAGTCATTGTTTGTGTGCGTCTACAAGTTGTTGTTAGTATGTGTATGTTTGTAACTGGTTTGAAAAAATACATTAAAAAAGGAACAAATAGATATCATATATTGTCACGGACGTTGAGAGACGGGTCAGACCAAGGTGCAGCGTGAAAAGCGTACATGTTTGTTTAACTCAAATAAACATACAACAAAACAATAAACAACGTAACGTGAAGTCCTCAAGCTAAACACATACAAGCCTAACACGGAACAAGATCCCACAACTAAGGTAGGCAAACAGGCTACTTAAATATGATCCCCAATCAGAGACAACGAGCGACAGCTGTCTCTGATTGGGAATCACACCCGGCCAAACATAGAAATACAATACCTAGAACATAAACATAGAATTTCTAGCATAGATTCTCACGCCCTGACCAAACCAACTAAAGATGACCGGCCTCTCAAGGCCAAGGCGTGACATATATATAATAAAAAAGGAAAAGGACAAAGCTTGAAGGTTGATACCCTGTCTCCACACTGTCTCCACTGGGCTTTCTGTGCAGACATAAGCCCTGTGATCTCGTCAAAATGTAAAGCAAGTAGCACAGATTACTCATTCTTCTCCTACTGTCCAATCTCCTTATAATCTTTGAGGACTCAATGTTGATTTTTGCAGAGCCAGTGTTAGAAACATGAAATCTCTCTCTATCCTTATTCTACAGTATAGCCGTGCTGTGCCTTCCACTGACAGACAAGACCACATCCTCTTGCACCTAGTGTTTGTCCACTGTTGAGATGTAACATGACCTTGCAGATGACAGTGGTAGGACACATGTCTATGTAACACAGATTAGACAAGGCACAATGGCACACAGAACACACTTTGGAATACAGAATTTCTAGAGTGGTAAATTTACCATCTTGGAGGTAAAGCTCCCTGTGCTCTTTTAGCAGAGCTAATCATTTGTCTCCATTTGAAGTGACACCAGTTCAGCAATCCACCACCTCACAAGACCAGACTTGTCTGCTCTCTTTCATTCTTCTTACAACCTCGCTAATGTGGTGGGGGAGCAAATTCATCTATTCATATCAAGAGCAAAGTTAATCACGTTGAAGAAAAACCCAGAGAAATCTATTGAGGTGTCGTGACCAGGTCACACAGGGAAATTAACTATGAGGTAAGGGAGTGAGCTGAGCTCTTGGTCCCTCTAAACGGCTGTGCCACCGGGTGAACCAGTGGCCTGATTTATTTGGCCATTCATTTGGCACAGCTAAGCAGGGAAGGTCAATGAAAAACATTTTGGTAACGCATGAGCTCACATTTCATTTTACACAATGCCAGAGTAAACACATGGATAATCAGTCCATGAATGCAGGCTATAAGCCATAGCCATACAGCTTCTTATCTTGGCCTAGATTCAATCATATCAAGCGTTAACTGGCGAAAGCCGACACCCGCATAGCTGATGTTTTGGCGGTGTCGGAGGTGGAACTGCGTTGGAGATGTCAAATCGGTGAACAGCTCTTGTGATCATTGTCACGAAGCCACACCGTCCCAGAAGTTCAGAACGAGAAAGTGTATGCTATGTAGAAATAATGATTCTCAAATAAAAAAATAATTAAATGAAATAATGAGGATTTCTATCAGCCTAATCAAGGTGTGGATTATATCTCACATTCCAGTGTTCAAACTTGTAAACAAGGCTGCATGGGACTTCTCTCAATTTGACTCTGTGCAACCAATGGCAATGTCCGCTTTAGGTATAACGCCGGGAGCCATTGTGGATTTGACAGTTCTAATGCAGTTCCACCTCCGACATGATGCAACAAAGATGAATAATTCTGAACCACTAGTCCTAGGAATGTGGTTAGATAGTAGTTAGGTAATGTCACTATGTGTATCTTTAGGTCAGTAACACCAGGTGAAGCGTGTTACATTCATGTAATATGTAAACTAAGCTCAGTCAGCCCAGGGTGCAGGTATTTATTCCAGCCCAGCACTAACACACCTGATTCAAATAATGGCAATAAGAGTATTCAATTTAGACCAAAGGGTTGCCCAGCCCTACATTAGAGGAACATAACCAGCCGTGTTATATTACCCAACATCCCTTTCGCTCAATAATGCTATTCATCCAGCAGAGCCGAGAGCTGTAGGGCACATTTTACGTGCATTCTGTTGAAGAGAGAACCACAGTGCTGTCAGGAAAACAACTAAGGTATTGAGGGGCTATAGCCATGTGGTATGGCACTAATATAACATGACTGGTCTTGGGTTCACCACACGTTTAAACGCCTCCCATCTCAGAGCTAACCAGGGACCCTTACTTCCTCACTTTATCGCTGTGGCAAGTAACTCCTCAGTCTGCATTCGAAATAGCACCCTATTCCCTATGTAGTGCACTACTTTTGACCAGGTCCCATTGTGCTCTGGTCAAAATCGGGTGCCATTTCAGACACAGACAGAGAAGCAGAGAGTAAGCCTTCCCCTCCAGCTAGTGACTGAGTCTGTCATAAATAAGGCCAGGACAAGGTGATTACAGCCAGCCAGCTGCTTTGTGTTGTGTTAATAAATGCTGATCCTGAGGACATACAACATGGCTAATTCCCTGCTAGCTTCATGCACCTTGAACTGTTGCCATGCAGTCTTAGGAGTTGTCCCAAATGGCACCCTATTCCCTATATAGTGCACTACTTTTGACCAGAGCAGGAATAGGGTACCATTTGGGATGCACCCTTACTCACTCACAGTATTATCTTCTAGAAGATATTGCAGATGCAGTATTGCAGTCAGCCACAATGGATCCAGACAACAAGCTATTTTAATAAAACAATTTGGCTAAGATGGTTTGTGGTTGGCATCTGTGGCTTTTGTAGTTTCTTAATTGTATGCAAAGTTGTGCTCCACTTTGGCATCATAACGGTGCATGTCTCCCCCTTAGAGCATGACATAGAATAGAGGCTGCAGCAGAACATGCTTCCTTGTTCTTTGTCCTGTTTACTGATAACTCCTCTTGTCTCCTCGCTGAATCTCACCTACCAACGCTACAACGCTACCACAATCACATGGCCCCTACTTCACAACAAGCAGCCTCAATAAGGTTAGCAAAACATTGGGATGACAAATGCAGCACTTAGTGTATGAGTCTTCTACATATATATGTGTCCTGCCACTTTACGGGCCAACTTCGATTATAAATGACCCCTTTACCCTTCTGTCTAGCCTTCATGTTACATTTATCTGCCAAGATGAGCAGACTTTTTCCTGATTGAAGCATGCCTCGTGGCCTCTCCCTCCCTCATCGCTTGATAATACTGATTGGAATATGTTAAATGATTCATCCACCCAGGACTCATCCATCCACATTGAGGAATATACACCGTCAGTCACAGGCTTCATCAGGAAATGTGTTGATGATGTTTTACACACAATAACAATCCAGACATACCCCAACCAAAAACCCTGGATGAACGAAGATATCCGTACCATGCTTAGAGCCCGTACTGCAGAATTCAAGGTCAGCAGAACAAACCCAGATGACTTGGTGGGCCGCGAGGCATACAAGGCAAGCAGGTACGAGCTCTGAAAATCCATTTGGGATGCAAAAAGACAATACAGACTCAAACTTTAATTGGTGTTCGACAACTTAGACTCGCGACGCATGTGGCAAGGACTGAAGACTATCAAAGACTACAAAGGCAAATCCATCTGTGTGGTGCCCACCGAAGCCTCCCTCCCAGACGAGTTAAAAAAATTCTATGCTAGCTTCGAGGCAGACAATACCGAACCATCCAGGAAGACTCTCGCTGGGCCGGACAACCAGGTGCTTTCGCTCTCCGAGGATGATGTGACGAATACTCTCAAGAATGAATACTCACATAGCTGCCGGGCCAGGTGGCAGCCCTGGCCGCGTTCTCAGACTGTGTTCTGACCAGCTGGCTGGCGTCTTCTCGGACATCTTCAACTTGTCCCTGACCCAGGCTGTAGTCCCCACCTGCTTCAAGGAGACCATCGTCCCAGTGCCAAAAACATTGTCAAAATGACTGTCGCCCCGTCACACTCACCTGGTCATCATGAAGTGCTTCAAGAGGCTGGTCATGGCTCACACCAAGGCCAGCATTCCAGGCACACTGGATCCCCTCCAATTTGCCTAACGCTCCAACAGATCCACGGAAGATGCCATTTCCATCGCTATTCACACGGCTGTAACACATCTGGAGAAGAGGAACACCTATGTGAGAATGATGTTCATTGACTACAGTACTCCCTGTTCACCCACAACTGCGGGACTTTGCACAACACCAACTCCATCATCATGTTTGCTGACGACACCACGGTTGTAGGCCTGATAACCATCAACAACGAGTCAGCCTATAGGGAGGAGGTAAGTGAAATGGCATTGTAGTACCAGGACAACAACCTCCCCCTCAATGTCAGCAAAACAAAGGAGTTGATTGTTGACTTCAGGAAGCAGAGGAGGGAACGTGCCCCGATCCACATCAACGGAACTGCAGTAGAGAGTGTCAGCAGTTTTAAGTTCCTCGGCGCCCACATTACTGAGGACTTGTCATGGACCAACAACTCCACCACTCTTGTCAAGAGGGCGCAACAGCGTCTCTACTTCCTAAGACGGCTGAAGCAATTCGGCATTCCACCCCGGGTCCTCTCCAAATCCTACCGCTGCACCATCCAGAGCATCCTGACCGGCTGCCTGATGGTCTGGTATGGGAATTGCTCCTTCCACAACCGCAAGGCCCTCCAGCAGATGATGAAGATGACCCAGTACATCACTGGGACCGTGTTCCCACCCATCCAGAACATCTACTCAAAAGGGTGCCTGAGGAAGGCCCGGAGCATCATCAAGGACCCCACACACCCCAGCCTTGAACTGTTCACTCCCTTACCGTCGGACAGACGGTATCAGAGGCATGCGTTCTGATGCCAACAGACTCAGAGACAGTTTCTATCTATGTCTCCCGAGTGGCGCAGTGGCCACTAGAGATCCTGGTTCGAATCCAGGCTCTGTCGTAGCCGGCCGCGACCGGGAGACCCATGGGGCGGCGCACAATTGGCCCAGCGTCGTCTAGGGTAGGGGAGGGAATGGCCGGCAGGGGATGTACAGTGGGGAAAAAAGTATTTAGTCAGCCACCAATTGTGCAAGTTCTCCCACTTAAAAAGATGAGAGAGGCCTGTAATTCTCATCATAGGTACACGTCAACTATGACAGAAAAATTGAGGAAAAAGAATCCAGAAAATCACATTGTAGGATTTTAATGAATTTATTTGCAAATTATGGTGGAAAATAAGTATTTGGTCACCTACAAACAAGCAAGATTTCTGGCTCTCACAGACATGTAACTTCTTCTTTAAGAGGCTCATCTGTCCTCCACTCGTTACCTGTATTAATGGCACCTGTTTTAACTTGTTATAAGTATAAAAGACACCTGTCCACAACCTCAGACAGTCACACTCCATACTCCACTATGGCCAAGACCAAAGAGCTGTCAAAGGACACCAGAAACAAAATTGTAGACCTGCACCAGGCTGGGAAGACTGAATCTGCAATAGGTAAGCAGCTTGGTTTGAAGAAATCAACTGTGGGAGCAATTATTAGGAAATGGAAGACATACAAGACCACTGATAATCTCCCTCGATCTGGGGCTCCACACAAGATCTCACCCCGTGGGGTCAAAATGATCACAAGAACGGTGAGCAAAAATCCCAGAACCACACGGGGGGACCTAGTGAATGACCTGCAGAGAGCTGGGACCCCAAAGTAACAAAGCCTACCATCAGTAACACACTACGCCGCCAGGGACTCAAATCCTGCAGTGCAAGACGTGTCCCCCTGCTTAAGCCAGTACATGTCCAGGCCCGTCTGAAGTTTGCTAGAGTGCATTTGGATGATCCAGAAGTGGATAGGGAGAGTGTCATATGGTCAGATGAAACCAAAATATAAATTTTTGGTAAAAACTCAACTCGTCGTGTTTGGAGGACAAATTATGCTGAGTTGCATCCAAAGAACACCATACCTACTGTGAAGCATGGGGGTGGAAACATCATGCTTTGGGGCTGTTTTTCTGCAAAGGGACCAGGACGACTGATCTGTGTAAAGGAAAGAATGAATGGGGCCATGTATCGTGAGATTTTGAGTGAAAACCTCCTTCCATCAGCAAGGGCATTGAAGATGAAACGTGGCTGGGTCTTTCAGCATGACAATGATCCCAAACACACCGCCCGGGCAACGAAGGAGTGGCTTCGTAAGAAGCATTTCAAGGTCCTGGAGTGGCCTAGCCAGTCTCCAGATCTCAACGCCATAGAAAATCTTTGGAGGGAGTTGAAAGTCCGTGTTGCCCAGCGACAGCCCCAAAACATCACTGCTCTAGAGGAGATCTGCATGGAGGAATGGGCCAAAATACCAGCAACAGTGTGTGAAAACCTTGTGAAGACTTACAGAAAACGTTTGACCTGTGTCATTGCCAACAAAGGGTATATTACAAAGTATTGAGAAACTTTTGTTATTGACCAAATACTTATTTTCCACCATAATTTGCAAATAAATTCATAAAAAATCCTACAATGTGATTTTCTGGATTTTTTTTTCTCATTTTGTCTGTCATAGTTGACGTGTACCTATGATGAAAATTACAGGCCTCTCTCATCTTTTTAAGTGGGAGAACTTGCACAATTGGTGGCTGACTAAATACTTTTTTTCCTTACTGTAGCTTGTTTCTGGTCACAGGTTCAGGAATGGTTAAAAAATAATAACTAATGGTCTAAGGCACTGCATCGCAGTGCTAGCTGTGCCACTAGAGATCCTGGTTGAGTGCAGGCTCTGTCGTAGCCGGCCGCAACCGGGAGACCCATGGGGCAGCGCACAATTGGCCCAGCGTCGTCCAGAGTAGGGGAGGGTTTGGCCTGCAGGGATGTCCTTGTCCCATCGCGCTATAGCGACCCCTGTGGCGGGCCGGGCTCAGTGCATGCAGACTCGGTCGCCAAGTGTACAGTGTTTCCTCCGACACATTGGTGCGGCTGGCTTCCGGGTTAAGCGGGCACTGTGTCAAGAAGCAGTGCGGCTCAGTTGGGTTGTGTTTTTTCGGAGGACGCACAATTCTCGACCTTCGCCTCTCCCGTGTCTGTACGGGGGTTGCAGCGATGGGACAGGGACTGTAACTACTACAATTGGATACCACAAAATTGGGAAGAAAAAATAAAATAATAATAATAATAATAATTCAAATGATCATCATCTTGTGAGTGGAAATGTGTTTTTTATTGCAGCGCGCTTGCTTTTGTTAGCCATCTTATTGAAAATAACTTGTGTTTGAAACATTGTTGCATTTAAAATGGAGCTGAAAGCCTTTTAGCAACATTAAATCTTATTAAAATGTTTTAATATACACCCCCAGGAAGAAGCGAGCTACATGGCAGACCAATCTGAACTCATCTCTCGGTATGTCCAGCCCACTCATTATCTCAGCCAATCATGGCTAGCGGGAAGGTTGCTGTCTTTTTCTGTGGCTAAACCATCTAGGCTCATAATTTAACAAATGTATTCGTATTTACAGATGGCATACAAGTTTGTTATTAAGGCACATGAAAGTTCACATGTTCCAGAAGGCATTTCTGCAAAAAAAAAACACTCGTTTCCTGAAACGAGTCACATATGTAAACCCCATGGGAATCCTCTTACATTTGGAAACTTTACAGTCCTATTGATCAAACATCCATAAAAAAGGTAGGCTCTCTCTCCCTCAGTTCTGCACATCAACAAAATCAATAACTAATGCTAGCCAGGGCAAGATGAGCTAAAATCTAATGAAGGAACATTAGATAAACCCTCTCAAACATTTTCAGCTAGTTGGATCTCAAAATTGTACTGATAAATGATGAGGAATTGTAGCCTCTTTGTCCTTCTGTAGCTTGCCTGCCAATGGATGCTTCTCCCAACCAAGCTCCCAAGCTAACTGGCAAAAGTTAGCTAGCTTGCTAGCTAGCTACTTCCAGACACAAATGAGAGAACCTCACTCTGACCATTTTACTCGCCGTAGCAGAGATGGTTAGGCTGTATACATCTAGAGCGTTCTTGACCAACTATTACTTTTTTTTGCCTACGTTTACTGACACCGGTCATATAATAATATAATAATAATATGCCATTTAGCAGACGCTTTTATCCAAAGTGACTTACAGTCATGTGTGCATACATTTTTACGTATGGGTGGTCCCGGGGATCGAACCCACTACCCTGGCGTTACAAGCGCCATGCTCTACCAATTGAGCTACAGAGGACCACATATTCAGCAGGTGTTGCGCGTTCCTAAGTTCATCAGTTGTTACTCAGACGAGAGTGCTCTGAAATCGGAGTAGATAGCCAGAGTGAATTTGCGAACACAAGAGATATGCTAACTGAATAACAGTAGTTCAAGTTCTTGCTAGCTAACCAAATGACATCTGCATCTCTAGCTTTGTATAGCCACCAAAAAATGATATGAGGGGAAAAGGTCAGTCACTCAACAACTCCTCTTATAGCATGACATGACATCCTACTAGTAGCTAGCTAGCTTTCTAGCTAACGTTAGGCTCTGTGTTTTTAGCTTGCTACATAAATAAATATACTAGGCTATTAGCCACATTATGACTGACTTGTGATTATTGGCCTTGCTAGTTTGATTGTATCGACATTCCCATCTTTAGTTACATTCGTTCGTTTTTGTCCGCAATATTGAGTCATTGAAACTGAAACAGTGCATCCCGAATGGAGGCAGCAAACAATGTACAGCAGTGATTTACAACCTGATAGCTATATTTTTTGGACTACCAACAAATGTATTGGTGAATTATATAAATCATGTATTGAACTGCATCCATCTATTCTGCCAACAATGCCTTAGTGTATGTCATGGAACATTGAGTCAACTATAACCTATGAAGTTGGTTTTGTAGCATAAACTGTGAATTTGATATTTTTGACTAATATTATGATTGTCTGTTTGTTTCATATCTGCAAAGTAGTTAAAATGCTGTCAGTTCCACTTTAAACTTTAGGTCACTGTTTACTTTGTGTGCTAAACGTTAAATATTGTTTTGCAATGGGAAGTAATAGTTGTAAATTCGATTGGGAAATACTTAATTGTGTTTTTGGATTCTTATGATTGGGACCTACTGGCTTATTATGTCAGAGTTTATGGACTGCTTATCCTTTAACATCATGCTGTGTGTGACTGCTGTCTTTCCATCGGCCCTATGCAGTGGTGTAGTGGTGCATGGAGAAGTGGGCATACTCATACCCAAACGGCCCACCCAGCATAGGAAAGGAACCCTGTGTGAAAAATCCTAAATGTTCCTATATATCATGTTGTAGCCGGAAGACAGCTAGATTCTGTCCTCCTCTGGGTAGGTTTTGCATTGACTTCAATACACAACCTAGGAGGCTCATGGTTCTCACCCCCTTCCATAGACTGACAGTAATTATGACAACTTCCGGAGGACGTTCTCCAACCTATCAGAGCTCTTGCAGCATTAACTGACATGTTGTCCACCCAATCAAAGGACCAGAGAATGAATCAGAGAATGAAAGCATAAGCTACAGCTAGCTAGTACTGCAGTACATAAAATGTGGTGAGTAGTTAACTCAAAGAGAGAGAAAGACAATAGTTGAACTGTAAACAAATTAATTTCTTCCAAAATTAAGGAGAAGCAAGAGAGAGAGAGAGACAGCTATATTTCATAGTATATATTTAGTTTAATTTCACTTTCACTTACTTAGCTAGCAAATGTAGCTAGCTAGTTTAGCGTATTCAAACACCCGGTTCAAAAAGAGAGGGATGGTATGTTAGCTAGCTGGCTATGGCTATCCAACACTCAAACTCTTCCAAGTCAAGGTAAGCTTTTGGTTTTATTTATTTATTGCCACTGGGGCCCGCCGGTGTTAACTGCTAAACTGCTTGCTCTACACTGTACTGCATGATTGTAGCGGGTTTAATAACATGTTAGTTGTAGTAGCTATGTTGACTATGACCTTAATGTGGTGAAAACTATGTGGGCTGTGTGTAGCGGTTAGCGGTTATGGTATGAAAGTTTGGCTTGGAAAGGTTTTTTCACCTGGTCACAGACAGCTGTTGTATTGTGCACTGAAGTCCACAAGCAAAGGGAAAAGGTGAGAGGAGGAGAGAGCGTAGATGCAAGAAGAAATTATAGATACAATGAACAAAGTGATCATGCGGTTTGTGTGCGCTCTGAACGCTCCGAGAGCGAAACACTCTGAATTTACAAATGGACAATCTGACAACACTCTGAATTGTCGCAACAGTGAAATTGGCTCCTTATGTCAAATCAAATCAAATCAAATTGTATTGGTCACATGCGCCGAATACAACAGGTGCAGACATTACAGTGAAATGCTTACTTACAGCCCTTAACCAACAGTGCATTTATTTTTAACAAAAAAAGTAAAAATAAAACAACAACAAAAAAAGTGTTGAGAAAAAAAGAGCAGAAGTAAAATAAAATAACAGTAGGGAGGCTATATATACAGGGGGGTACCGGTGCAGAGTCAATGTGCGGGGGCACCGGCTAGTTGAGATAGTTGAAGTAATATGTACATATGGGTAGAGTTAAAGTGACTATGCATAAATAATTACAGAGTAGCAGCAGCGTAAAAAGGATGGGGGGGGGGGCAGTGCAAATAGTCCGGGTAGCCATGATTAGCTGTTCAGGAGTCTTATGGCTTAGGGGTAGAAGCTGTTGAGAAGTCTTTTGGACCTAGACTTGGCACTCCGGTACCGCTTGCCGTGCGGTAGCAGGGAGAACAGTCTATGACTAGGGTGGCTGGAGTCTTTGACAATTTTGAGGGCCTTCCTCTGACACCGCCTGGTATAGAGGTCCTGGATGGCAGGAAGCTTGGCCCCAGTGATGTACTGGGCCGTACGCACTACCCTCTGTAGTGCCTTGCGGTCGGAGGCCAAGCAGTTGCCATACCAGGCGGTGATGCAACCAGTCAGGATGCTCTCGATGGTGCACCTCAATTCATACTGTTGTTAGAAAATAATTGTTTAATATATAAGTTGAAACATAGCCTATAGATAATTAGCAGGCAGTTTGCCTTGGTTTGAGGGCAGCGTGGGTTAACTGTCCTATTGCTGTCAAGTGTCAATGTGCAGCGGTAGGACAGAGTCAAGCGCAGGACACAGAACTGAGTAAACAACATACTTTACTGAATCAGTTGTGCAATTCAAATTCATGTACATCCTAAAGATATGGATGAGCAAATTATTCTTCATTAAGAAAGTTTAAATCCACTGTACAATTGTTATGATTGGCACTCACCCCAGCACAAATGGGAATGCATCGTTATAGAATACCCTAGTACATTCCTCCCAATTGTCAGTTCAAAATGTCTAATCTGTCGTTCTGTACATCATTCCACAAACAACCAGTTCACATGATTATCATTATAACAGTCTTTACTTAGAAATACATGTTGAAAGTTCAGTTTATACTTGTAAAACAGCTACATTTCAGTGTTGGATTTTGATACGGGGGTCACCAAAACACAAAGAGAAACACAACACTTTTGTCAATAACTCATATCGATATCACGTTGAAATCAGTAGAGCGAGAGGGGGGAAATCAGGTTGCACGTCCTGTTAAAACTAGCACAGCTCAAAAACCACACAGAGTCTGGGAATAGCTACATTTTGAAGTGTTGCATTTTGATTGAAGTTAGTCGCTAACACAGTAAGTGTAGTGCAATTGTACTCATTGATATCAATAGAACGGGGGCAAAACATTTCGATTGAATGCGCTGTTTAAACATATATTATACCAAGGCCACACAGAAACTGTCATGGATCCTCCCGGTACTGCTGCTCATTCTGTTCACCAGTTCCGGAGGTCTATGTCTAGGCGTCACTGACATGGATCATTACCACCAACCCCGGACTGTCTTGTTTCATTACGCACACCTGGTTCCCATTCCCCCTGATTAGTATGTGTATATATGTGCCCTCTGTTCACCATTGTCCTTGTCGATAATTGTCCCATGTCCGTTGGTCTTGTGAGTACCGGGTATAGTGGTCTTGTCCCGTGTATTGTGTAGAGGTTACAATTCGCTTTTGTTTAGGTTACATCCCTTTTGTATATATATACGTGTTTGTGTTGGGTGAACTAAATAAAAACCTGAATACGTATTCCTGCGCCTGTCTTCAAATAATTATACTACGCGACAGAAACTTGGAATAACATATACAATGTTGGTTAGATGAGAATTTGTAAAAAGATTCTACAGTGCATTCGGGAAGTATTCAGACCCCTTGACTTTTTCCACATTTAGTTATGTTACAGCTTTATTCTAAAATTGATTAAATAAATAAAATCCTCATCAATCTACACACAACACCCCATTGTGACAAAGCGAAAACACGTTTTTAGTATTGTTTGTAAATGTATTAAAAATTAAAAACAGAAATACCTTATTTACATAAGTATTGAGACCATTTGCTATGAGACTCAAAATTGAGCTCAGGTGCATCCTGGTTCCATTGATCATCCTTGAGATGTTTCTACAACTTGATTGGAGTCCACCTGTGGTAAATTCAATTGATTTGGAATGTCACACAGCTGTCTATATAAGGTCCCACAGTTGACAGTGCATGTCAGCGCAAAAGCCAAGCCATGAGGTCGAAGGGATTGTCCGTAGAGCTCCGAGACGGAATTGTGTCGAGGCACAGATCTGGCGAAGGGTACCCAAAAATGTCTGCAGCATTTAAGGTCCCCAAGAACACAGTGGCCTCCATCATTCTTAAATGGAAGAAGCCAATCCTCTGTAAAAGGCACATGACAGCACCTAAAAGACTCTCAGACCATGAGAAACAAGAATCTCTGGTCTGATGAAACCAAGATTGAACTCTTTGGCATGAATGCAAAGCATCACGTCTGGAGGAAACCTGGCACCATCCCTAAGGTGAAGCATGGTGGTTGCAGCATCATGCTGTGGGGATGTTTTTCAGCGGCAGGGACTGGGAGACTAGTCAGGATCGATGGAAAGATGAACGGTGCAAAGTACAGAGAGATCCTTGATAAAAACCTGCTCCAGATCACTCAGGACCTCAGACTGGGGTTAAGGTTTACCTTCTAACAGGACAACAATCCTAAGCACACAGCCAAGACAATGCAGGAGTGGCTTCAGGACTAGTCTCTGAATATCCTTGAGTGGCCCAGCCAGCCAGACTTGAACTCAATCTAACATCTCGGGAGTGACCTGAAAATAGCTGTGCAGCGACGCTCCTCATCCAACATGACAGAGCTTGAGAGGATCTGCAGAGAAGAATGGAAGAAACTCCCCAAATACAGGTGTGCCAAGCTTGTAGCGTCATACCCAAGAAGACTCAAGGCTGTAATCGCTGCCAAAGGTGCTTCAACAAAGTACTGAGTAAAGGGTCTGAATACACCTGTTTTTGCGTTGTCATTATGGGGTATTCTGTCTACATTGATGAGGGAAAAAAACTATTTAATCCATTTTAGAATAAGGCTGTAACGTAACAAAATATGGAAAAAGTCAAGTGTTCTGAATACTTTCCAAATGCACTGTATCTACATTTTGGAATGGCGGATGTTGAATTCCGGAGGCTTCCATCATGGAAAAGGGAATAAACCACTTTTTCCGTTAGTTAACTTCAACGACTCATGACCCGCCATAGGATATCAACAGTGACAACGGTTGGCTGCTATTTAAGAGATAGTTTGACTTTCAAATCCATGTGTTGGTGTGTGTCCAGCGACATTTATAGAGAGACCGCCCCAAATGATTTGTGTCAGTCCTGCGACCCCATGCGTGTATGACAAAATCAACAGTACAAAACCAAAGATATTGATAATCTGTTTTAAGAAATTGATCTTGTGTCATCATGTTGATTATAAACATTTATACTGTCATCCCCAATCTGAAGTAAAATGTGTAATTCCCCCCAATTCAATGTGTTCAAAACATCAGCTTGTGTAATGTAGTAACACATACTGTCCACATCATGGAAAGTAGCATAATATAAATTAATTGCGTATAGTGTAGCAAAATAATTCAATGTCTTAATTTAGGATAATAGTAAATTAAGCAAACTCAGTTTCTTTCAATAATCACATTTCTCACAAGTTTAACCATTTAGGGATTTTAAAAAATGATCCTAAGTACAATTTAACCAGGCGCTCTAGACTAGAGCATCCATAGGGTCTGTGCAGCAGGCTGAACCTTTGACGTCCCTATTATTGTTGTGTAATGCTTTCATTAATCATTATAACGTTTATTTAATGAACATGTTGGTCCATTTTATGACTGCAATAATGCACTTGTGGGCCCTGACATATATGTTGATTAGTTTTATAAAGCCGATAATGCACTCGAGACTGTGGTATATCATGAATATTGGCATTACTAAGTGGTGTTGTTTAGAATGAGATGGAGCCGCACCCTGTAGCTAAGCCAATATCCGTGATATACCACAGGGCTTCATGTACATTAAGCTGTTTTATATGACCCCATCCTCTCCTTTTTGTATCTAGCACATGCAATGTTAGCATCCTATGACTGTTCTAGGAACTGTAAACAATATTCTTGACCTCAGCTCCCAAGCATTATGCACACCAGAACTAGACACCTCTAGAGAATCCCATCCTCCATCAACTCAGACAGCCTGCATTTAATGTTGTTTATTTATTGCCTCTCCACATTTAAGAGGGGAAAGCTGTAAATTACATGCACTGAGTGGGAATGGGAGCCATTTCATAATAAGGCATGCTTGCACAGTACAGGTATAGCCTTTTTTTCTCATATAGAGACATAGGCAAACAGATGGCATAGTGAAGGACTCCATTGATTCCTTTATCTTCGGAGACCTGACCTTGAAGCCAATACGTTTTAAACAAAACATTCCATCTCACTTTTCATTTAGTAATTGAATAAGATTGATTAAAATCCACATTATAGGATTTTGTAGATTTAGACCTTGAGCCATGAAGTAAAAAATTACAAAAGAAACACAATTTTCAAGACATTTTCATATTTCATAAGGCAAGAACATGTGGATAGTGCACTTCCCTTTTTAGTGGAATTATTTTCTTCAGAAAACTAAAAATATTTTGGGCTTTTTCTGATGCTCAAATATGGCAATAAAGCACTTACAATAGTAAATCATCTGGTTAAAGGATTTTATGATCAACTGTAAAAAAAATAATAATAATATTAATAATAAAAAGAAGGGTATAACAATGTAAATGTTGATTACACAGCATACATTTAGAGGGTGTTTGCAACGACTATATCACTGAAGAGAAGCCATAATGATGGAGGATATCCTTTTGCTTTATCAAGAACATTCATGTACATCAAGTGCAATTCTCAAATGAGGGCTTACAGTTTTTATATTGCATGACTGGCTCCCCCTAAGTAGGAGAGCAGCATGAAGGCTGTCTTAAGTGCAATAGCAGCACTTGGAACCACTTCAGAGGAAGTGCCAGCCAATCAACTAGAACTGTTCAGATACAGTGATCCTGACAGTGCAGTTAGGGCACCTAAAGGAGCACAGCCTCAGCTATTTTTAGCCTTGCAAATCTAATGTGGTGTACTGCCAGTTGTTGCATGACACCACTGAATCCTCCCAATCCTATACAAAGTAAAAACATTTTGACTAGCACATCCTATCAGGTTTTGGTAGGCACACATTTCTTGTGCAATTGTTTTGTAATTCAACGTATTTGTAGAGGCCCTATTTAGACAGCCAGCATATGAAGCATTTGATAGCTTTCTAGTTTACATGATTAATTCAATGATTATGAACAACATTTATATGAACTATAACAATTATCCCCCAAAATGTCCCCAAATACTTCCCTTGACTAAGCATTTTAACTATTAAAGTCCCTGCCCTCCAGTCATGAAGCACAAGTGGTGAAGTAGAGCAAATCAAATTGCCATCCAGTATGCACGATCACCTCCCTGTGAAACGACTGCGTGGTGTAATACTTTCCACACAATGAAATTGTAATGCAAAACAGAATCCAAACGTTTCATGGGTCATCAAATGAGTGAAGGCAAGGACTCTGTCGTAATCAAGCATCTTGGTTTAGAACGGCTTGGATGACAGATGGGGGACCTACCCCAGGAGCAGAGCAACAGTTAGAGTTACAGAGATGAGAAATGTTTTTATCAATTGAGGTAAGTAGGTCCCACCGAGACCCAGGGTATGAGGAATCTCACGTTTTATGTGGCCTCACACAGATGCAATGGATGCAAAGATGCAAAGAGACAATGGACTGTTGACAAGTCACTCCCAAGGTGATGCAGGTACTGAGCGGAATGCTCATTGGGCCTATCAATTTTGTTGGCACTGCTTCAGAGGCTATTGAATTAGAACAATGAATATTTTGCTGGTGATGTAACTCTCGCCTGTTGCTAAGGCATCCCACATATTTTTCTCTCCTTGCACGTTGCAATGTTTGAGAGCATTGGTGTCTGGACCAGTGTCCCTTTTTAGCTTAGTTTGTCCTTGTTACTTCACAAGTCTCTGTCTAAGTCTCAGAAGGTCATAGGAGATGCTGTTGCCTACCCTTCATAGTTTCATGCTTAAATGGAAAACAGTTGATTGCAGATAAGTTTGGAGTTAAACCAACTGACTCAGAAATCAGTGTCAGAAACATTATGGATAGTGAATAATGATAGTGTGGTAGGCAACATTTGGACGTGACAGCTACATGATTTAAAGTACGCTTTCGAACATTGGTGGCATTTCAATCCATGAAGCATTCAGTTGTGCGTGGTATAATAAGGCGCAAATAATTTAATGTAATCGTCTTTCATGTTTTCTCTTACATTATATCAAATAATCAAATAATGTTAATTTACATTGATTTGTGATTAAACTTTGTCTGTATTTCAGCTGCGGTGGTGATTGATGGAAGCCCTCTTGGTCTGAGCTTTAACCTGCTTCTCAAACTGATGGGGGACATAAATATTCTGCAATCACAGCCTTTGATTAGAGTGTACTGTAGTATTATTATGATCTGCTGTGCATGAGCGAGAAAGTAAATGGGTTTTTCTTTATTTTTTCTGATGCAGTTTTCTCCAGATGGTGAAGGGCTCATTTTGACAGAGTGGAAGAGGAGATGAGGGGTGAAAAACCAGCATTTCAGAAGAACTATATGGTTGAGAGTAACTACCAAACGTCACGTGATCCTGGAAATGTAATGCAAAGCTGCCGTGGAATAAAACAGACAGTTTTGTAATGCCATGCTTGTGACTGTAAATTGTGTGACTTACAGAGGCACACCCACACACATTCCCCACAGTGACCCTCAAATAACCTTTTCTACTATAACATCTCCCCCAAGATTATATTGAGTCTGTAATTAAATGTGATGCTCCTTTCTTCCCATCTCACAATGTGTTCAACCACTCTGACTGCTCAACCCCAGCAGTGTTGAGCTCAACAACAGACACTGAGCATGCTGAGAATCAACACTGTTCATCAAACAATCTCAAGACAGACTCAAGGAATGTGTATCATATTAGATGAAGTAAAACAAATATTTTCAATATATTGTACTATCGTGTTTGTTTGATGTATGTTATAATGCATCAATGTTAGGTGTTTAAGCAAACCCACTTACTGTATTTGTTTCAAGTTCATTTGATATTCATCCAAAGTAATCGTATTTGGATATTTATGTTAGATAATGTATAATTGCCTACCATTCAGCTGTTTTCTAACCTCATTGTCTGAACCGTTAACGTTAGGTAGCAAGTGGCTACTGTGCTTGAAATTTAGCTAGCTTGTTGCTACCTGGATAGCTACTAGTAAACAATAGCTGGAACGACCTAGCGAACAGACGCGAACTGGCTGAGTCAATTCAGTGGCTAGCTTTGCACTTGGCTAGCTAACAGTAGCTGCTAGGGGTAAGTCATAACCTACATTTGTGTTTAGTTTTTTACATATTGGTAGCCCGAGTCGTTCAAGGAATTCGGGACATGGGTGACTAGTTAACGTTAGTTTGGCTCTCTCTGTGTGTTCGTGCCGTGAAAGGAGGGGTTCTTCTTTGTCTGAAAGCAATGGCTAGCTAGTTTGCTAACTATTCTAGCTAACTAACTGGCTGAATAAGTTGACGACGGACACGCTCAAGCTGTCGGGACTAACCCACAACGTTAGACACGGACACGAACGATCTGCTTGCGTGTTGATACACTGGTGGTTTGTTGTGGCCGAGTATTGGCGCTAAACCGTGTTGTTGGAGTCCGGCATGCTAGCTGGCTGTGGCGTCTTATGACTAGGTGCCCGGACAATTTTCACGGAATAATACTGTACCTAGTTAGCTAGCTGAATAAATTAAGTTAGTCTATTCCTAGAAAACATTGAACCGCTGTAGTTTACAACAATTATCGTTTCTGAGGTGGAAGTTGGGAGAGTTATATTTGGGAGTTGTGGTGAGGGAGGCCCCGCTCTCTCCTTTCCCAGATGTTTAGTTCATTTCATTCCGATCTCCTCTGCATTATTGTAGCCATTTGCTGCAGCCTGTCAACTATGCCTCTGCCTATCCCTGTTCCCTCCTCTCCGCACAGGCTATACAAACGCCTCACACCGCGTGGCTGCTGCCTCTCTAACCTGGTGGTCCCTGCACGCACCACCCACGTGGAGTTCCAGGTCTCAGGCAGCCTCTGGAACTGCCGTTCTGCTGCCAACAAGGCAGAGTTCATCTCAGCCTATGCTACCCTCCAGTCCCTCGACTTCTTGGCGCTGACGGAAACATGGATTACCACTGAAAACACTGCTACTCCTACTGCTCTCTCCTCGTCTGACCATGTGTTCTCGCATACCCCGAGAGCATCTGGGAAGCGGGGTGGTGGCACAGGAATCCTCATCTCTCCCAAGTGGACATTATCAATTTTTCCCCTGACCCATCTGTCTATCTCCTCATTTGAATTCCATGCTGTCACAGTCACTAGCCCATTTAAGCTTAATATCCTTGTCATCTATCGCCCTCCAGGTTCCCTTGGAGAGTTCATCAATGAGCTTGACGCCTTGGTAAGTTCCTTTCCTGAGGATGGCTCACCCCTCACAGTTCTGGGGGATTTCAACCTCCCTACGTCTACATTTGACTCATTTCTCTCTGCCTCCTTCTTTCCACTCCTCTCCTCTTTTGACCTCACCCTCTCACCGTCCCCCCCTACTCACAAGGCAGGCAATACGCTTGACCTCATCTTTACTAGATGCTGTTGTTCTACTAATCTCACTGCAACTCCCCTCCATGTCTCCGACCACTACTTTGTATCCTTTTCTCTCTCGCTCTCCTCCAACACTACTCACTCTGCCCCTACACAGATGGTAATGCGCCGTCGCAACCTTCGCTCTCTCTCTCCCGCTACTCTCTCCTCTTCCATCCTATCATCTCTTCCCTCTGCTCAATCCTTCTCCCTCCAATCTCCTGATTCTGCCTCCTCAACCCTCCTCTCCTCCCTTTCTGCATTCTTTGACTCTCTATGTCCCTTATCCTCCCGGCCGGCTCGGTCCTCCCCTCCAGCTCCGTGGCTTGATGACTCATTGCGAGCTCACAGAACAGAGCTCCGGGCAGCTGAGCGGAAATTGAAGAAAACTAGACTCCCTGCGGTCCTGGCATCTTTTCACTCCCTCCTCTCTACATTTTCTTAATCTGTTTCTGCTGCTAAGGCCACTTTCTACCACTCTAAATTCCAAGCATCTGCCTCTAACCCTAGGAAGCTCTTTGCCACATTCTCCTCCCTGTTGAATCCTCCCCCCCCCCCCCCTCCCTCTCTGTGGATGACTTCGTCAACCATTTTGAAAAGAAGGTTGACGACATCCGATCCTCGTTTGTTAAGTCAAATGACACTGCTGGTCCTGCTCACACTGCCCTACCCTATGCTTTGACTTCTTTCTCCCCTCTCTCTCCAGATAAAATCTTGCGACTTGTGATGGCAGGCCGCCCAACAACCTGCCCGCTTGACCCTATCCCCTCCTCTCTTCTCCAGACCATCTCCGGTGACCTTCTCCCTTACCTCACCTCACTGATCAACTCATCCTTGACCGCTGGCTATGTCCCTTCCGTCTTCAAGAGAGCGAGAGTTGCACCCCTTCTCAAAAAACCAACACTCGATCCCTCTGATGTCAACAACTACAGACCAGTATCCCTTCTTTTTTTTCTCTCCAAAACTATTGAGCGTGCCGTCTTTAGCCAACTCTCTTGCTATCTCTCTCAGAATGACCTTCTTGATCCAAACCAGTCAGGTTTCAAGACTGGTCATTCAACTGAGACTGCTCTTCTCTGTGTCACGGAGGCTCTCCGCACTGCTAAAGCTAACTCTCTCTCCTCTGCTCTTGTCCTTCTAGACCTGTCTGCTGCCTTTGATACTGTGAACCATCAGATCCTCCTCTCCACCCTCTCCGAGCTGGGCATCTCCGGCGCGGCTCACTCTTGGATTGCGTCCTACCTGACCGGTCGCTCCTACCAAGTGCCGTGGCGAGAAGCTGTCTCCGCACCACGTGCTCTCACCACTGGTGTCCCCCAGGGCTCAGTTCTAGGCCCTCTCCTATTCTCGCTATACACCAAGTCACTTGGCTCTGTCATTTCCTCACATGGCCTCTCCTATCATTGCTACGCAGACGACACACAACTAATCTTCTCCTTTCCCCCTTCTGATAACCAGGTGGCGAATCGCATCTCTGCATGTCTGGCAGACATATCAGTATGGATGACGGATCACCACCTCAAGCTGAACCTTGGCAAGACGGAGCTGCTCTTCCTCCCGGGGAAGGACTGCCTGTTCCATGATCTCGCCATCACGGTTGACAACTCCGTTGTGTCCTCCTCCCAGAGTGCGAAGAGCCTTGGCGTGACCCTGGACAACACCCTGTCGTTCTCCGCTAACATCAAGGCGGTGACCCGATCCTGTAGGTTCATGCTCTACAACATTCGGAGAGTATGACCCTGCCTTACACAGGAAGCGGCACAGGTCCTAATCCAGGCACTTGTCATCTCCCGTCTGGATTACTGCAACTCGCTGTTGGCTGGGCTCCCTGCCTGTGCCATTAAACCCCTACAACTCATCCAGAATGCCGCAGCCCGTCTGGTGTTCAACCTTCCCAAGTTCTCTCACGTCACCCCGCTCCTCCGCACACTCCACTGGCTTCCAGTTGAAGCTCGCATCTGCTACAAGACCATGGTGCTTGCCTACGGAGCTGTGAGGGGAACGGCACCTCCGTACCTTCAGGCTCTGATCAGTCCCTACACCCAAACGAGGGCATTGCGTTCATCCACCTCTGGCCTGCTGGCTCCCCTACATCTGCGGAAGCATAGTTCCCGCTCAGCCCAGTCAAAACTGTTCGCTGCTCTGGCACCCCAATGCTGGAACAAGCTCCCTCACGACGTCAGGACAGCGGAGTCACTCACCACCTTCCGGATACATTTGAAACCCCACCTCTTTAAGGAATACCTGGGATAGGATAAAGTAATCCTTCTACCCCCCCCTTACCCCAACCCACCCCCCCCCCCCCAAAAAAAATAAAATAAAAAAAAACATTGTAAAGTGGTTATCCCACTGGCTATAAGTTGAATGCACCAATTTGTAAGTCGCTCTGGATAAGAGCGTCTGCTAAATGACGTAAATGTAAAGGTTTGAGACAACATAATCAGTATGTGAATTATCTAGATGATTCAGCCACCAGAGTCATTGCTATTTCAACCTTTGCACAAACATTTAATGAGATTATGTTGTAATGAATACTTGCATTGGTGCAGTTCCTAAGATACTGGTGTGGGCTTGCATTTCACAGCATATCACCCCTGGCCCCACCATGTTCGCAGCATCTGTGAATGCTAAAGCTAAAGTATATATTTATTTAATTACGATTTATGGATTCATGAATAAATCAGTGGCACAAAACGATTAACAGATTGCATCTTACCCCCAAAACAGTTGAATGTCAAAACAAAACATTTACATAATTACATAAGGTTCTATGCTTGATAATTGTTCTGCTGGAAAAATAAACAATCTGCTTTCCAGAATGGAAGTTATTATTCCCACTTAGTGACTTTCAGTGCTTTGGGAGTTGGGACCAAACTGAGAATCTTGACTGTTGAAATAATCTGAACCCTACTGAATGTATTCCTTCATGTATATTAGGAAGGGTGAGGGTAGAAATATTATTATTTTTCCTACTAAACTGATAATGGTGCTGAGTTTGTTTTAAGTGCACACGCTGTTTGTTCCACAAGCGCCATATGGGTCTCAATGCCTGTAGCTACACTTGCAGAAATTGCTCACTTGCTAATTGGATGTACAGATACACTGTTTTCTGCTACTGTAGACCGAGGCTGCTCTCCTGCTTGACTCTGCCTTTCATGACATCTCATGGCAACAGACATAACATTTCAGTTTGTCATAACATTGTTATATAATTGTGTAATGAGGCATGATGGCACTGAGGACATTTATAGAACATTACTCTGGTCACTTAGCATCACGTTCCACTGGGAAATTCCTGTATCAAGAAGCTGACTTAATAGTGTCATCATGACTCATTAGTCACGTGTTGAATGAATATGAAGTTACACTACTGCTACGACTTCTACTATCTACCATTTGCTATCTATATACATTTACATTAAATATTATGACAAATGTTCAGTCAGGTTCATGAAAGCATGATGTAGCCATCATTCCCATGACACAGTACATCTCTCAACATTTAGATGCTCTGTTGTTCTTATCAACCCAACAACTGAACAAGTCTCTGTTCTAACTGAAAACCCAAATAACCAGAAATATTTCAGTATCTGGATGTTGCCTCTGAAATTAGCCGCCATTCATCACTTTCCCAATGTCTGTGACCTTTAGAGAGAGTGTCACCACTGAGCCATTAAAAAGTACCAAAATAGAATCCTTGGACATGAGAATAAAATGGTGTGATTGCAGGGGAGAGAATTGAGTGCTCTCGTCGTTTTACAAATTATAATGTACTGTCTCAAAATATATCATTTACGTTTTATTCTTGTAATAAGCTATACAATTTATTCGATTTTTGGGGAAATCCATATTGATGTCATCCTCCACCCACAAAGGCTAAGGTGAATTGGGTGAAAGGTGTTTGTGTGTGTATATATATATACTGCAAAAGAAAATACATGGTTCTACATGGCCTTGAAATTGTACAGTACAATTATGAATAAATAAAGCTTGAGATCCTGGATTCATGTTCGCTAGCAACTTCTGGCACAGCCTTCGATTCACAAACTCAAATGTTACATTTTAAGGAGAGAAGTGTGGCATCAAGCTTTTACAGCCTTGTAAGCGATCTCACAGTCCATGAAACCAGTTTTATTGACAGAATAAAAATTGCATGGCTCATGGTGATATATGTGCTGTAGAGAAACCTGACCCTGTCAGACCACCTCTTCCGAGCGCAAAGCCTCGTCTTCTCAATTATACAGTTGAAGTCGGAAGTTTACATACACTTAGGTTGGAGTCATTAGAACTTGTTTTTCAACCACTCCACAAATGTATTGTTAACAAACTCTAGTTTTGGCAAGTCGGTTAGGACATCTACTTTGTGCATGACACAGGTAATTTGTACAACAATTGTTTACAGACAGATTACTTCATTTATAATTCACTGTATCACAATTCCAGTGGGTCAGACGTTACACTAAGATGACTGTGCCTTTAAACAGCTTGGGAAATTCCAGAAAATGATGTCATGGCTTTAGATGCTTCTGATAGGCTAATTGACATAATTTGAGTCTATTGGAGGTGTACCTGTGGATGTATTTCAATGCCTACCTTTAAACTCAGTACCGCTTTGCTTGACATCATTGGAAAATCAAAAGAAATCAGCCAAGACCTCCGAAAAAATTGTAGACCTCCACATGTCTGGTTCATCCTTGGGAGCAATTTCCAAACGCCTGAAGGTACCATGTTCATATGTACAAACAATAGTACGCAAGTATAAACACCATGGGACCACGCAGCCGTCATACCGCTCAGGAAGGAGCCGCGTTCTGTCTCCTAGAGATGAATGTACTTTGGTGCGAAAAGTGCAAATCAATCCCAGAACAACAGCAAAGGACCTTGTGAAGATGCTGGCAGAAACAGGTACAAAATGATCTATATCCACAGTAAAACTAGTCCTATATCGACATAACCTGAAAGGCTGCTCAGCAAGGAAGAAGCCACTGCTCCAAAACCGCCATAAAAAAGACAGACTACGGTTTACAACTGCACATGGGGACAAAGACTGTACTTTTTGGAGAAATGTCCTCTGGTCTGATTAAACAAAAATAGAACTGTTTGGCCATAATGACCATCGTTATGTATGGAGGAAAAAGGGGGTTGCTTGCAAGCCGAAGAACACCATCCCAACCATGAAGCACGGGGGTGGCAGCATCATGCTGTTGGGTGCTTTGCTGCAGGAGGGACTGGTGCACTTCACAAAATAGATGGCATCATGAGGAAGGAAATTTATGTGGATATATTGAAGCAACATCTCAAGACATCAGTCAGGAATTTAAAGCTTGGTCGCAAATGGGTCTTCCAAATGGACAATGACCCCAAGCATACTTCCAAAGTTGTGGCAAAATGGCTTAAGGACAACAAAGTAAAGGTATTTGAGTGGCCATCACAAAGCCCTGACCTCAATCCTATAGAACATTTGTGGGCAGAACTGAAAAAGCATGTGCGAGCAAGGAGGCCTACAATCCTGACTCAGTTACACCAGCTCTGTCAGGAGGAATGGGCAAGAATTCACCCAACTTATTGTGGGAAGCTTGTGGAAGGCTACCCAAAATGTTTGACCCAATTTAAACAATTTAAAGGCAATGCTACCAAATACTAATTGAGTGTATGTAAACTAATAACCCACTGGGATTGTGATGAAATAAATAGAAGCTGAAATAAATCATTATCTCTACTATTATTCTGACATTTCACATTCTTAAAATAACGTGGTGATCCTAACTGACCTAAGACAGGGAATTTTTACTAGGATTAAATGTCAGGAATTGTGAAAAACGGAATTTAAATGTATTTGGCTAAGGTGTATGTAAACTTCCGACTTCAACAGTATATGCACTTGCCTGAAAGTAGTGCTCCTGAGTGGCGCAGTGGTCTAAGGCACTGCATCTCAGTGCTTGAGGCGTCACTACAGACTCCCTGGTTCGATTCCAGGCTGTATCACAACCGGTGGTGATTGGGAGTCCCATAGGGAATTGCACAATTGGCCCAGTGTCGTCCGGGTTTGGCCGGTGTAGGCCGTCATTTTAAATAAGAATTTGTTCTTAACTGACTTACCTAGGTAAGGTAAAGGTAAAATAAAATAATAAAGGAGTCAATCTGTTTTTTTACTGAACAACACTCAATAGCAGGGGGATCACATTCACTATGCACATAATATGGTTCTTACCTTATGTTCTTAACATTTGTTGGAAAAGTATTTTGTGAAAAGTACTGTAATTTAGATTGAGTTATTAACACAGAAACTGATATGCGTGGTTGTAGTCAGTGTTGTGGTACGAGACCGAGACCAGTCTTGAGTCCAGTCTTGAGACCACATATTGAGTGTCTCGGTCTTGTCTCAGTGCAGGATACATTTGTATTCGGTCTCGGACAGTGAGAACTTGAAATTCTGTTATACAGTTAGCATATTTCTTGAGTTCGCAAACTCACTCTGGCTATCTCAAATCAAATCAAATTGTATTTGTCACATGCGCCGAATACAACAGGTGTAGACCTAACAGTTAAATGCTTACTTGCAAGCCCTAAACCAACAATGAAGTTTAAAAAATAAAAATATAAAATAAAATAATAACACAATATAACATAATACGAAATAAAAGTAACAAATCATTAAAGAGCAGCAGTAACAATAACAATACCGAGGCTATATACAGGGGGTACCGTTAATGAGTCAATGTGCGGGGGCATCGGTTAGTCGAGGTAATTAGGGTAATATGTACATGTAGATAGAGTTATTAAAGTGACTATGCTTAGATAATTAACAGAGAGTAGTAGCAGCGTAAAAGAGGGGTGGGGGGGGGGGGGGGGGGGGGCAATGCAAATAGTTTGGGTAGCCATTTGATTAGATGTTCAGGAGTCTTATGGCTTGGGGGTAGAAGCTGTTTAGAAGCCTCTTGGACCTAGACTTGGTGCTCCGGTACCGCTTGTCGTGCGGTAGCAGAGAGAACAGTCTATGACTAGGGTGGCTGGAGTCTTTGACAATTTTTAGGGCCTTCCTCTACACCACCTGGTATAGAGGTCCTGGATGGCAGGAAGCTTGGCCCCAGTGATGTACTGGGCATACGCACTACCCTCTGTAGTGCCTTGAGGTCAGAGGCCGACCAGTTGCCAAACCAGGCAGTGATACAACCAGTCAGGATGCTCTCGATGGTGCAGCTGTAGAACCTTTTGAGGATCTGAGGACCCATGCCAAATCTTTTCAGTCTCTTGAGGGGGAATAGGTTTTGTCGTGCTCTCTTCACGACTGAACAGGCCTACCACTGTTGTGTCATCAGCAAACTGAATGATGGTGTTGGAGTCGTGCCTGGCCATGCAGTCATGAGTGAACAGGGAGTACAGGAGGGGACTGAGCACGCACCCCTGAGGGGCACCCGTGTTGAGGCTCAGCGTGGCAGATGTGTTGTTCCCTACCCTTACCACCTGGGGGTGACCCGTCAGGAAGTCCAGGATCCAGTTGCAGAGGGAGGTGTTTATTCCTTTTGTCCAGGTGTGAAAGGGCAGTGTGGAGTGCAATAGAGATTACATCATCTGTGGATTTGTTGGGGCGATAAGCAAATTGGAGTGGGTCAAGAGTTTCTGGAATAATGGTGTTGATATGAGCCATGACCAGGCTTTCAAAGCACTTCATGGCTACAGACGTGAGTGCTATGGGTCAGTAGTCATTTAGGCAGGTTACCTTAGTGTTCTTGGGAACAGAGACTATGGTGGTCTGCTTGAAACATGTTGGTATTACAGACTCAGACAGGGAGAGGTTGAAAATGTAAGTGAAGACACTTGCCAGTTGGTCAGTGCATGCTCGGAGGACACGTCCTGGTAATTCGTCTGGCCCTGCGGCCTTGTGAATGTTGACCTTTTTAAAGGTCTTACTCACATCGGCTACGGAGAGCGTGATCACACTATCATCCTGAACAGCTGATGCTCTCATGCATGTTTCAGTGTTACTTGCCTCGAAGCGAGCATAGAAGTAATTTAGCTCTTCTGGTAAGCCCGTGTCACTGTGCTTCCCTTTGTAGTCTGTAATAGTTTGCAAGCCCTGTCACATCCGACGAGCGTCGGAGCCGGTGTAGTACGATTTGATCTTAGTCCTGTATTGATGCTTTGCCTGTTTGATGGTTCGTCGGAGGGCATAGCGGGATATCTTATAAGCTTCCGGGTTAGAGTCCCGCTCCTTGAAAGTAGCAGCTCTACCCTTTAGCTCAGTGCGGATGTTGCCTGTAATCCATGGCTTCTGGTTGGGGTATGTAAGACAGTCACTGTGGGAACGACGTCATCGATGCACTTATTGATGAAGCCAGTGACTGATGTGGTGTACTCCTCAATGCCATCGGAAGAATCCCGGGAACATATTCCAGTCTGTACTAGCAAAACAGTCCTGTAGTTTAGCATCTGCTTCATCTGACCAATTTTTTATTGACCGAGTCACTGGTGCTTCCTGCTTTAGTTTTTGATTGTAATCAGGAATCAGGAGGATAGAATTACGGTCAGATTTTTCAACTGGAGGGCGAGGGAGAGCTTTTTACGCTTCTCTCTGTGTGGAGTAAAGGTGGTCTAGAGTTTTTTTCCCTCTAGTTGCACATTTAACATGCTGGTAGAAATTAGATAAAACAGATTTAAGTTTCCCTGAGTTAAAGTCCCTGGCCTATAGGAGCACCGCCTCTGGATGAGCATTTTCCTGTTTGCTTATGGCCGTATACAGTTCATTGAGTGCGGTCTTAGTGCCAGCATTGGTTTGTGGCAGTAAATAGACAGCTACGAAGAATATAGATGAAAACTCTCTTGGTAGATATTGTGGTCTACTGCTTATCATGACATACTCTACCTCAGGCGAGCAAAACCTTGAGACTTCCTTAGATATTGTGCACCAGCTGTTGTTTACAAATATACATAGACCGCCACCCCTTGTCTTACCAGAGGCTGCTGTTCTGTCCTGCCGATACAGTGTATAACCTGCAAGCTGTATGTTATTCATGTCATCGTTCAGCCACAACTCTGTGAAACATAAGATATTACTGTTTTTAATGTCCCGTTGGTAGGATATTCGTGCCTGTAGTTCGTCCACTTTATTGTCAAGCGATTGTAATTTGGCCAATAGTATCGATGGCAAAGGCAGATTAGCCACTCGTCGCCTGCTCCTTACCAAGCACCCCGATCTCCTTCCGCGATATCTCCTTTTCTTTCTACTGCAAATGACAGGGATGAGGGCCCTGTCGGGTGTCTGGAGCAAATCCCTCTCGTCCGACTCATAAAATAAAAATTATTCATCCAGTTCAAGGTGAGTAATCACTGTTCTGATGTCCAGAAGCTCTTTTCGGTCACAGACCAACTGATGAATTTACAAACGCGCATAATCTGCAGAATATGACTGACCTGCGTCAGTAAACATAGGCAAAACATAATAATAGTTAGTAATAGTTAGTCAAGAACGCTCTAGATGTAAACAGCCTACTAGCAGCAACATCTCGTCTGAGTGTGCCAGAGCACAGACCAACTGATGAATTTACAAACGCGCATAATCTGCAGAATATGACTGACCTGCGTCAGTAAACATAGGCAAAACATAATAATAGTTAGTAATAGTTAGTCAAGAACGCTCTAGATGTAAACAGCCTAACCAGCTCTGCTACGGCAAGTAAAATGGTCAGAGTGAGGGGTTCTCTCAATTGTGTCTGGAAGTAGCTAACTAGCAAGCCAGCCAACTTTAGCCAGTTAGCTTGGGTGTTTGGTTGGGACAAGCATGCATTGGCAGGCAAGCTGCAGAAGTATGAGGAGGAGGGTACAATTCCCTATCTTTTATCAGTAAAATGTTGATGGCCAGCTAGCTGAAAAGGTTTGAGAGTGTTTATCTAATGTTCTTTTGTTCGATTTTAGCTCATCTTTCTCTGTTGTTGATCTTGTTGTTGTTGATGTACATAGCTGAGGGAGAGAGAGCCTACCTTTTCATGTTATATTGATCAATAGGACTATAAAGTTCGCAAATGTAAGAGGACTCCCGTGGTGTTTTCATATTTGCAGAAATCCATTCAGCTGTATTTTGTGGCTTTTGGCAAATGTGTTCTAATGATCTAAAGTCGCGCTGTTGCCACTACCTGTAAACACCCAGTCCATTTCAAAGTGAATGATGGCAGGCCCATGTGGCAAATGGCTTGTTTGTATAAAGGTCTACTGTAGCTCTGATTGGCTATAGCATACCGGTCTGAGTGGACTTCGGTCCTGAACAAGAAAGATGTTTTTATACGGTTTAATTTCCTGCAGTGTCTATTAATTGTCCAAAGGCACAGCCGCTTTCCCACTCTATATTGCTAAATAATTTTTACAATTGCCTTAGTATATTCGGAATTCACAAACATACTAAGAATTTATGAAAACGAGAAAATGACCATATCTAAGTGGTCGCTTGTCAGATTTTTTAAGTGTCATATTCATCCTGGGGTAAATATCAACACATTTTAATAAGAGTTCATGTTGCTAAAATGCTGTCAGTTCCACTTTAAATGTAACAATGTTTCACACACATAAGTTATTTTCAATGAGATGGCTAACAGCAGCAAGCGCTTTGCAATAAAAAAAACATTTTCACTCACCAGATGATGATCATTTGAAACTTAACTTCTTGTTGAAAGTTATTCTTGAAAAGGGAGAAGCTAACAAATTAGCAACAACATCCTCTTTGATAATACCTGCTGCAGCCACTGCAAACTAGCTGAAAACAAAAGCTACAGTGAGGGAAAAAAGTGTTTGATCCCCTGCCAATTTTGTACGTTTGCCCACAGACAAAGAAATGATCAGTCTATAATTTTAATGATAGGTTTATTTGAAACGTTAGAGACAGAATAACAACAACAAAATCCAGAAAAACGCATTTCAAAAATGTTATAAATTGATTTGCATGTTAATGAGGGAAATAAGTATTTGACCCCCTCTCAATAAGAAGGATTTCTGGCTCCCAGGTGTCTTTTATACAGGTAACGAGCTGAGATTAGGAGCACACTCTTAAAGGGAGTGCTCCTAATCTCAGCTTGTTACCTGTATAAAAGACACCTGTCCACAGAAGCAATCAATCAATCAGATTCCAAACTCTCTACCATGGCCAAGACCAAAGAGCTCTCCAAGGATGTCAGGGACAAGATTGTAGACCACACAAGGCTGGATTGGGCTACAAGACCATCGCCAAGCAGCTTGGTGAGAAGGTGACAACAGTTGGTGCGATTATTCGCAAATGGAAGAAACAAAAAAGAACTGTCAATCTCCCTCTGCCTGAGGCTCCATGCAAGATCTCACCTCATGGAGTTGCAATGATCATGAGAACGGTGAGGAATCAGCCCAGAACTACACGGGATGATCTTGTCAATGATCTCAAGGCAGCTGGGACCATAGTCACCAAGAAAACAATTGGTAACACACTACACCGTGAAGGACTGAAATGCTGCAGCGCCCGCAAGGTCCCCCTGCTCAAGAAAGCACATATACAGGGCCGTCTGAAGTTTGCCAATGAACATCTGAATGATACAGAGGAGAACTGGGTGAAAGTGTTGTGGACAGATGAGACCAAAATCGAGCTCTTTGGCATCAACTCAACTCGCTGTGTTTGGAGGAGGAGGAATGCTGCCTATGACCCCAAGAACACCATCCCCACCGTCAAACATGGAGGTGGAAACATTATGCTTTGGGGGTGTTTTTCTGCTAAGGAGATAGGACAACTTCACCGCATCAAAGGGACGATGGACGGGGTTATGTACCGTCAAATCTTGGGTGAGAACCTCCTTCCCTCAGCCAGGGCATTGAAAATGGGTCGTGGATGGGTATTCCAGCATGACAATGACCCAAAACACAAGGCCAAGGCAACAAAGGAGTGGCTCAAGAAGAAGCACATTAAGGTCCTGGAGTGGCCTAGCCAGTGTCCAGACCTTAATCCCATAGAAAATCTGTGGAGGGAGCTGAAGGTTCGAGTTGCCAAACGTCAGCCTCGAAACCTTAATGACTTGGAAAAGATCTGGAAAGAGGAGTGGTACAAAATCTCTCCTGAGATGTGTGCAAATCTGGTGGCCAACTACAAGAAACGTCTGACCTCTGTGATTGCCAACAAGGGTTTTGCCACCAAGTACTATGAAATGTTTTGCAGAGGGGTCAAATACTTATTTCCCTCATTAAAATGCAAATCAATTTCTAACAGTTTTTACATGCGTTTTTCTGGATTTTTTTGTTGTTATTCTGTCTCTCACTGTTCCAATAAACCTACCATTAAAATTATAGACTGATCATGTCTTTGTCAGTGGGCAAACGTACAAAATCAGCAGGGGATCAAATACTTTTTTCCCTCACTGTATTACATTGATGGAAGTTACAATCTATCTGAAATATTAAAGCTGATCTACCCCTAAGAAAAAAAAAGAAAAAGTCCCTTTTTGCCATGAAAATGAACTTAATCCCCAAAAACCATTTCCACTGCATTTCAGCCCTGCACAGTGAGGCGAAGACTTTTGGAGAATGGCCTGGTGTCAAGAAGGGCAGCGAGGAAGCCACTTCTCTCCAGGAAAAACATCAGGGACAGACTGATACTCTGCAAAACGTACAGGGATTGGACTGCTGAGGACTGGGGTAAAGTCATTTTCTCAGATGAAACCCCTTTCCGATTGTTTGGGGCATCCGGAAAAAAAGCTTGTCCGGAGAAGACAAGGTGAGCGCTACCATCAGTCCTGTGTCATGCCAACAGTAAAGCATCCTGAGACCATTCATGTGTGGGGTTGCTTCTCAGCCAAGGGAGTGGGCTCACTCACAATTTTGCCTAAGAACACAGCCATGAATAAAGAATGGTACCAACACATCCTCCGATAGCAACTTCTCCCAACCATCCAAGAACAGTTTGGTGACGAACAATGCCTTTTCCAGCATGATGGAGCACCTTGCTATAAGGCAAAAGTGATAACTAAGTGGCTCGGGGAACAAAACATTGACATTTTGGGTCCATGGCCAGGAAACTCCCCAGACCTTAATCACATTGAAAACTTGTGGTCAATCCTCAAGAGGTGGGTGGACAAACAAAAACCCACAAATTCTGACAAACTCCAAGCATTGATTATGCAAGAATGGGCTGCCATCAGTCAGGATGTGTCCCAGAAAATAATTGACAGCATGCCAGGGCGGATTGCAGAGGTCTTGAAAAAGAAGGGTCAACACTGCAAATATTGACTCTTTGCATAAACTTAATGTAATTGTCAATAAAATCATTTTACACTTATGGAATGCTTGTAATTATACTTCAGTATACCATAGTAACTTCTGACAAAAATATCTAACACTGCCACCAAGTTCTAAGTCATGTTTTGCAGAGGGGTCAAATACTTATTTCCCTCATTAAAATGCAAATCAATTTATAACATTTTTGACATGCATTTTTCTGGATTTTTTTGTTGTTATTCTGTCTCTCACTGTTCAAATAAACCTACCATTAAAATTATAGACTGATCATGTCTTTGTCAGTGGGCAAATGTACAAAATCAGCAGGGGTTCAAATACTTTTTCCCCTCACTGTAGCTAGCTAGACCATGGGAAAACAACTGCTCGCAATTTTTTCCATACATTTTTGTAAAAATGGTCCCCCTCATTAAGCCAAAATCTAGCTTCTGATGGCCAAGCCAATTGCTGACATAGCTAGCCAAGTTTATCTCCCCAGAGACCAGCATAGAACAATCATTTTTTTTTATCTTGTGTTAACCCTTTCCTTTCCAACAAATCCTGAAGAGATTCAATCAGAACGTCATTGAAAATAATAATACAATTATCATTATGATATTATTATAATAATTATTTTATAAATCCTAAGCCCTATTCTGAAGGCACAGAAGGCCCATTGTTCCCCACTGTATTTGGGTTAGTAATACCTTTTAGAGTGGCTCTATTTTCCCTCAGTATGCATTTTTTCACTAATCTGAATGTCTAAAGAATCCATATGTTCTGAAATATGAACACAGAAATAGTAGACATTTTGAACACTTGTTATGGCAGTGATTTGACAAAATTGCCTCAGTCTCTGACCCCTTGTCCCCCTCCCGGTCTCGGTCTTGACTAGATCTCGCCCCCCCTCCGGTCTTGATTCAGACTCGATTTGCTCCGGTCTTGGTCTTGAATCTGTCTTGCTTTAGGTGGTCTTGAACACAACACTGGTTGTAGTACCCTCTTAGAAAAAAGGGAACCAAAGGCTGTCCCCATTTTGGTTTCAGGTAGAACCCTTTTGGGGTCCATGTAGAACCCTCTGTGGAAAGGGATATTCGTGGAACCCAAAAGGGTTCTTCCTTGGAACCAAAATGGTTCTACCTGGAACCAAAAAGGGTTATTCAAACGGTTATCCTATGGGGACAGCTGAAGAACCATTTTAGGTTCTAGATAGCACCATTTTTCAAAGAGTGTAGCATTAGTACTCCTTCAGTGTGAGTGTTCACTGGTGAGTGACAGGAACATTTATGTTTTTTTCATGACTTTTTCCCTCAGGTGAATTTGCTTCCCTTTGATTTAGACTGGAAAGAAAAACAAAACAAATTATCTGTGCCAAATAGTACCATACATTTAATCTTAACACTGCTGCTTTCTTTCTTCCAGGAGTCACTTCCAGTATTCTGTTTTTCCTGATGTGTGTCACCTTTACAAACAACTTCTTTGGCAGTCCTTTTGATATCTCTGTGTTGCATGATGCAACTTATTCCAAAACGTATTGGCATCAGTAAAATATCACTCCATTCTCTACAATTGAACTAGGCACCTTGCATATTTGTGGAAGATCCTGAGGCATGTTATGACATCATTAACATATTGTTCAATTTATGCAAGCATTCATGTTTCTAGGGGCCATACAAGCCCACCTTCACAGCTCTCTCTTTTTCTCTGTTGCTCTCTGAATGCTTGAGGAATTATATTCTGAATGCTTCAGAATATACTATCTTTGAAACAAAATTGTTGTCCAGGACAGGGCTGGAAGAGGTTTCCACTGCTGCATGTGGGTGGATGAATTCTCATTATTTACAGTGGGGGAAAAAATTATTTAGTCAGCCACCAATTGTGCATGTTGTCCCACTTAAAAAGATGAGAGAGGCCTGTAATTTTCATCATAGGTACATGTCAACTATGACAGACAAAATGAGATTTTTTTTCTCCAGAAAATCACATTGTAGGATTTTTAATGAAGTGATTTGAAAATTATGGTGGAAAATAAGTATTTGGTCAATAACAAAAGTTTCTCAATACTTTGTTAT
Source organism: Coregonus lavaretus (assembly GCF_964263955.1). NCBI lineage: Eukaryota > Metazoa > Chordata > Actinopteri > Salmoniformes > Salmonidae > Coregonus > Coregonus lavaretus. The sequence continues at coordinate 5,135,327 of NC_140019.1, forward strand.
ATACCCTTTGTTGGCAATGACACAGGTCAAACGTTTTCTGTTTGTCTTCACAAGGTTTTCACACACTGTTGCTGGTATTTTGGCCCATTCCTCCATGCAGATCTGCTCTAGAGCAGTGATGTTTTGGGGCTGTCGCTGGGCAACACAGACTTTCAACTCCCTCCAAAGATTTTCTATAGGGTTGAGATCTGGAGACTGGCTAGGCCACTCCAGGACCTTGAAATGCTTCTTACGAAGCCACTCCTTCGTTGCCCGGGCGGTGTGTTTGGGATCATTGTCATGCTGAAAGACCCAGCCACGTTTCATCTTCAATGCCCTTGCTGATGGAAGGAGGTTTTCACTCAAAATCTCACGATACATGGCCCCATTCATTCTTTCCTTTACACGGATCAGTCGTCCTGGTCCCTTTGCAGAAAAACAGCCCCAAAGCATGATGTTTCCACCCCCATGCTTCACAGTAGGTATGGTGTTTTTTGGATGCAACTCAGCATTCTTTGTCCTCCAAACCCGACGAGTTGAGTTTTTACCAAAAAGTTATATTTTGGTTTCATCTGACCATATGACATTCTCCCAATCCTCTTCTGGATCATCCAAATGCACTCTAGGAAACTTCAGATGGGCCTGGACATGTACTGGCTTACGCAGGGGGACACGTCTGGCACTGCATGATTTGAGTCCCTGGCGGCGTAGTGTGTTACTGATGGTAGGCTTTGTTACTTTGGTCCCAGCTCTCTGCAGGTCATTCACTAGGTCCCCCCGTGTGGTTCTGGGATTTTTGCTCACTGTTCTTGTGATCATTTTGACCCCACGGGGTGAGATCTTGCGTGGAGCCCCAGATCGAGGGAGATTATCAGTGGACTTGTATGTCTTCCATTTCCTAATAATTGCTCCCACAGTTGATTTCTTCAAACCAAGCTGCTTACCTACTGCAGATTCAGTCTTCCCAGCCTGGTGCAGGTCTACAATTTTGTTTCTGGTGTCCATTGACAGCTCTTTGGTCTTGACCATGGTGGAGTTTGGAGTGTGACTGTTTGAGGTTGTGGACAGGTGTCTTTTATACTGATAACAAGTTCAAACAGGTGCCATTAATACAGGTAACGAGTGGAGGACATAGGAGCCTCTTATAGAAGAATTTATAGGTCTGTGAGAGCCAGAAATCTTGCTTGTTTGTAGGTGACCAAATACTTATTTTCCACCATAATTTGCAAATAAATTCATTAAAAATCCTACAATGTGATTTTCTGGATTTTTTTCTTCTCAATTTGTCTGTCATAGTTGACGTGTACCTAAGATGAAAATTACAGGCCTCTCTCATCTTTTTAAGTGGGAGAACTTGCACAATTGGTGGCTGACTAAATACTTTTTTTTTCCCCACTGTAAGTGAGATACTGGTAAAATAAAATACAAATGTACTGCCATAAGTGTCATTGCACCACTGAAGTACACAGAAAATATCAAAGCCTTTTAAGATTTGACACTGAGGCTTTCCTTAATGCCTCTTAAAATGCTAATGGTAGGGTATGTTCTTTGACATTATATTTCAATAATGTTTGCATTCAATTCAGACGTCTTATCTTACCCATTTAGCTGACTCATTCCATGTTAAATCCAATTTATCTTATTGATTAAAAGCAATCAGACTGAGGGAATGTGACATCAGAGGCGTGGTAATTGTATTATTTTGACAGTCAGATCACATGAACAGGAAAACCTTTTATCATAGAGGTTGAATTGACTTTTTCCTTTGATATTTCAAAACCATGGCCGCCGTCTGGTGTTAGTGTTGTTGGTTTGTCTCATGATCCGGACTGTTTCCTCAGCATTACCAGAGGTAAATTATGTGTTATTCATGGGGATTTTACCCTCCAGCCAAATGCAGAATCAGTCCAAAGGGGTTGTCCTTAAAAAGGGCATTGCAGTGAGTGTGTTATGATGTTTCATGTTGAGCAGTGACCACAGTTCACAAACGTAAATTGGATTATCCTTTATCTTGTTATAGTTTTCAGCACAAACAGACTGTGATTTAATCCAACTGTCATATCTTACTGACAGTTAGGTTTCAGTAACCTAGTATCGCATCACATTCATTTTTTAATACTTGTTTTGTGTTTTTGGTATTAGGCAGATGGTTCTGAGGGATTTCATGATGTATTCTTGGTTCATTATCCGATTTTTTCACCACCACATTTCCAACCTCAAAACATTCATGGTGTATAAATGTACTTTGGTAAACATTAGGTAGGCAAATGTGCAGTTGAATCCATTTGTGAGTGAGGCAAATGTGCAGTTGAATCCATTTGTGAGTGACGGGGTGCAAGATTGCCAACGGTTTTGTTTCCATCCTCGTTTCACCTTACTTGCACAGCATTAATATCAGGCTGTGTTGTCATCAAACTGTACTGAACCGTTCAGCCGGGACACGCAAGCCTAGCTCTCCTCAGTTCCAGACGCATTGATCATCACGCATCACGTTTCCTCTTCCTCACCCTAGACAGGCCTTTCATTATTTATCCCACAGTTTTGCTATCCACATTGTTTTCATAGTCAGGAGGAGGATGACACACTGCAGACAGTGGTGATGAGTGTGAAATCTGAGGAAAACGCTACCGAAGTTCTGTCAACACATTGCCTGTAGTACTCACGCTTCAAGAACTCTCGACCATTGTTACTCTCCCTTCCGGGATGGCTAATCAGATCACGACTCCATTCTGCTCCTCCCTTCCTATATGCAGAAACTCAAACAGGAAGTACCCGTGCTAAGGTCTATTCAACGCTGGTCTGACCAATCGGAATCCATGCTTCAAGATGGTTTTGATCACGCGGACTGGGATATGTTACGGGTTGCCTCTGAGAATAACATTGACGAATAACATTCACGTATACACTGACACGGTGATTGAGTTAATCAGGAAGTGTATAGGGGATGTTGTTCCCACTATGACTATTAAAACCTACCCAAACCAAAAAACGTGGATAGATGGCAGCATTCGCGCAAAACTGAAACCGCGAACCACTGCATTTAACCACGGCAAGGTGACTGGGAATATGGTTGAATACAAACAGTGCAGTTATGCCCTCCGTCAGGCAATCAAACAGGCAAAACGTCAGTACAGAGACAAAGTGGAATCGCAATTCAATGTCTCAGACACAAGACTTATGTGGCAGGGACTCCAGACAATCACGGATTACAAAGGGAAAACGAGCCACGTCGCGGACACCGATGTCTTGCACCTGGATAACCTAAACACCTTTTTCGCCCACTTTGAAGATAGCACAGTGCCACCAACGCGGACCGTTCCCGAGCACTATGGGCTCTTGTTCTCCATGGCTTACGTGAGTAAGACATTAAGCGTGTTAACCGGCCCAGACGGCATCCCTAGCCGCGTCCTCAGAGCATTCGCAGACCAGCTGGCTGGAGTGTTTATGGACATATTCAATCTTTCCCTATCCCAGTCTGCTGTACCCAAAAAAACAAAGGTAACTCAAATAAATTACTATCGCCCCATAGCAATCACTTCTGTCATCATGAAGTGCTTTGAGAGGCTAGTTAAGGATTATATCACCTCCACCTTACCTGACAACCTAGACCCACTTCAATTTGCGTACCGCCCCAATAGATCCACAGAGGATGCAATGGCCATCATACTGCACACTGCCCTATACCATCTGGACAACAGTAATACCTACTGTATGTAAGAATGCTCTTCATTGACTACAGCTCAACTTTCAACACCATAGTACCCTCGAAGCTCATCATTAAGCTCGGGGCCCTGGGTCTGAACCCCGTCCTGTGCAACAGGGTCCTGGACTTCCTGACAGGCCGCCCCCAGGTGGTGAAGGTAGGAAACAACACCTCCAATACGCTGATCCTCAACATAGGGCCCCACAAGGGTGAATGCTCAGCCCCCTCCTGTCCTCCCTGTTCACCCATGACTGCATGGCCACGCACGGCTCCAACTCAATCATCAAGTTTGCAGACAACACAACAGTAGGAGGCCTGATTACCAGCAATGACGAGACAGCCTCAACGTCAACAAAACAAAGGAGCTGATCTTGGACATCCAGAGACAGCAGATGGAGCACGCCCCCATCCACATCAACGGGTCTGCAGTGAAAAGCTTAAAGTTCCTTGGCGTACAAATCACTGACAGCCTGAAATGTTCCACCCACACAGACAGTGTGGTGAAGAAGGCACATCAGCGCCTCTTCAACTTCAGGAAACTGGAGAAATTCAGCTTGGCGCCTAAGGCCCTCACAAACTTTTACAGATGCACCATTAAGAGCATCCTGTCAGGCTGTATCACCGCCTGGTACGGCAACTGCACTGTTCGCAACCGCAGGGCTCTCCAGAGGGTGGTGGTGTCTGCCCAACGCATCACCGGGGGCATGCCCATCTACAGCACCCGATGTCACAGGAAGGCCAAAAAGATCATCAAGGACATCAACCACCCAAACCACAGCCTGTTCACCCCGCTATCATCCAGAAGGCGAGGTCGGTACAGGTGCATCAAAGCTGGGACTGAGATACTAAGGAAACAGCTTCTATCTCAAGGCCATCAGACTGTTAAATCGCCATCACTAGCCGGCCTCCTCCAGTACACTGCCCTGAACTTAGTCACTGTCATTAGCCAGCTACCACCAAGTTACTCAACCCTGCACCTTAGAGGCTGCTGCCCTATGTACATAGACATGGAAACACTGGTCACGTTAATCATGGAACACTGGTCACTTTAAAAATGTTTGCATACACTTTTACTCCTTTCATATGTATATACTGTATTTTAGTCAATGCCATCCTATTCAACTATTGTTGTATATTTACTAAAAAAATATATAAAAGCAAAATGAAAAGTGTTGGTCCCATTATTTATGAGCTGAAATAAAAGATTTCTGAAATTGTCCATATGCACAAAAATCTTATTTCTCTCAATTTTGGTGCACAAATTTGTTACAACCCTGTTAGTGGGCATTTATTATTTGCCAAGATAATCCATCCACCTGACAGGTGTGGCATATCAAGAAGCTGATTAAACAGCATGATCATTACACAGGTGCACCTTGTGCTGGGGACAATAAAAGGCCACTCTAAAATGTGCAGTTTTGTCACACAACACAATGCCACATATGTCACAAGTTTTGAGGGAGCGTGCAACTGGCATGCTGACTGCAGGAATGTCCACCAGAGCTGTTGCCATAGAATTGCATGTTCATTTCTCTGCCATAAATAAACGTTTTAGAACACCTAGTCATTACAGGGTTTTTCGTTATTTGACTATTTTTAATATTTGCCAAGAGTGTGCAAAGCTGTCATCAAGACAAAGGGTAGCTATTTGAAGAATCTCAAATCTAAAATATATTTTGATTTGTTTAACACTTTTTTTGGTTACTACATGATTCCATATGTGTTATTTGATAGTTTTGATATCTTCACTATTATTCTACAATATTGAAAATAGTAAAAATAAAGAAAAACCCTTGAATGAGTACGTGTTCTAAAACGTTGTGTATATATATATATATATATATATATATATATATATATATATATTTATTTATTTATACTCCGGACTCCGACATTGCTCATCCTAATATTTTTTTCTTAATTCCATTCTTTTAGTTTTAGATGTCCGTTTATTGTTCTGTATTGTTAGATATTACTGCACAGTTGGAGCTAGGAACACAAGCATTTCTCTACCCCCCCAACAGCATCTGCTAAATACAGTGAGGGAAAAAAGTATTTGATCCCCTGCTGATTTTGTATGTTTGCCCACTGACAAAGACATGATCAGTCTCTAATTTTAATGGTAGGTTTATTTGAACAGTGAGAAACAGAATAACAACAAAAAAATCTAGAAAAACGCATGTAAACATTTTTATAAATTGATTTGCATTTTAATGAGAGAAATAAGTATTTGACCCCTCTGCAAAACATGACTTAGTACTTAGTGGAAAAACCCTTGTTGGCAATCACAGAGGTCAAACGTTTCTTGTAGTTGGCAACCAGGTTTGCACACATCTCAGGAAGGATTTTGTCCCACTCCTCTTTGCAGATCTTCTCCAAGTCATTAAGGTTTCGAGGCTGACGTTTGGCAACTCAAACCTTCAGCTCCCTCCACATATTTTCTATGGGATTAAGGTCTGGAGACTGGCTAGGCCATTCCAGGACCTTAATGTGCTTCTTCTTGAGCCACTCCTTTGTTGCCTTGGCCATGTGTTTTGGGTCATTGTCATGCTAGAATACCCATCCACGACCCATTTTCAATGCCCTGGCTGAGGGAAGGAGGTTCTCACCCAAGATTTGACGGTACATGGCCCCGTCCATCGTCCCTTTGATGCGGTGAAGTTGTCCTGTCCCCTTAGCAGAAAAACACCCCCAAAGCATAATGTTTCCACCTGCATGTTTGACGGTGGGGATGGTGTTCTTGGGGTGATAGGCAGCATTCCTCCTCCTCTAAACACGGCGAGTTGAGTTGATGCCAAAGAGCTTGATTTTGGTCTCATCTGACCACAACACTTTCACCCAGTTCTCCTCTGAATCATTCAGATGTTCATTGGCAAACTTCAGACGGGCCTGTATATGTGCTTTCTTGAGCAGGGGGACCTTGTGGGCGCTGCAGGATTTCAGTCCTTCACGGTGTAGTGTGTTACCAATTGTTTTCTTGGTGACTATGATCCCAGCTGCCTTGAGATCATTGACAATATCCTCCCGTGTAGTTCTGGGCTGATTCCTCACCGTTCTCATTATCATTGCAACTCCACGAGGTGAGATCTAGCCTGGAGCCCCAGGCTTAGGGAGATTGACAGTTCTTTTGTGTTTCTTCCATTTGCGAATAATCGCACCAAGTGTTGTCACCTTCTCACCAAGCTGCTTGGCGATGGTCTTGTAGCCCATTCCAGCCTTGTGTATGTCTACAATCTTGTCCCTGACATCCTTGGAGAGCTCTTTGGTCTTGGCCATGGTGGAGAGTTTGGAATCTGATTGATTGATTGCTTCTGTGGACAGTTGTCTTTTATACAGGTAACAAGCTGAGATTAGGAGCACTTTAAGAGTGTGCTCCTAATCTCAGCTCGTTACCTGTATAAAAGACACCTGGGAGCCAGAAATCTTTCTGATTGAGAGGGGGTCAAATACTTATTTCCCTCATTAAAATGCAAATTAATTTACAACATTTTTGACATGCGTTTTTTCTGGATTTTTTTGTTGTTATTCTGTCTCTCAGTTCAAATCAACCCACCATTGAAATTATAGACTGATAATTTCTTTGTCAGTGGGCAAACATACTTTTTTCCCTCACTGTATGTGTATGCGACCAACAGATTTGATGACTGTGAAACGTCATTGAGTATGTTGTAGGGGCTGTCACATGATCAGCCAGGGCTGGGGCAGGGGGCCCAGGAGAACAGAGAGAACACAGAGGATGGACTCGATGGCAGACTCCAGGTGTATGAGTGAAGCAGTCCCTCCAGATTGTTGAGGGATGCTACTGGTGGAACCAGTAAGAGTTGGTGTGAGGTGTGACCCAGGTGCAGTGCAGGATAGACAGTAGGCAGTAGGCAGAGATGGTGAAAACAAGGATATTTACTGGTGGTCCTGAAGCCAGGATACAAAACAACGGACTTAACACGATAAAAGAAAGGTGGAGCAAATAAGTCACCAAAACAGGATGACAGCCAAAATACAAAATAGTAACTACGACTGAAATAATAAAGAAACAGGGAGAACACTTCTCGAGTATCTGTACATACTTCTCCGATCAGACACTGATTAGTACTGCTGAACATAGAGAAACTAGCAGAGAAAACAGAGCAAGGGAACACAGGGAAGTGAGGGCATAAATACACAGGTGAACAGGTAGACACAGGTGACACCAATAGGATGATGATTAGTCCAGACTGTGAGTGAGGAGGTGCCTAAGGTTGTCGGAGGATGACACCTAGTGGGTCGCTCCGGAACTGTGACCCCCTCCTGTAACAGGAACCTGTGGAAGGAGGAGAGAATGAAGCTGTGGAACCCATCCCCCTTTCTCCTTATCACTGAGGTAATCTCAGTATCTCAGGCCAGCCTTTGCATATGCCACACTTCCTCTTTCAAGTTTCAAGTTTTTAATGTCACAAATACAAGTAAAGTGAAATGCCTTTCTTGCAAACTCAAAACCCAACAATGCAATAATCAATACAAATGTAATACTAGAAAAAATACAAGAGAAATAAGAAGAAATAAGAAGAACACAAGTTTGTAAGGTAAGTAAACGTACTAAACTCAACAATAAAAAACGTCCCTTTTTCAGGACCCTGTATCTCAAAGATAATTTGTAAAAATCCAAATAACTTCACAGATCTTCATTGTATAGAGTTTCAACACTGTTTCCCATGCTTGTTCAATGAACCATAAACAATTAATGAACATGCACCTGTGGAACGGTCATTAAGACACTAACAGCTTACAGACGGTAGGCAATTAAGGTCACAGTTATGAAAACTTAGGAAACTAAAGAGGCCTTTCTACTGACTCTGAAAAACACCAAATAAAGATGCCCAGGGTCCCTGCTCATCTGCGTGAACGTGGCTTAGGCACGCTGCAAGGAGGCATGAGGACTGCAGATGTGGCCAGGGCAATAAATTGCAATGTCCGTACTGTGAGACGCCTAAGACAGCGCTACAGGGAGACAGGATGGACATCTGATCATCCTCGCAGTGGCATACCATGTGTAACAACACCTGCACAGGATCGGTACATCCAAACATCACACCTGTGGGACAGGTACAGGATGGCAACAACAACTGCCCGAGTTACACCAGGAACGCACAATCCCTTCATCAGTGCTCAGATTGTCCGCAATAGGCTGAGAGAGGCTGGACTGAGGGCTTGTAGGCCTGTTGTAAGGCAGGTCCTCACCAGACATCACCGGCAACAACGTTGCCTATGGGCACAAACCCACCCTCGCTGGACCAGACAGGACTGGCAAAAAGTGCTCTTCACTGATGAGTCGCGGTTTTGTCTCACCAGGGGTGATGGTCGGATTCGCATTTATCGTCGAAGGAATGAGCGTTACACCGAGGCCTGTACTCAGTCAATATGTTCTCAATGGTACATCTGTATTCACTCTTTGAGGATTTGAGGGCCCATGCCAAACTTTTTCAACCTCCTCAGGGGGAAGAGGCGCTGTTGTGTTGTCCACAATAAGCTCCTTAGTTTTACTGATGTTGAGAGAGAGGTTGCTGCTCTGGCACCACACTGCCAGGTCACTGACCCTCTCCCTGGATGCCTACCACTGTCGTGTCTTCAGCAAACTTGACGATGGTTTTGGAGTCATGTGTGGTCAAGCAGTCTAGGGTGAACAGGGAGTACATGAGGGGACTAAGCACACACCCCTGTGGGGCCCCTGTGTTGAGGGTCAGCGTGGCGGAGGTGATGTTGCCTACCCTCACCACCTGGGGTTGGCCAGTCAGGAAGTCCAAGATCCAGTTGCAGAAGGAGGTGTTCAGACCCAGTGTCCTAAGCTTAATGAAATAGCACTGGTTCACAAACAGCTACAAATTTGCTGCTATTGGATTTCTGGGCGTTCAGTGGGGAAGGTAGTGTTAATTTTAATACATTTTGTCTCCCTCACCAAAGTGTGTGCATTTGTTATCCTGTCGCTTATACCATTAGTGTAGTTAGTGGAGTGGGTCGAGAGAAAAGTTAATCTGCAGGCACAAAATACTTTATTGTTTCCTCAGCCCTTATACACCGTGGGAACAATATGAATGAGATTTACAAACTCCTGCTTTCAGTTTTAATGTGGCCAGGCATTCCTGTGACGGAGGATTTAGCGAGCAGGGAACTTGAGCAAACGGTTTTCATCAGCACCCTGCAGTGTTCAGGATAGCAATACCACCGCAAGGGTGCTGTGGTAATACCCTTACATAAGCATTTGTTGCTAATCTCATAGGTCAGTGCAACCCTTGGACAGACTTCGAAATGAACAGCATATCCACACATCAAAGTTGTGGCATGTTCCACTCTTGGGTGTGACGTCACTCCCTGTGCAGCTGTTAGTAGGGCCTCTAGCATGGGGCCTCAGCCATCCTCTCTGATCACTGTCCCACCCATGGAGCATGGATGTCTTGTTCCTACCATGTAGATTCACTTGATATGATTTTTTGTGTCATTCATGCTTGTTTACCCTGCTGCCATTCTAAGTCTGTTGAAATTAAAGCAAATAATGTTTGCACACAAATACTGGTCACACTATAATGTTTCAATTCCCTGCTATCCTTATTCCCAGCTATCCTTAGGCACTTTTCAATTTAGGAAGTAATCCACTCAAGATGATTACAAATCTTGCATGAACTTGAAATCCAAGAGATAGAGATGATTAGATATAAGAAGAGAGTATGTGCTGCACAGTCCTAACCATTTTGAGTGTCCAATACAAACAAACTAAAAATCGAACTACTAGAACAATGCAAATTAGAGCCAATTGCTCCACACTTTGTAAATATATTAATATGACTATCAAAGTAATTACTTTCACACAAATTCTAATTATACACAATCACATACGCTGATATGAAACAATTCTATATTGCACAGCTAAAAATAGCTATGTTATCCGTGTTTGAAGTCCACTGACATAACCCACAGTAATCCACTAATTGCTGCTGAATAGATTAATAGTTGGCGTTTGTGCTCGATATGTTAACATGAGTTTGATGTCTCACTTGGTGACTTCCCATTTTTGAATTATAGGACAGCACAAGGAGGCTAGTTGTTAGGACTCCGTTGATGAGCATGTGATCATTTTTCATTACTTCAGACACATTTCAGATTTTTGTGTTTGAAATAGAGGTAATGGATAAATGTATTTTCCGTGGCTCATAATCGCTCATCTCCGTGTTCCAGGAAAGCATTAATCTCTATAGTATAAACCGGGCAGTTTGAGTCCTGGATGCTGAATGGCTGAAAGCCGTGGTATATCAGACAATATACCATGGGTATGATCAAAATTACTTGTTTGCTGTTCTAATTACATTGGTAATCAGTTTATAATAGCAATAAGGCACCTCGGGCTGTATCCAGGCACTCCGTGTTGCGTCGTGCTTAAAGAACAGCCCTGAGCAGTGGTATATTGGCCATATACCACACCCCCTCAGGCCTTGTTGCTTAAATATGCCATACTATCTCCATGACCAGAGAAGTTGATATTATGTTCCATATTACATCAAAAATACCTTCCTTATCCCTTTTCTCTCCTCAGCACCAATCAAAAATGCAAATGTATTCCGCCATACACTGTCAGCATGAGTAATCAAGTTTTGAAATGATTTCCTCCCAAACTTGATTTATTTTCTGCATTGCAGAGTGTCTCGATTCCTTGATCTCTGCAGAGTCACAGCCTTCATCCATCACTCATGGCCACCTGTCAGAGGGCCCAGTTACTGAACACTGCTCTGTCAGAGGGATCTGCTCTGCTCCTGTCCCAACTACTGAGCACTACTCTGTCAGAATGCTATGCCCCTCTGATACATAACACACCTCTCAGAAGGCTGTGGCCCTGTAATACACAACACATCTCTGTCATATGGAAATGTCCCTGTCCATGATGCTGAAAATCTTTATCATAATGCTGCACCTTTGTCCATGGTGCTGAACAACTCTATCAGCAGAATCTGCCCCTGTCTGTGTCCCTGACCGCCTCCATTATATGACTGTGCCCCTGTCCGTGGTCATGGACACCTATATCATACTGTCATGCCCCTGTCCTTGGTACTGAACACCTCTTAGGTCCTGCCTCTGTCCGTGGTCCTGAAACCTTTATCAAAATGATGCACCCCTTTCCATGATGCCGAACCCCTATAGAGGGTTGTACCCCTGTCTATGGTACTGAACACCTCTGTCAGCCTCTATTACTGCACAGAGATCAATGGTATAGTGCTCTTTCCCTGTCAACCTCACTAAGCATCTCTTTAGAACCTACCACTGCTGAAATACCCATACAGTAGATAAACATGTATGACTCTAACTGCCATATGTCACTGTAATAGCTACTCCTACTCCACTCCTGCTAATTTTATAAACTAGTCTCTCATATGCTAGTCACTCCAGAAGCACAGTGTCATCCTTGATTATCATACTGACACCTCGCTTCAGCAGTATCCCAAATGACAATTAAAAACAATTAGACTGAAGTCAGGTCAAAAGTTACATCAAGAACTTCAAAGGTTTTTAAATCCAAAATAAACAATATGTCCCATCCAGGGAAAATAAAACAAGTTATTAAACCAGAGATGATGCCATTATCAGTTTCCTCTAATTTGGTGAATGCATATAGAATACATTGGAATTCACTTTCACAGTCTAGGAGTGTGCTGATAGTATGAGTGCAATTAGCGGAATCATTGGCATTTAGAGTCTGCACTACCAACAGAGCTGAAGCAGTCTGCACGTTCTAGCCCTCTGACCCCACTCCAGAAGAAAATGACCACAGTTCCAATGCATGACTTCTGATGCTCGGGGGATAAAATATGACTGCATAGTGGAAGCGACGGAGGGGCGATGATTACAGAGCGCTGTGATATCTCTGTAACCCGACACTGTCTCAGAGGAAGTCCAGGCGAGCACGCTAATCAGGATAGTGACAAACAAGACGGATTACAGCATGCATTTACTGTGTAAACCAATATATCACCACCTCAACCAACAATGGCTGGCTCAGACAATCTGTTACAGAAACAAACTGTCTGTCTGGACTACATAGCACAAGTCATGCAGTGTGCAATTAGGAGGAAAAGTATCTCAGTAGAGATGGCTACAGTCAGTCCCTCTAGCACAGCATCGCCTACACAGAGTTAGTGCAAACCAATTTCACTGCCTTCCTCAAAAGAGAACTCTGACATTGCTGGCAACCTACTAAACATTTGATGTATACTGACACATGTCAGTCTGGCATGACTGACAGAGTCAATTAGGGCTCCTCCGTGGTCCCTGACCATACTGTATTAAAAACAAAAGCCTACGTTTTAAGTGAGAAGTCCCCTGTAGCTCAGTTGGTAGAGCATGGCGCTTGCAACGCCAGGGTTGTGGGTTCATTTCCCACAGGGGGGACTGTTTGAAAGTCAGTATGGCCAGTATGAAAATGTATGCACTAACTAAGTCGCTCTGGATAAGAGTGTCTGCTAAATGACTAAAATGTAAATGTAAGTAGGCAATGGTCTCAAGCCGAAAAATAAAGGAAATTCACATGAGCACCACAATGCCTACTCCACCCACGCTCTACCAAGGTTTTCCAGCACACAGCTTTGACCTACTACAATAGCTATGTTGGTCTATTGTACTTCAAACAATATGTATACAGGTTGCTTAGGATTCAAGCCTTCTCAAACAGCCTAATTCATACTCTTAGACAGTGGCGGCTCCTGAAAAAATTCTCAGGAGGGGCAATTTTTCTGATGATTTAGGTGACCTACACACGTGCACGAGTCCGTGCACGCGATTCCAGATATCTTTACCTCTGAATAAACTGCCTTTATTATACCATATCCACCCTGTCCAAAGTCTCTACTTGGTCTCAGTTCTCCAGTAAACTTGTGATTATCAACAGTACACAACGGTAACAAACAATTGGGGGAACTCACGGGGCAGATAGTAACCACTTAAAAGGAAGCGATTCCCAAACCTTCCATAAAAAAGCCATCACCTACAGAGAGATGAACTTGGAGAAGAGTCCCCTAAGTAAGCTTGTCCTGGGCCTCTGTTCACAAACACAAACAGACCCCACACAGCCCCAGGACAACAACAACAACAACAACAACAACACAATTAGACCCAACCAAATCATGAGAAAACAAAAAGAGAATTACTTGACACATTGGAAAGAACAAACAAAAAAACAGAGCAAACTAGAATGCTATTTGGCCCTAAACAGAGAGTACACAGTGGCAGAATACCTGACCACTGTGACTGACCCAAACTTAATGAAAGCTTTGACTATGTACAGACTCAGTGACCATAGCCTTGCTATTGAGAAAGGCCGCCGTAGGCAGACCTGGCTCTCAAGAGAAGACAGGCTATGTGCACACTGCCCACAAAATGAGGTGGAAACTGAGCTGCACTTCCTAACCTCCTGCCAAATGTATGACCATATTAGAGACACATATTTCCCTCAGATTACAGCGATCCACAAAGAATTCGAAAACAAACCCAATTTTGATAAACTCCCTTATCTACTGGGTGAAAAACCACAGTGTGCCATCACAGCTGCAAGATTTGTGACCTGTTGCCACAAGAAAAGGGCAACCAGTGAAGAACAAACACCATTGTAAATACAACCCATATTTATGTTTATTTATTTTCCCATTTGTACTTTAACTATTTGCACATTGTAACAACACTGTATATATACATAATATGACATTTGAAATGTCTTTATTCTTTTGAAACTTCTGAGTGTAATGTTTACTGTTAATATTTATTGTTTATTTCACTTTTGTTTACTATCTACTTCCCTTGCTTTGGCAATGTTAACACACGTTTCCCATGCCAATAAAGCCCTTAAATTGAATTTAATTGATAGTAAGGTCGCAATGACACAGAAAGCAGTTCAATGTCGGGGTACAGAGTCGCTCTCTTACCAGGATCGCGGTCCGCTCTGACCAGGGTGAAGGTGGCCGGCTCCACTTCTCTGTCCGGGACTCATCCAGCCAAGTCTCCCAGCTGTATTGGGATTCAGCTGCCAGCAGCGTTTTCATTATTTAGTCCGTTCGTAGCGGGTATGTACACGATCAACAAGATCAGTCCAAAACCAACCACTGGAAATCCATGGTTGGCAGAATGTTTGTAAACTAAGTCTACAAATTAAAAACATAAAATAACGCCGCACTGCAGGTCGCAACAGAGACGCTTCTAGCCGCCATTGTCTTAGTTACGTTCAACGTTACGTCACGTATGACGAAAGCGCGTAAGTGCAAGCCCACAGACACCCATAGAGAATGTATTGAAAGCTTTGAAATGTGAAAAAAATAGATTTTACATGACAGGCTATGAGAGACTTCTGGGCGATTTTCAACTTGACTGAAATCGCCCCAAAAACGGGCGGGGCCATTTGAAGCACGACTTTAGCCTGATTTGACATTTAGTGGCTGGCAGATCAGACGTGAACACTGATAACTGCTGTTGCCGTGATATAATTGATTAGAAAAAAAATCCCTTCCTTTTCCCGTTTGGCAGTGCGTCGCCCATATCGCCCTATTGAACAAGCCGTCCCTGCTCTTAGAGGTGCTCCCACAATAATGTGATTTGTACAGCATACAAGAAAATAATGGATTTTAAAAGACCATCATGCTATTTTGAGCAAGCTATTTTGTCTTGTAGTAATGTGGTGCCTGCCTGTATTTCCTTAAACCTTTATTTTAGCAATACATGTAATTGAGAAGAAAATACACTGAACCAAAATATCAATGCAAAGACCTCCACATCCGGTTTGTTCACCTGCGGGATGGTCTGAGATGAGCCACCCAGACAGCTGATGAAAAAGGGTTTGCACAACCGAAGAAGTTCTGCACAAACTGTCAGAAACCATCTCAGTGAAGCTCATCTGCGTGCTCGTCGTCCTCACCAGGGTCTTGACCTGACTGCAGTTCAACGTTGTGACCGACTTCAGTGGGCAAATGCTCACCTTCGATTGCCACTGTCATGCTGGAGAAGTGTACTCTTCACAGATGAATCCCGGCTTTAACAATACCGGGCAGGTGGCAGACAGCGTGTATGGCGTTGTGTGGGTGAGCGGTTTGCTGATATCAACATTGTGCACAGATTGACCCATGGTGGCGGTGGGGTTATGGTATGCAGGCATAAGCTAAGGACAATAAACACAATTGCATTTTAATGATGGCAAGCTGGAAGCTGAAAATGTCCCAGTTCTTCCATGGCCTGCATACTCACCAGACATGTCACCCATTGAGCATGTTTTGGATGCTCTGGATCGACGTGAACGACAGTGTGTTCCAGTTCCCGACAATATCCAGCAACTTCGCAGAGCCATTGAAGAGGCCACAATCAACAGCCTGATCAACTCTATGCAAAGGAGATGTGTCGCGCTGCATGTGGCAAATGGTGGTCACACCAGATATTGAGTGATTTCCAGATATTAAGGTCTCTGTGACCAACAGATGCATATCTGTTTATCCAGTCGTGAAATTTATAAATTAGGGCCCAATGAATTTTATTTCAATTGACTGATTTATTTATATGAACTGCAACTCAGTAAAATCTTCGAAATTGTTACATGTTGCGTTTATATTTTTGTTCAATGTATTTTCCAAAACATATTTTTTTGGTCAGTAGGTGCCCAACATAACAACAGGTGGTGTTGTTTTGACACAGTCATTCATACAGTGCCTTCAGAAAGTATTCACACCCATTGATTGTTTTCACATTTTGTTGTGTTACAGTCCGAAAAAACTATGTATTAAACTGAGATGTTTTGGTCACTGGCCTACACACAATACCACATCATGTCAAAGTGGAATTACATTTTTAGAAATGTTTACAAATTTATGAAAAATGAAAAGCTGAAATATCTTGAGTCAGTAAGCATTCAATCCCTTTGTTATGGCAAGCCTAAATAAGTTCAGGAGTAAAAATATGCTTAACAAGTCACATATTAAGTTGCATGGACTCTCTCTGTATGCAATAATAGAGTTTAACATGATTTTTGAATGACTACGTCATCGCTGTACCCTACACATACAATTATTTATAAGGTCCCTCAGTCGAGCAGTGAATTCCGAATACAGTTTCAACCACAAAGACCAGGGATGTTTTTCAATGCCTCGCAAAGAAGGTCACCTATTGGTAGATGGTTACAAAAAAAAGAAGCCGACATTGAATATCCCTTTGAGCATGGTGAAGTTACTAATTAGACTTTGGATGGTGTATATATACACACAGTCTTTACAAAGATACAGGCGTTCTTCCTAACTCAGTTGCCGGAGGGATTTCACCATGAGGCCAATGGTGACTTTAAAACAGTTACAGAGTTTAATAGCTGTGATAGGAGAACACTGAGGATGGATCAATAACATTCTAGGTACTCCACAATACTAACCTTAATGACAGAGTGAAAAGAAGGAAGCCTGTACAGAATACAAATATTCCAAAACAAGCATCCTGTTTGCAACAAGACACCAAAGTAATGCTGCAAAAGATGTGGCAAAGCGATTAACTTTTGTCCTGAATACAAAGTGTTATGTTTGGGGCAAATCCAATACAACACATCACTGAGTACCACTCTTAATATTTTCAAGCATAGTGGTGGCTGCATCATGTTATGGGTATGCTTGTAATCGTTAGGGACTGGGGAATTTTTATGGATAAAAATAAACTGAATGGAGCTAAGCACAGGCAAAATCCTTAAGGAAAACCTGGTTCAGTCTGCTCTCCGCTCGACACTGGAAGATTAATTCACCTTTCAGCAGGACAATAACCTAAAACAAAGCCAAATCTACACTGGAGTTGCTGACCAAGAAGACAGTGAATGTTCCTGAGTGTCCGAGTTACAGTTTTGACGTAAATCTGCTTGAAAATCTAAGGCAAGATCTGAAAATGGTTGTCTAGCAATGATCAACAACCAATTTGACAGAGCTTAAAGAATTTTGAAAAATAGTAAATGCGCAAATGTTGCACAATCCAGGTGCGTAAAGCTCTTAGAGACCCAGAAAGACTCACAGCTGTAATCGGTGCCAAAGGTGCCTCTACAAAGTATTAACTCAGGGGTGTGAATACTTATGTAAATTAGATATTTATGTATTTAATTTTCAAAAATTTTGCAAAAAGTTCTTAAAACATGTTTTCACTTTGTCCTTATGGGGTACTGTGTTTAAATGGGTGAGAATTTGTATTTATTTTATCCATTTTGAATTCAGGCTGTAACACAACAAAATGTGGAATAAGTCAAAGGGAATGAATACTTTCTGAAGACACTGTATAAAGAGGTCTATAGAGAGTGTCTGCATTCCTGATTTCTGTAACTGTTAGCTTACCTGTGTACTATTGACATAAGCTCAGAAACACTTGTTTTGCAAACATGGTCCTGTTTTATCAATTGCTGTGCTGATCAATGGGCAGTTCATTACCTCTGTCAAATGAATATGTAGCTTAAAGTTATGAGAGAGGCCTGTAATTTTCATCATAGGTACACGTCAACTATGACAGACAAAATGAGAAAAAAAAATCCAGAAAGTCACATTGTAGGATTTTTTATGAATTTATTTACAAATTATGGTGGAAAATAAGTATTTGGTCACCTACAAACAAGCAAGATTTCTGGCTCTCAGACCTGTAACTTCTTCTTTAAGAGGCTCCTCTGTCCTCCACTCGTTACCTGTATTAATGGCACTTGTTTGAACTTGTTATCAGTATAAAAGACACCTGTCCACAACCTCAAACAGTCACACTCCAAACTCCACTATGGCCAAGACCAAAGAGCTGTCAAAGGACACCAGAAACAAAATTGTAGACCTGCACCAGGCTGGGAAGACTGCATCTGCAATAGGTAAGCAGCTTGGTTTGAAGAAATCAACTGTGGGAGCAATTATTAGGAAATGGAAGACATACAAGACCACTGATAATCTCCCTCGATCTGGGGCTCCACGCAAGATCTCACCCGTGGGGTCAAAATGATCACAAGAACGGTGAGCAAAAATCCCAGAACCACACGGGGGGACCTAGTGAATGACCTGCAGAGAGCTGGGACCAAAGTAACAAAGCCTACCATCAGTAACACACTACGCCGCCAGGGACTCAAATCCTGCAGTGCCAGACGTGTCCCCCTGCTTAAGCCAGTACATGTCCAGGCCCATCTGAAATTTGCTAGAGTGCATTTGGATGATCCAGAAGAGGATTGGGAGAATGTCGAATGGTCAGATGAATCCAAAATAGAACTTTTGGGTAAAAACTCAACTCTTCGTGTTTGGAGGACAAAGAATATTGAGTTACATCCAAAGATCACCATACCTACTGTGAAGCATGGGGGTGGAAACATCATGCTTTGTGGCTGTTGTTCTGCAAAGGGACCATGATGACTGATCTGTGTAAAGGAAAGAATGAATGGGGCCATGTATCGTGAGATTTTGAGTGAAAACCTCCTTCCATCAGCAAGGGCATTGAAGATGAAACGTGGCTGGGTCTTTCAGCATGACAATGATCCCAAACACACCGCCCGGGCAATGAAGGAGTGGCTTCGTAAGAAGCATTTCAAGGTCCTGGAGTGGCCTAGCCAGTCTCCAGATCTCAACCCCATAGAACATTTTTGGAGGGATTTGAAAGTCCGTGTTGCCCAGCGACATCCCCAAAACATCACTGCTCTTGAGGAGATCTGCATGGAGGAATTGGCCAAAATACCAGCAACAGTGTATGAAAACCTTGTGAAGACTTACAGAAAACGTTTGACCTGTGTCATTGCCAACAAAGGGTATATAACAAAGTATTGAGAAACTTTTGTTATTGACCAAATACTTATTTTCCACCATAATTTGCAAATAAATTCATAAAAGATCCTACAATGTGATTTTCTGATTTTCTTTTCTCATTTTGTCTGTCATAGTTGACGTGTACCTATGATGAAAATTACAGGCCTCTCTCATCTTTTTAAGTGGGAGAACTTGCACAATTGGTGGCTGACTAAATACTTTTTTTCCCCACTGTATATACAGTGGCAAGAAAAAGTATGTGAACCCTTTAGAATTACCTGGATCTCTGCATACATCAGTCATAACATTTGATCTGATCTTCATCTAAGTCACAACAAAAGACAAACACAGTGTGCTTAACCCTCCTGTTATGTTGTGGGTCAATTTGACCCGTTTCCACTTTAGCGTTGTCTAAAATACTAGTTAACCACTCTTTTTCGCCATGAAATTACATGACTTTTCCTCATTTAGGGTCATGAACCTAACTGCAAAATGTGGACACACTGATGTGTTGTGGAATGTCTGTGTACATTTTGTATACAAACATGATGTTGTGGGTCATTTTGACCCGGAGGCTTTCATGTGTATATATATTTGCACAGGTGCAAAACAAAAAAGTGTCTTTGATTTATTTTGTTTTGACTGGTCCTGGTTGCACTTTTAGAATTGTGTTTGGGTTAAAAAGGGCTTTCCCAAGCTTCTCCTCAGTGTGAGAGCAGCAGGTCCCTGACACAGACACTCAAAAATGAGCTCCAAAAGATTTTCAATCAATGAAGTCTTATCACAAATTCTGGACTGTGACAGTGAAAAAGAAGAAGAGGTTTCAGAGACAGAGGATATTTCAGAGATAGAGGACAATGCTGTTGATGATCCAGATTTTGTCTTCATTGAAGAGGATTCAGAGGAGGAGTCTGCCGTACCATCCCCTACATCAGATGAGAGACAGAGCATGCAACAAGCATCATCAAGAGAAGAGAAGACATGGAAGTCTAAAGATGGTCATATTGAATGGTCACCGTCACCACAACGAGGTCAAGGTAGACTCTCAGCTTCCAATGTAATAAAAATGGTTCCAGGACCTACACGATTTGCTGTCACTCGAGTCCATGACATACAATCAGCTTTTGAGCTCTTTTTACCCCAAGCAATAGAGAAGATTGTTCTGGACATGACCAACTTGGAGGGGAGCCGTGTGTTTCAAGAGAACTGGAAGCCACTGGATCGGATTGACTTGCATGCATACATTTGATTGCTCATATTAGCTGGAGTCTACCGGTCAAACGGAGAAGCAACGGCCAGCCTGTGGAATGAAGAGAATGGAAGGCCAATATTTCGGGCAACAATGTCTCTACAAGAATTCCACATAATTTCTCGGGTGATTCGCTTTGATAACCGTGATACCAGACCGGGTCGACGTGAAAGAGACAAACTAGCTGCAATCAGAGATGTATGGGATAAATGGGTGGAAATTCTACCGTTACTGTACAATCCCAGTCCTCATGTTACAGTTGATGAACGCCTTGTTCCATTCAGAGGACGTTGTCCCTTCAGACAGTATATGCCAAACAAGCCTGCAAAATATGGCATCAAAATATGGGCAGCATGTGATGCCACATCAAGCTATGCATGGAATATGCAAGTTTACACTGGGAAGCCACCCGGCGGAGTGCCTGAGAAAAACCAGGGGATGCGGGTGGTGCTGGACATGAGTGAAGGGCTGCAAGGTCATAACATCACGTGTGACAACTTCTTCACATCCTACCGCCTTGGTGTTGAACTACAGAAGAGAAAACTGACCATGGTTGGAACAATCAGAAAAAACAAACCTGAACTTCCCAGTGAGCTTCTGAAAATGCAGGGCAGAACTGTGCATTCCTCTAAATTTGCTTTCTCTGAAAATGCAACTGTTGTTTCATACTGCCCAAAGAAGAACAAGAATGTTCTTGTAATGAGCACAATGCACAAAGATGCATCGCTGAGTGCAAGAGAGGACATCAAGCCACAAATAATACTGGACTACAATTCCACCAAAGGAGGAGTTGACAATTTGGATAAAGTCACAGCAACATATAGTTGTCAGCGCATGACTGCCCGCTGGCCTTTGGTGATTTTCTACAACATTGTGGATGTGTCTGCTTACAATGCCTATGTCCTGTGGACTGAAATCAACCAGCAATGGAATGGTGGCAAATTGTACCGACGCCGGCTTTTCCTAGAGGAGCTCGGCAAAGCTCTCATCACTCCCAAGATCCAGAGGAGAGTCCGGCCTCCTCGGTCGACAGCAGCTGCATCTGCCGTCCAGAAAATTCAAGCTGGACCATCAACACATGCCTCCAATCAACCAGAAATGGATCCAGTGGATACAGGCAGTGGCAAGAAACGGAAAAGATGCCAGCTCTGCCCCCCTCGACAAGACAGTAAAACAAGCACCACTTGTGTAGAATGCAATAAATACATCTGCAGAAAGCACACACACACATTGTGTTCAACATGTAGAGAGAAAGACTGAAGGGATAATATGGACCAATAGGGGGGGAAAAAACCTACTTGGGGAAACTGAAAAATCTTGTTTGTGAGAAAGGAAATATGTTTAACAAATAGTTCTTAAATATTGTTTAAAAAAAATAAAAAGTATTGTATTTCTTCTTTCTGAAATGTCTGATAAGACAAAATAAAGTTGTTTCTGTTTTTACTTAATTCTTTGACTGTCTTGAGTGTGTTTAAACTGTGCGGGTCAATTTGACCCGTAACATAGTGGATGTAATTTTTTTTTAGCATAACAGGAGGGTTAAACTAATAACACACACAATATTGTTTTTTTCTTGTATGCATATTGAATACATAATTTAAACATTCACAGTGTAGTTTGGAAAAAGTATGTGAACCCCTAGGCTAATGACTTCTCCAAAAGCTAATTGGAGTCAGGAGTCAGCTAACCTGGAGTCCAATCAATGAGACGAGATTGGAGATGTTGGTTAGAGCGGCCCTGCCCTATAAAAAACACTCACATAATTTGAGTTTGCTATTCACAAGAAGCATTGTCTGATGTGAACCATGCATCAAGCAAAAGAGATCTCAGAAGACTTAAGATTAAGAATTGTTGACTTGCATAAAGCTGGAAAGGGTTACAGAAGTATTTCTGAAAGCCTTGATTTTCATCAGTCCACGGTAAGACAAGTTGTCTATAAATGGAGAAAGTTCAGCACTGTTGCTATTCTCCCTAGGAGTGGCCGTCCTGCAAAGATGACTCAAGAGCACAGCGCAGAATGCTCAATGAGGTTAAGAAGATTCCTAGAGTGTCAGATAAAGATTTACAGAAATCTCTGGAACATGCTAACATCTCTGTTGACGAGTCTACGATAGGTAAAACACTAAACAAGAATGGTGTTCATGGGAGGACACCACGGAAGAAGCCACTGCTGTCCAAAAAAAACAATGCTGCATGTCTGAAGTTCGCAAAATAGCACCTGGATGTTCCGTAGCGCTACTGGCAAAATATTCTGTGGACTGATTTAACTAAAATTGAGTTGTTTGGAAGGAACACACAACACTATGTGTGGAGAAAAAAAGGCACAGCACACCAACATGTAAAGTATGGTGGAGGGAGCATCATGGTTTGGGGCTGCTTTGCTGCCTCAGGGCCTGGACAGCTTCCTATCATCAACGGAAAAATGAATTCCCAAGTTTATCAAGACATTTTGCAGGAGAATGTAAGGCTATCTGTCCGCCAATTGAAGCTCAACAGAAGTTAGGTGATGCAACAGGACAACGATCCAAAACACAGAAGTAAATCAGCAACAGAATGGCTTCAACGGAAGAAAATACCCCTTCTGGAGTGGCCCAGTCAGAGTCCTGACCTCAACCCGATTGAGATGCTGTTGCATGACCTCAAGAGAGCGGTTCACACCAGACATAACAAGAATATTGCTTAACTTAAACAGTATTGTAAAGAGGAATGGTGAAAAATTCATTTTGACCGTTGTGCAGGTCTGATCCGCAACTATAGAACATATTTGGTTGAAGTTATTGCTGCCAAAGGAGGGTCAACCAGTTATTAAATCCACAGGTTCACATACTTTTCACACCCTGCACTGTGAATGTTTACACGGTGTGTTCAATAAAGACATGAAAACAGATTTAATTTTTTTTTTTAACCTTTTTCTACATTGTAGATTAATAGTGAATACATCAAAACTATGAAATAACACATATGGAATCATTTAGTAACCAAAAAAGTGTTAAACAA
This sequence comes from Coregonus lavaretus, assembly GCF_964263955.1. NCBI lineage: Eukaryota > Metazoa > Chordata > Actinopteri > Salmoniformes > Salmonidae > Coregonus > Coregonus lavaretus. The sequence goes on from NC_140019.1 coordinate 5,159,022, forward strand.
ATCAAAATATATTTTATATTCAAATAGCCACCCTTTGCCTTGATGACTGCTTTGCACACTCTTGGCCTTCTCTCAACCAGCTTCACCTGGAATGCTATTCCAACAGTCTTGAAGGACTTCCCACATATGCTGAGCACTTTTTGGCTGCTTTTAATTCACTCCGTGGTCCGACACATCCCAACTGGGTTGAGGTCGGGGGATTCTGGAGGCCAAGTAATCTGATGCAACACTCCATCACTCTCCTTCTTGGTCAACTAGACCTTACACAGCCTGGAGGTGTGTTGGGTCATTGTCCTGTTGAAAAACAAATGATAGTCCCACTAAGCCCAAACCAGATGGGATGGCGTATTGCTGCAGAATGCTGTGGTAGCCATGCTGGTTAAGTGTGCCTTGAATTCTAAATAAATCAAAGACAGTGTAACCAGCAAAGTACCCCAACACCATAACACCTCCTCCTCCATGCTTTATGGTGGGAACTACTCATCCGGAGATAATCCGTTCACCCACACTGTGTCTCACAATGACACAGCAAAAATCTCAAATTTGGACTCATCAGACCAAAGGACAAATTTCCACCGGTCTAATGTCCATTGCTCGTGTTTCTTGGCCCAAACAGGTCTCTTCTTATTATTGGTGTCCGTTAGTAGTGGTTTCTTTGCAGCAATTCGACCACGAAGGTCTGATTCACACAGTCTCCTCTGAACAGTTGATGTTGAGATGTGTCTGTTACTTGAACTCTGTAAAGAATTTATTTGGGCTGCAAATTCTGAAGCTGGTAACTATAATGAACTTATCCTCAGCAGCAGAGGTAATTATGTGTCTCCATTCCTGTGGCGGTCCTCATGAGAGCCAGTTTCATCATAGCACTTGATGGTTTTTGTGACTGCATTTGAAGAAACTTTCAAAGTTCTTGAAATGTTCTGTATTGACTGACCTTCATGTATTGTTATTTGAGCTGTTCTTGCCATAATATGGACTTGGTCTTTTACCAAATAGGCCTATCTTCTGTATACTCCCCTACCTTGTCACAGCACAGCTGATTGGCTCAAACGCATTAAGAAGGAAATACATTCCACAAAATAACTTTTAAGATGGCACACCTGCTAATTGAAAGGCATTCCAGGTGACTACCTCATGAAGCTGGTTGAGAGAATGCCAAGAGTGTGCAAAGCTGTCATCAAAGCAAAGGGTGGCTATTTGAAGAAACTAATAATAAAATATATTTTGATTTGTTTAACACTTTTTAGGTTACTACATGATTCCATATGTGTTATTTCATAGTTTTGATGTCTTCGCTATTATTCTACAATGCAGGTAATAATACAAATAAAGAAAAACCCTGGAATGAGTAGGTGTCCAAACTTTTGAATGGAACTATATATATATATATAAGTGCATTCGGAAAGTATTCAGATCCCTTGACTTTTTCCACATTTCATTACGTTACAGCCTTATTCTAAAATTGATTTATCAACACACAATAATTAATCAACACACAATACACCATAATGACAAAGCGAAAACAGGTTTATAGACATTTTTGCACATTTATTAAAAATGAAAAACACAAATACCTTATTTACATAAGTATTCAGACCCTTTGCTCTCAGAATCAAAATTGAGCTCAGGTGCATCCTGTTTCCATTGATGATCCTTGAGATGTTTCTACAACTTGATTGGATTCCACCTGTGGTAAATTCAATTGATTGGACATGATTTCAAAAGGCACACACCTGTCTATATAAGGTCCCACAGTTGGCAGTGCATGTCAGAGGAAAAACCAAGCCATGAGGTCGAAGAAATTGTCCGTAGAGCTCCGAGACAGGATTGTGTCGACGCACAGATCTGGGGATGGGTGCCAAAACATTTCTGCAGCATTGAAGGACCCCAAGAACACAGTGGCCTCCATCATTCTTAATTGGAAGAAGTTTGGAACCACCAAGACTCTTCCTAGAGCTGGCCGCCTGGCCAAACTGATCAATCGGGGGAGAAGGGCCTTGGTCAGGGAGGTGACCATAGACCCAATAGTCACTCTGACAGAGCTCCAGAGTTCCTTTGTGGAGATGGGAGAAACTTCCAGAAGACAACCATCTCTGCAGCATACCACCAATCAGGCACGCTTGGAGTTTGTCAAAAGTCACCTAAAGACTCTCAGACCATGAGAAACAAGATTCTCTGGTCTGATGAAACCAATTTTGAACTCTTTGGCCTGAATGCCAAGCGTCACGTCTGGAGGAAACGTGGCACCATCCCTACAGTGAAGCATGGTGGTGGCAGCATCATGCTGTGGGGATGTTTTTCAGCGGCAGGGACTGGGAGAATAGTCAGGACTGAGGGAAAGATGAACAGAGCAAAGTACAGAGAGATCCTTGATGAAAACCTGCTCCAGAGCGCTCAGGACCTCAGACTGGGGTGAAGGTTCACCTTCCATCAGGACAATGACCCAAAGCACACAGCCAATACAACTCAGGAGTGGCTTCGAGACAAGTCTCTGAATGTCCTTGAGTGGCCCAGCCAGAGCCCGGACTTGAACCTGATCTAACATCTCCGGAATGACCTGAAAATAGCTGTGCTCCCCATCCAACCAGACAGAGCTTGAGAAGATCTGCAGAGAAGAATGGGAGAAACTCCCCAATTACAGGTGAGACAAACTTGTAGCATCATATCCAAGAAGACTCGAGGCTGTAATCGCTGCCAAAGGTGCTTCAACAAAGTACTGAGTAAAGGGTCTGAATACTTAGGTAAATGTGATATTTCCATTATTTTATTTTAATACATTTGAAAACATTATGGGGTATTGTGTGTAGACTGATGAAGGAAAAAAAAAAACAATTTCATCCATTTTAGAATAAGTCTGTAACGTAACAAAATGTGGAAAAAGTCAAGGGGTCTGAATAATTTCTGAATAAACAGTATACACACATTATTTTAATATCAGGACAATGTAAAGTCCGTTATACCTCTGAAGAGTATGAATTAGTCTGTATGATAAGGTTTGAATCTTAAACAACCTGCATACACATTGTTTGGAGTAAAATAGACCAACATAGCTACTGTAGTAGGTCAAAGCTGTGTGCTGGAAAACCTTGGTAGAGCATGGCTGGAGTAGGCATCCTAAATGTTAGATTTAGTGCATAGCCTAAGCATTAAAATAAGCCGCTCAATATTTGCAGCCATAGGTGACGACAATTTCTTCTAGGAGCTGATCCGTCGTCAGTATCTAATGTTAAGGTAAGATTTGGATGGAGAGCGCTGATCCTATCAGTATTGACACGTGCTCTAACGACGCACTTATTGAAAGTTTTCCCTACGTGGTGTTTTATAGAAATGATGCATCGTTAAAAAACTCCTAACCTTAAGTTCCATCACTATCGGGAAACCGGGCCCTGGCTATTACTTCATAGACATGGCTATTTGCATTCATGCAAAACATATGGATTTTCCCATTGAAGAGGGGAGTGGGGTGAATATCAACAGCTTCTTTACATTAAGCACATACCAGTTCCTGGAGGTGACTCTCATAGTACTGAATACAGTGCATTCGGAAAGTATTCAGACCCCTTGACTTTTTCCACATTTTGTTACGTTACAGCCTTATTCTAAAATGGATTAAATTAAAACATTTCCCCATCAATCTACCCACAATACCCCATAATGACAAAGCAAAATCAGGTTTTTATCATTTTTTGCAAATGTATTAAATATTAAAAACGTAAACATTCCATTTACATAAGTATTCAGACCCTTTACTCAGTACTTTGCTGAAGCACCTTTGGCAGCGATTACAGCCTTGAGTCTTCTTGGGTATGACGCTACAAGCTTGGCACACCTGTATTTGGGGAGTTTCTCCCATTCTTCTCTGCATATCCTCTCAAGCTCAGTCAGGTTGGATGGGGAACGTCGCTGCACAGCTATTTTCAGGTCTCTCCAGAGATGTTTGATCGGGTTCAAGTCCAGGCTCTGGCTGGGCCACTCAAGGATATTCAGAGACTAGCAGCGAAGCCACTCCTGCATTGTCTTGGCTGTGTGCTTAGGGTCATTGTTTTGTTGGAAGGTGAACCTTCGCCCCTGTCGTGACGTGACTTACATTAATGCATGACTGTTATTTATCGAATCACCTAACTATATTTAATTGTCACTCGATTAAATTAATCATGTAATAATTAACTCATTAGGAATTTGAGGCACCACAGAAGCTGTTTAACGACTTACCATCTCCCGAATTAAACTCTTAGAAGATATATATGTTATATATCGATAAGTCACTTATCAAATAATTACCTCTTATCAGTCTCATTTTGAACGTCGCATAATCCTTGAACCTGCAAGAACCCTAACCTCATTGATGAATCAGCAATACACAAATTGGCTTAATTATTTATTTACTAACTAACTAAATAATAACACAATACAAACACACACACACACACACACCTAGGTTATTGATTACTAATGTAATACAATGAAAACAGGTCCCTAGTGAACTGGACTAACATTAGCACGAATGCTTGGGTAGAAGGAGGGTCAGAGTGGAAGGGAGAGAGAGATTCAAACTATCGTGGTTACTTTGGAACCTACGCTCATTTGGATTAGAAATGCAACATGTATTTATGTGTAGCTGTCCTCGATAGTTGAGTTGATGATGTAGGACTCTGGTTTGCCCACCGGAGATCCCAATGTCCTTGATAGAGTTTCTGGTCGTAGTATTAGTTGGAATGAATACTTCAAATGTTCCACTGGTTGTCTGAGTGGGATTGTCCTCTCCTCTCGTGTCTTTAGTGAAAGTTCTCTAAACGACTATACATGCCAGCTGCAGACTAAAATGATAAGGTCTAGTGCATTGTCTTCTTCTTCACCTCGTGTAGAGGTTGAGAGTTTCAGAGTTTCTCCATTTCAAACGTGTGGACTAACGTCTCACGTTTTCTGGTCTGTCTGGTCTAACCATTTTGTAACATGTAGCTTCAGCTTCACGCTTCTTGGTCTAGTAGAAATGCAATAATTTGCAACATCCGACTTATACAATAGTATGCTTGGTCTTCCTTTGGTATGGAGTTGTAGTTTAAAACAATTTTCTAACGTTTAGCTCATGCTTCACGTCTGCTGTTCCTGTAGAGTGTCGACCATTTTAAGCCGTGGGCGCTCTGGTCTGGTAGAAATTCAACTATTTGCAACGTTTAGCTTACGCTTCACGTCTGCTGGTCTAATGTTTAAATGTTTTTCAAGGCTTTTTATGCACTCGGGGTAACAGGGGCGTTCCATCATGTTTGTGCTCATCTGGGCGTGGCCATTGACTGAGAGCAAATCAATATGGAAAACAATAATCTAATCTAGAATGCTAAAATCACATTGTTATCTTCACAAAAGTATTATTATACTTAATCATTCGTTTTATACAACAATTAGATGCAAACCTCATAACTGGGAAGTGTAGCCCCCCCCAGAGATACAGTTATGTTGTTCCACCGTCTTTAATGACATCAAAACATAGTAACGAATTTGACATGATTGTCCCCACCAACCATTTCCCACATTCTTTTAAGTAGGAATATTGTTTCATTATCCACTTTTGGATGTTGGAGTCCTGGCGGGAAGACTTCCTTTGTTAACAAAGTGGTCCTTTCTCCCAAGACCCCCAATACTTAATGGCAAGGAAGAGAAAGTCTGCACGGTATTTATGACCGGTCATAAAACTGGCCACCAGGAAAGGGGGTGTTCAAACCTTTGACTAGCAGGCATGTTTGATCCTCAACCAATGAGGGCAAGTCATGACACCCCAGTCTGAGGTCCTGAGCTCTCTGAAGCAGTTTTTCATCAAGGATTTCTCTGTACTTTGCTCTGTTCATCTTTCCATCGGTCCTGACTAGTCTCCCAGTCCCTGCCGCTGAAAAACATCCTCACAGCATGATGCTGCCACCACCATGCTTCACTGTAGAGATGGTGCCAGGTTTCCTCCAGACGTGACGCTTGGCATTCAGGCCAAATAGTTCAATCTTGGTTTCATCAGACCAGAGAATCTTCTTTCTCATAGTCTGAGAGTCCTTTAGGTGCCTTTTGGCAAACTCCAAGCGGGCTGTCATGTGTCTTTTACTGAGTGGCTTCCGTCGGGCTCCTCTACCATAAAGACCTGATTGGTGGAGTGCTGCAGAGATTGTTGTCCTTCTGGAGGTTTCTCCCATCTCCTCAGAGGAACTCTGGAGCATAGTCAGAGTGACCATTGGGTTCTTGGTCACCTACCTGACCAAGGTCCTTCTCCCCCAATTGCTCAGTTTGGCCGGGCGGCCAACTCTAGGAAGAGTCTTGGTGGTTCCAAACTTCTTCCAATTAAGAATGATGGAGGCCACTGTGTTCTTGGGGACCTTCAATGCAGCAGACATTTTTTGGTACCCTTCCCCAGATCTGTGCCTCGACACAATCCTGTCTCTGAGCTCTACAGACAATTCCTTCGACCTCATGGCTTGGTTTTTGCTCTGACATGCACTGTCAACTGTGGGGTCTTATATAGACAGGTGTGCGCCTTTCAAAATCATGTCCAATTAATTGAATTTACCACAGGTGGACTCCAATCAAGTTGTAGAAACATCTCAAGGATGATCATTTGAAACAGGATGCAACTGAGCTCAATTTCGAGTCTCACTGTAAAGGGTCTGAATACTTATGTAAATAAGGCATTTCAATTTGTTAAAACAATCTTACAACCTGTTTTCGTTTGTCATTATGGGGTATTGTGTGTAGATTGATGAGAAACAAATATAACTTAATCCATTTTAGAATAAGGCTGTAACGTAACAAAATGTGGAAAAAGTCAAGGTGTCTGAATACTTTCCGAATGCACTGTAGAACAGATATCTCCAACCAAGCAGCTATCAAGAAAATACGGAAATCTACCACTTAAATGATCATTTATACAAAATATCATTATGAATTGAAAGGCAAGTATGTTATTATTGTTTTACTTACAAACAATGCTTTCACAAATTGATTGCAATAAGGATGGAGTTTGATATTATCTGCAGCTCAACCAAGTGACTTTCACCATTTGCAATGCTAACAAGGGCTCTTGTTTTACAGGATGTAGAAACTTAAGCAAACAACAGACCTTATCAGTGAGCAGTGAGAGTGGAATTGTCCTTAAAGTGAACTCAAACCAACTACGTGGGCCAGAACAAACTAGGTTCAATGTTAGCTAGCTAACATTAGGCTGTAACTAGCAATGCAAATGGATTTCTGAGATGCAAATAATATTCCTACACGGATCATACACATAACATTAGCTAGCGAGCCAGCAAGCTAACGTTCACTAGCTAGCTAACAGTACGCTTTAACTTGCAATAAAAATGACTTTCTGACAAAATTAGAAACGTATAATATCGGAAAAAATGTAGCTAGACTCTTACCAGTATACATGAATGAACGCTTCACGGCAGACTGGAACCACTTTAAAACCCCTAAGGTTGATGTCCGCGTCTCTGTGGAAATCCAAATTAGCATATTACAAAATGTCCCATAAAAATCTGTCAGTTTAAGCTAGAGATATCTGTTTTTTTTGCATTGGATGCATCTCAATCGACCACATCTGCCTATGTCACACTTCCACATCTGCGGTGAAAGGTGACAGAGCTAGAGTGGTGTTTGTCAGACTATGAGACATCCAAAAAATCGGTCTTCTCACAAAATTGTCTGTAGCGTCCGAACGGTTTGGAATGATGAGACTCTCACAAACACAATCGTGTTCTCTACGACCCCAAGAAGCGTTTTAGGCCTCACAAGACTCGTCTGAAGGTCTCCCAGTACCAGTTGAAAAAATGAATGGAAGTACTGTATACTGTAAATGGAGACTGTTTAACATCAAAAATGTGGGGTTAAATGCATGTCAAAACTAACAAATGTTTCCTGATCTTTCTTACATCTCTCAGATATAGGACAGACACTTCAGAACAAACTTCCTTTTGATTTTTTTGGGGGGACTATCTTTTGTTCCATGTAGTGAATCTGTTATTCAATGTGTTTGTATGGGCTAATAGCAGTAAGACCAAATAAAATGTTTATCAAATAATGTCTATGTATATAATACCGTTCAAAAGTTCGGGGTCACTTAGAAATGTCCTTGTTTTTCGAAAGAAAAGCAAAAAAAAATTGTCCATTAAAAATACATCAAATTGATCAGAAATACAGTGTAGACATTGTTAATGTTGTAAATGGCTATTGTAGCTGGATACGGCTGATTTTTTATGGAATATCTACATAGGTGTACAGAGGCCCATTATCAGCAACCATCAGTCCTGTGTTCCAATGGCAGGTTGTGTTTGCTTATCCAAGTTTATCATTTGAAAAGACAAATTGATCATTACAAACCCTTTTGCAATTATGTTAGCACAGCTGAAAACTGCTGTGCTGATTAAAGAAGCAATACAACTGGCATTCTTGAGACTAGTATCTGGAGCATCAGCAATTGTGGGTTCGATTACAGGCTCAAAATGGCCAGAAACAAATAACTTTCTTCTGAAACTCGTCAGTCTATTCTTGTTCTGAGAAATGAAGGCTATTCCATTAGAGAAATTGCCAAGAAACTGAAGATCTCGTACAACGCTGTGTACTGTTCCCTTCACAGAACAGCGCAAACTGTCTCTAACCAGAATAGAAAGAGGATTGAAGGCCCCGGTGCACAACTGAGCAAGAGGACAAATACATTAGAGTGTCTAGTTTGAGAAACAGGCGCCTCACAGGGCCTCAACTGGCAGCTTCATTAAATAGTACCCGCAAAACACCAGTCTCAACATCAACAGTGAAGAGGCGACTCCGGGATGCTGACCTTCTAGGCAGAGTTGCAAAGAAAAGGCCATATCTCAGACTGCCCATCTTAATCTTTTATTTTTATTGATATGGCTTTTTCTTTGCAACTCTGCCTGGAAGGTCAGCATCCTGGACTCACCTCTTCACTTTTGACGTTGAGACTGGTGTTTTGCGTGTACTATTTAATGAAGCTTCCAGTTGAGGACTTCAAATGCTATAGTCCCGTTTTAATCCGACGTCTACAATTTGAGCTAGGCAAGCACAGAAAATACTCTAAAACTCAATTCCTAATGACCCTGTTACAAAATCCGGTATGTGGATCTCGGTAACAGCTCATGACGAGAGACGGAAGTGTGTTGTGTACCTCCAAACAAGTTGATTTGCAAATGTTCATCAAGTTTGGTGTCATATTGGCTTAGATATGATGGTAGGTAGATTTGAATTTAACGTTGAGCTTCAACAATAATGTTGTGATGCTTTGCTGTTTTTTGGTGATCGGTGTAGACATGGCCATTGACTCACATGTGCTTAGTAATATTTAGTTAGTTTACTTGGGCCTAGTTGTTGTTTCTTAGAGACGTTTTTCCAGCTGTTTGGACTGTACAAGGAAGTACACGTGCCACTCTATGGAGCAGATGCATCCGGTATCCAGTTTATCTGAGCTAACCAAAATTGACTTTTGGATTTGTAGGGCACATCCGGCCTTTGTTTCGCAGAGGGTTCAGGAGAGTATATCAATTCAACTGGGATACTCTGAACATTGTGTTCTAATCTGTACGCCAAAAAATACAACCCAGAGGTATTAGTTACTTGCAGCACACCTATTTCACACTCCTGTCAATCTAGCAGTAAGAAACTGCAGATGCCTGCCATATTCTGAAGACAGATGGGAAGTGACTAGGCATGAATGGCATTTCCATCCATATCTTCTCTCTGATGTTTGATACACTTATGTAACTGCATCATATCTACTATACAGATTTTCTCTGTGTCTAATGCAGTTATTTGATTGATTGACTTGTTTTAATTCATGATTGAAACATAATAAATATTTATACATTCATATGTACACTATATATGTCATCTGACTGTAAAGATATTACCTGTAACACATGATGAACATAAATATATTATATGCTATGATCTTTCATAATCAAAAGGAGAAGACACTATCAAAAGAAACCCAGATCATGCAGTACGTTCATCTTATACCCCCTACTCAGACAATTCATAAGCAACATCCTGACTCGTCTTAAAACTTCTCTGTGATTTTAATGATGCTATTAATGGGTTCCCTCTCTGAAGGTAATAATGTCAGTGGCAGTAGTTGAATACTTGTTATCTCTGATGTTTTTAGAAATAATTGGATAAATATTTTGGGTCCGCGTTGTATACAATTTTGTGAGTGAGTCCCAAATTGATTTGAACAGCACTACTAAAAGACCAATTCCTTAATGTGCTTGTTAGCCAGATGTGCTAGTGAGAACTTTTAAAGCCCGATGCTTACTAATACATTTTGAGAGGTCTTCAATGTATTATGAACATGCCTTGGGTTATGCTATAACAACAATATTCATTACCAAACTGATGAAGGCTTCAATCAAGCAAATCACCCTTCCAAACCCCTCGATCTGGCCCTCCCCACCCCTATCACCACCCATCTTCAACTCCCCTGAAACGACTGTGAGGATGAACATTTGTGACAAGTCTGACCTGTATAAGGTTTCTCCAGGACAAATAGCAGTCTAAAGGATGAAACAGGCCATTAACTTTGATTTCAGAATGGTTTCCTCAGCACAAACAGCCTCACACTCCTGAAACAGAATGACACTCGCCCTGGAATACCTCACATTAAACATATTTGGGTGGGTTCATATGAAGCACAGCTTTTATTGTATGTTATTTCATTTTCATTATAAACGCAAGAATGTATGACGGTTTCTATGTACAAATTATAATGTAATTTTTTACAAAGCTGCTTGTGTAATAGTTTTGCTTCCAACCCTCTCCTTGCCCCAACCTGGGCTCGAACCAGGGACCCTCTGAACACATCAACAACTGTCACCCACGAAGCATAGTTACCTGTCACTCCACAAAAGCCTCAGCCCTTAAGGAGCAAGGGAAATGTCTACTTCAAGGTCTCAGAGTGGGTGACCTCACTAATTGAACACTATAGCGCGTAATGCTAGCTAGCAAGCCATTTCACATCGGCTACATGTACTGTTTGCTGGTCAAAGAGTCTTCCAGCCATGACGCAATTCATGATAACATTGCATTTTCATCCCACATCTGCCGAAACCCTTTTTGTCCATTGTTTCCATTGTTCCTGTGCAATATCAGTTGAAATACTCTCAGTACAACATAGTAATTTAGTATTGGTTTATAATTGCCTTATAATGGGGTTGAACATTTGAGACCATGGTTTCTCTTGAATATTGGCTAGGCTATACAAGGGCTGTAGCCAACGGCACCCCACGCTGAGCCAATAAAAGCAACTAGCTGACATTTATATTTCCCTCAGGTATTGACACTGTTTTAATTATTTATTGTACAATGTATAATATTACAATATAAGCATATTACAAACATTTCAAGCCTGCAACAAAATTAAAGAAACAATCATGCATACAATCACATTATATTGTTTGTGGAATGTGTAAGTGTTTGCTAAAGATTGAGAATAACTGCTGCTCTAAGAGGCTATGCATGGTTTACTTATCAACTGCCCTCTTCTCTGTCCCAAAAATAACACACACACACACAAGCACACACATGTCTACACACGGAGACACGCGCAGAGTGAGACTGTTGAGTGTGCCAGCATGACTCCCAACTCTTTGAATAATAAACTGAAATCTGGGACAGAATGGAGTGGATGGGGGCAGCTAGGGCAGAGCCCCTGAGCAAACACAACGGGTAGTAGATGTTGAAACAATGCCCATTCCATTCTGTCCCAGTAGATGGTCAAGCAATTAATATTGTATGAGAAAAGTTTCTGCCCAGAGATTGAGTATAACAAAATGGAATTTCTAAAAGAGAATGGCCAATACAACAGCACTATTCAGCATTGATGATAATGGTCAATCATTGCGGAACAGAAGCTCTACTGTACAAACTTCATGCTTCATCTTTACAATGGGACAACTGAAGAGTTTTGGAACAAAACTCTGTATCCACCAACTTTTCACATTTGTGTGTTTTTCATCTGAAATGATTGCTTATGGGTACCTTATTGTGCGTTTGTAGAATATTACTGTTCTCAGATTTGTTTTCCATAGATTTGAGATGTGCATTAAAATAGGTTTTGTAGCAAAATGCTATACAGTGCCTTCAGAAAGTATTCATACCACTTGACTTATTCCACAATTTGTTGTTACAGCCTGAATTCACAACAAATTAAAAATATATTTTTGCTCACCCATCTACACACAATACCCCATAATGACAAAATGAAAACATGTTTTTAGAAATCTTTGCAAATGTATTGAAAATGAAATACAGAAATATCTCATTTACATAAGTATACACGCCCCTGAGTCAATACTATGTAGATGCACCTTTAGCGCTGGTTACGGCTTTGAGTCGTCTTGGGTATGTCTGTATCAGCTTTGCACATCTGGATTTGGGGATTTTCTCCCATTCTTCCTTGCAGATTTCCTCAAGCTAAGTTATATGGGGGGCGGCGGTGAACAGCAATCTTCAAGTCTTCCCATAGATTTTCAATTTGATTCAAGTCTGGGCCACTCAAGGACATTCACATTTTTGTTCTGAAACCATTCCAGTGTTGCTTTCGCTGTATGCTTGGGGTCATTGTCCTGTTGGAACATGAATCTTCACCTCAGTCTAAGGTCGTTTGCATTCTGAAGCAGGTTCTCATGAAGGATTTGCCTATATTTGGCTCCATTCATTGTTCCCTCTATCTTTACCAGTCTCCCAGTCCCTGTTGCTGAAAAACATCCCCATAGCATGATGCTGCCACCACCATGCTTCACAGTAGGGATGGTGTTAGACGGGTGATGAACTGTGCCTGGTTCTCTTCTGACATAGCACTTTGCATTCAGGCCAAAGAGTAAAATGTTTGTCTCATCAGACCACAGAATCTTTTGCCTTGTGTACTCAGAGTTTTTCACATGCCATTTTGCAAACTCCAGGCATCCTACCATGTGCCTTTTTCTCAGGAGTGGCTTCCGTCTGGCCACTCACCCATAAAGCCCAGATTGGTGAAATGCTGTTGTCCTTCTGGCAGGTTCTCCCATCTCAGCCATGGACCTTATCAGAGTGATCATTGGGTTCTTGATCACTTCCCTGACCGAGGTCCTTCTTGCCCAGTTGTTCAGTTTTGTCACGATCATCTAAGGAGGAGGACCAAGGCGCAGCGTTGAGGGTGAACATATTTAATTAGAGAATGATCACACGATCAAAACAACAGACGATAACGTGACGTCTACGGTTTAACACAAACCAAATAAGAACAAGAAACCACAAATAATGAATGCCTAACGGCTACCTAAGTATGACTCCCAATCAGAGACAACGAGCTACAGCCGTCTCTGATTGGGAGCCACCCTGGCCAACATAGATATACAACAACTAGAACATAAACAAATGAAAACTCACACCCTGGCTCAACATACTAGAGTCCCCAGAGCCAGGGCGTGACAGTACCCCCCCCCAAAGGCGCGGACTCCGACCGCGCCAACCAAATACAACAGGGGAGGGACCGGGTGGGCACTCCGCCTCGGCGGCGGATCCGGCTCCGGACATGACCCCCACTCCTTCTCTAACCCCCCAAAGTACCCCTGGTCCGGTCTGGCCCTGCTGACCAGAGCTGAACTGAACACTGGTGGAGCGGATTGCTCTAGCTCCGGCGTGACGCAGCACCTGACCGGTGCCGGACCCGCCACCGGTGGAACAGGCACGGGCCGTGCCGGACTGACGACGCACACCACTGGCTTGGTGTGGGGAGCAGGAGCGGGCCGAGCCGGGCTGACGAAACGCACCACTGACTTGGTGCGGGGAGCAGGAGCGGGCCGGACCGGGCTGACGATGCGCACCACTGACTTGGTGCGGGGAGCAGGAACGGGCCGGACAGGGCTGACGAAACGCACCACTGACTTGGTGCGGGGAGCAGGAATGGGCCGGACTGGGCTGGCGACGCGCACCACAGACTTGGTGCGGAGAGCAGGAACGGGCCGGACAGGGCTGACGAAACGCACCACAGACTTGGTGCGGGGAGCAGGAATGGGCCGGACTGGGCTCGCGACGCGCACCACAGACTTGGTGCGGAGAGCAGGAACGGGCCGGACAGGGCTGACGAAACGCACCACTGACTTGGTGCGGGGAGCAGGAATGGGCCGGGCCGAGCTGGCGATGCGCACCGTAGACTTGGTGCGAGTGGCAGGAACAGGCCGGACCGTACTGGGAACACACACCACTGGCCCTACGTGGGGATCAGGAACAGGCCGGACCGGACTGGCAACACACGCCAGTACCTCTCGCCGTGCCTCTACATCTTCCACCCCCTCTTCGACCAGTGGCCCCCGTAACCTGGCGGCCTCCTCTGCCAATCCGCTGGGCCGCTCTGCCGCGGTCTCCTGCTGGCCCGTCGTCCACGGCGTTAGCCCCCCCCCTAAAAATGTTCTGGGCGTCTCCCCTACCCGTGGACCAGGTCTCCATGTCCCTCGCCAGCCTTTCGCCCTTCTGCCACAATGTCAAGCCCTTCTCTTCCTCACTCGGCTTGACCCAGTCGAGGAGGCGAAGGAGATCTGTTAGGGATCTCCCTGGCGATGGCTCCTGGACACAATGCTTGGTCACATCTTGGTGGTTTCTTCTGTCACGATCGTCTAAGGAGGAGGACCAAGGCGCAGCGTTGAGGGTGAACATATTTAATTAGAGAATGATCACACGATCAAAACAACAGACGATAACGTGACGTCTACGGTTTAACACAAACCAAATAAGAACAAGAAACCACAAATAATGAATGCCTAACGGCTACCTAAGTATGACTCCCAATCAGAGACAACGAGCTACAGCCGTCTCTGATTGGGAGCCACCCTGGCCAACATAGATATACAACAACTAGAACATAAACAAATGAAAACTCACACCCTGGCTCAACATACTAGAATCCCCAGAGCCAGGGCGTGACAAGTTTGGTCGGATGGTTCCATATTTTTCTTTCCATTTCCCAATGATGGAGACCACTCTGCTCTTGGATACTTTCAACACTCTAGAAATTGTTTTATACCCTTCCCCAGATATACAGTACCAGTAAAAGTTTAGACACACCTACTGATTCCAGGGTTTTTATTTATTTTTACTATTTTCTACATTGTAGAATAATATTGAAGACATCAAAACTATGAAATAACACATATGGAATCATGTAGTAACCCAAGAAGTGTTAAACAAATCAAAATGTATTTTATATATTAGATTCTTGAAAGTAGCCACCCTTTGCCTTATTGACAGCTTTGCACACTCTTGGTATTATCTCAACCAGCTTCATGAGGAATGCTTTTCCAACAGTCTTTAAGGAGTTCCCACATATGCTGAGCACTTGTTGGCTGCTTGTCCTTCACTCTGCGGTCCGACACATCCCAATTTGGTTGAGGTCGGGGGATTCTGGAGGCCAAGTTTTGATGCAACACTCCATCATTCTCCTTCTTGGTCAACTAGACCTTACACAGCCTGGAGGTGTGTTGGGTCATTGTCCTGTTGAAAAACAAATGATAGTCCCACTAAGCCCAAACAAGATGGGATGGCGTATTGCTGCAGAATGCTGTGGTAGCCATGCTGGTTAAGTGTGCCTTGAATTCTAAATAAATCAAAGACAGTGTAACTAGCAAAGTACCCCAACACCATAACACCTCCTCCTCCATGCTTTATGGTGGGAACTACACATGCGGAGATAATCCGTTCACCCACACTGTGTCTCACAATGACACAGCAAAAATCTCAAATTTTGACTCATCAGACCAAAGGACAAATTTCCACCGGTCTAATGTCCATTGCTCGTGTTTCTTGGCCCAAACAGGTCTCTTCTTATTATTGGTGTCCTTTAGTAGTGGTTTCTTTGCAGCAATTCGACCATGAAGGTCTGATTCACACAGTCTCCTCTGAACAGTTGATGTTGAGATGTGTCTGTTACTTGAACTCTGTGAAGCATTTATTTGGGCTGCAATTTCTGAAGCTGGTAACTATAATGAACTTATCCTCTGCAGCAGAGGTAATTCTGTGTCTCCATTCCTGTGGCGGTCCTCATGAGAGCCAGTTTCATCATAGCACTTGATGGTTTTTGTGACTGCATTTGAAGAAACTTTCAAAGTTCTTGAAATGTTCTGTATTGACTGACCTTCATGTATTGTTATTTGAGCTGTTCTTGCCATAATATGGACTTGGTCTTTTACCAAATAGGGCTATCTTCTGTATCCCAAACCATCACTCTCAGAGGGTCTTTGTCTTGACCGTGTGACTAAGTTGAAAAGAGGCAGAGTGGAAAAATACCTTGAAAAAGACCTTGAAACAAACAGTGGAAATTTACAGGTTTAAGGCTCATTCAGAGCATGTGCATAACAAAGTTTAGCATTAAGAACTATTAAAGTAATTATTCATTACATTGTCTCTGCTATACAAGCTTAAAGAGGTTATTCAGGATGTTTCCCTCACAGGTATTTTATGTAGATGGGTTAGAAAAAAAAATCTAATCCATTTTGAATTCAGGCTTTAACACAACAAAATGTGGATTAAGTCAAGGGGTTTGAATACTTTCTGAAGGCAATAAATATTTTACATGGTTCTCATATTGCTGTATTTATAAAACATTTTAAACACTTTTTAAAATATTGATGTCATAAGTGTATCATTTGTACAGTTCTTTATTACAAATGTAATTATTTGTCACATTTGACTGTGTAAAACCTAGGAGATGTCCATTTGTGGCTGCCCATCTGCTAAAGGCTTCAAGAAGACTTGATCTAGCTGATCTAGCTACTGTTGTAGTCTATATTTATTTTTAATTGACTTCTTGTTGTTTATTTTGTTTAACAAGCACTTTGAGTTTGTCTGTAATGAAAAGCGTTATAAAAGTTTAATAAATTATTATTATTATTATTATTATTATTATTATTATTATTATTATTATTATTATTATTATTATAGCTATGTATTTAGCCATTGTGATTCTCATAATACCTGTTCAAGACCCAATAATGTTTTTCTGATGACCTAGTCTGCTCATGGAGCATGTCCCTCTGAGTCCAAGTCAAACTTAACACTGACACACCGAATGTCCTGGCTGTTTGGATTATAATTCATCAGTTAGCTAGCAAGAGAAAGAGACCCTTGAACACCTGCTAATATATCTACAGTGCCTTGCGAAAGTATTCACCCCCCTTGGCATTTTCCCTATTTTGTTGCCTTACAACCTGGACTTAAAATTCATTTTTGTGGGTTTGTATCATTTGATTTACACAACATGCCTACCACCTTGAAGATGCAAAATAGTTTTTATTGTGAAACAAACAAGAAGTAAGACAAAAAAAAACAGAAAACTTGAGCGTGCATAACTATTCATCCCCCCCCCCCCCCCCGTCTTGGGGTATGTCTCTATAAGCTTGGCACATCTAGCCACTGGGATGTTTGCCCATTCTTCAAGGCAAACATTCTGTTCCAGCTCCTTCAAGTTGGATTTGTTCCACTGGTGTACAGCAATCTTTAAGTCATACCACAGATTCTCAATTGGATTGAGGTCTGGCCTTTGACTAGGCCATTCCAAGACATTTAAATGTTTCCCCTTAAACCCCTCAAGTCTTGCTTTAGCAGTATGCTTAGGGTCATTGTCCTGCTGGAAGGTGAACCTCCGTCCCAGTCTCAAATCTCTGGAAGACTGAAACAGGTTTCCCTCAAGGATTTCCCTGTAATTAGCTCCATCATTCCTTCAATTCTGACCAGTTTCCCATTCCCTGCCGATTAAAAATATCCCCACAGCATGATGCTGTCACCACCATGCTTCACTGTGGGGATGGTGTTCTCAGGGTGATGAGAGGTGTTGGGTTTGCGCCAGACATAGTATTTTCCTTGATTAAAATTGAGCTTTTTGGCAGTCTCATCTGACCAGAGTACCGTCTTCCATATGTTTGGGGAGTCTCCCACATGCCTTTTGGCGAACACCAAACGTGTTTGCTTATTTTTTTCTGTAAGCAATGGCTTTATTCTGGCCATTCTTCCGTAAAGTCCAGCTCTGTGGAGTGTACGGCTTAAAGTGGTCATATGGACAGATACTCCAATCTCCGCTGTGGAGCTTTGCAGCCCCTTCAGGGTTATCTTTGGTCTCTTTGTTGTCTCTCTGATTAATGCCCTCCTTGCCTGGTCCGTGAGTTTTGGTGGGTGACCCTCTCTTGGCAGGTTTGTTGTGGTGCCATATTCTTTCCATTTTTTTATAATGGATTTAATGGTGCTCCGTGGGATGTTCAAAGTTTCTGATATTTCTTTATAACCCAACCCTGATCTGTACTTCTCCATAACTTTGTCCCTGACCTGTTTGGAGCGCTCCTTGGTCTTCATGGTGCCACTTGCTTGGTGGTGCCCCTTGCTTAGTGGTGTTGCAGACTCTGGGGCCTTTCAGAACAGGTGTATATATACTGAGATCATGTGACAGATCATGTGACACTTAGATTGCACACAGGTGGACTTTATTTAATTAATTATGTGACTTCTGAAGGTAATTGGTTGCACCAGATCTTATTTAGGGGCTTCATAGCAAAGGGGATGAATATATACATTTATGCACGCATCACTATCATTTTTTGAAACAAGTAATTGTTTTCTTTCCACTATTTTGTGAATGTCCAGTACATGAAATCCAAATTAAAATCTATTTAAATTACAGGTTGTAATGAAACAAAATAGGAAAAACAACAAGGGGGATGAATGCCTTTTCAAGGCACTGTACTATACAGTATGTGATTCTTCAGCTGAGAATACTAAAAAGTCTAGAAACTGCTTAGCCACCAAAGGGTAAGTGGTTGAGAGCATACATCAAGTCAAACTCTACACCTTCCATTACATTCACTTGGAGGGTGCCATTTACCTTGAAGATGACAAAACGCTAATGGGTATCTCATGTCATGGAAAAGGGGTGTCATGCCAGTCCGGTATGCAGAATAAATGTGAGTGTCACAGAAACACGTCAGCAATTTGCTGTATAAAGTACTTCAGTCTGCAAGACGTGGTTTAAAACTGCCTCTTTGAATTTCCTTATTCCGCATGAGAAGTCAGAGTGAACATGTATCTAGTGTTATTACATTTACCCCAATGACAGTGATCCGAAAGGAGGGCGGTGTAGACCGCTGGGCTAATATTGTCAAAGAGATGAGAATATCCCATCGGCAGAGAAATCAAATCAAATGTGAAATGCTTACTTACGGGTCATTTTCCAACAATGCAGTTTTAAAAGATTAAGATGAAAAATATTTAATAAATATTGAAATACTGTAGTGACATGAGGAATAAATACACAGTGAATAACGAATAACAATAAGTAAGGGATAATCAACAATGGGCTATGCGTTCTCTGGAAAATAGTGCACAACGTGGAGGTGTGTTCCATGATGCTCCAGGTGGATGAGGGCAGTGTGGAGCACAATAGAGATTGTGTCATCCGTGGATCTGTTGGGGCGCTATGCGAATTGGAGTGTGTCCAGGGTGTCTGGGTGATTTTGTTGATGTGAGCCATTTCATGGCTATAGATGTGAGTGCTATGGGGCGATAGTCATTTAGACAGGTTACCTTGGTGTTCTTGGGCACGTGGACTATGGTGGTCTGCTTGAAACATGTTGGTATTACAGACCGTGTAGGGATAGGTTGAACATTTTAGTGTAGAGACTTGGCAGCTGGTCAGCGCATGCTCTGAGTACGCGTCCTGGTGTTCCGACCCCACGGCCTTGCGAATACTAACCTTTTTAAAGGTCTTACTCGGCTACAGAGAGCGAGATCACACAATCATCAGGAACAGCTGGTACTCTGATGCATGGCTCAGTCTTGCTTGCCTCGAAGCGAGCATAGAAGGTATTTAGCTTGTCTTGTAGGCGCGCATCGCTGGGCAGCTTGCGGCTGGGTTTCCCTTTGTAATCTGTTATAGTTTGCAAGCCCTGCCACATCCAATGAGCGTCAGAGCTGGCATAGTAGGATTTAATTTTAGTCCTGTATTGACGTTTTGCCTGTTTGATGGCTCGTCTTAGGTCATAGACATATTTCTTATAAGCGTCCGGATTAGTGTCCCTTTCCTTGAAAGCGGCAGCTCTAGTCAGTAGAACAGTGCGGATGTTGCCTGTAATCCATGGCTTCTGGTTGGGTAGGGTATGTACGATCACTGTGGGGATGACGTCGTCGATGTACTTATTAATGAACCCTGTGACAGATGTTAACTCCTCAATGTTATCTGATGAATCCCGGAACATATTCCAATCTGTGCTGGAGAAACAATCCTGTAGCATCCGCTTCATCGCACCACTTCCGCATTGAGTGATACTGATACTTCCTGTTTAAGTTTTGGCTTGTAAGCAGGAAGCAGGAGGATAGAGTTATGGTCTGATTTACCAAAAGGAGGGCGAGGGAGGACCTTGTATGTGATTTGATGTCATTTTATCTGTGGCAAATGACCTTGAGCCTTCTTAGATGGGCACTTCTAATGTAAATCTATGGCAGCACCCAAGGGGGCTTGAAATGCCTAGCTCTCCCTGTAGATTTCGCGGTGACGTAGTGAGTGACAGAACACTTATTCAATCATGGCGCAACTAGAGAAGATTACCAATGCCTACACTCTGTATTTCTGCTGGCTGCCCCTCATCACAGAAAAAACTGAGCTAGGCTGAAGCACCTGCATTTTGGAGCTGCCTTTCTCAAGAAAGAGATTATGTTTGTATGCAGCTTTATTAACTCAAGGAATAAATAAAAAAATACATTGTTTGCGACATGAATGAATGCCAAAATAACATGCAAAACAGGCCAATTTTTTTATTAATGTAAAAAAAAATGCTAAACAGGTGGGGCTCAAAACAGGTGCCCTGAATGACGGTTCGCCACTGGCCATATGTACAGTAGAGCTTTATACATGGCTCTGCGCAGAGTACGCCATGAATGCATCTATCAGATTGGATGTATAATTATTGTCCATCCAATGCCTTCTAGAAGCTTAAAAATCTATGTCAATACCTCCAATGCTTCAAATATCCACCCATGAGTTATGGGTATGTATGTAACTGCTAAGCCAATTTTTCCTGACCAGTCGAATGACCAAAGCGCCCTCTAGTGTCCTCATGGGTGGGCGTGAAAAACCCAGCAGCATTGCAGTTCTTGGCACAAACCGGTGCACCTGGCACCTACTACCATACCCTGTTCAAAGGCACATACATATTTTGTCTTGCCTATTCATCCTCTGAATGGGACACATACACACTCATGTCTTAATTGTCTCAAGGCTTAAAACTCCTTCTTTAACCTGTCTCCTCCCCTTCAGCTACACTGATTGTGTAGCTGAAGGGGAGGAGTGTATTTAACAAGTGACATCAATAATATCAATAAGGGATCATAGCTTTCACCTAGATTCACCTGGTCAGTTTATGTCATGGAAAGAGCAGGTGTTCTTAATGTTTTGTACCCTCAATGTATGTATGTAAGTACAGTATATACAGTTGCTAGTGAAAGTCTACACATCCTTTGCACAGTCCTCACATTTTGCTGCCATAAAATTAAATCTAAAAAGGATTACATTCGATTTTTTTCCTACCAATCAACACAACATTCTGCAATTTTTTAAAGTGAAATATAAATTATAGAACATTTTCCAAGCTAATAACAAAACAAAAATGTATGTTTTGACTGCGTATGTCTTCACACCCCAGAGTTAATACGTGGTGGAAGCACCTTTGGCAGCCATTACAGCAATGAATCATTTTGAATAAGATTCTACTGACCTAGTACATCTATTGGGGCAACATGCTGTATAACTATTGTTTTTGTCAAATTTTCTCAAGCTCAGTACATTTGGATTGGGAATCATTAAAGAACAGCAATATTTAAACCTGCATTTCTCTATGTGAGCTTACACTATAAAAGTATAGACTCAGAGCTTCAAAATGGTATATCATACACTATAGTTGGACAAACATAGGAAAGTTACAGTATGTTGCTGTGAAAGTTGATAAACTTGTTATCCCACTAAGGAGACAAGTAGGAGAAAATGATTTTGCTGAGATTTTCACACTTGCTAGAGAGCTCGTATTGGTTTAACACCATTCAGCATCGTTCACACCCTCTTCAGCCTGAGCCCCACCCCACCCACACATGTAAACGCATGTGAGTCAGCATGGCATTGTCTTCCATAAAGTAGTGTCTCTACTTAAATAATAAACTTTCTCCCAGTGAGCTTTGTCGATAGCGCCCGCTAAATTCAGGGCATCAATGTTTTTGAGAGCTGTAGCAAAAATGTTGCAGTTGTCAATAGCTACTATATATCCTTCAAAAAAATCTGCAGTAGCAAATATTATCTATATACTGACCAACGAAGCCCCCATTCTGAAGTCTGTGATATGACAGACCAATCAGGACTCATCTTTCAGGATTTCCAACCACTCCATTTTCTCAGCCAATCACGGCCAGCCAGGAAGAAAAGAAAGAAGTCTGTGTTTAAATATCCACTCAATCATCCATTCTGTTCGCAGCAAGGCAAGTTATACTGCAAGACAACATCGACTGCCAAAGGTGCTTCCACCAAATATTAACGCTGGGGTGTGAAGATATACATAATCAAGACATCGTCATTCTTTTTTTTCTATTAATGAGGAAGATTTTATGTAATTTTCTATAAATCTTTTACTTCAAAAATGTGGAGCAGGTTGTAAAAAAAAAAAATCTATGCACTCACTAACTGTAAGTCGCTATGGATAAGAGCGTCTGCTAAATGACTAAAATGCTAATGTAAATCTGTAGGACAAAAATCTATTTTAAATCACTTTTTAGATTAAATTTTAAGGCAGCAAATAAATACTCTGCAAGGGTTATGTAGACTTTCACTACAAAATATTCAAAGTGGTCATACGCCTGTGGTCTTCTGATCTCCTTTTCTTCCCTGCACTGGGCATGTGCGAGGCAGGCGGTCATTGTGAGAAATGTCCTCGCTCTGCCTAGGGGAGCACAGTCAAACTGTGGGTGACAGTATGACTCCAAATAAGCTTATTGCTCCCACTCGTTGTCCCAGGCACTGTAGTGTTTGCCAAAATGTTTTCATCTGTGCCCGACTCCATGCATCCTCTCCTGGGTAAAGAGAGATGCCAGGGGTCCCTGGAGCACCCGCCCACAGTTCTCCTCCACAGCAATTTCACCAGCACGTCTACAGCCGTGGGTGGGAAGACATCTCACTGATTCTTCATCATTAATGCCTTCCTCTAAAATAGATGCTTCTGTGTTTGCAGAATTCTGCTACAATATCCGATTTCCTTCAATATGAAGGAGCGCTGTTGATTGTATGCGTGGTCGAGCTAATCAGGAGCCAATGAGTTTCTCAGTCAATGAAAATTATATCCACATTATGACGATAACTCTTGATTACATCATTGAGCGGCAATGGCATATTTGTTTCACACCATCAACATGATGAGGCTTCCACGGAACAAAGGGGAAAAGAAAACTAGCAGTATCTTCATCAATCATCTTGTGTTTACATGCAAATCTACGCGCATCCTCATTTACATACCGTTTGCCTGACATAACAGCCTTTAGCAGAGGGTTAAACTGCATAGGAGCCAATTGAAACTCATTAATACATATAAAAGAGAGGCAACGCCTCTTTGAAAGACATCATCCCATGCTAATAGGTAATGAGCAATGAAAAAGGATTGAGTGGATTTAATTCAGGAAGGTATAGAGTAGTAAAGATTTCCTTTAGTTAATTCTCTGGATGGTTTTTGTTTGTGACTTTTCAGTGACTTGTCACCAGATAGAGTGTTTCCTCTCAGACTCATCAAGAAGGAACACGGCAGGCCTGTCTCTTTTTCTCCATGTTTTACTGCTGAAAAAGAGCTATTGATTTGCCTTTACTTCCCATCCTGGTTTGAACTAAAGCAAACAACATGATATAATCATTACCATGCCCCATGTTGTTTACTATTGACTGAATCAACATGCAAAACCTGTTTGTTTAGGCCACTGTTGTTGATGTTTGTTCTCTTTCGTTTATAACCCAACTTTGTTTTGTCTCTTTCCAAGAATGAATCATTTCATTTAATTTCGATCGAAGAATAAATCACTTGATTATGAGTATGTTTGTTTTATGGAAACATATTATTACCTTTTTCAAAAGTATTTTTGATCGATATAGAACATAAACCCTATAATAGTAAACATTTACCATCACCAACACCTATTTTTGTGAGCAAAGGTTCTGAGACAGTTGATTGAATATATCATGTAGTTTACTAGTTTACTAGTGCGTTACATTCCCCCAGATGCAGGGGTATGACTACAGTGAGGGAAAAAAAGTATTTGATCCCCTGCTGATTTTGTAAGTTTGCCCACTGACAAAGACATGATAAGTCTATAATTGTAATGGTAGGTTTATTTGAACAGTGAGAGACAGAATAACAACAAAAAAATCCAGAAAAACACATGTCAAAAATGTTATGAATTGATTTGCATTTTAATGAGGGAAATAGGTATTTTACCCCTCTGCGAAACATGACTTAGTACTTGGTGGCAAAACCCTTGTTGGCAATCACAGAGGTCAGACGTTTCTTGTAGTTGGCCACCAGGTTTGCATACATCTCAGGAGGGATTGTGTTCCACTCCTCTTTGCAGATCTTCTCAAGTCATTAAGGTTTCGAGGCTGACATTTGGCAACTCGAACCTTCAGCTCCCTCCACAGACTTTCAATGGGATTAAGGTCTGGAGACTGGCTAGGCCAGTGTGTGCTTCTTCTTGAGCCACTCCTTTGTTGCCTTGGCCATGTGTTTTGGGTCATTGTCATGCTGGAATACCCATCCACTACCCATTTTCAATGCCCTGGCTGAGGGAAGAAGGTTCTCACCCAAGATGTGACGGTACATGGCCCGTCCATCGTCCCTTTGATGTGGTGAAGTTGTCCTGTCCCCTTAGTAGAAAAACACCCCCAAAGCATAATGTTTCCACCTCCATGTTTGACGGTGGGGATGGTGTTCTTGGGGTCATAGGCAGCATTCCTCCTCCTCCAAACACGGGGAGTTGAGTTGATGCCAAAGAGCTCGATTTTGGTCTCATCTGACCACAACACTTTCACCCAGTTCTCCCCTGAATCATTCAGATGTTCATTGGCAAACTTCAGACAGGCCTGTATATGTGCTTTCTTGAGCAAGGGGACCTTGCGGGCGCTGCAGGATTTCAGTCCTTCACGGCGTAGTGTGTTACCAATTGTTTTCTTGGTGAGTATGGTCCCAGCTGCCTTGAGATCATTGACAAGATCCTCCCGTGTAGTTTTGGGCTGATTCCTCACCGTTCTCATGATCATTGCAACTCCACGAGGTGAGATCGTGCATGGAGCCCCAGGCCGAGGGAGATTGACAGTTATTTTGTGTTTCTTCCATTTGCAAATAATCACTCCAACTGTTGTCACCTTTTCACCAAGCTGCTTGGCGATGGTCTTGTAGCCCATTCCAGCCTTGTGTAAGTCTACAATCTTGTCCCTGACATCCTTGGAAAGCTCTTTGGTCTTGGCCATGGTGGAGAGTTTGGAATCTGATTGATTGATTGCTTCTGTGGACAGGTGTCTTTTATACAGGTAACAAGCTGAGATTAGGAGCACTCCCGTTAAGAGTGTGCTCCTAATCTCAGCTCGTTACCTGTATAAAAGACACCTGGGAGCCAGAAATCTTTCTGATTGAGAGGGGGTCAAATACTTATTTCCCTCATTAAAATGCAAATCAATTTATAAAATTTTTGACATGCGTTTTTCTGGATTTTGTTGTTGTTATTCTGTCTCTCACTGTTCAAATAAACCTACCATTAAAATTATAGACTGATAATTTCTTTGTCAGTGGGCAAATGTACAAAATCTGCAGCGCATCAAATACTTTTTTCCCTCACTGTATGTGCTCTGCTTTTATTGAAATTAGTTCAACACATTAAATATGAAAGGTATAGCATACTAAAGTCCATAACATACAAATAAATACCTGGGACATTGAAATGCAAGAGTTTTACTGATTTATTATGGATTAAACAAACATTTCACTTTAGTAGAAAGAGGAGGAAGGGAAGCGCTACTAAGGTACACAGTAGTAAATGTTGGTAGACAGAAGGTGCTCTTTGGTAAAAGGGGTGAATTAGTCATCAAAAAGAAAGGAGGACCAAGGCACTCTTCATATAATTAATTAAAATGCCTTTATTTGTATGGCATGTTCAATAGAAACAAGGTTTTTAAAAAATGAATGCCATGCAGCCGAAACGTGTCGGATTTGTGCCTTGGTCCTCCTTTCTTTTTGAAAACACTTTATTTTGTTCAATCATCATGGAAATTATGCTAATTGTAATATGTATAATCAAATCAAAATAACTCCATTGAATAACACAATATCCATTTGTAGTATTCCAAATAAATGTTTTATAAATTGCCATTGCATCTATTAAAAATGTAATTAATTGCTCTGGCTTTCATTTGCTTCAATCACTGAACACAACTGACACTTATCCGAGACAGGCTTCTATTTGAGCCAGGCGTCTATTTCCTTAATATACACAGCTTTTGCTCAAAGACTACCACCCAGTTTATTGTGACCAGTATGACCAATAAAAATATTATAATAACAAATCCATCACAGATCAGACTTGCAAAGACTACTACCTATCATACACCCCTGATTTTGCGCTTCAGCAACATTCTCTCACTCATTGCTCCTTCTTGTGCCTTGTATTCCCCATAGTTGCAGAAAGATCACACCACCAGATATATTTCAGTATACAACATTTGTACAGGTCCCCAGGACGTTGGGGGATGCCTTCAATAACGTCCACTACGGGCAACATGAGCACATATAGTTTTGGACAAACGTTGAATACTGTAGTGAGACCGTGAGATCTTGTTGGTAGTTGAGCCAAACATGTCAAACCATGCTGCTGTCTCATCCATGGCAATGATATTGCTATTCTTTATCTTCTTTTGCACAATCTTTACGGTACTCGCTGAAGTTCACTCGATGCCCGGCTATTAAAAGGAACAGGTGGCTATTTGAGACTCAGCATTTAATTTAAGTTGATTATATTTGTGGAAATGTTTTGCAATACGGAGGAAGTTTTGCAGCTATAACATATTGCACTTAATCACCTAGTTGGCAGAGGGTAGCTTTATCCTCTTGTTGTACTTTACATAAAGCATCAAATCCCACTGTGGAATTGCATTTATGAGCAATAATTACACTACACTACACTAGTGACTCACTCAGTTGACTAGGTTCCACATGAATGAGGACATAGGCACGGGAAAAATATATACCAACAAAATTGCTTACAAGAAGGGAGGAAAGTACATGTCATAGCTTGATCATATTTCCCTCTGTTTACCTGCTCTCTAAAAGCACTGCAAAAAAGCGGTCCAGAATTCCACACCTTTGATCTTCAAACTGGAGTTATGCCTTATCTCCTAAAGACAAATATCCCAATTATGGAATTATTTACCAGCACTGTCATGGTTTTGAGAGTAGGGAAAGGGATTGCAGTCAAATCCTTAATTTGTTTTTCCTCTCCGAACAGTAGCAGCCCAGATAAGGCTGTGAGTGGACTGGCCCGATGCTGTCAGAGAACTCATCCCTCTTCCCTCCCTGGCTGGCCCGGTCCAGCTGCCCAGCTTTTGGGACAGAGAGGCTACTTGGCTGATTGAAACACTCCCTATCAACCTGACACGACTTTGCTTTTATCAGTCTTCTATCTTAATTACTTGTTGCTCGTTAAACGCAGGTATGCCATGTTTTGTTTTTGAGCCTAGCTAATCAAGGAGCCAAAGGCCCACTCTCACCTTGAAGATGGCTAAAAACATAATGTGGTCACATTAGCACTTCCTGTTAATTTAGGCGGGTGGGATGTGAGGCATGGAGACTTGATGAGGACTGTTGCTAATTTAAGGCGCAGCGGGTCTTTTCAGAAGTCCCAGAGTCCAGGCAGCGTCAGGACAGAACCGGACACAGCAGGACACAGACAGGAAACAGCTCACAGAGAGCAATAAAGCCCTTACTAGCTGTAGAGGTGTCACTTCTGCTCAGTGCCACAAGAAGGACACAAAAAAAGAAAACATTTATCCTCAGGGTCTGTAATGACACAATAGGATAATAAGGTCAGGAATCAGAGGCAACAGGCCTGGAAAATAATGCTGCAACGTTGGTAATAGTCACGATGAAGCATCATTAAGAATAACACTGGTCTAATGCAGGATGTGCATCATTCCCTGTGCTTATCTTTCCATTTATCACCAATGTTGTCCTTGATGACTGCATAATATTAGCAATCCAATAAAAATGGGGACCGATAACTTTCTTCTTAGCTGAGTTTTGGTAAGGTTGATGTCTATTGTGGTTGGACAGAGTACTAGTGTTAAGAAGATGGCTCTTTAATGGGATGCCATGGCTCATTAGGATACTGTAAATGCATCACATATGCTTTGTCATTACACTAGTGCTTCCTGCTCTCTGCCTGGCTACAAAGCCTGATAATATAAAAGTATATTGGTACATATCCTCTCGCAGGATTTCTATAATGTCAATTTCATTCTGCAACCTGTTTGCCCTGAGTGAGAGTAGGCCAGACTCACCTGTGGATGAGTTTACAGAGTTTCACACCCTAGAGACTGTCACTTCTTGAGATGGATGGTGAGTCTTGGCATTTGTCCTTTCCACAGCTCATAGCTCTCTATATATATTTGTTCCTTCTCTTGCCAGTTTATCTTAGTGTAAAGACAGTTATTGTCTCTTTCCCCACTGTTATGGCTGATGTCCTAACTGGGGGGGAGTGGGCAGACACATGGCGCCCTCTTTGTAGCCATTTGCTCTGATTGAACAGTATTTTTGAGACAATGTTCATCAAGGGCCATATGGATGCTTGTTGCATTGATTCAGGTGTTTAGTCTTCGGTCACCTCATCTCACTGCAGTGCTTCAGTGAGATCAACATTATATATTATCCTCTCAAGTTTAGGGTAGGTCTCTCTTAGCCGGCTTCTATTGTTTTATGGTAACTATTGTGATCTCTTAAAATCCTGGATCCTGAATACAGTACATTAGTTTCTGAGATATA
This sequence comes from Coregonus lavaretus, assembly GCF_964263955.1. Taxonomy (NCBI): domain Eukaryota; kingdom Metazoa; phylum Chordata; class Actinopteri; order Salmoniformes; family Salmonidae; genus Coregonus; species Coregonus lavaretus. Next base: position 5,188,121 of record NC_140019.1, read on the forward strand.
GCACCCAGGGGAATGTGATTTGTGCAGCCCATGGGATGTTGCTGAGTGATGATCCATCTTGGTGAGTAGGCCAGTGATACAGCTCATTGTCCCTGTCTGGGATAGAGATACTGATAGTGTCCACAGTGGGAGATGGTGCATGTCCCATGCATGGTTTGAACAGCAGCCAGGTCACCTATGATACAAGTCGTTGTTCGACATCCATGTCTGAGGATTTCGGGAGATAACTTGGAAACCGGTCACTAGGGGCAACAGTGAGCGCTGTGGGCAAGGATGGGCAACTGGTGGCACCCCTTTTGTAGGCCCATGGACCACTTTCTTTAAAAAAAAAACTCAGTCAGAGTTTGAACTTACTGTTGAAAGTTAGAATAATAGAATACACAATGTGCAATTTCAAAATTTGGTTGTGCATCAGCAGTGACTAAATTAGCCCATGTCAGCATGTTTTTTATTTGATTGGTAAATTAGTGTAGTGATCAGTTATCTAAACATGCAGTAAGCATAGTCGAATTACCTACCTGTATGGGGCCCATTGATCATCAGTTATCATGCTAACATTTCCCTACACCTGTCACGGATTCGGCCGAGGCTGCTCCTCCTCCTTGCTCGGGCAGGCTTCGGCGTTCGTCGTCCCCGGAGTACTAGCTGCCACCGTTGAATGTTTCGATGTTTGTTTGGTTTTGTCTTCCTTGTACACCTGTTTCCATTTAGTGTTCATTATGTCCCCTATAAGTTTCTCGTTTTGTTTGTAGTTAGTTGTGTGTAATTGTTCCGCCTGTCCGTAGGTGCTTTGTATTTTGCTCTCTTGTATTTAGAGTACGGACGCACTATTTGCGTATCCTTTTGTATTTTGTGTATTTGCGCACTGTTTGCATAATCGCTCGCCTCCGTTGTTGTTGAGGCCCGTTACTTTGTATTGACGTGTTTCTCCAAGTAAAGTCTGTTGGACTAGGTTCTGTGTCCTGCGCCTAACTCCAACACCACATCCACATCAGCCCTTGACAGAATTACACACCACTATGGAGTCAGCAGGAGCAGCAGCAGCACCCGAGTCGCTGGAGGATCGAGTCAGCGGTCAAGACGCCAGGATCCATCAACTCGGATCCGCCCTGCAGGAGGTGATCAACACTCTGCGCCGATGGGAGACCGGAGGAGTGCCCACACCTTCTCCAACCTTACCACCACCATCGGTCAGTCCTCCCATCCCAGCTCCGGAATCCAGTGGGGTTCGGCTCTCGCTCCATAGGGCGTATGATGGCGCCACAGCCGGGTGTCAGGGGTTCCTCCTGCAGGTGGAACTGTACCTGGCCACCATACACCCGGCGCCCTCGGGATACGAGAGCGTTTCCGCCCTCATCTCCTGTCTCTCCGGCAAGGCGTTGGAGTGGGCCAACGCCGAATGGAGGGGAATAGACGCCGCTACCATCACATACGCAGAGTTCTCCCGCCGCTTCAGGGCAGTGTTCGACCATCCAGCTGAGGGGAAAGCGGCGGGGGAGCGTCTATTCCACCTCCGACAGGGGAAGAGGAGCGCACAGGAGTTCGCCCTGGAATTCCGGACTCTAGCGGTGGATGCGGGGTGAAATGAGCGGGCCCTCATCGACCACTATCGATGCAGTCTACGGGAGGACGTTCGTCGAGAGCTGGCCTGCAGGGACACCAACCTATCGTTCGACCAGTTGGTGGACATGTCCATCCGTCTCGACACACTGCTGGCCACCCGCGGACGTCCCGAGTGGGGGCCGTCCATTCCACCCTCCAGCACCTCCGAGCCGAGCCCTATGGAGCTCGGGGGTGCTGGCGCTAGAGAGAGGAGGAGAGGGAGCCCGAGGGGGGCCGTCCTCTGCACCAACTGTGGCCGTGGAGGGCACACTGCGGCTAGGTGCTGGGAGGATTTCCAGGGGGAAGAGACAACAGGCCACGCACTGGGGAGTCCTTTCAGGTGAGTAGGCGCCCCTCTTACCCAGAGCTCTCTGTTGTTCACTTATGTATACCAGTAAGATTTCCTCAGGTTGCACCTCATTCCCAGCATAAGGCGCTGGTTGATTCAGGCACAGCTGGGAATTTTGTTGATCGGAATTTTTGTGTAAGGTTAGGGATTCCCCTCCTTCCTGTTGATGCTCCCTTCCCTGTCCATGCACTAGATAGCCGCCCGTTGGGATCGGGGTTGATTAGAGAGGTCACAGCACCACTTAGGATGGGTACGCAGGGGGGTCATGAGGAAACTATTCAGTTATATCTGATCGACTCTCCTGCGTATCCTGTGGTGCTGGGGCTACCCTGGTTAATTACCCATAATCCCTCCGTTTCGTGGCAACAGAGGGCTCTCAAGGAGTGGTCTGCCCAGTGTGTAGGGCGATGTCTAGGTGTTTCCGTGGGGGCGACCTCGGTGGAGAGTCCGAACCAAGTGCCCGCAATGCACATTCCCCCTGAGAATGAGGATGTAGCACTCGTGTTTAGCAAGACGAGGGCGACGCAGTTGCCTCCTCATAGACAGGGGGATTATGCGATAAACCTCCAGACAGGAGCAGCTCTTCCGTGGAGCCATGTGTATCCTCTGTCTCAAGAGGAGAAGGTGGCTATGGAGACATACATAGCCGAGTCTCTGAGACAGGGATACATACGGCCCTCCACTTCCCCTGCGTCCTCAAGTTTCTTTTTTGTGAAGAAGAAGGATGGAGGGTTGCTCCCGTGTATTGATTACCATAGTCTCAATCAGATCACTGTGAAATACAGTTTTCCACTCCCTCTGATTGCGAGTTTGACGGAATCATTACACGGAGCGCATTTCTTCACAAAACTGGAACTCAGGAGCGCCTACAACTTGGTGCGCATTAGGGAGGGAGATGAATGGAAGACAGCATTTAGTACCACCTCGGGTCAATATGAGTATCTCGTCATGCCATATGGGTTAATGAATGCTCCTTCAGTCTTCCAATCCTTTGTGGACGAGATCTTCCGGGACATGCATGGGCAAGGTGTGGTCGTGTACATTGAGGACATTCTAGTGTACTCTTCTACCCGAGCCGAGAATGTAGCCCTGGTGCGCCGAGTGTTGGGGAGGCTGTTGGAGCACGACTTGTATGTCAAGGCAGAGAAATGTCTGTTTTTCCAGGAGTCTGTCTCCTTTTTGGGTTATCGGTTGTCCGCGTCAGGGGTGAAGATGGAGGTTGACCATGTGTCAGCCGTGCGTAATTGGCAAACCCCAACCACGGTTAAAGAGGTGCAGCAGTTTTTGGGTTTTGCCAATTATTACTGGAGGTTTATCCGGGGTTTTGGACAGGTGGCAGCTCCCATAACTTCCCTGCTGAAGGGGGGCCCGGTGCGTTTGCAGTGGTCAGCTGAGGCGGACAGGGCATTTGGGAGACTGAAGGACCTGTTCACTTCGGCTCCGGTGCTGGCGCATCCGGACCCCGCTTTACCATTCCAGGTAGAGGTGGACGCGTCGGAGGCCGGTATTGGGGCCGAACTTTCGCAACGGTCTGGCACGCCACCTAAACTCCGCCCCTGTGCTTTTTATTCCAAGAAGCTCAGCCCAGCGGAGCGAAATTATGACGTAGGGGACAGGGAGCTGTTAGCCGTGGTACAGGCCCTAAAGGTGTGGAGGCATTGGCTTAAGGGGGCTCAACACCCTTTTCTCATTTTGACTGACCACCGTAACCTGGAGTACATCTGGGCAGCTAGGAGATTGAACCCTTGTCAGGCTCGGTGGAACATGTTTCTAACCCGGTTCGTATTTAAAATAACTTACATCCCTGGGTCCCAGAACGGTAAGGCAGACGCCCTGTCCCGGCGGTATGACACAGAGGAGAGGTCCATTGACCTGTTCACCCACGTCTTTCGGCACTACAGGGTGCCCGAGGATATAGTGTCTGATCGAGGTCCCCAGTTCACCTCCAGAGTCTGGAGGGCATTCATGGAGCGCTTGGGGGTCTCTGTGAGCCTTACCTCGGGGTACCACCCAGAGAGCAATGGGCAGGTAGAAAGAGTGAACCAGGATGTGGGTAGGTTTCTGAGATCTTATTGCCAGGGCCGGCCGGAGGAGTGGGCGAGGTATATCCCCTGAGCAGAGATGGCACAGAACTCTCTCCGCCCCTCCTCCACCAACCTAACCCCTTTCCAGTGTGTGTTAGGGTACCAGCCTGTTCTGGCACCATGGCATCAGAGCCAGATCAAGGCTCCTGCGTTGGATGAGTGGGTGCGGTGCTCAGAGGAGATGTGGAACGCTGCACACGTCCATCTGCAGCGGGCCATCCGTCGACAAAAGGCGAGCGCCGATCTCCACCGCAGTGAGGGTCCGGTGTACGCACCTGGAGATCGAGTCTGGCTCTCGACTTGAAACCTGCCCCTCCGCCTGCCCTGCCGGATGCTGGGTCGGCGGTTTGTGGGGCCATTTAAAGTCCTGAGGAGATTGAACGAGGTGTGTTACAGGTTACTACTACCTATTGATTATCACATTAACCCCTCGTTCCATGTGTCTCTTCTCAGGCCGGTGGTAGCTGGTCCACTCCAGGACTGTGAGATAAGAGAGACTCCTTCGCCCCCACTGGACATCGAGGGGGCTCCGGCGTACACAGTTCGGTCCATCTTGGATTCGAGACGTCGGATGGGGGGTCTCCAATATCTCGTGGAGTGTGAGGGGTACGGCCCGGAGGAACGGTGCTGGGTGCAGAGGAGGGACCCCCCCTGCTCCGCGTCCTCCTGGTCGTCCCCGAGGCCGGGGTCGGCGCACGGCTGGAGCCGCGCGTCAAGGGGGGGGTACTGTCATGGATTCGGCCGAGGCTGCTCCTCCTCCTTGCTCGGGCAGGCTTCGGCGTTCGTCGTCCCCGGAGTACTAGATGCCACCGTTGAATGTTTCGATGTTTGTTTGGTTTTGTCTTCCTTGTACACCTGTTTCCATTTAGTGTTCATTATGTCCCCTATAAGTTTCTCGTTTTGTTTGTAGTTAGTTGTGTGTAATTGTTCCGCCTGTCCGTAGGTGCTTTGTATTTTGCTCTCTTGTATTTAGAGTACGGACGCACTATTTGCGTATCCTTTTGTATTTTGTGTATTTGCGCACTGTTTGCGTAATTGCTCGCCTCCGTTGTTGTTGAGGCCCGTTACTTTGTATTGACGTGTTTCTCGAAGTAAAGTCTGTTGGACTAGCTTCTGTGTCCTGTGCCTGACTCCAACACCACATCCACATCAGCCCTTGACAACACCCTATGGCAAAATGTGTGGAATTGCAGGAAATTAGCTGTAAAACTGCCCCATGGCAGAGTAGAACTGCCTGAAATAAGTTATAAAATTGCTAAACCTTCTCTCCGCCTCATGGAAAATTTTGCAGAATTGCAAAAACATGATGAGTTCCGTTCCCCCACCTACATCAAAGTTGCCAACCCCTGTGCTAGGGTGTTGTGGATGGGGATGGTGAATGGGTGGAAGCATCTGCCTCTGATTCCAAAGGTTGCAAGTTGAAATCCAGTGACACAAAGTTTTGACATTTTTGTTTTAAGCCTATCCCAAATCTTAACCCTTACCTTAACCATTCGGAGTTAATGCCTAACCTTAAGATTTCGGAGTTAACATATTAAGGATCGGACCGTTATTTTAAATATTCACCTAAAATGACATACCCAAATCTAACTGCCTGTAGCTCATGATCTGAAGCAAGGATATGCATATTCTTGATCTCATTTGAAAGGAAACTCTTTGAAGTTTGTGGAAATGTGAAATTCATTTAGGAGAATATAACACATTAGATCTGGTAAAAGATAATACAAACAAAAAAACATGCGTTTTCATTTTTATTTTTATAATTTTAATCGTCTTTGATATGCAAGAGAAAGGCCAAAATATAAAATTGCGGTTTAGGCGCAATTTAGATTTTGGCCACTAGATGGAAGCAGTGTGTGTGCAAAGTTTCGGATTGATCCAGTAAAGCATTGCAATGCTGGACTAATTATATGAGAAAAAAAATATTCCATTTTATTTGGACTGGCAAGCCAGACAAAATTAAACGGGCCTATTTATATTATGAATATGAATTCGAATGACAGAAATTATTAAATATTAAAGCATTAGACCAATCACTAAAAGCTTCAGTCATACAAAAGTTATACTTAAATCCGAAATGGTTCTCTAGCAAATTAGTAAGATTTTCTCACCCAATGTTCAAGAATGGCCTTTTTCCCTTTATTCAGATTACAACCTCTCACTTTGTTATTTTAAAATTAAATATTTCTAGAACAAGCCATAGAAAGTTGGCTGCAATTTCAAAACATATCATTTTTCAATTTAAATTATTATATACAATTCTTTACCAATAGAATGTTATTTACAGTGGGGCAAAAAAGTATTTAGTCAGCCACCAATTGTGCAAGTTCTCCAACTTAAAAAGATGAGAGAGGCCTGTAATTTTCATCATAGGTACACGTCAACTATGAAAGACAAAATGAGAAAAAAATATCCAGAAAATCACATTATAGGATTTTTAATTAATTTATTTGCAAATTATGGTGGAAAATAAGTATTTGGTCAATAACAAAAGTTTTGTCAATACTTTGTTATATACCCTTTGTTGGCAATGACACAGGTCAAACGTTTTCTGTAAGTCTTCACAAGGTTTTCACACACTGTTGCTGGTATTTTGGCCCATTCCTCCATGCAGATCTCCTCTAGAGCAGTGATGTTTTGGGGCTGTCGCTGGGCAACACGGACTTTCAACTCCCTCCAAAGATTTTCTATGGGGTTGAGATCTGGAGACTGGCTAGGCCACTCCAGGACCTTGAAATGCTTCTTACGAAGCCACTCCTTCGTTGCCCGGGCGGTGTGTTTGGGATCATTGTAATGCTGAAAGACCCAGCCACGTTTCATCTTCAATGCCATTGCTGATGGAAGGAGGTTTTCACTCAAAATCTCACGATACATGGCCCCATTCATTCTTTCCTTTACACGGATCAGTCGTCCTGGTCCCTTTTTTAGAAAAACAGCCCCAAAGCATGATGTTTCCACCCCCATGCTTCACAGTAGGTATGGTGTTCTTTGGATGCAACTAAGCATTCTTTGTACTCCAAACACGACGAGTTGAGTTTTTACCAAAAAGTTATATTTTGGTTTCATCTGACCATATGACATTCTCCCAATCCTCTTCTGGATCATCCAAATGCACTCTAGCAAACTTCAGACGGGCCTGGACATGTACTGGCTTAAGCAGGGGGACACGTCTTGCACTGCAGGATTTGAGTCCCTGGCGGCGTAGTGTGTTACTGATGGTAGGCTTTGTTACTTTGGTCCCAGCTCTCTGCAGGTCATTCACTAGGTCCCCCCGTGTGGTTCTGGGATTTTTGCTCACCGTTCTTGTGATCAATTTGACCCCACGGGGTGAGATCTTGCGTGGAGCCCCAGATCGAGGGAGATTATCAGTGGTCTTGTATGTCTTCCATTTCCTAATAATTGCTCCCACAGTTGATTTCTTCAAACCAAGCTGCTTACCTATTGCAGAATCAGTCTTCCCAGCCTGGTGCAGGTCTATAATTTTGTTTCTGGTGTCCTTTGACAGCTCTTTGGTCTTGGCCATAGTGGAGTTTGGAGTGTGACTGTTTGAGGTTGTGGACAGGTGTCTTTTATACTGATAACAAGTTCAAACAAGTGCCATTAATACAGGTAACGAGTGGAGGACAGAGGAGCCTCTTAAAGAAGAAGTTACAGATCTGTGAGAGCCAGAAATCTTGCTTGTTTGTAGGTGACCAAATACTTATTTTCCACCATAATTTGCAAATAAATTCATAAAAAATCCTACAATGTGATTTTCTGGATTTATTTTTCTCAATTTGTCTGTCATAGTTGACGTGTACATATGATGAAAATTACAGGCCTCTCTCATCTTTTTAAGTGGGAGAACTTGCACAATTGGTTTCTTTTTTCCCCCACTGTATATGGGAGATACAATCTTCACAGCTCTGCAGATTTTGCTGTGAAGAGACAGAATCATTAGATCATTTGTTTTGGTACTGTCCATTTGTAGCTTGTTTTTGGACACAGGTCCAGGAATGGCTAAAGGATTGCAATATTTACCTGGAGCTAACCCTGCAGATAGCACTACTGGGTGATCTGAAAAGTCATAGTCAATCGATCAATAATATAATAATACTTTTAGCAAAAATGTTTATTTTCAATTTACGATCTGTGGAAACAATGAGAATAGAAAGGTTCAGAACTTTTGTAAAACATCACAGTACAATTGAAAAATATATGGCAAATAGAAATCCAATATGGATGGTGTTAAGAGATAGATGGGAAGTGTTGAATGGAGCTGAAGGATGGGACTAATAACAACAACTAATAACAACAAGATAACTAATGTAAAGCATACTGTGTCCATAATAAGTAAATAGGTTATAGGTTGAGAGTTTTTGTGAAAGAACACAGTTAGAAAAATATGGCATATAGAAGCAAACCAGATGGACATCATGAAAATGATCGGAGGATGTTCAGGAGTAAAAACAAACAAAATATAATTATTGTAAAATTTGACTGTGTCCATAAAATATATATAGTATGTATGGGCTGGAAGTAGAGGCCTAAGCATTGTTGTTCACTAGTTTACTCCAATTGGGGAAGGGGTGGTGGGGTTGGAAAGTAATGAAGGGAAATATAATTTAAAAAAGGATATGTGTGTATGTATGGATGTATGTATGTATATATGTGTGTATATGTATATTTATATATCAAATCAAATCAAATCAAATCAAATTTTATTGGTCACATGCGCCGAATACAACAGGTGCAGACATTACAGTGAAATGCTTACTTACAGCCCTTAACCAACAGTGCATTTATTTTAAACAAAAAAGTAAGAATAAAACAACAACAAAAAAGTGTTGAGAAAAAAAGAGCAGAAGTAAAAATAAAGTGACAGTAGGGAGGCTATATATACAATAGAATAAAGTGACAGTAGGGAGGCTATATATACAGGGGGGTACCGTTGCATAGTCAATGTGCGGGGGCACCGGCTAGTTGTGGTAGTTGAGGTAATATGTACATGTGGGTAGAGTTAAAGTGACTATGCATAAATACTTAACAGAGTAGCAGCAGCGTAAAAAGGATGGGGTGGGGGGTTGGCACTCCGGTACCGCTTGCCGTGCGGTAGCAGAGAGAACAGTCTATGACTAGGGTGACTGGAGTCTTTGACAAATTTGAGGGCCTTCCTCTGACACCGCCTGGTATAGAGGTCCTGGATGGAAGGGAGCTTTGCCCCAGTGATGTACTGGGCCGTACGCACTACCCTCTGTAGTGCCTTGCGGTCAGAGGCCAAGCAGTTGCCATACCAGGCGGTGATGCAACCAGTCAGGATGCTCTCGATGGTGCAGCTGTAGAATTTTTTGAGGATCTGAGGACCCATGCCAAATCTTTTTAGTCTCCTGAGGGGGAATAGGCTTTGTCGTGCCCTCTTCACGACTGTCTTGGTGTGTTTGGACCATGATAGTTCGTTGGTGATGTGGACACCAAGGAACTTGAAGCTCTCAACCTGTTCCACTACAGCCCCGTCGATGAGAATGGGGGCGTGCTCAGTCCTCTTTTTTTTCCTGTAGTCCACAATCATCTCCTTTGTCTTGGTCACGTTGAGGGAGAGGTTGTTGTCCTGGCACCACACGGCCAGATCTCTGACCTCCTCCCTATAGGCTGTCTCATCGTTGTCGGTGATCAGGCCTACCACTGTTGTGTCGTCGGCAAACTTAATGATGGTGTTGGAGTCGTGCCTGGCCATGCAGTCATGGGTGAACAGAGAGTACAGGAGGGGACTGAGCACGCACCCCTGAGGGGCCCCCGTGTTGAGGATCAGTGTGGCAGATGTGTTGTTACCTACCCTTACCACCTGGGGGCGGCCCGTCAGGAAGTCCAGGATCCAGTTGCAGAGGGAGGTGTTTAGTCCCAGGATCCTTAGCTTAGTGATGAGCTTTGAGGGCACTATGGTGTTGAATGCTGAGCTGTAGTCAATGAATAGCATTCTCACGTAGGTGTTCCTCTTGTCCAGGTGGGAAAGGGCAGTGTGGAGTGCGATAGAGATTGCATCATCTGTGGATCTGTTGGGGCGGTATGCAAATTGGAGTGGGTCTAGGGTTTCTGGGATTATGCTGTTGATGTGAGCCATGACCAGTCTTTCAAAGCACTTCATGGCTACAGACGTCAGTGCTACGGGTCGGTAGTCATTTAGGCAGGTTACCTTAGAGTTCTTGGGCACGGGGACTATGGTGGTCTGCTTGAAACATGTTGGTATTACAGACTCAGTCAGGGACATGTTGAAAATGTCAGTGAAGACACTTGCCAGTTGGTCAGCACATGCTCGGAGTACACGTCCTGGTAATCCGTCTGGCCCTGCGGCCTTGTGAATGTTGACCTGCTTAAAAGTCTTACTCACATCGGCTACGGAGAGCGTGATCACATAGTCGTCCGGAACAGCTGGTGCTCTCATGCATGCTTCAGTGTTGCTTGCCTCGAAGCGAGCATAGAAGTGGTTTAGCTCATCTGGTAGGCTTGTGTCACTGGGCAGCTCGCGGCTGTGCTTCCCTTTGTAGTCTGTAATAGTTTTCAAGCCCTGCCACATCCGACGAGCGTCAGAGCCAGTGTAGTATGATTCAATCTTAGACCTGTATTGACTCTTTGCCTGTTTGATGGTTCGTCGGAGGTCATAGCGGGATTTCTTATAAGCGTCCGGGTTAGAGTCCCGTTCCTTGAAAGCGGCAGCTCTACCCTTTAGCTCAGTGCGGATGTTTCCTGTAATCCATGGCTTCTGGTTGGGGTATGTACGTACGGTCACTGTGGGGACGACATCATCGATGCACTTATTGATGAAGCCAGTGACTGATGTGGTGTACTCCTCAATGCTGTCTGAAGAATCCCGGAACATGTTCCAGTCTGTGCTAGCAAAACAGTCCTGTAGCTTAGCATCTGCGTCATCTGACCACTTTTTTATTAGCCGAATCACTGGTGCTTCCTGCTTCAGGAAGTGTGTGTGTGTGTGTACAGTGAGGGAAAAAAGTATTTGATCCCCTGCTGATTTTGTACGTTTGCCCACTGACAAAGAAATGATCAGTCTATAATTTTAATGGTAGGTTTATTTGAACAGTGAGAGAAACAAAGAAATCCAGAAAAACGCATGTCAAAAATGTTATAAATTGATTTGCATTTTAATGAGGGAAATAAGCATTTGACCCCCTCTCAATCACAAAGATTTCTGACTCCCAGGTGTCTTTTATAGAGGTAACGAGCTGAGATTAGGAGCACAATCTTAAAGGGAGTGCTCCTAATGTCAGGTTGTTACCTGTATAAAAGACACCTGTCCACAGAAGAAGTCAATCAATCAGATTCCAAACTCTCCACCATGGCCAAGACCAAAGAGCTCTCCAAGGATGTCAGGGACAAGATTGTAGACCTACACAAGGCTGGAATGGGCTACAAGACCATCGCCAAGCAGCTTGGTGAGAAGGTGATAACAGTTGGTAAGATTATTCGCAAATGGAAGAAACACAAAATAACTGTCAATCTCTCCCTCGGCCTGGGACTCCATGCAAGATCTCACCTCGTGGAGTTGCAATGATCATGAGAACGGTGAGGAATCAGCCCAGAACTACACGGGAGGATCTTGTCAATGATCTCAAGGCAGCTGGGACCATAGTCACCAAGAAAACAATTGGTAACACACACTACGCCGTGAAGGACTGAAATCCTGCAGCGCCCGCAAGGTCCCCCTGCTCTAGAAAGCACATATACATGACTGTCTGAAGTTTGCCAATGAACATCTGAATGATTCAGAAGAGAACTGGGTGAAAGTGTTGTGGTCAGATGAGACCAAAATTGAGCTCTTTGGAATCAACTCAACTCGCCGTGTTTGGAGGAGGAGGAATGCTGCCTATGACCCCAAGAACACAATCCCCACCGTCAAACATGGAGGTGGAAACATTATGTTTTGGGGGTGTTTTTCTGCTAAGGGGACAGGACAACTTCACCACATCAAAGGGATGATGGACGGTGCCATGTACCGTCAAATCTTGGGTGAGAACCTCCTTCCCTCAGCCAGGGCATTGAAAATGGGTAGTGGATGGGTATTCCAGCATGACAATGACCCAAAACACACGGCCAAGGCAACAAAGGAGTGGCTCAAGAAGAAGCACATTAAGGTCCTGGAGTGGCCTAGCTAGTCTCCTGACCTTAATCCCATAGAAAATCTGTGGAGGGAGCTGAATGTTCGAGTTGCCAAACGCCAGGCTCGAAACCTTAATGATTTGAGAAGATCTGCAAAGAGGAGTGGGACAAAATCCCTCCTGAGATGTGTGCAAACCTGCTAGCCAACTACAAGAAACGTCTGACCTCTGTGATTGCCAACAAGGGTTTTGCAAACAAGTACTAAGTCATGCTTTGCAGAGGGGTCAAATAGTTATTTCCCTAATTAAAATGCAAATCAATTTATAACATTTTTGACATGAGTTTTTCTGGATTTTTTTGTTGTTGTTCTGTCTCTCACTGTTCAAATAAATATACCATTAAAATTATAGAATGATCATGTCTTTGTCAGTGGGCAAACGTACAAAATCAGCAGGGGATCAAATACTTTTTTCCCTCACTCTATATTTACGAGAAAAAATACATATGGGGGATTGGAAGTGATGCAGACAATTACATTGATGGAAGTTACAATCTATCTGAAACATTAAAGCTGATCTACCCCCTAAATTTAAAAATAAATAAATACTGGACTATTTTGTATCAAGGCTGCCCAAATGTGCCCAATTGGTCAATTGATATATTTTCATGTACATAACTATAGAGAAAATACAAAAATGATATGGTAATACAAAATGTAAGTTTACACACTCCCAGTTATATCATACATGATGGATCATTAGCTTATACACTAACTTTCACACATCTAGATGGCCGGACAGGGTGGGTGTGGAGCCAGAGACAGCAGGGATTCAAACTGTAGAACACAGTTCCTACATTTGAATATACACATTTATTTTATAAAACAAAACTAGGCTACATTTTATCTCTGGGACCCTTAGGATGGCAAATCACAGCAAGATTACTGAATGTAAGTACATTATTTACAGAGGTGAATGTATCAAACAAGTTGCAGTGATACGTTTTTTTGTTGTTGTGCACTCTCCTCAAACAATAGCATGGTATTTGTTCACTGTAATAACTACTGTAAATTGGACACTGGAGTTAGATTAACAAGATTTAAAGCTTTCTGCCCATATAAGACATGTCTATGTCCTGGAATTACTTACAACAGTCATGCTAATCACATTAGCGCAAATTAGCTCAACAGTTCCGTATACGTGACATCGATCCCGTAGAGGTTAATGCCTAAACTGAACCTTAAAAACTTTGAAATTTGACAACTGGAACAACTTTGATATTTTACGTTTGAGAAAGAAGGATGAACGACTAATTATGGTGTGAGACTGTGAGAGCTTGTTGATGAACAGATACTAGATGACCTGAAATTAATTAAGGGTACTACCAAAGCATGTCATAGGCACCAAGGAGGTTCAATTTGAGTACCCAGGTCATAATGGCCGACAGCTGTACTCAGTAGTCAATACACACTATGATGCTGTGCACTGTTCTGAGGTGTTGGTGCAATTTTTTACAGTATAAAAGTGTTCCATACCATTTGAGCGAAGCAATTAAATCTTGCTGGGTATAAATAACTGCCCTTGTGCCGGAATCCTTCATTCAGAGGACGAAGGTTATACTTCCAAACCATGTCATAACACTAAAATATTGTATGGATATTTAGGAAATTATGAGCTTCTTTGAAGTTGAACCTTATACTCTGTTACCATGGTGTTGACCAAATTGAATAATATTTTGTCAAGTGCTTTCCAAAATCAAATCTAAATTGTGGGGAAAGTGACATAAAAAGACTTCACAATACGAGGCATCCTTGAACAAAGGCCATTATATAAATGAAGGATTTCTTCAGAGGAAGAGGTACATTGGGCCAATCTCAAAGAAGCAGGACAATGACCCTAAGCATACTGCTAAAGCAACACTCGAGTGGTTTAAGGGGAAACATTTAAATGTCTTGGAATGGCCTAGTCAAAGCCCAGACCTCAATCCAATTGAGAATCTGTGGTATGACTTAAAGATTGCTGTACACCAGAGGAACCCATCCAACTTGAAGGAGCTGGAGCAGTTTTACCTTGAAGAATGGCCAAAAATCCCATTGGTTAGATGTGCCAAGCTTATAGACACATACCCCAAGAGACTTGTAGCCGTAATTGCTGCAAAAGGTGGCGCTACAAAGTATTGACTTTGGGCATGTGAATAGTTATGCACGCTCAAGTTTTCATTTTTTTGGTCTTATTTATTGTTTGTTTAGTTTCAAAAGAAAATATATTTTGCATCTTCAAAGTGTTAGTCATGTTGTTTAAATCAAATGATACAAACCCCCCCCAAAATCAATTTTATTTCCAGGTTGTAAGGCAACAAAATAGGAAAAATGCCAAGGGGGGTGAATATTTCACAAGCCACTGTATTCCTTGGCTATTATGAGTCGCATCTATATTACTGTCTGATTGTTCGATGTCGATGATGATGGCTCTGAAAACATGCTGCCCTATTTTCCGTCACCACATGCTGTGATTTGCATTAACTCCCTGGAACAGAACCTCAGCCAGAAAAGGCATTATTCCATTGGCTGTGTCTGATACAGTTGAAGTCGGAAGTTTACATACACCTTAGCCAACTACATTTAAACTCAGTTTTTCACAATTCCTGACATTTAATAGGATCACCACTTTATTTTAACGTGAAATTGTCAGAGTATGATTTATTTCAGCTTTTATTTCTTTCATCACATAATTTTCCTTCCTCATGATGCCATCTATTTTGTGAAGTTCACCAGTCCCTCCTGCAGCAAAGCAACCCCACAGCATGATGCTGCCACCCCCATGCTTCATGGTTGGGATGGTGTTCTTCGGCTTGCAAGCAACCCCCTTTTTCCTCCAAACATAACGTTGGTCATTATGGCCAAACAGTTATATTTTTGTTTCATCAGACCAGAGGACATTTCTCCAAAAAGTACGATCTTTGTCCCCATGTGCAGTTGCAAACCGTAGTCTGGCTTTTTTATGGCACTTTTGGAGTAGTGGCTTTTTCCTTTGCGAGCGGCCTTTCAGGTTATGTCAATATAGGACTCGTTTTACTGTGGAAATAGATACTTTTGTACCGGTTCTGGGATTGATTTGCACTTTTCGCACCAAAGTACGTTCATCTCTAGGCGACAGAACGCGTCTCCTTCCTGAGCGGTATGACGGCTGCGTGGTCCCATGGTGTTTATACTTGCGTACTATTGTTTGTAGAGATGAACGTGGTACCTTCAGGCACTTGGAAATTGCTCCCAAGGATGAACCAGACTTGTGGAGGTCCACCATTATTTTTCTGAGGTCTTCGCTGATTTCTTTTGATTTTCCCATGATGTCAAGCAAAGAGGCACTGAGTTTGAAGGTAGACCTTGAAATACATCCATAAGTACATCTCCAATTGACTCAAATTATGTAAATTAGCCTGTCAGAAGCTTCTAAAGCCATGACATAATTTTCTGGAATTTTCCAAGCTGTTTAAAGGCACCGTCAACTTAGTTTATGTAAACCTCTGACCCACTGGAATTGTGATAGAGTGAATTATAAGTGAAATAATCTGTCTGTAAACAATTTTTTGGAATAATTACTTGTGTCTTGCACAAAGTAGATGTCCTTACCGACTTGCCAAAACTAAAGTTTGTTAACAAGAAATCTGTGGAGTGGTTGAAAAACGAGTTTTAATGACTCACACCTAAGTGTATGTAAACTTCCGACTTCAACTCTAATTAATTAATATTATGCCCGAAGAGATGCCATAATATGCCTCTGGTTGTGACATCGCTATCGGAATGAGATATAAAAAAGTTAGACAAATAATCTTTACTGTATCAACAGGGAGAGAAAAATAAAATAAAAAAATGGACCTATTTGTGAAGACTTATTCATATAATATGAGCATTTAGCATTTCATAGACTCGTTGCCAGTGCTTACTTTGAGCCGCACATCTCTGTTTTGGACTGTTTTGTTCCGGAACCAATTTGGCTGGATCCTGTATCTCTCGTGGCATGAAAAATAAATCACTTTTTTTCCATGTACAAATTATAATAAAAGCGATCAAAATCCATTTGAGTTGCCTCTTCATTAATTATCCTGCCCCCACCAAAAAACGTTATGTGAAAAAGTAGATTTTCAGCTCGGGCCTAATATTCTGAGAGTTGATTCGGGGGTGGCCCGGGTTTATGGTTTGCACAACATTTTAACCTAGGCTTGAGACCAATGCGTGGCCGTGGCTGCGTGAGAAGCTGGCCGGTATCTCTCACATAACTAGAATTAGAGTAGCTTTCTTAGATCTCTCTCCCTCTCTGCTCTGATAGACATGAGCCTGCAACTTTCATCTCTCCAGTGTTTGCACTACTTCCTAATTTATTTCCTTATAGCCGCGCAAAGGGTTCTGAAGGAGCTGCAGCACCCCTGATAAATTGAAATAGGCTACATTTGCCAAAATTATAGAATTACTGCTGTCTGTTAATGAAATCATTCAGAATAGCCTACTAAACCATGAGAACGCCTATGATTTAGCCACAGAGGATCAATAGCTTATTTTTAAAATTAGCCTAGCTGTGGATTGTAGCCCAATAACCAGGAATGTCCTACAGTCGGGAACGCGCGGCAAATCTGTCGGTGAAAAAACATAATGCAGACAAAACAGGCAATATTTCAAATAAAATTGAGGGAAAACACAGGTTGGAAAGCAAATGGCTACGATTTTTTTTAAATCAACTTTTAAATATTGTTTTACGAGAGAGAG
Organism: Coregonus lavaretus; assembly: GCF_964263955.1. Lineage (NCBI taxonomy): Eukaryota > Metazoa > Chordata > Actinopteri > Salmoniformes > Salmonidae > Coregonus > Coregonus lavaretus. Next base: position 5,205,003 of record NC_140019.1, read on the forward strand.
AGAGAGAGAGAGAGAGAGAGATCACCAGCAAGTGAGCTGCGCATCATTGGGTGAGTCAGTGAAACTGGACAGTATTTTTAGGACTATAACTTCCTCCTCATATTGTAGCCTACAATATGTGTCTCATCACACCTAGGCATAGGCTATGATGGGTCGTTTTCATTGATCTCAGTTTGTCAGTGTCAAAGTAGCCTGTCATTTTGATCATTTGTGCTGTATTAAAAAAGATTCTGCCAAAGTCTCCAGTCATGTTAAATGAAGTAGAATTGCATGAAATGTGTTCATAAAAGGTCACATTTTACCCAGACCTTAGGCTACAAAAAAATTTGCCCATTTGTGCAACTTCTTTAAGTGCCTCTACACCACTGATCTATGTCACTATGCAAATACCATGATATTTATCATAAACAGTGTTTATTTTCCTCATGTGTTCCGGTACCTCAGAACTCCCCAGGTCACCCCCCTCTCACGCTCACTTTTTGTTCCGGCACCTCCCGATTTACAAATTAACCACTGCTCGTTGCTTTAAGTAAAAACAGAAATGACGCAGTGGAATCCACATTAATATCTCCTGTCTCACATTAGAGGTTACAATCGAATTATGTATAAAACATATAATATATCATTTTGAATTGAAATATCTACCTTGACATCAAAATTCTGCAATGAGTAAGCAGAAAAGTTTGCAGCAATGTGAATTTTCTACTGCGTTAAAAGTTACTGTGAGAAAAAGGGCAATTGGGTAAGGAAAACAAAACAACAACTTACTGTGGAAGGACATGAAAGGGCAAACTGAGCATTTTATGATGACATTACCTACCAGAGCTGAACGTATACTACAGTATACTTGTGAGTTATCAATGTGCCGAATAAATAAATAAAATAGTCAAATTAAAGAGGGTATACATTATTGAAATACAAAGTGATCACAATGTCAAGCAGGTCTCGATTTCTAAAAGGATGCATTTGAAGTATTTGCTTTTGTAGTTGTCAAACCAGATCAATGCTCAGAAACCTCCGGGGAGAGTGGATTGTTTTATTTAAAAAATGTAATTCAGAGGGATGCACTTTGTCAGAGTAATGATAATGACTTAATATTAAGGATTTGATTAGTTACCCTTTGGTTGAATGTGTATGCCTATAACTAGTTGCTTCTTCAAAAATACCACCAACCAAAGACAGTGTAGACATTATTCTTATTTCTCCCAAACGTTTGGTGATGGAGGCCATAAACATAATCTACATGGGGGCCTGAGTGTGTGTCATTGTGACAGGAGCCTCATCCCATCCTGCTCTAATACACCACATCCATCTGATTAATGAATGGCAGCCATTAAGGCCCTGAGTGATCATCACATATCATCTGAGAAGAGACCCAGCATACCAGGAACATTTCCAGAACATTAGATAAGATTCCCATTAAGTTAGGGTTTTATCTAACATTAGGATGATAACATCCCAAAAACATTTAAATAATATTTTTGATAACATAAAATGTTTTAAATGAAATATCCTTGGAATTTTCTAACATTCACTATAATGTTGTGCACAATGTCGTAGAAATATTTGACTCAAAAGTAGTCAACTCAAAAATATCTCTCAAGAGACTGGAGCTTGTGAATCCAGAAATTAGACGTTATTATTGCGTAACAAAGCCGAGCCAGTCCATGGAACGGATGTCTCTCTTTGGCTTAGAGATCTCTTATATACACACACAAATGCACAGTCAAGTTTACATAGCATACAAAGCTACTCCCCTTAAGATAAATGATTAACATCTTTTAGTGTCACTCTACCCTCATCTTTCAACGTCCAGATGTCACATGTGGCTTACTCCAAAAGGCCATGGGCGCTTATTCATATTGCCTCTTCCTCTTATCTCATTATATTGGTGGTGTGCCTCAGACACTTTAAAAAATAAAATACATACAGTGAGGGAAAAAAGTATTTGATCCCCTGCTGATTTTGTATGTTTGCCCACTGACAAAGAAATGATCAGCATATAATTTTAATGGTAGGTTTATTTGAACAGTGAGAGACAGAATAACAACCAAAAAATCCAGAAAAAAATGCATTTCAAAAATGTTATAAATTGATTTGCATTTTAAATGAGGGAAATAAGTATTTGACCCCCTCTCAATCAGAAAGATTTCTGGCTCCCATGTGTCTTTTATACAGGTAACGAGCTGAGATTAGGAGCACACTCTGAAAGGGAGTGCTCCTAATCTCAGCTTGTTACCTGTATAAAAGACACCTGTCCACAGAAGCAATCAATCAATCAGATTCCAAACTCTCCACCATGGCCAAGACCAAAGAGCTCTCCAAGGATGTCAGGGACAAGATTGTAGACCTACACAAGGCTGGAATGGGCTACAAGACCATCGCCAAGCAGCTTGGTGAGAAGGTGACAACAGATTATTAGCAAATGGAAGAAACACAAAATAACTGTCAATCTCCCTCAGCCTGGGGCTCCATGCAAGATCTCACCTCGTGGAGCTGCAATGATCATGAGAACGGTGAGGAATCAGCCCAGAACTACACGGGAGGATCTTGTCAATGATCTCAAGGCAGCTGGGACCATAGTCACCAAGAAAACAATTGGTAACACACTACGCCGTGAAGGACTGAAATCCTGCAGCGCCCGCAAGGTCCCCCTGCTCAAGAAAGCACATATAAATGCCTGTGTGAAGTTTGCCAATGAACATGTGAATGATTCAGAGGAGAACTTGGTGAAAGTGTTGTGGTCAGATGAGACCAAAATGGAGCTCTTTGGCATCAACTCAACTCGCCGTGTTTGGAGGAGGAGGAATACTGCCTATGACCCCAAGAACACCATCCCCACCGTCAAACATGGAGGTGGAAACTTTATGCTTTTGGGGTGTTTTTCTGCTAAGGGGACAGGACAACTTCCCCGCATCAAAGGAACGATGGACGGGGCCATGTACTGTCAAATCTTGGGTGAGAACATCCTTCCCTCAGCCAGGGCATTGAAAATGGGTCGTGGATGGGTATTCCAGCATGACAATTACCCAAAACACACGGCCAAGGCAACAAAGGAGTGGCTCAAGAAGAAGCACATTAAGGTCCTGGAGTGGCCTAGCCAGTCTCCAGACCTTAATCCCATAGAAAATCTGTGGAGGGAGCTGAAGGTTCGAGTTGCCAAACGTCAGCCTCGAAACCTTAATGACTTGGAGAAGATCTGCAAAGAGGAGTGGGACAAAATCCCTCCTGAGATGTGTGCAAACCTGGTGGCCAACTACAAGAAACGTCTGACCTCTGTGATTGCCAACAAGGGTTTTGCCACCAAGTACTAAGTCATGTTTTGCAGAGGGGTCAAATACTTATTTCCCCTAATTAAAATGCAAATCAATTTATAACATTTTTGACATGCGTTTTTCTGGATTTTTTTTTTGTTATTCTGTCTCTCACTGGTCAAATAAACATACCATTAAAATTATAGACTGATCTTGTCGTTGTCAGTGGGCAAACGTACAAAATCAGCAGGGGATCAAATACTTTTTTCCCCTCACTGTACATTCATTAAAGCATGTTTACACACTGTATTGGCTATATTCCTTATTTAGACATGCATCTGGATTAATAAAATGTCAATCATGTTTACTATATTTTATCTTTGACATTTCCCAACATTTTCCTTAATGATACAGTGGGGAAAAAAGTATTTAGTCAGCCACCAATTGTGCAAATTCTCCCACTTAAAAAGATGAGAGAGGCCTGTAATTTTCATCATAGGTACACGTCAACTATGACAGACAAATTGAGAATTTTTTTCTCCAGAAAATCACATTGTAGGATTTTTTATTAATTTATTTGCAAATTATGGTGGAAAATAAGTATTTGGTCACCTACAAACAAGCATATTTCTGGATCTCACAGACCTGTAACTTCTTCTTTAAGAGGCTCCTCTGTCCTCCACTCGTTACCTGTATTAATGGCACCTGTTTGAACTTGTTATCAGTATAAAAGACACCTGTCCACAACCTCAAACAGTCACACTCCAAACTCCACTATGGCCAAGACCAAAGAGCTGTCAAAGGACACCAGAAACAAAATTGTAGACCTGCACCAGGCTGGGAAGACTGAATCTGCAATAGGTACGCAGCTTGGTTTGAAGAAATCAACTGTGGGAGCAATTATTAGGAAATGGAAGACATACAAGACCATTATGTTTCATCACTCATTCTTAACACCCATTTCTATCTAATGCCTGATATATTTTTCTTTGAGGGGTCCCTGTATTCCAAAGGCTATCTGTTTAAACACCCCCTATTTTCACATTCTCCCTTGAATTCTCCCAAACTATATAACCCAATTGTTTTACTTTAATATTCTTATATATTTGCTCATAATCTATTTGATATTACTCTGGTGTTTCCCTTTTCCTTGTTCCTATTCTAATAATTGCTTACACTTCTCTCCTCATCCTGGTGGATCATAAAATTGTTTATAGTTAGAATTTCCTAAATATTACAAAAGTTGTGATTGAATCCTAGCACACAGTCCTAGTAAATGTTTAAAATGGAGATTTGGTGCATATTAGACTATTTTATTTTATTTAATTTAAATGCAATATTGTACTCATATATACCAATCATTGTTTAACGGCTCCTTCAATTCCCTTTCTTCTTAATTTGGTATGGCTCTAACACGTACAGGGTTCAGTGCACTTTCCCAAGGAATAACTACTCCAACAACACTTCCCCCTGGAAATCTAACACTAAATACTACATCAAATTGTTTATCTAAGTATTGAACTGTTCTCCTTATGTCTATGATTCACCTGTCTCTTTCTTTCATTATCTTAAGGTCACACTACCCCATGTGACTTCCCCATACTCTTTGTGCTGGTTCCTCACACATCAATAATATTTTAACCCTTGTATTTTAATAGTGATCCCTTCCTGTATTTTAGTTATGGTTCCTGCCTGTGCAAGAAAATACATTCTAATCCTGTCTATATCCCTACCTATGTCTTGTTCTTCTGCTCTCTACTATTATCAGTACCCCATTCCCCTTATTCTCAGGGAACTAGTCAAGTACAGATAAATCAATGATGAGGATTTCTGGTGCGTCCTTGGAGGTCTTGAAAGTCTCTGCGGTCTTGAAGGTCTTGGGAGGTCCTGAAAGTCTCGGTGGTCTCTTAGTCATCAGGTTCCTCACTCTGGTACAATGGTTTAGATGATACCCGATCGTGCTCCCCTCTATCTGTACCGCTGTTGGTGTAACCTGGACGACGATGTATGATCACTTTAGCTGTTAACCTTCTTCCATCACTAGGGTCTCCGGATCAGCCAGAGTCCCTCTCAATCTATCGACATCGGTCTGCGAAGAGTGTCCTTCAATCAGCCTACCCATAGGGAAGCTCGGAGTTACTGCTGCAAAGACACAAGCACAGACACACACAAAAGACAACAATGCTACCCAATTGCTGAGGTTAGAACACTCCTATAGTGGGAAACATGGATCTAAGTATCTGTCTCCACCACTTTAACCATCATTAAGGTAGCCAACAAGACCTGGTACAGGCCCCTCCACATAGGGTCTTTCCAGCTCTTTCTTCTGTAGTCTTTTGCCATCACATAGTCTCCAGGGCGCAGAGAATACTTACTCTCCTACTTAGTTGGGCAGAGTTATTTTCACCCATGAAAAGAAAATCTTAAGAGCATTATTAGGTTAGGTGAGACACAGTATGCTACTCATGTCCTCTCATCCGTCAAGAGAAGCCTTGAGATTATGAAGCACACCTGCTTCCAGCTTGTTGTAGTCCACTTATATCATAGACAGACCTCCTCTACACCATGCCTCCTATCACAAAAACAAAAAAGATTTTACCTAACCCATAACACATTATTACTACTGCTCATATCCTTAATACACCTTGCATATTTCCCCACAAAACCATTATAAAACATTAAAACCTCTGTAAGCCCAACTTCCCCCCTTGGACACATGCATCACATCGTGATTCATGTGTTAAAAAAAAATAATAATAATAATAATATTGCCTATCAAACCTAAAATAATAACTAACCTTAAAATGACAACCCTTGAGCATATCTTTACTTAACTGTATCCCATTACACTATTCAAGGAATAATTTTCCTTCAGGACTAACCCTCTCACTTCATCCTTGTCCTGTTTGGACTAATTTATATATATGATTTTTCCAAATCATAAACTTCTTCACAATTATCCTTATTAAATCCAACCCCCTAATTCAGCATGCCTCTAGAATTTACAGTGCGGGTGATCAGGTCACAATATAAAGTCAGGACAGATTTCAGAGGTCATTGAAATCATTCAATGAATTGTTTCATGCAATAGTATACTACTCTTAACAACCATCAAGACATTTAATAAATGTTGTATCCCGAGTGTACAGTAAGTCCTTAGTACAGCTCTTTTCAAAATAAATCACACATATTTACTTATCCCTCAGTAAATACAACCAAATTACATGTGTATGCCCCTTTAAGATATTTCACTTCCATCCCGTCAAAAAAACCAAAATAGAAATAAAAATCCTATACAGCTAACATTTCATACTAAGTAGTTTGTTTGTGGGTATTCGCACACCATATAGTAAAACAATAAACAAACAAAAAATGTCCAGGCCTTCTTTATAGTCTCAGAAAATATTTCAAAGAAAAAAGAATCACTCCCCCCTTTTTCCTGGAAGAAAAAGTACACATTTAGTTTGTTTTCATTTTGATACCTCTTAATCAGTCCACACAATCTAAATTCGAAATTATCACTCTCTTGCCACATCTCCTGATCCCTCCTTTCAGATAACCCTCAAGATCATCACTTGTGACTGCTCCCTTCTCCGGTGAATTCCACAATTCAGCGCACATAAAACGAAATAAAATCCCATAAGACTTAAACCCCTAGGCTTTTCCTTAGCCGCACTAATACCACTCCATCACCCCCAACATGCTTCGTTACCTCGAAAACTCAAATATGCTATCCCTTGCCTCGTTGTTGTACTTTCCCACATGCCTGTGGCCCTAGCAGAGCAAGGGAAACAACTACTTAAGGTCTCAGAGCGAGTGATGTCACCGATTGAAATGCCACTAGCGCGCACCGCTAACTAGCTAGCCATTTCACACCGGTTACACTCACCCCCCTTTTGACCTCCTCCTTTTCCGCAGCAACCAGTGATCCGGGTCAACAGCGTCAATGTAACAGTGTTGCTTCCGTCCCTCTCCTCGCCCCTACCTGGGCTTGAACCAGGGACCCTCTGCACACATCGACAACAGTCACCCTCGAAGCACCGTTACCCGTCGCTCCACAAAAGCCGCGGCCCTTCTACCAAAATAGTTTACTAATGTGATGATGGTGTCCCCATTACCTTCTGTGGACATACCCCTTCCTTAACTATTATTTGTCCCTCTGATCTGCATTTAATCAGGACCCCCAATCTACACAGTGTATCTCTTTCTACTAAATTAACTGGAATTTGTTCTGACACTAATATATGTACACGTAACTTTTTCCTGCTTTTTATTCTACTGGAACTGTCATATATATTAGCTGTGTTTGTCATGAAAATTATATTGTCTGTGCATCTTTGCCTGACATGGGGTTGGTGAGAGGCATACTTTGGATTTACACATGAGTAAATTGCTCTAGCATCTATCATCATTGGGGTGCCTCTATTCTTCACCTGAACCTTTAGCATAGGTTCTTCATCAGCCTGCATAGTTACTGCCACTAGCTGACCCTCCCCTTGGGCACCCCTAGTATCCATTATTTTTCTGGGTTTTTTATTGTCCTCCTGTGTCTTAAATTTGCTTTTTCCAGATAATAATAATACTATGCCATTTAGCAGACGCTTTTATCCAAAGCGACTTACAGTCATGCGTGCATACATTTTTGTATATGGGTGGTCCCGGGGATCGAACCCAATACCCTGGTGTTACAAACGCCGTGTTCTACCAACTGAGCTACAGAGGACCACAGATGAGCATATAGTGCCTTTTTCTGATAATGTTATAATTGTAGCCTATTGCATTACCTTATATTTTAAACTAAGTTTGTTTATTCAACAAATCTAGAACCCACTATAAATTGGTGCTATTCCCTCAGCATAATAGCCAAAGCTCCTTGCATCCCCTGGTTCACGTAACGAAAATAAATTATCGTTCTAGAATTCACCAACTATTCGCACACATCACTGGTGTCACGCAAACTATAGAATAAAGTAATAACAATTAGAATTTGTCAAATAAATGTTTTCCATCCAACTATTCAAACTTGCTTCAAATATATCTTTCAGCTCGATACAGTCAAGCAAGTACAACACTCTTTTACCCGAGAACTAGATCATGGCACTAGTAAAGTCTATTCACAACCTAACAATAACTAATAGTATATTTATATTCATATTATTAAAATACCTTCCTTTCATTCCAGTCTACCTAAACAATTCGAATTATGGCCATAACTCTATCGCAATTGCCAGTCCGCTATTCAAATGTATGTAACTGTCCTTTCTGATTAGACTATAGTCACTCCTCCTTCTTTCCCGTTGAATAAGTGAGTCCTTCAGTCTGAAAAGACACAGGCTGCTAAATCGTCCAGTCTTATCCTGACTGTTCCGTCAATCTAAACAACCCACAACCATAGCTGAACTATACTTAGAAAACCTAGACTCTAATCAGCGATGCAAAATCTATGCTTTATTGAAATGACAAGTTAATCCTCCTTTATTCCAATGATAATGGTCAGTAGTTTTAGTATCTGGCACATACCACACTTTATCAGAAAATAGCTTTGAAGGACACAGATCTCACACGCTGTGACACTCTGGCTCCATGGACTTTATTATTGAGCCAGGGTTGTTCATTTTCATTGTTTGGGTGTATTTCTATGTTGGGGATTTCTGGTTGTGCATTTCTATGTTTGGGTTAATTGTTCTTTATTAGTCATATGACTCCCAATCGGAGGTAACGAGTGTCAGCTGTCGGCTCGTTATCTCTGATTGGGAGCCATATTTATACTGCATGTTTTCCTGTGGGCATTGTGGGTTATTGTTTCCGTTTTCAGTCAGGTTGACTGTGGACTTCACTAGTCGTGTTTCTTGTTTTTGTGCTTTAACTAAATAAAGTACCATGTTCGTTTCACACGCTGCGCCTTGGTCTCCTCCTTTCGACGATCGTGACACACGCTCAACGTACAAAACGTATCAGTGAACGAGTCTAACCCCACATTAACTGATTTGGAAACAGATCTAACGACCTAACCAAATTAATTATATTTTCCCCTAATATACAAAAATTCCTTGACTATATCACCTCTGCTTCTGAAATAATAGATAGTTTATTATAATGCTTAATTCTACTACATGCCCTATGTACTTTCTCCCATTTCCACGTACGTCTACGTGTTTGGGCATATCAACACCTATAATTTTATCCAATCCCTCGTATTAAATTACACTCACATAAAATTTGTTCTATTCCAATATATTCATATCTACCAAACCATTCATGTTTCTAATAATTCTTTATTGCCACAAATCAGTTAATCACAATCTAGTCTCAGCGGAACGAACAACAAATTACCCAAATCCTTCCCCTCAGTCATAGTATCCTCACAGATTCGTAAATGTTGGTCACTATTCACTGATCTTACGAAATTCTATGACAGGCATTGTTGTACGAATCTCCAAGATATAATTTACAAGAAAGCGTATTATTCCAACGTATATATAATTATCATACACACCTCTATATCTCATCATTCAAACTTCAGAGTGCGACTCATTTACACCATTTATACCACTCTCATTCCATATTTATACAAAGTTGTTCTCAAACACGCTTAATTACTATTTGTATAACCTACAGGAATATTTTATTCTATCAAAGGGCCCAAATTTGGAATGTTAACCCTATCCCAGTTATTATTTTACTGTAGTCAGTTTATCATAATACTACATCACCTCTAAAGTTTCTAAATATAATGTCAGAAACATACCCTGAAAGATTGATCAAAATACAATGCATAGACGTCATATGATCACACCGGTACACGTGACCGGTTCCTCTACCCCTCCTGGTAACCTGAATTTTCTACACTCAGTTGGTCAATGAATATCCACGAACCATTTATTCTTCTCTTTCCTAATGTGAGATTAGCACATCCTTTCTCCATCAATGTCATGGATTCTGCAGAGGCTGCTCCTCCTCCTTGCTCGGGCAGGCTTCGGCGTTCGTCGTCCCCGGAGTACTAGCTGCTGCTGTTCGATGTTATCGGTGTCTGTTTAGTGTTGTCTGTATTGTTTACACCTTTTCGTCATTATGGTGGATTGTTGCCCTTATATTATCCCCTGTCTCTCATCAGGATATTGTGTGTGATTTTTTTCTCTTCACGTATGTCTTTAGTGAGCGGGTTATTTTCCTCCCTGCGTGGAGTTATTTCTGTGTTCATATGGTCAGTATCGGATTAAAGTACGTGTCCGAGAGTTCTGTGTCCTGCGCCTAACTTCTTCAACCGCATCTCACCAACAGCTGTGACAATCAGACAGAAGCTTCAAACGACCTCAAATATATTTCCTTTCCTTACAGAAAGGCTATTTACTTGCAGGATTCCTTATTATTCTCACTCACACAGATGAGCAGCCACTTGTGCCCAAATGAATCAGACAGTTTAATGACTCACAGTAGCCCAAGCAAACCACTCATCCACATGATCAGACCTACTCTATTTAACACTTTCTCTATATTTTGAAGCCTTAGTGACTGTTTAACCCGTTCACCTACAAAGGATGACCTATCTTTTTTACCTGATCGACCATGCCTAACTTTGGCATCACCACAACACAGGATAATGCCCCACCTACCCGAGCAGACCTCTAACAATGAATTCCTCATTAGAGCGGTAACCGTAGGTCCCAAATTTAGCTAGCCACCTCCCCGTTCAGCCTTCTGGAGAACTAATTTTAGCTCTCCAAAGCAGTATCCACAGGATTTCTATTTATTTAGCCTCCTAGGTGATACACTTCCTCGACACACCTGGACTTTTACTACGCTTTCCTAAGCGACCTGTAAATTCTTCCCTTCTTCTCTGATTCACTTCCTCGACACAGAAAAGAAGCAGTATTGCACAGGATTTCTGCCTACCTAAGCAGCCTATAAACGATACACTTCCTCGTTTATAGCGGTATTCGTAGGACTTAACATGTTATTGTCTGATCGCTTAACCAGATGGACAACCGCCCGTGCCGAAATGACCAAGACAAAGCGATCAGCTGGATGAATCAAATCAATCAAATCAATCAAATCAATTGAACAGACGGTTCAGATGAACAACAGAGTGACATCGACATGTATTCTTAAATTCAAAAGCTCCTGGTCTCTAATTTCTGGTTCTTAAATTTGGAGAGACCTACTTGGTATTTCTACAGCTGATGCCGTGACCCGGATCGAACCAAACAAACGTTATACTAAATAAGTAAGAACTTGGCTTACCTATTAAAAGTGGCCGCTTTTGTTTGTATGGTCCGTCCAACCCGTTCACAACTGCATATGTATACCGTCTCTGGTCCCTGTTTTTTAACTCCTGGCAAAGCTTGCCAAATATGTCGTAGAAATATTTGACTCAAAAGTAGTCAACTCAAAAATATCTCTCAAGAGACTGGATCTTGTGAATCCAGAAATTAGACTTTATTCTTGTGTAACAAAGCCGAGCCACTCCATGGAACGGCTGTCTCTCTTTGGTTTAGAGATCTCTTATATACACACAAATGAACAGTCATGTTTACATAGCATACAAAGCTACTCCCCTTAAGATAAATGATTAACATCTTTTAGTGCCACTCTACCCTTATCTTTCAACGTCCAGATGTCACATGTGGCTTACTCCAAAAGGCCATGGGCGCTTTTCCATATGGCCTCTTCCTCTTGTCTCATTATATTGGTGGCGTGGCTCAGACACTTTAAAAAATAAAATACATACATTGATTAAAGCATGTTTACACACTGTATTGGCTATATTCCGTATTTAGACATGCATCTGGATTTATAAAATGTCATTCATGTTTACTATATTTTATATTTGAAATTTCCCAACATTTTCCTTAATGATACATCAAATATTACCATAACAACATCTGTAACAACCACCACAGAACATTCTCCAAATGTTCCCATTAGGTTTTAAGGTAATGTACAGTAATAACACAATGTACCAGTAATGTTTTTAGAACATACTGCCACAACAAAATGTGAGAGCAATAGAAATTGTTATTTTTAAAACATTGAAAGACTATGGCACAACAACAAACCTGCCAAGAGAGGGACTCCCACCAAAACTCCCACCAAAACCACAGAGCTGGGCTTTACGGAAGAGTGCCCAGAAAAAAGCAATTTCTTAAAGGAAAGAATAAGCAAAAACGTTTGGTGTTCGCCAAAAGCCATGTGGGAGACTCCCCAAACATATGGAAGAAGGTACTCTGGTCAGATGAGACTAAAATTGAGCTTTTTGGCCATCAAGGAAAACGCTATGTCTGATGCAAACCCAAAACCTCTCATCACCCTGAGAACACCATGCCCACAGTGAAGCATGATGGTGGCAGCATCATGCTGTGGGGATGTTTTTCATCGGCAGGGACTGGGAAACTGGTCAGAATTGAAGGAATGATGGATGGCGCTAAATACAGGGAAATTCTTGAGGGAAACCTGTTTCAGTCTTGAATGGGACAGATGTTCACCTTCCAGCAGGACAATGACCCTAAGCATACTGCTAAAGCAACACTCGAGTAGTTTAAGGGGAAACATCTAAATGTCTTGGAATGGAGTAGTCAAAGCCCAGACCTCAATCCAATTGAGCATCTGTGGTATGACTTAAAGATTGCTGTACACCAGTGGAACCCATCCAACTTGAAGGAGCTGGAGCAGTTTTGCCTTGAAGAATGGGCAAAAATCCCAGTGGCTAGATGTGCCAAGCTTATAGCGACATACCCCAAGAGACTTGCAGCTGTAATTACTGCAAAAGGTGGCACTACAAAGTACTTTGGGGGGGTGAATAGTTTGCACGCTCAAGTTCTTTATTTTGGTCTTATATGCAAAAAATATTTTGCATCTTCAAAGTGGTAGGCATGTTGTGTAAATCAAATTATACAAACCCCTGCAAAAATCCATGTTAATTCCAGGTTGTAAGGCAACAAAATAGGAAAAATGCCAAGGGGGGTGAATACTTTTGCAAGCCACTGTACGTAGCACTAGCAAGCTTGCTTGCTAGCTTGTTAGCACCCACATAAGGGTGAGGCTAGCATGGCTCAGTGAGTGCTGCTTGTTAAGTGTAAACGGACGGTAACAACAAATGATGTGTATTGATAACAACAAACAGCCCAGCAAACCTGCACATTTCCAGAACATTAGCTAACATTCCCAAACATGAAGTTCTAGTTAGGGTTTGAGCTAACATTAGGATGATGACATCCTACAAACATTCAAATAATGTTTTATATCACCAAATATTTTTTTCTAAGTGTTTGAAAGGAAATATCCTTGGAATGTTATCCTAACATTCACTCAAGTGTTGTTCACAACATCTGTAAAAACAACCAAAGAACATTCCCCTAAGGTTATCATTGCCAGGGAATGTAATAACACAATGTTCCGGTAATGTTCTTAGAACATAATGCTACAGCAAAATAGTGGGAGAAGTCGTTCTGAGGAAACATTACGGAATGCTCTGCTAATGTTGATGAATATGTTATTCAAAATGGTCCTACAATGGTCTCATAAGGTTATAGGGTGACATTATGACATGATGGTTCTAATAATGTTCCCTGAACATATTTCAGCAATACAATTTTGGAGCAATAGAAGTTGCTAAAAAAAAAAAAAAATACATTCCTGGAATATTCATTTAATGTTGATGGAGAAACTAACACCTATAACAACAAACATCAAACATTCCTGCGAGACTCTTATGACATGATCCATAATTGTTCTAAAAACATACTTCAACAATAATGGAAGTAGTTCTGAAAACAATACTGCAACGTTCTGCTAATATTGATGTGTCATGTAACATTATTGTATGAAGTTGCCAAACTTTTAAGGAAATGGCATTTCAATCTTTTTATAGTTTCCCAGGGAACTGTACAAACATAGCTCTAGTTTTTTAAAATAAGGTTTATTAAGTAGATTTGATCCTGCGATGTGTTATCTTCAAGCCCTGTAGGCTACTTAGTCTGCTGCGCCACCAGAATCCTTATGTTTCTAGTGGATTTCCCTTTATACTGAAATCCTTAAATTGTGATCCAAACTATGGCTATATGTCTTATGTATAACTCACCGCAAACTGCCAGGCAATGATTTAACATGATTTCTGAAATCAAATTTGCAGGGAACTAGATACCTTTTCTAACCTCTCTGGATTACAACCAAATTATGATAAGTGTGCTATATTAAGTATTGGATCACAAAAAAATACAACTTTTACATTAACGTGTAGTTTACCAATAAAATGGTCTGACGTTGATCTGGACATTCTCTGAATTAATATCCCGAAAGAAAGATATGATCTCACTACAACATATTTTAATAGAAAGTTAACAAAAATAGATAAGATCTTGCTATCCTGGAAAGGAAAATACCTATTTGTGGAAAAATCACCTTGATGAACTCTTTAGTCATATTCCAGTTTACCTATTTGCTTATGACCTTGCCTACACCTAGCGACCTGTTTTTAAAATGATATGAGCAAAAAATATTAAATTTTATTTGGAACGGCAAGCCAGACAAAATTAAACGGGCCTATTAATATAAGGAATATGAATATTTAAGCATTAGACCTCTCACTAAAGGCTTCAGTCATACAAAAGTTATATTTAATTCCAAACTGGTTCTCTAGCAGATTAGTAAGAATATCTCACACCATGTTCAAGAATGTCCTTTTCCTCTTTATACAGATTACAACCTCTCACTTTCGGTTATTTGACATTTAAATCATCTCCCAAATATCGTGATTTTTAAAACAAGCCATACAAAGTTGGATGCAATTTCAGTTTAATCCACCAGAAAAGACAGAACAAATAATGCAACAAATGTTATGGTTAAACTCAAATATACTAATTGATTAAAACATTTTTTACAAAAATGTACAATAAATAAGTATAATTTTTGTAAATGATATCATAAATAGAACTGGTGGAGTTATGTCACACATGCAGCTGACAAAAATATATGGAAATGTCTGCTCTACCCAAAATTATAACCAACTAATTGCAGCATTACCACAAAAAATGGAAGAGGCAAGTGGAAGGGGGAAAAAGTAAGGAACTTGTCTGTTGGCCCTCCATTAAAGACCAAAATTGGTTAAAGAAAATTGTGATTAATAAAAAAGTATACCAGTTTCATTTAAGGACCAAAAAATTGACAGCTGTGCCATATAAATTGCAAAATAGTTGGGAAGAGATTTGGTTGGTTTATGAACTGATACGAAAAACAAAGCTGGATTCAAAACTTAGAATTGTTCACTTTAAATTATTATACAAAATTATTGCAACCAATAGAATGTTATATAAATGGGGGATACAACCATCCCAGCTCTGCATATTTTACTGCGAAGAGACAGAATCATTCGATTATTTATTTTGGTCCATATGTAGCTTGTTTTTGGTCGCAGGTCAAGGAATGGCTAAAGAATTACAACATTTACCTGTAGCTAAATCTGCAAATAGCACTGCTGGGTGATATGAAAAGTAATGGTCAATTGATCAATAATATAATACTTTTAGCAAAAATGTTTATCTTTAATTAACAATCTGTAGAAACTATGAGAATAGAAATGTTCCAAACTTTGGTGAAACATCACAGCACAGTTGAGAAGCATCTGGCAAATGTAAATAAAAAATTGATGGTCTTAAGAGATAGATGGGAAGGGTTGAGGGTAGCTGAAGGGTGGGACTAAAAACAACAAGACAACTAATGTAAAATATACTGTGTCCGTAAAATGTATATAGGTTCAGAACGTTTGTGAAACAGCACAGTCAAAAAGATATGGCAAATAGAAATAAAACTGGATGGTATTCAGAGATAGATGGGAAGGGTTGAGGGTAGCTGAAGGATGGGATTAAAACAAACAAAAGATAACTATTGTAAAATACATTGTGTCCGTAAAATGTATATAGTATGTATATGCTGGAAGTAGAAGCCTAAGTGTTGTTGTCCATTAGTTTACTTCAATTATTGGAGGAGTGGTAGGGTTAGGGAAAAATAATAAAGGAAAATATATTTAAAAATATAAATGCCCAAAAATATATGGGGGATTAAAAACGATGCAGACAATTACATTTATGGAAGTTACAATCTTTCTGCAATATTAAAGCTGATCTACCCCCCCCCCCCCCCCCCCCCCCCCATCCCAGGGATGCAGTGGATTAATTCCAGGTCTAAGTTTCCATGTTTGATCCCCGCTTTCGACTATCCACAAAATACTGTAAAACTATGTTTGTACAATAAATGTCAAATACATTGTCATGTGATTCCAAATAATTGTCATATCGTTTCTACATGGATTGTTGTTCAACTAACTTCCTCAACAGTGTGATAACACTAACACATGAAAGAAACCTCCATGGACTGTTCAAAACTGAATTTTATAATTCTGGGAAAATAGTTATAACATTCAAAGAACATTGAGGGGAATGTTTTGTGCACACTGATACAAACATTATAAGAATGTAATCACAGGACAGATTTGGTGTTTTGGAAACCTACAGTATCTCTTGCAATATCCCCACAATGTTCCCACAACCTCAAAAAGTAAAAAAAAATAATTGGTTCTTGTAACATCAGGTGAATGTTTTTTGCACCCTAATATAAACATTGTATAATCATCCGCACAGGTTTTATGTTTTGAGAACATTATATATTTTTTTGGGTGGAAGATCAGCTCAATAATATAAGCCATTTTATCCCAAAAAAATGATGATCTCCGCATGTGTATTTCCCACCGTAAAGCATGGAGGTGGTGGTGTTATGGTGTGGGGGTGCTTTTCTGGTGACACTGTCTGTGATTTATTTAACCAGCATGGCTACCACAGCATGGCTAACACAGCATTCTGCAGCGATTCGCCATCCCATCTGGTTTGGGATTAGTGGGACTATCATTTGTTTTTCAACAGGATAATGACCCAACACACCTCCTGGTGTGATGGAGTGCTGCATCAGATGACCTGGCTTCCACAATTCCCCGACCTCAACCCAATTGAGATGGTTTGGGATAAGTCGGACCACAGAGTGAAGGAAAAGCAGCCAACAAGTGCTCAGCATGTGGGAACTCCTTCAACACTGTAGGAAAAGCATTCCAGGTGAAGCTGGTTGAGAGAATGCCAAGAGTGTGCAAAGCTGTCATCAAGGCAAAGGGTGGCTATTTGAAGAATCTCAAATATAAAATATGTTTTGATTTGTTTAACACTTCTTGGGTTACTACATGATTCCATGTGTCTCCTGAGTGGCGCAGTGGTCTAAGGCACTGCTTCGCAGTGCTAACTGTGCCACTAGAGATCCTGGTTCGAATCCAGGCTCTGTCGCAGCCGGTCGCGACCGGGAGACTCATGGGCGGCGCACAATTGGCCCAGCGTCGTCCAGGGTAGGGGAGGGAATGGCCGGCAGGGATGTAGCTCAGTTGATAGAGCATGGCGTTTGCAACGCCAGGGTTGTGGGTTCGATTCCCACGGGGGGCCAGTATAAAAAAATAATAATAATGTATTCACTAACTGTAAGTCGCTCTGGATAAGGGCGTCTGCTAAATGACTAAAAATGTAAAATATGTGTTACTTCATAGTTTTGATGTCTTCACTATTATTCTACAATGTAGAAAATAGTAAAAATAAAGAAAAACCCTTGAATGAGTAGGTGTTCTAACACTTTTGACCGGTAGTGTATTTCTTTGTAAATATATACATAATTTAAAATATATATTTTTATTAAATATATTTTCCATCTTTATTATTTCCCCCTAACCATACCACCCCTCCCCTAATTGGAATAAACTAATGGGCAACAATACTTAGGCTTCTACTTCCAGCTAATACATACTATATGCATTTTACGTACACAATATATTTTACATTAGCTATCTTTTTATTTTATTTTTTGTCAACCCTTCAGCTACCCTCAACCCCTCCCATCTTTCTCTGAAAACCATCCAGTTTTGATTTCAAATTGCCATATATCTTTCAACTGTGCTGTAATGTTTCACAAAAGTTCTGAACCTTTCTATTCTCGTCTCTTTTGTGATTCCCCAAAAATATATCCACCATACCTTTCCCATTACCTAATGAAACATTCACATTTTTTAATACACACATTGTATAATAAATCAACACAACTTTTTGTCTTCTGAGAACATTTGCCTCAAACTAACGAATGTTCTTGGAACTTTCACATAACCAATTATTTAGCTGGGGAGCCTATAACAAAGCAGTGATTCTTCAGAGTGTCCAGAGTCTGAGAACCAGGCTTGGGGACATGGACAACCTGACTGACTGATCATCATACCACAGGAGTGGATCATCTCCCAGCATGATTTAGTTATCTCAAGCAAAACTGCAGCACCAGATTCAGCATAGGGAAAACAGCCTGCTCCTCTCAGGGAGGTTGTGTTATGTCCTTTGGCCTTAATGTAATGTGTGTGCTTAGGTGTTGGTTTATGAAATTGCCTGTGATTTCTCATCGATGTAATGAACATATTTTGTGCTTGTTCTTAACACTTGTCTGGCATGACTTAATACCCCATGTGTTTCCAGCATTCATAAGTTTAAATCTACTTAATTATACATTTATTCATTAATGCCTCTTTCTATGCTGTCTTACACAAAACACCAAATCAATATGGGTACTGATTAATGCAGTTGTGGTGAGGTACTTATAAAAAGCTTTCATGGCCCAGTGAAGGGTGAAATCACCTCAGGAGCTGAGATCTTACAATGGGGCATACTGGCCCCCCTCCAGCGGCTAGTTAACAACCAAGTGGAGCAGCCACTGCTAGTAACACGCAGCATAGCTCCTGCCCACACAAATAGGCTTCTACGACCTGCATGTAACGCTTCGCTGTGGCTGCTAAAGATCTTTCTGTTAGTTGACAAGGCTTTATTCTTGTAAAGAGTCGGTGGTGATTATGTTGGCAATTCATAGTGGTTGAAATTAATGCTAACTTACACTGAAAGGTTAATTTCATGCCCAGGTAATTCAATATAGTACATATGCTGTTGTGCCCTTGTTAGACCCTGATCGGCAGCATGCTACTAACAGAAAACAATTAGACATGCGTAAATATAAAACCACTTGGCAGTTGCTTTGGATATACAATGCACTACTACAGTGGGGAAAAAAAGAATTTAGTCAGCCACCAATTGTGCAAGTTCTCCCACTTAAAAAGTTGAGAGAGGCCTGTAATTTTCATCATAGGTACATGTCAATTATGACAGACAAATTTAGATTTTTTTTCCAGAAAATCACATAGTAGGATTTTTAATGAATTTATTTGCAAATTATGGTGGAAAATAAGTATTTGGTCACCTACAAACAAGCAAGATTTCTGGCTCTCACAGACCTGTAACTTCTTCTTAAAGAGGCTCCTCTGTCCTCCACTCGTTACCTGTATTAATGGCACCTGTTTGAACTTGTTATCAGTATAAAAGACACCTGTCCACAACCTCAAACAGTCACACTCCAAACTCCACTATGGCCAAGACCAAAGAGCTGTCAAAGGACACCAGAAACAAAATTGTAGACCTGCACCAGGCTGGGAAGACTGAATCTGCAATAGGTAAGCAGCTTGGTTTGAAGAAATCAACTGTGGGAGCAATTATTAGGAAATGGAAGACATACAAGTCCACTGATAATCTCCCTCAATCTGGGGCTCCACACAAGATCTCACCCCGTGTGGTCAAAATGATCACAAGAACAGTGAGCAAAAATCTAATCTAAAACTCAAATCCTGCAGTGCCAGATGTGTCCCCCTGCTTAAGCCAGTACATGTCCAGGCCCGTCTGAAGTTTGCTAGAGTGCATTTGGATGATCCAGAAGAGGATTGGGAGAATGTCATACGGTCAGATGAAACCAAAATAGAACTTTTTGGTAAAAACTCAACTCGTCGTATTTGGAGGACAAAGAATGCTGAGTTGCATCCAAAGAACACCATACCTACTGTGAAACATGGGTGTGGAAACATACTTCCGGCTGTTTTTCTGCAAAGGGACCAGGACGACTGATCCGTGTAAAGGAAAGAATGAATGGGGCCATGTATCGTGAGATTTTGAGTGAAATCCTCCTTCCATCAGCAAGGGCATTGAAGATGAAATGTGGCTGGGTCTTTCAGCATGACAATGATCCCAAACACACCGCCCGGGCAACGAAGGAGTGGCTTCGTAAGAAGCATTTCAAGGTTCTGGAGTGGCCTAGCCAGTCTCCAGATCTCAACCCCATAGAAAATCTTTGGAGGGAGTTGGAAGTCATTGTTGCCCAGCGACAGCCCCAAAACATCACTGCTCTAGAGGATATCTGCATGGAGGAATGGGCCAAAATACCAGCAACAGTGTGTGAAAACCTTGTGAAGACATACAGAAAACATTTGACCTGTGTCATTGCCAACAAAGGGTATATAACAAAGTTTTGAGAAACGTTATTTTCCACCATAATTTGCAAATAAATTCATAAAAAATCCTACAATGTGATTTTCTGGAATTGTTTTTCTCATTTTGTCTGTCATAGTTGACGTGTACCTATGATGACAATTACAGGCCTCTCATCTTTTTAAGTGGGAGAACATGCACAATTGGTGGCTGACTAAATACTTTTTTTCCCCACTGTATGTTACTGCAGCTTTTCCCAAACTCGGTCATGGAGACCCCATGTCACGATTCTCTAAAGCAGAACCCAGAAGCAGACCAGGACAAGGTGAGTAGAACGAAGGTGAGTATTTATTTACTGACTCAAATGTGGAAACAGAATAATCCAGGAGACAGAGCGGGCAGCGGAGGTGAGTTGTTGGGTGTGAATAGGCAGATCCAATGGTGTCACAGATGCCACCGACAACCAGGCAGGGGTGGGGTGAATGTTCCGCGAGAATGACTGTAGACAGAGTAAACGGAGGTGAGTACACAGCAAGCAAAAAGTACAGAACAACAAAACTAACTCTAGTAAACTTGAGGCTGATACGCTGACACAAAATACTGTTCAAGGCTAACGATCCGGCATGGAATGGATGTCAGTTCAGAGCTTATGAAGTGGAGAGGTGATGATCAGGACCAGGTGTGCATATAGCTGATGACATGCAGGTGCGGGTAATAGAGAGATCTCCCGCCTAGCTTCGTCGCCTGGCAAACAGACAGGGTGCGTTCAGGAACCTCAGGAAACAGACTTCAGAACAGAAAACAGGCAACACAGGCAGAAACAGACTCAGGAAGTGGGATTCATGACACCCCAAGGGGTGCACATTTAGGTTTTTGCCCTAGCACTACACAGCTGATTCAAATAATGAACTTCCCATCAAGCTTTGCTTTTTTTTTAAATCAGCTGTGTAGTGCTAGGGCAAAAACCTAAATCTGCACCCTTGGGATCCCCAGGACTGAGTTTGAGAAACGCTGCGTTACTGTCACATCATTTCAGTCAGAGACAGACTCTTTTGCGTAACAGAAGTCCTTATCTCCCCGCTATCAGTTGTGGCTGACACCTCTGTGTTGGGTCCTGTCCGACTGGCCCAAGACACAGTGCTAGACCCCCAGAATGCCTTGGCACTGTGACTTACCTTGTGTTGCCTCTCCTGGCCACTACACAACACTCTGTCACCCCATTCAGATGTGTAATTTGTTTGCATCAATCCGCTTTCAACTATTATCATCTCATCCTGTCTTTTACTTCTTCATTTTTTCTTCTACCTATTCTTCAAACAGAATCAAAAGGAATTTAGGCAATCAAGAACAATAGAGACTTCACCTCAAAAAGTAATATTTTCCTATCATTTGCTGCACAATCAGAGCAATAATAATCTTCCTCCCTGAGCCCACAGCCATTGCTGCGCATCAGTTTATACTGTGGCATCATATATTCACTGTAGCAAACACTTCACTAATGACGTGTTTGCTGATGGTAAGATAACGGCCTAATAAATCTCCTGAATGCAGCATGCTCAACATTATGGAAAAAAAGATGGTGGTTGCACAAGATGTCAAGCATACATTACTGCAATGCTTTGCAGACACTGAGGGAATAATAAAAGGATTGCTCATAAAATAGCAATGGAGGGATCACTAATTATAATATGGCAATGTAAAATATGAATGAAATAGATGAGACCTCTGATTCAAAGCACTAAAATATTACCGTCTCCAGCAGCAGTTACAATAAAACACCAAGGATGGACCTCACTGGATGTTTGAAACCCTGTGTTAATTGTATAGGTATGGTATAGGCTTTATTACCCCAATGTCACTGGTCTATCTGCTAGTTTTGTGTTTCTATTGTCTTCAAGGGCAGGTTGTTGTGACACCTGTCTACTACTTCAGTGATTGGGAAATCTCTCAACAAACATGCTCTGGTTTACTGATTGGTCAAAAAAAAAAATGGGGATGACTTGACAACTTTTCTTATGGAAATGACTTTAAAACTTGTAGGTCTTCCAGGATCACCATCAGTGCAGTAATCTCTGCCCAGTTTATTGGTCTCTTATTGATCGCTTATCAATACTGTGTCTTAATGCATTTACATCATGTCTGGTGTCACCAAGAATGTTCAAATCTGGAATACATGGAGAGGTGAAGACAGTGTCATGTGATGTTGGTTTGGACTCTGCAGTGAGGGAAAAAAATATTTGATCCCCTGCTGATTTTGTACGTTTGCCCACTGACAAAGAAATGATCAGTCTATAATTTTAATGGTATGGTGTTTATTTAAACAGTGAGAGACAGAATAACAACAAAAAAATCCAGAAAAATGCATGTCAAAAATGTTTTATAAATTGATTTGCATTTTAATGAGGGAAATACGTTTTTGACCCCTCTGCAAAACATGACTTAGTACTTGGTGGCAAAACCCTTGTTGGCAATCAGAGGTCAGACGTTTCTTGTAGTTGGCCACCAGGTTTGCACACATCTCAGAAGGGATTTTGTCCCCCTCCTCTTTGCAGATCTTCTCCAAGTCATAAAGGTTTCGAGGCTGACATTTGGCAACTCGAACCTTCAGCTCCCTCCACAGATTTTCTATGAGATTGAGGTCTGGAGACTGGCTAGGCCACTCCAGGACCTTAATATGCTGCTTCTTGAGCCACTCCTTTGTTGCCTTGGCCGTATGTTTTGGGTCATTGTCATGCTGGAATACCCATCCACGACCCATTTTCAATGCCCTTGCTGTGGGAAGGAGGTTCTCACCCAAGATTTGACGATACATGGCCCCGTCCATCGTCCCTTTTGATGCGGTGAAGTTGTCCTGTCCCCTTAGTAGAAAAACACCCCCAAAGCATAATGTTTCCACCTCCATGTTTGACGGTGGGGATGGTGTTCTTGGGGTCATAGGCAGTATTCCTCCTCCTCCAAACATGGCGAGTTGAGTTGATGCCAAAGAGCTCGATTTTGGTCTCATCTGACCACAACACTTTCACCCAGTTCTCCTCTGAATCATTCAGATGTTCATTGGCAAACTTCAGACAGGCATGTATAGGCATTTCTTGAGCAGGGGGACCTTGCGGGCGCTGCAGGATTTCAGTCCTTCACGGCGTAGTGTGTTACCAATTGTTTTCTTTGGACTATGGTCCCAGCGAGGTGAGATCTTGCATGGATCCCCAGGCCGATGGAGATTGACAGTTATTTTGTGTTTCTTCCATTTGCGAATAATCACACCAACTGTTGTCACCTTCTCACCAAGCTGCTTGGCGATGGTCTTGTAGCCCATTCCAGCCTTGTGTAGGTCTACAATCTTGTCCCTGACATCCTTGGAGAGCTCTTTGGTCTTGGCCATGGTGGAGAGTTTGGAATCTGATTGATTGATTGCTTCTGTGGACAGGTGTCTTTTATACAGGTAACAAGCTGAGATTAGGAGCATTCCCTTTAAGAGTGTGCTCCTAATCTCAGCTCGTTACCTGTATAAAAGACACCTGGGAGCCAGAAATCTTTCTGATTGAGAGGGGGTCAAATACTTATTTCCCTCAATAAAATGCAAATCAATTTATAACAATTTTGACATGGTTTTTCTGTCTCTCACTGTTCAAATAAATCTACCATTAAAATTATAGACTGATCATTTCTTTGTCAGTGGGCAAATGTACAAAATCAGCAGGGGAACAAATACTTTTTTCCCCTCACTGTATATGCTACATGGTAATTTGTCATGAGATTTTCAGAGGCTTCATAGGTACGTAGAGGAGAGGGTTAGAGGGTGTATATAGAACGAGATACCATCTGGTGAGCCTCTATGGAGGGCCTGTACTGTGACTATAGATATAATGGATATATTCGTACGTACACATTCCAAATGAACGAGCTTTGATGATTTAATTCTGCTTCATGCTATGACTCTAAAATATAAAAGCATCAAGATCACTTAACTTGCATGAGGCTCTTTATCCTTCCCCAATTAAAGAGGAGAAACAATGGGCTCGGGAGAAAGGGAACTTTTGGAGCCAAGCTCCCACCTGTGCCTGTTGGTTCCAGAAGCATCTACTGAAAAGAGGATTTAACCCAGTTTAGGAGTACACACACGTCGCCGCTGTCACTCAAGCTCAACTTTGGCTTTGTGTTGCACCTTCAGAGGAGTACTTGCTGTCATAGTCGCAGAATTTTGAAAAGGATCACTTAGGAACCTTTTAAATCAGCTTAATCACAACACATTAAAATATACAGCGCTGACTTTACTATGTGGGAAAAAAAATCACAATACATCACAAACAATAGACTTGCTAATCAGTTTCTATTGAAAACCAGCAAATCTTTGCATTTGCATACGTGATATGTGTTTTTGTGAAGTGAGTTTGCACTGTGCTGTCCGGTAGGGAGATGAGTGCATGCACTGCACATGTGCATGGTGTGTCTGTCAGCCTGTGATGTACGCAAACACCAGACATAACACTGTGGTACAAATCAACTCTACAATAACTCCCCTCTCAGCGCTACTACAGACTAAATATAGTCGACCAGGTTAGGAAGACCTGATGAAAGGTTCTCGTATTGCCATTTGAGAAGTGTATTCCTGTCCTCCGTTCATTAAAAGATGCTATCACACAATTTCACTCCTGTGTGGTATCACCAAATGCCTGTCCACTAAACCTCACCATCTCCTACAGATATCAGGGTCTGGCTGCTTGCACCAAAGCACATTGGACAACAGACAACGGGAATATCAATGCATGGAGCACTGCTGCCAAATTCTAAATATGAGTGGATACTGTATGAATATACATGTGTTTAATGATCCAAAATCAACAAATCAGTCAATATAATCAAACAATCTAATCTGTACGTTTAATAATCTGAATGTCTAATCTGTATGTTTTGGCCTTGTATGACAGTACCTATGTTTCATAATTGACAATGTGTGTCAAACAATTGGACAGAAACTGACAACCTGACAATGAGATAATCCATTTAACTGCCAAAGGTGCAGTGTTTATGAGTCAGTAATAAGAAAGAGGAGGAGTAAGACTTTTCTAAAACCAGAAATAAATGGAGATTGAACAAGGCCTGTATCTAGCCAGGGCTTCATACAACCCCTCTAGTAATGTTATGTGTCATTTTGAGAAAAATCTGGTTTAGTCATGAACTAAAAATAGTGTAGTAATTGGTCACAATCATGGTGAAGCAGAGTGATTCTGGATAAGCGCTGTATGGTGGTAGATTCATACTATTAGATAAAAAGGCCCCTCAATGCAATGGTTTATTCATGCCTAATTCCTGTCTAAAGAAAAGACAGCATGTTTCTCTCAATAATACAATTTCTATTAGCTCCACTTCACTGAACAGCATGTGCTTATGAGCATGAGGATATCTAAGTGTGTGAACATTGTCTCTTATCTTTGCTATTGTAACCTGTACAGTACCATTTTCCATGCATGTACATATAGAAAGAGTGGGAGTATAAGAGTGATTTGGTGGTTAATGAGAATATCAAATATATAAACTCCTCTCAGGATAATTTCAAAGCACCATAAATTCCCTCCCTCTCAGAGCCTTGGAATCATTTGAAAAGTATGCCTCAAAGATTTGAATAATCACTCTACCAGCTGTCACTTCATATTGCAGTATTTTTTCCTTTGCCTTTCTCTGAGGCTGTACTGAACCGTAACCATTTGTTAAAGGTGTTTGCACCTCAAACAGAAATGTTAAAAGATACCCAAACACACCTTGGAGAAATATAATTATTAAAAAGGTATGATTATTAAAGATGTGGGGCTATGGACACTATGATAAGGTATTTGCGCATGATAAAGGCAGTTTTTTCTTCCAATCAATCACTTCATATGATTGAACATTCAATTAGTTTGTTAATTATTTTGAATAATATATTAGTTAATATGGTATGCGTTGCATATTCATTCCACATTTGCGTACTATAGTTATCTTAATATGCCCACTTAAAATGCCTTCTGTACATTTTGCACAATAAGTAATTAGTAACTAAAAAGACAGCATGCTGTGTATTTCAATATTCCCCACTTCATTACACATTGATCATTGTACCCCTATTAAAATATTCCACATATTTACTGTTCAGTGTTGAAGAAAATGGTCTGAGCTGTATTAGTATTTATCTGCACAGAGAAATTGAAATGTGATCATGTAGCAAAGACAATGTTGTAGCCTACAGACCAGACCAGAATGAGTCCAAGATGTGTCATGCGTTTGAATTTGTCAATTTCTGGATTAAACTGACAAAACCCCATTTATGTAGCATTCAGCTTTGTTTTTTGCCATAGAACTGCTCTGATTCTGTCGGTTTGATAGGATTTCATGTCACCATCTGTCTGGAGAGAGTGTGATGTCTGCCATTGTCCAGCCAGACAGGGATAAAGGTCACGATGGCCGATGGGTCGATTAATCCAGACTGGCAGATAACCTCTGTGTGTCCTCAGGGACAGTGCTGCATGGGGGTGGGCTGAGGCTGCATGGGGCTGGGGCTGCATGGGGAAGGGGCTGGTGCAGGGATGAGGTCTGCATGAGGAGCAAAGACAATGAGGGGTGGCACTGATGATTGGAATGCTAAAGGCACTGGTGGCAGGGGGATGATTTATGCAACGGAGCGACACGGGAGCATGCTGTTCCTCCACCACTATCATGTCCAACTTCCCCACAGAAACCATCAGGGTTTGCCAAGAGGATTCTATGTCCAGATTAGTAGATTAAAGTCTTAACTGTTTCCACTCCCTGTCCCCGAAGAGGGACAGGGAAAAAAATATTATGGGCAATATGACAAGTCCCAGCATTAGTTTGTGTTGACAGTGCCATATGTTTGGAAGACAGGGTGCTGCCTTTCCCAATGAATCTGTGGACCAGTGGGAAAACAGATCCAAAGAGGTGACATGACAGTTTGGTACTTTGAGGAAGTTCCACCATGTTTCCTGTCATTCACAACGCCTCGCCCTGTTGCTCTCAGACACCAGAGAATAGAGGAGAATATCTTTGACTATCAAGGACTCTCATATTCCCTTGGAACACTGAACATCTCTAAACAGAGCCAAATCACTCCTTTTCTCTGTCTGTACAATTGGATCTATGATCAAAAAAGCGAGATGCAAATAAAAAATTATGCAAACAAAAAATATAAGCTTTTGGCATTGAATGAGGCTATATGTCACACATTCTGAATATACTAGTTTTACGCATAACAAAAACTGTCTGAATATAATCTGAATAGCAATTTGAATTCATGATGTTGCACCAATCTTTAACCCTAAAAGCGCCAACATATTTATAACCCTGAAAATGCCAACTGGGGCTTTGATCCAAATTGGTAACGACTGCAATTTGCAAAGAGTCACTGTCTGTCAAGCAGTAACACCTTTTCTTTTATAAACCTTTTGTAACACAAGTTAATCGTTCAAATACCCCAAAATATGATATTTGCCATATTATGGCAGTTGCCATATTATGACAGATGGCGCCGGAGAAGATGGCTGACGTTTTACAGCCCTCTAACCAATTGCACTATTATGTGTTTTTTTTTGCGTTATTTGTAATTTATTCTGTAGATAATGTTTCTGCCATCGTCTCTTATAACCAAAAAGAGCTTCTGGATATCAGGACAGTGATTACTCAACTCGTATTGGACAAAGATTTTTTCTTCAACGAGTCGGACGCGAAGGATATCCTACAGACACCCGACAAGGCCCAAATCCCCGTCAATCACAGGAGAAAGAGACGGAGATATCTTGGACATAGGTCGAGGTGCCTTGTAAGGATCCGACGGCGAGCGAGTAAACTGCCTCTTCCATTAATCCTATTAGCCAATGTTCAATCATTTGAAAATGAATTAGATGACCTAATATTACGGTTATCCTACCAACGGGACATTAAAAACTGTAATATCTTATGTTTCACCGAGTCGTGGCTGAACGACGACATGGACAACATACAGCTAACGGGATATACGCAACAGCGGCAGGATAGAACGGCTGACTCCGGTAAGACAAGTGGTGGCGGTCTGTGTATATTTGTAAACAACAGCTGGTGCACAAAATCAAATACTAAGGAAGTCTTGAGGTTTTGCTCACCTGAGGTAGAGTATATTATGATAAGCTGTAGACCACACTATTTACCAAGAGAGTTTTCATCTATATTTTTCATAGCTGTCTATTTACCACCACAAACCAATGCTGGCATTAAGATTGCACTCAATGAGCTGTATAAGGCCATAACTAAACAGGAAAATGCTCATCCAGAGGCAGCGCTCCTAGTGGCCAGGGACTTTAATGCAGGGAAACTTAAATCCGTTCTACCTAATTTCTACCAGCCATGTTAAATGTGCAACCAGAGAAAGAAAAAAAAAACAACTCTAGACCACCTTTACTCCACACACAGAGACGCATACAAAGCTCTCCCTCAGCCTCCATTTGGCAAATCTGACCATAACTCTATCCTCCTGATTCCGGTTTATAAGCAAAAACTAAAGCAGGAAGCACCAGTGACTCAGTTAATAAAAAAGTGGTCAGATGACGCAGATGCTAAGCTACAGGACTGTTTTGCTAGCAGACTGGAACATGTTCCGGAATTGTTCAGATAGCATTGAGGAGTACACCACATCAGTCACTGGCTTCATCAATAAGTGCATCGATGACGTCATCCCCACATTGACCATACGTACATACCCCAACCAGAAGCCATGTATTACAGGCAACATCCGCACTGAGCTAAAGGGTAAAGCTGCCGCTTTCAAGGAGCGGGACTCTAACCCGGACGCTTATAAGAAATCCCGCTATGCCCTCCGACGAACCATCAAACAGGCAAAGAGTCAATACAGGACTAAGACTGAATCGTACTACACCGGCTCTGACGCTCGTCGGATGTGGCAGGGCTTGAAAACTATTACAGACTACAAAGGGAAGCACAGCTGTGAGCTGCCCAGTGACACAAGCCTACCAGACGAGCTAAACCACTTCTATGCTCGCGTCGAGGCAAGCAACACTGAAGCATGCATGAGATCACCAGCTGTTCCGGATGACTATGTGATCACGCCCTCCGTAGCCGATGTGAGTAACACTTTTAAGCAGGTCAACATTCACAAGGCCGCAGGGCCAGACGGATAACCAGGACGTGTACTCCGAACATGTGCTGACCAACTGGCAAGTGACTTCACTGACATTTTCAAAATGTTCCTGACTGAGTCTGTAATACCAACATGTTTCAAGTAAACTACCATAGTCCCCGTGCCCAAGGACACTAAGCTAACCTGCCTAAATGACTACCAACCCGTAGCACTGACGTCTGTAGCCATGAAGTGCTTTGAAAGGCTGGTCATGGCTTAATCAACACCATTATCCCAGAAACTCTAGACCTACTCCAAAATGCATACAGCCCCAACAGATCCACAGATTATGAAATCTCTATTGCACTCCACACTGCCCTTTCCCACCTGGAAAAGAGGAACACCTACATGAGAATGCTATTCATTGACTCCAGCTCAGTGTTCAACACCATAGTGCCCTCAAAGCTCATCACTAAGATAAGGATCCTGGGACTAAACACCTCCCTCTGCAACTGGATCCTGGACTTCCTGACGGGCCGCCCCCAGGTGGTAAGGGTAGGTAACAACACATCTGCCACGCTGATCCTCAACACGGGGGCTCCATGACTGCATGGCCAGGCATGACTCCAACACCATCATTAAGTTTGCCAACGACACAACAGTGGTAGGGCTGATCACCGACAATGATGAGACAGCCTGTAGGGAAGAGGTCAGAGACCTGGCCGTGTGGTGCCAGGACAACAACCTCTCCCTCAACATGACCAAGACAAAGGAGATGATTGTGGACTACAGGAAAAAAAGAGGACTGAGCACGCCCCCATTCTCATCGGAGGGGCTGTAGTGGAACATGTTGAGAGTGTCCACATCACCAACAAACTGTCATGGTCCAAACACACCAAGACAGTCGTGAAGAGGGCACGACAAAGCCTATTCCCCCCTCAGGAGACTGAAAAGATTTGCCATGGGTCCTCAGATCCTCAAAAGTTCAACAGCTGCACCATCGAGAGCATCCTGACTGGTTGCATCACCACCTGGTATGGCAACTGCTCGGCCTCCGACCACAAGGCACTACAGAGGGTACATCACTGGGGCCAAGCTTCCTGCCATCCAGGACCTCTATACCAGGCGGTGTCAGAGGAAGGCCCTCAAAATTGTCAAAGACTCCAGCCACCCTAGTCATAGACTGTTCTCTCTGGTACCGGAGCGCCAAGTCTAGGTCCAAAAGGCTTCTCAACAGCTTCTACCCGCAAACCATAAGACTCCTGAACAGCTAATCATGGCTACCCGGACTACTTGCACAGCCCCCCCCCCCCCCACCCCCCCCCCCCCATATTTTTACGCTGCTGCTATTCTGTTAATTATTTATGCATATTCACGTTAACTCTACCCACATGTACATATGACCTCAACTAGCCCGTGCCCCCGCACATTGACTCTGCACCGGTACCTCCCTTATATAGCCTCCCTACTGTTATTTTATTTGACTTCTGCTCTTTTTTTCCTCAACACTTTTTTGTTGTTGTTGTTTTATTTTACTTTTTTATAAAAAAAAATAATGCATTGTTGGTTAAGGGCTGGAAGTAAGCATTTCACGGTAATGTCTACACCTGTTGTATTCGGTGCATGTGGCAAATACAATTGTATTTTATTTGAAATAAGCATATATACTGTATATAAAATAAATTACACATTTAAAAGTTTGTATGTCTTTCATGTTTTGAACAGTTATTTTGATACATTTCATCCATAGCAACTTGTCATGTACATTTTTCTGTTATTCATTCAAAATGTTATGTTTCTGTGATATTCAGAGGCTGAGAAATTGGCGATTGAGCTAATCTGACATACCGTTATGACCTAAGTGCAATGAGACATTTAGCTCTAACTTTGGCTATCAACTCAGTTTCAATTGCATCTGAAAGATGAGACTCAACTTGCTATAGAGACATTGACTGGAAACACAATATGTATTTATATTTTTTTGTATAATTATTTGTTATAGTGGCTGTCAAGCACCACAGGGTCCAAATCTGGGATGATTCCATATCTATATCTTTTCAGGGTACATACATCTACATCTGTGCCAAATTTGGCCCACAAAATACCAGATGGAGTAAAAATGTTCAGTTCAGTATACAAAAGAGCTATTATATGTTTAATTCCTACACATTAACACAGACATCATAGTGAATGGTGTTTTTTGTCAGTAACTAGTTGCTTGACAAAGTCATAATTATTATTATTTTTTATGACAAAACAAGGGTTTCAAAATTATGAAATGTTTCACCTGTTGGGGTCAACATTGACCCAGTTGGCACTTTCAGGGTTAAGAAGTTTGACACAATGGCCCTGTACTAAATATCCTACAAACAACATTGTTGGCTAGCACAAATCTATTTAATCCGTAGATTATAAATAAAGGTATTTCTCCATCTTCAAAAGAGCCTCAACACCAAAGTCAAATGAGTCAAATACGGAATTACCATACACCATTTGCAATCTGGAATTCATCAAATATATAGGCCTACACTGCATGAAGGAAGTAAGGTGTTTGGCAGAACACCACTACAGTTGTGCAGCACACTCCCAGTAATGTGAACTTAATTATGAATTGCCAATATGAGTTTGACAGTGAGTGATTGATCTGGAAAATGGATGTGTTCTCCTGAAGCCAGCGGTATTAATCATTTACTCTAAATATATTAATATGACAGGCCACAGCCAGTGCTGCATTGCAGATGAGAGTAGTGGAACTTGTTTGGAAGTAAAATTACCCAAATAATGGTTATACAATTATTTATTTTTTTACAGCTACATCAGTGGTTGTAAATGCCAGCACTGGAGCAGCAGGCCAATGAGACATTTGCAATTAATAAAACACTGTAGTGTCCTCTATGAATGGGACGAGACCAGCAATGATGCCACCATAACGGTACAGAATCTGAAACATGCCAGATTTTAGTTGAGGAACATTCTGGGACAATTGCAACCACTGATGGCCATTATCACCATCTGATCTCCCGTTAAACCATCAATATGAGCTAAAAATCACCCACACAGCTGATCTCAATTGCAACCATCATCCGCCACCGATTTACCTCTCCATAATGTGTATGTTGAGGCTATCTTTTAGTCCGGTCTGCAACCAACATTTCTCAAGACGATTTTGCCCTCTGGTGGGTATTATCATCGGAACATTTGAATCTTGCTAGTTGAGCAGACTAAAGCCTGTCGCATACTTCAGTCGAAACAGTTTGTGCATATATTATGACTACGTTTTGTGTATTTTTTGTTCATTTTGGTGCTAGGCAGGGCTTTTTTCGGCTATTCGTGCACACACAAAAAAATATTGAGGCAAGTCGAAGATCGGTAGCTGAAGTCTATGCTCCTTAGTCAGTGACTGGTCAACAGTAGGGGTGGGAACTATGGATGGGATTCTTCAATAAAGTGTTTGCTCTCATTCAACGAGAAAGACGAGAGAGCGCAGCAGCAGCAGCTAGGCCATAAATGTCTGCAGTGCACTAGTTTTCATGCACATTTCTTCACTTGAGAATGTACTGCTCCAAACATCTTAGCTAGATGGAAAATTGCGTGACTAAGACCTACTCTGCAAATGACAGATTCCTTGATTTATCTTATATTAATTCTGACTATTTTGAGGAAGTGTTTCTGGCTATGTTATTGCTACAGTGGCTCAATAGGGACAAACAACAGTAATATTGCCGCTTTTTTCTTGTTTTTCAAGCGAAGGTCTTTAGGGAGAATGTGAGCACAGACGAGGTCTGCTAGAAGCAAACCAAATGTGTTTGCAAATGCCTTATGGGCGATTTATCTATTTGACGATCATTCCGTACAACTGAAATAAAGTATTTCCTCGTTTACCACGGAAATCCACTGTGGCAATATACCCGACACGTTGGAGGCCTATGAATGGAAAACTAATGTTGATGGTGTAGCCTACTCTTATGATTTTATTTCTAATTGATGTAATCCATTAAATACAACTGTCTTTAAAAGAACATTGTGTGATATGGTCATTTCTTATCAAGATCGGGGGTAAAATATCCTGGACAGTCCATATTTGAAATGTGTAACTACTGTAAATCAAGTAAATTATGATTGAGTTATATTATATATATATAATATTTTTATCAAATGAAAATGTAGTCTATAAAGTTCTCGAATGGCATAATGTCAAGCGTTTGAATGATATACAGGCCTACTACTTCTAGATTCTTATACTTGAATTTGTATTTTTACATTCATCAGCCTTGGTTTCCGGTGCTCCTGATAAGTCAATATTTAATTGGAGGCAGGAGTAGAGAATCTAGACCAGCTGTCTGGTATCATAATCACTTGATACGGTTACAACAGAAATCAACTGATCCACTGTTTTATCCTTGTGTTTTTTTTTTTTTGCAATTAAGCTTAGTTTAGACCGCAGGTGCATGTAATCTTCTGTTTTTAGCGTTTTAAGAAATCCAGTGATAACCTGCAGGAGAGCGTTAAGTTCTACCTGTTGGTTGCACTCAAGCCTATGTTTGTACCATTTTGGCCTCAAAAACAAAGAACCTAAGAGCCTGTTCCAAATGGAAGTCCAGATGCTGTACATAACTAGACCTAAGACCTTTTAGTTGGCTAATGCTGGCCTTTCATATCACAGATTATGTTGTGTTCAGCATAACCTGAATTTGCTAATAACATAAATGTTCATAAAGTGTTAATTTTTTGACTGACAGATGGGCATTTACATTGTGCTGCAATGTGGGAGGACTGATTCCTGGAATGTTTGTTCCCACTTCATGCCATGGCAGTAAACATTCCACTACTGATAAAAAAAATTCTACTTTGTGTGTTTTAGAAATAATGGAGCAAACAAACCCTAATTACCATAAAACTGGTAACTGATGGCGCATCCTGTCTCTACATTGGATGTCTTAAGAATTGATTTCACCTGTAATATTGTTTATCTTTCGTTTAATTTTATAAGTCAACACATTTCACTTTTCTCATTTAGATTGTAGACTGTCTAATCATAGACTAATGATTCATGGTGTAGTTCTACAGGGATCTCATTCCAATTCTCCTATGAATGGTCCTGGAGACAATGACTTTCCCTGATAAAATGTATAAGCAAGCAGAATGGATGAGCAATTTAACATGATTAGACAGTTATCTTAATTATCCTAGAGGCCCCTTTGTTAAGACAGCAGATTGGTCCTCCTTGCAGTCGCAGGTACTTACTCCACTGGTTCATTGAAGATTGAAGATTGAAGAACTTGAACAGCGCCGGAAGAAGATGGCTGCCGTTTTACAGCCCTCTAACCAATTGTACTATTATGTGTGTTTTTCCGCGTTATTTGTAATTTATTTTGTACATAATGTTTATGCCATCGTCTCTTATAACCAAAGAGAGCTTCTGGATATCAGGACAGCGATTACTCACCTCGCGTTGGACGAACACTTTTTCTTCAACGAGGCGTTCGCGAAGGATATCATACAGACACCAGACAAGGCCCAGATCCCCGTCATTCGCGTGAGGAAGAGACGGAGATACCGTGGACGTAGGTCGGGGTGCCTTGTAAAGATCCGACGGCGAACGAGTAAACTGCCTCTCCCATCAATCCTATTAGCCAACGTTCAAGCTTTGGATAATAAAATGGACGATTTAAGATTACGGTTATCCTACCAACGGGACATTAAAAACTGTAATATCTTATGTTTCACGGAGTCGTGGCTGAATGACAACAATGACAACATTCAGCTAGCAGGCTATACGCTACATCGGCAGGACAGAACGGCAGACTCGGGTAAGACGAGGGGTGGCGGTCTCTGTATTTTTGTAAACAACAGCTGGTGCACAAAATCAAATACTAAGGAAGTCTCGAGGTTTTGCTCGCCTGAGGTAGAGTATCTTATGATAAGCTGTAGACCACACTATTTACCAAGAGAGTTTTCATCTATACTTTTCATAGCTGTCTATTTACCACCACAAACCAATGCTGGCATTAAGATTGCACTGAATGAGTTGTACAAGGCCATTAATCAACAGGAAAACGCTCATCCAGATGCAGCGCTCCTAGTAGCAGGGGACTTTAATGCAGGGAAACTTAAATCCGTTCTACCTCATTTCTACCAGCATGTTAAATGTGCAACCAGAGGGGAAAAAACTCTAGACCACCTTTACTCCACACACAGAGACGCATACAAAGCTCTCCCTCGCCCTCCATTTGGCAAATCTGACCATAACTCTATCCTCCTGATTCCTGCTTATAAGCAAAAACTGAAGCAGGAAGCACCAGTGACTCGGCTAATAAAAAAGTGGTCAGATGACGCAGATGCTAAGCTACAGGACTGTTTTGCTAGCACAGACTGGAACATGTTCAGGGATTCTTCAGACAGCATTGAGGAGTACACCACATCAGTCACTGGCTTCATCAATAAGTGCATCGATGATGTCGTCCCCACAGTGACCGTACGTACATACCCCAACCAGAAGCCATGGATTACAGGAAACATCCGCACTGAGCTAAAGGGTAGAGCTGCCGCTTTCAAGGAACGGGACTCTAACCCGGACGCTTATAAGAAATCCCGCTATGACCTCCGACGAACCATCAAACAGGCAAAGAGTCAATACAGGTCTAAGATTGAATCATACTACACTGGCTCTGACGCTCGTCGGATGTGGCAGGGCTTGAAAACTATTACAGACTACAAAGGGAAGCACAGCCGCGAGCTGCCCAGTGACACAAGCCTACCAGACGAGCTAAACCACTTCTATGCTCGCTTCGAGGCAAGCAACACTGAAGCATGCATGAGAGCACCAGCTGTTCCGGACGACTATGTGATCACGCTCTCCGTAGCCGATGTGAGTAAGACTTTTAAGCAGGTCAACATTCACAAGGCCGCAGGGCCAGACGGATTACCAGGACGTGTACTCCGAGCATGTGCTGACCAACTGGCAAGTGTCTTCACTGACATTTTCAACATGTCCCTGACTGAGTCTGTAATACCAACATGTTTCAAGCAGACCACCATAGTCCCCGTGCCCAAGAACTCTAAGATAACCTGCCTAAATGACTACCGACCCGTGGCACTGACGTCTGTAGCCATGAAGTGCTTTGAAAGACTGGTCATGGCTCACATCAACAGCATAATCCCAGAAACCCTAGACCCACTCCAATTTGCATACCGCCCCAACAGATCCACAGATGATGCAATCTCTATCGCACTCCACACTGCCCTTTCCCACCTGGACAAGAGGAACACCTACGTGAGAATGCTATTCATTGACTACAGCTCAGCATTCAACACCATAGTGCCCTCAAAGCTCATCACTAAGCTAAGGATCCTGGGACTAAACACCTCCCTCTGCAACTGGATCCTGGACTTCCTGACGGGCCGCCCCCAGGTGGTAAGGGTAGGTAACAACACATCTGCCACACTGATCCTCAACACGGGGGCCCCTCAGGGGTGCGTGCTCAGTCCCCTCCTGTACTCTCTGTTCACCCATGACTGCATGGCCAGGCACGACTCCAACACCATCATTAAGTTTGCCGACGACACAACAGTGGTAGGCCTGATCACCGACAACGATGAGACAGCCTATAGGGAGGAGGTCAGAGATCTGGCCGTGTGGTGCCAGGACAACAACCTCTCCCTCAACGTGACCAAGACAAAGGAGATGATTGTGGACTACAGGAAAAAAAAGAGGACTGAGCACGCCCCCATTCTCATCGACGGGGCTGTAGTGGAACAGGTTGAGAGCTTCAAGTTCCTTGGTGTCCACATCACCAACGAACTATCATGGTCCAAACACACCAAGACAGTCGTGAAGAGGGCACGACAAAGCCTATTCCCCCTCAGGAGACTAAAAAGATTTGGCATGGGTCCTCAGATCCTCAAAAAATTCTACAGCTGCACCATCGAGAGCATCCTGACTGGTTGCATCACCGCCTGGTATGGCAACTGCTTGGCCTCTGACCGCAAGGCACTACAGAGGGTAGTGCGTACGGCCCAGTACATCACTGGGGCAAAGCTCCCTGCCATCCAGGACCTCTATACCAGGCGGTGTCAGAGGAAGGCCCTCAAAATTGTCAAAGACTCCAGTCACCCTAGTCATAGACTGTTCTCTCTGCTACCGCACGGCAAGCGGTACCGGAGTGCCAAGTCTAGGTCCAAAAGACTTCTCAACAGCTTCTACCCCCAAGCCATAAGACTCCTGAACAGCTAATCATGGCTACCCGGACTATTTGCACTGCCCCCCCACCCCATCCTTTTTACGCTGCTGCTACTCTGTTAAGTATTTATGCATAGTCACTTTAACTCTACCCACATGTACATATTGCCTCAACTGCCTCAACTGGCCGGTGCCCCCGCACATTGACTATGCAACGGTACCCCCCTGTATATATAGCCTCCCTACTGTCACTTTATTCTATTGTATATATAGCCTCCCTACTGTCACTTTATTTTTTACTTCTGCTCTTTTTTTCTCAACACTTTTTTGTTGTTGTTTTACTCTTACTTTTTTGTTTAAAATAAATGCACTGTTGGTTAAGGGCTGTAAGTAAGCATTTCACTGTAATGTCTGCACCTGTTGTATTCGGCGCATGTGACCAATAAAATTTGATTTGATTTGATTTGATTTGATTGGCGTCGACTCAGATTATCCAGTGCTGTGGTATACTGATAGCCATAACGTTTTGTATGTTTACCAAGGGAAGCTGTCCGTTTCCAAAGAGTAATAGTCATGCCTTTTGACAGTTTTACAGATTTATAAATTATTGCGCTGGGAGAGACTTCCCAAAGGAATGAAACATTGCATCTTGGAGGACATATTTTTTTGTGGTGTATTAAGTGTAGTTTATAATGCCGTTTCGGGAAGAGAACTTCAGAAGACAAATCTAATCCACAGCAGGAACCTACATATATGGGCATTGTTTTATGCAATGGAATGCAGCCTTAGAGCAGGAACTCCATATATGGGCACAGACCGTTATATTGGAGCGTGGTCCTGAACAGGAATTCCATACATGGGCACTGACATTCATCTTGGAACACGACCCTGGAGCAGGAACTCCATATATTGGCCCAGACAACCATATTGGAATACGGCCTGTTAGTAAACTCCATATATGGACATAGAGCTGTGCCCATGCCAATTTGCTCAGCTGCATCCAATCTTCATTAGCCACAAGCCCGCCTCACTCACCTGAATCCCTTTGCTTAATCAACCACCCTTATAGTATTTAAACTACATCTTATACCAAACATTAGGAACACCCTCCTAATATTGAGTTGCACCCCTTTTGCCTGCAGAACAGGCACAAGTCGTCGGGTCATGGGCTCTACTGGCCCATGTTGACTGCAATGCGTCCCACAGTTGTGTGAAGTTGTCCTATCATGATGTAACGATCCCCAACCCTATATCCTAGACACCCACCTGAGCGACCCATACACCAAAGAGAAGTCCCCATCTGTTTTATGGACCTGCTGTGAGTTGCCTATATGCAGCCAAAACAGAAAAATAAATGCGGTCAGAGACCTACTTGAGCAGCACCGCCCCCTCAAGATTATGAGCCTGCCTGGCAGGGTTGGTCCTACAAAGCCAGAGCCCCCTGATGGGAGAGCATAATATACAAGGAAATTCTCAAAGCTGCTAATGAGAACCTTGACGACCTTGTACCTAGCCAGTGGGGATTCCGGTTGGGTACCCCCACCCAGGTAGTGGCAGTGCTGGCAACACTGGCTGCAGGAACCCATGGGGAGGGGTTCACACTCGGACAATCAGAGAGGGGGCTTATCATTGTGGCCCAGGTGGCACAAAATAATCAAAGGTCTGACTGCACGGAGATGCTTCAGAAAAATGGTTACAACGGGGGACCAGAGTGTTTGTCTCAGGTGAAGAGGGTGGATCTGATCTCCATCACCTAGGACTTTCTCAAACAGCTGTAACTGTACATGCATTCGTATATGCATTTGTAAAATCAGGTCATTTCTTGAGTTGGTCTCTGGGATGTAACAACCGTTGAGCATCTGATTTTATGGTTGATTGTGGAGGAAAGGGGTTGAGTGTGTTAGAGTATGTGCGTGTGTGTTTGTCCCACATCTGTTGCAAGGGGATAAGGATGTTAGGGAGAATATAGGATGAACCACAATAATTGTTTGCTAAAATAATAATTGCTTGTCAATGGCAATCCGGGTTATAGGTTAAAATCCTATGCATTAGAGAGAGAGAGAGAGAGAGAGAGAGAGAGAGAGAGAGAGAGAGAGAGAGAGAGAGAGAGTTTAATGGTACATCCTCATTTAATTAAAACCTCACCCCACCCCCTAAAATAAACAAATTACCAATTTCCCCTGTACTGCATACTCACCTTTTCCTCTACCCCACGTTACAAAAACAACACCACACATCACAATAACCAAAACCTCACCAACCCTACAACCTTATATCCAGACCATCTTCCTAAGCTATACAGACAGCCCCCCCAACACACCATATTTCTTGAAACATCTCCACACTTTTTATCATTTTATAAAACTCAAATTCCACCCTAAGGCGCGCAGAGACCATCCCATTAAATAATAGTAAAGGGTCTGTTATCCCTCCACCTTTGACCCTGTTCCTCCTTATTAACCAAATAGCTAACTTTGACTGAGCAAACAGAAAATTCAACAACACACATTTTTCCTTATTTGAATACCTGTACCCCATTATAAACATCCCGACAGTAAAACCCACCCCTAACATCTCACACAGACATTCCAACTGAGACATTAAAGGCATTAACCTGGCGCACACAGAAAACACATGAATCACATGTGCCACCTTTAGTCGGAATGCAGCCACCCTGCTCTCCAGTTCCACCAGGCCCTGTCCTCCTTCATTTACGGACATATACAACACTGCCGCCCTCAGCCAGTGATGGCCCGACCAGAAGAAATCCACCAGCTTGCGTTGCAGGTCTGCGAGCAGCCCGGCGGGGGGATTAAGGACAGCCAGTTTATGCCACAGGGAAGATGCCACCAGGTTGTTGATTATCAGCACCCTCCCTCTATATGACACTTGGGACAGGAGCCACCTCTACCTGGCTTGACACCACTGCCTGTGACAGCCCCTCCCAGTTCTTCCTGACCAACCTCTCAGAGCCCAGGTACACCCCCAATATTTTGGTCCTCTGTAGCTCAATTGGTAGAGCATGGCACTTGTAACGCCAGGGTAGTGGGTTCGATCCCTGGGACCACCCATACGTAAAAAAAATTATGCACACATGACTGTAAGTCGCTTTGGATAAAAGCGTCTGCTAAGTGGCATATTATATTATTATTATTTAAGCCCTTCACAACCCCACTGCAACCCCCCTGAAAGCAAAGGAGGGGCCCTATCCCCCCATGCCCCACATAACAGAGCTTTGCTCTTTCCCCAGTATACCTTAGCTGACGAAGCTCCCTCGTACACCTTCGGACTATTCTCTAGTGCCTGCATATCCTGACCATCCCTGACCATCACAGAAACGTCATCTGCATACGCTGACACTGCTATGCCTGTCCAGCACACTCCCTTCAGTCTCCTGCGTACAGGCCCAAAAAAGGCTCAATGGCTAGTGTATATAACTGCCCTGATAGAGGGCATCCTTGTCTAATGCCCCGCCTCACCCAGACTGGCCTACTGAGCCCCCTTCCCCCCTTAACCATACATGATGCCCCAGCATACAACATCTTCACATAGGCCAAAAACCTTTCCCCAAACCCAAACACAGACATCACATTAAACAGATACTCATGGTCCACTCTATCAAAAGCCTTCTCTTGATCTAAAGAGACCAGACCAAAGTTCACATTAGAATTTCTCGAAAAGTCCAACATGTCCCTGATTAAGAACAAGTTGTCCGTGATTAAGCGTCCTGGTATGCAATATGTCTGGTCCTTGTGTACTATAGAGTCCAGATGGGACTTTAGTCTGTTAGCGAGGACCTTGGCAAATATCTTGTAGTCCGCACAGAGCAATGCCACAGGCCTCCAGTTCTTAAGTTCACACAAGTCCCCTTTTTTGGGCAGGAGAGTCAGAGCCGCCCGCCGGCAGCTCATCGGCAACTCTCCTACCCCGACGCATTCGCGCAACACGCAAAAGAAGTACAGTCCAATTATTCCCCAGAA
This sequence comes from Coregonus lavaretus, assembly GCF_964263955.1. Classification (NCBI taxonomy): domain Eukaryota; kingdom Metazoa; phylum Chordata; class Actinopteri; order Salmoniformes; family Salmonidae; genus Coregonus; species Coregonus lavaretus. The sequence goes on from NC_140019.1 coordinate 5,246,873, forward strand.
TTTTTTATAAAACTCCACTGGGAGTCCATCGACCTGGGTTACGGCCTCTGCCAGTTCATGGGACAACAGGGGAATGTCAATTTCATCCCTTTGTACCAGAGAGCGCTTAGGGAATTTGGCAAACAAAACCTGAGCACACATAGGATCACACAGTTCTGCCTTATACAATTCAGTATAAAACTCCACAGTCCGCTCCCGCATCTCCCCCACCACAGAGGTCACCCGCCCATCCGAAAGCCGTAGACAATGCATACCCTTGGCTTCACCGCTCTGTCTTTCCAAACCAAAGAAGAAGGAGCTGGGAGCATCCATCTCCTTGAGCATGGAGAACCTAGCTCTTACAAGTGCTCCCTTTGCTTTAACCTGGAAAAAACTGCCCAGGTCCCTACGTAGTTCAGCTAGATTAGCCTGGAGGCCTACATTGCCTTGCCCCACCAGCTCTACCTCCATCTCACTAATACTACGTTCGAGTTCCCCCAATACTCTCCTAGCCTCTGAGGATGACAGAGCTGTATACTGTTGGCAGAAAACCCGAATTTGGACTTTTCCCACATCCCACCATTGACTCAGACTCATACTCCTCTCTTCGCTGCCCCCACCTTTCCCAAAAAGTCTGGAAACCTGAGCAAAAAGTGGCATCTTGTAAGAGCTTTACATTAAACTTCCAATAGGATGCCTGCCGAGGCCCTGGTGAAATAGACAGCCGAGCCATGGTTATGTTATGATCCGAAAAACCCACCGGGAGAATGGTAGTGCCCAACAGCCTATTGCTCTGATTCCTGGACACGTACAATCGATCAAGCCGGGCTGCACTCACCCTAGCCCCAAAGACCTTCACCCATGTATATTGTCTTGTGTTGGGATGTCTAGTTCTCCAAACATCAACTAGGTCAAATTGATTAATAATGTCCCTTAACACCCCCACTGAGCCTGAATGAGGCTCCTCCCCATTTCTGTATTTCGTAAAATCCATCGTACAGTTCCAGTCCCCGCCGACCACCAGCGTCTCCTCAGGCGCTACCTGTGAGAGTTCCTTTCTAAGACACCCAAATAGAAGCCCCCTCTCTCTCCCTGTGTTGGGCGCATACAAATTTATAAAGACAAAACCCCTGTTGTTAATTTCTGTCTTTACTACAAGCAGTCTACCTGTACACACCTCTTTTGAGGAGCACATTTTTACAGACAGACCCGGTACAAAAAGGATTGCCACCCCTGCACTAACATTTGTCCCATGGCTCAGCACACTTGCCCCTTTCCACCAGAGCCCCCAATCAACTTCATTCACCACATCGCTATGAGTTTCCTGCAGAAACAACACTTGTACTTTTTTTTGTTTTACATATTCACCCAACACACTCCTCTTTCCCGCATCTCTGGCGCCATTAATATTAAGCGAGCCTACCCAAAGAGTCTCCATAAGAAGTGGGAGAAAAGCCAGCAAAAAAAGAGACCAATAGCAAAGCTCCAGTGCCAGAAAGAAAACTTTCATCTAAACAGTGTCTGAAGGTAGACCTTTACGCACAGTTGTGACCCACTTCCTTAACCTAAACTGTTTCCTGGGTGAGAGGACACCATGCCCCTCATTTTTCATTGCATGTTGCACTGATCTTACAAACTTTCCCGGATCGCAAAAAAAAGCCTCAAGATTAACGTTTTTCCCCTTAGTCTCCTTCAGGAACCTTGACAGTTCCGTCACCGTGTACTTTGACCCCTCTGACTGACTGGCTGTCAGCTCTGGACCCATTGAGGAGGAGTCTGAAAAGAAATCCTCATCGGCTTCTTCCTCAGACTCACCTTCCTCCTCCTCATCTCCATCTCCCAACCTGACCACCTGTCCTTCCTCTCTAGTCGGGGCCTCCCCCCCCAGCACCAGGCAACCTGACCACCTGCCCTTCCTCTCTAGTCGGGGCCTCCCCCCCAGCACCAGGCAAAGGTTCCTTGGTGCCTTTCATCACACCAGCCTCTGCCCTCCCACCTCCTTTCTTTTCCCCCTTTTTCCTCTTCCGCTTGACACCCTCCTCCACCCCTCCTAGTCGCTTACCCTTCCCCACTACACTCTCCTCATCCACTAACATAACCTGACTAGACCCAGCCTCATCTACACCACCATCTATAACATGACTAGACCCAGTATCATCTACACCACCATCTATAGCATGACTAGACCCAGCCTCACCTACACCACCATCCATAACCTGACTAGGCCCAGCCTCATCTACACCACCATCCATAACACGACTAGACCCAGCCTCATCTACACCACACTCCATAACATGATTAGACCCAGCCTCAGCTACACCACTATCCATCACACGACTAGACCCAGCCTCATCTACACCACCATCTATAGCATGACTAGACCCAGTCTCATCTACACCACCATCTATAGCATGACTAGACCCAGACTCATCTACACCACCATCTATAGCATGACTAGGCCCAGCCTCTGCTACCTGTGTCTCATGGCCCACTGCAAGTTGACCTCGATTTCCCCCACTGGTGCTTGAACCCTCACCTTGTCTACGGCCTTTATGTGGGCACGCAAAGCTCTTATGCCCCAAATCCCCACACTCAAAACACCGTAGACTATCTGTGCTGGCAAAACCTGCGTAGAGCCCCAACCATGTCTCACTTTAAAGTGCACATTTAACTGTTGCTCATTGTTGTTCAGAAACATGAACACTTGCCTCCGGAATGATGCCTGAAAACCTGCCGACAGTACACGAAAACCACTAGCAAACTTACCAAAACGACTCAACTCCTTCCTGATTTGATCATCCGTAATAAACGGAGGCAAATTTGCAACTACCACCCTGGTAAAAGGGGTAGACAGAGGAGACATTGGCACCAACACATCCCTCACAAATATTCCGCTTGAAATGAGCCTACCCACCAAATTTGCTCTTTTCATGAACACAACCACAGCTTTGTTCATTCTGGAAATGGAATGTATAAATTCAGCTCCTACCTGTTCGCCGACCACGAGCAGAACCTCCTCCACCTTAATTCCATTATCGGGAACACACCTGAATCCATGCCGTAACGACAGCGTCTCCTCCGCGCTAGGCTGCGAAGCCATCGCTCAAAACCCCAGGAAACTAAACCTCTGTCCTCTTCCTCTCTAACTTTGAAAAAAATATAAAGGACATAACATAGGTACAGCAAATACCCTTATTGTATGGGACACCTTTAAATGTGCCTTTAGAGGCCATGCAATTCAGTACTCATTTCGAAAACAAAAGCAATTTCCATACTAACAAAGGAAATAGAAGGTCTAACAGAACAGATAGATAGCAATAAAAACTGTAACATAGAGGCTCAGAATAAATTAGAGGAAAAAGAAATTGAGAAACTTATTCAAGAAAGATCAAGTGTAATATATTATAAAAAAATAAAGCAAACTGGATGGAATATGAGGAAAAATGCACCAAATTATTTTTTAATCTTCAACATAGGAATGCTACCAAAAATAATTTACTGAAACTGGTTACAAATGACGGAGTCACCCATGATTCACCAAATTATATTTTGAAGGAGGAAACAAAGTACATTAAGCATATGTTTTCGTTTCATCTCCTCTGAAGCTAATGGTAGATATGTTTTTTCTATTGATAATGTAAAGTTAACAGCCATACAGAAAGACTCAGGTGAAGCTGAAATTACAGAGGAGGAACCTCTGGATGCAATTAAAGACTTTCATTCCAGGAAAACACCAGGGTTGGATGGCATACCAGTCGAGGTATACCAAACCTTTTTTGATATACTAAGAGGACCGTTATTAGCCTGTTTTAACCACTCCTATGTAAATGGTAGATTATCAGACACTCAAGAAGAAGGTCTGATTTCATTATTACTGAAACAGGATACAAGTGGAAAATATAAAGATCCAGTCCATTAAAAAAATTGGAGGCCCCTTACACTTCAGTGTTGTGATACAAAAATTCCAGCAAAATGTAGAGCGCATAGAATTAAAAAGGTATTGTCGGACATTATTCATTCTAATTAGACAGGGTTTTTACATGGAATATATATTGGAGATAATATAAGGCAAGTACTAGAAACAATAGAACACTATGAAAAATCTGGGAAACAAGACCTACTATTCATAGCAGAATTCGAAAAGGCATTTGATAAAGTACGACTGGGGTTTATACAGTATATAAATGCCTGGAGCATTTCAATTTTGGAGAATCTTTTATAAAATGGGTTAAAATCATGTATAGTAACCCAAGGTGTAAAATAGTAAATAATGGATATTTCTCAGAAAGTTTTAAACTGTCGAGGAATTAAACAAGGTTGGCCACTATCGGCATATCTATTTATTATGGCCATCGAGATGTTAGCTATTAAAATCAGATCCAACAATAATATCAAGTGATTAGAAATCCAGGGCTTTAAAACAAAGGTGTCATTGTACACTGATGATTCATGTCTTCTTATAAATCCACAACTTGAATCCCTCCACAGCCTCATAGAGGATCTAGATACATTTTCTAACCACTCTAAATTACAACCAAATTATGATAAATGTACTATATTACGTATTGGATCACAAAAAAATTAAATTTTTACATTACCATGTAGTTTACCTATAAAATGGTCTGATGGTGATGTGGATATACTCGGAATACATATCCCAAATGAAATAGATGATCTCACTCCAATACATTTTAATACAAAGTTAGCAAAAATAGATAAAATCTTGCTACCATGGAAAGGTCATTTTGTGGAAAAATCACCTTGATTAACTCTTTAGTTTTATCCCAGTTGACCTATTTGCTTATGGTCTTGCCTACGCCTAGCGAACAGATTTTTTAATTCTATGAGAAAAAAATATTCAATTTTATTTGGAACGGCAAGCCAGACAAAATGAAAAGGGACTATTTATATAATTAATATGAATTCTGAGGACAGAAATTATTACACTTTAAAGCATTAGACCTATCACTAAAAGCTTCAGTCATACAAATGTTATACTTAAATCCGAACTGGTTCTCTAGCAAATGAGTAAGATTGTCTCACCCAATGTTCAAGAATGGCCTTTTTCCCTTTATTCAATTTACAACCTCTCACTTTCAGTTATTTGAAAAGGAAATAATCTCCCAAATACCACTATAAGTCATAGAAAGTTGTTTGCAATTTCAATTTTTTTAATCCTCCAGAAACGACAGAACAAATAATGCAACAAATATTGTGGTTAAACTCAAATATACTAATTGATAAAAACCTTTTTTTTTTCCAAAATGTTTAAAAAAGGTATAATCTTCGTAAATGATATCATCGGTAGGACTGGTGGAGTTATGTCGCACATGCAGCTAACAAAAACATATGGAAATGTCTGCTCTACCCAAAATTACAACCAAATAATTGCAGCATTACCGCAAAAATGGAAGAGGAAAGTGGAGGGGGGGGGGGGGGGGGGGTGAGTAAGGAACTTGTCTGTCGGCCTTGCATTAAAGAACATAATTGGATAAAGAAAACTGATAAAGAAAAAAGTATACCAGTTTCATTTAAGGACCAAAGGATTGACAGCCGTCCCATATAGATTGCAAAATAGTTGGGAAGAGATTTTTGACGTACCGATCCCATGGGATAGTTTTATTGAATTGATACGCAAAATGACGCCGGATTCAAAGCTTAGAATTTTTCAATTTAAATAATTATATAAAATTCTTGCTACCAATAGAATGTTATTTATATGGGGGATACAATCTTCCCAGCTCTGCAGAATCATTAGATCATTTGTTTTGGTACTGTCCATTTGTAGCTTGTTTTTGGACATGTCCAGGAATGGTTAAAGGATTGCAATATTTACCTGGACCTAACCCTGCAGATAGCATTACTGGGTGATCTGAAAAGGCATAGTCAATCGTTCAATAATATAATAATACTTTTAGCAAAAATGTATATTTTCTATTTACAACCTGTAGAAACAATGAGAATAGAAATGTTCAGAACTTTTGTAAAACATCTGTCACGACTGTCTGTGAGATGCGGTAAACGAAGTCAGGCGCAGGACACAGAACTCTCAGATACGTCCTTTTAATACGAAAAGGATCCAAAAGGACACAGAAATAACTCCACGCAGGGAGGAAATAACCCGCTCACAAAATAGACAACCGTGAAGGGGAAAACAATCACACACAAAGTACTGATGAAAGACAGGGGTAATTATAAGGGAAACAATTAACATAATGACGAACAGGTGTAAACAATACAGACAAAACTAAACAAACACCGATAACATCGAACGGCAGTAGCTAGTACTCCGGGGACGACGAACGCCGAAGCCTGCCCGAGCAAGGAGGAGGAGCAGCCTCGGCAGAATCCGTGACAACATCACAGTACAGTTGAAATATATATGGCAAATAGAAATCCAATATGGATGGTGTTAAGCGATAGATGGGTGGTGTTGAATGGAGTTGAACGATGGGACTAATAGCAACTAACAACTAATACCAACAAGATAACTAATAATGTAAGCATGTGTCCATAATAAGCATATAGGTTATAGGTTATAGGTTGAGAGCTTTTGTGAAAGAGCACAGTTAGAAAGATATGGCATATAGAAGCAAACCGGATGGACATCATGAAAATGATTGGAGAGGTTGAGAGTAGAGGAAGTTCAGGAGTAAAAACAAACAAAATATAATTATTGTAAAATTGACTCTGTCCATAAAATGTATATGGTATGTATAAGCTGGAAGTAGAGGCCTAAGCATTGTTGTTCACCAGTTTATTCCAATTAGGGAAGGGGTGGTGATGATGGAAAGTAATAAAGGGAAATATATTTCAAAAAATGATATATGTATGTACAGTTGAAGTCGGAAGTTTACATACACTTAGGTTGGAGTCATTAGAACTTGTTTTTCAACCACTCCTCAAATTTCTCGTTAACAAACTACAGTTTTGGCAAGTCGGTTAGGACATCTACTTTGTGCATGACACAATAGTTTCCAACAATTGTTTACAGACAGATTATTATACTTATAATTCACTGTATCACAATTCCAGTGGGTCAGAAGTTTACATACACTAAGTTGACGGTGCCTTTAAAGAGCTTGGAAAATTCCAGAAAATGATGTCATGGCATTAGAAGCTTCTGATAGGCTAATTGACATCATTTGAGACAATTGGAGGTGTACCTGTGGATGTACTTCAAGGCCTACCTTCAAACTCAGTGCCTCTTTTCTTGACATCATGGGAAAATCCAAGACCTCAGAAATTTTTTTTTGTAGACCTCCACAAGTCTGGTTCATCCTTGGGAGCAATTTCCAAATGCCTGAAGGTACCACATTCATTTGTACAAACAATAGTATGCAAGTATAATCACCATGGGACCACGCAGCTGTCATACTGCTCAGGAAGGAGACGCGTTCTGTCTGCTAGAGATGAACGTACTTTGGTGTGAAAAGTGCAAATCAATCCCAGTACAACAGCAAAGGACCTTGTGAAGATACTGGAGGAAACAGGTACAAAAGTATCTATATCCACAGTAAAACGAGTCCTATATCAACATAACCTGAAAGGCCGCTCAGCAAGGAGGAAGCCACTGCTCCAAAACCGCCATAAAAAAGCCAGACTACGGTTTGCAAATGCACATGGGGACAAAGATCGTACTTTTTTGAGAAATGTCCTCTGGTCTAATGAAACAAAAATAGAACTGTTTGGCCATAATGACCATTGTTATGTTTGGAGGAAAAAGGGGGGTGGCTTGCAAGCCGAAGAACACCATCCCAACCGTGAAGCATGGGGGTGGCAGCATCATGCTGTGGGGGTGCTTTGCTGCAGGAGGGACTGTTGCACTTCACAAAATAGATGGCATCATAAGGATGGAAAATTATTTGGATAAATTGAAGCAAAATCTCAAGACATCAGTCAGGAAGTTAAAGCGTTTTCGCAAATGGGACTTCCAAATTGACAATGACCCCAAGCATACTTCCAAAGTTGTGGCAAAATGGCTTAAGGACAACAAAGTCAACGTATTGGAGTGGCCATCACAAAGCCCTGACCTCAATCCTATAGCAAATTTGTGGGCAAAACTGAAAAAGTGTTTGTGAGCAAGGAGGCCTACAAACCTGACTCAGTTACACCAGCTCTGTCAGAATGAATGGGACAAAATTCACCCAACTTATTGTGGGAAGCTTGTGGAAGGCTACCCGAAACATTTGACCCATGTTAAACAATTTAAAGGCAATGCTACCAAATACTAATTGAGTGTATGTAAACTTCTGACCCACTGGGAATATGATGAAAGAAATAAAAGCTGAAAGAAATAATTATCTCTACTATTATTCTGACATTTCACATTCTTAAAATAACGTGGTGATCCTAACTGATCAAAGACAGGGAATCATTTCTACTAGGATTAAATGTCAGGAATTGTGAAAAACTGAGTTTTATATGTATTTGGCTAAGGTGTATGTAAACTTACGACTTCAACTGTATGTATGTTTATGTACAGTGGGGGAAAAAGTATTTAGTCAGCCACCAATTGTGCAAGTTCTCCCACTTAAAAAGATGAGAGAGGCCTGTAATTTTCATCATAGGTACACGTCAACTATGACAGACAAAATGAGAAAAAAAATTCCTGAAAATCACATTGTAGGATTTTTTATGAATTTATTTGCAAATTATGGTGGAAAATAAGTATTTGGTCAATAACAAAAGTTTCTCAATACTTTGTTACATACCCTTTGTTGGCAATGACACAGGTCAAATGTTTTCTGTAAGTCTTCACAAGGTTTTCACACACTGTTGCTGGTATTTTGGCCCATTCCTCCATGCAGATCTCATCTAGAGCAGTGATGTTTTGGGGCTGTCGCTGGGCAACACGGACTTTCAACTCCCTCCAAAGATTTTCTATGGGGTTGAGATCTGGAGACTGGCTAGGCCACTCCAGGACCTTGAAATGCTTCTTACGAAGCCACTTCTTCATTGCCCGGGCGGTGTGTTTGGGATCATTGTCATGCTGAAAGACCCAGCCACGTTTCATCTTCAATGCCCTTGCTGATGGAAGGAGGTTTTCACTCAAAATCTTACGATACATGGCCCCATTCATTCTTTCCTTTACACGGATCAGTCGTCCTGGTCCCTTTGCAGAAAAACAGCCCCAAAGCATGATGTTTCCACCCCCATGCTTCACAGTAGGTATGGTGTTCTTTGGATGCAACTCAGCATTCTTTGTCCTCCAAACACGACGAGTTGAGTTTTTACCAAAAAGTTATATTTTGGTTTCATCTGACCATATGACATTCTCCCAATCCTCTTCTGGATCATCCAAATGCACTCTAGCAAACTTCAGACGGGCCTGGACATGTACTGGCTTAAGCAGGGGGACACGTCTTGCACTGCAGGATTTGAGTCCCTGGCGGCGTAGTGTGTTACTGATGGTAGGCTTTGTTACTTTGGTCCTAGCTCTCTGCAGGTCATTCACTAGGTCCCCCCGTGTGGTTCTGGGATTTTTGCTCACCGTTCTTGTGATCATTTTGACCCCACAGGGTGAGATCTTGCGTGGAGCCCCAGATCGAGTGAGATTATCAGTGGTCTTGTATGTCTTCCATTTCCTAATAATTGCTCCCACAGTTGATTTCTTCAAACCAAGCTGCTTACCTATTGCAGATTCAGTCTTCCCAGCCTGGTACAGGTCTACAATTTTGTTTCTGGTGTCCTTTGACAGCTCTTTGGTCTTGGCCATAGTGGAGTTTGGAGTGTGACTGTTTGAGGTTGTGGACAGGTGTCTTTTATACTGATAACAAGTTCAAACAGGTGCCATTAATACAGGTAACGAGTGGAGGACAGAGGAGCCTCTTAAAGAAGAAGTTACAGGTCTGTGAGAGCCAGAAATCTTGCTTGTTTGTAGGTGAACAAATACTTATTTTCCACCATAATTTTCAAAAATAAATCCATTAAAAATCCTACAATGTGTTTTTCTGGATTTTTTTCCCTCAATTTGTCTGTCATAGCTGACGTGTACATATGATGAAAATTACAGGCCTCTCTCATCTTTTTAAGTGGGAGAACTTGTACAATTGGTGGCTGACTAAATACTTTTTTTCCCCACTGTATGTGTGTATGTATGTATGTATGTATGTATGTATGTATGTATGTATGTATGTATGTATGTATGTATGTATGTATGTATGTATGTATGTATGTATGTATGTATGTATGTATGTATGTATGTATGTATGTATGTGTGTCTGTCTGTGTGTGTGTGTATATATATATATATATATTTGCGAGAAAAAAATACATATGGGGGATTGGAAGTGATGCAGACAATTACATTGATGGAAGTTAGAATAAAAAAAAAAAGTTGGGTGCTGGACCGTTCTTGATACACATGGGAAACTGTTGAGTGTATATATATATAATCTCCAGTATCTATGCAGCAAAAGTCCATGTGCCGGGGGGTAGGGTCAGTCTGTCCTATCTGGTGTAATTCTCCTGTCTTACCTGGTGTCCTGTGTGATCTTAAGTATGCTCCCTCTAATTCTCCCATCTCTCTCTTGCCTTCTCCCCTCCTGGAGGACTTGAGTCCTAGGACCATGCCTCAGGACTACCTGGCCTGATGACTCCTGGCTGTCCCTTTCCCCAGTCCACCTGGTCGTGCTGCTGATCCAGTTTCTGCTGTTCTGCCTGTGGCTATGGAACCCTGACCTATTCACCGGACGTACTACCCCCCCAGACCTGCTGTTGTCTGCCTGTCTGTCCCTCCCTCCCTCCGTCCCTCTGAATGTTCGGCTATGAAAAGCCAACTGACATTTACTCCTGAGGTGCTGAGCTGTTGCACCCTCTATAACCACTGTGATTATTGTTTGACCCTGCTGGTCATCTATGAACATATTGAAGAACGATCTGGCCTCAACGGCTGGTGGAGACTCTTATAATCTCCACCAGGCACAGCCAGAAGAGGACTGGCCCCCTTCAGAGCCTGGTTCCTCTCTAGGTTTCTGCCTTTCTAGGGAGTTCTTCCTAGTCATCGTTCGTCTGCATTGCTTGGTCTTTTGGGGTTTTTAGGCTGGGTTTCAGTATAAGTACTTTGTGACATCTGCTGATGTAAAAAGGACTTTAAAAATAAATGTGATTGCCTGACAAATAGTGTGTACTGCAAATTTGTGCTGAGCCAGTGACCCACCACAATGTCCTCCTCCACATTGACCCACTAGGCTACTTACACAATGTGGGGTGGGGGGGGCAACACAACCTCGGCCTTTCAGCACAACCACAGTTCATGACTGGGGGCTGACCCTGCCAGGATGCAAGCTACCAACCCCGTTCCACGACCGATGGATGGCCTCCCCGACCATCATCCATGCCAAAACCCTCATATCAAACTCTATCAACTACTATCCCGTATGACATGTTCGTCAGATGGCAAGAAGCCGATCTTGTGAAACATGATAAATAACATCTGCCTGAAAGAAGTAGTAGTAGTGCAGCACAAGCCACCATAGCGTTGCGAATTATGGTTTCTGATTTTGCACAAGTAGATATATGGAGGGTGCATAATCCACTGCTGAAAGAATATACGTTTTACTCTGCTAGGAACTGATCATTGTTATGTGTAGATTACATATTACTTTCATCATAGTTAGTGCATCTTGTTCAGAAGTTGGAAATTGTACATATGTCTATGTCTGATCATCATGCAAATGTATGCAAATGTTCTATAACCAATGCTCCAAATCGTGCCACAAGGTGGACATTTAATGTCACTCACTTAAAAAAAAATGGATTTCTGTGATCAATTCAGGTTTGATTTACATTCATTTACAATCCTCAACAAAGAGTCTGTGAATGACAATGGATTCATGTGGGATGCCATTAAAGGGTTCATTACAAACAATACAATGGCATTTGCTTCTGGTTTGAACAAGTCTCACAAAAAAAATAACTGAACTGGAGTCCACTTTATCCTTACTAACTCGTCAACAGCAGAACAGTTTCTCCGCCAAGAAGGAGAGAGAATTATTAATACTCTAATCTGAGTTAAATTACTTACTCAGATTAAGAGCAAAATGTCTAATTCATAGAGTCAGACAAACTGATTATCTGGATGGTAATAGACCTAGCTTCCTCTTACGTAGTAAATTACGCAACAATGATAGTCTTGCTGACATTGTTTCCATTCAGTGTGACGATGGTGTTCTCTTGCATGATTCACCATCAATTATACTGGAAAAATATATAAATGCAACATGTGAAGTGTTGATCCAATGTTTCATGCGCTCAAATAAAAGATCCCATAAATGTTCCATATGCACATAAAGCATTTTTGTCTCATTTTGTGCAAAAATTTGTTTACATCCCCATTAGAGAGCATTTCTTCTTTGCTAAAATAATCCATCCACTTTACAGGTGTGGCATATCAAGAAGCTGATTAAACAGCATGATCAATACACAGGTGCAACTTGTGCTGGGGACAATAAAAGGCCACTCTAAAATGTACAGTTTTGTCACACAACACAATGCCATAGATGCCTCAAGTTTTGAGGGAGCGTGCAGTTGGCATTCTGACTACAGGAATGTCCACCAGAGCTGTTGTCAGAATTGAATAGTCATTTCTCTAGCATAAGCCACCTCAAACGTTGTTTTAGAGAATTTGGCAGTAGGACCAACCTGCCTTAGAACCGCAGACCACGTGTAACCATGCCAGCCCAGGACCTCCACATCTGGCATCTTCACCTGCGGAATCATCTGAGACCAGCCACCCGGAAAGATGATAAAACTGAGGAGTATTTCTGTGTGTAAGAAATACCTTTTGTGGGGCTGGGCCTGGCTCCCCAGTGGGTGGGCCTGTCTCGCAAGTGGGTGGGCCTATGCCCTCCCAGGCCCAACAATGGCTGCGCCCCTGCCCATTCATGTGAACTCCATAGATTAGAAATGAATTTATTTCAATTCACTGATTTCCTTATATGAACTGTAACTCAGTAAAATCGTTGAAATTGTTGCATGTTGCGTTTATATTTTTGTTCAGTATAATTTACAATTCAAACAACTATATGAAAAACTATACAGTTCTGAAGTACAAAATACACTACATGATCAAAGTATGTGGACACCTGCTCGTCGAACATCTCATTTCAAAATCATGGACATTATAATGGAGTTGGTCCCCCCTTTGCTGCTATATCAGCCTCCACTCTTCTGGGAAGGCTTTCCACTAGATGTTGGAACAATACTGCGGGGACCTGCTTCCATTCAGCCACAAGAGCATTAGTGAGGTCGGGCACTGATGTTGGGCAATTAGGCCTGGCTCGCAGTCGGCGTTCCAATTCATTTACATTTACATTTACGTAATTTAGCAGACGCTCTTATCCAGAGCGACTTACAGTTAGTGAGTTGATACATTATTTTTATTTTTTATTTTTTCATACTGGCCCCCGGTGGGAATCGAACCCACAACCCTGGCGTTGCAAACTCCATGCTCTACCAACTGAGCTACATCCCTGGTGTTCCTCCCAAAGGTGTTTGTTTGGGTTGAGGTCAGGGGCTCTGTGCAGGCCAGTCAAGTTCTTCCACACCGATCTCAACAAATTACTTCTTTATGGACCTAGTCATGCTGAAACAGGAAAGGGCCTTCCCCAAACTGTTGCCACAAAGTTGGAAGGACAGAATTGTATAGAATGTCATTGTATGCTGTAGCATTAAGATTTCCCTTCACTGGAACTAAGGGGCCTAGCCCGAAACATGAAAAACAGCCCCAGACCATTATTCCTCCTCCACCAAAATTTACAGTTGTCACTATGCATTGGGGCGGGTAGTGTTCTCCTGGCATCCGCCAAACCCAGATTTGTCCGTCGGACTGCCCGATGGTAAAGCGTGATTCATCACCCCAGACAACTAATTTCCACTGCTTCATAGTCCAATGGCGGCGAGCTTTACACCACTCCAGCCGACGCTTAGCATGGCGTATGTGATTTCAGGCTTGTGTGCGGCTGCTCGGCCATGGAAACCCATTCCATGAAGCTCCCGACGAACAGTTCTTGTGCTGACGTTGCTTCCAGAGGCAGTTTGGAACTCGGTAGTGAGTGCTGCAACCGAGGATAGACGATCTTTACGCGCTACACGCTTCAGCACTCAGCAGTCCTGTTCTGTGAGCTTGTGTGGCCTTCTGTACCACTTCGCGGCTGAGCCGTTGTTGCTCCTAGACGTTTCAAATTCACAATAACAGCACTCACAGTTGACCGGGGCAGCTCTAGCAGGGCAGACATTTTACGAACTGACTTGTTGGAAAGGTGGCATCCTATGACGGTGCCACGTTGAAAGTCACTGAGCTCTTACGTAAGGCCATTCCACTGCCAATGTTTGTCTATGGAGATTGCATGGCTGTGTGCTTGATTTTGTACACCTGTCAGCAAAGGGTGTGGCTGAAATAGCCGAATCCACTAATTTGAAGGGGTGTCCACATACATTTGTATATATAGTGTATCTCAGACAGCATGAGTCCCTTTTTTGAGGGCTTGAATCTACCACAACTCTCCTCCGATGATGCACACTCGTAAGATGCACCTATAACACTCAATGAACTGTACGATGCATTGAAAGACATGAACCGATGTAAATCCCCTGGATGGGACGGTATCCCACTGGAATTTTATTTAACTTGTTGGTCTGAACAATGCCCCAATTATTATTAGAAATGGTACAAACTTCTATTCAAATGAGCTTTTTGAACAGAGATGTTAATACTGCAATTATCTCTGTTACATAAAAAAATGTAAAGAACCAACTCTGTTCAAGTCATAGGCCTCTCTCCCTCATTAACAGTCACATGAAATTATACGCCAAGGTTCTAGCCAAACGTCTTGAAACCATTTTACCCAAACTTGTTAATCCTGATCAAACAGGTTTTGTCAAACATAGACTGGCGTCAGACAATCTGAGACGTCTCCTACATATAATACACATTACACCTAATATACCATCCCCCTGTGCAGTCCTGTCAAGTAATGCGGAGAACGCCTTTGACCGTCTTGAATGGTCCTACCTGTGGTATACTATGGAACATATGGGATTTGGCTAAATGTTTATGACTATGTTAAAAACACGTTATAGTAACCCCTCTGCAATGGTCTTGACGGGTAACCAATACTCCTCACAGTTCGCCATTAAACAGGGAACTGGCCAAGGCTGTCCAGAATCCAGCTTCCTACTTGGAGCCGTTAGCTCAAAAAATATGTATATCCCAAGATATAGGGCAAAAATCAGTTTAGGACACAGGCCACCAAATCTCATTATATGCAGATGGCATATCATTGTACCTTGACAATATACCACAATCCATTCCTAATGTATTACGTATATTCAGACAATTCAGCAGAATATCAAGTTATAAGATCAACCTCAATAAATTATCTCTACTCCTGCTTAACAAAGCAATGTTCAATCTCTAAATAGAATTGAAGATACCAATTGTGACCCATTTTAAACACCTGACATGTGTACTTGGTGCATTGAGTTGGTTGGAACCTCTCCAGCATGCAGTTAATAAAACAATGATTCATTTAAGATTGACTTCGAGTGTCCCTTTGTAGAATTTCCATGACAATTTGGCTTCACAAACTTTTGAATATGCCTGCGGAGCTTTCCAGTGGGGGTCTGCGAGGAAAACAGGTGGCGCATTTTATGAAGCGTGAGGGAAATTCCCGTCTGACCAAAAGAGGACGAGACCCACCCAGACCAGACCCTTACTGTGAGCTGTCCAGGAGGAGACACATCATCCGCGAACAATTGAAGGACATATCTTCTGATTTCAGTAAGTCAATTTAAGTGAATTTGTATAAAAGATCTTTAAATGTCCTCTGTAGCTCAGCTGGTAGAGCACGGCGCTTGTAACGCCAAGGTAGTGGGTTCGATCCCCGGGACCACCCATACACAAAAAAATGTATGCACGCATGACTGTAAGTCGCTTTGGATAAAAGCGTCTGCTAAATGGCATATTATTTTATTATTATTAAATAATTATACATAAAATAATGAAATGGAGGGGGGTACCACTAGTCCTAAGTCAAGTAATAGCACATTGTGTTATTGTAGGCATTTAGAGTCGTTGATGCTCATGTGGTGTGGATGTCTGTAGGCATTTATGATCTATAATGTTATAAAGGGATTGTGTATGGAGATATGAAAGAAGAGAGGACTATTCCCGAATATGCTGATAAATAGAACACTAGAGTGAATATTTCAACCCCTGTATGAATTGAAAACTGGTGTAGAGGAGGAATTTGTGATGTAACACATGTATAATGGGTTAGTATAGATACATTAACATAATATTGAGTATAATGGATTACTAGAGATCTGATGAAGTAACAATAGAAAATATCATAATAATATACAATTTGCACACCCACATGTAGATGTACGTAAGTGATGTTAAAAGTATTCTGAGAAATGTTCAGAGCGGTCCCTTTATGGATAATTTGATAAAGATAAGAGTAAAGCATTGTACGGGACTTGACTTACCACTAACCAATACAACTATAAACGCTTATGGATTTCCTCCACCCTGGTAATACATTTTGAAATAAACCCCATACCCTGTTAAATAGACCCAATGATGTTCTGGATTCACCTACTCAACCGTTTAACTTGCTAGGTAGAGACCTCCAAAGCGTTACATATGAATCTTAAAATATTAGACATTTAATAAATATTGAAGCAGAAAGTGAATATCCAACAGAGATTGGTAATAAAAATATAGAGTAGCATTGTTAGGGTATACTCAAATGGAAACAATGCCTTCCAATGTGGAGAAAGTTATCATGTTTGTGTTGTTTTGTTTTAAACCTTGCAATAGGGGGAAAAGCAGAACATTGTTTGAGAGTGATCCGTGTGTATTAGGATTACTGATTGAGAATGTATTTTTTCTACTGGAAAGAGCAGAAGGGTTTTAGTTGAAGGAAACAGATAAGGTGAAAGTAACAAAGTGAATGGTAATATTAGTGGCTTTCAGATAGCACTCTAATAATGCAATATCTTAGTATGTAATTTGAAGAAGTAAATGTTTCAATACAAGGTCACATGACGAACAGAGGGATTGCTCATTGGGACTGAAATTAAATTAGACCCTGCCACCTGGTGTTTGGGTTAGAGATAAGCTTCCTGTGGAACAATAGATAGCCGCCAGTACACACTGAACTCAAACAGGTTGTAAGGGACACAGTGGGGAAATTTGAGGTATGAATAATTAATTGAATAAGACACGTTTTGGACTATTTCCAATTATTATTACTCAGTTCTATAGTTTAACTAAGAAGGGAATGTCATCTAAAACAATAATCAGTTTCCATTACGTGGAACTGTGTCCAGAATAAGTAGATCCAAGTAAATGTTTTTAGTACTGAATATTGAGCTGATAAGCCAGCACCAACTTTTTGAAGGTCCTAGCAGATTTGTTAAACAACAGGTTTCATATTTTGACTAGTTTATGTCCCAGGGACAGTTTGTACAGAACTGTATGTCAATGCAACAGGTCAAAATGAC
This sequence comes from Coregonus lavaretus, assembly GCF_964263955.1. Taxonomy (NCBI): domain Eukaryota; kingdom Metazoa; phylum Chordata; class Actinopteri; order Salmoniformes; family Salmonidae; genus Coregonus; species Coregonus lavaretus. The sequence continues at coordinate 5,264,366 of NC_140019.1, forward strand.
AATGATTACAAGAGAGGGTCTCTGGGATTGTTTTCTTTAGAAGGTGCCTATTCAGCTTGACGGGACACTGTATCATCTGATGTGTCTGAAGTATAAATCTGTATATGGATGGGTTTATCAATACTTTTTTAGGACTTATTAAGATGTTTATTTTCTTTCTTCCAGGACTGATGGAATGTCCGCTACCAAGTTTTTTTTATATGTTTGACAATGGTTCTGTGTCTCTCCTTTTGAGGGGCTTCCTGAGGAAGGTGCCTTAGGAGAGCAGTTATTGAGACTGTGCAGTGTAAAGGTGCCCGGATCCAGCTGTTGAGGGAGCTCCCAAATTAAGTAAGGCCTGGCCAATTTGTTCGTTTTTACTCTACGATTTTTACCACACACACACCAACACCCACACACAACCCACCTTGATCAGAAATGTACCGGAAAAACCCAATGTAAACGTGATACACAAAATGTTTGGAATGTTTGAAATATCTTTAAATAATGTCTGAGGTACAGGGAAAGAAACACTCAATGGGGTTGAATGACCTCTGACCTCTGTTCTGACTTGCTGGTGAGGCCTGATCACCCTCACTAGAAAGACTAGAGACATTGGGTGAGATTTAAATGGGCTATGTAAACACTAGATTTATAATTTATAATTTATCAACAGTCCTATGTGTGATTCAGAATAAGAGAAGGAGAGAGAGAGAGTGCTGCCCCTGAATGAGGGACACCTTTCTCTATTCTATTTTACCATTACCTTATGGGATAAAATTAAGTTAAGATGGAGTCATCAAGGGTTGTAATTAAAATTGTATTTGTTATTTTGATTTAACAGGCAGTGTTGTTGTTTTGATTGAAGTTTTCCCCACCTCTAGTTTTATATGAAGAAGTGCATTGCTGTTGTTGTGGTGTTTGTTTGTTTTTGTCTTGCTTCAATAACAAATCTCAACAGATTGGGTCTGCTGGATGGTCGGGATTTCTCCCTAAGGATTAGCCCCCTAACTCCCTGACCCTGTAACTCTGCAGTGAGATTGCTAAAATGATAGGGGAGCATAAGCCAATTTGAAAATAAATGTTTTTGTTTCAAATGTGTGTTGTTATTCTCTTTGACATTTGTCTTAGAAATTTGTATTAAGAATATTGGTAGTGGTAATAATTTGTCATATGGTGAATAATTTGTCTGGATTTCCTGTATCAGAAATGCCCTAAACTAAACTGTTGTTCAGGTCTGTCCTTTCTTGAGGTTATGGCAAAGGTGACCACAAATGGTAGGGATAATTCGGCCGAGAACAGTGTGAACCCCTTCTAACCGGCTGAAGTAATGGCGACAATGGCGTTCATTGTGGTCCTTCACCACCTGAAACCTGAGTCTGAGCCATCAACTTGTACACAGCATCCAGTCGAAGCTATCAACTGCCTTTTCTCTCTCATGCCTTTTCTCTCAGAAGTGTAAAATGAGTCCACTTGGAGTGAGCATGGAGAGAGATCCCGTCCAAACTTCTCTCATGCTGCTGGTGTACTGGTAGGAAAATGGACAAGACATAATGGACTGTAAAGGATAGTGACGGCTCAGGTGAGAGAAATCGGGACATTATAAAGGGCCATCTACTTTGAACATGTGCCATTGGGAGGACAAACTGAAACGCCAGAAGAATGAGTGCCGGGAGGGAGGGGGGTTGTCAACCGTGCCCGTAATTAATTTAGCTTATCCAAAATTGTTTATTTGGAGTATCAGGTTGGTTTTGGAGGTCTGCACACTGTAAAATATATAGTACTTTAGACTCGAAATGCATTGATATACCGATCTGTCATTAAAATGCCACTAGCGACAAAAGCTCCAGCTGAAATGTCATTGCCAGAATCCATAAACAAAATTGTGCAATGAGGCATATGTGTAACTGTATGAAGCGAAGGTCTTAAGCCATGGTTTTACAAGAAGGATTGCACAACCCAGAATGAAGGGTTTGAAATGATGAACTGTCTGGTTTTATGTGTTGATGTCTCTTACTTTAATAGATAGAAGCTATAATCTAATTCCTACCTTACATTTACATTACATTTTAGTCATTTAGCAGACGCTCTTATCCAGAGCGACTTACAGGAGCAATTAGGGTTAAGTGCCTTGCTTAAGGGCACATCGACAGATTTTTCACCTAGTCAGCTTGGGGATTAGAACCAGCGACCTTTCGGTTACTGGCACAACGCTCTTACCCACTAAGCTACCTGCCGCCCAAAATTTTATTTTCACACATTCTTTTTTTGTCATTTAGCAGACACTCTTATCCAGAGCGACTTACAGGAGCAATTAGGGTTAAGTGCCTTGCTCAAGGGCACATCGACAGATTTTTCACCTAGTCGGCTCGGGGATTAGAACCAGCGACCTTTCAGTTACTGGCACAATGCTCTTAACCACTAAGCTACCTGCCGCCCCCTTAAAATGTAATTATAACTATCCCAGATTGAGTGATAAGAGGAGGGATTGTGATGGAACATTTTATGTTTGTGCTTTTCTAATAACCAATTTCTGTGTTCATTCTGTGTTCAAATGACTGAACGAATCCTCACTCTCAGTATCTGCAATTTGGCAGTACGCCTAATAACATGGTTAAAACTATATAATGTTAATATCATGGCTGGTCAGTCCTTGTAACAATAGTGTTGTTTATGGATTTGAGAGTGGTTGCATTTCTCCAGCCCCAACCCTCAGCTTTTTACAATGTTAATGTTTCAATTTAAGGATTGCCATTTTAATAGAGTAATAGTGCTATTATATGGTGCAAACCTCTAGTGAGTTAGTTACTTTTGTGCCATTTAATATCAAGCAAAACTTCTGAAGTAGAGAAAAAAATTCATAGTATTGCAAACTAAAATAATGATATTGAAAGCAAAACAGAACAAATGAATTGTAAATGGATGGCCAAAAATATTTGTCCGTTTATTATAATGAGATTAAATAAAACCCCTCCCCTTTCCTGCAATTTTCCCTATCTTTTGTTACGTTACCATGGCCTTCACTTTCGCTGCCTTTTTTACAGTTGCAAGTTTTGGCACATTTATTTGAGCAACATAGCACCCTGCATGCCACTGCTGGTTTGCCTCTGAAGCTAAGCAGGGTTGCTCCTGGTCAGTCTCTGAGTGGGAGACCAGATGTAGCTGGAAGTGGTAGAAAATAAACGTGGTGAATTAATTCACGAGGGATAAACACATGAAAAATTTAAATGTTTGACTTGATATTTTAACATGATATTTTGATGTTTGTTTTGTATAAGCTTTACGAGAGAAGCAGCTAGCTCCAGAATATCAAACGGCCATTCCATTTTTCATAAGAGGGTGTCCCCGCTGTGTTGCTGGTGACACACAGCTATGATTCCCTGATTCACTTTAATGGCTTTACTATAGGCATAGGAGCATCTCCACAGTAGATATTTCACTCCCAAAGCATGGCAGAATCGACACAATTGGTATTTCTCTACGGACACCCAGGGTATTCCACTCAAGCATTCTTGCCACACCACTTATTTCCTACACACAGTGAGACAAAGGCCATTTCCAATCCCCTGGCCCTTATAGCTAGAGCCACTATCGCCATAAAGTATGAGACCTGCTGCTCACTGATTCCATTTAATGACCTCACCCAGCCTTTTGTAATCCATTGATTTATGATGGTTTTATATTTATACAGGAAGTTAAAGTAACTGAGCTCCTGAACCTGTCTTATGTTAGGCTACATTTAAAAATTCTAAAGCATTGTCCACTGACAGCCTTTCAACACAATTGGTTTCATGCCGATGGGGCCACCGAGGGAGTGTCAACAAAAGGCCATTGCCAAGAGTGTTCCAGATACAGGTTAAATGGAAAAGGCCACTGAAACCATTCAATTCAAAATGCTCGCTGTAACATTTTCTTAAAATATCTCTAAATCTAAGCTTCCATAGAAATCCCTCTACTGGGGAGATGTGTATTTGCAACTAAAATCCTTCCACGGATAGACCATCATTATCTTTGAGTTTTACAGTCCAAGTTCACAGTAAAATAAGACAGAGAAGGTATACTACATGAAAAGGTGGCACTCAAAGCTAAAAAGTTTTCTGAATTTTCCATTGAATTAGAATGTGACACTTTTATGGTGCATGGACGAAATCAATCTGCCTAAACTTCTACCCTCTGTCTTTCACTCTCTAGAAGAAGCATGTATGAAAAGTTTCCACACAGTTCTTGGCTTGGTGAAAACAAACACTAAGTCTAACTATGCTGCACGTCGGCCATAGTCAAACTCTCTTGGGCTGAAGTACCTCATCCCACTAAATCATCCCACGAATAGAAGCATGTTCACGTACATGCAGTTTACTGAGTATAAAAGCCTTTACAGCATTTGACTCTCTGTGTAAAGTGATTGGCTGCTGACCAGGGTAGCGAGACTGCCTGAGAGGTCTCCACTCCCTGAGAGATAGCTTATCTTATACTCTGAGTACTTATGTGAATCTTTAATGTGGTGACAGACCTCACAGTGACAGGGAACATTCAATAAAACAGAGGTGAATTACCTGATGAAGTCGTCTACGCCCTCCCATACCCTCCCATGGCTGACACGTAATCTGTTCTGTGGTTAACTGCATGCAAGTGAAGTCATGCCTTCAGGTCATGTGATAATCACATGCGTTTAACTGCTTCTGCTAATTGCGTTAGCAGCAAGCCATTTTGGTTGGGAACCAGAGAATTAAATGGCTTTAAATTGAATTGCCAGCTCATTGAATCATCATACTTAACCCTAATTAGCACAGTCAATGGGTGATACATCATCCTGGGTTACCTTACCTGCTCCGTGGATGGGGAGTGCAGATGCAGCACTTACAGGTCAGTCATCTATTCACTGCTCTTTTGATTATCATGAAGGGCTCTGGTCTATGTCCTTGAATACTGTAAGAAGAACAATTAAAAGCTAAAAGGAGGGGTTTAATGCTCAATTGCAGCCCCATTGGTCAATTACATTCGACCAGCCTCATCTTATTCCACCAAACGGAGACATGGCAGCAACAACATAAAATGAGTCTGTGCATATCTTATCTTTAAATGTCAAATAGATAGGGGAGAAAATGTTGATCTGTGCTGAGCAAAACATTTTATTAATTAGACACATTGATTGATCAGAGGCTGTTGGTGAGTTGTGTTGATTGGGTACTGTAAGTGCACCATATTGATCCGTACTGGAACCTCTCACACTTGACCCTGAACCTTCCCTCTGTCCTTGCACTGTCCCGCCCCTCTCTCCCAATCTCCCTCTTGACAGAATTCAATCAAAGTGGTTAGAGGATTGCAATGCATTTCTTGTCACATTGTTTAACTGTGTTATTGGCAGACTGTTGTGTACTGAAAAACTCTTGCATATACTTCAAAACCTTGTGAATAATTTCACCCATCTAAACCTCCAAGGTCAGTTAGTGCAAGGACCTCCAAGACTCATCCTGACGGGTGAGAAACCATTTACAGGGAACAAATTAGTTTGCTTCTATTATCAAATTACTTTCAACCCATTATCACTAAATACTGAAATACTCTGATATTTAGAAATGTATCCTCAATTGTGAAACAAAAGACCTTTGGACTCAATAGCAGATAACACTGGGTGTTATGAGAGAAAACTAAACCGTTTTTCATTATGAATTTCTCCATCCGATAATGTTATCTCTGAACCTAACAGAAACCAGAACTAAGACGTTCCATGACTGTGGGCTAGTGTTTATATTAGTTGAATGAAAACATTTTGGCAGGCTTTGGAGATTTTCAATGAGTCAATGAGCAGCCATGATGATAATAATCATTATAAAATTATGTGTGATGTGGGATACTGGGCCAATCCGGCCATGTACCACTGAAAGTCTTCTCTGAGATACATGGATGCCCAACAATATCATAATCATTTGGGAAACCATCTTAGTGGTATACTGTATGTACAGTTTAATCTTAAGTATACAAAGGTGACCTCTGTCAAGCCTTAAAATAGGAATATCTCAGCATTAGCAATGCATGGAAATAGGAGATCATATCTTCTCTGTCCACATCAGAGAGGCACACTCATACACACACACACACACACACACACACACCTGCTCCTTCCATACGCATATTATTATTCCTAGATACTGCACAATTTAAACACTTGCCCCCCAATCCCCCCTTCCCCAAAACGTGTGTAAATATTGGTCTAGAAATTGTGCCTTCCTGTATTATACGAATGCTAAAATGTTTATTCTATTCTACTGTGCCATTTACTTTATGTTTGTATTTATCTTCTATTATTTCTTATTGTAGTTTTATGTAAGCATTTCGTTGGACGGTGTATACCATGTGTATCCTGGACATATAACTAATAAAAATTGAAACTGAAACTTGAAACACCCAAAAGTCATTTATATGCTGGTAATTCAGTTGATGAAATTGACATGTTTTTATTGAAACAACCTACTGTCAACTCAACTGAACTGACAAGTCATCATGAAGCTGAAATTTGTGGTGACAGGGGCCTGTGGAGGGATGCCAAGGGTAGGACATGTCATTAGCCTTTTTTTGAATACCGAATGTACATTACCTCTCCTAAGTATTGCTATCAGGCATACTAAGGTGCAGAGCTGTGTCTCTCACAATGTTTTTACCTGAGGCTTCTGGTATGTATGCTGTGAGAAGAATGTAATTTCAGTAGCAATTCCAGTTTTTTATTTTGGTGTTCAATGGGTACTCACTGTTGTATAATCATATCAAAACATAAAAAATAAAAAAAATGGACTGTTCCGGTATGTTTCCATTTATCTAGTCATCAATGTCGGCCTTTGAACTAAAAGTACCGTACGGCTAGAACATAATGGTGAACAGTATGTTTTGTCATTATCTACTGTGTGTCCCTTTATCCATTATCTCACTGTCCTACACCTCAGTCTGAACATTACAGCTCACTAGATTTAACAATGAACATCAAAAGCATTTGTTGCTTGACCAAAACGGTTGCTTATGCATAATAGAGCTATTAAAGCAGTACATCTGCAGTATCATCAGAATTCAGGAAAGGCAAACAATGTCACTGCAACTGAGTAATGGCAGAGATAATGACACGGCTATATTATATAAGTTATATTCCTATTAAAGGTCTAACTACACTACATTGTTTGTTATTGGATGAAACACATCATGGATCTCACCGTCTCTGTTTCAGTTTCTGGTTGGCATGTAGACTAGGTCTTCATGTTCTTGGCTGTGATGTGCTGTACATAAATCATATTTTCAGTACTTGAATATGGTTTATATTTCCAATATAATTATGCAATCATTCCTGGCATGTTGTCATTCGACTTGACAAGAAACATTGTCCAGCAATTCAATAAATGTATGTGGTTGGAACCTATGAGAGTGCTGGCTTCATTATAAATGTCATATTACTCATATAATTATGTGCTGTAAGCTGTTGAAGCCATGACTTTATGGCAATTCAACTACAGTTTATGTCAATGACCAGGGGTGCATTTCAATATATTTCCATAAAACGTCCATGTCAATCTATACATGAATGTCATGGGTCACACTTTACTTGGATAGTCCAGATAGTCCATCTCTACAGATGGTCATACTATCAACAAATTCTATGTTGATATGCAACTGCTTGCTTAGGTTAAGGTTAGGGTTAAGTTTAGAATAGGGTTAGGGTTAGGGAAGAGAATAGGGACTACCCAAATAAAGTTTTACCATTTAATGTAATAAAAATATATAACGCTACCACACACTGACTGTCACAATGACCATTTAAACAGTCTCCTTGGATTTGAATGTGTCTATTATATTGGGTTAGAAGGGCGGTGGTGGGTGAAGTAGAGTTTGCGATAGGCTTCATGTAATAATATCTCTTTCCTCTTTTCACTTACCAATGCTATGGTTTGAAAGTCCAAAGAGTAAACAACTTTTCTTTCCTATCATAGCACTAGCATATGTAACAGATATGAAAATAAGAATGTAATCTACAGAATAGAATACATCAAGCAAATCAATAGGTGTCAAATCTTCACTTAATGTATTCAAATCATATCTACATCAATGAATCTCAGACAACCTACAACGTTCCAATATAGCATGATGCCTCCAGTAAAGAGGCCTGGGGAAAACATGTACATACATTGAACCAACCCTACCTGAGCTAATTGGATGAGTGAACCAGCAACATCTTCAGAATATTTACATTGCAGAATAAATAGCCCTGTGCCTCTAGATGTTGCATACACTTACTTAGAATTCAGACGTAAGCATTCCCACTGGAAGTACCATCCACAACCATACTCAAATCATCAACTTCAAAGGGCCCCATCTCAAATCAGGTAATAACCCTGAAATACCCTATTAAAGGGGGGGGTTGCTGGGCATTTGACAGTAGCCTGGTACTGGCACCAAACAGATGGGCAGGCTAATTGGATGGGTACTTGCAGCTTGGTTACCTCTGTTCCTATGCTCCCCTTGTTGGGGTGTAATGGGAATACAACGTATTCTGTTGGCTTGACGTGCACATACAGTGGTGTGAAGTGCTCTTAATGGCATGCAGTACGGTTGAAATACGTAGACCGTCTTGTGAGGGGCCGAGACTAATTCTGAAATCTTATTAGACATCTGATGGCTTCTTGGCATTCAGCATTTCAGTGAAGGGTCAACCTACAGGGGAAATACTGTATGAATAATTTACAGTACCAGTCAAAAGTTAGGACACACCTACTCATTCAAGGGTTTTTCTTTATGTTTACTATTTTCTACATTGTAGAATTATAGTGAAGACATCAAAACTATGAACTAACACATATGGAGTCATGTAGTAACCAAAAAAAGTGTTAAACAAATCTAAATATATTTTATATTTGAGATTCTTCAAAGTAGCCACCCTTCACCTTGATGACAGCTTTGCAAACTCTTGGCATTCTCTCAAACAGCTTCAAGAACTTTAAAGTTTATTCAAGTGCAGTCGCAAAAAGCATCAAGCGCTATGATGAAACTGGCTCTCATGAGCACCGCCACAGGAAAGGAAGACCCAGAGTTACCGCTGCACATCTCAATATCAACTGTTCAGAGGAGACTGCGTGAATCAGGCATATATTGTCGAATTGCTGCAAAGAAACTACTACTAAAGGACACCAATAAGAAGAAGATACTTGCTTGGGCCTAGAAACACGAGCAATGGACATTAGACAGGTGGAAATCTGATGAGTCCAAATTTGAGATTTTTGGTTCCAACCGCCATGTCTTTGTGAGACGCAGAGTAGGTGAACAGATGATCTCCGCATGTGTGGTTCATACCGTGAAGCATGGAGGAGGAGGTGTGATGGTGTGGGGTTGCTTTGCTGATGACACTGTCTGTGATTTATATAGAGGCAAACTTAACCAGCATGGCTACCACAGCATTCTGCAGCGATACGCCATCCCACCTGGTTTGCGCTTAGTGGGACTATCATTTTTTTTTCAACAGGACAATGACCCAAAACACACCTCCAGCCTGTGTAAGGGATATTTGACCAAGAAGGAGAGTGATGGAGTGCTGCATCAGATGACCTGGCCTCCACAATCCCCAGTTGAGATGGTTTGGGATGAGTTGGACCGCAGTGTGAAGGAAAAGCAGCCAAGAAGTGCTCAGCATATATGCGAAGTCCTTCAAGACTGTTGGAAAATCATTCCAGGTGACTACCTCATGAAGCTTGTTGAGAGAATGCCAAGAGTGTGCAAAGCTGTCGTCAGGGCAAAGGGTGGCTACTTTGAAGAATCTCAAATATAAAATATATTTTGATTTGTTTAACACTGTTTTGGTTACTATATGATTCCATATGTGTTATTTCGTATTATTGATGTCTTCACTATTCTTCTACAAGGTAGAAAATAGTAAAAAATTAAGAAAAATCCTTGAATGAGTAGGTGTGTCCAAACTTTTCACTGGTACTGTATGTATGACTTCAGCTTTGGTAGCATCATCATCAGTGGTAAAATAGGTGAATTCCGTTTTACTACAGGCTGGTATCAGCTTATAAACTACAGAACTTGATGCTTCTGTGAAAAGACAGGCATAACTGTTTTAGCAATAGAACTGTAACAGTACAGATTAAACTGGTGAAGACTTTACCCTTGACTCGGAACGAGTTGAGCCTTCACTTATCGGAAAACAAGTGAATATAGTGCATTATATTAATTCCATGTCTTGTGGGAATAAGCCTCTGCCTACGATAAACTCATCATGGGGTTCATGTTTCTAATTTTCAATTAGTTGGTAGGTCAGCTTTTTGATTTGGCCAAGCCCTAGTCCATTTAATGAGAAATCCTAGCTTGTCAAATTGAATAGTGCATGGCCCCCAGCCTGCCTTTGTTGATTTTAAAAGCCCAGTAATACAACTTAATACATGCTCCATAATTATATAATTCTCATTTGGCAACTATTTGAATAGCTAAAACTCCTGGCTCATGCATTCTGCATTAAACTTAGTTGTCACAAGGGAACTATGATAATTTTCGCCTTACTCTAACAGATCCTCTGTTACTCTTCCTGCTTTAGTTAGTCACAGTCACTTTTTTGATCTCTTCCACTGGGTAAAGAATAGCTTATCTTCTCTTTGATTTGTAACTTGCATAAAACTTAGCAAGTTTATGTGGAGCTGCATACCAAGGAAATCAGCCACGTTTATTGTAGGAGAAAATGCTTAAGTTATTTTACAGGATAAGCTTGCTTTCACCTGCCTTGTATGATTAGAGTATATGACTTTACACTTATTTTTCATCTAAGGACGTATCCAGGAGCAAGGAATAGTTATTTAACCATTGATTTTAAGTACTCTGTACCTCCCTGGTGTTCATTAGACCAATACAGTGGCTTGCGAAAGTATTCACCCCCCTTGGCATATTTTACAATTTTGTTGCCTTACAACCTGGAATTATAATAAATTTTTTGGGGGGCTTTGTATCGGTTGATTTACACAACATGCCTACCACTTTGAAGATGCAAAATATTTTTTCTTGTGAAAACAAACAAGAAATAAGAAAAAAAAAAAAAAGAAAACTTGAGCTTGCATAACTATTCACCACCCCCCCCCAAAGTTGGATGGGGTTCCGCTGTACAGCAATCTTTAAGTCATACCACAGATTCTCAATAAGATTGAGGTCTGGGCTTTGACTAGGCCATTCCAAGACATTTAAATGTTTCCCCTTAAACCACTCGAGTGTTGCTTTAGCGGTATGCTTAGGGTCATTGTCCTGCTGGAAGGTGAACCTCCGTCCAACTCTCAAATCTCTGGAAGACTGAAACAGGTTTCCCTCAAGAATGTCCCTGTATTTAGCGCCATCCATCATTCCTTCAATTCTGACCAGTCTTCCAGTCCCTGCCGATGAAAAACATCCCCACAGCATGATGCTGCCACCACCATGCTTCACTGTGGGCATGGTGTTCTCGGGGTGATGAGAGGTGTTGGGTTTGCGCCAGACATAGTGTTGATGGCCAAAAAGCTCAATTTTAGTCTCATCTGACCAGAGTACCAGTCCCGAGTAGCTCAGTTGGCTTGCAACGCCAGGGTTGTGGTTTCGATTCCCACAGGGGGCCAGTATAAAAAAAAGAAAAGAAAAAAGAAGAAAAAAAAAGGTATGCACTCACTAACTGTTAGTCGCTCTGGATAAGAGTGTCTGCTAAATGACTAAAATGTAAAATGTACCTACTTCCATATGTTTGGAGAGTCTCCCACATGCCTTTTGGTGAACACCAAACGTGTTTGCTTATTTATTTCTTTAAGCAATGGCTTTTTTCTGGCCACTCTTCCGTAAAGCCCAGCTCTGTGGAGAGATACTCCAATCTCCGCTGTGGAGCTTTGCAGCTCCTTCAGGGATATCTTTGGTCTCTTTGTTGCCTCTCTGATTAATGCCCTCCTTGCCTGCTCTGTGAGTTTTGGTGGGCGTCCCAAAACTCAATTTTTTTATAATTGATTTAATGGTGCTCCGTGGGAAGTTCAAAGTTTCGGATATTTTTTTTATAACCCAACCCTGATCTGTACTTCTCCACAACTTTGTCCCTGACCTGTTTGGAGAGCTCCTTGGTCTTCATGGTGCCACTTGCTTGGTGGTGCCCTTTGCTTAGTGGTGTTGCAGACTCTGGGGCCGTTCAGAACAGGTGTATATATACTGAGATCATGTGACACTTAGATTGGACACAGGTGGACTTTATTTAACTAATTGTGTGACTTCTGAAGGTAATTGTTTGCACCAGATCTATTTTAGGGGCTTCATAGCAAAGGGGGTGAATACATATGCACGCACCACTTTTCCGTTATTCATTTTTTTGAATTTTTTGAAACAAGTTATTTTTTTCATTTCACTTCACCAATTTGGACTATTTTATGTATGTCCATTACATGAAATCCAAATAAAAATCTATTTAAATTACAGGTTGTAATGCAACAAAATAGGAACAATTCCAAGGGGGTTGAATACTTGTGCAAGGCACTGTACATGTGATGAAGGATTTGGTTATCCTCCTGGACATCAAGTTCTCTAGATTTCATTAAGAATATTTATATTTCTATCAGACAAATCTTCAGGGCAAATATATTTGAGAAGGGGACACCTAGTCATTTGCAAAAATGAATACATTCAACTGAAATGCGTCTTCCGCATTTAACTCAACCAGGGGGCTGGCAGGGGGCTGTCTTAATCTACATCCACGGCGCCCGGGGAGCAGTTGCTGTTCGGGTTTAACTGCCTAGCTCAAGGGTAGAATGGCAGATTTTGCCACCTTGCCAGCTCAGGTATTCAAACCAGCGACCTTTCAGTTACTGGCCCAACACTATTAACTGCTCTTAACAGCTAGGCTACCTGCCATCCCTGGAAACACTGAAATCAAAAAAAGGGGAGAGAGAATCTTTAAATTGAAAGGATGTAATTATCATACATCAAACAAGATTCAAAAGGCTTATTAAATCAATAGGTCAATAGAAATTTAATTGTAATTATTCAGTCTGAGGGAATAAAAAAAGGGTGTAGAATAGTTATGAGTGGTGAGAAGGGTCATGTATAATACCAGTGACTGGGCCCATCAGGACTGGATAATAGAGTGAGGCATGTGCATACAAAAAGGCATAAATAGCCAATGCCAAGTTCTCAGCATTAAGACTTGATATACAAGTGCTATATGTTCACATTCCGGTCTTGTTTAGAACATATAGTCAGATTTCACAGCATGACGGAAAGCCATTTTCTAGGCCTACATATTGTACTGTATATAGGGGTTGCATAAATTGGCAACATAGTGAGACTTGATCAAATTGACAGGAAATCTGAAATCTTACCCCTTCTGTTCTCACTTTCAAGTGTCAGGTTTGAAAGGAAAAGCATGATGACATTTTGTCAAGTAGTCCTTACTCAGTAGTAGGCTTTTAATTTCAACCAAAGTTGTGTAAGACTTTGTAATGTTAGACACGGTTTGCAAATTAGTAGTACTTACTAATGTAGGGTGATTAAAAGAACTTAACTACAGTCGTGGTCAAAAGTTTTGAGAATGACACAAGTATTGGTCTTCACAAAGTTTGCTGCTTCAGTGTTTTTAGATATTTTTGTCAGATGTTACTATGGTATACTGAAGTATAATTACAATTACATTAAGTTTATGCAAAGAGTCAATATTTGCAGTGTTGACCCTTCTTTTTCAAGACTTCTGCAATCTGCCCTGACATGCTGTCAATTAAATTCTGGGCCACATCCTGACTGATGGCAGCCCATTCTTGCATAATCAATGCTTGGAGTTTGTCAGAATTTGTGGGTTTTTGTTTTTCCACCCGCCTCTTGAGGATTGACCACAAGTTCTCAATGGGATTAAGGTCTGGGGAGTTTCCTGGCCATGGACCCAAAATGTAGATGTTTTGTTCCCCGAGCCACTTAGTTATCACTTTTGCCGTATGGCAAGGTGCTCCATCATGCTGGAAAAGGCATTGTTTGTCACCAAACTGTTCTTGGACCAATACTTGTGTCATTCTCAAAACTTTTGACCACGACTGTACAAGGTGAATCACTCCACTAGATTCATTTGGTGAGTCTACACGCAGGACAGCATGCATTTAGTAGTGCTCTTGATGGCAACAGATGGTACCTTACCCCAGGGTAGCACATTAACTAGTTTGACAAATATACTAAACAAAAATATAAATGCAACATATAAAGTGTTGGTTCCATGTTTCATGAGCTGAAATAAAAGAACAGACATTTTCCATCCGCACAAAAAGCTTATTGCAACCAAAAAAATGCACACTTTTTTTCTACCAATTTCTTTACATCCCTGTTAGTGAACATTTCTAATTTGCCAAGATAATCCATCCACCTGACAGGTATAAAATATAAATAAGCTGATAAAACAGCATGATCACTACACAGGCACACCTTCTGCTGGGGACAATAAAAGGCCACTCTAAAATGTGCAGTTTTGTCACACAACACAGTGCCACAGATGTTTCAATTTATGAGGGAGTGTGCAATTAGCACGCTGACTGCAGGAATGTCCACCAGAGCTGTTGCCAGATAATTTAATGTTAATTTCTCTACCATAAGCCGCCTCCAACATCATTTAGAAAATTTGGCAGGACGTCCAACCGGCCTCACAACCACAGACCACGTGTAACCATGCCTGCTTGGGACCTCCAAATCCACTTATTCACCTGCAGGAGAGTCTGAGACCAGCCACCCGGACAGCTGATGAAACTGTGGGTTTGCAGAACCAAATAATTTCTGCACAAACTGTCAGAAACCGTCTCAGGGAAGCTCATCTGTGTGCTCGTCATCCTCACCAGGGTCTTGACCTGACTGCAGTTTGGCTTCGTAACGGACTTCAGTTGGCATATTATCACCTTTGATGGCCACTGGTACACTGGAGAAGTGTGCTCTTCATGGATTAATCCCGGTTTCAACAGCAGCGGGCAGATGGCAGACAGCGTGTATGGCGTCCTGTGGACGAGCGGTTTGCTGATGTCAAAGTTGTGAATAGAGTGCCCAATGGTGGCAGTGGGGTTATTGTATGAGCAGGCATAAGCAACAGACAATGAACACAATTGCATTTTGTCTATTGCTATTTGAATAAACAGAGATACCGTTACGAGATCCTGAAGCCCATTGTCGTGGCATTCATCCGCCGCCATCACCTCATGTTTCAGCATGATAATGCACGGCCCCATGTCGCAACGATCTACATACAATTCCTGGAAGCTGAAAATGTACTAGTACTTCCACGGCCTGCATACTCAACAGGCATGTCACCCATTGAGAATATTTGGGATGCTCTGGATCAACGTGTACGACAGCATGTTCCTGCCAATTTCCAACAACTTCGCACAGCCATTGAAGACAACATTCCACAGGCCACAATCAACAGCCTGATCAACTCTATGTGAAGGAAATATGTTGTGCTGCGTGAGGCAAATTAATGTATTTCAATTGAATGATTTCCTTATATGAACTGTAAATTGTTGCATGTTGCATTTATATTTTTGTTCAGTGTATATTTTATATTTAAATATGGGCACCAGAATTGGAATCAATGTGCATGTAGAGCAAAGTCACTCAGGGGAAGATAAACATTGCACACAATACTTATCTCTGCTCCGCCAACTATGCTGCCTGGGATATTTTTTATTTTTTTATATATCTTAGTAAGGCTGTTGTTCAGCTAATTATATGTCAACCTACATGGAATTACATGGGCTTGGTGGACCCGTAGATAAGTGGAATGATTAATATGTGTTATTCATAAACACTTTCGGTGTTTACAGAGTTTGACATTTCTTCTTGAATACTAACGACAAATATTATTCAAATCCCAATGTGACAAAAGTGGTTGTCTTCCTGATTTTAAATCTGCATTCCCAGAGCTCATTTCATAAAGCAGCAACAAAAGCAACACAATAGGCCATAAAGACAAGTGCGTCACAAACAAATACATAAATTAATGACAGAAAAATAAATTAAATTTCCAGAGGCTAGTTGATATACCATTTTCCCCCTCTCGGATTGTAATTAAAAAGCAGTGAGCTGGAGAGCTGCTAAGGAGCCCAGCAGTGGGGGAACACACTACCCTTTTTCATCATTCCATTTGTGTTGGATGGTGAAATCAACAGAGAACACAAGCGCCTGAGGAAAGAGACAGGAGACAGGAGACACTTTCTCCTCTCCATGTGAAGCATTATATCCCTCATCCACTCCGCCAGTTGTGACAGGCCCCCTAACAATAGCAAAGGTATATGCTGTAACACTCACACATATCAACAACATTCACATGATTTGTCTTTCTCCCCTCAGAGGATCCGTGTACTTGTGTGTCGTCTCTGAAATCTCATGAAAGATTGTTTATTTTTTTCAATTATAAACTGAATAGTATTGGCAGCTTTGTTCACTGTGAGTAATAAAGTCACTATGATTACACATTGTACATTAGTGTGACCTGTTTCAAGAAGCTAGGCGTATGTCGCACGTCACTACTTCACAGGAAGGCATATGAACATACTGTATATATATTTATTATTTTCTCATGAAAATGTGTTTTTTGGCAGAAATGTCTTCTGGAACATGTGAACTTTCATGTGCCTTAATAACAAACTTGTATGCCTTCTGTAAATACAAATTAAATGGTTAAATTACAAACCTAGTTGGTTTATCCACAGAAAAGAAAGGAACTTTCCCGCTACCCATGATTGGCTGAGATAAAAGATGGGCTGGACATGCCGAGAGATGAGTTCGGATTGGTCTGCCATGTAGCATGCTTCTGTCTATAACATGAGCAGCTCAGTGTGTGTAGATAATCATTGCTACTACAGCTTTTTTGAAAGATATAACCTTGGCCATGGAGAACTGCAAAATTGTTGCTACTGCTCTCAAAAACATTGCTGCCCTGAATTTAGCAGGCACAATCGACAAAGATCAGTTGGAAAAAGTTGTGATGGACTACTTTCTGCACACGGTCAGGGTGAACCGAGTGACTTCACACAACGGGCCAAACAAGCTGTAGCTAGCTACAAACCAAACTGAAAATACATACTGCCGTGAAGCATTCATCCATGTATACGGGTAAGAGGAAGGTTTTTATTGTCACAAAGTTGTTTTCATTGCAAGTTCAAGCGTACTGTTAGCTAGCTAACAAACGTTAGTTTGCTGGCTCACTAGCTAACGTTACGTGTATGATCTGTGTAGTAATATCATTCATATCTCAGCCATTCGCATTACTAATTATAGCCTAATGCTAGCTAGCTAGCTAGCGAACCTTGAACCTATTTGGTTAGCTTTAGCTACCTGCAGATTCATACTATAGCATTTCATGAATGGTGGTTAGCTATGATTTTTTTTTGTACTGTAGCTATGGGTTGGGGTTATGGTTCATTGTTAGCTAGCTAGCTAGCTACATGTCTAAACAAAAGACTCCAATTCGCCAGATGATTACACGACCCATCAAGTTAGCCAAGTGTGTCTGGGGGTATTTACGGCCATCTATTTTATTTCATGAACATGTGTACATGTCTAGACAATAGTGACCCATCCACTTAGCTAGATGTGGCTGGGGGGTGGTTATAGCATTTCTTTCACATGACCCATCAATTTAGACAAGTGTGTCTGAGTAAGCATTATCTAATCATTACAAAATATTTGTATCTGGACTTGCAAATATGCAAGTAACCATTTAATTGTACCATTTACACCTTCTGTATCCTGTGCATGTGACAAATAAACTTTTATTTTATTTGATATAGTGTGTGTTTACCAGAGACCGTAATGCGAAGAACAACATGACCTGCACCAAAGTCAGATTAGGATATAGGCCAAGAACTAGATTAAGTGTAGTTACCTGGAGTTGTTCCTTATTGTAGTCTACTACTTTCACCACTTTTAGTCTTGAAATCTTTGGTTGTTTACCACACTGACTCACTCTGTTTAGCACTTGGCCTCACATGTGAATCCTTAAAGAGATGGGTTGGGCTAAGGCTTAAGAGGGTGTGAACAATGCTGAATAGGTGTAGAGAAAGAAGAGCTCTCCAGTAGGTGTACCAAAACATTCAAGTGCCATTTTCAACTTTCAAAGCAGAATTACTTTTACAATTGTTCCTCAACTGCAGTGTATGATATACTATTTTGTAGCTCTGAGACTACTTTTATCCAATGTAAAAAACAAAATTTCAATTTTTGCTGCATAAGACCAAATCGAGGCAGTCGGTCAAATTAGCTATTCAGCTAATTAATTTGCAGTGTGAATCCTAGTAATAAAACAATTTTCAGGGAAAACTGGCTTAGTTAAATTTTTTATGCAGTAGTTGTGTAAACAAAGATACGGCATAAATGTTGCTTGGGCAGAATTAATTGCATCCAGAACTACAGTAGCTTGCGAAAGTATTCATCCCCCTTGGCATTTTTACTATTTTGTTGCCTTGCAACCTGGAATTAAAATTGATTGTATTATTTGATTTATACAACATGCCTACCACTGATATTTTTTTTATAACCCAACCCTGATCTGTACTTCTCCACAACTTTGTCCCTGACCTGTTTGGAGAGCTCCTTGGTCTTCATGGTGCCGCTTGTTTGGTGGTGCCCTTTGCTTATTGGTGTTGCAGACTCTGGGGCCTTTCAGAACAGGTGTATATATACTGAGATCATGTGACACTTAGATTGCACACAGGTGGATTTTATTTAACTAATAATGTGACTTCAGAAGGTAATTGGTTGCAACAGATCTTATTTAGGGGCTTCATAGCAAAGGGGGTGAATACATATGCACGCACCACTTTCCGTTATTTAATTTTTTTTAATTTTTTGAAACAAGTTATTTTTTTCATTTCACTTCACCAATTTGGACTATTTTGTGTATGTCCATTACATGAAATACAAATACAAATCCATTTAAATTACAGGTTGTAATGCAACAAAATAGGAAAAACGCCAAGGGGGAGGAATACTTTTACAAGGCACTGCAATGTCTAACAACAGTAGTCACATACTGTATTGTGCTTTTCCATCACCTGCAGCCTTAAACACTGTAGCGGTAAGGGTGCCAGACACTGAGGTAATGGTGAAACACCCAAAGCAGAATAGCTATTCGTCTCCCCTCCGGCAACATGCTAGATGCATCATCTTCCCTCCCAACACATACAATTGGGTGACATGGCATAATTGAGTAAAGGTTCTTCACATTCCGCACAATTAGAGATCACCTAGCTGCCCAATGAGTTCCGTGCCCTATAGGTTTAAGGTCATAAAACCGAAATGGCTTGATGACCAGGCTTTTTGGGGATGCAGCTGGTAGTTGAGCGGGAGCCAGGCAGGCCTAATGGAGTGAGGGTAGGGGGAGATGGAAGAGCAGCTGCAGGTAATGAGAGGGGCACCTGTATATCCAGAGAGGTCAGGAGAGTGAGGCAGGAGAGGAGATGTGTCAGTACAGGAGAGCTGCTACTGCTGGTGCTTAAATCTGAGGCAGCATTTAGCAGCTGAGTAGCTGGATGACTCCTCAGCCTCACTGAGTTAGGGAGTACCTGATTACTTGCCAATGTCGAGACAGTGCGTTTTATGACTGATTCTCCTCCATTGTTCTATAATCATATTCTAAATGGAGGTCATACATCTTGATTAGTCTTTCTACACTTACATGTATGTGGTGTTCTCTCCCCCACCAAAGTGAAGAAAGAGAACCCCCTTTCACCTCATTACAGGCAACCAAGACCCACCTTGAAGAATCACAGTCATAATCATGTCAGTCAGCCTGTGATTAAATATCATTAGAGCTGATTAAGATCAGAAACAAATCAATATCAACACATATTCATATCACACTGCTTCGTAGTTTAAATATAAAATGAAAGAGATAATTGATGGAGAGGGAAATGTGAGGGGGAAAGTGTTCTCTCTCATGACATTAACTAAATGTTATCTATCATGTGTTTAGAAATGTCAATGTTTAATAATGTAAAACTTTTTGGATGAACATCAATCCAGAATTGAACTGAGAAATAGGTATTTATAAGAAATCCTCCCTCTGCAAATTTTGCAGTGAAGCATTAAATGAAACATAATTCACAATAGGTCAATGAGAGTTTCACACTGCGATACTGGCATACATACATACATACATATTGGAGCAGGAACACATGTAGAATCAACAGGAGGTTCATTAGCAACGTAAACATGTGGCATATAGAAACTGGCTCATTAACAGTCGGTTACATTCAGGAATCAGTGAATCACAATAAACCTTATTGTTTATCCTCTGAGTAAAGGAAATACTAGAATTGTAGTGTCTGATCCACGCATGCAGAGTATAGTACAAGATGACCTGGATATGACCAATGGTCCAGTTCAGGACATACAGTGCATTCGGAAAGTATTCAGAGACCCCTTGACTTTTTCCACTTTTTATTACGTTACAGCCTAATTCTAAAATTGATTAAATAAACTATTTTCCTCATCAATCTACACACAATAACCCATAGTTAATAATAATAATAATAACTTATTTACATAAGTATTCAGATCCTTTGGCATGAGACTTGAAATTGAACTCCGGTGCATCCTGTTTCCCTTGATCATCCTTGAGATGTTTCTACAACTTCAGTTGATCCACCTGTGGTAAATTCAATTGATTGGACATGATTTGGAAAGGCACACAACTGTATATATCAGGTCCCACATGGAAGCCAATCCTCAGTAAAAGGCACATGACAGCCCACTTGGAGTTTTCCAAAAGGCACCTAAAGACTCTCAGACCATGAGAAACAAGATTCTCTGGTCTGATGAAACCAAGACTGAATGTTTTGGCCTGAATGCCAAGCGTCAAGTCTGAAGGAAACCTGACCCCATCCCTATGGTGAAGCATGGTGGTGGCAGCATCATGCTGTGGGGATGTTTTTCAGTGGCAGGGACTGGGAGACTAGTCAGGATCGAGGGAAAGAGGAACGGAGCAAAGTACTGAGAGATCCTTGATGAAAACCTGCTCCACAGCGCTCAGGATCACAGACTGGGGTGAAGGTTCACCTTCCAACAGCACAACGACCCTAAGCACAAAACCAAGACAAGGCAGGAGTGGCTTTGGGACAAGTGTCTGAATGTCCTTGAGTGGCCCAGCCAGAGCCCGGACTTAAACCCGATCCAACATCTCTGGAGAGGCCTGAAAATAGCTGGCCAGCGACGCTCCGCATCCAACCTGACAGAGCTTGAGAGGATCTGCAGAGAAGAATGGGAGAAACTCCCCAAATAAAGGTGTGCCAAGCTTGTAGCATCATACCCAAGAAGACTCGAGGCTGTAATCACTGCCAAAGGTGCTAAAACAAAGTACAAAATAAAGGGTCTTAATACTTATGTAAATGTAATATTTCTGTTAGTTTTTTTTTACTTTGCAAAAATGTCTTAAAACATGTTCTTCCTTTGTCATTATGGAGTATTCTGTGTAGATTGATGATGGAAAAAAAACTATTTAATCAATTTTAGAATAAGGCTGTAACGTAACAAAATGTTTAAAAAGTCAAGGTGTCTGAATATTTTCCGAATGCACTGTATATATACACTACCGTTCAAAAGTTTGGGGTCACTTAGAAATGTCCTTGTTTTTGAAAGAAAATACATTTTTTGGTCCATTAAAATATCATCAAATGATCAGAAATACAGTGTAGACATTGTTAATGTTGTTAATGGCTATTGTAGCTGGAAATGGCTGTTTTTTATGGAATATCTACTTAGGCGTACAGAGGCCCATTATCAGCAACCATAAGTCCTGTGTTCCAATGGCACGATGTGTTTGCTTATCCAAGTTTATCATTTTAAATGGCCAATTTATCATTAGAAAACCATTTTGCAATTATGTTAGCACAGCTGAAAACATTTGTGCTGATTTAAAGAAGCAATAAAACTGGCCTTCTTGAGACTGGTTGAGTATCTGGAACATCAGCAGTTGTGGGTTCGATTACAGGCTCAAAATGGCCAGAAACAAATAACTTTCTTCTGAAACTCGTCAGTCTATTCATGTTCTGAGAAATGAAGGCTATTCCTTTTGAGAAATTGCCAAGAAACTGAAGATCTCATACAACACTGTGCACTACTCCCTTCACAGAACAGTGCAAACTAGCTCTAACCAGAATAGAAAGAGGAGTGGTGCACAACTGAGCAAGAGGACAAATACATTAGCGTCTAGTTTGAGAAACAGACGCCTACCTTTCCTCAACTGGCAGCTTCATGAAATAGTACCCGCAAAACACCAGTCTCAATGTCAACAATGAAGAGGCGACTCCGGGATGATTACCTTCTAGGCAGAGTTGCAAAGAAAAAGCCATATCTCAGACTGGCCAATAAAAATAAAAGATTAAGATGGGCAGTCTGAGATATGGCTTTTTCTTACAAATCAGCCGTTTCCAGCTAGAATAGCCATTTACAACATTAACAATGTCTACACTGTATTTCTGATCAATTTGATGTTATTTTAATGGACAGAAAAACGGCTTTTCTTTCAAAAAAAAATTTGAACGGTAGTGTATATACATACAGTACCAATCAAAAAAAGGGTTTTTCTTTGTTTTTCCTATTTTCTACATTGTAGAATAATAGTGAAGACATCCAAACTATGAGATAACACATATGGAATTATGTAGTAAGCAAAAAAAATGTTAAATAAATCCAAATATTTGGTATTTGAGATTCTTCAAATAGCCATCCTTTGCCTTGATGTCAGCTTTGCATACTCTTGGCATTATCTCAACCAGCTTCACCTGGAATGCTTTTCCAACAGTCTTGAAGTAGTTCCCACATATGCTGAGCACTTGTTGGCTGCTTTTCCTTCACTCTGACGTCCGACTCATCCCAAACCATCTCAATTGGGTTGAGTTCGGCGGATTGTGGAGCCCAGGCCATCTGATGCAGCACACCATTATTCTCCTTCTTGGAAAAATAGCCCTTTCACAGCCCAAACCAGATGGGATGGCGTATCGCTGCAAAATGCTGTGGTAGCCATAATGGTTAAGTGTGCCTTGAATTCTAAATAAATCACAGACAGTGTCACCATCAAAGCACCCCCACACCATACACCTCCTCTTCCTTGCTTTACGGTGGGAACTACACATGTAGAGATCATTCGTTCACCCACACCGCGTCTCACAAATACACTGCGGTTGGAACCAAAAATCTCAAATTTGGACTCCAGACCAAAGGGCAAATGTCCACCGGTCTAATGTCCATTGCTTGTGTTTCTTGGCCCAAGCAGGTCTCTTCTTATTATTGGTGTCCTTTAGTAGTGGTTTCTTTGCAGCATTTCGACCATGAATGCCTGATTCACTCAGTCCCCTCTGAACAGTTGATGTTGAGATGTGTCTGTGACTAGAACTCTGAGAAGCATTTATTTTGGCTGGTAACTCTAATGAACTTATCATCTGCAGCAGAGGTAACTCTGAGTCTTCCATTCATGTTGCGGTCCTCATGAGAGCCAGTTTCATCAAAGCGCTTGATGGTGTTTGCGACTGCACTTGAAGAAACCATAACATGGACTTGGTCTTTTACCAAATAGGACTATCTTCTGTATACCACCCCCCCCCCCCCCCCCCCCTACCTTGTCACAACACAACGCATTAAGAAGGAAAGAAATTCCACAAATTAACTTTTAAAAATGCACTCCTGTTAATTGAAATACATTCCAGGTGACTACCTCATGAAGCTGGTTGAGAGAATGCAAAGAGAGTGCAAAGCTGTCCTCAAGGCAAAGGGTTGCTATTTGAAGAATCTCAAATATAAAATATATTTTGATTTGTTTACCACTTTTTTGGTTACTATATGATTCCATATGTGTTATTTCATAGTTTTGATGTCTTCACTATTATTCTACAATGTAAAACATTTTTTTTTTAAATAAAGAAAACCCCTTGAATGAGTAGTTGTGTCCAAACTTTTGATTGGTTGTGTGTGTGTGTGTGTGTGTGTGTGTGTGTGTATATATATGTGTGTGTGTGTGTGTGTGTGTATATATATATATATATATATATATATATATATATATATATACAGCTCTGGAAAAAATTAAGAGACCACTGCAATTCTTTCTTAAATCAGCATCTCTACATGTATGACAGCCATTTCATTCCAGTGTCTGTTGAATTCCAACACAGGCACACCTCATTCTACTGATTTAGGTACTGATTAGGTGATCACCTGAACCAAATCTTATTTAACGAGGGAAAGTATAAAAACCAGTGCTGTGGTCATCACTATCCTCTTGCAATAGGACCAGCTGGATGGCAAAAACAGTGCTAAAAGTACCTCGAGTAATATTAATCAAAATATAACTATTGACCATTCAAAAAGAGTTGAAAAGGAACGTTTTGAGTGAGGAAAAGAAGGGTTCAATTCTGGCTTTACTGGCAGAGGGATACAGTGAGCGTCAGGTTGCTTCCATCCTTAACATTCCAAAGACGGCGGTACATAAGAACAAGGTCAAGCAGCAGACATTGGGGACAACAAAGCTACAGACTGGCAGAGGTCGAAAATGAGTCTCTACTGACCGGGATGACCACCAACTCATTCGAATGTCACTCAAAAACTGTAGGATGACATCAAGTGACCTACAAAAATAATGGAAAACAGCAGCTGGGATGAAGTGCACGGCGAGGGCGGTTCGAAACAGGCTCCTAGGGGCAGGGCTGAAGTCGTGCAAAGCTAGAAAGAAGCCCTTCATCAATGAGAAGCAAAGAAGAGCCAGGCTGAGGTTTGCTAAAGACCATAAGGTTTGGACCGTAGAGGACTGGAGTAAGGTCATCTTCTCTGATGAGTCCAATTTTCAGCTTTGCCCAACACCTGGTCGTCTAATGGTTAGACAGAGACCTGGAGAGGCCTACAAGCCACAGTGTCTCGCACCCACTGTGAAATTTGGTGGAGGATCGGTGATGATCTGGGGGTGCTTCAGCAAGGCTGGAATCAGGCAGATGTGTCTTTGTGAAGGACGCATGAATCAAGCCACGTACAAGGTTGTCCTGGAAAAAAACCTGCTTCCTTTTGCTCTGACATTGTTCCCCAACTCTGAGGATTGGTTTTTCCAGCAGGACAATGCGCCATGCCACACAGCCAGGTCAATCAAGGTGTGGATGGAGGACCCCTGTCATGGCCAGCCCAATCTCCAGACCAGAACCCCATTGAAAACTTCTGGAATGTGATCAAGAGGAAGATGGATGGTCACAAGCCATCAAACAAAGCCGAACTGCTTGAATTTTTGCACCAGGAGTGGCATAAAGTCACCCAACATCAATGTGAAAGGCTGGTGGAGAGCATGCCAAGACGCATGAAAGCTGTGATTGAAAATCAGGGTTATTCTACCAAATATTGATTTCTGAACGCTTCCTAAGTTAAAACATTAGTATTGTGTTGTTTAAAAATGAACATGAACTTATTGCACGCATGACTGTAAGTCGCTTTGGATAAAAGCGTCTGCTAAATGGCATATTATTATTATTATTATTATTATTATTATTATTATTATTATTATTATTGTCTTTGCATTATTCGAGGTCTGACAACACATTTTTTTGTTATTTTGACCAGTTGTCATTTTCTGCAAATAAATGCTCTAAATGACCATATCTTTATTTGGAATTTGGGATAAATGTTGTCAGTAGTTTATAGCATAAAACAAAAATGTTAATTTTACCCAAACACATATATATATAAATAGTACAACCAGGGAAACTGATAATTTTGTTGGTCTCTTAATTTTTTCCAGAGCTGTATATGTGTGTGTGTGTGTGTGTGTGTGTGTGTGTGTGTGCGTGTGTGTGTGTATGTGTATGTGTATATTGCAGACCAGGGGGTTTGATCAAGACGTTTGAACATATCAGACAAGGACACAAGTGTGATACCTCAGTTTAAAGGTGTTTATTTAAAACAAAGAAAATAAAGAAACCGATCTCCTCTTGGAGACCTCTTCCGGGTTAACGCCTTCTGGGCTTCAATTTCTTGGGATTCGCTGTCAACCCGGCTTGCCTGAGAGCGTCCAGTACCACCTGGAGGCACGTCAGGTGCTCTTCCCAACCTTGGCTGTGGATGATGACGTCATCCAAATAGGCCGCTGCGTACTGTTGGTGGGGTCGGAGGACTCGGTCCATCAGGCGCTGGAACGTGGGCGGGGCTCCATAGAGACCGAACGGGAGGACCCGGTATTGGTATAAGCCGTCCGGTGTCGGGAATGCCGTCTTCTCCCGGGAGGATGCTGCCAATGGTACCTGCCAATATCCCTTGGTCAGGTCCAGGGTGCTGATGTACCGGGCCTTTCCCAACCCGTCAATGAACTCGTCCACCCTCGGCATGGGGTAGGCGTCAAACAAACTGATGTCGTTCAACCCTTGGAAGTCATTGCAGAAACGCAGACTACCTTCTGGTTTGGGCACCAACATGATGGGGCTGCACCGTGTGCTGTGGGACACCTCGATGACTCCCATCCTCAGCATACGCTCAACCTCCTACTTCACGGCCTTCCTTCGGGACTCGGGGATCTGGTATGGCCTTTTTTGTACCGTTTCCCCGGGCCGGGTGAGGACGTGGTGTTCAATGAGGGTCGTTCGGCCCGGCTTCTCAGAAAACACAGCAGTATTCTGATTGATGAGCTGCCAGAGTGCTTGCTTCTGGGCCGGTCCGAGGTCCTCATTGCTCGGGACCACAACTGGTCCCGTCAACATCCTGGGTTGTGACGACAACACAGCCAAGGCTGTCCTCACGTGGGACCTCTTGAATAGGTGCATGTGGTAAATATGTTGGGGTTTCTGTCACCCCGGCTGCCGTACGTGGTAATTTACGGGTCCCAGCTTCTCTGTCACCTCGTCCGGCCCGTGCCATGTGGCCAGCAACTTACTTTCTGCGGTGGGGATCAAACCTAACACCTTGTCACCCACATGGAACTCTCGGGGCTGGGTACCCCGATTGTAGACCTTGGCTTGGACACGCTGGGCCTTCTCCATTGTCTTTATGTGTTCCACCATGCTGCGTAAGGGGCTGGACTTCCCACACCTCCTTGGCAAGATCCAGTAGGCCGCGGGGTCTCCTCCTGTAGAGAAGTTCAAAAGAGGGTCTCCTCCTGTAGAGAAGTTCAAAAGAGGAAAACTCAGTGGAGGCCTGGGGCATTTCTCAGATCGAGAACATTAGGTGGGGTAGTAGCTGATCCCAGTTCTTCCCGTCCCGCTCGATGACCTTCTGCAGCATTTGCTTGAAGGTTTTATTGAACCGTTCGACAAGCAGGTGAAAGACGAAGGTCGGATCTGCTTTATCTGTAGGAGAACACACAAACCTTTCATTAGTCGGGACATGAACTCGGTACCTTGGTCGGTCAGGATCTCGTTCGGGATGCCCACCCAGCTGAAGAGGTGGAACAGCTCCCGGGCGATTCCCTTGGAGACTGCCGCCCGTAGGGAATGGCCTCGGGATATCGGGTTGCATAATCTACTATTACCAGGATGTACCAGTGACCTCTGGCCCTTGTTACCAGGGGGCCCACTATGTCCATGGCGATGCGTTCAAATGGCACTCCAATGATCGGTAGGGGAACCAGCGGGTTCCGGAAGTGTGCTTTTGGGGTGGTGATTTGACACTCCAGGCAGCTGCGACAAGAGTCTTCCACAGCCCACCTCATCCGGAGCCAGTGGAACCGGGCTGCGATCCGTTCCCGGGCTTGTCCATTCCCAGGTGCGCCCCAAACAAATGGGTGTGGGCCAGCTGAAGAACAGTTCCGACATACCGGCGGGGGAGCAACAGCACCTCTCTAAGTTCCCCATGTTCATGCGACACCTGATACAACAGGTTATTTTTTATTTTGAAATGGGGGTATCGCCAGTCACTCACCCCCGTAAGAAGCTGGCAATCCACCACTATCACTTTGGTACTCCCACTGGGCTATCCTGAACTGTCTCCTCTGGGGTAGAACACAGAGACCCTTGGTTCTGTCAGACCGTGAGGATGTCGGTCCGGTAGCAACCTCTCACTACACCTAACCCTCCCGTGTGCTGCCCTCTTGACAGCTTCATGGGCCCCATATGGCTGGTTAGCAATCAGCCCCTTCATTACTCACCAGCCTCAAATCAGCCCCAATTAGTTCTGGCCGGAGGACCCATCGAGACCTAGCACATTCAGCAGAGGGAGCCACAGCCACGTGATGTAGACTCTGTCTGTCACCAGGCCTCAATGAGTCTTCCCCTAGTGGCTTGTCCGTGGTATGCCACAATACATACACATATGATACATACAGTGAGGGAAAAAAGTATTTGATCCCCTGCTGATTTTGTACGTTTGCCCACTGACAAAGAAATGATCAGTCTATAATTTTAATGGTAGGTTTATTTGAACAGTGAGAGACAGAATAACAACAAAAAAATTCAGAAAAACGAATGTGAATTTTTTTATAAATTGATTAGCATTTTAATGAGGGAAATACGTATTTGACCCCCTCTCAATCAGAAAGATTTCTGGCTCCCAGGTGTCTTTTATACAGGTAACGAGCTGAGATTAGGAGCACACTCTTAAAGGGAGTGTTCCTAATCTCAGTTTGTTACTTGTATAAAAGACACCTGTCCACAGAAGCAATCAATCAATCAGATTCAAAACTCTACACCATGGCCAAGACCAAAGAGCTCTCCAAGGATGTCAGGGACAAGATTGTAGACCTACAAAAGGCTGGAATGGGCTACAAGACCATCGCCAAGCAGCTTGGTGAGAAGGTGACAACAGTTGGTGCGATTATTCGCAAATGGAATGTTTTCATATTGTTGGTTAGATGAACTTTACTCTACTTTGCTGAAACATCTGGAAAGTGTTACTAAAGGGGCCCCCTAAAACAGAGGACATTGGGATATGTGGAGGCCAGGGATTGGTCTATTCAAATCACGCCATCTTATGTTGCATGAAGCATAGGATATATATACCATGTTTTAACAAAAGGCCAGGGAGAGTGATCATATTTGGGATTGGTTTCGTTGCTCTCCAGATTCTGCAGAGTCTGTAAATTGATGCTGAAATCTTTGTTATAATAAACCTTTATAATCAAAGTATAGTGTCAGCGGATTTCTTATCAACACATCATCGCAGCATCGTTGTTCACCACCACAGAAATTGGCGACGAGGATTTTGGGACGAGTTGTGTCTGTTTCAACGTTCCATCATGGGCTCCGAACTGACTCCCGCTCCAGAGGCCGGCAGATAAGGTGAGCTTTCTCACAACTTTGGGTGCTGGTCAGTTCGTGTGGCTGTGTGTGCGTTGAGGGGATGCACCGTGAAGAACCTGTGTGTGCCATGCTGTGATTGCTGTGTGATGAGATTCCGTTCTAAATTTCTGAATTTTGTTTGCGTTGGAAACAACACAAACAGGGGGGAGTGTGAATATAATAAAGGATCGAAGGTAAAAAAGGAATTGATAACACTGGGCCCAGGGAAATTTGGCTTGAATAAAATTAAAGGGAAAAAGGAATAAAATAAAGGAATAAAATAAGGAATTAAGGAAAACAGGTATAATGATTAGGACGTCGCTGATCTACGGAAGCCCTCAAATGAGGAGATCATTAGATGGACCGCAAATCCTGGAAAGTCACTAGGTGAAATTTAGGGTCAGTTCCAAGGAACTGTGAGATTGTAGAATACAAATTCAATTGTATGTTACCTTTCGTTATATAGTTGATGAGCTATATGTCCGAAGTAGCCTCTCATTGAATATCTGCAACTCAAGGTAGCACAAATTTAGGAAGGAAAATAAAGGAAACGGAGCGACGGAAGCATGGTTTCGGGAAGTTTTCATGTGTGTGTAAGAGAAAGAGAGTGTGAGTGTGTGCGCAAAGAAAGATGTCTCTGCTGTGTTTCAGCTGTGTGGATTGTGCAGAGTTATATGCTCGACTCATGCTATGATAAGATTTTATGTTAGATACAGTGAGGGAATAAAGTATTTGATCCCCTGCTGATTTTGTACGTTTGCCCACTGACAAAGACATGATCAGTCTATAATTTTAATAGTAGGTTTATTTGAACAGTGAGAGACAGAATAACAATAAAAAATCCAGAAAAACGCATGTCAAAAATGTTATAAATTGATTTGCATTTTAATGAAGGAAATAAGTATTTGACCTCTCTGCAAAACATTACTTAGTACTTGGTGGCAAAACCCTTGTTGGCAATCACAGAGGTCAGACGTTTCTTGTAGTTGGCCACCAGGTTTGCACACATCTCAGGAGGGATTTTGTTCCACTCCTCTTTGCAGATCTTCTCCAAGTCATTAAGGTTTCGAGGCTAATGTTTGGCAACTTGAACCTTCAGCTCCCTCCACAGATTTTCTATGGGATTAAGGTCTGGAGACTGGCTAGGCCACTCCAGGACCTTAATGTGCTTCTTCTTGAGCCACTCCTTTGTTGCCTTGGCCGTGTTTGGGTCATTGTCATGCTGGAATACCCATCCACGACCCATTTTCAATGCCCTGGCTGAGGGAAGGAGGTTCTCACCCAAGACTTGACGGTACATGGCCCCGTCCATTGTCCCTTTGATGTGGTGAAGTTGTCCTGTCCCCTTAGCAGAACCCTCCCCCCAAAGCATAATGTTTCCACCTCCATGTTTGATGGTGGGGATGGTGTTCTTGGGGTCATAGGCAGCATTCCTCCTCCTCCAAACACGGTGAGTTGAGTTGATGCCAAAGAGCTCGATTTTGGTCTCATCTGACCACAACACTTTCACCCAGTTCTCCTCTGAATCATTCAGATGTTCATTGGCAAACTTCAGACGGGCATGTATATGTGCTTTCTTGAGCAGGGGGACATTGCGGGCGCTGCAGGATTTCAGTCCTTTACGGCGTAGTGTGTTACCAATTGTTTTCTTGGTGACTATGGTCCCAGCTGCCTTGAGATCATTGACAAGATCCTCCCGTGTAGTTCTGGGCTGATTCCTCACTGTTCTCATGATCATTGCAACTCCACGAGGTGAGATCTTGCATGGAGCCCCAGGCCGAGGGAGATTGACAGTTCTTTTGTGTTTCTTCCATTTGCGAATTACCGCACCAACTGTTGTCACCTTCTCACCAAGCTGCTTGGCGATGGTTTTGTAGCCCATTACAGCCGTGGTGTTGGACAACAGGCGAGGTGAGTAGTCATGCTGTACTTCGCTCCGCAGGTAATATGACACATTACATTACAATGGAACGATTTGATTAGTGTAATGTTGGCTAGCTACATAGTTGTATTTATATCAAAGATAAAGGTGTAGTATAGAGTAACTATCGAGGTTAGCTAGCCAGCTACATTCGTTCGCAGCGACGCCGTTTTTCAAACAAAGTCAACACCGCAGCCATTGCTAGCTAGCCAACACTACCAGCTACCAGCTAGCAGTTCTGTAGCAACTAAATACAATATCCTTTTAGCCAGCTACATTCTTTTGCAGCGACGCCGTTTTTCAAACAAAGTCATCACCACAGCCATTGCTAGCTAGCCAACGCTACCAGCTAGCAGTACTATAGCAACTAAATACAATATAATTTTAGCCAGCTACATTCGTTCGCAGCGACGCCGTTTTTCAAACAAAGTCAACACAGCAGCCATTGCTAGCTAGCCAACACTACCAGCTAGCAGTACTATAGCAGCTAAATACAATATCTTTGTGCTAGCTAGCCAACGTTTAATTATTGCTGCGTTATGAAAGGAACTAGACACGGACACAAATTATCTGTTTAGTGTGTTAACACACTATTGGTAGCTTGTTTTAACCAAGTATTGGTGCTAAACCGTGTGTTATTGGATGCTAGCATGCTAGTTAGCTATGGCGTCATAGTTAGCTAGCTGAATAAAGTAAGTTGAGTCTATTCCTTGAAACATGGAACCGCTGTAGTTTACAACAATTGTAATTTCTAAAGTGGAAGTTGGGAGAGTTTTATTTGGGTGGTAAGCTTGGCTTCTCATATGGTGTTGAGTAGAGCTTAAACCATGTATTTAGATCGTAGGTAGGTAGTTTATTTAGGTAGTTATTGTAGGTTTCCGTAGGCAATTATTGTAGGTAAGAATTGTTTACATATTGTTTAAGTATTGTTACGGCGGAGCCCGGCAAAGCACGAGGCTAGCTAGCTAGCGGGTAGCTACTGGTAACGTTTATTGGTTATTAGCTGTTTAGTGCAATGGTGGAGAGTGGTTTCCAATGTTAATGTGCTAGCTAATGTGCTAGCTAGCTAGCCAACGTTTAATATTTTTTTTTGCTGCGTTATGAAAGGAACTTGACACGGACATGAATGATCTGTTTTGTGTGTTAACACACTCTTGGTATGCTAGCTAACTAGCGGGTAGCTACTGGTAACGTTTATTGGTAATTATCTGTTTAGTGCAACGGTGGAGAGTTGTTTCCAATGTTAATGTGCTAGCTAACCAACGCTTAATTTTTTGCTGCGTTACGAAAGAAACTAGACACGGACATGAATTATCTGTTTAGTGTGTTAACACACTCTTGGTGGTTTGTTGTAACCAAGTATTGGTGCTAAACTGTGTGTTAATGGATGCTAGCATGCTAGTTAGCTATGGCGTCATAGCTAGGCATCGTGGGCTGTTGTGGTTAGTTACTGTGGGTTGGCATTGTTGTTCGGCGGTGCCGGGGGTAGCACGAAGCTAGCTAGCTAGCCGTTCTTCAAACAAGGTAAACACAGTGGCCATTGCTAGCTAGCCAACAGACACGGACACAAATTATCTGCTTAGTGTGTTAACACACTATTGGTGGTTTGTTGTGACCAAGTGTTGGCGCTAAACTGTGTGTTTTTGGATGCAAGTGTTGGTGCTAAACTGTGTGTTTTTGGATGCTAGCATGCTAGTTAGCTATGGTGTCATAGTTAGCTAGCTGAATAAAGTGGGTTGAGTCTATTCCTTTAAACATTGAACCGCTGTGGTTCAGAACAATTCTGATTTCTAAAGGTGGAAGTTGGTAGAGTTTTTGTTCGGGTGGTTCAGTGAAACAATTATAGTTGTTAGAAGTAGAAGTTTTTGGTGAGGGAGGCCCTGCTCTCTACTGTCCCAGATGTTTAGTTCATTTCATTCCGATCTCCTCTGCATTATTGTAGCCATTTGCTACAGCCTGTCAACTATGCCTCTGCCTATCCCTGTTCTCTCCTCTCTGCACAGGCTACACAAACGCCCCACACCGCGTGGCTGCTGCCTCTCTAACCTGGTGGTCCCTGCACGCACCCCACACCTGGAGTTCCAGGTCTCAGGCAGCCTCTGGAACTGCCGTTCTGCTGCCAACAAAGCTGACTTCATCCCAGCCTATGCTAATCTCCAGTCCCTCGACTTCCTGGCGCTGACGGAAACATGGATTACCACTGAAAACACTGCTACTCCTACTGCTCTCTCCTCGTCTGACCATGTGTTCTCGCATACCCCGAGAGCATCTGGTCAGAGGGGTGGTGGAACAGGAATCCTCATCTCTCCCAAGTGGACATTCTCAATTTTTCCCCTAACCCATCTGTCTATCTCCTCATTTGAATTCCATGCTGTCACAGTCACTAGCCCATTTAAGCTTAATATCCTTGTCATCTATCGCCCTCCAGGTTCCCTTGGAGAGTTCATCAATGAGCTTGACGCCTTGATAAGTTCCTTTCCTGAGGATGGCTCACCCCTCACAGTTTTGGGGGATTTCAACCTCCCTATGTCCACATTTGACTCATTTCTCTCTGCCTCCTTCTTTCCACTTCTCTCCTCTTTTGACCTCACCCTCTCACCGTCCCCCCCTACTCACAAGGCAGGCAATACGCTTGACCTCATCTTTACTAGATGCTGCTCTTCTACTAATCTCACTGCAACTCCCCTCCATGTCTCCGACCACTACTTTGTTTCCTTTTCTCTCTCGCTCTCCTCCCACACTACTCACTCTGCCCCTACACAGATGGTAATGCGCCGCCGCAACCTTCGCTCTCTCTCTCCCACTACTCTCTCCTCTTCCATCCTATCATCTCTTCCCTCTGCTCAATCCTTCTCCCTCCAATCTCCTGATTCTGCCTCCTCAACCCTCCTCTCCTCCCTTTCTGCATCCTTTGACTCTCTGTGTCCCCTATCCTCCCGGCCGGCTCGGTCCTCCCCTCCAGCTCCGTGGCTTGATGACTCATTGCGAGCTCACAGAACAGAGCTCCGGGCAGCTGAGCAGAAATGGAAGAAAACTAGACTCCCTGCGGACCTGGCATCTTTTCACTCCCTCCTCTCTACATTTTCTTCATCTGTTTCTGCTGCTAAGGCCACTTTCTACCACTCTAAATTCCAAGCATCTGCCTCTAACCCTAGGAAGCTCTTTGCCACATTCACCTCCCTGCTGAATCCTCCCCCCCCCCCCCTCCTCCCTCTCTGTGGATGACTTCGTCAACCACTGAAAAGAAGGTTGACGACATCCGATCCTCGTTTGTTAAGTCTAATGACACTGCTGGTCCTGCTCACACTGCCCTACCCTATGCTTTGACTTATTTCTCCCCTCTCTCTCCAGATAAAATCTCGCGACTTGTGACTGCATGCCGCCCAACAACCTGCCCGCTTGACCCCATCCCCTCCTCTCTTCTCCAGACCATCTCTGGTGACCTTCTCCCCTACCTCACCTTGCTGATCAACTCATCCTTGACCGCTGGCTATGTCCCTTCCATCTTCAAGAGAGCGAGAGTTGTACCCCTTCTCAAAAAACCAACACTCGATCCCTCTGATGTCAACAACTACAGACCAGTATCCCTTCTTTCTTTTCTTTCCAAAACTATTGAGCGTGCCGTCTTTAGCCAACTCTCTTGCTATCTCTCTCAGAATGACCTTCTTGATCCAAACCAGTCAGGTTTCAGGACTGGTCATTCAACTGAGACTGCTCTTCTCTGTGTCACGGAGGCTCTCCGCACTGCTAAAGCGAACTCTCTCTCCTCTGCTCTTGTCCTTCTAGACCTGTCTGCTGCCTTTGATACTCTGAACCATCAGATCCTCCTCTCCACCCTCTCCGAGCTGGGCATCTCCGGCGCGGCTCACTCTTGGATTGCGTCCTACCTGACTAGTCGCTCCTACCAAGTGGCGTGGCGAGAAGCTGTCTCCGCACCACGTGCTCTCACCACTGGTGTCCCCCATGGCTCAGTTCTAGGCCCTCTCCTATTCTCGCTATACACCAAGTCACTTGGCTCTGTCATATCCTCACATGGCCTCTCCTATCATTGCTACGCTGACGATTCACAACTAATCTTCTCCTTTCCCCCTTCTGATAACCAGGTGGCGAATCGCATCTCTGCATTTCTGGCAGACATATCAGTATGGATGACGGATCACCACCTCAAGCTGAACCTTGGCAAGACGGAGCTGCTCTTCCTCCCGGGGAAGGACTGCCCGTTCCATGATCTCGCCATCACGGTTGACAACTCCGTTGTGTCCTCCTCACGTCACCCCGCTCCTCCGCACACATGGTGGAACAAGCTCCCTCACGACGCCAGGACAGCGGAGTCACTCACCACCTTCCGGAGACATTTGAAACCCCACCTCTTTAAGGAATACCTGGGACAGGATAAAGTAATCCTATTACCCCCCCCCCCTCCCCCAAAAAATAAATAAATAAAAAAATAAAATAAAAATATAAAACATTGTAAAGTGGTTATCCCACTGGCTATAGGCTGAATGCACCAATTTGTAAGTCGCTCTGGATAAGAGCGTCTGCTAAATGACGTAAATGTAAATGTAAATGTCTACAATCTTGTCCCTGACATCCTTGGAGAGCTCTTTGGTCTTGGCCATGGTGGAGAGTTTGGAATCTGATTGATTGATTGCTTCTGTGGACAGGTGTCTATTATACAGGTAACAAACTGAGATTAGGAGCACTCCCTTTAAGAGTGTGCTCCTAATCTCAGCTCGTTACCTGTTTAAAAGACACCTGTGAGCCAGAAATCTTTCTGATTGAGAGGGGGTCAAATACTTATTTCCCTCATTAAAATGCAAATTAATTTATTTTTGTTGTTATTATGTCTCTCACTGTTCAAATAAACCTACCATTAAAATTATAGACTGATCATGTCTTTGTCAGTGGGCAAACGTAGAAAATCAGCAGGGGATCAAATACTTTTTTCCCTCACTGTATATATATATATATATGTTTTGGTTGAGAACAGGGGTTTTAGTTTTGTGTAAGGAAATCTGTTAATTACAGTTAAAACCTTATGAGTCTCCATTTGAGAGAACGTTTTCAAATTTGTTAAAATCTATGAGCCCCCGGGAGGACGTTATGATTGTATAGAGAGGATTTTGAATGGATAAGAAAATAAGTATAATCTGCAGATTGGAGTAGAATGGGTGAAAAATAGACTAAAGTTAAGAAACTTCGAAGTAGGATTTGTGTTCTATGTTTTGTGTTGGTTTGTGCGTTTTGTTCAGTGTTACTGTTGTCTGTGTGGTAAATGTGGTTTGTTGGAAAGTACGGAGAGACAGCTGGACTGTCTGCTGTTTGACTTAGAGAAAAATTGCTTGCGGGAGTGCTCATCTCACTCTGAAGGTACACTAATAAATGAACTGTGCATGTGTGGAGTTCTAGGAGTCTACAGTTACACAGAAGAATATGCCACTCCCCTGCCTGCACTGAGCTGCTGTGACACGCAGACTTATAGCTGCGAAGAGAAGGAGGGGGAGATTTGAGTACACACGAATAAAGTATTCTGTTTGTTAAGCGGCTGTTGCTTGACTAAGAAAACATATGATGATTACTCCAATAGATTAATATCTGTATTGTATGGTTGAAATAACCCAGTGAGTACATAAAATACTAAATTGTTGTCTGTTTCTTTTGTTCTCCTGTGGTGTGAGAGACAAGAAGGAGGAGACAGAGAGAGAGGAGGTGCTGACCAGTGCGTCACGCGACAGCGTGTGCTGTCCCGGATCCAGTCCAATTAAGGTAAAGAAAAGAAGAGGTGCAGGAGAAGCTCGATGAGCAAAAAAGGAATACAGTGCAACCTGGGGACAAGGTGTTCGTGAAGGTATTTAGAAGGAAGTGGTATAACGAACGCCGTGAGGGACCATTTGAAGTTGTTCGTAGTACTGGAACGGCTGTCCAGGTTAAAGGGTCTCCAACGTGGTATCATTTGTCACATTGTGTTAAAGCGCCTAGAGGAGAGGTGCCACGCGCAGAGAGCCAAGATGTTGAAGGCTCAAGAGAGCAGGATGAAGATAGGGAAGAACAGACAGAAGGAGAGATGCATGACAATGTCCAGAGTCAAAACCTAGAAGGAGAGATTGTCCATGCTGTGGACAACGTTGATGATCATGTGTACACTTCTGATGATGCCAGACACGACTCTGCAATGGATGGACAGGAAAGGATATTTGGGGACATTGATTTTCAATACGTCCCAGAATCAACAGGGCATATTTCAGTGGAATGTGAAACCGCAGAGATCACCAAAGGCAACTCTGTTACAGGAGAAGCCGGTGATTCGGTTAGACAAAGTAGCCCCAGACCAGTTCGGAAAAAAGTCATACCAAAACGTTACGAAAACTAGGGTTGAAGTAACTCTAGGAAAGTCAGAGGCCGTTGTTAACCGTGACTGATCTAGATGGAGATGAACAAGTGGTACTGGATGGAGTATTGATGGATAGATATGCATTTTGAACATCTGATTGTGCGATAATTTTCACATTTCTTTGCATATTGTTGTGATATTTAGTGTTTTCTTATGAATCAAAGGGGGGAAATGGAATGTGATTCATTTTATATACAGTGGGGAGAACAACTATTTGATACACTGCTGATTTTGCAGGTTTTCCTACTTACAAAGCATGTAGAGGTCTGTAATTGTTATCATAGGTACACTTCAACTGTGAGACACGGAATCTAAAACAAAAATCCAGAAAGTCACATTGTATGATTTTAAAGTGATTAATTTGCATTTTATTGCATGACATAAGTATTTGATACATCAGAAAAGCAGAACTTAATATTTGGTACAGAAACCTTTGTTTGCAATTACAGAGATCATACGTTTCCTGTAGGTATTGACCAGGTTTGCACACACTGCAGCAGGGATTTTGGCCCGCTCCTACCATACAGACCTTCTCCAGATCCTTCAGGTTTCGGGGCTGTCGCTGGGCAATACGGACTTTCAGCTCCCTCCAAAGATTTTCTATTGGGTTCAGGTCTGGAGACTGGCTAGGCCACTCCAGGACCTTGAGATGCTTCTTACGGAGCCACTCCTTAGTTGCCCTGGCTGTGTGTTTCGGGTCGTTGTCATGCTGGAAGACCCAGCCACGACCCATCTTCAATGCTCTTACTGAGGGAAGGAGGTTGTTGGCCAAGATCTCGCGATACATGGCCCCATCCATCCTCCCCTCAATACGGTGCAGTCGTCCTGTCCCCTTTGCAGAAAAGCATCCCCAAAGAATGATGTTTCCACATCCATGCTTCACGGT
Source organism: Coregonus lavaretus (assembly GCF_964263955.1). Lineage (NCBI taxonomy): Eukaryota > Metazoa > Chordata > Actinopteri > Salmoniformes > Salmonidae > Coregonus > Coregonus lavaretus. Next base: position 5,302,762 of record NC_140019.1, read on the forward strand.
TGGGATGGTGTTCTTGGGGTTGTACTCATCCTTCTTCTTCCTCCAAACACGGCGAGTGGAGTTTAGACCAAAAAGCTATATTTTTGTCTCATCAGACCACATGACCTTCTCCCATTCCTCCTCTGGATCATCCAGATGGTCATTGGCAAACTTCAGACGGGCCTGGACATGGGCTGGCTTGAGCAGGGGGACCTTGCGTGCACTGCAGGATTTTAATCCATGACGGCGTAGTGTGTTATTAATGGTTTTCTTTGAGACTGTGGTCCCAGCTCTCTTCAGGTCATTGACCAGGTTCTGCCGTGTAGTTCTGGGCTGATCCCTCACCTTCCTCATGATCATTGATGCCCCACGAGGTTAGATTTTGCATGGAGCCCCAGACCGAGGGTAATTGACCGTCATCTTGAACTTCTTCCATTTTCTAATAATTGCGCCAACATTTGTTGCCTTCTCACCAAGCTGCTTGCCTATTGTCCTGTAGTCCATCCCAGCCTTGTGCAGGTCTACAATTTTATCCCTGATGTCCTTACACAGCTCTCTGGTCTTGGCCATTGTGGAGAGGTTGGAGTCTGTTTGATTGAGTGTGTGGACAGGTATCTTTTATACAGGTAACGAGTTCAAACAGGTGCAGTTAATACAGTTAATGAGTGGAGAACAGGAGGGCTTCTTAAAGAAAAGCTAACAGGTCTGTGAGAGCCGGAATTCTTACTGGTTGGTAGGTGATCAAATACTTATTTCATTGAATAAAATGCAAATTAATTTCTTAAAAATCATCCAATGTGATTTTCTGGATTTTTGTTTTAGATTCCGTCTCTCGCAGTTGAAGTGTACCTATAATAAAAATTACAGACCTCTACATGCTTTATAAGTAGGAAAAGCTGCAAAATCGGCAGTGTATCAAATACTTGTTCTCCCTACTGTATATCATTTTTATATTATTTTTGATATTGATGTTTTAATTTTCATATGTTGCTTTACAAAAGATACTGGTTGGTGTTTTGTTTTCTTCCAGAAGCATATGGGGAATGTGTAGAGTGGGATTCAAATACTCAAACATGGACAATATGAATGGACTGGAGGAAGTTGAACAAGGACGGTGTGGAAATGTTCAGATTCCATCATCGACGTTGCATTGAAAGTCGACACTGCTGAGGAGCTGCAGTATAGTGGACTACATTCCAGTGTCTGCACTGATATATATATTATATATATATATATATATATATATATATATATATATATATATATATATATATACATATTTGCATGTGTAATACATCATTTGTCTCATATTCTTTCTGTATTAATTTTTTTCTGTTGTTGGGTACATGTGGGGACCTCAGATGTTTTTCTTTTTTCTTTGACGCTTAGGGATATTGGGTCTAGGCAGGGAATGAGAGAATCCACAGGAGGGTCCGATGGGTCAACCCTCCCGAGGTCCTGGAGAGGCCTAGCCAGTCTCCAGACCTTAATCCCATAAGAAATCTGTGGAGGGAGCTGAAGGTTCGAGTTGCCAAACGTCACAGGCTCGAAACCTTAATGACTTGGAGAAGATCTGCAAAGAGGAGTGGAACAAAACCCCTCCTGAGATGTGTGCAAACCTGGTTGCCAACTACAAGAAACGTCTGACCTCTGTGATTGCCAACAAGGGTTTTGCCACCAAGTACTAAGTAATGTTTTGCAGAGGGGTCAAATACTTATTTCCCTCATTAAAATGCAAATCAATTCATTACATTTTTGACATGCGTTTTTCTGGATTTTTTTGTTGTTATTCTGTCTCTCACTGTGCAAATAAACCCACCATTAAAATTATAGACTGATCATGTCTTTGTCATTGGGCAAACGTACAAAATCAGCAGGGGATCAAACACTTTTTTTTCCCTCACTGTATATGATGGGATGTGTAGTACAGTGGGGAAAAAAAGTATTTAGTCAGCCACCAATTGTGCAAGTTCTCCCACTTAAAAAGATGAGAGGCCTGTAATTGTCATCATAGGTACACGTCAACTATGACAGACAAATTTACATATTTTTTCTCCAGAAAATCACATTGTAGGATTTTTAATGAATTTATTTGCAAATTATGGTGGAAAATAAGTATTTGGTCACCTACAAACAAGCAAGATTTCTGGCTCTCACAGTCATGTAACTTCTTCTTTAAGAGGCTCCTCTGTCCACTCGTTACCTGTATTAATGGCACCTGTTTGAACTTGTTATTAGTATAAAAGACACCTGTCCACAACCTCAAACAGTCACACTCCAAACTCCACTATGGCCAAGACCAAAGAGCTGTCAAAGGACACCAGAAACAAAATTGTAGACCTGCATCAGGCTGGGAAGACTGAATCTGCAATAGGTAAGCAGCTTGGTTTGAAGAAATCAACTGTGGGAGCAATTATTAGGAAATGGAAGACATACAAGACCACTGATAATCTCCCTCGATCTGGGGCTCCACGCAAGATCTCACCCCGTGGGGTCAAAATGATCACACGAACGGTAAGCAAAAATCCCAGAACCACACGGGGGGAACTAGTGAATGACCTGCAGAGAGCTGGGACCAAAGTAACAAAGCCTACCAACAGTAACATACTACGCCGCCAGGGACTCAAATTCTACTTAAGCCAGTACATGTCCAGGCCCGTCTGGAGTTTGCTTGAGTGCATTTGGATGATCCAGAAGAGGATAGGGAGAATGTTATATGGTCAGATGAAACCAAAATAGAACTTTTTGGTAAAAACTCAACTCGTCGTGTTTGGAGGACAAAGAATGCTGAGTTGCATCCAAAGAACACCATACCTACTGTGAAGCATGGGTGTGGAAACATCATGCTTTGGGGCTGTTTTTCTGCAAAGGGACCAGGACGACTGATCCGTGTAAAGGAAAGAATGAATGGGGCCATGTATCGTGAGATTTTGAGTGAAAACCTCCTTCCATCAGCAAGGGCATTGAAGATGAAACGTGGCTGGGTCTTTCAGCATGACAATGATCCCAAACACACCGCCCGGGCAACGAAGGAGTGGCTTCGTAAGAAGCATTTCAAGGTCCTGGAGTGGCCTAGCCAGTCTCCAGATCTCAACCCCATAGAAAATCTTTGGAGGGAGTTGAAAGTCCATGTTGCCCAGCGACAGCCCCAAAACATCACTGCTCTAGAGGAGATCTGCATGGAGGAATGGGCCAAAATACCAGCAACAGTGTGTGAAAACCTTGTGAAGTCTTACAGAAAACGTTTGACCTGTGTCATTGCCAACAAAGGGTATATAACAAAGTATTGAGAAACTTTTGTTATTGACCAAATACTTATTTTCTACCATAATTTGCAAATAAATTCATAAAAAATCTTACAATGTGATTTTCTGGAAAAATCTTTCTCATTTTGTCTGTCATAGTTGACGTGTACCTATGATGAAAATTACAGGCCTCTCTCACCTTTTTAAGTGGGAGAACTTGCACAATTGGTGGCTGACTAAATACTTTTTTCCCACACTGTATATCTGAAGAATACATTGGATAGAATGGTATACTGTATGTACAGCAATAGTTAAATATAGTATATACATATAACGTGGGTAAAACAGTATGTAAACATTACTAAAGTGAACAGTGTGTCTATGTACATAGGGCAGAAGCCTCTAAGGTGCAAGGTTGAGTAACCATCTGGTATCCGGCTAGTGACAGTGACTAAAGTTCAGGGCATTGTACTGTACTGGGTGTAGGCCGGCCAGTGATGGCTATTTAACAGTCTGATGGCCTTGAGATAGAAGCTATTTTTCAGTCTCTAGGTCGTAGCTTTGATACACCTGTACTAACCTCGCCTTCCTGTGACAGTGGGTGCTGTAGATGTCTTAAAGGGCAGGCAGTGTGCTCCCGGTGATGTGTTGGGCTGACCGCACCACACTCTGGAGAGCCCTGAGGTTGCGGTCGGTGCAGTTGCCGTACCAGGTGCTGATACAACCTAACAGGATGTTCTCAATGGTGCATCTGTAAAGGTTTCTGAGGGTTTTAGGGGCCAAGCCAAATTTCTTCAGCCTCCTGAGGTTGAAGAGGTGTTGTTTCTACCTCCTTCACCACACTGGGCTGCAATTTCTGAGGCTGATAACTCTAATGAACTCCATCCTCTTCAGCAGAGGTAACTCTGGGTCTTCCATTCCTGTGGTGCCCTCATGAGAGCCAGTTTCATCATACTGCTTGATGGTTTTTGCACTTGAAGAAACTTTCAAAGTTCTTGAAATGTTCCGTATTGACTGACCTTCATGTCTTAAAGTAATGATGGACTGTTGTTTGTCTTTGCTTATTTGAGATTTTCTTGCCATAATATGGACTTTGTCTTTTACCAAATAGGGCTGTCCTACTTTGTCACAACACAACTAATTGGCTCAAACGCCTTAACTTTTAAGAAGACACACATGTTAATTGAAATGCATTCTAGGTGACTACCTCATGAAGCTGGTTGAGAGAATGCCAAGAGTGTGCAAAGCTGTCATCAAGGCAAAGGGTGACTATTTGAAGAATCTCAATTATAAAATATATTTTTATTTGTTTAACACTTTTTTGGTTACTATGTGATTCCATATGTGTTATTTCATAGTTTTGATGTCTTCACTATTACCTTGGCATTAGAAAGGGGAGGATTTTTACATTTAGCAGACGCTCTTATCCAGAGCGACTTACAGGAGCAATTTGGGTTAAGTGCCTTGCTCAAGGGCAAAATGACAGACTTTTCACCTAGTCAGCTCGGGGATTCGAACCAGCAACCTTTCGGTTCCTGGCCCAACGCTCTTAACTGCTAGCATACCTTCAATTTTGGGGGTAAATATATATCAAGCTATTATGACATCAATACCGCTCAGTGATGCTTCTCTCTGCCATTGTTTTCTCAATGTGAACAATGGTGGCATTAGGTAGGGATTTTCAGTAGGACACACCCAATCTATTTCTGCTGTGTAGGGAAATGAGCAAAGACAACCCTGAAATAGTCAAAGGCAGATAGAGAGAGGGAAAGTTGCAGCCTGCCCTGCATGCCTTCCTTTGGAAAAGGCAGGGTCAATCCCATTATCCAATCATATATGCCCTCAGGTGCCTTGAACCCTGCTCTATCAATCTGAATATGTAAGAAAAAAGTATGGTAACAGTTCTATCTCATAAAATGTGTTTAAAAATGTGACTATTTGTGGAATTGTTCATATATAACAATAATATGTATTGTGGTGTAATGATTATAAATAATTATTTGAATCTGAATTTGTATTGAGTCGCACAAGCACTTAAAAAAGGCAATAATGTACTGGAGAGATATAGGGAGAGAGTTACTTTAATATTAACGATGAAATAAAATAAGGTCTAAATGGTCTCAATGAAAATGCCGGATCAGAATGGTAATGAATTTGCTTCCTGGACACTGACTTACTGAAATCAACCCTGTTTTATTCAATACGATTCCCAATCTATACAGTCCAGAGGAATTGCTATCAACCATCTCAGTCAATTAGATAACCGCCTAGCCCTAATGTAATGTTAATGTCTGACATCACTTAACTTTATAAGAGTAATTATCCACGTATATTAGACCTTTAACGCAGCACATCTGGATGATGCTCCCCTATGGCTGAATGTAGAGTGTGGGGTAAGACAGACAATGGTGTCTAGAGCCCCGTTTATACCTGGTTCTATCATGTGTCTTTTGTCCTGAACTTTTCCACATTCTGATTTTGCCCACATTATTAGACAGGTGCAGAGAATCAAAAGACACATTGTGATCAGATCTCCCTGCCCACCTCCGGAGGTAGTCAGGGACGCATTTTGTCTAGATATCTTACAAGTCTAGACGGAGCTGATCGTAGACTACAGAAACCTGAGGGCCAAGCACACCCCCATTCACATCGACGGGGCTGTAGTGGAGCAGATCGAGAGCTTCAAGTTCCTCGGTGTCCACATCACTATGGATTTATCATGGTCCACACATTCAAACACAGTCATGAAGAGGGCATGATAACACCTCTTCCCCCTCAGGAGGCTGAAAAGATTTGGCATGGCCCTCAGATCTTCAAAAAGTTCTACAGCTGCACAATTGAGAGCATCTTGACTGGCTGCATCACCGCTTGCTTGCAACTGCTTGGCATCCAACCGCAAGGCTCTACAGAGGGTAGTGCGTACAGCCCAGTACATCACTGGGGCCGAAATCCCTCCCATCCAGGACCTCTATACCAGGCGGTGTCAGAGGAAGCAAAAATGGTCAGCCACCCAAGTCATAGACTGTTCTCTCTGCTACTGCACAGCAAGCGGTACCAACCCACCAAGTCTAGAACCAAAAGCACCCTGAACAGCCTCTACCCCCAAGCCATAAGACTGCTAAATAGTTAGTTAAATAGTTAACCAAATAGCTACCCGGTCTATCTGCATTGACCCTTTTTGCACTAACTTTATTGACTCATCAACATACGCTGCTGCTACTGTTTACTATCTGTCACTTTATTCCTAGTTATATGTACATATCTACCTCAATTACCCATGCACATCGACCCGGCCAACTTACTGGTGTTATTATTTTCCCTCCAACTCACAGACTAAAACATTGGCATAGCCTGTTTCCATGACAATATTATTTTGCATGATGGTCAGAGCAGTATTGTGAAGCCTGCCTCTCAGTATTAAATAATTCTAGCAGCACAGGATAAAAAAGAAAGATGAACACAATAGACCAACGCTAATGAAAGAGCTCGCGAGACAGTTTCATATGATTGCTTGAATCAAGATGATAAGTTCAGGGCCATGAGAAAATGTCCAGTATACATACCACACTGTATACTTACAAGTGCACGCACACACACACACACACATGTAATGTGAATTGTGGTAATACAGTTTGTTGAAGTGTGTTTCATGAAAAAGCAAAAAAGCTGAACTTCTGTCAACTACCACATCTGGTAGGAAAAAAACAAAAGGAATAAATACAATCACACACACAACCCCCTTTTACTACAGTTTAACAACTGAGAGCAGTGACACTGCAAAGTCTGTAGTATAATTTAAAGTTGCTGTAATTTATTGAAAAATTGCCTTGTTCTTTTCTGATGCTCACTAGAGGATTTTGACTTTCACAAGCTCAGAGGCAAGCTGTGCGAATTTATCTGAGCTACAGCTATGGTTACACAGCACTGGTATTATAACAAAGTAAAGCAATATCCTTCCAACTACCGACCGGCAAAATATGCTACTAATTCAAGAGAGCTGTTTTGGCGACAAAAATAGATAATCAGAGCGAAGGTTGATGAATACACAGGTTTTGTTTCCATGCCTGTCTGTGTGAGCATGACAGCTATTAACTGCCATTTCCCTAAAGCTTTGATGTGACACACAGAAAGATGCCGCAATGAAACAGTCAAACCAGCTCTATCTATTACTGACTATTCATGGGGATTACAGTATGAATAGTCAGCCATCCCCCACGTCTAAACATTAAAATGTACGTTCACATCTCTTCACCGTTTCAATCATTAGCCGTGTGCATGTTAGCGGCGAGCTTTCACTCCCTAACATTGTGCTCTGCAGAGTAAACCTTTTTTTTCTCATGTCGCTGCTCACTGAGGTACACACAGGCTTCTCATTGGGGACACACACACTGCACAAATAAATCTCTGCAGGGAGGGCCAAATAAATTGCTCCTCAGGCATAGATAGCATTTATCGTCACTCATCTCTAAATAAGTTCACATGTTGTCTTGGAAACGACCAGATATTGAATATAAAATAGACATGAATTGCATATCGTGGGGACATCTGTGGAGATTTGAATCTGGATCCTATATGTGATGCAGATAGGATTGATATATATATACAGTGCATTCGGAAAGTATTCAGACCCCTTTACTTTTTCCACATTTTGTTACTTTAAATTCTAAAATAGATTAAAAAGCAAAAATAGGTTTTTAGAAATGTTTGCAAATGTATAAAAAATGTAAAATAGAAAACTGATATCATATTTAAATAAGCATTCAGACCCTTTATTCAGCACTTTGCTGAAGCACCTTTGGCAGCGATAACAGCCTCGAGTCTTCTTGGGTATGATGCTACAAGCTTGTCACACCTGTATTTGGGGAGTTTCTCCCAATCTTCTCTGCAGATCCTCTCAAGCTCTGTCAGGTTGGATGGGGAGCGTCGCTGAACAGCTATTTTCAGATCTCTCCAGACATGTTCGATAGAATTAAAGTCCGGGACTGGCTGGGCCACTTAAGGACATTCAGAGGCTTTTCCCGAATCCACTGCTGCATTGTCTTGGCTGTGTACTTAGGGTCATTGTCCTGTTGGAAGGTGAACCTTCGCCCCACACTGAGGTCCTGAGTGCTCTGGAGCAGGTTTTCATTAAGGATCTCTCTGTACTTTGCTCCGTTCATCTTTCCCTCGATCCTGACTAGTCTCCCAGTCCCTGCCACTGAAAGAACCTCCCCACAGCATGATGCTGCCACCACCATTCTTCACCGTAGGGATGGTACCAGGTTTCCTCCAGACGTGACGCTTGGTATTCAGACCAAAGAGTTCAATCTTGGTTTCATCAGACCAGAGAATCTTGTTTCTCATGGTCTGAGAGTCCTGTAGGTGCCTTTTGGCAAACTTCAAGTGGGCTGTCATATGCATTTTACTGAGGACCGGCATCCGTCCGGCCACTCTACCATAAAGGCCTGATTGGTGGAGTGCTGCAGAGATGGTTGTCCTACTGGAAGGTTCTCCCATCTCCACAGAGGAACTCTAGAGCTCTGTCAGATTGACCATCGGGTTCTTGGTCACCTCCCTGACCAAGGCCCTTCTCCCCCGATGGCTCAGTTTTGGCCGGGTGGCCAGCTCTTGGTGGTTCCAAACTTCTTCCATTTAAGAATGACGGAGGCCACTGTGTTCTTGGGGACCTTCAATGCTGCAGACATTTTCTGTTACACTTCCCTAGATCTGTGCCTCGACACAATCCTGTCTCGGACATCTACGGACAATTCCTTCGACCTCATGGTTTGGTTGTTGCTCTGACATGCACTGTCAACTGTGGGACCTTATATAGACAGGTGTGTGCTTCTCCAAATCATGTCCAATAAATTAAATTTTACACAGGTGGACTCCAATCAAGTTGTAGAAACATCTCAAGGATGAACAATGGAAACAGGATACACCTGAGCTCAATTTAGAGTCTCATAGCAGTGGTCTATTCACCACCCTTGGCATTTTTCCTATTTTGTTGCCTTACAACCTTGAACTAAAATAGATTTTTGGGGGTTTGTATCATTTGATGTACACAACATGCCTAAAACTTTGAAGATGCAAAATATTTGTTTTTGTGAAACAAACAAGACTTGAAAACTTGAGCGTGCATAACTATTCACCCCCTCAAAGTCAATACTTTGTAGAGCCACCTTTTGCAGCAATTACAGCTGCAAGTCTCTTGGGGTATGTCTCGATAAGCTCGGCACATCTAGCCACTGGGATTTTTGCCCATTCTTCAAGGCAAAACAGCTCCAGCTCCTTCAAGTTGGATGGGTTCCGCTGGTGTACAGCAATCTTTAAGACATACCACAGATTCTAAATTGGATTGAGGTCTGGGCTTTGACTAGGACATTCCAAGATATTTAAATATTTTCCCTTAAACCACTCGATTGTTGCTTTAGCAGTATGCTTAGGGTCATTGTCCTGCTGGAAGGTGAACCTCCGTCCCAGTCTCAAATCTCTGAAAGGCTGAAACAGGTTTCCCTCAAGAATGTCCCTGTATTTAGCGCCATCCATCATTTCTTCAATTCTGACCAGTTTCCCAGTCCCTGCCGATGAAAACATCCCCACAGCATGATGCTGCCACCACCTGGCTTCACTGTGGGGATGGTGTTCTCGGGGTGATGAGAGGTGTTGGGTTTATGCCAGACATAGCGTTTTCCTTGATGGCCAAAAAGCTCAATTTTAGTCTCATCCAACCAGAGTACCTTCTTCCAGATGTTTGGGGAGTCTCCCACATGCCTTTGGGCGAACGCCAAACTTGTTTGCTTATTTTTTTCTTTAAGCAATGGCTTTTTTCTGGCCATTCTTACGTAAAGCCCAGCTCTGTGGAGTGTACGGCTTAAAGTGGTCCTATGGACAGATACTCCAATCTCTGCTGTGGAGCTTTGCAGCTCCTTCAGGGTTATCTTTGGTATCTTTGTTGCCTCTGTGATTAATGCCCTCCTTGCCTGGTCCGTGAGTTTTGGGGGCGGCCCTCTTTTGGCAGGTTTGTTGTGGTGCCATATTCTTTCCATTTTTAAATAATGGAATTAATGATGCTACCGTGGGATGTTCAAAGTTTCTGATATTTTTTTATAACCCAACCCTGATCTGTATGTCTCCACAACTTTGTCACTGACCTGTTTGGAGAGCTCCTTGGTCTTCATGGTGGTGCCCCTTGCTTAGTAGTGTTGCAGACTCTGGGGTGTATGTCCATTACATATGAAATCCAAATAAAAATCAATTTGAATTACAGGTTGTAATGCAACAAAATAGGAAAAACGCCAAGGGGGATGAATACTTTTGCAAGGCACTGTAAGTAAGCTATTTTCGCTTTTTGTTTTTTAAACATTTGCAAAAATGTCTAAAAACCTGTTTTCACTTTGTCATTATGGGGTATTGTGTATAGATTGATGAGGGAAAATAATAATTTAATCCATTTTAGAATAAGGCTGTAACGTAACAAAATGTGGAAAAAGTAAAGGGGTCTGAATTATTTGCGAATGCTCTGTAGATAGTAGATAATACTGTACATGAAGCTGACTCTTTCCAAGGTAGAATTATTCTCCTGCACTGATAAGGGGAACCTGTGGTGTCCATGGAAACGATCATACTGAAGGGTTTTTAAAGTGAGATTTATAATTAGACCGTTGTGCATGTCACACTGCAATGAGAAGCAGAACTTGCCCAGCTTAAAGATGGTCTTTAATTTACTTTATGCAAGGAAGCATTAAGCCTCCAGATGTAGTATACTTTTGCTGTGTATGACGTTTTAACTGCATGGTAGTCTATGTAATTTAAAACTACAATATTGAGGTGAATATGTCGAAAGATGGCTATCATTACTATTATTATCATTGTTGAGTTCACTATAGTGCATTCAGTGTGCTCAGAAACATTTAAAGACAGCTATGGTTTGGAAATAGATACAATGTTGTACGGAGTGAGCAACAGACTAGGTCTATCATTATGACTAATACACCGCCCTGACATTTTGCAGTGAGCACCAGGGGCGTAGGAGCGACTCTGACAATGGGGGAGGGTGGGGGTCATTTTGCTACAGGGGTCATGCCACCAGATACAAATAAATAAATAAAAAAGGTTTTAAATGCAAATTTCTAGTCACTTTTGATAAAAGGATACAGACAAATTGTTACTTACAAATGGGCAAATTTACAAGGCTAAGGGGGGCCTTGCAGAGGGGCACTTACTCTGGTACAATCCAATCAGTCTTAGGGTCATGGCCATTCATACTGTACTGAATACCAGTGTGAGTGTTAATTTGGATACATTCATTAAACAACCATTTTTTACTCTTTCTTTGCTACTGTATGATTAATTTCCTAATATTTTTCTCACTTCCCCTATGTCAGGTTGTTACTACTTCTGCTCTACATACATTATGGTTTCAAACTTAGTGGCACTCCAGTCTCCTTTTCACCTAATTTAACACCTGATTCCCTTAACGAAAGGCACATCTCAATAGGTGGTCCAGGTAAGTCATGACACAACTGGGGGGTGGGCCTTTCCTCTTTTGTTCTCTATTGCGTCTGTTTTTTCCTCAAGCAAGGGGGGAGGCCGATGACATCATGACTTCCCATCAAATCAACTCCTTGAATACCTTGCTCCTTGAAGTTTGCAGTTGACAAAAAATACGCTATTTTGACAAAACATATGTTGTTTTTAGTGTGTGTACTTTACTGTATTAATACTTGGGACATCACTTTTCAACAGGTAAAGTACATAAATCACTGGAGGAAATCTTTAACGTAATATTTTCAACTTATAATACAGTTAGTATACTGTAAAAATAACCAGCAACATACACAGTTAACTGTTATAATAAAAAATGAAGGTAGGCGTGAAAGGTCAAATTGAAATTAATCAATCTCCACTCCACACAATTATCCAAAATAAAACATAATCATGGCTGCACCTCTCCTGCATGAAGTTAACACACGTGACACTGATCTCAAGAGTGGATATCCACCGTTATAAATGAATGATTGTGTAATTCTGCTACCCCCCTTGGTTTGTGCTGTGGTGGAGACCTCTGTGGGCTATACTCGGCCTTGTCTCAGGATTGTAAGTTGGTGGTTGAGGATATCCCTCTAGTGGTGCGGGGGCTGTGCTTTGGCAGAGTGGGTGGGGTTATATCCTTCCTGTTTGGCCCTGTCCGGGGGTTTCTTCGGATGGGGCCACAGTGTCTCCGGACCGCTCCTGTCTCAGCCTCCAGTATTTATGCTGCAGTAGTTTATGTGTCGGGGGGCTGGGGTTAGTTGGTTATACCTGGAGTACTTCTCCTGTCTTATCCAGTGTCCTGTGTGAATTTAAGTATGCTCTCTCTAATTCTCTCGTTCTCTCTTTCTCTCTGAGAACCTGAGCCCTAGGACCATACGTCAGGACTACCGGGCATGATGACACCTTGCTGTCCCCAGTCCGCCTGGCCTTGCTGCTATTCCAGTTTCAACTGTTCTGCCTGCGGTTACGAAACCCCTACCTGTCCCAGACCTGCTGTTTTCAACTCTTAATGATCGGCTATGAAAAGCCAACTGAGAGACCTGAGCCCTAGGACCATACGTCGGGACTACCGGCCGTGGTGACTCCTTGCTGTCCCCAGTCCGCCTGGCCTTGCTGCTATTCCAGTTTCAACTGTTCTGCCTGCGGTTATGGAACCCCTACCTGTCCCAGACCTGCTGTTTTCAACTCTTAATGATCGGCTATGAAAAGCCAACTGAGATTTATTCCTGATTATTATTTGACCATGCTTGTCACTTATGAACATTTTTGAACATCTTGGCATGGTTCTGTTATAATCTCCACCCGGCACAGCCAGAAGAGGACTGGCCACCCCTCATAGCCTGGTTCCTCTCTAGGTTTCTTCCTAGGTTTTGGCCTTTCTAGGGAGTTTTTCCTAGCCACCGTGCTTCTACACCTGCATTACTAGCTGTTTGGGGTTTTAGGCTGGGTTTCTGTACAGCACTTCGAGATATTAGCTGATGTAAGAAGGGCTATATAAAATAAAATTGATTGATTGATTGATCTTTCACTATGCATTGTGTAATACATGTCAAATATTTGCTAGCAATCATGAACTTGAACTTGAAGGACTGTGGGCTCTCGTTCTCCGTGGCCAACGTGAGTAAGACATTTAAGCGTGTTAACCCTCGCAATGCTACCGGCCCAGACGGTATCCCTAGCCGCGTCCTCAGAGCATGCGCAGACCAGATGGCTGGAGTGTTGAAGGACATATTCAATCTATCCCTATCCCAGTCTGCTGTCCCCACTTGCTTCAAGATGTCCACCATTGTTCCTGTACCCAAGAAAGCAAAGGTAAATTAACTAAATGACTATGGCCCCATAGCACTCACTTCTGTCATCATGAAGTGCTTTGAGAGGCTAGTTAAGGATCATCTCACCTCCACCTTACCTTACACCCTAGACCCAGTTCAATTTGCATACCGCCTCAATAGATCCACAGATGATGCAATAGCAATTGCACTGCACACTGCCCTATATCTTCTGGACAAGAGGAATACCTATGTAAGAATGCTGTTCATTGGCCATAGCTCAGCCTTCAACACAATAGTACCCTCCAAGCTCATCATTAAGCTCAGAGCCCTGGGTCTGAACCCCGCCCTGTGCAACTGGGTCCTGGACTTCCTGACGGGTCGCCCCCAGGTGGTGAAGGTAGGAAACAACACCTCCAATACGCTGATCCTCAACACAGGAGCCCCACAAGGGTACGTGCTCAGCCCCCTCCTGTACTCCCTGTTCACCCATGACTGCGTGGCCATGCACGCCTCCAACACAATCATCAAGTTAGCAGACGACACAACAGTAGTAGGCCTGATTACCAACAATGACGACACAGCCTACAGGGAGGTGAGGGCACTGGCGGAGTGGTGCCAGGAAAACAACCTCTCCCTCAATGTCAACAAAACAAAGGAGCTGATCGTGGACTTCAGGAGACAACAGAGAGATCACGCCCCTATTCACATAGACGGGACCGTAGTGGAGAAGGTGAAAAGCTTCCAGTTCCTCGGCGTACACATCACTGACAATCTGAAATGGTCCACACACACAGATAGTGTGGTGAAGAAAGCGCAACAGTGCCTCTTCAACCTCAGGAGGCTGAAGAAATTCAGCTTGGCCCCTAAGACCTTCACAAACTTTTACAGATGTACAATTGAGAGCATCTTGTCAGGTTGTATCAACGCCTGGTACGGCAACTGTACCACCCGCAACCGCAGGGCTAATTTAATAGTCTTATTAGCATTAGGAATAACATTCACAGTTCATTAATCAGTACACAGAATCATAAGATTAGGCCTGTAATTTTCATCATAGGTACACGTCAACTATTACAGACAAAATGAGGGAAAAAAATCCAGAAAATCACATTGTAGGATTTTTTATGAATTTATTTGCAAATTATGGTGGAAAATAAGTATTTGGTCAATAGCAAAAGTTTCTCAATACTTTGTTATATACCCTTTGTTGGCAATGACACAGGTCAAACGTTTTCTGTAAGTCTTCACAAGGTTTTCACACACTGTTGCTGGTGTTTTGGCCCATTCCTCCATGCAGATCTCCTCTAAGCAGTGATGTTTTGGGGCTGTCGCTGGGCAACACGGACTTTCAACTCCCTCCAAAGATTTTCGATGGGGTTGAGATCTGGAGACTGTGCATCCAAATTGCCATCAATAAAATGCAATTCTGTTCATTGTCCGCAGCTTATGCCTGCCTATACCATAACCCCACCACCACCATGGAGCACTGTGTTCACAACATTGACATCAGCAAACCGCTCGCCCACACAATGCCGTCTGCCCGGTACAGTTGAAACCGGAATTCATCCCTGAAGAGCACACTTCTCCCGCATGCCAGTGGCCATCGAAGGTGAGCATTTACCCACTGAAGTCGGTAACGTCAAACTGCAGTTAGGTCAAGACCCTGGTGAGGACAATGAGCACGCAGATGAGCTTCGCCAATTTGGTTTCTGACAGTTTGTGCTGAAATTATTCAGTTGTGCAAACTCACAGTTTCATCAGCTGTTTGTGTGGCTGTTCTCAGACGACCCCGCAGGTGAAGAAGCTGGATGTGGAGGTCCTGAGCTGGTGTGGTTATATGTGGTCTGCATTTGTGAGGCCGGTTGGACGTACTGCCAAATTCTCTAAAACAACATTGGAGGCGGCTTATGGTAGAGAAATTAACATGAAATTATCTGGCAACAGCTCTGGTGGACATTCCTGCAGTCAGCATGCCAATTGCATGCTCCCTCAAAACTTGAGACATTGGGGCATAGTGTTGTGTGACAAAAATGCACATTTTAGAGTGGCCTTTTATTGTCCCCAGCACAATGTGCACCTGTGTAATGATCATGCTGTTTAATCAGCTTCTTGATACAGTGGGGAACAAAAGTATTTAGTCAGCCACCAATTGTGCAAGTTCTCCCACTTAAAAAGAGCAGTGATGTTTTGGGGCTGTCGCTGGGCAACACGGACTTTCAACTCCCTCCAAAGATTTTCTATGGGGTCGAGATCTGGAGACTGGCTAGGCCACTCTAGGACCTTGAAATGCTTCTTACGAAGCCACTCCTTCGTTGCCCAGGCGGTGTGGTTGGGATCATTGTCATGCTGACAGACCCAGCCACGTTTCATCTTCAATGCCCTTGCTGATGGAAGGAGGTTTTCACTCAAAATCTCAAGATACATGGCCCCATTCATTATTTCCTTTACACGGATCAGTCGTCCTGGTCCCTTTGCAGAAAAACAGCCCCAAAGCATGATGTTTCCACCCCCATGCTTCAAAGTAGGTATGGTGATCTTTGGATGCAACTCAGCATTCTTTTTCCTCCAAACACGACGAGTTGAGTTTTTACCAAAAAGTTCTATTTTGGTTTCATCTGACCATATGACATTCTCCCAATCCTCATCTGGATCATCCAAATGCACTCTAGCAAACTTCAGACGGGCCTGGACATGTACTGGCTTAAGCAGGGGGACACGTCTGGCACTGCAGGATTTGAGTCCCTGGCGGTGTAGTGTGTTACTGATGGTAGGCTTTGTTACTTTGGTCCCAGCTCTCTGCAGGTCATTCACTAGGTCCCCCCGTGTGGTTCTGGGATTTTTGCTCACCGTTCTTGTGATCATTTTGATCCCACGGGGTGAGATCTTGCGTGGAGCCCCAGATCGAGGGAGATTATCAGTGGTCTTGTATGTCTTCCATTTCCTAATAATTGCTCCCACAGTTGATTTCTTCAAACCAACCAAGCTGCTTACCTATTGTAGATTCAGTTTTCCCAGCCTGGTGCAGGTCTATAATTTTGTTTCTGGTGTGCTCTTTGGTCTTGGCCATAGTGGAGTTTGGAGTGTGACTGTTTGAGGTTGTGGACAGGTGTCTTTTATACTGATAACAAGTTCAAACAGGTGCCATTAATACAGGTAACGAGTGGAGGACAGAGGAGCCTCTTAAAGAAGAAGTTACAGGTCTGTGAGAGCCAGAAATCTTGCTTGTTTGTAGGTGACCAAATACTTAATTTCCACCATAATTAGCAAATAAATTCATTAAAAATCCTACAATTTTGATTTTCTGGAGAAAAAAAATCTCAATTTGTCTGTCATAGTTGACGTGTACCTATGATGAAAATTACAGGCCTCATCTTTTTAAGTGAGAACTTGCATAATTGGTGGCTGACTAAATACTTTTTTCCCCCACTGTATAAGAGTGACACTCCCTTACATATGCAATACACCCTCTAGACTTAAGATGTTATAATTTCATCAGAGATCATATATGATCTCTGATGAAATTATAGCAGCTTAAGTCTTGACTGACCGCCTTGATTCGGTCTGATGTAGCAAAATTTGAAATGGTGTTTTTTACATTGGATAAAAGCAGAGACACAGAGCTACAAAATGGTATCTCAAACACTGAGGAACAATGGGAAAGTAATTGAGAAAATGGCCTTTTAATGTTTTGGTACCTACTGGAGAGCTCTTCTTTGTCTACACCCATTCAGCATCATTCACACCCTAATAAGCTTTAGCCCCACCCATCTCGTTTCGCTCTCGGAGCGTTCAGAGTGCACACTGGATGCTCTGGCAAATGAGTAGTGTTGATCAGAGCATTCTCACAACAGCAGTCAAGCACCCAAGCTAACTGGCTAACATTGGCTAGCTTGCTAGCTACTTCCAGACATCCCACTAACCATTTTACCCGCCCTAGCAGAGCTGGTTTGGCTATTTTAATTTTATCCAGAGAGTTGGTGACTGTATGCAATGCTGTGTCTGGGGAAGGAGGAGGTCGTCGGGTAAGCTTGGCGTCGGGTAAGCTTGGCTTTATACATAGCTTGGGCTTTGTCGAGTAAGGCTTAAACTATGTATTTAGATTGTAGTTAGGTATTGTAGGTTTTTATCGTGGGTTGTTGTATGTAATTATTGTAGGTTAGTATTGTATTCGGCTGTGCCCGGCGTAGCACGAAGCTAGCTAGCTAACCCACCACCTGGACTAGCTGGCGAGTAGCTATTAGCAACTGTATAGTTGTTTCACTCCTGAGAGTGCCTGTAATTACGCCAGCTGGCTGCCTACAATAATTACATACAATAATTGCCTACCATTCAGCTTTTTTCTAACCTCATTGTCTGAACCGTTAACGTTAGGTAGCAAGTGGCTACTGTGCTTGACATTTAGCTAGCTTGTTGCTACCTGGATAGCTACTAGTAAACAATAGCTGGAACGACCAAGCGAACAGACGTGAACTGGCTGAGTCAATTCAGTGGCTAGTTTTGCACTTGGCTAGCTAACAGTAGCTGCTAGGGGTAAGTCATAACCTACATTTGTGGTTTTTTTTTTTTTACATATTGATAGCCCGAGTCGTTCAAGGAATTCGGGACATGGGTGACTAGTTAACGTTAGTTTGGCTCTCTCTGTGTGTTCTTGACGTGAAAGGAGGGGTTCTTCTTTGTCTGAAAGCAATGGCTAGCTACTTTGCTAACTATTCTAGCTAACTAACTGGCTGAATAAGTTGACGGACTCGCTCAAGCTGTCGGGACTAACCCACAACGTTAGACACGGACACGAACGATCTGCTTGCGTGTTGATACACTGGAGGTTTGTTGTGGGCGAGTATTCGCGCTGAACCGTGTTGTTGGAGTCCGGCATGCTAGCTGGCTGTGGTGTCTTATGACGAGGTGCCCGGACGATTTTCACGGAATAATACTGCACCTAGTTAGCTAGCTGAATAAACGAAGTTAGTCTATTCCTAGAAAACATTGAACCGCTGTAGTTTACAACAATTATAGTTTCTGAGGTGGAAGTTGGGAGAGTTATATTTGGGAGTTGTGGTGAGGGAGGCCTTGCTCTCTCCTTTCCCAGATGTTTAGTTCATTTCATTCCGATCTCCTCTGCATTATTGTAGCCATCTGCTGCAGCCTGTCAACTATGCCTCTGCCTGTCCCTGTTCTCTCCTCTCCGCACAGGCTACACAAACGCCTCACACCGCGTGGCTGCTGCCTCTCTAACCTGGTGGTCCCTGCACGCACCACTCACGTGGAGTTCCAGGTCTCAGGCAGCCTCTGGAACTGCCGTTCTGCTGCCAACAAGGCAGACTTCATCCCAGCCTATGCTACCCTCCAGTCCCTCGACTTCTTGGCGCTGACGGAAATATGGATTACCACTGAAAACACTGCTACTCCTGCTGCTCTCTCCTCGTCTGACCATATGTTCTCGCATACCCCGAGAGCATCTGGTCAGCGGGGTGGTGGCACAGGAATCCTAATCTCTCCCAAGTGGACATTCTCAATTTTTCCCCTGACCCATCTGTCTATCTCCTCATTTGAATTCCATGCTGTCACAGTCACTAGCCCATTTAAGCTTAATATCCTTGTCATTTATCGCCCTCCAGGTTCCCTTGGAGAGTTCATCAATGAGCTTGACGCCTTGGTAAGTTCCTTTCCTGAGGATGGCTCACCCCTCACAGTTCTGGGGGATTTCAACCTCCCTACGTCTACATTTGACTCATTTCTCTCTGCCTCCTTCTTTCCACTCCTCTCCTCTTTTGACCTCACCCTCTCACCGTCCCCCCCTACTCACAAGGCAGGCAATACGCTTCACCTCATCTTTACTAGATGCTGTTCTTCTACTAATCTCACTGCAACTCCCCTCCAAGTCTCCAACCACTACTTTGTATCATTTTCTCTCTCCCTCTCCTCCAACACTACTCACTCTGCCCCTACACAGATGGTAATGCGCCGTCGCAACCTTCGCTCTCTCTCTCCCGCTACTCTCTCCTCTTCCATTCTATCATCTCTTCCCTCTGCTCAATCCTTCTCCCTCCAATCTCCTGATTCTGCCTCCTCAACCCTCCTCTCCTCCCTTTCTGCATCCTTTGACTCTCTATGTCCCCTATCCTCCCGGCCGGCTCGGTCCTCCCCTCCAGCTCCGTGGCTTGATGACTCATTGCGAGCTCACAGAACAGAGCTCCGGGCAGCTGAGCGGAAATGGAAGAAAACTAGACTCCCTGCTGACCTGGCATCTTTTCACTCCCTCCTCTCTACATTTTCTTCATCTGTTTCTGCTGCTAAGGCCACTTTCTACCACTCTAAATTCCAAGCATCTGCCTCTAACCCTAGGAAGCTCTTTGCCACATTCTCCTCCCTGCTGAATCCTCCTGTTAAGTCAAATGACACTGCTGGTCCTGCTCACACTGCCCTACCCTATGCTTTGACTTATTTCTCCCCTCTCTCTCCAGATAAAATCTTGCGACTTGTGACGGTAGGCCGCCCAACAACCTGCCCGCTTGACCCTATCCCCTCCTCTCTTCTCCAGACCATCTCCAGTGACCTTCTCCCTTACCTACCTTGCTGATCAACTCATCCTTGACCGCTGGCTATGTCCCTTCCATCTTCAAGAGAGCGAGAGTTGCACCCCTTCTCAAAAAACCAACACTCTATCCCTCTGATGTCAACAACTACAGACCAGTATCCCTTCTTTCTTTTCTCTCCAAAACTATTGAGCGTGCCGTCTTTAGCCAACTCTCTTGCTATCTCTCTCAGAATGACCTTCTTGATCCAAACCAGTCAGGTTTCAAGACTGGTCATTCAACTGAGACTGCTCTTCTCTGTGTCACGGAGGCTCTCCGCACTGCTAAAGCTAACTCTCTCTCCTCTGCTCTTGTCCTTCTAGACCTGTCTGCTGACTTTGATACTGTGAACCATCAGATCCTCCTCTCCACCCTCTCTCCGAGCTGGGCATCTCCGGCGCGGCTCACTCTTGGATTGCGTCCTACCTGACCGGTCGCTCCTACCAAGTGGCGTGGCGAGAAGCTGTCTCCGCACCACGTGCTCTCACCACTGGTGTCCCCCAGGGCTCAGTTCTGGGCCCTCTCCTATTCTCGCTATACACCAAGTCACTTGGCTCTGTCATATCCTCACATGGCCTCTCCTATCATTGCTACGCTGACGACACACAACTAATCTTCTCCTTTCCCCCTTCTGATAACCAGGTGGCGAATTGCATCTCTGCATGTCTGGCAGACATATCAGTATGGATGACGGATCACCACCTCAAGCTGAACCTCGGCAAGACGGAGCTGCTCTTCCTCCCGGGGAAGGACTGTCCGTTCCATGATCTCGCCATCACGGTTGACAACTCCGTTGTGTCCTCCTCCCAGAGTGCGAAGAGCCTTGGCATGACCCTGGACAACACCTTGTCGTTCTCCGCTAACATCAAGGCGGTGACCCGATCCTGTAGGTTCATGCTCTACAACATTCGGAGAGTACGACCCTGCCTTACACAGGAAGCGGCACAGGTCCAAATCCAGGCACTTGTCATCTCCCGTCTGGATTACTGCAACTCGCTGTTGGCTGGGCTCCCTGCCTGTGCCATTAAACCCCTACAACTCATCCAGAATGCCGCAATCCGTCTGGTGTTCAACCTTCCCAAGTTCTCTCACGTCACCCCGCTCCTCCGCACACTCCACTGGCTTCCAGTTGAAGCTCGCATCTGCTACAAGTCCATGGTGCTTGCCTACGGAGCTGTGAGGGGAACGGCACCTCCGTACCTTCAGGCTCTGATCAGTCCCTACACCCAAACGAGGGCACTGCGTTCATCCACCTCTGGCCTGCTGGCTCCCCTACCTCTGCAGAAGCATAGTTCCCGCTCAGCCCAGTCAAAACTGTTCGCTGCTCTGGCACCCCAATGGTGAAACAAGCTCCCTCACGACGCCAGGACAGCGGTGTCACTCACCACCTTCCGGAGACATTTGAAACCCCACCTCTTTAAGGAATACCTGGGATAGGATAAAGTAATCCTTCTTTTTTTTTTTTCTTTTTTTTTTTTTTTTTCACAGTTATTTAACCAGGTAAGCCAGTTGAGAACAAGGTCTCATTTACAACTGCGACCTGGCCAAGATAAAGCAAAGCAGTGCGATAAAAACAACAACAAAGAGTTAAATATGGGGTAAACAAAAAAAAGTCAAAAATACAACAGAAAATATATATACATTGTGTGCGAATGTAGAAAATTATGGAGGTAAGACAATAAATTGGCCATAGTGCAACATAGTTACAATTTCGTATTAACACTGGAATGATAGATGTGCAAAAGATGATGTGCAAATAGAGATACTGGGGTGCAAATTAGCAAAATAAAAAACAATATGGGGATGAGGTAGTTGGATGGGCTAATTACAGATGGGCTGTGTACAGGTGCAGTGATCGGTAAGCTACTCTGACAACTGACGCCTAAAATTAGTGAGGGAGATAAGAGTTTCCAGCTTCAGAGATTTTTGCTGTTTGTTCCAGTCATTGGTAGCAGAGAACTGGAAAGAATGGCGGCCAAAGGAGGTGTTGGCTTTGGGGAAGACCAGTGAGATATACTTGCTGGAGCGCAGACTACGGGTCGGTGTTGCTATGGTGACCAGTGAGCTAAGATAAGATGGGGATTTATCTAGCAGTGATTTATAGATGTCCTGGAGCCAGTGGGTTTGGTTACGAATATGTAGTGTGGGCTAGCCAACAAGAGCGTACAGGTCACAATGGTGGGTGGTATATGGGGCTTTGGTCACAAAACGGATGGCACTGTGATAGACTACATCCAATTTGCTGAGTAGAGTGTTGGAGGCTATTTTGTAAATGACATCACTGAAGTCAAGGATCGATAGGTTAGTCAGTTTTACGAGGGCATGTTTGGAAACATGAGTGAAGGAGGCTTTATTGTGAAATAGGAAGCTGATTCTAGATCTAACTTTTGATTGGAGATGCTTAATGTGAGTCTGGAAGGAGAGTTTACAGTCTAACCAGACACCTAGGTATTTGTCGTTGTCCACATACTCTAGGTCAGACCCGCTGAGAGTAGTGATTCTAGTCGGGTGGGCGGGTGCAAGTAGCATTCGGTTGAAGAGTATGCATTTAGTTTGACTAGTGTTTAAGAGCAATTGGACGCTACGGAAGGAGTGTTGTATGGCATTGAAGCTCGTTTGGAGGTTTGTTAACACAGTGTCCAATGAAGGGCCAGATACAAAATGGTGTCGTCCGCATAGAGGTGGATCCGAGCGTCACCAGCAGCAAAAGCAACATCATTGATATACACAGAGAATAGAGTCGGCCCGAGAATTGAACCCTGTGGCACCCCCATAGAGACTGCCAGAGGTCCAGACAACAGGCCCTCCGATTTGACACATTGAACCAGGCGAGGCAGTCATTTGAGAAACCAAGGTTATTTAGTCTGCCAATAAGAATGCGGTGGTTGACAGAGTCGAAAGACTTGGCCAGGTCGATGAAGACGGCTGCGCAGTACTGTCTTTTATCGATCGCGGTTCTAATATTGTTTAGGACCTTGAGCGTGGCTGAGGTGCACCCATGACCAGCTCGGAAACCGGATTGCATAGCGGAAAAGGTACAGTGGGATTGGAAATGGTCGGTGATCTGTTTGTTAACTTCGGTTTCAAAAACTTTCGAAAGGCAGGGCAGGATGGATATAGGTCTGTAACAGTTTGGAAATAGAGTGTCACCTCCTTTGAAGAGGGGGATGACCGTGGCAGCTTTCCAATCTCTGGGAATCTCAGATGTTATGAAAGAGAGGTTGAACAGGCTAGTAATAAGGGTTGCAACAATTTTGGCGGCTAGTTTTAGAAAGTAAGGATCCAGATTGTCTAGCCCAGCTGATTTGTAGGGGTCCAGATTTTTCAGCTATTTCAGAACATCAGCTGTCTGAATTTGTGTAAAGGAGAAGCGGGGGGGTGGGGCATGGGTAAGTTGCAGCGGAGGGTGCAGAGCTGGTGGCAGGGGTAGTGGTAGCCAGCTGGAAAGCATGGCCAGCCGTAGCAAAATGCTTGTTGAAATTCTCGATTAATGTAGATTTATCGGTGGTGACAGTGTTTCCTAGCCTCAGTGCAATGGGCAGTTGGGAGGAGGTGCTCTTATTCTCCATGTACTTTACAGTGTCCCAAAGCTTTTTGAAGTTAGTGCTACAGGATGCACATTTCTGTTTGAAAAAGCTAGCCTTTGCTTTCCTAACTGATTGTGTACATTGGTTCCTTACTTCCTTGAAAAGTTGCATATCGTGGGGGCTGTTCGATGCTAATGCAGTACGCCACAGGATGTTTTTGTGCTGGTCAAGGGCAGTCAAGTCTGTGGAGAACCAGGGGCTATATCTGTTTTTAGTTCTGAATTCTTTGAATGAGGCATGCTTATTTAAGATTGAGAGGAAAGCACTTTTAAAGAACAACCAGGCATCCTCTACTGATGTAATAAGGTCAATATCCATCCTGGATACCCGGGCCAGGTCAATTAGAAAGGCCTGCTCGCTAAAGTGTTTTAGGGAGCGTTTGACAGTGATGAGGGGTGGTGATTTCACCGCAGACCCATTACGGACGCAGGCAATAAGGCAGTAATCGCTGAGATCCTGGTTGAAGACAGCGGAGGTGTATTTAGAGGGTAAATTTGTCAGGATGATATCTATGAGGGTGCTCATGTTTACAGATTTTGGGTTGTACCTGGTAGGTTCGTTGATAATTTGTGTGAGATTGAGGGCATCTAGTTTAGATTGTAGGACAACCGGGGTGTTAAGCATATCCTAGTTTAGGTCACCATGCAGTATGAACTCTGAGGATAGATGGGGGGCAATCAGTAGCAAGTGGCAACAGTGAGAGACTTATTTCTGGAAAGGTGGATTTTTAGAAATAGAAGCTCCAACTGTTTGGGCACAGACCTGGATAGTATGATAGAACTCTGCAGGCTATCTCTACTGTAGATTGCAACCCCACCCCCCTTGGCAGTTGATCGAGACGGAAAATGTTGTAGTTGGGGATGGACATTTCTGAATTTTTGGTGGCCTTCCTAAGCCAGGATTCAGACACTGCTAGAACATCAGGGTTGGCGGAGTGTGCTAACGCAGTGAATAACTCAAACTTAGGGAGGAGGCTTCGGATTTTAACGTGCAAAAAAACAAGGCTTTTACGATTACAGAAGTCAACAAATTATAACATCTGGGGAGTAGGAGTGATACTGGGGGCTACAGGGCCTGGGTTAACCTCTACATCACCAGAGGAACAGAGGAGGAGTAGAATAAGGATATGGCTAAAGGCTTTAAAAACTGGTCTACTAGTGCGTTGGGTACAGAGAAAAAAAGGGTCAGATTTCCGGGCGTTGTAGAATAGATTCAGGGCGTTATGTACAGACAAGGATATGGAAGGATATGAGTACAGTGGAGGTAAACCTAAGCGTTGGGTAAAAATGAAAGAGATAGCATCACTGGAGGCACCGATTGAGTCATCTCCACGTGTATGGGGGGTGGGACAAAGGAGCTGTCTAAGGCAGGTTGAGCTGGGCTGGGGGCCCTACAGTGAAATAGTACAATAAGAAATAACCAAAACAGCAATAAGCAAGGCATATTGACATGGGAGAGAGGCATAAAACAATCACAGGTGTTATTCGAGAGAGCTAAGACCACAGCTGGTAATGGCGACAAAGTTTGGGATGAGGCTAAACATAATCAGGATGCGGTACCGTATAAAGGAACAGTCCAGCAGGCATCAGCTGTATAGCTGAGTTATCATAAGGTCCGGTGAACAGCAATAGGAGAGTTCGGAGGTAGTTTGGGGGCTGCTACAGCACTGGCGAGCAAGAGGCCCGGCTTGTGTGTGTTAGCGGGTCGGGGCTAGCAGATGAATTTTCGTAGTCGACATCGTAACGGGAAGCCTGTTGAAACCACATCAGACGATTTCGTCGGCAAACCAGTCGTGTTGGATCGGCGGGGCTTCGTGTCAACACTAGGAGGTCCCGTCCGGTTGACAGAGAGGTAGATAGCCGGGAGATTTGCCTGGCTCAAGGCTAGCTCAAGGCTAACTGGTTCTTGCTAAGGGGCAATGGTAATTAGCCAACGGCAACAGCCATTTGGTTGCAGCTAGCTGGTTGCAATGATCCGGCGCTAGGGTCCAGTGATTCCAACAGAAAATCCGATATGCTCTGGGTGGATAGCACCCTGTGCAGACTGGCCGAAAAAATGTCCAGGCTAGAGCTAGAGCTGGCTGTTGGGTAGTGCAGGCCACGGACAATGGTGAAGACGCTAACGGTGGCTAATAGCAAGTAGCCATTCGGTTGCAGCTAGACTAGTTTCAGCTTAAGGTTCTTGATAAAAGCTATAAAGAAATAATAGAATCATTTCCACGTTGGGTGAGGCGGGTTGCAGGAAAGTATATTTAGTTAAAGAATGAAAAGTAAAATTGAGAAATATATACAAAATAGACAAAAAACTAAAAAACTGGCTATTTACACAAGGAAAAAAATACAGACGCACTGCTATGCCATCTTGGAATGAGCAACTGGGTCCTGGACTTCCTGACGGGCCGCCCCCAGGTGGTGAAGGTAGGAAACAACATCTCCACTTCGCTGATCCTCAACACTGGGGCCCCACAAGGGTGCGTGCTCAGCCCCCTACTGTACTCCCTGCTCCCATGACTGCGTGGCCAATCACGCCTCCAACTCAATCAAGTTTGCAGACGACACAACAGTAGTAGGCTTGATTACCAACAATGACGAGACCGCCTACAGGTAGGAGGTGAGGGCTCTGGGAGTGTGGTGCCAGGAAAATAACATCTCACTCAACATCAACAAAACAAAGGAGACGATCGTGGACTTCAGGAAACAGCAGAGGGTGCACCCCCCTATCCACATCGACGGGACCGCAGTGGAGAAGGTGGAAAGCTTCAAGTTCCTTGGTGTACACATCACCGACAAACTGAAATGGTCCGCCCACGTAGACAATGTGGTGAAGAAGGTGCAACACAGCCTCTTCAACCTCAGGAGGCTGAAGAAATGTGTCTTAGCACCTAAAACACTCAAACTTTTACAGATGCACAATTAAGAACATCCTGTCGGGCTATATCACCGCATGGTACGGCAACTGCACCGCCCACAACCGCAGGGCTCTCCAGAGGGTGGTGCGGTCTGCCGAACGCATTACTGGGGGCAAACTACCCGCCCTCCAAGACACATACAACACCCAATGTCACAGGAAGGCCAAAAAGATCATCAAGGACATCAACCACCCGAGCCACTGCCTGTTCACCCCGCTATCATCATGAAGACGAGGTCAGTACAGGTGCATTAAAGCTGGGACCGAGAGAATTAAAAACAGCTTCTATCTCAAGGCCATCAGACTGTTAAATAGCCATCACTAGCACATTAGAGGCTGCTGCTGCCTATAGAAATTACTGGCCACTTTAAGAAATGGAACACTAGTCACTTTAATAATGTTTACATATCTTGCACTACTCATCTCATATGTATATACTGCATTCTATTCTATGATATTCTACTGTATCTTAGTCCATGCCGCTCTGTCATTGCTTGTCCATATGAATATATTCTTAAATTCCATTCCCTACTAGTTTTGTGTGTATCGGGTATATGTTGTGAAATTGTTAGATATAACTTTTTAGATATTACTGCACTGTCGGAGCTAGAAGCACAAGCATTTCGCTACACTCGCTATAACATCTGCTAAACGTAAATGTGACAAATACAATTTGACTTGATTTGTCAAAAATAGAAACGTGTAATATCTGAAAATGTAGCTAGCTAGAGTATCTTACCCGGACATCATGCATGGATGGACATGTCTCCCTGTCATAGATGCCATGGTTGCCATTAGTTTGAAGATGTAATCCAGGAACAGGTGTTTTCTCCATCTCTTTAGCTATCACACTCTAATTCCACTCATTTCAAAACTTGGACCTCCAGAAAGTGGAGAGCAACACTTACGCAGCTCCACTACATTAAAATAAAAGCCCCGTTAGACAGGATTACCTACACACAGTGGCGGCTCCTGAAAAAATTCTCAGGAGGGGCAATTTTTCTGATGATTTAGGTGACCTACACACATTTAAAAAAAGATATGTCCAGCAACAACATGAAGACAGGGGCAGCATATAAGTCAATACCAGAAGCATTTATTGACTGATCTGGGGAGATGGATTCCAGTTTCTGTGACAGATTATAAATAATCTCTGATGCCTTTGTTATATTAGCTTTTGGTTGAATGTACTGTCGTAGTAAATATATAATGTTATAGCTTGGTCTGACTAAAATCTTGTGCATGACCCATTTTGTGTTGGGCGTTTGTTTTCAATCAATGCTGTTCCTATCCTATAACAATGGACAAAAGAGTCCTATCTTGTCAGCCTTGTCAGCAGGTGGCCAAGGACAACACCCACGCCATAGGTCTCTCAGTTCTTCCAACTCACGAGTTCTTGCTCTGAGGACACACACACACACACACACACACACACATCATCACTGATAACACACACACACACACACATCATCACTGTTAAACACACACACACACACACACACAAATCCCCTCTCTTTAGGCTGAACATTTGAAGACAGAGAACCCGACTCAGAGCCAATGCAACAGTGGAGGGGACCTCGCCCAACTCATCAGGACCAATCAGAAGATCAGAACTACTAGATTCAACCTACATCATTTATTGTATAAAATGTCTGCACAATGTTTTCGGGGCTCTCTTCAGATAGCTCCCTAAGAGTTTGACGAACGGGTCCGTGCACGCGATTCCAGATATCTTTACCTCTGAATAAACTGCCTTTATTATACCATATCCACCCTGTCCAAAGTCTCTACTTGGTCTCAGTTCTCCAGTAAACTTGTGATTATCAACAGTACACAACGGTAACAAACAATTGGGGGAACTCACGGGGCAGATAGTAAGGTCGCAGTGACACAGAAAGCAGTTCAATGTCGGGGTACAGAGTCGCTCTCTTACCAGGATCGCGGTCCGCTCTGACCAGGGTGAAGCCGGCCGGCTCCACTTCTCTGTCCGGGACTCTGTCATCCAGCCAAGTCTCCCAGCTGTATTGGATTCCGCTGCCAGCAGCGTTTTCATTATTTAGTCCGTTCGTAGCGGGTATGTACACGATCAACAAGATCAGTCCAAAACCAACCACTGGAAATCCATGGTTGGCAGAATGTTTGTAAACTAAGTCTACAAATTAAAAACATAAAATAACGCAGGTCGCAACAGAGACGCTGCTAGCCGCCATTTTGTTAGTTACGTTCATGGTTACGTCACGTATGACGAAAGCGCGTAAGTGCAAGCCCACAGACACCCATAGAGAATGTATTGAAAGCTTTGAAATTTGAAAAAAAATAGATTTTACATGACAGGCTATGAGAGACTTCTGGGCGATTTTCAACTTGACTGAAATCGCCCCAAAAACGGGCGGGGCCATTTGAAGCACGACTTTAGCCTGATTTGACATTTAGTGGCAGTCAGATCAGATTACAACACTGATAACTACTGTTGCCGTGATATAATTGATTAGAAAAAAATCTCTTCCTTTTCCCGTTTGGCAGTGCGTCGCCCATATCGCCCTATTGAACAGGCCGTCCCTGCCTACACATACTAACCAGCTCAAATAGACAGGAGTTCGGATTGGTCTGCCATAGAGCACGCTTCTATCTCGGCATGTACAGCCCACTCATTATCTCTTGCCAATCATGGCTAGCAGGAAGGTTGCTGTCTTTTTCTGTGGCTAAACCAACTAGGCTCGTAATTTAACAATTTTATTCGTATTTACAGATGGCATACACATTTGTAATTAAGGCACATGAAAGTTCACATGTTCCAGAAGGCATTGCTGCCAAAAAAACGCATTTTGTTTTAAAAAGAAAGTTTACGTTCAAATGGCTCTCCTGTGAAGTAGTGACCCGCGACATACAGTGCCTTGCAAAAGTATTCAACCCCCTTGGCGTTTTTCCTATTTTCTTGCATTACAACCTGAAATTTAAATGGATTTCAATTTGGATTTCATGTAATGGACATACACAAAATAGTACAAATTGGTGAAGTGGAATGAAAAAAATAACTTGTTTCAATTTTTTTTAAAAGAAAATAACGGAAAAGTGATGCGTGCATATGTATTCAACCCCTTTGCTATGAAGCCCCTAAATAAGATCTGGTGCAACCAATTACCTTCAGAAGTCACATAATAAATTAGATAAAGTCCACCATGTGCAATCTAAGTGTCACATGATCTGTCACATGATCTCAGTATATATACACCTGTTCTGAAAGGCCCCAGAATCTGCAACACCACTAAGCAGGGGGCACCACCAAGTAAGTGGCACCATGAAGACCAAAGAGCTCTCCAAACAGGTCAGGGACAAAGTTGTGGAGAAGTACAGATCAGGGTTGGGTTATAAAAAAATATCAGAAACTTTTAACATCCCACGGAGCACCATTAATCGATTATAAAAAAAATGGAAAGAATATGACACCACAACAAACCTCCCAAGAGAGGGCCACCCACCAAAACTCACGGACCAGGCAAGGAGGGCCAGATGTAAGCCATTGCTTACAAAAAAAAAATAAGCAAACACATTTGGTGTTCGCCAAAAGGCATGTGGGAGACTCCCCAAACATATGGAAGAAGGTACTCTGGTCAGATGAGACTAAAATTTAGCTTTTTGGCCATCAAGGAAAATGCTATGTCTGGTGCAAACCCAACACCTCTCATCACCCCGAGAACATCATCCCCACAGTGAAACATGGTGGTGGCAGCATCATGCTGTGGGGATGTTTTTCATTGGCAGGGACTGGGAAACTGGTCAGAATTGAAGGAATGATGGATGGCGCTAAATACAGGGACATTCTTGAAGGAAACCTGTTTCAGTTTTCCAAAGATTTGAGACTGGGAAGGAGGTTCACCTTCCAGCAGGACAATCTCCCTAATGATACTGCTAAAGCAACACTCGAGTGGTTTAAGGGAAACATTTACATGTCTTGGAATGGCCTAGTCAAGGCCCAGACCTCAATCCAATTGAGAATCTGTGGTATGACTTAAAGATTGCTGTACACCAGCCGAACCCATCCAACGTGAAGGAGCTGGAGGAGTTTTGCCTTGAAGAATGGTCATAAATCCCAGTGGCTAGATGTGCCAAGTTTATAGAGACATACCCCAAGAGACTTGCAGCTGTAATTGCTGCAAAAGGTGGCTCTACAAAGTATTGAATTTGGGGGGGTGAATAGTTATGCGCGCTCAAGTTTTCTGCGTTTTTGTCTTATTTCTTGTTTGTTTCACAATAAAAATATGTTGCATCTTTTCCCATGATGTCAAGCAATGAGGCACTGAGTTTGAAGGTAGGCCTTGAAATACATCCACAGGTACACCTCCAATTGACTCAAATGATGTCAATTAGCCTATCAGAAGCTTTTAAAGCCATGACATCATTTTCTGGAATTTTCCAAGCTGTTTAAAGGCACAGTCAACTTAGTGTATGTAAACTTCTGCCCACTGGAATTGTGATACAGTGAAATGTAAGTGAAATAATCAGTCTGTAAACAATTGTTGGAAAAATTACTTGTGTCATGCACAAAGTAGATGTCCTAACCGACTTGCCAAAACTATAGTTTGTTAACAAGACATTTGTGGAGTGGTTGATAAACGAGTTTTAATGACTCTAACCTAAGTGTATGTAAACTTCCAACTTCAAATGTATATACAACAGCGAACCAGTCTGCGGGTAAAACAACGCTGCGACTCGAACCCAAAAAGCCATGTCTTCCCTTAGAGGAAAATATAAAGAACAACATGAAGATGCAAATGAGAGCAATGGACAGCTGAAGGATATCCAAGAAAACATAGCTAAAGTTTTTTTAATGACTCCAACCTAAGTGTATGTAAACCTCCGACTTCAACTGTATGTGTATTTTGCAAATGGCCAAGTCCATCTGATATGTGATGATGTGTGTGAGATTTGGGTTTTGTCCCACCCCTATGCTAGCTAGTGGCTAGCTGGGTGGCTGTTTATTTAAGATGTCTTCACATTTCAATTTCAGATTTTAACTTTTAATGAATCTACCTATTGCTTTTGCACATTATATCTAATCCCTGTCAATTTGGAAAGCTGTGTCCTTGGATGGATATCTTTGCTTCGGCTCGACGCCCCTTTCATGTGCAGGATAAGAGAACTGACTTTGATGTATGTTCCATGTCTTACTTGTTGAATGTTTCTGTCTTTTCTTGAGAATAACCTGAAGTTTTGCTAAAGAATTATACTGACAAGCTTACTAATACACAGCTAACATGTTTTGTTTTAGGTTATGTCAAAACAATTCCAACCCTTGTGCGGTAGCCACATGAATAACCTTTTACTACAGTGGGCTAAATCAGGGTCACACAGAGTGTTTCTTGGTAGTCTACGTTGAAACAAAAGTATACACCTCACACATATGGTTATGGGCTTAAAAAAGAAGACACCTGTACAATATCACATATAGAGTTGAAATGTATTATATTTTGAGTTTGCATCCCAATATTACACTTTATATACATCATAGAAGACTGAAATATAACAAACCCGTTTGACATAGAAAAACCGTCTAAATCCTGTTGATCACACCCACCATGATTTGTGTGTATTCAAGAGGGGGGCTCAGATAGCCACTGCCTAATTCCTGTCTTATATCCTTCACCTTAGACTTTAGACACACGCACATTGCTTCTACAAACTACTGAATTAGTCATATTTGATTTACACAACCAGTTGGTGAGCTTTGGATCTCACTCCCAAGTTTTATTCAGAATGTTGCTATCATCCTCATCTGATAGAAAGGTGACTTGCTGAAGATAGCATAGTTATAAATTAATCTTTGAATATGATTTTGGCATGTTTGAAATTCATTCTGGTTGATGTCCACAGCTCTGTTTCCACCCTAGTCAAAAAATTATATTATTCTCATAATCTTATAGGATTTTGTGTCTCCTCTTCCAGAATCCTATCGGAATCCTATTGGACTACTTTTTTCCTATTGGATATCAAAAGTAATCCTTTTAGGATTCTCGCAACCCTAAAGGATTTTGTTTTCCTATTGCAATCCTATTGGACTACAGTACTTTATTCCCTATTGGAAATCTAAACTTATCCTATTGGATCCTATAGGTTTTTAGGATTTTGTCACCGCAATCAGAATCCTAATAACTTTTTTTCTTAATTGAACCCATTCAATTATAGTTTGTTGTCATTTGTTCCAGTACAATACAACACTAATTAAAACATTTTTGTTGATCGGACATTTCAGAATACAACAGTTCTATATTAATGTCGGTGTTATTCAGCACCATAATATGGGAGTGATTGAAGGCTTCAAGTTCATTTGCAGTATGACAACCAGTACAGTACACCTTTTTCAACAAAACACTCACTTGAGTTTTTGATTTGATTCTTATTCATGCAACTTCTTGTCTTTGAATTAGACATTACTATATGACATACAATACTATATACAGTGTTACAATAACACAATATTTTAGAGGGTTTTCCCCTTAGAATAGAGAGCATCTTTACATTGCATATATGCAAATAAAAAGTAGAAGGAAAATAAATCTTTAGGTACAGTAACACAAAGACGAGCATTTATTTCATTTAATATATAAGGTGCTCCCTCCCCATCTTCTCTATCACCCTCCTGGATGTAACTACCAGTGCCCATCTAGTGACCTCTTGGCACACCTGATACAGGTATTGTAAAAAATAAATAAATGATGATCTGTCACATTAGGATTACACCATATTGTTAATTTAGTTTTATGCTATTTGGCTGTAATGCTACATAGCACACCTTTTTGACACAAATGTAAACAATTTTGCAGACAATCTCAATAGGTTTCACAGCTATGGATGTTGCAGTTGGCACAATAACTTTAATGTGTGACACAGATGCTCCATATGCAAATGTTTACTCCTGTTGTGTCACTTTAACCTTGGGAGTATGGGGCTGCATGAGATAGTTACTGGGTAGAGGGGACATTCCCGGCGGTTCCCCACTATAGAGTCACCATCTCATGTGGCAAGGGTGGCAGTTCAATATTGTTTGCTTATGATGTTATTATAGTTCCCGTGTCCACTCTCCACTTTCATAGGTAATTGTATAAGAAGTTTGGAGGGTGGGTGCTCCATATGTTAAGCAGAAGTTTTGAGGATAAATGTATCTGTACAGGGTGAACTCTAAACTTCTTTATTCAAAGGGTTTTTATTGTCTTTAGCAGTGGAGGAAAGGGAGGACCATTCCTCAGTGAATTTCATAAAAATAATTGATTAAAACACACTGTTTTGCAATGAAGGTCTACAGTAGCCTCACACTGTAGGGTAGCAACATGGTGTAGCCGGAGGACAGCTAGTTTCCATCCTCTTCTGGGTACATTGACTTCAATCCAAAACCTAGGAGGCTCATGGTTCTCACCACATCCATAGACTTATACAGTAATTATGACAACTTTCGGAGGACATCCTCCAACATATCAGAGCTGTTGCAGCATGTACTGACATGTTGTCCACCCAATCAAAAGATCAGAGAATGAATCTAGTACTGAAAGCATGAGCTACAGCTATCTAGCACTGCAGTGCATAAAATGTGGTGAGTAGTTGACTCAAAGAGCGAGAAAGACAATAGTTTAGCAGCTTTGAACAAATGTATTTCTTTAAAAATGAAGGAGAAGTAAGAGAGGGTAGAGACAGCTATATTTTGTTGTATTTTATTTTCCACTTTCACTTAGCTAGCGAATACAGCTAGCTAGTTTACACCTGATGTGTTGTGCGGTGAAGTCCACAAGCTAAGGGAAAAGGTGAGAGGAGGAGAGCGCATAGATGCAAAAAGGAATTCTACAATGAGCAAAATGATCATGCTGTTTCAAATCAAATCCAATTTTATTTGTCACATGTGCCGAATACAACAGGTGTAGACCTTACCGTGAAATGCTTACTTACAAACCCTTAACCAACAATTGCAGAATCTTTTAAAAAGTAAGTAAGAAAATATTTGCTAAAACAATTACTAGTAATAGCTAAAGTAATAAAAAAAGTCACAGAATAATATAACAATAATGAGGCTATATACAGTTTGTATGTGGCTGCTATGAAAGTGAACTGTGTTTGCGTGTGATCAGGGATATATTCATTCCACCAATTTTGTTGAAAAATAGTTTCTTAAACTGAAGCAAATGGAAAGAAACGGGGATAAGCATACCTGAATTTGTCCAACATCAACTATCATTTGCAACTATTGGACTAATGATTACACCCTAGATCAGCTAGATGCAGGCAAGAGTGTGCAAGGTGGTATTGAATGTGTCACTGTCTGTCACCTTGATTACTCA
The DNA here is from genome assembly GCF_964263955.1 of Coregonus lavaretus. NCBI lineage: Eukaryota > Metazoa > Chordata > Actinopteri > Salmoniformes > Salmonidae > Coregonus > Coregonus lavaretus. Next base: position 5,337,662 of record NC_140019.1, read on the forward strand.
CTTTTCTCTCAACCTGTGCACCTACATTGTAAACTTCCATTAATAGGCTAGGTTGTAGCAACCTCATGATGGGTATAGGAAAAATTTGAGCATCATGTAGTAGCCTAAACCTATCGATGTTACATTGCGCTGGGTAAATGGAATCTGAATGACAGTCATTAAGGTCCTGGAGTGGCCTAGACCTTAATCCCATAGAAAATCTGTGGAGGGAGCTGAAGGTTCGAGTTGCCAAACGTCAGCCTCGAAACCTTAATGACTTGGAGAAGATCTGCAAAGAGGAATGGGACAAAATCCCTCCTGAGATGTGTGCAAACCTGGTGGCCAACTACAAGAAACATCTGACCTCTGTGATTGCCAAGTAATAAGTCATATTTTGCAGAGGGGTCAAATACATATTTACCTCATTAAAATGCAAATCAATTTATAACATTTTTGACATGCATTTTTCTTGATTTCTTTGAGGTCAAAATAATTGTCCGTAGTGCATTGAAACAGGATTGTGTTGAGACTCAGATCTGGGAAAGTGTTCCAAAACATTTCTGCAGCATTGAAGTTCCCCAAGAACACGTTGGCCTCCATCATTCTTAAAAGGAAGAAGTTTGGAACCACCAAGACTCTTCCTAGAGCTGGCCGCCCGGCCAAACTAAGCAATCGGGGGAGAAGAGCCTTGGTCAGGGAGGTGACCAAGAACCCGAGGGTCACTCTGACAGAGCTCCTGAGTTCCTCTGTTGAGATGGGAGAAGCCCACTCCTCAGTAAAAGGCACATGACAGCCCATTTGGAGTTTGCCAAAAGGCACCTAAAGGACTCTCAGACCATGAGACAAGATTCTCTGGTCTGATAAAACCAAGATAGAACTCTTTTGCCAGAATGCCAAGCGTTGAGTCTGGAAGGAACCAGGCACCGCTCATTACTTGGCCAATACCATCCCCACGGTGGTGGCAGCATCATGCTGTTGGGATGTTTTTCAGCGGCAGGGACTGGGAGACTAGTCAGGATCGAGGGAAAGATGAACGTAGCAAAGTACAGAGAGATCCTTGATGAAAACCTTATCCAGAGTGCTCAGGACCTCAGACTGGGGCGAAGATTCACCTTCTAACAGGACAACGAACCTAAGCACACAGCCAAGACAATGCAGAAGTGGCTTTGGGACAAGTCTCTGAATGTCCTTGAGGGACCCAGCCAGAGCCCGGACTTAAACCAGATCAAACATCTCTGGAGAGACCTGAAAATAGCTGTGCAGCGACACTCCCCATACAGACTGACAGAGAGTGAGAGGATCTGCAGAGAAGAATGGAAGAAACTCCCCAAATACAGGTGTGTCAAGCTTGTAGTGTCATAGACTTGAGGCTGAATAGCTGCTAAAGGTGCTTCAACAAAGTACTGAGTAAAGGGTCTAATTACTTATGTACAGTAAAAAATAATAATCTATAAACCAGTTTTTGCTTTGTCATTATGGGGTAAGTTGATCTGGATAAGAGCATCTGCTAAATTACGTAAATGTAAAATGTATTATTTGTATATTGATGAGGAAAAAAACAATTTAATCAATTTTTGAATAAGGCTGTAACGTAACAAAATGTGGAAAAAGTGAAGGGGTCTGAATACTTTCCAAATGCACAGTAGGTCAACTATTTGAAATTTAGCAACCAGAAAAAAGTGGAGCGATTTCTGCATAGTATATCATTGAATTAAGCCTTTAAAATCAATGGATCAATATATCCCCAAGCAACCGGGAGAGAGTGAGCAGTCAGTTACCGTTGAAGTCGGAAGTTTACATACACCTTAGCAAAATACATTTAAACTCAGTTTTTCACAATTCCTGACATTTAATCCTTGTAAAAATTCCCTGCCTTAGGTCAGTTAGGATCACCACTTTATTTTAAGAATATGAAATGTCAGAATAATAGTAGAGAGAATGTTTTATTTCAGCATTTATTTATTTAATCACATTCCCAGTGGGTCAGAAGTTTACATACACTCAATTAGTATTTGGTAGCATTGCCTTTAAATTGTTTAACTTGGGTCAAATGTTTTGGGTAGCCTTCCAAGATTCTCACAATAAGTTGGGTGAATTTTGTCCCATTCATCCTGACAGAGCTGGTGTAACTGAGTCAGGTTTGTAGGCCTCCTTGCTCGCAAACGCTTTTTCAGTTTTGCCCACAAATTTGTTATAGGATTGAGGTCAAGGCTTTGTGATGGCCACTCCAATACCTTGACTTTGTTGTCCTTAAGCCATTTTGACACAACTTTGGAAGTGTGCTTGGGGTCATTGTCTATTTGGAAGACCGATTTGTGACCAAGCTTTAAGTTCCTGACTGATGTCTTGAGTTGTTGCTTCAGTATATCCACATCAGTTTCTTTCCTCATGATGCCATCTATTTTGTGAAGTGCACCAGTCCTTCCTTGAGCAAAGCACCCCCACAGCATGATGCTGCCACCCCCGTGCTTCACGGTAGGGATGGTGTTCTTTGGCTTGCAAGCAACCCCCTTTTTCCTCAAAACATAACGATGGTCATTATGGCCAAACAGTTCTATTGTTTTTTCGTCAGACCAGAGGACATTTCTCCAAAAAGTACAATCTTTGTCCACATGTGCAGTTTTAAACTGTAGTCTGGCTTTTTTATGGCGGTTTTGGAGCGGTGGCTTCTTCCTTGCTGAGCGGCCTTTCAGGTTATGTCGATATAGGACTCGTTTTTACCAGCATCTTCACAAGGTCCTTTGCTGTGGTTCTGGGATTGATTTGCACTTTTCACATCAAAGTACCTTCCTCTCTAGGAGACAGAACGCGTCTCCTTCCTGAGCGGTATGACGGCTGCGTGGTCCCATGGTGTTTATACTTGCGTACTATTGTTTGTACAGATGAACGTGGTACCTTCAGTCATTTGGAAATTTCTCTCAAGGGTGAACCAGACTTGTGGAGGTCTACCATTTTTTTCTGTGGTCTTGTCTGATTTCTTTTGATTTTCCCATGATGTCAAGCAAAGAGGCACTGAGTTTGAAGGTAGGCCTTGAAATATATCCACAGGTACATCTCCAATTTACCTAAATTATGTAAATTAGCCTATCAGAAGCTTCTAAAGCCATGACATCATTTTCTGGATTTTTCCAAGCTGTTTAAAGGCACAGTCAATTTAGTGTATGTAAACTTCTGACCACTGGAATTGTGATACATTGAATTATAAGAGAAATGATCTGTCTCTAAACAATTGTTGGAAAAATTACTTGTGTCATGCAGAAAGTAGATGTCCTACCCAATTAGCCAAAACTATAGTTTGTTAACAAGACATTTGTGGAGTGGTTGAAAAACGAGTTTTAATGACTCCAACCTAAGTGTATGTAAAGTTCCAACTTCAAATGTATATACAACAGCGAACCAGTCTGTGGGTAAAACAACGCTGCGACTCGAACCCAAAAAGACATGTCTTCCCTTAGAGGAAAAGACAAAGAACAACATGAAGATGCAAATGAGAGCAACGGACAGCTGAAGGATATCCAAGAAAACATAGCAAAAATGCACTTAATGCACACCAAAACAAAGAAACTGTTACAATCTGTTGTTAAAAAAATTGATTTACTTGAAAGGAAAGTAGAGTCTAATGTCAGATATGCATATACAGGGCGGGCGTGTGGACGAACAAGACAACAAAATTGGCCTTCTGGAAACAAAGGTGCAAACTTTGGAAGATGAACTGGACCAGCTAGAAATCAGAACGAGACAAAATACTGTCATATGAGAATATTGTCCACACTGGAAGATGAGGAAAAAGAAGAGCATTCCAGCTACAGGAGCTTGGCATGGATGTATGATGCGAGGATCTGGAGTGATACCATTTGATCAGCATAAAACAGAAGAACGCTAAATACCTTCGCATAGTAATCTTTAAGCTGTGGAACTATCAGACCAAAGTCAACATTTTGAAGACACAGGGGGGAAAGGAAGTCAGAATCCATGCCTAGTCCATTCGATTTGTCCAGGACCTCTCTGCTAAGCTGAGGAAAAAAACCACAAGCAATTCATTATGATCAGACAGTCACTGGAGGAAAAAGGAATCAAGTCTCAACTCCGATTCCCAGCAGTACTGTTGGTATAGAAGGGAACACAGCGAATGGAGTTGACAAGAGCCGATGAAGCCCTGAACAGGCTGCAGGAAACCCTTCCAGTTAAAGGAGAGCCCAGTGCCCTGAGGATAGGCAGAAGCAGAAAAAATAGATAAGCATGCTAGATAAGCACACTATACACAGTGATGCCCAAGACAAGCATATCGTAAATTGACAGAATATTCTTTCCCCCCTCCCCCTAATACATTCTAGATTCTAAATAATACAAAGTTCCCATAGAGGAGTCATATAATGGAACACAAATACTATCCATGGTAGGGAAAACGGTAAAACAACAAAATACAGCAATTGAAAAAGAAATAAACTACAAATACACCATAGCATTCAAGATAGGGAATGCTGTAAAATAATTAGTATTCGACTTTCTATTCATAATATTTATAAATAGACAAAAGACAGCATTAGAAGAAAGGATAATTCTTGAAATAATTATTCTTCAAATATAAGGAACTGGAACACAAAATTACTTAAAAGCCCGAAATTAGGTAGGAATCAACATGGTAGGAAAAAACACAGCAAACAGAGGACATAGAAGGCACAGTATGTGGATATGTGCGGTTGTGCTGATGGAAGGTGGGGTGTATGTTTTTGTGTTTGGAAAAATCAGGAGTTAAGTGAGTGAAAAAGTAAAATGGTTGCAAATGTGTGTCTGCGAGCATTCAATTTTGTGCAGATATGGAGCGGTCCCCAACACTGTACACTAGACACCCACCTGAGCGACCCACACACTAAGGAGAAATCCTTATCTGTTTTTTTAGGCCTCAATAGTCTGAGGCCTAAAAAGCCAAAGCCCCTGGATGGGTGAGCATAATATACAAGGAATTTCTCAAAGCTGCTAAAGAGAACCTTGATGACCTTGTACCTAGCCGGTGGGGACACCGGTGGAGTGCCCCCACCCAGGTAGTGGTAGTGCTGGCAACACTAGCTGCAGTAATCCATGGGGAGGGGGTCACACTCGGACAATCAGAGAGGGGGCAAATTATTGTGACCCTGATGACACAAAATAATCAAAAGGTCTGACTGCACAGAGATGCTTGGGGAAATGGTCACAACGGGGGACCAGTGTGTGTGTGTGTTTCAGGGTAGGGGGGTGTATCTGAGCGCCATCAGCTAGGACTAGACATTGGTTAATTAATTTTGAATGCCTTCTCAAACAGCTACAACAATATGCATTCGCACATCAAGTCTTCTCTTGAGTTGGGCTCAGGGATGGAACAATTGTTGAACATCTGAGCTTGTGGTTGTTTTTGGGGGAAGGGTGGGGTTTGTGTGTGTGTGTGTGTGTGTGTGTGTGTGTATGTATCCCACATCTGTAGCTATGGGGTAATGATGTTAGGAACAATACAGGATGAATCACAATAATTATTTTCCAAAATAATAATAGTTTGCCAAAAATGTAATTTTTGTAATTCCAAACCTGGTTATAGGTAACAATCCTTCATATGTCATTCTCGTTGGCACCAAAAGTTTAAAAAGTGTTGATAGGGGACAGAATGCGGTCGGATCATCATATAATTAGCATATACATTACTCTTACTGAATTTCCACGTGGGCGAGGATATTGGAAATTTAATCAAAGCCTATTGGATAACTTGTTTTTAACTAGGACAGAGGAATTTATAACTGATTTCTTCCGACATAACATAGGTACAGCAAATCCCCTTATTGGGACACTTTTAAATGTGCCTTTAGAGGCCATGCAATTCAGTACTCATCTTGAAAACAAAAGCAATTAAGGTCAAAAGAGTCCATACTAACAAAGGAAATAGAATGTCTGACAGAACAGATAGATAGCAATAAAAACTAACATAAAGGCTCAGAATAAATTAGAGGAAAAACAAAAATAAATTGAGAAACTTATTCAAGAAAGATCAAGTGTAATATATTATAAAAAATAAAGCAAACTCGATGGAATATGTGGAAAAATACACCAAATTATTTTTTAATCTTCAACATGGAAATGCTACCAAAAATTTTGGATTTTTGTTTTAGATTCAGTCTCTCACAGTTGAAGTGTACCTATGATAAAAATTACAGACCTCTACATGCTTTGTAAGTAGGAAAACCTGCAAAATCAGCAGTGTATCAAATACTTGTTCTCCCCACTGTATGTATTTTGTTTCATAATTTTCCTTCAGACCTGCCCTTACTGAATGAACAATGAATTATCTTTGTGATGTTGTTTATTTAATGGATTTGAACATTGAAGATGTTTTAGTGTTTTTGTTTGTTTGTACATACAGTATAGCATACAGTTAGGCCTACATAAACTAATGAAAATGCTATTGTTTTCTTTGAAATACATTTTCTTTCATATTCTAATATAACGTAAGACCTTCATAAACACAACAAAATTATAATTTTTGCAATAGCATAGGCCTATATGAAATGTATTTATTAAACTGTTGTTAGAATGTTGTTGTCAGGAAGACTGGGTACTGGGGTATCGAGGCCCTGCTTTACTAGTGTTAAGGAAATAGACGCTTTGCTCAAAGAGAAGCCTGTCTCCAAGCGCCAGTTGTTTTTAGTGATTGAAGCAAATAAACGCCTGGGCTATTAATTGAAGATTTACGGTACGTTAACCGAACAGGACGTAGTGAAAACTTGTTGGGAGGGGACTTGGAGAGGGGCCGTGACCCGAGGAATTTCTGCGAAGGTGTAGACTCTTACACTCGAAGTCAATGTACTGCCTGTCACAGGGCGTGTCATCTAGCATCGAAGTGTTGGAACCTTGGATTCGGGAATCCACTGTTCTTTATATGTCTTAAACTAGGCACAGTTGAGCAAATGTTTCAGACTTGAATAGGACTCATCTGTACCTGGTGGCGGCCGCATCCGTGCCCCCTCCAGCAACCAGACAGGTCAAGCTACAGAGCTCAGATATGTTTCCTGTTCATTGAAACTGTAATTTGTGGAGCAGTCCTTGTTTTTTAACATGAATAGCATGTTTTAACTGACAACGAGATCATTGGACAGACAGCAGTGTTTTTTGGAAACATGGGCGTGTCTTGGTTGCGCATAGGACCGGTTCCAATTTAAGTGATTACAATGTGTAGACATCCTCTGTGTGGTGTGAGTGGGTAATTATAGAGCAAACTATCCTGCAAACCCTCTTTGATAAACATCCTGACCTGTTTGAGAAACGGTGAAGTCTCTATCCCAATGTTTTAAACTCAAAATGCAATTGCCCAGAGCTCAGATGCTCAGACTAACTGTAATTCTAACATAGCGGGGTAGGCTGGGACAATGTAGTTTCAAACATGTATTTAACCCTTTTCATCTTGTGTGGTAATCTGTTGTTACATTTGTGAATGTGTTTTCTTCAAGGCTATACAGAGTGTTAGTTGAATGGCTCCTGAATAGTTTGTGTTCCTATGCATATTGTGTACATGGCCAAGTCCATCTGCAATGTGACGATGTGTTTTAGTTATGAGTTTTGTTCCACCCCTTTGCTAGCCAGTGCTGGCTGTTTATTGATTGGCTACACAGGACAGTCTAAGGTCATTGATGAGTTTCCATTATTTCAATTTGTTTGCTTGTTGTTATAATGATGATTGACTTTTTTTCCTTACACAGCAAAGATTACTTCAGATTTCAATTTCAGATTTGAACTTAACTGAACCTATAGTTGTTGCTTGTTTTATCCATTCACTGACAGTATGGAAAGCTGAGTTCTTGGATGAATTTCTTTGCTTTGGCTTGATGCCCAATTTATGTGCACAATAAAAGGGAATCACGTAGGCCTGGTTTTCATTACCATACTCTCAATGTGAAACAGTACATTTTAGTGCCAGTACTTTTTATAGGAGATTATGATTCTTCCCCATTTGAACTGACTTTGGCCCAGGCAACTCCTTCACTTTGTCCCATATAGGCCTACGCTTGTCTAAGTTATAAGTTCCATGTATGTTATATGTTCCATGTCTTACTTGTTGAATGTTTCTGTACTGTATTGAGAATAACCCAACATTTTACTAAATAATTATACGGACAAGCTTACTAATACACAGCTAACATGTCTTGTTTTAGGTTATGCCAAAACAATTCCAACCCTTGTGCGGTGGCCACAGTAATTTGTACTGTTCTCCCTTTGACGTCACACATGATGCTAGACAAATAGCTTATGTGCAAGGGATCAGTTATTGTTGATGTAGCGCATATGGTTAAATCTTCCTTTTGACCACACCCACAATGATGTGCTCGAAAGGGATAACTTGAAATATAATGTAGATAATTAAATATTCAAAAGAAAAACAGGTTTATTTATTAGCATAGTGTTTGTCCTAAATATCTGTCAACTAGGTGGGACTCTTATAACTAAAGAGACTTCATGCATAGTTTTTATTTTTACCCATACGAGTAGGAGTAAAATGTGTGAAATCTCAGCACTTAAAACCAATTTTTTACTCTGAGATGCTTTGTGGATACGGGCCCTGGTGTGCAAAGCTCTTAGAGACTTGACTTATCCAGTAAGACTCACAGCTGTAATCGCTGCCAAAGATGATTTTAACATGTATTGACTCAGGGGTGTGAATACTTATGCAAATGAGATATATCTGTATTTAGTTTTCAATAACTTTTGCAGAAATTTAACACAACAAAATGTGGAATAAGTCAAGGGGTATGACCACTTTCTGAAGGCATTGTATGTGTCAACTTTAATGTTGTTTTTCAACTGTTTTCCAGAACATTTGTTTTGCTTTTTACTTTTCATGTGTTTAATATAATTATTATGGTTCTGTTTCTATTAATCTAAACTCAAGAATTGATCTTGGGGTGATTTGTTTGAATGAATATGGCTTTTATATTTTCAAGGCAAACCTCCCAGATGGGGGATGCAATTTCAATCTGAACTTTCTCTCTTTCTCAAAGAAAATAACAATTTAACTTTAATTCTGCATTTAATGGCCTTTCATTCCATTTTATATCCATCTGATTCTTACTTGATACATTTTGAGGTTACCATTGACCAGACCAACCGATCTTACTAACATACAAAGCCAAACAGTGACTGGTAACTCTTGACTGTAATTATGATTTACCAAATGTTGAGAACTGATTAAACTAATGTAATTATGTTTTATTGAGCTTGTTTGAAGGAATGTGTACTTAGGGACATTTGCATGGCTTAAGCACATTGTCAACTGATATGATGTTTTTATAGTGTAATGATGTCATGTCATAGTATCGTGGGGAACAGGTTAGAGTTACTAGATAAGTGGTTAGGAGACAAAAAGTCTACATTCCATTATGTCAAAGGAGATTACTGATGTATAGGATAGCATGATTGATGGACATGATGTAATGACCTGGGGCACAGGGTAATAATAACAGAGAAAGGGAGTGCCTATGATGGTTTCCAGATGTATGTGAAAGGAAGAGAACCAAGGGTATATAATGGAGAGTGAATCTTTGTTAGATAGTTGGAAACAGCAAACGGAAAAGCTCTGGTCATTGTTGTCTCTAAACCGGTACAGATCATTAAACATTTGCATTAACTTTCTACAAAGTGTCTAACTATATTCTTGCATCCTTGATTCTTTGATACCCGAGAAACTCATCATAACAGTCAACGTTCCCCCAGAAGACACTACTGATGCCGTGGGCCCAAGGACTTGAGGTTGAGTTCCATAAGCTGGACTGAAGACTCAATAAAAAACTCATTTGGCTGTTTCTTCCTGTATTGGACGCATGCTGTTCGTGTACAGTAATGTACAGCTTCTGTCGAGGGGGGATTTGTAGGCTCGGCCCTAAACTATGTGCTCTCTGTCACCTTGAGCTGCATGGCAAATGGCCAAGTAACACAAGGAAAACACTAAGGACAATGATTTAAGGGCCAGTATGCCCTTCCCCCCTTCGAGGGGCCAAAATGTATCTCTCTGTTACAGTATTCAGAGGTCTGACTATTGAAATGTTTGTTAGAAACCAAACATGGATGCAATAACATCACTATATAAAACTTGCCCTCTGAGTAGAACTTTGATGCTATCTATATAGATGTATGATATTTGTGGTAACTTGTATCTGTACAGGGTGAACTATAAACTACTTTATGCAAATATTTTCACGTGACCCTCCCCTTGTACTGTAAAATAAATTCAACACCCTAAACACTCATAGAAAAAAACTCTAAATTATGTTTACGACCACAAATAACAATAACTGTAGCGACCATGTGTTTATAAACGTGGATATCTACTTTCTTTTTGTGGCACAGTCGATGCCACGCAGGGCTACGGACCAGAAGTTTGAGGGTTTGCTACCACCGCAGAGGAGCTCACTCTCCCTGCCTGTTTCATTATTTCACGATCAGAGCCGGTTGCAGACAATGAACAACATTTTGATGCCATATTTTCCACAAACAGGTTTCTGTGCCAATGCATCACACAACCAATAAACAAAACATACCAACATGGTTTGTGTTTTCAACACCACAGTAAATAGACTATGTCAATCTCGACAAACAGAAAACACACCCCTTCCTACCTTGTAGGCTAACCCAGTACTGAAGGCTTGGCTTGACAATCTCTGAATGTCATTAAACATTTTTATGTTTTGTAACAGATGTCTCTTTCCATTCATCAAATTGCCTCTGCACGTTTTGGATTGATTAATTTATGGATTTTATTTGTCAGTAACAAATATACATACAGAACCAGTCAAAAGTTTGGAAAAACCTACTCATTCAAGGGTTTTTCTTTATTTGTACTCTTTTCTACATTGTAGAATAATAGTGAAGACATCAAAACTATGAAATAACACATTTGGAATCATGTATTAACCAAAAAAAGTGTTAAACAAATCAAAATGTATTTTATATTTGAGATTCTTCAAATAGCCACCCTTTGCCTTGATGACAGCTTTGCACACTCTTGGCATTCTCTCAACCAGCTTCACCTGGAATGCTTTTCCAACAGTCTTGACGGAGTTCCCACATATGCTGAGCACTTGTTGGCTACTTTTCCTTCACTCTGTGGTCCGACTCATCCCAAACCATCTCAATTGGGTTGAGGTCGGGGGACTGTGGAAGCCATTGTCATTCTGATGTAGCACTCCATCACTCTCCCTCTTGGTAAAATAGCCCTTACACAGCCTGGAGGTGTGAAGGGTCATTGTCCTGTTGAAAAACAAATGATAGTCCCACTAAGCCCAAACCAGATGGGATGGCGTATCGCTGCAGAATGTTGTGGTAGCCATACTGGTTAAGTGTGCCTTGAATCCTAAATAATTCACAGACAGTGTCACCAGCAAAGCACCCCCACACCATAACACCACCTCCTTCATGCTTTACAGTGGGAAATACAGATGCAGAGGTCATCTATTCACCAACACCGCGTCTCACAAATACACGGCAGTTGGAACCAAAAATGTCAAATTTGGACTCCAGACCAAAGGACATATTTCCACCGGTCTGATGTTCATTCTTCGTGTTTCTTGGCCCAAGCAAGTCTCTTCTTCTTATTGGTGTCCTTTAGTAGTGGTTTCTTTGCAGCAATTCGACCATGAAGGCCTGATTCACACAGTCTCGTCTGAACAGCAGATGTTGAGATGTGTCTGTTACTTGAACTCTGTGAAGCATTTATTAGGGCTGCAATTTCTGAGGCTTGTAACTCTAATGAACTTATCATCTGCAGCAGAGGTAACTCTGGGTCTTCCATTCCTGTGGTGGTCCTCATGAGAGCCAGTTTCATCATAGCGCTTGATGGTTTTTGCGACTGCACATGAAGAAACGTTCAAAGTTCTTGAAATTGTCCTTATTGACTGACTGTCATTTCGCTTTCCTTATTTGAGCTGTTCTTGCCATAATATGGACTTGGTCTTTTACCAAATAGGGCTTCTGTATACCCCCCCTACCTTGTCACAACACAACTGATTGGCTCAAATGCATTAAGATGGAAAGAAATTCCACAAATGAACTTTAAAAAGGCAAACCTGTTAATTGAAATGCATTCCAGGTGACCTCATGAAGCTGGTTGAGAGAATGCCAAGAAATAATAAAAGCTGTCATCAAGGCAAAGGGTGACTATTTGAAGTATCTCAAATATAAAATATATTTTGATTTGTTTAACACTTTTATTGATTCCATATGTGTATTTTTATAGTGTTGATGTCTTCACTATTATAAATGCAATGTAAAAAATAGTAAAAATAAAGAAAAGCCCTGGAATAGGTGTGTCCAAACATTTGACTGGTAGTACTAATTTTAAAATTGACCGGGATTGCACAATAAAGTCGAGGATTTATTTCCATTGTGGTCCCTACATTTTTTGCACCATATGCTACAGTAATATAAGGACTGAATGTCTAATTTAGACATATCCATCTGGCTTTCGTGGGTCACTTAATTTTTTAACATAGCTACATCTATGGGCTTTTATGATTTTCTGTCCGTGCGTAATGTGCGGTAGCCTAAATCATAGGCTATGTATTGGATAGCGGGCTTGGGCTCATAAAATGTATTTAATGTATAGCTCATAAAATGTATTTAAAACCCCTTAGACTCTATTGACACATCGGTGTGTCAATGTAAGCAACATAATACAAAACTCCCCATCAAAATCTGTCAGTTTAAGCTAGATATATATTTTTTGCATGGGCTGCGTCTCAATCCTCCAAATCCGCCTATGTCGCTCTTCCGCATCTGCAGTGGCAGAGCTACAGCGCTGTTTGTCAGACCAGGAGACATCCCGAAAATCCGTCTTCTCACAAAAACATCTGTAGCATCCGAACGGTTTGGCCTACAAACTAATACGACCCCACTGTAGAAAGGGGAGACACACAATGGTGTTCTCCGTTTTGCTCTAAGACTCCCTAAGTTAACCCATACAAATGAATGGAAGTATAGAGTTACATTTGTGCCAACAAAAATGAGGGGTTAAATATACTGAACAATAATATAAATGCAACATGCAACAATTTCAACGATTTTACTGAGTTACAGTTCATATTAGGAAATCAGTCAATTGAAATAAATTCATTAGGCCCTAATCTATGGATTTCACATGACTGGGAATACAGATATGCATCTGTTGGTCACAGACACTTTTTTTTTTAAAGTAGGGGCATGGATCAGAAAACCAGTCAGTATATGGTGTGACCACTATTTGCCTCATGCAGTGCGACACATCTCCTTTGCATAGAGTTGATCAGGCTGTTGATTGTGGCCTGTGGAATGTTGTCCCACTCCTCTTCAATGGCTGTGCAAGGTTTCTGGATATTGGAGCAAACTGTAAAATACTGTCATACACGTCAATCCAGAGCATCCCAAACATGCTCAATGGGTGACATGTCTGGTGAGTATGAAGGCCATTGAAGAACTGGGACATTTTCAGCTTCCATGAATGGTGTACAGGTCCTTGCGACATGGGGCCATGCATTATCATGCTGAAACATGAGGTGATGGCGGCAGATGAATGGCACAACAATGGGCCTCAGGATCTCGTCACGGTATCTCTGTACATAGACATTGCCATTGATAAAATGCAATTGTGTTTGTTGTCCGTAGATTATGCCTGCCCATACCATAACCCCACCATCACCATGGGGCACTCTGTTCACAAAGCTGACATCAGCAAAGCGCTCGCCCACAAGAAGTCATACACACTATCTGCCATCTGCCCGGTACAGTTGAAACCAGGATTCATCCATGAAGAGCACACATCTCCAGTGTGCCAGTGGCCATCAAAGGTGAGCATTTGCCCACTGAAGCTGGTTACGGTGGCAAACTGCAGTCAGGTGAAGACCCTGGTGAGGACAACGAGCATGCAGATGAGCTTCCCTGAGACGGTTCCTGACAGTTTGTGCAGTAATTCTTCGGTTCTGCAAACCCACAGTTTCATCAGCTGTCCAGGTGTCGGGTCTCAGACGATCCTGCAGGTGAAAAAGCCGGATGTGGAGGTCCTGGGTTGGCGTGGTTACATGTGGTCTGCGGTTGTGAGGGCGATTGGACGTACTGCCAAATTCTCTAAAACAACGTTGGAGGTGGCTTATGGTAGAAAAATGAACATTCAGTTCTCTGGCAACAGCTCTGGTGGACATTCCTGCAGTCAGCATGCCAATTGCACACTCACTGAAAACTTGAGACATCTGTGGCATTGTGGTGTGTGACAAAACTGCAGATTTTTGAGTGGCCTTTTATTGTCCCCAGCAAAAGGTGCACCTGTGTAATGATCATGCTGTTTAATCAGCTGCTTGATATTCCACACATGTCAGGTGAATAGATTATATTGGATGTAAACACATTTTTGCATAAAACCTGAGAGAAATAAGCATTTTGTGTGTATGGAACATATCTGGGATCTTTTATTTCAGCTCATGAAACATGTAACCAGCACTTTACATGTTGGGTTAATATTTTTGTTCCTTGTATGTGTAAAAATATATACTGAACAAAAATATAAACACAACATGCAACCCAGCACTAGGTGCACCTGTGTAATGATTATGCTGTTAATCAGTATCTTGATATGCCAAACCTGTCAGGTGGATGGATTATCTTGGCGAAGGAGAAATTGTCACTAACAGGAATGTAAACTAATTTGTGCACAACATTTGAGAGAAATAAGCTTTTTGTGGGTATGGAATATTTCTGGGATCTTTTCTTTCAGCTCATGAAACATGTTGCGTTTATATTTTTGTTCAGTATATATACAGTGCCTTCGGAAAGTATTCAGACCTCTTGACTTTTTCAACATTTTGTTACGTTACATTTTTATTCTAAAATTGATTTTTTTTTTTCAGCAATCTACACACAATACCCCACAATGACACAGCAAAAACAGGCTTTTAGAAATTTAAAAAACACAAATACCTTATTTAAATAGGTATTCAGACCCTTTGATATGAGACTTGAAATTGAGCTCAGGTGTATCCTGTTTCCATTGATCATCTTTGAGATGTTTCTACAACTTGATTGGAGTCCACCTATGGTACATTCAATTGATTAGACATTATTTGGAAAGCACACACCTGTCTATATAAGGTCCCACAGTTGACAGTGCATGTCAGAGCAAAAACCCAGCCATGAGGTCGAAGGAATGTCCGAGACAGTATTGTGTCGAGCCAAAGATCTGGGGAAGGGTACCAAAAAATCTCTGCAGCATTGAAGGTCCCCAAGAACACAGTGGCCTCCATCATTCTTCAATGGAAGAAGTTTGGAACGACCAACACTCTTCCTAGAGCTGGCCGCCCGGCCATACTGTGCAATTGGGGGAGAAGGGCCTTGGTCAGGGAGGTGAACAAGAACCCGATGGTCACTCTGACATAGCTCTAGAGCTCATCTTTGGAGATGGTTGTCCTTCTGGAAGGTTCTCCCATCTCTGTAGCACTCCAGCAATCAGGCCTTTATGGTAGAGTGGCCAAATGGAAGCCACTCCTCAGTAAAAGGCACATGACAGCCCGCTTAGAGTTTGCCAAAAGGCACCTAAAGACTCTCAGTCCATGAGAAACAAGATTCTCTAGTCTGATGAAACCATGATTGAACTATTTGGCCTGAATGCCAAGCGTCACGTCTGGAGGAAACCTGGCACCATCCGTACGGTAAAGCATGGTGGTGGCAGCATCATCCTGTGGGGATGTTTTTCAGTGGCATGGACTGGGAGACTAGTCAGTATCGGGGAAAAGATGAACGGAGCAAAGTACAGAGAGATCCTTGATGAAAACCTGCTCCAGAGCACTCAGGACCTCAGACTGGGCGAAGGTTCATCTTCCAACAGGACAACGACCCTAAGCACACAGCCAAGAAAATGCAGGAGTGGCTTTGGGACAAGTCTCTGAATGTCCTTGAGTGGCCTAGACAAAGCCCGGACTTGAACCCAATCTCTGGAGAGACCTGAAAATAGCTGTGCAGCAACACTCCCCATCCAACCTGACAGAGCTTGAGAGGAACTGCAGAGAGGAATGGGAGAAACTCCCCAAACTTGTAGCATCAAACCCAAGAAGACTTGAGGCTGTAATTGCTGCCAAAGGTGCTTCAGTAAAGGGTCTGAATACTTATGTAAATGTGATATTTCTAAAATCCTGTTTTTGCTTTGTCATTATGGGGTATTCAAATCAAATCAAATCAAATATTATTTGCCACATCTCTCGAATACAACAGGTGTAGACGTTACCGTGAAATACTTACTTACTGCCCTCAACCAAAAATAAAAGTATTTGTTGATAAAAAAGTAAAATAAAACGACAACAACAAAAAGGTGTTGAGAAAAAAAGAGCAGAAGTAAAATAAAATAACAGTAGGGAGGCTATATACTGTCACGGATGCCGCCAAGGCTGCTCCTCCTTGCTCTGGCAAGCTTCGGCGTTCGTCATCCCCGGAGTACTAGCTACTACCGCTTGATGTTTTCGATGTTTGTTTTGTCATGTCTAGTGGGTACACCTGTTGCGTATTCTGTATTGATTATGTCACGTATAAGTTCACCTGTTTTATGTTTTGTCTTTGTATGTTATTGTCCGCGTGTCTTGGATGCCTTGTGTCGGTGTTATACTCATTGTGTCATTTTACGCATATGGTGTTTTTTCCCTCCAGTGTTGGAGACGTTTATTTTCGTGCGTATTTCGTGTTCTAGTAAAGTCGTCTTTACTTATCCTCTGTTTCCTGCGCCTGACTCCAACACCGCATACACATCAGCCTTTGACATATACAGGGAGGTACCGGTGCAGAGTCAATGTGCGGGGGCACCGGCTAGTTGAGGTAGTTGAGGTAATATGTACATGTGGGTAGATTTAACGTGACTATGCATAAATAATTAACAGAGTAGCAGCAGCGTAAAAAGATGGGGTGGGGGTGCAAATAGTCCGGGTAGCCATGATTAAGTGTTCAGGAGTCTTATGGCTTGGGGGTAGAAGCTGTTGAGAAGCCTTTTGGACCTAGACTTGGCACTCCGGTACCGCTTGCCGTGCGGTATCAGAGAGAACAGTCTATGACTATGGTGGCTGGGGTCTTTGACAATTTTGAGGGTCTTCCTCTGGCACCACCTGGTATAGAGGTCCTGGATGGCAGGACGCTTGGCCCCAGTGATGTACTGGGCCGTACGCACTACCCTCTGTAGTGCCTTGCGGTCAGAGGCCGAGCAGTTGCCATACCAGTCGGTGATGCAACCAGTCAGGATGCTCTCGATGATGCAGCTGTATAACTTTTTGAGGATCTGAGGACCCATGGCAAATCTTTTCAGTCTCCTGAGGGGGAATAGGCTTTGTCGTGCCCTCTTCATGACTGTCTTGGTGTGTTTGGACCATGATAGTTCATTGGTGATGTGGACACCAAGGAACTTGAAGCTATCAACCTGTTCCACTACAGCCCCGTCGAAGAGAATGGGTGCGTGATCAGTCCTCTATTTTTGTCTTGGTCACATTGAGGGAGAGGTTGTTATCCTGGCACCACACGGCCAGGTCTCTGACCTCCTCCCTATAGGCTCTCATCGTTGTTGGTGATCAGGCCTACCAATGTTGTGTCATCTGCAAACTTAATGAGGGTGTTGGAGTCGTGCCTGGCCATGCAGTCATGGGTGAACAGGGAGTACAGGAGGGGACTGAGCACGCACCCCTGAGGGGCCCCCGTGTTGAGGATCAGCGTGGAAAATGTGTTACCTACCCTTACCACCTGGGGGCGGACCGTCAGGAAGTCCAGGATCCAGTTGCAGAGGTTTAGTCCCAGGGTCCTTAGCTTAGCTTAGATACTCCATTCTAAGGAGTATACAGCATATTCATGTCTGGATTTGATTAGAGCTTTGATCGACATGAAAATTCAAGTCTGCTACCTGAGCATGATAAGCCATATTTAATTCTTAAAAGTCTCAGCAGTGTGTGTGTCTTGGGGGTTCTAAACTGACATATAGTATTGTTTTAAGAAGGTCAAAAAATTGATGATTTAGATATTTGACTTTGATTTTTAGGATCCCACGCAAAAAAAGATAAAATGTTGAATTTGGAATTTACTACTATAGCCCATAGAAACACATTGAATAACACATTCATAAATGGCAAAAAAAAAGAGAGTAAAAGAATAATAAGGTTTTTAAGTGCCTGTACAATATCCAGGAGATATAAGAAAGTACAGGAAATATACAGTGCCAGTCAAAAGTTTTGACAAACCTACTCATTCCTGGGTTTTTATTTATTTTTACTTTTCCACATTGCAGAATAATAGTGAAGACATCAAAACTATGAAATAACAAATATGGAATCATGTAGTAACCAAAAAAGTGTTAAACAAATCAACATTTATTTTATATTTGAGACTCTTCAAAGTAGCCACCCTTTGCCTTGATGACAGTTTTGCAAACTATTGGCATTCTCTCAACCAGCTTCATGAGGTAGTCACCTGGAATGCATTTCAATTAACTGGTTATTTTATAGTTTTCATATCTTCACTGTTATTATACAATGTAGAAAATAGTAAAAATCAAGAAAAACCCTTGAATGAGTAGGTGTGCCCAAACTTTTCACTGTTACTGTATATGTACAGTGCATTTGGAAATTATTCAGACCCCTTGACTTTTTCCAAACATTTATTTTTATTTTATCATCAATCTACTCACAATAAATCTTGCTCGCACAGATTAGAACATGTTCCGGGATTCTTCAGATAGCACTGAGGAGTACACCACATCAGTCACTGGCTTCATCAATATGTGCATTGATGACGTCATCCCCACAGTGACCGTACGTACATACCCCAACCAGAAGCCATGGATTACAGGCAACATCCTCACTGAGCTAAAGGGTAGAGCTGCCACTTTCAAGGACTCTAACCCGGACGCTTATAAGAAATCCCGCTATGCCCTCCGACGAACCATCAAACAGGCAAAGAGTCAATACAGGACTAAGATTGAATTGTACTACACCGGCTCTGACACTCGTTGGATGTGGCAGGGCTTGAAAACTATTACAGACTACAAAGGGAAGCACAACCGCGAGCTGCCCAGTGAGACAAGCCTACCAGACGAGCTAAACCACTTCTATGCTCGCTTCAAGGCAAGCAACACTGAATCATGCATGAGAGCACCAGCTGTTCCGAATGACTATGTGATCACGATCTCCGTAGCTGATATGAGTAAGACTTTTAAGCAGGTCAACATTCACAAGACTAAAGGCTGGTTTATAATACGGGCATGTTCGTCAATTTAATCTGTAATGCCAGAGTGTGCTCTGGGTGTTCGTAAACTCAGAGCGTTGTCAGACTGGCCGTTCGTAAATTCAAAGTGTTTTGCTCTCGGAACGCACACTGGACGCTCTGGGTGAGGAGTAGGTTTGATCCGAGCGTTCTGACCTAACAACAGCAGTCAAGCACCCAAGCTAACTGGCTAACATTAGCTAGCTTGCTAGCTACTTCCAGACATAAATGAGAGAACAGCTCACTCTGACCATTTTACTCTACCTAGCAGAGCTGGTTAGGCTGTTGTTATGTTATCCAGAGTGTTGGTGACTGCAACTGTGCTGCTGGCAACAATTTAACTACACTTTTTTGCCAACGTTTACTGACACGACCATATTCAACGGGTGTTGAGCGTTCATCAATTTGTCATTCATTCTGCGCTCTGGCACACTCAGACGAGAGTACTCTGAAATCGGAGTAGATAGCCAGAGTGAATTTACAAGCTATGTCTATCGACAGTTGCAGTGGTGACATCATGAACATTCTATTAAAATGGTTACTTGCATAGTGAAATATTTTGTTTAGACATGTAGCTAGCTAGCTAAACAATTAACCATAATTCCAACTCATAACGTTACTACTCTGCATGAATCTGCAGGTAGCTAACCAACCAGGTACAATATTAGCTAGCTAACATTAGGCTATAACTAGCAATGCAAATGTCTCTGAGACACTAATAATATTACTACACAGATCATACACGTAATGTTAGCTAGCGAGCCAACCAGCTAACGTTAGTTAGCTAGCTAACAGTACACTTTAACCTTAAATGAAAACGACCTTTTGACAAAATTAGAAACGTGTAATATCTGAAAATGTAGCTAGCTAGACTATCTTACCCGTATATATGGATGGACACTTCAACTTGATTGGAATCCACCTGTGACCAATTACATTTTTTGTACGTGATTTAGAAAGAAACACACCTGTCTATATAAGGTCCCATGATTGACAGTGCATGTCAGACCAGAAACTATACCATGAAGTCCAAGGAACTCGCCATAGATCTTAGAGAATTGTGATGAGGCATATCTGGGGAAGGATTTAAAACAATTTATATAGTGTTGAAAGTTTGCAAGAGCATAGTGGTCTCCATCATTGGGAAGTTGAAAAAATATGGAACTACCCAGACTCTGCCTAGAGCTGGCCGTCCAAACAAACAGAGCAACTGGGCAAGAAGGACCTTGGTCAGGGAGGTGATCAAGGACCCAATGACCACTCTGACAGAACTACAGAGTTCCTTGGCTGAGATCGGAGAACCTGCCAGAAGGACAACAGTCTCTACAACACGTCACCAATCTAGGCTTTATGGGAGAGTGGCCTGACTGAAGCCACTCCTGAGTAAATGGCATGTGACAGCAAGACTCTGAGATCATAAGACAAAACATTCTATGGTCTGATGAGTACGAAATAGAACTATTTGGCCTGAATGCAAAATTCTAAGTACTGAAAAAATCAGGCACAGCTCATCACCTGTCTAACACCATCCCTACCATGAAGCATGGTGGTGGCAGCATCGTGACATGGGGATGCTTTTCAGCGGCAGGGAGACTGGTAAGGTTAAAGTGAACAATGAATGGAGCCAAATACAGGCATCCTTGATGAGAACCTGCTTCAGAGTGCAAATGACCTTAGACTGGGGCAAATATTTAGGTTCCAACATGACAATTATCCCAAGCATGCAGCCAAAGCAAGGCTGGAATGGTTTCAGAACAATGTGAAAGTCTTTGAGTGGTCCAGTCAAAGCCCAGACTTGAATCCCATTGAAAATCTGTGGAAAGACTTGAAGATTGCTGTTCATCGCTGCTCCCCATTTTTAACTTAACAGTGCTTGAGAAAATGTGTATAAGAATGGGGGAAAATCCCCAAATCCAGATGTGCAACGCTTATACAGACATACCCAAGACAACTCAAAGCTGTAATCGCCGCCAAAGGTGCTTCTACAAAGTATGGAAATTAGATATGTGTTTCATTTTCAATACATTTGCAAACATTTCTAAAAACTTGTTTTCGCTGTGTCCTTGTGGGGCATTCTGTGTAGATGGGTAATAAAAAATATATATTTAATCCATTTTGAATTCAGGCTGTATCACAACAAAATGTGTAAGTCAAGGGGTATGATTATTAATGAATGTCTAATATAACATTTAATATATATTTATTCAACCTGTCTTGGGTATTTCTTCACTAACTTTCCCAAGTGCATCACTGCAACAGTAACTCTGTTTTCATAGTTCTTGTCAATGCACATCACTGAAATTAATGTAAATGATGTACATTCATTTATAATTCAGTATTATAGTGTTAAACATTTAAATACTTTATCAAAACATAAGATTAATAAATCAATGATAAAACAAATTATGAGAAATTATTTGCCTGCAACAACGAAAAAAGATGGTGAAGAACCATGTCTTAAGAGTCCACAGGAGGGCGCATCGGGATAATTAACGAAAAGTTGATGATCAGTAAAAAAAAAAAAAAGAATATCTACAGGAAGGCTAGCCAAGTAGCCAGCGATCTAGTAAACACTTCAGAAAAGAGGATGTATGCTCTTTTTAAAAATATATAATTAAATAGATATATAATGTAATTTAACCAAATAGTAAGGTGTCCGATAACTGGGGATGATGGCCGATAGAACGGGTCGTATTTTCTTGCTAAACCGCTTATCAACTAGCTGATAATAGCAGGATTTCCTCTGAAATGTCAGACATTTTTATGACACCAATAATCACAAAATGTTGACGGCTTGATCACATGACAACACTGTCAAAGAAAATATACACTATATATACAAAAGTATGTGGAGGAGGAATAATGGTCTGGGCTGTTTTTCATGATTAAGGCTGGCCCCCTTAGTTCCAGTAAAGGGACATCTTAACACCACAGCATACAATGACATTCCAGACGATTCTGTGCTTCCAACTTTATGGTAACAATTTGGGGAAGGCCCTTTCCTGTTTCAGCATGACAATGCCCCCTTGCACAAAGCCAGGCCTAATCACCCAACTTCAGTGCCCGACCTCACTAATATTCTTGTGGCTGAATGGAAGCAAGTCCCTGCAGCAATGTTCCAATATCTAGTGGAAAGACTTCCCTATTTATACCCATGATCTTTAAATGAGATGCTCCACATACTTTTGGTCATGTAGTGTGTATATATAAATTGAGATGGTTTGGGATGAGTCGTACCGCAGAGTGAAGGAAAAGCAGCCAACAAGTGCTCAGCATATGTGGAAACTCCTTCAAGACTGTTGGAAAGCATTCCAGGTGAAGCTGGTTGAGAGAATGCCAAGAGTGTGGAAAGCTGTCATCAAAGCAAAGGGTGGCTATTTGAAGAATCTCAAATATAACATATATTTTGATTTGTTTAACACTTTTTTGGTTACTACATGATTCCATATATGTTATTTCATAGTTTTGATGTCTTCACTATTATTCTACAATGTAGAAAATAGTAAAAATAAAGAAAAACCCTTGAATGAGAAGGTGTTCTAAAACTTTTTACCGGTAGTGTATATGACCGTCTACTAAGACTACTGTATGTAAGAATACTTAATAATCTGTAGCATGAGCTAACACAGCGGTATATCTATTTCACTTATGATGCACTGCCGGCTACCCTCTGAGGCAAGATGAGCGGTCAACTTGGTACATGGGAAATATACTACCTTAGCATGAACCCATCTGCCATAGTGACGCCCTGCCGGGTACCCTCGCTGAGGCAAGATGAGCAGACATCGTGGTTCATGAAGATATTCTGCCTACGAACACAGCCAACCACCTGCAATATAGATACACCGCCGGGTGGCCTCGCTGAGGCAAGATGAGCTGTCATTTTGGTACATGAATCATATTCTACCTATGAGCTCAGCTAACCACCTGCAAAATAGATGCAGTGCCGGTTACCAGCCAACCACCTGTAGCTATAAAACAGTGTTATATCAGATTGTGATGCAGAAGAGAGAAGCAATATAGCTACTGGACCACGGGGCTGACACAATCATGATCATATTAGCAATTGCTGCAGGAACTCATGTAGGCTCCACACTCTCAGAATTCCAATCGAGTGTAACATAGGCAAAAGAAGATAACGGGCCCATAATCTTGTGGGTGAAGCCATGACCGATTTGAGAAGCAGTAGCAGTGCCGATGCAGGAGTGGGTGGCCTATAGCTCAGAGCTGGCCTGCAGCGCTTACGAAAGAACCAGAGCTATGAGGAGTTTTAGTATCTTGTCATTGATTGCCAGCATCAATGTTGGATCAGCGGTTCACCAGGTGTCGCCCCTGCTCAGCATGCAGGTAGCGTAACATGAAAGAGAGGAAAAGGCAGTGTTAGTTCTAGTGATGATGACTGATGTTCCATTGCCAATTCTTTCTTCGCTGAGTGTATAAGTACTGTTAACATAAGTGTCCATATGCAATAGAACTTGAGATACCATGCAAGATTCAATGGATGGAATATTTAGTGCATTCCAGATCCCACAAAAGCCATCATACAGACCACCTTTTGCAAAGCGTAATGTAAACCCAACACTGTTGCCTTAAGTGAACTTAAACTTGTGCTACAGAGGAGATATACTCTTTATATCAGGGCTCTTGATGAGGATTTTTCAGTAAGATAAACACATTTAATCACAACATGACGAACACAGAGCCAGGGTTAAACATGGGTACTCCGTTGCTTGGCAATAACTTAATTGGTTCCTTTCACTGCGTTTGTGTGTGTGTGTGTGTTAAATGGGGATCTGACGTCGGGTCAAATTCCTCGCTCTTACCTTATCCACGGCTGTCCTACCTTATCAGAGACTGAAACCAGACTGTTGCCTTTTGCCTCTATCCTCAGACAAAGTCCTGAAAACGGAGCCGGAGTTGAACAGAGTTCAGACTAAACATGAGTAATTACAGCATGACGGGAGGGAAGAGAGGAGTTGGGTTTTGGTATGTTTGAGAGATTGAGTGTGGACCTGCCATGTCCAACAATCAATCTCCAGGTCAAGCCAGGGTGAGCCTGGGTTGAACAGAGTTTAAACTGAACATTATTATTTTTGCATGACAAGGGCTTGATTGATTGTACCACTATTGTTTCTAAACTGAATAGACGTCAGATTTAGCCGCTATCATAGACTAAGGAAGTGGGCGGAGCGGTCGAGAGGGGGAAACTGAAGACAGTGGTGGGGGAACCCAAGAGGTAGGGGTTTTAAGCTAAAATGTATGTAAATAGGACTATATACATGGAGAGCTGAGAGGTAGAAGGCGGATGCTTTACAAACCACCTCGGCTTTGTCTATTGTAATAAAGTCTATCTTAATTTTACAAAACATCTGAAATACATTGGTTCTTTGATTAGTATAAGGACGAATTTTGCCACATCACTCTCCAACCCTGTTCCTGGAGCTACCCTCCTGTAGGATTTCAATCCAACCCCAGTTGTAACTGACCTGATTCAGATTATCAACCAGCTAATTATTAGAATCAGGTGCGCCTACAAAATGGTAGCTCTCCAGGAACAGCTTTGGAGAGCCCTAATTTATATGCATGTTGGACACTTCTCCATAGGCCATGAAGAGTAGGCGGACAGATGGATTCCCGGGCGGACTACACGCCGAAGGGTCCTGACAGTTAAGATTAACTGAATCCCTGCAATCAGACCATGTTAAGAAAGGCTGCCTTGCCAAACTGAAATGTAGAATAAAAAATGCATACATGGTTACAGTGCACTTGGAAAGTATTCAGACCCCTTTACTTTTTCCACATTTTGTTACGTTACAGCCTTATTCTAAAATGGATGAAATTATGTTTAACCCTCAATCTACACACAATACCCTATAAGGACAAAGCGAAAACAGGTTTTTAGAAATTTTTGTAAATCTATTACAAATAAAAAACAGCGTATTTACATAAGTATTCAGAGCCTTTGCTATGAGACTCGAAATTGAGCTCAGGTGCATCCTGTTTCCATTGATCATCCTTGAGATGTTTCTACATC
The DNA here is from genome assembly GCF_964263955.1 of Coregonus lavaretus. Classification (NCBI taxonomy): domain Eukaryota; kingdom Metazoa; phylum Chordata; class Actinopteri; order Salmoniformes; family Salmonidae; genus Coregonus; species Coregonus lavaretus. The sequence goes on from NC_140019.1 coordinate 5,362,929, forward strand.
TTGATTAGAGTCCACCCGTGGTGAAATCAATTGATTGGACAGGATTTGGAAAGGCACACAGTTGACAGTGCATGTCAGAGCAAAAAACCAAGCCATGAGGTCGAAGGAATTGTCCGTAGAGCTCAGAGACAGGATTGTGTCGAGGCACAGATCTGGGGAAGGGTACCAATAAATTTCTGCAGCATTGAAGATCCCTAAGAACACAGTGGCCTCCATCATTCTTAAATGGAAGAAGTTCGGAACCACCAAGACTTCCTAGAGCTGGCAGCCCGGCCAAACTGAGAAATCAGGGGAGAAGGGCCTTGGTCAGGGAGGTTACCAAGAACCCGATGGTTACTCTGACAGAGCTCCAGAGTTCATCTGTGGAGATGGGAGAACCTTCCAGAAGTACAACCATCTCTATAGCACCACACCAATCAGGCATTTATGGTAGAGTGGCCAGACGGAAGCGAATCATCAGTAAAAGGCACATGACAGCCCGCTTGGAGTTTGCCAAAAGGCACCTAAAGGACTATGACCATGAGAAAAAAAGATTCTCTGGTCTGATGAAACCAAGATTGAACTCTTTGGACTGAATACCAAGCATCACGTCTGGAGGAAACCTGGCACCATCCCTACAGTGAAGCATGGTGGTGGCAGCATCATGCTGTGGGGATGTTTTTCAGTGGCAGGGACTGGGAGGCTAAGGGAAAGATGAATGGAGCAAAGTACAGAGAGTTCATTGATGAAAACCTGCTCCAAAGTGCTCAGGACCTCAGACTGGGGCGAAGGTTCACCTTCCAACAGAACAACGACCCTAAGCACACAGCCAAGAAAATGCAGAAGTGGCTTTGGGATAAGTCTCTGAATGTCCTTAAGTGGCCCAGCCAGAGCCCCGATTTTAACCCGATCGAACATCTGTGGAGAGACCTGAAAATAGCTGTGCATTGACGCTCCCCATCCAACCTGACAGAGCTTGAGAGGATCTGCAGAGAAGAATTGGGAAAAACTCTCCAAATACAGGTGTGCCAAGCTTGTAGCGTCATACCCAAGAAGACTTGAGGCTGTAATCGCTGCCAAAGCTGCTTCAACAAAGTACTGAGCAAAGGGTCTGAATACTTATGTAAATATGATATTTCAGTTTATTTGTAATACATTTGCAAAAATTTCTATAAACCTATTTTTGCTTTGTTATAATGGGGTATTGTGTGTAGATTGATGAGAGGGGGGAAACAATTTAATCCATTTTCCTATTTTGTTGCCTTACAACCTGGAAATTAAAATTGATTTCCAGGTTGTAAGGCATTTGATTTAAACAACATGCCTACCGCTTTGAAGATGCAAAATATTTTGTATTGTGAAACAAACAAGTAATAAGACAAAAACAGAACTTGAGCATGCATAACTATTCACCCCCCCCCCCCCCCCCCCCCAAAAAAAAAAAAAAGTTAATACTTTGTAGAGCCACCTTTTGCTGCAATTACAGCAACAAGTAATAATAAATAATAATATGCCATTTAGCAGACGCTTTTATCCAAAGCGACTTACAGTCATGTGCGCATACATGTTTACGTATGGGTGGTCCCGGGGGGATCAAACCCACTACCCTGGCGTTACAAGCGCCATGCTCTACCAATTGAGCTACAGAGATCTCTTGGTGTATGTCTCGATAAGCTTGGCACATCTAGCCGCTGGGATTTTTGCCCATTATTCAAGGCAAAACTGCTCCAGCTCCTTCAAGTTGGATGGGTTCCACTGGTGTACAGCAATCTTTAAGTCAAACCACAGATTCTCAATTGGATTGAGGTCTGGGCTTTGACTAGGCCATTCCAAGACATTTAAATGTTTCCCCTTAAACCACTCGAGTGTTGCTTTAGCAGTATGCTTAGGGTCATTGTCCTGCTGGAAGGTGAACCTCCGTCCCAGTCTCAAATCTCTGGAAGACTGAAACAGGTTTCCCTCAAGAATTTCCCTGTATTTAGCCTCATCCATCATTCCTTCAATTCTGACCAGTTTCCCATTCCCTGCCGATGGAAAAACATCCCCACAGCACGATGCTGACACCACCATGCTTCACTGCGGGGATGGTGTTCTTCCATATGTTTGGGGAGTCTCCCACATGCCTTTTGGCGAACACCAAATGTCTTTGCTTATTTTTTTCTTTAAGCAATGGCTTTTTTTCTGGCCACTCTTCCGTAAAGCCCAGCTCTGTGGAGTGTACGGCTTAAAGTGGTCCTATGGACAGATACTCCAATCTCCGCTGTGGAGCTTTGCAGCTCCTTCAGGGTTATCTTTGGTGTCTTTGTTGCCTCTCTGATTAATGCCCTCCTTGCCTGGTCCGTGAGTTTTGGTGGGCGGCCCTCTCTTTGCAGGTTTGTTGTGGTGCCATATTCCTTTTTTAGAATGGATTTAATTGTGCTCCGTGGGATGTTCAAAGTTTCTGATATTTTTTTGTAACCCAACTCTGATCTGTACTTCTCCACAACTTAGTCTCTGACCTGTTTGGAGAGCTCCTTGGTCTTCATGGTGCCGCTTGCTTGGTGGTGCTCCTTGCTTAGTGGTGTTGCAGACTTTGGGTCCTTTCAGAACTGGTGTATATACTGAGATCATGTGACAGATCATGTGACTTTTAGATTGCGCACAGGTGGACTTTATTTAACTAATTATGTGACTTTTGAAGGTAATTGGTTAGTTAGGGGCTTCATAGCAAAGGGGGTGAATACATTCCGTTATTTATTTGTTCGAATTTTCTGAAACAAGTAATTTTTTTCATTTCACTTCACCAATTTGAACTATTTTGTGTATGTCCATTACATGAATCCAAATAAAAATGGACATGCATACATTCAATTCATATCCATAATATTAATATTCAATCTAGTGAATGACATTACGACCCCATTCTCAGTAGGTTAAGCTAGCACAGTTAGGCAACACAAAAAATGACTACCTCGAAATTGCCTCGCCATTCCTGTGGCATAAGTGAGTCTTTCAATTTGAACCACGCAAGCTGCTAAATCGTCCAGTTTACATCACCAAATCAAACACTGGCTGCAGTATCTGTCTAAGCAACACATACCCACAGTTGAATTACACTCAGAAACCCAGATTTTAGTCTATGCCATTGACCCACTGCTATTGAAATGACAAAGAAATCCCTGCAAATAGCCCAATTACAATGGTTTGTCGTCTTAACATCTGGCACATAATGAAATTCCTTCACTTCATCACCTTAGCTCCGCAATGATACTTAGTTGAATGGAAACCCTAAATTGGCTTTGTACTATGTTATAAGTTACGTCTATAATTTCCAGACCTTATAGGCAGTTTATTCTTACATGTTGTACCCAGACGGAGAACATCCCCTAAACCTTAATAGTTACATCGTTAGGTGATGTCAATTCCCTATGTTTTCCATGAAGTGGACATACGCCAATCATTTTCTAAGACTATTACCCAGAGTGTGTTGACAGTCATATAATGCTTAACCTTATCTCTATCAAATGATCCATAAACGGCACCACATCAGAAAACTTTTATTTATTATTTCCCACCCCTGACGTACGTTTACGTTTGTGTGAGAACGACTAAAATATTACATTTAGAGGGGTAACAGGAAGGATCTAAGGCAAAACAGCTATTTCCTATGTCGTTGATCCAGTAACGATACCACAGTAATTTGACATTGGAGCAAATGGAGCTGATTTGGGGTTGAATAATCCTTGCAAGAATTACAGACAGTGGAGTCTAAAGGGTACTCAATTAAAAATGCTCATTGCAAACGCAGAGAACTTTGGGTGGTTCTCATCTTGTGAGAGATTTTAGGTCATCTTATTCTGGAGTAGAAACGATGAATTAAATTGAAACAAACTATTAATGATTTGAGGGAAGACAGTGGAATAGTCGTCGTCAAGTAAATATTAGCAATTTGTCAACTTTCTTTTACAGGAGAAAAGGGGTTTCATTAGTTAAATTTGGCAGTTTGATAACTATGAAGCTATCCGGAGTAGGCAGTGAAGGCAGCTAACAAATAAAACAGGGCCTGGCCATATTATTTTATTTATTTTTGTTTGTTTTGTTTACCATATGTTTGCAAATAATAACACAATACATGTGTTATGTATATTTAGTAGTGGTGTTAAAACATTTTAACTCACTGAGTGGACTATTTCATTTCATTTAGTGGGTTTTCACGGGTTAGTGCCGAGGTATCTTAAAGGAACACACACATGGAATTATTTGAAGTTTTGTTTTGTGAGTGAGTTTTCATTAAACATATGTGATTTATTTTGATAAGAACTGTAATGAAGTACATGTGATTCGAAATGTATGTAATGTTTTGACTGTAGTTAATGATTAGTTTACTATAGAATGAAACACTTTTTTGAAGGGTTTGAATGACCTGACTTTCTAGTGTGATTTGATCAACACACTGGAAAACCGAGAGACATAGGATGATGAATTTAAGGTAATGTATTATACCAAGTTGAGGGTAATTTGTAATACTGATAACTATGAAGAAGTTTATCATTTGGCAATAGTCCTATATATGATTCGGACAATAACAAGGACAGAGAGAGAGCGCTAGTCCTGAATGAGGGACACCTGTCGCTAGTCAACTTTACTATTCCTTGAATTACCTTATGGGATACAATTAGATTAAGATGTTATCATTCTAATTTCATTTATTATTTTGATTTAACAGGCAATGTTGTTGTTTTGGTATTTTAAATCCATGAATCACGATGTGAGTCATGTGTATCAAGGGGGAATTACTGTTTTCCTGGGGCTTTTCGTAAATATGCAAATGGTATTAAGAATATGAGCAGCAGTAATTAATGTGTTATGAGTTATATGGAATGTATAAATGTATTAGTGGCAGGGTGTAGAGGAGGCCTGTGTCTATGAAACTAGTATACTGCAACAATATGCAAGAATGTGCGCTTCCTAATCTTAGGGCTTCTCCTGACTGATGAGAAGACATTATATAATAGCATACTGTGTCTCACCTAACAAAGTTCTTAAGACTTTCTTCCCACATGTGAAGCCTTCTCTGCGCAACCTAGCAGGAGAATCTGGGCATTGTCAGCGCCTTGGAGACTTTTTGGTGGTAAATGATTCCGATCCTGTGATTCTACGGTGTAATTGACAGATTGATAAGGGGAGTATATTAGAAATTGGTATTAAGAAAAATTGGTAAAACATAATTTGTCATATAGTCAATGCTTAAATGGATGTCTTGGATTAGAAATTAACTCAACTAAACTGTTATGTTTTGTCCTCTCTAGAGGTGACTACAGATTGTGTCTTGATAATTCGGCCTAGAATGATGTGAACCTCTAAAAAAAAAACGTCTAAACCGGCTGAAGATGAGCAACAAAGGCGTTGAATACGGTCCAGTCAGCACCACATCTACCTGCAACCGGTGTACAACATCCAATCGAAGCTATCAACTGCTTTTCTCTGGGGAGTGGGACAGGAGTCCACGAGGAGTGAGAATGGAGAGAGATCTGTTCAAATACAACATCTATCATGTTGTTGGTATACTGGTTGGCAAATGGACAAGACAGAGTGGGGGGTAGAGATGGTGGTGACTCAGGTGTGACATTGAAATTGGGACATTGTCATGGACAATTCACATTGAACTATGAAGTATCTGAAGAACAAATTGAAGAAACGCCAGAAGATTGAGTGCCGGGGGAAGGACGGGGTTGGTCAACTGTGCCCGTAATTGATTTGGATTTATCTAAATTTGGTAATTTGGGTATGAGGTTGATGTAAGACATCTATACACTGCTAAATGTATAATAATTGGGATTAAGAATGCATTGTGATAATGATGTGTAGTTATTCTGATGATGATGAAGGTAATACTAGAATTCTGGATTGTTATACTGTATGTTAATATGTGTCCATTCTGAGAGTGGTGATATGTGCTAAGTTCAGGGTTTTTATTTTATTTTGAGTGATAAGACCATATGAGTCACTAAGCGTTGTCATTCTACATTTGGGTTGGATAATTAATTTGGATATGTTGATGATTTTTCAGTAGACTATAGTTAAATTTATTCAGACTCAGTGAACTATAAGATCAATGTAGTTAATCAACAAACACTGAGCTAGGGTTACATCTATGTTGCTATGCTAGAACTTAATTGGTTCATCTCACTGGGTTGGTGTGGGAAAGAGGTTTGTTTTCTATCTTCATCTGATCTGACCTTGGGTTGAGTCCTAACTAATCCAAGTCTGTCCTGATATATCAGTGAATGAAACCAGAGTGTTATCCTTTGCCTCTATCCTAAGGCATATTACTGGAACGGAGTCAGGGTTGAACAGACTAAACCTGGTACCTACTAACAGTCTTGGGGTTTCAAGCAATTGGGTCTGAAATGTCACTCATTAGACAATATGCAATTGATAATTGCATAGCATTGGATGCTATTACAGCAGCTAAAGGCAGAGTGTATGTGATTATAGTGGGAGATGCAGGTTGTACATACTTGCCATCAGAATAGGAAGGTTTTGGGAATTTAACTAAAGCTATGGGAAATATTAACGAAATACTGGATGGGATTAGTGAATACAGCTAGAGATGTATCAGTCAATATTAAGGCAAGGAGGTAAAGTACAAAATCTTCATCTATATCATGCTATTCAAGTGTAGAGTCCATTGATAATGTTGATTGAGTTATATGGGGAATTTACTCCAATCATATGTAAAGCTATGGGAGAATATTTTATTTTGGAAATCAAATTTAATGTGAATTGTTTGGTTTAAGTAAATGTTATATCCGGTGGGGAATTTTACTGACAACAGATAAAGAGAGAAAAAGGGGGATTGATATGACGTGTTTTATACAAGATTTGTTAATGTCTTTTGATGTTGCGTGTTGCATAGGATTTTGAGGATGAGGACATTCCATGTATTTATTTCTGTCACTGGTGGGTGCCAGAAGGTATGCGTGCCAAGGAAGACTAGGGGGCCACTGGTACTAATCTTAGAAGGAGTATGTGATGGAATATCTTGACTAGGCTGCAAGACAATACCATATAGGGTGATACTATTGTGGTTAGGAGTGACACTCAATAATGGTTGGCAACTGTTGGATGGAATTAGCTTGCAAAGCAGTATATAAACTGAGATATTTTGTATGCCTATCATTCGAATGGTGAGATGCAACCCACATGCAACTTGTCATGTTGAACCCGGTACCGTAATATTAAATACATGTATTAACTCTCCATCTAAGTGTTAACTATCTTCTTGCATATTGAATTACTTGATACCAGAGAAACTCATCATAACAGCATCCAAGTTGCACAAGATATCATGCTGTTCGACTGCTGAACAGAGCATGGTGGTAGATATGAGTCACGCTCAGCTAAAATGACTGTAGCAGAGTGAGCTGCATCAGGGTATAAGATGCCTTTGCATTTGCACTATGTACAAGCATGCATGATAACGCGTGTAAACTTGCTTACTACTATCCTAATATATTTCAAATCGACAAGTTTTAGCAGGCAGTGTGTGTATTGATTTGAGGGAAGCGCGGGTTAACTTTCCTGTTGTGTAACAATCACATTTTGGAACAGTGAGTGCACTGTGACGTCACATAAAGAACTCACGCTGGGCGACCATTCGAGATATTTGGAACTCACACGTGAAATAGACGGCAGGTAAGTAGAGTGTGAATCCAATTGGTACAATATCAGCTGATGCGATCAGCACTCAGGTTTCCCTTCTGGACTGGCTCCTCTTTATTAATGAAGACACTAGCTTACCATGCTTTTCTGATCAACTCAACATTTCTTACACCAATCTCAGCCTACTCCTTCTAGCCTATGCCGTCTCTCTTTCTTCTTCTAGTTTAAAACTATATGGCTGTAGTCCGGTGCTTCATTGTAAAAAAAAAAAAAAAAACACTCGCACATAGCCATCTGGTGCAGCCTGGCTGTCAAATGGCTCAGCGTTCAAACAGTCTTCACCTGAATCTATGTCAAGCAAGGTCAGTTTTCTATTTCATGTTGGGCATGCAGCCCAGCAGTAAATCATCAATTATATCTCCAATTTAGAATGTCAGAAAAATTTTTAAATGACACATACACTACCGGTCAAAAGTTTTAGAACACCTACTCATTCAAGGGTTTTTCTTTATTTTTACTATTTTCAACATTGTAGAATAATAGTGAATGCATAAAAACTATGAATAACACGTGTGGAAGCATTTAGTAAACATAAAAGTGTTAAACAAATCAAAATATATTTTAGATTTGAGATTCTTCAAATAGCCACCCTTTGCCTTGATGACAGCTTTGCACGCTCTTGGCATTCTCTCAACCAGCTTCATGAGGCAGTCACCTGGAAAGCATTTAAATTAACAAGTTAATTTGTGGAATTGCTTTCCTTCTTAATGCATTTGAGCCAATCAGTTGTATTGTGACAAGGTATACAGCAGATATCCCTATTTGGTAAAAGACCAAGTCCATATTATGGCAAGAACAGCTCAAATAGGCAAAGAGAAATGGCAGTCCATCATTACATTAAGACATGAAGGTCAGTCAAGACAGAACATTTCAAGTGCAGTCGCAAAAAACATTAAGCGCTATGATGAAACTGGCTCTCATGAGGACCGCCACAGGAATGGAAGACCCAGAGTTACCTCTGCTGCAGAGGATTAGTTCATTAGAGTTTCCAGCCTCAGAAAATGCAGCTCAAATAAATGCTTCACAGAGTTCAAGTAACAGACACATCTCAACATCAACTGTTCAGAGGAGACTGTGTGAATCAGGCCTTCATGGTCGAATTGCAGAAAAAATAAACCAGTACTAAAGGACACCAATAGGAAGAAGAGACTTGTTTGGGCCAAGAAACAATGGACATTAGACCGGTGGAAATGTGTCCTTTGGTCTGGAGTCCAAAATTGAGATTTTTGGTTCCAACCGACGTGTCTTTGTGAGACGCGGTGTGGGTAAACGGATGATCGCTAAATTTGTATTTCCCACCGTAAAGCCTGGAGGAGGTGTTATGTTGTGGGGGTGCTTTGCTGGTGACACTGTCTGTGATTTATTTAGAGTTCAAGGCACACTTAACCAGCATGGCTACCACAGCATTCTGCAGCGATACGCCATCCCATCTGGTTTGGGCTTAGTGGGACTGTCATTTGTTTTTCAAAGGACAATGACCCAACACACCTCCAGGCTGTGTAAGGGCTGTTTTACCACAATATCCCTACCTCAACCAAATTGAGATGGTCTGACCACAGAGTGAAGGAAAAGCAGCCAACAAGTGCTCAGCATATGTGGGAACTCCTTCAAGACTGTAGGGAAAATCATTCCATTTGAGCTCGTTGAGAGAATACCAAGAGTGTGCAAAGCTGTCATCAAAGCAAAGGGTGGCTATTTGAAGAATCTCAAATATAAAATATATTTTAATTTGTTTAACTCTTTTTTTGGATACTACATGATTCCATATGTGTTATTTCATAGATTTGATCTCTTCACTATTATTATACAATGTAGAAAATAGTAAAAAATTAAGTAAAACCCTTGAATGAGTAGGTGTTCTAAAACTTTTGACTGGTAGTGTATATGAAAGTCTACTAAGACTACTGTATGTAAGAATACTTAATTATCTATAGCATGAGCTAACGCAGCGGTATGTCTATTTCACTTATGACGCACTGCTGGCTACCCTCGATGAGGCAAGATGAGCGGTCAACTTGGTACATGGGAAATATACTACCTATCTTACTAGGTAACCGTAGGTAGCATGAACCCGTCTGCCATAGTGACACCCTGCTGGGATATAGTCCCGACACACATTTAGGGTTGCTACCCAAGCCGGCTGGTCTTTCGTTCTATTTGTTCGGTTGCCAGAGACGCAACCCAGTCGTCCCCCATCTCCTACACCCTTGGTGAGCACCCACTCCCATCCTCCCATGGGTGAGAATTTTTTGCTATTGTCACTTTATGAGCTGAACAGGTTCAGACAAGGTTATGTGATGCAGGGAGTGAGTGGCTGCACTGTTAGTATAAGAACTCAAAATAACTGAAAACCTTGGCCAGAGAGAAAAGAAAAACACCAGCCCTGACTGAATCTTACCGCAGTGTTTCACATCCAATCGAAATGTAATACTGACCCCTAGTGTCCCAGGCTAGACCATCAGTGCAATGTGGCTTTTCCAGGAGTAAGTAAAGGGTTAAAACATAAAAGCCATGGAAGTCTAATTGTATTGATCCAACTCATACAGTAGATGTTCTAGTATGTTTCAGGTGGCATTAGTAGCCTGATTTTCTGTTGACAATTTTTTTTGAATAAATGCCATATTCCTGTCACACAATGAGTAGTAGCTCTTGTGAGTTCTCTGTACAGCTGTGTGCCAAGGTGTCCAACAGATAACAAAGTTGTGGGACACTAGCTACATTTCGATCCAATTTGCGACAGCTTTTCCTGCGGATATTATAAAATCAGCATAAAACAATATGCACATTTTCCTACCAGAGATGTTTCCATCAAATTACTTCTTGTGGATACATGTCTCTGGGTGATGACGTAGTGCACATAAAAAAACTTCCTATGTAACCAATGAAAAAGAAATGGGTTTCCATTACATTTCTAACACTACTGATGGTTTTTCACAAAAACCTCTCTGGTCTTGGCACGTGTGCTCTAGCCAAAAGCTTGCGGATTATGAGACTATTATGTATAATCAATATTATTTGTAATTGTCAAATGGCAGCCAAGCATTGATCATCATGTAACAGAATAAGACACTCAATATTTAAAGGAGCATCAAGCATCAATCTCAACAAGTGCACTTTCACCACCCTGCGAAGTTCATCATAATTATTTCATCTGTAACCTAATACACTGCATGGTTTCCTGAGTCGTAGTGGGAGGACCACACATATCATCGCGTGACTCCAAGTTTACTTTGATGGTTATTATCAGGGGCGCAACTTTCACTGGGGACGCGGGGACATGTCCACCCCACATTCTGAATTTACAGTTTTATCATTGGAATGTGATGCAAAACGAGGCAATGGTGTGCTTAGGACCATGCGGACGCCTACGAGTGATCGGGTAGGCTGTTTGGAGTGTTTATCCAACTGTTTTTTATAATAATACAAAATAATTATGTCCCCCCCACTTTTAAAACCAAAGTTGTGCCCCTGGTTATTATATCAATATTTGCGCATAAAAGCATTTCCACTGCCATTTCTCGCATAATTCATTTTACAGAGACAAAAATATCCCACCATGTCGAACAAACATATTGTCTGTCTGCATTTATAAAATTGTACCGGTGTGATGAGAACTCGATCCGGTGGAATACGCCGATTAGAGCGCTTATTTCAGAGAGCGCTCCGTAAGCCACGCCCAGTGGGCAGAGCTAGGCATGTTGGACTGGGACACGTTTTGATACGATAAAAAAGCTCTCATTTTATAGTGGGTCCGCAATGGTTCTGTGTAGCCTAGTTATGCTAACATATTTGAGACCAGTGTATTGAAGTTAATTTCGTCATTGACTTAAGTAAAATATCTTTGAGTAGTAAACAGGGAAACAGTCCAAGATAGTTGGCAATAGAACGTACCAGAGGGGGCATCGTTTACTAGGCTACCTAAATTATTTCGGATAATCTGGTTACCACAAGGGTTTGGAATACATTGAGCTTGTTGACAAAAATAGACCATGGTACGCCTTTTTACACAAAGGTCTGCGGTGGGTCTGTGTAAATTATGTGATTATTGCAGTTTATTGCAGTGAATTAATATACTCTTATAGTGTTTCTAAGTACAAGCCATATCAGCCAGGGAAACTAATTGTTCTCACTTTATGATAGAACATTCAGATGTCTGCCTGACTGTGGGGCTCTTTACCTGAATTATAGGATTTTCTTGTGATCACAACAAAACTACTTATTTTGCTCAAGTAGAGATATAACACAATTGTGTTTTCTTTGAAAATATGGGCCTGGGTGAAAATAAACGTTTTCTGCCTGAGTGTGGCGCTGTTTACCACATTTTTCTAGATTATTTTGTGACCAGAACAAAACGACTCATTTTACTCAAATAGAGATTTAAATAAATGGTATTTCTAAAAAATACAAAAAACACACAGGACATTTAATGCTACCTGAATTGACTCAGAAAATTAACATAAGTAGGCTTACAGTATCAAAGCGAGGTCAAACAGGTGTGGCCTAAGGCTCTTGGACCGCGACCCCGACCTGACACCTGTATGTGCCTGGCCTCCACTGGTTCTTTTCCCCCTCAAGTCACGGACCCCCTAAACCCTCCCACCACAGACACACACACAGAAACTTGCATTCCATTACTTTCCATGCCGTCTTTATGAAAAGCCATCTTTCCATCTGACCAAGGTGCTGTTCAAAAGTAGTGCATAATATAGGGAAATGTTATAGGGAATAGAGGGTGCCCTTTGGGACGCATTCTGCCTGTTTTATTTGTATTTATTATGATTCCCAATTAGCTGCTGCCAACAATTAAAAACATTACATTTCATATTTCTGTATTTTGAAAGTTACATATCTTGACTGCTGACAAGCAAAACAATCATGGACTATCTCAACAATGGACTACTGAAACAAATACCAAAATATAGTTTTTGGGTGGATTTTTCCTTTAAGTGTGTGCCCTCAGGCCTCTACTCTACTACCACATATCTACAACACAAAATCCATGTGTATGTTATCACTTGTGCGTGTGTCTCTTCAAAGTCCCCGCTGTTCATGCATTTTTATCATTTTCTTTATTTTTATCTGATTTTACTGCTTGCATGAGTTACTTGATGTGGAATAGAGCTCCATGTAGTCATGGCTCTATGTAGCCATGAGCCCCACCTTGCCTATTGTAAACCATTTCTCAATCCCAGTCCCTCAGTTAAGCAAATGAAGGGGAGAGGCTGTGACTATAATTGATGTAGTAAATTACTTTTCCTGTCAATTACTTTGTTTGATAAACGCCCTTTATTGTGATTGTGTCCCTATTTAAGGTTTAATAACACCTTAATTCAGCCAAGAAATCCATATTTTCATTGATGAAATATTCAACAGACTAAACAGTCATGACCCAATGAGATTAATTAGTTGAATTGCAGTTGTGTGTGGTGTTGTTGCCATTCAGTCTCATCTAGCGTTGGAATGGAATAACTGATAATTGACAAATTACCTCAGCCTTAGGAAATATTTGGAGAAAGAAGTCACACTTCCAGTTTGCACTAATCTGTATTTGATTTGCTGTAATACAGAGATACAGACAGTATAAAAACATACATTCAATCTAATAATGTCTTCATAGCTTTTTAATTGAAAATGAAAGAATAGTCTTCCTTTATTCACCATTTCAATAAGGAAAGGGCAATACCAATATTAATGGCCAGCAGGCTCAGACAATATCCATAATGACTATAGAGAAAGTACTCACACTTCAAGACCCTATAGACAGATGGCTTTTCATAACGTCATATGGTAAGTAACGAAATACACGTTTCTGTGTGTGTGGGGAGGTGGTCAGTGACTTGAGGGGGAGAATAAACCAGTGGGGAGGCAGCAACAGGCTGGTAGAGGGGGGCAAGGTGAGACTGGGCCAGGCATGTCCAGGTGTCAGGCTAAGTTGTCCTCAGTCGCTGTCCAAGAGCCTCAGGCCCTCCGGAAGGGGAGACTATGAAAGAGATGAGGGTTAGTGAGATCATGGCTAAGACCATAGTACACCACATTGCGGGTAGAAAATAATCAATAGTGTTGCTGTGGACGCTGGATAATCTGACTAACACACACCTGTTTGACCTCGCTGTGATACTGTAGGCCTACTTCTGTTACTTTTCTGAGTCAATTCAGGTAGCATGTAATGTCCTGCATTTGTGTTAACCATGACAGCCAGCTTTGTTAATAAAGAGATATGCAGAAAGATAATCAGCCTATGTGTCTGTGGATCCTTTCCCCTTAATGTATTTTTTATGTCAGCCAGGCCCATCTTTTCAAAGAAACACCATTTATTTTAATCTCTAGTTGAGTAAAATAAGTAGTTTTGTTCTGGTCACAAGAGAATCCAGACAAATTCAGTAAACAGTGCCACAATCAGGCAGAAAACGGAATGTTCTATTTTCAGCCAGGCCCATCTTTTCGAAGAAAACAACATTGTATTATATCTCTATTTGAGCAAAATAAGTGGTTTTGTTGTGATCACAAGAAAATCCTTATAATTCAGGTAAAGAGCCCCACAGTCAGGCAGACATCTGAATGTTCTATCATAAAGTGAGAACAATTAGCTTCCCTGGCTGATATGGCTTGTACTTAGAAATACCATAAGAGTAAATTAATTTACTGCAATAAACTGCAATAATCACATAATTTACACAGACCCACCGCAGACCTTTGTGTAAAAAGGCGTACCATGGTCTATTTTTGTCAACAAGCTCAATGTATTCCAAACACTTGTGGTAACCAGATGATCCAAAATAATTTAGGTAGCCTAGTAAACGATGCCCCCTCTGGTACGTCCTATTGCCAACTATCTTGGACTGTTTCCCTGTTTACTACTCAAAGATATTTTACTTAAGTCAATGACGAAATTAACTTCAATACACTGGTCTCAAATATGTTAGCATAACTAGGCTACACAGAACCATTGCGGACCCACTGTAAAATGAGAGCCTTTTTATCGTATTAAAACGTGTCCCAGTCCAACATGCCTAGCTCTGCCCACTGGGCCGTGGCTTACGGAACGCTCTCTGAAATAGCTCTTATTGTCGTATTCCGCCAGATCGAGTTCTCATCACACCAGCATATCCTTTTTCCATCAGCCTGTCTTGACTTTTTTTATGCATCAGGTAATTGATCCGCATTAAATGGTTAAATGGAAACCTGGTTTACTTGTCACAGTGTTTGCTTGATAAACAATGGAGCAGTAAGGACAAAGTGCAGGCCTACAATAACATGCTGCTATTTATACCCTCTGAGTATAATGGATGAATAAACCTGCTGATTTTAGAAGTCATTTTAAACTATAGAGGAGATGGATTGACTATCAAGGTAATAGGGTGATTCTACGATACACTCACATATCACTCCTGTCATAGTTTCTCGTCCACCACAACACAACATGGAAGCCTTTATAACAGTGCTGAGGAACTGAACGCAGCATACAATTGAAAACCTGTTTCTCACTGACTAAAGGCCCTTTGTATTCATCTAGATATACACTGTTATGGTACATTGATTTATAATTGTGACCGATCCGTAACAAATCAATGTAGTCAGAGTGTAAGGCCAGCATTTTCCACAAGATGGAAATGTAACTTCACTTATGTTTCTCTTTATAGCATAGCAGATTATGCTCTCCATTGGCACTGAAGTCTACTCTAGGTGTGATGAGGTGTGAATGACGGAGTCAGGCGCAGGAGGTAAAACACAGAAATTCAGAGTTTATTCAGTGTACATGAATAAAGCGCAGCAAGTTTCAAAACGAAACTAGCACAAGGGAAAAATCCCCCTTGGCTACATACAAGGAAAGAGTAGCTCAACCGAGCTACTCACTCTCACAATGAACAATCACTAACAAAGGACAAGGGGGCAGAGGGAACACTTATACACAGACTAATGAGGGAATGAGTACCAGGTGTGTGTGATTGACAAGACAAGACAAATGGAGTGATGATAAATGGAGCGGTAGTGGCTAGTAAGCCGGTGACGACGAACGCCAAAACTGCCCGAGCAAGGAGGAGGGGCATGTACTCCCCCCCCCCCCCCCCCCTTGACGCGCAGCTCCAGCAGCGAGCCGACAACGGCCTCGGGGACGGCCAGGAGGACGTGGAGCAGGGCGAGTCAGATGGCGACGATGGAAGTCCCTCAACAGAGAGGGATCCAGGATATCCCTCACCGGACCCAGCACCGTTCCTCCGGACCGTACCCTTCCGACTCCACGAGGTACTGAAGGCCCCCCACCCGGCGCCTCGAATCCAGTATGGAACGGACAGAGTACGCCGGCGCCCCCTCGTTGTTCAAAGGAGGTGGAGGGCCCTCCCGCACCTCAGACTCCTGCAGCGGACCAGCCACCACCGGCCTGATGAGAGACACATGAAACGAGGGGTTAATACGGTAATCAGGGGGGAGTAATAACCTATATGTGACCTCGTTGATTCTCCTCAGGACTTTGAACCGCCCTACAAAGTGCGGGCTCAGCTTCCGGCAGGGCAGGCGGAGGGGCAGATTCCGGGTCGAGAGCATGACCTGATCCCTCGGTATAAAGACGGGGGCCTCACTGCGGTGACTGTCAGCGTTGGCCTTCTGACGAAGCACGGCGCGTTGGAGGTGAACATGGGCAGCATTCCACATCTCCTCCGCGCGCCGAAACCAGTCATCCACCGCAGGAGCTTCGGTCTGGCTCTAGTGCCACAGTGCCAGAACCGGTTGATAACCTAAAACACACTGAAATGGCGTTAGGTTCGTAGAGGAGTGGCGGAGAGAGTTCTGGACATATTCTGCCCATGGCAGGAACACCGACCACTCCCCCGGCTGGTCCTGGCAATAGGACCTCAGGAGCCTACCCACATCCTGATTTACCCGTTCCACCTGCCCATTACTCTCAGGGTGGAACCCAGAGGTCAGGCTGACCGAGACTCCCAGACGTTCCATGAACGCCTTCCAGACTTTTGAGGTGAACTGGGGACCTCAGTCAGACACTATATCCTCTGGTACCACGTAGCGCCGGAAGACGTGTGTAAACAGGGCCTCCGCAGTTTGCAGAGCCGTGGGGAGACCGGGCAGAGGAAGGAGGCGGCAGGCCTCGAAAAGAGGTCCACAACGAACAGGATGGTGGTGTTCCCTTGAGAGAGAGGCAGATCAGTTAAAATAAACACTCAAATGAGACCATGGCATGAGTCCGGCATGAGTCCGGCAGCATGGGGATATTGTCTTTGGGCCTCTCCTCTGTATCATACAGCCGGGACAGTGCGTCTGCCTTCACGTTCTTCGTACCCGGAATGTATGACAGTGTGAAATCAAACTGGGTGAAGAATAGGGCCCACCTGGCCTGGCGAGGGTTCAGCCTCCTCGCTGCCCGGATGTACTCCAGGTTGCGGTGGTCCGTCCAGACGAGGAATGGGAGTTTCGCCCCCTGGCGGCGTGCGAAAATGTTATCCATAAAGTTCCCAGCCGCGCCTGAATCTACTAGCGCCTTACATACTTACTGGCCAGCATAGTGGAATGTTCCTGGACCCTTGCCACTGTTCCAGGCATGCGCTCCTCTCCTGCTGACTCCATAGAGGTGAGTGATTCTGTGATGAGGTGTGAATGACGGAGTTAGGCGCAGGAGGTAAAACACAGAAATCCAGAGTTTATTCAGTGTACATGAATAAAGTGCAGCAAGCGTCAAAACGAAACTAGCACAAGGGTTAAATCCACCTTGGCTACATACAAGGAAAGAGTAGCTCAACCGAGCTACTCACTCTCACAATGAACAATCACTCACAAAGGACAAGGGGGCAGAGGGAATACTTATACACAGACTAATGAGGGAATGAGTACCAGGTGTGTGTGATTGACAAGACAAGACAAATGGAGTGATGATAAATGGAGCGGTAGTGGCTAGTAAGCCGGTGACGACGAACGCCGAAACCTGCCCGAGCAAGGAGGAGGGGCAGCCTCGGCTGAATTCGTGACACTAGGTTTAGGCAGTGGTGGAAAAAAGTAACCAATAGTCATACTTGTGTAAAAGTAAAGATTAATAGAAAATAACAAGTACAAGTGAAAGTCACCCAGTAAAATTCAACTTGAGTAAAAGTCTAAAAGTATTTGGTTTTAAATAAGTATCAAAAGTAAATGTAATTGCTAAAATATACTTAAGTATGAAAGTGAAAGTATAAATCATTTCACTTTCCTTATATTAAGAAAACCAGACGGCACAATTGTCTTGTTTTTTAAATAAACGGATAGCCAGGGGCACACTCAAATACTCAGTCATAATTTACAAACGAAGCATTTGTGTTTAGTGAGTCCGCCAGATATGAGGCAGTAGGGATGACCAGGGATGTTGTCTTGAGAAGTGTATGAATTTGGACCATTTTCCTGTCCTGCTAAGAATTCAAAATGTAGCGAGTACTTTTGGCTGTCATGGAAAATGTATGGACTAAAAAGTACATTATTTTATTTAGAAAGATAGTGGAGTAAAAGTAAAATTTAGAAAAAAGTAAAAAATAGAAATTATCAAGTAAATTAAAGATGCCCAAAAACGACTTAAGTAGTACTTTAAAGTATTTTTTACTTAAGTACTTTACACCACTGGGTTTAGGGCACACTTCCAGCTGTGCATCTGCCACAGCTACTGTATACTTACCGCTAA
This sequence comes from Coregonus lavaretus, assembly GCF_964263955.1. Lineage (NCBI taxonomy): Eukaryota > Metazoa > Chordata > Actinopteri > Salmoniformes > Salmonidae > Coregonus > Coregonus lavaretus. The sequence continues at coordinate 5,381,269 of NC_140019.1, forward strand.
GTACATCACTGTTAATCAAGACCACTACACAGTAGGCTGCAGTGGGAGCAAAAACACTTGTCAGCTAATTATAATCCTATCACATTGTGTTGTGTGCAGGAGTAAACAATAATCTGTCAAACAAGTCATGTGCATGAAATTGACTCAGTATTGACTTTGTATTTATGTGGTCTCCTGTAGGAAGCTGACAGCCACCAAAAGGACAAGTTGTAATTCATGGTTGAGAGAACAGAGCTAGTTAGCCATGTGGGCAGGCTCATGGCTGGTGCTCTGGGCGACAGTGAAGCTGGGGGGATTTGACTTTGAATGGGGAGGAGGCCCTCTCTTTGCAGCCTGGCACTGCCATAAAGAGCACCGTTATGGGCGACAGAGGCGGGTTGGGTAGGGAGGGCAGGCCCAGGTCGGGGGAGTATCTGTCCGAGGCAGAGACAGAGTGGGGATTGTGAGGGAGGCCCGGGCCAGCTGGGGAGGGACAGAAGGCGCTCAGTGGAGGGCAGGAAGTGGTCCCTGTGTGAGGAGGGAAGGACACACACACACTACCATGCGCGCACACACACACAAACACACACATGCAACACCACACTGAGGAGCGATGGGGTGGTGCTGTGCAGACTTTGCTGCAAGGTCCTCCGCTCCTGGGCATAGATGCTGACAAACGAGATGTCCCTTATTTGCCTGTGACTCTTAGCTACAGGGCCAAGGCACCTCCTGTCATGCTATATGCACACTCCAAAGGCCGAACAGGCTTTGGCATCTATACAGTGGAGGTATTTTGCATTCATGAAGAAAAGGTACTAATTAATTTTTTGTTTTATCATCAAGGACATGGAGATACCCTTACCCAGGGCAGCTAACTGTGAATACAGATTCAATTATTCTGTAAAAAAAAACATTGATTTCAAAGTTTAACAAACCATACATTTCTACAGTGAGGGAAAAAAGTATTTGATCCCCTGCTGATTTTGCCCACTGACAAAGACATGATCAGTCTATAATTTTAATGGTAGGTTTATTTGAACAGTGAGAGACAGAATAACAACAACAAAAATCCAGAAAAACGCATGTCAAAAATGTTATAAATTGATTTGCATTTTAATGAGGGGAAATAAGTATTTGACCCTTCTGCAAAACATGACTTAGTACTTGGTGGCAAAACCCTTGTTGGCAATCACAGAGTTCAGACGTTTCTTGTAGTTGGCCACCAGGTTTGCACACATCTCATGTCAGAACTTCTCCAAGTCATTAAGGTTTCGAGGCTGACGTTTGGCAACTCAAACCTTCAGCTCCCTACACATATTTTCTATGGGATTAAGGTCTGGGGGTTAAGGTCTGGGTGCTCTACTTGAGCCATTCCTTTGTTGCCTTGGCCGTGTGTTTTGGGTCATTGTCATGCTGGAATAACCATCCACAACCCATTTTCAATGCCCTGGCTGAGGGAAGGAGGTTCTCACCCAAGATTTGATGGTACATGGCCCAGTCCATCGTTCCTTTGATGCGGTGAAGTTGTCCTGTCCCCTTAGCAGAAAAACACCCCCAAAGCATAATGTTTCCACCTCCATAGTTGACGGTGGGGATGGTGTTCTTGGGGTCATAAGCAGCATTTCTCCTCCTCCAAACATGGCGAGTTGAGTTGATGCCAAAGAGCTCGATTTTGGTCTCATCTGACCACATCACTTTCACCCAGTTCTCCTCTGAATCATTCAGATGTTCAAATGGCAAAATTCAGACTGGCATGTATATGTGCTTTCTTGAGCAGGGGGACCTTGCGGGCACTGCAGGATTTCAGTCCTTCACGGCGTAGTGTGTTACCAATTGTTTTCTTGGTGACTATGGTCCCAAATGCCTTGAGATCATTGACAAGATCCTCCCGTGTAGTTCTGGGCTGATTCCTCACCATTCTCATGATCATTGCAACTCCACGAGGTGAGATCTTGCATGAAGCCCCAGGCCGAGGGAGATTGACAGTTATTTTGTGTTTCTTCCATTTGCGAATAATCGCACCCATGGGGCGGCGTGCAATTGGCCCAGCGTCGTCCAGGGTAGGGGAGGGAATGGCCGGCAGGGATGTAGCTCAGTTGATAGAGTTGTGGGTTCGATTCCCACAGGGGGTATGAAAAAAAATAATGTATGCACTAACTGTAAGTCGCTCTGGATAAGAGCGTCTGCTAAATGACTAAAATGTAAAATGTAAAAATGTTGTCACCTTCTCACCAAGCTGCTTGGCGATGGTCTTGTAGCCCATTCCAGCCTTGTGTAGGTCTACAATCTTGTCCCTGACATCCTTGGAGAGCTCTTTGGTCTTGGCCATGGTGGAGAGTTTGGAATCTGATTGATTGATTGCTTCTGTGGACAGGTGTCTTTTATACAGGTAACAAACTGAGATTAGGAGCACTCCCTTTAAGAGTGTGCTCCTAATCTCAGCTCGTTACCTGCATAAAAGACACCTGGGAGCCAGAAATCTTTCTGATTGAGAGGGGGTCAAATTCTTATTTCCCTCATCAAAAGAGGATAACTATATTGATGAAGCACTCAGTTTCATTCGTCCTTCTTCCCCGGCTGCATCCAGCTTCTTCTTTGTTGGTAAAAAGGACGGTGGTCTCCGTCCATTACATTTACATTTTAGTCATTTAGCAGACGCTCTTATCCAGAGCGACTTACAGTTAGTGAATGCATCATTTTTTTATATTTTATATACTGGAATCAAACCCACAACCCTGGCATTGCAAACGCCATGCTCTACCAACTGAGCTACATCCCTGCCGGCCATTCCCTCCCCTACCCTGGGCCAATTGTGCTCCGCCCCATGGGTCTCCCGGTCGCGGCCGGCTATGACAGAGCCTGGATTCGAACCAGGATCTCTAGTGGCAAAGCTAGCACTGCGATGCAGTGCCTTAGACCACTGCACCACTCGGGAGGATGTATTGATTAACGTTCCCTGAATGACGTCATTGTCAAGAACCATTTCCCTCTGATGCCAGCGACCCTTGAACAAGTGGGCCGCGCCAACATCTATACAAATCTCGACCTGCGAAGTGCATATAACCTTGTCCGTATATGTGAAGGAGACGAATGGAAGACGGCCTTTATCACCGCACGAGGACACTATGAATACCTGGTCATGCCCTACGGCCTTACTAACACCCCCACAGTCTTCCAATCATTTATGAACGAGGTTTTCCAGGATATGATCAACCACTTTCTCATTGTCTACATTGATGACATCCTGATTTACTCCCACTCCCTGAAGGAACACATACAGCATGTATAAAAGGTTCTTCAACGGCTCCTTGACCATAACCTTTATGTGAAGACTGAAAAGAGCACCTTCCATGTAACCTCGGTAAACTTCCTCGGTTTCGTACTGACACCTGGAGGGGTCAGCATGGATGAGAACAAAGTCACCGCCGTCAGTAACTGGTCCAAACCCACCACCATTAAGGAACTCCAACGTTTCATTGGGTTCTCCAATGAAACTCCAACATCCCTTTCTCGTTCTAACAGATCATCGTAATCTGGAATATATCAGAGGGGCCAAGAGGTTAAACTCCAGATAAGCCCACTGGGCTCTCTTCTTCACATGCTTCCATTTTCATGTTACTTACATCCCTGGAAAGAAAAACGTAAAAGCTGAGGCTCTCTCCCGCCAGTTTGACCTTCCAACCTGTAACTCAGCCCCTACACCCATTATTCCTTCCTCTTGCATTATGGGACCTGTAGAGTGGGAGGTTCACTCTGCCATACAGGAAGTCCTAACCTCAGACTCGGCTTCTCCTGAGACACCAGTTGGGAAGAGTTACGTACTCACAGCTGTTAGACCCCAACTGATGCAATGGTGTCACACTTCCTTGGGGTCAGGACATCCAAGCATTACACGAACCACCGAACTTCTAGCCCGTAAGTTCTGGTGGTCCTCACTGGCATCCGACGTAATGGATTACGTCCTCTCCTGTCCAGTCTGCGCCCAAACCAAAAGCCCTCGTCATCTTCCTTCCGGTAAGCTTCAACCTTTGCCAATCCCTCACAGACCCTGGTCCCACATAGCTGTTGACTTCATCGCAGACCTTCCTGAATCCTCTGGTAACACCACTATCCTTGTCATAGTAGACCTTTTTTCAAAAATGTGTCGTCTGGTTCCTCTTCCTCATTTACCTAACGCCATGGAATTGGCTGAGTGTATTTTCCAGCAGGTGTTCTGTCTGTGTGGGATTTCGGAGGACATATTCTCTGACCGCGGGTCTCAGTTTGTCTCCCGGGTGTGGCGAGCCTTCTGTGACCGACTGGGGGTCACCCTCAGCCTCTCCTCCGGGTACCATCCCCAGACCAACGGGCAGACGGAACGCCTGAACCAAGAAATAGGGAAGTACCTCCGCCAACAATGCTCTGCCTCTCCACACGACTGGAGTCGGTATATGGCCCGAATACGCTCAGAACCTACTCAAGCATTCATCCCTCCGCCTTACTCTGTTTCAGTGTGTACTTGGTTACCCACCCCCCATGTTTCCCTGGGAGGCGGAGCCTGGTACTGTCCCAGCTGTCGAGGCTTCGGCATAGTAAGCGGGTATGGGAGACCACTCACCGGCATCTGCAGGCAGCCTCTAATACCCAGAAACGCTTTGCCGACAGACGCCGCCAACCTACACCACTCTTTCACCCCTGACAGCGTGTGTGGCTCTCTACCAGAGACATCCAGCTCCGCCTCCCCTGCAAAAAGTTCTGTCCTCGCTTCATTGGTCCCTTCAAGATAACCCTGTCACATACTGCCTCCAGTTACCCCGTCAGTATAAAATCTCCTCGTCCTTCCATGTGTCTCTTTTAAAACCGGTCACCTACAGTCTCTACAGTCACTTTTCATCCTCCAGTCTCAACCCGCAGTGCGCCCCATCCATTGGACGTCGGAGGGGAATGTGCCTACGCCATTCAGGCCATCCTTGATTCCAAATGCCTGAGAGGTCGCATCCACTATCTAGTGAACTGGGAAGGTTATGGGCCAGAAGGCCGGTCCTGGGTTCCCGACCAGGACATCCTCGACCCAGAGATGATTCAGGCATTCCACCGTAGCCATCCGGATCGTCCCGCTCCCCGACCTCGGGGTTGACCCCCGAACAGACCCACTGGGCATCAGCCTCGATGCAGAACGTTGAGTCAGTCCACGACCTTGTCGAACCAGCCTGCCGGACCTCACCCCCGGACCTCACCGGCCGCCTCTGCTCTCCCGCCCGCCTGCTCCATCCTCCGGTGCCTTTGGGTCGTCAGGAGCCTCCCTTGGGGGGGAGGGGTACTGTAAAGTTCTGTATAATTAATATAATTATAATAATAATCATTGTGTTCTTGAACATAGCCCTGTCTTTCATTTTTGTTCGTTGATTTCACCTGTGTTAGTTACTCTCCTGGTCTCATCAGCTCCTTAGTTCAGTTCATTCTGTTTGTGCCTTGTGAGTTATTGTTTGTTTTTGACTCTACTAAGCCTTTTCCTAGCTCGTTTGTGAGAACCAGATATAGCCTTCAGTCCTAGTTTTTGATTATCCTGCCTGTTTGCCTACCTGTGTATGACCATTGCCTGCCTGTGACCACGATTCCTGCCTTCTGTGAAGGCTAAATAAATACCTGCTGCACTCTGCGCATGTATCTACACCTTTTTTCTCCCTGAGTACTCATTGCAACAACAAAATGTATCACGGCTACTGGTTTGATACATTCACCCCTGAAGGTAAATAATGTATTTACATTCAGTAATCTTGCTCTGATTTATCATTCTAAGGGTCCCAGAGATAAAATGTAGCGTAGTTTTGTGTGATAAAATGTATGAACTGGTTTCTACAGTTTGAACCCCTGCTGTCTTTGGCTCCACCCCCCCCCCCCCCCCCCCCCTCGGCCATCTAGATGTGTGAAAGTTAATGTATAAGCTAATGATCCATCATGTATGACATTCCTGGGAGTGTGTAAACATTTTGTATTACCATATCATTTTTGTATGTTCTCTATAGTTATGTACTTGAAAATGTATTAATTGACCAATTCGGCACATTTGGGCAGACTTGATATAAAATAGTCCAGTATTGCAATGCTTCACTGGATCAATCTGAAACTTTGCACACTCATTGCTGCATCTAGTGGCCAAAATCAAAATGATCATATTGTGGCCTTTCTCTTGCAGTTCAAAGATGATGGAACAAAAAAATAATAGAAAACGCATGTTTTGTTTGTATTAACTTTTTCCAGATCTAATGTGTTATTCTTCTACATTAATTTCACATTTCCACAAACTTCAAAGTGTTTCCTTTCAAATGCTATCAAGAATATACATATCCTTGCTTAAGGTCCTGAGCTACACGCAGTTGGATTTGGGTATGTCATTTTATGGCAAAATTTGAAAAAGGGTCTTATCCTTAAGTGGTTAAGAAGGAAATTAATTCCAAAAATTAACTTTTAAGAAGCCACACCTGTTAATTGAAATGGATTCCAGGTGACTACCTCAAGAAGCTAGTTGAGAGAATGCCAAGAGTGTTCAAAGCTGTAATGAAGGCAATGGGTGATAATTTGAAGAATCTCAAATATAAAATATTTTGATTTGTTTAACACTTTTTGGTTACTAAATGATTCCATATGTGTCATTTCATAGTTTTGATGTCTTCACTATTATTCTACAATGTAAAATTAAAGAAAAACCCTTGAATGACAGGTAGTGTGTGTGTGTGTGTATATATATATATATATATATATATATATATATATATATATATATATATATATATATATATATATACACACACACATACTTACATACTGTGGCACACCAGGGGGCTTGATCAAGACGTTTACACAGATTAGACAAGGACACAAGTGTGATACCTCAGTTTCAAGGGTGTTTATTTAAAACAGTAAAGAAAAATGAAATAAACCGATCTCCTCCTGGGACCGCTTCCGGGTTACTGCCTTCTGGGCTCCGGGGAATGCTGTCTCCTCTGGGGTAGAACACCGATCGCCTCGATTCTTTCAGACCGTGAGGACGTCGGTCCGGGAGCAACCTCTCACTACCTCCAACCCTCCTGTGTGCTGCCCTCCTGGCAGCTTTATGGGCCCCATACTGCTGGTGAGCAATCAACTGTCAACTGTGTTTATTTTCAGAAAACTTAACATGTGTAAATATTTGTGTGAACATAACAAGATTCAAGAACTGAGACATAAACTGAACAAGTTCCACAGACATGTGACTAACAGAAATTGAATAATGTGTCCCTGAACAACGGAGGGGTCAAAATAAAAAGTAACAGCCGGTATCTGGTGTGGCCACCAGCTGCATTAAGTACTGCAGTGCATCTCCTCCTCATGGACTGCACCAGATTTGCCAGTTCTTGCTGTGAGATGTTACCCCACTCTTCCACCAAGACACCTGTTCCAGGACATTTCTTGGGGGAATGGCCATAGCCCTCACCCTCCGATCCAACAGGTCCCAGACGTGCTCAATGGGATTGAGATCCGGTCTTTTCGCTGGCCATGGCAGAACACTGACATTCCTGTCTTGCAGGAAATCACGCACAGAATGAGCAGTATGGCTGGTGGCATTGTCATGTCTGCATCTGCAGTCCTCATGCCTCTTTGTAGCATGCCTAAGGCATGTTCACGCAGACGAGCAGGGACCCTGGGCATCTTTCTTAGTGTCCTAAGTTTTCATAACTGTGACCTTAATTCCCTACCGTCTTCAGGCTGTTAGTGTCTTAACAACCGTTCCACAGGTGCATGTTCATTAATTGTTTTTGGTTCATTGAACAAGCATAGGAAACAGTGTTTAAACACTTTACAATGAAGATCTGTGAAGTTATTTGGATTTTTACCAATTATCTTTGAAAGACAGGGTCCTGAAAAGGGGACGTTTCTTTTTTTGCTGAGTTTATGATGGGATGTATAGATATTATGGACAGTATATGGAGAGAATATGTAGTATATCTGAAGAATACGTAGGATTGAATGGTATACTGTATGTACAGCAATAGTTAAATAGGATAGGCCTTGACTAGAATACAGTATATACATATGAAGTGGGTAAACCAGTATGTAAACATTATTAAAGTGACTAGTGTGACTATGTACATAGGGCAGCAGCCTCTAAGGTGCAGGGTTGATTAAACGTGTGGTAGCCGGCTAGTGACAGTGACTAAATTTCATGGCGGAGGCCGGCCAGTGATGGCTATTTAACAGTCTGATGGCATTGAGATAGAAGCTGTTTTTCAGTGTCTCGGTCCTAGCTTTGATACAGCTGTACTGACCTCGCCTTCTGGATGATAGCGGAGTGAACAGGCCGTGGCTCGGGTGGGTGAGGTCCTTGATGATCTTCTTTGCCTTCCTGTGACAGCGGGTGCTGTAGATGTCCTGAAGGGCAGGCAGTGTGCTCCTGTTGACGCGTTGGGCTGACCGCACCAACCTCTGGAGAGCCCTGCTGTTGCGGATGGTGCAGTTGCCGTACCAGGCGGTGATACAGCCCAACAGGATGTTCTCAATGGTGCATCTGTAAAAGTTTGTGAGGGTTTTAGGGGCCAAGCCAAATTTCTTCAGCCTCCTGAGGTTGAAGAAACCTTGTTTCTACCTCCTTCACCACACTGTCTGCGTGGGTGGACCATTTCAGAATGTCTGTTTTTCACCTTTTTCACTGTCGATGTGGATGGGGGCGTGTCCCTCTGCTGTCTCCTGAAGTCCATGATCAGCTCCTTAATTTTGTTGACGTTGAGGGAGAGTTTATTTTCCTGGCACCACTCCACCAGTCCCTCACCTCCTCCCTATAGGCTGTCTAGTCGTTGTTGGTAATCAGGCCTACCACAGCAGCAAACTTTATGATTAAGTTGGAGACGTGCATGGCCTCGCACTCATGGATGAACAATGGTGGACATATTGAAGCAAGTAGAGACAAAAGACTGGGACAGGGAAATATTTAATATGTCCATAAACACTCCAGCCAGATGGTCTGCACATTCTCTGAGAATGTGGCTAGGAATGCCATCTGGGTCGGCAGCCTTGCGAGGGTTAACATGCTTAAATGTCTTACTCTCTCAAACTGTTACAGACCCATATCCATCCTGCCCTGCCTTTCAAAAGTTTTTGAAAGCCAAGTCAACAAACAGATCACCGACCATTTTGAATCCCACCGTACCTTCTCCGCTATGCAATCCGGTTTCCGAGCTGGTCATGGGTGCACTTCAGCCACGCTCAAGGTCCTAAACGATATTATAACCGCGATCGATAATAGACAGTACTGTGCAGCCGTTTTCATTGACCTGGCCAAGGCTTTCGACTCTGTCAACCACCGCATTATTATTGGCAGACTAAATAGCCTTGGTTTCTCAAATGACTGCCTCGCCTGGTTCACCAACTACTTCTCAGATAGAGTTCAATGTGTCAAAACGGAGGGCCTGTTGTCTGGACCTATGGCAGTCTCTATGGGGGTGCCACAGGGTTCAATTCTTGGGCCGACTCTTTTCTCTGTGTATATCAATGACGTCGCTCTTGCTGCTGGTGACTCTCAGATCCACCTCTACGCAGACGACACCATTTTGTATACATCTGGCCCTTCATTGGACACTGTGTTAACAAACCTCCAAACGAGCTTCAATGCCATACAACACTCCTTCAGTAGCCTCCAACTGCTCTTAAACACTAGTAAAACTAAATGCATGCTCTTCAACCGAATGCTGCTTGCACCCGCCCACCCGACTAGAATCACTACTCTCGACGGGTCTGACCTAGAGTATGTGGACAACTACAAATATCTAGGTGTCTGGTTAGACTGTAAACTCTCCTTCCAGACTCACATTAAGAATCTCCAATCCAAAGTTAAATCTAGAATCGGTTTCCTATTTCGCAACAAAGCCTCCTTCACTCATGCTGCCAAACATGCCCTCGTAAAACTGACTATCCTACCGATCCTTGTCTTCGGCGATGTCATTTACAAAATAGCCTCCAACACTCTACTCAGCAAATTGGATGTAGTCTATCACAGTGCCATCCGTTTTGTCTCCAAAGCTCCATATACTACCCACCACTGTGACCTGTACGCTCTTGTTGGCTGGTTCTCACTACATATTCGTCGCCAAACCCACTGGCTCCAGGCCATCTATAAATCACTGCTAGGCAAATCCCCACCTTATCTTAGCTCATTGGTCACCATAGCAACACCCACCCGTAGTCTGCGCTCCAGCAGGTATATCTCACTGGTCATCCCCAAAGCCAACACCTCCTTTGGCCGCCATTCCTTCCAGTTCTCTGCTGCCAATGACTGGAACAAATTGCAAAAATCTCTGAAGCTGGAGACACTTATCTCCCTCAATAACTTTAAGCATCAGTTGTCAGAGCACCTTACCGATCACTGCACCTGTACACAGCCCATCTGAAATTAGCCCGCCCAACTACCTCATCCCTATATTGTTATTTATTTTGCTAATTTGTACCCCAGTATCTCTATTTGCACATCATCTCTTGCACATCTATCATTCCAGTGTTAATACTAATTGTAATTATTTTGCACTATAGCCTATTTATTGCCTTACCTCCATAACTTGCTACATTTGCACACACTGTATATATATGTATTTCTGTTGTATTTTTGACTTTGTTTTGTTTTACCCCATATGTAACTCTGTGTTGTTGTTTTTATCGCACTGCTTTGCTTTATCTTGGCCAGGTCGCAGTTGTAAATGAGAACTTGTTCTCAACTGGTTTACCTGGTTAAATAAAGGTGAAATAAAAATAAATAAATAAAAAACTCACGTCAGCCACAAAGAACGAGAGCTCGCAGTCCTCGGGAGCGGCAGTGTCCCGCGTCGGCGCACCGTGTTTTCCTCGAAGTGGGCAAAGAGGGTGTTTAGCTTGTCCGGGAGCAAGACATCGGTGTCAGCGATGTGGCTGGTTTTCCCTTTATAATCTGTGATTGTCTGAAGTCTCTGCCACATACGTCTCGTGTCTAAGCCGTTCAATTGTGACTCAACTTTGTCTATGTACAGATATTTTCTTCCTGTTTGATTGCCTTACGGAAGGCATAACTGGACTGTTTGTACTCAACCATATTCCCAGTCCCCTTTTAATCATCACAATGGGAACAACATCCCCTATACACTTCTTGATGAACTCAGTCACCGAGTCAGTGTATACATCAATGTTATTCTCAGATGCAACCCGGAACATGTCCAATCTGAATGATCAAAAATATCTTGAAGCATGGATTCCGATTGGTCAGACCAGCATTGAACAGTTATTACCAAGGTTACTTCTTGTTTGAATTTCTGCCTATAGGAAGGGAGGAGCAGAATGGAGGCATGATCTGATTTGTCGAAAGGAGGGCGGGGGAGGGCATTGTAGCAGTCCCGGAAGGGAGAGTAGATATGGTTGAGAGTTTTTGATACGCGAGTAGGGCAAACAATTAGTTGATAAAACTTGAATAGCATATTCATCAATAAAGGTTAGCGAGAGGACAAATACAGTGAGGGAAAAAAGTATTTGATCCCCTGCTGATTTTGTACGTTTGCCCATTGACAAATAAATTATCAGTCTATAATTTTAATGGTAGGTTTATTTAAACAGTGAGAGACAGAATAACAACAAAAATATCCAGAAAAACGCATGTCAAAAATGCTATAAATTGATTTGCATTTTAATGAGGGAAAGAAGTATTTGAACCCCTCTCAATCAGAAAGATTTCTGGCTCCCAGGTGTCTTTTATACAGGTAACGGGCTGAGATTAGGAGCACACTCTGAAAGGGAGTGCTCCTAATCTCAGCTTGTTACCTGTATAAAACACACCTGTCCACAGAAGCAATCAATCAATCAGATTCCAAACTCTCCACCATGGCCAAGACCAAAGAGCTCTCCAAGGATGTCAGGGACAAGATTGTAGACCTACACAAGGCTGGAATGGGCTACAAGACCATCGTCAAGCAGCTTGGTGAGAAGGTGACAACAGTTGGTAAGATTATTCACAAATGGAAGAAACACAAAATAACTGTCAATCTCCCTCGGCCTGGGGCTCCATGCAAGATCTCACCTTGTGGAGTTGCAATGATCAAGAGAACGGTGAGGAATCAGCCCAGAACTACATGGGAGGATCTTGTCAATGATCTCAAGGCAGCTGGGACCATAGTCACCAAGAAAACAATTGGTAACGCACTATGCCGTGAAGGACTGAAATCCTGCAGCGCCCGCAAGGTCCCCCTGCTCTAGAAAGCACATATACATGCCCGTCTGAAGTTTGCCAATGAACATCTGAGTGATTCAAAGGAGAACTGGGTGAAAGTGTTGTGGTCAGATGAGAACAAAATCGAGCTCTCTGGCATCAACTCAACTCGCCGTGTTTGGAGGAGGAGGAATGCTGCCTATGACCCCAAGAACACCATCCCCACCGTCAAATATGGAGGTGGAAACATTATGCTTTGGGTGTGTTTTTCTGCTAAGGGGACAGGACAACTTCACCGCATCAAAGGGACGATGGACGGGGCCATGTACCATCAAATCTTGGGTTGTCTTCACTCAGCCAGGGCATTGAAAATGGGTTGTGGATGGGTATTCCAGCATGACAATGACCCAAAACACACGGCCAAGGCAACAAAGGAGTGGCTCAAGAAGAAGCACATGAAGGTCCTGGAGTGGCCTAACCAGTCGCCAGACCTTAATCCCATATGAAATATGTGTAGGGAGCTAAAAGTTCGAGTTGCCTAACGTCAGCCTCGAAACCTTAATGACTTGGAGAAGATATGCAAAGAGGAGTGGGACAAAATCCCTCCTGAAATGTGTGCAAACCTGGTGGCCAACTACAAGAAACATCTGACCTCTGTGATTGCCAACAAGGGTTTTGCCATCAAGTACTAAGTCATGTTTTGCAGAGGGGTCAAATACTTATTTCCCTCATTAAAATGCAAATCAATTCATAACATTTTTGACATGCGTTTTTCTTGATTTTGTTGTTGTTATTCTGTCTCTCACTGTTCAAATAAACCTAACATTAAAATGATAGATTGATCATTTCTTTGTCAGTGGGCAAACGTACAAAATCAAATACTTTTTCCCTCACTGTACATTAGAGTGTCTAGTTTGAGAAACAGTTGCCTCACAGGTCCTCAACTGGCAGCTTCATTAAATAGTACCCGCAAAACACCAGTCTCAACGTCAACAGTGAGAGGCGACTCCGGGATGCTGACCTTCTAGGCAGAGTTGCAAAGAAAAAGCCATATCTCAGACTGGCAAATAAAAAGAAAAGATTAAGATGGGCAGTCTGAGATATGGCTTTTTCTTTGCAACTCTGCCTAGAAGGTCAGCATCCCGGAGTCGCCTCTTCACTGTTGACGTTGAGACTGGTGTTGTTCCTTGAGAGCCGTCATGGTATCGGCTTTAGGGGGAATATACACGACTGTGACGATGACCAAAGAGAATTCTCTCAGGAGGTACTGCGGTCGGCCCATTGATTGTGAGGTACTTTAGGTCAGGTGAACAGAAGGACTTGAGTTCCTGTGCGTTACCACAATCACACTATGACTAGTTAATGATGAAACATACACCTCCGCCTTTCTTTTTCCCAGAGAGTACTTTGTTCCTGTCTGTGCGTTGTACTGAAAACCCTGCTGGCTGTATGGATGGGGACAGTATATCCGGAGAGAGCCATGATTCTGTGAAACAGAGTATGTTACAGTCCCTGATGTCTCTCTGGAAGGAGATCCTTGCCCTGACCTCGTCTATTTTATTGTCCAGGAACTGAATATTAGCGAGTAATACACTCAGATGTGGTGGATGGTATGCACGCCTCCTTTGTGGGACTAAAAGTCCACTCCGAATACCTAATTTCCGCCAGTGGCGTCTTGGAGCAGCCTCTGGGATAAGTGGAATCACCTTGGGGGTACGAACAATGGATACAACTTAGGAAAGTTGTATTTCTGTTCGAAATGCTGGTGAGTTTCCGTCACTCTAATATCCTAAATGTCTTTCCAGCTGTATGTTATAATGCAAAAAAGCTAATAATGTCAGAAATAACACACACAACAATTAAATACTGATCCAATGTCACTGTGTCATAGATTTTAGAATCCAATAAATTGTTGAGCGCATTTTTGGAAATATAAATGTAGTCAATTCTTGAATAGCTTTCCTTACTTTGAGAAGTAAAATGGTAGTATTTTGTAGTTGGGAATAGCACTCTCCAGGTGTCCTGTAGAATATTTGAAGAGAGTATATTTTTCAGCCTGTTTGGAGTTTCCTTGAATTTGCCCTTTTTATTGCTGTGTCTGTCTAACTTGCCAAATTTGTGATTTAGGTTGCCTGCTAAGATAATAGTTCCTGTGTAGATTTGATGTAATATGTGACCGACCGGCTCGATTTGGTCTTATGTAGCAAAATTGGAATTTTTGTTTTTTACATTGGATAAAAGTAAAGACTCAAAGCTACAAAATTGTATATCATACACTACAGTTGAGGAACAATGGGAAAGTAATTATGCTTTGAATGTTGTAATATCTTATGTTTCACCGAGTCATGGCTGAACGACAACAGGGATAACATACAACTGGCGGGATATACACTACATCGGCAGGATAGAACGACTTACTCCGGTAAGACAAGGGGGAGTGGCGGTTTGTGTATATTTGTAAACAACAGCTGGTGCATAAAATCTAATACTAAGGAAGTCTCTAGGTTTTGCTCGCCTGAGGTAGAGTATCTCATGATAGGCTGTAGACCACACTATTTACCAAGAGAGTTTTCAGCTATATTTTTCGTAGCTGTCTAATTACCACCACAAACCGATGCTGGCACTAAGATTACACTCAATGAGCAGTATAAGGCCATAAGCAAACAGGAAAATGCTCATCCAGAGGCAGCGCTCCAACTGGCTGAGGACTTTAATGCAGGGAAACTTAAATCCGTTATACCTAATTTCTACCAGCATGTTAAATGTGAAACCAGTGGAAAGAAAACTCTAGACCACCTTTACTCCACACACAGAGATGCGTTCAAAGCTCTCCCTCACCCTCCATTTTGCAAATCTGACCATAAGTCTATCCTCCTGATTCCTGCTTATAAGCAAAAATTTAAGCAGGAAGCACCAGTGACTTAGTTAATAAAGAAGTGGTCAGATGATGCAGATGCTAAACTACAGGACTGTTTTGATATCACAGACTGGAATATGTTCCAGGATTCTTCTGAAAGCATTGAGGAGTACATAACATCAGTCACTGGCTTCATCAATAAGTGCATCGATGACGTCGTCCCCACAGTGACCGTACATACATACCCCAACCAGAAACCATAAATTACAGGCAACATCCGCATTGGGCTAAAGGTTAGAGCTGCCACTTTCAAGGAGCGGGACTCTAACCCGGACGCTTATAAGAAATCCTGCTATGCCCTCCGACGAACCATCAAACAGGCAAAGAGTCAATACAGGACTAAGATTGAATCGTACTACACCGGCTCCTACGCTCGTTGGATGTGGCAGGGCTTGCAAATTATTACAGACTACAAAGGGAAGCACAGTTGCTAGCTGCCCAGTGACACAAGATAACCAAATGAGCTAAATCACTTCTATGCTCGCTTCGAGGCAAGCAACACTGAAGCATGCATGAGAGCATCAGCTGTTCCGGATAACTATGTGATCACGCGCACCGTAGCTGATGTGAGTAAGACTTTGAAGCAGGTCAACATTCACAAGGCCGCAGGGCAAGACGGATTACCAGGACGTGTACTCCGAGCATGCGCTGACCAACTGGCAAGTGTCTTCACTAACATTTTCAACATGTCCCTGACTGAGTCTGTAATAGCAACATGTTTCAAGCAGACCACAATAGTCCCTGTGCCCAAGAACACTAAGATAACCTGACTAAATCACCACCGACCCATAGCACTCACGTCTGTAGCCATGAAGTGCTTTGAAAGGCTGGTCATGGCTCACATCAACACCATTATCCCAGAATCCCTAGACCCACTACAATTTGTATACCGCCCCAACAGATCCACAGATGATGCAATCTCTGTCCTTTCCGACCTGGACAAGAGGAACACCTATGTGAGAATGCTATTCATTGACTACAGCTCAGCGTTCAACACCATAGTGCCCTCAAAGCTCATCACTAAGCTAAGGACCCTAAGACTAAACACTTCCCTCTATAAATGGATCCTGCCACGCTGATCATCAACACAGGGGCCCCTCAGGGGTGCGTGCTCAGTCCCCTCTTGTACTCCCTGTTCACCCAGGACTGCATGGCCAGGCACGACTCCAACACCATCATTAAGTTTGCCGACGACACAACAGTGGTAGGCCTGATCACCGTCAATGATGAGACAGCCTATAGGGATGAGGTCAGAGACCTCGCCGTGTGGTGCCAGCATAACAACCTCTCCCTCAATGTGATCAAGACAAAGGAGATGTGGACTGAGCATGCCCCATTTCTCATCGATGGGGCTGTAGTGGAACAGGTTGAGAGCATTCCTTGGTGTCCACATCACCAACAAACTATCATGGTCCAAACACACCAAGACAGTCGTGAAGAGGACACTACAAAGCCTATTCCCCCTCAGGAGACTGAAAAGATTTGGCATGGGTCCTCAGATCCTCAAAAAGTTATACAGCTGCACCATCGAGAGCATCCTGAGTGTTTGCATCACCGCCTGGTATGGCAACTGCTCTGCCTCTGACCGCAAGGCACTAGAGAGGGTTGTGCGTATGGCCCAGTACATCACTGGGGCCAAGCTTTCTGCTATCCAGGACCTCTATACCAGGCGGTGTCAGAGGAAGGCCCTAACAATTGTCAAGGACTCCAGTCACCCTAGTCATAGACTGTTCTCTCTGCTACCGAACGGCAAGCGGTACCGGAGCGCCAAGACTGGGTCCAAAAGGCTTCTTAATAGCTTCTACCCGCAAGCCATAAGACTCCTGAACAGCTAATCATGGCTACCCGGACTATTTGCATTTACCACAACCAACCACACCCCACCCCCTGCTGCTACTCTGTTTATTATCTATGCATAGTCACTTGTACATGCATCTAACTCTACCCACATGTACATACTACCTCAATTACCTCGACTAACCGGTGCCTTCGCCCTTTGACTCTGTACTGGTACCCCCTGTATATAGCCTCCCTACTGTTATTTTATTTTACTGCTGCTCTTTAATTATTTGCTATTTTTATTCATTTTTTATCTATGTTTTTTAACCTTTATTTAACCAGGTAAAAAAGTTGAGAACAAGTTCTTATTTACAACTGCGACCTGGCCAAGATAAAGCAAAGCAGTGCAATAAAAACAACAGTAACACAGAGTTACATATGGGAAAAAACATAACGTACAGTCAATAACACAACAGAAATTCTATATACAGCGTGTGCAAAAGTAGTAAGTTATGGAGGTAAGGCAATAAATAGGCCACAGTGCAAAATAATTACAATTTAGTATTAACAGTGCAATGATAGATGTGCAGAAGATGATGTGAAAATAGAGATACTGGGGTGCAAATGAGCAAAATAAATAACAATATGGGGATGAGGTAGTTGGGTGGGTAATTACAGATGGGTTGTGTACAGGTGCAGTGATCGGTAAGCTGCTCCTACAACTGATGCTTAAAGTTAGTGAGGGAGATGAGAGTTTCCAGCTTCAGAGATTTTTGCAGTTCGTTCCAGTCATTGGCAGCAGAGAACTGGAAGGAATGGCGGTCAAAGGAGGTGTTGGCTTTGGGGATAACAAGTGAGATATACCTGCTGGAGCGTATACTACGGGTGGGTGTTGCTATGGTGACCAATGAGCTAAGATAAGGCGGGGATTTGCCTAGCAGTGATTTATAGATGACCTGGAGCCAGTGGGTTTGGCGACGAATATGTAGTGAGGGCCTGCAAACGAGAGCGTACAGGTCACAATGGTGGGTAGTATATGGAGCTTTGGTGACAAAACGGATGGCACTGTGATAGACTACATCCAATTTGCTGAGTAGAGTGTTGGAGGCTATTTTGTAAATGACATCACCGAAGTCAAGGATCGGTAGGATAGTCCGTTTTACGAGGGCATGTTTGGCAGCATGAGTGAAGGAGGCTTTGTTGCGAAATAGGAAGCTGATTCTAGATTTAAATTAGGATTGGAGATGCTTAATGTGAGTCTGTAAGGAGAGTTTACGGTCTAACCAGAAACCTAGGTATTTGTAGTTGTCCACATATTCTAATTCAGACCCGCCGAAAGTAGTGATTCTAGTCGGCCGGGCGGGTGCAAGCAGCGTTCGATTGAAGAGCATGCATTTAGTTGTATTAGCATTTAAGAGCAGTTGGAGGCTACGGAAGGAGTGCTGTATGGCATTGAAGCTCGTTTGAGGATTGTTAACACAGTGTCCAATGAAGGCCAGATGTATGCAAAATGGTGTTGTCTGCGTAGAGGTGGATCTGAGCGTCACCAGCAGCAAGAGCGACATCATTGATATACACAGAGAATAGAGTCGGCCCGAGAATTGAACCCTGTGGCACCTCCATAGAGACTGCCAGAGGTCCAGACAACAGGCCCTCCGATTTGACACATTGAACTCTATCTGAGAAGTAGTTGGTGAACCAGGCGAGGCAGTCATTTGAGAAACCAAGGTTATGTAGTCTGCCAATAAGAATGTGGTGATTGACGGAGTCGAAGGCCTTGGCCAGGTCGATGAAGACGGCTGCACAGTTTTGTCTTTTATCGATCGCGGTTATAATACATACAAATGAACTGTTTACAAAAACAATATAAACATGTCTTCTCAAACACAAACTTGGTTACACACGTGTCCTTCACAGAAATAGAAATAAGCTGAACTATTTACAAATGGCATTCGTGTTCATTCTATGTCCCAGGTGTAGATGATTAGATTTCATTTTCACCATAGCTTGATAGTCTTTGAAGCAGTCCCTCTCTGCCAGGAAACAAAAAGTGAACTGGTATTTCGAAAAGAAGATCCAATATGTAATTCGCTCTGGATAAGAGCGTCTGCTAAATGACGTAAATGTAAATTCACATTTACAATTACATCATTTAGCAGACGCTCTTATCCAGAGCGACTTACAAATTGGTGCATTCACCTTATAGCCAGTGGGATAACCACTTTACAATATGTATTTTATTTTATTTATTATTATTGTTTGGGGGGGTGGGGTAAGGAGGGGTAGAAGGATTACTTTATCCTATCCCAGGTATTCCTTAAAGAGGTGGGGTTTCAAGTGTCTCCGGAAGGTGGTGAGTGACTCCGCTGTCCTGGCGTCGTGAGGGAGCTTGTTCCACCATTGGGGTGCCAGAGCAGCGAACAGTTTTGACTAGGCTGAGCGGGAACTGTGCTTCCGCAGAGGTAGGGGGGCCAGCAGGCCAGAGGTGGAAGAACGCAATGCCCTCGTTTTGGTGTAGGGACTGATCAGAGCCTGACGGTACGGAGGTGCCGTTCCCCTCACAGCTCCGTAGGCAAGCACCATGGTCTTGTAGCAGATGCAAGCTTCATCTGGAAGCCAGTGGAGTGTGCGGAGGAGCGGGGTGACGTGAGAGAACTTGGGAAGGTTGAACACCAGACGGGCTGCGGCATTCTGGATGAGTTGTAGGGGTTTAATGGCACAGGCAGGGAGCCCAGCCAACAGCGAGTTGCAGTAATCCAGACGGGAGATGACAAGTGCCTGGATTAGGACCTGTGCCGCTTCCTGTGTAAGGCAGGGTCGTACTCTCCGAATGTTGTAGAGCATGAACCTACAGGATCGGGTCACCGCCTTGATGTTAGCGGAGAACGACAGGGTGTTGTCCAGGGTCACACCAAGGCTCTTCGCACTCTAGGAGGAGGACACAAAGGAGTTGTCAACCGTGATGGCGAGATCATGGAACGGGCAGTCCTTCCCCGGGAGGAAGAGCAGCTCCGTCTTGCCGAGGTTCAGCTTGAGGTGGTGATCCGTCATCCACACTGATATGTCTGCCAGACATGCAGAGATGCGATTCGCCACCTGGTTATCAGAAGGGGGAAAGGAGAAGATTAGTTGTGTGTCATCTGTGTAGCAATGATAGGAGAGGCCATGTGAGGATTTGACAGAGCCAAGTGACTTGGTGTATAGCGAGAATAGGAGAGGGCCTAGAACTGAGCCCAGGGGGACACCAGTGGTGCGTAGACAGATTCTCGCCACGCCACTTGGTAGGAGCTACTGGTCAGGTAGGACGCAATCCAAGAGTGAGCCGTGCCGGAGATGCCCAGCTCGGAGAGGGTGGAGAGGAGGATCTGATGGTTCACAGTATCAAAGGCAGCAGACAGGTCTAGAAGGACAAGAGCAGAGGAGAGAGAGTTAGCTTTAGCAGTGCGGAGAACCTCCGTGACACAGAGAAGAGCAGTCTCAGTTGAATGACCAGTCTTGAAACCTGACTGGTTTGGATCAAGAGGGTCATTCTGAGAGAGACAGCAAGAAAGTTGGCTAAAGACGGCACGCTCAAGAGTTTTGGAGAGAAAGGAAAGAAGGGATACTGGTCTGTAGTTGTTGACATCAGAGGGATCGAGTGTTGGTTTTTTGAGAAGGTGTTCAACTCTCGCTCTCTTGAAGACGGAAGGGACATAGCCAACGGTCAAGGATGAGTTGATGAGTGAGGTGAGGTAAGGGAGAAGGTCACCGGAGATGGTCTGGAGAAGAGAGGAGGGGATAGGGTCAAGCGAGCAGGTTGTTGGGCGGCCGGCCGTCAGAAGTCGCAAGATTTTATCTGGAGAGAGAGGGGAGAAAGAAGTCAAAGCATAGGGTAGGGCAGTGTGAGCAGGACCAGCAGTGTCATTTGACTTAACAAACGAGGATCGGATGTCGTCAACCTTCTTTTCAAAATGGTTGACGAAGTCATCCACAGAGAGGGAGGGGGTGGGGTGAGGGGTAGAAGGATTCAGCAGGGAGGAGAAGGTGGCAAAGAGCTTCCTAGGGTTAGAGGCAAATGCTTGGAAGTTAGAGTGGTAGAAAGTGGCTTTAGTAGCAGAAACAGATGAAGAAAATTTTGAGAGGAGGGAGTGAAAAGATGCCAGGTCCGCAGGGAGTCTACTTTTCCTCCATTTCCGCTCGGCTGCCCGGAGCCCTGTTCTGTGAGCTCGCAATGAGTCATCAAGCCACAGAGCAGGAGGGGAGGACCGAGCCGGCCGGGAGGATAGGGGACATAGAGATTCAAAGGATGCAGAAAGGGAGGAGAGGAGGGTTGAGGAGGCAGAATCAGGAGATTGGAGGGAGAAGGCTTGAGCAGAGGGAAGAGGTGATAGGATGGAAGAGGAGAGAGTAGCGGGAGAGAGAGAGCGAAGGTTGCGATGGCGAATTACCATCTGAGTAGGGGCAGAGTGAGTAGTGTTGGAGGAGAGGGAGAGAGAAAAGGATACAAAGTAGTGGTCGGAGACATGGAGGGGAGTTGCAGTGAGATTAGTAGAAGAACAACATCTAGTAAAAATGAGGTCATGCATATTGCCTGCCTTGTAAGTAGGGGGGGGGGGGTGAGAGGGTGAGGTCAAAAGAGGAGAGGAGTGGAAAGAAGGAGGCAGAGAGAAATTAGTCAAAGTTAGACGTAGGGAGGTTGAAGTCACCCAGAACTGTGAGGGTTGAGTCATCCTCAGGAAAGGAACTTATCAATTCGTCAAGCTCATTGATGAACTCTCCAAGGGAACCTGTAGGGCGATAAATGACAAGGATGTTAAGCTTGAATGGGCTAGTGACTGTGACAGCATGGAATTCAAATGAGGAGATAGACAGATGGTCAGGGAAAAAAGAGAGAATGTCCACTTGGGAGTGATGAGGATTCCTGTGCCACCACCCCGCTGACCAGATGCTCTCGGGGTATGCGAGAACACATGGTCAGACGAGGAGAGAGCAGTAGGAGTTGCAATGTTTTCAGTGGTGATCCATGTTTCCGTCAGCTCCAAGAA
Source organism: Coregonus lavaretus (assembly GCF_964263955.1). NCBI lineage: Eukaryota > Metazoa > Chordata > Actinopteri > Salmoniformes > Salmonidae > Coregonus > Coregonus lavaretus. The sequence goes on from NC_140019.1 coordinate 5,403,143, forward strand.
GTCGAAGGACTGGAGGGTAGCATAGGCTGAGATGAACTCTGCCTTGTTGGCAGCAGAACGGCAGTTCCAGAGGCTGCCTGAGACCTGGAACTCCACGTGGGTGGTGCGTGCAGGGACCACCAGGTTAGAGAGGCAGCAGCCACGCGGTGTGAGGCGTTTGTATAGCCTGTGTGGAGAGGAGAGAACAGGGATAGACAGAGGCATAGTTGACAGGCTACAGAAAATGGCTACAATAATGCAAAGGAGATCGGAACAAAATGAACTAAACATCTGGGAAAGGAGAGATCGGGGCCTCCCTCACTTACGTTTCACTGAAACACCCAAATATAACTCTCCCAACTTCCACCTCAGAAACTATAATTGTTGTAAACTACAGCGGTTCAATGTTTTCTAGGAATAGACTAACTTAGTTTATTCAGCTAGCTAACTTGGTACAGTATTATTCCTTGAAAATCGTCCAGGGCACCTAGTCATATGACGCCACAGCCAGATAGCATGTCGGACTCCAACAACACGGTTTAGCACCAATACTCGGCCACAACAAACCACCAGTGTGTCAACACGCCAAGCAGATCATTGGTTCTGTGTCTAACGTTGTGGGTTAGTCCCGACAGCTTGAGCGAGTCCGTCGTCAACTTATTCAGGCTGTTAGTTAGCTAGAATAGTTAGCATACTAGCTAGCCATTGCTTTCAGACAACGAAGAAACCCCTCCTCCCACGGCACGAACACACAGAGAGAGCCAAGCTAACGTTAACTAGTCACCCATGTCCCAAATTCCCTTGAACGACTCTGGCTACCGGTATGTAAAAACAAAACACAAATATAGGTTATAACTTACCCCTAGCAGCTACTGTTAGCTAGCCAAGTGCAAAGTTAGCCACTGAATTGACTCAGCCAGTTCGCATCTGTTCGCTACGTCGTTCCAGCTATTGTTTAGTAGCCATCCAGGTAGCAACAAGGTAGCTAAATTTCAAGCACAGTAGCCACTTACTACCTAACGTTAACGCTTCAGACAATGAAGTTAGAAAATCAGCTGAATGGTAGGCATTATTGTATGTAATTATTGTAGGCAGCTAGCTGGCGTAATAACAGGTACTCTCAGGCGTGAAACAACTATCCACAGTTGCTAATAGTTACCAGTAGCTACCCGCTAGCTAGTCCAGGTAGTGGGTTAGCTAGCTTCGTGCTTCACCGGGCTCAGCCGAATACAATACTAACCTACAATAATTACAAACAACAACCCACGATAACTACCTACAATACCTAACTACAATCTAAATACATAGTTTAAGCTTTACTCTGCAAAGCCCAAACTATGTACAGTGGGGAAAAAAGTATTTAGTCAGCCACCAATTGTGCAAGTTCTCCCACTTAAAAAGATGAGAGAGGCCTGTAATTTTCATCATAGGTACACGTCAACTATGACAGACAAAATGAGGAGAAAAAATCCAGATTTTCACATTGTAGGATTTTTTATGAATTTATTTGCAAATTATGGTGGAAAATAAGTATTTGGTCACCTACAAACAAGCAAGATTTCTGGCTCTCACAGACCTGTAACTTCTTCTTTAAGAGGCTCCTCTGTCCTCCAATTGTTACCTGTATGAATGGAACCTGTTTGAACTTGTTATCAGTATAAAAGACACCTGTCCACAACCTCAAACAGTCACACTCCAAACTCCACTATGGCCAAGACCAAAGAGCTGTCAAAGGACACCAGAAAAAAAAAATTGTAGACCTGCACCAGGCTGGGAAGACTGAATCTGCAATAGGTAAGCAGCTTGGTTTGAAGAAATCAACTGTGGGAGCAATAATGAAGAAATGGAAGACATACAAGACCACTGATAATCTCCCTCGATCTGGGGCTCCACGCAAGATCTCAACCCGTGTGGTCAAAATGATCACAAGAACGGTGAGCAAAAATCCCTGAACCACACGGGGGGACCTAGTGAATGACCTGCAGAGAGCTGGGACCAAAGTAACAAAGCCTACCATCAGTAACACACTACGTCGCCAAGGACTCAAATCCTGCAGTGAAGACGTGTCCCCCTGCTTAAGCCAGTACATGTCCAGGCCCGTCTGAAGTTTGCTAGAGTGCATTTGGTGATCCAGAAGAGGATTGGGAGAATGTTATATGGTCAGATGAAACCAAAATATAAATTTTTGGTAAAAACTCAACTCCTCGTGTTTGGAGGACAAAGAATGCTGAGTTGCATCCAAAGAACACCATACCTACTGTGAAGCATGGGGGTGGAAACATCATGCTTTGGGGCTGTTTTTCTGCAAAGGGACCAGGACGATTGATCCGTGTAAAGGAAAGAATGAATGGGGCCATGTATCGTGAGATTTTGAGTGAAAACCTCCTTCCATCAGCAAGGGCATTGAAGATGAAATGTGGCTGGGTCTTTCAGCATGACAATGATCCCAAACACACCGCCCGGGCAACGAAGGAGTGGCTTCGTAAGAAGCATTTCAAGGTCCTGGAGTGGTCTAGCCAGTCTCCAGATCTCAACCCCATAGAAAATCTTTGGAGGGAGTTGAAAGTCCGTGTTGCCCAGCGACAGCCCCAAAACGTCACTGCTCTAGAGGAGATCTGCAAGGAGGAATGGGCCAAAATACCAGCAACAGTGTGTGAAAACCTTGTGAAGACTTACAGAAAACGTTTGACCTGTGTCATTGCCAACAAAGGGTATATAACAAAGTATTGTGAAACTTTTGTTATTGACCAAATACTTATTTTCCACCATAATTTGTAAATAAATTCATTAAAAATCCTACAATGTGATTTTCTGGATTTTTCTTTCTCATTTTGTCTCTCATAGTTGACGTGTACCTATGATAAAAATTACAGGCCTCTCTCATCTTTTTAAGTGGGAGAACTTGCACAATTGGTGGCTGACTAAATACTTTTTTTCCCCACTGTTTATAAGCCATATAAGCCACGCTTACCTCCTGCCAGAGAGAGACACAACCTCACAACCTCACCCGATCTGGCATTTCCCCCTTTTTTCCCCCCTGTGTTTAGTGCAATGCTTGCAGTTCTTCTTTTGGCATGTATGTTGGATAGTGGCACTCACCTTGAGTGGGGGGTCTTGTGATGGTTGTGAGATTGCTTTGGGCCCCCAATTCAGCCATTTCCAACACCAGCTGCTCTCGGAAGACCAACTAGGAGAGAGGGGTTTGACCTTTTGCTTTGGCCATCTGCTTGTGGAGAATGAAAGCATTTACTATAGCAATGTCCACAAAGTGGTAAAAAAAAGTATTATACCAATTCCTGGTCTTTTGGAGGACCTGGTAGTAGCCTATCAGAGCATCAGATAGGTCAACACCCCCCATGCTGGCATTGTAGTCCTTCACAGAAACAGGAATGGGGACATTCTTCCCTTTTCACCCTCCTTGAGATATGGTTATTATTTAATGCCTTATGCTGTGTGGTGAGCATGGTACTTCCCTAGTGTCCTTCCATTTCACAAAAAGCAGCTTGTTAGTCCTGATCCAACATATAGTCCCCCTCTCCGCTGTCATTGTCATGTTGTTTACCTTGGTATTGGGGAAACCGATTCTGTTAGGACAAATGGTACCACAAGCCCCTGTTTTCTTTTTCAATAGGTCTATGAAAAGTGGATTTAGAACCATCAGACGGGGTGATTGACATAGCAGTGGGGGGTGAAGACCTTGACCGGCGGGGGCGCTTGGTGGGGAGGGGTGGCTCCCAAATGTCATCATCCAAATCCTCTGCATCCTCCACTCTGCGGTGAATAAAATAAAGGGATTTATTGTTGTAAGACACACAGAATTACAGTTGACTAAATTTACAAAACGACATTACTTTAAAGTAAAAACATCATCTCACATAGAAGGTGTGAAGCACACAAACAATGCAAACATTAACACTTTGGAGACAAAGGCAGAGGTGAGAAGCACAAATAAACAATGACCATGAGAGTTTAGTGGCCTCTCCAAAGTTACAAAGATGAAACTTGGAACAGCAAACAGTGAACTAATATGAAACATAGACAATAACTACTTTGGAATTATATAACATTGAAATCACTTGTTATATAGGCCTATGTAAACTAAGTCCAAAGCACAAAAAGCAGACAACTTATAAAAAACGAAATACAGATAGTAAATTAGCTATATAAAGTCATGAAAATAATTTACTTACAGATCTAAAAGTGGATACAATCCTTCTAGAAAGCAATCTTCGTCGGCCAAGTCGAAATACTCGTTGTCCAAATCGTTCCCATGATCCGAGTCCGACCAGTATTTTATTCAAATCTTCTATGTCGGTATACTTATTCATAGCTGCCTGCTTTTTAGCTTCCTGTTCGATATTCTTAGTCTTTCCCTTTTTTTTACCCCCCTTGAGAAGCCATCTTTTATGCTAAAGCAATGAAATTAAAGCGATGAAATCTGTTTAAAATGTAATGTAGCGTGCTCGGTGCGTCTCGTCCCTGAGCCAGGTAGCAATAGCTTGCATTACGCAGAAAAGGTTTTAGGCCTTGCTTTGTCCCACCCAGGTCAACTGCATATCACTGGAAAGCTTATCTCATTGGCTACAAGACTGTCAAGGTGCCATAGTAGCCTGTGTAATGGGATGCCTAAGCAGGCAACGTCATATTTTTGATGTGCAAAGCTATAGTCACTCGGTGGACATTCGATGTTACCATTAAGTCATACATAATAAGCTAACATTGGCAAAAGGTTAGATTTGTTCCTACCAACCTAAGGATTAATTTCATACCCCCCATGTAGCTATAGCTCAAACACAGACCAAATCGAAACTTACCTTGTAAGATTTTTGCTGTTTAGTGAAACATTTTGACTCTTGTGCTGGTGATCAATAACGGTAGGTCACAGGCAGACAAATAAGACATCCTCATGATCTGTGGAGTCCAGGCTTTCTGTGTGTATCAACGTATTCCCTGTTTATTTCGTTTATGCTTCTCAACGCTAACCGGAATGTAGATAGCAGCCATCTTGAAATGAGGTCATCGGCTCGGCCTGCCCTTATCCATTCGTATGCCCATATATGGTAGTAAGTCAGACCAAATATTTTAAGGCGCAGATCAAAAGCCAAGATACTCAGCTTTCCGCAGATAGGGGCTATCGTTCTCATACCAAACTGAATTGAGTAAAAAGGGTCCCCAAATATGGGGACTTTACATTTAAGAGTTTATTAAACTACAGGTGTATTTGTAAATTTAATCTGGAGTGCCAGAATGTGCTCTGGACGTTCGTAAACTCGGAGCGTTGTCAGATTGGTCATTCGTAAATTCGGACCATCCAGAGCGCACACTGGATGCTCTGGCCGAAAGGTAGGGTTGATCCGAGCGTTCTGACCAAACAACAGCAGTCAAGCACCCAAGCTAACTGACTAACGTTGGCTAGCTTGCTAGCTACTTCCAGACACAAATGAGAGAACAGCTCACTGACCATTTTAATTGCCCTAGCAGAGCTGGTTAGGCTGTTTTTATGTTATCCAGAGGGTTGGTGACTGCAACTGTGCTGCTGGCAACAATTTAATTACGCTTCTTTTGCCAACGTTTACTGACACCGGCCATATTCAATGGGTGTTGAGCTTTCATAAATGTGTCAGTTATTCTGCGCTCTGGCACACTCAGACGCATGAATCTGCAGGTAGCTAACCAACCAGGTTCAGTATTAACTAGCTAACATTAGGCTATAACTAGCAATGCAAATTGCTCTGAGATACGAATAATATCTAACGTTAGCTAGCTAGCTAACAGTACACTTTAACTTGAAATGAAAATGACTTTCTGGCAAAATTACCCATATACATGGATGGACGCTTCTCCCTCTCTGTCACGGATGCCATGGTTGCCCTTAGTTTGAAGATGTAATCCGGAACCTTCTGTGTGTTCTCTTTTCGACTCTGTGTCATGAACCCTGCGTCCTGAGTCTGTTCCTGCCTGTGTTGCCGTTTTTCTGCTCTGAATCTCCTGTTTCCTGAAGGTTTCTGAACGCACCCTGTCTGGTTGCCAGGCGACGTTGCTAGGCGGGTGATCTCTCGATTACCCGCACCTGCTTCTCATCAGCTTCGGCACATCTGGTCCTAATCATCACCCCTTCATAAGCTATGACCTGACATCCATTCCCTGCCGGATCGTTAGCCATGAACAGTATGTTTTGTCAGCGTATCAGCCTCTGAGTTACTAGCGTTAGTTTTGTTGTTTTGCACCTTGTTGGCCTGCCGTGTACTTACCTCTGTTTTTTTCTGTCTACAGTCATTCTCCCGGAACCTTCACCCAACCCTTGCCTGGTTGTCAGCGGCTGCCGTGCCATCATTGGATCTGCCACTTCACCTCCACCAACTCATCTCCGCCGCCCGCTCTGTCTCCTGGATTATTCTGCATCTTTTTTTGAATCTGTTAATAAATACTCACCTTTGTTCAACTCACCTTGTCCTGGTCTGCTTCTGGGTTCTGTCTTAGAGAACCGTGACAGAACGATCCGGCCAGAAATGAACCCAGCGGACCTGGACTCTGTTCGCCATGCCATTACCCATCAGGAAAATATGTTTGGACAACACAGCACGGCGCTACAGGAGATAGCGTTGTCGGTTCAGAACTTTTCTACCAGTCTGACGAAGATCCAGGCTCAGCTCAGTTTGCCGGTAGAGAATCCACCACCGGTTTCACCCCTCTCGCCTGCCGCTTCTGGAGCTGTGCCCTTCCATGAGCCCAAGGTTCCGACGCCTGATAAGTATGAAGGGGATTTGGGAAGATGCTGTTCCTTTCTTATGCAGTGTGGATTTGTGTTCGATCTACAGCCCCACTCTTACGCCAAAGACAAGGCTAGGATAGCCTTTGTTATTGAATTGCTGCGTGGTAGAGCCCTGGAGTGGGCTTCAGCCGTATGGGAACGACAGGACACCTGCATGGGGTCATACCAGGAGTTCACGGCAGAGATGAGGAAGCTGTTTGACCATCCAGTCCGAGGTAAGGACGCAGCTAAGCACTTTTTTTCTCTTCGCCAAGGAGCTCGCAGAGTTGCCGACTTCGTAATCGAATTCAGGACATTGGCTGTGGAGAGTGGGTGGAATGAAGAGTCACTGCAAGCGGCCTTTTATCAGGTGTTGTCGGAGCAACTCAAGGATGAGCTGATCTCCTATCCGGAGCCTAGTGACCTGGACAGTTTGGTAGCTTTGTCTATTCGGTTGGATAACAGAGTTCGATAGAGAGAAAGAGGGAGAAGCAATGGGGCCCGTCCAATCAATCAGCTTCTCGGTTCCCAGTCGGGTCAGGAGGTGGACCAGAACGCGTCGATCATTGTCCACCATACGGGATTAGTGGAGAGGTCCTGCCTCCAGATTCTGAACCCATGCAAGTGGGGCGGCACGGGTTAACCAAGGAGGAGCGCCAACATAGACATAAGACCAACCGATGCCTCTACTGTGGTAGTTCGGGACATTACATCTCCACTTGTTCCCAGCGGCCGTCAAACTACCCGAGCCAGTTTCAACCTCTCGATACCCCTGTCAGACCCCGTTTCCCGGCTACCCTCATGAACAGGAATCAGAGTTTAGCGATTAACGCTTTCGTCGATTCAGGTGCCGATGGCAGCTTTATTGATGCCGACGTGGTGGAACAGCTGGGGCTTCCCAAGGAGCGAAAACCGGAAGCCATTGAAGCTACCACTCTGAACGGCAGTAGTCTGGCACGTATCACGATGAGGACTGAACCGGTTAAGATCAGGGAATCATTCTGAGGTTCTCATTCTTCATTCTGCCTTCTCCCCATGTTCCTCTGGTCCTTGGATACCCCTGGCTGAAAGAACACAATCCCACGTTCGATTGGGTGACTGGCAAGGTAACTAGTTGGAGCATTGATTGTCATGCTAACTGCCTCAAGACTGCCTGTTCCCATTCTGTTCCCAGTCAGGTCATTGAGGCTAACCCCCCAGATTTGTCCCTGGTTCCCGAAACATATCACGATTTGGGGGAAGTGTTCAGTAAGCAGAGGGCTCTGTCACTCCCTCCCCACCGACCATATGATTGTGCCATAAACCTGTTCCCTGGAGCTGCCTATCCCAAGGGACGGTTATACAGCATCTCCCGACCTGAACGTGAAGCTTTGGAGACCTACATAAAGGAGTCCCTAGCTGCTAGTCTCATTCGTCCCTCGTCATCACCGCTGGGGGCAGGATTCTTCTTTGTGAGTAATGAGGATGACTCTCTTCGACCTTGTATTGATTATCGGGGGTTGAATGATATCACGGTCAAGAACAAGTATCCCCTGCCCTTGATGAGCTCTGCTTTCGACTCCTTACAGGGTGCTACTGTGTTCACCAAGCTGTACCTACGCAATGCGTATCATCTGGTCCGGATCAGAGGGGGACGAGTGGTTGACTGGTTTCAATACACCGATGGGTCATTTCGAGTATAAGGTGATGCCGTTTGGACTGACCAATGCTCCAGCAGTGTTCCAGAGTATGGTGAATGACGTCCTGAGAGATATAATCAGTCTTTTTGTGTTAGTTTACCTTGATGACATTCTTATCTTCTCCAATGAGCTTTCCAGCCACGTCCAGCATGTCAAGCAGGTTCTGCAGCGATTGTTGGAGAATTGCCTGTTTGTGAAGGCGGAGAAGTGTGACTTTCACGCCCACATCCTTCCTCAGGTACATCATCTCCAGGGGAGAGATTAGGATGGACCAAGAGAAGGTTAGGGCGGTTCTGGATTGGGCCCAGCCCGGTACGAGATTGCAGCTCCAGAGGTTTCTGGGGTTTGCGAATTTCTATCGTAGATTTATCCGTGATCACAGCCGTGTGGCCGCTCCTTTAGCTGCCCTGACTTCTAGTACCAGAACCTTCAGTTGGAATCCTGAGGCGGACCGAGCATTTCTGGATTTGAAGAGGCGATTCACCAACGCTCCGATTCTCTCTCAACCTGACACTGCTCATCAGTTTGTCGTTGAAGTGGATGCGTCTGATGTGGGGGTTGGCGCCATCCTGTCCCAGCGATGCTCCACTGACGGTAAACTCCATCCCTGCGCCTACTACTCTCGTTGTCATTCGTCTGCGGAGAGGAACTACGATGTGGGTAACCGGGAGCTTCTCGCGGTGAAACTTGCCTTGGAGGAGTGGCGCCACTGGTTGGAGGGGGCGGAGCAACCGTTTGTTGTCTGGACTGACCACAAGAATCTTGCTTACGTGCAATCGGCTAAACGTCTCAACTCCCGTCAGGCCAGGTGGTCGATGTTCTTTGGACGCTTTAATTTTTCCTTGACGTTCCGACCGGGGTCTAAGAACGGCAAGGCGGACGCCTTGTCCCGGATGTTCTCCAAGACTGAGGAGAGTGGGGGCAAGACTGAGATGATTCTTCCCCGGAACCTTGTCGGGGGAGCCGTTATGTGGAGGATTGAGGAGGAGGTTATGGCGGACCTTCGGATGCAGCCCGGCCCCGGTAACGGTCCACCCGGTCGGTTGTTTGTGCCTGAGTCGGTCCGTTCAGCTGTCCTCCAATGGTCCCACGCCAGCAAGATGGCTTGTCACCCTGGCGTGGCTCGGACGATGGCGCTTCTACGCAGACGATTTTGGTGGCCTGCCATGGGAGAAGATACTCGGAGGTTTGTTGCTGCCTGTCCAGTTTGTGCGCAGAACAAGAGTGCCAATCGGCCCAGCTCTGGACTTCTTCACCCCTTACCTATCCCCCGGCGACCATGGTCGCATCTGGCCCTGGACTTTGTCACTGGGTTGCCCTCTTCTGAGGGGAACACGGTCATTCTGACTATTGTGGACAGATTCAGCAAGTTCGCCCACTTTGTACCCATCTCCAAGCTTCCCTCTGCCTCTGAGACGTCCAAGATCCTGGTTAGGGAGGTTTTCAAGGTCCAAGGATTGCCCAGTGACATAGTTTCCGACCGTGGCCCTCAGTTCACCTCTGCTGTCTGGAAATCCTTCTGTTTGGCCATTGGAGCCACAGTCAGTCTCACATCTGGATTTCACCCCCAATCTAATGGACAGGCGGAGAGAGCCAACCAGAAGATGGAATCCACGCTGCGCTGCATTGTTTCCTCCAACCCCACCTCTTGGGTCTCTCAGTTGCCTTGGATTGAGTATGCCCACAATACTCTCCCTACTTCTGCCACTGGGATGTCTCCCTTCCAGTGCCTATACGGCTACCAACCCCCCTTGTTTCCTTCTCAGGAGAAGGATCTCTCGGTTCCCTCTGTCCAGGCCCACATTCGTCGTTGCCACCGGACCTAGCATTGGGCCAGAAAGGCCCTCCTTTGAGTTTCTAACCGGTATCAGCTCCAGGCGAATCGTCGCCGTATTCCAGCCCCCGCTTATGCCATCGGAGATAGGGTCTGGTTGGCTACACGGGACCTTCCTCTGCGGACTGAGTCAAGGAAACTATCGCCGAGGTTCATTGGTCCGTTTGTGGTGAAGAGAGTGATTAATCCGGTTGTGGTTTGACTCAAGTTGCCTAGTACGCTCAGAGTCCATCCCACCTTCCATGTCTCCTGCCTCAAGCATGTTCTCCTCAGCCCTCTGTTGCCCCCTCTGCCTCCTCCTCCTCCTTGGATGATCGGAGGAGGTCCTGTCTACACGGTGCCCCGCATCATGGATTCCAGACGGCGGGGCCGGGGTTTCCAGTATCTCGTGGACTGGGAGAGGTATGATCCTGAGGAGAGGAGTTGGATTCCTTGGCGTCAGATCCTTGATGCTGACCTCCTTCGTGACTTCTACCACCTCCATGCTGGCGCTCCGGGTAGTCCGCCCGGTGGCGTTCATCGGAGGGGGGGTACTGTCATGAACCCTGCGTCCTGAGTCTGTTCCTGCCTGTGTTGCCATTTTTCTGCTCTGAATCTCCTGTTTCCTGAAGGTTCCTGAACGCACCCTTTCCGGTTGCTGGGTGAAGTTGCTAGGCCGGTGATCTCTCGATTACCCGCACCTGCTTCTCATCAGCGTCGGCACACCTGGTCCTGATCATCACCCCTTCATAAGCTCTGACCTGACATCCATTCCCTGCCGGATCGTTAGCCATGAACAGTATGTTTTGTCAGCGTATCAGCCTCTGAGTTACTAGCGTTAGTTTTGTTGTTTTGCACCTTGTTGTCCTGCCGTGTACTTACCTCTGTTTTTTTCTGTCTACAGTCATTCTCCCGGAACCTTCACCCAACCCCTGCCTGGTTGTCAGCGGCTGCCGTGCCATCATTGGATCTGCCACTTCACCTCCACCAACTCATCTCCGCCGCCCGCTCCGTCTCCTGGATTATTCTGCATATTTTTTTGAATCTGTTAATAAATACTCACCTTCATTCAACTCACCTTGTCCTGGTCTGCTTCTGGGTTCTGTCTTAGAGAACCGTGACACTCTTTCTGCATATTTACATTTGCAGTCAAACGCCAGAATTTTCTCCATCTCCTTAGCTATTATACTCTAATTCCACTGATTTCAAAACTCGGTCCTCCAGAAAGTAGAGAGCAACACTTATGCAGTTCTACTATGTGATATCTTTCAAAAAGTGGATTACCTACACATACTGACCAGCTCATATTATAGACAGAAGCATGCTATATGGCAGACCAATCTGAACCCATCACTCGGCATGTCCACTCATTATCTCAGTCAATCATGGCTAGTGGGAAGGTTGCTGTCTTTTTCCATGGCTTAACCAACTAGGCTCGTAATTTAACAATTCTGTTTGTATTTATAGATGGCTTACAAGTTTGTTATTAAGGCACATGAAAGTTCACATCTTCCAGAAGGAATTTCTGTCAAAAAATGTGCCTAGTTTCTGAAATGACTCACATATCCTCCTCATTTTTTAAACATTGCTATGGGCACAGCCAAACAATGGAAGTTATGGATTTGACTTCCACTTTCCATCCGCCGGTGGCAAACTTGCTCGAGTAAATTATTTGAAGGAGTCAGTTTATAGAGCATAAAACTACAAAACTATACGTTTAACAAACTATAGGCTACATAGCTTAAGTATAAAACGATTGTGAGCATCCACACTAGAGGAAAGTTTATATTTTATGTGCTACACCTGTCAATCAACTGATCAATGCATCCTAGCCTACTGCACACTGCCTATTAATAAGATGGTAACAAGACCATTCAGTGCTTTCAGGATGTCAATTTGATTAATTGTTCAGCAGTCTTTTGGCTTAAGGAGCCTTTAGGACCTACACTTGGTGCTCCAGTACCGCTTGCCGTGCGGTAGCAGAGAGAACAGTCTATGACTGGAGTCTTTGACAATTTTTTGTGCCTTCCTCTGACACCGCCTAGTATAGAGGTCCTGGATGGCAGGAAGCTTGGCCCCAGTGATGTACTGGGAGGTACGCACTATCCTCTGTAGCACCTTACGGTCGGATGCCGAGCAGTTGCCACACCAGGCGGTGATGCAACCGGTCAGGATGCTCTTGATGGTGCAGCTGTAGAACATTTTGAGGATCTGGGGACCCATGACAAATCTTTTCAGTCTCATGAGGGGGAATAGGCGTTGTCATTCCCTCTTCACGACTGTCTTGGTGTGTTTGGACCATGATAGTTTGTTGGTGATGTGGACACCAAGGAACTTGAAGCTCTCGACCCGCTCCACTACAGCCCCGTCGATGTGAATGGGGGCGTGTTCGGCCATCCTTTTCCTGTAGTCCATGATCATCTCCTTTGTTTTGCTCACGTTGAGGGAGAGGTGGTTGTACTGGCACCACACTAGCAGGTCTCTGACCTCCTCACTATAGGCTGTCTCATCGTTGTCGGTGTTCAGGCCTACCACCGTTGTGTCGTCAGCAAACTTAATAATGGTGTTGTAGTCGTGCTTGGCTACGCAGTCGTGGGTGAACAGGGAGCACAGGAGGGGACTAAGCAAGCACCACTGAGGGGCCCCTATGTTGAGGATCAGCGTGGTATATATGTTGTTGCCTACCCTTACCACCTGGGGGCGGCCCATCAGGGTGTCCAGGATCCAGTTGCATAGGGAGGTGTTTAGTCCCAGGGTCCTTAGCTTATTGATGTGCTTTGTGGGCAATATGGTGTTGAACGCTAAGCTATAGTCAATGAATAGCATTCTCACAAAAAGTGAGGGAAAGAAGTATTTGATCCCCTGCTGATTTTGTACGTTTGCCCACTGACAAAGAAATGATCAGTCTAGAATTTTAATGGTAGGTTTATTTGAACAGTGAGAGACAGAATAACAACAAAAAAATCAAGAAAAACGCATGTCAAAAATGTTATAAATTGATTTGCATTTTAATGAGGGGAAAGAGTATTTGACCCCCTCTCAATCAGAAAGATTTCTGGCTCCCAGGTGTCTTTTATACAGGTAACGAGCTGAGTTTAGGAGCACACTCTTAAAGGGAGTGCTCCTAATCTCAGCTTGTTACCTGTATAAAAGACACCTGTCCACAGAAGTAATCAATCAATCAGATTCCAAACTCTCCACCATGGCCAAGACCAAAGAGCTCTCCAACGATGTCAGGGACAAGGTTGTAGACCTACACAAGGCTGGAATGGGCTACAAGACCATCGCGAAGCAGCTTGGTGAGAAGGTGACAACAGTTGGTGCGATTATTCGCAAAAGAAAGAAACACAAAAGAACTGTCAATCTCCCTTGGCCTGGGGCTCCGAGCAAGATGTCACCTCGTGGAGTTGCAATGATCATGAGAACGGTGCGGAAATAGCCCAGAACTACACGGAAGGATCTTGTCAATGATCTCAAGGCAACTGGGACCATAGTCACGAAGAAAGCAATTGGTAACACACTACGCCGTGAAGGACTGAAATCCTGCAGCGCCCGCAAGGTCCCCCTGCTCAAGAAAGCACATATACAGGGCCGTCTGAAGATTGCCAATGAACTTCTGAATGATTCAGAGGAGAACTGGGTGAAAGTGTTGTGGTCAGATGAGACCAAAATTGAGCTCTTTGGCATCAACTCAACTTGCCGTGTTTGGAGGAGGAGGAATGCTGCCTATGACCCCAAGAACACCATCCCCACCGTTAAACATGGAGGAAGAAACATTATGCTTTGGGGGTGTTTTTCTGCTAAGGGGACAGGACAACTTCACCGCATCAACGGGACGATGGACAGGGCCATGTACCATCAAATCTTGGGTGAGAACCTCCTTCCCTTAGCCAGGGCATTGGAAATGGGTCGTGGATGGGTATTCCAGCATGACAATGACCCAAAACACACGGCCAAGGCAACAAAGAAGAAGCACATTAAGGTCCTGGAGTGGCCTAGCCAGTCTCCAGACCTTAATCCCATATGAAAATCCAGGAGTCTATGTGTCAGGGGAGAAGCTCCAGGGGGTATCTGATTTTAAGTACCTTGGCATCATACTTGATTCCAACCTCTCTTTTAAAAAGCATGTGAAAAAGGTCATTCAAATAACCAAATTCAACCTAGCTAATTTCCGATTTATACGAAATTGTTTGACTACAGAGGTAGCAAAACTGTACTTCAAATCTATGATACTCCCCCACTTAACATACTGCTTGACTAGTTGGGCCCAAGCTTGCTGTACAACAGTAAGACCTATTCAGTCTGTCTACAAACAGGCTCTCAAAGTGCTTGATAGGAAGCCCAATAGCCATCATCACTGTCACATCCTTAGAAAGCATGAGCTCCTGAGTTGGGAAAATCTTGTGCAATACACCGATGCATGTCTTGTATTCAAGATCCTAAATGGCTTGGCTCCCCCTCCACTCAGTATTTTTGTTAAACAGAAAACCCAAACATATGGCAGCAGATCCACAAGGTCTGCCATGAGAGGTGACTGTGTAGTTCCCCTAAGGAAAAGCACCTTTAGTAAATCCGCTTTTTCTGTGAGAGCTTCCCATGTCTGGAATACACTGCCATCAGACACACATAACTGCACCACATATCACACTTTCACAAAATGCTTGAAGACATGGCTAAAGGTCAATCAGATTTGTGAACATGGTCCCGAGCTGTGTGTTGCCGCTTTCCATGTCTGTTGTCTGTAACTTGTGAGGTGTGGAAACACTTTGTTGCTTTTATGAATTTTGTCTTGCTGCTTTTTGTTCTATGTTGCTCGGTCTGTATGCTACGTCTTGTTTGTCCTATGTTGCAATGTCTGTATGCTATGTCTTGTTCTATGTTGTTATTATCTATATTGTAATTGTTTTTAATAACCTGCCCAGGGACTGCGGTTGAAAATTAGCCGGCTGGCTAAAACCGGCACTTTTACTGAAACGTTGATTAATGTGCACTGTCCCTGTAAAAATAAAAATAAACTCAAACTCAAACTCAAAATCTGTGGAGGGAGCTAAAGGTTTGAGTTGCCAAACGTCAGCCTCAAAACCTTACTGACTTGGAAAAGATCTGCAAAGAGGAGTGGGACAAAATCCCTCCTGAGATGTGTGCAAACCTGGTGGCCAACTACAAGAAATGTCTGACCTTTGTGATTGCCAACAAGGGTTTAGCCACCAAGTACTAAGTAATTTTTTGCAGAGGGGTCATATACCTATTTCCCTCATTAAAAAGCAAATCAATTTATAACATTTTTGACATACGTTTTTCTGGATTTTTTTGTTATTTGTTATTCTGTCTCTCACTGTTCAAATAAACCTACCATTTTAATTATAGACTGATCATGTCTTTGTCAGTGGGCAAACGTACAAAATCAGCAGGGGATCAAATACTTTTTTCCCTCACTGTAGGTGTTCCTTTTGTCCAGGTGTGAAAGGGCAGTGTGGAGTGTAATTGTGATGGCTTCATCTGTGGATCTGTTGGGGCAGTATGCGAATTGGAGTGGGTCTAGGGTTTCTGGGATTATTGTGTTGATGTGAGCCATGACCAGCTGTTCAAAGCACTTCATGGCTACCAATGTGAATGTAGTCATTTAGGAAGGTTACCTTCGTGTTCTTGGGCACAAGGACTATGGTGGTTTGCTTGAAACGTGCAGGTATTACAGACTTGGTCAGGGAGAGGTTGAAAATGTCAGTGAAGACACTTTACAGTTGGTCCGCGCATACCCTGAGTACACGTCCTGGTAATCCGTCTGGCCTTGTGAAGGTTATCCTGTGTAAAGGTCTTGCTCACATCGGCTACGGAGAGCCTGATCACACAGTCGTCCGGAACATCTGTTGCTCTCATGCATGCTTCAGTGTTGCTTGCCTCGAAGCGAGCAGAAAAGGCATTTAGCCCGTCTGGTAGGCTTGCGTCACTGGGCAGCTCACGGCTGGGTTTCCCTTTGTAGTCTGCAGTAGTTTGCAATCCCTGCCACATCCGACGAGCATCAGAGCCGGTGTAGTAGGATTCAATCTTAGTCCTGTATTGAAGCTTTGACTGTTTGATGGTTCGTCTGAGGGCATAGTGGGATTTCTTATAAGCGTCCTGATTAGTTTCCCGCTCCTTGAAAGTGGCAGCTCTACCCTTTAGCTTGGTGTGGATGTTGCCTGTAATTCATGGGTTCTGGTTGGGTTATGTACGTACGGTCACTGTGGGGACGACGTCGTCGAGGCACTTATTGATGAAGCCAGTGTCTGAGGTGGTATAGTCCTCAATGCCATTGGATTAATTCAGGAACATATTCCAGTCTGTGCTAGCAAAACAGTCCTGTAGCGTAGCATCTGTGTCATCTGAGCACTTCCGTATTGTAGGAGTCACTGGTACTTCCGCTTTTGTTTTTGCTTGTAAGCAGGAATCAAGAGGATAGAATTATGGTCAGATTTGCCAAATGGAGGGTGAGGGAGAGCTTTGTACGCGTCTCTGTGTGTGGAATAAAGGTGGTCTACATTTTTCTTTCCTCTGGTTGCACATGTGAAATTAGGTAAAACGAATTTAAGTTTGCCTGCATTAAAGTCCCCGGCCACTAGGAGCGCCGCTTCTGGATGGGCATTTTCTAGTTTGCTTATGACCTTATACAATACAATACCTCATTGAATGCGGTCTTAGTGCCAGCATCGGTTTGTTGTGGAAAATAGACAGCTACGAAAAATATAGATGTGTCAGTGTTGATGTGGATGTGGTTGAGGAGTCAGACGCAGGACGCATGGGCTCAGTCAAACAAGACTTTACTGAACTGTATAAACAAAACAAAATAAAGGACCTCAAACAAGGAGGCGAGCGACAACGCAAACACAGTGCGTCACAATAAACAAAGTCCAGAGTACTGCACGGGTGACACCAACGGACAGGCGGAAAATAACACACAAACTCACAAACACAAAGCCGGAAACTTATAGGACACATAATCAGACACAAACGGACACAGGTGCAACAGACAGACCAAACCAATCAAACATCGAAATATCTAACGGTGGTAGCTAGTACTCCGGGGACGACGAACGCCGAAGCCTGCCCGAGCAAGGAGGAGGAGCAGCCTCGGCAGAATGCGTGACAGTACCCCCCCCCCCCCCCCCCCTTGACGCGTGGCTCCAGCCGTGCGCCGACCCCGGCCTCGGGGACGACCAGGAGGACGCGGAGCCGGGCGCGTGGGATGACCACGGTGGAACTCAGTCAGGAGGGATGGATCTAGGATATCCCTCCTAGGCACCCAGCACCGTTCCTCCGGGCCGTACCCTTCCCACTCCACGAGATACTGGAGAACCCCCATCCGACGTCTCGAGTCCAAGATGGTCCTGACCGTGTACTCCGGAGCTCCCTCGATGTCCAGTGGGGGCGGAGGAGTCTCCCGTATCTCAACTTCCTGGAGTGGACCAGCTACCACCGGCCTGAGAAGAGACACATGGAACGAGGGGTTAATATTCTTATAATCAATAGGCAGGTGTAACCTGTAACACACCTCGTTCAATCTCCTCAGGACTTTAAAGGGCCCCACAAACCGCCGAACCAGCTTCCGGCAGGGCAGGCGGAGGGGCAGGTTTCGAGTCGAGAGCCAGACTCGATCTCCCGGTGCGTACACCGGTCCCTCACTGCGGTGGCGATCGGCGCTCGCCTTCTGTCGATGGCTGGCCCGCTGCAGATGGACATGTGCAGCGTCCCACATCTCCTCCGAGCGCCGAATCCACTCATCCACCGCAGGAGCATCGATCTGGCTCTGGTGCCATGGTGCCAGAACCGGCTGATACCCTAACACACACTGGAAAGGGGTTAGATTGGTGGAGGAGTGGCGGAGAGAGTTCTGTGCCATCTCTGCCCAGGGGATATACCTTGACCACTCCTCCGGACGGCCCTGGCAGTAGGACCTCAGAAACCTACCCACATCCTGGTTGACTCGTTCTACCTGCCAATTGCTCTCTGGGTGGTAACCCGAGGTAAGGCTCACCGAGACTCCCAAGCGTTCCATGAACGCCCCCCAGACTCTGGAGGTGAACTGGGGACCTCGGTCAGACACTATATCCTCGGGAACCCTATAGTGCCGGAAAACGTGGGTAAATAGGGCCTCAGCGGTCTGTAGGGCAGTAGGGAGACCCGGCATTGGGAGGAGATGACAGGCTTTGGAAAACCGATCCACTACAACCAAAATGGCGGTATTCCCCTGGGAGAGGGGAAGGTCGGTCACAAAATCCACCGAGAGGTGGGACCATGGTCGTTGTGGAACGGGCAGGGGATGTAACTTTCCCCTGGGCAGGTGTCTAGGCGCCTTACACTGGGCACACACCGAGCAGGAGGAGACATAAACCCTCACATCCCTAGCTAACGTTGGCCACCAGTATTTCACGCTAAGGCAGTGCACTGTCCGGCCAATACGTGGATGTCCAGAGGAGGGTGATGTATGAGCCCAATAAATAAGGCGATCACGAACCTCGAGCGGAACGTACGTCCGCCCCACAGGACACTCTGGGGGAGTAGGGTCGGTACGTAACGCCCGCTCGATCTCCGCATCGACCTCCCACACCACCGGAGCCACCAGACAATACTCCGGCAATATGGGAGTAGGCTCAATGGACCTCTCCTCTGTGTCATACCGCCAGGACAGGGCGTCTGCCTTACCGTTCTGGGAACCTGGGATGTACGTGATCTTAAGAACAAACCGGGTCAGGAACATGTTCCACCTAGGCTGACAATGGTTTAGTCTCCTAGCTGCCCAGATGTACTCCAGGTTACGGTGGTCAGTCAGAATGAGGAAAGGGTGTTGAGCCCCCTCAAGCCAATGCCTCCACACCTTTAGGGCCTGAACCACGGCTAACAGCTCCCTGTCCCCTACGTCATAATTAAGCTCCGCCGGGCTGAGCTTCTTAGAATAGAACGCACAGGGGCGGAGTTTAGGTGGCGTGCCGGACCGTTGCGACAGAAATGCCCCAATACCGGCCTCTGACGCGTCTACCTCAACTTGGAATGGTAAAGCCGGGTCCGGATGCGCCAGCACCGGGGCCGAAGTGAACAGGTTCTTCAGTTTAACAAATGCCCTGTCCGCTTCAGCTGACAACTGCAAACGCACCGGGCCCCCCTTCAGCAGGGACGTAATGGGAGCTGCCACCTGTCCAAAGCCCCGGATAAACCTCCGGTAGTAATTAGCAAAACCCAAAAACTGCTGCACCTCTTTTACAGTGGTTGGAGTTTGCCAATTACGCACGGCAGACACACGGTCAACCTTTATCTTCACACCAGACGCGGACAATCGATAACCCAAAAAGGAGATGGACTCCTGGAAAAACAAGCATTTCTCTGCCTTGACATACAGGTCATGCTCCAACAGCCTCCTCAACACTCGGCGCACCAGGGCTACATGCTCGGCTCGTGTAGAAGAGTACACTAGGATGTCGTCGATGTACACTACCACACCCTGCCCATAAATGTCCCTGAAAATCTCGTCCACAAAGGATTGGAAGACTGAAGGAGCATTCATTAACCCGTATGGCATGACGAGATACTTGTAATGACCCGAGGTGGTGCTAAATGCTGTTTTCTATTCATCCCCCTCCCTAATGCGCACCAGATTATACGCGCTTCTGAGATCCAACTTTGTGAAGAACCGCGCTCCGCGTAACGATTCAGTCATAGTCGCAATCAGAGGAAGAGGATAACTGTACTTAACCGTGATCTGATTGAGACTACGGTAATCAATACACGGGTGCAAACCCCCGTCCTTCTTCTTCACAAAGAAGAAACTCGAGGAAACCGGGGAAGTGGAGGACCGTATGTATCCCTGTTCCAAGGACTCGGCTATGTAAGTCTCCATAGCCGCTGTCTCCTCTTGAGACAGGGGATACACACGGCTCCGCGGAAGTGCCGCTCCTGTTTGGAGATCTATCGCACAATCCCCCTGTCTATGAGGTGGCAACCGTGTTGCCCTAGTCTTGCTGAACACAAGTGCTAAATCCTCATATTCAGGGGGAATGCGCATTGCGGGCACTTGGTTCGGACTCTCCACCGAGGTCGCCCCTAAGGAAACACCTAGACATCTCCCTACACACTGGGCAGACCACTCCATAAGAGCCCTCTGTTGCCACGCAATGGTATGATCATGGGCGCTTAACCAGGGAAGCCCCAGCACCACGGGATACGCAGGAGAGTCGATCAGATAAAACTAAATGATCTCCTCATGACCCCCCTGCGTCGTCATCTTAAGTGGTGCTGTGACTTTTCTAATCAACCCCGACCCCAGCGGCCGGCTGTCTAGGGCATGAACATGGAAGGGGGCTTCCACCGGCCGAAGGGGAATTCCTAACCTAGAACAAAACTCACGATCAGCTGCGCCTGAATCGACTAGCGCCTTATGCTGGGAATGAGGTGCCACCTGTGGAAATCTCACAGGTATACACAGGTGACCAACAGAGAGCTCTGGGTAAGTGGGGCGCCTACTCACCTGAAATGACTCCCCAGCGCGTGACCTGTTGTCCCCTCTCCCAGGAGACCCTCCCCAGCACCTAGCCGCAGTGTGCCCTCCACGGCCACAGTTGGTGCAGGGGACGGCCCCCCTCGGGCTCTCTCTCCTCCTCTCCCTAGCGCCAGCACCCCCGAGCTCCATGGGAATCGGCTCGGGGGTGCTGGAGGGTGGAATGGACGACCCCCATTCAGGACGTCCGCGGGTAGCCAGCAGGGTGTCGAGACGGATGGAAATGTCCACCAACTGGTCGAAGGATAGGTTGGTGTCCCTGCAGGCCAGCTCACGACGAACGTCCTCTCGTAGGCTGCACCGATAGTGGTCGATGAGGGCCCTCTCATTCCACCCCGCATCCGCCGCTAGAGTCCGGAACTCCAGGGCGAACTCCTGTGCACTCCTCTTCCCTTGTCGGAGGTGGAACAGATGCTCCCCCGCCGCCTTCCCCTCAGGTGGATGATCGAACACTGTCCTGAAGCGGCGGGAGAACTCCGAGTAGGTGATGGTGGCGGCGTCTATTCCCCTCCATTCGGCGTTGGCCCACTCCAACGCCTTGCCGGAGAGACAGGAGATGAGGACGGAGACGCTCTCGTATCCCGAGGGCGCCGGGTGTATGGTGGCCAGGTAGAGTTCCACCTGCAGGAGGAACCCTTGACACCCGGCTGCGGAACCATCATATGCCCTCGGGAGCGAGAGCCGAATGCCACTGGGTTCCGGTGCTGGGAGAGGAGGACTGGCCGATGGTGATGGTAAGGTGTGCGAAGGTGTGGGCACCTCTCCGGTGACCAAACGGCGCAGAGTGTTGGACACCTCGTTCATGGCGACCCCAAGTTGCCGGATCATGGTGTCTTGATCGCTGATCCGTTCCTCCAGCGACTTGGGTGCCGCCGCTGCTCCTGCTGACTCCATAAGGTGTGTTATTCTGTCAGTGTTGATGTGGATGTGGTTGAGGAGTCAGACGCAGGACGCATGGGCTCAGTCAAACAAGACTTTACTGAACTGTATAACAAAACAAAATAAAGGACCTCAAACAAGGAGGCGAGCGAAAACGCAAACACAGTGTATTGCACGGGTGACACCAACGGACAGGCGGAAAATAACACACAAACTCACAAACACAAAGCCGGAAACTTATAGGACACATAATCAGACACAAACGGACACAGGTGCAACAGACAGACCAAACCAATCAAACATCGAAATATCTAACGGTGGTAGCTAGTACTCCGGGGACGACGAACGCCGAAGCCTGCCTGAGCAAGGAGGAGGAGCAGCCTCGGCAGAATCCGTGACAAGATGAAAACTCTCTTTGTAGGTAGTGTGGTCTACAGCTTTTCATGAGGTACTCTACCTCAGGCAAGCAATACCTTGAGACTTCCTTAAAATTAGACATTGCTCATCAGCTGTTATTGCCAAATAGACACACACCACCACCCCTCGTCTTACAGGAGGTAGGTGTTCGGTCTTGCCGATGCACGGAAAACCCAGCCAACTGTATATTATCCGTGTCGTCGTTCAGCCACGACTCGGTGAAACATAAGATATTACAGTTTTTAATGTCCCATTGGTAGGATAGTCTCGAATGGAGCTCATCCAGTTTATTATCCAGTGATTGTACGTTGGCCAATAGAACGGATGGTAGAGGTGGGATATATGGTTGGGATGCTATCAGAAACTGTAACATTTGTAACAAGCATGGTAACAAGCATTCGCTGTTACACCTCTGTAATTACAGACCTCAATTACTACCAGTTACATGTTGTTATTATAGTGTAACCATGTATTATTGCAATTAGTTACAATACCTGTTAGTGTAATTACACTGTAATTAAAATTAATTACGTAAATGTAAATGTTTAACAGTTGAAAGCTCCCCCCACCGGAGTCAGCACGAAGGGAGGGGAGGCCACAGCCACATCCTGGAAGTGGTATGCGGTGATGAATGAGGTGCTGCAGGGGCTGCCACTCCATCACCCCACCGTTCATCATCTCCTCATCCAACCAAGGTGCAGCTGTGGGCTCCTCTCCCTCCCAGAAGGGTACAAATGTGGAGGCGGGAGAAAGAGGTGACTGCCAGGGAGGTACACCTTATGGTCATGATTAAGGAGTAGTTTTATGTATTTTGAATATATTTTATTGAAAGCTATTAAGTTATAACTTTTCTACTGTTTTAAACCGAAAGTGGATTTCTGTTTTCTTATTGAATAGTGTTTTTTGTTTGTAATATTTTTTTTTTATGATGCTGGTAGGGGAGAGGGGGGTAAGTTGAGCCATTTTGTACATTCAGCATCACTCCATCAAGATAAATATATTATTATTTCTATCAAAGATATCTACATTCTGAAATTAGCCCACCCAACTACCTCATCCCCATATTGTTATTTATTTTGCTCATTTGCACCCCAGTATCTCTATTTGCACATCATCTCTTGCAAATCTATCATTCCAGTGTTAATACTAATTGTAATTATTTTGCACTATGGCCTATTTATTGCCTTACCTCCATAACTTGCTATATTTGCACACACTGTATACAGTGCGGAATAAAAGTATTTAGTCAGCCACCAATTGTGCAAGTTCTCCCACTTAAAAAGATGAGCGAGGCCTGTAATTTTCATCAACTATGACAGACAAAATGAGAAAAAAAAATCCAGTCACATAGTAGGATTTTTAATGAATGTATTTGCAAATTATGGTGGAAAATAAGTATTTGGTCAATAACAAAATTTTCTCAATATTTTGTTATATACCCTTTGTTGGCAATGACACAGGTCAAACGTTTTCTGTAAGTCTTCACAAGGTTTTCACACACTGTTGCTGGTATTTTTGCCGATTCCACCATGCAGATCTCCTCTAGAGCAGTGATGTTTTGGGGCTGTCGCTGGTCAACACGGACTTTCAACTCCCTCCAAAGATTTTCTATGGGGTTGAGATCTGGAGACTGGCCAGGACCTTGAAATGATTCTTACGAAGCCACTCCTTCGTTGCCCGGGCGGTGTGTTTGGGATCATTGTCATGCTGAAAGACCCAGCCACGTTTCATCTTCAATGCCCTTGCTGATGGAAGGAGGTTTTCACTCAAAATCTCACGATGCATGGCCCCATTCATTCTTTCCTTTACACGGATCAGTCGTCCTGGTCCCTTTGCAGAAAAACAGCCCCAAAGCATGATGTTTCCACCCCCATGCTTCACAGTAGGTATGGTGTCCTTTGGATGCAACTCAGCATTCTTTGTCCTCCAAACACGACAAGTTGAGTTTTTACCAAAAAGTTATATTTTGGTTTCATCTGACCATATGACATTCTCCCAATCCTCTTCTGGATCATCCAAATGCACTCTAGCAAACTTCAGATGGGCCTGGACATGTACTGGCTTAAGCAGGGGGACACGTCTGGCACTGCAGGATTTGAGTCCCTGGCGGCGTAGTGTGTTACTGATGGTAGGCTTTGTTACTTTGATCCCAGCTCTCTGCAGGTCATTCACTAGGTCCCCCCGTGTGGTTCTGGGATTTTTGCTCACCGTTCTTGTGATCATTTTGACCCCACGGGGTGAGATCTTGCGTGGAGCCCCAGATCGAGGGAGATTATCAGTGGTCTTGTATGTCTTCCATCTCCTAATAATTGCTCCCACAGTTGATTTCTTCAAACCAAGCTGCTTACCTATTGCAGATTCAGTCTTCCCAGCCTGGTGCAGGTCTACAATTTTGTTTCTCGTGTCCTTTGACAGCTCTTTGGTCTTGGCCATAGTGGAGTTTGGAGTGTGACTGTTTGAGGTTGTGGATAGGTGTCTTTTATACTGATAACAAGTTTAAACAGGTGCCATTAATACAGGTAACGAGTGGAGGACAGAGGAGCCTCTTAAAGAAGAAGTTACAGGTCTGTGAGAGCCAGAATCTTGCTTGTTTGTAGGTGACCAAATACTTATTTTCCACCATAATTTGCAAATAAATTCATTAAAAATCCTACAATGTGATTTTCTGTATTTTGTTTTTTCTCCATTTGTTTGTCATAGCTTGTTCCACCATTGGGGTGCCAGAGCAGCGAATAGCTTTGACTGGGTTGAGCGGGAACTGTGCTTCCGTAGAGGTAGGGGAGCTAGCAGGCCAGAGGTGGATGAACGTAGTGCCCTCGTTTGGGTGTAGGGTCTGATCAGAGCCTGAAGGTAAGGAGGTGCCGTTCCCCTCTCAGCTCCGTAGGCAAGCACCATGGTCTTGTAGTAGATGCGAGCCTCAACTAGAAGCCAGTGGAGTGTGTGGAGGAGCGGGGTGACATGAGAGAACTTGGGAAGGTTGAACACCAGACGGGCTGCAGCGTTCTAGATAAGTTGAAGGGGTTTAAT
Source organism: Coregonus lavaretus (assembly GCF_964263955.1). Classification (NCBI taxonomy): domain Eukaryota; kingdom Metazoa; phylum Chordata; class Actinopteri; order Salmoniformes; family Salmonidae; genus Coregonus; species Coregonus lavaretus. Next base: position 5,428,213 of record NC_140019.1, read on the forward strand.
GGCACAGGCAGGGAGCCCAGCCAACAGCGAGTTGCAGTAATCCAGACGGGAGATGACAAGTGCCTGGATTAGAACCTTCGCCGATTTCTGTGTAAGGTAGGGTCGTACTCTGCGAATGTTGCAGAGTATGAACCTGCAGGATCGGGTCACCGCTTTGATGTTAGCAGAGAACGACAGGGTGTTGTTCAGGGTCACGCCAAGGTTCTTTGCACTCTGGGAGGAGGAAACAATGGAGTTGTCAACCGTGATTGCGAGATCATGGAGCAGGCAGTCCTTTCCCCGGGAGGAAGAGCAGCTCTGTCTTGCCGAGGTTCAGCTTGAGGTGGTGATCCGACATCCACACTGATATGTCTGTTAGACATTCAGAGATGCGATTCGCCACCTGGTTATCAGAAGCGGGAAAGGAGAAAATTAATTGTGTGTTGTCTGTGTAGCAATGATAAGAGAGACCATGTGAGGATATGACAGAGCCAAGTAACTTGGAGTATAGAGAGAATAGGAGAGGGCCTAGAACTGAGCCCTGTGTGACACCAGTGGTGAGAGCACATGGTGCGGAGACAGATTCTCGCCACGCCACCTGGTAGGAGCGACCTGTCAGGTAGGACGCAATCCAAGAGTGAGCAGCGCCGGAGATGCCCAACTCGGAGAGGTTAGAGAGGAGGATCTGATGGTTGACAGTAACAAAGGCAGTGGATAGGTGTAGAAGGATAAGAGCAGAGGAGAGAGAGTTAGCTTTAGCAAGAACGTCATTCTGAGAGAGAAAGCAGGAGAGTTGGCTAGAGACGACACGCTCAAGAGTTTAGGAGAGAAAAGAAAGAAGGGATACTGGTCTGTAGTTGTTGACATCGGAGGGATCGAGTGTAGGTTTTTTGAGAAGGGGTGCAACTCTCGCTCTCTTGAAGACAGAAGGGACATGGCCAGCAGTCAAGGATGAGTTGATGAGTGAGGTGAGGTAAGGGAGAAGGTCTCCGGAAATGGTCTGGAGAAGAGAGGAGGGGATAGGCTCAAGCAGGCAGGTTGTTGGGCGGCCAGCCGTCACAAGTCGCAAGATTTCATCTGGAGAGAGAGGGGAGAAAGAAGTCAAAGCATAGGGTAGGGCAGTGTGAGCAGGACCAGTGGTGTCATTTGACATAATAAATGAGGATTGGATGTCGTCAACCTTCTTTTCAAAATGGTTGACGAAGTAATCCACAGAGAGGGAGGAGGGAGGGGGAGGAGGAGGAGGATTCAGCAGGGAGGAGAAGGTGGCAAAGAGCTTCCTAGGGTTACAGGCAGAGGCTTGACATTTAGAGTGGTAGAAAGTGGCTTTAGCAGCGGAAACAGAGGAAGAGAATGTAGAGAGGAGGGAGTGAAAAGATGACAGGTCCGCAGGGAGTCTAGTTTTCCTCCATTTCCGCTCGGCTGCCCGGAGCCCTCTTCTGTGTGCTCGCAATGAGTTGTCAAGCCACGGAGCAGGAAGGGAGGACCGAGCCGGCCGGGAGGATAGGGGACATAGAGAGTCAAAAGATGCAGAAAGGGATGAGAGGAGGGTTGAGGAGGCAAAATGAGGAGATCGGAGGGAGAAGGATTTAGCAGATGGAAGAGATGATAGGATGGAAGAGGAGAGAGTAGCAGGAGAGAGAGAGCGAAGGTTGCGACGGCACATTACCATCTGAGTAGGGGCAGAGTGAGTAGTGTTGGAGGAGAGCGAGAGAGAAAAGGATACAAAGTAGTGGTCGGAGACTTGGAGGGGAGTTGCAGTGAGATTAGTAGAAGAACTGCATCTAGTAAACATGAGGTCAAGTGTATTGCCTGCCTTGTGAGTAGGGGGCGACAGTGAGAGTGTGAGGTCAAAAGAGGAAAGGAGTGGAAAGAAGGAGGCAGAGAGAAATGAGTCAAAGGCAGACGTAGGGAGGTTAGTCACCCAGAACTTTGAGGGGTGAGCCATCCTCAGGAAAGGAACTTATCAAGGCGTTAAGCTCATTCATTAACTCTCCAAGGGAACCTGGAGGGCGATAAATGACAAGGATGTTAAGCTTGAATGGGCTAGTGACTGTGATAGCATGGAATTCAAATGAGGAGATAGACAGATGGGTCAGGAGAAGAAGAGAGAATATCCACTTGGGAGAGATGAGGATTCCTGTGCCACCGCCGCGCTGACCAGATGCTCTCGGGTTATGCGAGAACACATGGTCAGACGAGGAAAGAGCAGTAGGAGTAGCAGTGTTTTCTGTGGTAATCCATGTTTCTGTCTGCGCCAAGAAGTGAAGGGTAGCATAGGCTGACATGAACTCTGCCTTGTTGGCTAGCTAACTTGGTACAGTATGCTTCCGTGAAAACCGTCCAGGGCACCGAATCCTATGACGCCATAGCCAACTAGCATGCCCGCCTCCAGTAACACGGTTTAGCATCAATACTCGGTTACAACAAACCAGTGTGTTAACACGCCAAACAGATCATTTGTGTCGGTGTCTAACGTTGTCTAAAGTTTTTGGTTAGTTTTGACAGTTTGAGTGAGTACGTCGTCAACTTATTCAGCCAGTTAGTTAGCTAGAATAGTTAGCATACTAGCTAGCCATTGCTCTCTGCCAACGAACCACCCCTCCTCCAACGGCACGAAACACAAAGAGAGAGCCAAGCTAACGTTAACTAGTCACCCATGTCCCGAATTCCCTTGAACGACTCTTGTTACCAGTATGTAAAAATAAATGTAGGTTATAACTTACCCTTAGTAGTTACTGTTAGCCAGTTAAGTGCAAAGCTAGCCACTAAATCGATTCAGCCAGTTCGCATCTGTCCCAACGGAGAGAAAGCATCTCCAAATGTACAGCTAGGTCGTTCCAGCTATTGTTTAGTTAACTATGCAGATAGCAACAAGCTAGCTATATTTCAAGTACAGTAGCTACTAACTACCTAACATTAACGCTTCAGGTAATGAGGTTAGAAAAACTGCTGAATGGTAGGTAGCTAGCTGGCATAATTACAGGTACTCTTAAGCGTGAAATAACATTGGAAACAACTATCCACAGTTGCTAATAGTTACCAGTAGCTACCCGCTAGCTAGCTACCTTTATTGGTCCAAGTGGGTTAGCTAGCCTCGTGCTTCACCGGGCTCAGCCGAATACAATACTTACCTACAATAATTACCTACAATAACCTACAATAACTACCTAGATAAACTACCTACAATACCAAACTACAATACCTACCTACAATCTAAATACAGTGAGGGAAAAAAGTATTTGATCCCCTGCTGATTTTGTACGTTTGCCCACGGACAAAGAAATGATCAGTCTATAATTTTATTGGTAGGCTTATTTGAACAGTGAGAGACAGAATAACAACAACAAAATCCAGAAAAACGCATGTCAAAAATGTTATAAATTGATTTGCATTTTAATGAGGGAAATACGTATTTGACCCCTCTGCAAAACATGACTTAGTACTTGGTGGCAAAACCCTTGTTGGCAATCACAGAGGTCAGACATTTCTTGTAGTTGGCCACCAGGTTTGCACACATCTCAGGAGGGATTTTGTCCCACTCCTCTTTGCAGATCTTCTCCAAGTCATTAAGGTTTCGAGACTGACGTTTGGCAACTTGAACCTCCAGCTCCCTCCACAGATTTTCTATGGGATTAAGGTCTGGAGACTGGCTAGGCCACTCCAGGACCTTAATGTGCTTCTTCTTGAGCCACTCCTTTGTTGCCTTGGCCGTGTGTTTTGGGTCATTGTCATAATGGAATACCCATCCACAAACCATTTTCATTGCCCTGGCTGAGGGAAGGAGGTTCTCACCCAAGATTTGACGGTACATGGCCCCGTCCATCGTCCCTTTGATGCGGAGAAGTTGTCCTGTCCCCTTAGGAGAAAAACACCCCCAAAGCATAATGTTTCCACCTCCATGTTTGACGGTGGGGATCGTGTTCTTGGGGTCATAGGCAGCATTCCTCCTCCACCCAACATGGCAAGTTGAGTTGATGCCAAAGAGCTCCATTTTGGTCTAATCTGACCACAACACTTTCACCCAGACCTCCTCTGAATCATTCAGATGTTCATTGGTAAACTTCAGACGGGCCTGTATATGTGCTTTCTTGAGCAGGGGGACCTTGCGGGCGCTGCAGTATTTCAGTTCTTCACAGCGTACTGTGTAACCAATTGTTTTCTTGGTGACTATGGTCCCAGCTGCCTTGAGATCATTGACAAGATCCTCCCGTGTAGTTCTGGGCTGATTCCTCACCGTTCTCATGATCATTGCAACTCCACGAGGTGAGATCTTGCATGGAGCACCAGGCAAAGGGAGATAACATTTACATTTACATTTACGTCATTTAGCTGACACTCTTATCCAGAGCGACTTACAGTTAGTGCATACATTATTATTTTCATACTGGCCCCAAGTGGGAAATGAACCCACAACCCTGGCATTGCAAACGCCATGCTCTATCAACTGAGCTACCTCCCTGCCTGCCTGCCATTCCCTCCCCTACCCTGGACGACGCTGGGCCAATTGTGCGCCGCCCCATTGGTCTCCCGGTTGCGGCCGGCTACAGCAGAGCCTGGATTCGAACCAGGATCTCTAGTGGCACAGCTAGCACTGCGATGCAGTGCCTTAGACCACTGCGCCACTCGGGAGATTGACTGTTTTCTTTTGTGTTTCTTCCATTTGCGAATAATCGCACCAAATGTTGTCACCTTCTCACCAAACTGCTTGGCGATGGTCTTGTAGCCCATTCTAGCAATGTGTAGGTCTACAATCTTGTCCCTGACATCCTTGGAGAGCTCTTTGGTCTTGGCCATGGTGGAGAGTTTGGAATCTGATTGATTGATTGCTTCTGTGGACATGTGTGTTTTATACAGGTAACAAACTGAGATTAGGAGCACTCCCTTTAAGAGTGTGCTCCTAATCTCAGCTCGTTACCTGTATAAAATACATCTGGGAGCCAGAAATCTTTCGGATTGAGAGGGGGTCAAATACTTATTTCCCTCATTAAAATGCAAATCAATTTAGAACATTTTTGACATTTTTTATTTTTTATTTTCCCCATATTTTTTTGTTGTAATTCTGTCTCTCAATGTTCAAATAAACCTCCCATTAAAATTATAGACTGATCATTTCTTTGTCAGTGGGCAAACGTACAAAATCAGCAGGGGATCAAATACTTTTTTCCCTCACTGTACATGGTTTAAGCTTTACTCGACACCATATAAGAAGCCAAGCTTACCTTCCGCTTACCTCCTTACCTCCGCACCCCAATGGTGGAACAAGCTCCCTCACGACGCCAGGACAGCGGAGTCACTCACCACCTTCCGGAGACATTTGAAACCCCACCTCTTTAAGGAACACCTGGGATAGGATAAAGTAATCCTTCTACCCCCCCCCCCCCCCCCCCCCCCCCTAAAAAATTAAAAAATTAAAAATAAATAAAACAATTGTAAAGTGGTTATCCCACTGGCTATAGGGTGAATGCACCAACTTGTAAGTCGCTCTGGATAAGAGCGTCTGCTAAATGACGTAAATGTAAATGTAAATGTTACCTAAACCTCTGTGTTGTTGTTTTTATCGCACTGCTTTGCTTTATCTTGGCCAGGTCGCAGTTGTAAATGAGAACTTGTTCTCAACTGGCTTACCTGGTTAAATAAAGGTTAAATAAAAATAAATAAAATATATATTTCTCAGGATGGAAAAAAATCATAATTCATGTAAACATTACAGTTTTGAAAACATAGCGTGTCCAAAGAAAGTGGTCTCTTGGCACAGTTTACTCCGGGTATGAAGTAAGTTGAGCCGCAGGACAGGGTAAGTTAAGCCACCTACACATTTCTGTACTGAATGTGTGGTGAATGACGGAGTCAGGCGCAGGAGTAAAATAACCGGATGCAGATTTATTCCTTCCAGACATACAATGCGCCTACAACGGCAATCCAAACAGGTACAGGGTAAACAATCCTCCCTGACCAAACACAGTCTCAGAAAATACAATAAATGTAATGACACAGGGGAAAATCAACCCTGGCAAAATAAATGAGAGAGTATCTCAACCGAGCTACTCTCCTCCCACATAGAACAATCACTCACAAAGACAAGGGGGCAGAGGGAACACTTATACATAGACTAATTAGGGGATGAGCACCAGGTGTGTGTGATTGATAAGACAAGACAAGTGGAGTGATGAGAATGGGAGCGGCAGTAGCTAGTTGTCACACCCTGGCTATGGGACTCTAGTTGTTGAGCAAGGGTGTGTTTGTTCTATGTGGTGTATTTCTATGTTGGGGGTTCTAGTTCGTCTATTTCTATGTTTGCCTGAGTGACTCCCAATCAGAGACAACGAGTGTCAGCTGTTGGCTGGTTGTCTCTGATTGGGAGCCATATTTAAACTGTCTGTTTTCCCTTTGTGTTTGTGGGTTTTTGTTCCGTGTCGGTCATTGATACCGTGGACTTCACGAGTCGTTTGTTGTTTTGTTCGTGCTTTAATTAAATAAATTAACATGTTCGTTCATCACGCTGCGCATTGGTCTACTTCTCTCCCTGACGATCGTTACAGAAAAACCCACCATACCAGGACCAAGCAGCGTGTCCAGGAGCAGGCAGCCTGGACATGGGAGGAGATAATGGACGGGAAAGGGTCCTGGACCTGGGAGGAGATCCTGGCCGGGATGGATCGCCGGCCATGGAGTGAGACAGTTGAGAGGCGACGGAGAGAGGAGCAACGGCGTAAGCAGTGTCAGCGTCGGACAGTCGAGAGGCAACCCCAAAAAAATTTTAGGGGGGGCACACGGCAGGGGTGACTGGGCAGCAGGAGGCTGCCACAGGGCGATTAGGTGAGGAGGCCACCAGGTTAAGGGGGCTACTGGCCCAGAGGGAGCAGGAGTTAGTGTTGCAGAGGATGGAGCTATTGGAGGCGATAAGGGAAAGGGTGAGAAATGAGGCACGGCGAGAGGAACTCGGTAGGCAGCTGAGGGAGCGGAGGGTTATGATGAAACCCAGTCCCGCTCCTCACACCAAGCAAGTGGTGTGCGTCACCAGTCCGGTCCGGCCCGTTCCTGCTTCCCGCACTAAGTGTACGGTGCACGTCGCCAGCCCAGCCCGGCCTGTTCCTGTCCCTCGCACCAAGCCTACGGTGTGCGTCGCCAGCCCGGCCCGGCCTGTTCCTGCCCCTCGCACCAAACCTACGGTGTGCGTCGCCGGCCCGGCCCGGCCTGTTCCTGCTTCCCGCACTAAGTGTACGGTGCGCGTCGCCAGCCCGGCCCGGCCTGTCCCTGCTCCACGCACCAAGCCTACGGTGTGCGTCGCCAGCCCAGCCCGGCCTGTCCCTGCGCCACGCACCAATCCTACGGTGTGCGTCGCCAGCCCAGCCCGGCCTGTTCCTGCTCCACGCACCAAGCCTACGGTGTGCGTCGCCAGCCCAGCCCGGCCTGTCCCTGCTCCACGCACCAAGCCTACGGGGTGCGTCGCCAGCCCAGTCCGGCCTGTCCCTGCTCTACGCACCAAGCCTACGGTGTGCGTTGCCAGCCCAGCCCGACCTGTCCCTGCGCCACGCACCAATCCTACGGTGTGCGTCGCCAGCCCAGCCCGGCCTGTCCCTGCTCCACGCACCAAGCCTACGGTGTGCGTCGCCAGCCCAGACCGGCCTGTCCCTGCTCCACGCACCAGGCCTACGGTGTGCGTCGCCAGCCCAGCCCGGCCTGTCCCTGCTCCACGCACCAAGCCTACGGTGCGCGTCGCCAGCCCGGCCCGGCCTGTTCCTGCCACTCGCACCAAGTCTACGGTGCGCGTCGCCAGCCCGGCCCGGCCTGTTCCTGCCACTCGCACCAAGCCAGGGGTGCGAGTCGTCAGCCTGGTCCAGCCCGTTCCTGCTACTCGCACCAAGGCAGGGGTGCGAGTCGTCAGCCTGGTCCAGCCTGTTCCTGCCACTCGCACCAAGCCAGGGGTGCGAGTCGTCAGTCCGGTGAGGCCCGTTCCGGCTCCACGCACCAAGCCAGGGGTGCGCATCGTCAGCCCGGTCCGGCCCGTCGCTGCTCCACGCACCAAGCCAGGGGTGCGAGTCGTCAGTCCAGTGAGGCCCGTTCCGGCTCCACGCACCAAGCCAGGGGTGCGCATCGTCAGCCCGGTCCGGCCCGTTGCTGCTCCACGCACCAAGCCAGGGGTGCGAGTCGTCAGTCCGGTGAGGCCTGTTCTGGCTCCACGCACCAAGCCAGGGGTGCGTATCGTCAGCCCGTTCCGGCCCGTTGCTGCTCCACGCACCAAGCCAGGGGTGCGCATCGTCAGCCAGGTCCGGTCCTTTCCTGCCTCACGCACCAAGCCAGGGGTGCGCGTCGTCTGTCCGGCACAACCCGTGCCTGGGTCACCGGTGCCTAACCAGGTACCGGTCAACGGCTCCACTACGGAGTTGAAGCTAACCGCTCCTGCTACGTCCAGTCCAGCTCCAGCCAGCGGGGCCAGACCGGACCAGGGGCGCTATGGGGGGTTTGTTGGAGGGTGGTGGGCAAGCCCGGAGCCAGAACCGCCGCCGAGGAGGTATGCCCACCCAGCCCTCCCCTGTTTTGCTCTTTTTGAGGCGCGGTCGCAGTCCGCGCCTTTAGGGGGGGGTACTGTCACACCCTGGCTATGGGTCTCTAGTTGTTGAGCCAGGGTGTGTTTGTTCTATGTGGTGTATTTCTATGTTGGGGGTTCTAGTTCGTCTATTTCTATGTTTGCCTGAGTGACTCCCAATCAGAGGCAACGAGTGTCAGCTGTTGGCTGGTTGTCTCTGATTGGGAGCCATATTTAAACTGTCTGTTTTCCCTTTGTGTTTGTGGGTTTTTGTTCCGTATCGGTCATTGATACCGTGGACTTCACGAGTCGTTTGTTGTTTTGTTCGTGCTTTAATTAAATAAAGTAACATGTTCGTTCATCACGCTGCGCATTGGTCTACTTCTCTCCCTGACGATCGTTACAGAAAAACCCACCATACCAGGACCAAGCAGCGTGTCCAGGAGCAGGCAGCCTGGACATGGGAGGAGATAATGGACGGGAAAGGGTCCTGGACCTGGGAGGAGATCCTGGCCGGGATGGATCGCCGGCCATGGAGTGAGACAGTTGAGAGGCGACGGAGAGAGGAGCAACGGCGTAAGCAGTGTCAGCGTCGGACAGTCGAGAGGCAACCCCAAAAAATTTTTAGGGGGGGGCACACGGCAGGGGTGACTGGGCAGCAGGAGGCTGCCACAGGGCGATTAGGTGAGGAGGCCACCAGGTTAAGGGGGCTACTGGCCCAGAGGGAGCAGGAGTTAGTGTTGCAGAGGATGGAGCTATTGGAGGCGATAAGGGAAAGGGTGAGAAATGAGGCACGGCGAGAGGAACTCGGTAGGCAGCTGAGGGAGCGGAGGGTTATGATGAAACCCAGTCCCGCTCCTCACACCAAGCAAGTGGTGTGCGTCACCAGTCCGGTCCGGCCCGTTCCTGCTTCCCGCACTAAGTGTACGGTGCACGTCGCCAGCCCAGCCCGGCCTGTTCCTGTCCCTCGCACCAAGCCTACGGTGTGCGTCGCCAGCCCAGCCCGGCCTGTCCCTGCTCCACGCACCAAGCCTACGGTGTGCGTCGCCAGCCCAGCCCGGCCTGTTCCTGCCACTCGCACCAAGCCAGGGGTGCGAGTCGTCAGCCTGGTCCAGCCCGTTCCTGCTACTCGCACCAAGCCAGGGGTGCGAGTCGTCAGCCTGGTCCAGCCTTTTCCTGCCACTCGCACCAAGCCAGGGGTGCGAGTCGTCAGTCCGGTGAGGCCCGTTCCGGCTCCACGCACCAAGCCAGGGGTGCGCATCGTCAGCCCGGTCCGGCCCGTCGCTGCTCCACGCACCAAGCCAGGGGTGCGAGTCGTCAGTCCAGTGAGGCCCGTTCCGGCTCCACGCACCAAGCCAGGGGTGCGCATCGTCAGCCCGGTCCGGCCCGTTGCTGCTCCACGCACCAAGCCAGGGGTGCGAGTCGTCAGTCCGGTGAGGCCTGTTCTGGCTCCACGCACCAAGCCAGGGGTGCGTATCGTCAGCCCGGTCCGGCCCGTTGTTGCTCCACGCACCAAGCCAGGGGTGCGCATCGTCAGCCAGGTCCGGTCCTTTCCTGCCTCACGCACCAAGCCAGGGGTGCGCGTCGTCTGTCCGGCACAACCCGTGCCTGGGTCACCGGTGCCTAAACAGGTACCGGTCAACGGCTCCACTACGGAGTTGAAGCTAACCGCTCCTGCTACGTCCAGTCCAGCTCCAGCCAGCGGGGCCAGACCGGACCAGGGGCGCTATGGGGGGTTTGTTGGAGGGTGGTGGGCAAGCCCGGAGCCAGAACCGCCGCCGAGGAGGTATGCCCACCCAGCCCTCCCCTGTTTTGCTCTTTTTGAGGCGCGGTCGCAGTCCGCGCCTTTAGGGGGGGGTACTGTCACACCCTGGCTATGGGTCTCTAGTTGTTGAGCCAGGGTGTGTTTGTTCTATGTGGTGTATTTCTATGTTGGGGGTTCTAGTTCGTCTATTTCTATGTTTGCCTGAGTGACTCCCAATCAGAGGCAACGAGTGTCAGCTGTTGGCTGGTTGTCTCTGATTGGGAGCCATATTTAAACTGTCTGTTTTCCCTTTGTGTTTGTGGGTTTTTGTTCCGTATCGGTCATTGATACCGTGGACTTCACGAGTCGTTTGTTGTTTTGTTCGTGCTTTAATTAAATAAAGTAACATGTTCGTTCATCACGCTGCGCATTGGTCTACTTCTCTCCCTGACGATCGTGACACTAGTAAGCCGGTGATGACGAACGCCGAAACCTGCCCGAACAAGGAGGGGAGGCAGCCTCGGCGGAAGTCGTGACAGAATGTAATATTACCACTACCTTTTTATAACCATATCTATATTTCCCAAACACAATTCAACACAATCACAACTGCTGTTTTGGCTTTAATAATTTGAAGCATCTTTTAACACAGGCTTAACACCTAACAAACACTTTGTATTTTTTTAACCCTTTAATAGGCAGCTCAACTGGGCAGTTAAGCTAATTTTTACGACCAATTTTAAATTAAATGAAACATATGAATTTGTTTGGCATATTTTATAATCTCAGCCAATGCCATTTAGTCAATTTATCATGTGGTTTTCATTATCGGACTCCCATATTTTGGGAATGATAACCAGGAAGTGAACGTGAGCAAAAACAAACCTTATTTAAGGTCCTTTCAAATCCATATCATTATTTACTGTCTGCCTGTTATCTTCAATACGTTTCAGAATTTCATTCAATAAATGAAATGTTACTGGTTTTCTAAGCATATAAGCTGTAAACACAATAATTTACAGTCACTCTAATATTCATATTTTGACACAAATATACCATATTTTATTAATATTTGATATAAGTCCTCATTTAACTAGGCTTATCTTCCATTATAAGTAAATATAATGGACAATGTAAATGAATGTATCATTTTTAGCTATATGCAAATTCCAATACAACAATTCTTTACTCTAATTGGGCTACTCAACCGGCTGGTTGTCAAACGGCTGATGTCGATGTGTGGTGGGAGTCAGGCGCAGGACACAGTCAAAACGACTTTACTGGACTGAAAATAAACACTCAATACAAAAATAAAGACCTCGACACAGGAGGTAAAACGAACACGTAAAATATGCGTAACAATAATATCCGACCAAGGAAAACCAAACTGACAACACCAGACAGGCGGACAATTACACACAAATACCCACAAACAAAACGAGAAACTTATAGGGGACATAATGAACACTAAATAGAAAGAGGTGTACAAACAAGACAAAACCAAACAAACATCGATAACATACAACGGTGGCAGCTAGTACTCCGGGGACGACGAACGCCGAAGCCTGCCCGAGCAAGTCTCGGCAGAATTCGTAACAGTACCCCCCCCCTTGACGCAAGGTACCAGCCGTGCGCCGACCCCGGCCCCGGGGACGACCAGGAGGACGCGGAGCAGGGCGCGTGGGATGACCACGGTGGAACTCAGTCAGGAGGGATGGATCTAAGATGTCCCTCCTAGGCACCCAGCACCGTTCCTCCGGGCCGTACCCCTCCCACTCCACGAGATATTGGAGACCCCCCATCCGACGTCTCGAATCCACGATGGACCGAACTGTGTATGCCGGAGCCACCTCGATGTCCAGTGGGGGCGGAGGGGTCTCTCTTATCTCACAGTCCTGGAGTGGACCAGCTACCACCGGCCTGAGAAGAGACACATGGAAAGAGGGGTTAATGTGATAATCAATAGGCAGTTGTAACCTGTAACACACCTCGTTCAATCTCCTCAGGACTTTAAATGGCCCCACAAACCGCCGACCCAGCTTCCGGCAGGGCAGGCGGAGGGGCAGGTTTCGAGTCGAGAGCCAGACTCGATCTCCAGGTGCGTACACCGGGCCCTCACTGCGGTGGAGATCGGCGCTCGCCTTCTGTTGACGGATGGCCCGCTGCAGATGGACGTGTGCAGCGTTCCACGTCTCATCCACCGCAGGAGCCTCGATCTGGCTCTGATGCCATGGTGCCAGAACCGGCTGATACCCCAACACACACTGGAAAGGGGTTAGGTTGTTGGAGGAGTGGCAGAGAGAGTTCTGTGCCAGCTCTGCCCAGGGGATATACCTCGACCACTCCTCCGGCCGGCCCTGGCAATAGGATCTCAGAAACCTACCCACATCCTGGTTCACTCTTTCTACCTGCCCATTGCTCTCTGGGTGGTACCCCAAGGTAAGACTCACCGAGACCACCAGGCGTTCCATGAACGCCCTTCAGACTGTGGAGGTGAACTGGGGACCTCGATCAGACACTATATCCTCGGGCACCCCGTAGTGCCAGAAGACGTGGGTAAACAGTGCCTCTGCGGTCTGTAGGGCAATAGGGAGAACCGGCATTGGGAGGAGACGACAGGCCTTAGAGAACCGATCCACAACGACCGGTATAGTGGTATTCCCCTGAGAGGGGGGAAGGTCCGTAACAAAGTCCACCGAGAGGTGAGATCATGGCCGTTGTGGAACGGGCAGGGGTTGTAACTTCCCCCTGGGAAGGTGTCTAGGCGCCTTACACTGAGCGCACACCGAGCAGGAGGAGACATAAACCCTCACATCCCTAGCTAACGTTGGCCACCAGTACTTAGCGCTAAGGCAGTGCACTGTCCGGCCAATACCTGGATGTCCAGAGGAGGGTGACGTATGAGCCCAATAAATAAGACGATCAAGAACTTCGAGCGGAACGTACGTCCGACCCACAGGACACTCTGGGGGAGTAGGATCGGTACGTAACGCCCGCTCGATTTCCGCATCGACCTCCCACACCACCGGTGCCACCAGACAAGACTCCGGCAGTATGGGAGTGGGCTCAATGGACCTCTCCTCTGTGTCATACCGCCGGGACAGGGCGTCTGCCTTACCGTTCTGGGACCCTGGGATGTACGTTATTTTAAATACGAACCGGGTTAGAAACATGTTCCACCTAGCCTGACGAGGGTTCAATCTCCTAGCTGCCCGGATGTACTCCAGGTTACGGTGGTCAGTCAAAATGAGAAAAGGGTTTTGAGCCCCCTCAAGCCAATGCCTCCACACCTTTAGGGCTTGAACCACGGCTAACAGCTCCCTGTCCCCTACGTCATAATTTCGCTCCGCCGGGCTGAGCTTCTTGGAATAGAAAGCACAGGGGCGGAGTTTAGGTGGCGTGCCGGACCGTTGCGACAGTACTGCCCCAATACTGGCCTCTGACGCGTCCACCTCTACCTGGAATGGTAAAGCGGGGTCCGGATGCGCCAGCACCGGAGCCGAAGTGAACAGGTCCTTCAGTTTACCAAATGTCCTGTCCGCCTCAGCTGACCAGTGCAAACGCACCGGGCCCCCCTTCAGCAGGGAAGTTATGGGAGCTGCCACCTGTCCAAAACCCCGGATAAACCTCCGGTAGTAATTGGCAAAACCCAAAAACTGTTGCACCTCTTTAACAGTGGTTAGGGTTTGCCAATTACGCACGGCTGACACACGGTCAACCTCCATCTTCACCCCTGACGCGGACAACCGATAACCCAAAAAGGAGACAGACTCCTGGAAAAACAGAAATTTCTCTGCCTTGACATACAAGTCATGCTCCAACAGCCTACCCAACACTCGGCGCACCAGGGCTACATGCTAGGCTCGTGTAGAAGGGTACACTAGGATGTCGTCAATGTACACTACCACACCCTGCCCATGCATGTCGCGGAAGATCTCGTCCACAAAGGATTGGAAGACTGAAGGAGCATTCATTAACCCGTATGGCATGACGAGATACTCATAATGACCCGAGGTGGTGCTAAATGCTGTTTTCCATTCATCTCCCTCCCTAATGCGCACCAGATTGTAGGCGCTCCTGAGATCCAATTTTGTGAAGAGCCGCGCTCCGCGTAATGATTTAGGCATACTCGCAATCAGAGGAAGAGGATAACTATATTTAACCGTGATCTGATTGAGACTACGTTAATCAATACACGGGCGCAAACCCCCATCTTTCTTCTTCACAAAGAATCCAATTATCTGGTACTCGGGCAAAATATTTGGGATTGGCCTGGCGGGCGGACTAGTTTAATTTTCTTTGTTATATGTTTGTTTGTCTACCTTTTATTTTGTCACCACTTCCCAGAGACAGTCTGGCTGGCTGTATTTAGGAGGGAACTATATAGTTAAGAGAGCAGAGGCAAGTCCCATTAATACACGTGTGTGCCTTTGCAGGCTAATTATCTTCTTGCCAAGAGTGTGTAATCATGAGTTGCTATTCTACAAAGACTATGTGATCATGAGTGTGCTGTTCTACACTGAGTGTACAAAATAATAAGAACACCTTCCTAATATTGAGTTGCGCATGTTGACTCTAATGCTTCCCACAGTTGTGTCAAGTTGGCTGTCCTTTGGGTGGTGGACCATTCTTGATACACCCGGGAAACCATTGAGGGTGAAAAACCCAGCAGTGTTGCAGTTCTTGACAAGAACCGGTGCTCCTGGCACCTACCACCATACCCCGTTCTAAGGCACTTAAATCTTTGTCTTGCCCATTCACCCTCTGAATGGCACACATACACAATCCATGTCTTAATTGTTTCAAGGCTTAAAAATCCTTCTTTAACCTGTCTCTTCCCCTTCATCTACATGGACTGAAGTGGATTTAAGTGACAGAATAATTACTTGACTAATTACGTACTTATTCATTTCTGAATGCAGGAGCAGATTTCAGGAGCAGGACAAGACACCCTCCTTTTGACTGATGACTGACATAAGGGCATGTACGTGATAGGCCTATCTGGCTTATATGATTATGACGGTCATAATGCTTCTTGACAGTGTCATAAAGTGTATTTTCTTAGTCCAAGTAAAGTGACGCAGGATGGTCATATGCTTCTTGACAGTGTCATAAAGTGCATTTTCTATAAGTTATTTAAAATATGATGAAAAAAAGCATGAAGAATTCATTACAACAACAACAAAAACAACAACAGACTTAAGAAACAAACTTTAAAATGAAAGGAAACTTCTTGGCAGGGAAAAAACACATTTGAATAAATGTCACAACAGGTGTAAATATATAGGTCATGACAGTGTTATGACCATTTTATGACAGGTTGTGACAAGTTATGTTAGCTGTTATGACATATGACATGGTTAACATGTTATGACAATGGGTGTCAAGTAGTGTTACTGATTCCCGTTATGAATTGTATTTATTGCTGCAAATGTTAATAAACCTTGGTACTTAACTCTTTTGTATGTCATTCATTTGACAGACCTGTGCTCAACTTGTCTCGAGAACCTCCCCTTGTGTGAAAAAAAGGTGGCATTGCAAAGTTGACAGAAAGTGATAGAGAATTTTGACATGGTCAGTGAAGAGAATTAGCATTTTTCTGCAACAAAGTAATATCGTAGCAGCATTGTTAGCAACATTATTTACACTCTGACAAATTTTGCACTGATGTAAGATTTATCAAGCTACTTCAGAGAGTTCCCCACTGTTTTGACCGTAGTTCAGTGGGCCGTTCAAACATCCATATTAAATTACTCACATCTGAGATCCCTTTGACATCAAGAGCTATACTTTTTGGGATTAAGAAAATAAGAAAGGGAAGAGATGACAAAAGCATATCACTGCCAGATATACCAAAAATCTGGTTTCTGTCTTGAAATATGAAAGGGATTTGAAGTTGCTAGACTTCTGCCACCCTCCACTGGCATTGAGAACACTGAAAAACAATATGAACTTTTGGTACCCCAGGGGTAGCTTTTTCTCTCACATATGCTCTCAGCCATAACATCAAGGAAATGTCTTGCATACCAACAGATCTGACCAGTGATTTCATTATTCCTTTTTAATGCTTATCTATAGACTGTGTACTATACCTGTGGACAGGATAATGACTTTATTTTTATGGGGATGCTGATGTGTAGCATTGAGATTGCAATTTCTTACATTATCTAATTACTGTAACATTTAATATGTACAGATGGAGAGCATGTTAGGTGTACATTAAAAGTATGTAATGGTAATTTCAATCTAAAAAGAACCATGAGCACCAACATGGGGAGTCCATAGGTGAATGTGAAACAAACAAGAAATAAGACAAAAAAACAGAACTTAAGCATGCATAACTATTCACCCCCCCAAAGTCTATACTTTGTAGAGCCACCTTTTGCAGCAATTACAGCTGCAAGTCTCTTGGGGTATGTCTCTATAAGCTTGGCACATCTAGTCACTGGGATTGTTTCCCATTCTTCAAGGCAAAACTGCTCCAGCTCCTTCAAGTTGGATGGTTTCTGCTGGTGTACACCAAGCTTTAAGTCATACCACAGATTCTCAATTGGATTGAGGTCTGGGCTTTGACTAGGAAGTTCCAAGACATTTAAATGTTTCCCATTAAACCACTCAAGTGTTGCTTTAGCAGTAAGCTTATGGTCATTGTCCTGCTGGAAGGTGAATCTCCGTCCCAGTCTCAAATCTCTGGAAGACTGAAGCAGGTTTCCCTCAAGAATTTCCCTGTATTTAGCGCCATACATTATTCCTTCAATTCTGACCAGTTTCCCAGTCCCTGCCGATGAAAAACATCCCCACAGCATGATGCTACCACCACCATGCTTCACTGTGGGGATGACGTTCTGTGTGTTATGAGAGGTGTTGGGTTTGTGCCAGACATAGCGTTTTCCTTGATGGCCAAAAAGCTCAATATTAGTCTCATCTGACCATAGTACTTTCTTCCATATGTTTGGGGAGTCTCCCACATGCCTTTTGGCGAACACCAAACGTGTTTGCATATTTTTTTCTTTAAGCAATGGCTTTTTTCTGGCCACTCTTCTGTAAAGCCCAGCTCTGTGGAGTGTACGGCTTAAAGTGGTCCTATAGACAGATACTCCAATCTCCACCGTGGAGCTTTGCAGTTCCTTCAGGGTTATCTTTGGTCTCTTTTTTGCCTCTCTGATTAATGCCCTCCTTGCCTGGTCCGTGAGTTTTGGTGGGCGGCCCTCTCTTGGCAGGTTTGTTGTGGTGCCATATTCTTTCAATTTTTTAATAATCGATTTAAATGGTGCTCTGTGGGATGTTCAACGTTTCTGATATTTTTTTATGACCCAACCCTGGTCTGTACTTCTCCACAACTTTGTTCCTGACCTGTTTGGAGAGCTCC
The DNA here is from genome assembly GCF_964263955.1 of Coregonus lavaretus. Taxonomy (NCBI): domain Eukaryota; kingdom Metazoa; phylum Chordata; class Actinopteri; order Salmoniformes; family Salmonidae; genus Coregonus; species Coregonus lavaretus. The sequence continues at coordinate 5,445,835 of NC_140019.1, forward strand.
TTGGTCTTCATGGTGCCGCTTGCCTGGTGGTACCCCTTGCTTAGTGGTGTTGCAGACTCTGGGGCCTTTCAGAACAGGTGTGTACAGTATATTTATACTGAGATCATGTGACAGATCATGTGACAATTAGATTGCACACAGGTGGACTTTATTTAACTGATTATGTGATTCTGAAGGTAATTGGATGCACCAGATCTTAATTAGGTTATTTTTTTCATTTCACTTCACTAATTTGGACTATTTTGTGTATGTCCGTTACATGAAATCCAAATGTAATGCAACAAAATATTAAAAAACGACAAGGGGGAGAATACTTTTGCAAGGCACTGTACATATGAAATGAGTAAAGTAATATGTAAACATTATTAATGTGACTAGTGTTTCATTATTAAAGTGACCAGTTATTTCATGTCTATGTACATAGGGCAGCAGTCTCTAAGGTGCAGGGTTGAGTAACCAGGTGGTAGCCGGCTGGTGATGGCTATTTAACAATCTGATGGCCTTGAGATAGAAACTGTTTTTCAGTCTCTCGGTCCCAGCTTTGATGCACCTGTACTGACCTCACCTTCTGGATGATACCAGGGTGAACAGGCCGTGGCTCGGGTGGTTGATGTCCTTCATGATTTTTGGCCTTCTTGTGACATCGGGTGCTATGGGCGTCCTGGAGGGCAGGCAGTGTGTCCCCGGTGATGCGTTGGGTAGACCGCAGCACCCTCTGGAGAGCCCTGCGGTTGCGGGAAGTGCAGTTGCTGTACCAGGCGAAGATACAGCCCGACAGGATGCTTTCAATTGTGCATCTGTAAAGGTTTGTGAAGGTTTAGGGGCCACGCCGAATTTCTTCAGCCTCCTGTCTATGTCTGTGGACCATTTCAGATTGTCAGTGATGTGTACGCCGAGGAACTTGAAGCTTTTCACCTTCTCCGCCGCGGTCCTGTCGATGTGGAAAGGGGCTTGGTCCCTCTGCTGTCTCCTGAAGTCCACGCTCAGCTCCTTCGTTTTGTTGACGTTGAAGGAGAGATTATTTGCCTGGCACCACTCCGCCAGTGCCCTCAGCTCCTCCCTGTAGGATGTCTCGTCATTGTTGGTAATCAGGCCTACTACTGTTGTGTCGTCTGCAAACTTGATGACTGAGTTGGGTGAACTCATGGGTGAACAGGGAGTACAGGAGGGGGCTGAGCACGCACACTTGTGGGGCCCCTATGTTGAGGATCAGCGTAGTGGAGGTGTTGTTTCCTACAATCACCACCTGGGGGCGGCCTGTCAGGAAGTCCAGGACCAAGTTGCACAGGGCGGGGCTCAGACCCAGGGCCCTGAGCTTAATGATGAACTTGAATGGGACTATGGTGTTGAAGGCTGAGCTATAGTCAATGAACAGCATTCTTACATAGGTATTTCTCTTTTCCATATGGGATAGGTTAGTGTGCAGTGTGTTGGCGATTGCGATTGCATCGTCTCTGGATCTATTAGGGCGGTATACAAATTGAAGTGGGTCTATGGTGTCAGGTAAAGGTGGAGGTGATATGATCCTTAACCAGCCTCTCAAAGCACTTAATGATGACAGAGGTGAGTCCTACATGGCGATAGTAATTTAGTTCAGTTACATTTGCTTTCTTGGGTACAGGAACAGTGGTCGACATCTTGAAGCAAGTGGGGACAGCAGACTGGGATAGGGAGAGATTGAATATGTCCGTAAACACTCCAGCCAGCTGGTCTGCGCATGCTCTGAGGACACGGCTAGGGATGCCTTCTGGGCCAGCAGCCTTGCGAGGGATAACACACTTAAATGTCATACTCACTATCAGTCACGGAGAACGAGAGCCCACAGTCCTTGGGAGCGAGCCGTGTTGGTGGCACTGTGTTTTCCTCAAAGTGGGCGAAGAAGGTGTTTAGCTTGTATGGGAGGAAGACGTCAGTGGCTGGTTTTCCCTTTGTAATCCGTGATTGTCTGTAGACCCTTCCACATGCGTCTCGTGTCTGAGCCGTTGCATTGTGACTCTACTTTGTCTCTGTATTCACAGTATTCACAGTCACGTTGCCGTGGTTGAATGCGATGGTTCACGCTTTCAGTTTTATGCGAATGCTGCCATCTATCCACGGTTTTTGGTTTGGGTAGGTTTTAATAGTCACAGTGGGAACAACATCCCCTATACACTTCCCGATGAACTCAGTCACCGTGTCCGTGTATAAGTCAATGTTATTATCAGAGGCAACCCGGAACATATCCCAGTCCGCGTGATCAAAAAAACCTTGAAGCATGGATTCCGATTGGTCAGGTCAGTGTTGAATAGACCTTAGCACGGGTACTTCCTGTTAGAGTTTCTGCCTATAGGAAGGGAGGAGTAGAATGGAGTCGTGATCTGATTTGCCGAAGGGAGAGCGAGGGAGGGCCTTGTAGCCATCCCGGAAGAGGGAGTAACAATGGTCAAGAGTTTTTGATGCGCGAGTCCTATAGGCAATGTGTTGATAGAACTTTGGTAGCGTTTTCCTCAAATTTGCTTTGTTAAAATCACCAGCTACAATAAATGCAGCCTTAGGTATGTGGTTTCAGTCCAGTGTAGTTCCTTGAGGGCCGTCATGGTATCCGCTTCAGGGGGGAATATACAGTGCCTTCGGAAAGTATTCAGACCCCTTGACTTGATGTTACAGCCTTATTCTAAAATGGATTAAATAAAAATAAAACTCAGCAATCTACACACAATACCCCATCATGACAACGTGAAAACAGGTTTTTTGAATGTTCCTAAAAAACAACAAAACAAATACCGAAATACCTTATTTACACTACTGGTCAAAGGTTTTAGAACACCTACTAATTCAAGGGTTTTTCTTTATTTTTTTTACTATTTTCTACATTGTAAAATAATAGTGAAGACATCAAAACTGTGAAATAACACATATGGAATCACTCCAAAAAGCAAGTTCTGCAGGCTCTAGTTTTGTCTAATCTTGATAATTGTCAAGTCCTGTGGTCCAGTGCCGCAAGGAAAGACCTAGTTAAGCTGCAGCTGGTCCTAAACAGAGCGGCACGTATTGCTCTTCATTGTAATCAGAGGGCTGATATACAGTTGAAGTCGGAAGTTTACACACACTTAGGATGGAGTCATTATAACTCATTTTTTCAACGACGCCACACATTTCTTGTAAACAAACTATAGTTTCGGCAAGTCGGTTAGGACATTTCCAACAATTGTTTACAGACAGATTATTTCATATACTAAGTTGACTATGCCTTTAAACAGCTTGGAAAATTCCAGAAAATGATGTCATGGCTTTAGAAGCTTCTGATAGGCTAATTGACATCATTTGAGTCAATTGGAGGTGTACCTGTGGATGTATTTCAAGGCCTACCTTCAAACTCAGTGCCTCTTTGCTTGACATCATGGGAAAATCAAAAGAAATCAGCCAAGACCTCAGAAAAATAATTGTCTGGTTCATCCTTGGGAGCAATTTCCTAACACCTGAAGTTATCACGTTCATCTGTACAAACAATAGTATGCATGTATAAACACCATGGGACCACGCAGCCGTCATACCACTCAGGAAGGAGACGCGTTCTGTCTCCTAGAGATGAACGTACTTTAGTGCGAAAAGTGCAAATCAATCCCAGAACAACAGTAAAGGACCTTGTGAAGATGGTGGAGGAAACAGGTACAAAAGTATCTATATCCACAGTAAAACAAGTCGTATATTAACATAACCTGAATGGCCGCTCAGCAAGGAAGATGCCACTGCTCCAAAACCACCATAAAAAAAGGCAGACTATGGTTTGCAACTGCACATGGGGACAAAGATCGTACTTTTTGGAGAAATGTCCTCTGTTCTGATGAAACAAAAATAGAACTGTTTGGCCATAATGACCATCGTTATGTTTGGAGGAAAAAGGGGAGGGCTTGCAAGCCGAAGAACACCATCCCAACCGTGAAGCACAGGGGTGACAGCATCATGCTGTGGGGGTGCTTTGCTGCAGAAGGGACTGGTGCACTTCACAAAATAGATGGCATCATGAGGAAATAAAATAATGTGGAATATTGAAGCAACATCTCAATACATCAGTCAGGAAGTTAAAGCTTGGTCGCAAATGGGTCTTCCAAATGGACATTGACCCCAAGCATATTTCCAAAGTTGTGGCAAAATGGCTTAAGGATAACAAAGTCAAGGTATTGGAGTGGCCATCACAAAGCCCTGACCTAAATCCTATAGAAAATGTGTGGGCAGAACTGAAAAAGCGTGTGTGAGCAAGGAGGCCTACAAACCTGACTCAGTTACACCAGCTCTGTCAGGAGGAATGGGCCAAAATTCACCCAACTTATTGTGGGAAGCTTGTGGAATGCTACCCGAAACGTTTGACCCAAGTTAAAATGTTTAAAGGCAATGCTACCAAATACTAATTGAGTGTATGTAAACTTCTGACCCACTGGGAATGTGATGAAAGAAATGAAAGCTTAAATAAATCATTATCTCTACTATTATTCTGATATTTCACATTCTTCAAATAAAGTGGTGATCCTAACTGCCAATTCAGTCTCGCTTGGCTAAGAGTTGAGGAGAGACTGACTGCATCACTTCTTCTTTTCATAAGAAATTAATGTGTTGAAAGTTGTTTGTGTAGTCAACTTACACACAGCTCTGACACACACACTTATTCCACCAGACATGCCACCAAATTCAAGAAAGCGTACAGTATTATATAGAGCCATTATTACATAGAACTCTGTTCCATCTCATATTGCTCAAATAAACAGCAAACCTGGTTTCAAAAAACAGATAAAGCAACACCTCACGGCACAACAACTCTCCCCTATTTGACCTAGATAGTTTGTGTGTATGTATGGATATGTAGGCTACGTGTGCCTTTAAAAACATTTTATGTTGTTCTGTCCTTGAGCTGTTCTTGTCTGTTAATGTTCTATATTATGTCATGTTTCATGTTTTGTGTGGCCTCCAGGAAGGGTAGCTGATGCTTTTGCAACAGCTAAAGGGGATCCTAATAAAATACCAAAATACCAAATGTAGTAACCAAATTAAGTGTTAAACAAATCAAAATAAATTTTATATTTGAGATTCTTCAAAGAATCCACCCTTTGCCTTGATGACAGCTTTACACAATCTAGGCATTCTCTCAACCAGCTTCATGAGGTAGTCACATGGAATTCATTTCAATTAACAGGTGTGCCTTCTTAAAAGTTAATTTGTGGAATTTCATTCTTTCTTAATGGTTTTGAAACAATCAGTTGTGTTGTGACAAGGTAGGGGGGGGGGGGGGGGGGGGTATTCAGAATATAACCCTATTTGGTAATATACCAAGTCCATATTATGGCAAGAACAGCTCAAGTAAGCAAAGAGAAACGACAGTCCATCATTACTTTAAGACATGAAGGTCAGTAAATACGGAAACATTTCAAGAACTTTGAAAGTTTTGTCAAGTGCAGTCGCAAAAATCATCAAGTGCAATGATGAAACTGGCTCTCATGAGGAGAAGGAGGGTGAGAACCTCCTTCCCTCAGCAAGGGCATTGAAAATGGGTCGTGGATGGGTATTCCAACATGACAATGTCCCAAAACACACGGCCAAGGCAACAAAGGAGTGGCTCAAGAAGAAGCACATTAAGGTCCTGGAGTGTTCTAGCCAGTCTCCAGACCTTAATCCCATAGAAAATCTGTGGAGGGAGCTGAAGGTTTGAGTTGGCAAACGTCAGCCTCGAAACCTTAATGACTTGGAGAAGATCTGCAAAGAGGAGTGGGACAAAATCCCTCCTGAGATGTGTGCAAACCTGGTGGCCAACTACAAGAAATGTCTGACCTCTGTGATTGCCAACAAGGGTTTTGCAACCAAGTACTAAGTCATGTTTTGCAGAGGGGTCAAATACTTATTTCCCTCATTAAAATGCAAATCAATTGATACAATTTTTGACATGTGTTTTTCTCGATGTTTTTGTTGTTATTCTGTCTCTCACTGTTCAAATAAACCTACCATTAAAATTATAGACTGATCATGTCTTTGTCAGTGGGCAAACATACAAAATCAGCAGGGGATCAAATACTTTTTTTCCCTCACTGTACCTCCAGGCTGTGTAAGGGCTATTTTACCAAGAAGGAGAGTGATGGAGTGCTGCATCAGATAACCTGGCCTCCACAATCCCCCGACCTCAAACCAATTGATATGGTTTGGGATGAGTCGGACCGCAGAGTGAAGGAAAAGCAGACAACAAGTGCTCAGCATATGTGGGAACTCCTTCAAGACTGTTGGAAAAGCATTCCAGGTGAAGCTGGTTGAGAGAATGGCAAGAGTGTGCAAAGCTGTCATCAAGGCAAAGGTGGCTATTTGAAGAATCTCAAAGATAAAATATATTTTGATAAGTTTCACATTGTTTTGTTACTATATGATTCCATATGTGTTATTTCATAGTTTTGATGTCTTCACTATTATTCTACAATGTAGAAATTAGCAAAAATAAATAAAAACCCTTGAATGAGTAGGTGTTCTAAAACCTTTGACTGGTACTCTACATAATTATTCAGACCCTTTGCTGTGAGACTCGAAGTTGAGCTCAGATGCATCCTATTTCCATTGATCATCCTTGAGATGTTTCTGTTCTGTTTCTGTTTTGATTGGAGTCCACCTGTGGTAAATTCAATTGATTGGACATGATTTGGAAAGGCACACACATGTCTATATAAGGTCCCACAGTTGACAGTGCATGTCAGAGCAAAAACCAAGCCATGAGGTCAAAGGTATTGTCCGTAGAGCTCCGAGACCGGATTGTGCCGAGGCAGAGATCTGTGGAAGGGTACCAAAAAGATTCTGCAGCATTGAAGGTCCCCACGAACAAAGTGCCTCCATTTTTCTTAAATGGAAGAAGTTTGGAACCACCAAGGCTCTTCCTAGAGCTGGCCGCCCGGCCAAACTGAGCAATCGTTGGAGAAGGGCCTTGGTTAGGGAGTTGACCAAGAACCCGATGGTCAATCTGACAGAGCTCTAGAGTTCCTCTGTGGAGATGGGATAACCTTTCAGAAGGACAACCATCTCTGCAGCACTCCACCAATCAGGCCTTTATGGTAGAGTTGCCGGACGGAAGCCACTCCTCAGTAAAAGGCACATGACAGCCCGCTTGGAGTTCGCCAAAAGGTACCTAAAGACTCTCAGACCATGAGAAACAAGATTCTCTGGTCTGATGAAACCAAGATTGAACTCAATGGCCTGAATGCCAAGCGTCACATTTGGAGGATACCTGGCACCATCCTTACGGTGAAGCCTGGGTGTGTCAGCATCATGCTGTGGGGATGTTTTTCAGTGGCAGTGACTGGGAGACTAGTCAGGATTGAGGCAAAGATGAACGGAGCAAAGTACAGAGAGATCCTTGATGAAATCCTGCTCCAGAGCGCTCAGGACCTCAGACTGGGGTGAACGTTCACCTTCCAACAGGACAATGACCCTAAGCAAACAGCCAAGACAACGCAGAAGTGACTTCAGGACAAGTCTCTGAATGTCATTCAGTGGCCTAGCTAGATCCTGGACTAGAACCCGATCGAACATCTCTGGAGAGACCTGAAAATAGCTGTGTAGCGATGCTCCCCATCCAACCTGATAGAGGTTGAGAGGATCTGAAGAGAAGAATGGGAAAAACTCCCAAAATACAGATGTGCCAAGCTTGTAGCGTCATACCCAAGAAGACTCGAGGCTATAATCGCTGCCAAAGGTGCTTCAAAAAGTACTGAGTGAAGGGTCTGAATACTTATGTAAATATGATATTTCCATTTTTCATTTTTAATAAATTAGCAAAAATGTCTAAAAACCTGTTTTTGATTTGTCATTATGGGGTATTGTGTGTAGATTGATTAGGAAAAAAACAATTTAATCCATTTTAGAATAAGGCTGTAACAAAATGTGGAAAAGTCAAGGGGTCTGAATACTTTCCGAGACATGTAAATGTTTTCCCTTAAACCACTCGAGTGTTGCTTTAGCAGTATGCTTATGGTCATTGTCCTGCTGGAAGGTGAGCCTCCTTCCCAGTCTCACATCTCTGGAAGACTGAAACAGGTTTCCCTCAATAATTTCCCTGTATTTAGCACCATCCATCAATCCTTCAACTCTGACCAGTTTCCCAGTCCCTGCTGATGAAAAATATCCCCACAGCATGATGCTGCCACCACCATGCTTCACTGTGGGGATGGTGTTCTCGGGGTGATGAGAGGTGTTCGGTTTGCATTTTTGATTGGACACCTTATAATAGCAGGGGTCACATTAAACACGTGTATGTGACAAATACAATTTGATTTGATTCACTTTTAGAAATCTGCATTTTCTAAATGTAGACCATTAAATCTGTGTTTTAAACCATTTCACCTGCATTTTATATTGAAAGTCAACCATGTTTTAAAAAAACTCCAATAGAGAAAAGGGGCATACAACTATAGTTTTTCTTCACACAAAAAACATTAGTTCAACACGGCTGGGGGTAGAAGCATATTATTCCACTCTGTGAACATTGGCTCATTACAGCTTTTCCAATGTTTCATGACGAGCCTTAACACTGACACAATATCTAAACATAATATTTTAAATTATGTCTGGTTAATCCGTCTCATTTCAGACTTGTCACTCAACAGACACAGTCTTGGTGACCTAGGTACATGGAATCCAAGGCCATCTCCCATGCACTACGACGCTTTGTCCCATACGGGGTGCACAACTGGGCATTCCCACAGTGCATGTAGGAGAGCTCCTTGTGCCCCTCCACATCACCAACAGACATTATCATGTGACGAACCCATGCTATGTAACCTTACGGGAGTAAAATAAAAGTTTTAAATTGTATACCTTTTCCCTTGGCTTCTCTGACATTTTGCCCAATATTTGAAATAATATATAACCATGTCTTCTTATCTATCTCACATTGTAAATCCCTTTCCACATAATTCTGAAGTTTTCACAGGTGTCATTTTTAACCTTTACCAGCATTTTGTAACGTAAAAAAGCTGATTGTACAGAGAGAGCTTTGTAGTGAAAAAATTTAAGAAATCTACAACATTGTTGCCTTTTTTCATAATGTCACCAACCTAGTGTTGACAAACAGCTTTAAATTTGCATATATCTCCATACATCATTATCACAAAGTTTATACTTATTCCTTAATTCTTCAAATGACAAAAATATCTCATTCTTGTGCAGGTCTCCCAAAGTATGAACCCCTTCTCTTACCCATTTTCCCAACATTATTGACTGCTTTCCACACAAATAGCAGGATTATACCATACAAAAACATATATTTGTCGATGTGGAGACTCTTTTATCTTTTTATGTATTGACAACCCGTGTGGCCCTAGAATGGCATAGAATTGGATTGATGCCCTGAATATCTGTATCATTGGCTCTTTTTTGGGATAGAATATGTAACAGCCCGAAAGAAGCTGTCAAACCACTTTCCAACCCAACCCATCTCTCCTCAACTTCATTTACATTACATTTTAGTCATTTAGCTGACGCTCTTATCCAGAGCGACTTACAGTTAGTGAATACATATATATATATATATATATATATATATATATATATATATATATATATATATATATTTTCATACTGGTCCCCCATGGGAATTGAACCCACAACCCTGGCGTTGCAAACGCCATGCTCTATCAACTGAGCTACATCCCTGTACATCTCTCCTCAACTTCCTCTCTCCTCCAGTGCTTAGCCATTCCAGATAGCTCGAAAGCCACATTGTACATTTCTAACCCACTTTGTGAGTAATAACCCTCCACTTTCTTTAGGGGCATGCATCTTCTGCATACTGATGCATGGTCTTTTTCTCTCCCATATAAAGTATTTAATAATGCCTTTATACTGCTTTAAAATGTATGATGGAAAGCATATCGCTAGAATCCTTGAAATATAATTAAAGTTAGGAAGAATAATCAATTTAATTGAATAAATTCCCACCATAAACTAAGATTTAAGAACTTCTTGTCCATGTTTTATTTTTGGAGAACTGGAAGCATATTGATATCCACTATCTTATCCAACTCTGATGTCAATAGAATCCCCAGATACTTCATACCCGATTGCATCCACTTGACATTAAAAGGGGTAACCATGGCTGATGGGCATATTGTAGAGACTGGCATAGCCTCAGATTTATGCCAATGAACCTTATATCCAGAAATAACAGAAAATATCTCCACAGTTTTGAGCAGTGGTGGAATTGATGACATTGGGTTTTTTATCAGCAACAGAATGTCATCAGCATATAAGAACAATTTAAGTTCATCTCCCCCATTATAAACTCTCTGAATCTCTGAGTTTCCCCTTATAGAGATAGCCAGAGGCTCTAAAGATATCAAAAACAGAAAAGGAGAAAGAGGGTCTCCCTGTTTTGTAGATCTAGATAGTTTAACAAATTTAGAAATCATTCCATTGGTCTGTACAGCTGCACTCGGACCTGAATACAGGACATCAATACAACTCATAAACCCAGGACCAGAACCTAATCTACTTAGGACAAACTTGTGAAACATTCTACCCCGTCATCAAGAGACAAAGCAGTGACATGGCAAGACGCAAACGTATTCAGCCACATGAGATGCAATGAACGTCTGAAGATATCACTTGAGTTCCTATTTTTGACAAAGCCAACCTGGTCAGTGTGGAAGATATTGGGAATAGTTTTTTTTCCAGTCTAGAGGCCAGAATCTTAGATAACATCCATCAATATTACTAAGGCTGACAGGTCTATAACTTACAGGGTCAGTCAGGTCTTTACCCTTTTTGGGGATTCAAGTTATTAGTGCTTCCTTCAATGAATCAGGAAACGTATTCTAATGCACTGCTTCAGTGAATACTTCAGTCAGTATAGGGGCTAGTATATCTACATAAGACTTGTAATACTCTACAGGTACGCCATCTAAACCTGGTGATTTTCCAGCACTTAGCTGGGCAACAGCCTTTCTAGCCTCCAGCTATGAAAGATCCATATACCCAGCTTGTTCTGAGAAAATGTTGGGCAACTTTAATGCACCAAAAAAGTTATAATCTGCAACCACTGAGTTAACCTCTGACTGGTTAATACCCTTTGTGCCAGGAATTAATTTATCTTGATTCATTATGGCAGGAATAATATTACTGTCATCTCTTTTCTTCAGCTGGCTCACCAAAAGTTTTCCTAATTTATCACCTCCTTCATAAAACTTGCTTCTCATCGTAAAAAAAGGCATATTCCGCCTTAGCGTTGTACATCTCATGTAGCTGAAATTTTAAATTCAAATATTTGTTTCAACAAAATCACAGAATCATTTTTTCTTTAATGTATCTGATGTTCTAGTGTATCAGCTTTACCTATACTTTCTTTCTTTGTAAGGAGGAAGATGATCAGCTTTTCTAAAACAAAGGCCTTTGAAATGTTCCATACCACAGCCAATGTTTCAGTACAGCCCATATTCTCTTTGAAAAGTCCTCTCCAAGTGATCTCTCAAATTCATCATCCTGTACTATTAACGTGTTTAAACGTCACCTACTTCTTCTAACTGTTTCCCCCTGTAATTCAATTTGTAATTCCACTATGGCATGGCTCTTATATCTGATCACAGTTTCTGTAATTCTGCTAGAAAAAAATAAAATTATCAATTTTAGAATGTAAAAAAGATATACACCTTTTCATGTGGGTTCAGCAGACACCAAATACTACAGTGGGGAAAAAAAGTATTTAGTCACCCACCAATTGTGCAAGTTCTCCCACTTAAAAAGATGAGAGAGGCCTGTAATTTTCATCATAGGTACACGTCAACTATGACAGACAAATTGAGATTTTTTTCCCCAGAAAATCACATTGTAGGATTTTTTATGAATTTATTTGCAAATTATGGTGGAAGATAAGTATTTGGTCACCTACAAACAAGCAAGATTTCTGGCTCTCACAGACCTGTAACTTCTTCTTTAAGAGGCTCCTCTGTCCTCCACTCGTTACCTGTATTATTGGCACCTGTTTGAACTTGTTATCAGTATAAAAACACCTGTCCACAACCTCAAACTGTCACACTCCAAACTCCACTATGGCCAAGACCAAAGAGCTGTCAAAGGACACAGAAACAAAATTGTAGACCTGCACCAGGCTGGGAAGACTGAATCTGCAATAGGTAAGCAGCTTGGTTTGAAGAAATCAACTGTGGGAGCAATTATTATGAAATGGAAGACATACAAGACCACTGATAATCTCCCTCGATCTGGGGCTCCATGCAAGATCTCACCACGTGGGGTCAAAATGATCACAAGAACGGTGAGCAAAAATCCCAGAACCACACGGGGGGACCTAGTGAATGACCTGCAGAGAGCTGGGACCAAAGTAACAAAGCCTACCATCAAAGGGACCAGGACGACTGATCCGTGTAAAGGAAAGAATGAATGGGGCCATGTGTCGTGAGATTTTGAGTGAAAACCTCCTTCCATCAGCAAGGGCATTTAAGATGAAACGTGGCTGGGTCTTTCAGCATGACAATGATCCCAAACACACCGCCCGGGCAACGAAGGAGTGGCTTCGTAAGAAGCATTTCAAGGTCCTGGAGTGGCCTAGCCAGTCTCCAGATCTCAACCCCTTAGAAAATCTTTGGAGCGAGCTGAAAGTCCGTGTTGCCCAGCGACAGCCCCAAAACATCACTGCTCTAGAGGAGATCTGCATGGAGGAATGGGCCAAAATACCAGCAACAGTGTGTGAAAACCTTGTGAAGACCTACAGAAAACATTTGACCTGTGTCATTGCCAACAAATGGTATAGAACAAAGTATTGAGAAACTTTTGTTATTGACCAAATACTTATTTTTCACCATAATTTGCAAATAAATTCATAAAAAATCCTACAATGTGATTTTCTGGAATTTCTCATTTTGTCTGGCATAGTTGACGTGTACCTATGATGAAAATTACAGGCCTCTCTCATCTTTTTAAGTGGGAGAACTTGCACAATTGGTGGCTGACTAAATACTTTTTTTTCCCCCACTGTATATACACCAAGCCCAAGTATTTTGTCACACCAGCCTTCACTTTGGCTCCCCGTCCTGTCCAGCACAGGCGTTTGGCGTCGCTGGGCTTCTAGCTGCTGCTGAACCTACTGCTGGCAAACGCCCTTCACTCATCAACCCCGGACTTGTCTCGTCATCATTACACACACCTGGTTCCAATCCCCACTCTATCACTGTATACAGTGGGGAAAAAATGTATTTAGTCAGCCACCAATTGTGCAAGTTCTCCCACTTAAAAAGATGAGAGAGGCCTGTAATTTTCATCATAGGTACACGTCAACTATGACAGACCAATTGAGGAAAAAAATCCAGAAAATCACATTGTAGGATTTTTTATGAATTTATTTGCAAATTATGGTGGAAAATAAGTATTTGGTCACCTACAAACAAGCAAGATTTCTGGCTCTCACAGACCTGTAACTTCTTCTTTAAGAGGCTCCTCTGTCCTCCACTCGTTACCTGTATTAATGGCACCTGTTTGAACTTGTTATCAGTATAAAAGACACCTGTCCACAACCTCAAACAGTCACACTCCAAACTCCACTATGGCCAAGACCAAAGAGCTGTCAAAGGACACCAGAAACAAAATTGTAGACCTGCACCAGGCTGGGAAGACTGAATCTGCAATAGGTAAGCAGCTTGGTTTGAAGAAATCAACTGTGGGAGCAATTATTAGGAAATGGAAGACATACAAGACCACTGATAATCTCCCTCGATCTGGGGCTCCACGCAAGATCTCACCCAGTGGGGTCAAAATGATCACAAGAACGGTGAGCAAAAATCCCAGAACCACACGGGGGGACCTAGGGAATGACCTGCAGAGAGCTGGGACCAAAGTAACAAAGCCTACCATCAGTAACACACTACGCCGCCAGGGACTTAAATCCTGCAGTGCCAGTCGTGTCCCCCTGCTTAAGCCAGTACATATCCAGGCCCGTCTGAAGTTTGCTAGAGTGCATTTGGATGATCCAGAAGAGGATTGGGAGAATGTCATATGGTCAGATGAAACCAAAATATAACTTTTTGGTAAAAACTCAACTCGTCGTGTTTGGAGGACAAAGAATGCTGAGTTGCATCCAAAGAACACCATACCTACTGTGAAGCATGGGGGTGGAAACATCATGCTTTGGGGCTGTTTTTCTGCAAAGGGACCAGGACGACTGATCCGTGTAAAGGAAAGAATGAATGGGGCCATGTATCGTGAGATTTTGAGTGAAAACCTCCTTCCATCAGCAATGGCATTGAAGATGAAACGTGGCTGGGTCTTTCAGCATGACAATGATCCCAAACACACCGCCCGGGCAACGAAGGAGTGGCTTCGTAAGAAGCATTTCAAGGTCCTGGAGTGGCCTAGCCAGTCTCCAGATCTCAACCCCATAGAAAATCTTTGGAGGGAGTTGAAAGTCTGTGTTGCCCAGCGACAGCCCCAAAACATCACTGCTCTAGAGGAGATCTGCATGGAGGAATGGGCCAAAATACCAGCAACAGTGTGTGAAAACCTTGTGAAGACTTACAGAAAACGTTTGACCTGTGTCATTGCCAACAAAGGGTATATAACAAAGTATTGAGAAACTTTTGTTATTGACCAAATACTTATTTTCCACCATAATTTGCAAATAAATTCATAAAAAATCCTACAATGTGATTTTCTGGATTTTTTTTCCTCATTTTGTCTGTCATATTTGACGTGTACCTATGATGAAAATTACAGGACTCTCTCATCTTTTTAAGTGGGAGAACTTGCACAATTGGTGGCTGACTAAATACTTTTTTGCCCCACTGTATATACTCCCTCTGCCATTTGTCTTTGTTGGTCATTGTAAATGTTACTTGTTTTCCTGAGAGGAATCTCTCCTACTATTCCCTGAGTACTTTATATTCAGCACTTTGGGTTCGCCCTGTGCCTTTTTGTTTATGGAGATATATTTTAAGCACAACAGCGTTTGGGTTTCGTCCAGTTTTGATCTATAGTGCTTAAATAAATTCAGTAGTTCTAAACCTGTGACTGCCTCCTGCCTACTCCTCTCTACACAAGTTACAGAATAACCGAACCAAGAAAACAGGAAGCAGCAGGACATCCTGACCTCTCCGCTGTAGGATCGAACTCCGCCACTACATTTACATTACATTTACGTCATTTAGCAGACGCTCTTATCCAGAGCGACTTACAGTTAGTGAATACATTTTTATTTTTTATACTGGCCCCCCGTGGGAAACGAACCCACAACCCTGGCGTTGCAAAAGCCATGCTCTATCAACTGAGCTACATCCCTGCCGGCCATTCCCTCCCCTACCCTGGATGACGCTGGGCCAATTGTGCGCCGCCCATGAGTCTCCCGGTCGCGGCCGGCTGCGACAGAGCCTGGATTCGAACCAGGATCTCTAGTGGCACAGTTAGCACTGCGATGCAGTGCCTTAGACCACTGCGCCACTCAGGAGACTTGGCCTGGAGCGCCTTGGGACTGCCATGGACGTGGTGCTCTGGGCCATACGCCAACTGCAGGCTACACCACCGCGGTCATTCCAGCCACCCCACCACCATCTACATCACCCGGTCCGATCAGCAACGTCCACCTGCCCATCCCGGAGCGGTTTGACGGCACCCCAGCTCACTGTAGGGGGTTTCTCCTGCAGTGTGACGGTCATGCCGTGACGGCCTCCGAGAGGGACAAGGTGGCCTTGGTGATCTCGGTGCTGACAGGCCGGGCTCTGAAGTGGGCGCACGCCGTCTGGGAGAGGGACGGTCCAGAAGTGCAGTCCTATGAGCACTCCACCCAACTCTTCTGTGCCGCCTTCGACCACCCAACAAAGGGCCGAGAGGGGGGTGAGCATCTCCTCTGTCTACGTCAGTGGTCCAGGACAGCGTCGGAGTACGCTCTGGACTTCTGGACGGTGGCTGCGTCCTCTGGCTGGAACAACCAGGCCCTGTTGACGGTTGTCTGCAGCAGGCTACAGGCGGCCGTCCAGACTGAGCTGGCCTGTCGTGATGAGGACCTCACGCTGGACCAGCTCATCACCATGGCCATCCGCCTGGATAATCTCCTGCGTGCCCGTCGTCGCCCATCCCGGGGGTTCGGGTCTCTCCCAGGAACCTCCAGCGAGACTGAGCCCATGGAGGAGGGCATGACACACCTTCCCCCTGTGGAACGTCAATGCTGCCGTCAACAGGGTTTCTGCTCCTACCGCGTGGAGTTGGACCACCCCTGGAACACCTGTCCCAGAAGGAAAACCAGGCGACGAAGCGACAGGCAGAGGAGTGCTCCTGCACCTTCCCAGATAGGCATGGATGTGCTTTTCTCCTCTCTGTCCAGCTAGCCCGTCCTCCTCCCTGTCACCTTCCCTGACTATCTTGGTCCCCCACTGCGTCCTGCCCTTGTGGACTCATGTGCTGCAGGCAATTTCCTAGACCGGTCATGGGCCTTATCATTATGCATTCCTCTAGTCCCTTTAAAACCCCCTATCCCAGTCCATGCCCAAGACAACTGTCCCCTAGGAACAGGACTGGTGCGCCAGACCACGATTCCCATTTCCCTCACAGTTAACCACAACCACCATGAACACATCACTTTCCTCATCTTAGACTCTCCTTCACTCCCCATAGTTTTAGGTTTCCCCTGGCTACATTATATTGTGGACAGAGAGGAGGTTGTTGGGTTCAGTCGCAGGATTGTCAGGGGAGGTGTCTCTCTGTGTCAATCTGTGCCACCTCCGTGGAAAGTCCGGACCAGGCCACCCACGTCCCTATCCCAGAGGAATACCGGGACCTACAGGTGGCCTTTTCGAAGACTCGTGCCACGTGTCTGCCCCCTGATCGCCCATGGGACTGCACTATCGACCTACTGCCTGGTTCTACCCTCTCGCGGGGGCATATCTACCCTCTCTCGTATGCAGAGACCGAAGCCATGGAGGACTACGTCCAGGAGGCGCTGGCCCAAGAATTCATCCGTCCATCCACCTCTCCGGCCTCCTCCAGCCTCTTTATCATGAAGAAGAAGGACTGAGGTCTCTGCCCCTGTATCATGTAGTATCAAAAAGTGTTAAACAGCAGAGGTAACTCTGGGTCTTCCATTCCTGTGGCGGTCCTCATGAGAGGCAGTTTCATCATAGCGCTTGATGGTTTTTGCGACTGCACTTGAAGAAACTTTCAAAGTTCTTAAAATGTTCCGTATTGACTGACCTTCATGTCTTAAAGTAATGATGGACTGTTGTTTCTCTTGCTTATTTGAGCTGTTCTTGCCATAATATGAACTTGGTCTTTTACCAAATAGGGCTATCTTCTGTATACCACCCCTACCTTATCACAACCCAACTGATTGGCTCAAACGCATTAAGAAGGAAATAAATTCCACAAATAAACTTTTAACAAGGCACACCTGTTAATTGAAATGCATTCCAGGTGACTACGTCATGAGCTGGTTGAGAGAATGCCAAGAGTGTGCAAAGATGTCATCAAGGCAAAGGGTGGCTATTTGAAGAATCTCAAATAAAAAATATATTTTGATTTGTTTAACACTCTTTTGGTTACTACATGATTAAATATCTGTTATTTCATGGTTTTGATGTCTTCACTATTATTCTACAATGTGGAAAACAGTAAAAAAATAAAAACCATGGAATGAGTAGGTGTGTCCAAACTTTTGACTGGGACTTTATGTAACAAATATTGTATTTAATCCCTGAACAATGGTTTCAGCACATATCACCCGACCCAGATCATCATTATACTGTTGTAGCAAGGTTACGTTTAAATGTTTGCTAAAAAATATTGCCACCCCGTGCTTTCTATTTGAGAATGAGCTATGACCAATATTTCCCACCCAGTCCCTGTCCCTGTCCCTTTCCATTTCATTATTTCTGTTTCTGATAGGTATAAATGCAATATCTACGTTCTTTGATTTAAGATAGGATAAGCATTTCCGTCTTTTCACTGGATTTCCCATTTGGAATAACACACCGAACAAAAATAACAATAACCCCATCCCCACCCTTCCATCCGTAATCCAATGGAGCATTAGGCCTTTGCTAAACTCTGCCCTGTATAACACTCCCTGTGCCCCTCCTGGCTTGGCCCGCTAAGCTTCCACTGTGAGGCCGCTATTGCATCCCCCTCTTCACCCTCCATTTCTCAATAAATCACTTTAAGACATTGACAATACACCAGAAGAAAATAAGAAAATAATTTCAATTAATAAACCATGACTAAATAATGCATTGATAAATTATATCTTTTTGATAGCATTTCCAAAACAAATCCCGCAAAATGAAACAACTATTGTTGTAAGTGGTTGCGCTCAACCCCACCCACCTCAAGCTGCTGGCTGGGCGAAGCCCCGGCCCAAAGGGATTTTCCAAGGACAGGAAAGACTAGGTCCGGCAGGACCCCCGGGGCGGCATGGAACGAGTGCACACACAAACTCCAGGGTCAGTAGGCCTACAGCCTATGTTGTCTACAGCAAACATTGAAGGATCATTTAGACCCATTCAACTTTTTAAAAAAAAGTGCACCGTCTAATATCTACAGTATTCACTAAATATTCAAAAAACAAGTCTCGTGATTCAGGTTATAGCCCTTACATCCATTAATTGTAACTCAAAGTAAATTCACTATCAGGTAGAAAAAAAAGAAGAAAAAAACCCTCAAAGGATGCAGCAGAGAACGAGAGAGAAAAAAAACAAAATATATAGCATAGTTATTCATATCTACCAACCCTCCATCCATCCCTGTATTTCCTATAAACTAAATGCTCACAGCTCTTCTTTTTGTTGCTAGTGATTGTCTTTCTCTATACACAGTAGCAGTCAAAAGTTTGGACACAGAATGCTGTGGTAGGCATGCTGGTTAAGTGTGCCTTGAATTCTAAATAAAATCACAGACAGTGTCACCAGCAAAGCACCCCCATACCATAACACCTCCTCCTCTATGCTTCACGGTGGGAACCACACATGCGGAGATCATAAGTTCACCTACTCTGCGTCTCACAAAGACACGGCAGTTGGAACCAAAAATCTCAAATTTGGACACATCAGATCAAAGGACAGATTTCCATCGGTCTAATGTCCATTGCTCGTGTTTCTTGGCCCAACCAAGACTCTTCTTCTTATTGGTGTCCTTTAGTAGTGGTTTCTCTGCAGCAATTCGACCGTGAAGGCCTGATTCACCCGGTCTCTGAACAGTTGATGTTGACATGTGTCTGTTACTTGAACTCTGTGAAGCTTTTATTTGGGTTGCAATCTGAGGTGCAGTTAACTCTAATGAATTTATCCTCTGCAGCAGAGGTAACTCTGGGTCTTCCTTTCCTGTGGCGGCCCTCATGAGAGCCGGTTTCATCACAGCGCTTGGTGTTTTTTTGCGACTGCACTTGAAGAAACTTTCAAAGTTCTTAAAATGTTCCGTTTGACTGACCTTCATGTCTTAAAGCTTGTCACGCCCTGACTCAGGGGACACATATGTTGAGTCAGGGTGTGTATATTCCTTGTTGTGTTTGTTCTATGTTATAGGATCTAGTATGTCTAGATCTATGTTGGCCGGTGTGGTTCCCAATCAGAGGCATGGTCTGGACTGGAGCCGCTGACCGGAGCTGGACTAGGCACCGGTGGAGCGGACTGCTCTGGCTCCGGAGTGGAGCCGCTGACCGGAGCTGGATCAGGCATCGGTGGAGCGGACTGCTCTGGCTCCAGAGTGGAGCAGCTGACCGGAGCTGGGTCAGGCACCAGTGGAGCGGACTGCTCTGGCTCCAGAGTGGAGCAGCTGACCGGAGCTGGGTCAGGCACCAGTGGAGCGGACTGCTCCACTCCGGAGCCAGAGGCAGCTGTCGCTCGTTGTCTCTGATTGGGGACCATACTTAGACAGCCTATTGGCACTAGTGGGTTGTGGGATCTTGTTCCGTATAAGGTATGTTGTTTGTGTCTACCTTGGACTTCACGTTTCGTTTATTGTTTTGTTCGTTGTTTATTAAGTTTAAATAAACATGTATGCATATCACGCTGCGCCTTGGTCTGACCCGTCTATGAACGAACGTGACAGAGCTGTTCTTGCCAAAATATGGACTTGGTCTTTTACCAAATAGGGCAATCTTCTGTATACCACCCCTACCTTGTCACAAAACAACTGATTGGCTCAAACCCATTAAGAAGGAAATAAATTCCACAAATTAATTTTTAACAAGGCACACCTGTTAATTGAAATGCATTCCTTGTGACTTCCTCATGAAGCTGGTTGAGAGAATGCCAAGAGTGTGAAAAGCTGTCAGCAAAGGCAAAGGGTAGCTACTTTGAAGAATCTCAAATATAAAATATATATGTTTAACACTTTTTCATTACTACATGATTCCATAGGTCTTAGTTCATAGTTTTGATGTCTTCACTATTATTCTATAATGTAGAAAATTGTAAAAATAAAGAAAAACCGTTGAATGAGTAGGTGTGTCCAAACTTTTGACTGGGACTGTATATAACAAGAAAGATTTTAAAAAAAAACACAAAAGATAATTTTTCATTAATCGACTAAGCTGCGATTTCCTCACCTCGTGCCATCTTGTCGAGGAACTCTGATGCCTTGCTATGACAGTCAAAGCTCAGTGTGGTGCCCTCCCATGTAAAGAGGAGTGTAGCAGGGAAAGCCAGAGTGAAATGAATGTCTAGTTCATGTAGTCTTTTCCTCTCCGGGGTGAAACGTGATATTTTCTCTGCAACTTGCCTGGTCATGTCGGGATAAACAAACAGATTGCACCCCTGCCATTCCACCTTTCTCCCTAAATAATCTCCTGACTGCTGATAGCATCTTCTCTCGCTCCATGATGGTATCTTGGATATGGTTCCATAAATCTTCATATTTTTTTACTGTTACTCTGTCTCCTTTTTCAATTCATTTCTCAGTTCTATGTCGTAATCCTCCAATGTTGATATTCTCGCCTTGGCCTCATCAAGTTTTTATTTTATTTCAATGACCGACACCTCCGTATCAGCCTTGGCCTGCTTGACCGTTAGATATTTATTTTTTCAGTTCCTCGAGTAGGTACTTCATTATAGTCATCTGTGCCATGGCTGTTAGTAAAGAAACCTGTAGAGCCGAGATTGAGTCCGAGTCCTTTTTTCACCGCTGCCAAAATGCTGTGCGTGTTTGGAGAAGACATCTGTGTTCCCCTCGACATATGTCGCTCTGAAGAAACGTGTTCTTTTTCCAACTTGGATCAATAGAACTGTATACCTAAATCTCGCCTTTTTTGACAATGTTTGTTTATTTCATTCCTTGTATTTAATTAATTTTCAGAAATTAGCGAGGGTAGATGAGGAGCCTCGCTCAAGCAGTCATCTCACAGCAGTCTCACAAGGACATTTTTTTTATTTTTTTTACAAGATGAGTTATAGTGTCTTTACTGATATCAGTTTTGTTTATGAATTATTAAGTTATTAAAACCAAATCGGAAATAGAATTTCTGAAAATTCTGTAACGTAATTTCTGCAATTGAACTGGCTACAATGGAATTGGCTACAATGGGAAATCATAGTAGTCACAAACCACAGTTAGGTGGCCATCCAGGACCTCTACACCAGGCGGTGTCAGAGGAAGGCCCAAAGAATTGTCAAAGACTCCCAAGCCATAGACTGTTCTCTCTGCTAACACACGGCAAGCGGTACCAGTCTAGAACCAACAGGTCCCTGAACAGCTTCTACCCCAAGCCATAAAACAGCTAATCAAATGGCTACCCGGACTACCTGCATTTACCCTTTTTTGCACTAACTCTCTTGCACTGACTCTATACCCACACACTCACACATACTTACACTGACACCCCAACACACACACACACACACACACACCCGCCCACACACACATAGCAGGCGCATACATGCATACTGAAGCCACACACACACACACACACACTCACCACATACGCTGCTGCTACTGTCTTATTAGTTGTCCCGTTGTCTAGTCACTTTGCCCCTACCTATATGTACATAGCTACCTTAATTTACTTGAACCCCTGCACATTGACTCGGTACTGTTACTGTATATAGCCATGTTACTTTTACTCATTGTTATTTGTTATTCACTGTGTATTTATTCCTCGTGTCACTATTTCTATCTTTATCTTAACTCTGCATTGTTGGAAAAGGACCCGTAAGTAAGCATTGCTGTTAGTCTACATCTGTTGTTTATGAAGCATGTGACAAATAATATTTGATTTGATTTGCTACTGTCTTCCCTTTCACTGGCATACTGTTTTCTTTTTTCTTTCGGCCTTCATTTGGCCCAAACATAGACGTCCATGATTCAGATTTGGTCCAGTCCGGAAGTCTGTGGACAGCACAGTACAGTACAGTAGAGTAAAGTATAATACAGAAAATAGTATAGTTCAGTACAGTTAAGAAAAGTAGAGTATAGTGCAGTACTGTACATTAGAGTAGAATAGACTAGATTTCACTGCACAGTAGAGCACACGAGTTGAGTACACTATAATGTACTGTACTAACTTCACTAAACTGAACTCTACTGTACTGAACTGAACTGTACTGTACTGTACTATACTCTACTTGACTATACTCAACTGAACTATACTGTTCCGTTCTGTACTGTACTGAGCTCTGCTGTGCTGTACTTTGATGTCCAAACTTGTGAAACATAGACGTCTATGATTGGTTCAGATTCTGACCAACCAAATGTGGTCTTATTTGGTGGTGCAGCACAATAAAATAATAGCTGTGTGTAGAATAATACCCAAATATGCAAAGGAGGATATTTAATGTTACCTATTTAGGATACATCACCATGAAGAGAATGACATTAATATCCATCATTATGCATTTCGCTGTAGTACAGATCAGGGACCGATGAAATGATGTTACCGTAATTCGTTTACCTGGTGAATATCCACTTCACTTACTGTAGTTCAATAACCAAAATAGATTTTTTCAAACTCAAGGTGTCATAACGGACACCCATTCTTTATGCAGACATCTTTTAATCTAATTTCGGAGTAGATATTTAACAGAGTTTTTGGAAAATGTGGTCACAAAAAAATGCACAGTTCTTCCTGTAAATGTGTTTTTTGCAAAAATGTCAGTGTAAATTATTAAAAGTAGTCCTTGTGCATACAGTGAGGGAAAAAAGTATTTGATCCCCTGCTGATTTTGTACGTTTGCCCACTGACAAAGAAATGATCAGTCTATAATTTTAATAGTAGGTTTATTTGAACAGTGAGAGACAGAATAACAACAAAAAAATCCAGAAAAACGCATGTCAAAAATGTTATAAATTGATTTGCATTTTAATGAGGTAAATAAGTATTTGACCCCCTCTCAATCAGAAAGATTTCTGGCTCCCAGGTGTCTTTTATACAGGTAACGAGCTGAGATTAGGAGCACACTCTTAAAGGGAGTGCTCCTAATCTCAGCTTGTTACCTGTATAAAAGACACCTGTCCACAGAAGCAATCAATCAATCAATCAGATTCCAAACTCTCCAACATGGCCAAGACCAAAGAGCTCTCCAAGGATGTCAGGGACAAGATTGTAGACCTACACAAGGCTGAAATGGGCTACCAGACCATCGCCAAGCAGCTTGGTGAGAAGGTGACAACACTTGGTGTGATTATTCGCAAATGGAAGAAACACAAGATAACTGTCAATCTCCCTCGGCCTGGGGCTCCATGCAAGATCTCACCTCGTGGAGTTGCAATGATCATGAGAACGGTGAGGAATCAGCTCAGAACTACACGGGAGGATCTTGTCAATGATTTCAAGGCAGCTGGGACCATAGTCACCAAGAAAAAAATTGGTAACACACTACGCCGTGAAGGACTGAAATCCTGCAGCGCCCGCAAGGTCCCCCTGCTCAAGAAAGCACATATAAATGGCCATCTGAAGTTTGCCAATGAACATATGAATGATTCAGAGGAGAACTGGGTGAAAGTGTTGTGGTCAGATGAGACCAAAATCGAGCTCTTTGGCATCAACTCAACTCGCCGTGTTTGGAGGAGGAGGAATGCTGCCTATGACCCCAAGAACACCATCCCCAACTTCACTGCATCAAAGGGACGATGGACGGGGCCATGTACCGTCAAATCTTGGGTGATAACCTCCTTCCCTCAGCCAGGGCATTGAAAATGGGTCGTGGATGGGTAATCCAGCATGACAATGACCCAAAACACACGGCCAAGGCAACAAAGGAGTGGCTCAAGAAGGAGCACATTAAGGTCCTGGAGTGGCCTAGCCAGTCTCCAGACCTTAATCCCATAGAAAATCTGTGGAGGGAGCTGAAGGTTCGAGTTGCCAAAAGTCAGACTCGAAACCTTAATGACTTGGAGAAAATCTGCAAAGAGGAGTGGAACAAAATCCCTCCTGAGATGTGTGCAAACATGGTGGCCAACTACAAGAAACGTCTGACCTCTGTGATTGCCAACAAGGGTTTTGCCACCAAGTACTAAGTCATGTTTTGCAGAGGGGTCAAATACTTATTTCCCTCATTAAAATGCAAATCAATTTATAACATTTTTGACATGCGTTTTTCTGGATTTTTTGTTGTTATTCTGTCTCTCACTGTTCAACTAAACCTACCATTAAAATTATAGACTGATCATGTCTTTGTCAGTGGGCAAACGTACAAAATCAGCAGGGGATCAAATACTTTTTCCCTTCACTGTAGATGACTAAGAAAAATAAATACAGAACCTTACAGTTGTTGTGCACTCTCCTCAAACAATAGCATGGTGTCTTTTCACTGTAATAGCTACTGTAAATTGGACAGTGTAGTTAGATTAACAGGAATTGAACATTTCTGCCCATATAAGACATGTCTATGTCCTGGAAAATTTGCTGTTACTTACATTCACATTAGCGCACGGTAGCTCAACCGTCCCGTATACGGAACACCGATCCCGTGGAGGTTAATGTGTTTGAGCCAATCAGTTGTGTTGTGACAAGGTAGGGGTGGTATACAGAAGATAGCCCTATTTGGTAAAAGACCAAGTCCATATTATGGCAAGAACAGCTCAAATAAGCAAAGAGAAACAACAGTCCATCATTACTTTAAGACATGAAGGTCAGGCAATACTAACAAAATATTATTAGTGACATGGCAATATGGTTTGTCCTCTTTTTGGTTTTACATCCAATTTCTTTCTGGGTTACGTCACAGTGAACATATGGAATGATCCACACATATGATTGTTTTTAGTGATGTCTAATAAGGTTCTTAAGATTATCTCTTTGAATATTAATGGCTCACAAAATCCAGTGAAAAGAAGGAAATGCTTATCCTATCTTAAATCAAAGAACGTAGATATTGCATTTATACCTATCAGAAACAGAAATAATGAAATGGAAAGGGACAGGGACTGGGTGGGAAATATTGTGCATAGCTCATTCTCAAATAGAAAGCACAGGGTGGCAATATTTTTTAGCAAACATTTAAACGTAACCTTGCTACAACAGTATAAGGATGATCTGGGTCGGGTTATTTGTGCTGAAACCATTGTTCAGGGATTAAATAAAATATTTGTAACATACAGTCCCAGTCAAAAGTTTGGACACACCTACTCATTCCAGGGTTTTTCTTTTTTTTTTACTGTTTTCCACATTGTAGAATAATAGTGAAGACATCAAAACCATGAAATAACAGATATTTAATCATGTAGTAACCAAAAGAGTGTTAAATAAATCAAAATATATTTTATATTTGAGATTCTTCAAATAGCCACCCTTTGCCTTGATGACATCTTTGCACACTCTTGGCATTCTCTCAACCAGCTCATGACGTAGTCACCTGGAATGCATTTCAATTAACAGGTGTGCCTTGTTAAAAGTTTATTTGTGGAATTTATTTCCTTCTTAATGCGTTTGAGCCAATCAGTTGGGTTGTGACAAGATAGGGGTGGTATACAGAAGATAGACCTATTTGGTAAAAGACCAAGTCCATATTATGGCAAGAACAGCTCAAATAAGCAAAGAGAAACAACAGTCCATCATTACTTTAAGACATGGGCCCATCAGGGGTGCGTGCTCAGTCCCCTTCTGTACTCCCTGTTCACTTATGACTGCATGGCCAGGCACGACTCCAACACCATCATTAAGTTTGCCGATGACACAACAGTGGTAGGCCTGATCACCGACAATGACGAGACAGCCCATAGGGAGGAGGCAGAGACCTGGCTGTGTGGCGCCAGGACAACAACCTCTCCCTCAACGTGATCAAGACAAAGGAGACAATTGTGGACTACAGAAAAAAGAAGAGGACCGAGCACTCCCCTATCACTGATATTATGCATTAACTCAGGGTCTCATGAGCTGCGCAGTGATAACTACTATTGATATTGATGCTGCACTAAATGATGAAGGTCTGCATAGAGACTGAAATACTATCGAATCACAGGGATAAGCGCCATCTCCTGCTCATGAATAGAAAACATTGCTACTCACTCACTGTATATCGACGCATAGGCTGTATGCTAGTTGAGCATAGGCTACTTCCTCGTTGCATGACGGGGGATGATTCCCCATGATGGGGTTTTAGTTCACGGACAAAAGCTGGTATTGGGAACAAATTAGTAGGTTATATGATAGGCTACTCCCGAGGCTAATTCTACTAGCTAGCTAGTTTGTAGACGGCTATTGACTGACAACAGTAGAGCAGCAACCAACATGGTTGATCCTCGCAATCAATGACATCCCCGCAGCAGCCAAACATTGCAACATGAGCATACTGAACGATGTGGGCAAGGTTCAAACACAGCTAGCGAGCATTCGCAAAGAAAATATGTCAGAACACAGCAGCAAACGTCTAGTTATACAGCATCTTCAATTCAGAAAAATAAGCCAGCACATAATAGCAGGATGAGTGAGCAGACCTGTGCATCTTAAATAGACTGCCAATATGGTAGGCCTGATTGTTGCTAGCCTCTAATTGGTGCCATCTCAGCTAATGCGTCAGCCTGAGGCGGGGCACTCGGGTTTCCCTTCTGAACTGGCTCCGCTTAATTTATATATTTAGGCTAAAGCCTGCGCTGACCTTGTGTTTAGCCAAGCTAACAGCAGCTACCTAGCATATCTTGGGGATAGCTGCATCTGGCTAGCTTATCAGATTCAGATCAACTTTATTATCCTACCAGGGGGTAATTCCTTTGGTCATGTGCTTAAAAAGACGATACATAAAACGATACATAAAACATGAAAAGATTTGCAGAGAACGGCGCCGGAGAAGATGGCTGCCGTTTTACAGCCCTCTAACCAATTGTACTATTATGTGTGTTTTTCCGCGTTATTTGTAATTTATTTTGTACATAATGTTTCTGCCATCGTCTCTTATAACCAAAAAGAGCTTCTGGATATCAGGACAGCGATTACTCACCTCGTATTGGACGAATATTTTTTTTTCAACGAGGCGGCCGCGAAGGATATCCTTCAGACACCCGACAAGGCCCAAATCTCCATAATTCGCATGAGGAAGAGACAGAGATATCGTGGACGTAGGTCGGGGTGCCTTGTAAGGGTCCGACGGCGAGCGAGTAAACTGCCGCTCCCATCAATCCTATTAGCCAATCTTCAATCATTGGAGAACAAATTGGATGACCTAAGATTACGGTTATCCTACCAACGGGACATTAAAAACTGTAATATCTTATGTTTCACCGCGTCGTGGCTGAACGACGACATGGATAACATACAGCTAGCGAAGCTATACGCTACATCGGCAGGATAGAATGGCTGACTCCGGTAAGACAAGGGGTGGCGGTCTGTGTATATTTGTAAACAACAGCTGGTGCACAAAATCAAATACTAAGGAAGTCTCGAGGTTTTGCTCGCCTGAGGTAGAGTATCTTATGATAAGCTGTAGACCACACTATTTACCGAGAGAGTTTTCATCTATATTTTTCATAGCTGTCTATTTACCACCACAAACCAATGCTGGCATTAAGATTGCACTGAATGAGCTGTATAAGGCCATAAATCAACAGGAAAACGCTCATCCAGATGCAGCGCTCCTAGTGGCCGGGGACTTTAATGCAGGGAAACTTAAATCCGTTCTACCTAATTTCTACCAGCATGTTAAATGTGCAACCAGAGGAAAAAAAACTCTAGACCACCTTTACTCCACACACAGAGACGCATACAAAGCTCTCCCTCGCCCTCCATTTGGCAAATCTGACCATAACTCTATCCTCCTGATTCCTGCTTATAAGCCAAAACTAAAGCAGGAAGCACCAGTGACTTGGTTAATAAAAAAGTAGTCAGATGACGCAGATGCTAAGCTACAGGACTGTTTTGCTAGCACAGACTGGAACATGTTCCGAGATTCTTCAGATAGCATTGAGGAGTACACCACATCAGTCACTGGCTTCATCAATAAGTGCATCGATGATGTCGTCCCCACAGTGCCCGTACGTACATACCCCAACCAGAAACCATGGATTACAGGAAGCATCCGCACTGAGCTAAAGGGAAGAGCTGCCGCTTTCAAGGAGCGGGACTCTAACCCGGATGCTTATAAGAAATCCCGCTATGCCCTCCGACGAACCATCAAACAGGCAAAGAGTCAATACAGGACTAAGATTGAATCGTACTACACTGACTCTGATGCTCGTCGGATGTGGCAGGGCTTGAAAACTATTACAGACTACAAAGGGAATCGCAGCCACGAGCTGCCCAGTGACACAAGACTTCCAGACGACCTAAACCAATTCTATGCTCGCTTCGAGGCAAGCAACACTGAAGCATGCATGAGAGCACCAGCTGTTCCGGATGACTATGTGATCACGCTCTCCGTAGCCGATGTGAGTAAGACTTTTAAGCAGGTCAACATTCACAAGGCTGCAGGGCCAGACGGATTACCAGGACGTGTACTCCGAGCATGTGCTGACCAACTGGCAAGTGTCTTCACTGACATTTTCAACATGTCCCTGACTGAGTCTGTAATACCAACATGTTTCAAGCAGACCACCATAGTCCCCGTGCCCAAGGACTCTAAGATAACCTGCCTAAATGACTACCGACCCGTAGCACTGACGTCTGTAGCCATGAAGTGCTTTGAAAGGCTGGTCATGGCTCACATCAACAGCATTATCCCAGAAACCCTAGACCCACTCCAATTTGCATACCGCCCCAACAGATCCACAGATGATGCAATCTCTATTGCACTCCACACTGCCCTTTCCCACCTGGACAAGAGGAACACCTACGTGAGAATGCTATTCATTGACTACAGCTCAGCATTCAACACCATAGTGCCCTCAAAGCTCATCACTAAGCTAAGGATCGTGGGACTAAACACCTCCCTCTGCAACTGGATCCTGGACTTCCTGACGGGCCGCCCCCAGGTGGTAAGGGTAGGTAACAACACATCTGCCACACTGATCCTCAACACGGGGGCCCCTCAGGGGTGCGTGCTCAGTCCCCTCCTGTACTCCCTGTTCACCCATGACTGCATGGCCAGGCACGACTCCAAAACCATCATTCAGTTTGCCGACGACACAACAGTGGTAGGCCTGATCACCGACAACGATGAGACAGCCTATAGGGAGGAGGTCAGAGACCTGGCCGTGTGGTGCCAGGATAACAACCTCTCCCTCAACGTGACCAAGACAAAGGAGATGATTGTGGACTGCAGGAAAAAAAAGAGAACTGAGCACGCCCCCATTCTCATCGACGGGGCTGTAGTGGAACAGGTTGAGAGCTTCAAGTTCCTTGGTGTCCACATCACCAATGAACTATCATGGTCCAAACACACCAAGACAGTCGTGAAGAGGGCACGACAAAGCCTATTTCCCCTCAGGAGACTGAAAGGATTTGGCATGGGTCCTCAGATCCTCAAAAAATTATACAGCTGCACCATCGAGAGCATCCTGACTGGTTGCATCACCGCCTGGTATGGCAACTGCTTGGCCTCCGACCGCAAGGCACTACAAAGGGTAGTGCGTACGGCCCAGTACATCACTGGGGCCAAGCTTCCTGCCATCCAGGACCTCTATGTCAGAGGAAGGCCCTCAAAATTGTCAAAGACTCCAGCCACCCTAGTCATAGACTGTTCTCTCTGCTACCGCACGGCAAGCGGTACCGGAGTACCAAGTCTAGGTCCAAAAGACTTCTCAACAGCTTCTACCCCCAAGCCATAAGACTCCTGAACAGCTAATCATGGCTACCCAGACTATTTGCACTGCCCCCCCCACCCCATCCTTTTACCCTGCTGCTACTCTGTTAATTATTTATGCATAGTCACTTTAACTCTACCCACATGTACATATTACTTCAACTACCTCAACTAGCCGGTGCCCCAGCACATTGACTCTGCACCGGTACCCCCCTGTATATATAGCCTCCCTACTGTTATTTTATTTGTTACTTTTTTTCTCAACACTTTTTTTGTTGTTGTTTTATTTTTACTTTTTTGTTAAAAATAAATGCACTGTTGGTTAAGGGCTGTAAGTAAACATTTCACTGCAATGTCTGCACCTGTTGTATTCGGCGCATGTGGCCAATAAAATTTTATTTGATTTGATTTGAAAACACAGAACCTACACAATAGCATTTATTCAAGTGCTATAGCTACTCATTTAAAGTGAAAGTGCAATATGCTGTACACTCGAGGGACCAACATACCTTCTATTATACAGCCTAATTGCTGTTGGAATAAAATGGTCTCTTTCCCCTTGTCCGGCTGCTGCTGTGACTGAATTTTGAGTGAAGGGAATGAGTACTGTCCTGTAAAATGCTTTCAAGTTTTAGGAGGATGAGTTTTGTGTGCAGGTTGGTGGCTGATTCTTGATTTATTCCAATTATCCTTCCCATCGTCTTAATCAAGCACTGAAGCTTGACTTGGTCTTGCAGTCGCATGGTTCCAAACACGCTTATCAGACCACTCTGCACGCCAGATTTATAGAATATTTGTAAGATATAATTTCCATCTCTTTTGTTTTCTTAACGTTTATTTCAAGAAAGTTATCTGTGCACCACTGGACGAATGTTGCAGTTTCACTGTCAAAACCTTGAAGTGAGGCTTGGTCTGGGTGGAGGAAACCCACAACAGCGGTGTCATCTGCATATTTAAAGAAATTGTGGGCTGTGTCAGAGGCTTGACAATCGTTTGTGTACAGTTCTAGATGTAGAGATGGCTGAGTTAAACTTCACTTGTTGAGTACAGTTCACAAGGAAACTATTAATCCACCTAATCAGTAGACAGTTGACACCCAAATTCACCAGTTTACCCACCAGTAGGTGGGGTTGGATGGTGTTAAACACGCTACTGAAGTCAATTAATACAATTTTCACAAGGCTATTTGCCTTTTATCTAGCTGATATTTTTTTGTCAATTCACAGTTATGCCAAGATAGCAAGAGCCCTTGTCTGGAATGTGTTTCATGAGACACTCATTCTATAACACCTTGCTATGAAAATAGCTTGCAACTCATACTGAACAAAAATAAACGCAACATGTAAAGTGTTGGTCCCATGTTTCATGAGCTGAAATAAAAGTTCCCAGAAATGTTCCATACGCACAAAAAGCGTATTTATCTCAAATTGTGTGCGCAAATGTCTTTACATCCCTTATAGTAAGCATTTCTCCTTTTCCAAGATAACCCATTCACCTGACAGGTGTGGCATATCAAGAAGCTGATTAAACAGCATGATCATTACACAGGTACACTCTATTACCAATAGGATGTGGACACCTGCTCGTCTAACATCTCATTCCAAAATCATGGGCATTAATATGGAGTTGGTCCCCCCTTTGCTACTACAGTGGGGAAAAAAGTATTTAGTCAGCCACCAATTGTGCAAGTTCTCCCACTTAAAAAGATGAGAGAGGCGTGTAATTTTCATCATAGGTATACGTCAACTATGACAGACAAATTGAGAAAAAATTATCCAGAAAATCACATTGTAGGATTTTTAATGAATTGATTTGCAAATTATGGTGGAAAATAAGTATTTGGTTACCTACAAACAAGCAAGATTTCTGGCTCTCACAGACCTGTAACTTCTTCTTTAAGAGGCTCCTCTGTCCTCCACTCGTTACCTGTATTAATGGCACCTGTTTGAACTTGTTATCAGTATAAAAGACACCTGTCCACAACCTCAAACAGTCACACTCCAAACTCCACTATGGCCAAGACCAAAGAGCTGTCAAAGGACACCAGAAACAAAATTGTAGACCTGCACCAGGCTGGGAAGACTGAATCTGCAATAGGTAAGCAGCTTGGTTTGAAGAAATCAACTGTGGGAGCAATTATTAGGAAATGGAAGACATACAAGACCACTGATAATCTCCCTCGATCTGGGGCTCCACGCAAGATCTCACCCCGTGGGGTCAAAATGATCACAAGAACGGTGAGCAAAAATCCCAGAACCACACGGGGGGACCTAGTGAATGACCTGCAGAGAGCTGGGACCAAAGTAACAAAGCCTACCATCAGTAACACACTACGCCGCTAGGCACTCAAATCCTGCAGTGCCAGACGTGTCCCCCTGCTTAAGCCAGTACATGTCCAGGCCCGTCTGAAGTTTGCTAGAGTGCATTTGGATGATCCAGAAGAGGATTGGGAGAATGTCATATGGTCAGATGAAACCAAAATATAACTTTTTGGTAAAAACTCAACTCGTCGTGTTTGGAGGACAAAGAATGCTGAGTTGCATCCAAAGAACACCATACCTACTGTGAAGCATGGGGGTGGAAATATCATGCTTTGGGGCTGTTGTTCTGCAAAGGGACCAGGACGACTGATCCGTGTAAAGGAAAGAATGAATGGGGCCATGTATCGTGAGATTTTGAGTGAAAACCTCCTTCCATCAGCAATGGCATTGAAGATGAAACGTGGCTGGGTCTTTCAGCATGACAATGATCCCAAACACACCGCCCGGGCAACGAAGGAGTGGCTTCGTAAGAAGCATTTCAAGGTCCTGGAGTGGCCTAGCCAGTCTCCAGATCTCAACCCCATAGAAAATCTTTGGAGGGAGTTGAAAGTCCGTGTTGCCCAGCGACAGCCCCAAAACATCACTGCTCTAGAGGATATCTGCATGGAGGAATGGGCCAAAATACCAGCAACAGTGTGTGAAAACCTTGTGAAGACTTACAGAAAACGTTTGACCTGTGTCATTGCCAACAAAGGGTATATAACAAAGTATTGAGAAACTTTTGTTATTGACCAAATACTTATTTTCCACCATCATTTGCAAATAAATTCATTAAAAATCCTACAATGTGATTTTCTGGATTTTTTTTTCTCATTTCGTCTGTCATAGTTGACGTGTACCTATGATGAAAATTACAGGCCTCTCTCATCTCTTTAAGTGGGAGATCTTGCACAATTGGTGGCTGACTAAATACACTGTATAACAGCGTCCACTCTTCTGGGAAGGCTTTCCTCTAGATGGTGGAACATTTTTGCGGGGACTTGATTCCATTCAGCCACAAGGGCATTAGTGAGGTTGTGCACTGATGTTGAGCGATTAGGGCCGCAGTCGACGTTCCATTTCATCCCAAAGGCTATATTTCAACTTGTCAATTTCAGTATATTTTCTAACAAGTTTTATTTTCTAACAACAATTTGAATTCAGGTGAGTTCCGCCTCCTCATTAATTCACATAAAAGTAGGCCATTTCACTTTTGCAGACAATTTATTTTTTAGGCTTTACTGAGCCAGACAAACTTCTGTCTTTGTTCTTTGGACGAGAGCCTAAGCACTTCCCCAGTGTTTCCACAGATCAAGTATGCAGGCATTTGTGCATCTCCAGTCAGAGCAGAACCTGTACTAACTTTTTCCTACTGGCACATTTTCAGGCTGGTGCCTGCATTGCCTTCATTGTTGTATTCCTTACTACATATTAACTTTGGACATGTGTGCGTTTCTATCAAAGTAAGTGCTTTATGATGTTATTATAATAGTTTCTGTATATCGTGTTATGTCGTTTCTACTGTAGCACAGTATGTATGGAGCATAACATATTTATGTGTATTCCTTATAACTGTGAACACGCAAGGTACTAATTTCATAACCTTTATGTTGTTATAGTCCCGTGTAGCTCAGTTGGTAGAGCATGTCGTTTGCAACGCCAGGGTTGTGGGTTCGTTTCCCACAGGGGACCAGTATGAAAAATAAAATAAAAGTGTATGCACTCACTAACTGTAAGTCGCTCTGGAGAAGAGCGTCTGCTAAATGACTAAAATGTAAATGTTATACTCCATTGTGGTTACGTAGCTAGCTACCTTCTTCCATTAGCTCTGTAAACCATGCTAATGGCATCAGAGAAGTATTAGATTGTGTAGTCTTTTGAAGCTGCCCTGGCCCTGGCCCTATGACCATGGTCTGTGTGTTTTCGTTTGGCCTGTTTAACATAGCTCTGCTCTGCCCAGCCCCCTTGTGGAGCTCAACAGTTATTGTTTCTTACTGTTATATCATTCATATTTGTGATTTTGTCAATGCAATTCATTATTTTTATAGCAGTGTCATTATGTTACTTCTTTGTAATATTGTTTTATTGCTATATCCTTATATTGTATTCTAATTACTAATAATTCCTCTATTCGGTACTTTCAGAAACCACACACAAAAACAGTATTGAACATTATTTGACAATATCATAACTGGAACTGGACATCTTTCTTGCTGAAGATTGAGGCCATCTTTGTACGCTAGCAACATAGTGTTTGAACATACACTTCTTTACAGTTTTACTAGATGAAAAACAGCAAGAAAACACATAGGACTATATGTAATAGTTGTCTATTTTATTGAAGTATTGGTGGTTGAACAACAACAAAACATTGTTTTAATAGAGGAAACAAAACAGTAAGAAAAGACTGACAACATGAATATGCATAACCCGAATTTCAATATCCATGCAGTCATTGAACAACAACTGCATTCCCACCCCCCCACTCCTAAAGGCATAGCATCATGGCAGGTCACCTGTCAAGTCAGTCAGTCAGTCAGTCAGTAATTGCTGCAGATGTGCTCAATAGTGCTTGAGCTTATGGTACTCCCCAAAGCATGGTGAAACACAGTGTGTCACAAGTTAAACACAAGTACTCAGTCAACCTCCTCTGCTTCGTTCTCCTGGTGCCAGAAAGGCAGAGTTTGCAGTGCCTCAGTGTGCGACTGCCTTGAGCAGCAGTTTGAGGGACTTTGAGGGTCTTCCAGCAGCTCTCTCATGCGGTTTTCTCTGCACTTTTGGTAGGTAATTACCACACCTATGGGGGAGAGGGAGTGGGGAGGATGAGGGAGAGGAGAGGATGATGAGGGAGATGGGTGAGATATTGTCACTATAATTGCATAATGGAACTGTATGTGATTTGTATGTGAACTGTACGTCCAATTACAAAAAAGACCTTGTTCAGTAATCATCTCACCTGTTAGCTGGAGGTGAACTATGTGGCCATTGAGGACAGTAGTGTTGATCAGATGGAAAAATATATGCGTATACCACTTGGTAGTTTTCCGAGCACATTCCACAAAGCTTTTTATCATGTCCACCTTATGTCGGCCACAGGGAAGGTGAACCACCGGCTGGGAGAGAGAGAAAGATCAAACCAGACTGTGTGCTTGACTATAACCTTAAAATGGGGGCAGTGGATGTTTGCTGTATGGACAGTGAAGAGGACATGGACGTCTCGTTTGTCATGCCACTTTACTGCCAGCTGTTGACCGTTCTCCTTTAACTCCACCTCCCCCCTCTGCATCTTCCTGCTTCCGAATGCCGGCATCCCCTTCCTGTTCGACCTGACTGTGCCACAGGCCCCTGTGCTGTTGGAGAGCAGATGCTAGAAGAGTGTGGGACTGTTGCACCAATTGTCCACATACAAAGTATGGCCCTTCCCAAGATGAGAAGCCAGCATGGTCATCATCACAGACCTGGACACCCCAAGCCCCTCATAGCGCTGACCATGCTTTCCACCTGGCTAACCCTACCCCGGCCACCAGCTCTGCACCCTCCGCTGCAACTTGCCCATGCCCCCCTGCTTCTCCTTCACCCAAATTCAGATAGCTGATGTCCTGAAAGAGATACTAAATCTGGACCCCTACAAATCAGTTGGGCTAGACAATCTGGACCCTTCCTTTCTAAAATTAGCCGCCAAAATTGTCGCAACCCCTATTACTAGCCTGTTCAACCTCTCTATTGTATCGTCTAAGATGCCCAGAGATTGGAAAGCTGCCGCAGTCATCCCCCTCTTCAAAGGGGGTGACACTCTAGATCCAAACTGTTACAGACCTACATCCATCCTGCCCTGCCTTTCAAAAGTATTTGGAAGCCTAGTTAACAAACAGATCACCGACCATTTAGAATCCCACCGTACCTTCTCCGCTATACAATCTGGTTTCCGAGCTGGTCATGGGTGCACCTCAGCCACGCTCAAGGTCCTAAACGATATAATAACCGCGATCGATAAAATACAGTACTGTGCAGCCGTCTTCATCGACCAGGCCAAGGCTTTTGACTCTGTCAATCACTGCATTCTTATTGGCAGACTAAATAGCCTTGGTTTCTCTAATGACTGCCTCGCCTGGTTCACCAACTACTTCTCAGATAGAGATCAATGTGTCAAATCGGAGGGCCTGTTGT
Organism: Coregonus lavaretus; assembly: GCF_964263955.1. Taxonomy (NCBI): domain Eukaryota; kingdom Metazoa; phylum Chordata; class Actinopteri; order Salmoniformes; family Salmonidae; genus Coregonus; species Coregonus lavaretus. The sequence goes on from NC_140019.1 coordinate 5,482,388, forward strand.
CTGAACCTCTGGCAGTCTCTATGGGGGTGCCACAGGGTTCAATTCTCGGGCTGACTCTATTCTCTGTGTATATCAATGATGTCGCTCTTGCTGCTGGTGACTCTCAGATCCACCTCTACGCAGACGACACCATTTTGTATACATCTGGCCCTTCGTTGGACACTGTGTTAACAAACCTCCAAATGAGCTTCAATGCCATACAACACTCCTTCCGTGGCCTCCAACTGCTCTTAAATACTAGTAAAACTAAATGTATGCTCTTCAATCGAACGCTGCTTGCACCCGCCCGCCCGACTAGAATCACTACTCTCGGCGGGTCTGACTTAGAATATGTGGACAACTACAAATACCTAGGTGTCTGGTTAGACCGTAAACTCTCCTTCCAGACTCACATTAAGCATCTCCAATCCAAAGTTAAATCTAGAATCAGTTTCCTATTTTGCAACAAAGACTCCTTCACTCATGCTGCTAAACATGCCATCGTAAAACTGACTATCCTACCGATCCTTGACTTCGTCGATGTCATTTACAAAATAGCTTCCAACACTCTACTCAGCAAATTGGATGTAGTCTATCACAGTGGCATCCATTTTGTCACCAAAAGCCCCATATACTACCCACCATTGTGACCTGTACGCTCTCGTTGGCTGGCCCTCACTACATATTCGTCGCCAAACCCACTGGCTCCAGGTCATCTATAAATCACTTCTAGGCAAATCCCTGCCTTATCTTAGATCATTGGTCACCATAGCAACACACCCCTGTAGTATGCGTTCCAGCAGGTATATCTCACTGGTCATCCCCAAAGCCAACACCTCCTTTGGCCGCCATTCCTTCCAGTTCTCTGCTGCAAATGACTGGAACGAACTGCAAAAGTCTCTGAAGCTGGAGACACTTATCTCCCTCACTAACTTTAAGCATCAGTTGTCAGAGCAGCTTACCGATCACTGCACCTGTACACAGCCCATCTGTAATTAGCCCACCCAACTACCTCATCCCCATATTGTTATTTACATTGTTATTTATTTTGCTAATTTGCACCCCAGTATCTCTATTTGCACATCATCTTCTGTACATCTATCACTCCAGTGTTAATACTAAATTGTAATTATTTTGCACTATGGCCTATTTATTGCCTTACCTCCATAACTTACTACATTTGCACACACTGTATATAGATTTTCTATTGTGTTATTGACTGTACGTTTTCTTTTTGTTTATTCCATATGTAACTCTGTGTTGTTGTTGTTTTTATCGCACTGCTTTGCTTTATCTTGGCCAGGTCGCAGTTGTAAATGAGAACTTGTTCCCAACTGGCTTACCTGGTTAAATAAAGGTGATTTTTTTTTTTTATGTCAGTGGTGGATCCTGTGTAGACTATAATGTCCTGGACAAATCCTGACTTCAAGATGCACATAACAAAAGAACTTGACTCCAAACCTGTCACTTTTGGAGGGAATATATTTTTCCATTACATCAGGGACTCGTCAATGCATAGGTCCTTGTATGGCAAAAAGACCCAACCAAATGCTGATGTCAGGCTGGTAAGAACATTTCTTATTTTGTGTAATGGGTCATTTAGGTTGGCAGTAGCATTGTTGACGAAATGCAGGCATCGCAGCAGAACTAGGACGTGGTCTTGGGAAAAGAGGGTGGCAAAGAAGGGAGTTGCAAACATAGGATCTGTGCTCCAGTATTCTCTTAGGTAGTTCTTCTTCACTATTCCCATGAGAAGGACTGTCACCAGGAAGGTATACATTTCACTAATTGTGGTTGTCACCCATTTAGCGAGTTTCCCCCTCACCCCTGGCTCTCTTTTCAAGGCATAGCGATTGATCTCCTCCACTATGTCTCCCACCAGCTCCTCTGTCAGAAACAGCTTGAAGCACTTTGCCTCAGAGGGAAATGGCAAGGGGCGTTGCACTCCAGACTGGGACTCATCAAAGCAAACAGCAGGGCCAGGAGGGGTGAAATGGCTGGCAGCCTTCCAGCTACCACAGACCTCCTGTACTTCATCCACTGTCGATCTGCCTCCATCAGTGGGCAGCTCCTCTGTCACTGTCAGAATCTGATTCCTGACTTTCAGACTCATTGTCAGAATTTACAAAAATCTCTGCATTTGTGAGATGTCTCTTTTTGAAAGACATTGTGAATGCTACAGCTTAGCCCACTAGCTACGTACATAAACATCAACACATTTCCACAAACTTCAAAGTGTTTCCTTTCAAATGGTATCAAGAAAATGCATATCCTTGCTTCAGGTCCTGAGCTACAGGCAGTTAGGTTTGGGTATGTCATTTTAGGCAAAAATTTCAAAACAGGGTCCGATCCTTAAGAGGTTAAAGGGAAATTTCACACAGTGTACAAAACATTGCACTCCCTTTTGCCCTCAGAACAGCCTCAATATGTTGGGGCATGGACTCTACAGGGTGTCAGAAGTGTTCCACAGGGATGCTGGCACATGTTGACTCCAATGCTTCCCTACAGTTGTGTCAAGTTGGCTGGATGTCCTTTGGGTGGTGGACCATTCTTGAAACACATGGGAAACTGTTGAGTATGAAAAACCCAGCAGCGTTGTAGTTCTTGACACACTCAAATCGGTGCGCCTGGCACCTAGTACCATACCCCGTTCAAAGGCACTTACATTGTTTTGTCTTCCGATTCACCCCCCTGAACGGCACACATACACAATCCATGTCTGAATTGTATCAAGGCTTAAAAATCCTTCTTTAACCTGTCTCCTGCCCTTCATCTATACTGATTGAAGTGAATTAAACAGATGACATCCATGAGGTATCATAGGTTTCACCTGGATTCACCTGGTCAGTCTATGTCATGGAAAGAGCAGGTGTTCCTAATGTTTTGTACAGTCAGTGTATGTCCAGTAAAGGGACATTTCACCACTGCTCTATGTCACTACATATGTCCATTAATATGTTATTAATATATTATATGTGTCATAAAAATGTTGCATTTCCTCACTACATGCAAATACGAGTGTTTCTGCATCTCACCAGTAGAAACCTGGTTGTAAGCAAATCACCTCGTGGAGGTGTGATAAATATCTAAATGTCTGTGTTTGTAGCCAGCACTTTCAACCAGAGGAGTTCGAAACGGAACTGAAGTCTCAACTGATGGGGTTGCCATGTCGTTGAATGTTGAAAAGTAATGGCATTCTATTGATTTTCCCTTCACTTCGAAGAGGGAGCTATCCGATCAGCCATCATCAGCGCAGCAGAAAATAAGTCAAACTGAGGTAACGTAGCTAACATTACCTATCAAACTAGCTAGCGAACTACATTTGTTTATCTAAACCAAAATCTAGCTAGCTAGCTTTCATAATACGCTTGCTAGACATTCCAAAGGATATCAATGTAATTAGGCAGCTGCTATCTGGAGATGAGATTTGTAACTTTGCAAGTTAGCGTTTACTTCGATAGGTTATGTTAGCTAAGTCACCTTCTAAAATCTAACTAAAATGTACTAAATCTTTACATGTCTCCATGATAAATAAATAAATATACTGGAGCCAGGCATACACATGGTCTGTGTATGTGTTGTTGTCATAGATGGTGTGTTTACAAGTAGGCTACAATTTCTACTGTAGTTTTCTCTGTATTATGGAGGCTTAGTTGATTTTTTCATGCATATACATTTGAGAAAAGGAGGTATTAGTAAGGAGGGGATGGTGTGGGTGACTGACTGGGGTGGGTATTGTGTGTGAAAGTTAGTATGCATGATCTATTGGCATAAGGGGGTGTGTGGATATAGTACGTTGTTTGAGTGTGTATTGATGGGGCAAAGTAGTAAAATGTTGGCTAATCACTGACTACAGACTAGTCCTGCTGCTGATGATGATGACCTTGACACCAGCTTTAGTAGTACAGAGCCTTTAGACCCATTGTATGAAAGCTTTCAGCTTGGAATAAGCTCAAGCTTAACATCATCTGACTTTGAAACAAGCCAGGACAGCCAAAGGTATTTATAAAAGCACAATACACTCTTGAGAAAACTAAATCACCAACACACTAAACTTTCTACAAGACAAGTGCTCCTCAAACTCGTCACACCCTTGCAGTCAGTTCTTTGGCATGGGGGAGAGGGGCTGTTAGTATCCCCTTCTAGCCTATCCACTCTATTGTTGGCAGTGCTTGTCTACTCAACAGCACAACTGTAGGTGCTCATACACAACAATACACGACTAGACTGTATACAAGTCAAGCTCCCCTCAAACTTTTCACATATTTGCTAACAGCTCATCTCAATGCCCCATTATTGACTCTGAGTGTAACAAAACACGTACCAGTCTACTATTCCCTTTTTTGTTTACAAATGTACATGGATTATTGTATGGTTACACATCCTCATGATCAGTCTTCATGTTTTACACATCCTCATTATCAGTCTTCATGTCTTTCCAGGAGACTTGCAGTACAAACAAATCTTCTCCAAAGTATGCTAAACCAGCTGCCATTACCCAACACAAGAAGAGGTTCACCAGCTGAAGAGCATTCTGGAACTTTCCTGGAACATTCAACCATCACATACATATTCAGTTAGACTGATGTTGTAATACACTATACAATGGGTGGGTCTAATTCTGAATGCTGATTGGTTAAACTGCATTCCAGCCGGTGTCTATTCCACAAGTTACCACCGACTAAATCTATGATGTTAAAATGCCTATTTACTCTGTTCCATCTGACTGCACAATCCACTGTCTCATCTGCCCAGCCAGGCAATTTATAAACTTGATCTCCACTATAAAAAGCATCTAGATGTTATCTCACATTTCTTTTAGATTAACATTTGTGACTCGTTTCAGGAAACTAGGCGTATGACGCCTGCATTAGCCATTGAGAACTACAAAAGTTTTGCTACTTTTCTCAACAACATTGATGCCCTGAATTTACCGTTCATCCATGTATACGGGTAAGAGTCTAGCAACATTTTCCAGAAAGTATAAAGACATTTAGCATAGCAAACGTTAGCTTGCTGGCTCACTAGCTAATGTTAAGTGTATGATCTGTGTAGTAATATTATTTGAATCAGAAATCCATTTGCATTGCTAGTTATAGCCTAATATTAGCTAGTTAACATCTGGTTTGTTAGCTTTAGCTACTGTCACGACTTCCGCCAAGGCTGCCTCCCCTCCTTGTTCTGGCAGGCTTCGGCGTTCGTTGTCACCGGCTTACTTGCCACTGCCGCTCCATATATCATCATTCCATTTTTCTTGTCTTGTCAATTACACACACCTGGTTCTTATCCCCTTATTAGTGTGTGTATAAGTGTTCCCTCTGCCCCCTTGTCCTAGTGGGTGATTGTTTATTTGTGAGAGTAGTGTAGCTCGGTGGATCTACTCGTACCTTGTATTGCCGGGGTAGATTTTTCCCCCTGTGCCTGTATATTGTTGGAGCTACCCGTACCTTGTATTGCCAGGGTAGATGGTTTCCCCTGTGCCTATTTTCTGTTGTCGCTATCCAGCGCAATTGTGTACGACGGAATAAACTCTGTATTCGGTGATATACCCTCCTGCGCCAGGGGACGAGGACCGCGCAGGAGTTTCGGACTCTTGCAGCATGGTCCGGGTGGAATGAGCGGGCCCTGATCGACCATTTCCAGTGCCATCTCCGGGAGGACGTCCGACAGGAGATAGCCTGCCGGGACACCATGTTGTCCTTCACAAAACTGGTGGACATGGCCATCCTTTTGGACAACCTGCTGGCAGCCAAAGGACGTCCTGGTAAGGGTCTGCCCGTTTCCACCCCGGACGACTCAGATCCCAAGCTGATGGAGCTAGGTGGAGCTGGGTGGAGCCGCCGTCCGAGAGAGCGGAAGACGACAGCGATAGTGCCACTCTGGTGGCACGAAGGCACAGTACACCACACGTCGTCATCAACACTCTTTTGAATCTGGAGGCGGCAGACAGGGCACTATCTCATCACTCCAGGTATCGAACACCCACACTCTTTCAGAGCCCTCTGCTGCGCACTGTACCCTACCTATCTACTTTCCTGATCCATGGTAGTTCCCCAGTGTAAGGAGCTAGTCGATTCAGGCGCAGCTAGGAACTTTATGGACAGGGCATTCTCACGATGTCAAGGCATTTCATTGGTTCACCTATCCATTCCACTCCCCATCAGAGCACTTGATAGTCGACCATTAGGGTCCAGGTTTGTTAAGTAAGTTACTGTACCAGTTACCATGATCACCCAGGAGACTCATTGTGAGTAGGTAACTTTTTCGATTATTGAGTCTCCTGCTTTCCCTGTGGTATTAGGTATCCCTTGGCTAGCACTCCACAACCCCACCTTCTCATGGCCGCAGAGGGTTCTCACGGGGTGGTCGCGAGAGTGTCAGGGTAGGTGTCTAGGTGTTTCCGTTGGTGCAACCATGGTGGGAAGTCCAGACGGTACCTCCCGAATACCTCGATTTGGCGCACGCGTTTTCTAAGACGCAGGCGACAAAATTACCACTTCATCGGGCGGGGGATTGCGCAATAAACCTTCGAGTAGACGTTGTACCTCCCAGGAGTCATGTGTACCCCCTGTCCCAGGCTGAAACGGAGGCTATGGAAACATACGTCACCGAGTCCCTGGGCCAGGGGTATATACGTCCCTCCACTTCACCTGCCTCCTCGAGTTTCTTCTTTGTGAAGAAGAAAGACGGCGGTCTGCGCCCGTGCATTGAGGAGACGATTAGATTTAGTTATCCTCTCTCCCTCATTCCTTCAGTGATTGAGTCAATGCATGGAGTGCGCTTCTTCACCAAATTAGATCCCAGGAGTGCATACAACCTGGTGCGTGTTCAGGAGGGGGATGAGTGGAAGACAGCATTCAGCACAACCACGGGGCATTATGAATACCTGGTGATGGCCTACGGTTTGATGAATGCTCCATCTGTCTTCCAGTCCTTTGTGAACAAGGTGTTTCGGGACATGCTTGGTCGCGGTGTAGTGGTCTACATCCTGGTATATTCCGCCATGCGCGCCAAGCATGTGTCCCTGGTTCGTAAAGTACTTTCCCGACTGTTGGAAAATGACCTTTATGCCAAGGCAGAGAAGTGTATGTTTTTCCAGCAGTCCGTCTCCTTCTTCGGATACCGCATTACCACCTCAGGTGTAGAGATGGAGGGAGATCGCATTTCAGCCGTGCGTAATTGGCCGACTCCAACCACGGTTAAGGAGGTGCAGCGCTTCCTTGGTTTCGCCAACTACTATTGGAGCTTTATCCGGGGCTTTGGCAAGGTCGCAGCTCCCATTACATCCTTGTTGAAGTGTGGGCCATCCCAGCTCCGCTGGTCTGCTAAGGCTGACCTGGCCTTCAGTAAACTGCGGGGTCTGTTCACCTCAGCCCCGGTACTGGCCCACCCCGATCCATCACTAACGTTCGTAGTGGAGGTGGATGCGTCCGAGGTAGGGATAGGCATTGTCCTATCTCAACGCTTGGGCACGCCACCCAAGCTCCGCTTCTCTAAGAAGCTCAGCCCAGCGGAGCAGAACTACAACATTGGTGATCGGGAGCTGTTGGCTGTTGTCCGAACTTTGACCATGTGGAGGCATTGGCTCGAAGGGGCGAAACACCCTTTCCTCGTCTGGATGGACCACCGTAACCTTGAGCACATCCGGGCAGCGAGGAGGCTGAATCCTCGCCAGGCCAGGTGGGCCCTATTCTTCACCCGGTTTGATTTTACACTGTCATACATTCCAGGTACGAAGAACGTGAAGGCAGACGCACTGTCACGGTTGTATGACACAGAGGAGAGGCCAAGAGACAACACCCCCATACTCCCGGTCTCCTGCATTATGGCGCCGGTAGTATGGACGATGGACGCGGATATAGAGCAGCCATTACGTACAGATCCATCTCCACCTCAGTGTCCAGCTGGGCTGCGGTACATGCCTGCTCTTATCCGTGATCGTCTTATCTACTGGGCAATCACGTCACCCTCTTCTGGTCACCCAGGTATTGGTCGTACAGTGCGCTGCCTGACCAGAAAGTACTGGTGGCCTACCTTGGCTAAGGATGTGAGGGTGTACGTCTCCTCCTGCTCGGTGTGCGCCCAGAGTAAGGCACCTAGGCACCTCCCAGCGGGTAAGTTACAACCTGGTACTGTCACAAATTCCGCCGAGGCTACCTCCCCTCCTTGTTTGGGCAGGCTTTGGCATTCGTCGTCACCGGCTTACTAGCCACTGCCACTCCATATATCATCATTCCATGTGTCTTGTCTTGTCAATTACACACACCTGGTTCTTATCCCCTCATTAGTCCATGTATAAGTGTTCCCTCTGCCCCCTTGTCCTTGGGTGACTGTTTATTTGAGAGTAGTGTAGCTCGGTGGATCTACTCGTACCTTGTATTGCCGGGGTAGATTTTTCCCCTGTGCCTGTATATTGTTGGAGCTACCCGTACCTTGTATTGCCAGGGTAGATGGTTTCCCCTGTGCCTATTTTCTGTTGTCGCTATCCAGCGCAATTGTGTACGACGGAATAAACTCTTTATTCGGTGATATACCCTCCTGCGCCTGACTCCTTCTATCACACTCATCACAGCTACCTGCAGATTCATACTACAGCTATGACAATGTTTGTATTTGTAGTAGTATGAGTTGGGTTAAGCCAGTACATTGTTTAGCTAGATAGCTACATGTCTAAACAAAAGTTTCCACTTCGGCCAGATTATTACATGACCCATCAATTTAGCAGGTGTGTCTGGGGGTGATTACGGCCATCGATTGTATTTCATGAACATGTGTGCTAGACAATAGTGACCCATCCTCTTAGCTAGATGTGGTTGAGGGGTGGTTATAGCATTTCCTTCACATGACCCATCAATTTAGACAAGTGTGTCGGGTAAGCATCATGTAATAATGATAAAATATGTATAAAATATTTGTATCTGGACACTTTCTGTTTTTGATACTGCTATCAATCACTGTACCAACCACTGTACCTTTTAAACCTTCTGTATCCTGTGCATGTAAACAAATGAACTTAGATTTTATTTGATATAGCGTGTGAATCCTTAAAGAGATGGGTGGGACTAAGGCTTAAGAGGGTGTGAATGATGCTGAATGGGTGTATATATATATACACTGCTCAAAAAAATAAAGGGAACACTAAAATAACACATCCTAGATCTGAATGAATGAAAAAATCTTATTAAATACTTTTTTCTTTACATAGTTGAATGTGCTGACAACAAAATCACACAAAAATTATCAATGGAAATCAAATGTTTCAACCCATGGAGGTCTGGATTTGGAGTCACACTCAAAATTAAAGTGGAAAACCACACTACAGGCTGATCCAACTTTGATGTGATGTCCTTAAAACAAGTCAAAATGAGGCTCAGTAGTGTGTGTGGCCTCCACGTGCCTATTTTTATATATCTTTCATCTCTCTGTCCTTCATAATTTTCTCTCTGGTGCTGGAATAGTGGAGGCAGCTCCTGATTTCTTTGCGACTTGCGGCAGCCTATCTCTCTATGGTTCTAAATCAATAGTTGTTTAGTAGTCCGAAAATGTCGGAAGCATTAACTTACTTGACCATGCTGTAGGTCATGTAACTGTTTGTTACATGCAATATGCTTTGTGGACTTCACCGGACAGATGTTGCTCTCTGGTTTTGTGATGAAACACAGGTGTGGTTGAATTTATTCTGCCACTGTCTTCTTATTTGTCTCGGCTTTAAGCCTCTATATAATGTTCACAAGGCATATGAACAAACAGGTTATAGAGCAAACAATGAAATGATCACAACACATAGAGTAGGTTGTAATATGGCAATTTTTTCCTGTCTTGGCTTCCCCAGTGATTTTACCCACACACTTCTACTGGCACTCTTAGAACAATGGTACACTCATGGTGAAACATTTTGCACAATAGCACACTTGTGATCACACAATCTTTGTAGAATAGCACATTCGTGATTACACACTGTTGGCAAGAAGAAAAACACTCGTAATAATTAGCTTGCAAAGGTTATTAATGGGACTTGCCTCCGCTCTCTGAACTACTGTAAATCACTCCCTCCTAAATACAGCCAGCCCTGGAGGTCTCTGGGGAAGTGGTGAAAAAATAAAACAGGTAGATAAATGAACATATAAGAAAGAAAATTAAACTAGTCCACCCGCCTGGGCAATACCAAGTATTTTGCCCGAATACCAGCTCATTTGCCCGGGCAGACTAGACAAAGAAAACAGAAATCCTAACTACCTAGCTACCTACTGTTAATGCAATGGACACAAACTAATAACACAGTGAGAGCAGTGAAAGGCTTATTGAACTTTATGCGAAATATAAACAATAATTATAACCCCGGTTCACTTCCAAAACAGCAATATTAAAACTTCAGCACTTTATTAAATGCACAACATTAAAAAGACTCTCCATGTAAAATATGCATACCTTTAATGTTCCCGGGCTATACCCAGTTCCCAGCCCATAGATTCACTGCATCTCCCTAAAAGCAGCATTGAAGATGTCACTGCAACACAAATCAATGTTCCAGATGCCTTTTGTTTAATTGAGTAAGCGGTACAACATTTACAGAAAAAGAAACAAAAGGTAGCTTACCGTACCTTGACTAACTCAAACAAACACAGCCCACTGGGTAGGGACAAGGAGTGTGCACCCTCCTTTGTTGTCCGTGTGGACTGAAGCATTTCCAAGCTAATCTACATCAATACTTTTCTACATCCAACGGGCATGATAGCCAAGCGATAATAACATTAATGATAATGAATGCATTTAGCCTAAATCATCAGAGGTACGTGCCCCGTGATTTAATCAGAATATATGTCATCTTGACAAGGTTTTAGGGGCCTGCAGACACTTTTTATAATGCATTCACATTCAGTTAGAGCACATACAACAATGTCTGTAAGTTTGGGCTTGACAAGAGGACAGCCAAAAACAGCGGGAGCAACTCTTGCTCTGCAACTATTTCCAGCAGACCTTTGACTTGTCAGACTGCGCTCTCAATCTAGTCCCCTGGGTAGTAGGTCTCTTCACCCCTCTGACTGTGCCAGGTCCACAGTGTAGGACACTGCAGTGAACCACAATGATGCATCCCACTCCCACTAGGCCTCCTTCCCAGCTAGGGTTGGGCTCATTCCAAAGGTTTTGTGTTGTGTTTACCACTGAAATACTATTCTGCAATCCACTACACTGTAAGACTTTTCTGTAATTTCAACAGTAAAATACTGTAGAATGCACTGTAAAATACCATGAATGTGTTTTTACAGCATTAATGCTGTAGATTACACTGCATTATGGGTAAAATTCTGAAAAGATACTGTTGTTAACTTTAATTGGAAGCCTCCTGTTAAAATTACTCTAACATACTGTATTTCTTTACAGTCATAGCTTATGTTTACTGTAGATTCAAATTATCCGTTTCAGGCACCAAACTCATGCTGTTGGGTGAGACACATGAAGCTCAGATTATTTTCGTAAATATGTTCTTGAAGTGGCTATGAAGTGGAAGAATATTTTCAGCAGCTGCTGGGTAGGTACCTTGAATTGTTTATAAGTATTTGTATTGCTAGCCAACGTTGAATTACTGCATGTTTTCTTATCTAACCTAGCTAGCTAGCTGGCTAACATTTGCTAGATACAGTTGAAGTTGGAAGTTTACATACACTTAGGTTGGAGTCATTCAAACTTGTTTTTCAACCACTCCAGACATTTCTTGTTTACAAACTATAGTTTTGGCAAGTCAGTTAGGACATCTACGTTGTGTATGACACAAGTAATTTTTCCAACAATTGTTTACAGACAGATTATTTCACTTATAATTCACTGTCTCACAATTCCAGTGGGTCAGAAGTTTACATACACTAAATTGACTGTGCCTTTAAACAGCTTGGAAAATTCCTGAAAATTATGTGATGCTTTAGAAGCTTCTGATAGGCTAATTGACATCACTTGAGTCAATTGAAGGTGAACCTGTGGATGTATTTCAAGGCCTACCTTCAAACTCAGTGCCTCTTTGCTTGACATCATGGGGAAATCAAAAGAAATCAGCCAAGACCTCAGAAAAAATGGTAGACCTCCACAAGTCTGGATCATCCTTGGGAGCAATTTCCAAATGCCTGAAAGTACCACGTTCATCTGTACAAACAATAGTACGCAAGTATAAACACCATGGGACCACGCAGCCGTCATACCACTCAGGAAGGAGACGCGTTCTGTCTCCTAGAGATGAACGTACTTTGGTGCGAAAAGTGCAAATGAATCCCAGAACAACGGCAAAGGACCCTGTGAAGATGCTGGAGGAAACAGGTACAAAAGTATCTATATCCACAGTAAAATGAGTCCTATATCGACATAACCTGATAGGCCGCTCAGCAAGGAAGAAGCCACTGCTCCAAAACCGCCATAAAAAAGCAAGACTACGGTTTGCAACTGCACATGGGGACAAAGATCGTACTTTTTGGAGAAATGTCCTCTGGTCTGATGAAACAAAAATAGAACTGTTTGGCCATAATGACCATCGTTATGTTTGGAGGAAAAAGAGGGCCATTGCAAGCCGAAGAACACCATCCCAACCGTGAAGCACGGGGGTGGCAGCATCATGCTGTGGGGGTGCTTTGCTGCAGGAGGGACTGGTGCACTTCACAAAATAGATGGCATCATGAGGAAGGAAAATTATGTGGATATATTGAAGCAACATCTCAAGACATCAGTCAGGATGTTAAAGCTTGGTCGCAAATGGGTCTTCCAAATGGACAATGACCCCAAGCATACTTCCAAAGTTGTGGCAAAATGGCTTAAGGACAACAAAGTCAAGGTATTGGAGTGGCCATCACAAAGCCCTGACCTCAATCCTATAGAAAATTAGAGGGCAGAACTGAAAAAGCGTGTGCAAGCAAGGAGGCCTACAAACCTGAATCAGTTACACCAGCTTTGTCAGGAGGAATGGGCCAAAATTCATCCAACTTATTGTGGGAAGCTTGTGGAAGGGTACCCGAAACGTTTGACCCAAGTTAAACTATTTAAAGGCAATGCTACCAAATACTAATTGAGTGTACGTAAACTTCTGACCCAATGGGAATGGGATGAAAGAAATAAAAGCTGAAATAAATCATTCTCTCTACTATTATTCTGACATTTCACATTCTTAAAATAAAGTGGTGATCCTAACTGACCTAAGACAGGGAATTTTTACTAGAATTAAATGTCAGGAATTGTGAAAAACTGAGTTTAAATGTATTTGGCTAAGATGTATGTAATCTTCCGACTTCAAATGTAGCTAGTTAGCTAGCTCAAATTAACACAAGCCATTTCGGCCTGCTCTAAATTGCTCGTAAATATCTTGCTGTGCAACCTAGGAAAACATCACCTAGATAATAATTGCTGTGATGATGATAGGCTTTGCTTCCTGTACTGCAGCCTCTGAGTGCCATAGAGAAGATACTGAGTGTAGATCTGTGACTGTTATGTTTTCACCATTACTACAGAGAAAATGTCTATTAGGAGTTCAAAAGATATTACCCATATTACTGGCGCAAAACATTTTTAGGGGGGGCGGGGGGGAATGACGAGATGCACTTTACACATAAACCACATTGTCGGCCATACTCGCAAGCCGCTAAAACCGATGCGAATGACCAGTGCACCGATGTTGTATAATGTGCCTGCCGACCTACAGTACCATTCAAAAGTTTGGACACACCTACTCATTTAAGGGTTTTTCTTTATTTGTGCTATTTTCTACATTGCAGAATAATAGTGAAGACATCAAAACTATGAAATAACACATATGAAATCATGTAGCAACCAAAAAAGTGTTAAACAAATCAAAATATATTTTTGATTCTTCAAAGTAGCCCCCCTTTGCATTGATGACAGCTTTACAATCTCTAAACCAGCTGCATGAGGTAGTCACCTAGATTGCTTTTCCAACAGTCTTGAAGGAGTTCCCACATATGCTGAGTACTTGTTGGCTGCTTTTCCTTCACTCTGAGGTCGAACTCATCCCAGACCATCTCAATTGGGTTGAGGTCGGGGGATTATGGAAGCCAGGTCATCTGATGCAGCACTCCATCACTCTCCTTCGTGGTCAAATAGCCCTTACACAGCCTGGGGTGTGTTTTGGGTCATTGTCCTGTTGAAAAACAAAGTATAGTCCCACTAAGCGCAAACCAGATGGGATGGCGTATCGCTGCAGAATGCTGTGGTAGCCATGCTGGTTAAGTGTGCCTTGAATTCTAAATAAATCACAGACCGTGTCACCAGCCAAGCACCCCCAAACCATCACTCCTCCTCCTCCATGCTTCACGGTGGGAACCACACATGCGGAGATCATCCATTCACCTACTCTGTGTCTCAGAAAGAGACGGAGGTTGGAACTAAGAATCTCAAATTTGGACACATCAGACCAAAGGACAGATTTCACCCGGTCAAATGTCTATTGCTCGTGTTTCTTGGCCCAAGGAAGTCTCTTCTTCTTACTAGTGTCCTTTAGTAGTGGTTTCTTTTTAGCAATTCGACCATGAATGCCTGATTTACGCAGTCTCCTCTGAACATTTGATGTTGAGATGTGTCTGTTACTTGAACTCTGTGAGGTGCAATCTGAGGTGCAGTTAATTGCCGATTTCTGAGGCTGCTAACTCTAATGAACTTGTCCTCTGCATCAGAGGTAACTCTGTGTCTTCCTTTCCTGTGGCGGTCCTCATGAGAGCCAGTTTCATCATAGCGCTTGATGGTTTTTGCTACTGCACTTGAAGAAACTTTCAAAGTTCTTGAAATGTTCCGGGTTGACTGACCTTCATGTCTTAAGGTAATGATGGACTGTCATTTCTCTTTGCTTTTTGAGCTGTTCTTACCATAATATGGACTTTCATCAAATCTTCTGTATACCACCCCTACCTTGTCACAACACAAATGATTGCCTCAAATGCATTAAGAAGGAAAGAAATTCCACAAATTAACGTTTAAGAAGGCACACCTGTTAACTGAAATGTATTCCAGGTGACTACCTCATGAAGCTGGTTGAGATAATGCCAAGAGTGTGCAAAGCTGTCATCAAGGCAAAGAGTGGCTACTTTGAAGAATCTTAAATATAAAATATATTTTGATTTGTTTAACACTTTTTTGGTTACCTCATGATTCAATATGTGCTATTTCATAGTTTTGATGTCTTCAGTATTATTCAACAATGTAGAAAATAGTAAAAATAAAGAAAAAACATTGAATGAGTGTGTCCAAACTTTTGACTTGTACTGTAAGGTGCAGTATGAAAAAAGTATGAAAAATGTACGCACTCACTAACTGTTAGTCGCTCTGGATAAGAGCGTCTGCCAAATGACTAAAATGGAAATGTAAAAATGTGCAGTGGGCACTGGGTAGCTGTAGCCTATCACAATGCGGTGGGCGGTTGCTAGTAACATGGGCAGTTTCTTCCTCACCAAGGATTATATTGCAAGTAGGATAGCAGCCTACACAATAAATAACTAATATTGGTAGCCATCTAGATGTCACCGTGATATATTCTACTCAGTGGGGAGAGCATGAACGGCAACAACACCGGGACACAGTGTATTCCTTAGCTGTCACAACCCTGTGCGATTCGTTTCACGCTGCTCTCAGCTGCGAGACATTCGTCATCTTTTTGCAGGCCAGTCTCCGTATAGCCTCTCCCTAATTTAAACAACATTGTTCCATAATGTTACAGTATTAGTTAAACCTGTTCACTTTACCAGTAGTATGCAAACAGAAAGAAAGTAAAATGTTGAGAGTCTGGTAAAATAATGTGGCATTTTGTAGGCTATAACAATATTTTATTAGTTAGTTAGGGTTTGAAGTAGCTGTATCTAGCTGTCATATTTGCATTTGTTCAATGCCTCAATTGATTTCAGAAACTATATTGGATATATGCTGTAGGTTCGAGTTAACCCAAGATGATGAACCCTGAAGATGGGACAAAGTACATGACAAGGTGGCCCAGAGGAAGCCAGCTGTTCTCAACCCCTACATTGCCCTATTCTTCCAATATGAAGACCTCTACTGAGGTAAGTACACACACACATAGACACACAACACCAACTTGATATTTCCCGTGTCACCTGTCTTTTTACCCACATAGTAACAGCCCTGGTGCTCTCTGTCTCTCATTTATATTCTTTATTTTTATATGCTTGACCTAGTGGTGTGAAGAGCTGACGAATCAGAACTGATCAGAACTGGATGCTCTCCTGTCCAAACGGTCCCATTGTGTGTTTCACTGCCTCTGAACCCCCTTACCCTGAATAGAGTTGCCCCTGATCATTGATCTAGGATTGTACCCAATCCCAATTTTAACTCCATCTCCCTCTCTCTCTTTGTCTCTCTCGCCCCCACACCCAACACACACAGGCACACAATATTGCTTTTAAATTAGTGTTGTAATGATGCTCTTATTTGGTTACATATGTGTTTGTTGTTACTTACTGTAAATTTTCCATTCTGTTGTTAATTTGTTAATGTTGTTACCAGTTTGAATACATGTATTTATTTCAGGGAGAATTTCACTATAAATTTACAGCATTATCCTGGCACCAGAGTTGCCATCTTAATACTGTAATTTAGCTTTACAGCAGAGATGCTGTAATATATTTCACTGTACTATTTTCCTTACATTACTGCATCCCTTTAAATTTACAGCAGGGATTCTGTAATATGTTTTACAGTAAGGAAAATAGTACTGTAAAATATATTACAGCATCTCTGCTGTAAAGCAAAATTATAGTATTAAGCTGTCAACTTTGGTGCCAGTGTAATGCTGTACATTTACAGGGAAAAGTTATAGTGTATGTTTTCTTGTCATGTGTCTACTCTTACCTTCTACATATATTTGTGCACAGAGAGAATATATCCATGTGTATTCAACAAAGCTAACGCTAATGTTACATTTTAAACATTTTTAACGGTCAGTTATCACAAAACCCAACACCTATATTAGAAAAATAAGTTAGTGCATGTCACGACTCCCTCCGAAGCTGCCTCATCTTCTTGTTCGGGCAGGCTTCGGCATTCGTCGTCACCGGCCTTCTAGCCACTGCCGCTCCTCTTTTCATCATTCCATTTGTTTTGTCTTGTTATTCACACACACCTAGTACATATCCCCTCATCAGTCTCTGTATAATTATTCCCTCTGCTCCCCCATGTCTTTGTGTGTTATTGTTCCATGTGGAGGTGTTGCTAGCTCGGGTTGAGCATTATGTTACTTTTATCGCCGGGATATTCACCTGTGTGTTTTGTTTTCCCAGTACGCATTTAAGTCGCACTGTATTTGGTTTATGCATTGCTACGGACTGCTGTATTGGCCAAATAAACTATATTCTTTGATTCACACCTCCTGCGCCTGGCTCCGTCCTACTCACCTTGTTACAGAATAACACACCCAACAGCATGGAGTCAGCAGGAGCAGGGAATATGCCTGGAGTCATTGAGCGGGTCCGGGAGCATTCCACCATGTTAGCCAGCTTGGGCGAAGCAATGGATCGGGTTCTCCGCCCACGTCTCCTGCCTCTCGGGGAAAGTCCTGGAGTGGACCAATGCGGTCTGGAGTGAAGGAGGAGACGTGTTGGACAGCTATGGAGAGTTTGCTCGCCTCTTCCGTGCAGTCTTTGATCATCTCCCCAAAGGAAGAGAGGCGGGCGAGCCTCTGTTCCATCTGAGGCAGAGGACAAGGACCGCGCAAGACTTTGCCCTGGAGTTTAGAACCCTAGCGGCTGCGTCCGGGTGGAACGAGCGGTTCCTCATCGACCATTTCCGATGCAGCCTGCGTGAGGACATCCGAAGGGAGCTAGCCTGCCGGGATACCACTCTGACCTTCAACCAACTGGTGGATATGGCCAACCTGCTGGCTTCGAGAGGACGTCCTGGAAGGGGCCTGCCCGTTTCACCCTCCCTCACCCAGGTTCACATTCCGGTGGAGCTGGGTGGTGCAGCGTTCCGGGAGAACGGGGGACGACAGATCCAGTGTCACTCTTGTGGCAGAAGAGGACATTCTGTTGCACGATGTCGTCAGAGTTCTTCTGGTTCTGGAGGCGGCAGGCAGGGCACTCTCGCGTCACCCCAGGTAGCACAAACCCACACTCGTTCAGAGCCCTCTGCTGCATTTAACCATCCACATCAGCTTCCCTGATTACACAGTAGTTCCCCAGTGTAAGGCGCTGGTAGATTCAGGCGCAGCTGGGAACTTTATGGACAGGTCTTTAGCTCTTAGTCTACGTATTACATTGGTTCCCCTGTCTATTCCATTGCCCATCAAAGCACTTGACAATCGACCATTAGGGTCAGGTTTTGTTAGGGAGGTTACAGCACCAGTCACTATGATAACGCAGGAGACCATCAAGAGAAAATCACAGTTCATATTATTGAGTCCCTTGATTTCCCTGTTGTGTTGGGCCTTCCCTGGCTAGCACTACACAACCCCACCTTTTCATGGCCGCAGAGGGCTCTAACGGGGTGGTTGCGAGAGTGTCAAGGTAGGTGTATAGCTGTTTCCGTTGGTGCGACCACGGTGGAAAGTCCAGACAATGACCCCAGAATACCTCGATTTGGCGCAAGCCTTTTCCAAAATGCAGGCGACCAAATTACCAAACCATTGCTTGGGGGATTGCGCGATAAACCTCCGGTTAGACGCTGTACCGCCCAGGAGTCTTGTATATCCCCTGTCATGGGTTGAAATGGAGGCTATGGAAACATACGTCTCCAAGTCCCTGCGTCAGGGGTTCATACGTCCCTCCACTTCACCCGCCTCCTCGAGTTTCTTTTTCGTGAAGAAGAAAGATGGGGGTCTGCGCCCTTGCATTGATTACCGTATACTTAATAAAAATACAATTCGCTATAGTTATCCTCTACCCCTCATTTCCTCTGTGATCGAATAAATGCATGGGGTGAACTTCTTCCTAAAAATTAGATCTCAGGAGTGCGTACAACCTGGTGCGTGTCTGGGAAGGGGACGAATGGAATACAGAATTTAGCACCACCATGGGGCATTATGAATACCTGGTGATGCCATATGGGTTGATGAATGGTGGTGGTCTACATCGATGACATCATGTTGTATTCCGCTACCCGTGCCGAGCATGTGTCCCTGGTTCGCAGAGTGCTAGGGCGACTGTTGGAGCATGACCTGTATGCCAAGGCAGAAAAATGTCTGTTCTTCCAACAATCCATCTCCTTCCTTGGATACCACATCACCACCTCAGGTGTGGAGAAGGAGGGAGACTGCATTTTATCTGTGCGTAATTGGACAGCTCAAACCACGGTTAAGGAGGTGCAGCGCTTCATTGGCTTTGCCAATTACAATCGGAGGTTTATCTGGGGCTTTGGCAAGGTCGCAGCCCCCATCACCTCTCTGTTGAAGGGTGGGCCGTCCCGGCTCCGCTGGTCTGCTGAGGCTGACAGGCCTTTCAGTACCCTGAGGGCTCTGTTCACCTCAGCCCCGGTACTGATCCATCCCGATCCCTCAATGCCGTTCGTAGTGGAGGTGGACGCGTCCGAGGTAGGGATAGGCACTGTCCTATCCCAACGCTTGGGCACGCCACCCATGCTCCGCCCCTGTGCCTTCTTCTCTAAGAAGCGCAGCCCGGCAGAGCAGAACAATGACATTGGTGATCGGGAGCTGTTGGCTGTTGTCATAGCTCTGACAGCGTGGAGGCACTGGCTCGAGGGGGCTAAACACCCTTTCCTCGTCTGGACTGACCACCGTAACCTGGAGTACATCCAGGCAGCGAGGAAGCTGAACCCTCGCCAGGCTAGGTGGGCCTTGTTTTTCACCCGGTTTGATTTCATGCTGTCCTACTGTATATACCAGGCACTAAGAACGTGAAGGCAGACGCACTGTCAGGAGAGGCCCATTGAGAACACCCCCATACTCCCGGCCTCCTGTATTGTGGCGCCGGTGGTGTGGGCGGTGAAGGCGGACATAGAGTGGGCGTTATGCACAGAGCCATCTCCACCTCAGTGCCCAGCTGGGCTTAGGTACGTGCCGTCTAGTGTCCGTGATTGTTTTATCTATTGGGCACACACGTCCCCCTCCTCTGGTCACCCAGGCATCTGCCATACAGTGCGCTGTCTTACCGGGAAGTACTGGTGGCCCAGCTTGGCTAAGGACGTGAGGGTGTATGTCTCTTCCTGCTCGGTGTGCGACCAGAGTAAGGCACCCAGGCACCTTCCAGCAGAGAAGTTACATACCTTACCAGTTCCACAATGGCCATGCTCCCACTTATCGATAGATTTTCTAACTGATCTTCCCCTCTCTCAGGGTAACACCAACATTCTGGTCATAGTGGATCGCTTTTCTAATGTCTGCCGCCTCCTTCCTCTGCCCGGTCTCCCCACGGCCCTGCAAAATGCGGAGGCCCTTTTTACTCACTACAGGGTGCCAGAGGACATAGTGTCTGACCGGGGTCCCCAGTTTACGTCTAGGGTCTGGAAGGAGTTCATGGAACGTTTGGGGGTCTCTGATTTCACACTGAATCTAATGGGCAGGGGGAACGGGTGAATGTGGGTAGGTTTCTGCGGTCCTACTGCCAGGACTGGCCGGGGGAGTGGTCGATGTTCTTGCCATGGGCCGAATGTGCCCAGAACTCTTTCCGCCACTCCTCCACTAACATGTCACCATTTCAATGTGTTTTAGGGTATCAGCCGGTCCTGGCAACATGGCATCAGAGCTAGACCAAAGCTCCTGCGGTGGCCGTAGGGGTACTGTCACGACTCCCTCCGAAGCTGCCTCATCTCCTTGTTCGGGCAGGCTTCGGCGTTCGTCGTCACCGGCCTTCTAGCCACTGCCGCTCCTCTTTTCATCATTCCATTTGTTTTGTCTTGTTCTTCACACACACTTGGTACATATCAGTCTCTGTATAATTATGCCCTCTGCTCCCCCATGTCTTTGTGTGTTATTGTTCCATGTGGAGGTGTCGCTAGCTCGGGTTGAGCATTATGTTACTTTTATCGCTGGGATATTCACTCGTGTGTTTTGTTTTCTCAGTTCGCATTTAAGTCTCACTGTATTTGGTTAACGCATCACTGAACCCTATTCTTTGATTCACACCTCCTGCGCCTGGGTCCGTCCTACTCACCTTGTTACAGGGCATGTCAAAAATAAGTGAGGGCATGAATTATGTGTATCCACAATTGAATCAGCTAGCATACACAATTAAACATAAATATCAAAAAATCTACTCAAATGTATTGGCTCAGTCTCTGAATCACAAATATAAATGCAAAGTCAAATATCTGTTTTAGTCAAGTAACTAAAGTGTTACTCAACTAAAACGTTTACCGAACATTTCCAACTAGAACATGTAGTCAAGATGGCTTCTCCCTTTCCTGACACACCCACTCAAACCAGGAAGTGACTATGAGCATGGCTTGGGAGTGACCGGTGCGGAGCCCACAGGCTACATACATCTCAAAGAACCATGGAACCGTGTGGGTTACAGAATGCACCTCAGGATAGCATACGTTTCAGTTAGTTGCTACCTCATAATTTGTATCAACCACTACAAAATTTTTTGCAGTTAATAGGGACAGCCCCACATGTAATTATTCAATCTAGTCAATATCGTATTCCCTTAGTAATTAATCACTCTCATTTGATTGCAAATGGTGCCTGTTGTAATTTGATCTCCTTTTTTCAGCAAGAGGTGAATGAGCAGTTTACCAGGGGGTTATCATATTCACTAACTAGTCTGTTAGAGACTAATCAAAAAACCTGTGTGGTTCCAGTTCCAGTTCTTCTAAATAATGTAAATACTGCCATTTTCTGAAATTTTACTGAAGATGCTGATCTGAGGTTTGTTTTTTACAAAAGGAGGACAGTGAATTTGACACTCATGTACAGTATGCGAAAGGATACTTTTTGTAGCAGGCTTTTTGTCAAGAGAGAGAAGGAGTTCACAGTGCTTTGACATTCTGTTCCCTGCTTTAGCAGATTCCGCCATTAGCTTTCAATCTCCGTCACTCTCCCTGGCACCCTTGGCTTTCTTCATCCTACTCAAGAGATCTGGGGAAATGCAGCCACTTGTGACAAGCTAAGATGATGAAAAATAAAGCACACCTCACATTCCACACATTGGCACCCTAATTTCCTGCGAGTAGTTATGTTTGTATTTGTATTTATTATGGATCCCCATTCCCAATCTTCCTGGGATCAAGCAAAATTAAGGCAGTTATATACAATTAAAAACATTACATTTCAAAACAGATTTCCCAACACATTAAAGTGTGTGCCCTCAGGCCACTATACTACCACATACATTATCTACAACACATAATCCATGTGTACGTGTGTGTATAGTGTGTATGTCATGTGTGTGTGCAAGCGCCTGTGTGTGTGTCTTTTCACATTCCCCACTGTTCCATAAGATGTATTTTTATCTCATTTTTTTCTCAATCGGATTTTACTGCTTGCATGAGTCACTTCATGTGGAATAGAGTTCTATGTAGTCATGGCTCTATGTAGTACTTTGCGCCTCCCATAGTCTGCTCTGGACTTGGGGACTGTGAAGAGACCTCTGGTGGCATGTGTTGTGGGGTATGCATGGGTGTCTGAGCTGTGTGCTAGTAGTTTAAACAGACAGCTCGTGCATTCAACATGTCAATACTTCTCACAAATACAAGTAGTGATGAAGTCAACTCTCCTCTACTTTGAGCCAGGAGATAATTACATGCATATTATTAATATTAGCTCTTCGTGTACATTTAAGGGCCAGCCGTGCTGCCTTGTTCTGGGCTAATCATGTTAACCAATTCACAGCTGTTGACCACTTCTCTTGCTTACATTGATGGATTAATTTATTTGGATTCATGGGACAGGTGCAAAAACCTAACCTAACCCTAACCTTAACCCCAAAAACCCTGAACCTAACCCTAATCTTAACCGTAAACCTAACCCTTAACCTTGAATTGGTATTTGAACAAATTTAGGACCTTTTCAAAAAAGTTATTGTAGTTACCTTTTCAGGAAATTCGGGTGAAAAGTTAGGACATTGGGATCCAGATAATGTAGGAAAACAAGTACACACACACACACACACACACACACAGACACACACAAATATTTTCTCTGCAGCTCTCATTAAAGGCCCCATCTACCTCCTCATACTATAGGCTTAAGCTGTTGGCTTATAGCGGCATTTCAAGGTTAACCTCATGCCATCTTGATGTTTGTTGATTTAACGAATTGAAAGGAAAAACTGCATTTCTATTCTATCCACCCTGTTCTGTATTTATAAAAGTCAATGCTTTCTTCTGATCAAAGTGCAACCTTAGAATACTTTTGAGGACAAATGTTCATTGTTTAAAGGGCAGAGTAAGATTAAAAGTTAAGATGAAAGCTGAGAGGGAATAGACATGTTGTATTTGATAGTTGCGTAGGCTATAGTTGAAGCATAGGCAGTAATCCATTTTCGTCTTCTCTCTACTCTTGTAATTTGTCCTATTCTTGCATCAGACATTCCTACAATCTGTCTCACTAGTTGTGTGGCAGTTCAGAAGCTGCAAAATGAGGTGATAATAAATGTTACTCTTGTAACTGAGGTTATTGTGATCTCTCTGTTTGCTATACAGTCACTGATGTTGTCATGTTATAGACTCCTGTTTGAGTCACCCTCAGACCAAGGCCTACACAAACAGTGTAGTAGCAGGATAACATGCTTATAGACATATGCATTAAGGTACAATTCATTCCAACTTCTACAACCTGTTTGTTGTGCTCTGCTGTTGCTGTTGTTCTATGCTGTTGTGCTAAATAACCATGTGAGTGCCTCCAACAGTTACCTTGCTGTATCTCAGTCCACAAGAGGGCAATCTAATATTAAACACGTCAGCTACTACAGCAACTGAAATAACTGCAACACTTAACAAAGAGTTGCAGTTAGTTTCGGAATGGGTGGCAAGGAATAAGTTAGTCCTGAATATTTTCAAAACTAAAAGCATTGTATTTGGGTCAAATCATTCACTAAACCTCAACTACATCTCGTAATGAATAATGTGGAAATTGAGCAAGTTGAGGTGACTAAACTGCTTAGAGTAACCCTGGATTGTAGACTGTCATGGTCAAAGCATATTGATACTTAGCTGTAGCTAAGATGGGGAGAAGTATGTCCATATTAAGCGCTGCTCTGCCTTCTTAACAACACTATCAACAAGGCAGGTCCTACAGGCCCTAGTTTTGTCGCACCTAGACTACTGTTCAGTAGCGTGGTCTGGTGCCACAAAGAGGGACTTGGGAAAATTGCAGGTGGTTCAGAACAGGGCAGCACGGCTGGCCCTTAAAAGTACACGGAGAGCTAACATTAATGACATGCATGTCAGTTTCTCCTGGCTCAGAGTGGAAGAGAGATTGACTTCATCATTGCTTGTTTTTGGAAGAGGTGTCGACAAGTTGACTGTACCGCACTGTCTGTTTGGAATACTGGCACACAGCTCGGACACCCATGCATACCCCACAAGACATGCCACCAGAGGTCTCTTCACAGTCCCCAAGTCCAGAACAGACTATGGGAGGCGCACAGAACTACATAGAGCTATGACTACATGGAACTCTATTCCACATCAGGTAACTGATGCAAGCAGTAGAATCAGATTTTAAAAAACAGGTAAAAATACCTCTTATGGAACAAAGGGGAATGTGAAAGGACACACACAAGGGTATAGACACATGCATACATTGTAGTATTGTTGTATGGAACATTTTGTATTGTAGATAGGTGGTAGTGTAATAATGTCATATGATGTACTGTTTTATGTTTTGTTTTATATATAATGTAAATGCTTTAATATGTTTGGAACCCAGTAAGAGCAGCTGCTGCCTTGACAGCAGCTAATGGGAATCCATAATAAATACAAATACAAAGGAAAGACATCGAAATCCACAGAAGGAGGATTTAAATGAACCAGGATTGGTATCTATTCCAGCTTTGGCACAATTGAGATGGGGCTTACGGAAATACTCTGAGAGTACAAAACATTAAGGACACCTGTGATTAGGGCAGAAGGAGAGGAAAAACACAAATACACATAGAGGATGGTCCCATGATGTCAAGCAAAGAGGCACTGAGTTTGAAGGTAGGCCTTGAAATACATCCACCGGTACACTTCCAATTGACTCAAATGATGTCAATTAGCCTATCAGAAGCTTCTAAAGACATGACATCATTTTCTGGAATTTTCCAAGCTGTTTAAAGGCACAGTCAACTTAGTGTATGTAAACAGCTGACCCACTGGAATTGTGATACAGTGAATTATAAGTGAAATAATCTGTCTGTAAACAATTGATGGAAAAATTACTTGTCATACACAAAGTAGATGTCCTAACCGACTTGCCAAAACTATAGTTTATTAACAAGAAATGTATGGAGTGGTTGAAAAACAAGTTTTAATGACTCCAACCTACAGTGGGGAGAACAAGTATTTGATACACTGCTGATTTTGCAGGTTTACCTACTTACAAAGCATGTAGAGGTCTGTAATTTTTTTATCATAGGTACACTTCAACTGTGAGAGACGGAATCTAAAACAAAAATCCAGAAAATCACATTGTATGATTTTTAAGTAATTAATTTGCATTTTATTGCATGACATAAGTATTTGATACATCAGAAAAGCAGAACTTAATATTTGGTACAGAAACCTTTATTTGCAATTACAGAGATCATACGTTTCCTGTAGGTCTTGACCAGGTTTGCACACACTGCAGCAGGGATTTTGGCCCACTCCTCCATACAGACCTTCTCCAGATCCTTCAGGTTTCCGGGCTGTCGCTGGGCAATACGGACTTTCAGCTCCCTCCAAAGATTTTCTATTGGGTTCAGGTCTGGAGACTGGCTAGGCCACTCCAGGACCTTGAGATGCTTCTTACGGAGCCACTCCTTAGTTGCCCTGGCTGTGTGTTTCGGGTCATTGTCATGCTGGAAGACCCAGCCACGACCCATATTCAATGCTCTTACTGAGGGAAGGAGGTTGTTGGCCAAGATCTTGCGATACATGCAAATTAATTACTTAAAAATCATACAATGTGATTTTCTGGATTTTTGTTTTAGATTCCGTCTCTCACAGTTGAAGTGTACCTATGATAAAAAATTACAGACCTCTACATGCTTTGTAAGTAGGAAAACCTTCAAAATCGTCAGTGTATCAAATACTTGTTCTCCCCACTGTATGTGTATGTAAACTTCTGACTTCAACTGTATGTATATATATATATATATATATATATATATATATATATATATATATATATATATATATATATATATATATATATATATATATATATACACTGCTCAAAAAAATTAAGGGAACACTTAAACAACACAGTGTAACTCCAAGTCAATCACACTTCTGTGAAATCAAACTGTCCACTTAGGAAGCAAGACTGATTGACAATACATTTTACATGCTGTTGTGCAAATGGAAGAGACAACAGGTGGAAATTATAGGCAATTAGCAAGACACCCCCAATAAATGAGTGGTTCTGCAGGTGGTGACCACAGACCACTTCTCAGTTCCTATGCTTCCTGGCTGATGTTTTGGTCACACTTGAATGCTGGCGGTGCTTTCACTCTAGTGGTAGCATGAGACGGAGTCTACAACCCAGCTTATTACACCCAAGCAGAACGCACTGCACGCCAGTTAACACAGCAGAGGTGACAGCACACATCCAATTATGATGCGCCATGAGCTGGTAGGGAGGTTTCGACAAGGAACCTGCAGTCTCATACATTAATTCTTGGAATGGAATGATTGGGCATTTCTAGGTTTAAAATTGTTCATACAGCAGTGTGATTTCACACACCTAGCTGGGTGCAAGTGAGAGAGATATATCGTCCCTAGGGGTGCCCGCTCTCAGACAGGTATGTACTGACACATCTGGAGAGAGCCTGATAATACTGAAGACTCCATTTCTCGTTCAATGTTCTTTGGCAGTCTGTGATATAGTGAAAGAGAGGCAACCTCAGAGGAATGCATTAAACTGAAGCTCTGTTTAGTTTGTCTTTAACTGGGTGTGTGTTAGCAATGATTGAGGGGTTAAAAGCATATGGGTGAGATCTCAAACGCAGGCACTGAGATTAATTAAGCAAAACAGCTCTGAAGAGTGAGACATAGCTGACATCATAAATAGGTACTGTTAAAACACCTTCTCGTGGTTGAGAGGAAGTTGAACAGTTAGAGTTTATTCATACAGTGAACAAACGTCCCTCAAGTTGAAGCTTTCGGGGAGGCAGCAACACTTATGTGAGATGTGAAAAATATTAATGTTTCAAGTTGTGCCTCTCTGACACCAATTAGTTAGCAGATATTGATAAATAAATATGATATCCTGTCTTGATGGGTAGCTCTGAAGTGGCCATGATTAATTTGCAATGTAATTTAGCCGTCACATAACTTTTGTTACTAAGAAACTTTTGTCTCCAACTAGATTCAAAGCAAACTTCCAAATTAAGATTTTTGCAGAAAGTTGAAATCTACTTGAAATCCTCTAAAGTATGGGTTGTCCTTGCTTGCTGAGATAGGGCCATCATACTGAAACAACATATTCTCTGTTGCAGTCCTGGAGGTACTTGTGTAAGTTTTATAGAAGGCTATAAACATCAGCAAGAATACCTATATCTTGATAACGATCAATGATAACATGTAAGAGCAATAACATTTCATACTAACAGATGCTTCAATGGGTGATTCCTTGAAAGGGAAGATGAGCTCACTACTCAACAAGGGACGGTGCAAGCATATTATTTCATTCACTATGATGATCTTGTCCATGTCTTTCCAAGTCTTTCTTTACGATGTTTGAACAAAATTTGAATGTTTATTACACAAGCTAATTTCAACATGTTTGCATTCTATAAGACATGACATTATCTTTGCTCTGCCTCTTTACATTGGCAATATGGCAGCGCTACGCTGTTCTGACATGCATAACTTAATTGCCTATAAGAATGTGTCATAAACCTTTCAAATATCTGTACACATTGCTATGTTAACAAAATGTCACGTGTTCACCCCCCCCCCCCCCCCCCCCCAAAAGGTGTAGAGACACCTTTTGCAGTAATTACAGCTGCAAGTCTCTTGGGGTATGTCTCTATAAGCTTGGCACATCTAGACACTGGGATTTTTGCCCATTCTTCAAGGCAAAACTGCTCCAGCTGGATGGGTTCCGCTGGTGTACAGCAATCTTTAAGTCATACCACAGATTCTCAATTGGATTGAGGTCTGGGCTTTTACTAGGTCATTTCAAGACATTTAAATGTTTCCCCTTAAACCACTCGAGTGTTGCTTTAGCAGTATGCTTAGGGTCATTGTCCTGCTGAAAGGTGAACCTCCGTCCCAGTCTCAAATCTCTGGAAGACTGAAACAGGTTTCCCTCAAGAATTTCCCTGTATTTAGCGCCATCCATCATTCCTTTAATTCTGACCAGTTTCCCATTCCCTGCCGATGAAAAATATCCCCACAGCATGATGCTGCTACCACGATGCTTCACTGTGGGGATGGTGTTCTCGGGGTGATGAGAGGTGTTGGGTTTGCGCCAGACATAGCGTTTTCCTTGATGGCCAAAAAGCTCAATTTTAGTCTCATCTGACCAGATTACCTTCTTCCATATGTTTGGGGAGTCTCCCACATGCCTTTTGGCGAACACCAAACGTGTTTGCTTATTTCTTTCTTTAAGCAATGGCTTTTTTCTGGCCACTTTTCCGTAAATCCCAGCTCTGTGGAGTGTATGGCTTACAGTGGTCATTTGGACAGATACTCCAATCTCTGCTGTGGAGCTTTGCAGCTCTTTCAGGGTTATCTTTGGTGTCTTTGTAGCCTCTCTGATTAATGCCCTCCTTGCCTCGTCCGTGAGTTTTGGTGGGTGGCCCTCTCTTGGCAGGTTTGTTGTGGTGCCATATTCTCTCCATGTTTTAATAATGGATTTAATGGTGCTCCGTGGGATGTTCAAAATTTCAGATATTTTTTATAACCCAACCCTGATTTGTACTTCTCCACAACTTTGTCCCTGACCTGTTTGAAGAGCTCCTTGTTCTTCATGGTGCCACTTGATTGGTGGTGCCCCTTGCTTAGTGGTGTTGCAGACTCTGGGGCCTTTCAGAACAGGTGCCACCACCATGCTTCACTGTGGGTATGGAGTTCTTTGGGTGATGTACAGTGTTGTTTTTGTGCCAAACATACCTTTTGGAATTATGGCGAAAAGTTCAACCTTTGTTTCATCAGACCATAACACATTTTCCCACGTGATTTTTGGGGACTTGATGTTTGTTTTTGCAAAAGGCCGGGCTTGGATGTTTTTCTTTGTAAGAAAAGGCTTCCGTCTTGCCACCCTACCCCATAGCCCATTCATATGAAGAATACGGGAGATTGTTGTCACATGTAGCACACAGCCAGTATTTGCCAGAAATTCCTGCATTTCCTTTAATGTTGCTGTAGGCCTCTTGGAAGCCTCCCTGACCAGTTTTCTTCTCGTCTTTTCATAAATTTTGGAGATACTTCCTGTTCTTGGTAATGTCTCTGTTGTGCCAAATTTTCTCCACTTCATGATGACTGTCTTCACTGTGTTCCATGGTATATGTAATGCTTTGGAAATTATTTTGTACCCTTCTCCTGACTGATATCTTTCAACAATGAGATCCCTCTGATGCCTTGGAAGCTGTCTGCGGACCATGGCTTTTGCTATGAGATGCAACTAAGAAAATGTCAGGAACATCCTACTAGAACAGCTGAACTTTGTTTGTGATTAATCAGAGTCACTTTAAATGATGGCAGGTGTGTAATGACTTCTATTTAACATGAGTTTGAATGTGATTGGTTAATTCTGAACACAGCCACATCCCCAGTTATAAGAGGGTGTGCACACTTATGCAACCAGGTTATTGTAAAGTTTTTATTTTTATTTTTCCCACTCAAAGATTTCAGTTAGTTTTTCAATTGAATTGTTCACGTTATATATCACATTAAAGGTGGAAAAAGTTCTGAAATTATTTATCTTTGTCTCATTCTTTTACATCACAAAAACCTGGCATTTTAACAGGGGTGTGTAGACTTTTTATATTCACTGTATATACTGAAATCATGTAACAGATCATGTGACACTTAGATTGCACACAGGTGGACTTTATTTAACTAATTATGTGACTTCTGAAGGTAATTGTTTGCACCAGATCTTATTTAGAGGCTTCATAGCAAAGGGGGTGAATACATATCAGAGCATATGAGCGGAGTGGAGCGGGAGCGAGCGTGGAGCGTGAGCGGACGGATTTTGAACAGAGCGCAGAGCGCATTTTTAAAAGGACGGAGCGTCGCCCTATGTCCGGCTCCAATTTCGCTCGCTGACACCACGAGTCTGAAGCATGCTCAAGCCTGACCCAGAATCCATCTGTTTAATTTAATTTGTGTCGTCCATGAATTTGTATTTTATAGAGCGAGAGGAGCAGCAGCAGCAACAAGAGAAAAGGGTTGAGGAATTCAAAAGTGTATTCACTGCACGCAAAGGCCCAACCATAACAAGGGAGAGAAAAAGAGAGCTGGATGTAGCATTTTTTGAAATGATTTTTATGGACTATGAACCGCTGAGTAAAGGAGAACGCGAAGGGATGCAACACTTCACCAGCGCAGCTCAACCGGGCTACACCCCCCCAAGAAACTATGATAAATCAGTACTTTACTTTGTCAAATTTACATCTGAGATGCCCCATTCACATGCTTCAGCTGGCGATCAAAAACGCCGTTAACAAGCACGACAACATTAATAGGCTGTTAGTGAAAGTCGGGCACCTGGTGAAAAGTGTACGCAAGAGCACAGAGGAAACCGACCAATTAGGTGTCCGCCCCACAAATGCCTGCGCCATTCGATGGAGCATCCAGCTGCGGATGATTCAGTCGTTCATCCGGTTGTTCCAAAAAGACCCGTTATGGTAAAACAAACTCAAGTCTAATGTTGCTAACATCACCCTGAATCAAGTACGGCAGCTGACGCACCTTGTCAGTGTGCTGACACCACTAGCAGACCTCACAGACAAAATGCAGAAGGAGCTGGGGAACCTGGGGATGATCCTCCCTGCTGTCACAGAAATCAAATCCCTGCTCACCGATTACACTCACGCTGCACTTCCAATGGGCATCGCTGCTTTTGCAGAAACATTGGCAAACAACGTGTCAATTCGCTATGGAATATACTATACTGATTAACATCTCATTGTAGCGTCAGTGTTAGATCCCCGTTTCAAGACAGAATGGATAATCCGAGATGAGTCTGTATGCAACAAATTCGGGGAGATAAAGTAAGGCTGTGGTTTAAGCTAAAAGTGAAATAAATGCAGATTTTGTTCCTTTTTTGGAGTGAGCGGGGGCGATTTGAGTGGAGCGCGATGCAAACTGCGTTGAGCGCTGAGCGATAATGAGCGGACTGGCCTGATGTGGCTTTGAGCGGGGGGAGCGGAGGGGTGAACAGCTCCGTGAGCGAGGAGCTGAGATTCTCACCGCTCCACTCCGCTCATATGCTCTGATACATATGCACGCACAATTTAATTATTTAAGTAATTTTTTGAAATGTCATTTTTTTCATTTCACTTCACCAATTTTGACTATTTTGTGTATGTCCATCACATGAATCCAAATAAAAATCAATTTAAATTACAGGTTGTAATGCAACAAAATAGGAGAAACGCCAAGGGCGATGAATACTTTTGCAAGGCACTGTACAGTATGCAATATACACAACCACATTGGATGTGTCCCACAGGTTCATTGGGGACCTTAATAGAGGTATTATGAAATCATTTCACATGTAGAGATCAAACGTTTGCAAAACCACAAGCATCCAGGCCATTTATTACTTGAGAGGAACCCATCATGCTTAGGGTTGGGTATTTGATTTACCTAAAACAACACACAATTGGTACACTCTCTGCATTGTCAAACTAGCAGGTGTAGTGTTATCAATATATTTGGTTTTGCTTACTCACCACTTACCCCATATGTAAAAGTTTCCAAAAAGGCCCCCCAAAAGCTTGCACCCTGCATCAAATGCAGTGAGGGAAAAAAAGTATTTGATCCCCTGCTGATTTTGTACATTTGCCCACTGACAAAGAAATGATCAGTCTATAATTTTAATGATAGGTTTATTTGAAACGTGAGAGACAGAATAACAACAAAACAAACGCATGTCAAAAATGTTATAAATTGATTTGCATTTTAATTAGGGAAATAAGTATTTGACCCCCTCTCAATCAGAAGGATTTCTGGCTCCCAGGTGTCTTTTATACAGGTAACGAGCTGAGATTAGGAGCACACTCTTAAAGGGAGTGCTCCTAATCTCAGCTTGTTACCTGTTATAAAGACAACTGTCCACAGAAGCAATCAATCAATCAAATTCCAAACTCTCCACCATGGCCAAGACCAAAGAGCTCTCCAAGGATGTCAGGGACAAGATTGTAGACCTACACAAGGCTGGAATGGGCTACAAGACCATCACCAAGCAGCTTGGTGAGAAGGTGACAACAGTTGGTGCGATTATTCGCAAATGGAAAACACAAAAAATAACTTTCAATCTCCCTCGGCCTGGGGCTCCATGCAAGATCTCACCTCATGGAGTTGCAATGATCATGAGAACGGTGAGGAATCAGCCCATAACTACACGGGATGATCTTGTCAATGATCTGAAGGCAGCTGGGACCATAGTCACCAAGAAAACAATTGGTAACAGACTATGCCGTGAAGGACTGAAATGTTGCAGCGCCCGCAAGGTCCCCCTGCTCAAGAAAGCACATATACAGGCCCGTCTGAAGATTGCCAATGAACATCTAAATGATTCAGAGGAGAACTGGGTGAAAGTGTTGTGGTCAGATGAGACCAAAATCGAGCTCTTTGGCATCAACTCAACTCGCTGTGTTTGGAGGAGGAGGAATGCTGCCTATGACCCCAAGAACACCATCCCCACCGTCAAACATGGAGGTGGAAACATTATGCTTTGGGGGTGTTTTTCTGCTAAGGGGATAGGACAACTTCACCGCATCGAAGGGACGATGGACGGGGTTATGTACCGTCAAATCTTGGGTGAGAACCTCCTTCCCTCAGCCAGGGCATTGAAAATGGGTCGTGGATGGTTATTCCAGCATGACAATGACCCAAAACACACGGCCAAGGCAACAAAGGAGTGGCTCAAGAAGAAGCACATTAAGGTCCTGGAGTGGCCTAGCCAGTTTCCAGACCTTAATCCCATAGAAAATCTGTGGAGGGAGCTGAAGGTTCGAGTTGCCAAACGTCAGCCTCGAAACCTTAATGACTTGGAGAAGATCTGCAAAGAGGAGTGGGACAAAATCCCTCCTGAGATGTGTGCAAACCTGGTGGCCAACTACAAGAAACGTCTGACTTCTGTGATTGCCAACAAGGGTTTTGCCACCAAGTACTAAGTCATGTTTTGCAGAGGGGTCAAATACTTATTTCCCTCATTAAAATGCAAATCAATTTCAAACAAAATTTACATGCGTTTTTCTGGATTTTTTTGATGTTATTCTGTCTCTCACTGTTCAAATAAACATACCATTAAAATTATAGACTGATCATGTCTTTGTCAGTGGGCAAACGTACAAAATCAGCAGGGGTTCAAATACTTTTTTCCCTCACTGTACATATCTCGTTAGCAGAAATAAATAATTTGTGTCAACTTCAAACAGTGCAGTCCCACGCTATTCTTTTGTTGTTATTGTTATCTAATGTGATAAAGGAACTGCAAAGAATGGAAACAACTCTGAAATATCCTGTCAACATTAATTAAAATTCCCACAGGAGTACAATAACAGCAAAAAAAAATTATCCAGCTGTATCAAAGACAACCACAATACATAGCTCACATAGCCCTTGCATCCCAGACTATAGTGCCTATTATAGCCACATTTCCTGAACGTTATCTGAGATGAATTTTACATCACATTAACCAGTCATGGACACTTGGCATTTATTGGCATTTCCTCCCCAATTCCCAATGTTCAACTTGAGGACTCGGTCCTTGACCAGAGCCAAGTGCTCCAACTAATCCATGGCATAGGCCCCAAGTTCATTAGACATCACGACAGGACGGACAGACTTGCATGCACTCAGCAATTAATAAAAGGTGCTTTTTTCTTCTTTTGAACTCTCTCTCTCATATATACATATATACATATATATATATATATACACATATATATATATATATATATATATATATATATATATATATATATATATATATATATATATATATATATATATATATATATATATATATATATATATATATATGAATCTTGTAGCCAGTACTTGTGTTCTATTCTACTAGTCATTGGGATTTCTGAGTTCTCATTTAGAAAGGACTGGTGCTGTATTATAGACACTTGCAGCAAAAGGCATCAGTAAACTGTCTGATACATTCTGCTGAGGACAATAGAGCAGGGCTGAGATAGGCCTTCCCACAGAATTACAGTTTTCCTCAATTGTTAAGACACATTTCTTGAAACCTTCACCCATTTTCTCAAAACTTTAAACACAAAACCTAATCTTCAAACTACATTCACAAAACCCCTGACTCTTCTGGCAAAACCAAACATTTGCTTCAAAACCATTTAATCTTTGCTCAAAATCAAACAATGCTTTCAGATCATACCAATGCCAGTCAATATATAAACACTACAGAGCGTTCATTAGACACTACATACAAAAATGGAGAACACAGCATCCAGGGCATGTAGTTACAGAAAAAAAAAATTGTATATAGTAAACGTATTTTGCAATTAAAACAAAAAGTATAGTAATCACAACTTAGTACAGTGAATATATTGTATACTGTAAGTACTGCAAGTAATACAGTATTGAATGTCTGTATATTCAGCACTTGCATAAAAATACAGTAGTCCAACTGCAAAAGCCCAAAGAACAAAGAAAACTCTAAATGAAAAGCACATTACAGTACACTCAAAAATGTTGTGCAACTGCGAAATCAAAGTCAATGAGAGATTCATTCTGCCTCAGCATCACGTCTTTGTGCTGGTTCCGGCCAGAGGACTTCGTCCACATCACAGGCAACGTTGTCCCTTGCCAGGCAACGGGGGAAAAACCCTCTGGTATGCCGGATCCAGCCTTGACAACACTACACACCTATGTCACCACAGGCCAATTCCATTGCCTGTAATAGATTTTCCCTGGTATATGGGTTTCGGTCAATAGACCTTCCACCACCACGCAGAGAAAAACTATTCTATTTGGTTGAGGAAAGGGCTGTATGGTGGAAGGCAAACATTTATGAATCGCTGGTTGATGTTGAAACACTCGCGTATCCGGACACCACGGTGAAAGCTGACATTGTCCCAAACCACGACATAGACAGGATGCACTGCCTGCTGATGATCGTGCTGCTCAAGCTCAAACAAAACATCCCGAAGACCACTCAGAAATGTAAGAAGATGTTCAGTGTTATATTGCCCCAGGGTTGCATGACGCTGGAGAACCCCACGATTACTTATGGCTGCACAAAGTGTGACATTGGCCCCACGCTGACAAGGGACTTCCACAATGGCACATTGGCCAATTATGTTCCTGCCTCTCCTTTTCCTCTTCACCAGATTGAACCCTGCTTCATCTACAAAAACGTATTCATGGGGCCTTTCCATGGAATCCAATTCAAACACTCTCTCTATATAAAAATAGATAAATAAGTAGTTTAGTAAGTGATACAGATAGACAGACTTCTGCAATAGTGCATTTGTATGCACTTTGTATGTAACTCCTGATTTAAATACACTACAATATATTGCAGTTTACAGTAACAGTAGGCTAGTAGCATAGCATTGTACTGTAAGCATCAGCGCTGAAAGTGTCTGAATATACACTTACTTGCACATACTGAAATCGTAGATCTTTGACCCTTTCTCAGTTGCGCTCAAAGGGTAGTCTGTACACTTGCTTCATGCGTACCCTGTTGCGCTGGAGGACACGGTCAATGGTAGAAAGGCTGACACTGTTGATTCCTTCAAAGTTTACATTGTGTTCAACAACTAAGATACTATAATACAGTTTTTGCCTATTGCTTACACACTTTTTGCAGAATTTGGCTCATTATGTCAAAACTCAACACACAAGCCAATCAGACATAGCACTTGGAGATTAACAACTCACATATTGTCAGTAGAACCGATGTGGATGTGGTGGAGGAGTCAGGCGCAGGACACAGAGGCTTCGTCCAACAGACTTTACTAGTCAAAAGTGCTAAATACAATACACGGCCTCGAAAACAAACAGAGGCGAGTGAATACGTAAACCATGCGTAAACACTAAACAAACAAACAGAGCGTCAAAACGCAGCTCCGAAAATACAGGCAGACAACAACACACAATCTAACCAATACCAAACAGGGAACTTATAGGACACGTAATCAGAACACAAACAGACACAGGTGTACAAGACAGACCAAAGCAATCACACCACGAAACATTCAACGGTGGCAGCTAGTACTCCGGGGACGGCGAACGCCGAAGCCTGCCCGAACCAGGAGGAGGAGCAGTCTCGGCCGAAACCGTGACACATATATGCCAAAATGAAACACTGCAATCAAAACTTAACACTCCTTTCTAAAAATGAAATTCTTGCAGCAAAACCATACACACAAGCAACATTTGAATTACTCTTTCATATCACCAGCAACACACTGATGGGCTTTATATAAAACACTGCAGTCTTTGTGTTTCTATTTTATTGTCA
The DNA here is from genome assembly GCF_964263955.1 of Coregonus lavaretus. NCBI lineage: Eukaryota > Metazoa > Chordata > Actinopteri > Salmoniformes > Salmonidae > Coregonus > Coregonus lavaretus. The sequence goes on from NC_140019.1 coordinate 5,519,118, forward strand.
TTTTATTGTCATTGTCTTCTGTAAAACTCAAAAGTAGAATTTCTGCAGTAATCAAACAGTATTCACAAAAAAGTTTTTACAAAAAAAAAAAACATTCTTACAGAAATTCAAATTCAATTCAATTTTAGCAACAAAACAAAAATAAAAAAACAAAACAATTACTGGATAAATTGCTATTGGGGGAAAAAAACATATACTTGTTTTGTGTGTGTGTGCGTGTGTGTGTGTGCCTGTGTGTGGTGGGGGGCGGGGGGGGGGCTTATGGATCACGCCTTCTGTTCGGATCTGGCCACAAAACCTCGTCAACATCACAGGCGATGTCCTCGCGGGCTAGGCATCGGGGAAAATATCGCCTTGGGTGCCAAATCCACCCTTGGATTGATCCCACCTCAATGTCTCCACATGCCTCTTCCATTGCTTGCAGAAGAGTCATGCGGGCATGTGGTTGCTGATCATATTCTTTCCACCGCCACGCTGAAAATAATTCCTCGATTGCATTTAGAAAGGGGCTGTAAGGGGGTAGGTATAAAACTGTGAAATTATTATGTTGGTTGAACCAATCTCGGACCAGAGCAGCCCGGTGGAAACTAACATTATCCCAGATGACAACAAACCTGGACTGCTGTGGTCTGTCCTGCACAACTGCATGTAGTGCATCTAGAAATGCAATTATCTGTCCTGTATTGTAGGGACCTAGAGTGGCATGATGATGCAGGACTCCTTGGACACTAATTGCAGCACACAAGGTGATATTTCCCCCACGCTGCCCAGGGACATTTACAACAGCCCTTTGTCCAACTACGTTACGGCCCCGACGCCTGGTTTTGGCCAGATTGAAGCCTGCCTCATCCACTTAGATGAACTCATGCGGCAGTTCGGCGGCATCAAACTCCAGAACTGTCTGTAACAGAAAATATTGAATAGTGTTACTGAAAACACATACAGTAACTACAATGTCTATATTTTCACACAAGTAGGGGCTGGGTTGGGGGAGTATAGACAAAAACTACAAGCTACAGGCAGGGCAGGTGGCAGCATAAACCCTCATTCCCACATCACAATATATAGTATGTAAAGTAAAGTGACACATACCTGCACATAATCATGGCGCAGATCCTTGACCCTGACACTGTTCATCTCAAATGGCACCCTGTACAGCTGCTTCATTCTGAAGTTATGTTTCTGTAGGATGCGACTTAGTGTAGAAATGCTGACCCTGTTGATATTGTTGAATTCATTTCCATTTGCAATTATGCGTTGTTGCAACTCACAAAGTCGGATTGCATTATTTTCTCGCACCATTTCAATGATGACAAGCTCTTGTTGTTGAGTGAAGACCCTTCCACCTTGAGGAGGTCGTCCAACCATTCTGTAGAAAATGCCACCACAAGATGTCATTGGTTAGGTTATTTTTCACAAACTGTACTTTCAAACTGTACACAGTACTGCAACATCACAATGGTATTCCTTTACATATACAGTACTTCACAGCACTACCCATTTTTGTATAGTATAGTTAGTACAGTAATACTGTAATATGATACAGAATCATGTGACACATACAGTAGGTACAGTCTGGAGTAGAAACTTGAAGATATACCTGTTCTCCAGTCGGAATGTCCTTATTATCAATGCTACTGTGTAGCGACTGAGGTTAGGGTGGACTCTTTGCCCAGCCTCCCTCATGGACAGGCCATGATTTATCACATGGTCCACTAGAGTAGCCCTGATGTCATCTGATATACGTCTCCGCACTGGTCGTCGTCCTCTTCCACGTCCTCTTCCACATCCGACTCCTCTCTCTCTTTGTCCTCCTCTTACTCTGACTCTCATTGCCTCCATGCTTGCAAAGTTCTAAAAATGGCTTACCTGAGGCCTATTTGTAGTGCTTAGGCTCAGACTGATTGGTGTTCTGTTTCCTGTGCAAGTGTTTTCAGGTGTGTATGTAAGTGCATGCAATTGCCAGATGAGTTTTGCATTTTGAACAGAGTATTTTCCCAATGATAACAGGTGATTTCGTGTCTAATGTAAGAAAATGTGTGTAGTGTTTCGCAAGAAGTGTGTTACAGAATTGCAAACAATGTACAAAGTTGACATTGTGTTTAAGCTATGGTTACACTGTGTTTAAGGTATGCTACAAGAAGTTTAGGTATTGAGGCTTTGGTCTAAGCATTCGGTTTTAGTGTGTAAGCAATGGGCAAAAACTGTAATATAAGATAATTTGTCATTTAGCAGATGCGTTTATCCAAAGCGACTTAGTCATGTGTGCATACATTTTTACGTATGGGTGGTCCCGGGGATCAAACCCACTACCCTGGCGTTACAAGCGCCATGCTCTACCAATTGAGCTACAGAGGACCACAAAACTCTTTGCTGTTTTTTTTGCTGTATTTCACGCAGTCGGATGGCATTGTTTTGAAGGACCATATCAACAATGAGAGCCTCTTGCTGTTGGGAAACATAGCAGGCCTTCCACCCTCATGTGGTAGTCTTGCAATTCTACAAAAAGGGAAAATGCACTTACAAACATATACATGGACATTAATTCTATACGTAAAATATTGTATGGTAAGAAAATTATTCTTTTTTCCCCCAGTCCCCTTTCTATTGACAAAGTGATGTACTGAATCAAACGTATACAGTAAACTTTCAATGGCCAAAATAAAAAGAAAAAATGACCTGTTCTTCCTCGTCCTCGTACTCTTCCTCCATGTCCACCACCTCTTACACATACTCTTCCTCCTCTGCCTCTCAGATTGTTTCCATCCATTATTGGTATCAACATTCAACACACCTGTGCCACCTGTGCACTCTGAACTGGCATATATTCTGTACAATTTGTTTGATCACATCATTAGAAACAAGTGTGAACAATTTGGAGTGGTTGTGTGTAAACGATGACAACTGTGTTGTAGTTGTGTTTAACTTTTGCCACCTGTGTTTACCATTTTATAACACAAGTGCATCACAGTGCGAAATGTGTTTTAGTGAGTGAGAATGTGTTTAGAGTTTTGCAAGAAGAGTGATTGATTCGACAAATGGGTTTAGGTCACTGAGCATTTGGTTCAGAGAATGGGGTTTAGTGTTTTAGCAATTCAGAAAAACTGTAATGAGGCTTGCAGTGAGCGACAGCCAAGACTAGGAAAAAAGGATGCACCTACAGCCCAGGGATTTCTATTCATTAAGGGTTATTGCAGACGAGCAGATCCCCTCAACCAATGTGTTATTATTCTCAGGAAATTGCAGCGTCCTCTTGGGATGGTGTGGGTATTGTGTACAGGAGACGTCTGTCTCCTGTGCCTGTGTCTCTCTGCTCTGTGTTTGATGGACTGGTGTGCTGGTAGACAACAGAGGAGGGTTGGACGCTGCCATGTAAAACACAATGGCCAACAAAATACTTCACTGTGGACAACAGATACACCCTGAGAGACGAGTGTATTACACTACAGTGCCTTGCAAAAGTATTCATCCCCCTTGGCGTTTTTCCTATTTTGTTGCATTACAACCTGTAATTTAAATTGATTTTTATTTGGATTTCATGTGATGGACATACACAAAATACTACGAATCGGTGAAGTGAAATTCAAAAAATTACTTGTTTCAAAAAATTCAAAAAAATAAATAACGGAAAAGTGGTGCGTGCGTATGTTTCCCTTTCCTATGAAGCCCCTAAATAAGATCTGGTGATACCAATTACCTTCAGAAGTCACATAATTAGTTAAATAACGTCCACCTGTGTGCAATCTAAGTGTCAAATGATCTGTTACATGATCTCTGTATATACAGTGGGGAGAACAAGTATTTGATACACTGCCGATTTTGCAGGTTTTCCTACTTACAAAGCATGTAGAGGTCTGTAATTTTTATCATAGGTACACTTCAACTGTGAGAGACGGAATCTAAAACAAAAATACAGAAAATCACATTGTATGATTTTTAAGTAATTAATTTGCATTTTATTGCATGACATAAGTATTTGATCACCTACCAACCAGTAAGAATTCCGTCTCTCACAGACCTGTTAGTTTTTCTTTAAGAAGCCCTCCTGTTCTCCACTCATTACCTGTATTAACTGCACCTGTTTGAACTCGTTACCTGTATAAAAGACACCTGTCCACACACTCAATCAAACAGACTCCAACCTCTCCACACTGGCCAAGACCAGAGAGCTGTGTAATGACATCAGGGATAAAATTGTAGATCTGCACAAGGCTGGGATGGGCTACAGGACAATAGGCAAGCAGCTTGGTGAGAAGGCAACGACTGTTGGCGCAATTATTAGAAAATGGAAGTTCAAGATGACGGTCAATCACCCTCAGTCTGGGGCTCCATGCAAGATCTCACCTCATCTGGGCATCAATGATCATGAGGAAGGTGAGCAATCAGCCCAGAATTACACGGCAGGACCTGGTCAATGACCTGAAGAGAGCTGGGACCACAGTCTCAAAGAAAACCATTAGTAACACACTACGCCATCATGGATTAAAATCCTGCAGCGCACGCAAGGCCCCCCTGCTCAAGCCAGCACATGTCCAGGCCCGTCTGAAGTTTGCCAATGACCATCTGGATGATCCAGAGGAGGAATGGGAGAAGGTAATGTGGTCTGATGAGACAAAAATTGAGCTTTTTGGTCTAAACTCCACTCGCCGTGTTTGGAGGAAGAAGAAGGATGAGTACAATCCCAAGAACACCATCCCAACCGTGAAGCATGGAGGTGGAAACATCATTCTTTGGGGATGATTTTCTGCAAAGGGGACAGGACGACTGCACCGTATTGAGGGGAGGATGGATGGGGCCTTGTATCGCGAGATCTTGGCCAACAACCTCCTTCCCTAAGTAAGAGCATTGAAGATGGGTCGTAGGTGGTTCTTTCATCATGACTACGACTAAAAAACACACAGCCAGGGCAACTAAGGAGTGGCTCCGTAAGAAGCATCTCAAGGTCCTGGAGTGGCCTAGCCAGTCTCCAGACCTGAACCCAATAGAAAATCTTTGGAGTGAGCTGATAGTCCGTATTGCCCAGCGACAGCCCCGAAACCTGAAGGATCTGGAGAAGGTCTGTATGGAAGAGTGGGCCAAAATCCCTGCTGCAGTGTGTGCAAACCTGGTCAAGACATACAGGAAACGTATGATCTCTGTAATTGCAAACAAAGGTTTCTGTACCAAATATTAAGTTCTGCTTTTCTGATGTATCAAATACTTATGTCATGCAATAAAATGCAAATTAATTACTTTAAAATCATATAATGTGATTTTCTGGATTTTTGTTTTAGATTCTGTCTCTCACAGTTGAAGTGTACCTATGATAAAAATTACAGACCTCTACATGCTTTGTAAGTAGGAAAACCTGCAAAATCGGCAGTGTATCAAATACTTGTTCTCCCCACTGTATACACCTGTTCTGAAAGGCCCCAGAGTCTGCAACACCACTAAGCAAGGGGCACCACCAAGCAAGCGGCACCATGAAGACCAAGGAGCTCTCCATACAGGTCAGGGACAAAGTTGTGGAGAAGTAAAGATCAGGGTTGGGTAAAAAAAAAGGCATGTTGTGTAAATCAAATGATACAACCCCCCAAAAAATCCATTTTAATCTGAGTTTGTAAGGCAACAAAATAGGAGAAATTCCAAGGGGGGTGAATACTTTCACAAGCCACTGTATGTCTCTATATTGTATTTCAAATACATTTTACAATTCCCAGAGACTTGTCAGTAGATGTCTTCTGCCGTGCATGTAGTGTATAATACTGTCCAAAATAATATGTCCAAAATAAGATGCAGGAAGTCCAAAAGAACTCAATACAAAGAACTGTGATTCCTGCGTTAAGATTCAATTAAAGTTTATTTGCTAGCTTTGCAATACTGTGTATACTGTGTATATAGCTACAGGGCACCAACATTGCTTTGTCATTTAGAGACCTTTTAAATAGTAGCACTCACATACAGGCTACATTTTACTAAACAGTCTAGAGCATCTTCAAAAACCACATGATGTTTTGCAAGTAAAATCTCATAATGTAGAATGCAAGCCAAACAGAGCAACTCCACAGAGGAAAATAGACATATCAAGAACATCAGATCTGAAGTACGCAGCAATAGTTGTGTAAAAGTGTGATATTGAAACAAGCTGCCTGGAGATAGGAAAACATGAAGTACCATATTGGGTACATTACTCATCTGCGAAGATAACCTCCCTATGGGCACAGATGACACTGACCAGATTGTCCTAATTTGGATCCAGTACAAATATTTTTTTTTATTTGGGATCATTGTGCTATAAAAGAGTGCCAGCTGTGATGAGCTATCAAGCCTGACTGACAAGTTACTGTAATATCTGAAGACAAAAGTATATGGCTCAAGGGTTGCACACAAACTGTTTAAAATGCACATTATTTTATCACTCTATTCACCCACTCTATTGATTGAGCTGATTGAGCTTAATGGCCCTAGGGCTCAATTGGAAAACATATGGTCGACAATATTGGCAAGCAAAGTGATTACATACTTTTTTTAACAAAGTTGTGTTCATGACAAGGTTACACCATTTCAAAGTGGCACTATGCAAACATGTTGCACAGGAAAATGAACTAGCTAGAGTAATTTATTGAATTATCAGCATCCTTGACACATATAGGGCATGTCATATCCTGGAGACATAAACATTCCTTAGTTATGACAAGATGCAGAGATGCCGCCTCTTCACCTAGCTTCTGTTGAGGTATGCTGCTAACTGCTCTGCATTGCTATGCAGTTCAGAGGAATCACATAGAAAAGGGAGATCACACACTCTGCTTTTGCCTGAGACAGCTTTGAGCATTTGTTGTCTCATATTACATAACGGGCTCGATCCTAATTGCCAGATACATGTACAAGATGAAAGCTTCATTAGAGATGTGCAACAGTCAGAGGAGCCTTCTGATAAAAAGGAAATGGAAGGTACGAGGGGGGGAGGAGGAGGAGTTGGGGGGGGTAGGTACATGGGGATTATGAGGAGGTACAGAGATCAGATCGGACAGGCAGCCTTTGAATAGAACCATTCTACCAGCCAAGTGATTACCAAATGTCACAAATATCATGCCGCAACACTAAAGGAATGAGTGGGTATTGCCTCTTCAGCTTGTTAACCCCCCCCCCCCCCCCCTCCCTCCCCTCCTCTTTGCATATTGCACAGAAATTATGAAGTTGTAAAGAGGAGAAAAGGTTCTCATTGGAGGGGTGATCTGGGATTTGTCGTCTGCCATTGTGTTTGGGGTAAACGGGCTGTCCTGTGAGGACTCACAGACTGCCATTGACTAGCATCTGGAGACAATGGACGCATTCACGGGTGGAACTCTTAGCTAATGCTTGTAGAGGGGGCAAATCAATGGAGCTTTTATTTTGGGCCTGTAACATGCCAACATTCTGCCCGGCGCTGTAACTAACGCTCAGGCATCCCCCAGTCACATCCCCCAGTCACATCCCCCAGTCACAGCAAGCCTTCCCCGATGATTATCACAATACAGTTGCAGGTCTGAATGCTGCTGGCCACGCTCAGAGGAGAAGGTCTAATTAATAAGAGTATAACCCAGGCCAGGAGGGGGCTGCTGGAAGAAGAGCCATTCCCATGGAGAAGGAGATGGCTTCCAGGGATATTACGGCCGCAGGGCCAGAGATCTCCTCAGAGCTCACTCTGCTGCTGGAGTAAACTCTTATTTTTCAATCAAATTTTCATCTCATCATTTGGGTCAGTGCTGATTATTATACCTTAAGTAATTGTTTAAATACACATTTTTATTCCATTAAAGACATATTTGTATTCCAGCCAGAGAGAGAGAGAAGCTCAGGGGAAGTGAGCTGATAATCAACTACTTATCCCTGAAGACACATACAGTAACACAATTCACAGTGCCAAAATGTTCATTACATTTGAATTAAAATGCCAAAACCTCCTGAAAGACATGGATGTTAGGGAAGTGAAAGGCCCATCCAGGCCATTGACCATGAAAAAGAAAGCTTTAAGGCTGCTTTTCCAGGGACTGTTATGTGGGTTCACTCATGCGAGTACTATTGCAGTCTGTGATTGACATTCCTTAAAGGGAGATGCAACATCATTTAAGAGATATATTCACTATTTTTATTGAACATATAGAAATACTTTCTCTTAAGTTATACATTTTCACATTAATTGATGTCTGAATAAACAACAAAGGACCAATATGGGTGTATTTCATTTTTAAAACATTAAATATAATATGTTGCATAATTTTTTTATTCCTAAAAGGAATGCCAAAATGAATAGAAATTAAGTGGTTCTAACGCCATTATATCCTCTGTCCCTCAAAATAATATTGAACTGACATTTAAATGTCAGAGCGCTCCCATAACAAATACCTGAACTACACTGAGTGTACAAAACATTAGGAACACCTACCATGAGTTGCACCCCCTTTTGTCCTCATAAATTCTTTGGGGATGGACTGTACAAAATGTCAAAAACATTCCACAGGGGTGCTGGCCCATGTTGACTCCAATCCTTCCTTCCCACAGTTGTGTCAAGTTGTCTGGATGTCCTTTGGGTGGTGGACCATTCTTGATACACACAGGAAACTGTTGAGAGTGAAAAACCCAGCAGTGTTGCAGTTCCATACCCCGTTCAAAGGCACTTAAATCTTTGTCTTGCCCATTCACGCTCTGAATGGCACACATACACAATCCATGTCTCAATTGTCTCAAGGCTTACAAATATTTTTTTAACCTGTCTCCTCCCTTTCATCTACACTGATTGAAGTGGATTTAAAAGTGACATCAGTAAGGGATCTTAGCTTTTACCTGGTCAGTCTATGTTATAGAAAGAGCAGGTGTTCCTAATGTTTTGTATACTCAGTGTATATAACTTGCTAATATTATGAGTTTGTAATATATTAAAAGTTATATTAATGAAAGCAGTATGCAATCATGTCAAGCAACAGTTCTGTGCATACTAATGCAATGGATTTTTTCAAAATGATTACGTGATGACAATTGTTTAGTTAAAGCACATCCTCAGTTTGCCACATTACAAGTTTCCTTTAAATAAAAAATGGTCTGTCTGAGCAATTTAGTTGTTTGTAGAGAGTGCTATGTGGCAGAAAATGTGGCATCGTTTCAGACTACAGTGGAATCCGAATGACGTATGACGCTCTTTTGATACATTTAATTTTCTGGTTTGATGTTGGCATGGCAGCTGTAGATTAATTAATACCTGCCAGCAGTTCTTTAAAAATGTATTTGCGGAAGCATCTCCAAGTATGACATCTTGCTAAATAATGCAAGGCCGAAATGGAAGAAGTCTCTCCTGAAACTTTTTCAGCTGTTGCAGGGCCTAACACAAATGAGAAAGTGAAGAAACTACTGCAAGGCCATAATGAGTGTTTTGAAGTTTTTTTTCTTCCATGAAACATCATACAGTATGCACTCTGAAGAATGGGACTTCCAACGAAATGAGAAATGTTAGCATCCTCAAATAGGACAAATAAAACTATAAAGTTCATGACCGGATGAATCAAAGACTGGCTTACAAGTGCTATATCAGCAGCACTGTAAAAAGTGGGACGGCACTGTTGTTCATCTGAAGTGCTTTTTCTGATTGGTATGATCCAAAATTATGCTTTGGTTCATTCAACCTATTCTATTCAATTTGTTTGGAATCAAATAAGAAATTTGACAGATACATTATATGTTTTTAATTGAATGAAAGCTTCTAAATTCAATTTCAACACCTTATGCGCATAAGCATTGCATAGCTGTGTGTGCAATGTATCTCAGACTGGCCAATAAAAATAAAAGATTAAGATGGGCAGTCTGAGTTATGGCTTTTTCTTTGCAACTCTGCCTAGAAGGTCAGCATCCCAGAGTCGCCTCTTCACTGTTTATGTTGAGACTGGTGTTTTGCGGGTCACTATTTAATGAAGCTGCCAGTTGAGGACCTGTGAGGTGTCTGTTTCTCAAACTAGACACTCTAATGTATTTGTCCTCTTTCTCTGTTGTTCACCGGGGCCTCCCACTCCTCTTTCTATTCTGGTTAGAGCCAGTTTGCGTTGTTCTGTAAAGGGAGTAGTACACAGAGTTGCACAAGATCTTCAGTTTCTTGGCAATTTCTCGCATAGAATAGTCTTCATTTCTCAGAACAAGAATAGACTGACGAGTTTCAGAAGAAAGTTATTTGTTTCTGGCCATTTTGAGGATGTAATCGAACCCACAAATGCTGATGCTCCAGATACTCAACTAGTCTAAAGAAGGTTTTATTGCTTCTTTAATCAGCACAACAGTTTTCAGCTGTGCTAACATAATTGCAAAAGGGTTTTCTAATGATCAATTAGCCTTTTGAAATGATAAACTTGGATTAGCAAATACAATGTGCCATTGGAACACAGGACTGATGGTTGCTGATAATAGGCCTCTGTACGCCTATGTAGATATTCCATTACAAATCAGCTGTTTCCAACTACAATGGCCATTTACTACTTTAGCAATGTCTACACTGTATTTCTGATCAATTTTATGTGATTTTAATGGACAAAAAAATGATATTTCTAAGTGACCCCAAACTTTTGAATGGTAGTGTACATACACATACATATATACATACATACATATAAATACATATATATATATATATATATATATATATATATATATATATATATATATATATATATATACACACACACACATATATATATATATATATATATATATATATATATATATATATATATATATATATATATATATATACACATAACCCTTAAATAAATATATTTCCCTTTATTACTTTCCAACCCCACCACCCCTTCCCTAATTGGAGTAAACTAGTGAACAACAACGCTTAGGCCTCTACTTTCAGCTTATACATACTATATACATTTTATGGACATAGTCAATTTTACAATAATTCTATTTAGTTTGTTTTTACTCCTGAACATCCTCTACCCTCAACCTCTCCGATCATTTTCATGATGTCCATCCGGTTTGCTTCTATATGCCATATCTTTCTAGCTGTGCTCTTTCACAAAAGCTCTCAACCTATAACCTATATACTTATTATCGACACAGTATACATTTACATTTTACATTTACATTTACGTCATTTAGCAGACGCTCTTATCCAGAGCGATTTACAAATTGATGCATTCACCTTATAGCCAGTGGGATAACCACTTTACAATATGTTTATTTTGGGGGTGGGGTGGGGTAAGGGGGGGGTAGAATGATTACTTTATCCTATCCCAGGTATTCCTTAAAGAGGTGGGGTTTCAAGTGTCTCCGGAAGGTGGTGAGTGACTCCGCTGTCCTGGGGTCGTGAGGGAGCTTGTTCCACCATTGGGGTGCCAGAGCAGCGAACAGTTTTGACTGGGCTGAGCGGGAACTGTGCTTCCGCAGAGGTAGGGGGGCCAGCAGGCCAGAGGTGGATGAACGCATTTCCCTCGTTTGGGTGTAGGGACTGATCAGAGCCTGAAGGTACGGAGGTGCCGTTCCCCTCACAGCTCCATAGGCAAGCACCATGGTCTTGTAGCAGATGCGAGCTTCAACTGGAAGCCAGTGGAGTGTGCAGAGGAGCGGGGTGACGTGAGAGAACTTGGGAAGGTTGAACACCAGACGGGCTGCGGCATTCTGGATGAGTTGTAGGGGTTTAATGGCACAGGCAGGGAGCCCAGCCAACAGCGAGTTGCAGTAATCCAGATGGGAGATGACAAGTGCCTGGATTAAGACCTGTGCCGCTTCCTGTGTAAGGCAGGGTCGTACTCTCCGAATGTTGTAGAGCATGAACCTACAGGATTGGGTCACCGCCTTGATGTTAGCGGAGAACGACAGGGTGTTGTCCAGGGTCACGCCAAGGCTCTTCGCACTCTGGGAGGAGGACACAATGGAGTTGTCAACCGTGATGGCGAGATCATGGAACGGGCAGTCCTTCCCCGGGAGGAAGAGCAGGTCCGTCTTGCCGAGGTTCAGCTTGAGGTGGTGATCCGTCATCCACACTGATATGTCTGCCAGACATGTAGAGATGTGATTTGTCACCTGGTTATCAGAAGGGGGAAAGGAGAAGATTAGTTGTGTGTCGTCTGCGTAGCAATGATAGGAGAGGCCATGTGAGGATATGACAGAGCCAAGTGACTTGGTGTATAGCGAGAATAGGAGAGGGCCTAGAACTGAGCCCTGGGGGACACTAGTGGTGAGAGCACGTGGTGCGGAGACAGGTTCTCGCCACGCCACTTGGTAGGAACGACCGGTCAGGTATGACGCAATCCAAGAGTGAGCCGCACCAGAGATGCCCAACTTGGAGAGGGTGGAGAGGAGGATCTGATGGTTCACAGTATCAAAGGCAGCAGACAGGTCTAGAAGGACAAGAGCAGAGGAGAGAGAGTTAGCTTTAGCAGTGCAGAGAGCCTCCGTGACACAGAGAACAGCAGTCTCAGTTGAATGATCAGTCTTGAGTTGATGAGCGTGGTGAGGTAAGGGAGAAGGTCACTGGAGATGGTCTGGAGAAGAGAGGAGGGGATAGGGTCAAGCGGGCAGGTTGTTGGGCGACCGGCCGTCACAAGTTGCAAGATTTCATCTGGAGAGAGAGGGGAGAAAGAAGTCAAAGCATAGGGTAGGGCAGTGTGAGCAGGACCAGCAGTGTCATTTGATTTAACAAATGAGGATCGGATGTCGTCAACCTTCTTTTCAAAATGGTTGATGAAGTCATCCACAGAGAGGGGGGGGGGGGGGGGGGGGGGGGGGAGATTCAGCAGGGAGGAGAAGGTGGCAAAGAGCTTCCTAGGGTTAGAGGCAGATGCTTGGAATTTAGAGTGGTTGAAAGTGGCTTTAGCAGCAGAAACAGATGAAGAATATGTAGAGAGGAGGGAGTGAATAGATGCCAATTCCGCAGGAAGCTTAGTTTTCCTCCATTTCCACTCGGCCGCCCCGGAGCCCTGTTCTGTGAGCTCGCAATGAGTCGTCAAGCCACGGAGCAGGAGGGGAGGACCGAGCCAGCCGGGAGGATAGGGGACATAGAGAGTCAAAGGATGCAGAAAGGGAGGAGAGGAGGGTTGAGGAGGCAGAATCAGGAGATTGGAGGGAGAAGGATTTAGCAGAGGGAAGAGATGATAGGATGGAAGAGGAGAGAGTAGCGGGAGAGGGAGAGCGAAGGTTGCGACGGCGCATTACCATCTGAGTAGGGGCAGGATCTCTAGTGGCACAGTTAGCACTGCGATGCAGTGCCTTAGACCACTGCGCCACTCAGGAGTAAAGATGAGGTCAAGCGTATTGCCTGCTTTGTGAGTAGGGGGGGACGGTGAGAGGGTGAGGTCAAAAGAGGAGAGGAGTGGAAAGAAGGAGGCAGAGAGAAAAGAGTCAAAGGTAGACGTAGGGAGGTTGAAGTCACCCAGAGCTGTGAGGGGTGAGCCAACCTCAGGAAAGGAACTTATCAAGGCATCAAGCTCATTGATGAACTCTCCAAGGGAACCTGGAGGGCGATAAATGACAAGGATGTTAAGCTTGAATGGGCTAGTGACTGTGACAGCATGGAATTCAAATGAGGAGATAGACAGATGGGTCAGGGGGGGGGAAAAAAAGAGAGAATGTCCACTTGGGAGAGATGAGGATTCCTGTGCCACCACCCCGCTGACTAGATGCTCGCGGGGTATGCGAGAACACATGGTCAGACGAGGAGAGAGCAGTAGGAGTAGCAGTGTTTTCAGTGGTAATCCATGTTTCCGTCAGTGCCAAGAAGTCGAGGGACTGGAGGGTAGCATAAGCTGAGATGAACTCTGCCTTGTTGGCCGCAGAACAGCAGTTCCAGAGGCTGCCGGAGACCTGGAACTCCACGTGGGTCGTGCGTGCAGGGACCACCAGGTTAGAGAGGCAGCAGCCACGCAGTGTGAGGCGTTTGTATAGCCTGTGCGGAGAGGAGAGAACAGGGATAGACAGAGGCATAGTTGACAGGCTACAGAAAATGGCTACAATAATGCAAAGGAGATCGGAATGAAATTAACTAAACATCCGGGAAAGCAAGAGAGTGGGGCCTCCCTCACTTACGTTTCACTGAAACACCCAAATATAACTCTTCCAACTTCCACCTCAGAAACTATAATTGTTGTAAACTACAGCGGTTCAATGTTTTCTAGGACTGGACTAACTTAGTTTATTCAGCTAGCTAACTTGGTACAGTATTCTTCCGTGAAAACCGTCCAGGGCACCTAGTCATATGACGCCACAGCCAACTAGCATGCCGGACTCCAACAACACGGTTTAATTCTCGGCCACAACCAACCACCAGTGTGTCAACACGCCAAGCAGATCATTTGTGTCTGTGTCTAACGTTGTGGGTTAGTCCCGACAGCTTGAGCGAGTCCGTCGTCAACTTATTCAGCCAGTTAGTTAGCTAGAATAGTTAGCATACTAGCTAACCATTACATTAGTTATCTTGTTGTTATTAATTGTTGTTTGTTGTTATTAGTCCCATCCTTCAGCTCCATTCAACACCTCCAATCTATCTCTTAACACCATCCATATTTGATTTCTATTTGCCATATACTGTATTTTTCAACTGTACTGTGATGTTTCACAAAAGTTCTGAACCCTTCTATTCTCATTGTTTCTACAGATTGTAAATTGAAAATAAACATTTGTTTTGCTAAAATTATGATTATATTATTGATCGATTGACTATGACTTTTCAGATCACCCAGTAGTGCTATATGCAGGGTTAGCTTCAGGTAAATGTTGCAATCCTTCAGCCATTCCTGGACCTGTGACCAAAAACAAGCTACAAATGGACAGTACCAAAACAAATGATCTAATGATTCTGTCTCTTTGCAGCAAAATCTGCAGAGCTGGGAAGATTGTATCCCCCGTATAAATAACATTCTATTGGTAGCAAGAATTTTGTATAATAATTTAGTGTAAGGGGCCTCCAATTTTTTCAAATGGACTGGATCTTTATGTTTCCCACTTGTATACTGTTTCATTGATAATGAAATCAGACCTTCTTCTTGAGTGTCTGATAATCTACCATTTACATAGGAGTGGTTAAAACATGCTAATAACGGTCCTCTGAGTATATCAAAAAAGGTTTGATATACCTCGACTGGTATGCCATCCAACCCTGGAGTATTCCCGGACTTAAAGTCTTTAATTGCACCCAGAAATTCCTCCTCTGTAATTTTACCTTCACATGAGTCTTTCTGTATGGCTCTTAACTTTGCATGATCAATAGAAGAAGGAGATGGAGGCGACTGAAACGAAAACATATGCTTAAAGTACTTTGCTTCCTCCTTCAAAATATCATTTGGTGAATCATGGGTGACTTTGTCATTTGTAACCAGTTTCAGTAAATTATTTTTGGTAGCATTCCTATGTTGAAGATTAAAAAATAATTTGGTGCATTTTCCCCCATATTCCATCCTGTTTGCTTTATTTTTATAATATATTACACTTGATCTTTCCTGAATAAGTTTCTCAATTTCTTTCTGTTTTTCCTCTAATTTATTCTGAGCCTCTATGTTACAGTTTTTATTGCTATCTGTCTGTTCTGTTAGACCTTCTATTTCCTTTGTTAGTATGGACTCTTTTGACCTAAATTGCTTTTGTTTTCGAGATGAGTACTGAATTGCATGGCCTCTAAAGGCACATTAAAAGGTGTCACATACAAAAGGGGATTTGCTGTACCTATGTTATGTCCATTTTAATTCCAGGTTGTAAGGCAACAAAATAGGAAAAATGCCAAGGGGGGTGAATACTTTCGCAAGCCACTGTATATTGTCAAAGAAGTGTGGATCATCATTATTTGGTCCGTAAAGGTTAATGAGCCACATCTGTTTATGGTCCGATAACATATTTAAAATCATCCATCTACCTTGCCGATCCGTTTGGAAAATGTGCACTTCCGGATCAAAATGTAAATATTGTTATTCTTTTGTTATTATCTGCTAAGCCATTACAATTATAACTGGCTATACTTATTTCACCACTTACCATAATGAGATACAAGTTTCAAATCTATTTATCATAATATATGTTTGTAAATTTACCTAAAAAAAAACATAGTGATTGAGTGTCCATATAGCTGTGCCATGATATTTGCATTGCTGCTAAGTAACCCTCCAATTATTCTCCACTATTCCCCCCGCTAAAGCCCTTCCCCATCCCAAATTGGGTTGTCATCCCAGTGATCGGCATACCACCCCCGTCCCCTCGGATCCCCAGACCCCCCGAGAGGCCAGGACCCATTCTTCGAAAACAGCCCACAGTGCCACCCACAAAACAGAAGCAGGTCAACCGCCAAAAGCATTTCCAATGCTCTCACTGCTCAAAAAAATAAAGGGAACACTAAAATAACACATCCTAGATCTGAATGAATGAAATAATCTTATTAAATACTTTTTTCTTTGCATAGTTGAATGTGCTGACAACAAAATCACACAAAAATGATCAATGGAAATACATTTATCAACCCATGGAGGTCTGGATTTGGAGTCACTCAAAATTAAAGTGGAAAACCACACTACAGGCTGATCCAACTATGATGTAATGTCCTTTAAACAAGTCAAAATGAGGCTCAGTAGTGTGTGTGGCCTCCACGTGCCTGTATGACCTCCCTACAATGCCTGGGCATGCTCCTGATGAGGTGGTGGATGGTCTCCTGAGGGATCTCCTCTGAGACCCTGTACTAAAGCATCTGCCAACTCCTGGACAGTCTGTGGTGCAACGTGGCGTTGGTGGATGGAGCGAGACATGATGTCCCAGATGTGCTCAATTGGATTCAGGTCTGGGGAACGGGCGGGCCAGTCCATAGCATCAATGCCTTCCTCTTGCAGGAACTGCTGACACACTCCAGCCACATGAGGTCTGGCATTGTCTTGCATTAGGAGGAACCCAAGGCCAACCGCACCAGCATATGGTCTCACAAGGGGTCTGAGGATCTCATCTCGGTACCTAATGGCAGTCAGGCTACCTCTGGCGAGCACATGGAGGGCTGTGTGGCCCCCCAAAGAAATGCCACCACACACCATGACTGACCCACTGCCAAACCGGTCATGCTGGAGGATGTTGCAGGCAGCAGAACGTTCTCCACGGCGTCTCCAGACTCTGTCACGTCTGTCACGTGCTCAGTGTGAACCTGCTTTCATCTGTGAAGACCACAGGGCGCCAGAGGCGAATTTCCCAATCTTGGTGTTCTCTGGCAAATGCCAAATGTCCTGCACGGTGTTGGGCTGTAAGCACAACCCACACCTGTTGACGTCGGGCCCTCATAACACCCTCATGGAGTCTGTTTCTGACCGTATGAGCAGACACATGCACATTTGTGGCCTGCTGGAGGTCATTTTGCAGGGCTCTGGCAGTGCTCCTCCTGCTCCTCCTTGCACAAAGGCGGAGGTAGCAGTCCTGCTGCTGGGTTGTTGCCCTCCTATGGCCTCCTCCACGTCTCCTGATGTACTGGCCTGTCTCCTGGTAGCGCCTCCATGCTCTGGACACTACGCTGACAGACACAGCAAAACTTCTTGCCACAGCTCGCGTTGATGTGCCATCCTGGATGAGCTGCACTACCTGAGCCACTTGTGTGGGTTGTAGACTTCGTCTTATGCTACCACTAGAGTGAAAGCACCGCCAGCATTCAAAAGTGACCAAAACATCAGCCAGGAAGCATAGGAACTGAGTAGTGGTCTGTGGTCACCACCTGCAGAACCACTCCTTTATTGGGGGTGTCTTGCTAATTGCCTATAATTTCCACCTGTTGTCTATTCCATTTGCACAACAGCATGTGAATTGGATTGTCAATCAGTGTTGCTTCCTAAGTGGACAGTTTGATTTCACAGAAGTGTGATTGACTTGGAGTTACATTGTGTTGTTTAAGTGTTCCCTTAATTTTTTTGAGTAGTGTATATATAGCTATTAAAAATAGATATCTATTCAAATATCTTGCATATCTTAATTACCATAATTATCAATTAATATGCGTAATACTGTCGGCAGTTCATGCAAAATATTGTTACCTATAACCCGGATTGCCATTGTATTATATTACATTTTTGTCAAGCAATTATTATTTTAACAAACAATTATTGTGGTTCATCCTATATTCTCCCTAACATCCTTACCCCCTTGCAACAGATGTGGGATACACACACACAGGCACATACACTTACACACTCAACCCCTTTCCTCCACAATCAACCATAAGCTCAGATGCTCAACGGTTGTTACATCCCAGAGCCTAACTCAAGAAAGGACCTGATTTACAAATGCATATACAGTTACAGCTGTTTGAGAAAGCATGCAAGATTGAGCAAAAATTTACAAAAAATTTAGATTTGATTAACCTATGTCAAGTCCTAGGTGATGGAGATCAGATCCACCCTCTTCCCCTGAAACACTCTGGTCCCCCATTGTAACCATTTTTCCCAAGCATCTCCATGCAGTCAGACCTTTGATTATTTTGTGCCACCAGGGCCACAATAATATGCCCTCTCTCTGATTGTCCGAGTGTGACCCCCTCCCCATGGGTTACTGCAGCCAGTGTTGCCAGCACTGCCACTACCTGGGTGGGGGTACCCCAATGGAATCCCCACCGGCTAGGTACAAGGTCGTCAAGGTTTTCATTAGCAGCTTTGAGAATTTCCTTGTATATTATGATCTCCCATCAGGGGGCTCTGGCTTTGTAGGACCAACCCTGCCAGGCAGGCTCAGAATCTTGAGGGGGCGGTGCTGCTCCAGTAGGTCTCTGACTGCATTTATCTTTCTGTTTTGGCTGCATATAGGCAACTTACAGCAGGACCTTAAAACAGATGGGGACTTCTCTTTGGTGTATGGGTCGCTCAGGTGGGTGTCTAGGATATGGTGTTGGGAACTATTCCATCATGATAGGAAAATAAATTAATAATTATTTATACTTTATTTTAAAATGTATATCCCTCATCTGCACAAAATTGAAGCTCTCTCTCACAACCCCTGCTCACAGACACACGTTGGTTCTGGGATATGCAACCATTGCCTTTCTTACTCACTTAACGCCAAACTTTTCCAAACACAAAAACGCACACCACAACTTCCATCACAATACATCCACACATACCCACATACTGTGACTTCTATGCCTTCTGTTTGCTAAGTTTTTATCTCCACTATGTTGATTGAGTACTTGTGTTCTAATTAGTTATATTTGAAGATGTATTATTTAGCTTGTTATCCTTTCTTGTAATGCCGTCTTATCCCTTTATAAAATACTATATTTACTATAAATGTGTTTTATTATTACAATCCTTACCATGGCTAGTATTGGGTGTTCCATTATTCGACTCCTCTATTAGAACTTTCCAAATGGCCATGGAGTAGTCTTTGTGTCGCAGAACATTTGGTTGTCAATATGAAGTTTATCGACTACAAGAGCAACACGCTTCCCTTTTAATCTATTTTCCTTGAAAATTGGGTACAGAACTTTGCGCCGTTCTGCAATCTCCCTCGGGAATGGATCATTCATGCCTATTTTCGTGTCAGCAAGTCTTTTACTTAAGCTTTTAACCATTACTTTATCCTTAAAGAAAGCAAATTTGGCAACGTTTGGACGCTCAGATCTCTGTCCTCTTTGTCTTAAATGGTGTACACGTTCGAGTTGGATTTTATCGACAGCATCGAGTGGGATTTGAAGCGCTGTAAGAAAGAAGTCCTTCACAATTTCTTCGGTAACCTCTCCATCTTTTTCTTGGATACCCGTAAGTACTAGATTTTCTCTCGTCGATCTAGTCTGTATGTCTAGTAAGGCTTCTCTCAGAAAGTTGTTCTCCTTTTTAAGTTCCTTAACGTCTGTTTCTATCTTAGTGACTGTCCCTTTTAGCTTTTTAGTATCTTTCTCCATTATCGCAGCTTTTTTGTCACTAATTTCAAGACTCTCCTTCAACTCCTTTACATCGTTACTGACCAACTCTAGTATGCCCATTTTGTCATTTATCGACTTCAACAGATCGCTTTCCACACTTACCAGTCCCAGTAGTAAAAAGCATAAATCATCTGTATCCGTCGAGGAGTCGTGTTTTCTCTTGGAGATTGATTCTCCTCATTTATCCTCCGTCATGTTTGAGTGTTGCTTGTTGTTGTAATATTTGTCGATACATTTCTCTAGCCTTATGATTTGTTTTGTGTTATTATCCAGAATGAATGTTATTACCCATGAGTATATGAAGTGCTAATATTTAGTCTAACTTACTGATATTGAACATTACGTTTTTATCTCGAGGTGATTCACACCACTGTGTGTTCAATACGCCATCTTCACCTTTAAGTCTTTACTGAAGACTCATCTCTTCAGTGGGTCCTATGATTGATTGTAGTCTGGCCCAGGGGTGTGACGGCGAACGGCAAGGCACTGGAGTGATGAACCACCCTTGCTGTGTCTGCCTGGCTGGCTCCCCTATCTCCCCTGGGATTCTCTACCTCTGACCCTATTATCGGATCTGATTCACTGGGTTGCTCGTGCTCTTCCATCCTTCCTGTCCCCGGGCTCGTGCGTTGTGGAGATATTTGTGGGCTATACTCGGCCTTGTCTTAGGGTAGTAAGATTGTGGCCTGTTGATATCCCTTTAGTGTGTGGGGGATGTGCTTTGCCAAAGTGGATGGGGTTATATCCTGCCTGGTTGTCCCAGTCCAGGGGTAACTTTGGATGGGGCCGCAGTGTCCCCCGAGCCCCTCTGTCTCAGTCTCCTGTATATATGCTGCAATAGTCTATGTGCCGGAAACTAGGGTCAGTCTGTTATATCTGGTGTAATTCTCATGTCTTATCTGGTGTCCTGTGTGATCTTAGATTTGCTCCCTCTAATTCTCCCATCTCTCTCTCTCTCTCTCTCTCTCTCTCTCTCTCTCTCTCTCTCTCTCTCTCTCTCTCTCTCTCTCTCTCTCTCTCTCTCTCTCTCTCTTCCCTCCCAGAGAACCTGAGCCCTAGGACCATACCTCAGGACTACCTGGCCTGACGACTCCTGGCTGTCCCCGTCCCCAGTCCACCTGGTTGTGCTGCTGACCCAGTTTCTGCTGTTCTGTCTATGGCCATGGAACCCTGACCTGTTCACTGGAACCCCATCCCCCGCACATGCTGTCTCAGCCTCTAAATGCTTGGCTATGAAAGGTCAACTGACATTAACTCCCAAGGTGCTGATCTCTTGCACCCTCTACAACCACTGTGATTATTATTTGACCCTGCTGGTCTTCTATGAACGTTTGAACATCTTGAAGAATGAGCTGGCCTTAATGGCCATGTACTCTTATAATCTCCACCCAGCACAGCCAGAAGAGGACTGGCCAGCCCTCAGAGCCTGGTTCCCCTCTAGGTTTCTTCCTATGTTCCTGCCTTTCTAGGGAGTTTTTCCTAGCCACCGTGCCTCTACATCTGCATTGCTTGCTCTCTGGGGTTTTAGGCTCGTTTTCTGTATAAGCGGTGGTCGAAAAAGTACCCAATTGTCAAACTAGAGTAAAAGATAAAAGCTACCTTAATAGAAAATGACTCTAGTAAAAGTGAAAGTCACCGAGTAAAATACTACTTGAATAAAAGTCTAAAAGTATTTGGTTTTAAATATACTTAAGTATCAAAAGTAAATGTAATTACTCAAAAATAAAATATACTTATATACACTCAAAAGTAAAAGTATGAATCATTTCAAATTCCTTATAGTAAGCAAACCAGACACCACAAATTTTCTGCTTTTTTTATTTACGGATAGACAGGGGCACACTCCAACACTCAGACATAATTTACAAACGAAGCATTTGTGTTTAGTGAGTCCACCAGATCAGAGGCAGTAGGGATGACCAGGGAGGTTTTCTTGATAAGTATATGAATTGGACCATTGTCTGTCCTGCTAAGTATTCAGAATGTAACATTATTTTTACTTAACCCTTGTGTGGTGTTCGGGTCTGTGGGACCCATTTTCAATGTTTACTAAAAGAGAAATGATACAATGAATTATTTTTTCAACCTGAGACTCATTGGCCTTGGCTCATTTTCTGCGAAGAACACATTTTAATTGAGTGCACACTGTGCACCCCCCTACACATTTATATTACATATGTGGTGTTTGGGTCCACTGGACCCGAGGGTAATAAAAGTGTGGAAATGTGTGTGTGTAGGTGAAAACAGGTAAAGAAACAAGAAGGTTTGCTGTGTGCCTTCACTCTGTCTTCCTCCTCCCTAGGCCTGCTGTTATAACATAGCACCTATAATTTGTCTGTCTCCCTGCCTGTCTGCTTGTCTCCTGCTTTTCTCGCACTCTTTACCCTTAGTAGTGTGTGAAACCTCACAATGTCTTGCGGGAACCTGCACAATGTTACTCCAATACATTATTTCAATGCATTATTTTGATACATTGCAAAGCTGTCATCAAGGCAAAGGGTGGCTATTTGAAGAATCTCAAATATAACATCTAATATGTTTAACACTTTTTTGGTTACTACATGATTCCATATGTGTCATTTCATAGTTTTGATGTCTTCACTGTTATTCTACAATGTAAAAAACAGTAAAAATAAAGAAAAACCCTTGCATGATTAGGTGTGTCCAAACTTTTGACTGGTAGTGTATATACACTGTATGTATATTTATTTTTGTATTTATGTTATTTAATAGGTTTAACAAAAGGGGAAAACTAATTTGAGTGTTGAAAGAAATATGTTGCAACTTGAAATATAGGTGTATTAATATTCAAATATAACAGTTGGCATTGAATCATATATTTGGTTTCAACAAATGTAGTTTTTTTTTTCAATTGAGTGTCGATCTGAAAATGGAATGAGATACTAGTACTGATACTTTTACAGTTCTTTTTCAGTAAATACACCATATGTGAGGGGCACATTGGACCTCAATGGCATCTCTAAGAAAGTCAGTAGTGGAAAACAGTACTCAATAACATGTGATGTAAATGCCTATTGATTTCAAGTATTCTCCTCAAGAGGAAGAAGAAGCAAAGGGTCAAATACAAGCTTAATCTTATTAAACAGCTGGCTTATTCTCTTTTCAGAAAGATTCCCTTATTTTACTCTGTCACAATTAGACTTTACAATGTCAAGTTATTAAAAAAAGAAGAAAAATAAAACATTTCAGCAAAATCAACGAATTCGGATTGGATTGTGTGGTGCACATGAGAAAGTGGTAAACATGTCCTACAAGTTATACTTGTTAATTGTCAGTACTGTGAAAATACTGAAATGCTGTTTGTGAAGTATGTGTATCTATGTTTCTATGTGATTACATGCAGCAAAGCTGTTCAAGTATGCAACAGCTCCACTAAATAGTAAAGATCAACACATAAAGATGTTGATGATTTTTTTAATGAACTTAACAATGATGCAAGACTTTGTCCCATGTCATGTCACATGAGAAATGTCTGTCTAGTCACACATTCTAATCACTGTGCTGGGAATATGTGATGAAATATAGGATAGGATGATACCAACCAGTGATGTGCCAGAAATTGATGGCAAGATCAAAAGCATCAAAAGTAGGGAATAAACCCAACTAGGAGTTTGTGTATGTATGCAATTTTATGATTTACAATTCCCATTGAGACTATGATAAAATTGACTTCTACGCTTCAAATCCCTCATTGTTTACGTGTTCAAAAAGGCGTTGAATAATGTGGTACAACTTCAGATGAGAATCGGGGTCCCAGGAGAGGACCGCTCAACGTCAAATGACTCCAACCTGCCAATACCCTAGTTCTTCTGGAGGCAGAGTCTTGTCTCAGCTCCCCTTGATGAACCTAATAAGAGGGCGGGCATGACTTTCAACAATCACATTGCCACTGAGTGGGTCACAACAACCACTCACAACCTCTTGAGAATTTGTGACGAGAACCTCCTCATTGACAAAAGCTTGTTAAATTAGATATTAAACTGAATTAGAGATCACACTGGTGCTTCTTTGCTCATGTGACAACAGGTAGTGTTCTGTTGATATTTTTATGCCTTCATGAAAATGACGCTTCGATTTTCAATGGAGAAATATCATAAATCGATAAAGATCATTTTGAACCTTACTTGACACGAAGACATTACGTTTGAAGTTGGAAGTTTGCATACAGTTAGGTTGGAGTAATTTAAACTTGTTTTTCAACCACTCCACAAACTTCTTGTTAACAAACTATAGTTTTGGCAAGTCGGTACTATGTGCATGACACAAGTAAATTTTCCAACAATTGTTTACAGACAGAATATTTCACTTACAGTGGGGAAAAAAAGTATTTAGTCAGCCACCAATTGTGCAAGTTCTCCCACTTAAAATGTGTCTGTAAAAAATTTTCATCATAGGTACACGTCAACTATGACAGACAAAATGAGAAAAAAAAATCCAGAAAATCACATTGTAGGATTTTTTATGAATTTATTTGCAAATTATGGTGGAAAATAAGTATTTGGTCAATAACAAAAGTTTCTCAATGCTTTGTTATATACCCTTTGTTGGCAATGACACAGGTCAAACGTTTTCTGTAAGTCTTCACAAGGTTTTCACACACTGTTGCTGGTATTTTGGCCCATTCCTCCAAGCAGATCTCCTCTAGAGCAGTGATGTTTTGGGGCTGTCGCTGGGCAACACGGACTTTCAACTCCCTCCAAAGATTTTCTATGGGGTTGAGATCTGGAGACTGGCTAGGCCACTCCAGGACCTTGAAATGCTTCTTACGAAGCCACTCCTTCGTTGCCCGGGCGGTGTGTTTGGGATCATTGTCATGCTGAAAGACCCAGCCACGTTTCATCTTCAATGCCCTTGCTGATGGAAGGAGGTTTTCACTCAAAATCTCACGATACATGGCCCCATTCATTCTTTCCTTTACACGGATCAGTCGTCCTGGTCCCTTTGCAGAAAAACAGCCCCAAAGCATGATGTTTCCACCCCCATGCTTCACAGTAGGTATGGAGTTCTCCCGAGTGGCGCAGTGGTCTAAGGCACTGAATCGCAATGCTAGCTGTGCCATTAGAAATCCTAGTTCGAATACAGGACCTGTCGTAGCCGGGGCGGCGCACAATTGTCCAAGGTAGGGGAGGGAATGGCTGGCAGGGATGTAGCTCAGTTGGTAGAGCATGGCGTTTGCAACGGGTTCGATTCCCACGGGGGGGACAGTATGAAAAAACGTTTAAAAAATAATGTATGCACTCACTAACTGTAAGTCGCTCTGGATAAGAGTGTCTGCTAAATGACTAAAATGTGATGTAAAATGTGTTCTTTGGATGCAACTCAGCATTCTTTGTCCTCCAAACACGACGAATTGAGTTTTTACCAAAAAAGTAATATTTTGGTTTCATCTGACCATATGACATTCTCCCAATCCTCTTCTGGATCATCCAAATGCACTCTAGCAAACTTCAGACGGGCCTGGACATGTACTGGCTTAAGCAGGGGGACACGTCTGGAAATGCAGGATTTGAGTCCCTGGCGGCGTATGTGTTACTGATGGTAGGCTTTGTTACTTTGGTCCCAGCTCTCTGCAGGTCATTTACTAGGTCCCCCCGTGCGTTTCTGGGATTTTTGCTCACCGTTCTTGTGATTATTTTGACCCCACGGGGTGAGATCTTGCATGGAGCCCCAGATCGAGGGAGATTATCAGTGGTCTTGTATGTCTTCCATTTCCTAATAATTGCTCCCACAGTTGATTTCTTCAAACCAAGCTGCTTACCTATTGCAGATTCAGTCTTCCCAGCCTGGTGCAGGTCTACAATTTTGTTTCTGGTGTCCTTTGACAGCTCTTTGGTCTTGGCCATAGTGGAGTTTGGAGTGTGACTGTTTGAGGTTGTGGACAGGTGTCTTTTATACTGATAACAAGTTCAAACAGGTGCCATTAATACAGGTAACGAGTGGAGGACACAGGAGCCTCTTAAAGAAGAAGTTACAGGTCTGTGAGAGCCAGAAATCTTGCTTGTTTGTAGGTGACCAAATACTTAATTTCCACCATAATTTGATAATAAATTCATTACAAATCCTACAATGTGATTTTCTGGAGAATTTTTTTACTCAATTTGTCTGTCATAGTTGACATGTACCTATGATGAAAATTACAGGCCTCTCTCATCTTTTTAAGTGGGAGAACTAGCACAATTGGTGGCTGACTAAACACTTTTTTTCCCAACTGTATAATTCACTGTATCACAATTCCAGTGGGTCAGAAGTTTACATACACTAAGTTGACTGTGCCTTTAATCAGCTTGGAAAATTCCAGAAAATGTTGTCATGGCTTTAGAAGCTTCTGATAGGCTAATTGACATAATTTGAGACAATTGGAGGTGTACCTGTGGATGTATTTCAAGGCCTCCCTTCAAACTCAGTGCCTCTTTGCTTGACATCATGGGAAAATAAAAAGAAATCAGCCAAGACTTCAGAAAAAACAGGTTTCCAAAAGCCTGAAGGTACCAAGTTCATCTGTACAAACAATAGTACGCAAGTATAAACACCATGGGACCACGCAGCCATCATACCGCTCAGGAAGGAGACGCATTCTGTCTCCTAGAGATGAACGTAATTTGGTGCAAAAAGTGCAAATCAATCCCAGAACAACAGCAAAGGATCCTGTGAAGATGCTGGAGGAAACAGGTACAAAAGTATCTATATCCAGAGTAAAACGAGTCCTATATCGACATAACCTGAAAGGACGCTCAGCAAGGAAGAAGCCACTGCTCCAAAACCGCCATAAAAAAGCCAGACTACGGTTTGCAACTGCACATGGGGACAAAGATCGTACTTTTTGGAGAAATGTCCTCTGGTCTGACGAAACAAAAATAGAACTGTTTGGCCATAATGACCATCGTTATGTTTGGAGGAAAAAGGGGAAGGCTTGCAAGCCGAAGAACACCATCCCAACCGTGAAGCATGGGGTGGCAGCATCATGCTGTGGGGGTGCTTTGCTGCAGGAGGGACTGGTGCACTTCACAAAATAGATGTCATCATGAGGAAGGAAAATTATGTGGATATATTGAAGCAACATCTCAAGACATCAGTCAGGAAGTTAAAGCTTGGTCGCAAATGGGTCTTCCAAATGGACAATGACCCCAAGCATATTTCCAAAGTTGTGGCAAAATGGCTTAAGGACAACAAAGTCAAGGTATTGGAGTGGCCATCACAAAGCCCTGACCTCAATCCTATAGACAATTTGTGGGCAGAACTGAAAAAGCATGTGCGAGCAAGGAGGCCTACAAACCTGACTCAGGTACACCAGCTCTGTCAAGAGGAATGGGCCAAAATTCACCCAACTTATTGTGGGAAGCTTGTGGAAGGCTACCCGAAACGTTTGACTCAAGGCTAAACAATTTAAAGGCAATGCTACCAAATTGAGTGTATGTAAACTTCTGACCCACAGGGAATGTGATGAAAGGACACGTCTACCTATTATTCTGACATTTCACATTCTTAAAATAAAGTTGTGAACCTAACTGACCTAAGACAGGGAATTTTGACTAGGATTAAATGTCAGGAATTGTAAAAAACTGAGTTTAAATGTATTTGGCTAAGCTGTATGTAAACTTCCGACTTCAACTGTATATAGCATCGTCCTGACCTTCACTGTGACCCAGTTTGCAGGGTGTCACCGGGGCAGAATGATAACACATAATGATTGCGTTGACCTGTACATTCACAGTGTTCCCGGGTGCTGTCAGCAGCTTCATAGTGTTAGCTCTCTGCTGTGTGTTTCATTAGAGACAACAGCGGTGTGGAACGCTACGGATGGAACTTCACAGTAGTAGCCACCTGCTATAGCACCAATATATAGTATCCTCAAACCACCTTTCCTCGCTCCCTTAATTACACTTTGGATGGTGTATCAATATACCCTGTCACCACAAATATACAGGCGTCCTTCTTAACTCAGTTGCCGGAGAGGAAGGAAACCGGTCATTGATTTCACCATGAGAACAATGATGACTTTAAAACAGTTACAGAGTTTAATGGCTGTGATAGGAGAAAACTAAGGATGGATCAACAACATTGTAGTTACTACACAATACTCACCTAAATG
Source organism: Coregonus lavaretus (assembly GCF_964263955.1). Classification (NCBI taxonomy): domain Eukaryota; kingdom Metazoa; phylum Chordata; class Actinopteri; order Salmoniformes; family Salmonidae; genus Coregonus; species Coregonus lavaretus. The sequence goes on from NC_140019.1 coordinate 5,547,098, forward strand.
ACAGAGTGAAAAGAAGGAAGCCTGTACAGAAAAAAAATATTCCAAAACATGCATCCTGTTAGGCACTAAAGTAAAACTGAAAAAAATGTGGCAAAGAAATTAACTTTATGTCCTGAATACAAAGTGTTATGTTTGGGGAAAATCCAACACAACACATCACTGAGTAGCACTAAAAATAAACCGAATAGATCTAAGCACATGCTAAATCCTAGAGGAAAACCTGGTTCAGTCAGCTTTTCAACAAACACTGGGAGACAAATTCTCCTTTCAGCAGGACAATAACCTAAAACACAAGGCCAAATGTACAGTTGCTTACCAAGACGACATTGAATGTTCCTTAGTGGCCCAGTTACAGTTTACTTAAATCGGCTTGAAATTCTATGGCAAGACTTGAAAATGTCTGTCTAGCAATGACCAACAACCAACTTGACAGAATAATGTGCAAATATTTTACAATCCAGGTATGCAAAGCTCTTAGAGATTTACTCAGAAAGACTCACAGCTGTAATCGCTGCCAAAGGTGATTCTAACATGTATTGACTCAGGGGAGTGAATACTTATGTAAATTAGATATTTTTATATTTAATTTATAATAAATTATCTAAAATGTCTAAAAACATGTTTTCACTTTGTCATTATGAGGAATTGTGTGTAGATGGGTGAGAAAAAAATCTACTTAATCCATTTTAAATTCAGGCTGTAACAGAACAAAATGTGGAAGAAGTCAAGGGGTATGAATACCCCCCAAGAAATGTTAACCTCCCCTGTTATTGTAATGGTGAGAGGTTAGCATGTCTTGGGGGTATGATATTGGTGGATTGTAGAAGTGTTTGAAACATATTCTATTCTTATTTACAACAAAAGTGACTCCAAAATGACCCAATACATTATTTACCATTCATTTCTATCGGGCACAAAATAATCTGAAACACAACCAAAACAAACAGCAAATGCATCCAACAAATGTGTATAGTCACAAACTTTATGTAGTCATTGAGTGCTATGAATATGGTACCAAATACTTATCTTTTGACTACTTTAATACACATTTAAGTGAATTTGTCCCAATACATTTGGTACCCTAAAATGGGGAGGAATATGTAAAAATAAAAATGCTGTAATTTCTAAACGGTTCACCCGATATAGATTAAAATACCCTAAAATTAAAGCTGTCAGTTTGCACTTTAACCTCATAGTCATCTGTATAACTTTGAATCAAAAGTGCTGGAATACGGAGCCAAAACAACAAAAGATGTGTCACTGTCCCAATACTCACTGTATAAAAGGGGTTAGATATATATCTATATATGAGTAGTTGTGGACAGTAATATTTATCATGTATGACATTCTAAATACCTCACATGCAACTCGTAATAAGACTAAGCAATTAGCCCATTCAATTAATTATATGTATCTGACTCCATAAGATAAATAGCAATATGCAAGAAAAGTATGGTTGAGTTACAGTAATAGGCAATGAAGAAATGTTGGAGAATGGAATTCCAAATACAAGTGTATACAATTACTTTGTCAAATGAATGGATTCACATACAGTACAAGGCATAAACTTAAGTTACAAAGCATTAGCACGCATTACAAGGCATTATTCTAAGCATGGTCAGAGAGAGAGAAAGAGAGAAACCATAGCCTGAAAGGCCATGCCTCAAAAGTCCATGGGGTGGAGAAATAAATAAATTGTCTCACCACAGCAGGTCAGGAACAAACAAACAGACAGAACAATGAACCATTTTATGAGCATCTGAATTGTTTGCATTCAAAACCTGAGTTGTTGACCAATAGTATTACTGTAAAGCTAACCTCCAATCAGATATCAGACCTACATGATGTAACCTCTGCTTCTCAGAGGTGTGACTATACACAGCAACTCCTAGTCACTAATTAAAAACATAAATTGGCAAGTTTCATTATATTACATTCAAATCATTGTTATACGTATCTTATTAGCAAGTACCAAACAGCTATGTAATTACGTTGTGTTTATCAACGTAGCTATGTAACTGCATTTGTTACATCCATGGCTGGAGTGTTCACGGGTTTTGAAAACAACTACCTCTCACAGTCTCACGTCAGAATTAGACGTTCATCCATGTATCTCAAACGTCAAATTTCGAAGTTGTTGCAAACATCAATTTTCGAAGTGTTTAAGGTTAGAGTTAAGTTGAGGCATTAACTCAGAAATCTTAAGGTTAGGTATTAGGATTAAAACAAAAATCTCATAAACAACATTTTATCGCTGGATTTCATCTTGCAACCTTTGGAATCAGAGGCAGATGCTTACGCCCATCCACCATTCCTGTCCACAACGCCCTAGCAAAACCGAAACCTAATTGAAGGTAAGAGCTCTCACTGTTGCCCCTAGTGGACGATTTACACGTCATCTCCCGACATCCTCAATTATGGATGGACGTCGAACACTGACTTGTATCACCGGTGACCTGGCTGCTTTAGGCCATAATTTCTGTTAGAAATGGAAAGTTCAATGAGGGGTATTATCATAGAGAGCAGCTTGACATGTTGTAATGCATCACAGGGCTCTTGGTGGCAGCTCCGTTGGAACCTGTAGGGGACCCTGGTGGTAGACGTGTCCTTCCATCCCCCTCACCCTTCTCTCAATGATTAAAGTGTCAGTCATTACAGTCACAGTACGCCTTGGAAGCCTGTGATCTGCCTGTCCTGTACTGACACAAATTGTGGTGTGTGTATATGTGTGTGCGTGCGTGCGTGTGTGTGTGTTTTTGTGTGTATGCACGCAGCGCAGGGGGGATTCATTAGAGTCACAGTGTGGCAGTGACAGTATGAGAGTCGGTGACCTGTGCTCAGGGTCAACAGGGCTGTAAATAAAACATGATTCATCAGTCACACAGAAAAATGAGGGAGGAACAGGAATCAGAATGACAGGACAGAAAATAAATATAATAGCAAATGTTGCAGCAAGTTACATGGTGAAGGAACACAACCATTACGGTGCTGGAAGTACACACATAGTTTAGGAAGTGATGAAGTTATATGACAGTTGCCTACGAGTGAACCGGCCTCAGAGTGATGTTTCCTTAGAATTACGTCAGTGACATATAGTGCTTAAGTCAGAGAATTGCTCTGAAATAATGTATTGTCCTTGAGGGTGGATTGAATGATTATTTCATAAGAAATGACAGGCAGAGACACAACAACACAAGTGCCACCATGTTTTGCATTACCTACACAATTACAGGCTTTCAAACAGGGAACCTGGTATCATCAAAACCTAATAAAAGAGCAAAACGGAGAACACCATCCTAGAGCAAATCAACCGACATGTATGTGTTCGTGAGAGTCAGTCTCACCTTTCCATAGAGGGGTCATATTAGTCTGAAGCCTAATTAGTCTGAAGGGTGGTTGTCCCGCTGGCTATCCTAAGTTGAATGCACCAATTTGTAAGTCGCTCTGGATAAGAGCGTCTGCTAAATGACTTAAATTTAAAATGAAGCCCAACCTGTTCGGACGCTACAGACAAAAGTTGGCAGATCGGCGGTATCGATTTCAGACGAGTCCTTTGACGCTTGTGGGGGTCGTAGAGCAAAACAAAAAACACCATTGTGTTCGTGACAGTGTCATCGTGTTCATGAGAGTCTCATCTTTCCATAGTTTGTGGTATTCATTTTTGTGTAGGCCAAACTGTTCGGACATTACAGACGTTTTCGTGAGAAGACCGATTTTCGGGATGTCTCATGGTCTGACAAACACCACTCTAGCTCTGCCACCTTTCACCGCAGATGCGGAAGGGCGATATCTCTAGCTTTAATTGACAGATTTTTATGGAATTTGTTTATTATGCTAATTATATTTCAGCGGGGCCACGGACAAACTCTAGGGGCACTGGAGAACATCCTGTGACTAAAGCCTCTGGTGGCTCACAAATGTGTTATTGATAACAACGGGTGACATAAATTGCAGTGAATGTGCCAGTTGCTTTGACCAATAATGAGATGGGTAGAAATGGTTGTTACTGTTTTCATTCACTTATTCCTTATTGTTGGCACCATAAGATTTGGCACCATAATATCAAAGTCATTCAGTCAAAAAAAAGTAATACAATACCGATGGCCTGCAAATACAATGGATAACTTCCCTGACTGCTCTTAAAGATATTTCCTTCACTTTGGCACTCCTCGCCAACTTCCATTTGATCGCAAGTGAAATAAAGCTGATTCCCTATTAAAACATGAGTGCCAATAAGTTCTGCTCTAGAGAGCCAAGTCAATAATTCAGTCAGTAACTCATCAGAACTTATTGGCACCACTATTCAAATGTAGATTAATAATTGAGGGTAAGAATGCAGAACAAAAAGTTATTGAGCTTTGAATAGTTTAACACTATAGCCTCCATTAATTATTCAGATTAAATCCAGTCATATTTTATAGTGATATTTACTCTATGAAGATTCACTGCATTCATATCAACCATATCATGATGAGATAGCGTTATGTGTTGATGCTTGAAAACAAATAAAATAACATAGACATAGCATATGTTTCTAACTAACACATCTTTTAATCCGTAAGAGTCTAAACCGGGGGGGAGGGGGTTCTACTAAGCTAACATCTGGAATTGTTAGCTATTTGATTTTGAATTTTAGGACACCTTTAGGTAAAGAATTTGATGAAACATTTAATTTGGCCTTACTGATATTAGCCCATAGAAGCACATGCCAAAACAGATATTCAAAAAATGAATCTAAACAAAGTTTGTTTTAAAGTTTCTGTCCTATATCTGAGAGATATAAAAAATATCAGGAAATAATTATTTTATATGTTTTACTCATATAAAAAAAATGGTACTGGGCTACCTTCAGACAAGTCTTGTGAGGCTTATGGGTGTCCTAGAGCAAAACAACTGACATGTACGTGTTTGTGCGAATCAGTCTCACCTTTCCATAGAGGGGTCATATCAGTGTGTAGCCCAAACTGTTTGGACACTGCAGACAGAAGTTGGCAGATCGGCGGTACCGATTTCAGACGAGTCCTGTGACTCTTGTTGGAGTCGTAGCAAAAAATGGAAAACACCATCGTGAGAGTCTCATCATGTGCGTGAGAGTCTCATCTTTCCATAGTTTGTGGAATTAGTTTGTGGTATTAGTTTGTAGGTCAAACCGTTCGGACGCTACAGCCATTTTCGTGGGAAGACCGATTTTTGGGATGTTTCATGGTCTGACAAACACCGCTGTAGCTCGGCTACCTATCTCTATCTTAAACAGACGTATTTTGATGCTGATTTTTTTATTATACTAATTATATTTCCGCGGTGGCGCAGACATCGACTCTAACAATCTTTCTAATGATGGTAATTGTTTTCCTAAATGTCACAGTTAACTCATGCCCTAGATGCCAGTGAATGCAAATAAAGAGACCTAAATATCCAAGTGTTGACATGGAATATTTTCCACAGCCAGCTGAATTCATTACTGAGTGCATCAAATGAAAGTAGGATTTGTTTGATGTAGCCATGTCTTGAAATGTCCCATTCTCAAATCCTTTTCAAAGTGTAGTCCAGGATTTACTCACTGTTCCTAATTCTGTTCCCTACGTTATAGGACCTGGATTAAGTTTCAGTACAATTGTTTATGTAGACACTGTGTGAAGGTTATATTATTGTATAAATTAAAGTATAACCCACAGCATCTGTGTCTACTTCACATCATTCTTGATGGAATCTCTATGCAATTAGTAATGCTTTTTTGTTATTATTCTGCATTCATAACAGATGGCAGGCCTCAGAAAATCTATATGTCTGACAAAGTTGAACGATTTACCCTGTTAAGACTTCTCAATGGACATTTGTTCCAATTTGGAGGACATTAGAAAGAGTTTTCGATTAATTACCTGGGCATCATTGGCACGTCTTCTCACTTTGAAATGGACAGCTGTTCAGCAGATGCTTCCCAACTTTCACCAACACACTATCACAGATTATCGTGAAATAGATTTGTGACAGCCAGAACAGTTTTTGGTGTCCACCACATGATTTCTTAGTCCAATACACAAATTACAATATGTGGCTAACATGAGCTAGGTTAGCTAGGTGGCTAAAGTTAGGGTTAGGTAAAATGATAGCTAAGTCATGAAAGGTTAAGGTTAGGCTTAACTAAGTAGTTAAAAGTAGTACTGTAAGTTGCTGCAAAGTTGCTAATTAGCTAAAATGCTAAAGTTATGCATGTGATTCGAACACACAATGTTTGGGTTCCTAGGCCTTCGCGTTATATGCCCAAGTAATTTGTGCCACCAATAATTTGTGATAGTGGGTTGACTTTCACCTCTTACTCATTTCTGTGACAGCACCTTTTTTTCTGTCTGCTGCGTCATTCAGCTAGTGAACAGGAAAGAGGAAGGCATGAAGGAGTTGTTTGATGCATGAGTCATCCAACAGATTATAGTCTACTGTGTAACAGGTTGGGAAGAGAAAGGCAGTATGACACATTCAGTCCCTCCATCGTATGCGGCAGGCTATCAGATATCCGTCCCTTGGAGATCAGTTTTCAAAGATTTCAAGACACGTATGAAACCCCGAGCCGACTAGGTGAAAAATCTGTCGATGTGCCCTTGAGCAAGGCACTTAACCCTAATTGCTCCTATAAATTGCTCTGGATAAGAGCGTCTGCTGAATGACTAAAATGTATATGTAATAGGCTCAGTAGAGATATTAGTGGAATATACAGTACCAGTCAAAAGTTTGGACACACCTACTCATTCAAGGGTTTTTCTTTATTTTTTACTATTTTCTACATTGAAGAATAATAGTGAAGACATCAAAACTATGAAATAACACATATGGAATCATGTTGTAACCAAAAAAGTGTTAAACAGATCAAAATATATTTGATCTTTGAGATTATGATTAAGTAGCTACCCTTTACCTTGATGACAGTTTTGCACACTCTTGGCATTCTCTCAACCAGCTTCACCTGGAATGCTTTTCCAACAGTCTTGAAGGAGTTCCCACATATGCTGAGCACTTGTTGGCTGCTTTTCCTTCACTCTGCAGTCCGACTCATCCCAAACCATCTCAATTGAGTTGAGGTCGGGGGATTGTGGAGGCCAGGTCCTCTGATGCAGCACTCCATCACTCTCCTTTTTGGTCAAATAGCCCTTGCACAGCCTGGAGGTGTGTTGGGTCATTGTACTGTGGAAAAACAAATGATAGTCCCACTAAGCCCAAACCAGATGGGATGGCGTATCACTGCAGAATTCTGTGGTAGCCATGCTGGTTAAGTGTGCCTTGTATTCTAAATAAATCACAGACAGTGTCACCAGCAAAGCACCCCAACACCATAACACCTCCACCTCCATGCTTTACGGTGGGAACTACACATGCGGAGATCATACGTTCACCCACACCGCGTCTCACAAAGACACGGCGGTTGGAACCAAAAATCTCCAATTTGGACTCCAGACCAAAGGCAAATTTCAAACAGTCTAATGTCCATTGCTCGTGTTTCTTGGCCCAAGCAGGTCTCTTCTTCTTATTGGTGTCCTTTAGTAGTGGTTTCTTTGCAGCAATTCGATTTGAACTCTGTGAAGCGTTTATTTGGTGTCACGGACTCTGCCGAGACTGCTCCTCCTCCTGGTTCGGGCAGGCTTCGGCGTTCGCCGTCCCCGGAGTACTAGCTGCCACCGCTCTATGTTTCGTAGTGTGATTGCTTTTGTCTGTCTTTTACACCTTTGTCCATTTGTGTGTTGATTACTTGTCTTATAAGTTCCTTGTTTTGCATTAGTCTGATTGTGTGTTGTTATTTTCTGCCTGTCGTGCAGAGCTGCGTGTCTGCACTCTGTCTATGTTTGGGATTATTGTTTACGCGTGTTTGCGTAATCGCCTCGCCTCCGTCTGTTTTCGAGGTCGTGTTTTGTTTGTTGCTCTTTGGACTATTAAAGTCTTTTGGACGTATCCTCTGTGTCCTGCGCCTGACTCCTCCACCACATCCACATCGGAACTACTGACATTTGGGCTGCAATTTCTGAGGCTGGTAACTCTAATTAACTTATCCTCTCCAGCAAAGGTATCTCTGGGTCTTCCATTCCTGTGGCGTTCCTCATGAGAGCCAGTTTCATAATAGCACTTGATGGTTTTTGCAAATGCACTTGAAGAAAATTTAAAAGTTCTTGAAATGTTCCGTATTGACTGACCTTCATTTCTTAAAGTAATAATGTACTGTCATTTCTCTTTGCTTATTTGAGCTGTTCTTACCAACTGGTAATTGAAATGCATTCCAGGTGACTACCTCATGAAGCTGGTTGAGAGAATGCCGAGAGTGTTGTGAGAGCAAAATTACAATATGATGTTATAATACTGTTATTGCATCAAATGCTTGTTTTCTGCAATAGAGTAGGGTTCTTAAAACTCTCACCTGTCTGTGTTAACACTGACACTAGATTTACGATGCCTTTGGTGATAAAACCCACAGCATGCATTCCATAGAATGAGTTGGTGTTTGTGTAATGAGGTACTAGGGAGAGATGGCTCGGGTATGGATAATGATGAAGGAAGCTTGTCTCACCTTTTGACACATTGTTATTTGTCATGTAGACTAAGAGGGTGAATCTTTGCAATAAAATATATTTGTATTCTTTGTGTCAGGGCTCTCAGCCAGCCTCGCTTATTACCTTATTAATGTTTTGAATAAAGTAATATCCTTATTGGTGATTGACCCTGTCTCTCCTCATTATTGATTAGAATTTCCACTGCATTTGGCGACGAGGATGGGATGTGACACTTCACCTGGTGACCGCTCCTGAAGACCTGGGTAAACCGTGCACGGGAGATTCAAAATTAGGTTCTCAGCTGGACCTGCCTAAGATCTGAGAGGAATTGGGCATGGGTGATACCACATTCCCAACACAGTATTGAGAGAGGCAATATTTCAGAGGAATAAGTATCCTATGGGATTGATAGCTGGTGGAACCGGTTTAGAGTAACCAAAAGTCTGGTTGGTTGGATTGATCCCCAGCAGACCAGTGAGGTCTGTTAGGTGAGGGACCAGAGCCAGTGGAGTATGTGTGTCGCTGTGTGAGTCTGAGTGAGACAATGGCCTTGCGAAACCTAAGTATACTTGAATAGATTACATTGGGCGTTAGAATAGACAAGGTATGCCCTGGGTTACTATTGTTAGATGTTATTGTGAGTGTAAAAATAAGTGTTAATCTTAACTTTGGATAATAAGATATAGAAATGAGCATAATAAGAGTATTTACATTTGGATGATAAGTTTTGATTTATAGCGTTGTTTTGGGGTTCCGTACATCACTGCCTATCATAGAATATCACGGGATGGTATTAAGAGTGGGATATTATTTTAGAAAGTAGCGGAGAGTCTATATTTTCTGGGAGACTTGACTTTGCCGTGGTTTCGGGAGGTTAGAGAACCGTTGAGGATCCCATGACAGGCGGGCATTGTCCATGAAACCAACATTTTTTGGGGGGTTCAGCTGGGAGTGTGTTTGAAGAAACTGCTTTGTGGCGATGGAGAATCATTGAAAACGCGAATGGATTGGTTGATGTGAGTACCTAAGAATTTCTGACATTCTATATGGATTCTGTGAATATATGAAAATGTGACAAATTGTATGTGTGTGTAATCTATTACTAGAGATTTGATAAAGTAATAATTTGAATAATATTCATATACTAACTTGCACACCCAAACGTAGACGTACGTCAGGGGTGGGAAAAATAAATAAAAGCTTTCTGAATTGGTCCCGGTTATGGATAATTTGATAGAGATAAGGTTAAGCATTATATGACTGTCTACAAAGTCTGGGCAATAGTCTCAGAAACTGATTGGGGTATTTCCACTTTTGGAAAATATGGGGAATTGACTTACCCTAACCGATGTAACTATAAAAGGCTTATGGGATTTTCTCCGTCCGGGTACAACATGTAAGAAAAAGAAACTGTCCATAAGGCCTGGAAATTATTGACGTAACTTACATAGTACAAAGCCAAATTTGGGTTTCCATCAAAATAATACTAATTATGGAGCGAATGTGATGTAGTAAAGGAATTTCATTATGTCGCAAGGGAAAAGATAATCAGTTTTATTAAACTTGCCAGGTCTGTTTCCAAATCAATGAATGTCGATGTAATTTGTTGACTACTAATTTATTCCCTTTGAGCAAGTGAGATCTTTGCAAAGAAACACTTGAACGACTACAAACCATTATAATTGGGTTATTTACAGGATTTCTTTGTCATTTCACTAGCATTGGGTATATGGTATTGACTAACATCTGGGTTTCTGATTGTAATTGAACTGTTGGTCAGCTTGCTTGGTTCAAATTAAAAGACTAATTTATTCAACATGAATGGAGGACCCTACTGAGAATGGTGTCGTAATTTAAATCACTGAATCAAACATTAATAATTTGGATATGAACTGAATAAATCATTGTCAACAACAGCAAGTGTTTGTTTTATTAACTGTAGTTTAATCAGAAAGGACTGTTACCTATATATAGACTGTTACCTATATCTAATGCATTCTAATAAGAGCGGATAGGCAATTGCGATAGAGCTGTGACATTGATCATGGTAGAAGCTGTTGAGAAGCCTTTTGGACCTAGACTTGGCACTCCGGTACCGCTTGCCGTGCGGTAGCAGAGAGAACAGTCTATGACTAGGGTGGCTGGAGTCTTTGACAATTTTGAGGGCCTTCCTCTGACACTGCCTGGTATAGAGGTCCTGGATGGCAGGAAGCTTGGCCCCAGTGATGTACTGGGCCGTACGCACTACCCTCTGTAGTGCCTTGCAGTCGGAGGCCGAGCAGTTGCCATACCAGGCGGTGATGCAACCAGTCAGGATGCTCTCGATGGTGCAGCTGTAGAACTTTTTGAGGATCTGTGGATATGTTGGAGCGGTATGCAAATTGGAATGGGTCTAGGGTTCCTGGGATAATGGTGTTGATGTGAGCCACGACCAGCCTTTCAAAGCACTTCATCGCTACAGACGTCAGTGCTACGGGTCGGTAGTCATTTAGGCAGGTTATCTTAGTGTCCTTGGGCACGGGGACTATGGTGGTCTGCTTGAAACATGTTGGTATTACAGACTCAGTCAGGGACATGTTGAAAATGTCAGTGAAGACACTTGCCAGTTGGTCAGCACATGCTCGGAGTACACGTCCTGGTAATCCGTTGAGCGTCAGAGCCGGTGTAGTACGATTCAATCTTAGTCCTGTATTGACTCTTTTCCTGTTTAATGGTTTGTCGGAGGGCATAGCGGGATTTCTTATAAGCGTCCGGGTTAAAGTCCCGCTCCATGAATGCGGCTGCTCTCCCCTTTAGCTCAGTGCGGATGTTGCCTGTAATCCATGGCTTCTGGTTCTGGTTCTGGTTCTGGTTCTGGTTGATGCACTTATTGATGAAGCCAGTGACTGATGTGGTGTACTCCTCAATGCTATCTGAAGAATCCCGGAACATGTTCCAGTCTGTGCTAGCAAAACAGTTCTGTAGCTAAGCATCTGCATCATCTGACCACATTTTTATTAACCGAGTCACTGGTGCTTCCTGCTATAGTTTTTGCTTATAAGCAGGAATCAGGAGGATAGAGTTATGGTCAGATTTGCCAAATGGAGGGCGAGGGAGAGCTTTGTATGCGTCTCTGTGTGTGGAGTAAAGGTGGTCTAGAGTTTGTTTTCCTCTGGTTGCACATTTAACATGCTGGTAGAAATTAGGTAGAACGGATTTAAGTTTATCTGCATTAAAGTCCCCGGCCACTAGGAGTGCTGCCTCTGGATGAGCGTTTTCATGTTGACTTATGGCCTTATACAGCTCGTTGAGTGCAATCTTAATGCCAGCATTGGTTTGTGGTGGTAAATAGACAGCTATGAACAGTTAGTTTTGACTATTAGGCTGATGAGACAGCACAAACTTTTTTGAAGGTTCTAGATTTGTTAATCAACAGGTTTATATTTTTACTAAATCAATGCAACAGGTTACAATAATAAGTTACCGGAAAGGGGTTCTGGGTTTGTTTATTTTAGAAGGTGTCTATTCCACTTAATGGAACCCGGTATTCTCTGATGTGTCTTGAGTAGGATTTTTTTATTCCAGGACTGATGGGAGTCCACTACAATATGTATGTTAAGGGAGACATAGGAGACCACGTGTCACGTTCGTCGATAGAAGTGGACCAATGCGCAGCGTGATGAGTGAACATACTTTAATTATTATTCACCACGAAACAAAACAACAAAACGATACGTGAAGTCCTTGGTTTACAGACACAAACCATACACGGAACAAGATCCCACAACACACTGTGGAAAACAGGCTGCCTAAGTATGGTCCCAATCAGAGACAACAAGCAACAGCTGATACTCGTTGCCTCTGATTGAGAACCACCCCGGCCAACACAGAAACACATGAGCTAGATAATCAGCCTAGAACCCAAAACACATAGAAACAACACACCCTGGCTCAACATAACGGAGTCCCAGAGCCAGGGCGTGACACCACGTCTCAAACACCTTTTTAATAGATGCCTGGGTCAAATATCACTGATTCCATATGCTGAGAAATTGATTATATTTGCGAGAGAAAAAAGTATTACATTTAGAGGGGTAATAGGAACAATCTGAAGCAAAACATCTATTACCTACTGCATGTCGTAGGACATTGATCCAGTAACAATACCAGGATAATTTGACATGGGAGCAAATGGAGCCGATTTTGGTGTTGGATGATCCTTGCGAGAAATAAAGACAATGGAGTCTAAAGGGTAATGAATTAAAAATACTCCTTGCAAACTCAGAGAACCTTGGGTGGTTTTCATCTCGTGAGAGATTTTATGTCCTCTTATTCTAGAGAAGTCGTGAGGAATTAGATTGAAACAAATAATTAATGATTTGAGGGAGTACAGTGGAATTATCTTTATCATGTTTTGTTTGTAATTAAAATGTTTGGGTTGCTGATTAAGATGTGCTATAGTGAATGTTAACGAAATGTACACTTTCTCTTCCAGGAGAGGAGGGTGTCATTATCTCTCGCTTTGGAATGTTCCTGTGACTGTGGTCTTGGGGAAAGCAGTTAGTGAAATTCTGCAGTTTTATAAGTATACAAGTATCCATATTAGTCCGTAGAAGGGCTCCTAGATAAGTAAGGCCTGTTCATGTATGTGTTTTTGACCTACGGGTTACCATACACACACACCGGTATGCACACACAACTTACCGGTTATGTATATGGGTTAGTGCCGAAGTATCTTAAAGAGGCACACACATAGAATTTTCTGATGTTTTTATTTTCTGAGTTTTAATTAAACATGTGATTTCTTTTGATAAGAACTGTACTGAAGACGTACTGTACACCTGGGATGCGAAATGTTTGACTGTTTTAAATAATTAGTCTACTATAGAAAGAAACACTTATTTGAAACGTTTGAATGACCTCTGACCTCTGACCTCTGTCCTAACTTTCTAGTGTGGTTTGATCACCCTCACTGGAAAGCCGAGAGATATTGGGTGATGATTTAAAGGTCATTTGTGATACTGATTTGAAGGTTATTTGTAATACTGATACTTATGATAAAGTTTATAGTTCATAGCCCTATTTGTGTTTTGGTCCACGGGTGTCAGCGAGGGCGTTGCCTTTCAATAAGGTAAGGCTGTCTTAAGTCTATTTTCCTATGACCGAATGGGTAAAAACATTTCTTTATGGAGTCATTATTTTTCATTTTAAATTGTTTTTTCTTTCACCAGTAGTGTTGTTGTTTGTACACATGGATCACATTGTCAGTAATGTGTCAAAATGGGGGAGTTACCAGTCCTCTGAGGTTTTTGGATTAAAATGTACGCACTTTGAGTGATATGTAAGAGTGTATCGAGTGATATATGAAAGAGTATGGCAGTTTCCATGTATTGTTGTGTTAGTTCTGTTTTGTTTCAATACGAATCTCACCAGATTGTGTCTGCTGGATTGTTGGGATTTCTCCCAATGGGTTAGAGGTCTAACTTCCTGATCCTGTGACTCTGCGGTGAAGCCGACAGTGTGATAAGGGGAGTATATTAGATATTGGTATTAAGAATAATTGGTAAAAGTAAAAAATTGTAATATAGTCAATGCTTGTCTGGATTTCCTGAATCAGAACTGAACTGAACTAAACTGTTGTTCTGATCTGTCCTCTCTCGAGGTTATGGTGATCGTGACTACCGATGGTATCTATATGCATGAACGGGTTATATAATTCGGCCAAAAACTGTGGACCTAAAACCCCCTCTAACCGACTGAAGAAATGGCGTTCAATACGGCCCTGTCCTGCACCACTTCTACCGAGAGACCTGAGTCCGAGCCAGCAACCTGTACACAGCATCCAATCGAAGCTATCAACTGCTTTTTCTCTCATGCCTTTTCTCTCAGCAGTGCAACAGGAGTCCACGTGGAGTGAGTATGGAGAGAGATCCATTCCAAAACGTATCTAATGTTACTGGTATACTGCTTGGCAAATGGACAAGTCATAATAGGCGTTGTGGTGGGGCTCAGGTGAGACATTAGTCTGTCTGGGAAAATCTGATTATTCCTGGGACATTAATGGGCCATTCGTTTTGATTGAGTGCCGGGGAAGGAAGGGGTTGGTCAACTGTGCCCGTAATTGATTTGGACTTTTTTATTTGGGGTATCAAGTTGATTGAGGAGGTCTACACACTGCTAGATATATAATAATTTAGACTAAGAATGCATTGAGATACTGATCTGTAATTATAATCCTGATGAGGAAGTTAATACTAGAATTATGGATAATTATACTGTATGTTAATATAAATGTACATTCTGCCAGTGTCGATGTGTGCTAAGTTGAGGGTTTTAACTTTGAGTGATAAAACTAATGTGAATCACTGAAGCATTGTCATTCTAAATTTGGGTTGGATAAATAATTGGGTTTTGATTATGATTTGGAAATTGAATGATATTTTGTAAATTGACTGAATGATTTGAGTAAGTTGTTAGTATGTTAATAACTATATGAGTGAAGCAATTAATTGATTGTTTTGATTGATGTTATACTAACTGTGACATGGGTAAAGAAGTTGTGTGAACTAAAGATGTTGACACTATTCTCAGTATGCCCTGGTGAATGGAGAGGGTGAACTCTGATCCTGAGAGTGAAACTGATCCTAATCTATTTGACCTATATCCATTACTAAATTACATTTTTGATGATAATGTTAATACTCAGGAACTATGCTTGTCCTGGGTTATGTTCATTAGGCACCAAACTGAATAAAAGTTACTTAAACCAGGAATCACTACCTGGATTTGTCCAACAAGATATGCTAATTTTAGTTTCTACAGATGGTGTTATGGGGATGGAAATAGTTATTTCCACTATGCTGATCCATTGGAGTGTGCTAGGTAACTAAAGCTTATTTTATTAAACTCCATTGTTGCATGCACTGCATTGTGCATGAATGTTTGCTTTTCACTGTCTATGAAGATATAGCCTTGAACCATATAAACTGTATGCATCTTTTGTTTTTCTTCATGGGTTCTTGCAGGTGACTGTGTATCATGACCTCCCCAGACAAATTGGTAGAATGCTTAGAATATGTGTTGGAGGTTGAAATGGGAGACAGCGCTAAGTTTCTTGGGAGGAGGCTGAGCCTGTGCTATAGCAGCCGGTCACATGCAGGAACTCACGCAATTAATTATTGCTTTTATGCTTCTTGTTCTATGAAGAATGTATGCACTTTCTACATGTGTATTAATGTCTCTTTAAATTTTCTTCTAAGTTGAGAGAATTCTCAAAATGTGGGAATGTGAGAGCAAAATTACAAGATTATGTTATAATACTGTTATTGCATCAAATGGTTGTTTTCTGCAATAGAATAGGGTTCTTAGAACTCTCATGTGTCTGTGTTAACACTGACAGTAGACATACGATGCTTTTGGTGATAAAACCCACAGCATGCATTCCATAAAATGAGTTGGTGTTCATGTAATGAGGTACCAGGGAGAGATGGCTCGGGTATGGATAATGATGAAGGAAGCTTGTCTTAGGGGCCAAACTCTGGTGTCTGTACAATAAGAACAGTCTTCATAGCAAACGCTATCTGGCTGGGGGATTCTCATATATCAAGTCTCAGCTTTTGACTTATTCCATACATCTGTTATTTGTCATGTAGACAAAGAGGGTGTATCTTTGCTATAAAATATATTTGTATTCTTTGTGTCAGGGCTCTCAGCCCAACAGTCAAGGCTGTTGGGCCGACCAGCCTCGCTTATTACCTTATTAATACGTTTTGAATAAAGTAATATCCTGATTGGTGATTGACCCTGTCTCTCCTCATTATTGATTAGAATTTCCACTACAGTGTGCAAAGCTTTCATTAAGGCAAAGGGTGGCTATTTGAAGAATCTCAAATATAAAACATATTTTTATTTGTTTAACAATTTTTGGTTACTACATGATTCCATATGTGTTGTTTCATAGTTTTGATGTCTTCACTATTATTCTAAAATGTAAAAAATAGCAAAAATAAAGAAAAACCCTTGAATGAGTAGGTGTGTCCAGACTTGTGACTGGTAGTGTACACTGAACAAAAATATAAACACAACATGTAAAGTGTTGGTCCAATGTTTCATGAGCTGAAATAAAAGATCCCAGAAATGTTCCATACACACAAAAAGCGTATTTCTCTCAAATTTTGTGCACAAAGTTGTTTACATCCTTGTTAGTGAGCATTTCTCCTTTGCCAAGATAATCAATCCAGCTGACAGGTTTGGCATATCAAGAAGCTGATTAAAGACAATGATCATTACAAAGGTGCACCATGAGCTGGGGACAATAAAAGGCCACTCTGAAATGTGCAGTTTTGTCACACAACACAATGCCACAGATGTCTCAAGTTTTGAGGCAGCATGCAATTGGCATGCTGACTGCAGGAATGTCCACCAGAGCTGTTGCCAGAGAACTGAACGTTCATTTCTCTACCCCCTCCAACATTGTTTTAGAGAATTTGGCAGTACATCCAACCGGCCTCACAACCGCAGACAACGTGTAACCATGCCAGCCCAGGACCTCCACATCCCGCTTCTTCACCTGCGGGATAGTCTGAGACCAACAACCAGGACAGCTGATGAAACTGTGGGTTTGCACAACCGAATACTTTCTGCACAAACTATCAGAAACAGTCTCAGGGAAGCTCATCTGCGTGCTCGTCGTCCTCACCAGGGTCTTGACCTGATTGCAGTTTGGCGTCGTAACCAACTTCATTGGGCAAATGCTCACCTTCGATGGCCACTGGCACGCTGGAGAAGTGTGCTCTTCACAAATGAATACCAGTTTCAACTGTACTGGGCAGATGGCAGACGTGAGGGCGAGTGGTTTGCTGATGTCAACGTTGTGAACAGAGTGCCCGATGGTGCCATCGGGGTTATGGTATGGGCAGGCATAAGGTACGGACAATGAACACAATTGCATTTTGTTGATGACAATTTGAATGAACAGAGATTCTGTAACGAGATCCTGAGGCCCAATGTCGTGCCATTCAGCCGCCGTCATCATCTCATAATTCAGCATGATAATGCACGGCCCTATGTCTCAAGGATCTGTACACAGTTCCTGGAAGCTGAAAATGTTCCAGTTCTTCCATGGCCTGCATACTCATCAGACATGTCACCCATTGAGGATTTCTGGGATGCTCTGGATCAACGTGTACGGCAGCGTGTTCCAGTTCCCACTCCATTGAAGAGGAGTGGAACAACATTTCACAGGCCACAATCAAAAGCCTGATTAACTCTATGCTAAGGAGATGTGTAGCACTGCCTGAGGCAAATGGTGGGCACACCAGATACTGACTGGTTTTCTGATCCACGCCCCTACCTTTAAAAAATAAAATGGTATCTGTGACCAATAGGTGTCCCAGTTATGTGAAATTCCTAGATAAGGGCCTAATGAATATATTTAAATTGACTGATTTCCTTATATGAACTGTAACTCAGTAAAATATTTTAAATTGTTGCATGTTGTGTTTATATTTTTGTTCAGTGTACATTTTATCTCTAGAGACCATTGGACAGTTCATACTCACTTATTACGGTTCAAAGATTTGAAGACATGCACAATGCTGGTCTGTCCTTGCTCAAAATCAACAACCATATTTGCAGTCTAATCCACCTGTTCCCGTGCTATCACCCACTTCTGAGGGAACCCTCGCCCTACTGGAGCGCTATGACGGTAGAACTACTAAATGTAGCGACTTCCTGCTACAGGTTTCACTTTATCTGGCGCGTCAGCCTGGGGCATATCCATCTGACCAAGCCAGGATAGTGCTGGTGATCTCGTTACTTAAAGGAAAGGTGCTGGACTGGGCCACGGCAGTCTGGGAAGGAGAGGAGGCAGTGGCGCTTCCCTACCCCACCTTCCTCGCTCGGTTCAGGGCGGTGTTTGATCATCCCATGGAGGGAAAGGACAGGGGTGAGCGTCTCCTCCATCTACAACAGAGAGTGGGGCCCGCGTCCGAGTACGCTCTGAGCTTTTGCACGGTGGCGGCGTCTTCTGGCTGGAATGAGCGTGCTCTACGCACAGCCTTCAGGAGAGGCTTACGGGAGGACATTAAGATGGAACTTGCATGTCGGGACGACGAGATGGACCTTGATACCCTAATCACCACGTCCACTATCTTGAAGACATGTTGAGAGAGAGACGGCATTCCCAACACCTCCCGGAGCCTCGACGCTCACCCCATCTGATCTATGGAAGCCGCCTTGCTTCCGAGTCCTCACCCATGGAGGTGGGCCGCACCCCCTACACCACCACGGACCACAGATCTCCTGGCGGCTCCCTATCTAGGCGGTATGACTACCGTCGCCGCTCCGTGAGTGTTACGTCATCACCTGTCACAAAAACATTGTTTTTAGTTCCCTTAACAGTGACTGGTTATTCCTTCTCTTCCATTTCTACTGCAATGATAGATTCCAGATCAGCGGGGAACCTTATAGATAGGGTGCTGGTCTCTGAGTGGGGGTTGCCCACCGTGCCACCTCACTGGACAATAAACCCCTTGGATCAGGCACATTTCGCACGTCACTCTCCCCATCACCATCACCATTCCCACCCTACCAGAGCACCACGAGGAGCTGTAATTCCACATCGTCACATCACCCCTTCACCAGATCGTCTTGGGATTGCCCTTGCTCAGACTACACAACCCCACCATCAATTGGATCACCAAGAGGATCACAGTCCGGTCCACCTTATGCCGGAAGACCTGCCTGCCAGTGGTTTGTTGTTCCACGTCAGTGGAGAGTCCGGAGTCTGCCCTCCAGCCCAACATTCCATGTAGGTACGCAGATCTCTCCGATGTCTTCTCTTCATTAAATGCTATGTGTCTCCCTCCTCACAGGCCCTGGGACTGCGACATTGACCTGCTGGAGGGACAACACCCCCTGAAGAGTCGCATTTACCCCCTTTCCATGGTGGAGATTGAGGCCATGGAGAAGTATGTGGCGGAGACCCTGAAACAGTGGTTCATCAGACGCTCTACCTCTCCTGCCTCCGCCAGCTTCTTTTCGTGGCCAAAAATGACAGAGGACTGAGACCATGCATTGACTACAGGGGGCTGAACGCAGTCACCACCAAGTACCGGTACCCCCTCCCTCTGGTTCCGTCAGCCATTGAGCAGCTACGAGGTGCCCGATACTTTACCAAGTTGGATCTGAGGAGTGCCTACAACCTGATCCGAATCCGGGAAGGATGAGAGTGGAAGACGGCATTCAACACTACCTCAGGCCACTATGAATACTGCGTCATGCCCTACGGCCTCGCCAACGCACCTTCTCTTCTCCAGTTCTTCGTCAATGACGTGTTCCGGGACATGCTGAGTAGACAGGTGGTGATATCGACAATATCCTGATCTACTCGGCTACGTTCGAGGAGCACGTCAGAGACGTCCGAGCTGTCCTACTCCGCCTCCGGGAACACAGCCTGTTGGTGAAGGGGGAGAAATGCAAATTCCACCAACAGGCTATCTCCTTCCTGGGATACAGGATCAGTCCTCAGGGGGTGTTCATGGAAGGAGTGAAGACGGACACCGTCAGGTCATGGCAAGTTCCCACCACCATCAAGGGCTTACAGAGCTTCCTGGGCTTCGCCAATTTCTACCGCCGTTTCATCAGGTCCTTCAGCTCCATAGCCGCCCCGCTCACCTCTCTCCTTAAGGGTGGGCCTCAGAAGTTGGCCTGGAACCCTGAGGCTGATGCTGCCTTCAAGAGGCTGAAGGAGAGGTTCACCATAGCGCCCATCCTAAAACACCCAAATCCATCTCGTCCTTTCATCCTGGAGGTGGATGCATCGGAGGAGGGTGTGGGTGCGGTCCTCTCCTTCATTCTGTCCTACCGTCCAGGATCCCAGAATGTGAAAGCCGACTTACTCTCCAGGAAGCACCATACCGGAGAAAGGATCTGCGGGGTCCTATCCTGCCCTCGTCTCTTATCGTTGCACCAGTCGTTTGGGATGTGGACGAAGACATCCGCCTGGCGGCTCAGGAGGACCCAGCGCCTGCCAACACCCCTCCGGGGCGTGTGTATGTACCCACCAGTGTCCGTCACTGCCTGCTGATCTGGGGGCACACCACCCTTACTGCAGGGCACTCTGGTATTACGCGCACCCTGCATTCTCTAGCCCAAAAATACTGGTGGCCCACCTTGGCTTCTGATGACTCCCGCTATGTCAACTCCTGTTCCGTATGTGCCCAAACGAAGACACCCCGGAATGCCCCGGCAGGCAGACTAGTTCCTCTCCCAGTGCCTCAGCGACCTTAAAATGCCATTTAGCAGACGCTTTTATCCAAAGCGACTTACAGTCATGCGTGCATACATTTTTGTGTATGGGTGGACCCGGGGATCGAACCCACTACCTTGGCGTTACAAGCGCCGTGCTCTACCAGCTGAGCTACAGAGGACCACACCTGTCCATAGACTTTGTCACGACCTTCCACGTTCTGACGGCTTCACCACAGTCATGGTGGTGGTAGATCGGTTCTCCAAATCATGCCGTTTTTTGCCACTAACTGGTCTTCCTTCTGCTCTCCAGGTCGCTGAGGTCCTGTTCCAACAGGTCTTCTGGCATTATGGACTTCCGGAGGACATCGTCTCAGACCATGGCCTCCAATTCACCTCCCGAGTGTGGAAGGCTTTCCTGGAGAAGATCGGGGCCACAGCCAGCCTCACTTCCGGGTATAGGCCTCAGTCAAATGGGCAGGTGGAGCGCATGAACCAGGAGCTGGGGCGGTTTCTTCGTTGCCACTGTCAGGACCGGCAGGGTGAGTGGGCGAGGTTTCTTCCCTGGGCAGAATATGCCCAGAACTCCCTCGTTCAGTCTTCCACAGGGCTCACTCCCTTTCAGTGCGTCCTGGGGTACCAGCCGGCCCTGGCCCCTTGGACACTCAGCCAGATCGATGCGCCCACTGTCGACGAGTGGTTCCACAGGGCCGGACAGGTCTGGGACGCCGCCCATGTCCATCTCCAGAGGGCCATTCGTCGGCAGAAGGACCAAGCCGACCGCCACCGCAGTGAGGCCCCTGTATTCCAGCCTGGTGATCATGTCTGGCTTTTCACAAAGAACCTCCCTCTCCGCCTGCCCTGCAAGAAACTGAGCCCCCGGTTTGTGGGGACATTTAAGGTCCCCTGACGGATAAATTAGGTATCATACCGGCTGCTTCTTCCCCCTCACTACTGTGTCTCACACACTTTTCATGTGTCTCTCCTCAGGCCGGTGGTTCCTGGTCCTCTGGCGGATGCCGTCCCCCGGGGTACGCCTCCTCCGCCCCTGGACATTGACGGGAGTCTGGCGTATGCGGTGAGGGACCTGCTGGACAGGTTCCATGGGGGACGGCTCCATTACGTGGTGGACTGGAAGGGGTATGGTCCTGAGGCGAGGACTGGGTTCCGGCTGGGGACGTTCTGGACCCCAACCTAATTCGGGACTTCCTGCGGTGGGAGCCGCGCATCCATGTGGGGGACTGTCACGTCTCCTCCCGTTGCTCCCCTCCGGCGCTCTGATTCTCCGGTCTACTGAGCCACCGGTCTGAGCGCACCACCTCGGCAACACCGGAATGGAAACCCAACACACCCTAATCACCTCCAGCACACCTGCACCTCATTATCTCATCACCACCCCTATTTAGCCCTGGACTGTTCTGTATTGTGTTGTGTGTGATTGTTTAGCGTTGTGTCGTTTAGTCTCTCTTTGTGATTATCTTTCTCATTATTAAGTAAACCTTGACCTTATTCATTCCTGCATCTCCGTCCTGCCTCTTCGTATATCAGTACTCGTCACACTGTCTGAGATAACAGCGAAGTGTTTTCTAAGCTGTCCTGGAATAAGTGTGAATGATGGAAGACATACTTGCTGATGTCTATCGATAGACTTCAGAAAGTGTTAGCAAATCCTATCAATCTATCCATTCTTTTACATCAGCACTCCTCTTCTGAGTCCCCTGACCCAACCATATATGTCCTGGTGAGACATTAGGTGTAGTCACACCCTGCCTTGTTATACGCCAACACATGGTAAGAGGAGTGTGATTTTCTGTGATATGATCAGGTAGACCTTCCCTTATGACCCTCCCATCGCCCTGTCTTCCTTGTCAGCTTGTAGAGAGATTGATGACAGCAGAATGTTAGCACTCTCACTTTAAAACGAATCACCAGCTGTCAGTCTCAGGAACAAGCCATGGGCCCTCCTTTTCCCTCTGCAGTAAATAAGTCATCCCCTCTCTCACTCCGGGTTTTTGTCCTGTAGCCAATTTAATTCCCTTTCTGTCGCAGCTGTTTACTCTCCTTTAACTAGCAGAGCTGTAGCTCTGCATCCTCTCCCTTATTAGAAAGAGCCTACGAGTTATGTCCAGACCTCTGCACTGCAAAGCAATGACATTTGCCATTTGGCTCACTATTATAGGAGAATAGAGTGAAAAGCAAGTCGTCCTGACCCCACCAGGGCTTTCAGACATAAAACAGTGACCATCAGTCGAGTCAATGATCCTCGCTTTCCACATAACATACACACAGCACCGTCCCCTGGAGAAGGAGAGAAAGAGGGAGGGAAGAGAGAGAATCGAGAGATCGAGAGAGCGCAAAGGGCTATATTTCAAAGTGCTTGGCTAAGATTAATAACATCTCTTAATGTGAGATGCTTTTTGGCCACAATTTGCGCATAGCTGGCAAATTCATCACTAGGTTGACAGACAGGACAATAACCATCAATATGACACTGTGCCTTGAACACAACCCATTTAAGGACCGCCAAAAACAACTGGTGGAGAAGACCCAAGTACAATTCAAGTACAATATTGAACATGATGTTACAATAGGAGACCTTAGCTGTTAGCCAGCTGTTGGAATACTTCATTGTACACAAACTTGTTTTCTTTGATTAACCAGCCCAAAAATACCTCTATCTGTTTCAATGCACTTCTATATGTACTGTATGTCTACAAATCAATAATTAATTTACAGCATGTACATGTCGGCTTAATTTTTATAACACCCAACAAACAATTTACTCAAGTAAAAATTAAGCTAATTAAAAGGAATATTTTCTAGGGTGCTAAAAAAAATGGGGATGCTTTCGCAATACTTTCTCACTCTCAGTAATGGGGAAAAAATCATCATACATTTTGAAAGGCAAAAGTTCACACAAACCCAACGATCAGATTCAGTTACTCTAAATTTGACATTTTACTTCAGACACAAATGCAGAGCATGTATAGCATCTCTCTGCAATCAACCTTCACATCAAAAGCCAAATGTCTAATTCATTTATGATAGTTCTCACCCCAGTGGGTAAACAGTCCTTGCTGAATCAAAAAAGCTGAATGTCAGGGGAATTTCCCTTCAAAGCAAAGGTGCACTGAGTGGCTCACTGTTCAGCCTTTCAAATGTCACACACAGCTCTGCATGGCTTCTGGTCTCACAACACGCAAAGGCAAATACTGCATGCTTTGACTTTGTTGTTTTTGAAAAAAGTATATATGTATCAGTTAGAAAGAGCGCTAGTATGGGATGTACAGAACAGAGCACATTATTTCCATTCCCAGGGCAGAGTTCTCTAAAAGCTCTCCCCAGACCACAAGGCCATGATACCAATTACGAGAGCTAGTCCTGTGAGCATGCCCAGTAGAGACTAAAAACATATGCTTCAATTATTCTCTTTCTGGACTGCTCCTCCTCACAGAGACCCACAGAGAGGCCGTGTCAGACCCATGGGTCAAAATTGGTCGCTTAGTTTAGGTTTTGTATAGAGCTAGCATTGCGAAGCACGGCCAGGTACTGGACCAGCTCCAGGGTCTGCCTGCGTTTTATCTGTGACCTTGAGGGAGCGGGCGCTGCCAGCTGAGCTCCCAGAACAGCAGTACTCTCTGTAGCACAGCAGGTACTGGTAAGACTGGCAAAGACTGGCGGAGGATAAACCTCAACGGGAAAGCTAGACCACGGCCACCTTCACTTACTCAACTCTTGTCACATAGGGACATAGAAACTACTCCAAGACATGTAGTATCTCTAAATACTACTCCAAAACTAGGTGGTTGGTCATTTATAGTCTTACACAGTTATACATAGTAAACAATATTTTATAAATGTGTTAATTTCACTGATAATCATAAGAAACAAGATTCTATCCACTTCCTTATTCTTTCCCCGTTGTCGCATAGAGATGTATAGAGATCGTAAAGTTCTATCTGTCTCAATGGCTGTATAGAGATCGCAAAGTTCTATCTGTTTCAATGGTGCTGCCTGTGCACTCACTGATGCCATAATGGGACAGATACAAAGTTGCAATCTCTATACATCTCTATGCGACAACGGGGAAAGTGGATAGAATCTTGTAAGTCTTTGTAAAACTAACCACCCAGTTTCAGAGTAGTTAGAAGGACTATTCCCCTGCTTTTGAGAGGACCTGGCTACTGTACCGGCAGACTTCCAGCAATTGCACTAAGCTAACCGTATGCTAACTTCAATAATCTCCAAACTGCATGCAGAGACAAAAATGTTATCCATGAGTTCTCTGACTTTGGCTAAGTAGATAAATGACCTAAATCTCGTAATCTCGCAGTATCCCTTTAATATGATGAGATGCGTTTTGTCATTAAGATGGCAGGATGATCATTTGGGGATGGAGAGACGTGGTTAAAGCAGTCTTGAACACCACAGAGAGTGTAGTGTGTTCTGTGCTTTGAGGTAAGGTTTGAAGTGAGGATAAGGCCTCGCCTCATGATACTCACATAGACAGTGCTCTACCCTAGAGCTCTGCCCTAGGTCAAGCTGGGCTGAACTGTAAGTGGGCAGGGAGGGATTATAAAGAACAGGTCAAGGTTATCAAACCAACCAGCAATGTCTTCCACTGCAAGACAAACTTTCTCAACCTGAGTTTAGTATACATGATTCCCAAATGGAAAATATGGAAATATAATGGAAAGAAGGACTAGCTATTATGGTAGCAGAGGAATATTAGACGTGTATTTAAATAAGACAAAAGGAGTCTCCATGGAAATTCAGTCTCTGAGGAGTTTGTATTGTGACTGCCTGCCAACAATATTTTATGAGCTTCAGTAAAAAAACTAAAAAAGCTATTTCCATTTCAAAGGGCTTGTTTCACCATTCACCTAACTAAAGAACATGCGGCGTGAACAGACAGACCAAAGAAATGTAAGCGGGATCAGAAAATAAAAAGATATACATGACTAAAATGTAAAATGTAAAATGTACGTACTGAAACTCCCTAACAATGGCAGTCTCCTCTTGATAACTGGAAGCCCAATTTACTCAGACGCAAACATGCAATGTTTGGGTTAAAGGGAGACATGATGGAGCGGTGACAGTGTGATTTAGTGTTTTAGGAGCTAATTTAATTGGAAATATCAAATGAAGCTACTCCACGCATTGCCTGTGGGGAGAGGAAGTACAGTTTTAGAACTCAATGGAGGGTCAAAGTGAATTCATCAATCACAACAGACAGATGAGGAGAAAAAAAAAATGAAGAGCTAATCGGTTGTGTAACCACACTTCCTACCCCACCTCCAGGTGGACTCATTTTGTTTGGATGGAGATATAAATTAAGTTCTAAGTGTTGTTATTGTCCTTATTTGCTAACTATACTTCTATGGTATAATGAAAGGCGGGCCTAATGAATGTCATGAGGGAAACTCTTATCATCAATGTAAGGTACTTTAGGGTCTAATTATAGGTTAGGTGTGCTATTTGTCTGATTCATGCACTTGTTTCTAATTTATTAATGGCGAATGCAGACTCTAGAAACATTATACAGACAAACCATCCCCTTTAACCACTTGAATTGCAAGAAAGTAAAAAAATAACACTGAGATGTGCAACATGATCATTAGTCACATTGAATCCTTTTTGGATTGCAACTTTGTGTGTTTACTGTTACTGTTGGTTGTAGTTCCTGATAGTTGTTTGCATATTTAGTTATATTACACAGTCCTTTGTTATGAGTGTTATTATTATTCCAGTTGTGATACTGTTAATACTAGTCCATTCCATTCTGTTGTACTCTGGATCCACTTGCTTATCCTGTTTCATCCATTGCATATATTCATACATGTAGCTCTTATGTTACAGATAACCACATCCTTCCCACATCTATTCCCTGTCTGCTGTGTGTGTATGAATAAAGTTATCTGCGTGTAACTCCTGTGAGGCTACCTTATTCCCCTCTAACCGGGGGTGGTGTCAGTTGGACACAGACCAGCAAACAAGTAGAGCCGGGTCGCTCCTTTTCACCCACAAATAATAGTCAAAATGGCCCTATTCTTGAGATCAAGTAAAACCTTCTGTCTGGGTTCAATATAGAGTATCATTACCAATGTGATCACATGTATTAGCCCATGATGCCTTTCAGAACAAATAGATCTGGAAAGTCTTTGTGATTAAATCTCCAGTTAATTATATTTTTATGTTATTAACATGTTTGAAAAGTGTATTCCTGTCATAACAATTCAGGGAGGAGACAGGTAAAAGTGTTTATCTAAAACCACCCGAGGCATTTGGAGACTAGATGTCTGAGAAGTACTCTACAGACAAAAAGTTGAAATTCATATTGCATACACTGGCTGGTGGAAGCTAGAATATTAAAGGTTATTGCCTGTCAAGATGTGTTGCATTGCCGTTATGCGCCCCTCAGCTTTTTTCTCATATTGGGGTAATTTTAAGCTTATATACTGAAGCCGCTCTTAGAACCTGCTGTAGGAATTGGAGCCACAGGTGACTTCAGATGATGATCTGGAAATCAATAGCTGTCAGTGGTGCCTGTTTGCCAGAGTCTCTGTTCATCACAGGAATCTGATAAAAGTGGCACAGATGAGAGAGTTGGGGTGTCATCATCATGTAGCTATGTCTCTGGGCTGGCTGGCTGGCTGGCTGGCTGACTGGTTTGCTGTGACATAACACACATCTCCCCAGCAAGAGTGCTAATGAGCTGGAAAGGCTTCTTTGTGGAATGTGGCCTTTCCATTTTAATAGCCACTGCAGTCAAACCTGTGATGTTTTGGAGTAGTAATGGAAAAACAACTCCTGATACGGGCATCTAAACTCTAATCTCTAAGACATTCTATAATTGAAAGAAGAGCCACCAAGTGACTCATGCCAACAAAAAAAACAACATGTTGAGTTATTTAATGAAGCACACAATACACATCATTTTACAACAGTGAATTTCATTCTACTTATTCTGATCAATGTAAACATTTAGTGGGATCACATTTGTCTCTAGAAATCAATGCAGATAGGAGTCTTTGCAATCCTCCTTCATCACACCAGCTAGCAGTGAGGATAAGACCATAAGAATGAGTCAAGGCTTTAATCCTGGAGCATTGGAGAGGGGCTTACACAGTGTTGTTGATGAAGACAAACTCATTGTCCATCCCTGAGCTAATGAGACAGACTACTGGCAGTCAGAGCTGTAATGCTACCTTGCACCCAGGCACCAGCAGCCAGTAAAGGGTGCGTTAGTTTTCAGCTGGGCCTGACAAGCTGACTGATGGTGATGGGAGGAGGGCTGGCCTGGGAAGCAGCTCCATCCAGCGGAGCCCAATAAACCCCGCTTTGAGAGGAGCCAGGGCCTAGCAGCATGCTAATCCCACTGAGCCTCAGCAGGCAAAAGACAGCTTAGCTCAGCCTGCACTGCAGCGGCCGCAAGCAGTCTTGCCAAGTAGAGAAAGCCCATCCAAAGCCATCTTAAAGGAAGCCACGGACACAAGATAATCTGTTTTGTTTGTCAATCATTGCCTAATAAATCACCCTTTTCTTAATCTGTCCGCATGCAAAGACGTACCTTTTAAACCAACAAACCCTGCCTTTATGCACAAATACTTTTAACATGTTTTCTTTGAGGATATTTTCTTCTTAATATCCAAATGTAATGTATACGGCGGCTAGTCCCTGACTGAGAGGATGTTTCTCATTCGTTTACTTGTTTGTGATGGAATGTCTATAAAATGTTGCTTAGCTGAGCTACTTATGCAGTGGGAAATAAGCAGTGTTTGTTTTGATTATTAAGGGTTACTAACTCAATTGTTTTGTATTCTGCCTGTTCATTAGTTTACCCTCCTGTCCTAATGTCACCCATGGGTTGGTGGAGCCTTTATTCCAATTGTTAAATTTCTACTTGTACAAAATGGCTTGAATGTCAATGGAGTCAGTTTAATTAAATGGTATTATTGAGCACTGTTCACATCAACTTTGTGCGAGATTATGGTACTGGCAGTAGTGTAGGCCTACAAATATTAGGAGGATGAAATACAGAAACACACGGCTCATGTAGGATTTATTATAAAATCTAGAGTAACGAAACTTTTCTTTTAATTATGACAGGTTAAGGGTTTCCTATTTTAGAGTCTTTTCATTATTACTCTTCATGGGATATTACACCATTACCTCATGGTATTTGGTCCACTTCCAGGATTCTATGAGATTTTCAGAACATTCTTGCCCTGGAATGATTCATAATCCCAAGTAATTTAGTAAAGACTAATCCCCAAAATGCTTCTTTAAAAGTTAAATTGGCTAAAATCAAGTTCACAAAATGTTCTACAACGTCACCGCTAAGGAAAGTTTCACCTTCAGATTCTTGGCTTGGATCTGCTTTGCTTTCCTCCCAGCATTAGCTATGGCTGGAAACAACTTCCATTTTTATTGGGGAGGATCAGCTCCTTGCCCAGTCTCCACTCTAGAGGACTAAACACATGACACCTTCATTGATTTCTCTCTTGGCTAGCATGTGAAAAGGCCTGTCTGCATTGCCCTTACAAGTACTTCTCCTTTCTTCCAAGACTCCCTGGCAATGCATCGAAGATTCCTCCACACATTTTTCCATTATGGGGCAGAGTCAGGGGCATAGGAGTGACTCTGACATGGGGGGGGGGGGGGGATTTTGCTTCAGTGGTCAGGGGGGATTTTTGTTGTTGAAAAACTGGTTTTAAATGCTAATTTATAGTGACGGTTTACAAAAGGATACAGACTAATCTTAATTTACAAATGTGCAAATGTAAAAGGCTAAAAAGGGCCTTGCAGAGGGGCACTTACTCTTGTACAATCCAATCAGTCTTAGGGCCATTGCCATTCATACTGTACTGAATACCAGTGTGACTGTTAATGTGGATATATTCAATTAATCAACCATTTTGTACTCTCTCTGCTCCTGTATGATTCATTTCCTAGTATTCTTCTCACATCCCCTATGTCAGGATGTTACAGCTGCTGCACTACATATGGGTTGAAACGTAATATTTTCAACGTATAATACAGTTATTATAAGGTAATAATAACCAGCAACATACACAGTTAAAAACTGTTTTAATAATTAAAAAAAGTAGGCATGAAAGGTCAAACTGAAATGAATTAATATCCATTCTACACAATTTTCAACAACAAAAAATATAATCATGGCTGCTTCTCTCCTTCATGAACGTCAGAGCATCAGTGAATGCGGTAGGCGAAGTAAAACGCAGGACACAGAGCTTACTGGAAACGTACTTTACTCTAAAGTAACCAGAGTATAAACAACCTCCACAAAGGGAGGAAAACAACCCGCACACGAACTACTGCCGATGACGATTACAATCACACACAACACACAATGAAAGACAGAGGGTTATATAGGGAAGACAATACAACATAATGGGAAACAGGTGTACACAATAAAGACCAAACAAGTCAAACACAGAAACATAGATCGGTAGCAGCTAGTACTCCGGGGACGACAAACGCAGAAGCCTGCCCGAGCAAGGAGGAGGGGCAGCCTCGGCTGAATCCGTGACAGTACCCCCCCCCCCTTGACGCGCGGCCCCAGCCGTGCGCCGACCCCGGCCTCGGGGACGGCCAGGAGGACGCGGAGCAGGGCGAGTCGGATGATTCTGATGGAAATCCCTCAACATGGAGGGATCTAGGATGTCCATCCTGGGGACCCAGCACCGTTCCTCCGGACCGTACCCCTCCCACTCCACGAGATACTGCAGGCCCCCCACCCGACGCCTCGAATCCAAGATGGAACGGACTGAGTACGCCGGAGCCCCCTCGATGTCCAGTGGGGGTGGAGGAACCTCTCGTACCTCAGAGTCCTGGAGTAGACCAGCTACTACCGGCCTGAGGAGAGACACATGGAACGAGGGGTTAATACGGTAATTAATGGGAATTTGTAACCTATAACAAACCTCGTTCAATCTCCTCAGGACTTTAAATGGCCCCACAAACCGCCGACCCCGCTTCCGGCATGGCAGGCGAAGGGGCAGGTTTCGGGTCGAGAGCCAGACCCGATCTCCCTGTGCATACACCGGAGCCTCACTGCGGTGGCGATCAGCGCTCGCCTTTTGTCGCCTGATAGCCCGCTGCAGGTGGACATGCGCAGCGTTCCAGGTCTCTTCCGAGCGCCGAAACCACTCGTCCACCGCAGGAGCTTCGATCTGGCTCTGATGCCAAGGTGCCAGGACCGGCTGATAACCTAACAAACACTGAAAAGGCGTAAGGTTAGTTGAGGAGTGGCGAAGTGAGTTTTGGGCTATCTCTACCCAGGGGATATATCCTGACCACTCCCCCTGCTGGTCCTGGCAATAGGACTTCAGAAACCTACCCACATCCTGGTTCACTCTCTCCACCTGCCCATTACTCTCGGGGTGAAAACCTGAGGTAAGGCTAATCGAGACCCCCAGACGTTCCATAAACGCCCTCCAGACTCTAGAGGTGAACTAGGGACCCCGATCAGACACTATATCCTCAGGTACCCCGTAGTGCCGGAAGACGTGTGTAAACAGGGCGTCAGCAGTTTGTAGGGCTGTAGGGAGACCTGGCATAGGAATGAGACGGCAGGCCTTCAAAAACCGATCCACAACGACCAAGATCGTAGTGTTCCCCTGTGTGGGGGGAAGGTCCGTGACAAAGTCCACCGATAGATGAGACCACGGCCGGTGTGGAACGGGTAGGGGTTGTAATTTCCCTCTGGGCAGGTGTCTAGGCGCCTTACACTGGGCGCACACCGAGCAGGAGGAAACATAAACCCTCACGTCCTTAGCTAAAGTGGGCCACCAGTACTTCCCACTAAGGCAGTGCACTGTTCGACCGATACCAGGGTGACCAGAGGAGGGTGACGTGTGAGCCCAATATATCAATCGATCACGAACCTCGAGCGGCACGTACATCCGACCCTCTGGGCACTGGGGGGGAGTAGGATCGGTGCGTAACGCCCGCTCGATGTCCGCATCAACCTCCCACACCACCGGTGCCACCAGACAAGACTCCGGAAGTATGGGAGTGGGCTCAATGGACCTCTCCTCGGTGTCATATAGTCGGGACAGGGCGTCTGCCTTACGTTCTGGGAACCTGGTCTGTAGGTGAGCGTAAACACAAATCGAGTAAAAAACATAGCCCACCTTGCCTGACGCGGGTTCAACCTCCTCGCCGCCCGGATGTACTCCAGTTTACAATGGTCAGTCAAAATTAGAAAAGGGTGTTTAGCCCCCTCAAGCCAATGCCTCCACACCTTCAGGGCTTGAACCACAGCTAACAGCTCCCTGTCCCCCACATCATTATTGCGCTCCGCCGGACTGAGCTTGTTATAAAAGAAAGCACAGGGACTGAGTTTTGGTGGCGTACCCAAGCGCTGAGACAGTACAGCACCGATCCCAGCCTCGGACGCGTCCAACACAACTTGGAATGCCAAAGAGGGATCCGGATGTGCCAGCACCGGAGCCGAGGTAAACAGGTCCTTCAGATGCATAAAAAACCTGTCCGCCTCAGCTGACCACTGCAGATGCACTGGCCCTCCCTTTAGCAGGGAGGTAATGGGAGCTGCTACCTGCCCAAAGCCCCGGATAAACCTCCAGTAGTAATTGGCAAAACCCAAGAACCACTGCACCTCCTTCACCGTGGTGGGAGTCTGCCAATTGCGCACGGCCGAAACGCGGTCAATTTCCATCTCCACACCTGACGCGGACAAACGGTGTCCCAGGAAGGAGATGGACTCTTGGCAGAACAGACATTTCTCTGCCTTCACATACAGGTCATGCTCCAACAGTCTACCAAGCACCCGCCGAACCAGGGACACATGCTCGGCTCGTGTAGCGGAGTATATTAGAATGTCATCGATATACACCACTACACCCTGTCCATGCAAGTCCCGGAAAATCTCATCCACAAACGATTGAAGACTAAAGGAGCATTCATCAAACCGTATGGCATGACGAGGTACTCATAGTGGCCCGAGGTGGTACTAAATGCTGTCTTCCACTCATCTCCCTCCCTAATACGCACCAGGTTGTACGCGCTCCTGAGATCCAATTTTGTGAAGAAGCGCGCCCCGTGTAATGGCTCCATCATACTAGCAATCAGAGGGAGTGCATAGCTGTATTTGATTGTGATCTGATTGAGACCACGGTAGTCAAAGCACGGGCGTAAACCACCATCCTTCTTCTTCACAAAAAAGAAACTTGATGACGCAGGGGAAGTGGATGGCCGTATGTATGCCTGTCTCAGAGATTCGTAAAATATGTCTCCATAGCCGCCGTCTCCTCCAGAGATAGAGGATACACATGACTTCGGGGAAGCGCAGCGCCTACTTGGAGGTTTATCGCACAATCCCCCTGTTGATGGGGTGGTAGTTGAGTCGCCTTCTTTTTACAGAAGGCGAGAGCTAAATCGGCATATTCAGGCGGAATGTGCATGGTGGGAACTTGGTTCAGACTTTCCACCGTCGTTGCCCCTACGGAAACACCTACACACCTCCCCAAGCACTGATCAGACCATCCCTCGAGAGCCCTCTGTTGCCATGAAATGTTGGGGTCATGAGAAGTTAACCAGGGAAGCCCCAACACCATGGGATGCGCAGGAGAATCAATCAGATACAATCTAATGATCTCCTCATGGCCCTCCTGCGTTTTCATCCTGAGAGGCGCTGTGACCTCCCTAATCAACCCTGACCCCAAGGGGCGGCTATCTAGGGCATGGATAGGGAAGGGCACATCAACTGGAACAATAGGAATCCCTAACTTATAGGTAAACTGACAATCGATAAAATTCCCAGCTGCGCCTGAATCGACTAGCGCCTTATGCTGGGAATGAGGAGAAACCTCGGGAAACACAACACTAATACACATATGCGCAACAGGGAGCTCTGGGTGAGTTGGGTGCCTACTCACCTGGAATGGCTCATCAGTGCACTGCCTACCGCCTCGACTCCTGGGAGGCCCTCCCCAGCACCGACCAGCAGTGTGTCCTCTGCAGCCACAGTTGGTGCAGGGGACGGCCCCTCTCCTGGTCTCCCTCATACCAGCACCTCCGAGCTCCATAGGGGTCGGCTCGGAAGTGCTGGGGTATGGAATGGACGGCCCCGGATCCGGACATCCGCGGGTAGCCAACAGGGTATCCAGGCGAATCGACATGTCAACCAGTTGGTCCAGGCTTAGGTTGGTGTCCCTGCAGGCCAATTCCCGACACACGTCCTCCCTCAAGCTACATCGGTAGTGGTCGATGAGGGCCCTCTCATTCCATCCCGCGTTGGCAGCCAGAGTCCTAAAGTCCAGTGCGAATTCCTGCGCGCTCCTCCTCCCCTGTCTGAGTTGGAATAGACGCTCACCCGCCCTAAAGCAGCAGGTGAACTCTGCATAGTTGACAGTAGCGGCGTCTATTCCCCCCCACTCGGCGTTGGCCCACTCCAGCGCCTTACTGGACAGACAGGAGATGAGGGCGGACACGCTCTCGTATCCCGAGGGGACCGGGTGGATGGTTGCCAGGTAGAGTTCGACCTGGAGCAGGAAACACTGACACCCGGCAGCTATCCCATCATAAGCCCTCGGGAGCGAGAGCCGAATCCCACTGGACCCCGGAGGTGAAGCGATGGGTATCGATGATGGTGGGGGTGTAATCGGAGGAGGTGTAGGCAGACCTCCTCTCTCCCATCGCTCCATGGTGTTCACAACACGTTCCATGGCGGTGCCGAGAGCCTGGATCATGGCCGCTTGTTGTTGTACGCGTTCTTCCATTGATCCTGCTGGCACCGCTGCTCCTGCTGACTCCATGTCGGGTGTGTGATTCTGTCAGAGCGTCAGTGAATGCGGTAGGTGAAGTCAAACGCAGGACACAGAGCTTACTGGAAACGTACATTACTCAAAAGTAACCAGAGTATAAACAACCTCCACAAAGGGAGGAAAACAACCCGCACACGAACTACTGCCGATGACGAATACAATCACACACAACACACAATGAAAGACAGAGGGTTATATAGGGAAGACAATACAACATAATGGGAAACAGGTGTACACAATAAAGACCAAACAAGTCAAACACAGAAACATAGATCGGTAGCAGCTAGTACTCCGGGGACAGCGA
This sequence comes from Coregonus lavaretus, assembly GCF_964263955.1. Classification (NCBI taxonomy): domain Eukaryota; kingdom Metazoa; phylum Chordata; class Actinopteri; order Salmoniformes; family Salmonidae; genus Coregonus; species Coregonus lavaretus. The sequence continues at coordinate 5,581,972 of NC_140019.1, forward strand.
ACGCCGAAGCCTGCCCGAGCAAGGAGGAGGGGCAACCTCGGCTGAATCCGTCACAATGAAGCAATACACCCTCTAGACTTAAACTGCCATTATTTCATCGGAGAGCATACATGATAATTCAGATTTGTTCACATTATGACAGATAATCAGTCTATGAACTATGACCTTAGAGAGGCACTTCTCACTATCTTACCTGTTGGTTTGTTGCCTCTCTCTCCCTTTCTGTCTGTCCGTGTGTATCCCCGCTGGCCTCCCAGCTCCTACCCATTCGGCAGAGTTTCTGTTATTCTCATTCTTTGATTAATCTCCATGATTCATAGGCCACAGCCACTGCAGTCAAACACGCTCTGTTCCTTACTGGAGAACACAATGATATGTTTGTGTCCAAGTATCAGCATGGGGCTTCAATTGATGTCTCTAAAATATGGGAATTTACTGAGACTGGTTGTGCTTCTTTCATGGACTGGTTATCTTGTTTTTCTACTTTCAGCATGTTGAATCAGGGAGATCTGAGTGACTCAGAAATCTATGCATTCAAGGCAAGCAATTTGATATGAACAGTAGAACCACGCAGTGCCCATTCAGAGAGCAATCGAACACCAATTCCACTCATCTTGTGTGAGAACCTCATTGTTATGTCATCTGAAGATGTTCAATTCAAAGTAAATTGCTACTTCTGACTCATTTAATTTCAGTATAACTTGAATGATTCAGTTGTAGGCCTACTCTGTGAGTTCGCTATACATTGTCACAAAAAGATAACTCTTTCCACAGGGACATTTCATTGTATGAAAGTTTGATTTACGAAATGACATGTACATGCCTGGATAATTGTAATGTGTTGCTGCCATGCTGTGTTGTTGTCTTAGGTCTTTATTTTTGTAGTGTTGTAGTGTCTCTCTTGTCGTGATGTGTTTTACATTTATATTTTTAATCCCAGCCCCCGTCCCCGCAGGAGGCCTTTTGCCTCTTGGTAAGCCGTCATTGTAAATAAGAATTTGTTCTTAACAAACTTGCCTAGTTAAATAAAGGTTAACTAAATCAAATCAAATCTGTGAAGCATGCATTTATCTATAGACTTCTGTATTGCTTCTGCATGTTTATGATATCACTATTACATTTTTCACAAAACCAGGCTTAGAGAATTGACAGCTTGTTTTATGGAAATGACACTTTCAGGTGGATGTTCTCTCAGGGGCCTCATTTATAACCGTTGCGTAAATGTAACACTAAATATCTGTAAAGACTATCTGTAAAGACTATCTGTAAAGACTACACATGCACAAAAATATTGAGATTTATCAACTTGGCATACACCATACATACGCATGTGTCCCGTTATAAATCAGACCTGTCATAAAACTATGGACATGTGAACGAGCATTATAAATCTGCCTGAAAAACACCCGTCATTCACCTTTTATGGTAACAATAACACCCTTATTTGCTGTATAATGTTTACATACTGCTTTACTCATTTCATATGTATACTGTAGTCTATTCTACTGTATTTTAGTCAATGCCACTCTGACATTGCTCGTCCTAATATTGATATATTTCTTAATTCAATTTTTTTACTTTTAGATTTTGTGTGTATTTTTGTGAATTGTTAGAGACTACTGCACTGTTGGAGCTAAGAACACAAGCATTTCGCTACACCCGCAATAACATCTGCTAAATATGTGTATGTGACCAATAAAATTTGATTTGACTTGATTTATAGTTTGGAAGCATTGGAATTAGGACAAGACAATATCTAAAGGATATAGCAATGGCGACCTTGATCAAATGTCTTTGGAGGTGTTTGCTGTATCTGACCGTTTCTGAAAGACAAAAATAATTGCAAATTGTTGTGGACCTGTAAATAGTAGCGGTGCGTGGGTAAAATCAATGGGGAAGCCAAGCCTTGAAAAAAAGCCATATTACAACCTATGTGTTGTTTTCTCCATAACCTGTTAGTTCATAAGCCTTGCCACGGTGATATAAAGACGTAAGGCCAAGACAATAAGAATAATAAATTCAACCACACCTTCATTTCAAAATAAAACTGGAGAGCAACACCTGTCTGGTGGAGTCCACAAAGCATATTACATTTACATTTTAGTCATTTAGCAGACACTCTTATCCAGAGCGACTTACAGTTAGTGAGTGCATACATTATTTTATTTTTTACACTGGCCCCTCGTGGAAATTGAACCCACAACCCTGGCGTTGCAAACACCATGCTCTACCTGCCGGCCATTCCCTCCCCTACCCTACCCTGGGCCAATTGTGCGCCGCCCCATGGGTCTCCCGGTCGCGGCCAGCTACGACAGAGCCTGGATTCGAACCAGGATCTCTAGTGGCACAGCTAGCACTGCGATGCAGTGCCTTAGAGCACTTCGCCACTCGGGAACCGAGTTACATTACCTGCAGCATGGTCATTCAAGTTAATGTTTCCAACATTTTCAGACTACTAAACAACTATTGATTTAGAACACCGGAGAGTTACCAAAAGTCACAAAGAAAACAGGAGCTGCCTCCGCTATTCAAGAACCATTTCAACTTTAACATTTCAATATCATCAAATCACCTATACTTATTCTAATATAGTGACAACTGAAAGATTCCAAAAACAATTTATTCCAATAAACGTAAGCTAAATAACATGTGTCTGTCCATGGTACTGATTTATGTGTGTTGTGTGTGTGTGTGTGTGTGTGTGTGTGTGTGTGTGTGTGTGTGTGTGTGTGTGTGTGTGTGTGTGTGTGTGTGTGTGTGTGCGCGTAAGTAGTGAAAACATGTTAACTCACCCTCCTTGAGAGAGAAATGCAAAATGTCATCCTCCTCTCTTTCATGTATACAGAACATGCTTTCAGTTTTTGTTGTCCTAGGCTACCTGGCTAAAATGCTTGCTCGCTACCCTAACCTCTTTTCATGGGCAACAATGAGCCAGCTAGTTAACATTAGCCTACTACATCTAGCTACATATTGAACTTCCATCCTCTCAAGCAAGGGGCAAAATGTATGAATTTATGGTTGGATCAAAATCGCCGTTATAATTATTGGCCAGTACAGAGAATTAAGTAAACAAGTCCAAATCCCTATTTCCATACATGGCTAATTTAGGAAAGGGACAATTTTAGCTAGCTACATTTGGCTTTTGATGTGATTGATGTGAAGCCACATCCAAACTGGCTACCCTTGACACTTTTTTTGGGGGTACCATGATCATTCACAGTTGAGCTCGCTCAGTTTAGCTCAACGCTGATGGACTATTATTGTTTAATTTCTTTATCAAGGAAGGCCAAATGCTCGCTGGCTTCCCTTGCATTCAATGCTAAGGGCGGCAAAAATATCATACTATTTTTTACCAGACATCATCAGATACAGTGAGGGAAAAAGTATTTGATCCCCTGCTGATTTTGTAAGTTTGCCCACTGACAAAGTAATGATCAGTCTATAATTTTAATGGTAGGTTTTAAAGGGAGTGCTCCTAATCTCAGTTTGTTACCTGTATAAAAGACACCTGTCCACAGAAGCAATCAATCAATCATATTCCAAACTCTCCACCATGGCCAAGACCAAAGAGCTCTCCAAGGATGTCAGGGACAATATTGTAGATCTACACAAGGCTGGAATGGGCTACAAGACCATCGCCAAGCAGCTTGGTGAGAAGGTGACAACAGTTGGTGCGATTATTCGCAAATGAAAGAAACACAAAATAACTGTCAATCTCCCTTGGCCTGGTGCTCCATGCAAGATCTCACCTCATGGAGTTGCAATGATCATGAGAACGGTGAGGAATCAGCCCAGAACTACACAGTAGGATCTTGTCAATGATCTCAAGGCAGCTGGGACCATAGTCACCAAGAAAACAATTGGAAAACCAAAGGACTGAAATCCTGCAGGTCCCCCTGCTCAAGAAAGCACATATACAGGCCTGTCTGAAGTTTGCCAATGAACATCTGATTGATTCAGAGAAGAACTTGGTGAAAGTGTTGTGGTCAGATGAGACCAAAATGGAGCTCTTTAGCATCAACCCAACTCGCCTTGTTTGGAGGAGGAGGAATGCTGCCTATGACCCCAAGAACACCATCCCCACCGTCAAACATGGAGGTGGAAACATTATGCTTTGGGGGTGTTTTTCTGCTAAGGGGACAGGACAACTTCACCGCATCAAAGGGACGATGGACGGGGCCATGTACCGTCAAATCTTGGGTGAGAACCTCCTTCCCTCAGCCAGGGCATTGAAAATGGGTCGTGGATGGTTATTCCAGCATGACAATGACCCAAAACACACGGCCAAGGCAACAAAGGAGTGGCTCAAGAAGAAGCACATTAAGGTCCTGGAGTGGCCTAGCCAGTCTCCAGACCTTAATCCCATAGAAAATATGTGGAGGGAGCTGAAGGTTCGAGTTGCCAAACGTCAGCCTCAAAACCTTAATGACTTGGAGAAGATCTGCAAAGAGGAGTGGAACAAAATCCCTCCTGATATGTATGCAAACCTGGTGGCCAACTACAAGAAACATCTGACCTCTGTGATTGCCAACAAGGGTTTTGCCACCAAGTACTAAGTCATGTTTTGTAGAGGGGTCAAATACTTATTTCCCTCATTAAAAGGCAAATCAATTTATAACATTTTTGACATGCATTTTTCTGGATTTTTTTGTTGTTATTCTGTCTCTCACTGTTCAAATCAACCTACCATTAAACTTATAGACTGATCATTTCTTTGTCAGTGGGCAAATGTACAAAATCAGCAGGGGATCAAATACTTTTTTCCCTCACTTTATCTATTTACTACTGTGAAGTGGGTCCAATTTAATGAGAGTTGGGACGAATGGTAGTCTATCCTAACTTGTTGTAGGCCTATAGGCTATTTCGCGAGTAGCCTATGAGACCATCACAGTCAGAAAAGGTGAGGAATTTATTCTGCAATGATCATGGAAATGAAATAAATAACAGGAAATATATGTCTATTTCTAATTATTTTAGAATGCAAATATGAATAGATTTTTGCTCTTCTCACTAATGGCAAATTATTATGTTTATCTCTGCCTGTTTTTTTGTTATTAATTAGTCATCATATATTCACCATTTGCACTAGGCTACTACTAGTCTACTTTTGCAATCTTGCAATGCAAGACTTCAACCACTAGAAACTGTGCATATGCATGGTCTAAGGTTCATGGGAGGATAAGCACATTCTCGCTTCAAGTTCAGTTTTTATAAATGTCAACTTTTACGTGAAAACTGGCACACGCATGTTTTGGGGCATATTTTGTGCGTACGCAACGTTTATAAATGAGGCCCAAGGTCCTTTCAAGTGAGACACACTTTTATCTGGACAGCGTGGGAAAGGAAGCTGGGGCTTTGAATGCAGACCCTTTTACAATCCCCTCTCCCTGCCTCTGAAAGCTTGTGAATGAGAGGCCACCTCCACTATCTTTTCTTATTCAATGACTGGCTTTTGTGCTCTGACCAGAGTACCTTCCCTATGAAACTGCTCGGCTAGCCCTCTTGCTATTCACTTCAGCTTCACACACATGTGCAGTCTGCCATATATGGACACATAACATTTTGATGTCCTTTAGACTGCCAGTACCATCATTACTTACTCTTTATAAGATCATACCCTCTCCTCTGTTAGTATCAAGATGAGTTTGGCTTGCTTTTCTCTGAACATCCCCATACAGAGCTATGCCACCACCAAACAAGAGTATAAAGCCCAATAATCAGGAGAAATGGCTAAAAAGCTGTTCTAAAGTAAAGAACATTAGGGATTCTGATAGTTGAAGAGAGACAAATTACCTCAAAATAAAAACATATTGTTTCATATGTTCGTGGTTTTTACAAATTTCCCATGGCTTATATGTATTTGGGATTTAATATTTTGAGAGGGATTGCACACTACCTGGTTCAAGTGAGAAATAGGGGCAGATTTTAATCAAATGAATTATTTTGTATTCAAATGGAATGGTGCGTATGTCACCTGGGTTATTTTTTATTTGACTGTATGAAATAATTGTACCTGGCGCCGAAGAAGATGGCGGCCTCGCGACTAGCTCTTAGGAAACTTTGCAGTATTTTGTTTTTTATATATAATTTTTTACATTATTAGCTCAGAAAGTGGGGGAAACTATCGGATATCAGAGCGGCGGTAGCTCAACGGCATTATGACCAGGAATACGACTTTCCCGAAGCAGATCCTTGGTTTGCTCTCCCAAGGGCAACTGAATTGATTCCAGCGGCTGACACAAAACATCGCCGGCGGAGGAGAGGCACCCGGAGCGGCCTGCTGGTTCAACTTAGGAGGCGTGCACACCACCCACCGCTTCCAAGTACACTACTCGCTAATGTTCAGTCTTTGGTTAACAAGTTCGACGAACTCCGGGCAAGGATTTCTTTCCAGAGAGACATCAAGGCCTGTAACATACTTCGTTTCACAGAAACTTGGCTCTCTTGGGATATTCTGTAAAAATCGGTCCAGCCAGAGGGGTTCTCAGTTCATCATGCAGACAGGAATAAATATCTCTCCGGGAAGCAGAAGGGCGGAGATGTGAATTTCATGATTAATGACTCATGGTGTAATTGTAGTAACATACAGGAACTCGAGTCAATTTTTTCACCTAACCTAGAATATATCACAATCAAATGCCGACCGTATTATCTCCCAAGATAATTTTCTTCGGTTACAGTCACGGCCGTGTATATCCACCCTCAAGCCGATACCATGATGGCCCTCAAAGAACTTCACTGGACTTTATGCAAACTGGATACCACATATCCTGAGGCTGCATTTATTGTAGCCAGGGATTTTAACAAAGCAAATTTGAGGACTAAGCTGCCGAAGTTCTATCAACATGTCGACTGATATACTCGCTATTATGATGTCATTTCATAGTGTTGTGTGAACCAGGTTAAAGTTAGTAGATAAGTGATTCTAGGCGCCGCACAGTCTGAATAACAAGGATTCCATTATGTCAAGGGAGCTTAGCGGTGGTTTATCTTAGAATGATTAATAGATAGTAATATACTGACTTGGATACAAGGTAATAACATCAAAGAAGTGAGTGCCAAATGATGGTTAACAGATGTTCTTGAAGAAATGTGTAACTGAAGGTATATAAGCTGAAATATTTTCTTTGTTCAGGAGTTTGGAATGGCAAGAGACAAAGCACTGTCCTTTTGTTATGCGAACCACGGTACCTATTAAACATTTGAATCAAATCTCCATCTAAGTGTTAAATATCTTCTTGCATCATTCATTTCTTGATACCCGAGAAACTCATCATAACAGATTGGCGTCTAAACGAACAGGATGCAGTTCACAGCCGAACTAACAGGTAAGCAGACTTTCATTTTTTTTTATTATGTCAAATTCTGATTTCTGTGGTAAGGCTGAGCTGTAAGGAACGTTAAAAATTATGTATTTTAAAAGGGGGAAGATTAGTTGTATTGAGTTATTTAGTCAGGAGGATGTTGCAGGCAGCAGAACGTTCTCCACGGCGTCTCCAGACTCTGTCACGTCTGTCACGTGCTCAGTGTGAACCTGCTTTCATCTGTGAAGAGCACAGGGCGCCAGTGGCGAATTTGCCAATCTTGGTGTTCTCTGGCAAATGCCAAACGTCCTGCACGGTGTTGGGCTGTAAGCACAACCCCCACCTGTGGACGTCGGGCCCTCATACCACCCTCATGGAGTCTGTTTCTGACCGTTTGAGCAGACACATGCACATTTGTAGCCTGCTGGAGGTCATTTTGCAGGGCTCTGGCAGTGCTCCTCCTGCTCCTCCTTGCACAAAGGCGGAGGTAGCAGTCCTGCTGCTTGGTTGTTGCCCTCCTACGGCCTCCTCCACGTCTTCTGATGTACTGGCCTGTCTCCTGGTAGCGCCTCCATGCTCTGGACACTACGTTGACAGACACAGCAAACCTTCTTGCCACAGCTCGCATTGATGTGCCATCCTGGATGAGCTGCACTACCTGAGCCACTTGTGTGGGTTGTAGACTCCATCTCATGCTACCACTAGAGTGAAAGCACCGCCAGCATTCAAAAGTGACCAAAACATCAGCCAGGAAGCATAGGAACTGAGAAGTGGTCTGTGGTCACCACCTGCAAAACCACTCCTTTATTGGGGGTGTCTTGCTAATTGCCTATAATTTCCACCTGTTGTCTATTCCATTTGCACAACAGCGTGTGAAATGTATTGTCAATCAGTGTTGCTTCCTAAGTGGACAGTTTGATTTCACAGAAGTGTGATTGACTTGGAGTTACATTGTGTTCTTTAAGTGTTCCCTTTATTTTTTTGAGCAGTGTATATCACTGACTGTATCGTCGTAAGCAACACAAAATGGGATTTACATTATATGAAATAGGCCTATATAAAGCATTCGATTTAATGAGCGCACAATGGCAAGGAAATATAAGTAATAAGGAGTAAAAGTTTTTTTATTATTTAAAAGTCAGCTAATGAAGTTAAGTAATTGAATGGGACAACATGGGCTATCTTATGAAGAAAGAGCAGAAAGTAATTTGAATCTGAAGGGTGCATAATAACTTATAGAAATGGATATGATAATTTGATATAAGTTTGGATAAGAAGTTATGATATATAACATAATTAGGTTATAGAATATCAAGGAGTGGTATGGAGATTGAGAGGTGATTTTAGAGAGTAGTGGAAAAGTCTGTATTTTCTGGGACAGGCAGGACAGTTTCATGGAAATTACAGTCTGTTTTTTTGGGGGGTCCGCTGGGAGTATGGTTGAAGAGGTAGATTTGTGTGGAGTGAGAATCATAAAAAACTTGAAATTATTCTTTGATGTGAGTACTTAGAAGTTTCTAACGTTATATATGTATTAACTTGCTCACCCAAACGTAGACGTACGTTATGGGTGGGAAATAATGAATATGGGTTTTCTAAGTTGTACCGTTGTTAGATCCTTTGATAGAGAGAAGGTTTAAGAAATTAACTGCCCATAAGGAGTGGAATTTATAGACGTAATTAATAATATTGTAAAAAGCCAATTTAGGGTTTCCATTAAACTAATTATCAGTGTGGAGCTAAGGTGGTGAAGTGAAGGAACTTAATTTTGTATCAGATGGTAGGACGACAAACCATTGTAATTGCGCTATTTGTGGGATGTCTGTGTCATTTCAATGGCATTGGGGTAATGGCATAGAGTAAACATATATGGGTTTCTGAGTGTAATTAAACTGTTGGTATGTGTTGCTTAGACAGATACTACAAAGTATTTGGTTTAGGTGATGAAGAATGGAAGGTTTGTAGCGTGCTTGGCTTAAATGGAAAGACTCACTTATTTAACAGGAATAGCGAAACGATTGTGTGGTAGTCATTATTTTTGCGTTGCCTAAGGGTTTTCTAGATTAAACGATTGAGAATGGTGATGTAATGTCAATCCATAAATTGGATATTGATACTATGGGTATGAATTCAATATATGCTGGTCAACTACAGCAAGTCTTTGGTTTATTGCTTGTAGCTTACTTAGAAAGGACAGTTACCTAGATCTGCTGTATTCTAATAATGGCGGATTGGTGGTTTCATAAGAGCTGTGGCTATGATCTTAGTTGATAACAGGGGGAAAATGTAGTTTACGACACACAGAGAAGCGAATGTCTTATATTTATGGGAAGTGAAGCAAGGAAGATCAGAGAATAAAAGGAATATTAAGCAAACACCAGGGATAATGAAGCAGTGTTGGAAGGAAGCAGAGTATGAAAGATAACACTGACTGAGGAATATAGCAACTTTTGGTTGAGGTCACTACAGAAGTATTACTGATACAATATCGTAACAGATAAACTGAACCAAACATGACGCTACTACAGCAATTTAGGATTGTTAATGTTGTTAAGTTAGTTTTTAAACCCTACGATAGAGGTAAATGCAGAAACGCTGTTTGAGAATGGTTTTTATTTGTTGTCTGGAGAATTTCTAGGTGTTGATCTGTGGGTGTTAGCCACTGGGGCTCGCTGAATGTGAGAGAGCAGTAAGGGACATTATGGGTTACGTTTGGTGTAAACGGATCAATGTTGCTGAAGAAGGAGGAAGTCAAAGGGGGTTGAATGTTACCGGTGTGCAAGGGCTAGCTAGTTAGTGGTGCGAACTAGTAGCATTTAGAGTGGTGACATAACTTGCTCTGCAACCTGGAAGTAGTTGTTTGCTTTGATTTGCAAAGGTTGTGGATTTTGTGGAGCGACGGGTAACGGTGTTTCGAGGGTGAATGTTGTTGATGTGTGCAGAGGGTCCCTGATTCAAGCCCATGTAGGGAAGGAAGCAAAACTTTTACATTGATGCTATTGACCTAGATCACTGGCTGAATTGATAACATTATAGGAAAGGGATTGTCTTACCAACCCATGGCGGAGAGTATAACATAGTAATTAAAGTTGCATCTCTGTGAATAGATGTTTTGTTAGTTTTGACAATAGCTTCACAATAATTTGTCATCTGTTGAAGTACCATTAGATGTAAAGTCAGCGGTAGAGTATGATTGATATTGTAGATGGTTTGCTGTGTTTCAAAATAAGTAAGTTAATTGGGTGATGAGAAATGTTGAATTGGATTGTTTAATAGACTGGTATTAAAATGATTATTTCTAGTAAGGGCAATGAAGATATATTATTAGGTAGTAGTGTTTTGTGAATAGAATTTACTAATGCCATGATTTAGTAAGAGGGTAATATGGAGTACATGTGTAGATAGTTGAATATGGAACGTCTTTGACAATTTGTAATTATTATTATTAAATTCTATAGTTTGTTTAAACACCAGTGATTTATGCAGAAAGTTAGTTGGTTTGTTCAGGGTGTGAATTATCTATATCTATGTTGGCTGGGTGTGGTTCCCAATCAGAGGCAGCTGTAGATCGTTGTCTCTGATTGGGGATCATACTTAGGTAGCCATTTTGCCTACCTATGTTGTGGGATCTTGTTTCTGTTTAGGCTTGTTTATGTGTAGCCTTTAGAATTCACGTTACGTTGCGTTCGTTATTTTGTCAAGTGTTTATTATTTAATTAAACATGTACGCATACCACGCTGCACCTTGGTCTGATCATTCTATCAACGATCGTGACAGAAGATCCCACCACCAACGGACCAAGCAGCATGGCCAGGAGGAGAAGACTCCCTGGACACAGGTGGGGAAGACATTTTGGACATAGCTGGAAAAGGACACTGGGCGAAGGAAGAGGCCCAGGCAGGAGAGGATCAATGCCGCCAGTGCACCTTCACAGACCAGTACGGCCCGTGCCTGCTCCTCGCACCAAACCAGTGGTGCGTGTCTCCAGCCCGGTGCGCCCCGTTCCTGCTCCTCGCACCAAACCAGTGGTGCGTGTCTCCAGCCATGTACGGCCCGTGCCAGCTCCTCGCACTAAACCAGTGGTGCGTGTCGCCAGCCCGGTGCGCATCGTACCTGCTCCACGCACCAAACCAGTGGTGAATGTCTCCAGTCCTGTACGGCCAGTTCCTGCTCCACGCACCAAACCAGTGGTTCGTGTCTCCAGTCCGGCACGGCCCAAGCTTGCTCCTCGCACCAAACCAGTGGTGCGTGTTTCCAGTAAGGTATAGCCCGTGCCTGCTCCTCGCACCAGACCAGTGGTGCATGTTCCCAGCCCGGTGCGGCCTGTGCCTGCTCCTCGCACCAAACCAGTGGTGCGTGTTCCCAGCCCGGTGCGGCCTGTGCCTGCTCCTCGCACCAAACCAGTGGTGCATGTCCCCAGCCCAGTCCGGCTGGTGCCAGAGCAGTCCGCTCCACCGGTGCCTAATCTAGCTCCGGTCAGCTGCTCCACTCCAGTGCCAGAGCAGTCCGCTCCACCGGTGCCTAGTCCAGCTCCGGTCAGCTGCTCCACTCCAGTGCCAGAGCAGTCCACTCTACCGGTGCCCAGTCCAGCTCCGGTCAGCTGCTCCACTCCAGTGCCAGAGCAGTCCGCTCCACCGGTACCTAGTCCAGCTCCGGTTAGCTGCTCCAGTCCAATACCAGAGCAGTCCAGTCCACAGGTGCCTAGTCCAGCGCCGGTCAGCTGCTCTAGTCCAGAGTCAGAGCATTCCGCTCCACAAGGTCCAGTTCAGCTCCGGTCAGCCTTCTCCACTCCAGTGCCAGAGCAGTCCGCTCCACCAGTGCCTAGTCCGGGTCCGGTCGTCTACTCTCCCACACCAGGGTCCAGACAGGACTTCGTGCATCGCGGGGGGACTGCAGAGCGAGAACCAGATGTCAACCACTCTCCAGGGTCGGAGCCTCCCACACCAGGGTCCAGACAGGGCTTGGTGCATCACGGGAGGATTGCCGGTCCAGGCCCAGACGTCAGCCCCTCTCCAGGGTCGGGGCCTCCCACACTGATAGGGCTTGGTGCATCGTGGGAGGACTGAGAGGGGAAGCATCGTGCCAGGTGTGCAACGGGGAGCCAGAATATAAGAGGTTAATACCTACGTTGCGCCCGAGGCCGGAGCTGCCACCTAGGCTGGATGCCCACCCGGAACCTCCCCTAATGAGTCAGGTTGGTGCGGCTGGAGTACGCACCTTTGGGGGGGGGGGGGGTACTGTCAAGCCCTGACCTTGAGAGCCCGGTTATCTCTAGTTGGTTTGGTCAGGGTCTGAATTCTATGTTATCTATATCTATGTTGGCCGGGTGTGGTTCCCAATCAGAGACAGCTGTCGATCGTTGTCTCTGATTGGGGATCATACTTAGGTAGCCATTTTGCCTACCTATGTTGTGGGATCTTGTTTCTGTTTAGGCTTGTTTATGTGTAGCCTTTAGAACTTCACGTTACGTTGCTTTCGTTATTTTGTCAAGTGTTTATTATTTAATTAAACATGTACGCATACCACGCTTTACCTTGGTTTGATCCTTCTATCAACGAACGTGACACAGTTATTTAATTCTAAAAACGATAATCTGTTTCTGGTACGTTTAACAATGGGAGGTCGGTTTTACTATTAGGCTGACGGAGGAGTAAAATATCACGTCTTCCTTAAGCGAAGTAATTGATTATATTGGCGAATGAATAAAATATGACATTTAGAGTTGTGACAGGAACAATGTAAGGGGAAACAGATATTTCCTATGTTGTTGATCAAGTAACGATACTAGGATAATTTGATATTGGATCAAAAGGAGCAGATTTAGGGGTTGAATAATCATTGTGAGAATTAAAGAGGATTAAGTCTGAAGGGTAATCAATTAAAAATACTAATTGTAAACTCAAAGAACTTTGAGTGGTTTTAATTTTTTTAGAGATTTTAGGTGATCTTCTTCTGGAGTAGTTTTGAGGAATTAGATTGACACAAACGATAATTGATGTGAGATAGGACAGTGTATATCTATATTATATTTTGTGTGTAATTACTATCTTTGGATTGCTGATTGTAACTGAATGTTAACGAAATGTATTCTTTCTCTTCCAGTAGAAAGGGGATTTCTTTATATCTCATTGGAATGTTTCCCAGGGCTGGGGGGAGCAGTATAGTAACATTTCGCAGTGTTAGGTCGTAAAAGGGAGCTACCAAATTATATAAGGCCTGGCTATTTCTGTTTGTTGTTTTCAATTGGGTTTTTCAAATAATCACACACAACCCACCTAGTAGAGTGGGGAGAACAAGTATTTGATACACTGCCAATTTTGCAGGTTTTCCTACTTACAAAGCATGTAGAGGTCTGTAATTTTTATCATAGGTACACTTCAACTGTGAGAGACAGAATGTAAAACAAAAATCCAGAAAATCACATTGTATGATTTTTAAGTAATTAATTTGCGTTTTATTGCATGACATAAGTACTTGATAACCTACCAACCAGTAAGAATTCCGGCTCTCACAGACCTGTTAGTTTTTCTTTAAGAAGCCCTCCTGTTCTCCACTCATTACCTGTATTAACTGCACCTGTTTGAACTCGTTACCTGTATAAAAACACCTGTCCACACACTCAATCAAACAGACTCCAACCTCTCCACAATGGCCAAGACCAGAGAGCTGTGTAAGGACATCAGGGATAAAATTGTAGACCTGCACAAGGCTGGGATGGGCTACAGGACAATAGGCAAGCAGCTTGTTGAGAAGGCAACAACTGTTGGCGCAATTATTAGAAAATGGAAGAAGTTCAAGATGACGGTCAATCACCCTTGGTCTGGGGTTCCATGCAAGATCTCACCTCGTGGGGCATCAATGATCATGAGGAAGGTGAGGGATCAGCCCAGAACTACACGGCAGGACCTGGTCAATGACCTGAAGAGAGCTGGGACCACAGTCTCAAAGAAAACCATTAGTAACACACTACGCCGTCATGGATTAAAATCCTGCAGCACACGCAAGGTCCCCCTGTTCAAGCCAGCGCATGTCCAGGCCTGTCTGAAGTTTGCCAATGACCATCTGGATGATCCAGAGGAGGAATGGGAGAAGGTCATGTGGTCTGATGAGACAAAAATAGAGCTTTTTGGTCTAAACTCCACTCGCCGTGTTTGGAGGAAGAAGAAGGATGAACACCATCCCAATCGTGAAGCATGGAGGTGGAAACATCATTCTTTGGGGATGCTTTTCTGCAAAGGGGACAGGACGACTGCACCGTATTGAGGGGAGGATAGATGGGGCCATGTATCGCGAGATCTTGGCCAACAACCTCCTTCCCTCAGTAAGAGCGTTGAAGACTGCTGCCAACAAGGCAGAGTTCATCTCAGCCTATGCTACCCTCCAGTCCCTCGACTTCTTGGCGCTGACGGAAACATGGATTACCACTGAAAACACTGCTACTCCTACTGCTCTCTCCTCGTCTGACCATGTGTTCTCGCATACCCAGAGAGCATCTGGTCAGCGGGGTGGTGGCACAGGAATCCTCATCTCTCCCAAGTGGACATTCTCTCTTTTTCCCCTGACCCATCTGTCTATCTCCTCATTTGAATTCCATGCTGTCACAGTCACTAGCCCATTCAAGCTTAACATCCTTGTCATTTATCGCCCTCCAGGTTCCCTTGGAGAGTTCATCAATGAGCTTGACGCCTTGATAAGTTCCTTTCCTGAGGATGGCTCACCCCTCACAGTTCTGGGTGACTTTAACCTGCCTACGTCTACCTTTGACTAATTTCTCTCTGCCTCCTTCTTTCCACTCCTCTGTGGAATACTTGTTCTCCGCACTGTATATGATTCGGACCATAATAAGGACAGAGAGAGAGCGCTATCCCTGAATGAGGGATAACTGTCGCTAGTCAATTTTACTGTTCTTGAATTACTTTAGGGGATAAAATTAAGTTAAGGTATTATCAAGGTTGTCATTTTAATGTCATTTATTATTTTGGAATAACAGGCAATGTTGCTGTTTTGTTTTTTGAACGCATTAATCATGGTGTGAGTCATGTTTCCAAAGGGGGGAAGTACTGATCGCATGAGGATTTATTGGTAAATATGAAAATTGTATTAAGTATATGAGCAGTAATAATTAATGTGTTATGGGTTAGATTAAATGTTTTAGGTGAAATGTATTTGTGGTATAAGGCAGGATGTAGAGGAGGCATGTCTATGGAATAAGTGGACTGCAACAAGCTGCACTTCCTAATCTCAAGGATTCTCATGACTGATAAGAAGACAGGGTAAAGTAGTATACTGTGTCTCACCTAAAAATTTTCTGAAGACTTTCTTTCAAAGGGTGAAGGCTTCTCTGCCAGACCTAACAGGATAATCTGGGCATTTTCTGCCTTGGAGACTATGTGGCAGTAAAGGATTACAGAAGTAAGAGCTGGACAGTATCTAGGTGGGGAGGTCAGTACTAGGTGTTGCTGGCTACCTCGATGGAAGAGAAAGTAGCAGAGAGAGATACCTGCATCTATTTGTCCCACTGTAGGAGTATTCTAACTTAGAGGAGGAAGATGGCATCACCACTGCGGAGCATTGTTTTTTTTGTTTGTGTCTGTGTGTTTTTGCAGCAGGGACTGTCAACGTCCCTATTGGTAAGATGCAAGAAGGACACACTTCACAGAGCGATGTTGATAAATGGAGAAGGACTCTGCATGATCCTAGACCATAGTGAAGGAAGAAGATTCAGAGATAAAAGGACCATACATAGTCAACCAGTCATACACCAACGGATGAATGGATAGAGGGGATATCGATCTGGTATCATGTAAACCAATGTAACAGAGTACTAAGAGGAAACGAATATCTAGGGATGAGGATGCTGGAGATGACAAGGATCAGGTGATGAGAGACGATGTCAGGAGGAATGCTACTGATGAGCTATGTGTTCTGGCTGATTCCCTCGTTGGAGGAACAGACCTACAGACCTCCAAGTACTTCAAGATCTTCCAGATTTTCAAGAATCACCTGACTGTCACACAATTCAGTTCTATGTCTGTGGAGGGTTTACCTAATAGAAATTGGTATTAGGAATAATTGTAAAACACAATAATTTGTTATATAGTCAATGCTTATATGGATTTCTTGGATTAGAAATGAAATCAATTAAACTGTTATGTTTGTCTTCTAGTGAGGTAAATAAAGATGGTGTCTTGATGCATAGCAGCGATAATTTGGCCTAGAATGGTGTGAACCTAAATAAAAGAAACAATCTATGAACTGGCTGAATATGAATAGAAGAGGCGTTGAAGATGTTCCTGTAAAGCACCACTACTACATACAACTGGTCTACAACAGCCAATCGAAGCTATAAAATGATTTTATCATGTTTGTATATCGAGGGAGTGGGACAGGAGTCCACCATTGAGTGAGAATGGAGAAATATATGTTCAGATAAAACATTTATAATGTTGTGGGCATAATGGTTGGCAAATGGACTAGACAATGAGGTTGTAGGGAAGGTGGTGACTCGGATGAGAGGTTGTAGTTGTGACATTGTAATGGGCAATTCATTTTGAACTATGAAGCTGTCTGAAGAACATAATGAAGAGACGCAAGAAGATTTACGTGCCGGAGAAAAAAGGGGTTGCTTAACTGTGTTGATAATACATTTGGATTTATCTAAATTTGCTAATTTGGGTAGGAGGTATTAAATTAATAGTACTAAGAATGCATTGAGATTATGATCTATAGTTATTCTCAGAATGAGGAAGGTCATAATATAATTATGGATATTTATACTGTATGTTAATATAAGTGTACATTCTGACAGTTGTAATGGGTGATAGAGTTGAGGGTTTTAATTAAGAATTGTCCTTCTAAATTTGGTTGAGTTAAGTAATTTGGGATTGGTTTTAATTGATAAGATGACTGAGTGATTTTAAAAAATCAATAGTATATAACGGTCTTGAATAGATATTATGGTTAAAACAGTGATACATTATGGTAATGTCTTAGGATACACTTATATGATTAATTTAGAGTAGACATTGTTGAATCATACTGTTTGAAACATGTAAGTTCATGTGAGGATTGTGACTGAAATCATGAATATGTTGGTTATTAAGTTACCGTATTAACATAGTAGTCACTATATACATTTGAAGTATTGGGTGGTATTAATGTGGATGTTTAGAGTGGTATACAGTGAGGGAAAAAAGTATTTGATCCCCTGCTGATTTTGTATGTTTGCCCAATGACAAAGAAATTATCAGTCTATAATTTTAATGGTAGGTTTATTTGAACAGTGAGAGACAGAATAACAACAAAAAAATCCAGAAAAACGCATGTAAAAAATGTTATAAATTGATTTGCATTTCAAGGAGGTAAATAAGTATTTGACCCCCTCTCATTCAGAAAGATTACTGGCTCCCAGGTGTCTTTTATACAGGTAACGAGCTGAGATTAGGAGCACACTCTTAAAGGGAGTGCTCCTAATCTCAGTTTGTTACCTGTATAAAAGACACCTGTCCACAGAAGCAATAAATCAATCAGATTCCAAACTCTCCACCATGGCCAAGAAAAAAGAGATCTCCAAGGATGTCAGGGACAAGATTGTAGACCCACACAAGGCTGGAATGGGCTACAAGACCATCGCCAAGCAGCTTGGTGAGAAGGTGACAACAGTTGGTGCGATTATTTGCAAATGGAAGAAACACAAAAGAACTGTCAATCTCCCTCGGGCCTGGGGCTCCATGCAAGAGCTCACCTTGTGGAGTTGAAATGATCATGAGAACGGTGAGGAATCAGCCCAGAACTACACGGGAGGATCTTGTCAATGATCTCAAGGCAGCTGGGACCATAGTCACCAAGAAAAAAATTGGTAACACACTATGCCGTGAAGGACTGAAATCATGCAGCGCCCGCAACGTCCTCCTTCTCAAGAAAGCACATATACAGGGCCATCTGAAGTTTGCCAATGAACATCTGAATGATTTAGAGGAGAACTGGGTGAGAGGGCTGTGGTCAGATGAGAACAAAATGGAGCTCTTTGGCATCAACTCAACTCGCCGTGTTTGGAGGAGGAGGAATGCTGCCTATGACCCCAAGAACACCATCCCCACCGTCAAACATGGAGGTGGAAACATTATGCTTTGGGGGTGTTTTTCTGCTAAGGGGACAGGACAAAATGCAAATAATTTATAACATTTTTGACATGCGTTTTCTGGATATTTTTGTTGTTATTCTGTCTCTCACTGTTCAAATAAACCTACCATTAAAATTATTGACTGATTATGTATTTGTCAGTGGGCAAACATACAAAATCAGCAGGGGATCAAATACTTTTTTCCCCTCACTGTATATCTATGTTGCTAGGCTAGAACTTAATTGGTTACTTCTCAATTCTAACTAGTCAGGGGTTTTTAAGCAATTGGTTCTGAATGTCACTCATTAGACTATGCAATTGATAATCACATATCATTGGATGCTATTATAGTAGATAAAGGGGGAATGTATGAGATTATATGGGTAACACATGTTGTATATATTTACCATCAGGATTAGGAAGGTCTTGGGAATTTAACTAAAGCTATGGGAAATATTAGAGACATACAGGAAGGTATTAAGAGTAATATTTCTTAATCTATATCATGTTATTCCAGTGTAGAGTTCATTGATAATGTTGATTGAGGAATTGGGAATGTAAAGTTGGAACTGTATAACGTGGAATTTAAGGTTTACAGGATTGAAGATGTGAAAACAAGATCTGATCTTAGTCGATCAGATAGCGCCCCAATTGACCAGAGAAAAGCTTGGGGTTCCTCTGAATTAACATGGATGAAGAAGACTGACATTATTTTTATTTAGATATATTCATTTGAATATATTATCATATCCATGTAATTTAGAAAGGGTCATGTATCATTGTATTTGTATGGATGATGTCATGATGTGTATAATCTATTTATATGTATGTTTTCTTGGTAGCATGTCTAAGATGATGGGTATATTTGAACCTTATGTATACAAGGGGGTCATTTAAGAAATAGGGATGGTCTATGTGGGATTTTCCCTTATATATCAGTGAGGTTTTGACTACATAGATTTTTTGCAGGAATATATAGTAGTTTATCATGTATCTATCCATGGCCGGTTTGACAGGTTTGATAGTGCATGAGATAGATGACTGAGAATTTATACCGTTGCTGATTAAATATATAGAGAATCTGGTTGGATTCAGGTATAGAAGGTAGAGAGGGGTGAATTCTCAGTTGTCGAGCATAGTTTAGACTCTAATCATGTATATATACTACTGAAGGGAGAACATTTTATTTTATATGAAGTTGTACTGTATGTGAATTGTTAGGGTTAAGTAATATTATAGCTGAGTAATGTTACTTACCACAAAGAGAAAAAAATATGGATTGTTATGATGTCATTTCATAGTGTTGTGTGAACCAGATTAAAGTTAGTAGATAAGTGATTATAGGCGCTGCACAGTCTGAATAACAAGGATTCCATTATGTCAAGGGAGCTTAGTGGTGGTTTATCTTAGAATGATTCATAGATAGTAATATACTGACTTGGGTACAAGGTAATAACATCAAAGAAGGGAGTGCCAAATGATGGTTAACAGATGTTCTTGAAGAAACGTGTAACCGAAGGTATATAGGCTGAGATATTTTCTTTGTTCAGGAGTTCAGAATGGCAAGAGGCAAAGCACTGTCCTTTTGTTATGCGAACCACGGTATCGATTAAATATTTGAATGAACTCCCCATCTAAGTGTTAAATGTCTTCTTGCATCAGGAATTACTTGATACCCGAGAAACTCATCATAACACTTACGTTGCCAAAATCCTCGACCATTGCTATTCGAACTTCCGGGATGGTTATACGGCCCTCCCCCACCCTCCTTTCGGCAAATCTGACCATGACTCCAATTTGCTCCTCCCTTACTATTGGCAGAAACTCAAACAGGAAATACCCGTGCTAAGGACTATTCAACGCTTGTCTGACCAATCGGAATCCACTCTTCAAGAATCTTTTGATCACGCAGACTGGGATGTTCCGGGTAGCTTCCGAAAATAATTTAGACACTGAAACAGTGACTGAGTTTATCAGGAAGTGTATAGGTGATTTTGTGCCCTACTGTGACTATTAAAACCTACCCTAACCAGAAACCGTGGATAGATGGCAGCATTCGCACCAATCTGAAAGCGCAAACTACTGCATTCAACCATGGCAAGGTGACTGGGAATATGGCAGAATACAAACAGTGTAGCTACTCACTCCGCAAGGTAATTAAACTGGCAAAACATCAGTATAGAGACAAAGTGGATTCGCAATTCAACGGCTCAGACACGAGACGTATGTGGCAGGGTCTACAGACAATCACGCACTACAAAAGGAAAACCAGCCACGTCGCCGACACCGACGTCTCACTTCCAGATAAGCTAAACACCTTCTTCTCCCACTTTGAGGATAACACAGTGCCACTGATGAGGCCCACTACCAAGGACTGTGGCCTCTCGTTCTCCGTGGCCGACGTGATTAAGACATTTAAGCATGTTATCCCCCGCAAGGCTGCCGGCCCAGACAGCATCCCTAGCCCCATCCTCAGAGCATGCACAGACCAGCTGGCTGGTGTGTTTGTGGACATATTCAATCTCTCCCTTTCCCAATCTGATGTTCCCACATGCTTCAAGATGGTTCCTGTACCCAAGAAAGCAAAGGTAACTTAACTAAATGACTATCGCCCTGTAGCACTCACCTCTGTCATCATGAAGTGCTTTGAGAGACTAGTCAAGGATCATATCAGCTCTACCTTACCTGTCACCCTAGACCCACTTCAATTTGCTTACCGCCCCAATAGATACACAGACGATGCAATCACCATTACACTGCACACTTCCCTATCCCATCTGGACAAGAGGAATGCCTATGTAAGAATGCTGTTCATTGACTCTAACTCAGCATTCAACACCATAGTACCCTCTAAGCTCATCATTAAGCTTGAGGCCCTGAGTCTGAACCCCGCCCTGTGCAACTGGGTCCTGGACTTCCTGATGGGCCGCCCAAAGGTGGTGAAGGTAGGAAACAACATCTCCATTTCGCTGATCCTCAGCATTGGGGCCCCACAAGGGTGTGTGCTCAGCCCCCTCCTGTACTCCCTGTTCACCCATGACTGCGTGGCCAAGCACACCTCCAACTCAATCATCAAGTTTGCAGACAAACAACAGTAGTAGGCTTGATTACCAACAATGACGAGACCGCCTACAGGGAGGACGTGAGGGCTCTGGGAGTGTGGTGCCAGAAAAATAACCTCTCACTCAACATCAACAAAAAAAAAGGAGATGATCGTGGACTTCAGGAAACAGCACCCCCCTATCCACATCGACGGGACAGCAGTGGAAAAGGTGGAAAGCTTCAAGTTCCTTGGCATACACATCAGCGACAAACTGAAATGGTCCACCTACGCAGACAGTGTGGTGAAGAAGGCGCAACAGAGCCTCTACAACCTCAGGAGGCTGAAGAAATTTGGCTTGGAACCTAAAACCCTCACAAACTTTTACAGATGCACAATTGAGAGCATCCTGTCGGGCTGTAATACCACCTGGGATGGCAACTGCACCGCCCACAACCGCAGGGCTCTCCAGAGGGTGGTGCGGTCTGCCGAATGCATTATCAGTGGCAATCTACCCGCCCTCCAAGACACATACAGCACCCGATGTCACAGGAAGGCTAAAAAGATCATCAAGGACATCAACCACCCGAGCCACTGCCTGTTCACCCCACTATTATCCAGAAGGCGAGGTCAGTACAGGTGCATCAAAGCTGGGACCGAGAGAAAGAAAAACAGCTTCTATCTCATGGCCATCAGACTGTTAAATAGCCATCACTAGCACATTAGAGGCTGCTGCTGCCTATTGAAATCACTGGCCACTTTAAGAAATGTAACACTAGTCAATTTAATAATGTTTACAGTCACTTTAATAATGTTTACATATCTTGCACTACTCATCTCATATGTATATACTGCATTCTATTCTATAATATTCTACTGTATCTTAGTCCATGCCGCTCTGTCATTGCTTGTCCATATATGTACAGTGAGGGAAAAAATAATTTGATCCCCTGCTGATTTTGTAAGTTTGCCCACTGACAGAGAATGATCAGTCTATAATTTTAATGGTAGGTTTATTTGAACAGTGAGAGACAGAATAACAACAAAAAAATCCAGAAAAACTCATGTCAAAAATGTTATGAATTGATTTGCATTTTTATGAGGGAAATAAGTATTTGACCCTTCTACAAAACATGACTTAGTACTTGGTGGCAAAACCCTTGTTGGCAATCACAGAGGTCAGACATTTCTTGTAGTTGGCCACCAGTTTGCACACATCTCAGGAGGGATTTTGTCCCACTCCTCTTTGCAGATCTTCTCCAAGTCATAAAGGTTTCGAGGCTGACATTTGGCAACTCGAACCTTGAGCTCCCTCCACAGATTTTCTATGGGATTAAGGTCTGGAGACTGGCTAGGCCACTCCAGGACCTTAATGTGCTTCTTCTTGAGCCACTCCTTTGTTGCCTTGGCCGTGTGTTTTGGGTCATTGTCATGCTGGAATACCCATCCACTACCCATTTTTAATGCCCTGGTTCAGGGAAGGAGGTTCTCACCCAAGATTTGACGGTACATGGCCCCGTCCATCGTCCCTTTGATGCGGTGAAGTTGACCCCCAAAGCATAATGTTTCCAACTCCTTGTTTGACGGTGGGGATGGTGTTCTTGGGGTCATAGGCAGCAGTCCTCCTCCTCCAAACACGGTGAGTTGAGTTGATGCCAAAGAGCTCCATTTTGGTCTCATCTGACCACAACACTTTCACCCAGTTCTCCTCTGAGTCATTCAGATGTTCATTGGCAAACTTCAGACGGGCATGTATATGTGCTTTCTTGAGCAGGGGGACCTTGGGGGTGCTGCAGGATTTCAGTCCTTCACGGCGTAGTGTGTTACCAATTGTTTTCTTGATGACTTTGGACACAGCTGCCTTGAGATCATTGACAAGATCCTCCCGTGTAGTTCTGGGCTGATTCCTCACCGTTCTCATGATCATTGCAACTCCACGAGGTGAGATCTTGCATGGAGCCCCAGGCCGAGGGAGATTTACAGTTATTTTGTGTTTCTTCCATTTGCGAATATTCAAACCAACTGTTGTCACCTTCTCACCAAACTGCTTGGCGATGGTCTTGTAGCCCATTCCAGCCTTGTGTTGGTCTACAATCTTGTCCCTGACATCCTTGGAGAGCTCTTTGGTCTTGGCCATGGTGGAGAGTTTGGAATCTGATTGATTGATTGCTTCTGTGGACAGGTGTCTTTTATACAGGTAACAAGCTGAGATTAGGAGCACTCCCTTTAAGTGTTACCTGTATAAAGGACACCTGGGAGACAGACATCTTTCTGATTGAGAGGGGGT
Source organism: Coregonus lavaretus (assembly GCF_964263955.1). NCBI lineage: Eukaryota > Metazoa > Chordata > Actinopteri > Salmoniformes > Salmonidae > Coregonus > Coregonus lavaretus. Next base: position 5,605,726 of record NC_140019.1, read on the forward strand.
CAAATACTTATTTCCCTCATTAAAATGCAAATCAATTTATAACATTTTTGACATACGTTTTACTTGATCTGTTTGTTGTTATTCTGTCTCTCACTGTTCAAATAAACCTACCATTAAAATGATAGACTGAACATTTCTTTGTCAGTGGGCAAACGTTCAAAATCAGCAGGGTATCAAATACTTGTTTCCCTCACTGTATATTTTCTTAAATTCCATTCCTTACTAGTTTTGTTTGTATTAGGTATATGTTGTGAAATTGTTAGATATTACTTCACTGTCGGAGCTAGAAGCACAAGCATTTTGCTACACCCACTATAACACCTGCTAAACATGTGTATATGACAAATAACATTTGATTTGATTTGAATTGAAGGTAGGGAAGAGGTCATGCAATACTGTAGGATAGTTTTCTTTATAATCCATTTTTAAGATGCTATTAAATTGTTCAAGAAACAGATCGTATAATTAATAAGAATAACACATGCAATATTAAACTGCTTTTCTGAGCGTGAACTTCAGCCACCACCATTGAGAGCACCACAAAAACTGCACTGACAGCATATGTCATGAGTTCCTTATGTTATGAAATAACAACACTATCAAACACCAGCTGTCTGGAGGGGTCGTGGACTCGGATAAAGAGAGATTGTTGTGGTTTCATCATTAACTAGATGCGACTGGACTGTCATTATCACTCAGGCACAGAACTGCAAGTCTTCCCTTCAGGGGCCATGAGGAGTCTCAGTGGCTCCATGGTTAACAAAGTAAGAGTGTCCACACTTGCGCTCCTTTTAAATTATTAGACACTCTCCACTGTAGCCTCCTCGAGCAGTGCCACTCCCACTACCCTTCATCATCAGAGATTCAGATTCAGATTCAGATCAACTTTATTATCCCACCAGTGGGAAATTAATTTGGCCAGGTGCTTAAAAAGACAATACATAAAACATAAAAACACAGAAACTACACAATATAATTAATTCAAAGTGCTATAGCTACACATTTGGTGAAAGTGCAATATGCTGTATACTTATACAGCCTAATGGCTGTTGGAATAAAATGGTCTCTTTCCCGTTGTCCGGCTGCTGCTGTGACTGAATTTAGAGTGAAGGGGATGAGTACTGTCCTGTAAAATGCTTTCAAGTTTTAGGAGGATGGGTTTTCTGTACAGTTTGGGTGCTGATTGTTGATCTATACCAATTATCCTTCTCGCCGTCCTAATCAATCGCTGAAGCTTTACTTGGTCTTGAACTCGCATGTTTCCAAACACGCATATCAGACCAAAGGACAGCACACTCTGCAGGACAGATTTATAGAACATTTGTAAGATATGGCGGTCAACATTAAAATGGTTCAGTTGCGTAAAAAACATTCTCTGCTGCATTTTATTTATCTTTGCAAAGGCACAGCCTGTCTCTCTCAATGGTGTTGTGTCTAAAGAAAGGAGAAACAGAGATGCATCTCTGCTCACAGCCCTGTCCTGTCAAGAAAAACCTAGGCACATACTTAGCATTTCAGACCTACTCAGGTTGTCAGTGGCATACTCAAAAGTAGGCCTTTCAATGTAGACCTTTCCTGCAGTCAAGTGATCAAATCACACTCTAGTGGCCTCATGGGTGGAATGTTATTAATATTTGTCATAATTTAATCATTCATAAACATTATTTTAACATTATTATTTCAGTCTTCTGTGATGTATATAAAGTGTAATATTGGGATGCAAACTCAAAATTGAATACATTTCAACTCTATATCAGACATGGTACAGGTGTCTTCTTTTTTTAAGCACATAATTGTGTGTGTGAGGTGTATACTTTTGTTTCAAAGTAGATTTGTTTAAGACTACCAATAAACATTCTGTGTGACCCTGATTTAGCCCACTGCAGTAAAGTTAAGCTGAGTAAGAGTGGCAAATGACATTTCTACTTGTTAGAGTATATTCTTGGATTGATTATAAATTATAGCCACCTCTAATTTCATGAGTGGTAGAGAAGCTTGGGAATCATGAAGGTCATACACATACAGTCAAACTTGATTCCCGTTCAATTTGTTCACAGCACATATAATGACTGCAGTGATTCAATCTCTCCATGGTGCTAAATAGTTAGTAGTTAATTAACCCAGAACAACCCAGCCAAAAGTATGAGTTCATGACACTAGACAATATGACCTCGTTAAATGAATTAGACCTAAATCTAATTAGTGTTGATTACACAAGACACATTTGTACAATTAGGCTTGGCAAATTAAATAAAAGAGCAGAGAGATGGCAAAGATAGCTAAAATAGCCCATATTCAGGTCAAGAACCCATATCCCATAGCAAGCTGTATTACCGTACAGTAAGGCATCCCAGCAGAAAGATAGCAACCAGTGATCAGGGCTCTATAAAAGGAATGAGGTCAGGAAGGGAAACTTTTAAACATGGAGGAAGAGAAAAGAACAAGAGAAGAATGAGGAGAGGAGTTCAAAGTGGCTCCAGCGCCCAGAGCAAGCCAAGGGAGAGCAGGCAGCACTTTGGATTTGATGCCTTCCCAAAGTGTAGAAGGGGGAGGGGGAAGGGGAAGGAGAGGAAGGGGAGGGGGAAGGAGAGGAAGGGGAGGGGGAAGGAGAGGTAGGGGGAGGGGGAAGGGGAGGTGTGGGGGGGGGTAGAGGAAGGGGGAGGGGGGGGGAGGGGGAGGGGGAGGGGGAAGGAGAGGAAGGAGAGGAAGGGGGAGGGGGAAGGAGAGGAAGGGGGAAGGAGAGGAAGGGGGAGGGGGAAGGAGAGGAAGGGGAGGGGAGGGGGAAGGGGAAAGGAGGGGAGGGGGTGGATGGGAGAGGCAGCCCTGCTTTTGTTGTGCTGAAAGGCATTATGAGGGGATGTTATTGTGAAAAAAGGTTTGATTGAGTAAGAGATGTGCGTGCATGTGTGTAGACGTGTGTGTGTTTGTTAGAATGATTGACCGCATTTGTGGGGTTGCACACTCCACCAAAAAGAATCACAGCATAATAGTTTTGTAAGTGGCCGAAGCACACAGACCTGAATGCATATCCCATCCTGAATAAAATAGGTTTAGATATGCAGCTGCCAGAGAGGGCACTTGTAAAGCAATCTGATATACTAGCTGCTAGAAAATACCTCAGTGCCTTTACGGGCTGACACCTCATTCCTTCCGGAGTGAGATTAAGGTGTTGGAGGGCACAGGGCAATCCATGACCTTCTGTGCTAAATAGACGTCCCTGTCATGTAGGCTTCATTGTGGTGGGATATCAGAGAACATGACAGAGAGCTGAGCAGAGAGTCTAGGTCTGCTACTGCTTGCCAGCACTGCTCTCTCCATTCAATCCCAATGATGGTTTAAGAAGAGCTTTTTAAAGGGAGGGATCATATGGTCCATTCTAAACCTTCAGTACAAAATCAATCGGACTGATCAAATCGGATTTACTGTGCCTGTTACGGCTTTGTGTTAACGGGAATAAATGTGTAACATTACAATAATCCAGGCGACACAATAATATGTTGTAATTGCAAGATCAAAAAGACAGACAGAAGAAACCCATTTGTCTGAGTTTATGTAGAGTTTAAACTGTACCAGAAAGCCAAACGTGCTAGACTCTAATAGTTTGACGTGCTCTACATTGTATACTGTATTATTGAGACACAATATTACATCAAACAATATCATTTATGACCCCTTTTCTTGTTTTCCTTATTAATCAACATTAGTCGGACCATCATATCCAGCAGCATACCACCCTGCCTCCCACTACTGGCTTGCCTCTGAAGCTAAGCAGGGTCGGTCCCGGGATGGGAGACCAGATGCTGCTGGAAGTGGTGTTGGAGGGCCAGTAAGTGTCACTCTTCCCTCTGGTCTAAGGATATCCCAGTGCAGTGAAGGGGACATTGCCCTGCGTAGGGTGCTGTCTTTTTTTTTTTTTTTGTTAAACGGGTGTCCTGAATCTCTGTGGTCATTAAAAATCCCAATGCACTTATTGTAAGAGAAGGGGTGTTAACCCCAGTGTTAATTGCAAAATTCCCAACTTGTCCCCATTCCATCATGGCCACCTAATCATCCCCCACATTCCTAATTGGCATATATCACTCCTCACCTCTCCAGCTGATGTGTGGTGAGGGTTCTGGTAAAAATAATGGTTGCCGTACATCACCCAGGTGGGTGATTCACATTGGTGGTGGATGAGGTGAGTTTCCCCCTACTATGTAAAGCACTTTGAGTACCTCAGTTGGTAGAAAAGTGCTGTATAAACCCAATCAATTACTATCTGATAAAGGGATTCACATACAATTTGTAATTTACCTTTTCAGTTATAAAATGCTGGCATATACACATGAATCATGCGGTGGAACCACAATACTATAATGGTAAGACTCCAGTGAGTCAGTGATTTAAAAATACCTTAACAATTGATCTGTTGACTCGTTAAAATAAACTTTGTAGTCTATAAACTTGTCCCTCCCTGCATGTCCACAAAAATACCCATACCCTGACCTCTATATCTAGGGAGTTCCAAAGAAGCCATTTCAGTCTGTTGGCAAGTGTCCATCATAGTCAACATGGCATAAATCAGATTGTTGCCCTAGTCATCGATTCTCTACTAACTGTCCAACAACTTTTCGTTTTGTTTCTTTTTTTTGGTTGACCTGCATGCTTTACAGCACATTGCCAGGGGATTTGGGATGATCAAACACTGATGACGTGCTTTGCAGCTTTGCTGGCACCAACATAATTCTTTGGCCGAACAATTTAGATCACTGCTGACGACACCGCCTAGCAGCACCCTCTCTAAAGCTAACATGAAGGCCATTGTTGAAAGGACGAGGGAGGAATAAAGAAATGCAAATGCTTCATAAGTAAATTGTACCTGATTGATGGCGTTTGAAACTGTATACCAAGTCAAATGGGCTTCACCTACTACAGTACCACATCTCATGAGTTACCAAATTAGTTGTGAACTCATGAACACATTTAGAGCAGATAGTTCTATAGTTACTTTCTAAAGCCATGTAGCTAAGCATATTAGAAGATAGATACATGTGCCATTTAGCGTCTGTTTACAGACAAATGAACTTCAGAGTGTCAAACACACTTTATTAGAATCATGAGTTGGCTCTTTCTCATTTAGCTAACAAGCCCATTTAATGATAAAGGTCAAATTGAAGAGACATTGCAGAATGATCCCAATCTTCATCTAGAAAACAGGAAGGGCTAAATATTCATTTCAGGTATGACAAACTATGACATCCCACATCTGCTTATGCCATTTCACCCTTCAGTATATTAATATGCCCATTTCAGGCTCTCCAATCGTGAGGTATGGGCCTAAGGCAGCAGCATAGGATAACATGTCACAAAGCCTTTAATCCAGATTAAATGTTCATTGAGAGTATGATACTGGACTGTGGATCCTGTAGCTGACTTCAGAGGAGACCTCTAGCTAAGTCCTCCTTAATATTCAAGGTTTACAGCCAAGGAGCAAGACTATTTTAATGGAGACGTACTATTGACTATTCAGTGCAGTACCCATGCACCAAGACAGTCTTTGGCAGCCAAAGAGGTTCTGTGTGACAAAAGCATATGCTACAGCTCATTATCTCATGCATCAATAAAGTTTTGACACCAGCACAGTTCACAAACAGCTCCATACTAACACAGAAGAAGCAAGCTTTGACAAAGACCACATGATTGAAATGCAACAGCTATTTTAAAAAGAAAAAAAGAGCACCATGATCTAGAAACGTTGTTGTTGTGTTCATCTACGGGAGATGCTATCACCTTTTCTTTTTTGTGAGAACAACATTGCACATTGCAAAACCATGGTAGGGAGTTCGAACAATTAACTTGAGTACTGAATGTACTGAACTACCACTAGATGATGAAACTATCACTATCTGCTATATCTGATTAGTGACTTCCATTTTAGATTTCAATCATTAAACATAGCTCTAATTACTATGGTAGGAAACAACACATAACAATATAGCAGCGAGCAGCAATGAACGGGGTTCACAGGATGTCAGAAAGGACACAAGATCAGTTGGATAACAAATCATCACTCTATCATGTAGGAACTATCTTCCTTTATGTGCAATCAGTGAAAGCATTACCATGTTTATCTCTCAATACCACAAGGATGACACAAGTGAAGTTTAGTCTAGTGCTGTAGGTTGGTTATCTTTCTCAAATTCATTAGAGGCCAATTCATTGAGTCGATATACCACATCTGGAGTCAATCTGACTTATGGTTCATGAGGATAATGTTTAAAGTATTTTTTGCATTAGTATATGTGCTAACGTGCATCTATAGGTAGAGTGCAGCCATATTTGAATGCAGCAACAATAAAGACTAATATAATGAGTCTAAATGCAAAATCTGGAGTGAATCTGACATATTGTTCATGAGGAGAAGATGATTGCAGATGCTTTTGAGCATTAGCGTTACATATGCAAAGAATAAGTTCTTAATAGTTTCCTTATGTTTTGAGAAATCAATACCAAATTCAGTGTGGTTCATTTTAGCGACGTCCATGATAGCAATGACAAGTTTCAAGTTGATAGGCCACTGTGAAGTGGATTTACAGTGGTTTAAATGGACATGTAAAATCTGATGTTTAATTTGTCAATAACTCAGCCATCTTTTGACCAATCCTTTAGCTCAAACTAATTTAAGACATGGGCCTACATTCAATTTTACCATATTAGCGTATGTGCTAATATGCATCTACCGGTATAATGTGACCATATTTGAATGCATTTACGTAACATTTTAGTCATTTAGTTAGTGAGTGAATACATTTTTCATACTGGCCCCCCGTGGAAATCGAACCCACAACCCTGGCGTTGCAAGCGCCATGCTCTACCAACTGAGCTACAGGAGGCCTCAACATTATTTTCTCCAACTCTTTAGGGACTATTGTGATGAGTCCAAAGACCACATTTGGAGTGAATTACTTTTAGTCCATGAGAAGAAGATTTTGTATGATTTTAAAAAAAATGATTATTATTAGCATTACATAGTTTAAAAAAGTGAATTGTTAACATTTTCATAATGTTTAAAGATATCAATGCCAAACTTAACATGGTTCATTATGGTAAAGTCTTTGATGACCCTAAACAGTTTCAAGTTGATAGGCTATTGTGGAGTGGATTTACAAAGGATTTAAATAGACACATAAAATCTGATTTCCTGATTTATCAATAACTCAACCAATCCCTTAGCTTCTCTCAAATGTTGTGTTATTTGGACTTATGGTTCATGAGAAGACGTTTTTCAAAAGTTTTCCAAAATATCCAACATGGGGGAAAATCTATCCTGGTGGACCTTATGGCAAATTTTTTCACCATGAGAAAAGACACCTACATATAAAGTCACTAGGTCAAATGGGGTGACAGATATGAGGGTTTAGTGAGAATGCTTATAACAGTGCCATTATTTTTGACCAAGATACTCATGGCCTTTAGTTTCTGTGTGCCAAACTACAAAAAAAAAAACAGTCTATGCTTGAGTTATTTGACCATGTCAAGGAAAAAATTTAAAAGAAGAATTCAGACAATAACAATAGGTCCTTGGATTCCCCCCATAGGGACACGTGCTATTCTTCTGTAGTCTGTCTGTGAGAGACTCTTCACCAGTGCCAGCTAATTATGAATTATAAATCAGCCTATTAAATATTTCTAATTTCAGTCCTGGGTGCTTTTTCACCAATTAAGTGGGTCATATTTGATGGAATACATTTAAATCCTCTGGTGTCAACTCCGTAAATCCACAGGACTAACTCATATACATGTAACACAAGAACCTGTCAATAAATGTTAATACACTATTGGCAACTGATAAAAGAGATTGAGATGCAATGCTATGTTATGTTTATTTGTTATTTCAGGCAGTTATTCCGCCTTGTGTATAGAAACTCTAATTTCCATATTATGCAAAAGCAAAAACTATTTACATTACTATTTACAGTACGTAAACAACCCACAATATCTCACAGTTGGCAATCAACTCAATTTCCTTTCCAACTCCCCCAATTGTGCATGCTGATACGATGACATCAATCTAGAACATAACAGCATTCACAAAATTACATTTGACAGACGGATATGAAAGAAAGAAGAGCTCCTCAATGTAATCTGTGTCATCTGGGATTGTCAAGCAAAAGCTAAAAAACTGTGGGTAGGATTAAACACCAATGTCAGTCACTCAGCTGAGAGAAAGAGAAGAATAGAGTCTATTATTAGAAAATGGAGAACAGATAATAATGTGCCCTGATGAAAAAGTGTCACTAATAACCTATATACATCTGCTATCAGGATGGCAGAGAGGTTGATTATATCAGGGTCCTGTATATGGTTGCAGAATTCCAGGAACTTTCAATAAATTCCTGGTTTTGGAGGAGTATTCCCGGAATCAGGATTTCTGGAAAACCCTAGCCCTGTAAGACATCATAATGCATGTAGGACTGTCAACGAGACATTCTGTCTGTGTCCCATAATTACAGGCTCACTCAGTATTCATGTCTAATATGGGTTTGAGATTGATTGGTCTTAGATTAACTAAAATGAACTTAGATGAAAAGGAAACTGTAAGCTATTGCTTTGTAATTGTACAGAAATGCAAGTCCATATCCACTTATGTAATAAAACAAACACTCGACTCCATCACTTTGCAATTCCAATGCAATTGCAGCAGCTATTGCTAATGTAACAGCATGTGCAGGTCAATACCTGGCGCAGTGGTCTAAGGCACTGTATCGCAGTGCTAGCTGTGCCACTAGAGATCCCGATTCGAATCCAGGCTTTGTCGCAGCCGGCCGCGACCGGGAGACCCATGGGGCGGCGCACATTTGGCCCAGCGTCGTCCAGGGTAGGGGAGGGAATGGCCAGCAGGGATGTAGCTCAGTTGGTAGAGCATGGCGTTTGCAACGCCAGGGTTGTGGGTTCGATTCCCACGGGGGGCCAGTATGAAAAATAAAAAAATAATGTACGCACTCACTAACTGTAAGTTGCTCTGGATAAGAGCGTCTGCAAAATGACTAAAATTAAAAAAAACAATGTTATTACTACAGTAACTACATTGTTACTACACAGGTAGAAGGACCTCTGCCTATACTCAGAACATGTGCTGCGCCTAGGGCCTCCGACCATTAGGGGGCCTGTCAAGTCAAATATATCCACTTGCTAATATGTATCTGTTACGTTCCCTAAAGACAACCCTGGATGTCGTCGCTCAACAGAAAAGGGAAGTAACAAAGGGGGTTTCAAATGGGTTCTGAAAGACACCCATGGGGGTGTCCACTGAATGTTGGCAAAGAAACTAGAAATGGAATTAAAAGACACCCACCATGGATGCCCACTAGATTTGCCTCAGATAAAAACCCAACAAGAAGAGTAACAAAGAATACGGACCAAACAGTGGAGAACACCAGATTCAGGCTTTGTTGGCTACCTAAAGTGGATGCACTAACGTGAGTGGTAGCTCTTCCAATATCTCTTTTCTGACCTGATGCACTGGGCCAGCATGTCTTAAATACAAGCTGGGCCAGCATAGGTGAAACCCATCCTGACTAACGAGTAACGAGGTGACTCCGATCAGTGCACACATCAGCTAACGTGCAAATGTGCTAACCAACTTTGAAATGGAAAGAAACCCCCACGTCACAATGAGATTCGATTAGATGTTGGCACCGTTGCTATATCAACGGTGTGATGAGCAAATACGTCAATTTTTGTAGATCATTACAGCCAAATGAATGTGCTTTTACATCCCACCATGTAATTTCAACAACATGACAATGTAAAGTACCAGTCAAAAGTTTGGAAACACCTACTCATTCAAGGGTTTTTCTTATTTTTACTATGTTCTATGTTGTAGAATAATAGTGAAGACATCAAAAATATGAAATAACACATATGGAATCATGTAGTAACCAAAAAAGTGTTAAACAAATCAAAATATATATCTTATATTTGAGATTCTTCAAATAGCCACCCTTTGCCTTGAAGAAAGTTTTTCAACACTCTTGGCATTCTCTCAACCAGCTTCACCCGGAATGCTTTTCCAACAGTCTTGAAGGAGTTCCCACATATGCTGAGCACTTGTTGGCTGCTTTTCCTTCACCTGCCATCCGACTCTTCCCAAACCATCTCAATTGGGTTGAGGTCGGGGGATTGTGGAGGCCAGGTAATCTGATGCAGCACTCCATCACTCTCCTTCTTGGTAAAATAGCCCTTACACAGCCTGGAGGTGTGTTGGGTCATTGTCCTGTTGAAAAACAAATGATAGTCCCACTAAGACAGTGTCACCAGCAAAGCACCCCCACACCATAGCACCTCCTCCTCCATGCTTTACGGTGGGAAATACACATGCGGAGATCATCTGTTCACCCACACCACGTTTTGGAACCAAAAATCTCAAATTTGGACTCCAGACCAAAGGACACATTTCCACCGGTCTAATGTATATTGCTTGTGTTTCTTTGCTCAAGCAGGTCTCTTCTTATTTTTGGTGTCCTTTAGTAGTGGTTTCTTTGCATCAATTTGACCATGAAGGCCTGATTCACACAGACTCCTCTGAACAGTTGATGTTGAGATGTGTCTGTGACTTGAACTCTGTGAAGCATTTATTTGGGCTGCAATTTCTGAGGCTGGTAACTCTAATGAACTTATCCTCTGCAGCAGAGGTAACTATGGGTCTTCCATTCTTGTGGCAGTCCTCATGAGAGCCAGTTTCATCATAGCACTTCATGGTTTTTGCGACTGCACTTGAAGAAACTTTCAAAGTTCTTGAAATTTCCATATTGAATGACCTTCATGTCTAAAAGTAATGATGGACTGTCAATTATCTTTGCTTATTTGAGCTGTTCTTGCCATATTATGGACTGGGTCTTTTACCAAATAGGGTTATCTTTTGTATACCACCCCTACCTTTTCACAACACAACTGATTGGCTCAAACGCATTAAGAAGGAAAGAAATTCCACAAATTAGGTGACTACCTCATGGTTGAGAGAATGTCAAGGGTGTGCAAAGCTGTAATCAAGGCAATGTGTGGGTAATCTCAAATATAAAATATATTTTGATTTGTTTAACACTTTTTTGGTTACTGCATGATTCCATGTGTGTTATTTCATAGTTTTGATGTCTTCACTGTTAGTTTACAATGTAGAAAATAGTAAAAATAAAGAAAAAACCTTTGAATGAGTAGGTGTGTCCAAACTTTTGACTGGTACTGTATGTCTAAAACATTTCTCCGTTTAGAAATAGCAAAGAATACGTGTCATCTGCTTGACAAATTGATGTAACTTACCTTACAGATGACAAAAAGTCATTCTTGAACTGCAAAAAAGATTACAATTTGTACAATTTGTCAGGGCGGCAGGTAGCTTAGTGGTTAAGAGCATTGTGCCAGTAACCGAAAGGTCGCTGGTTCTAATCACCGAGCCGACTAGGTGAAAAATCTGCCGATGTGCCCTTGAGCAAGGCACTTAACCCTAATTGCTCCTGTAAGTCGCTCTGGATAAGAGCGTCTGCTAAATGACTAAAATGTACAATTGCATGAAATTCGTTTTAAAACTGCAAAAATTGTTGAAACCCATTGAAAACCTGTGGTTTGAATTGAAGAGGACAGTCCATAAGCACAGACGAAGGATATCAAGGATCTGGAAAGATTCTGTGTGGAGGAATGGTCTAAGATCCCTCCCAATTTGTTCTCCGATCTCATAAAACATTTTAGGAAAAGACTGTGCCGTTATCCTCGCAAGGTGAGGCATTGAAAGGTATTGAAAACAGGGGTACCCCTTATCTTTTTGAGAAAAAAAATATTACTTGTTAAACAAAATCTGTTTCTCTGAGCATGTTGACTTTGTTCACCAGTTTATTCTGTGTTTCCTCCTACACATTGGTGCGGATGGCTTCCGGGATAAGCACTGCAGGGTCGGCACTGCAGGGTCATGTTTCGGAGGAAGCATGGTTCTCGACCTTCGCCTCTCCCGAGTCCGTACGGGAGTTGCAGCGATGGGACAAGACTGTAATTACTACCAATTGGAAATCATGAAAAAGGGGTAAAAAGTACTAAAAATAATACTTATTTTCTCCTATTTTCACAGCCAGAATTATGAGCGCAATAGCTGGCGGTGGCGCAAAAGCGCTGGGTGTTAATGAATAAACAAGTTGTAGGTGTGACGAGGGCTTGACCACTCACTGGCCAATCAAGTTGTTCCATGGCTTAATACTGCCATCGTTTGTCTCAAGTTCTGTAGGTTACTGACAGTCTTTGAGCTGTCATCAACTCCAATTTGGCTGGGGGCACAGAATATTCTCGTCCTAGTCCATTGTGGATTGATGCTACAGTTTAGTTTAATAGCACAGGCTACAGTGACAAGCAATAGCAATAGTGTTTGCTCAATATTTTTGTAGCGTCAACATTGTTTTAATTGGCTTCAATGAGTATAGGCCTTTACGCATCGCACTTCTCAAATAAAAAATACTAGGCTCCCGTAAATTGTTTCGTATGTTTGAGGCATTTTCTCAATAAGCAAGATATAACCTAGGCCTACCATTGCTATGGCGTTATAGGACTGAAACATTTGAATATGTTTGGAGGAGCGCTTCTTTGGTAACCAGACAAGAACCGCTCTTTGGAAATGGGGATGGATACAAGCCAAATAGAGTATGCACTGCAGGTAGGCCTATGTGAATTGTGAATAATGCAAAAGCATGATGGCAAAAGCCTCACAAGGAGACCATCCAGGTACTTTTTATGGATAGGCTACTTGGCTAATACATGGCCAGGATAGGAAAGATACCAGACACATTGCTGTTGAACCACCTTTTGTTTATAGTAGGGAAAGGGTAGCCTACTAAGGGATTGTTTTTTTAATCAAACGAAAGGGAAAATAAGCTATTGTTACAGGAAAATAACTAACTTTTCTAAATACGAGTCTCACAGAATTATCTCATCTCTCATTCCATGATGGGCATATGTGACCCACTTCAGAAAGCTGGGCGTATAACGGACATCCCTACTTTACAGGAGAGGCATTTGAATGTAAAAAAACAACGTATTTTCTTAAATGTATTTCTTTTTGCAGAAATGCCTTTTTGAACATGTGAATTTTCATGTACCATAATAACAAACTTGAGTGTAATCTGTAAAAATAAATAAAATGAGAAATCACAAAGCTGTTCAGACCCCAAGAAAATACAGAGTCTTGCCTAGCCATGATTGGTTGAGATAATGAGGGGGCTGGGACATTCTGTCACTCAAGGCTTCAATCTCAACTGGTACATCCTGCTCTCTGTTACTGTGGATATTTGAAAGATCCATTGGATTTACTCATACAGTGCCTTGCAAAAGTATTCAGCCCCCTTGGCGTTTTTCCTATTTTGTGGCGTTTTTCCTATTTTGTTGCATTACAACCTGTAATTTAAATGGATTATTATTTGGATTTCATGTAATAGACATACACAAAATAGTCCAAATTGATGAAGTGAAATGAAACAAATAACTTGTTTAAAAAAATGCTATAAAATAAATAACGGAAAAGTGGTCAGCGCATATGTATTCACCCCCTTTGCTATGAAGCCCCTAAATAAGATCTGGTGCAACCAATTACCTTCAGAAGTCACATAATAAGTTAAATAAAGTCCATCTGTGTGAAATCTAAGTGTCACATGATCTGTCACATGATCTCAGTACATATACACCTGTTCTGAAAAGCCCCAGAGTCTGCAACACCAATAAGCAAGGGGCACCACCAAGCAAGCGGCACCATGAACACCAAGGAGCTTTTCAAACAGGTAAGGGACAAAGATGTGGAGAAGTACAGATCAGGGTTCGGTTATAAAAAAATATCAGAAACTTTTAACATCCCACGGAGCACCATTACATCCATTATTAAAAAATGGAAAGAATTTGGCACCACAACAAACCTGCCAAGATGGCGCTGCCCACAAAAACTCACGGACCAGGCAAGGAGGGCATTAATCAGAGAGAAATCAAAGAGACCAAAGATAACCCTGAAGGAGCTGCAAAGCTCAACAGCGGAGATTGGAGTATCTGTCCATAGGACCACTTTAAACCGTACACTCCACAGAGCTGGGCTTTACAGAAGAATGGCCAGAAAAAAGCCATTGCTTACAGAACAAAATAAGCAAACACGTTTTGTGTTCGCCAAAAGGCATGTGGGAGACTCCCCAAATATATGGAAGAAGGTCCTCAGTCCAGTCCTAAATCCAATTGAGAATCTGTGGTATGACTTGAAGATTGCTGTACACAAGCGGAACCCATCCAACTTGAAGGAGCTGGAGTAGTTTTGCCTTGAAGAATGGGCAAAAATCCCAGAGGCTAGATGTTCCAATCTTATAGAGATACACCACAAGAGACTTGCAGCTGTTATTGCTGCAAAAGGTGGCTCTACAAAGTATTGACTTTGGGGGGTGAGTAGTTCAAGTTTTCTTTTTTGTTTCACAAAAAAAAAAGAAACATTTGTCTCTTAAAAGTGGTAGGCATGTTCTGTAAATCAAATGATACAAACCCCCCAAAAATCCATTATATAATTCTAGGTTGTGAGGCAACAAAATAGGAAAAATGCCAAGAGGGGTGAATTCTTTCTCAAGCCACCGTATTTTCATCATGGACAACATGCAAAGTGTAGCTACAGCTTTCAATAACAATGTTGTCCTGAATACAGCTGCTGGTATCTGTCTGCTGTGGCAGCTCTGTCTGCTGTGGCAAGAGCAGTATGGATTCCCCACACAGGTAAGAGTCTACACTTAAAATGAGAAGATTCGCACAGAGCAAAGCACCAGAAATGGAATTGTATTCAACATTTTGGGAGAATGTAGCCCCCCTATTTACACAAATGACAACACATGTCATTCAATTCAGTACTTCCTAGTTCCATGTGTCAAACAGTTATTTCAGTTATATTAAAACAAGGAAAATCTGGAGAGTCCAATGCTGATTATAGACCCATAACTCTAATAAATTGTGACAATAAAATAATAAAGCTTAAAACCAATAGACTTGATACATATTAATCAAATGGGGTTAATGTGATGCGTGATTTGAAGGAGTCAGGCGCAGGAGGGTAAATCACAGTATACAGAGTTTATTCCGTAATCCAGAGTAACCAGTGCACACAGGGAAAATACCCTGGCAATACAAAAATACTGAGCTCAACCGAGCTACTAATCCTCACAATGAACAATCACCCACCAGGACAAGGGGGCAGAGTGAACACTTAAACACGTACTAATGAGGGGAATATGAACCAGGTGTGTGTAATTGACAAGACAAGACAAATGGAATGATGAGATATGGAGCGGCAGTGGCTAGAAGGCCGGTGACGACGAATGCCGAAGCATGCCCGAACAAGGAGGGGAGGCAGCTTTGGAGGAAGTCGTGACAGAATGAACCCCCCCCCCCCCGGTACGCAGCTCCAGCAGCGCACCGACCCCGGCCTTGGAGCAGCGTTCCACATCTCCTCCGCACGCCGAAACCAGTTATCCACCGCAGGAGCCTTGGTCTGGCTCTGGTGCCACAGTGCCAGAATCGGTTGGTAACCTAAAACACATTGGAGAGGCATTAGGTTAGTGTAGGACTGACGGAGAAAGTTCTGGGCATATTTGGCCCATGACAAGAACACCGACCACTCCCTAGGTCGGTCCTGGCAGTAGGACCGCAGGAACCTACCCACATCCTGATTGACCCATTCCACCTGCCCATTAGACTCCAGAGGTCATGCTGACCGATACCCCCGGACGTTCCATGAATGCCTTCCAGACCTTGGATGTGAACTTGGGACCCCGGTCAGACACTATATCTTCTGGTACCCGTAGTGCCGGAATAAGTGTGGAAACAGGGCCTCCGCAGTTTGCAGGGCCGTGGGGAGACCGGACAGAGGAAGGAGGTGGCAGGCCATGGAAAAGAGTTCCACAACGACCAGGATGGTGGTGTTACCTTGGGAGAGGGGAAGATCGGTAAGGAAATCAACACTCAGGTGAAACCATGGTCGTTGTGGAACTGGTAAAGGTTGTAACTTACCCGCTGGGAGGTGCCTAGGTGCCTTACTCTGGGCACACACCGAGCAGGAGGAGACACACCCTCACATCCTTAGCAAAGGTAGGCCACCAGTACAGCGCACTGTACTGCCGATACCTGGGTGACCAGAGGATGGTGACGTGTGTGCCCAGTAGATCAGATTGTCATGGATAAGAGCTGGCACGTACTGCAGCCCAGCTGGACACTGAGGTGGAGATGGCTCTGTGCGTAACACCTGCACTATATCCATGTCCATCGTTGATGCTACCGGCACCACAATGCAGGAGGCCGGGAGTATGGGGGTGTTGTCTCTGGACCTCTCTGTTTCATACAGCCGTGACAATGCTTCTGCCTTCACGTTCTTTGTACCCGGGATGTATGATAGTGTAAAATCAAACCGGGTGAAGAATAGGGCCCACCTGGCCTGGCAAGGATTCAGCCTCCTCGCTGCCCGGATGTACTCCAGGTTACGGTGGTCCGTCCAGACAAGGAAAGGGTGTTTCGCCCTTTCGAGCCAATGCCTCCACACGGTCAGGGCTCGGACAACAGCCAACAGCTCCCAATCACCAACGTCGTAGTTCTGCTCTGCCGGGCTGAGCTTCTTAGAGAAGAAGGCACAGGTGCGGAGCTTGGGTGGTGTGCCCAAGTGTTGAGATAGGACAGCGCCTATCCCTACCTCGGACGCATCCACCTCCACTACGAATGGTAGTGATAGATCGGGGTAGGCCAGTACCGGGGCTGAGGTGAACAGACCCCTCAGGTTAATGAAGGCCCTGTCAGCCTCAGCAGACCAATGCAGCCGGGACAGCCCACCCTTCAACAGAGACGTAATGGGAGCTGCGACCTTGCCAAAGCCCCGGATAAACCTCTGATAGTAGTTGGCGAAGCCAATAAAGCGCTGCACCTCCTTAACCGTGGTTGGAGTCGGCCAATTACGCACGGCTGAAATGCGATCTCCCTCCATCTCCACACCTGAGGTGGTAATGCGGTATCCGAGGAAAGAGACGGACTGCTGGAAAAACAGACACTTTTCTGCCTTGGCATAAAGGTAATTTTCCAACAGACGGGCCAGCACTTTGCGAACCAGGGACACATGCTCGGCGCGTGTAGTGGAATACACCAGAATTTCATAGATGTAGACCGCTACACCGCGACCAAGCCTGTCCCAAAACACCTCGTTCACAAAGGACTGGAAGACGGATGGAGCATTCATCAAACTGTAGGGCATCACCAGGTATTCATAATTCCCCCTGGTTGTGCTGAATGCTGTCTCCACTCATCCCCCTCTCGGACACGCACCAGGTTGTACGCAGTCCGGAGATCTAATTTGGTGAAGAAGCGCGCTCCATGCATTGACTCGATCACTGAAGGAATGAGGGGGTGAGGATAACTAAATCGTATTGTCTCCTTGTTAAGTGATCGATAATCAATGCAAGGGCGCAGACCACCGTCTTTCTTCTTCACAAAAAAATAACTTGAGGAGGCGGGTGAAGTGGAGGGATGTATAAACCCCTGGCGCAGGGACTCAGTGACGTATGTTTCCATAGCCTCCGTTTCAGCCTGTGACGGGGATACACATGACTCCTGGGAGGCACAGCATCTACCCAGAGGTTTATTGCGCAATCCCCCGCCCGATGAGGTGGTAACTTGGTCGCCGGCGTTTTGAAAAACGTGTGCGCCAAATCGAGGTATTCTTGGAGAAAACTTGTGCCAGATTTTACATTTTACATTTTACATTTTAGTAATTTAGCAGACGCTCTTATCCAGAGCGACTTACAGTTACTGCATACATTATATATTTTTCCCCCTGTGGGAATTCAGGGGGAATGCGTACGGTGGAGGTACTGCCAACGGAAACACAGAGACACCTACCCTGACACTCTCGCGACCACCCCGTGAGAACCCTTTGCGGCCATGAGAATGTGGGGTTGTGGAGTGCTAACCAAGGGATACCTCCTACCACAGGGAAAGCAGGAGACTCAATGATAAAAAAAACGTGACTTGCTTGCAATGAATCTCGTGGGTAACCATGGGGATTGGTGTGGTAACTTCCCCAACAAACCCGGACCCTAATGTTCGATTGTCAAGTGCTCTGATGGGGAGTGGAATGGATAGAGGAACCAATGAAATTCCTAGACTGTGTGAGAATGCCCTTTCCATAAAATTCCCAGCTGCGCCTGAATCGACTAGCGCCATACACTGGGGAACTACAATGTGATCACGAAAGTGGATGGGTAGGGTACACTGCGCAGCAGAGGGCTCTGAACAACTGTGGGTGTTCGATACCTGGGGTGATGCGAGAGTGCCCTGTCTGCTGCCTCCAGACCCAAAATAACGCTGACGACATTGTGCGGTGTAATGTCCCTTCGTGCCACCAGAGTGACACTGGCGCTGTCGTCCTCCGCTCTCTCGGATCGTGGCTCCACCCAGCTCCATCAGCTCGTGATCCGAGTCGGCCGGGGTTGGAACAGGCAGACCCCCTCCAGGACGTCCTCTGGCCGCCAGCAGGTTGTCCAAACGGATGGCCACGTCCACCAGTTGCGTGAAGGACAACATGGTGTCCCAGCAGGCTAGCTCCCTTCGGACGTCCTCCCGCAGATGGCACTGGAAGTGGTCTATAAGGGCCCGCTCGTTCCACCCAGACCCAGCTGCTAGAGTCCGAAACTCCAAGGCGAAGTCCTTCGCAGTCCTCGTCCCCTGACTCAGGTGGACCAGCCACTTGCCCGCCTCTCGTCCTTCGGGCGGGTGATCGAAGACAGCATTGTTGAATGCTAGCATTGTTGAATGCTCCTGGACCCGTGCCACGACTCCAGGCATGCGCTCCTCTCCTGCTGACTCCATAGCGGATGGGTGATTCTGTGAAGACATACTTTAAAAAAAGACTTGGTCATAACAGACTTTATGTGGGCAAATCAAATTCATAGAATAAAAGGAAAGTTTTACATCTTCTTAAGCCTGAGGGTGGTTTCAACCTTCCAGACTTGGAATTGTATCAACTCGCTACCCAAGTCTTTTACTTGCGACGTATAGTTATATGTACTAAAGAGGATCAATGGGTACATATTGAAGATGCGTATCTCCAGAATCTGTTTACGTGTCTATTTTCAAAGGATAAAACGATTAACAACTTCATAGTTAAGAACACTATAACAATATGGAAGAAAATGTAATTTAATCTACAAGAACCAATATCACAACCTTATGGAACGATTCTTGGATAGCTTTTCAGAATTCACAGATAAATTGCTCCACATGGAAAACTAAAGGCATAGAAACCGTCAATGACAGAATGAAAAAGTAATTTGGGATTGACCAATGGAGAGAGTTTTAAATACATGCAACTTAAAAGTTTCATATCACAAAATGTTGATTTGAAATCTTTTGGACATCAGAGCAACCTTGAGGGAATCTTATTTGAGTCAGAAAATGATGTTCATATGATAGGGAAGAAATACAAAACCTTGGAGAAGAGCATATCCAACTGACAATCTCTTAGAAAAAAATATAAACTATTGGAACCAAGACTTAAAAAGAACAAATGTTGGCATAAGATGGAGGGAAAGTTGGAGCATAACTACCAAAATGACAGTTAACGGAAATCATTCACAAATTATACAGCACAACGGCAGAGTCATGTCTTCAATGTAAAACTAATAATGACTCAATAATCCATGCTTTCTGGGAATGCTATACAGTCCAGAAGTTATGGGTGGAGCTAGAAAGTTAGCTGTCAGAAGTATTACAAGGTTAACTTACTTTTAATCCACCTGTCTGCAAATTTCAGGACATGGCATATGGGTGTGTAGTGAGATACCCAATGGATGATTCTCTTCTCATCAATCATCTTGAAAAAATGTATACTAAAGACATGGAAGGCAATCAATCCCCCATCATTGACACAATGGAAAAATCAAATGACTTATTATATAAATATTAAGAAAATGCCACGATATGTGCATTGGAGGTCTTCGCGGATCAACCTGTACCCAAATACCCGAGACCCGATCCGGGACACAAGCGGGTCTGGATCCAGAATTCTAAGTAATGTCACGAGTCTGGGTCGGATTTGATATAATTGTCAAATAAAATAAAATGTTATGGGTCACATACATATATTTAGCAGATGTTATTGTGGGTGTAGCGAAATGTCACGGTCTCGGGTATGTGTAATTTTAACTGAACTTGTCCAAAAGGACCCATATATATCCGAAAGCGACTGCTGCAGTAGAGAGAGCGAGAAAGGGAGAGAGAGAAATTGTATAATTTATGCTGCTGCTCTTTGCTTTTCATGAGAGTGGCGCATGTAGGTTGTTGTTGTTGTTGTTGATGTTGGCCAATCATAAGTCATCAAAGCAGCAATAGGCTACAGTCATAGAGCCTCCGTGTGGGGCAAAACTTAGGAAATATCGAATCAAAGGAAGATTGAATTAAAATGATGTAATTAACAGTTAAAGAAGAAGGACAGGCTACAACGACCAAGAGCCAACAGGTAGGCTGCTACTTTATATTCTGAATGGAGTTATTGTTGTTTGTAACTGTGTAGGTCGAGAAAATGCATGCAGCCTCAATTAGCCTAGCTAGCTACCTCTCTCAAACATTATGGTGGTGTCAGGGGACATCCAGGGGACAGCCAAGTGTCCTTTCAACCTCGCCAAAGTGTCTAAATGGGGTAATTCCACTGCTATTACACATTGAATAAGCCTAAAAGGTATTGGTCCCGCATGAATAAAAACAATTGACAAGAAAAGTAATTAAAACAGATATACATTATACATGTAACCAGGCTTGGCTCTTGCGAGATGATCATACCCTGCAGTCCCCTTCATACTCCTCATCCTTCTATGGGTCACTCATGTGAAGAGTATGGTTGATGGACAAGAAACAGAGGACTTGCTCCACTAGTCAACTAGTCTTGATACCTTCGCTAGTCCCATGTACATCACCAGGGAAATGTACGAGAGCATTTCACCCATGGTGACATGTTTCCGGTGCATCTTCTTCCCCCCCCTGTTGCTTCTTATCCCCATACTTGTTGGTATTAGAAACTAGTGTCCCCAGCACAGAGGTGGTGAAGTAGAGCTGAAACAGCTGTAAGGGGTGTATGTTTGAGTACTGTCCAACTGTGGGCATACAGGTCATTTGGGTCTGAAACTGGGTGGTACTGGCTCCACATAATCTTCAAAGACCATATGCCCTCTGTCCTCAGGTTCGTCTCCCTCTGTTTTGCTCGTTCCAGTGCTGGTTTCAGTGCCCCTACCTCTGCTCCTGTCTCTTCTCTGTTGATGCCTAGGTGTCTTCTCTACCCCCACAGTTCTAGTTGAACTGGCAGAGAGGGGACTAGAGCCAGGGCCTGCAGTGGGGATAGTAGCCGGCTGGTGACTTTTAGCACACCATCTCACAGCCCTCTATCAGAGACAAACTCTGTACATTTCTTACTCCTGCAGCGGCCAGGTGTGTAGGTCCATTATCCGATCCCAACTGCTATGCCCAGTGGGGAAGTGGAGCCTACTGCAGGAGTTAGAAAGTTACAGAGTCTAAGCTCTCTATCACTACAAGCTCACCTCTGTCCTGCACAGCAATATCTGGGCCCGTATCCACAAAGCATCTCAGAGGAGGAGTGCTGCTCTAGGAGCAGTTTTGCTTTTCAGATCATAATGAATAAGAATATATGGACAGATCCTACATCAGCACTCCTACTTAGATTATTTGTGGATATGGGCCCTGGACACTATCTGCAGGGTACCTCACACAGAGGTGTTAAACAGACACACACACACACACACACACACACACACACAAACAATATAACACTTTACAGACAAATTAGTAATGGCCACAAGAGTTTGATGGCCTCCCAGTATAAATTATTATTTTTAGAAATATGGCACAAACAGGACACAGTTGCATAGGCCTATACTGTATACTATACTAGAAGTCCAAAACACAAAAAGCAGACCCCAACTATATAACAAAACTACATTACTGTAATGAAAAAGCAATATAATAGCCTATACAAAGCAAACCGTGGGACACAGGTAGAATACCTTTAGAGACAAAGTAAGAATGACCATGATAATTTGGTGGCTTCCCTAATTTACACAGAATACAGTGAGGCAAAAAAGTATTTGATCTGCTGCTGATTTTGTACGTTTGCCCACTGACAAAGAAATGATCAGTCTATAATTTTAATGGTAGGTTTATTTGAACAGTGAGAGACAGAATAACATTTGCATTTTAATGCAGGAAATAAGTATTTGACCCCCTCTCAATCAAAAAGATTTCTGGCTCCCAGGTGTCTTTTATACAGGTAACGAGCTGAGATTAGGAGCACACTCTTTAAGGGAGCGCTCCTAATCTCAGTTTGTTACCTGTATAAAAGACACCGGTCCACAGAAGCAATCAATCAGATTCCAAACTCTCCACCATGGACAAGACCAAAGAGCTCTCCAAGGATGTCAGGGACAAGATTGTAGACCTACACAAGGCTGGAATGGGCTACAAGACCATC
Source organism: Coregonus lavaretus (assembly GCF_964263955.1). Classification (NCBI taxonomy): domain Eukaryota; kingdom Metazoa; phylum Chordata; class Actinopteri; order Salmoniformes; family Salmonidae; genus Coregonus; species Coregonus lavaretus. The sequence goes on from NC_140019.1 coordinate 5,628,269, forward strand.
GCCAAGCAGTTTGGTGAGAAGGTGAAAACAGTTGGTGCAATTATTCGCAAATGGAAGAAACACAAAAGAACTGTCAATCTCCCTCGGCCTGGGGCTCCATGCAAGATCTCATCTCGTGGAGTTGCAATTATCATGAGAACGGTGAATCAGCCCAGAACTACATGGGAGGATCTTGTCAATGATCTCAAGGCAGCTGGGACTATAGTCACCAAGAAAACAATTGGTAACACACTACGCCGTGAAGGACTGAAATCATGCAGGGCCCGCAAGGTCCCCCTGCTCAAGAAAGCACATATACAGGCCCGTCTGAAGTTTGCCAATGAACATCTGAATGATTCAGAGGAGAACTGGGTGAAAGTGTTGTGGTCAGATGAGACCAAAATGGAGATCTTTGGCATCAACTCAACTCGCCGTGTTTGGAGGAGGAGGAATGCTGCCTATGACCCCAAGAACACCATCCCCACCATCAAACATGGAGGTGGAAACGTTTGGGGGTGTTTTTCTGCTAAGGGGACAGGACAACTTCACTGGATCAAAGGGACAATGGACGGGGTCATGTACCATCAAATCTTGGGTGAGAACCTCCTTCCCTCAGCCAGGGTATTGAAAATGGGTCGTGGATGGGTATTCCAGCATGACAATGACCCAAAACACATGGCCAAGGCAACAAAGGAGTGGCTCAAGAAGAAGCACATTAAGGTCCTGGAGTGGCCTAGCCAGTCTCCAGACCTTAATCCCATAGAAAATCTGAAGCTGAAGGTTTGAGTTGCCAAACGTCAGCCTCGAAACCTTAATGACTTGGAGAATATCTGCAAAGAGGAGTGGGACAAAATCCCTCCTGAGATGTGTGCAAACCTGGTGGCCAACTACAAGAAACGTCTGACCTCTGTGATTGCCAACAAGGGTTTGGCCACCAAGTACTAAGTCATGTTTTGTAGAGGAGTCAAATACTTATTTCCTTAATTAAAATGCAAATTAATTTAAAACATTTTTAAAATGCATTTTTCTGGATTTTGTTGTTGTTATTCTGTCTCTCACTGTTCAAATAAACCTACCAATAAAATTACAGACTGATCATGTCTTTGTCAGTGGGCAAACGTACAAAATCAGCAGGGGATCAAATACTTTTTTCCCTCACTGCATATCCAACTTCTATCAGCAAACAGTGCAAAACTAATATGAAATACAATACCGATCAAAAGTTTTGGAACACTACTCATTCAATGGTTATTCTTCATTTTTACTATTTTCTACATTGTAGAATAATAGTGAAGGGTTAAACAAATCAAAATATGTTTTATATTTGAGATTCTTCAAATAGCCACCCTTTGCCTTGATGACAGCTTTGCACACTCTTGGCCTTCTCTCTCCCAGCTTCATGAGGTAGTCACCAGGAATGCATTTCAATTAACAGGTGTGCCTTCTTAAAAATGAATTTGTGGAATTTCTTAATGCGTTTGAGCCAATCAGTTGAGTTGTGACAAGGTAGGAGTGGTATACAGAATATAGCCCTGTTTGGTAAAAGACCAAGTCCATATTATGTCAAGAACAGCACAAATAAGCAAAGAGAAATTACAGTCCATCATTACTTTAAGACATGAAGGTCAGTCAATGAGGAAAACTTCAAGAACTTTGAAAGTTTCTTCAAGTGCAGTCGCAAAAACCATCAAGCGCTATGATGAAACTGGCTCTCATGAGGACCGCCACAGGAATGGAAGACCCAGAGTTACCTCTACTGCAGAGGATAAGTTCATTAGATTTACCAGCCTCAGAAATTGCAGCCCAAATAAATGCTTAACAGAGTTCAAGTAACAGACACATCTCAACATCAACTGTTCAGAGGAGACTGTGTGAATCAGGCCTTCAAGGTCAAATGTCTGTAAAGAAACAACTACTAAAGGACACCAATAAGAAGAAGAGACTTTCTTGGGCCAAGAAACACGAGAAATTGACATTAGACTGGTGGAAATGTGCCCTTTTGTCTGGAGTCCAAATTTTAGGTTCCAACCGCTGTGTCATTGTGAGAAGTGGTGTGCATAAACATATGATCTCTGCATGTGTATTTCTCACCGTAAAGCATGGAGGAGGTGGTGTTATGGTGTGGGGGTGCTTTGCTGCTGACACTGTCTGTGATTTATTTAGAATTCAAGGCACACTTAAACAGAATGGCTACCACAGCATTCCGCAGCGATACAACATCCCATCTGGTTTGTGCTTGGTGGGACTATCATTTGTTTTTCAAGAGGACAATGACCCAACACACCTCCAGGCTGTGTAAGGGCTATTTTACCAAGAAGGAGAGTGATGGAGTGCTGCATCAGATGACATAGCCTCCACAATCTCCCGACCTCAACCAAATTGTGATGGTTTGGGATTATTATTATTATTATTATTATGAGTTGGACCGCAGAGTGAAGGAAAAGCAGCCAACAAGTGCTCAGCATATGTGGGAACTCCTTCAAGACTGTTGGAAAAGCATTCCAGGTGAAGCTGGTTGAGAGAATGCCAACAGTGTGCAAAGCTGTCATCAAGGCAAAGGGTGGCTATTTGAAGAATCTCAAATATGAAATATATATTTATTTGTGTAACACGTTTTTGGTTACTACATGATTCCATATGTGTTATTTCATAGTTTTGATGTCTTCACTATTATTCTACAATGTTGAAAATAGTGAAAATAAAGAAAAACCCTTGAATGAGTAGGTGTTCTAAAACTTTTGACCGGTAGTGTATATACAATATATAACTGCTTTGGAATGACACACAGGGTATGGGCTACATAGGACAGGACACCGCTATACTGTAAATACAAAGCACAAAGAAGCAGACCACAACTATATAAAAATGGTAAATACATATAGTAAATTATAGAAAGTTATAAAAAACAATTTACTTACATAATCCAGTCCTTCTAGAGAACATTCTTATTCACCTGAGTGTCCATGTCGCTGCCATCATTTGTGTCCATATGCCCTCTGTCCTCAAAGCCTCTTAGTCTGCCATTTTTAAAGTAATGTCCCCCTCTTCCTTTCCTTTTTCTAAATAAGTCTTTATAACACACTGTTGTTGTTAGAATATTAATATCACAAACAGAACTGGAGTTATAACCAGGGCATGTAATTTTTTGTATGGTTTCCCTGGCCTGCTCCGCTCCTTCTCCGATAGTTGAACATGCCATGCCCAGTTGATAATCACCGCGATAATTGCCTCGAAACGGAACCGAAACTATACCGAAACTAATTTCACACATATAACAACAGATGAAATAAATGAAGTATAGTATGATGGGGGAGAAAAGGGGAGAATGGGTGAGTTGATGAGTGAGGGGAAGAGAATATGCATAATTATGTAATCACTTATTGCGAATGAAGAACAAGGCAGGCCACTATTGTATGCATCTATTCTAATTATACTCTCAAAACAGTGTACCCTATATCAGTCCACCAAATCCAAGCAGTCCATCCTGGTCTCAGACTAGACATAACATAGTAAATGTAAATCCAGGACACTCTAATTAGTATGATATGTTAGGTTTGGTATGGTTACATAATACAGATGGTTACCTAAGTTGTAATTTATAATATATCATATCATGAGTGTGGCACACGGGCTATGTGAGAGACATAATGAGGGCCAAAGCAGCAGCAAAGAATCCACGCAAGCCAAATTACGCACAGTTCTGGGCACCTGTTTCAACTGCAAGCGACTTGTTTGTGGGAAGTGTTGCAATTAAGTGAAAGTGATGAAGATTTGTGGTAACTGTTAGGACAAGAGGTAACAGCAAAATGAGAGCCAACTGTTGCGTGAAGATGCACACCATACTGCAAGCACGAGTGAGGACACAAATAATGTGTCTAATTACTGACAATAATACAGTATACTATTTTTGACCTCTGTCATATCGACACTTACAGTATATTCATTATAATACCATTATTGCTTTTGTGCTGATTTTCACTATTCACAAGCAGGCTTGGTGCCTATACTGATGTTTAGGCTACTGATATTTTCTGAATTGAAGGCGTTTCTTGCGGTTTGGGTATTTTTATTTGTTTTGTCATAAAAATATGCTTTTACGATGTTTCAATGCACATTCATTTTGTTTCATAGTTGTAACAAAGGCACTCCTTGAATAAAATATATTTTACACTTAAAATTAAATGTTTGGTGGTATTCTGTTTTTAGGCCTACATATAACCTACAGTAGCAAACTAATGAAAATTGTATTATGTTCTTTCAAATATAGCTCTCTGGTCTTGGCCATTGTGGAGAGGTTGGAGTCTGTTTGATTGAGTGTGTGGACAGGTGTCTTTTATACAGGTAACGAGTTCAAACAGGTGCAGTTAATACAGGTAATGAGTGGAGAACAGAAGGGCTTCTTAAAGAAAAACTAACAGGTCTGTGAGAGCCGGAATTCTTACTAGTTGGTAGGTGATTAAAAACTAATGTCATGCAATAAAATGCAAATTAATTACTTTAAAATCATTCAATGTGATTTTCTGGATTTTTGTTTTAGATTCCGTCTCTCACAGTTGAAGTGTACCTATGATAAAAATTACAGACCTCTACATGCTTTGTAAGTAGGAAAACCTGCAAAATCGGCAGTGTATAAAATACTTTTTCTCCCCACTGTACTTACAAAAAGTCAGGGACAGGTAGGTTCAAGGTTTTTATTTTAAACGAGTTATTGAAATTACAAAATTGAAAACGGTTTGACCATCTTGATGCTCCTAGTGATAACTTATTTTTCTGGAATTTGTCTTTCAGAATAAACCTGCTCTCTGCCACCAGTACAAGGAGATTATCTACGGTGAACAAGCAGCACTTCAGGTATTTTGTCTTTGTACTTTGATCTTATTGCTTGAACTTGGGGTTCAATTAATGTTATTGCTGGTATGCAAGGTTTTAATGTCTTGTCTATTTTTGTCTCCTTTACAGCTTCAATTGTCCGGAGCCTGGTGTTGTTGTGGCCAAGGAGCTTTCACTCAGATGGAACAAGGTTTCAGCTGCTGTGCAACATTGACGTCCTTCCTCCCAGAGATGTGCAAGCATCCCGCCAGTCCGGAACACACATATTTTTGAGAAGATCAGGACATTTGAAATGAAAAGGCCATGGATATTACATGTCCTGCTCCAAAGGGCAGGACACACATATGCTCTTAGGCTAGATTCCTTTGTTCATATCATAACCTGAACCAAAGTCACTCAACGGATCTTATGATATATAGGCCGAGATAATGTTTTTACCTAAGCCTTCATGCGTTTGTGTGTTTTAAGTTGTTCCTAATTGTAGGCTACTACCTTTAGCACTTGAAGTTAAAGTATTTTAATGTTGAAATATTTTAATAGTTTTTTAAGCACTATCTCACTGCTTTAGCACATGGCCACAGTCATGTGTTCAAATGTGGATTCTTTAAGAGATGGGTGGGTCTAAGGCTTTAGAAGGTGTGAATGAGGCTTAATGGGGGTAAACAAAGACTGTAGCTGTTCAATGTGAAAGGGTATCTTTATTATACAACAATAGGCAATGTATTACTGTTAATGGTTTACCTAATAGGGGAACTTGGTGAGATAATGTTCAGAGAATCAATTTAGGCAATTTGGTAAAAGTATTCCTTTTCTAAATATATGCACAGTCCCTGCAGCTGAACAATTTGCTCATTGCTTCTGGAAATAAATACTTTCGGCATGCTCAACCACACTAAGCTTCACCTGGAATGCTTGTCCACCCATTAAGGGGTCTGAGCCGCCAAAGCTTCCCACCATTAGCTCTGACAAATGGAAAACCCTACTCATTGGCGACTCCATTACCTGCAATATTAGACATAAAAATAATCATCCAGCAATCATACACTACCAGTCAAAAGTTTTCGGACACCTACTCATTCATTTCCATTGACATTTTTGTAATTTAGCAGACGCTCTTATCCAGAGCGACTTACAGTTAGTGTGTGCATACATTTTCATACTGGCCCCCGTGGGAAACGAACCCACAACCCTGGCATTGCAACCGCCATGCTCTACCAACTGAGCTACAGGGGACTACATTCAAGGTTTTTTCTTTATTTTTACTATTTTCTACATTGTCAAATAATAGTGAAGACATCAAAACTATGAAATAACATATATGGAATCATGTAGTAACCAAAAAAGTGATACTTGAGTTTCTTCAAATAGCCACCCTTTGCTTTGATGACAGCTTTGCACACTCTTGGCATTCATGGCATAAATTGTCGGTCAACCAACAAATTCCTAGATGCCCTTCCAGACTCCCTGCACCTATCCAAGGACGTCAGAGTACAGAAATCAGTTAACCACTTAACTGAGGATTTAAATGAAACCTTACGTAATACCCTAGATGCAGTCGCACCAATAAAAACAAAAAATATTGGTACAGAAAATACCAGAGCCCTGAAGCAAGCTTCCAGAAAATTGGAACTAGCTTGGAAAGACAGTACTGTGTAATATCGAAGAGCCCTCACTGCTGCTCGATCAGCCTTCTTTTTCAACCTAATTAAGGAGACCAAAAACAATCCAAAATGTATTTTTGATACTGTCGCAAAGCTAACTAAAAAGCAGCATTCCCCAGCGACAGCCCCGAAACCTGAAGGATCTGGAGAAGGTCTGTATGGAGGAGTGGGCCAAAATCCCTGCTGCAGTGTGTGCAAACCTGGTCAAGACCTACAGGAAACGTATAATCTCTGTAATTGCAAACAAAGGTTTCTGTACCAAATATTAAGTTCTGCTTTTCTGATGTATCAAATACTTATGTCTTGCAATAAAATGAAAATGAATTACTTAAAAATCATATAATGGGATTTTCTGGATTTTTGTTTTAGATTCCGTCTCTCACAGTTGAAGTGTACCTATGATAAAAATTACAGACCTCTGCATGCTTTGTAAGTAGGAAAACCTGCAAAATCGGCAGTGTATCAAATACTTGTTCTCCCCACTATATGTACTTTGTGACATCTGTTGATGTAAAAAAAACTTTATAAATACATTTGATGTTATGTTTCCCAAGGATTAATGTAGAGTAAGTGTGAAAATGGCAGCAAAATGTTTGAACGCCTTTTTTTCCTAAAGTGGATTATACGTTTATCAACTTTTAAAGCAGCATTACTTCCCCATTTTTTCTCCAACTACAGTGTATGATATATAATTTTGAGGCTCTGAGTCTGCACTTTAATCCAATGTAAAAACACAATTTACAATTTAGAACATAAGACAGAAAAGAGATGAGGTGGGGGGGGTCACATATAGCCTGCATGGAGGAGATTTTACATACATCCAAAATAACAACTGCAGCTGAGTAAAATAATGTACAATAACCTACATAAATAAAAAGGGGATGTTCTCTCACTGTTTTGCTGCTCCCAAACTGGATCTTTAAATAAAGCTTTGGTGATTAACATGTATTATTTTTATGTTTCTTAATACAAGGTTTATGGGTACAAAAAGCACAGCATGCACGGAGGTGGGAGGGGTGGCAATATCTGTGGTGTGTCCTTAAAAACATGCGCCGAAGTGCCTATTTCAGTATGACCTGGTGAGGATATTTAAGACAAACCGAATGCTGTTTTAGCCTTAATGTGGTTTGTTATGGCATTGAATTTGACAACGGAAGCGCAGTCCATCCAGCCCTGACGCAAAGTGCCCATATTCACATGGAACAAGAGCTCATATAAGACAGGTAAATTACCTACCCTGGCGCTAGGGTTTGGCTTTAAAAGGTTGAAATTGCAAACAAGCGTGTGTTTGACAATTGCGCTGGCTTAACATCAGCCAAAAAAAGAGCACATAGTCTTTGTTGCTCATCTTTATCAATGGTGCCAATAATTCTGGACCTGACTGTTTAAGAGCAACTTAAAATGTAAAGTGACCCTTGCTCCATAGACATTAGCCAACAGCTAGTATCTGACTACTAAATCAAATCAAATTTTATTTGCCACATGCGCCGAATACAACACCTTACAGTTGAATGCTTACTTACAAGCCCTTAGACAACAATTCAGTTTTAAGAAAAATGAGTGTTAAGCAACAAATAGGAAAGTAAAAATTAAAAATACATATATTTAAAGAGCAGTAGTAAAATTAAATAAGTAGGGAGGCTATATACATGGGGTACCGGTACAGAGTCAATGTGCGGGGGCACAGGTTAGTCGAAGTAATTGAGGTAATATGTACATGTGGGTTGAGTTAAAGTGACTATGCATAGATAATAAACAGAGAGTAGCAGCAGCGTAAAAGAAGGGGTGGGTTGGGGTGGGGTGGGACAATGCAAATAGTCCAGGTAGCCATGATTAGCTGTTCAGGAGTCTTGTGGCTTAGGGGTAGAAGCTGTTAAGAAGCCTTTTGGACCTAGACTTGGCGCTCTGGTACCGCTTGCCGTGCGGTAGCAGAGAGAACAGTCTATGACTAGGGTGGCTGGAGACAATTTTTAGGGCCTTCCTCTGACACCGCCTGGTATAGAGAGGAGGAACATTCAAATGGCAGTGCCAAAGACAAGAATCTGTGTTTGTTATCTTTTGGCATGGGGCATACCATCTCTGATTATGACATTTCCCTGGTGGTCTATCCACTCTGAATGGAGAAAGGCAGTCATCAACTTTTATGTAAAAAAACATATATATTATAATTTTCTCCCCAACCTTTCTGATAAAGAGTTTTCTTTAATTATCATATTTGACATTTCATACAAGATCTGCCATTCACTATGAACCTGTTTTGGGTGTACTGTAGATTCATTTCCTGAAAATGAACATATAACATTATAAATTGTGGCCCATGGCTCCGGGAAAAAGTGTACCTATTTCTATAAAATCGTATCTCATACATGGGAAACCCCTTGCCTTCCATTTAAGACCGATGCATCACAAAGCATTTTTGCTTTTTTTGCAATAACTCCAAGCAATAAATATGCTTCTGCAGAAATGGGTCTGTAGCACTTCAGAATGTACCTTGAGTTCAACATTATTTTCATAAAGAATTGTGACCTACTTATTTCTGACAGAGAATACACATTGTGGTTGCAGGTGTAGAGGCCAATTTGAAGCATTGTTTTAAAATTCATTCTGCCTTCCCTCGAGCAGTTATTTTTCCTCAACACAATTTAATCAAAGAACCATATTTAATCCCTCTCTTCCTGGGGAAAACACCTGCCCAATATACCACTGTGCCCTCCAGATTGCAGTATAATAAAAAATGACACATTATAATTGCGGTCCAAAACAATGCAAAACATAAAAAGTCCAAAATCTGAATAGATTAGTAGTGTTGGGGTTAAGGTATGCAGATGAAAACCCATTACTTGCAAACTTGTTGTTTGAAAGTTGACCTTTATATTAAAAAATGCCCAATTCATGAATTTGCCCGTTTGTCCACTTAAGATGACTCTGTGCTTGTACCTATATGTTCAGCAGTGCTTGAGGAATTGAAATGCAACTGGCTTGTGGGGAAACAGAGATACATCAATTATTTTACCAGGAAGAGCCTTCTAAAAATGCAATCAATATTACATCCTTCTGTTTTGAGTTCAGACATGAGATCCATGGCCAGGTCACAAATGGCTTAGTTTAAATTAGATTTGAAGATGTGGACCTGGGGTACCCTGCAAAAGGATCAGAGAGTACAAGAGAAGCATATTCAATGCAGCAAACTGTTTTCCAATGTATTTTCTCTTTTTCATTAGGCAGCAATGGCCCCATCTTTTTTTTTTACCACTCAAACACCCAGGGTTTTCATGGTCACCACATTCAGCACTACTGAAATACCCAGTGTTACCCGTATCATATTTACCACATTCAGCATGCGTCAAATGCCTGAGTTTACACTATCCACCAGGCCCACTGTCTGTCGCTGAAATACCCATGGTTACCACAGCCACTGTATCCATTAGTGCTAATATAGCCATTGGTTAACATTGTCCCTGTGGCCGGTTTCTGCAGTGTCATCATCCACTCTGCACAGCAGTGCTCATTTATAAACTCCAGACAATCCAGATTGCCAGCATCAGAGCTCATTTATCACCTCCTCACTAGTACTCTACACTGAGCAGGGGATATGAGGGTATAGCAGAGGTCTGACTGACTTCCAAATAGAGTGTCAGCCTAGCAAACGAATAGCTTTAACCCTAAAAGCACCAAAATACACTGAATGTACAAAACATTAGGAACACCTTCCTAATATTGAGTTTCACCTCGTTTTACCTTCAGAACAGCCTCAATTTGTTGGAGCATGGACTCTACAAGGTGTCGAAAGCATTCCACAGGGATGCTGGCCCATGTTGACGCCAATGCTTCCCACAGTTGTGTCAAGTTGGCTGGATGTCCTTTGGGTGGTGGATCATTCTTAATACACACAGGAAACTGATGAGCATGAAAAACCCAGTAGCGTTGCAGTTCTTGACACACTCAAACCGGTGCGCCTGGCACCTACTACCATACCCCGTCCAAAGACACTTAAATATTTTGTCTTGCCCATTCACCCTCTGAATGGCACACATACACAATCAATGTCTGAATTTTCTAAAGGCTTAAAAATAATGATTTAGTCTCCTCCGCTTCATCTACACTGATTGAAGTGGATTTAACAGGTAATACCAATAAAGGATCATAGGATTCACCTGGTCAGCCTGTGTCATGGAAAGAGCTGGTGTTCCTAATGTTTTTGTACATTTAGTGTATTTTGACCCCTAAAAGCACCAACAGGTGTAATCTTTTATTCCAAATTGGAATTTCAAAAAATACAAAATAACATTATGTCTAACAGTAACTATTTTTATTTTATTAACCTTTTGTAACACAAGTCACCCCTCACTAAAAACCAAAATGCACACAACACAAGTGGGACTGATTTTTAGGACATATAAAAAGTAACACATGGTTTTTCATTCCCCAAAATAAGCATATATTAAAAAGAAATCACATATTTATAGTCAAATCTGATGTTTCAAAATATAGGTTTTTGTATGTTTTTCATGTTGTTAACTGATATTTGGATCAATATCATCCATAGCCACTTCTTATGAACATGTGTATGTTATTCATTCAAAGTGTTGTGTTTCTGTGATACTCAGAGGCTGAGAAATTGGCGATTAAGCTAATCTGACATACCGGTACGACCTAAGATGGCCACCAAAATGTAGCTAAGATTTTGGAACGCTATGGGCTATCAACTCAGTTACAAATGCATCACAGATGAGACTCTCGACTTAGTGTAGAGACTGAACGCTAAATATGTATTGCATTTGTTTTGTTATAGTGTCTGCCACCCCCAAATCCGGGGTGGATCCATACCTTTACCTTTTAAGGTTGCATACATCTACCTCTGTGTCAAATTTGGTGCTTTTATCACAAGGTTTACTATTGAATCAAAATGTTCATATTAGCACGCACCACTAGTGTACAAAAGAGAGATTATATTCATTTCTCCATATTAACACAGAAATAATGATAAATGTTGTTTTGTTGTTGGTAACTAGTTGCTTGGCAAAGTCCCAGAATTTCAGAAGGATAAATGTTTTGACCCCTGTTGGTGCTTTTAGGGTTAAGTATGCCATATTCAGTATGGTGTATGATCATTTCTGTGTATACAGATAATAGGCACAAGCATCATTTAATGTTATTATGTGCAGGGCTGTAGCCAGGGTCAACATATTAGTGAGGTCCAATTTATTCTAATAATTTGTTTCACTGTTTTTTCCCTCTCAGCCTCTTGTCTTGTAAACAAGAGAAAACATATTTGAGCACACATACACCATACAATATATACACCTGCTGCGGCATCTCTCTGCACTACATGTGTATTTTAACATTCCCTAGTTCCTGCAGTTTCTGCCTCGCACTAATCCAGTCTCTTAAAAGTTGCTGGGCAACTTAGCTTTTTTGACATCTTTTAGCCATTCTTCATTATACTCTGCTCTGCCTGTGATTCTCGTTTCTCAGTTTCCTTCCATTAATAAAGAAAACATAAGGTCAAATGCTGCTGGTGTATCATAACTACCAGGAGTATATACAATTATAGGCACAATTTATTTGGGGGAGAATGTTGCTCACACTGTATGTGACAAGAGCATCATTTCAGCTAAACCTACAGAATGGTTAAATGGTTAAAGAGCAGTTGCATTTAAAATGTCTACCACTGTGTTCTTATGGTTGGCATCGATTTGGCACCCATTTACATCAAAGTCATATTATTCATTAAACTACGGTGCCTTTCAAAAGTATTCATCATCCATGGCGTTTTTTCCTATTTTGTTGCATTACAACCTGTAATTTAAATGGATTTTTATTTGGAATTCATGTAATTGACATACACAAAATAGTCCAAATTGGTGAAATAAAAAAAATAAAAAACTTGTTTCAAGAAATTCAAAAAAATAAATAACGGAAAAGTGGTGCGCATATGTATTCACGCCTTTGCTATGAAGCCCCTAAATAAGATCTGGTGCAATCAATTACCTTCAGAAGTCACATAATAAGTTAAATAAAGTCCACCTGTGTGCAATCTAAGTGTCACATGATCTGTCACATGATCTCAGTATATATACACATGTTCTGAAAGGCCCCAGAGTCTGCAACACAACTAAGCAAGAGGCACCACCAAGCAAGCGGCACCATGAAGACCAAGGAGCTCGCCTAACAGGTCAGAGACAAAGTTGTGGAGAAGTACAGATCAAGGTTGGGTTGTAAAAAAATATCAGAAACATTGAACATCCCACGGATTACCATTAAATCCATTATTTAAAAAAATTGAATGAATATGGCAGCACAACAAACCTGCCAAGAGAAGGACGCCCACCAAAACTCAATGACCAGGCAAGGAAGGCATTAATCAGAGAGGCAACAAAGAGACCAAAGATAACCCTGAAGGAGCTGTAAAGCTACACAGCGGAGATTGGAGTATCTGTCCATGGGACCACTTTAAGCCATACACTCCACAGAGCTGGGCTTTACGGAAGAGTTGCAAGAAAAAAGTCATTGCTTAAAGAATAAAATAAGCAAACGCGTTTGGTGTTTGCCAAGAGCCATGTGGGAAACTCCCCAAACATATGGAAGAAGGTAGTCTGGTCAGATGAGACTATAATTGAGCTTTTTGGCCATCAAGGAAAACGCTATGTCTGGCGCAAACCCAACACCTCTCATCACCCCGAGAACACCATCCCCACAGTGAAACATGGTGGAGGCAGCATCATGCTGTCGGAATGTTTTTCATCAGCAGGGACTGTGAAACTGGTCAGAATTGAGGGAATGATGGATGGTGCTAAATAGAGGGAAATTCTTGAGGGAAACCTGTTTCACTCTTCCAGAGATTTGAGACTGGGACGGAGGTTCACCTTCCAGCAGGACAATGACCCTAAGCATACTGCTAAAGCGACACTTGAGTGGTTTAAAGGGAAATATTGAAATGTCTTGGAATGGTCTAGTCAAAGCTCAGACCTCAATCCAATTGAGAATCTGTGGTATGACTTAAAGATTGCTGTACACCAGCGGAACCCATCCAACTTGAAGAAGCTGGAGCAGTTTTGCCATGAAGAATGGGCAAAAATCCCAGTGGCTAGATGTGACAAGCTTATAGAGACATACCCCAAGGGTCTTGCAGCTGTAATTGCTGCAAAAGGTGGGTCTACAAAGTATTGACTTTTGTCTTATTTCTTGTTTGTTTCACAATAAAATATATTTTGCATCTTCAAAGTGGTAGGCATGTTGTGTAAATCAAATGATACAAACCCCCAAAATATCAATTTTAATTCCAGGTTGGAAGGCAACAAAATAGGATAATTGCCAAGGGGGGTGAATACTTTCGCAAGCCGCTGTATGTGCAAGAACCTCATCTGTATTGTGTTGTTTTAACCTCAAATCTAATTATTGGCTTTGATCATTGGTCAATTTGAATAAACATGAGCAGAATAACTCTATATAGCTCCTATATGATATGATACAGTATCATTGTTTACTGAGAGGTGTTCTCTGCTATAATACTTTAGGTCTATGTTGGTCTTTGTGCTGCAACAACCTGCCAATCTCATTCTTTATTTTTCCCTCATCAATCTCCACACAACACCCCACAATGACAAAGCAAAAACCATTTTATAGAAATGTTTGCAAATAAATTGTTGAAGCATCTTTGGCAGCAATTACATCCTCAAGTCTTCTTGGGTATAACGCTACAAGCTTGGCACACCTGTATTTGGGGAGTTTCCCCCATTCTTCTCTGCAGATCCTCTTAAGCTCTGTCATGTTGGATGGGGAGCGTCGCTGCACAGCTATTATAAGGTCTCTCCAGAGATGTTTGATCGGGTTCAAGTCCGGGCTCTGGCTGGGCCACTCAAGGACATTCAGAGACTTGTCCCGAAGCCACTCCTGTGTTGTCTTCTGGAAGGTTCTCCCATCTCCACAGTGGCACTCTAGAGTATCAGAGTGACCATCGGGTACTTGGTCACCTCCCTGACCAAGGCCCTTCTCCCCCAATTGCTCAGTTTGGCTGGGTGGCCAGCTCTAGGAAGAGTCTTGGTGGTTCCAAACTTCTTCCATTTAAAAATGATGGAGGCCACTGTGTTCTTGGGGACCTTCAATGCTGCAGAAATGTGTTGGTACTCTTCCCCAGATCTGTGCCTTGACACAATCCTGTCTTGGAGCTCTACGGACAATTCTTTCGACCTCATGGCTTGATTTTTGCTCTGACATGCACTGTCAACTGTGGGACTTTATATAGACAGGTGTGTGCCTTTCCAAATCATGTCCAGTCATTTGAATTTACCACAGGTGGACTCCAATCAAGTTGTAGATCATCTCAAGGATGATCAATGGAAACAGGATGCAGCTGAGTTCAATTTCGAGTCACATAGCAAAGGGTCTGAATACTTATGTAAATAGGTTTATTTTTTATACATTAGCAAACATTTCTATGAACCTGTTTTCACTTTGTCATTATGGGGTATTGTGTGTAGATTGCTGAGGTTTTTTATTTATTTAATCCATTTTAGAATAAGGCTGTAACGTAACAAAATTTGGAAAAAGTCAAGGGGTCTGAATACCTTCCGAAAGCACTGTACACGGTGACTAGAAATGTACATTTCCTAAAGAAATAACCAGTGCCTGTAACCAGTGCCTGTAATCTGGTTAAGGTTATTAATCAACCTACCAGGGTGTTTACAAAAACTATAGGAACAACATCATCCACATGTATTTATCACATTTTTACTAATACTGTAGAACTTTGTTCTAAAGCTGTATCTGTACCCATTGGATGCAAGTGATCACAATATAGTGGCTATATCCATGAAAGCCAAAGTTCCAAAAGCTGGGCCTAAAATAATGTACAAAATAGCCTTGCATGAGCCTTGGGGTGTGCGAGCCAGAACAGCTCATAGGAGCAGGAACCTATCTCTTGTTTCTTGATGTACAGGTACACCCCCTGGACAGGACGCTGGTCTATCGCAGGGCCTTACCCCACATCTATCTCCTTAATGCTGAGTGCCAAGCAGAGACGCATCGGGTCCCTTTTTACAGTCTTTGGTATGACTCGTTTGGGGATCGATCTCCCAACCTTCCAATCTCAGGCTGGACACTCTAATAGTGTAAATGATCATACAAAATATTTTGTTATGACTCTTATGTGGATGATGTTCAAAATATATGTTGGTTTGACGTGATTAATAAAGAGCATCCAGACGCTGCACTTGATGAATTTGTGAAATTGCTTCTTCCAAATATTAATAAACATCCACCTGTTAAGAAACAGACTATTAGAACTGGTAAGGCTCCATGGATTGGTGAGGAATTGAAAAACAGTATGGTTGAAAGAGATGGGGCAAAAGGAATGGCTAATAAGTCTGGCTGTACATCTGATTGGCTGACTTACTGCAAATTGAGAAATTATCTGACTAATCTCAACAAAAAGAAGAAGAAACTGTATTATGAAGGCAAGATCAATGATAGAAAGAATGATGGAAATGATGTCCAGAAAGACAAATTCAACTCCATCTTTCATTGAATCAGATGGCTTATTCATTACAAAACCATTTGATGTTGCCAATTATTTTAATGATTACTTCATTGGTAAAGTGGGCAAACTTAGGCAGGAAATGCCAACAACGAACAGTGAGCCATCGTATTCATTCATAAAAAAAATAATAATGAAAGAAAAGTGTGGGAGAGCTGGAAAAAATATTTTTATTGATCAATAATTTACATTTAAGTCATTTAGCAGACGCTCTTATCCAGAGCGACTTACAGTTAGTGAGTGCATACATGTTTTCATACTGGCCCCCCGTGGGAATCAAACCCACAACCCTGGCGTTGCAAGCGCAATGCTCTACCAACTGTGCTATACGGGGCCCCGTGACAAACCTCCTGGCATTGACAACTTAGAAGGAAAGCTATTGAGGATGGTAGCTGACTATATAGCCACCCCTATCTGTCATATCTTTAATCTGAGCCTAGAGGAAAGTGTTTGTCCTCAGGCCTGGATGGAAGCTAAAGTCGCTACCCAAGAGTGGTAAAGCGGCCTTTACTGGTTCTAACAGCAGACCTATCAGCTTGCTACCAGCTCTTAGCAAACTGTTGGAAAATAAAGTGTTTGACCAAATACAACACTATTTGTCTGTAAACAAATGAACAACAGGCTTTCAGCATGCTTATAGAGAAGGGAACCTAACATGTACTGCACTGACACAAATGACTGATGATTGTTTAATAGAAATTGGTTAAAAAAATAAGATTGTGGGAGCTGTACTGTTAGATTTCAGTGCAGCCTTTGATTTTATTGACCATAACCTGTTGTTGAGAAAACGTATGCGTTATGACTTTTCAACCTCCATATCATGGATTCAGAGCTTTCTTTAATGGATGCTTCTCTAATGTCAACCATGTAAAGTGTGGTGTGCCACAGGGCAGCTCCTAGGCCCTCTACTCTATTTTTACCAATGACCTGCCACTGGCATTAACCAAAGCATGTGTGTCCATGTATGCTGATGATTCAACCATATACGCGTCAGCAACCACATCTAATGAAGTCCCTTAAACCCTTAGCAAAGAATTGCAGTCAGTTGTGTAATGGGTGGCAAGTAATAAACTGGTCCTGAACATCTCTAAAACTAAGAGCATTGTATTTGGTACAAATCATTCCCAAAGTTCTAGACCTCAGCTGAATCTGGTAATGAATGGTGTGGCTGTTGAACAAGTTGAGTAGACTAAATTACTTGGTGTTACCTTAGATTGTAATCTCTCAATGTCAAAACACATAGATTCAATGGTTGTAAAGATGGGGAGAGGTGTGTCCGTAATAAAGAGATGCTCTACCTTTTTGACGCCACACTCCACAAAGTCCTGCAGTTTTATCTTATCTTGATTATTGTCCGTCATATGGTGTGATGTCCCTCCTACTCTGTCTGCTGGGATCTCCTGTTTTGTAGTCTGCTTTTTGCAGGAGACCAGTGGGCAGAGCTGGGATGATTGTCAGCTGATGTGGCACACTTGTGCAGGCTTGGCCTGCAGGCTATAAAGGGTGGCCACATCAGCCAAGACTCTCTCTCTTCCCTGACTGGTAGACTGGCTTCCACCACCTTTTGGGTTTTTGGCTTGTTGTCACCATACAACACCCTTTCCACTCATAAATACACTACTGATCCTACAGATGTCCATAGCTTAAGTTATATTTTTGTATTTATTATTTAGTTGAATAAATGTATTGCTTTTTACATTTAAGTCATGCGTGGTCTCCCTTTGTTACGAAATATGAGCCAGGTCGTAACACAGTGGGCACTCGTCCAATTGGAGATTTTGGTTATATGGTAGTTTTGGTAGTATGTTTGTAAATTTGGCTAATTTGTTTGGTTGGCATTTGGTTTGGACTCCCTGTTTTGTGCATGGATATAGCTTGGAGCACAGTGTAGGGGTAGTAATAGGTGCCAAATTGGGTTCAGCTGTGTTTCTGCAGTTACAATGCATGGAGGTACTATTTGCGTTGCAGTCTTTGTTAAAGCCAAAGTTTGGGAGTTTCACACTTGTTTTTTCTTTTCAAGGTTTTTCCCCATGGACCCTTTAGGGGTTTTGTTGGATGCTGGAGGGGAAGTAGCTTTTGTGGTAGAAATCACATATCCCCTTGTAGGTTTCAGTGACTTGAACTCAAAAGGAGATCAGTCATTTTGTTTTCTCTTTAGTGTGGTGGAGACCGCGGGTAGAGCCAATTTGTGATACATTGCCTTGGAGCACTTCCTTGGATTCAGATCAGTTACTGGATTTCCGGTTGCCTTTCTGTTTCCGATGGAACCAGCGCATAAATACCCCCTGCCAGTATCTGCACATAGACTAGGGTTGAGATTAGAAGGGTGTATTAGTTAGAATGGGGCCAGGGAGGTTTACATTTTTGTCTCGGTTGTCCTTCACATTATCAGTGTACACTGTGAACCAACACTAGTTGTGTAGGCATTTGTCTCAGTATAAATTGGTAATGTAGTTGTGTTTCATGTAGACAAGTTTGAGTGCCCGTCTGAAGCACGTTTGGAGCAATGCACTAAAGAACAGATAGCACAGATTGCTGAGCACTGCAATATTGCATTGGATCGTAAGCAATTTAAATATATTATGAAGGCCAGTCTAAAAACCAAACTAGTTGAGGAAGGAATCCTAAATGTTCGAGATCCAGCTTGCTACTCCAGTTGCGTCACCAGGTGTCGCTGGTTTAAGTTTTGAGCAACAGAGCTAATGCTACAACTAGAAAAATAGCAGATTAAACAACTGGGTTGGCAAAATTATAGATGGAACAGTATAAGCTAGACCTAATCAGAGGTTAAGTTTAGACAAGAGTTATCAGTTTTGCCAGTAACAAACTATCCAACTTAGGACATTGTAAGAAATGTGCTTAATGAAAAGGACCCAGAAACATGTTTCTCTTTGTTTGAGGTTGACGTCCCTGTCTGCTGGGTTCGCCTGTTTGGTAGTCTGCTTGTTGCAGGAGGCCAGTGGGCAGACCTGGGATGATCATCAACTGATGTGGCTTGGCCTACAGGCTATAAAGGGTGGCCAGATCAGCAAAGACTCTCTTCCCTGACTGGCAGGCTGGCTTCCACCACCTTTTGGGTTTTTGGTTTGTTTTCACCAAACAACACCCTCTACTCATCCACACACTGCATACACTACTGATCCTACAGACGTACATAGCTTGTTATATTTTTGTATTTAGTTGAAATGTATTCCTTTATACATTTAGGTCATACCTTTGTTACAAACTATGAGCCAGGTTGTAACATATGGTAAAGTGCTGCAAATACCTAGTTAAGCTGCAGCTGGCCCAGAACAGAGCTGCACGTCTTGCTCTTCATTGTAATCAGAGGGTTAATATTAATACCATGTATGCCAGTCTCTCTTGGCTAAGAGTTGAGGAAAGACTGACTGCATGACTAGTTTTTATAAGAAACATGAATGTGTTGGAAATTCCAAATTGTTTGCATAGTCAACTTACACACAGCACTGACACACACTTACCCTCCCAGACATGCCACCAGGGGTCTTTTAACACTACACAGGTCCAGAACAAATTCAAGGAAACGTGCAGTTTTATACAGCGCCATGAGTGCATGGAACTCCCTTCCATCTCATATAGCTCAAGTGAACAGCAAACCTGATAAAAAAAAAATAATAATAAATAAAGCAACATCTCACGGCACAATGCCTTTCCCCCATGTGACCTACTTGTTGTGGGTATGTACATATATGTTTAACTGATAGATGCACACACTGACACTACATGTAAAGTATTTCGTCTTTGTCGGACCCCAGTTAGACTAGCTGTCGCCATTGGTGTCGACCAATGGAGAGCCTAATAAATCACAATGGTTCTCATTTCAACATTTTATGCAAACGTTAATTTGCTTACAGTTATTTATTTTAAAATTGAATCAAAAGTTGGAATGCATGCACTAAGTTGAGTCAGTCATTGGTTTGGAAATGATAGATTCAATGGTTAATTAAACCCTTTAAAGCCTGATGTTACAGATATGTTGTAGCTCAGTTGGTAGAGCATGGCATTTGCAACGCCAGGGTTGTGGGTTCGCTTCCCACGGAGGGCCAGTATGAAAAAAAAAATATATATATATATATATATATTTATATGCACTCACTAACTGTAAGTCGCTCTGGATAGAGTGTCTGCCAGGTACCACTTTGAGGATGTAGCAGGGAGCAACAAGGCGTCGGCCCCAGGGACATCAGAGGTCAGGGCTGTGGTGGCCCTTCCCAAGTCAGACCTTTCCCTGGAGGAGTGCAGCTCTGCCTTTCTACTCACTGGAACACAGTGTGTGGCCAAGTTCAATGAGGAAGCCAAAAATACAGTGACCATTTACCTTGGCCTGTTCCGACTACCACAGTTCTCTATGGATGTTCTAGTGACCTTCAACGACCCCCTCAGCATAAGCCCTGGCAGCAGCAGTGCAGTGGGGATAGGAGAGCAGCAGGAGGACACAGAGCCGTGGACGCTGCAGGACTTCCAGCATTTACTGCAGTCTCTCAGACTACACGACCCAGGCGTGTTTGGGTAGAAGAGGGCTCCAGGTCCAGCCCACCACATCGCTTCAACAGACATTCCCTTTACACTCATCTCCAATCTTTTTGTTCTCTCAAAGACAGACATAATGTAATATGCAAGTTACTGCTCACAGTAAAAACCACTCAAGATTGCGCTTTGGTTGTCTTCTCGTGGTATAATTTGTTTACTTAAATTGTATGAACTTTGCTTATGCTGATATTAAACTGAACAAAAATATAAAACGCAACATGTAATGTACACTCCTGAGTGGTGCAGTGGTCTAAGGCACTGCATCGTAGTGCTAACTGTGCCACTAGAGATCCTGGTTCGAATCCAGGCTCTGTCGCAGCCGGCCACGACCGGGAGACTCATGGGCGGCGCACAATTGGCCCAGCGTCGTCCAGGGTAGGGGAGGGAATTGCCGGCAGGGATGTAGCTCAGTTGATAAAGCATGGCTTTTGCAACGCCAGGATTGTGGGTTCATTTCCCACGGGGGCCAGTATAAAATAAAATATATGTATTCACTAACTGTAAGTTGCTCTGGATAAGAGCGTCTACTAAAATGTAAATGTAATGCTAAATGACTAAAAATTTAAAATAAATAAATGTTTTAAACACTTTTGGCACCATCTGGTGGCCAACCTTAGTATAATTACAATTGAAGATTGGTAGACACGGAAATTGGTGGTCTCGTACAATGTCGGAAAGGTGAGTTTCTGAGATTCAACACATGCAAAATGCTCATAAAATGTCAAAACGCCTGACAACATTTTTGAAGGAATCTTCATTTTTGCCGAAGTTACTTGACATTTTTGTAACGTATATGCAACTTTGGGCATTAAGTGATACAAACCACACATGTGCTTTGATTTTTTTTTTCAGCTAAATTGTGTCCATTTTTATGTTTAAATTTGTTATTTGGGGTCTCCTTGGGCAGTCCTAATGAGATTAACAATAGCTTCTAGAATGATAAATATTTTTACCATTCAAATCTATGGCCATTTAAATGAATTGGGTTTTATGCAAATATGGTTTTAGTACAAAAAGTATAAATAGTATCAATGTTTTTTTCTAACAATCTAAGTTGGGGCTGTCTACACATTCTACATTTTTGCTTGGTGGTGAAATCTTAAGCGGATTAAGTGCTAGTGCAAGTAATATGAAAAGTACATTTCGTAAAGAAAATGTGTATGCTTGCTAGCTTGTCTTGAAGTAGGTATGGTTGTGAAATAAATTGTAGTGACTGCAGTAGTAGTAGAAGTGACTTTAATAGTAGAGGTGATAGTAGTAGTAGTAGTGGTAGTAGTAGTAATGACTGTGGTTCTACTGATATTAGTAGTGGCTGTGGTAGCATAAAGCTGTATTAGTCTGCACATCTGAAATGATAAATGTACTATTCTAGTCCAGTGGTTCCCAACCAGGGGTACTAGGACCCCTGGGGGTACTTGGCCTATCCACAGGGGGTACTTGAGAAGACTCATGAGCAGGGACGGCTTGTTCAATAGGGCGATATGGGCGACGCACTGCCAAACGGGAAAAGGAAGGGATTTTTTTTCTAATCAATTATAAAAAAAAAAAAAAAAAAAAAAATATAAATATATATTTTTTATAAATTTATAAAAAATTATATCACGGCAACAGCAGTTATCAGTGTTCACGTCTGATCTGACAGCTACTAAATGTCAAATCAGGCTAAAGTCGTGCTTCAAATGGCCCCGCCCGTTTTTTGGGCGATTTCAGTCAGGTTGAAAATCGCCCAGAAGTCTCTCATAGCCTGTCATGTAAAATCTATTTTTTCACATTTCAAAGCTTTCAATACATTCTCTATGGGTGTCTGTGGGCTTGCACTTACGCGCTTTCGTCATACATAACGTAACCACGAATGAACGTAACTAAGAAAAGACCAGGTAGCAGCCTCAATCAATTCACTACTACTATCAAAATGGCTAGGCTTCAGTCCAACTCGATTGTGTCTTTGAAAGAAGTTCCTTTTTGTCGGCGAACAAATTAAGATAAATTGGCAACGAAACAATTAGGACCTCCCAGACCAAATTTAATAATTCAACAGGTTTCTACTAAAGGCGGAAAGTCCTACACCCGAGGATTTTCCAAAAATTGGTACGAACAAAAAAAGACATTGCGACTCACTCAACTGGATGACGAGGGATACAGGCTAGCTGTCCGCCGCCACAACGATGAGGTTAGTGTTGATAATCACAAGTTTACTGGATGTGGATATGGTGTAATAAAGGCAGTTTATTCAGAGGTAAATATATCTGGAATCGCGTTCATGGACCCGTTCGTCAAACTCTTAGGGAGCTATACATTAAGCCCCATTACTTACCATATCAGATAAGAGAAATTGCTGCAGCTACATATATTTTACATCCTGGCCCTACATAGTTCACTATTTGCATCACTTACCAAAATATTACATGTGGTCATATATGCTTGGAAAGTGGAGATGCCATAGAACGTCAAAAAAGTAAACATTGCTGGAGACACATTGTCGTTTTGGAGAAGACATCGCGTTTGCTAGCGAAGAGATTTGTTGTGGCAAATGAACTTGGCCTGGGAATTGCCAGGAACCTCACGATAAGATATATGCATCAGCATTGCGAGTCTCATGATTCTATACGTATTGCGATTCGATACTGTGATTTTATTGCGCACCATATGTCTGTTGCAGAGGGATCAGAAAGCCATGAGAACGAGTTTTGATCAGTCATGGAAATAAAAGTGCTGAAAACTAATTGGCTCCCAATGTGAAAAGATTGAGAACAAGCTATGAAGGAACAATAATGGTGTTTTGGTGCAGGTACAGCCAACTAGCGCTAAAATATTGCGATATTGTCAATACAGTATATCGTAAAGTATCACTATGTAACTCGATTTCTTTCACCCCAATCCCTCAAATTAACGGTAAATAACTGAATTGTTTGCCCCACATTTAGCTAAGATGATTAGCTAGCCAGCTAAAATGTTTTATTTAGTTAGCAGTCGCATCTACAATAGTTTACTGTCAATAACATGTCTCCAAAAATGACGTGGTGTCTCCAATTGTGTTGACATTTTACAATTGCAATGCGCATCCATGAGTATCCACTTTCTGTAGCTCAGCTGGTAGAGCATGGTGCTTGTAACGCCAAGGTAGTGGGTTCGATCCCCGGGACCACCCATACACAAAAATTTATGCACGCATGACTGTAAGTCGCTTTGGATAAAAGCGTCTGCTAAATGGCATATTATTATTATTATTATTATTATTATTATCTGAAGAGAGCCCCGAAACATTGTGTGCAGACATTTTATGCAATAAATGAAGTAGGTTCAATCTAGTAGTTCTGATCTTCTGATTGGTCCTGATGAGTTGGGCGAGGTCACCTCCAGGCTACTGTCACTGTTGCATTGGCTCTGAGTCGGGTTCTCTGTCTTCAAATGTTCAGCCTAAGAGAGGGGATTTTTGTGTGTGTGTGTGTGTGTGTGTGTTTAACAGTGATGATGTGTGTGTGTGTGTGTGTGTTTAACAGTGATGATGTGTGTGTGTGTGTGTGTTTGTGTGTGTGTGTGTCCTCAGAGCAAGAACTCGTGAGTTGGAAGAACTGAGAGGCCTATGGCGTGGGTGTTGTCCTTGGCCACCTGCTGACAAGGCTGACAAGATAGGACCCTTTTGTCCATTGTTATTGGATAGGAACAGAACTTATAACCAGCTCCTGACCTAAATAGATCTTAGCACAACATTTTACTCAACATATCATATTCCATATTCACTATAACAAATATATTTACTACGACATTAGCAAGAACCGCCACATCCTCAGCCGGCTAATCCAGTGTGTGAAGTTTTGCGGAGTGTTTGAGTTAGCTTTGCGAGGCAAAGATGAAACTGAGGGCTCCACCAACCCTGGTAAGCCAACACTTTTGAGATCAGTCAATAAATGCTTCTGGTATTGACTTATATGCTGCCCCTGTCTTCATGTTGTTGCTGGACATATCTTTTTTTTAAATGTGTGTAGGTCACCTAAATCATCAGAAAAATTGCCCCTCCTGAGAATTTTTTCAGGAGCCGCCACTGCTCATGAGACCATCGGTCTATTGGTAAAATGCATGAAGGGGTACTCCGGGCAGAGCAAAATTCAGTTGGTGGTACGGCAATGAAAAAGGTTGGGAACCACTGTTCTAGGCTATGGCATTTATTTATGCAAATGTTCTATGTTTATAGTTGAAAGAAGTATTGATAAATTGATTGATTTGACATATTGGTTGAATGACAGACTTTTATAGGTTTTAAGGCTAAGCCGTTTGGAGCTGTATCTTGGCCACATTCCACCGTAGATGCGGAAGGCCAACATAGGCGGATGCGGTGGATTGAGAAGCAGCCCATGCAAAAAACGTTATCTCTTGCTTAAACTGACATATTGATGGGGATGTTTGTATTATGTTACTTAGATTGACGCACAGGTGTGTCAATGGACTCTTAAGGATTTTTAACATTGTAAAAGATGGTTTGGTGTCTTTAACTTGTACGGTTCAAGGGTTGCTACATTGTTGCTGGGTTATTTAACCTCTACGGGATCGGTGTCCATATATGGGACGGTTGAGCTAATGTGCGCTAATGTGATTAGCATGACTGTTGTAAGTAACAGCAAACTTTCCAGGACATAGACATGTCTTGTATAGGCAGAAAGCTTAAATTCTTGTTAATCTAACTGCACTGTCCAATTTACAGTAGCTATTACAGTGAAAAAAATACCATGCTATTGTTTAAGAAGAGTGCACTACAACAAACTTATCACGGCAACTGGTTTGATACATTCACCTCTTGCTCTGATTTGTCATCCTAATGGTCCCAGAGATAAAATGTAGCATAGTTTTGTTTAATAAAATCCATTTTTATATTCAAATGTAGGAACTGGGTTATACTGTCCGGCCATCTAGATGTGTGAAAGTTAGTGTATAAGCTAATGAGCCATAATGTATGACATTCCTGGGAGTGTGTAAACTTACATTTTGTATTACCATATAATTTTTGTAAGTCCTCTATAGTTATGTACTTAAATGTACCAATTGACCAATTCTGCACATTTGGGATGCTTACATTTCAAAATGTAAGCATCCTGACTGGTTGCATCACCGCCTGGTATGGCAACTGCTTGGCCTCTGACCGCAAGGCACTACAGAGGGTAGTGCGTACGGCCCAGTACATCACAGGGGCAAAGCTCCCTGCCATCCAGGACCTCTATACCAGGCGGTGTCAGAGGAAGGCCCTCAAAATTGTCAAAGACTCCAGTCACCCTAGTCATAGACTGTTCTCTCTGCTACCGCACGGCAAGCGGTACCGGAGTGCCAAGTCTAGGTCCAAAAGACTTCTCAACAGCTTCTACCCCCAAGCCATAAGACTCCTGAACAGCTAATCATGGCTACCCGGACTATTTGCACTGCCCCCCCACCCCATACTTTTTACGCTGCTGCTACTCTGTTAAGTATTTATGCATATTTATTCTATTGTATATATAGCCTCCCTACTGTCACTTTATTTTTACTTCTGCTCTTTTTTTCTCAACACTTTTTTGTTGTTGTTTTATTCTTACTTTTTTGTTTAAAATAAATGCACTGTTGGTTAAGGGCTGTAAGTAAGCATTTCACTGTAATGTCTGCACCTGTTGTATTCGGCGCATGTGACCAATAAAATTTGAAATTTGATTTGATTTGATACAAAATAGTGCAGTATTGCAATGCTTCACTGGATCAATCTAAAATTTTGCAAACACACTGCTGGCATCTAGTGGCCAAAATCTAAATTGCACCAAAACTGCACTATTATATTTTGTCCTTTCTCTTGCATTTCAAAGATGAGGGAACAAAAATTAAAACACATGTTTTTTTGTTTGTATTATCTTTTACCAGATCTAATGTGATATATTCTCCTACATTAATTTCAAATTTCCACCAACTTCAAAGTGTTTCCTTTGAAATGGTATCAAGAATACGCATATCCTTGCTTCAGGTCATGAGCTACAGGCAGTTAGATTTGGGTATGTCATTTTAGGCGAAAATTGGAAAAAAGTGTCCGATCCTTAAGAGGTTAATGCTAACGTTTCAACATGTTTTGAAGCTTTAACGGATCATGAGCAGTGGCGAATCCAAATACTTCCCATTAAAGGCTATGGAGATTTTATGCAAATTAAAAAAAAAATATATATATATATATATTCAGATGCGCTATCTGAATTTGACCCAGCTTCTCGCAGCAGGAAAATAATCCTTCAGTTACAGGAAATGTGAATTATGTGGATTATAAGTAATGTACATTTTTAGTTAGGGCAAATCAAGTGGAAATTACAAACTTTAGAACCCTTTTTAAATCTTGAATACACTACAATTTGCATATCCAAAACTTGCATTTCCAAAATGATCTGTGACAAGAGTGATCAAATTAAAAGGTCCCGCACAGTCATTCTATTTCACAAGTAAAAAATAGCCTTTGAATGTTATGAATTGATTATAATTTTAATGAGGGAAATAAGTATTTGACCCCCTCTCAATCAGAAAGATTTCTGGCTCCCAGGTGTCTTTTATACAGGTAACGAGCTGAGATTAGGAGCACACTCTTAAAGGGAGTGCTCCTAATCTCAGTTTGTTACCTGTATAAAAGACACCTGTCCCCAGAAGCAATCAATCAATCAGATTGCAAACTCTCTACCATGGCCAAGACCAAAGAGCTCTCCAAGGATGTCAGGGACAAGATTGTAGACCTACACAAGGCTGGTATGGGCTACAAGATCATCGCCAAGCAGCTTGGTAAGAAGGTGACAACAGTTAGTGCGATTATTCGCAAATGGAAGAAACATAAAAGAACTGTCAATCTCCCTCGGCCTGGGGCTCCATGCAAGATCTCACCTCGTGGAGTAGCAATGATCATGAGAACGGTGAGGAATCAGTCCAGAACTACACGGGAGGATCTTGTCAATGATCTCAAGGCAGCTGGGACCATAGTCACCAAGAAAACAATTGGTAACACACTACGCCGTGAAGGACTGAAATCCTGCAGCGCCCGCAAGGTCCCCCTGCTCAAGAAAGCACATATACAGGCCCGTCTGAAGTTTGCCAATGAACATCTGAATGATTCAGAGGAGAACTGGTGAAAGTGTTGTGGTCAGATGAGACCAAAATCGAGCTCTTTGGCATCACCTCAACTCGCCGTGTTTGGAGGAGGAGGAATGCTGCCTATGACCCCAAGAACACCATCTCCACCGTCAAACATGGAGGTGGAAACACTATGTTTTGGGGGGGGGGTTCTGCTAACGGGACAGGACAACTTCACCGCATCAAAGGGACGATGGACGGGGCCATGTACCGTCAAATCTTGGGTGAGAACCTCCTTCCCTCAGCCAGGGCATTGAAAATGGGTCGTGGATGGGTATTCCAGCATGACAATGACCCAAAACACACGGCCAAGGCAACAAAGGAGTGGCTCAGGAAGAAGCACATTCAGGTCCTGGAGTGGCCTAGCCAGTCTCCAGACCTTAATCCCATAGAAAATCTATGGAGGGAGTTGAAGGTTCGAGCTGCCAAACATCAGCCTCGAAACCTTAATGACTTGGAGAAGATCTGCAAAGAGGAGTGGAACAAAATCCCTCCTGAGATGTGTGCGAACCTGGTGGCCAACTACAAGAAATGTCTGACCTCTGTGATTGCCAACAAGGGTTTTGCCACGAAGTACTAAGTAATGTTTTGCAGAGGGGTCAAATACTTATTTCCCTCATTAAAATGCAAATCAATTCATAACATTTTTGACATGCGTTTTTCTGGATTTTTTTGTTGTTATTCTGTCTCTCACTGTTCAAATAAACCTACCATTAAAATTATAGACTTATCTTGTCTTTGTCAGTGGGCAAACGTACAAAATCAGCAGGGGATCAAATACTTATTTCCCTCACTGTATGGGCCCTGGTAATTTTCACTAGCACTCAAATTCAAGAGGAAGCCCAACCTGCTGAGTTCCCATCCTTTAACAAGACAATATATCTATGTCATGCTGGGTTGAGAGCCTCTAGGTCTGTGTGAGGGGCATGCAATAACACAGTGCACTTTCGATATGAATAGTGTTAGCTAGCTAAGATGATGTTGAAACAATATTGAATATGCTTCACATTAACACCCCTGTTTAAAAAAAGTATTACATCTGGAAACACAGCAGTGTGTCTATAATATTTTCAAGAACATCAGACATAACACAGCTTTTCTTTGAGAACTTTCCCTAACTTTAGGCTATTATAATGTCTATAATTACATTTAAATTTTTGTCATTTAGCAGACGCTCTTATCCAGAGCGACTTACAGGAGCAATTAGGGTTAAGTGCCTTGCTCAAGGACACATCGACAGATTTTTCACCTAGTCGGCTAAGGGATTAGAATCAGCGACCTTTCGGTTACTGGCACAACGCTCTTAACCACTAAGCTACCTACCGCCCCACTGATGCATTGGTGAATAAATTTTTCTTTCAGGTACACCTGTGTTGCTGCTGACATTGAGTCAAGGGGTCAGGTGACCAAGCTGCTGCATATGGAGAAGGCAACTAAAGTTACTGTGAGCCCCAACATGACAAACATCAGACTTGGACTGTGTCAAGTTCCTGCAGATAACCTGAACTGCCTAGGTTGGACAGTGAAGCAGGTTAGAGACAAGTGGGTATCAATTTCTCTCATCTTTATTTACTGCCGATCAGGATCCGGCACCTCTCAGATTTGACCTTGTTTGTTCCGGCACCTATTTGCCCGGCTCCGGTACCTCACACGGCATTTTTTTTGTTTGTTTTTAAGCGATCAGAGTTAAATCAAGTTGCCTCCTGGTTATTTCCCCCGCCTCCCAGAAAAACCATCATGTAAAAGCAATATAAGTCGGACGTTTACATACACTTAGGTTGGAGTCATTAAAACTCGTTTTTTCAACCACTCCACACATTTCTTGTTAACAAACTATAGTTTTGTCGGTTAGGACATCTACTTTGTGCATGACACAAGTAATTTTTCCCACAATTGATTACAGACAGATTATTTCACTTATAATTCACTGTATCACAATTGCAGTGGGTCAGAGGTTTACATACACTAAGTTGACTGTGCCTTTAAACAGCATGGAAAAATCCAGAAAATGATGTCATGGCTTTAGAAGCTTCTGATAGGCTGATTGACATCATTTGAGTCAATTGGAGGTGTACCTGTGGATGTATTTCAAGGCCTACCTTCAAACTCAGTGCCTCTTTGCTTGACATCATGGGAAAATCCAAAGAAATTAGCCAAGACCTCAGAAAAATAATTGTAGACCTCCACAAGTCTGGTTCATCCTTGGGAGCAATTTCCAAATGCCTGAAGGTACCACGTTCATCTGTACAAACAATAGTATGCAAGTAAAAACACTATGGGACCACACAGCCATCATACTGCTCAGGAAGGAGACACATTCTGTCTCCTAGAGATGAACGTACTTTGGTGCGAAAAGTGGAAATCAATCCCAGAACAACAGCAAAGGACCTTGTGAATATGCTGGAGGAAACAAGTACAAAAGTATCAATATCCACAGTAAAACGAGTCCTATATCGACATAACCTGAAAAGCCGCTCAGCAAGGAAGAAGCCACTGCTCCAAAACCACCATAAAAAAGACAGACTAAGGTTTGCAACTGCACATGGGGACAAAGATCGTACTTTTTGGAGAAATGTCCTCTGGTCTGATGAAACAAAAATAGAACTGTTTGGCCATAATGACCATCGTTATGTTTGGAGGAAAAAGGGGGGTTGTACAAGCCGTGAAGGACGGGGGTGGCAGCATCATGCTGTGGGGGTGCTTTGCTGCAGGAGGGACTGGTGAACTTCACAAAATAGATGGCATCATGACGAAGGAAAATTATGTGGATATATTGAATCAACATCTCAAGACATCAGTCAGGAAATTAAAGCTTGGTCGCAAATGGGTCTTCCAAATGGACAATGACCCCAAGCATACTCCCAAAGTTGTAGCAAAATGGCTTAAGGACAACAAAGTCAAGGTATTGGAGTGGCCATCACAAAGCCCTGACCTCAATCCTATAGAAAATGTGTGGGCAGAACTGAAAAAGTGTGCGAGCAAGGAGGCCTACAAATCTGACTCAGTTACACCACCTCTGTCAGGAGGAATGGGCCAAAATTCACCCAAATTATTGTGGGAAGCTTGTGGAAGGCTACCTGAAACGTTTGACCCAAGTTAAACAATTTAAAGGCAATGCTACCAAATACTAACTGGTGTATGTAAACTTCTGACCCACTGGAAATGTGATGAAATAAATAAAAGCTGAAATAAATCATTCTCTCTACTATTATTCTGATATTTCACATTCTTAAAATAAAGTGGTGATCCTAACTGACATAAGACAGGGAATGTTTACTAGGATTAAATGTCAGGAATTGTGAAAAACTGAGTTTAAATGTATTTGGCTAAGGTGTATGTAAACTTCCGACTTCAACTGTACATAGAACAGATGCATGTTGTGAAACGGCGCTCTGGTACTACATCATATAGTTTGTTGGTCTGGTTGAAGGTTGATCCAATAACGTGCAAAATCATTTTAGCTCATTGCCCATTGGCAATGCCCCTAGCTCAATCAGTTTGAATCACAGCACTGCCAGACTATATCCGTGCAGCGAACCATATATGGAAGCTCGTGAGAACAGGCGGCTTTGCGAGGCTAGCTACAGGTGCCAGCGGAAGTAGAATAAGAAGTTGGTCAGATTTCTAAAGTTGTTCTTGCGTTCAGCAAGCACACTTAAATATAAGTACATTGGATTATTATTCATATGAATTATTATATTAGTATGTGCACCATGTGAAAAAAGCTAAGACGATATAACAAGGAGACCCAAGTATATCCAGAGTTAATGTCAGAATTGGGTCTTGAGCAATGTGTAGTCGTGCAGTGTTGTTTATAATTTAGTGACAAGATAAGAATTAAACATATGTGACAGCCCATGAATCAGGTTTCCACACAGTGGTTGTCCATCTGGAACAAAAACCTTCATTAGCGGTTAACATTTAGTCATTAGCGCCAGATAAAATCCAACATCCACTCCTCTCATAGAACATGACAGCTACAGACATCCCCATCCTTTCAACTACAGCTTGGTTTAGATTAATGAACAAGGTTATTTTATAGAAGTTTGATATTTAATCAAGAACAACAATGATTAAAGCTGGTTTTGTTTTTTAAGAACTGGGTGTGCATGGGATTCCACAAGTCCATGTCCTTGGTTGGCCTGCATTTTACTTCCTACCAGTTTAACTCAGACCTTTCATATTCTGCAAAGTGGAAAATAACTCAATAGTGGACTGTCTCTGGAACGAAGTCAGCACTGAGCACAAAAATCAACATTATTTTGTTGCCAAACAGTGACAGGAGATGTTCGTCATGTTAGTGTGTTCTTTCAAGTAGATTAGTAATGCATTAATCATGTTAGCTGATGAAGAGGAACATGGTGGAGAGAGAGGTTACAGCCAACAACAGGAACAAAACAAACACATTCATCGCAGGATGTTACTCTAACTTATGCATTTTGTCAATATATGAAATGTTTTATGCAAAGCAATTTTTGAAGTTATATTGTGAGCATTCTATACCTTTGATGCTGGCCTAAAACATTGACAACGGCATTATGCTATATTATTTGTCTTTCCATGTGGTTAGATGGTCCTCCTTTAGTCCTTACAACGTTTAATAATGTCCCACAAAGCATCCAGTAAAAGAGAGTGGGGGTGTTTTCAGTGGCAGGGACTGGGAGTCAGGATCGAGGGAAAGATGAATGGAGCAAAGTACAGGGAGATCTTTGATGAAAATCTGCTCCAGAGCGCTCAGGACCTCAGACTGGGGCAAGCTTCCACCTTCCAACAGGACAACGACCCTAAGCACACAGCCAAGACAACATTTACATTTTAGTCATTTAGCAGACGCTCTTATCCAGAGCGACTTACAGTTAGTGAATACCTATTTTTTATATATACTGGCCGCCTGTGGGAATCGAACCCACAACCCTGGCGTTGCAAACACCATGCTCTATCAACTGAGCTACATCCCTGCTGGCCATTCCCTCCCCTACCCTGGACGACGCTGGGCCAATTGTGCGCCGCCCCATGAGTCTCCCGGTCGCGGCCGGCTGCGACAGAGCCTGGATTCGAACCAGGATCTCTAGTGGCACAGTTAGCCCACTGCGCCACTCAGGAGTAGAGAGTGACAACACAGGAGTGGCTTCGGGACAAGTCTCTGAATGTACTTGAGTGGCCCAGCCAGAGCCCGGACTTGAACCTGATCGAACATCTCTGGAGAAACCTGAAAATAGCTGTGCAGCAACGCTCCCCATCAAACCTGACAGAGCTTGAGAGGATTTGCAAAGAAGAACGGGAGAATCTCCCTAAATAAAGGTGTGCCAAGCTTGTAGCGTCATACCCAAGAAGACTCGAGGCTGCAATTGCTGCCAAAGGTGCTTCAACAAAGTACGGAGTAAAGGGTCTGAATACTTATGTAAATGTGATATTTCCGTTTTTTTTTTTTGTGGTTATGTATGTAAATGCTAAGTTGTCTATTGTTTTTGTCAATGTACAGTACCAGTCAAAAGATTGGACACACCTACTCATTCATTATTTTTTACTATTTTCTACATTGTAGAATAGTGAAAACATCAAAACTATGAAATAACACATATGGAATCATGCAGTAACCAAATAAGTGTTAAACATATATATTTTATATTTGAGATACTTCAAATAGCCACCCTTTGCCTTGATGACAGCTTTGCACTCTCTTGGCATTCTCTCAACCAGCTTCACCTGGAATGTTTTTCCAACAGTCTTAAAGGAGTTCCCACATATGCTGAGCACTTGTTGGCTGCTTTTCCTTCACTGTGCGGGGTCACTCATCCCAAACCATCTCAATTTGGTTGAGGTTGGGGGATTGTGGAGGCCAGGTCATCTGATGCAGCACTCCATCATTCTCCTTCTTGGTAAAATAGCCCTTACACAGCCTGGAGGTGTGTTGGGTCATTGTCCTGTTGAAAAACAAATGATAGTCCCACTAAGCCCAAACCAGATGGGATGGCGTATCACTGCAGAATGCTGTGGTAGCCATGCTGGTTAAGTGTGCCTTTTATTCTAAATAAATCACAGACAGTGTCACCAGCAAAGCACCCCCACACCATAACACCTCCACCTCCATGCTTTACGGTGGGAACTACACATGCAGAGATCATACGTTCACCCACAAAGCAAGTCTCTTCTTATTATTGGTGTCCTTTAGTAGTGGTTTCTTTACAGCATTTCAACCATTAATTCCTGATTCACACAGTCTCCTCTGAACAGTTGATGTTGAGATGTGTCTGTTACTTGAACTGCAAAAATCTCTTAAGCTGGAGACACTAATCTCCCTCACTAACTTTAAGCATCAGTTTTCAGAGCAGCTTATCGATCACTGCTCCTGTACACAGCCCATCTGTAATTAGCTCACCCAACTACATCATCCCCATATTGTTGTTTACATTGTTATTTATTTTGCTAATTTGCACGCCAGTATCTCTATTTGCACATCATCTTCTGCACATCTATCACTCCATGTTAATACTAAATTGTAATTATTTTGCACTATTGCATATTTATTGCCTTACCTCCATAACTTACTACATTTGCACACACTGTATATATATTTTCTATTGTGTTATTGACTGTACGTTTTGTTTATTCCATATGTAACTCTGTGTTGTTGTTGTTTTTATCGCATTGCTTTGCATTATCTTGGCCAGGTCGCAGTTGTAAATGAGAACTTGTTCTCAACTGGCTTACCTGGTTAAATAAAGGTGAACAAAATTTAAAAAATTAACCTGAACACTGTGAAGCATTTATTTGGGCTGCAATTTCTGGGGCTGGTAACTCTAATGAACTTATCCTCTGCAGCAGAGGTAACTCTGGGTCTTCCATTCCTGTAGCGGTCCTCATGGGAGCCAGTTTCATCATAGCGCTTGATGGTTTTTGCAACTGCACTTGAAGAAACATTCAAAGTTCTTGAAATGTTCCATATTGACTGACCTTCATGTCTTAATGGTCGATCTGCTGCAAAGAAACCACTACTAAATGACACCAATAAGAAGAAGAGACTTGCTTGGGCCAAGAAACATGAGCAATGGACATTAGACCGGTGGAAATCTGTCCTTAGGTCTGGAGTCCAAATTTGAGATTTTTGGTTCCAAGCGCTGTGTCTTTGTGAGATTCAGAGTAGGTGAACTGATGATCTCCGCATTTGTGGTTCCCACCGTGAAGCATGGAGGAGGAGGTGTGGTGGTGCTTTGCTGGTGACACTGTCTGTGATTTATTTAGAATTCAAGGCACACTTAACCAGCATCGCTACCACAGTATCCTCCAGGCTGTGTAAGGGCTATTTGACGAAGAAGGACAGTGATGGAGTGCTGCATCAGATGACCTGGCCTCCACAATCACTCGACCTCAACCCAATTGAGATGGTTTGGGATGAGTTGGACCGCAGAGTGAAGGAAAAGCAGCCAACAAGTGCTCAGCTTATGTGGGAACTCCTTCAAGACTGTTGGAAAAGCATTCCTCATGAAGCTGGTTGAGAGAATGCCAAGGGTGTGCAAAGCTGTCATCAAGGCAAAGGGTGGCTACTTTGAATAACTTTTTGGGTTACTACATGATTCCATATGTGTTATTACATAGTTTTGATGTCTTCACTATTATTCTACAATGTAGAAAATTGTAAAATAAAGAAACACCCTTGAATGAGTAGCTGTGTCCAAACTTTTGACTGCTAATGTATATATATATATATATATATTTTATTAAACTTCCACCTTCTCAATGGCCTAGACAGGTCACTCCTGAGAGCGGAGCAGTAGCCTAGTTTTCCCATGGTCTAGCTAATATTTGTTGTAGTGTGTCGCGTCTCCAGCAACAAGTGCTAGAGGAGGATGTTTTTGATAATTTGTTAATATTGTCCTTTAAGATTAACTTTCAACAAGAAGTTAAGTTTCAAGTGATCATCATTTGGTGATTTTTGCAGTTTTAAAGCTGATTTCCTGTTATTATACACATTTTGCCATCACTTACTGTATATGCCATGTTAATGAAATTCTGAGTGAGAGTGACTAACAAAATCAATTTGGGCCTCCTGGAGGTCAGTACCCTGGGCACTAGCCTTGCGTGCCCGGTCGGTATTCGAATATGATTACTACAAGTTTAGATAGCTGGCTATACTAACTTACCAATCTAAATATTGTTAGCTAACATGGCTTATTGAGTGACTGTCGGTGACTGACATAACAAGAGAAAAACTGCTGAAGCACAACCAAACTCTCAACATTAACTGATTTCCTAGTCGGGGTTGAGACCCCTTATGTCTCTTATGCCTGGGGCCGGCCCTGCCTACTGGCTTATTATAAATGGGTTGCTTTTAACATTATGCTGTATGTGACTGCTGTCTTTCTATCAGCTGTCTCTGTGTTTTACAAAAAGTGTTCTCTCCTGCACGGAGTATGCCGATTACGGTCAGTGTCCTTTCAGCACCACGAGCCTGTCACTTATGATGTGTCCCTGTTGTCATCACTAGGCTATTGGTAATAGTGTGATAGTGATGGTGTTAGCCTACCACAGGTTGTTTAAACGGTTGTTGTTGTTGCTGGTTGCATTATTCTGTGCCGGGTATGTGAGTGACAGCCCAATGTGTGGCTCAGGCCTGTTCGATTAAGATAATGTTGTGCGCATGAAGGGCCCGATTCACATAAATCTAACGTAATTCCCTTTTTATGCACTTCTCTCTCAATGCGTATTCTGACCTTGAACTTAAGCATGAAAATAGCATGCTATTCACCCACTATTTGTTTGGGGTGGAGATCGAATAAATTAAGGTGTGTCTACAGATACGCCGTATTCTGACCTTGGCTTCATTCCCTAATAATTTCACCACCTTTACGCATAAGGAAACCATGAATAAGGTCTAGCGAAACTACCAGTTCCAAGAGGAAAAAGCATCTACTTAATGTTTTCGATAGAAATAACACCATTCTCCATGCACTGTAACTTAGAACTTGATAAGAGCTAGGTCAATAAGTAATCCGTTTGGATAAGGGAATTGTAAATATAAGTCCCTTACAAAATTGTCCCACAGGATGCCTGTAGGAATTTGAGCCTCTGTGAAGGAATTGTGCAGGTGAGCTGTAGGAATCCTGCAGGACAAATGCAATCCTGCAGGACAAAAGTTGATATCTGTCAGAAGTTTTTCCTATGCTTCTGGAGGACTCCTGCAGTAATTTGTATTGTCCTGTAGTAATTTCTAAAGACCTGCAGTAATTTCTAAAATCCTGAAGATCCTGTAAGATTTTAATCCTGCTGTGTTCTTATTTTTATATTCCTGCAGGTCAAGGCAAATTCCTGCAGTAAGCCCTGCAGAAGCAGATCCTGCAGGATAAAGCAAACTCCTGCAGGAAAAGGTAAAATTAAGCAATAATAGGCCAATTCCTGCAGGAGTCTTGCAGACGTAGATTCTGCAGGATTTATTTTTGTACAATCCTGCAGGACAATGATTATTTCTAAAAGACTAGATTAATTCATGCAGTTCAAGGCAAATTCATGCAGTATTTTTGATAATCCTGTATGATGTCAACATTATTCTTCAAGATATTTTTTTTTCTAAAGCATGTTTGACTTATGTATTGTGTCCCCACACACAAACTGGACATTTCTGAGGGACTGGACACCTTGGGTTGAAGACAGCAACAAATGAATACATTCAAAATAGACAGTTAGAATTCATGTGAATAGTAATTTCAGTTAATTCATTTTCATTTTAAAAACGTTACAATTTATAAAACAATATTATTATATACAGTATATATTTTCCAAATACTCAAAACTAAATTACACATACAAAACATACAATACAAAACATATCAATGGGAGTGTGTTGTCTCCGACAGTGGAGGGTCTGGGTCGCTGTGTAGTTCATCTCCCTCACCCAAACCCACCACCGCGAAGTGAGTGTCAGTATTTATGTGTAGGCAATTAAGTGCTTGTGTTATGAAACATTTTGAAAGTAACCAACAACAGAAAAAACTATAACAAATATAGCTGCAAGCAGCAATGATCCAGGGTCATTTTGCCCTTTTGCATTCTTATAACGCTCTTATTTTATAAGTAATTTATTACTTTGTATGTCACCAAATGTGATTTAGGCACAACATTAGCAATCCCTCACTGTCATGGGATGCCTATCTGAAAGCAGAAGTAGCAGGATTCAAACCTTCCCCCCCATGGGACTGTGGCTCAAAACCATGGAAGAGCATGCATGTATGAATTGCAGAATATACTTCCTATTTGCCATCTTATTAATATTTAGCATTTGGGCTCAGTTGTGACCTCTTCACCTATGGAATTGTTATACAAAGTTTTGTGAAAATCTGAAAAAAGCCGTATTCGAAAACCATGGAAGACGACACGTATGTATGAACGGTAGAATATATACACATCCTATATTAACATCATATTTATTTATTTATTTGAGCTCCTATATAATTGTTTAACCAAGTCTTAACCATTTTGTATTTGAAAGACTTGAAGTGTCAGGCCACCCCCTCAGTAATTGAGCTGTTCACAGAAAGGATGGGTGAACAGCAGCGTGAGGCCCCTCGCTGTGTTGTGCTTACACAACTCCCATCTAAAACTTCCATTATCCAACCCCTTCACCTCTGTTGGAGATGCCACTTTCTTTAAGTATTCCTGAAGCAGTAGTCCCTGTGTTTTGCTGTA
Source organism: Coregonus lavaretus (assembly GCF_964263955.1). Lineage (NCBI taxonomy): Eukaryota > Metazoa > Chordata > Actinopteri > Salmoniformes > Salmonidae > Coregonus > Coregonus lavaretus. The sequence continues at coordinate 5,666,621 of NC_140019.1, forward strand.
TAGTTGGTTGTATTAACAGGGTCAGTGAATGCATACCCCACGTCACAGCAATGACCCACGTCTACAAAACTCCTTATCAGCGCCACAAAACTCCTTATCAGCGCCACTGACCCTTCGTTTGTGACAACTGCATGGTTGACCCATTTTGATAGTGTGGTACTAGATTTTGCATGAATGTGATTGCCATGCATTATTGTTCTTAGATTAAATCGGCAAGGCTGGTCATTCACTAAGCCTGATTCTCCAACGAGAGAAGCCTCCCTTGGTGTTGGCATTCTCACAGTTGGGTAATCAAGGAAAATCTAAATGTTTCATTGCACACTTTGTTGTTAGCTGATAGCCTCTCAGCATTCTTTCTACAAAGCTTTTACTTTGCTGGTTGGAACTACTGGCATAAGCAACTGTGACAAGCCTTTGTACATATTGGTAAAGGCAGAACATCTCAACAATCTGTTCTTGTACAGAATGAGTGCCATGGAAGAGTTTCAGCAATTTCCCATTGTGGCTCTCAAATATATAGCACTTTGACGCCATAAAGGACCCCAATTTCTCACTGATGATGTAGTATGTAGAAGTATGTGGACATTGAAAGAAATATGACACTTCCCATACAATGTTTCAAAACGACCAACAAATATCTTGAGGAGCATATCAGCTTCATCAATGTCATGAGGGGAAATAGCATCTTTCAGGAGACAGTAGCTTCCTTGTACAAGGAGCAGTAAGTACTCTAGATACTGCCAAGGTAAATTTCATTTTAAGCAAGGAAGACTGTAAAACAAGAAGAAGTGTCTGAACTCTTAGGCTTTCCAGAATTTGCGTGAACGTATTGAGCGTGGAGGTCTTGTGACGTTTACAGGTGGTTTTACGGCAAGCAACCTCTTGTCGATTTGTTATTTGTAATTTCCCATGTACCAGGACTCAAGGTGATACTTAGAGTCAAACCACAGTGTGGTCGTTTGCCGAGACGCCGAGTAAGGTGCCGTGCATGTAATCAAATCCAAACCCTGCAATCATGTTGAAAAATGTAAGAAGCATTAAAGGCCCTTCACACCATGTATGACTTTCCCTGACTCAACCACCAAGGCAACGTCTCTGCTGTGTTTGGTGTCTCTGCGTAGCTCTGGTTCATTCTCAACAGTAGGATACACTCTAGTGAACCCATTTCCCTTTTCTACAATTTCTCCTTTGTGGTAGCACCAATTGCACCCATGCTCTCCATTGAATTGTTTGATATTCTGTACTGTGCAACGAGCAACAGAGTCACAAATGCACAGTAAACTGTATACATGAATAACTGTGGGTCTCCCTCTCCACTGGCATGTCAAGCCCTCACTCTCAAATGATGCACACTCATTCACAAAGGGCTGAAGGAAATAATTAGTATCTGGCCTTGTTGGTCCAAACCACAGCCCTCCGAGAATGATGTCCTTCGCTCTTAGGTTGGGGGGCAGTTAATTAACTGTAACTTGTAAGGGCCAAATGTGAAAGGGAGACAACTTAAATATAGGAACACCATCAACATTCCATGCGAGTGAAAGGTTCAGAAAATCAGGGTCATTAAGGGGGTCTTTTGACTTGTACATGGCACCATCATAAATGTCATTCAGACTGTGTGGGCAGCTCTTTGACCTGGTATACTTATAATCTGATGCTTGGCAAAATTGGGGGTCTAATAACTTTTCCTCTAGTTGCTTTTGATTGACAATGTCATGAACACTGATCCACTTTTGACAAGAGATGCCATATCCCCAGGAATGCACCCACACGATGTGTAATAATCTGGCACTTCATTGCCCAAAACAAACTGTCATGTCGGGCACATATACTGCATTGCAAAAGTGTCATTACAATCAAAGGACCTCAATAATTTGTAAAGACTTTCAGGTCTTTGGTCCCCTCTGGACAATTGAGATTTATAATGTTGAGCAAATCACTGAAAGTCAACTTGGTGGTTACGTGTCTTAGACCATAGCAGATTATGGAGAGCAGAGACTAATATTCAGTGATTTTGGCATTTGGGTAGATTGTGCACTTACCCTCTCTTCCCTGTCCTCCAATTTGATTGCGTCCATCTATGATGTCTCTGCCTTATCCATCTATGTTGCTCTTCCTTCATTGTCCCCCTGTTATCACAAGAAGCATACCAAGTCAGAAGAAGGAAGGCTTAAAAAAGCTTGTTTATAAGTATATAAGCATGTATTAGTCCACAGTGTCAGAATGGAGCAAGGCAGATCACTCTAGGAAACAGTGGTACAAAAGGGTGACAAAATGAGGCCAGGAGGTGAAGAATCAAAAAGAGAAGGACACAGATGATAATTTATTTGTCAACTCTTATGTGGTCCACACAAAACACATACAAAAAACTATAACAGACAAAGAATATAAACAAATATTTTGGTAGTGAATAAAGTTTAAATATGGTTTGCAGTGTAGCTAGACAGACAGACAGACAGACAGACAGACAGACAGACAGACAGACAGACAGACAGACAGACAGACAGACAGACAGACAGACAGACAGACAGACAGACAGACAGACAGACAGACAGACAGACAGACAGACAGACAGACAGACAGACAGACAGACAGACAGACAGACAGACAGACAGACAGACAGACAGACAGACAGACAGACAGATAGATAGATAGATAGATAGATAGATAGATAGATAGATAGATAGATAGATAGATAGATAGATAGATAGATAGATAGATATAATTACCCTGGAAGAAGTTAAGTATGGTGATAGGAAAAAAGGGTGATGGCTGGGTAGTTGAAAGAAAGTGAGATAGTAGGATAGACAAATAGATAGAGATGGAGAGAGAGAGTGTGTGGTGAGTACATTACACTACTAGACAAAATAGATAAAAACAAGACTTGGTGCTGCTGCTTTACCTGAAAGGATGAATGATGGCGGCCTGAGGGGTGTGAGGGCTTGCGCTGATCAACGTCACTCTCGGATGGGCTGTCCTGTGAGGATGAGCCATGTGTTAAGGTGACTGCTGCGACTGGCATGTTTCTAATGGGCATATGTGGTGTGTTGCTTTACCTGAGTGGACGTATGACGGCGAACAGAGGGGTCCTATCACAATTTAAAAGCTAAATAGTGATAGGAAAACAAAATGGCATACTTACTCTGCTTACAGGTTGAAGCCATGGTTTGTAACATTTTCTCTTGCAATCTAAGGAAGGTAAAGAGGGAGATTGTTGCAAAAAAAAAAGGGAAGGGGTAGTTTACTTTAAATCCATTGTTCTTGCTGTTTGCATTAGTCCACTCTAGATACAAATACCTCATTTACTATGGAAAATGTAAATTAATCATCTAATGGGGAATACATAGATTTGAATTTGCAATGGCGTTTCACGTACAGTAAATGACACAAAAAGACTAGGTTAAGTGCTTTATACATAAAATACTGACCATCTCCTTTTTGTGACTGTTGGGAACGGTGTCTTATCATGCAGGTAAGCCTTGTATTCCATGATGTGAATTTAAGACTCAATGACAACAACAAAAATATTTCAAACAAATTACACTAACAAAACCCTAAGAATAATATACTGCAGAGGCAATAACACATATAGTCACAAATCTTTTTCCCTGCATGCAATAAATGTTACCTGTAGAGTCAACACCTGGCTGGACTCAGGCAGGGTAACCAGAGGAGCCAACATAATCGACACAGAACATAGCTAGACTAGCCAGGCGTATCAACATCCGCTTTCTGACAACACCACTAAGGGTGCCCCGTCCCAGAATCGTTTATGAAGGAGTTTAGTGGCATAGTCAGTAAAACAATTAATTTTAAATAAATTATCCCTGTAAACGTGAAATGAAATAGTATCACTCACATCTATTGCACCGTGCCACAATCATTGTCCAGCAGGAGTCGCACAAATCTAAACTTTCCTGCTCTCTGAAAACAGTTGACACTAGATGAGCTCACAAGCTACTGCACGCGCTTGAACTATTCATCCATGCGGTTCTACTAGTACCATGCAACCATTACGTGGTCCTCTGTAGCTCAGCTGGTAGAGCACGGCGCTTGTAACGCCAAGGTAGTGGGTTCGATCCCCGGGACCACTCATACACAAAAATGTATGCACGCATGACTGTAAGTTGCTTTGGATAAAAGCGTCTGCTAAATGGCTTATTATTATTATTATTACTGGTGATTCGAAGCAGCCCGGAGCACAGCAGCATCGGGGAAACGTCAGTTCAAAAGTCAAGAAATTAATAGTTATTAGCCAGGCTACCGGTATGCGACATGTAATTGCTTGTTTTTTTAAAGTAAAAAAACAAACAATTTGTAGCTAGGTCAGCTAGCAAACAGTATAATTTAGCTAGCTAATGCAACTAAGTTAGCTACCTTAACTTGCTAGCTAGCTAGCAGCTAAGTTAAATAGCTAGCAGCTAGGTTAGCTAACTTGACTCTTATGCATAGCTATGAACATTAACTTAGCTAGCTATTTTCACATCTTTGCACAGCATGGACCTTGGTGGCCTAACATTATATCATGATTTAGTTAGTTTATATGGTGTGGCATGTAGCTAGCTATACTATAGGCTGAAGTTATTCAGGGACCCCAATGTCTAGTTTTAGTTAGTGCATATCATATCATTAAAGATGTCATCCATAATTCGTTTTTCAGTCATATTCATGGTTTGCACATCCGTCACTCAGTTGTGCCATTGCCATTGTTATCGACATTCTACAGATGACACAGCCATATTGATGCTCAAAAGTAGAACAGGGCTAATGACTTTAAACCGGGGCTAATGACAGTTTCATCTAAATTACACTAAAGGGGCTTGGCAATACGATGACATTGCTAAAGTCTGCACATATGTAGTAGGAAACAACTTTGCCATCCTCCAAATTTACTTTAGACAGATGGCAATGTTGTCATTAGCTAGCAAAGTTAGTCAAAAATAGCTAGCAATGCTAACTAGCTAAAATCTGAAGGTCTCCCCTCAATCTTAGCTAGCTAGCTAACACTATAACAACTAAAGTCAACCTGGCGACATCAAAATGACTAATTATTTATCTTCTTTAGAAATGTCATCGTGTTTTCATGCCAAGGTAATGCACTTTAGACCAAATCTTCATCAGCACTCAATGAGGATGCATTGACTAGAATGCTCGGATGGGCATCAGTCCTAAAAATATCCAAAACAATATTGTGACGCAACTTGCAACCCATGAATAAGCTATGGCTTTTTTTTGGTAGTTATCAGGTTAAAAGATATGGCTGGGAAAATGTGATCACTCTCAAATTGATAGACAGAGCTCTGGATACAAGGAATAACAGTCATGGCATGATAATGAAATTACAATTTCAAACATACAGTATTTCAAAGCTATACATTGTTTGTTTAGAAATAGTTTATTTACTAACAATGAAATAGGTCTGAGGCCTATACATTGACCCCCCTCCCCCCCCCTTTGTTTTTACACTGCTGCTACTCACTGTTTATTATCTATGCATAGTCTATGCATCCAGGGCGGCAGGTAGCTTAGTGGGTAAGAGCGCTGTGCCAGTAACCGAAAGGTTGCTGGTTCTAATCCCCGAAGCCGACTAGGTGAAAAATCTGTCGATGTGCCCTTAAGCAAGGCACTTAACCCTAATTGCTAATGTAAGTCGCTCTGGATAAGAGCGTCTGCTAAATGACGTAAATGTAAATGTAAATGTAGTCACTTTATCCCTACTACATGTACAAATTACCTCGACTAACCTGTACCCCCGCACATTGACTTGGTACAGGTACCCGCTGTATATAGCCTCATTATTGTTATTTTCTTGTGTCACTTTTTATTTTATTTTTTACTTTAGTTCATTTAGTAAACATTTTCTTAACAATTTTTTCTTAAAACTGCATTGTTGGTTAAGAGCTTGTAAGTAAACATTTGATTGTAAGGTTGTATTCGGCGCATGTGACAAATAACATTTGATTTGATTTGATGCTGTGCATCTGATACGGACACATTTCTTCATAAAGATACCATTGACATTGTGAAGAAGAGGGATATTCTCAACAAAGTAGTGAGGGAAGGGGACATTGTTGACGTTCGGTATGACCCCAGCCGAAGTAATTGAGATTCATGGTATGTAGAAGTCTTCTTTAAAGTTTTTGAAATTAATTAATCATTATCAGAAGATTGAAGTTGATAGATGCCTTCCATTTTCCCCAATTAAGGTGCCACCAACCTCCTGTGGTATACAGGCTAAAATGGTAATGGTGTTAACTGGTACTTGTCTTACCGTGGCTAGTATCCTGTAGTCCAGGGGTGTCAAACTTAAATCAGACACAGCCTGTTATGTTTGTTTTTACCAAAAAAAAACATGCATACAACTGCGACCTAAACAGGCCATTGTATTATTAGAAAAATATTGCCCTTTATAATCAGGGTGTCTGTGGGTCCATAAATATTCTTTAAAAGTCCTAAATTAAGGCCTTAATAAGTCTTAAAATGTCTTAAATTCAGTTTTCAATGGTCTTACAAAATGCGACGGAGATGACTACAGAGTTTTCGTTGTATTGTGCCGCTACCTAATTGTTGCCACCACAACAATTATTATTATTTTAACATAATAATACTCAAGGCGCACTTTCAAGATAGAGAGCTATCCACATGTGCGTGTGCCAATGCGAGTCCGGCCGTTGCCAGAGAAGAGAGAGGAGAGAGCAAGGAAGCCTATACAATTTAATAGACAACTAACTAGAGCTGAGACGATAAATCGAAAACTACAAACAGCGACATTTCCCTCCTCTTACCGAAGCAATTTTCCTGCATCAATAATTTCACTGATTAGGCTACACAATGTTCCTGTTGATTTTTTGGTTTTTAAACCATTATTTGGTCAACAGTAATGAGCATTAACCTGCTTCCTGCAATTAATGTATCTGCACTCTCCCTGTTTTGCTGCTGGCTCTTACTCCCGCTCACCCCTTTGCACACAGAGAGATGCATTCTGATAAGTGCAAGCAGACTGACAACATCAGAAAATAACATTATCACTTCACGAACGCAGTATGTAATTGAGATGATGCGCCAGCGGAGCGTGACATTTGCAGTGGTAGCCTATATAGGTCTACCAATGGAATGTTTTTGTAATAACCCATGGAACTCTTTATGCCTTAGAAGGACTGAGGGAGTAGCTCTTTATAAACTGATTACTTTTTTACTAACCCGGAGCATGGCGTAACAGGCAGGCAGTCGCAGCTGCACTCAAAGTGTGTATTGGGTGCATCCCAATACTGTTAACAGTGATACCAATAGGTACTCAAGTGCTGCACTACCTGGTGCGCGTGTGTATGTGTAATGGCGTTACTACCACATTACCACAGTTTCTGTAGTACATTTACCATTATATCAATTGCATGGCTTAAGAAACAATATAATACTTAGATTTAGCAATATAGCTAATTTCTTCAGTTGGTAAATTATGTAACATAGGCTATAATCTAAGCCAGGGGTATTTAACGCTTACCCTACGAGGTCCGGAACCTGCTGGTTTATGTTCTACCTGATAATTAATTGCACCCACCTGGTGTCCCAGGTCTAAATCAATCCCTGATTAGAGGGGAACAATGAAAACATGCAGTGGAACTGGCTTCAAGGTCCAGAGTTGAGTTTGAGGGGCCTAGGTCATTATGCACAAAAAACATCCAGGCAAATTAATCTCTAAAGAGCCAAAAATATATCTGATTATTCTGGATCCTATTTTGACATGTTGCACTTCAAAATATCCATCATGCATTCCCTGAACATGTTAGATGAAATAGCTAACTTCTTTCATGTCTTACTGGGTACTAGAAAAGGTCAGTCTAGAGCCCTCCCCTCCCACTTAGCTACCTTGCTTTGAAGTATAGCCATTTGATACCTGATTAACTGAATGAGGGAATTATTTTATTAGACTTTTTGGTTTTTGGCTAATGTTCTAATATTATCGTATAATACCTCCAGCAGAGCTACTGGGTGTGTATACTTTTGTTCCAGCCCTACTCTAACACAGTACAGTGCATTCGGAAAGTATTCAGACCCTTTTACTTTTTCCACATTTTGTTACGTTAAAGCCGAATTATAAAATTTATAAAATTATTTATTTTTCCATATCAATCTACAAACAATACCCCATAATGACAAATCCAAAACAGGTTTTTAGACATTTTTGTAAATTTCTAAAAAATTAAAAACAGAAATACCTTATTTACATAAGTAATCAGACCATTTGCTGTGAGACTCGAAATTGAGCTCAGGTGCATCCTGTTTCCATTGATCATTACATTTACATTTTAGTCATTTAGCTGATGCTCTTATCCAGAGCGACTTACAGTTAGATCATCCTTGAGATGTTTCAACAACTTGATTGGAGTCCACCTGTGGTAAATTCAATTGATTTGACAGGATTTGGAAAGGCACACACCTGTCTATATAAGGTCTCACTGGTTGACAGTGCATGTTAGAGCAAAAACCAAGTCGTGAGGTCGAAGGAATTGTCCGTAGAGCTCAGAGACAGGATTGTGTCGAGGCACAGATCTGGGGAAGGGTACCAAAAAACGTCTGCAGTGTTGAAGATCCCCAAGAACACAGTAGCCTCCATCATTCTTAAATGGAAGATGTTTGGAACCACCAACCACCAAGACTCTTCCTAGAGCTGGCCACCCGGCAAAACTGAGCATTCGGGGTAGAAGGGCCTTGGTCAGGGAGGTGACCAAGTACCCGATGGTCACTCTGATAGAGCTCCAGAGAACCTTCCAGAAGGACAACCATCTCTGCAGCACTCCACCAATCAGGCCTTTATGGTAGTGACCAGATGGAAGCCACTCCTCAGTAACATGCACATGACAGCCCGCTTAGAGTTTGCCAAAAGGCACCTAAAGGACTCTCAGAGCATTTGAAACAAGATTCTCTGGTCTGATGAAACCAAGATTGAACTCATTGGCCTCAATGCCAAACATCACATCTGGAGGAAACCTGGCACCATCCCTATGGTGAAGCATTGTGTTGGCAGCATCATGCTGTGGGGATGTTTTTCAGTGGCAGGGACTGGGAAATTAGTCAGGATCGAGGGAAAGATGAACGAAGCAAAGTACAGAGAGAGCTTTGATGAAAACCTACTCCAGAGCGCTCAGGACCTCAGACTGGGGCGAAGGTTCACCTTCTAACAGGACAATTACCCTAAGTACACAGCTAAAACAACGCAGGGGTGGCTTCGAGACAAGTCTCTGAATGTCCTTGAGTGGCCCAGCCAGAGCCTGGACTTGAACCCTTTCGAACGTCTCTGGAGAGACCTGAAAATAGCTGTGCAGCGACGCTCCCAATCCAACCTGACAGAGCTTGAGAGGATCTGCAGAGAAGAATGGGAAAAACTCCCCAAATACAGGTGTGCCAAGCTTGTAGCGTCGTACCCAAAAAGACTTGAGGCTGTAATCGCCGCCAAAGGTGCCTCAACAAAGTATTGAGTAAAGGGTCTGAACACTCATGTAAATGTATTCTTTCAGTTTTCTTTTTTTTTTTTTTTGCAAAAAAAATTCAAAAAACCTGTTTTTGCTTTGTCATTATGGGGTATTGTGTGTAGATTGATGAGCTCAAAAACAATTTAATCCATTTTAGAATAAGGCTGTACATTTGGAAAAAGTGAAGGGGTCTGAATGCGCTGTATATTCTACAAATCAACTGCTCAACAGGACCTTGTTAAGCTGACTCAGTTGTGTTTGAGCAGTGCTGGATCAAAAGCCTGCACACCCAGTGGCCTAGCTCCCCAGATTGAGAGTTTTATATAGTAACAGTGCTGCATACTTGACTTCAAGGCATTTTTTCACAGTCGTATCGTTATGGTATTGAGTATCATTATACTAAGCTGGTATTGATATCTAAGCCAAAATTCTGAAAACGAGAGTTTTTGATCTACCTAATGATTAGCTCATTGGGGTAGCCTAATGTTGGATTCTAGCTTGAAATATATACTTATTCATGTTACAATACTAGAACTACTTAACATGTATAATGTTATTGTTGAATCTCATGGATCTTATGGAGAATGCCAAAGGGTAACAGTCTGGTTTCAGTCATTGATAAGGTTGCATAGCCGTGGATTAGGGAGGAGTGAGGAATGTGGGCCATGGTCCGGACAGATGAAGTAACAAGGAAGAGTTCTATTACACACACACCACCTAAGTTCCTGCCTAGCAACAGAGATGTATTGGCTGTCTAGATGTGCAAGGAGGAGACTCTGCCTAATAGGAGGGTAAGAATACTTGTGCTGGTGGAAACATGTCTTTGTCTTTTCAGCTGTTTGACCCAGTTGGTGAATAAACTTGGTTTGAGCTTTGACTAGTTGTCCGTTCTGACAAAGAGAGTGAAAAACCAACACTAACAATTGCAGATGGACAATACCATGCTTCAGCCATCTATAGCCCAGCCAGTAGCCACTATGCTATTACATCCGTCTGGCTTATTGCTAAAATAGCACATCTGCCTGATAATAGGAGCTTTATAGCATTTGCCTGCGTGCAGTGCTTCTAAAAATGAATCTTTCACTCAGCTCTTCACATGTGCACAGCCCCCAGCCAGGCAATTTTGCAGCGCGAGGTGGAATAGGCTATGTAGGATTCGTAGTTCTGAAGCATTTATTTTACTATAAATGTCACACTCTGGTTCTAGGACTTTTTGTGTTTAGTCAGGGTGTGTAGATTTCCGTGTGTGGTGTACTGTGGGTAGTGTCTAGGTGTTCGCGTTCTATGTTTGGTCAGTGACTCCCAATCGGAGGTAACGAGTGTCAGCTGTCGGCTCGTTATCTCTGATTGGGAGCCATATTTAAATGTCTGTGTTCACCTTGTGGTTGTGGGTTTTTGTTCTTTATTCAGTCGGTGTAACTGAGGACGTCACGGATCGTGTTTTGTTTTGTTGTGTGTTTCAAAATTAAAATCATCATGTTCACTCCCAACGCTGCGCTTTGGTCATACTTCATTGGCGATCGTGACAGAAAAACCCACCACAACGAGACCAAGCAGCAGTTGGATAACGAGTGGTGGAGCCAGAAGAGCGAAGGTTGGGAGAGGACTATGGAGGCCTGGTCCACCGAGAGGAGAGACCCCCAGAAAATTTTTAGGGGGGGGCTCACGACGTCGGGGCAGAAGGTGTACGGCCCGGAGGAGTGCAAGAGGTTGGCAGATATGGCCGCCAGTTTAAGGGGGCCACTGGTTACGAAGGGGATGGAAAGTGTGGAGGCACGGCGAGAGGTACTGGGGGGTGTTTCCAGTCCGGTCCGGCCCGTTCCTGATCCCCGTGTAGGGCCAGGGGTGTGTGTCCCCAGTGCGGTTCTGTCTGTCCCGGCTCAACGCACCAAGCCTACGGGGTGCGTCGCCAGCCCAGCTCGGCCTGTTCCTGCGCCCCGCACCAAGTCTGTGGTGCGTTTCGCCAGCCCAGCCCGGCCTGTCCCTGCTCAACGCACCGAGCCTACGGGGTGCGTCGTCAGCCCTGTCCAGCCAGAGCCTTCCGCCAGCCATGAGCAGCCAGATCCTTCCGCCAGCCATGAGCAGCCAGATCCGTCAGCCAGCCATGAGCAGCCAGATCCGTCAGCCATCCATGAGCAGCCAGATCCGTCAGCCAGCCATGAGCAGCCAGATCCGTCAGCCAGCCATGAGCCGTCCAGCCAGGATCCGCCTGAGCCGTCCAGCCAGGATCCGCCAGAGCCGTCCAGCCGGGATCCGCCAGAGCCGTCCAGCCGGGATCCGCCAGAGCCTTCCAGCCGGGATCCGCCAGAGCCTTCCAGCCGGGATCCGCCAGAGCCGTCCAGCCAGGATCCGCCAGAGCCGTCCAGCCAGGATCCGCCAGAGCCGTCCAGCCGGGATCCGCCAGAGCCGTCCAGCCGGGATCCGCCAGAGCCGTCCAGCCGGGATCCGCCAGAGCCGTCCAGCCAGGATCCACGCACCAAGCCAGGGGCGCGTGTCGTCAGTCCGGTTCCGGCCAGCGGGGCTAGGCAGGACCAGGGGTACTTTGGGGGGTTGGAGAGGAAGTGGGGAGGAAGCCCGGAGCCGGAGCCGCCGCCGAGGAGGAATGCCCACCCAGCCCTCCCCTGTTTGCTTGTAGTTAGGCGCGGTCGCAGTCCGCGCCTTTGGGGGGGGGTACTGTCACACTCTGGTTCTAGGACTTTTTGTGTTTAGTCAGGGTGTGTAGATTTCCGTGTGTGGTGTACTGTGGGTAGTGTCTAGGTGTTCGCGTTCTATGTTTGGTCAGTGACTCCCAATCGGAGGTAACGAGTGTCAGCTGTCGGCTCGTTATCTCTGATTGGGAGCCATATTTAAATGTCTGTGTTCACCTTGTGGTTGTGGGTTTTTGTTCTTTATTCAGTCGGTGTAACTGAGGACGTCACGGATCGTGTTTTGTTTTGTCGTGTGTTTCAAAATTAAAATCATCATGTTCACTCCCAACGCTGCGCTTTGGTCATACTTCATTGGCGATCGTGACAATAAATGTGATCATACTAGTAGTAATCAATAGTAATCAATGCCAAAATCTACCCGCATTTGGCCCTGACCTCTACTGTACCAAACTAAATGCTAGGCTGGAAGCAAGGGGAAATAATCTGCGAGTTGAGATAAATAAAATAGATGATTTGGACAGCAACATGATATTCTTATAGAGGTCCAATGATAATATTACATTTTAGTAATTTAGCAGAAGCTCTTATCCAGAGCGACTTAAAAGAGCAATTAGGGTTAAGTGCCTTGCTCAAGGGCACAGACAGATTTTTCACCTAGTCGGCTCGGGGATTAGAATCAGCAACCTTACGGTTACTGGCACAACACTCTTAACCACTAAGCTACCTGCCGCTCCAACAGATGGAACTGTTAGCAGGCATAGGTGTGTCTGTGATGGCCAATACAGCACGGCTTGGAACGCTGGTCATCCAATCAGCATCCAGGATACAAAAATTCTGTTTTATAACTGTTATTTTGTGTCATAATACACAGCAAGGAGAAACTACTCAGGCAACTACATAGGATTGAGGCTGCAAGAAAGGTTTCCAAGCTACCTGAGCTTCCTGAAAGAAGACAGATAATAAAATAAAAAGCCAGATACACTCCTCCCCACTCTCCTCTCTGAAAGAGGCCTGAGAAGGTATGCATCTTTTTATTCTACTGCTATCAGTATTTTTCGAATGACATTTGATACAACAGTAATCAGATAATGTAACATTGAACTTATGGTCATTTTGTTAAATGACACTGAAATTCTGAATTTGGCCCATAAACACTGTGATTGATAACGCATAGCTCACCTCATTCAAATTGAATTTAAAACATGCCTCAGTGTCCAAGATGCTTTCAGTGCGACCTTTCTTGAACAACCTGATCACAAAACACTTCTGACTGATACAGTGGGGGAAAAAGTATTTAGTCAGCCACCAATTGTGCAAGTTCTCCCACTTAAAAAAGATGAGAGAGGCCTGTAATTTTCATCATAGGTACACGTCAACTATGACAGACAAAATGAGGAAAAAAAATCCAGAAAATCACATTGTAGGATTTTTAATGAATTTATTTGCAAATTATGGTGGAAAATAATTATTTGGTCAATAACAAAAGTTTCTCAATACTTTGTTATTTACCCCTTGTTGGCAATGACACAGGTCAAACGTTTTCTGTAAGTCTTTACAAGGTTTTCACACACTGTTGCTGATATTTTGGCCCATTCCTCCAGGCAGATCTCCTCTAGAGCCGTGATGTTTTGGGGCTGTCGCTGGGCAAAACAGACTTTCAACTCCCTCCAAAGATTTTCTATGGGGTTGAGATCTGGAGACTAGGCCACTCCAGGACCTTGAAATGCTTCTTACGAAGCCACTCCTTCGTTGCCCGGGCGGTGTGTTTGGGATCATTGTCATGCTGAAAGACCCAGCCACGTTTCATCTTCAATGCCCTTGCTGATGGAAGGAGGTTTTCACTCAAAATCTCACGATACATGGCCCCATTCATTCTTTCCTTTACACGGATCGGTCGTCCTGGTCCCTTTGCAGAAAAACAGCCCCAAAGCATGATGTTTCCACCCCCATGCTTCACAGTAGGTATGGTGTTCTTTGGATGCAACTCAGCATTCTTTGTCCTCCAAACACGACGAGTTGAGTTTTTACCAAAATGTTCTATTTTGGTTTCATCTGACCATATGACATTCTCCCAAATCCTCTTCTGGATCATCCAAATGCACTCTAGCAAACTTCAGACGGGCCTGGACATGTACTGGCTTAAGCAGGGGGACACATCTGGCACTGCAGGATTTGAGTCCCTGGCGGCGTAGTGTGTTACTGATGGTAGGCTTTGTTACTTTGGTCCCAGCCCTCTGCAGGTCATTCACTAGGTCCCCCCGTGTGGTTCTGGGATTTTTGCTCACTGTTCTTGTGATCATTTTGACCCCACAGGGTGAGATCTTGCGTGGATTTTTTATGAATTTATTTGCAAATTATGGTGGAAAATAAGTATTTCATCAGATTTTTCCAATCTGATGAAAAGGACTAACCCATGAATTTGAATTGCTTCTCCCAGCATTGGAACAACCAGCAGTAGCTACTACTGTGCGTCCCATATCGCTAACACCAATTTCTCCTAAAACTGCTCCACAACAGGAAGTACAGTGGCTTGTGAAATTTACCCCCCTTGGCATTTTTCCTATTTTATTGCTTTACAACCTGGAATTAAATTGATTTTTTGGGCGTTTGTATCATTTGATTTACACAACATGCACTTTGAAGATGCAAAATATTTTTTGTGTGTGAAACAAACAAGAAATAAGACAAAAAAGCTTAAAACTTGAGCGTGCATAACTATTAACCCCCTCCCCCCCAAAGTCAATACTTTGCAGAGCCATCTTTTGCAGCAATTACAGCTGCAAGTCTCTTGGGGTATGTCTCTATAAGTTTCGCACATCTAGCCACTGGGATTTTTGCCCATTCTTCAAGGCAAAACTGCTCCAGCTCCTTCAAGTTGGATGGGTTCCGCTGGTGTACAGCAATCTTTAGTCATACCACAGATTCTCAATTGGATTGAGGTCTGCACTTTTACTAGGCCATTCCTAGACATTTAAATGTTTCCCCTTAACCACTCGAGTGTTGCTTTAGCAGTATGCTTAGGGTCATTGTCCTGCTGGAAGGTGAACCTCCGTCCCAGCCTCAAATCTCTGGAAGACAGAAACAGGTTTCCCTCAAGAATTTCCCTGTATTTAGCGTCATCCATCATTCCTTCAATTCTGACCAGTTTCCCAGTCCCTGTTCTCGTGGTGATGAGAGGTGTTGTGTTTGCGGCAGACATAGTGTTTTCCTTGATGGTAAAAAACAAAATTTTAGTCTCATCTGACCAGAGTACGTTCTTCCATATGTTTGGGGAGTCTCCCACATGGCTTTTGGCGAAACCAAACGTGTTGATTACTTTTTTCTTTAAGCAATGGCTTTTTTCTTGCCACTCTTCCATAAAGCCCAGCTCTGTGGAGTGTATGGCTTAAAGTGTTCCTATGGACAGATACTCCAATCTCCGCTGTGGAGATTTGCAGCTCCTTCAGGGTTATCTTTGGTGTCTTTGTTGCCTCTCTGATTAATGCCCTCCTTGCCTGGTCCGTGAGTTTTGGTGGGCGGACCTCTCTTGGCAGGTTTGTTGTGGTGGCATATTCTTTCAATTTTTTTAGAATGGATTTAATGGTGCTCCGTGGGATGTTCAAAGTTTCTGATATTTTTTTATAACCCAACCCTGATCTGTACTTCTCCACAACTTTGTCCCTGACCTGTTTGGAGAGCTCCTTGGTCTTCATGGTGCCGCTTGCTTGGTAGTGCCCCTTGCTTAGTTGTGTTGCAGACTCTGGGGCCTTTCAAAACAGGTGTATATATATTGAGATCATATGACAGATCATGTGACACTTAGATTGCACACAGGTGGACTTTATTTAACTAATGATGTGACTTCTGAAGATAATTGGTTGCACCAGATCGTATTTAGGGGCTTCATAGCAAAGAGGTGAATACATATGCATGCACCACTTTTCCGTTATTTATTTTGTATTAATTTTGAAATAATTAATTTTTTTCATTCCACTTCACCAATTTGGACTATTCTGTGTATGTCCATTACATGAAATCCAAATAAAAATCCATTTAAATTACAGGTTGTAATGCAACAAAATAGGAAAAACGCCAAGGAGGATGAATACTTTTGCAAGGCACTGTAAGACCATAATTCATAGACCATTGAAAAAAGGTAGCATTCCAAATGTGTAACATTGGGATGCAGTAATGTGTGATTACATGTATACTTTTATACAGCATGTACATCCAACAGTTTGGGCATAAGTGAGGAGACCCTCAAGGCTTGTGGCAGAGGAGGCACCTCTGCCACAACTATGATGCCAGTTTTTGGGAGGAAGACATTGGCGACCCATGGATTGTCATAAAAAGTATGCAACGCTAAGGGATCAACTCCCAAACCGCCTCTTGACAAGAGAAAAGTTACTCAGATTCTTGGTAAGGAAACAATAATAGGCCAATTGATTAAAATGCTCTGTTACAAAAAGTAATTTTAGGTGTCAAAAGCTTTGTATTTCCTCAAAAATGATCCTACTTCTCCAACTTTTCATTGACATTGTTCAAAGGAAATTCCTGGATATCCCACAGAAATGTATTAGAGCCGCTCTGAGAGACAACATTTGTAATGAGCACAAATTACGCCTCAGATAGAAATTATCATAATTTATTATCATTTAATTCTGCTTCCAATCGAAAAATAACTTTGTTCTACAATTTTATTTATTTATTATTTTTGTTTGTGTTTTTCAGGAAAGAGACAGAAGTTTAGAACTAACAAAGAACGAAGCCTCATTTTCCACTGCAGCACTACATTACATAACATTACATTCATTTTAGGACACAGATACACACATGCATGCTCTTAATAAAGGTCAAGTTCCTAGACTTTACATTCATTTTAGGACACAGATACACACATGCATGCTCTTAATAAAGGTCAAGTTCCTAGACTTTACATTCATTTTAGGACACAGATACACACATGCATGCTCTTAATAAAGGTCAAGTTCCTAGACTTTACATTCATTTTAGGACACAGATACACACATGCATGCTCTTAATAAAGGTCAAGTTCCTAGACTTTACATTCATTTTAGGACACAGATACACACATGCCTGCTCTTAATAAAGTTGCCTCCCTAATGCCCCTCCACTTTCTGGCTCTCCCTGAGTCATGGATCACACCAGAGAACAGTGTGACCCCAGCAGCCCTCCACTGCCTACTCCTTCTCTCACACCCCCAGACCCTCAGGTTGAGGGGGTGGGACACCTCCATATCTCACCTGTTGCAGTACAACTTTCAAGTCCTTTCTCTATGACAGCTGTTTATAACCTAATTTGAATTCCATGCTGTTTCTTTATCTCTCCCTGTCAAACTTCACATTGTTGTCATCTATCGCCCCCAAGGACAACTTGGATACTTCCTTGATGAGATGAATGTCCTTCTCAACATCTTCCCAGAGGATGACACACCATTCCTTAACTTGGTAACTTAAATATCCAGTCAAAGAAGTTTCACTCTTGGTTTTCTTCACTCATCTTTTGACTCTCTCTGTCCATTCACCTGTCTCTGGCCAGCACAACCCTTTCCACCTGTTCCTTGGCTGTCTGAATCCCTGCCAGCTTGTAGAAGAATAATGTTAAATGCTGACACTTTTCGAAGCATGGTCCTTAGTCAGAGCACAAACATCAGCATTAAACATTGTAGAGGGGAATCAAGTTTCCATCTTGAACCTTCGTTCATCACTTCTGTTCTACAAGCTTGCCGAGATTCACCACTTCTGTTACACATTCCAAGGACTGAGCTCCCCTTTAGCAGTCCAGTTCATGTCTGAACTTCTGGTTAGAGCAACAGCACTTTGCAATCATCTTGTAGAATAGGGCTTTGGGCAGGAGAGGAAGTGGTGGAAAACTGGCCCTACTGACATCCTATCACTCCCTCTTCTTTAAGAAAGTGAATAGCATCCACAGCTCCCTCACTCAACCTCATGCTGAGACTATCAGTCCCAAACCCACCTTGTTACCTTCTTTCTCTGGTTTAACATCTATTTCTCCTCTCGTTCCAGATGACGTCCTGCAACTTGTGACATCCAACCAGGCAAACACCTGCCCACTTGATCCTATCCCGTCACCTGTTCTCTAGACCATCTCAGGAGACGTCCTTCCATCCTAACTACCCTCATCAACTCCTTCCTGACCACTGGCTTGACCCATCTTCTGTCCAAAACTACAGACAATATCCCTTCTTCCTTTCTTATTTAAAACACTTGGGGGACAAACACACTGCTATCCTACTTCCTAACATGCCAAACTTGTGATAGGCCTGCACTTTGCCTTTTAGAATACCCACAAAAGAACACGTATTTGTATAAATCCATTCACAGTGTCTTTGCTCTCCATCAACTGTTTCACAGACCTCAGGCAATGTGGAGACCCAGTAACTCTAGAAGGTTGTTCTGGAGCACATGGAGAAAAAAGACTGACTCTTTGCTCACGGTGAGTGTCAGGCCTAGAATTTCCATGGCCGTCTATGCCCCCTTGTGTGGACGTAATGCCCGCTAAAAAAATCCATGCCTTGCGGCTGAAGTGACCGTTGTGCCCTTGAGCAGAATATTATAATGAATTCCCTTCTCCCTGCTGCCAATCGCCATGCTCCGAAGCACCTCTCACTCACATGGCTCTCTGAGATATCTCAATTCTTATTAGCCAATGCCCGTCATGTGATCGGGTCCTTCTCACAGTTATCTCAGCGCCAAAGTAGGCTACAAGTGAAGACAGACACATCGGGGATGCAAAGGTACAGTCTTTGAAAAAAAGGGTTCCAAAAGGCTTATTTGGCTGTCCCAATAAGAGAACCCTTTTTGGTTCCAGGTAGAAACCTTTTTGGTTCCATGTAGAATCCTTTGGTGTTCTACATGGAACCAAAAGGGTTCTACCTGGAGCCAAAAAGGGTTCTTCAAGATGTTCTCCTATGGGGAAAACCGAAGAACAATTTTAGGTTCTAGATCTATTTAATCCATTTTAGAATAAGGCTGTAACGTAACAAAATGTAGAAAAAGTCAAAGGGGCTGTATACTTTTTGAATGCACTTTATTCCAAATATACTCTGGGACAGTTGTGTGATGCGATATATCCCAAATTAATACAATCACTGTACATAAAAAAAACGGATGCAACAGATCAGAATATTTAGCTTAAAATATTGATAAATGATTCAGACATTTTCTTTCTTCACAGAAGCGCAGCAATGTGCACACGGCGCATGTGTTCCAAAATACAATTGGCGGACAACACAGTTCTCAAAACAAATGCCAGTGGTTTCGTATGACAGAGATGAAAATATCCTTCAGAAATTGTCAGAGGGAAGATCTAAAGACGCATCAACAAGCATGGGTTGTTAATATGACTAGGATTGTGTCTTTGCCTGCTGGAAAATGAAAGAAAGTTCAGAATATGAGAGAAATACTGGTTTCAATTAAGTGTTTATAAAATAATCCCCTTAGAATTACTATGGTCGGAACATGGTAAGACATGCATCATAAAATAAAATAAAACATTGGGGTTTTGAACAATTACGTTTATGGTTAAATAGTTTCAAAATGTTGACTGCCTCCACTCAGACTGCAAGCTGGGTGATGTTGAAGTGCGTAACAGGCACTGGCCTTTCTCTCCTATCGGAACGGGCAGTGCCTCAAGTATTTTGACAGAATCAAGCCTTTAGATATTAATAATGATCCTACATTATATTTGTCAAACATGACCGGCGTTTAGCCTATACACACTAACGATCAAAAGTTTTAAAACACTTACTCATTCAAGGGTTTTTCTTGATTTTTACTATTTTCTACATTGTAGAATAATAGTGAAGACATAAAAACTATGAAATAACACATATGGAATCATGTAGTAACCAAAAAAGTGTTAAAACAAATCAAAATATATTTTATATTTGAGATTCTTCAAATAGCCACCCTTTGCCTTGATGACAGCATTGCACACTCTTGGCATTCTCTCAACCAGCTTCATGAGGTAGTCACCGGGAATGCATTTCAATTAAAAGGTGTGCCAAAGTTAATTTGTGGAATTTCTTTCCTTCTTAATGTGTTTGAGCCAATCAGTTGTGTTGTGACAAGGTAGGGGGGGGATAGCCCTATTTGGTAAAAGACCAAGTCCATATTATGGTAAAGAACAGCTCAAATAAGCAAACGGAAATGACAGTCATTCATTACTTTAAGACATGAAGGTCTGTCAATACGGAACATTTCAAGAACTTTACAAATTCCTAATAAAGTTTAAATTGTTATTAGCAAAATGATGCCTAGTTAGCAATGCCATGTGTTATGGGATGGAGTGAAACACATTTTGTTGATACCAGTTTCAATCTGTCAGCACCACTGACTGACTGGCTAACGTTAGCTATCATATTTTTTTGCAGAAATATAGCCCCATAAATTAATTAATTCGTAACAATTAGATATTTCATTGCTTTAAACTAGTAGCTAGCTCATCTTGATCATATGTTGTTCCTTCTCTCTTTCTAGAAGCAATCAGTTACAAGGAAAAAATAAATTTGTGCACCAGACAGGTCAAGGCTTCTTGCATGCATGGCTTCGAGATGTAAGTTACACTCAAATTTTTTTTTTTTTTTTTTGGTTGACCCAATAGCTGGGTTGCAGGCATTGGGTCAACAGTTGGATTGTTTTTTGTAAATACATCAATGTTGGGTTGTTGGTGCTGGGCTATTAAGGTTGGGCTATGGATATTTTTGAACCAGTGGGTTAATTGTCCCGCCACCAGCACGTGAAGTCCACCAGAATACTTGCAAGTATTCTATTCTAGTGCGACTCAGTGACTGATGAGTGGAAAATGGCTAACGTTATTTTGACAGACTAAGGGTGTTTTGGCTGACTGAATACAGTAAGTAACAAATGTTACAAACTATGAATTTGATGGTCATTTTGGTTAAATTGGTTGTCCTATCATAATTTGGTTGCCAGCTAACATTAGCTAGCTAATGACCCTTAGCTAGCTAGCCATTTTATGCGCTAATATCTCTGGCTGTGGAAACGTTAGATAGCTATGTAACGTTAGCCTCGAGACCATACTCACGACGCTAGCTTACTGAAGTGTTGTCGCGGAATATAACTAAATGTACGTTTTTCTGTCTACGTTTGGCTAACTAGCTTGCTTAATGGCTAGCTATGTCAGTGTCTTTAACGGTAGCTAGCTAAAGTTAGCTAGCTAGCTACCTTAGCTAGCTTAGTCTGACACTTATTCTGGACTGTCTCGGACACTGTTTCACTCGTTAGCTAACATTAAATAAGTTAGCTGGCTAGCTAAGTTACCATAGCTAGATTTTACTTATTCTCCATCTGGGTTAATTTAACCAAGCTATTTGGCAGGCTATTATCATGCATGCATGGTGATTTATTGACTTAGCTAGCGTTACCGAACTGGTTTTCTGACAGTGGAAACTTTAGTCGGACTTGTGAAGTTGAAGAGGATGGATGCAAATTCTGTTAGCTAGCTAATGTTAGAGTTTACCTTAAATTTGATGTAGCCAAGTTAGTTTAGCTAGCTAGTTATGTTTCTAATATTTATTTATTTATGTACTTAAATGCAGAGGTGAAGGCCAACGAATGGACAGCTTTGTAAACATACGCTGAATGAGTGGAACCTGGCCTCTTTGATTCCAAAGTTTAAGGGTAAATATAACTGAGATATTCCATTTTGAGAGGGAGGGGAGGGGGGAGGGGGAACAAATATTTTAATTGACCCTGTGGTAAACAGCATCTATGTCTTCACCATTGTCATTGATAACCAATAGTACAACTTTAATAAAAACTTGAAAGACTTAACTTCACCAGAGCCTCGTAGAGCCATGCAGCCACTTTGGGACTAGCTACATTACACGCACAGCTACCATAGATAGTCTGGCCTTCATTTGACCATACTTGCTTTATTGGTCATTTGCACAGATATTCTGTCACAGTGACCAACCTGACACACAACACTAGTGTATCCCTTAAAATCTCCCCCCTAGCGGTTAAGAGCGTTGGGCCAGTAACTGATAGGTCGCTGGTTCGAATACCTGAGCCAGCAAGGTGGACAAATCTGCCGTTCTGCCCTTGAGCAAGGCAGGTAACCCCCAACAACAACTGCTCCC
Source organism: Coregonus lavaretus (assembly GCF_964263955.1). Classification (NCBI taxonomy): domain Eukaryota; kingdom Metazoa; phylum Chordata; class Actinopteri; order Salmoniformes; family Salmonidae; genus Coregonus; species Coregonus lavaretus. The sequence continues at coordinate 5,688,862 of NC_140019.1, forward strand.
CGGGTGCCGTGGATGCCGATTTAAGGCAGCCTCCCGCACCTCTCAGATTCAGAGGGGTTGGGTTAAATGCGGAAGACACATTTGGGTTTAATGCATTCCGTTGTGCAACTGATTAGGTACCGCTTTTCCGTTTTACCCTCTCTTTTGCAGCGGAAGAGATGGACCAGGAAACGCTCCTGCTTTTGAACAACTTGACTATAGGCTGAAGTTAAAGAAGAACATAAAAGCCTTACAAGCAGTGAGTATTCTGTAAACACCACCTTTTTTTATACACGAGGGGAGGTCCTTGGGACACATACATGAATACATAGGACTGTGGACACACCAAGCGACACACCAAGCTTGAGCAGTAGATGGGTCTTGCCAGGTACATGTTGAAAGATTTGTTGTATATTTTGAAAACTGATTGTTAAAAGGAATTTATAATTCATTGAATACTTTTTGCTCACAAAAGTCAAATGTGAGAGGGTAGCCCAGATGACCAAATGGCTGAACCACATCTGGCCGGACTTGGCGTTCTGGTACCGCTTGCCGTGCGGTAGCAGAGAGAACAGTCTATGACTTGGGTGACTGGAGTCTTTGACCATTTTCTGGGCGTGGATGGCAGGAAGCTTGGCCCCAGTGATGTATTGGGGCATATGCACTACCCTCTGTAGCGCCTTACGGTTGGATGCCGAGCAGTTGCCATACCAGGCGGTGATGCAACCGGTCAGGATGCTCTCGATGGTGCAGCTCTAGAACGTTTTGAGGATCTGGGGACCCATGCCAAATCTTTTCAGTCTCCTGAGGGGGGAAAGGTGTTGTTGTGCCCTCTTCACGACTGGCTTGGTGTGTTTGGACCATGATAGTTTGTTGGTGATGTGGACACCAAGGAACTTGAAACTCTTAACCCGCTCCACTACAGCCCTGTCAATGTTAATCATCTCCTTTGTCTTGCTCACATTGAGGGAGAGGTTGTTAGCCTGGCACAACACTGCCAGGTCTCTGACCTCCTCCCTATAGGCTGTCTCATCGTTGTCGGTGATCAGGCCTACCACTGTTGTGTCGTCAGCAAACTTAATGATAGTGTTGGAGTCGTGCTTGGCCGCGCAGTCGTGGGTGAACGGGGAATACAGGAGGGGACTAAGCAATCACCCCTGAGGGGCCCCGGTGTTGAGGATCAGCGTGGCAGATGTGTAGTTGCCTACCATTACCACCTGGGGGTGGCCCGTCAGGAAGTTCAGGGTCCAGTTGCAAAGGGAGGTGTTTAGTCCCAGGGTCCTTAGCTTACTGATGAGCTTTTTGGGCACTATGGTGTTGAACGCTGAGCTGTAGTCAATGAACAGCATTCTCACATAGGTGTTCCTTTTGTCCAGCTGGGAAAGGGCAGTGTGGAGAGCGATTGAGTTTGCTTCATCTGTGGATCTGTTGGGGCGGTATGCGAATTGAAGTGGGTCTAGGGTTTCCGGGATGATGGTGTTGATGTGAGCCATGACCAGCCTTTCAAAGCACTTCATGTCTACCGACGTGAGTTCTACGGGGCGGTAGTTATTTAGGCAGGTTACCTTCGCATTCTTGGGCACAGGGACTATGGTGGTCTGCTAGAAACATGTAGGTATTACAGACTCGGTCAGGGAGAGGTTGAAAATGTCAGTGAAGACACTTGCCAGTTGGTCCTCCCATACTCTGAGTACATGCCCTGGTAATGTTGACCTGTTTTAAAAGTCTTGCTCACATCGGCTACGGAGAGCGTGATCACACAGTCGTCCGGGAACAGCTGGTGCTCTCATGCATGCTTCAGTGTTGCTTGCCTCGAATCGAGCATAAAAGGCATTTGAAGACATAAAAACTATGAAATAATGGAATCATGTAGTAACCAAATGTTTTTTAAACAAATGAAAATATATTTTATATTTTACAGTCTTCAAAGTAGCCACCTCTTGGCATTCTCTCAACCAGCTTCATGAGGTAGTCACCTAGAATACATTTCAATTAACAGGTGTGCCTTGTTAAAAGATAATTTGTGGAATTTATTTCCTTCTTAATGCATTTGAGCCAATCAGTTGTGTTGTGACAAGGTGTGTGTGTGTGGGGGGGGGTATGCAGAAGATAGCCCTATTTGGTAAAAGACCAAGTCCATATTATGGCAAGAACAGCTCAAATAAGCAAAGAGAAACGACAGTCCATCATTACTTCAAGATATGAAGGTCAGTCAATAAAGAACATTTCAAGAACTTTGAAAGTTTCTTCAAGTGCAGTCGCAAAAACCATCAAGCACTATGTTGAAACTGGCTTTCATGAGGACCGCCACAGGAAAGGAAGATCCAGAGTTACCTCTGCTGCAGAGGATAATTTCATTATAGTTAACTGAACCTCAGATTGCAGCCCAAATAAATGCTTCACAGAGTTCAAGTAACAGACACATCTCAACATCAACTGTTCAGAGGAGACTGTGTGAATCAGGCCATGGTCGAATTGCTGCAAAGAAACCACTACTAAAGGACACCAATAATAAGAAGAGACTTCCTTGGGCCATGAAACACGAGCAATGGACATTAGACCTGATTAAATCTGTCCTTTGGTCTGATGAGTCCTAATTTTGGATTTTTGGTTTCAACCGTCGTGTCTTTGTGAGACGCAGAGTAGGTGAACGGATGATCTCCGCATGTGTGGTTCCCACCGTGAAGCAAGGAGGAGGAGGTGTGATGATGTGGGGGTGCTTTTCTGGTGACACTGTGTGATTTATTTAGAATTCAAGGCACACTTAACAAGCATGGCTACCACAGCATTCTGCAGCGATACACCATCCCATCTGGTTTGCACTTGGTGGGACTATCATTTGTTTTTCAACAGGACAATGACCCAAAACACACCTCCAGGCTGTGTAAGGGCCATTTGATCAAGGAGATTGATTGAGTGCTGCATCAGATGACCTGGCCTCCACAATCACCCGTTCTCAACCCAATTTAGATGGTTTGGGATGAGTTGGACCGCAGAGTGAAGGAAAAGCAGCCAACAAGTGCTTAGCATATGTGGGAACTCTTTCAAGACTGTTGGAAAAGCATTCCTCATGAAGCTGGTTGAGAGAAACAAGAGTGTGCAAAGCTGTCATCAAGGGTGGCTACGTTGAAAAATCTAAAATATATTTTGATTTGTTTAACACTTTTTTTTTGGTTACTACATGATTCCATGTGTTATTTCATATTTTTGATGTCTTCATTATTATTCTATAATGTAGGAAATAGTAAAAATAAAGAAAAACCCTTGAATGAGTAGGTGTTTCCAAACTTTTGACTAGTATTGTATGTTTATGTTTGAGGTACCCTTCTAGTGGTACCTCAGATTATCATTTATTTTTAGACTGAAAAAATCAAGTTTTCACCAATCATTCTTCTCTCCACATCACTTTAAGTCTTCTGCCAGTGGTCCTCCCAACAACACTTTACAATATAGGCAGGAACCTTCAATTAGACCAGAAAGTCCTTCATTGACTTGCAGTCTGTAAATTTAAATAGTGGATAGGCATAGGCAGATTGATCGGCAAATTAGATGATGGCATTTTGTAAACCTTGAATGAAAGGAACAGCATTCCAAAATATGTTACGCATAACTGCACACTCCAAGACATTAGGTAGGTTTCCATCTAATTTGAAACAGATTTTCATGTGAATGTTCTAAAATCTGCATAAAATAATATGCGCATAATCCCACCGGAGATATTTCCAGCGGATAAAAGGCTTTGCCGTTAAATTCCCATGTACCGAATAAAACAATTAAAAAAGTTTCCATCTCTTTTTCAACTCTACTGATGTTTTTTTGCGAACTGTTGCGTTATGTAAGAAATGTGCCCACGCTGGACTTGCCACATGCACTCTAGCCAACAGCTCACACATACAGTGGGGGTAGGCTATCTACAGTACATTAGGAGCTTATTACGTATAAGAGCGATATTATGTGAATTTGTCAAACGGCAGCCAAGCATCGATCATCATGTCATCAGAATAAGACCCTCAATATTAATTGGAAAGGAGCATCAAGCTCATGACCTTGCACATTCATAATCCTGTGAAGTTTATCATAATTTATTTAATCTATAGCCTAATAAACTGCCTGCTTTCCCGAGTCGTAGTGGGAGGACCACACAGCATATCATCGCGTGACTCCAAGTTTACTTCGATATGATGGTTATTATATCAATAGTTGCACATAAAGGAGTTTCCACTGCCTTTTCTCGCATAATTAATTTTAACGACACAAAAAGATCCCACCATGTTGAACGAACAAATACTTATTTTCCACCCTAATTTGCAAATAAATTCATTAAAAATCCTACAATGTGATTTACTGGATTTTTTTTCCTCTTTTTGTCTGTCATAGTTGACGTGTACCTATGATGAAAATTACAGGCCTCTCTCATCTTTTTAAGTGGGAGAACTTGCACAATTGGTGGCTGACTAAATACTTTTTTCCCCCACTGTAAATGGCTATAAAATATACAAAAGTCCTCATATTCTAAACAGGTTGGGACCAACACGGTTGAGTGCGTGCACCAGGCGGAGGTGACTAGACCCTACCCATTTGTGTTGGCTCTTGGGGACTGCTCACAGGTGTTTACAGTCATTAGTGGACCAGCATTGGAGCAAGGTACACTGCTTGTCACTGGATGTGTGCTTGAAGCCCTATTATGTGTTTGATATCAACTTTCCTACTGTGCCCCAGCATGGGAATTCCTACAGACCACAGTGTGTCAGCTGCCAGGAACAGAATTAGTGTCACATCCACGCATGCTTTCTTTTTCTTATATTTCAATCTGAGTGTGCACATCAAGTTCAACTGAGTCTTTAGTCTGATGTTTGGACTGTTTGGTTCATTAAATACTATAAATACATTTATTATGATGAGTTTCTCCGGTATCAAGTAATTAAGGATGCAAGAGAATAGTTAAACACTTAGATGGAGAGTTGATACAAAGTATTTAATATTACGGTACCGGATTCAACATGACAAGCGGAACATGAGTGGCCTATTGTCATTTGAATTACTTACATAGAAAACCTCCCAGTTTATATACTGCTTTGTGAGGTAATTCCATCCCACAGTTGCCAACCATTATTGAGCGTGACTCCTAACCACAGTAGTATCACCCTATATGGTATTGTCTTGCACCATAGTCAGGATATTCCATCACATACTCCTTCTAAGATTAGCTCCAGTGGCTCCCCAGATATCTTGGCACGCATACCTTCTGGCACCCACCAGTGACATAAATAAATACATGGAATGTCCTCATCCTCAATCCTATGCAGCTCACAATATCAGTCACCTTAACAAATCCTGTATAAAGACGTCATATCAATCCCCCATTTTCTTTATTTATGTTGTTGCAAGTAGAATTCCGCTGATATAACATTACTTAAACCAAACAATTCACACCACACTCCACTTCCACAATAATATATTCTCCAATAGTGGTATATCTGCTTGGAGTCTAACTATTCCATATAACTGAGAATTCATCCCGCCTCTACATTCTCAATATTTGAATCCAAACAGATTCGCAATATATTTAATCAACAAAGGTATACATTCTCAGTCATCTGGATCATGCACGATCAAACATCTCAAACCTCTATTGATTTGGCCTGAGTAAAAGATCATTACATGACTAACTAATATATATATTCACGCTAAATATCTATGTAGTCAAAACCTTACTAATATATAAGGAAAAATCCCACATAGACCATCCATATTTTTTAAATGACACCCTTGTATACATAATTTTCAAATATACCCATCCTCTTAGACATGCTACCAAGAAAAACATACATATAAATACATGCTTAACATCATGACATCATCCAAGAAAATACATTGATTCATGACAATTTCTAAGTTACATGTAGCCTACAATATAGGTATTTGAATATATCCCAATAACAATAACTTCAGTCTTAATCCTCCCATTTCTTCATTCAGAGGAACCCCAAGCTTTTATCTGGTCACTTGGGGCGCTATGTGATCAACTGAGGTAGTCCTGTTTCCACATTTCCAATCCTGTAAACCTTATGTCCAACGTTATACAGTTCCAACATCATTCCCCACTACTCAATCAACATTATCAATGGAATCTACACTTGAATAAGATGATATAGATGAAGAATTTGTACTCTCCCTCCTTGCATTAATATTGAATGATACAGTGAGGGAAAAAAGTATTTTATCCCCTGCTGATTTTGTACGTTTGCCCACTGACAAAGAAATGATCAGTATATAATTTTTATGGTAGGTTTATTTGAACAGTGAGAGACAGATTAACAATTTAAAAAATCCAGAAAAACGCATGTCAAAAATTTTATAAATTGATTTGCATTTTAATGAGGGAAATAAGTATAAAATCCCCATTTTATACAGAATTGTATGACTAGCTATCGACGTCACACAGGTTAGAGGTACTGCTTTCTGTTTAGTCCTAATTGCTACTGGTTGCATACTTGCATAAGCCTGCAAATCTCTCTAAACCAAAAATGTTGGTATCAACCCTTTCCATAATTCATTACAGTATTCTATTGTGGGTGTGTTAGCACCTGTTGCCACTAGTGATATTATAAGTATTAATACTTACTCTCCCTCAACAGATTCATATTCAACCTTGACCCCTGTTAATTCCTCTCTTAGAACTACAAAATTAACATTATTAACATACAAAGGCTTACTCCCTGTAGCTCTGAGAGGATAATATAAACAATGCATATCATCCTCAGACACAGGAACGTGTTCCATTACCTCCATCTCTGTACGCTTCAGGCTGACTAACCTGTCTGTGTACGCTCATGGTGCTGGTCATGGTCGCTAATGCTCATGCCTATATTTGTTGTCCTATATTCATGCTTCAAACTTCCATTCTCATTGTCAGATTCTCTGGACTCGGCATCGTTAATAACCATCTTCTCCCTCGGGTTAGAATTATCAATCACTAGCCCCCCAGAGATAACATTTGTCAGCGTTATAAGACCTATGATAAATGTTACTGATCCAATATCTCCACTCATCCTTCCCAGGAGTTTGCGTCTCGTCATGGTTTTCTCCATGACTCTTCCAGAAAGTCCCTCCGTTCTCACCTCCACTACCTACGTATGATAAAAGAAAAATAAATCAAAAAAACAAACAAAGAAATGATAATGAATAACACAACACTATAATGAAGATCGAATCCTATACATATGTCCTCTCAATTTCATTCCTTCCCTAACGACTCTGAAGTTGGTGTTTGCCTCGTAGGTGCAACTTTAAGCCTGGATGCATGTATCTACTGTGGTTGACCTCTGACCTTAACTGCTGTACCTGTTACCAGAATAACCTGCGCTGGACATCCATAACGTGGCTCTCCTTGAATAACAACAGGTTTTAAACGTCGTACCAGAACATAATGGCCTGGCTGAAAATTGTGTATCGGTTTCTCCCCTGGTGAGGGAAGGGAATCGATTACCTGTTGAGAATATTTGGAAACAAAAGAAAACAGATGTTGAACATAATTGTGTTGCAATTCCTGTAGCTGTGTTATGTCCCCCAATGGATTCTCTTTCATCAACGCACCTAGAGGAAAAGGTCTAGCCATCAGCACTTCATGAGGAGACAATCCAGTACACGCATTAGGCATTGCTCTTATTGATAAGAGTACTAAAGGTAATGCTTCTAACCAATTCATCCCTCTTGATAGATGTATTTTCATAAGCTTATCTTTAATAGTTTTATTTGTTCTTTCAACTTGAGCAGAACTCTGCAGATTATAAGGAATGTGAAATGTACACTTAATCCCTAACGCTGCTGATAACTGTGTAGTTATTCTGGACGTAAAAGGTGTACCATTATCAGAATCAATACCAATAGGAATTCCGAACCTAGGAACAATATGTTCCATTAAACTCTTCACTACTGTTTGAGCATTCTCTTTTCTTGTCGCAAAAGCTTCTGTCCATTTAGAAAATCTATCCACAATTACTAGAAGATATGAATACCCCCTACTCTTCGGCATATGTTCCCTTTTAGGTGGATTGAGGCATGGATTACATCTAGCACAAATTAAACATCTTTGGATAAATTGTCTAACTTGTTTCTCCAAACCTATCGTAAAAAACAACTTATTTTTATAAGCTGTCACGCCCTTGTACCCTACATGTGTTACTCCATGAACATAGGAAATAACAGAATCATAAGTCAACTTTGGTAACGCAATTCTATCATTAGTAAATTTCCACAAATCTACTGCATCCTTCTTTACAACAATTCATTTCCCATAATCTTAATTCATATTCAGTTGCTTGGTTCTGAAAAGCCCTTAAATTATCACAATTGAACAGAGGATCCGCTTGACTAGTTAGTTGTACAGATACCAGTTCCCTTTCCATCCATGGTGGAAAATATCCATTCAAAGCTGCATCCTGAGCATATTTATCTGCTAAATTATTCCCTCTTGCTATCTCCGAATCTTCCCTAGAATGACCTTTACATTTTCCAATAGCAATGTTAGCTGGTAACATCATCGTCTCAATTTAACTTTTAACTAAATCGGCATGCTGAATATGTTTTCCTGCAATCGTCACAAAACCTCTATTTTCCCATATTTTACTAAAGTCATATGCCACTGACAAAGCTTATTTTGAATCAGTGTATATGGTGACAGTTTTATTCGCAGCATAAATAAATGCTCTGGTTAACGCAATTAAGTCCGCAGCCTGAGCTGATGAAACCGGTATTTTATATGCTTCAATGCAGTTTCCTTCATTATCCACGACTGAAAATCCTGATACAGTTCTATCATCTGGTCTCATCGCTGAACCGTCACAATATAAAACCAGATCATTATTCTCTAATGCCGTCTGTTGTAAATCATCCCTCACGCTAGATGAGGAATTAATGACTTCCATACAATCATGCATGAGATTTTCATTATCTAGACCACTTTCAATCCCATGTAACAATGCTTTTAGATTTAAAGCTGGGTTCGTATGTGTCGCAGTAGAATTAGTCAAATTTTGAATTCCAGTCAAAATATGTTCGTAATTGCTACGCCTCTGGCTTGTCCTGTGTTGTGTGGTTATGTTTAACAAAATGATATTCACTGTGTATGAGGAGTGTAATATCAGTGGATGCGCTAACACAATAGTTTGGGATTTCTCTACCATTAATGCAGCAGCAGCCACCGCCCTCAAATATGGCGCCATACCTTTAACAATCAGTGGTATAATAAGCAACTGGTCGCATTCCCTCTCCATGCATTTGAGCCAAAACAGCTGACACAACACCGCCATCGTCGGCCACATATAGATGGTAGGTTAGATGGAGAATTGCATTTCATCAGTCCACATAATATCCTCAGGAGCATCCTTCTTCGTTGCTCTGCACAGTATCGAATCATACACTGCGTATTCAGCCAACCAAGGTCTGCAATAATTCACAAGTCCCAAAAAAATATAACATTCCAGTCTTATTTCTTGGCCTTTCAATGTCTTTGATCGCTTTCACCCTCTCCGGTGAGACAAATCTACATCCATTGCGCAGTATGTATCCCAGATAATTAACAGCCTCCTTACAAAACTGTAGCTTGGCGAGGGACGCTCTGTGACCCACATTAGCCAGATGCGTGAGTAGTGCTATTGAATCCTTCGCACACACGTCCTCGCATATAGAAGCAATCAGTATGTCATCAATGTACTGTAAAAGTGTTGAATTGCATGGGAGAGACAATTGAGCCAAGTGCCTATTTACAGCTGAACTATAGACTGCTGCGGAATCAATAAATCCCATTGGTAGACAACGCCAAATATATTGTTCCCTTCGAAATGTAAAAGCAAACAACGGCTGTGTGTATTCATGTCCAGGGATGAAGATATATGCCAAGCATAAATCAAGAACCGTATAGAATTAGCAGGCAATGCCGTTAATATCGAATTAAGAACTGGCATAATCGGTGATATCGGTATTATGGCCTCGTTAATTTTCCTGAAATCCTGTGTAAATCGATATTTCTTACTGCCTGGTTTTAAAATTGGGTTTATAGGGGTATTATTCGGTGACATGCCTTTCTAAACCACTCCTTGTTGTAGTAGACTTTCAATAATTGTTCTAATGCCTTCTTTTTTTCCCTTTGATAACGGATATTGTTTAATAAAGACTGGATACTTATTTGGATTAATCTTTGCCTCATAAGGTGGAACATCAATTAACCCCACATGATTAGCATGTAAGGCCCATAACGATGACGGTACTCCACTTAACACACATGGAGGACATAAAATGATTTCATTTTCCTTGTCTATACCAATCAATGGTTTAATGTCAATCTGTAAATCCTTTACAAAACAATGCTTTGGCTCCAAACCATAAGACCAGATAATACAACTCTTGTTTCACTCCTCCCCTGTCGCTGATAACGTTATGTATTGATTAAAATAATTAATCAAAGCATCAATATCATTAAAATCATTACTCACTGCACATACAAAAGTCACAATATTATTAGAAGTATCTTTCCATAATAATTAAAGTATGTGTGGTGATATGAAAAGATTTTGTAGAATTTCCTGCATTGTGTCTACCTCAATTACTTTATCCGAAAAAGGCATATTTACAATTTATGTGAATTATCATTGCTCCCACTGTGGCATGGCAAGACGCTAATCTTTTTATCCCTTCCATAGTAAATCATTTTGTCACTAACTCTACCTTAAACAATGTAGTTTTCGCCCTGTATGTACGTTGATTGCCATTAGAAAACAATTGACATGCACAATTCGGCGGAATGTGTACCTCGATGCCATCTGGTGAACAGAAAATGGTCGAATTAAGTTTACTTAAAAGGTCTCTTTCCATGGAGTTGTAGCGCTTACTATAAATGAATGTTGGAAATTAATATCGTCCAAATCAATTTGTAATGGGAGAGATATAGGATCCATTTGCGGAGTTCCACTAATTCTGATAGACTGGACCTTCTGATTACTTAAAGGACACTTTAAATCTTCTTGCCTTAAACATGACAGAGTTGCCCCGGTATCTATTAGAAATTGAATTATTTTACCAGATACACATAAACTTAACTGTGGTATTTCTAATGGGCTCTCCAAAATATGCAATTGTATTTAACCTTCTCCCTGCCTATCAGTGTTGTATGTCATTGTCCCTATAATAGATTACCCGGCGTCTCCTCTCTAGGTTTATTCTGGGAATTAAGGTGCTGTTTGGCAGGATTCCAATTCCCCCTCTCTCTATATCCATATCGTCGTCTCTCCTCATCCTGTACTCTCACGGTACAATCTCGGACCCAATGTCCCCATTGTTTACAATAATTGCAAGTATCCATGTCTCTGTTAAACCTCCTTCTTCCTCCTCTGGAATTACCATTGGACCTGCCTCTCCCTCGATTATTATTATAAGGTATGAATTGCCCGTTTGTAGGCTGCTGAAATGGTACCATTTTGTCCTGCTGTTTGTATTGGGGAAATTGCAGCGCCTGAATTAGATGTTTCTGCTCATTGAATAATCCTACTGCTTCTAATTCCCTAATCTCTTTTAAGAGTTGTAATGGTTTTATTGAATATATTTCAGCTGTAGACAAGTTCAGAGTATACGCAGACTCTTGGTCCATGCCATTCAAAAACATGCTTATGAAAAAAAGTGTCCTCTGAATCATTGATTTCTAATTTAGCCTCCTCTTTCCGTGTTTTTTTGAAAATGTGTTGCATATTCAGACAATGTTTCAGTTGGTTTATTCTTAATTGTCACTGTCTTGCCAGATACCGGTCTACTGAGTTGGCTCCCCATTGTTTTGTATTTTTAGTTCATACAATATTAGTAATTCAATATTTGAATCAAATCCACACCTTGCTATTATTTATTTTTTTAATATACAGTTGAAGTCAGAAGTTTACATACACCTTAGCCAAATACATTTAAACTCAGTTTTTCACAATTCCTGACATTTAATCCTAGTAAACATTCCCTGTCTAAGGTCAGTTAGGATCACCACTTTATTTTAAGAATGTGAAATGTCAGAATAACAGTAGAGAGAATGATTTATTTTCATCACATTCCCAGTGGGTCAGAAGTTTACATGCACTCAATTAGTATTTGGTAGCATTGCCTTTAAATTGTTTAACTTAGTGTAACAATTTCATGTCATAGTATTGTGTGGACCAGGGAAGAGTTACTAGATAAGTGGTTCGGGGCCATGGAGTCTACATTCCTTATGTCAAAGGAGATTAGTGATGTTTATGATAGTATGATGGATGGACAGGATATATGACTTGGAGCAAAGGGTAATAACAACAGAGAAAGGGAGTGCCAATGATGGTTGTCAGATGTATGTGAATGGAAGGATAACCAAGACTGTAAAAGCTGTGGAATTTGTGTGTGTGGGCAGTTCAACTGACAATGTGGCAAGGCTATGTCCGTTTGTTAGATGAACCCACGAGCTCGTGATCCAATAAACACTTGGTAAAATATCCACAGAATGTCTCAGTAAATTCTTGCATCCTCACTTCTCAATACTAGAAACTCATCATAACACTTAGGTCAAACGTTTCGGGTAGCCTTCCACAAGCTTTCCACAATAAGTTGGGTGAGTTTTGGCCCATTCCTCCTGACAGAGCTGGTGTAACTGAATCAGGTTTGTAGGCCTCCTTGCTCGTACACACTTTTTCAGTTCTGCCGACAAATGTTCTATAGGATTGAAGTCAGGGCTTTGTGAGAGCCACTCCAATACCTTGACTTTGTTGTCCTTAAGCCATTTTGCCACAACTTTGGAAGTATGCTTGGGGTCATTGTCCATTTGGAAGACCCATTGGCAACCAAGCTTTAACTTCCTGATTGTTGTCTTGAGATGTTGCTTCAAAATATCCACATAATTTTCCTTCCTCATGATGCCATCTATTTTGTGAAGTACACCAGTCCCTCCTGCAGCAAAGCACCCCCACAGCATGCTGAAGGTACCACATTCATCGGAACAAACAATAGTGTGCAAGTATAAACCCCATCGGACCACGCAGCCGTAATACCGCTCAGGAGGGAGATGCGTTCTGTCTCCTAGAGATGAACGTACTTTGGTGCGAAAAGTGCAAATCAATCCCAGAACAACAGCAAAGGACCTTGTGAAGATGCTGGAGGAAACAGGTACAAAAGTATCTATATCCACAGTAAAGAGGCAGCATCATGCTGTGGGGGTGCTTTGCTGCAGGAGGGACTGGTGCACTTCACAAAATAGATGGCATCATGAGGAAGGAAAATTATGTGGATATTTTGAAGCAACATCTCAAGCCATCAGTCAAGATGTTAAAGCTTGGTCGCAAATGGGTCTTCCAAATGTACAATGACCCCAAGCATACTTCCAAAGTTGTGGCAAAATGGCTTAAAGACAACAAAGTCAAGGTATTGGAGTGGCCATCACAAAGCCCTGTCTTCAATCCTATAGAACATTTGTCGGCAGAACTGAAAAAGCGTGTACGAGCAAGGAGGCCTACAAACCTGATTCAGTTACACCATCTCTGTCAGGTGGAAAGGGCCAAAATTCACCCAACTTATTGTGGGAAGCTTGTGGAAGGCTACCCGAAACGTTTGACCCAAGTTAAACAATTTAAAGGCAATGCTACCAAATACTAATTGAGTGTATGTAAACTTCTGACCCACTGAGAATGTGATGAAAGAAATACAAGCTGAAACAAATCATTCTCTCTACTAGTATTCTGACATTTCACATTCGTAAAATAAAGTGGTAATCCTAACTGACCTAAGACAGGATATTTTTACTAGGATTAAATGTCAGGAATTGTGAAAAACTGAATTTAAATGTATATGGCTAAGGTGTATGTAAACTTCCGACTTCAACTGTACATAGGCGTACAGAGGCCCATTATCAGCAACCATCAGTCCTGTGTTCCAATGGCACGTTGCGTTTGCTAGTCCAAGTTTATCTTTTTAAAAGGCTAATTGATCATTAGAAAACCCTTTTACAATTATGTTAGCACAGCTGAAAACTATTGTGCTGATTAAAGAAGCAATAAAACTGGCCTTCTTGAGTCTAGTTGAGTATCTGGAGCATCAGCAATTGTGGGTTCGATTACAGGCTCAAAATGGCCAGAAACAAATAACTTTCTTCTGAAACTCGTCAGTCTATTCTTGTTCTGAGAAATGAAGGCTATTCCATGCGAGAAATGGCCAAGAAACTGAACATCACGTACAACGCTATGTACTGCTCCCTTCACAGAACAGCATAAACTGTCTCTAACCAGAATAGAAAGAGGAGTGGGAGGCCCCTTTGCACAACTGAGCAAGAGGACAAATACATTGGTGTCTAGTTTGAGAAACAGATGCCTCACAGGTCCTCAACTGGCAGCTTCATTAAATAGTACCTGCAAAACACCAGTCTCAACGTCAACAGTGAAGCGGCAACTCTGGGATGCTGACCTTCTGGGCAGAGTTGCAAAGAAAAAGCCATATCTCAGACAGCCCATCTTAATCTTTTCTTTTTATTGGTCAGTCTGAGATATGGCCTCCCACTCCTTTCTATTCTGGTTATAACCAGTTTGTGCTGTTCTGTGAAGGGAGTAGTATACAGTGTTGTACGAGATCCTCAGTTTCTTGGCAATTTCTCGTTTTGTGTATGTCCATTACATGAAATCCAAATAAATATCCATTTAAATTACAGGTTGTAATGCAACAAAATAGGAAAGACGCCAAGAGGGATGAATACTTTTGCAAGGCACTGTAAGAGTTCAGCAGTTTTTCTGATAACCTCATTATCTTAAGAGTAAAGGTTAGGTAGTTACTAGCTAGCTATCTACTGTACTCGAAATGTAGCTAGTTTGTTAGCTAACTGGATAGCTAACTAAACAACAGCTGGAATGACCTAGCTGTAATGTTTACAAGTATCCCCACTATCTGGCTACTAGACAACCAATATAACAGTTGCCCCTAAAGCTTTTTGTAGGGTTCCAAGGAAAGCAACTTTTGCATGTATCAGTGATTGACACTAACTAGAATGTGGACCAATACTTGAATAGCAATATAGCTAGCTACTAATACAATAGCCAAACTTCTTGCACATTGTTGTGATGAGCCGGTTAGAATAAGATAAGGCTGTCATGAATCATACTCTGTACCAAATGCATTGACTATCAATAAACATCTGTCATTCTACTGTATGTTCCTTATTATTTACTTAGTATTATCAAACTTCATCCAAATATTACACTGTTGATGTGTATGGAGTGCAAAATGACTAGTTAGCTTGTATTCTATGAACAATAACACCACTGTTCCTGTAACAAAATGTGTATACTGGTAACAGACACTATGTAGGCTCTAGTCTAGAGCGCCTGGTTTAATTGTGTTTGAAAGCATTTTTAAAAACTCTAAATAGTTAAATGAGTAAGAAATAGATGTCATTGTTGCAATAGTTTGTGAGTGGGCAACATACACTATCGTTGTTAAATTGACATGTTTCATTATTTTAATTATTTTGCCATATACAATTATTGTATATTGAGCTAATGTCCCTAATGTGGCAACAGTTTGTGTTACTACCTTACACAAGCTTGCATTTTCACCACGTCAAACTGAGTGGAATTACACATCCTTTTTTTACCTCAGATTGGTGATAAAAGTTTATAGATATTACGATGACATAAGATTGATTGCTTAAAACAGATCAATATCTTTGGTGTTGTACCATTGATTTCGTCACACGCTGGGATGCGCAGGACTTGGAATGCGGACTTAATGAAAAGGCCAGGAGAATTTGTGGTGGACTCTATAAAATTTGCGGGCCACACACCAACACATTGATTTCACAGTCAAACTATCACTTACAGTGAGGGAAAAAAGAATTTGATCCCCTGCTGATTTTGTACATTTGCCCACTGACAAAGAAATGATCAGTCTATAATTTTAATGGTAGGTTTATTTGAACAGTGAGAGACAGAATAACAACAACAAAATCCAGAAAAACGCATGTCAAAAATGTGGAAAATAAGTATTTGATCCCCTCTCAATCAGAAAGATTTCTGGCTCCCAGGTGTCTTTTATACAGATAACGAGCTGAGATTAGGAGCACACTCTTAAAGGGAGTGCTCCTAATCTCAGTTTGTTACCTGTATAAAAGACACCTGTCCACAGAAGCAATCAATCAATCAGATTCCAAACTCTCCACCATGGCCAAGACCAAAGAGCTCTCCAAGGATGTCAGGGACAAGATTGTAGACCTACACCAGGCTGGAATGGGCTACAAGACCATCGCCAAGCAGCTTGGTGAGAAGGTGACAACAGTTGGTGCGATTATTCGCAAATGGAAGAAACACAAAATAACTGTCAATCTCCCTCGGCCTGGGGCTCCATGCAAGATCTCACCTCGTGGAGTTGCAATGACCATGAGAACGGTGAGGAATCAGCCCAGAACTACATGGGAGGATCTTGTCAATGATCTCAAGGCTGCTGTGACCATAGTCACCAAGAAAACAATTGGTAACACACTACGCCGTGAAGGTCTGAAATCTTGCAAGGCCCACAAGGTCCCCCTGCTCAAGAAAGCACATATACATGCCCGTCTGAAGTTTGCCAATGAACATCTGAATGATTCAGAAGAGAAATGGGTGAAAGTGTTGTGGTCAGATGAGACCAAAATGGAGCTCTTTGGCATCATCTCAACTCACCGTGTTTGGAGGAGGAGGAATGCTGCCTATGACCCCAAGAACACCATCCCCACCGTCAAACATGGAGGTGGAAACATTATGCTTTGGGGGTGTTTTTCTGCTAAGGGGACAGGACAACTTCACCGCATCAAAGGGACGATGGACGGGGCCATGTACCGTCAAATCTTGGGTGAGAACCTCCTTCCCTCAGCCAGGGCATTGAAAATGGGTTGTGGATGGGTATTCCAGCATGACAATGACCCAAAACACACAGCCAAGGCAACAAAGGAGTGGCTCAATAAGAAGCACATTAAGGTCCTGGAGTGGCCTAGCCAGTCTCCAGACCTTAATACCATAGAAAATCTGTGGAGGGAACTGAAGGTTCGAGTTGCCAAACGTCAGCCTCGAAACCTTAATGACTTGGAGAAGATCTGCAAAGTGGAGTGGGGCAAAATCCCTCCTGAGATGTGTGCAAATCTGGTGGCCAACTACAAGAAACGTCTGACCTCTGCGATTGCCAACAAGGGTTTTGCCAGCAAGTACTAAGTCATGTTTTGCAGAGGGGTCAAATACTTATTTCCCTCATTTAAATGCAAATCAATTTATAACATTTTTGACATAAGTTTTTCTGGATTTTTTTGTTGTTCTTCTGTCCTACCATTAAAATTATAGACTGATAATTTCTTTGAGTGGGCAAATGTATAAAATCAGCAGGGGATCAAATACTTTTTTCCCTCACTGTGTGTATACAAAATGTATATGTATATATGTATATTTATGTATGTATGTGTATATATGTATATATATATATATATATATATATATTTATGTATGTACAGTGGGGGGAAAAAGTATTTAGTCAGCCACCAATTGTGCAAGTTCTCCCACTTAAAAAGATGAGAGAGGCCTGTAATTTTCATCGTAGGTACACGTAAACTATGAAAGACAAAATGAGAAAAAAAAATCCTGAAAATCACATTGTAGGATTTTTTATGAATTTATTTGCAAATTATGGTGGAAAATAAGTATTTGGTCAATAACAAAGTTTCTCAATACTTTGTTATATACCCTTTGTTGGCAATGACACAGGTCAAATGTTTTCTGTAAGTCTTCACAAGGTTTTCACACACTGTTGCTGGTATTTTGGCCCATTCCTCCATGCAGATCTACTCTAGAGCAGTGATGTTTTGGGGCTGTCGCTGGGCAACACGGACTTTCAACTCCCTCCAAAGATTTTCTATGGGGTTGAGATCTGAAGACTGGCTAAGCCACTCCTTCGTTGCCCGGGTGGTGTGTTTGGGATCATTGTCATGCTGAAAGACCCAGCCACGTTTCATCTTCAATGCCCTTGCTGAGGGAAGGAGGTTTTCACTCAAAATCTCACGATACATGGCCCCATTCATTCTTTCCTTTACACGGATCAGTCGTCCTGGTCCCTTTGCAGAAAAACAGCCCCAAAGCATGATGTTTCCACCCCCATGCTTCACAGTAGGTATGGTGTTCTTTGGATGCAACTCAGCATTCTTTGTCCTCCAAACACGACGAGTTGAGTTTTTACCAAAAAGTTCTATTTTGGTTTCATCTGACCATATGACATTCTCCCAATCCTCTTCTGGATCATCCAAATGCACTCTAGCAAACTTCAGACGGGCCTGGACATGTACTGGCTTAAGCAGGGGGACACGTTTTGCACTGCAGGATTTGAGTCCCTGGCGGCGTAGTGTGTTACTGATGGTAGGCTTTGTTACTTTGGTCCCAGCTCTCTGCAGGTCATTCACTAGGTCCCCCCGTGTGGTTCTGGGATTTTTGCTCACCGTTCTTGTGATTATTTTGACCCCACGGGGTGAGATCTTGCGTGGAGCCCCAGATCGAGGGAGATTATCAGTGGTCTTGTATGTCTTCCATTTCCTAATAATTGCTCCCACAGTTGATTTCTGCAAACCAAGCTGCTTACCTATTGCAGATTCAGTCTTCCCAGCCTGGTGCGGGTCTACAATTTTGTTTCTGGTGTCCTTTGACAGCTCTTTGGTCTTGGCCATAGTGGAGTTTGGAGTGTGACTGTTTGAGGTTGTGGACAGGTGTCTTTTATACTGATAACAAGTTCAAACAGGTGCCATTAATACAGGTAACGAGTGGAGGACAGAGGAGCCTCTTAAAGAAGAAGTTACAGGTCTGTGAGAGCCAGAAATCTTGCTTGTTTGTAGGTGACCAAATACTTATTTTCCACCATAATTTGCAAATAAATTCATAAAAAATCCTACAGTGTGATTTTCTGGAGAAAAAAAATCTCAATTTGTCTGTCATAGTTGACGTGTACCTATGATGAAAATTACAGGCCTCTCTCATCTTTTTAAGTGGGAGAACTTGCACAATTTGTGGCTGACTAAATACTTTTTTTCCCCCACTGTGTATATATATATATATATATATATATATATATATATATATATGTGTATATGTATATTTGTATATAGGTCTATATATGTATGTATGTGTGTATATATATGCATTTACAGTATATATGTATATTTTTATTTACAAATATGTATATTTACAAAATATATATGGGGGATTGGAAATCATGCAGATAATTACATTGATGGAAGCTACAATCCATCTGCAATATTTAAGCAGATCTACTTACTTACTTCTGGGGATATGTTTATGTCAAGCTTTGATCCAAACATATTTTCTAGACACAGGTGAAATTCATACAAGTATATTTGGGGGCCCATCCACCACCCCCGCTCTTCGGACGACAAAGGTTTTACTTTTTTGTTACATATACATTTTACACACATTTTACTCACATAGTTACATAAGAAATATTTGTATTTATATACACTGCTCAAAAAAATTAAGGGAACACTTAAACAACACAATGTAACTCCAAGTCAATCACACTTCTGTGAAATCAAACTGTCCACTTAGGAAGCAACACTGATTGACAATACATTTCACATGCTGTTGTGCAAATGGAATAGACAACAGGTGGAAATTATAGGCAATTAGCAAGACACCCCCAATAAAGAAGTGGTTCTGCAGGTGGTGACCACAGACCACTTCTCAGTTCCTATGCTTCCTGGCTGATGTTTTGGTCACTTTTGAATGCTGGCGGTGCTTTCACTCTAGTGGTAGCATGAGACAGAGTCTACAAGCCACACAAGAGGGTGCGTGTGCCCAGGTAGTGTAATGATTTCATGTCATTATATCGTGGGGACCAGGGTAGAGTTACGAGATAATTGGCTTGGTTCCACTGAGTCTGCATTCCTTATGTCAAAGGAGATTAATTATGTTTATGGTAGTATGATGGATGGATATGGTATACTGGCTTGGGTCAAAAGGTAATAGCAGTAGAGAAAGGGAGTGAACATGATAATTACCAGATGGTCGGGGAGAAGTTTGTAACAGGCTATATAAGAGAGAGTGAATCTTTGTTCGGGAGAGAGAAATATGAGAGAGGCTGGGCTATGTCCCAATGTCTGTTATAACTAACCCGGTACCGACTAATAAAACATTTACATGAACTCCTCATCAAAAGTGTCTAAGTACATCCTTACATTCGTAATCACTTGATACCTAGAAACTCATCATAACAGGTAGGTAAGGTCAATTTTATATTTTCTTTTAAGAACGTACCTTTGGGACCATCAGGGACATCCTGACGACTGATACACTGAATGTGCTGAGAATGTCCTAAAAACATCTTGACCTGGTCCTCAATGACATCCCAGGAAGATACAGGGAACTAGACAAAAGTCTCCTAGATAATTTTTTTCTGTCTTAAAGGGGCAGTGTTGCACTTTGAGTAGCCAATAGGCAGAGGGTAGCATACTTTTATTTTGTAAAGTGGTTTCTTGCATCAAACAACATAACATTTTCAGTCACCTCCTTGTCTGAAAGACAAGTGAATAAACAGGTTAATGTCAAGCCCTACATGTTATTTTCAAAGGTCTCATGGAATGTAGGCCTACATTGAACACTACACATTGGCTGCTACTGATAGAACAGCAATGTCCATGTTAAAATGTTATGGGATGCATTTTCACCATTGTATTTTATGGTAGGCCACAATGATAGACCTACATTATGATCAAATAGCCACAGTAGCCTACTTGGCCACTGTTATAACGGTAACTAAAAGTGGGTACAGCCTCAGTGTTAACAGTAAACGTGCACCAGAAGTTGCACAGAATTTTCACAATGTTCAAGTGTGGGCTCAGCAGACCTGAAATCTGCTCAGTGCCGAAAAGGAATTAGAGGTCACAAGTACAAACCGAGAACTAGGCCAAAACCTCCATGGGTCCATGACACAATGTTCAGAGAAGATCATAAAATCATCCTTGGAATGTCCCCGGAACAAACCGGGAAGTAGAGAAAACCTCCACAGGACCCTACCACAACGTCCTGACGATTTGTTTGCAGGGTGTGAAGTGAACTATTGAATAGATCTGAGTTCTATTCACTCGGTTCAACTGGATATGGTGTTGAAGTATTTGTTTTTTTGTATTTGATGAATAGCGTCTCTCATGCTGCCTTTATGAAAGCAGTTATGCCTCTCCTCTTATATGGTTCTCTTTGACTTGAGGCCCTGACAAGCGTAGGGTTGGATATTGTATCTCAAAGCATGTGTGGATGTCAGAAACCACAATCATGAAACAAATCAAAGATGTTTCTTCCCACCCTCACTTATGTGCATGTCCACACTGTCAAAGCAAACACATAGCACAGAGATTATCCACTACTCACACACGCACATGTAAAGATAAAAATAACATTAAAACAGTAATGTATCAGGGGTTCAGATTTAGTACATTGCTCACTGTTCTTAGAATTGGTCTCCTGAGAATTCATCATCTCTCACACCTGAACAAAGCCCATTAATCAGACAATCTGTCTCTCTGTCCCATCAAAACAACATAGTGCCAGAGTTCAGCCATTGAACACCAGACAATTATGCCATTATCTCAGGGATTTACAGTAATAGCCTTATTTGATTGATTTTAACTGAGGTGCAGGGAATGGCTAAATTGATATTGCACTCTTCTATAGAGGAATTGTTGTTGAAAATAATAGACCACTGGTTAATGCACTATACTAGGACAAACCATATAATTAGTAATACTTGCATGTCATAACATTAAAACTGAGTGATAGTAATTCAGTATAACCTGTGATAATCAGGAGGTAAAACATCGGAAATCGCATGATATGCATTTTAAATTCCTATACCAGTAAGCATGTTATAATGATGTCACAAAATAGAATTCAGAGAATGCTCTGACTCTTTTGTGGTATACAGTATGTCATGGTCTTTTTGATCATTGTTTGGATTGCTCAGTGAAAATATCAATAGATATATTTTTGTTCAGGGTCTCAGAAATATAATGGTCCCTGAAAAAAAGTGTTCTAATTGGTGTCAGGGGATGTTTCAAATGTTCAACTTGTGTTCTTTTACAACACTAAAACGATCAAAGTTGTTTTCTTTTACTGTCAGCTAGAATTGTTTAACAGAGTTGCAGTGATTTCAACACAAAAACACACATTACAAAAAGCCTGTGGTTGTGTCTGTGTGGGTAAACCATATCAAGAGGCCATATTCAATCACCTTGGACAGAAATACATTAAGGTTGTTGACTGAGGGGGTCATAAGGATTACCTCAATTATGTTATGACTTTAGCACCTACTACCACACTCCGTTCAAAGGCACTTAAATATTTTGTCTTATCCATTCACCCTCTGAATGGCACACATACACAGTCCATGTCTCAATTGTCTCAAGGGTTAAAAATCCTTCTTTACCCTGTCTCCTCCCCTTCATCTACACTGACTAAAGTGGATTTAACAAGTGACATCAATAAGGGATCATAGCTTTCACCTGTATTCATTTAGTCAGTCTGTCATGGAAAGAGCAGGTGTTCTTAATGTTTTGTACACTCAGTGTACATACAGTACCTATTGAAGAATATAACTTTATAAATGCCTTGTGAGCTCTGTTCAATTGTCTTACCCCATCAGAACCCAAAACATAAGCTTGTTTTACTGCTTTTTTTATAGACAAAGTAATTGTAAACAAACACTGTAAACATTCTTAGAAAAAAAGGGTTTTTCAAGAGGTTTCTTCGGCAGTCCCCACAGGAGAACCCTTTTTGGCTCCAGATAGAATTTCTAAATGGAAATGAAAAGGGTTCTACCTCGAACTAAAACGGTTCTTCAAATGGTTCTCCTATGGGGACAGCCGAAGAACGCTTTTAGGTTCTAGATGGCACCTTATTTCTAAGACTGTAGCCTCATGGATCTCATGGATGGTCAGTCCATACATACGAACAGAGGCTTGCGAAAGTATTCACCCCCCTTGGCATTTATCCTATTGTGTTGCCTTACAACCTAGAATTAAAATAGATTTTTGGGGGGTTTGTATAATTTGATTTACACAACATGCCTACCACTTTGAAGATGTAAAATATTTTCTATTGTGAAACAAACAAGACAAAAAAGCAGAAAACTTGAGCACGCATAACTTTTCACCCTCCCCCCAAAGTAAATACTTTGTAGAGCAATCTTTTGCAGCAATTACAGCTGCAAGTCTCTTGGGGTATGTCTCTATAAGCTTGGCACATCTAGCCAATGGGATTTTTGCCCATCCTTCAAGGCAAAACTGCTCCAGCTTCTTCATGTTGGATGGGTTCCGCTGGTGTACAGCAATCTTTAAGTCATACCACAGATTCTCAATTGGATTGAGGTCTGGGCTTTGACTAGGCCATTCCAAGACATTTAAATGTTTCCCCTTAAACCAGTGTTGCTTTAGCACTATGCTTAGGGTAATTGTCCTGCTGGAAGGTGAACCTCCATCCCAGTCTCAAATCTCTGGAAGACTGAAACAGGATTCCCTCAAGAATTTCCCTGTATGTAGCGGCATCCATCATTCCTTCAATTCTGACCAGTTTCCCAGTCCCTGCCACCACCATGCTTCACTGTGGGGATGGTGTTCTCGGGGTGATGAGAGGTGTTGGGTTTGCGCAAGACATAGCGTTTTCCTTGATGGCCAAAAAGCTCTATTTTTGTCTCCTCTGACCAGAGCACGTTGTTCCATATGTTTGGGGAGTCTCCCACATGCAATGGCTTTTTTCTGGCCACTCTTCCGTAAAGCCCAGCTCTGTGGAGTGTACGGCCTAAAGTGGTCCTATGGACAGATTCTCCAATCTCCGCTGTGGAGCTTTGCAGCTCCTTCAGGGTTATCTTTGGTCTCTTTGTTGCCTCTGATTAATGCCCTCCTTGCCTGGTCCGTGAGTTTTGGTGGGCGGCCCTCTCTTGGCAGGTTTGTTGTGGTGCCATATTCTTTCAATTTTTTTATAATGGATTAAACGGTGCTCCGTGGGATGTTCAAAGTTTCAGATATTGTTTTATAACCCAACGCTGATCTGTACTTCTCCCTGACCTGTTTGGAGAGCTCCTTGGTCTTCATGGTGCCGCTTGCTTGGTGGTGCCCCTTGCTTAGCGGTGTTGCAGACTCTGGGGCCTTTCAGAACAGGTGTATATATACTGAGATCATGTGACAGATCATGTGACACTTAAATAAAGTCCACCTGTGTGCAATCTAACTATTTATGTGACTTCTGAAGGTAATTGTTTGCACCAGATCGTATTTAGGTGCTTCATAGCAAAGGGCGTGAGTACATTTGCATGCACCACATTTCTGTTATTTATTTTTTTGAATTTTATGAAACAAGTTATTTTTTTCATTTCACTTCACAAATTTTGACTATTTTGTGTATGTCCATTACATGAAATCCAAATAAAATTCAATTTAAATTACTGGTTGTAATGCAACAAAATGGGAAAAACGCCAAGGGGATGAATACTTTTGCAAGGCACTGTAGCTCTGTCCATCATGTTGAGTGGTTACATTTCTCCAGCCCCATCCCTCAGTTATTTACCAAGTTAGTGACTGCTTTGATATTGTTTGAACTGCAGATTGCCCCTTTAATTAAAGGGATATGGAGACTGTAGTAAAGCAATGGCCACACAAACATATGATCAGTATTACAGAGAGAACATGTCAACATAATTCATCCAGCCTCTTCATAACCTGGTGCAGAGTTAGAGTGATTACTCAAGGCGAAGGAACACTTGCTGAGCTAATAGCATAAAGCATCTTATTCCTTTCAATAAATTCAGCAAATTTAGACAGATGGCCAGCACCAATTTATTCAACATTTTCAATTTGCTTTTTTCAAGGGGCTTCTTGTCTGTCAATAATTTTTCAATAAGGTACCTCATATCTGAGAGTACTCACCATGCTTGAATAATAATTCAGTTGTTTTACAGGAGATTCTTCTGAGGGAAAAGCACTATCCCTTATAATTATAAAATAATTGCCCCGGTTGCAGGAAATCTTATTCTACTTGACTGTCAGAACCACAATGTACTCTAGGGGACTCTCTCTTCCCAGACTTCTCCAGGAAGTCAGCTTGGAAAGCATATCCTGGCATGGGCATAGAGTTTCAGGGAAATTTGACAGAGAAGGTTTGTGCCATAGTCTCTTTGCTCATAATCGGATTCCCTGCCCCTCTGCTTGAGCAGGGTAACTTTAGGCTGGGATGTAATTGTTCCACTTTATGATACAAGTATCAAACTTGGTAAACTAGTACTAGATACCTTAAAGGGGAACTGCACCTGCTGATTTGGACTCATTTTTTTGGATTGATCCTCAAGAAATGCTGGCTGCCAGGACAGATGCCAAACGTGAGTTGGTTTGGGGGTGTGGTTTGATGTGGGTGTGTCATTGTTGCCACTACCAAGACACACCCATCTGTCAGAACCTTGCCCGCAGCCGTTTCCTACCACTCAATCACAACTAACAAACCTCCTGCAGGTTGAGTTCAATAACTACAGGCAGATGTATGGTGAGATGCCGGAGGAAACTTTGAATATGTCAGTAGCCTACAGAGTAATATGAGAAGAATGCAATTGCTGAATTAATGTACAGTACCAGTCCAAAGTTTGGACACACCTACACATTCAAGGGTTTTTCTTTATTTTTGCTATTTTCTACATTGTATAATAATAGTGAAGACATCAAAACTATGAAATAACACATATGGAATCATGTAGTAACCAGAAAAGTGCTAAACAAATCAAAATATATTTTATATTTGAGATTCTTCAAGTAGCCCCCCTTTGCCTTGATGACAGCTTTGCACTCTCTTGGCATTCTCTCAACCAGCTTCACCTGGAATGCTTTTCCAACAGTCTTGAAGGAGTTCCCACATATGCTGAGCACTTGTTGGCTGCTTTTCCTTCACTCTGCCGTCCAACTCATCCCAAACCATCTCAATTGGGTTGAGGTCAGGGGATTGTGGAGGCCAGGTAATCTAATGCAGCACTCCATCAGTGTCCTTCTTGGTTAAATAGCCCCTACACAGCCTGGAGGTGTGTTGGGTCATTGTCCTGTTGAAAAACAAATGATAGTCCCACTAAGCCCAAACCAGATGGGATGGCGTATCACTGCAGAATGCTGTGGTAGTCATGCTGGTTAAGTGTGCCTTGAATTCTAAATAAATCAGACAGTGTCACCAGCAAAGCACCCCCACACCATAACACCTCCTCCTTCATGATTTACGGTAGGAACAACACATGCAGAAATCATCCGTTCACCCACACCGCATCTCACAAAGA
Organism: Coregonus lavaretus; assembly: GCF_964263955.1. Taxonomy (NCBI): domain Eukaryota; kingdom Metazoa; phylum Chordata; class Actinopteri; order Salmoniformes; family Salmonidae; genus Coregonus; species Coregonus lavaretus. The sequence continues at coordinate 5,715,199 of NC_140019.1, forward strand.
CACGGCAGTTGGATCCAAAAATCTCCAATTTGGACTCCAGACCAAAGGACAGATTTCCACCAGTCTAATGTCCATTGCTCATGTTTCTTGGCCCAATCAGGTCTCTTCTTCGTGTTGGTGTCCTTTAGTAGTGGTTTCTTTGCAGGAATTTGACCTTGAAGGCCTGATTCACACGGTCCTCTCTGAATAGTTGATGTTGAGATGTGTCTGTGACTTGAACTCTGTGAAACATTTATTTGGGCTGCAATATCTTGAGGCTGGTAATTCTAATGAACTTCCGTTCCTGTGGCGGGGCTCATGAGAGCCAGTTTCATCATAGTGCTTGATGGTTTTTGCGACAGCTTTTTGAAGAAACTTTCAAAGTTCTTGAAATGTTCCGTATTGACTGACCTTCATGTCTTAAATTAATGATGGACTATTGTATCTTTTTGCATATTTGAGCTGTTCTTGCCATAATATGGACTTGGTCTTTTACCAAAATAGGGCTATCTTCTGTATACCCCCACCTTGTCACAACACAACTGATTGACTCTAACGCATTAAGAAGGAAAGAAATTCCACAAATTAACTTTTAAGAAGGTACAACTGTTGAAATGCTGGTTGCGAGAATGCCAAGAGTGTGCAAAGCTGTCTTCAAGGCAAAGGGTGGCTATTTTAAGAATGTCATATATAAAATATTTTCTGATTTGTTTAACACTTTTTTGGTTACTACATGATTCTATATGTGCTATGTCATAGTTTTACATGTAAGAAATAGTAAAAATAAAGAAAATCCCTTGAATGAGTAGGTGTGTCCAAACCTTTGACTGGTAGTGTAGATATTCTAAACTAAGTGTTTTGATAAATTTCAAATGTAGTAGCAGGTTAATGTAGAATAAACAACCCTTCACATAATATCATAGAAGCAGTGTTCTGTTAACATAACAATGTGCACCTTTCACCTTTCATTGTCATTCCCAGCCAATACTGTGCCTATCAGCATTTTGTCTGGTGGTAATGGGGCTACCTTGGCAAACATGTCAGAGGGGTCATACCTTCCTGTGTGGTGTCCTGTATACAACAGGAGTAGGCTGGGATAATACTGGTGCAGAATACAAAGGATTTCTCCCTCCCCATATTGACTGATACCATTAAATTCAATAGTAATAAAATACAAGTAAAAGTTGTGTGTAGTAAAATGTTAATGCCGAGTGCCAGTTCTCTCTCCATTCAGAGACATAAGTATCAAGCCCGACTGTCAGTCTGGACTTCATCACAACATCTTGGTGCTGGAGGGGATGGTTGCCATTTTATGGACTCTTAACCAACCATGCTATTTTGTGTGTTTTTTCGCGTTGTTTGTAACTTATTTTGTACATAATGTTGCTGCTACCGTCGCTTATGACCGAAAAGAGCTTCTGGACATCAGAACAGCGATTACTCACCTTGAACTGGAAGAATAATTTTTCTTTAATGAGTCGGACGAGAGGGATTAGCTACAGACACCCGACAGGGCCCTCCTCCCCGTCATTTGCAGTAGAAAGAAAAGGAGATATCGCAGAAGGAGTTCGGGGTAACTGGCAAGGAGCCGGCGACGAGTGGCTAATCTGCCATTGCCATCGATAATATTGGCCAACTTACAATCGCTTGATAATAAAGTGGACGAACTACAGGCACATACATCCTACCAACGGAACATTAAAAACTGTAATATCTTATGTTTCATCGAGTCTTGGCTGAATGAAGACATGAATAACATACAGCTGTCGGGTTATACACTGTATTGGCAGGATAGAACAGCAGCCTCTGGTAAAACAAGGGGTGGCGGTCCATCTATATTTGTAAAGAACAGCTGGTGCACGATATCTAAGGAAGTCTCACAGTTTTGCTCGCCTGAGGTAGAGTATCTCATGATAAGCTGTAAACCACACTATCTAACAAGAGAGTTTTCATCTATATTCTTCGTAGCTGTCTATTTACGACCACAAACCAATGCTGGCACTAAGACCGCACTCAATGAACTGTACACGGCCATAAGCAAACAGGAAAATGCTCATCCAGAGGCGGCGCTCCTAGTGGCCGGGGACTTTAATGCAGGAAAACTTAAATCCGTTTTACCTCATTTCTACCAGCATGTTAAATGTGCAACCAGAGGGAAAACACTCTAGACCACCTTTACTCCACACACAGAGACACGTACAAAGCTCTCCCTCGCCCTCCATTTGGAAAATCTGACAATAATTATATCTTCCGGATTCCTGCTTACAAGCAAAAACTAAAGCAGGAAGCACCAGTGACTTGGTCAATAGAAAAGTGGTCAGATGAAGCAGATGCTAAGCTACAGGACTCTTTTGCTAGCACAGACTGGAATATATTCCGGGATTCTTCTGAGGAGTACACCACATCAGTCACTGCCTTCATCAATAAGTGCATCGATTACGTCGACCCCACAGTGACTGTACGTACATACCCCAACCAGAAGCCATGGATTACAGGCAACATCCGCACTGAGCTAAAGGGTAGAGCTGCCGCTTTCAAGGAGCGGGACTCTAACCCGGAAGCTTATAAGAAATCCTGCTATGCCCTCCGACGAACCATCAAACAGGCAAAGCGTCAATACAGGACTAAGATCGAATCGTACAACACCGGCTCTGACGCTCGTCGGATGTGGCAGGGCTTGCAAACCCTAATTTGCATACCGCCGCAAAAGATCCACAGATGATGAAATCTCTATTGCGCTCCACACTGCCCTTTCACACCTGGACAAAAGGAACACCTACGTGAGAATGCTATTCATTGACTACAGCTCAGCGTTCAACACCATAGTGCCCTCAAAGCTCATCATTAAGCTAAGGACCCTGGGACTAAACACCTCCCTCTGCAACTGGATCCTGGACTTCCTGACGGGCCGCCCCCAGGTGGTAAGGGTAGGTAACAACACATCCGCCACGCTGATCCTCAACACGGGGGCCCCTCAGGGTTGCGTGCTCAGTCCCTTCCTGTACTCCCTGTTCACTCATGACTGCATGGCCAGGCACGACTCCAACCCAATCATTACGTTTGCCGATGACACAACAGTAGTAGGCCTGATCACCGACAATGACGAGACAGCCTATAGAGAGGAGGTCAGAGTCCTGGCCATGTGGTGCCAGGACAACAACCTCTCCCTCAACGTGATCAAGACGAAGGAGATTATTGTGGACTACAGGAAAAAGCACACCCCCATTCTCATTGACGGGGCTGTAGTGGAGCAGGTTGAGAGCTTCAAGTTCCTTGGTGTCCACATCACCATCAAATGAACATGGTCCAAGCACGCCAAGACAGTCGTGAAGAGGGCACGACAAAACCTACTCCCCCCTAAGGAGCTTGAAAAGATTTGGCATGGGTCCTCAGATCCTCAAAATGTTCTACAGCTGCTCTTTAATTATTTGTTACTTTTATTTCGTATTATTTTATATTGTATATTTTTGTGTGATTTTTTTTGTATTCTTAAAACTGCATTGTTGATTAAGGGCTTGTATGTAAGCATTTCACTGTAAGGTATACACCTGTTGTATTCAGTGCATGTGACAAATACCATTGCATTTGATTTGATTTGAAGTCTCCATGTGCTGGCTCCATAAATGTTTCTGTGAACCCATGCATAATCACTGTTTTATTACCAATGACAGTTAGGATAGGTAATATTTGACACACAAACAGGTACAATGTTAAAGTTTGAATCGGTCAGATAAAACCTACCCAATTATGGTCTCACCATCAAACAACCGAGGCAGGCGTCTGGCAAAGCATCTACAGTCCATCTGTAGAAATAGGCAGAGTTGAAGCTGAGTTCATCAGTGACACATGGAATGAAAAGGGTATTGCAAATTCTGGACATATCTGCAATACTGTATTATTAGTAATCACCTTCAGTCCGTCATTGTGGATTTGTTGAGTGCAAGGTCTCTCTCCATTCAGAGACGTATTTGTCTGCCGGCCAGGACTCCATCACATCATCTTGCAAGTCTCCAAGTGCTGGCTCCATAGATGCATTTGGGAACACATACACAGTCACTGTTGTATTACCAATGGCAGTTAGCATAGATGCCATCTGACAAACAAACATATATACTGAACAAAAATGTAAAGTATTGGTCCCATGTTTCATAAGCTGTGTTCCATAAACACAAAAAGCTAATTCGTCTAAACTGTTGCTCACAAAAAGTGTTCTACTGTCTTATAGTAATCGCCTCCTATCCCTTCTGAGGTGTTTGCCAGCAACTGATGGGCATGGCAGCATAGATCAGCTCCAGGCAAAACATATGGAAATGTAGCCAAATGTCCGCACATCCCACAGCAGAGCATTAAGTTGTGGCAAAAAAAGTGAGTTGGGTGAGTTGAGCTAGAGGCCAACAAAATGTAGACACACTGAGAAACATCTCCATTTTGCACCATATAACACTTTTCTTAGGATAATTCAAAGCGGAATGGCATGACTATGACTATAGAGACTGTGTGGGGAATGCATAAGCAACAAAACCCTTTACAATTGCTTCTGTTATGGGGTCTGTTAAAGAAAGCTATAATGCAAACAGGGTCATAACAGACCACAGAAAGCTGTGAATATAAAGGTAACAAGACTGATTCTGAATTACTGAGGAGACAGTAAAACAGGTAGAGAGGAAAGAGCTTGTATAAGTTATACACAATTTTAACAAGGGTTTTCTTTTGTTTCATGTCCTCCATAAAAGAGAGTGCTTTTCACAGCTCTATCACAATATGACTGGGAGGGTGGCTTTGAACTTCTGTAGGCTACATCTGACATTCTTGCAAATGTAATAGGAAGAGGTTTATCACGTGTACTATACTGAAGAGTTCGAATGTAGTTACAAAAAAGTATTTCATGTACCAAAAAGGTGTTTTGGGGCTTATCTTTGTTCCATGAAGGAGTTGCCAATAATTAAACTCTTTCTCAACAGCCTAAATGATATTTCAAGATATACAGTTGAAGTCGGGAGTTTACATGCACCTTAGCCAAATACATTTAAACTCAGTTATTCACAATTCCTGACATTTAATCCTAGTAAAAATTCCCTGTCTTAGGTCAGATCACCACTTTATTTTAAGAATGTGAAATGTCAGAATAATAGTAGAGAGAATTATTTATTTCAGCTTTTACAGTGGGGAAAAAAAGTATTTAGTCAGCCACCAATTGTGCAAATTCTCCCACTTAAAAAGATGAGAGGCCTGTAATTTTCATCATAGGTACACGTCAACTATGACAGACAAAATGATATTTTTTTTTCCAGAATATCACATTGTAGGATTTTTAATGAATTGATTTGCAAATTATGGTGGAAAATAAGTATTTGGTCAATAACAAAAGTTTCTCAATACTTTGTTATATACCCTTTGTTGGCAATGAAACTGGTCAAACGTTTTCTGTAAGTCTTCACAAGATTTTCACACACTGTTGCTGGTATTTTGGCCCATTCCTCCATGCAGATCTCTTTTAGAGCAGTGATGTTTTGGGGCTGTCGCTGGGCAACACGGACTTTCAACTCCCTCCAAAGATTTTCTATGGGGTTGAGATCTGGAGACTGGCTAGGCCACTCCAGGACCTTGAAATGCTTCTTACGAAGCTACTCCTTCGTTGCCCGGGCGGTGTGTTTGGGATCATTGTCATGCTGAAAGACCCAGCCACGTTTCATCTACAATGCCTTTGCTGATGGAAGGTTTTCACTCAAAATCTCACGATACATGGCCCCATTCATTCATCCTTTACACGGATCAGTCGTCCTGGTCCCTTTGCAGAAAAACAGACCCAAAGCATGATGTTTCCACCCCCATGGTGTTCTTTGGATGCAACTCAGCATTCTTTGTCCTCCAAACACGACGAGTTGAGTTTTTACCAAAAAGTTCTATTTTGGTTTCATCTGACCATATGACATTCTCCCAATCCTCTTCTGGATCATCCAAATGCACTGTAGCAAACTTCAGACGGGCCTGGACATGTACTGGCTTAAGCAGGGGGACACGTCTGGCACTGCAGGATTTGAGTCCCTGGCGGCGTAGTGTGTTACTGATGGTAGGCTTTGTTACTTTGGTCCCAGCTCTCTGCAGGTCATTCACTAGGTCCCCCCGTGTGGTTCTGGGATTTTTGCTCACCGTTCTTATGATCATTTTGACCCCACAGGGTGAGATCTTGCGTGGAGCCCCAGATCGACGGAGATTATCAGTGGTCTTGTATGTCTTCCATTTCCTAATAATTGCTCCCACAGTTGATTTCTTCAAACCAAGCTGCTTACCTATTGCAGATTCAGTCTTCCCAGCCTGGTGCAGGTCTACCATTTTGTTTCTGGTGTCCTTTGACAGCTCTTTGGTCTTGGCCATAGTGGAGTTTGGAGTGTGACTGTTTGAGGTTGTGGACAGGTGTCTTTTATACTGATAACAAGTTCAAACAGGTGCCATTAATACAGGTAACGAGTGGAGGACAGCGGAGCCTCTTAAAGAAGAAGTTACAGGTCTGTGAGAGCCAGAAATCTTGCTTGTTTGTAGGTGACCAAATACTTATTTTCCACCATAATTTGCAAATAAATTCATTAAAAATCCTACAATGTGATTTTCTAGAAAAAAAAATCTCAATTTGTCTGTCATAGTGGACGTGTACCTATGATGCAAATTACAGGCCTCTCTCATCTTTTTAAGTGGGAGAACTTGCACAATTGGTGGCTGACTAAATACTTTTTTCCCCCACTGTATTTCTTTCATCACATTCCCAGTGGGTCAGAAGTTGACATACACTCAATTAGTATTTGGTAGCATTGCCTTTAAATTGTTTAACTTGGGTCAAACGGTTTGGGTAGCCTTCCACAAGCTTCCCACAATAAGTTGGTGGAATTTTGGCCCATTGCTCCTGACAGAGCTGAGTCAGGTTTGTAGGCCTCATTGCTCGCACACGCTTTTTCAGTTCTGCCCACACATTTTCTATTGGATTGTGTTCAGGGCTTTGTGATGGCCACTCCAATACCTTGACTTTGTTGTCCTTAAGCCATTTTACCAAAACTTTGGAAGTATGTTTGGGGTCATTGTCCATTTGGAAGACCCATTTGCGACCAAGCTTTAACTTCCTGACTGATGTCTTGAGATGTTGCTTCAATATATCCACATCATTTTCCTTCCTCATGATGCCATCTATTTTGTGAAGTGCACCAGTCCCTCCTGGAGCAAAGCACCCCCACAGCATGATGCTGCCACACACATGCTTCACGGTTAGGATGGTGTTCTTCGGCTTGCAAGCAACCCCCTTTTTCCTCCAAACATAACAATGGTCATTATGGCCAAAAAGTTACATTTTTGTTTCATCAGACCAGAGGACATTTCTCCAAAAAGTACGATCTTTGTCCCCATGTGCAGTTACAAACCGTAGTCTGGCTTTTTTATGGCGGTTTTGGAGCAGTGGCTTCTTCCTTGCTGAGCGGCCTTTCAGGTTATGTCGATATAGGACTCGTTTTACTGTGGATATAGATACTTTTGTACCTGTTTCCTCCAGCATATTCACAAGGTCCTTTGCTGTTGTTCTGGGATTGATTTGCACTTTTCGCACCAAAGTACGTTAAACTCTAGGAGACAAAACGCGTCTCCTTCCTGAGCGGTATGATGGCTGTGTTGTGCCATGGTGTTTTTACTTGTGTACTATTGTTTGTACAGATGAATGTGGTACCTTCAGGAGTTTAGAAATTGCTCACAAGGATGAACCAGACTTGTGGAGGTCTACAGTGTTTTTTCTGAGGTCTTGGCTGATTTCTTTTGATTTTCCCATGATGTCAAGCAAAGAGGCGCTGAGTTTGAAGGCCTTGAAATACATCCACAGGTACACCTCCAATTTACTCAAATGATGTCAATTAGCCTATCAGAAGCTTCTAAAGCCATGACATCATTTTCTGGAATTTTCCAAGCTGTTTAAAGCCACAGTCAACTTAGTGTATGTAAACTTCTGACCCACTGGAATTGTGATACAGTGAATTATAAGTGAAATAATCTGTCTGTAAACAATTGTTGGAAAAACTACTTGTGTCATGTACAAAGTAGATGTCCTAACCGACTTGCCAAAACTATAGTTTGTTAACAAGAAATTTGTGGAGTGGTTGAGAAATGAGTTTTTTATGTAAACTTCCCACTTCAACTGTAGTTTGCGATCTAGCTAGTGTGTTTTGAGTTTCCACTTCATCAGGGGGTGAATTAGCACCAGTTAAATTAGGCCTATATATAATATCAGTGCACACAAAGATGTAGGCAAATTCATCTCAATTGAAAATTCATGACAATCACTGCTTGGACTTATTAGATGTAACAACTTATTTATTGAATACCATCTCAGTAGTCTATTGCACCACTTAATAAAGCATTGTGAATGACTTCATAAGATGATGACTCAAATGTATTGTATTGTGTGACACTGCACCACCAGGGGAAAATGTTAGTCTGGAGCTCTGTCCCAGAGAAGAGCCACATCTATTCTAACAACTCAGGGTGCAGACCACTATAGCAATAGTTGTCTATCTGTTATATTCACCAAAGGGTGTATCCTCTTGAGAACCATCTGTATATTAAAAACCTGGGAAACAGGGCTATGATTATATAAGAACTGATCTTCATACTACCAAAACCAGCTGGATGATGGCCCGGGAGCAGCAGGAGGACATTTTCCTTCTTATGCTGTCAGAAAGAATCCAGTGTTTAGAGCCTTCTAGCTAAAGGCTGCACATTGCTGTTTCGATTTGTGTGTAAAGACACACAGACTTGTCCCTGCTTAAATTTGTATGTGCATCATGTCCCCAGAGACCAAAGAGCGGGTCTGTGAGGTCAGGCCCAACACTCTAGACCAAGCCCTGTCTGCCTGGGATCTTCAATTGCTTTCCTATGGAAAGATGTGCGGTCACACAGACTCATGTCTATACACAAACTGCAGGGGATAGAGCCACTGTCTGGCACCCTCTCACACGCCAGAGGACTGTTGGAAGCTCTGGTTGCATTCTCCCTCAGCCCTGGAAATCCATAGGTTGTGCTAGTAACTGGATATCCAGGGCTGGCTGTCATTACAAATTCATTAACAAACAACAATCCTGTCTGGAATTTCAGGATCCTTGTTCCAATGGATTACAAATAAATAAATAATTTGCTAATTGGTGTTATCTTCTTTCTTCCTCATGACCACTACAAATCAAATCGTATTTGTCACATGCGCCAAATACAACAGGTGTAGACCTTACAGTGAAATGCTTACTTACAAGCCCTTAACCAACAATGCAGTTTTAAGAAAGAATACCCCCCAGAAATCACAACAAAATACAATATAAAATAATATGAAATAAAAGTAACAAATAATTAAAAAGCAGCAGTAAAAATAACAATACCGAGTCAATGTGCGGGGGCACCGGTTAGTCGAGGTAATTGAGGTAATATGTACATGTAGGTAGAGTTATTAAAGTGACTATGCATAGATAATAAACAGAGAGTAGCAGCAGCGTAAAAGTGGGAGGTGGGAGGGCAATGCAAATAGTCTGGGTAGCCATTTGATTAGATGTTCAGGAGTTCTCTGGATTGGGGGTAGAAGCTGTTTAGAAGCCTCTTGGACCTAGACTTGGCGCTCCAGTACTGCTTGCTGTGCGGTAGCAGAGAGAACAGTCTATGACTAGGGTGACTGGAGTCTTTGACAATTTTTAGGGCCTTCTTCTGACACCGCCTGGTGTACAGGTCCTGGATGGCAGAAAGCTTGGCCCCAGTGATGTACTGGGCCGTACGCACCACCCTCTGTAGTGCCTTGCGGTCGGAGGCCGAGCAGTTGCCATACCAGGCAGTGATGCAACCAGTCAGGATGCTCTCGATGGTGCAGCTGTAGAACCTTTTGAGGATCTGAGGACCCATGCCAAATATTTTCAGTCTCCTTAGGGGGAATAGGTTCTGTCTTGGTGTGCTTGGACCATGTTAATTTGTTGGTGATGTGGACACCAAGGAACCTGAAGCTCTCAACCTGCTCCACCACAGCCCCGTCGATGAGAATGGGGGCGTGCTCGGTCCTCTTCTTTTTCCTGTAGTCCACAATCATCTCCTTTGTCTTGGTCACGTTGAGGGAGAGGTTGTTATCCTGGTACCACACGGCCAGGTCTCTGACCTCCTCCCTATAGGCTGTCTCATCGTTGTCAGTGATCAGGCCTACCACTGTTGTGTCATATGCAAACTTAATGATGTTGTTGGAGTCGTGACTGGCCATGCAGTCATGAGTGAACAGCGAGTACATGAGGGGACTGAGCACGCACCCCTGAGGGGCCCCCGTGTTGAGGATCAGCGTGGCGGATGTGTTGTTACCTACCCTTACCACCTGGGGGCGGCCCGTCAGGAAGTCCAGGACCCAGTTGCAGAGGGAGTTGTTTAGTCCCAGGGTCTTTAGCTTAGTGATGAGCTTTGAGGGCACTATGGTGTTGAACGCTGAGCTGTAGTCAATGAATAGCATTCTCACATAGGTGTTCCTTTTGTCCATGTGGGAAAGGGCAGTGTGGAGTGCAGTAAAGATTGCATCATCTGTGGATCTGTTGGGGTGGTATGCAAATTGAGGAGGGTCTAGGGTTTCTGGGATAATGGTGTTGATGTGAGCCATGACAAGCCTTTTAAAGCTCTTCATGGCTACAGACATAAGTGCTACGGGTCGGTAGTCATTTAGGCAGGTTACCTTAGTGTTCTTGGGCACAGGGACTGTGCTGGTCTGCTTGAAATATGTTGGCATTACAGACTCAGACAGGAACATGTTGAAAATGTCAGTGAAGACACTTGCCAGTTGGTCAGCGCATGCTCGCAGTACATGTCCTGGGAATCCATCTGGCCCTGCGGCCTTGTGAATGTTGAACTGTTTAAAGGTCTTACTCACATCGGCTACAGAGAGTGTGATCACACAGTCGTCCAGAACAGCTGATGCTCTCATGCATGTTTCAGTTTTACTTACCTCGAAGCGAGTATAGAAGTAATTTAGCTTGTCTTGTAGGCTTGTGTCACTGGGCAGCTTGCAGCTGTGATTCCCTTTGTTGTCTGTAATAGTTTGCAAGCCCAGCCAAATCCGACGAGCGTCGGAGCCGGTGTAGTACGATTCGATCTTAGTCCTGTATTGACGCTTTGCCTGTTTGATGGTTCGTCGGAGGGCATAGCGGGATTTCTTATAAGCTTCTGGGTTAGAGTCCCGCTCCTTGAAAGTAGCAGCTCTACCCTTTAGCTCAGTGCGGACGTTGCCTGTAATCCATGGCTTCTGGTTGGGGTATGTACGTACGGACACTGTGGGGACGACGTCATCGATGCACTTATTGATGAAGCCAGTGACTGATGTGGTGTACTCCTCAACGCTATCGGAAGAATCCCTGAACATATTCCAGTCTGTGCTAGCAAAACAGTCCTGTAGCTTAGCATCTGCTTCATCTGACCACTTTTTTATTGACCGAGTCAATGGTGCTTCCTGCTTTCGTTTTTGCTTGTAAGCTGGAATCAGTAGGATAGAATTATAGTCAGATTATGGAGGGCGAGGGAGAGCTTTGTACGCGTCTCTATGTGTGGAGTAAAGGTGGTCTAGAGTTTTTTTCCCTCTGGTTGCACATTTATCATGCTGATAGAAATGAGGTAAAAACGGATTTAAGATATCCTGCATTAAAGTCCCCGGCCACTAGGAGCGCCGCCTCTGGATGAGCGTTTTCCTGTTTGCTTATGACCGTATACAGTTCATTGAGTGCGGTCTTAGTGCCAGCATCGGTTTGTGGTGGTAAATAGACAGCTAAAAATAATATAAATGAAAACTCTATTGGTAGATTGTGTGGTTTACGGCTTATCATGAGATACTCTACCTCAGGCGAGCAAAACCTGGAGACTTCCTTAGATATCGTGCACCAGCTGTTGTTTACAAATATACATAGACCGCCACCCCTTGTCTTACCAGAGGCTGCTTTTCTATCCTGCCGATACAGTGTATAACCCGACAGCTGTATGTTATCTCCTTCCGCGATGTCTCCTTTTCTTTCTACTGAGAATGACAGGGATGAGGACCCTGTCGGGTGTCTAGAGCAAATCCCTCTCGTCCTAATTATTCGTCCAGTTCAAGGTGACTAATCGCTATTCTGATGTCCAGAAGCTCTTTTCGGTCATAAGAGACGGTAGCAGCAACATTATGTGCAAAATAAGTTACAAACAATGCGAAAAAACACACTAAATAGCACGGTTGGTTAAGAGTCCATAAAACGGCAGCCATCCCCTCCGGCTCCATCTTCACGTGTGCTGTTGTTTCATGAATTAACCTCAGTGATCAATTTTCAATTTCACCCACTATTGCTGCAGCTACTGTACTGACACTTAAGAGTTGGGGCAAAGTAGGACAAAGATCATTGGTCTTTATAGCGAGTTTTATAGAAACAGTGAGTAAACTTTTGCAGATTGAAAACAGAGAGACAGAAAAGAAAGCAGTGAGTATCTTGTGGCCTCTGAAATTGAAGGGGATATTATTACTCGTTAACAATCTTCTCAATCAAATGGACACCTAATCTATCTCAAACGATTCCTTCTGCTAAGTTAATTTATGTAATGATTTTCCAGTTCAGGTGGTGAGATTTCTCTCAGGAGATTCTGCTGAGCCCCTGGAATAGATGAGAACCCTGGTGTCTGGTATTAAGCTCTCTCTCTCTCTCTCTCTCTCTCTCTCTCTCTCTCTCTCTCTCTCTCTCTCTCTCTCTCTCTCTCTCTCTCTCTCTCTCTCTCTCTCTCTCTCTCTCTCTCTCTCTCTCTCTCTCTCTCTCTCTCTCTCTCTCTCTCTCTATCTCTCTCTCTCTCTCTCTCTCTCTCTCTCTCTCTCTCTCTCTCTCTCTATCTCTCTCTCTCTCTCTGAGTCAATTGATACCAACAATATAATATGAAGCCATGCACCACTGATTAAATGTTTTTTTTTTTTGTCTTATGTGATTCAATATTTAATACCGTTTTTTACTGGTGAGGGAAGACTGACTCGGTATCGCAATGCTTCATTTTACAGAATGTTTCGTACCACTCTTTATATTTTTGATGAGTTTTCATCAAGCACATAAGCGTGATGAAATGCAATTTTGGAGTGAGTTTAAAATCATGTGAAAAGGAATTTTGCCTTTGCTTCGCCATTATGTCTAAGCCAAAAAACATTAAGGCAAATACATACAAGAAATACAAAAACCAACAATTGGGGCCTAATGATAGTATCCAGAATGAGTATTGTCTGTTCTCGATTCTCTTGTTCTCTGACCTGCTTAGTCACAATAAAAAAAAACTGGTTGCACTTCAGAAAAGAGACAGAGAGGCAGACCTCTCAGGGACATAGCCTGGAAAGAAAATAAGGAAAAGTGGAACAGCAGAGATACACAAAGGTGGCAACACCTGACTCCGGGGTAACAGATTGATGTGTCCAAGCCCTCAATCCATCACTCACTGTCGCTAGCAGACAACAGAAAATCGTTCATAGCAACTTGTGTTCAGGTCAGCACTTCTGCATGCTTCTGTGACACAATTCATCACTGTGTGGCTCGACAGGACCATAGAAGTTATGGGTGAGGAGCACATTGTCTCAGGATGGGAGTGAATCTGTGGGAAAATACAAGCTCCATCCTAGTGATGTCTTCATAAAAGAGGAGTAGCAGAGAGAGAGTCTAGGTTCTTTCTGATTGAGCTGCTTTGAGTGCTCATCAATGTCAAGTCCTTCTTGAGACAAGGATAGGGCTTTGATAGCAGGATTTCTGACATCAAATATGTAGGAAATCTTTAGAGAGATAAAGCTATATGGATTGTGGTAAATGGCATGCTAGGAGTATTGTGATAGATCGGTCACATCTGCAGAAATGCTTGATTTAATATAGCATTTCGTGTCTATTTACAGTGACAAAGACCTGACCTCTCAGATGGATTCAAGTAGGAGTCCTCTATTGGGTTACAAAGTGCCACAGATCCATGCCACATGTGTCCAAAATAAAGACTTACATGGTTGCATGTACTGTATATTTGTTATCTCTCGCTGTGTCATACGTGACACTTTATCTATCCTGTGTCAACAGTCCAAAGATAAGACTTCTGTTATCTCCTTTCTTGTTGTGTGTGGGCTGTTCAAATACCTTATCAGATTATAGGATACATCCTGTCCATTAGAGACTACAGGAAGCAACCGTTTTCCTCCACCCCATCCAAAGTCAGTTCTCCATCATCACGTTCTGGTCAAATGTTGTGTGATAGAGATGGCTACAACTTAACAGCTTTTGAACTTTTAGTTGTGCTGTGTGTAACTTTGGGGCTAAACGCCAAAAAAGGCACAATGCCACATAGGACCTACCCCAGTTCTGTCTATCGTTGGCTTTCATGTATTTTTATGAGCACATTGCTTTATGCAAACACAAAGTTAAAACACAAAAGCCCAATCATGCAGTGGTGCATTTGGTAATCATTCCCCCCTGTGCCCTGTAATGAATTTGACAAATGTCCTGTCAAGCTGTGCCCTCACAAATATTTACAAATCCATCTTAATCTATTTGGATGTTATTGTTATTGTCCTTTGTATTATTCTATCAGACTATGATTTATTGTGTTTATGACATAAATGTCATCTTAAGTTATGGATCAGAAACAATTTTTGAGAATGCCAAGAGTGTGCATGGCTGTCATCAAGGCAAAGGGTGGCTACTTTGAAGAATCTCAAATATAAAATATAGTTTGATTTGTTTAGCACTTTTTTGGTTACTACATTATTCCATATGTGTTATTTCATAGTTTTGATGTCTTCACTATTATTCTACAATGTAGAAAATAGTAAAAATAAAGAAAAATCCTTGAATTAGTAGGTGTGTCCAAACTTTTGATTAGTACTGTATGTGCATTTTCATTCACCTTGCTTCTGTGTTTGTTTGATTAGGCCTATTTCAGCAATGGCAGTTATTGCTCTTGTGCAAGCATTTGGTTTAATAGTTTACACAGTCAGCTAAATATTATGATTTTTGTTTACCATAAGACCTACAAGTCATGAATTAATCACTTTAGAAATGTTAATCGGCAGGACATTCATTGTTTCCCACATGTCCGACATGCACTTCCTGATCCTATAAGATTGGGTGCCTATTCATATCCAGTAACACACTTGCAGAACGTAAGGTTGCCCTTACAAAAAATATTGCAGTTTTGAAACTGCAGTAAAGGTTCAGTAACTGCACACGACTGTGGTATTTTGGACTCAACAATTGCAGAATAACTGCAGCGTACTTCACTCTAACTGCAGTTACACTGCAAAATTACTGCAGTAAAAAAAAAAAATATTTTGGACGCAGTAATTGCAGCATACTGCATACTTTTCGTAAGGGTTTAGAAAACGGGAAAATCTGTCCTGGGTGGCAGGGTGAACAAATTTGGCTCAGGAGTTTAATTTCTCCCTTTGATAGTTTGAGAATGTAGGCCTACTGTACAAGAGCTCTGCATTATTTTGAATTGATTAATTGTATGGACATTTTGTTCTATGCTGATTTTATTCTTGCTTTTCCTATTTTTATGGATCAATCTGTAGGCTATATAACCAAGTCGACTGCCTACTATCACCTGACTTCACCCTAAAGACTTTTGTCCAGCGCCTTCCTGTAAACTAAATTTCCTTTCGTAGGTTAGCCGGAGGCAAAGTCATTGATATTCATGAGTTACGTCGGGTGATTGGATGAGCTTTCTTGGGTGTGTGAGGTCACACAGATGGGCTTTTACCTTTCCACAAACGGTCTGTTGATTAATATAAGCAAGTTGACCCAAATGAATCAAGGAATAGGAAATCCACGATTTGTTGCCAAGTAATGGCTACTGGCTTGCCAGTGAGCTAGTTAGCTACATTTCAGTAATTTAGCTAGCCTCCTAAATGCAGTGGTCACTGGATTAACTAGCCATGAGTTGAACATATTTTGGTGAAAACAAACTAGTAGCCAGTTGTTGTTGCCCATGGTGGAATCATATCTAACCAGCTGGCTTCTGAAGCCTATGTGACATGTCTAGTATGTGCCCATGAGCTCCCGAGTCTAGACACAGTCTAGCTAACATTAGCTAGCTAGTGTTGCTAGCTGAGCTGTTTTATAAAGAAAACGGCTGAGGTGACTCAAACCCTGTAGTTAGCTAACAAGCCATCCTTGGCAACAATCTTATTGTGGTCCGGGAATATTAGATATTTATTTTAATTTTAACATTGAAGTTGGTGGTTACTACTGGTTTTAGGGTTGTCACTAGTTACCACAGCCACAAAGTGAAGTTTTAGATCCAAGAGGAGATAAATTGTCCGCCATTGTTTTGTGTTTTGTTAAATGCTCGGAGTGATCTCATGCCCCCAATAAGGCTCAACCAACGGATAATAAAGACATTGCCTCCGGGTATCCTATTAAAGGAAATGTTGCTTCCTGTAACACCCCTTGGCCCTGAGACACATTAATTTATCACTAGCCTACACTAACATTCGGTTTAGAAATACTGTATTTGCAACCTAACTTCCGTTTCCCCTGAAAAACAGAAGTGGGAACTCTGCTCAGGCTCTTCCTACACCTGCTACTTTAGGTTACTTTATCATGGTCACTAGATAGAAAACACATATTCCTCTTTTGAATTGGGCATGCATGTGTGTGTGTGTGTTCCTACGGTAGAGGTGCTTATTCCACCTCCTAGTGGTGTGCAAAAAACAAGAATCCACTTACAATACTGAGCTTGGTTTCTGAATGTTTCAATACAACTGAAGGTTGTATTGAAGATACATATTGCATCCATTTTCTCATGCATTTTGTAGGGGAAATAAATCACATTAAATTGTAGTATGCTACTTTTCTGAAGATCCCATTAATGTCGTTAATACTCTACAATAAGGTGTTGTATTCCAATTGAATGTATATTACCCCGTGGCAATGTGTTTATTATTATAACATTAGCATGGTGTTAATTATAAACTATCCTACTACTGCTATTTTCATTAGTAGTCAAGGTACCCGTAGTATTAGCCTGAAAAAGAATGCTATTTTTACAATTACCATTGAGAAGAATGCAAAACTTATCTTAACAAGTATGAAATGTTGTCGATGCTAGTGACGTAGGGCTGAATGCCTTGAATGTGGGAGGACGTAGAGCAGACTTTCTAAGGCATAGATAGCCCTCTCATTAGGTGCCGATGCGCAAGCAGGGGATGCTTCAGCCCGTTATTCCTCAGTATCCAGTCTCTCTCAGAGTTGGTTCTCTCAGTGTTTCCATCGAGAAAGTGAAGGAAAACTCCAAGTGATATGCTGCATACATTTTATTTTTGTCAAAAACGAAATTATATTTAATGAAGAATGGAATTTCGTGGGATCAAGGCGACCAGAGACAGTACAATCTCTGTCGCTGAGTGAGTGTCTATCTCGCTGTTTCTGATTGTGCTGCTACGGAAATGCTTGAAACTGCTGCATGAATGGTCGTGCGTAACACCGGGGATTGCGGTAGGCTACATTGCGAAGCTTGCCCCTGACTAACAGACAATGTGCCCACTAAAGCCTGGCTCAGAACGTGTCCGATGACTGATTCCTGGTTTAATTTGTATTTTGGGTTGTAACAAAGGTCAATGGAGAGACCTGCGCGTCCGTGCGCCCTGTTGCCATTTTAACACTAATGCTGTGTTAATTTGGGTTGCGTGTCCCTACTGAAATTCCCAACTCCAAGGCTCATACAACGTTGATGCTGGATAATTCAGCAAGATTGTTGTAAAAATGCTGAACAGCGTTTTGTTGCTCAGCGTTTTAACTGTGACCAGTTTCGCATCGAAGACAGAGAGCCGCAAACCATCGAAAGAAATTTGTAAGAACCGCTGCTCCTGTGAGGAAAAGGAGAATATATTGAGCATCAATTGTGAAAACAAAGGATTTACAACGGTGAGTCTATTTCAGCCTCCACCTAACAAAATCTGCCAACTCTTTCTCAATGGAAACTTTCTTTCGAGACTGAATCCGAACGAGTTTATCACTTATGGTAATGTCACATCCCTTCATCTGGGAAACAACGGGTTACAGGAGATAAAGACTGGAGCTTTTACTGGACTGAGATTTTTAAAACGACTTCATCTCAACAACAATAACTTGGAGATAATCAAGGAAGATACCTTTGCTGGTTTAGAGGGTTTGGAGTATTTACAGGCAGATTATAATTATATCAGTGCCATTGAAGCAGGTGCATTCGGCAAATTGAATAAACTCAAAGTCCTGATTCTCAATGACAACCTCCTGCTCTCTCTTCCCAACAATGTATTTCGTTTCGTTATGTTAACGCATTTGGATCTAAGGGGGAACCGGCTTAAGATGCTGCCTTTTGCTGGTGTGCTGGAGCACGTAGGCGGCATTATGGAGATCCAACTGGAGGAGAACCCGTGGAATTGCACCTGTGATCTGATCCCCCTAAAAGCCTGGCTGGACACCATATCAGTCTTTGTAGGAGACATCGTGTGCGAGACCCCCTTTAGACTGCATGGAAAGGACATTACTCAATTGATTAAGCAAGATCTATGCCCCCGACGTAATGCTGGTGATTCTAATCACCGCGCAATGCAGCCCCCCTCTGATTCCCAATACAACGGCCCCTCTCCCACCCTACACCCGGGTGTCACTCCAACAAAAGCCCCACGGGCCTCCCGTCCCCCTAAAATGAGAAATCGCCCCACACAACGTGTAACGTCTGGTAAGGACAAACAAGTGCTGGGGCCTATAATGGTTTATCAGACCAGGTCCCCTGTTCCCATAACCTGCCCTAGCATATGCGTCTGTACCTCCCAGAACCCAGACAGTGGATTAAATATCAACTGCCAGGAGAGGAAATTGCATAATATAACAGAGCTAATCCCTAAACCCTCCTATCCAAAGAAATTGCATTTAACAGGCAATTACTTACAGACCATATATAGAACAGACCTAACCGAATACAGCTCACTAGAGCTCCTCCACCTAGGAAATAATAGGATAGCTGTTATTCAGGACGGGGCCTTTGACACCCTGGCTAATCTACGGAGACTTTACCTCAATGGCAATTACATTGAAAGTCTATCCCAATCATTATTCGTAGGTCTGCAGAGCCTTCAATACTTATACCTGGAGTACAATGTCATCAAGGACATTTTACCACAGACGTTTAACTCATTACAGAATCTGCAGCTGCTGTTCCTAAACAACAATCTACTAAGATCCCTTCCCGACAATGTTTTTTGGGGGACTATGCTAACAAGGCTGAACCTGAGGAACAATCACTTCTCCCACCTGCCGGTGCGCGGTGTGCTCGACCAGCTCTCCGCATTCATTCAGATCGATCTGCAGGAGAACCCATGGGATTGCACATGCGACATCGTTGCCCTTAAAAACTGGATGGAGCTGTCCAGCACCAGCGTAGTGGTAAATGAAATCACATGTGATTCGCCCTCCAAACACGCAGGGCGGCTGCTCAGATCCCTGCGTAATGACGCAATTTGTCCCGAGCCTAATGAGGTCACAGTAGGCCTAACCAAGGCCCCCACCGTCAGTCCCAACACCGACTCCACTCCCCCCTCTGCCATCACCTCAACAGAAGAGCAGGTGCCCGAGATGCACGCGGAGGTGCCGCTGTCTGTTCTCATACTGGGACTGCTCGTGGTTTTCATTCTGTCGGTCTGCTTTGGGGCTGGTCTTTTCGTATTCGTCCTCAAACGACGCAAAGGAATTGATAGCGTCCCCACCAGTGCCAATAATTTAGATATAAACTCTTTCCAGGTACAGTATGCTTCATATAGATCAGAGCCCACTGCAGATAAAACAGAGACACATGTTTATAATTACGTCCCTCCCCCGATTGGCCAGATGTGTCAGAACCCCATCTACATGCAGAAAGATAGCGAGCAGGTGGCGTACTATAGGAATCTAAAAGAGCTAACTTTCAGCACCATGGACCCTAAAAAGTCGGAGTTGCCCCCAAGCCCATATACCATAAGCACAGTGGAGTTCATTGAGAAACAATCTTGTGGCAATCGACAGCCGGAGCTGCTTTATCAAAACATTGCAGAGAGGGTTAAGGAGCTTCCAACTGCTGGCGCTCTGAATTACAGTTTCTGCACTTTACCGAAAAGACAATTCATTCCTCCATATGAAACTACTAGACGACACAACCAAGACAGGTTGAATAAAACTGTTCTCTATGGGACTCCACGAAAGTATTATGCTGAGCAATCAAAAAATGAACACCCTTTGCTGCCTGGGAAGCTAAAAACAGAACCAGACTACCTCGAAGTTCTGGAAAAACAAACTGCAATGAGTCAGTTGTAAGATATGGCCCTACTTACTATCATCACACATATTACATCGGTATGTATCTAAGTACTCCACAAATTAACGAGTCCAACTCAAACAAAGCAACCTAAGCATTTTTATCTTCTTTATTTTCCAGCTGTATTGAGTAAACGTAGGCCTATATGCAGTTATATTATTTTACTGGAGGTTGAAATTATTTATTCTACTTGAACTATAAAGACTGTAGCAGGTACCGCAAGAACTATGTATAGTACTGCTTTGTGCATTTTATATTCTATATTTTATTTTCTCTGTGGAAACAAATATCATTTTTAGAAGAATAATTGAGAAATGACATTCCTGTACATAATAATGAGTGTGAAACACATGTACTGGTTCCGTCCATGGTGATCCATTTATTCCAGAAGTGCCTTTGCACTCCGAGTATTTTATCTTTGCTTTCTGCAAATGGAAATTTTATAAGTGCTGTATTTTAAGAATCTTTATGTAAAATATAATTATTTGTCCATTACATTAAACATAATTGAAGAGGGTATGAAATGTATGGTAAATAATGTTTTCAATATATAAGTGTCTTTCAATTTACCGAATTACATAACATTGTATGCTATAGATGAGCAATACAAGTGCCATGAGAGCAATTAAATTTTCACTGAAGCACTTTGTCAAGTCTGAACTTGAGGTGAGCATTATTAAGATTATAAATGTCTGGCTTTGTGTGTGTGTGTGTGTGTGTGTGTGTGTCCCATGTGATGAGGGGGTGGGTGCTTTGGGGGCGGTAAAATCTCTCTTTGATGGAATCTATAGACCACCGTGTATTGACGAGGAATTTGCTGAGTACTTTTGGCTGAATGACGAATTTATCGACCAACGTTGCTCGGGCCCTCACAGGAATACCATTAATTTCACACTTATTATTTTTCACCCAAAAAGGTAGAGAGAAGCAGTGTCCTCTAAAAGTGTAGATCATTTACCTCTATATTCTGATTTACGGGTGATCAAAACTGTCTCGAACAGGAACAACTACTGCTCTCCAGTAGCCGACTTGAAAAGCACCAATTATGATTAGTTCCCAAAGCTCCTCATACCCAGAATTACTTGTTTCTAGTTGTTTTAACGAGACGAGTTTATATTCTGCCCTTCAGGTGACATTTGCTTTGAAGTCTGCTGTAGAGCAATACCTTCTTCAAGCCCAGATTATTCTGCTGTTTTCACTCTCGCTTTGTTTCCCCCGCTGCTTCACGTAGCTACCATTGTGTCGCTGTCCATGGTACTGAATATGTTCAGTTTGCGCATTTTCTATGGTTTCTACAGTGTGGGGACTTCTCAATTGATTTGTTCGATTTCACATTGACTTTGTAAATAGTGCACTTTTTTATTTTTTATCACAGGTTGTTAATCCCATTGGCCAAATTAATTAGTGAAATACGTGTATACTGAGAACAAAATCAAATTGGGAATTTAAATTAGCAATGACTGGCCTTCTTATGATTTGATTGAATCATGGATTTTATGCTTACATTTTTTAAATACACTAACAATGAAAAAGTTGATTATGTGAGTGTTATCTTATAATATTGATATTCTGCTTGTGGGTAAGTGAGCTTGTGCTTGTGGGTAACTACCAGAGGCCATTGAGTTGTTGTGAGTGAGACTGAGTGAGAGTTCTGTTAATTCCTTCTGAAACAGAGTGTTATTTTTTTTTCCTGGGCACAATGGGCCTCTTTGTTGCTGTTTACTGGTGCTGTGGAGAATGAGAGGTTGGACATGTCTTGCACACCAATGAGGCAGCTAGCTCCCACAGTCCCCACCACACTCCTCCTCTCCTCATATCACACATGGGACTGGGAGGAGGAGAGATGGGGATGGCATGCAATGGCTTTACAACATAAGCTATCAATCAATCCAGTCAGTTCACACCGGAAAATAGGATCAAATATTATACATTGCTTCACAATTTGAGGTTGAGTGACAGTTATGTTGTTTGGGACATTTGGGTAGTTTTGTCACAAAGGATTTCCTTCAATCCATGGATTCTATAAAGGAAGCAGTTGTTAGCTATCTTTATTGATCATCAGATTGTAATTGATTCACTCTCCCTCTTTCATTTAATTACAACAATATGGTTCCTGTTGTAGACAGGAAGGGGAAATAAACCTTGACCTTGCTATGCTAAGGGACTAGCGGTGAACTAGAGTGAATCAATGGAAACTGCTTTCAGATGCTTGCTGCTAGGGGCCTCTCCTAAGGCTATCCCAGACCTCTTCAGAAATACTCTCGGGCAAGTTCATGTTTATTCAAAGGTTGGACCGGCTTTTTTTATCTCTTTGATTTGTGATGAGGCCCAACGAGAGTGGCCTATGCTTGGTGTGTATGATACTGAATCTCTTTGACATGGTGGAGACCACAAGACCTGTGGGAAGCATGGAAGGTTGATATTCCTCCTTCCCAGTGTCCCCAGGATTGGCCGGAGTCACAACCAATTCACTCTCAAAGTAAGGAAGTGTTGCCTGATTGTGATATTTTGAAACGAATAGCAATGTCAGGGTCTGTGACATATTAATATTTCATATTTTGGATCATTGTAGATGCATTGTTTCACATGAAATCAAAGTAATCAAGTAAACAACTCAAAGTACAGTTAATTGAAATCATCAGCCATATGCTGAAATATGAACCATGTTCACAATATATTCCGCTTCATTTCAGTCATTTCAAGTGTTCAGTAGTCTATGTTTCCTGCTGACTGGGTTGTGCAAATTGTGGGGATATATTATGTGTTCTAGTCTTTGTTTCAGAGATGAGATGAGGTCTGTCTGTCTGTCTGTCTGTCTGTGTGTGTGTGTGTGAGTGAGTGAGTGAGTGAGTGAGTGAGTGAGTGAGTGAGTGAGTGAGTGAGTGAGTGAGTGAGATAGTGAATGAGTGAGGGAGTGAGTGAGTGAGTGAGTGAGTGAGTGAGTGAGTGAGTGAGTGAGTGAGTGAGAGAGAGAGTCTTCTTTCCTCCCACAGTCCTTTGACGAATATTGCACCAGTTTCATGGCTGCTTAATCATTTAGACATTAATGATGGGCCATGTTAGATGTTGACAGAATGCCTTGAACAGCTGTCACAGGATAAACAACCTTGTAGTCTCTGCACAATGTACAGTCTGCTGCCTAACAGAACAAATGTGTGCCCTGTTTGTGATCTATGAACACCGACGTGGCAATGTTTAAAACACACCACACCGCATGAACAGTGAAGGCTGTTGGACTCACAGCCATGACTAAGATCAATGGGATGCTGTCCCCCATCTTTCCGTATGGTTGAGGGATAATCCTAATGCACACAACAGCAGGCCCACGACTGTGTGGTAAAGGAATGTTGACAGACTGCAGACTTCTCCAAAGGTTAACTCAAGCCACATCTGACCTTGTGTCCACTTCCTCCGGAGCACAGCACGTTGATCTTATTTGAAAGAAAGAATAAGAGCAATTGAAGTGAAACTCCATCCAATTGCTGTGAGAACAGGCAGGTCACCCAAGTGAATATGATAAATGAGAAGGGCCAAATCTACACTAGCTAGCATTCACTTCTGTGTTGTTCCATCATATGAGGTTACACGTAGTACAGAGTTCAGAGTAACTGTGGAGGGGTAATGAGGACGTCTGAATTGTGCTATGGTCAATTTATTAGTGTGCTATTTCAGTGGAGATTGCTCCCTGCATGTGTGAGTGAGAAACAACAAAATAACCACCCTTCCATCGCTCAGCCCGATTTTATGCTGAGTTTTCTAAGTTCTCGGTTTAAAACACTTTTCCACATGAGACAATATTAATAAGCCTTTCCTGTTTAATGCCTGCCATAAAATGTTATCACTGCAGTCATTATTTGGCACTTGAAGTGTGAAGCGGCTATACTGTAAGCCAATGTCCCAGGGAAGACTTTATTGGTTTGTGTAACAAGGCATGGCAAGTGGCTCCTCTAGAATCAAATCAGCCCCTTCTCCCACTGGTTAGCAGTCCTACCATATGACCCTCACACAATGTAGCATTCATGTCTTCCATGGCCCCAGCTATTTTTCCAGGACGTGCATGGAGGCCTTTCTCCCAGCAACATGGAAAAGTCTATTTTTCACCCCCAGGAATGCAATGGAAATCAACGACTTGGTTGTCAGACCAATATAACTTTCTCGGCTCTGTAAATGGAGTATGTTATACAGAATATGCAACAATGAATGGGAAAGGCATCTGATTGGTTAACTTCAATATGCCTCGACCATACCTATATTTTCAACTTATTTTTTCATTAATAGATTTGTATAGTTTCGTATTCACATACAGTACATGACGCAACCTGACTTTTGTTATACAATACTGTATATTGATAGCAATCCATATTTCTGGAAATGTACTAATTAAGTGTTGAATTAATAATATATCCCTGGGTGTTTATAACAGATGTGATAGCAGTGCCTTTGGGAACTCACAGGGAGGTCTGGCAGCTCCTCATCAGTGGCTTAAAATAACAGTTCTAATAATATTGAGTACAATCTCCGACACCCCAAACAAATGTTGACGCATTATCCACATTGACTAACAAATGGAAACGTGATGCTGAAGTACTGGAAAAACAAACATTTTAACCCATAGAAAGTGCTATTGCCTGCAGGAAATTCTCGCAATCCCAATTTTTGGAAGTACATAAATCATTTAAACTACAGCTGGTTCTTCAAGGCCATTGCATTTTCACATTGCAACTTAAAACACCTGGTGATCATTCAAGGATTCCTGCACTCAAATAATTCCTCCTGTGCTGAGTATAGAAGCAGAATCAGAAAATGGGATAAGATGGGATTTTTAACGGCAAGAACATTTATATTGACATACAGTAGAAAGAAGGATAAGCTTGCATCCGTGGCAAACTGTGTCAAACAGTCAGTGGAATGCAGCTGACCACTGATGCCCTTGACGATGCATTTACACCACCGGCCACCACATTACACTTCCCATCCCATCAAACCCTTATTCAATGACAACTCAGATGGAGGTCTCCCTACGGCCACCATCAAGGCTAAGGCCATCCGTCTATTTAGTGTGACTCAAATGAAGACAAGACTGTCTGTTTGACTTAACAATAACCCATCTGTTGCCAATGCCCTCCAAATGTTAGATGGCTGGAGGGCAAGATGCACTCTGTTGCTCAAGGGAAGGACAACATACAGTACATCTATGGATTTGAGTTACAGGGTCACAGGCTTTGTAAATGGAGTCTACAGAGTGCACAAAATATTAAGGACACATGCTCTTTCCACGACATAGACTGAATCCAGGTGAAAGCTATGATCCTTTATTGATGTCACTTGTTAAATCCACTTAAAATCAGTGTAGATGAAGGGGAGGAGACAGGTTAAAGAAGGATTTTTAAGCCTTGAGACAATTGAGACTTGGATTGTGTATGTGCTATTCAAATGCTTAATGGGCAAGACAAACTATTTAAGTGCCTTTGAACGGAGTACGGTAGTAGGTGCCAGGCGTACCGGTTTGTGTAAAGAACTGCAATGTGGCTGGGTTTTTCAAGAGCAACAGTTTCCCGTGTGTATCAGGAATGGTCCACCATCCAAAGGACATCCAGCCAACTTGACACAACTGTGGGAATCATTGGAGTCAACATGGGCCAGCATCCCTGTGGAACGCATTTGACACCTTGTAGAGTCCATGTGCCAATGAATTGAGGCTGTTCTGAGGGCAATATTAGGAAGATGTTGATGTTTTGTACACTGTGTCGATTACAGTTCTAATGACCACTATGCAGATACTCTTTCAGTCCAAATTGCATTAGCTTCTCTTTTAACATAGCATGTGTACCATCTAAACCATGTTTAAAGGTCACATCCATATGGATTGTTGGATCTGTGAGTAGTGAATAAGCAAAGTTGTGAATTATGAGGTTAGATCTCCTACTGAATGCCAGTGAAATATTGCCCTACGAGCTCACTGATCAGCGTTCCTTCTACACCCAGTCTGAGAATGATAAGTGATAGCACAGGTCCATCCATCTGCAAGTACAGCAGAATCTAAAACCTTTAAACTTCCCTCTGGGTTGAGGCAATATATCAGGTAAGTGCAGTGTCATTGCTGTCAAAAATGTTATTTTCCTTTGGTTTATGTATATCTCCACACTGTGGTTCGAAT
Source organism: Coregonus lavaretus (assembly GCF_964263955.1). Classification (NCBI taxonomy): domain Eukaryota; kingdom Metazoa; phylum Chordata; class Actinopteri; order Salmoniformes; family Salmonidae; genus Coregonus; species Coregonus lavaretus. The sequence goes on from NC_140019.1 coordinate 5,741,669, forward strand.
AATACTGTGAAATTGTGAAAATGATAATGCTCTTTTAGTGTAAGAGCTGTTTGAAAAGACCACCTGAAATGTCAGCCTGTTTTTGATGGAGTTTTGACCTGCCTTGTCACATCACCAGTTTTCCCCTCCCCAGTCAGACCACGCCCAGAAATTGCTCTTTGCTAAGAAGCTATTTGTTTCTTTTTGACCATTTCAATTGAAAAAAATCACAGTAAGGTACTTAATTGTTACACATAAATGACTTGATATTGAGATAAAAATGGCTGCATTGGACCTTTAAAAGAGCGTAAAAGATTTTAGTCTTGGAGGTGTGTTTCCTGACCAGTTCCGCATTTGGTGGATGTTTGTCCCCCATATTTCACATCCTCAAAATCCCCAGAATGAATCTAAGATAACTGAAGAAATCTGTAATTAATTTGGATGTTTTAATTGCGCAAATTTACATCTAAGGTGTTTGGTGCAGTATTTCTCAAGTGAATAAATGCGCGACGTGTTGTCTTATGTAAACAAAGTCGGAGCTGCTGGGCAGGTCTGTTTCACTTTCTATGCTATTGGATAGAGACCATTCACCACAGCTGTTCACCCTATGTTAGTGGGCAGATGGACATCCTAAAATGAATACCTAACCTTCATTTACCCATGGTGATGCACGGATGCGCCAAACTCAGTTTTAGACAAGAATGACTTTATGACATATTATACTATTTACACTATTTACACAATCAATGTTGACACTAGAATAACTGTTTCTGACTCATATCGATGCCACATAGGTCGTTTGCAAAGGGATTCATTGTTTTTTAAAGGCAGTCACTCTTTAAGCAAAGCCTGAAGGTGGTTTATCATTGAAACCCAATTGGGTATTCCTCAGCCATCTATGTGTGCAGCCTCTGACTGTGCCCTTTACATCAAATAATTATTGCAAAAATGGAGCTACTTGCACAGATTTCTGAATTTGTTCCAACAGTGATGCCACTAGTACATTTTGAGGAGAGAACGCAAGATGCATTCGAATCATTGCATTGGGGGAAACACAGTGGATAGCTTGCTCAGAGTAGTTTCTCTCCTATTCTTTACTGTTTCAGCATGTCAAACTGAACTAAATTACAAGCTTCAATACACAATTTTGTCTTAAGTTGTAAAACCCTCTGGTACGCTGTTAAAGTCATATTCAGCCACTGAACCAACGGGTGAGTCATTGACCAGAAGATTATTAAGCCCCCAAAGAACCACAAGCAAGCTAGCCTTCTCTGTTGGCAAATGTTACAGAATAAACAAGAGGCTGTCATTTCTCGACAGGCTATTGATCAAACAAATGCAATGACGTAAATCAAGTATCTTATTCATACAACAATCACAAATCACAGACAGACAGATCTTGTATATTCAATAGCCATACAAATGGTAAACATTTACATTTTAGTCATTTAGCAGACACTCTTATCCAGAGTGACTTACAGTTACTGCGTTCATCTTTAGACAGCTAAGTGGGATAACCACATATCACAGGCATAGAAAGTACATTTTTCCTCAATTATATCAGTATAGTCAGAGCTGGGGGGAAAAATCGAGGTTAGGAGGAGGATTATTTAAGATACTGTTTGAAGAAGGAGGGTTTCAGATGTTTTCGGAAGATGGGCAAGGACTCTGCTGTCCTAGCTTCAGGGGGAAGCTGGTTCCACCATTGGGGTGCCAGGACAGAGAAGAGCGTGGACTAAGCTGAGCAGGAGCTGCCCTCCCGTAGGGGTGGGAGGGCCAAGAGACCTGAGGTGGCAGAACAGAGTGCTCAGGTTGAGGTGTAGGGTGTGAGAATAGCCTGAAGGTAGGAAGGTGCAGTTCCTCTTGCTGTTCCATAGGTAAGCACCATGGTCTTGTAGTGGATGCGAGCTTCGACTGGAAGCCAGTGGAGTGTGCGGAGGAGCGGGGTGACATGAGCGGGGTGACAAGGTTGAAAACTAGGCGGGCTGCAGCGTTCTGGATAAGTTGCAGGGGGTTGATGGCACAAGCGGGGAGCCCAGCCAACAGTGAGTTGCAATAGTTCAAACAGGAGAGGCCAAGTGCCTGGATTAGGACCTGCGCTGCTTCCTGTGTGAGGTCGTACTCTATGGATGTTGTAGAGCATGAACCTGCAGGACACTGTCGCGTTGTCAACCATGATGGAGATGTCTGAGCGGGTAGGCTTTCCCCGGGAGGAAGAGCAGATCCGTCTTGTCGAGGTTGAGCTTGAGGTGATGGGCCGACATACAAGTTGAGATATCTGCCAGGCATGCAAAGATGCGCGTCACCACCTCACTATTCTGTTCCAGGTCTACAGTCCTACAGTATCAATAATTAGGCTATACTGTAACCATGTTGGAATACACATAACTCGCCTCTCCAATTGACTGGAATAACTAATTGTGCCTTGGAAAATGACAGCACACATCATTAACTCTATAAGTGGGGCAGAGGCAATTACTACTGGATATAAACACACAGAGTTTGGCTACGTGGGGCCCTGTTCTCCAGTGTTCATTAATCTGACATTATCTGGTAATTAGGAACCTTGATTAAAGCTACACGGTGGAGAGGAAACAGCAGAACAAACATTGAAGTAATTGATTCTTGCTTTGGAACTTTTTGTCGACATTTAGTAGTTAGTCGCCATCAGCAGAAAACAGAGAACACAAACAATAGTGCGGAATAGTCTGCAAATAATCCCATTCTGTGTTCATCATGTGTGTGCTGTTAATTCCGGCAGAAGTAAAAAAACAACAACAACGTATTCAACCCTGTTCAAGCCTATGCCGTCCTGTCTTTTGCCTCAAGCCTGTAATCTAGGAAAGGCCATCATGATACCAATATAGCTAGCCCTTTTTCCTTCTGCTCTACACACATGCGGTAAACCCTATGTCCAAATAAGACAGCAAAGTGTCTTTGTGCTGAAAGGTATGGGGAAATAAGGACATTTTGAATTAGGTCAGTGGATGAACTGAACCAGAGAGGAAGAGCCGAAGCAAGAGGGTTTCATCTGTCCATTAAAATAAGACCACGAAGTGAGGAATTTTAATAAGGCGGTCAATGAGTGTGTTGAATTTGTTCAACAAAAAATGGTATTGCTAATTTGCTACATGAGCCTTATTTGATCGAATAGATGTTTCATAATGGTTAGGTTGTTATGAATGCACCGATATAAGTGGACGCATGTGGCATTTTGGCAACAAAAAACAACAACTTTATTTCAGAGTTGTGCCTGTTGTTCACACGCGTACCTGCCCCCTCATTGGTTAGAATGGTCCCACCTGATCTCGCCTCCTCCTTCCATCTTTGAGGACATGTATTTCCATTGTTAGAATGGTCAATCAACTATCTTGTCAATATAATAGATCATCTTTGACTGAACGCTATATTTAACTGACCCGCTCATGCCCCTAGTGGAGGGAGGCTAGTAATATCTCTGACTTTTACAATGTTACACAAAACACACAATTTTAGCTTTCCACTTCCAGGCCTTGCTACAACTGTTTTGAGCTTTGTCACTGTATGCCCTTGTAAACGGCATTGATCAGTATCTTTCCAGTGAATATAGTCGTATTGTGTAATCCTTAAGAAAACTATCCTTAAGGTGCATCTTTAGGAAAACAGGTGCAATTCTTGAAAAAAATTAAAAAAAACATTGTGTCAGTCCACTTTTAGGATTGGGGGGTTGGATATTCAAGAGTGGTCTTGCAACGCAGTTCCTTGGGACTGTCATCAGTAATATGGTGCTCCGATACTGAGAGACCCAGTGCAGGCTCAGCTGATAACAGTGCTTTAAGGTGGGTAGATTAGGGGTTTGAAGACCAGCTGAGCCTTGAGTATGAACAAACTTGTCAACATAGTGTTTTACCTTTGCCCAGTAATTCCAAAGCAAGATTGGCTGTACTTACAAGCTGTTGGGTAGCCGATAAATGTTTGAGGTCTTGATCTATGATGTGACAAAGAGCCATCTGGTCCATTGCTATCTATCCTTCAGGCTGCTGAACATGTTGCAGATTTACAGTGCACGCTCCCCGTGGCACCTCAAATTATAATAATGGATTAAGACAGAGAGAGGACATCTGTTTTAAACATACACTGTTGGGTAGTTTGTTAAGGTCATCCCCCAAATACAGTGCCTTCATAAAGTATTCATACCCCTTGATTTATTGCACATTTTGTTGTGTTACAGCCTGAATTATAAATGGATTAAAAAAATCTCACCCATCTACACACAGCACCCCATAATGACAAAGTCAAAACATGTTTTTAGAAATATCTAATTTGCATAAGTATTCACCCACCTGAGTAAATACGTTAGAATAACCATTGGCAGCAATACAGCTGTGAGTCTTTCTGGCTTTGCACACCTGGATTGTACAACATTTCCACAATATTATTTTTTAAATTCTTCAAGCTCTGTCAAGTTGGTTAGTGATCATTGCTAAAAAGCCGATTTCAAGCCGATTTAAGTCGAAACTGTAACCAGGCCAGTCAGGAATATTAAATGTTCCCTTGGTAAGCAACTCCAGTGTATATTTGGCTTTGTGTTTGATAGATTAATTTCCCTTGGTAAGCAACTCCAGTGTATATTTGGCTTTGTGTTTGATAGATTGATTTGGTATTTTAAGAATAATGACTAAAGGATTTCACCCCAAATACAGTATAAATGTGTAAACTGTGTTACAATTATCAACCCACTAACAGAGGGGGGGGGGGGGGACAAAACATTCCAGGGTAAGGAGAAAGGTGGAAACTGTTTAAGAAAGCCTCCTAAAGGTGGGCGGAGCAAAGTGCCTTTGTGTGTCAAAGGGTATGAAACAGTACGTATGTGTTTTGGGCGCCAGAGCTCTCCATGAATAAAAAGACAGATCATTCTTGCTGGTTGTGGACCTTGAATCATTTATGATTAAAACCAGAGCCTTACAACCTCTGGTAATGATTCAAGCTTAGGTTGAATTAGAGATAGAAATTCTCTTAACAGAGTGGTCCTTTGAGCGGAGCTTAAATACGTCTTTGTCGTTCTAAAGACACCGAAACCGTGCATGGGCGGATGATTGCATCCGTGGAGAATAGTCCTGGCCTTCGACGTTAAGGTTATAAACAGGCCGGTGATTACTCTTATGAACGATAAAGATGTTAACGAGTTTGAAAAAGCATTTAAATCCAAACTGCAAGGAAAAGGTCAGTAATTTTAATTCATGGATTTTGGTGAAATGATTTGAACTTGTATAAGAATAGTAAATATTGTGGAGGGCAGAGAATAGTTACCAAAATCTCAACGGAAGTAATAATTATTACTAAATGGGAAGGGTCCGTAATTGACCCTAGGTAAATATCTATTACCAAAATAATCTAGTCCGAAATGACACGGGGTGAATGGCCATCACCAATGTAAACTAGTTTTTATCGAGATTGTACTGGGTGCAGTGTTACGATAAACAGGGAGGGGATGATTTTCGTTGTGTGCTATGGATACATTAAACAGGTCAAAAGTCGCGTAAACAACTGGGGATTTGCTATAACTCTGTAAACTGGAGCAGTTACGACCTCTAGGTTACAAATAGGTTTGGCAAATTATTGTATAATGTTGTGTACGTGTGAGATTTGAGAATCCATCGGAATACGTAATAATTGTTTCAAGGAAGGAGCTAAAAATAAGTCGCGTGAGAAAAAATTGTTATCTGACTCTTTTCATGAAACCGGAGTTTTAAATAAAAAACTCTGGGTTACGGGTGGATAATTTTAAATGGTTAATTACAAAAGCAGATCATACATTGGCTCAAGAGATGCACTAAATAATAGCTCCTACGAGAATAATTCTGGATTGAATTATTACTAAAGGGGGGGATTTCTTATTTTTCCACCATGGGAAATAAATCTTCTAAAGAGGTCCGAGAATTAACGTGGGATGAAAGATATTTGTTAGGAAGAGATCGAATAAATATGTTTTATGGATCCATTTGGGAGAAGAGGTATAGATTTATTGGGCATCTAGATTAAAAATTAGAAGTTATGATTGCATGTAAACTGTGGAACGGATTTGAAAAAAACAGCGAAGGGAGGGGCTAGAGACATCGAGGGTCTTTTTTAAGCGCGAAAGTGCTTTAACGGTAACAAAGGAATATTTAACCATCGTGACTGCAGGGGTAAAGGAAAGGGCTGTGTCGGAGATAGGACAGTTTATTTTTTTGGTTCAACAGGTAAATTTTTTGGAAAAAATGATTAGTGTTGATTAAGAATTGGCTAAAAACACCACGAAGCGATTATTTGAGAGGTAACTATAAACTTCCAACGATGCATATGTATGAACTTTCTCACTCAAACGTAGACGTACGTCATGAGTGAGAATGTAGAGAATACTTACATTTTCATTTTTGGTCATTTGGTAGACGCTCTGGTCCGGAGCGATTTGCAGGAGCAGTGGGGGTTGGGTGCCTTGCTTGGGGGCACATCGGCAGATTTTTCACCTGGTCGGCTAGGGAGTTGGAGCCGGCGACCTCGGTTACTGAGACGGTGCTCTTGGTTACTGGGCTAACAGCCGGCGGGGATGAGTTTAAGGTTGTGCCGTTGTTTGATTAGGTGATAAGGTTATGTGATAAGGTTTAATGGGTAATCGGACCATAACTAAAGTGGTATAAGAGCGTCTGCTAAATGACTCAAATGTAAATGTAAATGTTCTAGAAGTAATGTATAAATAGTAGAGAGCCAATAGAGGGTTCCATTGAACTATTATGTTGTGTTGGGCATTTGAATGGCATAAGGTGAAATATGTGTGTATGAGGGAATTCAACGGCGGGTATGAATGATAACCGGATACTACTTAGTCTTTGGTTGGTTAAATGCTGAATAAAAGATTTGAGGCGTGGTTATGGGGTAACTAGGAAGACGCACTTATTCAATGGGGAATGGGTGTAGGGAGAGAGAGTTTTTACGTGTATTAAAAGTTGCATTAGATAGCTTTAGTAGTATTCTAGATAGGTCTATGAAAATATGTTACAAGTACGAATGACATTATTTCCTAAGAAGGAAGATTGGTAGGGAAGGTCCCGCGCCTCCCCCATAATGTAGGAAGGAGCAGGAGAGGGGGGGAGAGATGAGAGACAGTACATAGTTCAGATGGTAGGAATGTCATTAAGTGTATACTTATCAACGATATCAAGTATTTGTTTTATTGATTGGGGCCGAATCAGAGAGAACGGTTAAAGGGATTGAATGGCGAGCTGGAGTGGCAATAGGGCTGTGAAAATTGAGTTAAGGACAAAGGACGATAATTTATGGGTCTGGTTAGCGGGAAAAAATAGACGGTCAAGTGAGTTAGATTGAGCTGGAAAATTTCAATCGGAGGTTTGGAGACTTTACTGAGAGGAAGTGCTTTCATGAATTCAAATGGTTATTACTGTATTGTATAGGTTGAGTAACACCAGTGGTGGATGAAAATAAATGGTGGATTCTAAAAATAAAAAATAAAATTAGTTTCGTTACGTGAACAATGGGATATCGTTTTTACTATTAGGATGATGGATTGAAAAAACATTGGTTATAAGTATGAAGTTATTAAACAATAGGTTTACATTTTAAGAACATCAATGCAATAAGTTGCAATGAGGAAAGGAATAGTAAATTGGGGAGATAAAGGGGAAGCAGTAGTGAAGTTAGGCAGTATTTAGGTCAAAAAGGGAGATAACAAATTAAGTTGAGCCTGGCTGTCTTTGATTGTTGTTTTTCAATTGGGTTTTTCAAATAAAAAAACAACACACTCAGCATTATGTTTTTAAAGGGTTGTTATGTTGAATTTAGGGGATTTTCAGCAGTTCATGGGTGGTGTTTGCTATGCTGTGGGATGGAATGGTTTGTTGGGGGATATTTGAACCTAAATTAATGCAATAAGCTGCAGTAATCAGAGGAATGTACAATCTAAGGCGAGACAGCTATTGCCTAGATCATTGATTTAGCAATAGGATCAGGAAGATAGGGACTAGAGGATTTTTTAAATTTTTATAAATAGATGAAGAATGATGAGCTTTTTGGTGATGATGGACTGCTGTAAAGCTTGGGTACTCCATTATGTACTGCATACTGGTAAATTAAGTGATCTTATCTATGGGAAGGCAATGGCAGCCCATGGTAACATCATTTGGAACTCTGAGGAGGAAGAACAGTTTATGTTGTTGCTCTCTTCCCAAACAGTCTTAGCTTTTTATACATATATCAGGGATGTTACCCAAATGGTAGAGAGTAAAGAGGGATATGACATTAGTCGTGATTTAAAGATGATGAGTTTTTTTTTTGGTGGGCTATTAGATATAACTGGGTTAATCACGAATATAGAGGTTTTTATTCTTTGTTGCTAGGCAGAAGACTTAGGTGACCTAAATATGGACTTGTCATGTCCAACAATCAGTCTTCAGGTCAAGCCCGGGAGAGCCGGGGTAGAACAGAGTTTGAACTAAACATAAGTGTTTTTACAAGATAAGAGATTGATTGATTGGATTACTAATTGATTCTGAACTGAATGAAAGTCGAAATTAGCCGCCATAAAGACAAAGGAAGTGGGATGAGCAATAAAGAAGCAAAAGACAATCTCAAAAATGAAAGGCATGGCAATTGGTTGATAAATTACCTATGGGAATGTTTAGGTAGGTGGTAATATTGACACATGAGCAGAACTTTGTGTCAAGAGGGGGGAAGAGGCTAATTGTAGGATTAAATAATATACGAAGGAGAGGACAAAATACTAAAAAACTATTTTTTTTTAGATACAGTCTAGAAAGAGAATGCAGTCAGAAATTGTTAGATTAATCTGAACATGTGTGAAGATAGTTTATTAACCACACCCGTATGTCAGAGGTTTTGTGCCCCATAGGTGAACTAAAGGAGAAGGTGACCCACTATCTAACCAGGTGACTGGTGAGCATCCAGTCACTAGAAGGAAACCTGAAAGCAGGCCTTTTGGGAAGGGCCCTATCAGGTTATATTGGTCACCGCCTTTGCCATTAGAATAGCAGAGAGAGGAACCTGGGTCCATGTTACCCACTGCAAGAAGGTAAGACCACATACAAGCACCACTTAGCACACGCAGAGTTGGAGAGAAGAAGTAGACCAATAGGGTCCGGGGATCACCTCTGTCAATGAAGATCTCCTACCCCGACCTATCATCACTGTAGTGTGTTCTTAAGGTGTGAGTATGGGGTGGTACCAAGCAGAAGGACTAAAGGCAGGAGAGGGTTGGCAGTTTTTGGGAATATGGGTGACCCTGAGCTGCATCATAGTCTCGGCAATAGTCTTGGTATGTCAAGATCCACCACCACCTCGCACCAATTACGCTATGGCCTTACCATTATTAAGAAATAAAAGGGAAGCGACCCGACATACTGACCGTCAAGGACGAGTGATCTACAAAATAGGAGTCAGAGAAGGGTGGGGAGTAAGATTCAAAATTAGGATTAGGGACGGATAAGCAAGCAACGTGGGATTATAAGATCACATTGTATTTATGTTCAGCTCCCTCAGCGGATTGTTCCTGGGCTCAGGTATTTAGACATACTGGGGGACGGAGATATGAGATGGGGGGGGGGGCTGGACATGCAGATGGAGGATAAGAAGGTATAACAACATCCCCACGGAGATGGTAGTAACAATAGTAAAGGTCACTAAAGAGGACAAGAAAATAACTTACTGGGCTTGCGCGGACGAATACGGATGGGATGCTTGTCTAAGATTACATTTGATGGAGTCAACAGATATGGAGGGCACAGGTACTGTCATTAATCCACTAACAGCAATAGAGAGAGTAGATCAGTCAAGGGATGACGGAGTCAATTCGACTAACCCGTCCACTATGAAAGATTTTCTCCTCCAAGAATGGTACCAAGGGGAAGTGGAGGGGGTCCCTGATGAGAATCTCTGGTTAAAATGGATGAAATACACCGCTAGGGCCTTGGGGGAGACCAATTGTTATGCATGCTCCATTGGGCGACCGACAATGTTGACCGTCCCAAAGCCAAAGGCAATGTTTCCCTGTATATTAGACCTGGGGTCCAATCAAAAAGAGCCCAATTGCACAGGGATTGGGCTGGCAAAGTTGACTTACTCAGCCAGCCCACCTAGATTCACTTTAACTCCTGGCGAATACCAGTGTTACAGACATAGAAATGGCACCCGTAACTTGGGTGATTTTGATGGCTGTAAAGAGATAATTAATGTGACTGATTTAGATTAGGGAGGGGAAAAATTAGGAACCTTACCATCCCTCTGACTGATGTGTGGTGGGCATGTACTAACAAAGGGAGCATTCGACAGACATTACCAGAAGGATGGGTGGGTACTTGTGCACCAGTATTGTTGGTCCAAACCTGTAAGAATTAGTCAACAAAGACCAGTGACATGAAGAATAATCAGGAGGAGGAGAAACATAGGTCAGGAAGGAAATAGCCCAATTCGGATAGATGTATAGGCATCCCCAGGGGTGTTCCAGACGAATACAAAGCTATGATTCAAATATGGGAGGGTTTTACCACAACATTTTTCTGGTGGGTGACAATAAACAAAACTGTGGATTGGATAAATTATATCTATTACAACCAACAACGTTTTATTGACCAGACTAGAGATGCAGTAAAGGGGATCTTCGAGCAATTATCCGCCATCCCGCTCATAACTTAGTAGAGGTTGGTTCTAGATCAGGCAGAAAGGGCCGGTGTCTATAGAATGATAAGCCATTGTTGCACATTTATCCCTAACAACACCACACTGGATGGGACAGTCACCAGAGCTCCAGAGCTCTTACAGAATTAACTGCAATAAACATTCCAGGGTAAGGAGAAAGGTGGAAACTGTTTAAGAAAGCCTCCTAAAGGTGGGCGGAGCAAAGTGCCTTTGTTTGTCAAGGGGTATAAAACAGTATGTATGTGTTTTGGGCGCCATAGCTCTCCATGAATAAAAAGACAGATCATTCTTGTTGGTTGCGGACCTTGAATCATTTATGATTAAAACCAGAGCCTTACAACCTCTGGTAATGATTCAAGCTTAGGTTGAATTAGAGATAGAAATTCACTTAACAGTGTTTCAGTTTATTGTCCTGCTGAAAGGTGAACTTGTCTCCCAGTGTCTGTTGGAAAGCAGACTGAACCAGGTTTTCCTCTAGGATTTTGCCTATGCTTAGCTCTATTCCGTTTATTTTTATCCTAAAAAAACTCCCTAGTCCTTGCTGATGACAAGCATACCCATAACATGATGCAGCCAGCACTATGCTTGAAAATATGAAGAGTGGTACTCAGTGATGTGTTGTGTTGGATTTGCCCCCCAAATAACGCTTTGTATTCAGGATAAAATGTTTATTTCTTTGCCACATTTGCAGTTTTACTTTAGTGCCTTATTGCAAACAGGATGCATGTTTGGGAATACATTTATACTGTACAAGATTCTTTCTTTTCACTCTGTCATTTAGGTTAGTATTGTGGAGTAACTAAAATGTTGTTGATCCATCCTCAGCTCTCTCCTATCACAGCCATTAAACTCTATAACTGCTTTAAAGTCACCATTGGCCTAATGGTGAAATCCCTGAGCGGTTTCCTTCCTCTCTGGCAACTGAGTTAGGAAGGACGCATGCATCTTTGCAGTGATTGAATGTATTGATACACCATCCAAAGTGTAATTAATAACTTCACCATGCTCAAATGGATATTCAATGTCTTTTTTTTTTTCTTTTTTTTTACCAATCTACCAATAGATTGGAAAACCTCCCTGGTCTTTGTGGTTGAATCTGTGTTTGAAATTCACTGCTCAACTGAGAGATAATTATTGGTGAGGAGTACAGAGTGTGGAGTGTAGTCATTCAAACATCATGTTTGCACACAGAGTAAGTCCATGCAACTCATTATGTGACCTGTTAAGCACATTCTTACTCCTGAACTTAGTTCTGCTTGCCATAACAAAGGGGTTGAATACTTATTGACTCAAGACATTTCAGCTTTTCATTTTAAATTAATTTATAGCATTTTGTAAAAATCAAATCAAATCATACTTATTTATGAAGCTCTTTTTACATCAGCAGATGTCACAAAGTGCTCATACATAAACCCAGCCTAAAACAGCAAGCAGTGCAGATGTAGAAGCACGATGGCTAGGAAAAACTCCCTAGAAAGGCAGGAACCTAGGATGGCCAGTCCTCTTCTGGATGTGCCAGTTGGAGATTATAAGAGTACATGGCCATTAAGGCCAGATAATTCTTCAAGATGTTCAAACATTCATAGATGACAAGCAGGGTCAAATAATAATCACAGTGGTTGTAGAGGGTGCAAAAGGTCAGCACCTCAGGAGTAAATGTCAGTTGGCTTTTCATAGCCGAGCATTCAGAGGTCGAGACAGCAGGTGTGATAGAGAGAGTGAGAGAGAGAGAGCTTAAGTTCACACAGGAACTTCACCAGATAGGACAGTCTGACCCTAGCCCCCCCCCCCCCCACCACATAGACTACAGCAGCATAGATACTGGAGGCTGAGATAGTGGGGGGGGGGGGGGGGGGGGTAACCCCGGACAGAGCCAACCAGGCAGGATATAACCCCACCCACTTTGCCAAAACACAGCCCTCACACCACTAGAGGAATATCAACAAACCACCAACTTACTACCCTGAGACAAGGCTGAGTATAGCTCACGAAGATCTCCACCGCACGAGCCCGGGGGGGTGCAAAACCGGACAGGAAGATCACGTCAGTGAGTCAACCCACTCAAGTCGACTATAGCAAAAAAAAGCCTAGCACGAGGAGACGCACCCCTCCTAGGGACGGCATGGAAGAGCACTAGTAAGCTAGTGAATCAGCCCCCGTAATAGGGTCTGAGACAGAGAATCTCAGTGGAGAGAGGGGAGCCAGCCAGGCAGAGACAGCAAGGGCGGTTCGTCACTCCAGTGCCTTGCCGTTCACCTTCGCACACCTGGGCCAGACTACACTTAATCATAGGACATTCTGAATAAATTCATCTTCAGTAAAGACAAAGGTTGAGACCGAGTATGCGCCTCTCACATGGATAGGCAGTCCATTCCATAAAAATTGAGCTCTACAAGAGAAAGCCCTGCCTACAGCTGTTTGCTTAGAAATTCTAGGGACAATAAGGAGGCCTGCGTCTTGTGACCGTAGCATACGTGAAGGTATGTACAGCAGGACCAAATTGGAGAGATAGGTAGGTGTGTACAGCAGGACCAAATTGGAGAGATAAGTCCATGTAATTATTTGTAGGTTAGCAGTAAAACCTTGAAATCAGCCCTTGCCTTAACAGGAAGCCAGTGTAGGTGAGGCTAGCACTGGAGTAATATGATCAATTTTTTTGATTCTAGTCAAGAATCTAGCAGCCTTGTTTAGCACCAATTGAAGTTTATTTAGTGCTTTATCCAGGTAGCCGGAGAGTAGAGCATTGCAGTAGTCTAATCTAGAAGTGACAAAAGTATGGATTAGCTTTTTTGCCACATTTTGGGACAAAACGTGTCAGATGCAATGTTACGAAGATCTAAAAAAGATGCCCTTGAAATATTGTTGATACTGTATTTTCGACAAATGAGAGATCAGAGTCCAGAGTAACGCAGAGGTCATTCACAATTTTCTTTGAAATGACTGTACAACCATCAAGATTAATTGTCAGATCAAACAGAAGACTGTTTCTTGGGACCTAGAAATTACATCTCTGTTTGCCACCATCCACTTCCTTATGTCTGAAACACAGGCTTCCAGGGTAGGCAATTTTGGGGCTTCACCATGTTTCATTAAAATGTATAGTTATGTGTTGTCCGCATAGCAGTGAAAGTTGACATTGTGTTTCCGAATGACTTCACCAAAGGGTAGAATATATAGTGAAAACAATAGTTGTCCTAAAATGGAACCTTAAGGAATACTGAAATGTACAATTTATTTGTCAGAGGACAAACCATCCAAAGAGACAAACTGAAAACTGATATTGTTCTGACAGTTAAGATCTAAACCAGGCAAGAACTTGTCCGTGTAGACCAATTAGGGTTTCCAATCTCTCCAAAAGAATGTGTTGATCAATGGTGTCAAAATTTGCACTAAGGTCTAGGAGCACGAGAACAGATGCAGAGCCTTGGTCTGATGTCATTAAGGTAATTTACCACCTTCACGAGTGCAGTCTCAGTACAATAATGGGTCTAAAACCAGACTGGAGCTTTTCGTATACATTATTTATCTTCAGGAAGGCAGTGAGTTTCTGCGCAACAACTTTTTCTAAAATGTTTGAGAGGAATGTGAGATTCAACATAGGCCGATCGTTTTATTTTTTTCCGGGTCAAGGTTTGGCTTTTTTACGAGAGGCTTTATTACTGCCATTTCATTTTTTATGAGTTTGGTACACATCCGGAGAATAAGGAGCCATTTATTATGTTCAACATAGGAAGGCCAAGCACAGAAAGTAGCTCTTTCAGTACTTGAGTCGGAATGGGGTCTAGTAGGCAGCTGGAAGGTTTAGAGACCAATACTATTTTCATGATTGTTTCGAGAGATACAAGATTTAAAAACTTGAGTGTCTCTATTGATGTTAGGTCCTGGCAGTTCTGTGTAGAATCAGGACAAGTGAGTTTTGGAGATATATGCAGATTCAAAGAGGAGTCCGTAATTTGCTTTCTACTGATCTTTTCGTCTAAGAAGTTCATGAATTCATCACTGCTGAAGTGAAGGCCAATCTCTCTTTGGGAATGCTGCTTCTTAGTTAGCTTTGCGATAGTATCAAAAATATATTTTGGATGTTTTTATTCTCCTCAATCAGGTTGGAAAAGTAGGCTGATCGAGTAGCAGTGAGGGCTCTTCAATATTGCACAGTACTGTCTTTCCAAGCTAGTCGGAAGACTTCCAGTTTGGTGGAGAGCTATTTCTGTCCACAATATTTATTCCACGGGACAGAACTAGATCCAGGGTATGACTGTGGCAAGGTTATGATCAGTGATTAGTTCATTGACTATGACTACCTTGGAAGTGAGGGATCTAACATTAAGTAGTCCTATTTTGAGTTGTGAGGTATTATCAGTCTTTTTTTTATGACAGTGATGGAGGGGGTCTTTATTCCAGTGAGATTGCTAAGGCGAACACCACCATGTTTTAGATTTTCCGACCTAGATCGAGGCACAGACACAGTCTCAATAGGGAAAACTAAGCTGACTGTGCTATCGGCAGACTCCATTAAGCTGGCAGGCTGGCTAACAGCCTGCTGCCTGGCCTGCACCCTATCTCATTGTGGAGCTAGAGGAGTTAGAGCCCTGTCTATGTTGATAGATAAGATGAGAGCACCCCTCCAGCTAGGATGGAGTCCGTCACTCCTCAGCAGGCCAGGCGTGGTCCTGTTTGTGGGTGAGTCCCAGAAAGAGGGACAATTATCTACAAATTCTATATTTTGGGAGGGGCATAAAATAGTTTTCAACCAGCGATTGAGTTGTGAGACTGCTGTAGAGTTCATCACTCCCCCTAACTGGGAGGGGGCCAGAGACAATTACTTGATGCCGACACATCTTTCTAGCTAATTTACACACTGAAGCTATGTTGCACTTCGTGACCTCTGACTGTTTCATCCTAACATTGTTGGTGCTGACGTGGATAACAATATCCCTATACTCTCTACACTCGCCAGTTTTATCCTTAGCCAGCACCATCTTCAGATTAGCCTTTACGTCGGTAGCCTTGCTCCCTGGTAAACAGTGTATGATCGCTGGATGATTCTTTTAAAGTCTAATATTGCAGGTAATGGAGTCGCCAATGACTAGGGTTTTCAATTTGTCTGAGCTAATTGTGGGAGAATTTGGCGGCTCAGACCCCGAAACGGGTGATAGAAGGAGTCAGGCGCAGGAGGGTAAATCACTGAATACAGAGTTTATTCCTTTCCGTCACAGTTGCGCTGGATAGCGACATACAAACATAGGCACAGGGGAAACTCTCTACCCTGGCAATCATGGTACGGAAATACTCCAAACGATATACAAGCATAGGGGAAAATAAATCTACCCCGGCAATACAATAATAAGACTCAACCGAGCTACTCTACTCTCACATGGAACAATCACCCACACAGACAAGGGAGCAGAGGGAACACTTATACACAGACTAATGAGGGGATGAGAACCAGGTGTGTGTGATTAACAAGACAAGAAAAGTGGAGTGATGATAATGAGAGCGGCAGTGGTTAGTAAGCCGGTGACAACGAACGCCGAAGCCTGCCCGAACAAGGAGGGGAGGCAGCCTCGGTGGAAGTCGTGACAGTACCCCCCCCCCCCCCCCCCTTGACGCGCCGACCCCGGCCTCCGGGACGGCCAGGAGGACGCGGAGCAGGGCGAGCCGGATGGCGACGGTGGAAATCCTGCAACAGGGAGGGATCGAGGACATCCCTCACCGGGACCCAGCACCGTTCCTCCGGACCGTACCCCTATCACTCCATAAGGTACTGAAGGCCCCCAACCCGGCGCCTCGAATCCAGGATGGAATGGACCGAGTACGCCGGGGCCCCATCGATGTCCAGCAGAGGTGGAGGAACCTCCCGCACCTCAGACTCCTGGAGCGGACCAACCACCACCGGCCTGAGGAGAGACACATGAAATGAGGGGTTAATACGGTAATCAGGGGGAAGTAATAACCTATAAGTGACCTCGTTTATTGTCCTCAGGACTTTGAACGGCCCCACAAACCGCGGGCTCAGCTTCCGGCAGGGCAGGCAGAGGGGCAGATCCCGGGTCGAGAGCCAGACCCGATCCCCCGGTACGAAGACCGGGGCCTCCCTGCGGTGGCGGTCAGCGTTGGCTTTCTGATGATGCTCGGCGTGCTGAAGGTGAATGTGGGCAGCGTCCCACGTCTCCTCCACACGCCGAAACCAGTCATCCACCGCAGGAGCCTCGGTCTGGCTCTGGTGCCACGGTGCCAGAACCGGTTGGTAACCTAGAACACATTGGAAAGGCGTTAGTTAGGTTGGTAGAGGAGTGGCGGAGAGTGTTCTGGGCATATTCTGCCCATGGCAAAAACACTGACCACTCCCCCGGCTGGTCCTGGCAATAGGACCGCAGGAACCTACCCACATCCTAATACACCAGTTCCACCTGCCCATTACTCTCGGGGTGGAACCCAGAGGTCAGGCTGACCGAGACACCCAGATGTTCCATGAATGCCTTCCAGACCTTGGACGTGAACTGGGGACCTCGGTTGGACACTTTATCCTCTGGTACCCTGTAGTGCCGGAAGACGTGAGTAAACAGGGCGTCCGCAGTTTTCAAGGCCGTGAGGAGACCGGGCAGAGGAAGGAGGCGGCAGGACTTGGAGAAGCGGTCCACAACGACCAGGATGGTGGTGTTACCTTGGGAGAGGGGAAGATCAGTCTAAAAATCGCCAAGGTAGGCCACCAGTACTTTCCGGTCAGGCAGCGCACTGTACGACCGATACCTGGGTGAACAGAGGAGGGTGACGTGTGTGCCCAGTAGATCAGACGATCACGGATAAGAGCAGGCACGTACTGCAGCCCAGCTGGACACTGAGGTGGAGATGGATCTGTGCGTAATGCCAGCTCTATATCCGCATCCATCGCCCATACTACCGGCGCCACAATGCAGGAGGCCGGGAGTATATGGATGTTGTCTCTGGGCCTCTCCTCTGTGTCATACAGCCGGGTCAGTGCGTCTGCCTTCACGTTCTTCGTACCCAGAATGTATGATAGAGTGAAATCAAACCAGGTGAAGAATAGGGCCCACCTGGCCTGGCAAGGATTCAGCCTCCTCGCTTCCCCGATGTACTCCAGGTTACGGTGGTCCGTAGAGACGAGGAAAGGGTGTTTCGCCCTTTTGAGCCAATGCCTCCACACGGTCAAAGCTCCGAAAACAGCCAACAGCTCCCAATCACCAACGCCGTAGTTCTGCTCTGCCGGGCTGAGCTTCTTAGAGAAGAAGGCACAGGGTCAGAGTTTGGGTGGCGTGCCCGAGCATTGAGACAGGACAGCGCCCATCCCTACCTCGGACGCATCCACCTCCACTACGAATGGTAGTGATGGATCGGGGTGGGCCAGTACCGGGGCTGAGGTGAACAGACCCCTCAGGTTAATGAAGGCCCTGTCAGCCTCAGCAGATCAATGGAGCCGGGACAGCCCACCCTTCAACAGAGACGTAATGGGAGCTGCGACCTTGCCAAAGCCCCGGATAAACCTCCGATAGTAGTTGGCGAAGCAAAGGAAGCGCTGCACCTCCTTACCTGTGGTTGTAGTCGGCCAATTACGCACGGCTGAAATGCGATCTCCCTCCATCTCCACACCTGAGTTGGTAATGCGGTATCCGAGGAAGGAGACGGACTGCTAGAAAAACATACACTTTTCTGCCTTGGCATGAAGGTCATTTTCCAACAGTCGGACCAGAACTTTGCGAACCAGGGACACATGCTTGGCGCGCGTAGCGGAATACACCAGGATGTCATCGATGTAGACCACAACACCACGACCAAGCATATCCCGAAACACCTCGTTCACAAAGGACTGGAAGACGGATGGAGCATTCATCAAACCGTAGGGCATCACCAGGTATTCATAATGCCCCGAGTTTGTGCTGAATGCTGTCTTCCACTCATCCCCCTCCCGAATACGCACCAGGTTGTAGGCACTCCTGAGATCTAACTTGGTGAAGAAGCGGGCCCCATGCATTGACTCAATCACTGAAGGAATGAGGGGGAGAGGATAACTAAATCTTATCGTTGCCTTGTTTAGTGATCGATAATCAATGCACGGGCCTAGACTGCCATCTTTCTTCTTCACAAAGAAGAAACTCGAGGAAGCAGGTGAAGTGGAGGGACGTATATACCCCTGGCCCAGGGACTCGGTGACGTATGTTTCCATAGCCTCCGTTTCAGCCTGCGCCAGGGGATACACATGTCTCCTGGGAGGTACAGCGTCTACCTGAAGGTTTATCGCGCAATCCCCCGCCCGATGAGGTGGAAATTTAGTCGCCTGCGTCTTTGAAAATGCGAGTGCCAGATCATGGTATTCGGGGAAATGCGCACGGTGGAGGTACCGTCTGGACTTTCCACCGTAGTTGCACCAATGGAAACACCTAGACACCTACCCTGACACTCTCGTGACCACCCCGTCAGAACCCTCTGCGGCCATGAGAAAGTGGGGTTGTGAAGGGCTAGCCACCTAATACTACAGGGTAAGCAGGAGACTCAATAATCGAAAAAGTGATCTGCTCCCAATGAGTCTCCTGGGTGATCATGGTGACTGGTACAGTAACCTCCTTTACTTACCCGGACCCTAATGGTTGACTATCATGTGCTCTAATGGGGAGTGGAATGGATAGGGGAACCAACGAAATGCCTTGACGGCGTGAGAATGCCCTGTCCATAAAGTTCCCAGCTGCGCATGAATCGACTAGCGCCTTACGCTGGGGAACTACCATGTGATCGGGAAAGGAGATAGGTAGGGTACAGTGCGCAGCAGAGGGCTCTGAACAAGTGTGGGTGTTCGATACCTGGGGTGATGCGAGAGTGCCTGGCGTGCCGCCTCCAGAACCAAAAGAACATTGATGACTCTGTGTATTGGACTGTCCCTTCGTGCCACCAGATTGTCACTGTCGCTGTCGTCCTCCGCTCTCTTGGACGGCGGCTCCACCGAGGTCCATCAACTCGGGCTCTGAGTCCTCCGGGGTGGAAACGGGCAGACCCCTACCAGGACGTCATCGGGCTGCCAGCAGGTTGTCCAGCCGGATGGCCATGTCCACCAGTTGCATAAAGGATAACATAATGTCCCGGCAGGCTAGCTCCCGTCGGACGTCCTCCCGCAGATGGCACCGGAAATGGTCAGTCAGGGCCCGTTCGTTCCACCCGGACCCCGCTGTTAGAGTCCGAAACTCCAACGCGAAGTCCTGCGCGGTCCTAGTCCCCTGCCTCAGGTGGACCAGCCGCTCACCCACCTCTCCACCCTCGGGCAGGTGATCGAAGACCGCCCGAAAGAGGCGAGCGAACTCCCTGTAGTTCTTCAACGCGGCGCCTCCTTCGTTCCACACCGCATTGGCCCATTCCAGGGCTTTCCCCGTGAGGCAGGAAACGAGGACGGACTCCTTCTCCCGTACCGATCGGGCCGGTCGGATGGTGGAGAAGTGGAGCTCCAGTTGAAGTATAAATCCGACCACAGGAGTCCCATCGAACTCCTGTGGTCGGGATATCTGGATCCCTCTGGGTGTTGGGGTGTAGGTGGCTGGATCCGATTGACCAGCTGGTCTCGACAGAATGGGTCATCTCTTCTCCAGGCGTTGAACGACCTGAAGAACCCGATCCATCGCTTCTCCCAAGCTGGCCAGCATCGTGGAATGTTCCTGGATCCGTGCCACGACTCCAGGCATGCGCTCTTCTCCCGCTGACTCCATAGCAGGTGGGTGATTCTGTGATGAGTGTGATAGTAGTCAGGCGCAGGATGGTAAATCACCAAATAAAGAGTTTATTCCTTTCCATCACAGTTGCGCTGGATAGCGACATACAAACATAGGCACAGGGGAAACTCTCTACCCTGGCAATCACGGTACGGAAATACTCCAAACGATATACAAGCATAGGGGAAAATAAATCTACCCCGGCAATACAATAACAGAGTAGCTCAACCGAGCTACTCTACTCTCACATGGAACAATCATCCACACAGACAATGAGGGGATGAGAACCAGGTGTGTGTGATTAACAAGACAAGATCATTGCCATTGCTACGCTGACGATACACAACTAATCTTCTCCTTTCCCCCTTCTGATAACCAGGTGGCGAATCGCATCTCTGCATGTCTGGCAGACATATCAGTATGGATGACGGATCACCACCTCAAGCTGAACCTTGGCAAGACGGAGCTGCTCTTCCTCCCGGGGAAGGACTGCCCGTTCCATGATCTCGCCATCACGGTTGACAACTCCGTTGTGTCCTCCTCCCAGAGTGCGAAGAGCCTTGGCGTGACCCTGGACAACACCCTGTCGTTCTCCGCTAACATCAAGGCGGTGACCCGATCCTGTAGGTTCATGCTCTACAACATTCGGAGAGTACGACCCTGCCTTACACAGGAAGCGGCACAGGTCCTAATCCAGGCACTTGTCATCTCCCGTCTGGATTACTGCAACTCGCTGTTGGCTGGGCTCCCTGCCTGTGCCATTAAACCCCTACAACTCATCCAGAATGCCGCAGCCCGTTTGGTGTTCAACCTTCCCAAGTTCTCTCACGTCACCCCGCTCCTCCGCACACTCCACTGGCTTCCAGTTGAAGCTAGAATATGTTACAAGACCATGGTGCTTGCCTATGGAGCTGTGAGGGGAACGGCACCTCCGTACCTTCAGGCTCTGATCAGTCCCTACACCCAAACGAGGGCATTGCGTTCATCCACCTCTGGCCTGCTGGCTCCCCTTCCTCTGCGGAAGCATAGTTCCCGCTCAGCCCAGCCAAAACTGTTCGCTGCTCTGGCACCCCAATGGTGGAACAAGCTCCCTCACGACGCCAGAACAGCGGAGTCACTCACCACCTTCCGGAGACATTTGAAACCCCACCTCTTTAAGGAATACCTGGGATAGGATAAAGTAATCCTTCTACCCCCCCCACCCCCCAAAAAAAAAAAAAAAAAAAAAAAAAAACTGTAAAGTGGTTATCCCACTGGCTATAAGGTGAATGCACCAATTTGTAAGTCGCTCTGGATAAGAGTGTCTGCTAAATGACGTAAATGTAATGTAAATGTAAGACACGTGGAGTGATGATAATGGGAGCGGCAGTGGTTAGTAAGCCGGTGACGACGAACGCCAAAGCCTGCACGAACAAGGAGGGGAGGCAGCCTCGATGGAAGTCGTGACACCGGCTGCGGGGACTGTGAGGGGGGGGATTATACTACTATCTGTACTTACTGGTGGCACAGACGCTAATTCATCCTTTCCTACAGTTAAATTGCCGTTGCCTAATGATTGTGTCTGAAGCTGGGCTTGCAAATGGGCTATACTCACCATAAGGCGATAGTTCTCCTCCATATTATGAGTACAGCAACTGCAATTAGATGGCATAGCGTTAATGTTACTACTTAGCGTTTTTGGCTGGTGGAGATCCTGTAGAACCATGTCCAGATAACGCGTCCCGCTGTGAAAATTTGAATGAAAAAAGTTGAGCGTGGACATAACTAAGACATTTGTACATTTGTTAAATGCAAAGTTTTGATTAAATGGTTATTAAAAGTTAAAAACGAAAAGTTTGGCAGGTAGGCAAGTAGCAGCACGGAGACAACATGGAAGTGTGACGTGTGTACTGTGTTTTTTTTGGCCAAAACATCATTCCACTTTGACATAATGGGGTATTGTGTGTAGACCAGTGACACAAAATCCCAATTTAAATTCAGGCTGTAACATAAATAAAATGTGTAAAAAGTCAAGTGTGTGAATACTTTTGGAATGCACTGTATGTGAACCTCATCTATGCCTGTATTGACCAAAAAAGTTGAAATAAATAAATATATCAGCGTTCCTCCACATTCACTATTACATTGCATTATTGTCAGAATGAGAATTTACTATAGATTAAATACTGTCCACAAGGAAAATATATTATGGTATCATAGGTCCCTTAAAATCCGCATTACAGATTTATTGTCCAGGATTTACGCATAGATGTTTCAGTCAATCACTATAGCATAGATACCCTTCACTTAAACAACGTTTCCAGCTGCCAGGTACACAGACATTACATGGATATACTCATGTTTATTGATCGCTAAGGGAGTCGACCTATTCATCAAAGGATCTCATTAAGTATTAATGACTCGCCAATAGTTTGTTGAGGGATATATTGATCTGTATATATGAGATCCTTAATCTAGATAGCTACAATTCTGTCTCAGGGGAGGAAGCAGTTCATCCCTCTGGTAATTTGTTTTCTGTTCTATCTGACGAAGGCTTCGACCCCTGAGGAAAAGATAGCTGCTCCAGTTTTTCCCCTTCTCTCTTTTCTCTTCCCATGCACTGATTAAAGATTGAACTGCATGTGCTCTAATGTTTCCCTCTAAGTCATTGCTCCTGAATATACTGTAGGTTTACCAGGATGGCTCTCCTCTAGTGGCCTTCATATGACATTGAAGATGTTTATTGTTTTAACCTTCACCCATTTTAGCACCCGAAAAATACCTTGATTAACGTTAACAGGTAAAGGTCTACTACCATGAATGATAGAAATGTCTTTGAAGTGCAGCCATCTTAGTCAACACAGCGGCATTCCATCCCTATACCACTTGAGATGCCCTACCACAGCGGACCATTCTTGTGAATTGATTAAATACTAGCTCATTTAGAGACATGAGGCCTTATGGCATATATAACTACAAAGTACTGTACATTTTCCTCTGATATCACGTTGTATATCCTCCTGTATGTTCAAACATTTATTTTGTCATAATTGAAGAGAATGAAATAATAAAGTGTATAAAATGAAGGTCGTGAAAGGCACATTTGCCTGACTCACTATGTCCCCTTCAGACATATTAACATGTATGAACTTTGACCATTACCTGTGGTACTTCTGTTTAGCAGAAAAGTGCCTTTCTTTACAATTTTAAGTTTACAGTCTACAAATATCAAAAATGCATGTTTTAGCTAGCAGCTATTGGCCAGATCTGACTTTACCTGTACCTGAGACATCAATGTTTAAATACTATAAACATTGTTCATACTATAAATTCAGGTTTGAGAGGAGTTTGTGAGAGGGACAGTGATGTTCTTGTACACACAGTGCTCGAATTGAGGGTGTACTAGAGAAAAGGACAAAACGTGTATCCCTTGTGCCTCTGCTAAGGAAATCTTAGAAATCCTCCTGAGACAAAATGACAGCCGGGCCTGATCGAGAGGAGCGAGGGAAAAAAAAGACAATCGTTGCAGAAGAATCAACATCCACCTGCCCATTTCTTTACAGACAGCAGTACTAGCCAATCAAGTTATTCACGCAGCAGTGACAGCAGTAGTGGCAGCACTTGTGCACTGTTTGAGTGACAGAGACTAATTCGATATGGCAGCTAAACTACTTGTGCGGGAAAAGATAGATATTCAGATATTTTACCTAATATTTAGACTTTTGTTTGCGTTCGTCCGCTTTTTGAGATTGTTGTTTGTTTGGTTGGTGAGTGAGTGAGTGAATGAGTGAGTTTGTTTTTTAAAGGCAGCCGATAGCTGGCAAGCTAGAATGTTTTAGCTTACTATTAACAATGTGAGTGAATTGTGAGAGCCAAGACTAGCTAGCTAGCAAGCTGACTAGTATTGCTGACAAAAGGAAAGCATGCATTTCACTGATCTGCGCAGCTATTTCACCACCGGAGGATGCACGAAAAGGCGGAGAAATGCAGGTTGTCAAGTGACACTTTCAGGTCAAATTAAATTCTAATGTGACAAAGTAGTTTTTTTGTGTCAGGTCACTTATTATATTTTCAAGTTGTAATAGGTCTAATCGTTTTGTTAGCTATGTTGATGAATTAGTGAATTGCACTGATTGTCATACTACAGTACCCCATATTGTTCTCCCAGGGGTCATCAGAATTGACCAATTACAGCTCTTTTCTCAACAATCACAAAAAAAATGGGGGGTGGGGTGGGGGGGGGGGGGGGGATTACAGCAGAGAAGGTAGGAATTGTGCTGTGACCTCATAAATCAAGCATCCCATGTCTTCCAACTGTTACCAAAAACCAGAGTTTCAAATTAAATGTAGCCAACTGTAAAGCTTTCACCTCAAGAGAGTATCCTCCTATTTTAATGTGTGTCAATGTCAAAAATCACAAACACATGTGAAGTGAACAGTGTTGGAGATCCCCAGCCAGATATTGGCATGAAGGGCACGTGAGGCTACATAATGTCCTAAGGGACTGTCATAACAAATTAAAAGGACTCTTGGGTGTACATGTGAGATAATTTTCCTAAAGTCTGCCTTGACCATGCCAATGTCGTGTGAGAGACCCGTCTTAGCCAGCTCCCATATCTCTGTGCAAGAGATTCAGAGGAAGCATTTGCATAATTCCCTCTCATGTAGCAGATGGTCTCTTCCCTTTCAGGGCTGTGCTCTGGTTAGAGATAGGGCTGCTGCTTTTCAAAGCCCAGTCGGTGCTAATGGCAAAGCATGTGACTTGGGAGATAAGTGACACCTGAGGTATGATGAAAGACTTTTCTCTGTTTATGAAAGAAATCACATATGGAGATTATTTGTGTCCCGTAATTTCTCATGAATGCATAGGCAGACGCTCCATGGGCTCTATTTCAACAAACATAATGCAATTGTTAATCTTAGTGTATATTTCATACTGGCCCCGTGTAGCTCAGATGGTAGAGCATGGTGCTTGCAACGCCAGGGTTGTGGGTTCGATTCCCACGGGGTGCCAGTATGAAAAAAATGTATGCACTCACTAACTGTAATCGCTCTGGATAAGAGCATCTGCTAAATGATGTAAAATGTAAATGTGTTGGCGGTGTCAGAAATAATTTTGCTATTTTCACAGCGGGAATTATGAGCGCAATAGCTGGCGGTGGCAAAAAAGGGCTGGGTTTTGATGAATAAATAAGTTATAGATGTGAAGAGGGCTTCGCTACTCACTGGCCAATCAACGCGTTTCATGGCTTAATACTGCATGCCGTTGTCTCAAGTTCTGTAGGTTATTGACAGTCCAATTTGTCTGGGGGCATGGCATGTTCTCGTCCTAGGCCACTTTACATGTTGCGTTTATATTTTTGGTCAGTGTACATATACATGTGCATATCTAGTGTATATATACAGTGCATTCAGAAAGTATTGACTCCTTCCCTTTTTCCACATTTTGTTACATTACAGCCTTATTCTAAAATTGATCAAATTAATGTTGTTCCTCATCAATCTACACACACTACCCCATAATGACGAAGCGAAAACAGGATTTTAGAAATGTCTGCAAATTCTATATAAGGTCCCACAGTTGACAGTGCATGTCAGAGCAAAAACCAAGCCATGAGGTTGAAGGAATTGTCCGTAGAGCTCCAAGACAGGATTGTGTCGAGGCACAGATCTGGGGAAGGGTACCAAAAAATGTCATTCTTAAAAAGGAACAAGTTTGGAACCACCAAGACTCTTACTAGAGCTGGCCGCCAGGCCAAACTGAGCAATTGGGGGAGAAGGGTCTTGGTCAGGGAGGTGACCAAGAACCCGATGGTCACTCTGACAGAGCTCCAGAGGTCCTCTGTGGAGATGGGAGAACCTTCCAGAAGGGACAGCCATCTCTGCAGCACTCCACCAATCAGGCCTTCATGGTAGAGTGGCCAGACGGAAGCCACTCCTTATTAAAAGGCACATGACAGCCCACTTGGAGTTTGCCGAAAGGCATCTAAAGGACTCTCAGACCATGAGAAACAAGATTATCTGGTCTGATAAAACAAAGATTGAACTTTTTGTCCTGAATGCCAAGTGTCACGTCTGGAGGAAACCCTGCACCATCCCTATGGTGAAGCATGGTGGTGGCATGCTGTGGGGATGTTTTTCAGTGGCAGGGACTGGGAGACTGGTCAGGATCAAAGGAAAGATGAACAGAGCAAAGTACAGAGAGATCCTTGATGAAAACCTTCTACAGAGCGCTCAGGACCTCAGACTGGGGCGAAGGTTCACCTTCCAACAGGACAACAACCCTAAGCACACAGCCAAGACAACACAGGAGTAGCTTCGGGACAAGTCTCTGAATGCCCTTGAGTGGCCCAGTCACAGCCTGGACTTGAATCCCAATCGAACATCTCGGGAGAGACCTGAAAATAGCTGTGCAGCGATGCTCCCCATCTAAGCTGACAGAGCTTGAGAGGATCTTCAGAGAAGAATGCGAGAAACTCGGCAAATACAGGTGTGCCAAGCTTGTACCGTCATACCTGAGAAGACTCAAGGCTGTAATCGCTGCCAAAGATGCTTCAACAAAGTTTTGAGTGAAGGGTCTGAATACTTATTTAAATGTATATTTCAGTTTTTTTTTTTTTTTTATGACTGCAAAAACTTCTAAAAATCTGTTTTTTAATTGTCACTCTGGGGTATTGTGTGTAGAGTGATGGGGGGGGGGGGGGGGGGTGATTTAATCAATTTTAGAAAAAGGCTGTAATGTAACAAAATCTGGAAAAAGTCAAGGGGTCTGAATACTTTTCGAATGCACTGAATGTAAGTACTGAGTAAAGGGTCTGGATAATTATCTAAATGTGATATTGTTGTTGGGTGCCTTCTGGAACATTAATTAAAAACGTGTATTCCTTCCATAAATACAAATAAAATGGTTAAATTATGAGCATAGTTGGTTTAGCTACAGAACAAGACAGGAACCTTCCCACTAGCCATGATTGGCTGAAATAATGGATGGGCTGGACATGCCAGGAGATGAGTTTGGATTGGTCTGCCATGTAGTATGCTTCTGTCTATAACGTGAGCTATTCAGTATGTGTTGACAGTCCTTTCTACCACGCCGTTTTTGAAAGATATAACATTAGCCATTGAGAAAGACAACATTTTTGCTACTTTTCTCAACAACATTGATGCCCTGAATTTAGCAGGTGCTATCGACAGATCAGTTGAAAAAAGCGATGGGCTGCTTTCTGCACACGCCACGGTTAGTGTGAACCGGAGTGACTTGACACAATGCTGGCCAAACAAGATGTAGCTACAAACAAAACAGAGTTTAATGGTTCGAGTCTGCCATGAAGCGTTCATTCATGTATACGGGTAAGAGTCTAGCTACATTTTCAGATATAATTTTCTAATATTGTCAGCAAGTTAACATCTTAAGGATCGGACCCTTTTTTTCAATTTTCGCCTAAAATGACATACCCAAATCTAACTGCCTGTAGCTCAGGACCTGAAGCAAGGATATGCATATTCTTGATACCATTTGAAAGGAAACACCTTGAAGTTTGTGGAAATGTGAAATTAATGTAGAAGAATATAACACATTAGATCTGGTAAAAGATAATACCAACAAAAAAACATGCGTTTTTATCTATTTATTTTTTTGTTCCATCATCTTTGAAATGCAAGAGAAGTCACTCTGGATAAGAGCGTCTGCTAAATGACGTAAATGTAAATGTACTGATCAGTCCCTACACCCAAACGAGGGCATTGCGTTCATCCACCTCTGGCCTGCTGGCTCCCCTTCCTCTGCGGAAGCATAGTTCCCGCTCAGCCCAGTCAAAACTGTTCGCTGCTCTGGCACCCCAATGGTGGAACAAGCTCCCTCACGACGCCAGGACAGCGGAGTCACTCACCACCTTCCGGAGACATTTGAAACCCCACCTCTTTAAGGAATACCTGGGATAGGATAAAGTAATCCTTCTACCCCCCCGCCCCCCCCCCCCCAAAAAAATAAAAAATAAATAAAAAAAATAACATATTGTAAAGTGGTTATCCCACTGGCTATAGGGTGAATGCACCAATTTGTAAGTCGCTCTGGATAAGAGCGTCTGCTAAATGACGTAAATGTAAATGTAAAGAGAAAGGCCACAATATGATATTGCAGTTTAGGCGCAATTTAGATTTTGGCCACTAGGTGGCAGCAATGTGTGTGCAAAGTTTCAGATTGATCCAGTGACGAATTGCACATTTTGTATCAAGTCTGCCCAAATGTGCAGAATTGGTCAATTGATACATTTTAAAGTACATAACTATAGAGAACATACAAAAATGATATGGTAATACAAAATGTAAGTTTACACACTCCCAGGAATGTCATACATGATGGATCATTAGCTTATACACTAACTTTCACACATCTAGATGGCCAGGCGGGGTGGGTGTGGAGCCAGAGACAGCAGGGGTTCAAACTGTAGAACCCAGTTCCTACATATGAATATAAAAATTGATTTTATCAAACAAAAATATGCTACATTTTATCTCTGGGACCCTTAGGATGACAAATCAGAGCTAAATTACTGAATGTAAGTACATTATTCACCTTCAGAGGTGAATGTATCAAACCAGTTGCCGTGATAGGTTTTGTTGTTGTTGTGCACTCTCCTCAAACAATAGCCTGGTATTTTCTCACTGTAATAGCTAGAGTAAATTGGACAGTGCAGTTAGATTAACAAGAACGTAATTTTTCTGCCCATATAAGGCATGTCTATGTCCTGGAAAGTTGAGTTAACGTGCGCTAATCACATTAGCGGAGGTTAGCTCAACTGTCCCGTATACGGAACACCAATCCCAAAGAGGTTCAATCGTACTGATAGTTAGCTAGCAAACGTTACCTTGCTGGTTCGCTAGCTAACGTTACGTGTATGATCTGTGTAGTAATAAAATTCAAATCAGAAATCCATTTTTATTGCTACAACAAAAGACTCCACTTCGGCTTGATTATTACATGACCCATCAAATTAGCCAGGTGTGTCTGGGGGTGATTACGGCCATCTATTGTATTTCATTAACATGTGTACATGTCTAGACAATAGTGACCCTTCCACTTAGCTAGATGTGGCTGGGGGGTGGTTACAGCATTTATTTCACATGACCCATCAATTTAGACAAGTGTGTCGGGTAAGCGTCATCTAATAATGATAAAATATTTATTAAATAGTTTATCAACTTTCAAAGCAGAATTACTTTCTCATTGTTCGTCAACTGCAGTGTATGATATATCATTTTCTTATTTCAAATTTTGACCGAATCGAGGAGGTCGCACATTTCTGTATGGACCACGCTTTGTGCATTGGGGAATTGACTGACTGTGGTTTGATGGTAATGTTTCAATAGTGACACTTCCGTTTTGTCACTTCTGCGCATCACTTTTCTCCGTGCTTCACTGTTTGTTGCTGCTTGGCTACCTGCCAAAGTTGACGGTTTTTGCTTTTTTTACCAATGTCTTAGTTATTTTTTTATCTTTATTTTTTCCTCGGACGCTTTATCTGGACATGGTTCTACAGGACCTCCACCAGCCGAAGCTAAATAGTAACATTAACACTATGCCATCTAATTGCAGTCGCTGTAATCATAATATACAAGAAAACTATTGCCTTATGGTGAGGATAGCCGTGCTGCAAGCCCAGCTTCAGATGCAAACGTTAGGCAAGGGCAATGTACAGTAAGTGTAGGAAAGGATGAAACAGCGTCTGTGCCACCAATAAGTACAGATAGTAGTATAAATCCCCTCGCATAGAATGCTGCCTATGACCCCAAGAACACCATCCCCACCATCAAACATGGAGGTGGAAACATTATGCTTTGGGGGTGTTTTTCTGCTAAGGGGACAGGACAACTTCACTGCATCAAAGGGAGGCCTCTCCTCCTGGTTACACTAGTGACCATATCCCCCGCGCATCCCACAAAGGCGGAGGTGTTGCTAACATTTATGATATCAAATGTCAATTTACCCCCCCCCCCCCCAATAAATGACTGTGTTTTCATCTTTTGAGCTTCTAGTCATGAAATCTATGCAGCCTACTCAATCACTTTTTATAGCTACTGTTCCTCACTGTCACGCCCTGAATCTGGGGACTCTTATTTGTTGAGTCAGGGTGTGTATTTTCTATGTGGTGATTGTCTATGTTGTATATTCTAGGATTTGGCCGGTGTGGTTCCCAATCAGAGGCAGCTGTCGCTCGTTGTCTCTGATTGGGGGCCATACTTAGGCAGCCTATTGGCACTAGTGTGTTGTGGGATCTTGTTCCGTGTTAGGTATGTTGTTTGTGTACCTTCGACTTCACGTTTTGTTTCTTGTTTTGTCGTTGTGTTTATAAGTCTAATAAACATGTATGCATATCACGCTGCGCCTTGGTCTGACCCGTCGATGAACGAACGTGACAGAAGATCCCACCAAACGAGGACCAAGCAGCGTGCCCAGGAAGAGCGAATTGCCATGTCACAGGTGGGCAAATTGTGGTCATGGGAAGAGATATTCGCGGCGAAAGGGCCATGGGCGAAGGTAGATGCCCAGGCAGGAGAGGAGCAACGGCAACACGGAAGCCGGCCCGAGGAGGAGGCCCGAGAAGCAGCCCCAAGAAAATGTTTTGGGGGGGCTAAAGGGGTGGTCGTTGAGCGTGAGAGAAGAGCCCCGACCACTGCACCCGGTTGGTTTTCAGATTGGGTCCCTACGACCTTGGGAAGAGGAGTGGGAACAGTTTTATACTGAGGAGTCGGAGGATGACGACGACGACGAGATACTGTTCCCTAACTCGTGGGGGCTCCCGGAGGAGTCCTCACGGGAAGAGGAGTGCCTACGACGGAGACCCGAGAAGCAACCCCATACATTTCTTTTGGGGGGGAACACGGTGTGGACGACGAGGCAGCAGGAGGCCGCTACAGGGAGGATCTGCAGATTAGGAGAGGAGGCCACCATATTACGGGGGCTATTGGTTCAGAGGGAGCAGGAGTTATTCGGTCAGAGGGAGGCGCTACAGGAGGCTATAAGGGAGAAGGAAAGTGTAGAGGCACGGCGAGAGGAGCTGGTTAGGCAGCAGAAGGAGCGGGGGTTAAAAAAGGAACCCAGTCCCGCTCCTCGCACCAAGCAAGTGGTGCGTGTCGCCAGTCCGGTCCGGCCCGTTCCTGCTTCCCGCACTAAGCCAGTGGTGCGTGTTCCCAGTACGGACGACCCGTTCCTGTCCCTCGCACCAAGACAGTGGTGCACGTTGCCAGCCCGGTTCGGCCTGTTCCTGTCCCTCGCACCAAGCCAGTGGTGCGTGTCGCCAGCCCGGTCCGGCTTGTTCCTGCCCCTCGCACCAAGCCAGTGGTGCTCGTCGCCAGCCCGTTCTGTTCCTGCCCCTTGCACCAAGCTAGTGGTGCACGTCGCCGGCCCGGCCTGTTCCTGCTCTTCGTACCAAGCCAGTGGTGCTCGTCGCCAGCCCGGCCCGGCCCGTTCCTGACTTTCTCTCACCAAGCCAGTGGTGCGCGTCGCCAGCCCGGTCCGGCCTGTTCCTGTCCCTCGCACCAAGCCAGTGGTGCGCGTCGCCAGCCCGGTCCGGCCTGTTCCTGCTCTTCGCACCAAGCCAGTGGTGCATGTGTCCAGTCCGGCACGGCCCGTGCCTGTTTCACCAGTGCCTGGTTCGGCACCGGTCAGCTGCTTTACTCCGGAGCCAGAGCAGTCCGATCCACCGGTGCCCAGTTCAGCTCTGGTCAGCTGCTCCACTCCGGAGCCAGAGCAATCCACTCCACCGGTGCCTGATCCAGCTCCGGTCAGCGGCTTCACTCCGGAGCCAGAGCAGTCCGCTCCACCGGGGTCAAGTCCAGATCCGGTCAGCGGCTCCAGTCCGGAGCCTGAGCAGTCCGCTCCACCAGTGCCCAGTTCAGCTCCGGTCAGCAGCTCCACTCCGGAGCCAGAGCAGTTCGCTCCACCGGTGCCCGGTCCAGCTCCAGTCAGCGGCTCCAGTCCAGACCCAGACGTCAGACCCTCTCCAGGTCCAGGGGTCTCCCACACCAGCGTCCAGACAGGGCTTGGAGTATAGTGGGAGGAAGGAGAGGGGAAGCAACGCGCCGAGGTCTAGACCAGACCAGGGGCGCAACAGGGAGGCGAAGAGTGAGAGGTTGTCACGCCCTGAGCCGGATCCGCCTCCGAGGCGGAATGCCCACCCAGCCCCTACCCTGTTATGTTTATGTTGTGCGGTCGGAGTCCGCACCTTTGGTGGGGGGGGGGTACTGTCACGCCCTGACTCTGGGGACTCTTATTTGTTGAGTCAGGGTGTGTATTTTCTATGTGGTGATTGTCTGTGTTGTATATTTTAGGATTTGTATTTCTATGTTGGCCGGTGTGGTTCCCAATCAGAGGCAGCTGTCGCTCGTTGTCTCTGATTGGGGACCATACTTAGGCAGCCTATTGGTTCTAGTGTGTTGTGGGATCTTGTTCCGTGTTAGGTATGTTGTTTGTGTACCTTGGACTTCACGTTTCGTTTCTTCTTTTGTCGTTGTGTTTATAAGTCTAATAAACATGTATGCATATCACGCTGTGCCTTGGTCTGACCCGTCGATGAACGAACGTGACACTCACTGAGTTCCCTGAATTCCTATCGGACCTTGTAGTCATGGTAGATAATATTATAATTTTTGGTGACTTTAATATTCACATGGAAAAGTCCACAGACCCACTCCAAAATTATTTTGGAGCCATCATCGACTCAGTGGGTTTTGTCCAACATGTCTCCGGAACTACTCATTGCCACAGTCATACCCTGGATCTAGTTTTGTCCCGTGGAATAAATATTGTGTATCTAAATGTTTTTCCTCATAACCCTGGACTATCGGAACACCATCTTATTACGTTAGCAATCGCAACAAATAATCTGCTCAGACACCAACCAAGGACCATCAAAAGCCGTGCTATAAATTCTCGGACAACCCAAAGATTCCTAGAGGCCCTTCCAGACTCCCTCCACCTACTCAAAGACGTCGGAGTACAAAAATCAGTTAACGACCTAACTGAGGATCTAAATTTAACCTTGCGTAATACCCTAGATGTAGTCGCACCCCTAAAAACAAAAATCATTTCTCACAAGAAACTAGCTCCCTGGTATTCAGAAAATACCCGAGCCCTGAAGCAAGCCTCCAGAAAATTGGAACGGAAATGGCGCTCCACCAAACTGGAAGTCTTCATACTAGCTTGGAAAGAAAGCACAGAGCAATATCGAAGAGCCCTCACTGCTGCTCGATCATCCTATTTTTACAACTTCATTGAGGAGAATAATAACAATCCAAAATTTATATTTGATACTGTCGCAAAGCTAACTAAAAAGCAGCATTCCCCAAGAGAGGATGCCTTTCACTTCAGCAGTGATGAATTCATGAACTTAATCGCCGAAAAGATCATGATCATTAGAAAGCAAATTATGGAGTCCTCTTTGAATCTGCGTATTTCTCCAAAGCTCAGCTGTCCTGAGTCTGCACAAAACTGCCAGGACCTAGGATCAATGGAGACACTCAAGTTTTTATTCCTATATCTCTTGACACATTCATGGAAATAGTCATGTTCTCTAAACCTTCAAGCTGCATACTGGACCCTATTCCAACTAAACTACTAAAATAGCTACTTCCTGTGCTTGGCCCTCCTATGTTGAACATAATAAATGGCTCCCTATCCACTGGATGTGCACCAAACTCACTAAAAGTGGCAGTAATAAAGCCTCTCTTGAAAAAGCCAAACCTTGACCCAGAAAATTTAAAAAACTATCGGCCTATATCGAATCTCCCATTCCTCTCAAAAATGCTGTTGTGCAGCAACTCATTGCCTTACTCAAGACGACAAATGTTTACGAAACGCTTCAGTCTGGATTTAGACCCCATCATAGCACTGATAACGCAGTCGTGAAGGTGGTAAATTACCTTTCAATGGCGTCAGACCAAGGCTCTGCATCTGTCCTCGTGCTCCTAGACCTTAGTGCTGACACCATCGATCAAGACATTCTTTTGGAGAGATTGGAAACCTTAATTGGTCTATACGGACGAGTTCTTGCCTGGTTTAGATCTTATCTGTCGGAAAGATATCAGTTCGTCTCTGTGGATGGTTTGTCCTCTAACAAATCAATTGTAAGTTTCGGTGTTCCTCAAAGTTCCATTTTAGGACCACTATTGTTTTCACTATATATTTTACTTCTTGGTGATGTCATTCAGAAACACGTTAACTTTCATTGCGATGCGGACGACACACAGCTCTACATTTCGATGAAACATGGTGATACCCCAAAATTGCCTACCCTGGAAGCATGTGTTTCAGACATAATGAAGTGGATGGCGGCAAACGTTTTACTTTTAAACTCGGACAAAACAGAGATGCTAGTTCTAGGTCCCAAGAAACAAAGAGATCTTCTGCTGGATCTGACAATTTATCTTGATGGTTGTACAGTCGTCTCAAACGAAACTGAGAAGGACCTCAGCTTTACTCTGGACCCTGATCTCTCTTTTGACGAACATATCAAGAATATTTCAAGGACAGCTTTTTCCCATCTTCGTAACATTGCAAAAATCTGAAATGTTTTGTCCAAAAATGAGGCAGAAAAGCTCATCCAAGCTTTTATCACTTCTAATTTAGATTAGACTACTGCAATGCTCTACTCTCCACCTACCCGGATAAAGCACTAAATAAATGTCAGTTAGTGCTAAACATGGCTGCTAGAATCTTGACTAGAACCAAAGATTTTGATCATATTACTACAGTGCTAGCCTCTCTACACTGGCTTCCTGTTAAGGCTAGGGCTGATTTCAAGGTTTTACTGCTAACCTACAAAGCATTACATGGGCTTGCTCCTACCTATATCTCCGATTTGGTCCTGCCGTACATACCTACATGTACGCTACGGTCACAAGACGCAGGCCTCCTTTTTGTCCATAAAATTTCCAAGCAAACAGCTGGAGGCAGGGCTTTCTCCTATAGAGCACAATTTTTATGGAATGGTCTGCCTATCCATGTGAGACAGACTCAGTTTCGACCTTTAAGTCTTTACTGAAGACTCATCTCTGGCCCAGGGGTGCGAAGGTGAACAGAAAGGCACTGGAGCAACAAACCGCCCTTGCTGTCTCAACCTGGCAGGTTCCTGTCTCTCCATTGGGATTCTCTGCGTCAGACCCTATTACGGGGGCTGAGTATCTGGCTTACTGGCGCTTTCCATGCCGTCCCTAGGAGGTGTGCGTCACTTGAGTGGGTTGAGTCACTGACGTGATCTTCCTGTCCGGTTTGTTGCCCCCTTGGGCTTGTGCAGTGGAGGAGATCTTCGTGGGCTATACTCAGCCTTGTCTCAGGGTAGTAGGTTGGTGGTCTGTTGATATCCCTCTGCTGGTGTGGGGCCTGTGCTTTGGCAAAGTGGGTGGCGTTATATCCTGCCTGGTTGGCACTGTCCGGGGTATCATCCGACGGGGCCACAGTGTCTCCCGACCCCCCCTGTCTCTGCCTCCAGTTTCTATACTGCAATAGTCTGACCCTAGCCCCCCGGCACATAGTCTGTTATATCTGGTGTTATTCTCCTGTCTTATCCGGTGTTTTGTGTGAATTTAAGTATGATCCCTCTAATTCTCTCTATCTCCCTCTCTCCCTCCCCTCCCGGAGGACGTGAGCCCTAGGACCATGCCTCAGGACTACCTGGCCTAATGACTCCTTGCTGTCCCCAGTCCACCTGGTCGTGCTGCTTCTCCAGTTTCCACTCTTCTGCCTGCGTCTATGGAACCCTGACCTGTTCACCGGACGTGCTTCCTTGTCCCAGACCTGCTGTTTTCAACTCTCTCTCTCTACCGCACCTGCTATTTCAACCTCTAAATGCCTGTCTATGAAAAGCCAAGTGACATTTACTCCTGATGTACTGACCTGTTGCAACCTCTACAACCACTGTGATTATTATTTGACCCTGCTGATCATCTATGAACGTTTGAACATCTTGGAGAAAAATCTGGCCTTAATGGCCATGCACTGTTATAATCTCCACCCGGCACAGCCAGAAGGTGACTGGCCACCCCTCAGAGCCTGGTTCCTCTCTAGGTTTCTTCCTAGTTTTTCCTAGCCACCATGCTTCTACATCTGCATTGCTTGCTGTTTGGGGTTTTAGGCTAGGTTTTTGTATAGCACTTTGTGACATCTGATGTAAAAAGGGCTGAGCCATTGTTGCTCCTAGACGTTTCCACTTCATAATAACAGCATTTATAGTTGACCGGTGCAGCTCTAGCAGGGCAGATATTTGAGGGATGACAACCATCTCTGCAGCACTCCACCAATCAGGCCTTTATGGTGCTGAGTAAAGGGTCTGTATACTTATGTAAATGTAATATATCAGTTTTTTTTTTGCCAAACATTAAAGAAAATCAGTTTCTGATTTGTCATTATGGGGTATTGTGTGCAGATTGCTGAGATTTTTTTTGATTTTTTTAAATCCATTTTGTAATAAGGCTGTAACGTAAGAAAATGTGGAAAAGGTCAAGAGGTCTGAATACTTTCTGAATGCACAGTAATGGGTAAATGCTGTAAGACTGCTCGGTTGTACTGCTATGTTTTAATTGGTTGCCTTTAAGATAGGCTACATGTGCAGGTGAGGTAGGTTACAGTAGGCTTTTCTGTGAACTGTGAAATTGTGCCAGTTGTGCTGTTGCCTAAAACTGACCAGTGGAGGCTCCTCAGAGGAGGAAGGGGAGGACCATCCTCCTCAGTGAATTTCATTGTTTTTTAAAGTATACTTTTTAGATAAAACTATACTAAATATATTGACGTCACCAAATAATTGATTAAAATTCAATGAAGATCTACAGTAGCCTATACAGCACTCTGTAGGGTAGCACCATGGTGTAGCCATAGGACAGCTAGCTTCCGTCCTCCTCTAGGTACATTGACTTCAGTGCAAAACCAAGGAGGCTCATGGTTCTCACCCTCTTCCATAGACTTACACAGTAATTATGACAACGTCCTCCAACCTATCAGAGCTCTTGCAGCATGAACTGACATGTTGTCCACCCAATCAAATGATCTAGTACTAAAGGCATAAGCTACAGCTAGCTAGCACTGCAGTGCATAAAATGTGGTGAGTAGTTGACTCAAAGTGAGCGAAAGACAATAGTTGAACAATTTTGAACAAATTAATTTCTTCCAAAATGAAAGAGAAGCAAGAGAGAGATAGAGTGTCATTTTTTTCAGTTTCACTTACTTAGCTAGCAAATTCAGCTAGCTAGTTTAGCCTACTCAAACACCCTGCTCAAACAGAGAGATGCTATGTTAGCTAGCTGGCTATGACTATCCAACACAACACTGGAACTCTTCCAAGTCAAGGTAAGCTATTGGTTTTACCAATGTATTGCCACCGGGGCCCGCCGGTGTAAGTGCTAAACTGCGTACTGACTGTACACTGTAACCTTACTGCATGATTGTAGCAGGTTTACTAACACATTAGTTCTATTAGCTATGTTGACTATGCATAGTGCAGTTAGCGGCTAGTGGTTAGCAGCCTATGGGGCTAGGATGCAACATGTACATAGTGGCCATGTTGGATGTGGCTATGGCTATAGCAGGAAGTGACTTTGGATGTGATGACGTCACTGTTCGGCCATATTGGTGAAGATAAACAATAATTACCTGGTAGCCATCTTAGCCTATAGAAAGTAATGGAGAGGAGGCTACTTCTCATGGCCTGGACACTGTAGCACACAGAGCTATGCCAAAGGGGAAGGAAAATGGGCTATATAACATGGCTAATGAACAGGCGTGAATTACTAGAAAAGTAGCATCGAAAGAGGCATGAATAAACATAAACTACCATAATAATAGCATATTATGTTAAACACACACATGATCCCCAACAAAGTCCACTTACATGGTCATCCACGTATTAACACACAGTTAGGAAGTCCAGGGGGTAGGATTTCCATGTGGAAAGGTTCAGCTGGTGTGCCACCTGGATACAGAGTGGGCATTTCCAACCCCAGCCTAAACCACTGATTGGCTGACCAATTCAGGTAACCCTGGCAATCTGGTCCTTAACACAGAGGAGTGAAGTGCCCTATGCCACTGGACAAAGAAGTCAGGCTGAGGCAGGGGGTGGTAGCCTACCCAGCAGTACAGGTTACAAAGTTTGTCCCTCTGAGAGAATGTAATACTGTTTTCATGTAGGATTTACTTTATTTTGCCTAAAAGAAAAATGTGACAATGTTTATATGACCCTCTTATATCCAGGCCCATTTTTACCACAATCTTGCCTGTCAGTTGGACGGGCATTTGATTACCATAGGCAGGCCCGTTTTTTTCACGGGCCTCCAATGTGTGCACGCGCTTGCACACATTTTTTTAATGGGGTGTAATAATAAAGACCATAGGCAGCTCATGAGGTGCAAGTTTGGGGAAGGTTACAATTTGTCCTACCATTTCTACCTGATCTGCGTGCCAGTTATGAATATATATACAGTGAGAAAAAAAAAAGAATTTGATCCCCTGCTGATTTCGTACGTTTGCCCACTGACAAAGAAATGATCAGTCTATAATTTTAATGGTAGGTTTATTTGAACAGTGAGAGACAGAATAACAACAACAAAATCCAGAAAAACACATGTGAAAAATGTTATAAATTGATTAGCATTTTAATGAGGGAAATAAGTATTTGACCCCCTCTCAATCAGAAAGATTTCTGGCTCCCAGGTGTCTTTTATACAGGTAACGAGCTGAGATTAGGAGCACACTCTTAAAGGAAGTGCTCCTAATCTCAGTTTGTTACCTGTATAAAAGACACCTGTCCACAGAAGCAATCAATCAATCAGATTCCAAACGCTCCACCATGGCCAAGACCAAAGAGCTCTCCAAGGATGTCAGGGACAAGATTGTAGACCTACACAAGGCTGGAATGGGCTACAAGAACAGTTAGTGTGATTATTCGCAAATGGAAGAAACACAAAATAACTGTCAATCTCCCTCGTCCTGGGGCACCATGCAAGATATCACCTCGTGGAGTTGCAATGATCATGAGAACAGTGAGGAATCAGCCCAGAACTACACGGGAGGATCTTGTCAATGATCTCAAGGCAGCTGGGACCATAGTCACCAAGAAAACAATTGGTAACACACTACGCCGTGAAGGACTGAAATCCTGCAGTGCCCGCAATGTCCCCCTGCTCAAGAAAGCACATATACAGGGCCGTCTAAATTTGCCAATGAACATCTGAATGATTCAGAGGTGAACTGGGTGAAAGTATTGTGGTCAGATGAGACCAAAATCGAGCTCTTTGTCATCAACTCAACTCGCCGTGTTTGGAGGAGGAGGAATGATGCCTATGACCCCAAGAACACAATCCCCACCGTCAAACATTGAGGTGGAAACATTATGCTAAGGGGGTGTTTTTCTGCTAAGGGGACAGGACAACTTCACCGCATCAAAGGGACGATGGACGGGGCCATGTACCGTCCAATCTTTGGTGAGAACCTCCTTCCCTCAGCCAGGGCATTGAAAATGGGTCGTGGATGGGTATTCCAGCATGACAATGATCCAAAACACACGGCCAAGGCAACAAAGGAGTGGCTCAAGAAGAAGCAAATTAAGGTCCTGGAGTGGCCTAGCCAGTCTCCAGACCTTAATCCCATAGAAAATCTGTGGAGGGAGCTGAAGGTTCGAGTTGCCAAACGTCAGCCTCGAAACTTTAATGACTTGGAGAAGATTTGCAAAGAGGAGTGGAACAAAATCCCTCCTGAGATGTGTGCAAACCTAGTGGCCAACTACAAGAAACGTCTGACCTCTGTGATTGCCAACAAGGGTTTTGCCACCAAGTACTAAGTCATGTTTTGCAGAGGGATCAAATACTTATTTCCCTCATTAAAATGCAAATCAATTTGTAACATTTTTGACATGTGTTTTTCTGGATTTTTTTGTTGTTATTCTGTCTCTCACTTTTCAAATAAACCTACCATTCAAATTATAGACTGATCATGTCTTTGTCAGTGGGCAAACGTACAAAATCAGCAGGGGATCAAACACTTTTTTCCCTAACTGTATATGGAACAGTTTCAATTCAATAATAACGTTTTTGTTTCTCAAAATCATTGTCACAAGTTTAATCATACAAATCTAAAAAGTTAAAATTAAACTATGGCTAGAGCACACACTGTGATCCATCATCAAGTAAGTAAAATACATAGACCTAAAGCCGGCAAATAAAAACAGTAGAACATATCCTGATGAAAATTATGGTTCTTTCAATCACATTCATCTTTTTTC
Organism: Coregonus lavaretus; assembly: GCF_964263955.1. Classification (NCBI taxonomy): domain Eukaryota; kingdom Metazoa; phylum Chordata; class Actinopteri; order Salmoniformes; family Salmonidae; genus Coregonus; species Coregonus lavaretus. The sequence continues at coordinate 5,782,287 of NC_140019.1, forward strand.
TCCGCATGTCTGCCTCCCTTTCTATGTCTTAACTTGAGGTATTGCTAGTGAAGTTAAACATTGTATCAAATTATCACTGGGTCTGGCCCGAAGCTGTCGCTAACGAACTTGGAACGTTGTATCTACTGGAATATTCCTGGCCCTCAAAGTTTCCTGCACCAGTGAGCTGTTTTTTATCACGTTTCCACTGGATATATGGGATCATCAGATCATGATAATTTGGTCTTTCACACCGAGGCTTGGTGATCATCGAGGCCTGGAGTGTTGGAAAGATTTTTCAAATACTGAGGAACTATCATTCGCAATGGATGTTAAAAAAACAGACTGTTGACTTGTGTGAGGCGAACAAAAAATGTGTGGTGTACGTGGTGAGTTAAGGAGCTAATGATCCTCTGTGGCTAAGTCATGCTCCCTGGTGAAGTTTTTCAAATGATTTTATGTAGACAGGAGAAATTATATAATTTTGGCGAAACATCAATTGACTTTAGGGCAATCCAGCAATCCGCCAACTTTCCTTTCCGATTCGCAAGAGGCTGAAACCAGCGATTCGGTCTACACATACTGAGACAGAGGGGCGCTGTTTTGCTTGCCTTGAAGCTTTAACTGAGATTGATGTGTCTTTCTGTCGGCGCACATCTCGGTCAAATAAATGATCAATATTTAAATATTTTATTTGGGTGGGCAAGGAGGTACGGTAGGGCATGCCCCCCAAGGCCCGCCCATAATGCTGGGCCCTGCTTTTATACCACCAGTGCGCATTCAGCCTTACTGCTATCAGCATTCTGCCTTACTGCTATTAGCCCATAGAAACACATTGAATAACAGCTTAATGATAAACAGATAGTCCCAAAAAAATCTAAAGGAAGTTTGTTCTGAAGTGTCTGTCCTATATCTGAGAGACACAGTGCATTCAGAAAGTATTCAGACCCCTTGACTTTTTCAAAACGTTGTTATATTACAGCCTTATTCTAAAATGGATTACATTGTTTTCTCTCCTCATCAATACCCCTTAACGACAAAGCAAAAACAGTTATTTTGAATTTTTACAACATAAAAAACATAATAATAATGAAATATCACATTTACATAAGTATTCAGACCCTTTACTCAATACTTTGTTGAAGCGCCTTTGGCAGCGATTACAGCCTCAAGTCTTCTTGGGTATGACGATACAAGCTTGGCACATCTGTATTTGGGGAGTTTCTCCCATTCTTCACTGCAGATCCTTTCAAGCTCTGTCAGGTTGGATGGGGAGTGTCGCTGCACAGCTATTTTCAGGTCTCTCCAGAGATGTTCAATCGGGTTTAAGTTTGCTGACCCCTTCAGTATTCAGACCCCTTCACCTTTTCTACATTCAACATTTACATGTTAGTCATTTAGCAGACGCTCTTATCCAGAGCGATTACAGTTAGTGAGTGCATACATTTTCCATACTATATTTTCCATACTATATATATATATATATATATATATATATATATATATATATATATATATATATATATATATATTGTTACGTTAAAGCCTTATTCTAAAATGGATTTTTTTTTTAAACAAAAAATAATCAGAAATCTACAAACAATACCCCATATTGACAAAGCGAAAACAGGTTTTTTGAACTTTTTACAATATTATTAAAAACAGAAATACCTTATTTACATAAGTATTCAGATAGTTTGCTATGAGACTCTGGCTGGGGCACTCCAGGACATTCAGAAACTTGTCCCGTTGTCTTGGCTGTGTACCTAAGGTCGTTGGCCTGTTGGAAGGTGAACCTGCACCCCAGTCTGTGGTCCTGAGTGCTCTGAGGCAGGTTTTCATCAAGATTCTCTCCAAGGCCTCCCGAGTGGTGCAGCGGTCTATGACACTGCATCGCAGTGTTGCGGTGTCACTACAGCCTGGGGTTCGGCCGTGACCGGGAGTCCCATAGGGCAGCGCCGGGGTTAGGGGAAGGTTTGGCCGGGGGGAATTTACTTGGCTTATCGCGCTCTAGCGACCCCTTGTGGTGGGCCAGGCGCCTGCGGGCTGACTTCGGTCATCAGTTGAACTGTGTTTCCTCCGACACATTGGTGCAGTTGGCTTCCGGTTTAAGCGAGCGGGTGTTAAGAAGGGCGGCTTGGCGGACGCATGTTTCAGAGGACGCATGACTCGACCTTCGCCTCTCCCGAGCCCGTTGGGGAGTTGCAGCGATGAGAGAAGATCGTAATCACGAAATTGGGGAGAAAAAAAGACAAAAAAAAAAGATAATGTATACAAATTTCTCTCTCTACTTTGCTCATCTTTCCCTCGATCCTGATTAGTCTCCCAGTCCCTGCTGCTGAAAAACACCCCCACAGCATGATGCTGCCACCACCATGATTCAACGTAGGGATGGTGCCAGGTTTCCTCCAGACGTGACGTTTGGCATTCAGGCCAAAGAGTTCAATCTTGGTTTCATCATACCAGAGAATCTTGTTTCTCATGCTCTGAGAGTCCTTTAGGTGCATTCTGGCTAACTCCAAGCGGGCTGTCATGTGCCAAGCGTGCTGTCATGTGCCTTTTACAGTGGCTTCCATCTGGCCACTCTACCGTAAAGGCCTGATTGGTGGAGTGCTGCAGAGATGGTTGTCCTTCTGGAAGGTTCTCCCATCGCCACAGAAAAACTCTGGAGCTCTGTCAGAGTGACCATTGGGTTCTTGGTCACCTCCCTGACCAAGGCCCTTCTCCCCCAATTGCTCAGTTTGGTGCCCTTCCCCAGATCTGTCCCTCGACACAATCCTGTATCGGAGCTCTACGGACAATTCCTTCGACCTCATGGCTTGGTTTTTGCGCTGACATGCACTGTCAACTGTGGGACCTTATATAGACAGATGTGTGCCTTTCCAAATCATGTCCAATAAATTTAATTTACCACAGGTGGACTCCAATGAAGTTGTAGAAACATCTCAAAGATGATCGATGGAAACAGGATGCACCTGAGCTCAATTTCAAGTCTCATAGCAAACCATCTGAAGACTTATGTAAATATGTTATTTCTGTTTTTTATTTCACGTAATATAGCAACACTTTAAAAAAAACTGTTTTCCCTTTGTCAATATGGGGTATTGTGTGTAGATTTTTATTTATTTAATCAATTTTAGAATTAAGCTGCAACGTAACAAAATGTGGAGAAGTGAAGGGGTCTGAATACTTTCCGAATGCACTGCATAAGTAAGATCAGGAAACTATTTTTATTTGACATGTATTTAACCCCTTTATTTTAGGCACTAAATGATCTCCATATATACTTCCATTCATTTTTTAACTGGTACCAGGCTACTTTCAGACTAGTCTTGTGAGGCTTGTGGGCGTAAAAAACAAACAAATAAAAAACATGTATGTTTTGAGAGTTTCATCTTTCCATAGAGGGGTCATAATAGTTTGTAGGCCAAACCGTTCGTTCGCTACAGACGTTTTTGTGAGAAGATTGATTTTCGGGATGTCTCATGGTCTGACAAACACTGCTCGATTTCTGCCACCTTTCACCTCAGATGAGGAAGGGCAACATCGGCGGATGTGGTGGATTGAGACACTGCCCAATCAAAAAACGGATATCTCTATCTTAAACGGACAGATTTTTATGGGGATTTTTTTATTATGTTAATTTGATATATTCGGGGTCGTGGACATCGACTCTAGGGGGTTTTAACCTGTCACCTCCCCTTCATCTACACTGATTGAAGTGGATTTAACAAGTTACATCAATAAGGTGTCATAGCTTTCACCTGGATTCAACTGGTCAGTCTATGTCATGGAAAGCAGGTGTTCTTAATGTTTTGTATACTTAGTGTAATGGAATATAACAGAATAGCCTGTGTTACAGGAACCTGTGAAACCGCTGTCATATAAAAAATATATACATATATATTGAAACAGAGCCCAAGCCCACGCTTTTTTGATCCACGTTTCCTACCCTCACTCCACTTTGTTAGGGAGCAGGCGTAAGGTCTTACATTGAGAGTATCTTCATCATGATACCAATAAAAAAAATGAAAATAATAGAAATCCTATTTTCAAATGCATGCGAGTCTTGTGTTAATATTTCACAACCTCTGTGGGCTTTTGGAGTTGGCTTGACAGAGCAAAATAAAAGGCCTACACTTGATTTGGGCTACATTATTGCATTCTAAATGTTTCTGATCAGTGAAAGATGAGCAAACGAATAAATGAGCTATACCACCTTCACTTATTTGCCCAGCCAGAAACCAATTAACCAAATAGCCTACACAGACAGAGATTCAGTGATGGGCTCATAGATAAAAGTATCACACGCTCATATTGGGTTTGAAACACAAACACACATTTCCCACCCCTTTGCAACCCTTTGTGAAATAAGAAACTAACCTGACCAAGTCATGTCTGCCTCATGACAGAAAAGAAAAGTGTCCTGAAGGAGATAGAGCTCGATTATTGGTTTGAGGAAGAGGAGGAAGGCTCCAAAAGGCAGGAGATTAAGGGAGAAAATAGAAAAGCATCCCAAAACTCAAGAGTTCTCCTCAAATGATGAAGAGGTGAAGAAGCCACCAAAGAAAAAGCTGAAGCTTGCACGACTTCAACTCTCTGTATTTAAAAGACAATACCACCGTTTTTTGACATCCCACTGGGCACACTGGTTGAATACAACATTGTTTCCAAGTCATTTCAATGAAATTAAGTTGAACCAATCGTGGAATAGACATTGAATTGACGTCTGTGCCCAGTAGGGTGGGTGCTTAATCACTTTTACCTTGATAGCAGTTCATTCCTCCAACCGAAAGAAAACTGAAAATGGGTATCCATGTTTTGCTGATTTTTAAGAATAAACATTAAATAGTGATAAAGACCCTACATCAAAAACAGGTATTATCCTTTATATTACATTATACATCTTACATTGTATTAACCTGTTACATTAGAAAGACATGCTTTACAAGTCTCAGCTTTTTCTTTCAGACATTGTCTGAAGCATGGACAAAGGACAGTATGGAGGTGCTGTCATCTCTGCCAAGGCATAACGTAAGCGCTCTTTAAAATGGTATCTAAAATTGTATCTCAAAATGCTTTGGCAGTTAGTTTTGTGTGTGTGTGTGTGTGTGTGTGTGTGTGTGTGAGTGTTTGATGCAAAGACACAAATGATCAGCAAATGGACAATAATATACTATTTAATATGTTTAAAACAAATACTGTAGATCAGTCTATTACTGCTATTCCAATTAACCTCTACGGGATCGGTATCTCGTATACGGGACAGTTGAGCTAACGTGCACTAATGTGATTAGCATGACCGTTGTAAGTAACAGCAAACTTTCCAGGACATAGACATGTCTTACATGGGCAGAAAGCTAAAATTCATATTCATCTAACTGCACTGTCCAATTTACAGTAGCTGTTACAGTGAAAAGATACCATGCTATTGTTTGAGGAGAGCACAACAACAACAAAACTTATCACGGCAACTGGTTTGATACATTCACATCTGAAGGTAAATAATGTACTTACATTCAGTAATCTTGCTCTGATGTGTCATCCTGAGGGTCCCAGAGATAAAATGTAGTATAGTTTTGTTTGATGAAATCCATTTTTATATTCAAATGTAGGAACTGGGTTCTACACTTTGAACACTTGCTATCTCTGGCTCCACACCCACCCCGCCCAGCCATCTAGATGTGTGAAAGTTAGTGTATAAGCTAATGATCCATCATGTATGACATTCCTGGGAGTGTGTAAACTTACATTTTGTAGTTGTGTATCATTTTTGTATGTTCTCTATAGTTATGTACTTTAAAATGTATCAATTGACCAATTCGGCACATTTAGGCAGACTTGATACAAAATAATCCAGTATTGCAATGCTTCACTGCATGGAACAAAAAACAAAATGTAAACGTTTTTTTAATTTGTATTATCTTTTACCAGATCTAATGTGTTATATTCTCCTACATTAATTTCACATTTCCACAAAATTCAAAGTGTTTCCTTTCCAATGCTATCAAGAATATGCATATCCTTGCTTCAGGTCCTGAGCTACAGTCAGTTAGATTTGGGTATGTCATTTTAGGTGAAAATGGAAAAAAAGGGTCCGATCCTTAAGAGGTTAATTAAGCCTTGCTTTGTCACTGAAAGCAAGTTAAATTACTCCTATGAATAACAAAAGATTTGTGATAATGTTAAAGAAATCACAATTTTCAACACAATTCCAATTCCTACATGTCACTGATACTCCTGTTGAACAGGCTCAGTGTGAACTGAACAAACTTAATTATAAGAAAGGGGTATTAACCACAAATGAAAAAAGAGTACCCAATTACATTTGTATGATGAAAGTTAAATAAAAAAAAGTATGTTCTTTTTTCACCGACCCCTTATTAAACCTGGGTCCCAGCATTAAAAAAATAATAATTAGCAGAACAAAGTGACATGACACAGAGAACAGACAGAAGGTAACCCCAATACACTGGCCAGATGCTACTTTAATCTTTTATTATCTTTTATATTTTATGTATTTTTTCAGTTCAATAATTTAACAAAGTCCCATCATTAACACATATGAACGTTGTATAATGCGGATGCCAGCCATTTGATCTCAGCTCAGTGTCAAGTGCGTACATAGTTCTCTTTTATGTTAGGATCCTATTTAATATTTTGGGGGACAAATATTAATCATTTGAGTTGATAAATTGATGTGATTTAGAAGGATCGTTAGCTGCATTGTGTTTTATATTATACAGCAATATGTTTCAATTCAAGTGCTTTTCTAGTCCGAATGAAATCCTTCTCAGGAGAATACGACAACTATTTTCTTGTTATCTATCAAGAACATTGAATACTTTTCTCAGTGATACTGTCCCTTGAGTAATCTTACAGCCCAGCCACTGGTGTTATAGCACGTATACTGCTAATACAAACACAGACAAGAGAGTGATGCAGTCTTATCAACCAATCCCTAATGTATTTGGCATTTACATTTTAGTAATTTAGCAGACACTCTTATCCAGCAGCAATTAGGGTTAAGTGCCTTACTCAAGGATGGCAGCTAGCCTAGCGGTTATAATAATATAATATAATATGCCATTTAGCAGACGCTTTTATCCAAAGCGACTTACAGTCGTGCGTGCATACATTTTTGTGTATGGGTGGTCCCGGGGATCGAACCCACTACCTTGGCGTTACAAGCGCCGTGCTCTACCAGCTGAGCTACAGAGTTGGGCGAGTAACCGAAAGGTTGCTGGTTTGAATCCCTGAGCCCACTATGTGAAAATAATCTGTCGATGTGCCCTTGAGCAAGGCACTTCATCTTATTTGCTCTGGATAAGAGTGTCTGCTAAATGACTAAAATGTAAATATGTATATGTACATGTAATATGTACATGTAAAGGCACATTGACATATTTTTCACCTAGTCTTCTTGGGGAATCGAATCAGTTACTGGCCCAACGGTCTTACCCACTAGGTTACCTGCCACCCATTTTGCTGGGATTTTCTATGCGACGGCCGTGCCCTGGACTGTGTAGTGATTACTGTAGTAAGGGCTGTTTTGATCTCAGATTGATAATGTTGCTGGGTGTGTGTGTATCTGTAAAGGTTTGTTCTTCCTGATTTCTCTATTATGTGATATAAGAAATGTGAGTCTAAAGCAGGCTTAAACCAGCTGTCCTTCTTTTGGCCAGCTTCTTCCACAATATGGATCTCCCAGCAGCACCTCTTACTGCAGGCAGATGGGAAATGCCACCAGTCTGAGAGTTGAGGCTCCAGCCATGCTCAGTTCACCGAGATCACACATACTGTATGTGGTGACTACTGGTGTATGACTAATCCTAATGAATCTCTTATCATCTTAACAAGCTAGTTGTGAACTCAAGAGTCTTCGACATTACTAATGCAGTCAGAAAGTACATGAAGGGATTTCTATGAACAAGTTGCATGATACATATAATGATTCGCCTGCACACTGGTTGTCTACATTCATAACAACCCATGGCTCCTTATTACAGCTTACACAAATCCATAATGAAATTGCCTTTGTATTCATACATACAACACTGGTTTGCCTGGATAAGTGTTGCTGATGCATGACATAAGTACTCTCTCTGAGGGCATAGGCAGTTTAAGTGGTGTCCTTATAGGTTTAAAATATATGATTTACACTAGATGTCTCCAACCTTTTCTAGCATGACAGCTACTTAAAAATGAAACGTCGCGAGCTACACGTTTTTTTAGTGTACAAGACTGGTGGTAGCATGTGGTCGACCTGTTAGAGACCCCTGATTTACACTATATTATTTGCAACCTTTACTAGGTAGGATATTAGTTCTGTGTAATTATTCATTATTAATTCACATTGATATTACGAATCAATTACCACATACAAACGTAAAGGACTGTTTGATCCTCACAGATTCAGCACAATACAATATTACTCCCTCTCTTATGAAGTGCATTACTGAAATATAGGCAAATTATATTGATTACTGGTTAGGGTTTGATTTCAGTTCCCTGAATTGAATAAAATATGTCTACCACTTACAGCTGTGTGGTATAGCTATTGAGCATCTTCTCAACATGTCTCCGTGTAATAGGCTCTCATAGCAGTTTACAAGAGGAGTGCCTGCTGGCCTTTCTACACAGGGGCTCTTTAATGGGCATGAACTAATATTCCCATTTAGGGTTCTCTAGTTCTGAAGTGAACTTCAGTTTTCACACGAGATCACACATTTCACCACTTCATGCACCTGTTGATGAAATTACATGTTGATTATACGTTGAAGCATACCCTGTAGAGTGGTTGGTGTTGTCAGAAAAACCTAATAGTCACACTGAAGCTCCTTGAGGGGAAGATGTATGTCACTATACTCCCTAGCTCTGATGCAAGCACAATATTGACCTTAGGCCTGAACTCAACATTGGCCTTGCCCTTTTCAACCATTGATTGGATGCTGATTTAATGTAAATAATGTTTAGGGTATGGCTAATCACTCTTCTTTATTGATCAGTCATCATTTATTCAATGGGACCCTGCCTGTAATCTCAGCAGACAAAGCTAATTATCTTTGTTGACACCAATAGATATTGAATTGTTTCTGTCCAAATTAAAATCACAATTTATTCAGTTCAGAGAGTTAATTTGGTATGTTGATACCTAAGAATTTAATTGATTATGTGTTCAGATGCAGCTTGTATAGTATCTGTAACTCAACCTTTGCAATATACATATTGTTAATGTTGATGTTCGATCCGGAGTAGGCCCCATAGATACAGTGGGGGAAAAAAGTATTTAGTCAGCCACCAATTGTGCATGTTCTCCCACTTAAAAAGATGAGAGAGGCCTGTAATTTTCATCATAGGTACACGTCAACTTTGACAGACAAAATGAGAAAAAAAATCCAGAAATTCACATTGTAGGATTTTTTATGAATTTATTTGCAAATTATGGTGGAAAATAAGTATTTGGTCAATAACAAAAGTTTCTCAATACTTTGTTATATACCATTTGTTGGCAATGACACAGGTCAAACGTTTTCGGTAAGTATTCACAAGGTTTTCACACACTGTTGCTGGTATTTTGGCCCATTCCTCCATGCAGATCTCCTCTAGAGCAGTGATGTTTTGGGGCTGTCGCTGGGCAACACAGACTTTCAACCCCTCCAAAGATTTTCTATGGGGTTGAGATCTGGAGACTGGCTAGGCCAATCAAGGACCTTGAAATGCTTCTTACGAAGCCACTCCTTCGTTGCCCGGGCAGTGTGTTTGGGATCATTGTCATGCTGAAAGACCCAGCCACGTTTCATCTTCAATGCCCTTGCTGATGGAAGGAGGTTTTCACTCAAAATCTCACAATACATGGCCCAATTCATTCTTTCCTTTACACGGATCAGTCGTCCTGGTCCCTTTGCAGAAAAACAGCCCCAAAGCATGATGTTTCCACAACCCATGCTTCACAGTGGTATGGTGTTCTTTGGATGCAACTCAGCATTCTTTGTCCTCCAAACACGACGAGTTAAGTTTTCACCAAAAAGTTATATTATGGTTTCATCTGACCATATGACATTCTCCCAATCCTCTTCTGGATCATCCAAATGCACTCTAGCAAACTTCAGACGGGCCTGGACATATAGTGGCTTAAGCAGGGGGACACGTCTGGCACTGCAGGATGTGAGTCCCTGACGGCGTAGTATGTTACTGATGGTAGGCTTTGTTACTTTGGTCCCAGCTCTCTGCAGGTCATTCACTAGGTCCTCCCTGTGGTTCTGGGATTTTTGCTCACCGTTCTTGTGATCATTTTGACCCCACAGGGTGAGATCTTGCGTGGAGCCCCAGATCGAGGGAGATTATCAATGGTCTTGTATGTCTTCCATTTCCTAATAATTGCTCCCACAGTTGATTTCTTTAAACCAAGCTGCTTACCTATTGCAGATTCAGTCTTCCCAGCCTGGTGCAGGTCTACAATTTTGTTTCTGGTGTCCTTTGACAGCTCTTTGGTCTTGGCCATAATGGAGTTTGGAGTGTGACTGTTTCAGGTTGTGGACAGGTGTCTTTTATACTGATAACAAGTTCAAACAGGTGCCATTAATACAGGTAACGAGTGGAGGACAGAGGAGCCTCTTAAAGAAGAAGTTACAGGTCTGTGAGAGCCAGAAATCTTACTTGTTTGTAGGTGACCAAATACTTATTTTCCACCATAATTTGCAAATAAATTCATAAAAAATCCTACAATGTGATTTTCTGGATTTTTTTTCCTCAATTTGTCTGTCATAGTTGACGTGTACCTATGATGAAAATTACAGGCCTCTCTCATCTTTTTAAGTGGGAGAACATGCACAATTGGTGGCTGACTAAATACTTTTTTCCCCCACTGTATTAGGTGCAAATTATGGTGGAAAAAGTATTTGATCCCATGCTGATTTTGTACGTTTGCCCACTGACAAAGACATGATCAGTCTATATTTCTTAATGGTAGGTTTATTTGAACAGTGAGAGACAGAATAACAACAACAAAAATCAGAAAAACACATGTCAAACATTTTGGCAATCACAGAGGTCAGACGTTTCTTGTAGTTGGCCACCAGGTTTGCACACATCTCAGGAGGGATTTTGCCCCACTCCTCTTTGCAGATCTTCACCAAGTCATTAAGGTTTCGAGGCAGACGTTTGGCAACTCGAACCTTCAGCTCCCTCCATAGATTTTCTATGTGAGTAAGGTCTGGAGACTGGCTAGGACCTTAATGTGCTTCTTCTTGAGCCACTCCTTTGTTGCCTTGGCCCTGTGTTTTGGGTCATTGTCGTGCTGGAATAACCATCCACGAACAATTTTCAATACCCTGGCTGAGGGAAGGAGGTTCTCACCCAAGATTTGACGGTACATGGCCACGTCAATCGTCCCTTTGATGCGGTGAAGTTGTCCTGTCCCCTTAGCAGAAAAACACCCCCAAAGCATAATGCTTCCACCTCCATGTTTGACGGTGGGGATGGTGTTCTTGGGGTCATAGGCAGCATTCCTCCTCCTCCAAACACGGCGAGTTGAGTTGATGCCAAAGAGCTTAATTTTGGTCTCATCTGACCACAACACTTTCACCCAGTTCTCCTCTGAATCATTCAGATGTTCATTGGCAAACTTCAGACGGCACTGTATATGAGCTTTCTTGAGCAGGGGGACCTTGCGGGCGCTGCAGGATTTCAGTCCTTAACGGCGTAGTGTGTTACCAATTGTTTTCTTGGTGACTATGGTCCCAGCTGCCTTGAGATCATTGACAAGATCCTCCTGTGTAGTTCTGGGCTGATTCCTCACCGTTCTCATGATCATTGCAACTCCACGAGGTGAGATCTTGCATGGAGCCCCAGGCCGAGGGAGATTGACAGTTATTTTGTGTTTCTACCATTTGCAAATAATCGCACCAACTGTTGTCACCTTCTCACCAAGCTGCTTGGCGATGGTCTTGTAGCCCATTCCAGCCTTGTGTAGGTCTACAATATTGTCCCTGACATCCTTGGAGAGCTCTTTGGTCTTGGCCATGGTGGAGAGTTTGGAATCTGATTGATTGATTGCTTCTGTGGACAGGTGTCTTTTATACAGGTAACAAGCTGAGATTAGGAGCACTCTCTTTAAGAGTGTGCTCCTAATATCAGCTCGTTACCTGTATAAAAGACACCTGGGAGCCAGAAATCTTTCTGATTGAGAGGGGGTCAAATACTTATTTCCCTCATTAAAATGCAAATCAATTTATAACATTTTTGACATGCGTTTTTCTGGATTTTGTTGTTGTTATTCTGTCTCTCACTGTTCAAATAAACCTACCATTAAAATTATAGACTGATCATGTCTTTGTCAGTGGGCAAACGTACAAAATCATCAGGGGATCAAATACCTTGTTCCCTCACTCTACATTCATTTTTGGTAGAGAGGTTTGGCTACATTCGAAGATATTTTATGTTCGTCTTTTTTTCCCCCCCCTCTAATATCTCTATTTTGTCTTGGGTAAGTGGTTCAATATACAATTGAATAATAATGTGGACAGGAGGCATCCTTGTCCTCTACCTCTTCCCAGGCTTATTTGGTTGACTTTTGCATTTGATCCAGAGTTCAGAGTTCATTCTAAACACCAATACAGCACATTTCAGACTCAGGACCTATGGAACATGGATACGATACATACTGTATATCAGCACATAAGCAATAATATCTCCTCCTTCATTTTGGTGATTTATGACTTATAATTTATCAGAGGGGTATCTGTTTTGGTTTTCATCTCTCTCTCTCTCTTACAGACAGGCGTAAACATACTCATTAAACCAGGATTTCTTAAGCTCTTAAACCTATCTCTTTGAAAACAGATGAAAGAACCTGTATTTACATATGAATCATCCAGCAATTAAGACACCCGCTGAGTAGGAAAACATTTAAAAGATGCAATTCCAGGACTCCATGTTCACAAACAAGGGGATAGAGATTTCGCATCCAAGCCCAGTTTACAATCGCAGTACTCACATATAGCACCAGCTAAATTCAGCAAAGGATCAGCATTTTAAAAGGAGTGTAATTAATTGCATGCACCTGGTGTCCCAGGTCTAAATCAGTCCCTGATCAGTAGGGAACATTGAAAAAAAGGAACTGGCTTCAAGGTCCAGCGTTGAGTTTGAGGGTGATAGGCACTTATGAGCTTGCTGTTTAATTTCTACAGCTTGTGTATCCTCACATTTGATCACTCATCAAAACAAATGTCAAAATGAAGGCTGAATCGGGCCTCATTAGAGTGAAGGAGGAGTTCTCCTGAACTTTGTGGTTCCCACTAGGAGCACATCGATTTGGCTGGAGACTTTCCCTCTATCAAGCAACACATGCAGCTGAAGTGACTCACAGGCATGTCTCTAACAGAATGCTTCATTACCTGTATTGTATCACCCTGCTTTTTGCATTCCCCTCACAGGCACTTTTGCCACTCTCTCAGAGCGAGCTTGGCTTGACAGCAGTAGCCAGACAGAAAAAACCACTGCTAGTCAGCTTCCTGTTGACTCCATCTCTGTGTAGTTAATTGATTTATTCAGCAAGACTCCCAGTAGTCCCTGGTTAGCTTTATGTCCTTTCTCAATGGTTAAGACCTTAGCAACAGCTCAAGTGTCCAATCCACTCAAATGCCAGTGTTTTGGAATGAATTACCCCAAATGCAATTGGAATGAGGGTGAAAGGATAAAAGCTCTCAAATCCATTGTGTGATGGGGAAGATATTGCATTCTGATAACACATAACACAACATATTTTTATAAAATTGGGAAGGAAGGCCCCCAAAGCAAATCCCCACGAAATAACCCAGGAAAGCTGCTTTATGAAACAAAGTTGGTCATAAATACTCAAGAAAAACAATCTGCATTCATCTGTAATCTGTATGGATTTTCACCACACACTTAATAACCACCAGCTCTCTCAAAATTGCTTGCCAATAATTATTCTTACAGAGCACAATTTAGGAAGCCTACTTCCCCTGCTACATATTCATAATTACTATCTTTAAAAAATATATATTACGTTTATTTGGCAGGGACAATACACAACAAAAAGATAAGTCTCGGACCACTGAGAAAACATGTCGCATCAGATTTAGCTAATAGCTCATTTCTATCTGTAGTCCCTAAAACATCTAGACATAGGTGAACATCTAGACATAAACATAAATACATCATACAGTTAAAAAAAAAAATAATCAGGGCATAGAGACATGTTTCAACACAGAAGTCAAAATATTGCCCATAGAAACACATTGCTATTGGATAGAAAATGTAATATATCTAGAAATTGCACATGCTGAAATTACACCTGTGCCTTCAGAAAGTATTCATACCCCTTGACTTATTCCACATTTTGATGTGTTACAGCCTGAATTCAAAAATGTATTAAATAAATAAAATAAATCACCCATCTACACACAATGTCCCATAATGACAGAGTGAAAACATGTTTTTAGAATTTCTTCATAGAAAAAATATATAATTTACATAAGTATTCACACCCTTGTGTCAATACATGTTAGAATCACCTTTGGCAGCGATTACAGCTGTGAGTCTTTCTGGGTAAGTCTCTAAGAGCTTTGTACATCTGGATTGTACAATATTTGCCCATTATTCGTTTCAAAATTCTTCAAGCTCTGTCAAATTGGTTGTTGATCATTGCTAGACAACCATTTTCAAGTCTTGACATAGATTTTCAAGCAGATTTAAGTCAAAACTGTAACTCGACCACTCAGGAACATTTACTCTCTCTTGGTAAGCAACTCCAGTGTAGATTTGGCCTTGTATTTTACAGTAGGTTATTGTTCTGCTGAAAGGTGCATGTATGTCCCATGTGTCTGGTTGAAAGCAGACTGAACCAGGTTTTCCTCTAAGATTTTGCCTGTGCTTAGCTCCATTCCGTTTATTTTGCATCCTGAAAAACTCTGTAGTCCTTAACAATTACAAGCATACCCATAACATGATGCAGCTACCACTATGCTTGAAAATATGGAGAGTGATACTCAGTAATGTGTTGTAAATTTTTTGCAGTATTACTTTAGTGCCTTGTTGCAAATGGAATGGAATGCATGAAGGGAATAAAATGTGTGGAAATGGGAGCATAAGGGATCTAAGCTGTGTGGAAAATGAAGAGATAAAGAGTGTCCTGGCGAGACTAGGACAGTTATTCCATACTGGGAGAAGATATCACCACTGCATTTAGTCTTGTGATGCGTTGACCCATTGGTCTGAGTTGAATTTCGATTCACTTCCTGCAGCTGTACTTTTCCCCTCATCTGCCCACACCCTCCGTACACCTCCCACATTCACTCCCATGAGCTCCATGGAGCTGCTGCCCGCTGATGTACTTTGCTGTCAATTGTGTAAAGGGAGATAGGAAATGCAATGTGCTTTCTTGGGCTCCATTGTATGTCGAAAAAAAGTAATTAAACACCCATTGAGGGAAAGCGAGGGTTCATGGGTCTGCTGTATCCACCTTTGAAAAAGTACTGTGCTAATGCTATGTGGCTCTCTGCAAATCAAGCAGGCATGCTAACTTGCTAACTGAAATTATAAAGGCAAAAAGGGAACAACCTTTGTCTAATCACAACTTTAACCCAGAATTGTTGTTGCAAATTCTCCGAGGCTGTATTTGGTTTCAGTGCTCACAATTCTGACCTTGAGATGCCAGAATGCAAAAACAAAACCAGTTAAAATCCAAGAGGATGAAAACCTAATGATGACTTTATGTTTGGCTGTTGTGCTTATTGTGGGCCTCCTGTAGCTCAATTGGTAGAGCATGGCTCTTGCAACGTCAGGGTTGTGGGTTCGATTCCCACGGGGGGCCAGTATGAAAAACGATTATGCACTCACTAACTCTAAATCGCTCTGGATATGAGCGTCTGCAAAAAATAAATAACTGTCTTTTTGAATCATAGACTGTGTTGAATGTCAGGTTAAATATACTTGAATGACTCATTGTATTTGCTTTCACAAAGACCCTAGCAATTAAGTTCCCCATTAACCAATTTGAACAAGTTACACTAAAACTCATCCTGTAATCATGAGAGACATACAGTGGGGAGAACAAGTATTTGATACACTGCTGATTTTGCAGTTTTTCCTGCTTACAAAGCATGTAGAGGTATGTAATTGTTATCATAGGTACACTTCAACTGTGAGAGATGGAATCTAAAACAAAAATCCAGAAAATCACATTGTATGATTTTTAAGTAATTCATTTGCATTTTATTGCATGACATAAGTATTTGATACATCAGAAAAGTAGAACTTAATATTTGGTAGAGTAACCTTTGTTTGCAATTACAGAGATCATACGTTTCCTGTAGGTCTTGACCAGGTTTGCACACACTGCAGCAGGGATTTTAGCCCACTCCTCCATACAGACCTTCTCCAGATCCTTCAGGTTTCGGGGCTGTCGCTGGGCAATACGGACTTTCAGCTCCCTCCAAAGATTTTCTATTGGGTTCAGGTCTGGAGACTGGCTAGGCCACTCCAGGACCTTGAGATGCTTCTTACGTAGCCACTCCTTAGTTGCCCTGGCTGTGTGTTTCGGGTCGTTGTCATGCTGGAAGACCCAGCCACAACCCATCTTCAATGCTCTTCCTGAGTGAAGGAGGTTGTTGGCCAAGATCTCGCGATACATGGCCCCATCCATCCTCCCCTCAATACGGTGCAGTCGTCCTGTCCCCTTTGCAGAAAAGCATCCCCAAAGATTGATGTTTCCACCTCCATGCTTCACGGTTGGGATGGTGTTCTTGGGGTTGTACTCATCCTTCTTCTTCCTCCAAACACGGCGAGTGGAGTTTAGACCAAAAAGCTCTGTTTTTGTCTCATCAGACCACATGACTTTCTCCCATTCCTCCTCTGGATCATCCAGATGGTCATTGGCAAATTTCAGACGGGCCTGGACATGCGCTGGCTTGAGCAGGGGGACCTTGCGTGCACTGCAGGATTTTAATCCATGACGGCGTAGTGTGTTACTAATGGTTTTCTTTGAGACTGTGGTCCCAGCTCTCTTCAGGTCATTGACCAGGTCCTGCCGTGTAGTTCTGAGCTGATCCCTCTCCTTCCTCATGATCATTGATGCCCCACGAGGTGAGATCTTGCATGGAACCCCAGAACGAGGGTGATTGACCGTCATCTTGAACTTCTTCCATTTTCTAATAATTGCGCCAACAGTTGTTGCCTTCTCACCAAGCTGCTTGCCTATTGTCCTGTAGCCCATCCCAGCCTTGTGCAGGTCTACAATTTTATTGTCCTTACACAGCCCTGATGTCCTTACACAGCTTTCTGGTCTTGGCCATTGTGGAGAGGTTGGAGTCTGTTTGATTGAGTGTGTGGACAGGTGTATTTTATACAGGTAACAAGTTCAAACAGGTGCAGTTAATACAGGCAATGTGTGGAGAACAGGAGGGCTTCTTAAAGAAAAACTAACAGGTCTGTGAGAACCAGAATTCTTACTGGTTGGTTGGTGATCAAATACTTATGTCATGCAATAAAATGCAAATTAATTACTTAAAAATCATACAATGTGATTTTCTGGATTTTTGTTTTAGATTCCGTCTCTCACAGTTGAAGTGTACCTATGATAAAAATTACAGACCTCTACATCCTTTGTAAGTAGGAAAACCTGTAAAATCGGCAGTGTATCAAATATTTGTTCTCCCCACTGTATATGTATGAGATGTAGAGAGGCATAGCCATCATGTCTCTCCATGCAGTGTCATGGCTTATCTCAGCCTTAATGGGCCTGCTGGTGTTAATGGAGTCATCTCATCAACAGGCCTACGCTACAGATGCTCATAATCACGACTCTCCATCCAAACCACCTCGTCTCTCTCTACTCCGACATCGGAAATGTGTTGATAGGAGAGGGCTTTCTGCCTGCCTGTGTCATTCTGTACTTGCTGCGTGACTTTGCACCACCTCTGTCCCCCTGTTGCTCATGTCACGGAGTGAAGAAGTTCATCGGCAGTGCTGATGTGCATCAGTGTCAAACCAGCATTCCTGCAATCCTCACAATAATTTGTTACCCTCAACTGCCAAAATAAAAAAATTTAAATTAAATAAAGGTTCTTCATTACGGCTAAATTTTACTGTGTAATTGATGTTCAGGGTTTTCCTCTAACATAATTCACAGATGAATATGATTATGCATTGGGACACTTATGATTCTTTAATGTAAAAGTTTAATAAACATGGAGAGTGATACTCCAGTCTGTAGCCAATTTTGTAACGTATAGCCTAAAATGGCTTGCACATTGTCCCTGGCAACCTTTTTCCAACTCATACGTCACAACTTGGCAGTTAGTTTTACTTGAACAATTATTATTTCTAGAGGGACTCATGAGCAAAGCTATAAAAATAAATGAATAGTATATATCATTTTAATTTGTTTGACACGCAACATTGACTGTATCAAACTTTGCTTTTTCAACAGCGAAACAACCTGACTGATGCAAAGCAACAGGTAATATTCAAAAGAGGGAAGTGGATTATATGAACAGTTTTAGTATACACTCACAGTACAGTATATTGTACCATTGTTAATAGATGGAATGCCACCAACCAGATGATCCATAGTTAGTATTTTCAACATGTTGACCTACTAAATCAATGCCCACTTGGTTTTGACTAAACAGACGAATGGTGCATGGTGTAGTATGAAAAAAATGTACTCTGAGAAAATGATTCCACAGGAGGAGCTAATCCATTAATCCAATTATAATATCTATAATAAACATTTTGGCCCTTGAAATGAATGAATCCGTTATGATGATAAGCAAGAGCCAGATTTAATCTAATGAGGCCAGCTGAGTGAGGATTTACATGATACTTTTCTTTAGTCATTCTTAATGGGTTCCCTATAGACCCCATACATAAATAAACAGCAGCCAGAGCATGAAAACTGCTTGAAAAATTCAACATGAGCTGCTGCGTAGATATGGGTTTATTTTGATTTAGTTACTGCTGGAATAGGTTATCGTCATTCCACATCATATGATTAGCTCCTTTCATTTTCAATTGTAAATAATGAGACTGCAACACAATCATTAAAACATTCAGAAATAGTGTGTAACTTATAACCAAAATGGAAGTAGTTTTTCAGCATTGCTCAGAGTTAACACAATAAAACATATATATATTTATAATAACATTAATATAAATCTACTTAATGTCAAGAAAGTTCAAGACGAGTTTGATGCTGCAGAGTTTGATGCTGCAGTACTGATATAAACTCAAAAGGTGAAGGGCTAATTTTAAACAAAAAAGTGTGCGTGACTAGAGAGACAAAAATAAATAGTTGTTACCATGGCATTCCTTGATAAAGTTTTGTTCTGCCAACACTGTAATTCACTATTGTACTGTTAGCAAACTGCTTCAGAACCCCATTCAAATAAATGGGCTCACTTTTTTACGGCCCCCCGAACCAATTGTGCTATTATGTGTTTTTTCGCGTTATTTGTAATTTAGTCTGTACATTATGTTTCTGCCACCGTCTCTTATGACCAAGAAGAGCTTCTGGATGTCATGACAGCAATTACTCACCGCGTATTGGACAAAGATTTTTTATTCAACGACTCGGACGCAAAGGATATTCTACAGACACCCGAAAAGGCCCAAATCCCCGGCATTCGCATGAGAAAGAGACGGAGATATAGTGGACGTAGGTCGTGGTGCCTTGTAAGGATCCGATGGTGAACGAGAAATCTGCCTCTTCCATCAGTCCTATTAGCCAACGTACAATCATTGGAAAACAAAATGGACGACCTACGATCACGGATATCCTACCAACAGGACATTAAAAACTGTAATAGCTTGTGTTTCACCGAGTCGTGGCTGAACGACAACATGGATAACATACAGCTGGTGGGATATAGTGTACGCTACATTGGCAGGATAGAATGGCTGACTCCGGTAAGACAAGGGGTGGTGGTCTGTGTATATTTGTAAACAACAGCTGGTGCACGAAATCTAATATTAAGGAAGTCTCGAGGTTTTGCTCGCCTGAGGTAGAGCATCTCATGATAAGCTGCAGACCACACTATTTACCAAGAGAGTTTTCATCTATATTTTTCGTAGCTGTCTACCAACACAAACCGATGCTGGCACTAAGACTGCACTCAATGAGCTGTATAAGGCCATAAGCAAACAGGAAAACGCTAATCCAGAGGCAGCGCTCCTAGTGGCCGGGGACTTTAATGCAGGGAAACTTAAATCCGTTTTACCTATTTTCTACCAGCATGTTAAATGTACAACCAGAGGGGAAAAAAACTCTAGAACACATTTACTCCACACACAGAGATGCGTACAAAGCTCTCCCTCGCCCTCCACTTGGCAAATCTGACCATAATTATATCCTCCTGATTACTGCTTATAAGCAAAAACTAAAGCAGGAAGCACCAGTGACTCGGTTAATAAGGAAGTGGTCAGATGACGCAGATGCTAAGCTACAGGACTGTTTTGCTAGCACAGACTGGAATATATTCCGGGATTCTTCCGATGGAATTAAGGAGTACACCACATCAGTCATTGGCTTCATCAATAAGTGCATCAATGAAGTCATCCCCACAGTGACTGTACGTATATACCACAACCAGAAGCCATGGATTACAGGCAACATCTGCACTGAGCAAAAGCGGGACTCTAACCCGGACGCTTATAAGAAATCACGCTATGCCCTCAGACGAACCATCAAACAGGCAAAGCGTCAATACAGGACTAAGATCGAATCGTAATACACCGGCTCTGACGCTCGTCAGATGTGGCAGGGCTTGCAAACTATTACAGACTAAAAAGGGAAGCACAGCCGCGAGCTGCCCAGTGACACGAGTCTACCAGACGAGCTACAGTGAGGGAAAAAAAGTATTTGATCCCCTGCTGATTTTGTACGTTTGCCCACTGACAAAGACATGATCAGTCTATAATTTTAATGGTAGGTTTATTTGAACAGTGAGAGACAGAATAACAACAAAAAATTTCTGAAAAACACGTGTACAAAAATGTTATGAATTGATTTGCATTTTAATGAGGGAAATAAGTATTTCACCCCTCTGCAAAACATGACTTAGTACTTGGTGGCAAAACCCTTGTTGGCAATCACAGAGGTCAGACGTTTCTTGTAGTTGGCCACCAGGTTTGCACACATCTAAGGAGGGATTTAGTTCCATTCCTCTTTGCAGATCTTCTCCAAGTCATTAAGGTTTCGAGGCTGACGTTTGGCAACTCAAACCTTCAGCTCCCTCCACAGATTTTCTATGGGATTAAGGTCTGGAGACTGGCTAGGCCACTCCAGGACCTTAATGTGCTTCTTCTTGAGCCATTCCTTTGTTGCCTTGGCCGTGTGTTTTGGGTCATTGTCATGCTGGAATACCCATCCACGACCCATTTTCAATGCCTTGGCTGAGGGAAGGAGGTTCTCACCCAAGATTTGACGGTACATGGCCCCATCCATCGTCCCTTTGATGCGGTGAAGTTGTCATGTCCCCTTAGCAGAAAAACACCCCCAAAGCATATTGTTTCCACCTCCATGTTTGACGGTGGGGATGGTGTTCTTGGGGTCATAGGCAGCATTCCACCTCCTCCAAACACGCCGAGTTGAGTTGATGCCGAAGAGCTCGATTTTGGTCTCATCTGACCACAACACTTTCACCAAGTTCTCCTCTGAATCATTCAGATGTTCATTGGCAAACTTCAGACGTCCCTGTATATGTGTTTTCTTGAGCAGGGGGATCTTGCGGGCGCTGCAGGATTTCAGTCCTTCACGGCGTAGTGTGTTACCAATTGTTTTCTTGGTGACTATGGTCCCAGCTGCCTTGAGATCATTGACAAGTTCCTCCCGTGTAGTTCTGGGCTGATTCCTCACCGTTCTCATGATCATTGCAACTCCACGAGGTGAGATCTTGCATGGAGCAAAAGGCCGAGGGAGATTGACAGTTCTTTTGTGTTACTTCCATTTGCGAATAATCGCACCAACTGTTGTTACCTTCTCACCAAGCTGATTGGCGATGGTCTTGTAGCCCATTCCAGCCTTTTGTAGGTCTACAATCTTGTCCCTGACATCCTTGGAGAGCTCTTTGGCCTTTGCCATGGTGGAGAGTTTGGAATCTAATTGATTGATTGCTTCTGTGGACAGGTGTCTTTTATACAGGTAACAAACTGAGATTAGGAGCACTCCCTTTAAGAGTGTGCTCCTAATCTTAGCTCGTTACCTGTATAAAAGACACTTTGGAGCCAGAAATCTTTCTGATTGAGATGGGGTCAAATACTTATTTCCCTCATTAAAATTCTAATCAATTTATAACATTTTTGACATGCGTTTTTCTGGATTTTGTTGTTGTTATTCTGTCTCTCACTGTTCAAATAAACCTACAATTAAAATTATAGACTGATAATTTCTTTGTCAGTGGGCAAACGTACAAAATCAGCAGGGGATCAAATGTTTTTTTCCCTCACTGTAAATCACTTCTATGCTCACTTTGAGGCAAGCAACACTGAATCATGCATGAGAGCATCAGCTGTTCCGGACAACTGTGTGATCACGCTCTACGTAGCCGATGTGAGTAAGACCTTTAAACAGATCAACATTCACAAGGACGCAGGGCCAGATGGATTCCCAGGACGTGTACTGCGAGCACGCGCTGACCAACTGGCAAGTGTCTTCACTGACTGAGTCTGTAATACCAACATGTTTCAAGCAGACCACCATAGACCCTGTGCCCAAGAACACTAAGATAGCCAGCCTAAATGACTACCGACCCATAGCACTCACGTCTGTAGCCATGAAGTGCTTTGAAAGGCTGGTCATGGCTCACATCAACACCATTATCCCAGAAACCCTAGACCCACTCCAATTTGCTTACTGCCCCAAAAGATCCACAGACGATGCAATCTCTATTGCACTCAACACTGCCCTTTCCCACCTGGACAAGATGAACACCTACGTGAGAATGCTATTCATTGACTACAGCTCAGCGTTCCACACCATAGTGCCCTCACAACTCATCACTAGGCTAAGGACCCTGGGACTAACACCTCCCTCTGCAACCGGATCCTGGACTTCCTGAAGGATGGTAAGGGTAGGTAACAACACATCTGCCATGCTGATCCTCAACACGGGGGCCCCTCTGAGGTGCATGCTCAGTCCCCTCCTGTACTCCCTGTTCACCCATGACTGCATGGCCAGGCACGACTCCAACACCATCATTAAGTTTGACGACGACAGTGGTAGGCCTGATCACAGACAACGATGAGACCGCCTATAGGGAGGAGGTCAGAGTCCTGGCTGTGTGGTGCCAGGATAACAACCTCTCCCTCAATGTGATCAAGACAAAGGAGATGATTGTGGACTACAAGAAAAAAAAAGAGTACTGAGCACGCCCCCATTCTCATCGAAGGGGCTGTAGTGGAACAGGTTGAGAGCTGAAGTTCCTTGGTGTAAACATCACCAACCAACTATCATGGTCCAAACACACCAAGATAGTCATGAAGAGGGCACATCAAAACCTATTCCCCCTCAGGAGACTGAAAAGATTTGTCATGGGTCCTCAGATCCTCAAAAAGTTATACAGCTGCACCATCGACAGCATCCTGACTGGTTGCATCACTGCCTGGTACGGCAACTTCTCTGCCTCCAACCGCAAGGCACTACAGAGGGTAGTGCGTACGGCCCAGTACATCACTGGGGCCAAGCTCCCTGCCATCCAGGACCTCTATACCAGGTGGTGTCAGAGGAAGGCCCTAGAAATTGTCAAAGACTCCAGCCACCCTAGACATAGACCGTTCTCTCTGCTACCGCACGGCAAGTGGTACCGGAGCGCCAAGTCTAGGTCCAAAAGGCTTCTTAACAGCTTCTACCCTCAAGCAATAAGACTCCTGAACAGCTAATCATGGCTACCCGGACTATTTGTATTGTACCCCACACCCCACCCAGTGTTTTACGCTGCTGCTACTCTCTGTTTATTATCTATGCATAGTCACTTTAACTCTACCCATATTTTTTACTCATCTACCACCATGGCGGCAGGTAGCTTAGTGGTTAAGAGCGTTGTGCCAGTAACCGAAAGGTCGCTGGTTCTAATCCCCGAGCTGACTAGGTGAAAAATCTGTCGATGTGCCCTTGAGCAAGGCACTTAACCCTAATTGCTCATGGAAGTCGCTCTGGATAAGAGCGTCTGCTAAATGATTAAAATGTAAATGTTAAAACTACATTGTTGATTAAGGGCTTCTAAGTAACAATTTCACTGTAACGTCTACACCTGTTGTATTCGGCGCATGTGGCAAATACAAATTGATTTGACTTATATAAGGACATCTCAACTTTTTCAAATATATGTATGGTGTCTCGAAATCTCACGCTACAGAAATTCACTACTCTGCTTCTAACTTTGTATTGTTTCTTACAAGAAGGTTGATGAATCAAGGCTGATGATTCAGCATTTCTTGCTATTGAGTCTTGCTATTGAATCCGACCTGGAAACAGATTTGGAAAGATGATGTCTTGTCATGAAGGTCGGTGTAACAAATGTTCAGCATGGGTGCTGCGATAGCTCTATGACAGCCAGGACTTTCAATGAAAGCTCCATCTTCTACTGTCAATGCCAAACTTACTCTCAGATTTACAAATTCTTTAGACAAATTAGTCCATGAAATTGACAGGTAAAGATATTTTCCTTGAGATATATATATGTATATATATATATATATATTTTTTTTAAGTTACTACTGCTGTGAAAAGTTCCTTGTGTTCAACCTGGGTCACGAGATTACTCTCTGTTTCAAATGAAAAACCAGACATTGAAACTATGCTCTAATACATCTGAGACCTTAATATCCAAAGCCACTTCCTGCACTATTATACGTCAGTGAGAATAGTCAGCCTTTGGCATGGTTCCAGCAGGTGCCAAAGTAAAAGGAATCTGTTTTATGAACGGTAGATCGTTTTTTTCCTTTTGAAATCGGAAGAAATCAACCGATTGAGCCGTTTAAACTGTTGTCATTGAGAAGATTTAGAGACGTTGGAATGCCTGAAATGAGATATGGCAGAGACTATAATAACATAAGGTCATTGAACTGCTACACTGGTTCTTTCATCATTGGATGTGACATTAAAAGCACCTTGAGCTTCTGCTGGGGGAAACATCTATACATTTGATCAATGAGTCAAAGTGAAAGAATGCAATGATGGCAAATTCTCGCCCTACATTTAGGCAATTACTTTGCTAGCTAACTACACACATTGACATGAAAAACAGAATGGGTGAACAAAATGAACCAGTACAGCCCTCAACTGCTTCCAAATAATTTAGTAGTTAGTCTAATATACAGTGCCTTGCAAAAGTATTCATCCCCCATGAAGTTTTTCCTATTTTGTTGCATTACAAGCTGTAATTTAAATTGATTTTTATTTGGATTTCATGTAATGGACATACACAAAATAGTCCACATTGGCGAAGTGAAATGAAAAAAAAAACTTGTTTCAAAAAATACTAAAAAATAAATAATGGAAAGGTGATGCATGCATACAGTATGTATTCACCCCCTTTGCTATAAAGACCCTAAATAAGATCTGGTGCAACCAATTACCTTCAGAAGTCACATTATTAGTCAAATAAAGTCCACCTGTGTGCAATCTATCAATCAATCAATCAATTTTATTTTATATAGCCCTTCTTACATCAGCTAATATCTCGAAGTGCTGTACAGAAACCCAGCCTAAAACCCCAAACAGCTAGTAATGCAGGTGTAGAAGCACGGTGGCTAGGAAAAACTCCCTAGAAAGGCCAAAACCTAGGAAGAAACCTAGAGAGGAACCAGGCTATGAGGGGTGGCCAGTCCTCTTCTGGCTGTGCCGGGTGGAGATTATAACAGAACCATGCCAAGATGTTCAAAAATGTTCATAAGTGACAAGCATGGTCAAATAATAATCAGGAATAAATCTCAGTTGGCTTTTCATAGCCGATCATTAAGAGTTGAAAACAGCAGGTCTGGGACAGGTAGGGGTTCCATAACCGCAGGCAGAACAGTTGAAACTGGAATAGCAGCAAGGCCAGGCGGACTGGGGACAGCAAGGAGTCACCACGGCCGGTAGTCCCGACGTATGGTCCTAGGGCTCAGGTCTCTCAGTTGGCTTTTCATAGCCGATCATTAAGAGTTGAAAACAGCAGGTCTGGGACAGGTAGGGGTTTTGTAACCGCAGGCAGAACAGTTGAAACTGGAATAGCAGCAAGGCCAGGCGGACTGGGGACAGCAAGGTGTCATCATGCCCGGTAGTCCTGACGTATGGTCCTAGGGCTCAGGTTCTCAGAGAGAAAGAGAGAACGAGAGAATTAGAGAGAGCATACTTAAATTCACACAGGACACTGGATAAGACAGGAGAAGTACTCCAGGTATAACCAACTAACCCCAGCCCCCCGACACATAAGCTACTGCAGCATAAATACTGGAGGCTGAGACAGGAGCGGTCCGGAGACACTGTGGCCCCATCCGAAGAAAACCCCCGGACAGGGCCAAACAGGAAGGATATAACCCCACCCACTCTGCCAAAGCACAGCCCCCGCACCACTAGAGGGATATCCTCAACCACCAACTTACAATCCTGAGACAAGGCCGAGTATAGCCCACAGAGGTCTCCACCACAGCACAAACCAAGGGGGGGGGCGCCAACCCAGACAGGAAGATCACGTCAGTAACTCAACCCACTCAAGTGACGCACCCCTCCTAGGGACGGCATGAAAGAGCACCAGCAAGCCAGTGACTCAGCCCCTGTAACAGGGTTAGAGGCAGAGAACCCCAGTGGAGAGAGGGGAACCGGCCTGGCAGAGACAGCAAGGGCTGTTCGTTGCTCCAGAGCCTTTCCGTTCACCTTCACACTCCTGGGCCAGACTACACTCAATCATATGACCTACTGAAGAGATAAGTCTTCAGTAAAGACTTAAAGGTTGAGACCGAGTCTGCGTCTCTCACATGGGTAGGCAGACTGTTCCATAAAAATGGAGATCTATAGGAGAAAGCCCTGCCTCCCGCTGTTTGCTTAGAAATTCTAGGGACAATTAGGAGGCCTGCGTCTTGTGACCGTAGCGTACGTATTGGTATGTACGGCAGGACCAACTCGGAAAGATAGGTAGGAGCAAGCCCATGTAACGCTTTATAGGTTAACAGTAAAACCTTGAAATCAGCCCTTGCCTTAACAGGAAGCCAGTGTAGGGAAGCTAGCACTGGAGTAATATGATCAAATTTCTTGGTTCTAGTCAGGATTCTAGCAGCCGTATTTAGCACTAACTGAAGTTTATTTAGTGCTTTATCCGGGTAGCCGGAAAGTAGAGCATTGCAGTAGTCTAACCTAGAAGTAACAAATGCATGGATTAATTTTTCTGCATCATTTTTGGACAGAAAATTTCTGATTTTTGCAATGTTACGTAGATGGAAAAAAGCTGTCCTTGAAACAGTCTTGATATGTTCGTCAAAAGAGAGATCAGGGTCAAGAGTAACGCCGAGGTCCTTCACAGTTTTATTTGAGACGACTTTACAACCATCAAGATGAATTGTCAGATTTAACAGAAGATCTCTTTGTTTCTTGGGACCTAGAACAAGCATCTCTGTTTTGTCCGAGTTTAAAAGTAGAAAGTTTTCAGCCATCCACTTCCTTATGTCTGAAACACAGGCTTCTAGCGAGGGCAATTTTGGGGCTTCACCATGTTTCATTGAAATGTACAGCTGTGTGTCATCCGCATAGCAGTGAAAGTTAACATTATGTTTTCGAATAACATCCCCAAGAGGTAAAATATATAGTGAAAACAATAGTGGTCCTAAAACGGAACCTTGAGGAACACCGAAATGTACAGTTGATTTGTCGGAGGACAGACCATTCACAGAGACAAACTGATATCTTTCCGACAGGTAAGATCTAAACCAGGCCAGAACTTGTCCGTGTAGACCAATTTGGGTTTCCAGTCTCTCCAAAAGAATGTGGTGATCGATGGTGTCAAAGGCAGCACTAAGGTCTAGTAGCACGAGGACAGATGCAGAGCCTCGGTCTGATGCCATTAAAAGGTCATTTACCACCTTCACAAGTGCAGTCTCAGTGCTATGATGGGGTCTAAAACCAGACTGAAGCATTTCGTATACATTGTTTGTCTTCAGAAAGGCAGTGAGTTGCTGCGCAACAGCTTTTTCTAAAATTTTTGAGAGGAATGGAAGATTCGATATAGGCCGATAGTTTTTTATATTTTCCGGGTCAAGGTTTGGCTTTTTCAAGAGAGGCTTTATCACTGCCACTTTTAGTGAGTTTGGTACACATCCGGTGGATAGAGAGCTGTTTATTATGTTCAACATAGGAGGGCCAAGCACAGGAAGCAGCTCCTTCAGCAGTTTAGTAGGAATAGGATCCAGTATGCAGCTTGAAGGTTTAGAGGCCATGATTATTTTCATCATTGTGTCAAGAGATATAGTACTAAAACACTTAAGTGTCTCTCCCGATCCCAGGCCCTCGCAGAGCTGTGCAGATCCAGGACAGCTAAGCCCTGGAGGAATACGCAGATTCAAAGAGGAGTCCGTAATTTGCTTTCTAATGGTCATGATCTTTTCCTCAAAGAAGTTCATGAATTTATTACTGCTGAAGTGAAAGCCATCCTCTCTTGGGGAATGCTGCTTTTTAGTTAGCTTTGCAACAGTATCAAAAATAAATTTTGGATTGTTCTTATTTTCCTCAATTAAGTTGGAAAAGTAGGATGATCGAGCAGCAGTGAGGGCTCTTCGGTACTGCACGGTACTGTCTTTCCAAGCTAGTCGGAAGACTTCCAGTTTGGTGTGGCGCCATTTCCGTTCCAATTTCCTGGAAGCTTGCTTCAAAGCTCGGGTATTTTCTGTATACCAGGGAGCTAGTTTCTTATGACAAATGTTTTTCGTTTTTAGGGGTGCAACTGCATCTAGGGTATTGCGCAAGGTTAAATTGAGTTCCTCAGTTAAGTGGTTAACTGATTTTTGTCCTCTGACGTCCTTGGGTAGGCAGAAGGAGTCTGGAAGGGCATCAAGGAATTTTTGTGTTGTCTGAGAATTTATAGCACGACTTTTGATGCTCCTTGGTTGGGGTCTGAGCAGATTATTTGTTGCGATTGCAAACGTAATAAAATGGTGGTCCGATAGTCCAGGATTTTGTGGAAAAACATTAAGATCTACAACATTTATTCCATGGGACAAAACTAGGTCCAGAGTATGACTGTGGCAGTGAGTAGGTCCAGAGACATGTTGGACAAAACCCACTGAGTCGATGATGGCTCCGAAAGACTTTTGGAGTGGGTCTGTGGACTTCTCCATGTGAATATTAAAATCACCAAAAATTAGAATATGATCTGCTATGACTACAAGGTCTGATAGGAATTCAGGAAACTCAGAGAGGAACGCTGTATATGGCCCAGGAGGCCTGTAAACAGTAGCTATAAAAAGTGATTGAGTAGGCTGCATAGATTTATGACTAGAAGCTCAAAAGACGAAAACGCCATTTTTTTTTTTGTAAATTGAAATTTGCTATCGTAAATGTTAGCAACACCTCCGCCTTTGCGGGATGCACGGGGAATATGGTCACTAGTGTAACCAGGAGGTGAGGCCTCATTTAACACAGCAAATTCATCAGGCTTAAGCCATGTTTCAGTCAGGCCAATCACATCAAGATTATGATCAGTGATTAGTTCATTGACTATGACTGCCTTTGAAGTGAGGGATCTAACATTAAGTAACCCTATTTTGAGATGTGAGGTATCACGATCTCTTTCAATAATGGCAGGAATGGAGGAGGTCTTTATTCTTATAAGATTGCTAGGGTGAACACCGCCATGTTTAGTTTTGCCCAACCTAGGTCAAGGCACAGACACAGTCTCAATGGGTATGGCTGAGCTGACTACACTGACTGTGCTATTGGCAGACTCCACTAAGCTGGCAGGTTGGCTAACAGCCTGCTGCCTGGCCTGCACCCTATTTCACTGTGGGGCTAGAGGAGTTAGAGCCCTATCTATGTTGGTAGATAAGAGGAGAGCACCCCTCCAGCTAGGATGGAGTCCGTCACTCCTCAGCAGGTCAGGCTTGATCCTGTTTGTGGTTGAGTCCCAGAAAGAGGGCCAATTATCCACAAATTCTATCTTTTGGGAGGGGCAGAAAACAGTTTTCAACCAGCGATTGAGTGCTGAGACTCTGCTGTAGAGCTCGTCACTTCCCCTAACTGGGAGGGGGCCAGAGACAATTACTCGATGCCGACACATCTTTCTAGCTGATTTACACGCTGAAGCTATGTTGCACTTGGTGACCTCTGACTGTTTCATCCTAACATCGTTGGTGCCGACGTGGATAACAATATCTCTATACTCTCTACACTCGCCAGTTTTAGCTTTAGCCAGCACCATCTTTAGATTAGCCTTAACGTCGGTAGCCCTGCCCCCTGGTAAACAGTGTATGATCGCTGGGTGATTCGTTTTAAGTCTAATACTGCGGGTAATGGAGTCGCCAATGACTAGGGTTTTCAATTTGTCAGAGCTAATGGTGGGAGCCTTCGGCGTCTCAGACCCCGTAACGGGAGGAGTAGAGACAAGAGAAGACTCAGACTCAGACTCCGACTCGCTACATAATGGGGAAAACCGGTTGAAAGTTTCTGTCGGCTGAATGAGCGACACCGTTTGAGCATTCCAACAGTATTTCCCTCCAGAAGCCATGAGAAAGTTGTCCGGCTGCGGGGACTGTGCGGGGGGATTTATACTAACGTTACTATCTGTACTTACTGGTGGCACAGACGCTGTTTCTTCCTTTCCTACACTGAAATTACCCTTGCCTAACGATTGCGTCTGAAGCTGGGCTTGTAGCACAGCTATTCTCGCCGTAAGGCGATCGTTCTCCTGTATATTATGAGTACAGCGACTGCAATTAGAAGACATCATGTTAATGTTACTACTTAGCTTCGGCTGTTGAAGATGTTGACGAACCATGTCCAGATAAAGCGTCCGGAGTGAAAAAGTTGAATAAGGGAAAAAAGTTGCGATGGAAAAAAGGAAAATAAAGTAAAGTAAAGTAAAGTTGGCAGCAAAAACGCACAGGAAAATGACTCTTCTGTCTCGGGATAAAACGTCCGGGGTGAAAAAGTTTAACGAAAAAAGATGAGTGAGGACAAAACTAAAAAGTTGGTAAATTTGTTGAACACAGAGATTGATTAAACGTTTATTAAAAGTAAAACGTGAATAGTTTGGCAGGTAGCCAAGTAGCAACCAACAGCACAGCAGCACGGAGACAATGCCTAAGTGTCACATGATCTGTCAAATGATCTCAGTATATATACACCTGTTCTGAAAGGCCCCAGAGTCTGCAATACCACTAAGCAAGCGGCACCATGAAGACCAAGGAGCTCTCCAAACAGGTCAGGGACAAAGTTGTGGAGAAGTACAGATCAGGGTTGGGTTGTAAAAAAATATCTGAAACTTTGAACATCCCATGGAGCACCATTAAATCCATCATTAAAAAATTGAAAGAATATGGCACCACAACAAACCTGCCAAGAGAGGCGCGCCAACCAAAACTCACAGACCAGGCAAGGAGGGCATTAAACAGAGAGGCAACAAAGAGACCAAAGATAACCCTGAAGGAGCTGCAAAGCTCCACAGCGGAGATTTGAGTATCTGTCCATAGGACCACTTTAAGCCGTACACTCCACAGAGCTGGGCTTTACGGAAGAGTGGCTAGAAAAAAGCCATTGCTTAAAGAGAAAAATAAGCAATCACATTTCGTGTTTGCCAAAAGCCATGTGGGAGACTCCCCAAACATATGGAAGAAGGTACTCTGGTCAGATGAGACTAAAATTTAGCTTTTTGGCCATCAAGGAAAACGCTATGTCTGGCGCAAACCCAACACCTCTCATCACCCCGAGAAAACCATCCCCACAGTGAAGCATGGTGGTGGCAGCATCATGCTGTGGTGATGTTTTTCATCAGCAGGGACTGGGAAACTGGTCAGAATTGAAGGAATGATGGATGGCTCTAAATACAGGGAAATTCTTGAGGGAAACCTGTTTCAGTCTTCCAGAGATTTGAGACTGGGATGGAGGTTCACCATCCAGCAGGACAATGACCCTAAGCATACTGCTAAAGTGACACTCGAGTGGTTTTAGGGGAAACATTTAAGTGTCTTGGAATGGCCTAGTCAAAGCCAAGACCTCAATCCAATTGAGAATCTGTGGTATGACTTAAAGATTGCTGTACACCAGTGGAACCAATCCAACTTGAAGGAGCTGGAGCAGGTTTGCTTTGAAGAATGGGCAAGAATCCCAGTGGCTAGATACCCTAAGATACTTGCAGCTGTAATTGCTGCAAATGGTGGCTCTACAATGTATTGAATTTGGGGGGGGGGGGGGACCCTTTAAATACAAATATAGTAACAATAATCAGTGCTAGAGTTGGACTGAAATACTGTAGGTTCTGGTACTCATTTTGGGTCCCGGTACTGTTTATATTTTGGTGCAGGAGCTCCACAATACTTTTGAGCTAATATTCCATAAAAGGAACCGGAGCTCAAGTGCCCCTACCCCTGCACTGTGTTCATTGCCGACGGGCCTCATCTGGACCTATTAGCCTAAGATAATCATCGGTAACTGAAGAATAGAGGAAATTATTCCAACCCACACAGTCTTCTCTCTGGGCATCCGAACCAAATGGCATCTGCTGAAAAGGAAATGTATGATTCAATCCCCAGTTGCGTTAGTTCAGGACTAAGTTGCTGGGTTAGCTGCTTTCCTTTCTTGGATGACTGTGATAAAATTAGCTTCTGAACTTTCGTCTGATATAAATGTTATGGTCAATGTCTTTGTCAGTTATATGGGCAATGAAGGTCAGAGTTGATGGCCTTAGTTGTGGACACTTCTGTTTTGTGTTCACATAGTGTAAATAAACTGTTATTTAATGTAGAACAATATGTACAGTTCAAATGGTGCATATCTTAGGCCCCTCCATGTATCCACTGAAGTCTGCATAATTGCCTCAACTACTACAGTGCATTCGGAAAGTTTTCAGACCCCTTGACTTTTTCCAAATGTTATGTTAAAGCCTTATTCTAAAATAGATTCAATTGTTTTTTTATTTCCTCATCAATCTACACACAATACCCCATAATGACAAAGCAAAAACAGTTTTTTTAGAATTCTTTGCAAGTTAATTAAGATTAAAAAACAGAAATATCATATTTACATAAGTATTCAGACCCTTTGCTATGAGACTCGAAATTGAGCTCATGTGTATCCTGTTTCCATTGATCATCCTCGAGATGTATCTACAACTTGACTGGAGTCCACCTGTAGCAATTTCAATTCATTGGACATGATTTGGAAAGGCACACACATGTCTATATAAGGTCCCACAGTTGACAGTGCATGTCAGAGCAAAAACCAAGCCATGAGGTCGATGGAAATTGTCTGTAGAGCTCCGAGACAGGATTGTGTCGACGCACAGATCTGGGAAAGGTACCAAAACATTTCTACAGCATTAAAGGTCCACAAGAACACAGTGGCCTCCATCATTCTTAAATGGAAGAAGTTTGGAACCACCAAGACTCTTCCTAGAGCTGGCCACCCGGCCAAACTGAGCAATAGTGGGAGAAGGGCCTTGGTCAGCGAGGTGACCAAGAACCCGACAGTCAATCTGAGAGAGCTCCAGAGTTCCTCTGTGGAGATGGGAGAACCTTCCAGAAGGACAACCATCTCTGCAGCACTCCACCAATCAGGCCTTTATTGTAGAGTGGCCAGACAGAAGCCACTCCTCAGTCATAGGCACGACAGCCCGCTTGGAGTTTTCCAAAAGGCACCTAAAGGACTCTCAGTGCATGAGAAACAAGATTCTCTGGTCTGATGAAACAAAGATTGAACTATTTGGCCTGAATGCCAAGCGTCACATCTGGAGGAAACCTGGCACCATCCCAACGGTGAAGCATGGTGGTGGCAGCATCATGCTGTGGGGGTGTTTTTCAGTGGCAGGGACTGGGAGACTAATCAGGACCGAGGGAAAGATTAACAGAGCAAACTTCAGAGAGATCCTTAATGAAAACCTGCTCCAGAGCGCTTTAGGATCTCAGACTGTGGCGATGGTTCCCCTTCCAACAGGACAACGATCCTAAGCACACAGCCAAGACAACGCAGGAGTGGCTTCGGGACAAGACTCTGAATGTCCTTGAGTGGCCCAGCCAGAGCCCGGACTTGAATCCGATCGAACATCTCTGGAGAGACCTGAAAATAGCTGTGCAGCGACGCTCCCCATCCAACCTGACAGAGCTTGAGAGGATCTGTAGAGAAGAATGGGAGAAACTTCCAAATACAGGTGTGCCAAGCTTGTACCGTCATGCCCAAAAAGACTCGAGGCTGTAATCGCTGCCAAATGTGCTTCAACAAGTTCTGAGTAAAGGGTCTGAATACTTACAGTACCAGTCAAAAGTTTGGACACACCTGCTCATTCCAGGGTTTTTCTATATTTTTATTATTTTTTACATTGTAGAATAATAGTGATGACATCAAAACTATGAAATAACACACATGGAATCATGTAGTAACCGAACAATTGTTAAACAAATCCAAATATTTTTGAGATTTGAGATTCTTTAAAGCAGCCACCCTTTGCCTTGATGACAGCTTTGCACACTATTGGAATTCTGTCAACCAGATTCATGAGGTATTCACCTGGAATGCATTTCAATTAACAGGTGTGCCTTGTTAAAAGTTAATTTGTGGAATTGCTTTTCTTCTTAATGTGTTTGAGCCAATCATTTGTGTTGTGACAAGGAAGGGGGGTATACAGAAGATAGTCCTATTTGGTAAAAGACCAAGTCCATATTATGGTAATAACAGCTCAAATAATCAAAGAGAAACGAAAGTCCATCATTACTTTAAGACATGAAGGTCAGTCAATCTGGAAAATGTGAAGAACTTTGAACATTTCTTCAAGTAAAGTCGGAAAAACCATGATGGGCTATGATGAAACTCGCTCTCATGAGGAACGCCACAGGAAAGGAAGACCCAGAGTTACCTCTGCTGCAGAGGATAAGTTCATTAGAGTTACCAGCCTCAGAAAATGTAGTCCAAATAAGTGTTTCACATAGTTCAAGTAACAGACACATCTCAACATCAACTGTTCAGAGGAAACTGAGTGAATCAGGCCTTCATGGTCGAATTTCTGCAAAGAAACCACTACTAAAGGACACCAGTAAAAATAAGAGACTTGCTTGGGCCAAGAAACACGAGCGACTGGTGGAAATCTGTCCTTTGGTCTTGAATCCAAATTGGAGATTTTTGGTTCCCACCGCTGTGGCTTTGTGAGACGAAGTGTAGGTGAACGGATGATCCCTGCATGTGTAGTTCCCACCGTGAAGCATGGAGGACGAGGTGTGATGGTGTGGGGGTGCCTTGCTGGTGACACTGTCTGTGATTTATTTAGAATTCAATGCACAGTTAACCAGCATGTCTACCACAGCATTCTGCAGCAATACGCCATCCCATCTGGTTTGGGCTTAGTGGGACAATCATTTGTTTTTCAACAGGACAATGACCCAACACACCTCCAGGCTGTGAAAGGGCTATTTGACCAAGAAGGAGAGTGATGGAGTGCTGAATCAGATGACCTGGCCTCCACAATCCCCAGACCTCAACCAAATTGAGATGGTTTGGGATGAGTTGGACCGCATAGTGAAGGAAAAGCAGCCAATAAGTGCTCAGCATATGTGGGAACTCCTTCAAGACTGTTGGAAAAGCATTCCAGGTGAAGCTGCTTGAGAGAATGCCAAGAGTGTGCAAAGCTGTCATCAAGGCAAAGGGTGGCTATTTGAAGAATCTCAAACATAAAATATATTTAGATTTTTTTAACGTTTGTTTGGTTACTACATGATTCCATATGTGTTATTTCATCTTTTGATGTCTTCACTATTATTCTACAATGTAGAGAATAGTTAAAATAAAGAAAAACCTTTGAATGAGTAGGCATGTCCAAACTTTTGACTGGTAATATATGTAAATGTGATACTTTTCTTTACTTGCAAAATGTAAAAAAAAAAAGCAGTTTTTGCTTTTTCATGATGGGGTATTGTGTGTAGATTGATGAGGGAAAAAAACAATTTAATCAATTTTAGAATAAGGCTGTAACGTAACAAAATGTGGAAAAGGTCAAGGTGTCTGAATACTTTCCGAATGCAGTGTATATGAAGACTAAATACTACCAGTCAATCAACGTGCTGTGCATTGCCTTTGCTTAGAACTCTAAATATCTGGATCAGGATGATAAATATATGTGTTTTTTATTTTGGTAACTCTGAGCAATACTAGTTCCATTTTGTCTACTCTTTGTGCTCCATTGAGAAATCACCACTAATATCCATTGAGTGATGAGATGATTAGTTGAAGGCGATATAGATTTTCCGTTTAATTGATGTATACTCCTCAGCACTGTGTATTGGAGAGGAATGGTTCACTGCCAAGCTGATTCCCAGTAAATACGTTTACACTAAGATTCTCTGATATATCAATATTAAACTTGTTATGTTTTCCTTTTAAAGACCAGTTAACTTTAATTGGACAAGAGGAGCTTAGCATACTATTCTGCATTACACAAAAAAGCAATTTCACTAATTATAACAGGCACCTAGATATAATCTGTCTATTCTACATACAAGAAGTGGGATGCAGACATTGTTGAGAATGAGGATCCCTCCAACTAGTGCAAAGGATTCATGTGCATTAATCCGCATGAAAGTATGAAACGAGATGTGTTACTAGACTATAAAATGCTTTTACAGGCACATGATTGCTGTGCTTTGTAGATTGACTTAGATCAAAGCGAACAAACAGTTAATTAAGATAAATCAAATTAAACCTACATTAAAGTAAATTATCTGCAATCACGGTGGTGCTGCCCACTCAATTATAGCTGTGGCATATTCACTATGTTTTATGTTCGCTTATATTAAGGTAGTCAAGTGTCCAGACTCTAAATTCCATCCTCTCATGGAAATACATCTGAAGTCATACCCTCAGATCTGTTACTGTTAGCCAATGCAACTTGTATCTTGGCAAGTATGCTAGCATGAATTATTTGGCTTGCAACATGCCAGGGTAATAGGATAGGAGCACAGCTGAATGAACAGAGGACTCGCTGGTGAGATAGAAACTGACAGTTGCCATAACCAGCAGCTTTTAATACCCAAGGGGTTGGAGCGTGCCATGGCGCTCATGTGTGTTTTTACATGGAACATTTAAATGGTGTGAGTTGGATTTAAGACTGCCCATTAGTATTGTATGGCAACACCTAAATGGCCTAAGCATACAGTAGTAGGATACATTAATGTAACCTTCAAACAGATTTAACATAGGTATCCATAAAGAATACATTAGTACGTTTACATGTTTAAGTCATTTTCCAAGCGCGGGAGCTAAATAATCTCTGCAATAAGACATCGCATAGTATAATGTAGCAAGGAACCTATCGATCTATATACTCAAAGAGATACCACTGTGGTTGTAAGGAGACGTGTAAATCCAATAGTAGATACAAAATGGAAAGAAAAGTGATTCTTTTGTTTTCAATTATTGCGTAGCAATTAATTAACGTTAGCATACGCAAACTGCAAATCAAGCCATGTTTTTTGGCTTGAGCGGAATAAAAAAATATATTAGACTTGTGTTTTTTGCGAAGGGAGAACAATATTTAGGCTGTCTGCATATATTGGGCCCTGCGGACAGGACTCTGTAATAATGTTCGTTTTACCCACATGCATCAATATTCTGACAAGTGTATAAATCTTCCATTTAATTGTAGGGTTGTTCTAGAATTATCCTTTAAGAACTTCACAGGGACACTGGAACCTTATCAACCTCATACACTGTGGAGTACATAATCCTCTGCTATAGAGATCATGTAGACAGATTATACCAACCTTACATAAAAATATCAACCTCTACCTCAGTTGAACATAACACAGGTTTGTAATTTTTGCTCCATTAAATAAGTTCAGCACTTTTTTCATATTTTTATGCATTGAGAGGAAATGTTTTACATTCTGCCATTTCAATTATGCCGCAACACAGTGACCTATCAATAAGTACAGTGCCATGAAATATTATCTATTTCTTTGATACTGAATGTTATCCGATCTTCAACCAAAACCTAATATTAGATAAAGGGAACCTGAATTTACAAATAACCCAAAAAAAAAAAGGATACTTATTTTATTTATTTAATTAACAAAGTTATGCAACACCCAATTCCTCTGTGTGAAAAAGTAATTGCCCACTTACACTTAATAACTGGTTGTGCCACCTTTAGCTGCAATGACTGCAACCAAATGCTTCCTGTAGTTGTTAATCAGTCTCTCACATTGCTGTGGAGGAATTTTGGCCCACTCTTGCATGCAGAATTGCTTTAACTCAGAGACATTTACATTTACATTTACATTTACGTCATTTAGCAGACGCTCTTATCCAGAGCGACTTACAAATACATTTGTGGGTTTTCAATCATGAACTGCTCGTTTCAAGTCCTGCCACAACATCTCAATTGGGATTAGGTTTGGACTTTGACTAGGCCATTCCAAAACTTCAAATGTGTTGCTTTTTAGCCATTTTCATGTAGACCTGATTGTGTATTTTGGATCATTGTCTTGCTGCATGACCCAGCTGCATTTCAGCTTCAGTTCACAAACGGATGGCCTGACATTCTCCTGTAGAATTCTCTGATAAGAGCAGAATTCATGGTTCCTTCTATTAAGGCAAGTCGCCAGGTCCTGAGGCAGCAAAGCATCCCCAAACCATCACACCACCACCACCATGCTTGACCGTTGGTATAAGGTTCTTACTGTGGAATGCAGTGTTTGGTTTTCGCCAGGCATAATGGGACCCATGTCGTCCAAAAATCTGTCCATAGAACAGTTTTCCAAGAGTCTTGATGATCATCAAGGTGCTTCCAGGTGCTTTTTGGCAAACTTGAGTCAACTTTTTGGACGAGATGGGTCCCATTATATCTGGTGACCCTTAAATATAAGATATACTGTAGATCTACACTATGCAGAGTAGACCCAAAGCTGGCACAACATTTCATATCAAATGCTTTAAAAAGATCTGAGGCATTTTAATCTCAAGGTTATGTAACAGAACAGTGCACTTGACTATAGAAAAGTAATTGTTTGTAAGTTAAGTTTCCTAAGTAATATCTCGAACACTTTGTGTCCTGCTGTCACATTCTATCAGATGTCCTCTACACTGAGAAATAACTATGGCAGTGCAGCAATGCTCTGAATAGTTATGTTTCTGTGTTGTTATACAAGCTATGTCATAATACACTTACCACTAATGTAATGTTTGTCTACAAAGATGCCTAGCATACGTGAATACCTGCAGGTTCATGACAAATCCCATCTGACAGACATCTAATAACTTGGTACTGAATACATCATCATGATTTCCCTGTCTGATTGGGAGCACAACATCACGGGTGCGCTCTTCTGACTCATTGCTTCTGATCCCTCATGCATATTCAATGGTGGGTGTTCCCTGTCATGTCATGTAGATATCTGTGCTTTGGCATGTACAATTGATCCTTTGGACAAAAGCATTGAGATTTATCAAAGCCACAATCACTCAAAACCAACATTGGCTTGAGACCCTAATTATATCTCAGTGCTTGAGATGCATGTTGGGTTTCAAGTGAGACGATGCCGTCCCTCTTCCTAGTCCTCACCCTGCACTTAACTGTCTACCAAACCACACAACTGTTTCTAAAGTAAATGTAATCATTGCAGAACGATGCACTTTCCTAGTACAAAGGGAAGCGTCCCATCAGATTTGATTCTTATCGGAATTTTACTAGTATATCATGTTGTTTTGGCCTGAGGGGTAGTGTCTCTCTGCCTTTTATTAAATAAAGGCTGACACACACCGGCAGGTTTTGAGAGGTTCCACTGACTGCCTGCTGGATGGCAGGATGGCAAAAAGAAAACCTGCTGAGCCCTGGCTGCTCAGACAATATATCATAATCCAATCTCCCACTCCCAGCTAGAGGAGAGAAGAAGCCCTCTCCCCAGCCACTCTCCCCAAGGCCCTGCAGAGCAAATGCAGCGCTTACAGGCATACTAACCACCCTGTCAGGGCTATGGCACTTAGTCATATTTATAAGCAGAGTGCCTATTAACGTTTTTGTAAAGAGAGGAAAGTGATGTCCGTTTCAACAAATCATTACTACTCTGCAACTTTGAATTTATTCTGTCAAATTTACACCATGTTGGGATAAACCTACGTGTTTACAGTTGTGGTCAAAAGTTTTGAGAATGACACAAGTATTTGTCTTCACAGAGTTCGCTGCTTCAGTGTTATGAGATATTTTTGTCAGATGTTACTATGGTATACTGAAGTATAATTACAAACATTCCATAAGTGTCAAAGGCTTTTATTGACAATTACATTAAGTTTATGCAAAGAGTCAATATTTGCAGTGTTGACCCTTCTTTTTCAAGACCTCTGCAATTCGCCCTGGCATGCTGTCAATTAACTTCTGGGCCACATCCTGACTGATGGCAGCCCATTCTTGCATAATCAATGCTTGGAGTTTGTCAGAATTTGTGAGTTTTTGTTTGTCCATGCGCCACTTGAGGATCGACTACAAGTTCTCAATGGGATTAAGGTCTGGGGAGTTTCCTGGCCATGGACCCAAAATGTCGATGTTTTGTTCCCCGAGCCACTTAGTTATCACTTTTGCCTTATGGCAAGGTGCTCCATCATGCTGGAAAAGGCATTGGTCGTCACCAAACTGTTCTTAGATGGTTGGGAGAAGTTGCTTTCAGAGGATGTTTTGGTACCATTCTTTATTCATGGCTGTGTTCTTAGGCAAAATTGTGAGTGAGCCCACTCCCTTGGCTGAGAAGCAACCCCACACATGAATGGTCTCAGGATGCTTTACTGTTGGCATGACACAGGACTGATGGTAGCGCTCACCTTGTCTTCTCCGGACAAGGTGTTTTCCGGATGCCCCAAACAATCGGAAAGGGGATTCATCAGAGAAAATGACTTTACCCCAGTCCTCAGCAGTCCAATCCCTGCACCTTTTGCAGAATATCAGTCTGTCCCTGATGTCTTTCCTGGAGAGAAGTGGCTTCTTTGCTGCCCTTCTTGACACCAGGCCATCCTCCAAAAGTCTTTGCCTCACTGTGCATGCAGCTGCACTCACACCTGCCTGCTGCCATTCCTGAGCAAGCTCTGCACTGGTGGTGCCCTGATCCCGCAGCTGAATGAACTTTAGGAGACGGTCCTGGACTTTCTTGGGCGCCCTGACGCCTTCTTCCCAACAATTGAACCTCTCTCCTTGAAGTTCTTGATGATCCGCTAAATGGTTGATTTAGGTGCAATCTTACTAGCAGCAATATCCTTGCCTGTGAAGCCCTTTTTGTGCAAAGCAATGATGACGGCACTTGTTTCCTTGCAGGTAACCATGGTTAACAGAGGAATAACAATGATTTCAAGCACCACCCTCCTTTTAAAGCTTCCAGTCTGTTATTCTAACTCAATCAGCATGACAGAGTGATCTCCAGCCTTGTCCTCATCAACACTCTCACCTGTGTTAACGAGAGAATCACTGACATGATGGCAGCTGGTCCTTTTGTGGCAGGGCTGAAATGCAGTGGAAATGTTTTGGGGTGATTAAGTTCATTTTCATGGCAAATAGGAACTTTGCAATTAATTGCAATTCATCTAATCACTCTTCATGACATTCTGGAGTATATGCAAATTGCCATCATCAAAACTGAGGCAGCAGACTTTGTGAAAATTAGTATTTCTGTCATTCTCAAAACTTTTGACTACGACAACAGTCCAACTCCATACAGCACTGAGTAATCAATGGAATGGGGCTCCCTTGAAGATTTAATAATAACCCTGCAGTTTACTGAGGCAACAGACGCATGCCATCTTCATTAAGGCAAAGCTAGACCAGCAAAGGCAGAGAGAATCTTCAGCAATGAGCATATATTACCATATCCAGGAAGGGGAAAATAAGCTGGCATGTAACCAACTGCTGCAAGTCCTTAATCACATGAATGTCTTCGGCAAAGGCAAATGTTCACACCCCCAGACACAGCAATTAGAATGTATAATATATTATAAACTAGATGGTCGAGCCCTGAATGCTGATTGGCTGAAAGCCATGGTATATCAGACCATATACCGCGGGTATGACGAAACATTTATTTTTACTGTTCTAATTTTAACTGGTAACCAGTTTACAATAGCAATAAGGCACCTCAGGGGTTTGTGGTATATGGCCAATATACCACGGCTAAGGGCTGTATCCAGGCACTCTGCGTTGTGTTGTGCTAAGAATAGCCCTTAGCCATGGTATATTGGCCATATACCACACCCCCTCGGGCCTTATTGCTTAAATATAAAGGCTCAGAGCTTACATGCCGTTGTTTAAAGTTTGCTATTTGGCCAGGTTATTGGTTTTCGTATTAGGAGAAAATATGACTTCTGCACACATTTGCATCCAAAAATCTATAATGTTATTGAAAACATTGGTGTTACTACCTTTGAATTGCTATGTTTTTAACATCATCTAACTGATGTGAAATGAGTGCAGACAGAATAAAAATAGGTTATTTTAACTTTAAGCGTTAGTTTAGGCCTTAGTACATGGCCATCTACACTCCAGTGAGTTCATCAGTTTTATTGTCTTAATACATTGTTTAATATCAAGGCTGGAGTGATAAATAGAGCATGCCATGATAATCCTTGTATGACACCGTAAAATCAATAATGCTGCATTGTTACCAAAAAGTGTTTTTTAGTTTCCAGGTATCAAACTATTTTGATTAAGGACTGAAGCCTTCAAAATCCAATCAGTACTATTCTGGAATGGACTGTGCCCTCTTACTCTGATCATTTCTATGCCTGATTGAATGCCAAACTATAAATATGTAAAATAGAATTTCCTCATAGATCTCAATCTGAAAAGATGTTGAACTGTGCCCCCCTGAGCAAAATGACATTAGGTAATGTCTGTAACCAAAATGACTACAGTTAATATCTTTACTGATTATCATCAAGACTCTTCATTTGCAATTATAAATAATTGATTCAAGTTTGATAATGCTAAAATGCACCTTTTTCATGAAAATATGATGGAATACTGTATCTCTTGGAATCTAGGGCTGCAATGAATGTCTATATTGTAAGATGAAGATTTACTCAACATCTCCTGCAAATGTTCAAAGTCACATGAAATGTATTCAAAAACTGGGGAAATAGTCAAGTATCAAGACACAGTGGCAACACAAGCACTAGCACTGGAAAGGGAATGGAGATCATCCATTTAAAAACCCCATTGTGTTCGTGAGAGCCTGGGGCAGTTATTATTACTATTATTATTATGATCATCATTATAATAATAAGTAATTTAATTATCATTAGCAGGCTTAGGATAGCAGCCTTGTATAACCATCATCGAGCTGTAGGCCCAAGGGCGCATCCTGTTTAGTCTTAATACCTAATTTACTTCAATACTTACAGTGAGGGAAAAAAGTATTTGATCCCCTGCTGATTTTGTACGTTTGCCCACTGACAAAGACATGATCAGTCTATAATTTTAATGGTAGGTTTATTTGAACAGTGAGAGTTAGAATAACAACAAAAAAATCCAGAAAATCGCATGTCAAAAATGTTATAAATTGATTTACATTTTAATGAGGGAAATAAGTATTAACCCCTCTGCAAAACATTACTTAGTACTTGGTGGCAAAACCCTTGTTGGCAATCACAGAGGTCAGACGTTTCTGGTAGTTGGCAACCAGGTTTGCACACATCTC
Source organism: Coregonus lavaretus (assembly GCF_964263955.1). Classification (NCBI taxonomy): domain Eukaryota; kingdom Metazoa; phylum Chordata; class Actinopteri; order Salmoniformes; family Salmonidae; genus Coregonus; species Coregonus lavaretus. Next base: position 5,826,123 of record NC_140019.1, read on the forward strand.
AGGAGATATTTTGTCCCACTCCTCTTTGCAGATCTTCTCCAAGTTATTAAGGTTTCGAGGCTGATGTTTGGCAACTCGAACCTTCAGCTCCCTCCACAGATTTTCTATGGGATTAAGGTCTGGAGACTGGCTAGGCCACTCCAGGACCTTAATGTGCTTCTTCTTGAGCCACTCCTTTGTTGCCTTGGCCGTGTGTTTTGGGTCATTGTCATGCTGGAATACCCATCCACGACCCATTTTCAATGCCCTGGCTGAGGGAAGGAGGTTCTCACGCAAGATTTGACGGTACATGGCCTGTCCATTGTCCCGTTGATGCGGTGAAGTTAAAGCATAATGTTTCCACCTCCATGTTTGACGGTGGGGATGGTGTTCTTGGGGTCATAGGCAGCATTCCTCCTCCTCCAAGTTGATGCCAAAGAGCTCGATTTTGGTCTCATCTGACCACAACACTTTCACCCAGTTCTCCTCTGAATCATTCAGATGTTTATTGGCAAACTTCAGACGGGCCTGTATATGTGCTTTCTTGAGCAGGGGGACCTTGCGGGCGCTGCAGGATTTCAGTCCTTCACGGCGTAGTGTGTTACCAATTGTTTTCTTGGTGACTATGGTCCCAGCTGCCTTGAGATCATTGACAAGATCCTCCCGTGTTCTTCTGGGCTGATTCCTCACCGTTCTCATGATCATTGCAAGTCCACGAGGTGAGATCTTGCATGGATCCCCAGGCCGAGGGAGATTGACAGTTCTTTTGTGTTTCTTCCATTTGCGAATAATCACACCAACTATTGTCACCTTCTCACCAAGCTGATTGGCGATGGTCTTGTAGCCCATTCCAGCCTTGTGTAGGTCTACAATCTTGTCCCTGACATCCTTGGAGAGCTCTTTGGCCTTGGCCATGGTGGAGAGTTTGGAATCTAATTGATTGATTGCTTCTGTGGACAGGTGTCTTTTATACAGGTAACAAGCTGAGATTAAGAGCATTCCCTTTAAGAGTGTGCTCCTAATCTCAGCTCATTGCCTGTATAAAAGACACCTGGGAGCCAGAAATCTTTCTGATTGAGAGGGGGTCAAATACTTATTTCCCTCATTAAAATGCAAATCAATTTATAACATTTTTGACATGCGTTTTTCTGGATTTTTTTGTTTTTCTTTTGTCTCTCACTGTTCAAATAAACGAACCATTAAAATTATAGACTGATCATTTCTTTGTCAGTAGGCAAACGTACAAAATCAGTAGGGGATCAAATACTTTTTTCCCTCACTGTACATTTGAGACGAGTAATGCAAGATATGTAAACATTATTAAAGTGCCATTATTAAAGTGACTAGTGTTCCATTTATTAAAGTGGCCAGTGATTTTCAAGTCTGTATCTAGGCAGCAGCGCCTCTGTGCTAGTGATGGATGTTTAACAGTCTGATAGCCTTGAGATAGAAGCTGTTTTTCAGTCTCTCGGTCCCAGCTTTGATGCACCTGTACTGACCTCGCCTTCTGGATGATAGCGGGGTGAACAGGCAGTGGCTCAGGTGGTAGTTGTCCTTGATTATCTTTCTGGCCTTCCTGTGACATCGGGTGCTGTAGGTGTCCTGGAGTGCAGGTACAGTGGTGAGAACAAGTATTTGATACACTGCCGATTTTGCAGGTTTTCCTACTTACAAAGCATGTAGAGGTCTGTAATTTTTATCATAGGTACACTTCAACTGTGAGAGACGGAATCTAAAAATCCAGAAAATCACATTGTATGATTTTTTAATAATTAATTTGCATTTTATTGCATGACATAAGTATTTGATCACCTACCAACCAGTAAGAATTCCGGCTCTCACAGACCTGTTAGTTTTTCTTTAAGAAGCCCTCCTGTTCTCCACTCATTACCTGTATTAACTGCACCTGTTTTAACTCGTTACCTGTATAAAAGACACCTGTCCACACACTCAATCAAACAGACTCCAACCTCTCCACAATGGCCAAGACCAGAGAGCTGTGTAAGGACATCAGGGATAAAATTGTAGACCTACACAAGGCTGGGATGGGCTACAGGACAATAGGCAAGCAGCTTGGTGAGAAGGCAACAACTGTTGGCGCAATTATTAGAAAATGGAAGAAGTTCAAGATGACGGTCAATCACCCTCGGTATGGGGCATCAATGATCATGAGGAAGGTGAGGGATCAGCCCAGAACTACACGGCAGGACCTGGTCAATGACCTGAAGAGAGCTGGGACCACAGTCTCAAAGAAAACCATTAGTAACACACTACGCCGTCATGGATTAAAATCGTGCTGCGCACGCAAGGTCCCCCTGCTCAAGCCAGCGCATGTCCAGGCCCGTCTGAAGTTTGCCAATGACCATCTGGATGATCCAGAGGAGGAATGGGAGGAAGTCATGTGGTCTGATGAGACAAAAATATAGCTTTTTGGTCTAAACTCCACTCACCGTGTTCGGAGGAAGAAGAAGGATGAGTACAACCCCAAGAACACCATCCCAACCGTGAAGCATGGAGGTGGAAACATCATTCTTTGGGGATGCTTTTCTGCAAAGGGGACAGGACGACTGCACCGTATTGAGGGAAGGATGGATGGGGCCATGTATCGCGAGATCTTGGTCAACAACCTCCTTCCCTCAGTAAGAGCATTGAAGATGGGTCGTGGCTGGGTGTTCCAGCTTGACAACGACCCGAAACACACAGCCAGGGCAACTATGGAGTGGCTCCGTAAGAACCATCTCAAGGTCCTGGAGTGGCCTAGCCAGTCTCCAGACCTGAACCCAATAGAAAATATTTGGAGGGAGCTGAAAGTCCGTATTGCCCAGCGACAGCCCCGAAACCTGAAGGATCTGGAGAAGGTCTGTATGGAGGAGTGGGCCAAAATCCCCGCTGTAGTGTGTGCAAACCTGGTCAAGACCTACAGGAAACGTATGATCTCTGTAATTGCAAACAAAGGCTTCTGTATCAAATATTAAGTTCTGCTTTTCTGATGTATCAAATACGTATGTCATGCAATAAAATGCAAATTCATTACTTAAAAATCATACAATGTGATTTTCTGGATTTTTGTTTTAGATTCCATCTCTCACAGTTGAATTGTACCTATGATAACAATTACAGACCTCTACATGCTTTGTAAGTAGGAAAACCTGCAAAATCGGCAGTGTATCAAATACTTGTTCTCCCCACTGTAGTTTTCCCCCGGTGATGCGTTGTGCAGACCGCACCACACTCTGGAGACCCCTGCGGTTGTGGGCGGTGCAGTTGCCGTACCAGGCAGTGATACAGCCCGACTGGGTGCTCTCAATTGTGCATCTGTGTAAGGGTTGTTGTGAGGTGTGACCCAGGTGCGGTGCAGGATAGACAGTAGGCAGTAGGCAGAGATGGTGAAACAAGGATACAAAACAACGGACTTAACAAGATAACAGAAAGGTGGAACAAAATCCCCAAAAACAGGCTGACAGCCAAAATACAAAATAGTAACTACGACTGAAATAATAAAGAAACAGGGAGAACACTTCTCGAGTACCTGTACATACTTCTCCGATCAGACACTGATTAGTACTGTTGAGCATAGAGAAACTAGCAGAGAAAACTGAGCCAGGTTAATAGGTAGACACAGGTGACACCAATTGGATCATGGTTAGTCCAGACTGTGAGTGAGAAGGTGCCTAAGGTTGTCGGAGGAGGACACCTAGTGGATTGCTCCGGGACTGCGACCCCCTCGTGTAACACATCTGTAAAAGTTTGTGAGGGTTTTAGGTGACAGGCCAAATTTCTTAAGCCTCCCGAAGTTGAAGAGACGCTGTTGCGCCTTCTTCACCACACTGTCTGTGTGGGTGGACCATTTCAGTTTGTCAGTGATATGTACGCCGAGGAACTTAAAACTTTCCACCTTCGATGTGGATATGGGGGTACTTCCTCTGCTGTTTCCTGAAGTCCATGATCATCTCCCTTGTTTTGTTGATGTTGAGTGAGAGGTTGTTTTCCTGACACCACACTCCGAGAGCCCTCACCTCCTCCCTGTAGGCTGTCTCATCGTTGTTGGTAATCAAGCCTACTACTGTTGTGTCGTCTGCAAACTTGATGATTGAGTTGGAGGCGTGCATGGCTAAGCAGTCATGGGTGAACAGGGGATACAGGAGGGGGCTGAGCACACACCCTTGTGTGGCCCCAGTGTTGAGGATCAGTGAAGTGGGAATGTTGTTTCATACCTTCACCACCTGGGGGCGGCCCGTCAGGAAGTCCAGGACCCAATTGCACAGGGCGGGGTTGAAACCCAGGGCCTCAAGCTTAATGATGAGGTTGGAGGGTACTATGGTGTTGAATGCTGAGTTATAGTCAATGAACAGCACACTTACAGTGGGGGAAAAAAGTATTTAGTTAGCCACCAACTGTGCAAGTTCTCCCACTTAAAAAGATGAGAGAGGCCTGTAATTTTCATCATAGGTACACGTCAACTATGACAGACAAGATGAGAAAAAAAAATCCAGAAAATCACATTGTAGGATTTTTAATGAATTTATTTGCAAATTATGGTGGAAAATAAGTATTTGGTCACCTACAAACAAGCAAGATTTCTGGCTCTCACAGACCTGTAACTTCTTCTTTAAGAGGCTTCTCTGTCCTCCACTCGTTACCTGTATTAATGGCACCTGTTTGAACGTGTTATCAGTATAAAAGACACCTGTCCACAACCTCAAACAGTCACACTCCAAACTCCACTATGGCCAAGACCAAAGAGCTGTCAAAGGACACCAGAAACAAAATTGTAGACCTGCACCAGGCTGGGAAGACTGAATCTGCAATAGGTAAGCAGCTTGGTTTGAAGAAATCAACTGTGGGAGCAATTATTAGGAAATGGAAGACATTCAAGACCACTGATAATCTCCCTCGATCTGGGGCTCCACGCAAGGTCTCACCCTGTGGGGTCAAAATGATCACAAGAACGGTGAGCAAAAATCCCAGAACCACATGGGGGGACCTAGTGAATGACCTGCAGAGAGCTGGGACCAAAGTAACAAAGCCTACCATCAGTAACACACTACGCCGCCAGGGACTCAAATACTGCAGTGCCAGACATGTCCCCCTGCTTAAGCCAGTACATGTCCAGGCCCGTCTGAAGTTTGCTAGAGTGCATTTGGATGATCCAGAAGAGGATTGGGAGAATGTAATATGGTCAGATGAAACCAAAATATAACTTTTTGGTAAAAACTCAACTTGTCTTGTTTGGAGGACAAAGAATGATGAGTTGCATCCAAAGAACCCCATACCTACTGTGAAGCATGGGGGTGGAAACATCATGCTTTGGGCTGTTTATCTGCAAAGGGACCAGGACGACTGATCCGTGTAAAGGAAAGAATGAATGGGGCCATGTATCGTGAGATTTTGAGTGAAACCTCCTTCTATCAGCAAGGGCATTGAAGATGAAACGTGGCTGGGTCTTTCAGCATGACAATGATCCCAAACACACCGCCCGGGCAACAAAGGAGTGGCTTCGTAAAAAGCATTTCAAGGTCCTGGAGTGGCCTAGCCAGTCTCCAGATCTCAACCCCATAGAAAATCTTTGGAGGGAGTTGAAAGTCCGTGTTGCCCAACGACAGCCCCAAAACGTCACTGCTCTAGAGGAGATCGGCATGGAGGAATGGGCCAAAATACCAGCAACAGTGTGTGAAAACCTTGCGGGCGCTGCAGGATTTCAGTCCTTCACGGCGTAGTGTGTTACCAATTGTTTTCTTGGTGACTATGGTCCCAGCTGCCTTGAGATCATTGACAAGATCCTCCCGTGTTCTTCTGGGCTGATTCCTCACCGTTCTCATGATCATTGCAAGTCCACGAGGTGAGATCTTGCATGGATCCCCAGGCCGAGGGAGATTGACAGTTCTTTTGTGTTTCTTCCATTTGCGAATAATCACACCAACTATTGTCACCTTCTCACCAAGCTGATTGGCGATGGTCTTGTAGCCCATTCCAGCCTTGTGTAGGTCTACAATCTTGTCCCTGACATCCTTGGAGAGCTCTTTGGCCTTGGCCATGGTGGAGAGTTTGGAATCTAATTGATTGATTGCTTCTGTGGACAGGTGTCTTTTATACAGGTAACAAGCTGAGATTAAGAGCATTCCCTTTAAGAGTGTGCTCCTAATCTCAGCTCATTGCCTGTATAAAAGACACCTGGGAGCCAGAAATCTTTCTGATTGAGAGGGGGTCAAATACTTATTTCCCTCATTAAAATGCAAATCAATTTATAACATTTTTGACATGCGTTTTTCTGGATTTTTTTGTTTTTCTTTTGTCTCTCACTGTTCAAATAAACGAACCATTAAAATTATAGACTGATCATTTCTTTGTCAGTGAGCAAACGTACAAAATCAGTAGGGGATCAAATACTTTTTTCCCTCACTGTACATTTGAGACGAGTAATGCAAGATATGTAAACATTATTAAAGTGCCATTATTAAAGTGACTAGTGTTCCATTTATTAAAGTGGCCAGTGATTTTCAAGTCTGTATCTAGGCAGCAGCGCCTCTGTGCTAGTGATGGATGTTTAACAGTCTGATAGCCTTGAGATAGAAGCTGTTTTTCAGTCTCTCGGTCCCAGCTTTGATGCACCTGTACTGACCTCGCCTTCTGGATGATAGCAGGGTGAACAGGCAGTGGCTCAGGTGGTAGTTGTCCTTGATTATCTTTCTGGCCTTCCTGTGACATCGGGTGCTGTAGGTGTCCTGGAGTGCAGGTACAGTGGGGAGAACAAGTATTTGATACACTGCCGATTTTGCAGGTTTTCCTACTTACAAAGCATGTAGAGGTCTGTAATTTTTATCATAGGTACACTTCAACTGTGAGAGACGGAATCTAAAAATCCAGAAAATCACATTGTATGATTTTTTAATAATTAATTTGCATTTTATTGCATGACATAAGTATTTGATCACCTACCAACCAGTAAGAATTCCGGCTCTCACAGACCTGTTAGTTTTTCTTTAAGAAGCCCTCCTGTTCTCCACTCATTACCTGTATTAACTGCACCTGTTTTAACTCGTTACCTGTATAAAAGACACCTGTCCACACACTCAATCAAACAGACTCCAACCTCTCCACAATGGCCAAGACCAGAGAGCTGTGTAAGGACATCAGGGATAAAATTGTAGACCTGCACAAGGCTGGGATGGGCTACAGGACAATAGGCAAGCAGCTTGGTGAGAAGGCAACAACTGTTGGCGCAATTATTAGAAAATGGAAGAAGTTCAAGATGAAGGTCAATCACCCTCGGTATGGGGCATCAATGATCATGAGGAAGGTGAGGGATCAGCCCAGAACTACACGGCAGGACCTGGTCAATGACCTGAAGAGAGCTGGGACCACAGTCTCAAAGAAAACCATTAGTAACACACTACGCCGTCATGGATTAAAATCGTGCTGCGCACGCAAGGTCCCCCTCCTCAAGCCAGCGCATGTCCAGGCCCGTCTGAAGTTTGCCAATGACCATCTGGATGATCCAGAGGAGGAATGGGAGGAAGTCATGTGGTCTGATGAGACAAAAATATAGCTTTTTGGTCTAAACTCCACTCACCGTGTTCGGAGGAAGAAGAAGGATGAGTACAACCCCAAGAACACCATCCCAACCGTGAAGCATGGAGGTGGAAACATCATTCTTTGGGGATGCTTTTCTGCAAAGGGGAGAGGACGACTGCACCGTATTGAGGGAAGGATGGATGGGGCCATGTATCGCGAGATCTTGGTCAACAACCTCCTTCCCTCAGTAAGAGCATTGAAGATGGGTCGTGGCTGGGTGTTCCAGCTTGACAACGACCCGAAACACACAGCCAGGGCAACTATGGAGTGGCTCCGTAAGAAGCATCTCAAGGTCCTGGAGTGGCCTAGCCAGTCTCCAGACCTGAACCCAATAGAAAATATTTGGAGGGAGCTGAAAGTCCGTATTGCCCAGCGACAGCCCCGAAACCTGAAGGATCTGGAGAAGGTCTGTATGGAGGAGTGGGCCAAAATCCCCGCTGTAGTGTGTGCAAACCTGGTCAAGACCTACAGGAAACGTATGATCTCTGTAATTGCAAACAAAGGCTTCTGTATCAAATATTAAGTTCTGCTTTTCTGATGTATCAAATACGTATGTCATGCAATAAAATGCAAATTCATTACTTAAAAATCATACAATGTGATTTTCTGGATTTTTGTTTTAGATTCCATCTCTCACAGTTGAAGTGTACCTATGATAACAATTACAGACCTCTACATGCTTTGTAAGTAGGAAAACCTGCAAAATCGGCAGTGTATCAAATACTTGTTCTCCCCACTGTAGTTTTCCCCCGGTGATGCGTTGTGCAGACCGCACCACACTCTGGAGACCCCTGCGGTTGTGGGCGGTGCAGTTGCCGTACCAGGCAGTGATACAGCCCGACTGGGTGCTCTCAATTGTGCATCTGTGTAAGGGTTGTTGTGAGGTGTGACCCAGGTGCGGTGCAGGATAGACAGTAGGCAGTAGGCAGAGATGGTGAAACAAGGATACAAAACAACGGACTTAACAAGATAACAGAAAGGTGGAACAAAATCCCCAAAAACAGGCTGACAGCCAAAATACAAAATAGTAACTACGACTGAAATAATAAAGAAACAGGGAGAACACTTCTCGAGTACCTGTACATACTTCTCCGATCAGACACTGATTAGTACTGTTGAGCATAGAGAAACTAGCAGAGAAAACTGAGCCAGGTTAATAGGTAGACACAGGTGACACCAATTGGATCATGGTTAGTCCAGACTGTGAGTGAGAAGGTGCCTAAGGTTGTCGGAGGAGGACACCTAGTGGATTGCTCCGGGACTGCGACCCCCTCGTGTAACACATCTGTAAAAGTTTGTGAGGGTTTTAGGTGACAGGCCAAATTTCTTAAGCCTCCCGAAGTTGAAGAGACGCTGTTGCGCCTTCTTCACCACACTGTCTGTGTGGGTGGACCATTTCAGTTTGTCAGTGATATGTACGCCGAGGAACTTAAAACTTTCCACCTTCGATGTGGATATGGGGGTACTTCCTCTGCTGTTTCCTGAAGTCCATGATCATCTCCCTTGTTTTGTTGATGTTGAGTGAGAGGTTGTTTTCCTGACACCACACTCCGAGAGCCCTCACCTCCTCCCTGTAGGCTGTCTCATCGTTGTTGGTAATCAAGCCTACTACTGTTGTGTCGTCTGCAAACTTGATGATTGAGTTGGAGGCGTGCATGGCTAAGCAGTCATGGGTGAACAGGGGATACAGGAGGGGGCTGAGCACACACCCTTGTGTGGCCCCAGTGTTGAGGATCAGTGAAGTGGGAATGTTGTTTCATACCTTCACCACCTGGGGGCGGCCCGTCAGGAAGTCCAGGACCCAATTGCACAGGGCGGGGTTGAAACCCAGGGCCTCAAGCTTAATGATGAGGTTGGAGGGTACTATGGTGTTGAATGCTGAGTTATAGTCAATGAACAGCACACTTACAGTGGGGGAAAAAAGTATTTAGTTAGCCACCAACTGTGCAAGTTCTCCCACTTAAAAAGATGAGAGAGGCCTGTAATTTTCATCATAGGTACACGTCAACTATGACAGACAAGATGAGAAAAAAAAATCCAGAAAATCACATTGTAGGATTTTTAATGAATTTATTTGCAAATTATGGTGGAAAATAAGTATTTGGTCACCTACAAACAAGCAAGATTTCTGGCTCTCACAGACCTGTAACTTCTTCTTTAAGAGGCTTCTCTGTCCTCCACTCGTTACCTGTATTAATGGCACCTGTTTGAACGTGTTATCAGTATAAAAGACACCTGTCCACAACCTCAAACAGTCACACTCCAAACTCCACTATGGCCAAGACCAAAGAGCTGTCAAAGGACACCAGAAACAAAATTGTAGACCTGCACCAGGCTGGGAAGACTGAATCTGCAATAGGTAAGCAGCTTGGTTTGAAGAAATCAACTGTGGGAGCAATTATTAGGAAATGGAAGACATTCAAGACCACTGATAATCTCCCTCGATCTGGGGCTCCACGCAAGATCTCACCCTGTGGGGTCAAAATGATCACAAGAACGGTGAGCAAAAATCCCAGAACCACATGGGGGGACCTAGTGAATGACCTGCAGAGAGCTGGGACCAAAGTAACAAAGCCTACCATCAGTAACACACTACGCCGCCAGGGACTCAATTACTGCAGTGCCAGACATGTCCCCCTGCTTAAGCCAGTACATGTCCAGGCCCGTCTGAAGTTTGCTAGAGTGCATTTGGATGATCCAGAAGAGGATTGGGAGAATGTAATATGGTCAGATGAAACCAAAATATAACTTTTTGGTAAAAACTCAACTTGTCTTGTTTGGAGGACAAAGAATGCTGAGTTGCATCCAAAGAACCCCATACCTACTGTGAAGCATGGGGGTGGAAACATCATGCTTTGGGCTGTTTATCTGCAAAGGGACCAGGACGACTGATCCGTGTAAAGGAAAGAATGAATGGGGCCATGTATCGTGAGATTTTGAGTGAAACCTCCTTCCATCAGCAAGGGCATTGAAGATGAAACGTGGCTGGGTCTTTCAGCATGACAATGATCCCAAACACACCGCCCGGGCAACAAAGGAGTGGCTTCGTAAAAAGCATTTCAAGGTCCTGGAGTGGCCTAGCCAGTCTCCAGATCTCAACCCCATAGAAAATCTTTGGAGGGAGTTGAAAGTCCGTGTTGCCCAACGACAGCCCCAAAACGTCACTGCTCTAGAGGAGATCGGCATGGAGGAATGGGCCAAAATACCAGCAACAGTGTGTGAAAACCTTGTGAAGACTTACATAAAACATTTGACCTGTGTCATTGCCAACAAAGGGTATATAACAAAGTATTGAGACACTTTTGTTATTGACCAAATACTTATTTTCCACCATAATTTGCAAATAAATTCATAACAAATCCTACAATGTGATTTTCTGGAGAAAGAAATGCTCATTTTGTCTGTCATAGTTGACGTGTACCTATGATGAAAATTACAGGCCTCTCTCATCTTTTTAAGTGGGAGAACTTGCACAATTGGTGGCTGACTAAATACTTTTTTTCCCCACTGTACATAGGTATTCCGCTTGTCCAGATGTGATAGGGCAGTGTGCAGTGTGATGGTGATTGCATTGTCTGTGGACCTATTGGGGTGGTAATCAAATTGAAGTGGGTCTAGGGTGACATGTAAGGTGGAGGTGATATGATCCTTGACTAGTCGGGGCGATAGTAATTTAGTTCAGTTACCTTTGCATTCTTGAGTACAGGAACAATGGTGGCCATCTTGACGCATGTGGGGACAGCAGACTAAGATAGGGAGATATTGAATATGTCCGTAAACACACCAGCCAGCTGGTCTGCGCATTCTCAGAGGACGCGGCTAGGAATGCCGTCTGGGCCGGCAGCCTTGCGAGGGTTAACACGTTTAAATGTCTTATTCACGTCGGCAATGGAGAAGGAGAGCCCACAGTTCTTGGTAGCTGGCCACGTCGGTGGCACTGTGTTAACCTCAAAGCGGGCAAAGAACTTGTTTAGCTTGTCTGGCAGCAAGACGTCGGTGACCACGACATGGCTGGTTTTCCTATTGTAGTCCATGATTGTCTGTAAACCCTGCCACATACGTCTCGTGTCTGAGCTGTTGAATTGCAACTCCAATTTGTCTCGATATTAATGTTTTGCCTGTTTGATTGCCTTATTGAGGGAACGACCACTCTGTTTTGTATTCTGCCATATTCCCCGTCACCTTGCCATAGATAAATGCGGTGGTTCGTGCTTTCAGTTTTTCGTTAATCCTGCCATCTATCCACAGTTTCTGGTTAGGGTAGGTTTTAATAGTCACATTGGGAACGACATCTCCCATACACTTCCTTATAAACCCACTCACTGAATCAGCGTATACAGTACGCGTGATCAAAACAATCTTGAAGCGTGGATTCCGATTGGTCAGACCAGCGTTGAATAGTCTTTAGCACGGGTGCTTCCTGTTTGATTTTCTGCCTATAGGAAGGGAGGAGCAAAATGGAGTCGTGGTCAGATTTACTGAAAGGAGGTCGGGGGAGGGCCTTGTATGCATAGCGGAAATTAGTGTAGCAGTGATCCAGTGTTTTTCCAGCACGAGTGCTACAGTCAATATACTGATAGAATTTAGGTAGCCTTTTTCTAAAATGTACTTAGTTAAAATTCCCAGCTACAATAAATGCAGCCTCAGGATATACAGTGGGGGAAAAAAGTATTTAGTCAGCCACCAATTGTGCAAGTTCTCCACCTTAAAAAGATGAGAGAGGCCTGTCATTTTCATCATAGGTACACGTCAACTATGACAGACAAAATTAGATTTTTTCTCTCCAGAAAATCACATTGTAGGATTTTTGCTGAATTTATTTGCAAATTATGGAGGAAAATAAGTATTTGGTCAATAACTAAAGTTTCTCAATACTTTGTTATATACACTTTGTTGGCAATGACACAGGTCAAACGTTTTCTGTAAGTCCTCACAAGGTTTTCACACACTGTTGCTGGTATTTTGGCCCATTCCTCCATGCAGATCTCCTCTAGAGCAGTGATGTTTTGGGGCTGTCGCTGGGTAACACGGACTTTCAACTCCCTCCAAAGATGTTCTATGGGGTTGAGATCTGGAGACTGGCTAGGCCACTCCAGGACCTTGAAATGCTTTTTACGAAGCCACTCCTTCGTTGCCCGGGCGGTGTGTTTGGGATCATTGTCATGCTGAAAGACCCAGCCACATTTAATCTTCAATGCCCTTGCTGATGGAAGGAGGTTTTCACTCAAAATCTCACGATACATTGCCCCATTCATTCTTTTCTTTATACGGATCAGTCGTCCTCGTCCCTTTGCAGAAAAACAGCCCCAAAGCATGATGTTTCCACCCCCATGCTTCACAGTAGGTATGGTGTTCTTTGGATGCAACTCAGCATTCTTTGTCCTCCAAACACGACGAGTTGAGTTTTTACCAAAAAGTTCTATTTTGGTTTCATCTGACCATATGACATTCTCCCAATCCTCTTCTGGATCATCCAAATGCACTCTAGCAAACTTCAGACGGGCCTGGACATGTACTCGCACTGCAGGATTTGAGTCCCTGGCGGCGTAGTGTGTTACTGATGGTAGGCTTTGTTACTTTGGTCCCAGCGCTCTGCAGGTCATTCACTAGGTCCCCCCCGTGTGGTTCTGGGATTTTTGCTCACCGTTCTTGTGATAATTTTGACCCCACGGGGTGAGATCTTGCGTGGAGCCCCTGATCGAGGGAGATTATCAGTGGTCTTGTATGTCTTCCATTTCCTAATAATTGCTCCCACAGTTGATTTCTTCAAACCAAGCTGCTTACCTATTGCAGATTCAGTCTTCCCAGCCTGGTGCAGGTCTACAATAGTGGAGTTTGGAGTGTGACTGTTTGAGGTTGTGGACAGGTGTCTTTTATACTGATAACAAGTTCAAACAGGTGCCATTAATACAGGTAACGAGTGGAGGACAGAGGAGCCTCTTAAAGAAGAAGTTACAGGTCTGTGAGAGCCAGAAATCTTGCTTGTTTGTAGGTGACCAAATACTTATTTTCCACCATAATTTGCAAATAAATTCATAAAAAATCCTACAATGTGATTTTCTGGAGAAATAAAATCTCAATTTGTCTGTCATAGTTGACGTGTACCTATGATGAATTACAGGCCTCTCTCATCTTTTTAAGTGGGTGAACTTGCACAATTGGTGGCTGACTAAATACTTTTTTTCCCCACTGTAAGCTTTTTGTGCATTTGGAAGATTTCTGGGATCTTTTATTTCAGCACTTTACATGTTGCATTTATATTTTTGCTCAGTGTATGATTCCATTAAAGCTAGGATCTGCGAAAGGTGAAACAGCATCACTGGTCACCCCAGGCACATTTGTTATTGTTTTGTTAATCATACGGAGGAGATAAGCATCCAGCATTGTGGTAAAGAAATAATGGAGTATGTACTCTGCTGTTCTATCGAGTGTACAATGATGTACAATGATGTCCAAGGGGGAAAAAACTGTGTTTCTTTGTTTAAAGTATAATGTCTTTGTTGTCATGATATCACAAACGGACGTGGCAGTTTCACCACAACTTTTATATGTTTATTTGTGTTTATATGTATTTATTGTGCATACATTAATACATTTTTACATCGAATAACGTACAGTTGTGACTCATTTTTTTATAATTAGTTTTTTATGATGATGGAATAAGTAAAAATAAATAAACATAATGCATGAGATGGAATTCAATAGATTTTAATCGATATAGAAAATAATTAGGGCTACAGCAAGGTGGTGTTAAAGTGTGACAATTAATATTGAAAAAGGTTCCACTGCCAGCTGACTGCACCCTCCGGTGAGTTGAAGTAGTCCTTGTTCTCATCTCTGACATTCATGGCTTTACTGGAGTTCTTGCTGGAACCTACCCTGATATGAGTGGCGGAGTGGTCTAAGGCACTGCATCGCAGTGCTAGCTGTGCCACTAGAGATCCTGGTTCGTATCCAGGCTCTGTCGCAGCTGGCCGCGACCGGGAGACTCATGGGCCGCGCGCAATTGGCCCAGCGTCGTCCAGGGTAGGGGAGGGAATGGCCGGCAGGGATGTAGCTCAGTTGATAGAGCGTTGTGTTTGCAACACCAGGGTTGTGTGTTCGATTCCCACGGGGGGCCAGTATGAAAATATATATATATATGTATTCACTAACTGTAAGTTGCTCTGGATAAGAGTGTCTGCTAAATGACTTAAATGTAATATGCAGCAGGGACTCTGTAGGAACCTCAGAGCGTCACTAGCCAGGCACCACCACTCCACTCCCCACATCCTCCCTGTCCACCAGCTCTGGAGGTGAGTACACCTGTTGTGTGCACCCTAAAATAAACATTGTGTAATCATCCACACAACATGAAACGTAGGAAATTTTCTGGGAATGATCCCGGTTTGCTGGTAGGATAATAGGATGAACTTTAATGTCCCCACGGGGAAAATTGTCTTAGACACAGCCAATTTTCCCTGTCGGAGACATTAAAGTTCATCCTATCAACCTATCCCATTGGTCTCTACAGTTTAGAAACATTGCATACTCATTAGCTCAACATGCTACTAGTGGGTAAGAGCGTTGTGCCAGTAACCGAAAGGTCGCTGGTTCTAATCCCCGGGCCGACTAGGTGAAAAATCTGTCGATGTGCCCTTAAGCAAGGCACTTAACCCTAAATGCTCCTGTAAGTCGCTCTGGATAAGAGCGTCTGCTAAATGACTAAAATGTAAATGTAAATATGAAAAGCATATTCATAACTATGGTAGCAATTGAAAGGAAACAGTTTATGGATTATGGGAAAATGATTAGGCCAAAGGTGAGGACACAAAAGTTCACCTGACACAAGACTGAATCCACACTATTGATTTTATGTGCATTTTACTGTACTTTTTCCTGCATTTGTTGATAACAAAATCTGAAAATACTCCTGGAAAATGTGGGGTAGGTGCAACATAAGAGAAAAAAGTGACAAGGGTTTGAGTGAGTAGACTAACTGGTGTATCCTAGTGGCCACATACCTCTCCAAAGTGTGCACAGTTCCCTAAGTAATTTCAATGCACATTTATGACTCAAAGAATAATAATTGGTCATTTAGCAGACGCTCTTATCCAGAGCGACTTACAGGAGCAATTAGGGTTAAGTGCCTTGCTCAAGGGCACATCGACAGATTTTTCACCTAGTCGGCTCGGGGATTAGAACCAGCGACCTTTCGGTTACTGGCACAACGCTCTTAACCACTAAGCTACCTGCCGCCCGAAGACCACCCAGGACCACCCATACATACAATATATGCACGCATGACTGTAAGTTGCTTTGGATAAAAGCATCTGCTAAATTTAATGTATTATTATTATTATAGAAGCTTCAACTATAAGGTGCTTTTTTTAAACTCTCCTAGCTGTGCCGTTGATGAACTAGAGCAAGCACACTTGCAGTTGTTTCGTTTGGAACATAACCCTGCATCCCTGCCACCACACAATAATGGGCGGCAGGTAGCTTAGTGGTTAAGAGCGTTGTGCCAGTAACTGAAAGGTTGCTGGTTCTAATCCCCGAGCCGACTAGGTGAAAAATCTGTCGATGTGTCCTTGAGCAATGCACTTAACCCTAATTGCTCCTGTAAGTCTCTGGATAAGAGTGTCTGCTAAATGACGAAAAAAAAAAAAAAAAAAAAACTGTTGTTGTTAACGCAATCCAGTCCACTATGAATCACAAATTGGGTCAGGCGGACATCATTTGAAAGCTTGCTCTATTGCCAACATGACTAGCTAATTTATAAAATACGATATTACAGTGTTAGGCTTTCACAATTCAATCAACAGATCATAATTTTGGTGCCCATAGAAAGGAGTCTTGACTGCATTCAGGAGCGTGTGCTGTGGCAAATGTTCTTTAACAATAGACTAACAGGCTCATTCTGTTCAGAACAACTCAGGGTATGACGATATGTCACCTTGTAACTGTCTATCATAAATAGTGATCATAAACGTTGACAATGTAAATGACGAATGGTGCCAGAGGGGATGGCTGCCGTTTTATGGACTCTTAACCAACCGTGCTATTTTGTGTGTTTGGTATTGTTTGTAACTTATTTCGTACATAATGTTGCTGCTACCATCTCTTATGACCGAAAAGAGCTTCTGGACATCAGAACAGCGATTACTCACCTTGAACTGGATGAATAATTTTTCATTAATGAGTCGGATGAGAGAGATTTGCTCCAGACACCCGACATGGCCCTCATCCCCGTCATTCGCAGTAGAAAAAAAAGGATAAATCGCGGAAGGAGATCGGGGTGCCTTGTAAGGAGCTGGCGACTAGTGGCTAATCTGCCTTTGCCGTCGATACTATTGTCCAATTTACAATCGCTTGACAATAAAGTGGACGAACTACAGGCACGAATATCCTACCAATGGGACATTAAAAACTGAAATATCTTATGTTTCACCGAGTCGTGGTTGAACGAAGACATGAATAACATACAGCTGGCGGGTTATACACAGTACCGGCAGGATAGAACGGCACCCTCTGGTAAGACAAGGGGTGGCGGTCTATGTATATTGGTAAGCAACAGCTGGTGCACAATATCTAAGGAAGTCTCGAGGTTTTGCTCGCCTGAGATAGAGTATCTCATGATAAGCTGTAGACCACACTATCTACCAAGAGAGTTTTCATCTATATTCTTCGTAGCTGTCTATTTACCACCACAAAGCGATGCTGGCACTAAGACCGCACTCAATGAACTGTATACGGCCATAAGCAAAAAGGAAAACGCTCATCCAGAGGCTCCTAGTGGCCGGGGATTTTAATGCAGGGAAACTTAAATCTGTTTTACCTCATCTCTACCAGCATGTTAAATGTGCAACCAGAGGGGAAAAAAACTCTAGAACACCTTTACTCCACACACAGAGACGTGTACAAAGCTCCCCCTCGCCCTCCATTTGGCAAATCTGACCATAATTCTATCCTCCTGATTCCTGCTTACAAGCTACAGTTAGGGAAAAAAGTATTTGATCCCCTGCTGATTTTGTACGTTTGCCCACTGACAAAGACATGATCAGTCTATAATTTTAATGGTAGGTTTATTTGAACAGTGAGAGATAGAATAACAACAAAAACATCCAGAAAAACGTATATCAAAAATGTTATGAATTTATATGCATTTTAATGAGGGAAATAAGTATTTGACCCCTCTGCAAAACATGACGTAGTACTTGGTGGCAAAACCCTTGTTGGCTCTGCCACTCCAGGTCCATAATGTGCTTCTTCTTGAGCCACTCCTTTGTTGCCTTGGCTGTGTGTTTTGGGTCATTGTCATGCTGGAATACCCATCCACGACCCATTTTCAATGCCCTGGCTGAGGGAAGGAGGTTCTCACCCAAGGTTTGACGGTACATGGCGCCATACATCGTCCCTTTGATGCGGTGAAGTTGTCCTGTCCCCTTAGCAGAAAAACACCCCCAAAGTAAAATGTTTCCACCTCCATGTTTGACGGTGGGGATGGTGTTCTTGGGGTCATAGGCAGCATTCCTCCTCCTCCAAACACGGCGAGTTGAGTTGATGCCAAAGAGCTCGATTTTGGTCTCATCTGACCACAATCACCCAGTTCTCCTCTGAATCATTCAGATGTTCATTGGCAAACTTCAGACGGCCCTGTATATGTGCTTTCTTGAGCAGGGGGACCTTGCGGGGGCTGCAGGATTTCAGTCCTTCACGGCGTAGTGGTCTACAATCTTGTCCCTGACATCCTTGGAGAGGTCTTTGGTCTTGGCCATGGTGGAAAGTTTGGAATCTGATCGATTGATTGCTTCTGTGGACAGGTGTCTTTTATACAGGTAACAAGCTGAGATTAGAAACACTCCCTTTAAGAGTGTGCTCCTAATCTCAGCTCGTTACCTGTATAAAAGACACCTGGGAGCCAGAAATCTTTCTGATTGAGAAGGGGTCAAATACATATTTCCCTCATTAAAATGATAATCAATTTATGACATTTTAGACATGCGTTTTTCTGGATTTTTTTAAATGTTACTCTGTTTCTCACTGTTCAAATAAACCTACCATTAAAATTATAGACTGATAATTTCTTTGTCAGTGGGCAAACTTACAAAATCAGCAGGTGATCAAATACTTTTTTCCCTCACTGTAAGACTAAAGCAGGAAGCACCAGTGACTCGGTCAAAAGAAAAGTGGTCAGATTAAGCAGATACTAAGTTACAGGACTGTTTTGCTAGCACAGACTGGAATATGTTCCGGGATTCTTCCGATGGCATTGAGGAGTACACAACATCAGTCACTGACTTCATCAATAAGTGCATCGATGACGTTGTCCCCACAGTAACTGTACGTACATACCCCAACCAGATACCATGGATTACATGCAACATCTGCACTGAGCTAATGGGTCGAGCTGCCGCTTTCAAGGAGCAGGACTCCAGAAGCTTATAAGAAATCCTGCTATGCCCTCCGACGAACCATCAAACAGGCAAAGCAAGATCAAATCGTACTACACTGGCTCCGACGCTTGTCAGATGTGGCAGGGCTTGCAAACTATTACAGACTACAAAGTGAAGCACAGCCGCAAGCTGCCCAGTGACATGAGACTACCAGACGAGCTCAATTACTTCTATGCTTGCTTCGAGGCAAGTAACACTGAAACATGCATGAGAGCTTCAGCTGTTCCAGACGACTGTGTGATCACGCTCTCCGTAGCCAATGTGAGTAAGACCTTTAAACAGGTCAACATTCACAAGGCCTCAGGGCCAGACGGATACCAGGACATGTACTCTGAGCATACGCTGACCAACTGGCAAGTGTCTTCACTGACTTTTTCAACCTCTCCCTGTCTGAGTCTGTAATACCAACATGTTTCAAGCAGACCACCATAGTCCCTGTGCCCTAAGAACACTAAGGTAACCTGCCTAAATGACTACAGACCTGTAGCACTCACATCTGTAGCCATGAAGTGCTTTGAAAGGCTTCTCATGTCTCACATCAACACCACTATCCCAGAAACCCTAGACCCACTCAAATTTGCATACCGCCCCAACAGATCTACAGATGACACAATCTCTATTTCGCTCCACACTGCCCTTTCACACCTGGACAAAAGGAACATCTATGTGAGAATGCTATTCATTGATTACAGCTCAGCGTTCAACACCATAGTACACTCAAAGCTCATCACTAAGCTAAGGACCCTGGGACTAAACAACTCCCTCTGAAACTGGATCCTGGACTTCCTGACGGGCCGCCACCAGGTGGTAAGGGTAGGTAACAACACATCCGCCATGCTGATCCTCAACATGGGGGTTCCTCAGGGGTGCGTGCTCAGTCCCCTCCTGTACTCCCTGTTCACTCATGACTGAATGGCCAGGCACGACTCCAACACCATCATTAAGTTTGCCGATGACACAACAGTGGTAGGCCTGATCACCGACAACGACGAGACAGCCTATAGGGAGGAGCTCAGAGACCTGGCCGTGTGGTTCCAGGACAACAACCTTTCTCTCAACGTGATCAAGACAAAGGAGATGATTGTGGACTACAGGAAAAAGAAGAGGACCGAGCACCCCCCCTATTCTCATCGACGGGGCTGTATTGGAGCAGGTTGAGAGCTTCAAGTTCCTTGGTGTACACATCACCAACAAACTAACATGGTCCAAGCACACCAAGACAGTCGTGAAGAGGGCACGACAAAACCTATTCCCCCTAAGGAGACTGAAAAGATTTGGCATGGGTCCTCAGATCCTCAAAAGGTTCTACAGCTGCACCATCGAGAGCATCCTGACTGGTTGCATCACTGCCTGGTATGGCAACTGCTCGGTCTCCGACCGCAAGGCACTACAGAGGGTAGTGTGTACGGCCAGTACATCACTGGGACCAAGCTTCCTGCCATCCAGGACCTCTATACCCGGAGGTGTCAGAGGAAGGCCCTAGAAATTGTCAAAGACTCCAGCCACCCTAATCAAAGACTGTTCTCTCTGCTACCGCACGGCAAGCAGTACCGGAACGCCAAGTCTAGGTCCAAGAGGCTTCTAAACAGCTTCTATCCCCAAGCCATAAGACTCCTGAACATCTAATCAAATGGCTACCCAGACTATTTGCATTGCCCCCCCCCCCCCCCCCCCCCCCCCACCCCTTTTACGCCGCTGCTACTCTCTGTTTATTATCTATGCATAGTCACTTTAATAACTCTACCTACATGTAAATATTACCTCAGTTACCTCGACTAACCGGTGTCCCTGCAAATTGACTCGGTTCCGGTACCCCCTGTATATAGCCTAGCTATTGTTATTTTTACTGCTGCTCTTTAATTATTTGTTACTTTTATTTCTTATTTTTCTTAAAACTGCATTGTTGGTTAAGGGCATGTAAGTAAGCATTTCACTTTAAGGTCTACACCTGTTGTATTTGGCGCATGTGACAAATATATTTTGATTTGATTTGATCTGACATGAGTTTTATGATATGGAAATGTGACTCATGGGTGTTTGGCTTGCTGGTATTTATTATAATCCTCAAGGTCTCATCTTTCAAAACACATAGAGTCCTCTGAATTTACAGCATTTCCCTCACTCAGACAATAGAAAATTAGCGGAAGGGATGGGGGCAACTTGTTGTTGCATGAGGTGCTCAAGTTCAGAACGGCTGTCAAAACCCATACAGCGCTTTGAAATGCAGAACCAGAACTCTGACGACATGTATAGCATGTTTATGGAGTGTTTTCAGTGCCAACAGAAATTGTATTTGAATTTAATACTTTAGAATTTGTGTTAGGATATTGAATTAGAATTTTCTCATTTTGAATTTGTGTTAGGATCTTGAATTTGATTTCAATGTTCTTGAATTCGTAATGCACACATTTAATCATAAAATTCCTAAATTGAAGTTGTATTTCAAGATTTGAAACTGAATTGAATGAATATTGCATTTTTTTTTTAATTAAATGTCAATTGAATTCAATATTCAAATTCAGTTTCAATATAGTAGATATTGCGTTCATTTTCTTTGTATGAGGTTGACAAACTGTCATTTGAAGTTTACCAAAGTTTCATATATTCAATTTCTCAGATGCATTCAGATTCAGTTTCTAAATATCAGATTAAAAACTGTTCTAAAAAACTTCCTGGCACTTTGCCAGGCAGGAAAAGTAGAAGAACAATGATAAATCTAACTGCCTTCCAGCCAATCACAAAATAAAACAGGCTACCACCTGAACTCGTTAATGGCTGTTGCGTTGACCTTATTTGCAAGAGAAAGTAGTGATCAAGAGAAAGTAGTGATCACTGAGCAGTCATATTAACTAACTCTTCTAAGAAAGGAGTGGTATTTGATATTACACCTGATCAAGCACAATGTGGTGTGATGCCACTGTACCAACACTGTCAACGGTAAGTTGTAACTGTCTGTCATACTTTGATCACTAACAACGCTAATTAGTGTAATGCAGAATTGGCGGTAATGTTAGCTAGCTAGCTAGAATAGGTAAAAAATGCAATCGCATTGCTAACTTAGCTGCTTGTCAACTGCAATGTAAACTCTTGGGATAACTAAAACTAAGAGAAAGTATAACACATTGATTTATGTTTTAAAGAACTCAGAAAGGCTATTCTGTCAACATTCTTGCAACATCAAAGGAATGTTTTGTGTACCCTGATACAAAAATTATCTGAATGTCAGCACAACATGACAGTTTTAGTGTTTTGGGAACCTATCTCTTGTCATATGTCCACAATGTTACTACAGCCTAAAGAAATGTTGTAGGAACTTTAAAAGAACATAAAAAATGTGTTCTGCTAACATTGTTGTAACATCAGGTGAATGTTTTTTGTACCCTAAAATAAACATTGTGTAATCATCCACACAACTGTACAGTTTTTTGTGTTTTGGGAACATATCTTTTGTGATGTCCCCACAATGTTCTCACGAGACTGTTCCCACAACCTATTGAAACATTCTGGGAACCTTTAAATAACAGATTAAATGTGTTCTAGGAACGTTCTTGCTACATCAGGCACAATTTTTAAACAAACTTTCTATAATCATCAGCATGACTGGACAGTTTTTGTGTTATGAGAACATTTGTCGCGACCTAACGAATGTTCTGCTTTGCTGGATATTCTAAATTGCATACCCATTAGCTCAATGTGCTACTAATATCACTTTCTCATTGGCTGTATGATAACTTGGTACGACCATACCATTTGGGTAGAGAGTGAGAGTGTGAATTAAATGTAAAAGCATGAAGGGTGACTTTGCTCGATGCTTTACAAGTTGCCAAATTTTATGGGCCAGATGCTGTCAAAGACCCTTGGACCATTACAAAAAGTGTGTTCAGTAATAAATCATCAGTTGAATCTTTGAACTTTAGATGCATCTGATATTGTTTTTAGGGAAAATTAGATAAGATTAGTGTTGTGTTAAGGAAGAAGTGGGTGCCAATTGTCCCACCACCTGAGGGATGTAGATTACCATTCAAAGGGATATGGGTACAGTGGGTTACATCATGCAGGGGGAAAATAGTGTATTTTTGTTGATACACAGCAATTTATAATGCTAAACATAAGGGAATGAACATTAATCTTGCCTTAATTAGTCAATCGATCTTTCAGTGGTGGTAGAGAACGAACAAAGTCTTAATGACAGAGCATGACCTGGAATGGGCTGTAAAGTCAACCCAATCCCCATGGGGAGGGATGGTAAAACATTGCTCTAGTATACCACTTTCACTGCCAACACCAAATAGAGGTCTAATGCGACGGTTGTGTGTGTGGGAACTAAGTGTTGGGAGATGTTTGCTGGGTTCTTGTTTACTGTTGTTGTTTTGAATGTGTGTGCACCATCGTAATGTTGGATTTTCTTCATTGCTTTGCTCTCACAAATTACTTCTACTTAGTAATGACTTTTTTTTTTTTAAACAGTTCGGGAACTTCAATGTTTGTTTCATTAACAAGGCTAAAGCCAATTTGGATGTAAAATGAGAATAGTTGTGGGTCTATGAAAAGGATCCCCATGAATATGCATCTACAGTAATCACACATCTGGCCACAATACAGCTTCTTGAAAATTGCTGATAAATGACCATGCAATCTTTCCAAATGAGCTATCCATCAATAATGACAGGTAAGATATTATCTTCATTAAAAATAGATTTGGGTTAACGATGGCAATGAATTTAGATTCTGAATCGGATTCATACTGTGTCTCTTTCCCTCTTGTTCTCTTATCGTGACGACGAGGGTACAATATTGTAAGACTTGTGGACTTGTGAACCGGGTCACAGTTAAAGATTTACAGGAAATGACATCAGTTAGATATTTCTTCTCGTGTGTGTGAGAGGAAAGCTCGTAGCCATCTCTAGTGTTGGAATGAAATGAGATGTCTTTGTTTATAGAACAAAGTGCCCTAAATGCTTTTTATATCTGATTCGTATGAGTCATACCCTCAGAAGAACATTAGTCACATTTCCCCCAGACTCTTCAGCCAATGCTAAACCACACTCCTCCCAGCAAATGGTGCAACAGTGAAATAATTATGGCCTTGGAAATACTACCGAGAGAGAGGGTTTCATTTCGCTCACATTTCACAATGTTATGTTATAGAAATCATACCCCTAAAATTATGATAACAACAGGGATTATGACAAAAGTCTAGTTTGTGCTTTTAGCCATTTCAGTTTCACAGTGCAATGGACAATACCTTTTAGGTCACTTCACAATGATGAATGAACGGAACATGACTTGAGTAATGAGATGGAGCATTTGGACTCAGCGGTTCTGGTATTTTTACTTCAATATGATATAGTGGACTTGAACAGGATACTTAGAAGGGATGTGACGAGGGCAGCACCAGGCCATCATGGTCCTAAGGTCATGCCATGATGCACACAAACACACACACACAAACCACACTATATAGGAGGGGGAGAGAGAGAGAGAGAAATAGAAAGGGGAAAAGGGAGAGGGAGTGAAATAATTGAAAAATCAAGGGAGAGGGAGGAAGAGTTGTCTGTAGGGATGTCGTAGGATCTATGCACTTGATAGGACAGGGCTTGTGAGGCTTGTATATGAGGGCTTTGAGCCATAGAGCAGAGCAGAGCTGCTATAAATAAACAGTGCAGAGGCACCGATGCACAGAGATCTGGAGCAGGGGATTCAGATTTATCACTGGCATGACATGTATCTCTACTATGGTTGCAAAACTACCATAACCTTCAGTGATTTTGGTAATAAACTGAAAACCTATGGCAATCTATCGTAACTTTGGTAATTTATACTTGAATAATTAATATAGGGTATTCATTTATTATATCTGTATTTGTAGATAGATCATATGGTTAAAGAGAAAATAGCCTAATTCATGAAAAAAGCATATAATCAACAATCGCATTATTTTCAATTAACTCTGCAACTCTCTACAAACTGCCACCAGTTTGCCACCAAAACATTCACAACAAATACATATTGACATAGTAAAATAAATAAAAGTTTGTAAAAACTATCAAGTATAAAGGATATTTCATGCTGAAGTGCTCATATTAAACACCAATGATATTCACTAAGTTGATGGTTTATATATAGGATCATGTTTTACAGTTTTTTCATTCTACAGTGCATTCGGAAAGTATTCAGACCCCTTGACTTTTTCCACATTTTGTTACGTTACAGCATTATTCTAAAATGTATTAAATAAAAATGTTTCCTCAATAATCTACACACAATACCCCATAATGACAAATCGAAACAGGTATTTAGACATTTTTGCAAATGTATAAAAAATCTGAAATATCACATTTACGTAAGTATTGAGACCCTTTACTCAGTGCTTTGATGAAGCACCTTTTGCAGCGAATACAGCCCCGAGTCTTCTTCGGTATGACACTAAAAGTTTGGCACACCTGTATTTGGGGAGTTTCTCCCCAAATACAATAAAAACAGAAATACTTTATTTACATAAGTATTCAGACCCTTTGCTATGATACTCGAAATTGAGCTCAGGTGCATCCTGTTTCCATTGATCATCGTCGAGATGTTTCTACAACTTGATTGGAGTCCACCTGTGGTAAATTCAATTGACTGGACATGATTTGGAAAGCACACACCTGTCTATATAAGGTCCCACAGTTGACTGTGCATGACAGAGCAAAAACCAAGCCTTGAGGTCGACGGAATTGTCCGTAGAGCTCCGAGACAGGATTGTGTGAAGGTACAGATCTGGGGAAGGGTACCAAAACATTTCTGCAGCATTGAAGGTCACCAAGAACACAGTGTCCTCCATCATTCTTAAACGTTTGGAACCACCAAGACTCTACCTAGAGCTGGCCGCCCGGCCAAACTGAGCAATCGGGGCAGAAGGGTCTTGGTCAGGGAGGTGACCAAAAACCCGATGGTCACTCTGACAGAGCTCCAGAGTTCCTCTGTGGAGATGGGAGAACCTTCCAGAAGGACAACCATCTCTGCAGCACTCCACCAATCAGGCCTTTATGGTAGAGTGGCCAGACGGAAGCCACTCCTCAGTAAAAGGCACATGACAGCCCGCTTGGAGTTCGCCGGCACCTAAAGGACTCTCAGACCATGAGAAACAAGATTCTCTGGTCTGATGAAACCAAGATTGAATTCTTTGGCCTGAATGCAAAGCGTCACGTCTGGAGGAAACCTGGCACCATCCCTACGATGAAGCATGGTGGTGACAGCATCCTGCTCTGGGGATGTTTTTCAGTGGCAGGGAGACTAGTCAGGATCGAGGGAAAGATGAACGGAGCAAACTACAGAGAGATCCTTAATGAAAACCTGCTCCAGAGCGCTCAGGACCCCATCCAACCTGACAGAGCTTGAGAGGATCTTCAAAGAAGAATGGGAGCAACTCGCCAAATACAGGTGTGCCAAGCTTGTAGCGTCATACCCAAGAAGACTAGAGGCTTTAATCGCTGACAAAGGTGTTTCAGTACTGAATAAAGGGTCTGAATACTTATGTATTATGTGTGTTTCCATTTTTTATTTTTAATACATTTGCAAAAATGTCTAAATACCTGTTTTTGCTTAGTCATTATGGAGTATTGTGTGTAGATTGATGAGGGAAAAAAAAACTATTTGATACATTTTAGAATAAGGCTGTAACGTAACAAAATGTATAAAAAGTCAAGGGGTCTGAATACATTCCGAATGCAATGACAACGTGAGCACCACCTGTGCATACTGGGTCAGTGACTGTGATTAATTGCAAAGCCTCCTGTTCAGCAGACAACAGCATCACATTATCAAAGCCTTAAGATTTCAGTCCATAAATAAATGAGAGGAAATTATGAGGCCCTGTAAGATTTGCTGTTGAAAGGAATACTTCCGGTGCTCCTGATTACCATCATTCAATTTCCCAATCCTAACAATATACAATCTTTTAATCGAAATATTAGAGAAGTATAATCGTGGGCTCTATGTTGGATAGCTATTCATTCTTGGCAACCCCAAAGAATAATAAAAGCACTCCCAAATACCTATATTGCGGACACAAGTCAATGTGGGAAAACTCAAAATACTATTTGTCACCCTTATGAAGGCTGTTGTAGCCGCAACACATTGTGTTTTGTATTATATCTATGCATATGCTGTAAACAAAAAAAAGGCTTTTAAATATGTCCACTATATTAGAGTGCCTTGATTACTTCTGGAATTGTTTTGCACAAATGCTTTTTCGGCATTGTTTACCAAAGAGCACCTCATGGTATACACCTATAACCAAAGAAGCGCTCCTCTCCCGTGTCTCAAAAACCCTTGGTTGAAATAATGCCACCCTTCAGGACAAAGGCACCTGTATGACTGTAACCTTGGTGTTGCTGAACTTGGACGTTCGGAGGCCATTCTGTGTGCATGAAGGTGCACAAAATAGACCTTGAGGCAGGTTGAATGTCTTCAAATGAGGATTTAATAAAAAAAAAATGAGTGCTGTAGTTTCCTGAGTGGTCAAGATTCTCCAGCTACTAGGCTGCATCAGCTCTTTCCTTTGACCGACAGATTCAGTGGGCCGTCCCATCACCAGCTGGCCAGTGGCATTACTGCATTAAGTATGTGTACAGGTATTGTCTGTGTACTGATGGCATTTGACACCACCAACAGAATAATCAAAAAAGATACAATTACAATACTTATAAAAATGTTCATCAACAATCTAACACATTTTGATGACAAATAAATATTTCAACGTCCCCAAGATGTTAGATATTGCATTGCCTGTTTGTAGAGTAGAATACAGTTTTGATTCTCCCTTGTAGTCTTTTTCATACCCATCAGGGAATGTTTTTGTATAATGAGTTCTTTGGACAGGGTACATCAACATTACTCTCATGGGTGAATGGAAATTCCCTTTGTCTATAGTATCTTTGTTCCTCCTTTGTGCACAAGTCGTAGGGATCCTAAACAGTGGGGGAAAAAAAGCATTTAGTTAGCCACCAATTGTGCAAGTTCTCCCACTTAAAAAGATGAGAGAGGCCTGTAATTTTCATCATAGGTACACGTCAACTATGACAGACAAATTGAGATTTTTTTTCTCCAGAAAATCACATTGTAGGATTTTTTATGAATTGATTTGCAAATTATGGTGGAAAATAAGTATTTGGTCACCTACAAACAAGCAAGATTTCTGGCTGTCACAGACCTGTAACTTCTTCTTTAAGAGGCTCCTCTGTCCTCCACTCGTTACCTGTATTAATGGCAACTGTTTGAACTTGTTATCAGTATAAAAGACACCTGTCCACAACCTCAAACAGTCACACTCCAAACTCCACTATGGCCAAGACCAAAGAGCTGTCAAAGAGCTGTCACCAGAAACAAAATTGTAGACCTGCACCAGGCTGGGAAGACTGCATCTGCAATAGGTAAGCAGCTTGGTTTGAAGAAATCAACTGTGGGAGCAATTATTAGGAAATGGAAGACATACAAGACCACTGATAATCTCCCTCGATCTGGGGCTCCACGCAAGATCTCACCCCGTGGGGTTAAAATGATCACAAGAACGGTGAGCAAAAATCCCAGAACCACACGGGGGGACCTAGTGAATGACCTGCAGAGAGCTGGGACCAAAGTAACAAAGCCTACCATCAGTAACACACTATGCCGCCAGAGACTCAAATCCTGCAGTGCCAGACGTGTCCCCCTGCTTAAGCCAGTATATGTCCAGGCCCGTCTGAAGTTTGCTAGAGTGCATTTGGATGATCCAGAAGAGGATTGGGAGAATGTCATATGGTCAGATGAAACCAAAATATAACTTTTTGGTAAAAACTTAACTAGTCGTGTTTGGAGGACAAAGAATGTTGAGTTGCATCCAAAGAACACCATACCTACTGTGAAGCATGGGGGTGGAAACATCATGCTTTGGGCTGTTTATCTGCAAAGGGACCAGGACGACTGATCCGTGTAAAGAAAAAATGAATGGGGCCATGTATCGTGAGATTTTGAGTGAAAACCTCCTTCCATCAGCAAGGGCTTTGAAGATGAAAAGTGGCTGGGTCTTTCAGCATGACAATGATCCCAAACACACCGCCCGGGCAACGAAGGAGTGGCTTCGTAAGAAGCATTTCAAGGTCCTGGAGTGGCCTAGCCAGTCTCCAGATCTCAACCCATAGAAAATCTTTGGAGGGAGTTGAAAGTCTGTGTTGCCCAGCGACAGCCCCAAAACATCACTGTTCTAGATGAGATCTGCATGGAGGAATGGGCCAAAATACCAGCAACAGTGTGTGAAAACCTTGTGAAGACTTACAGAAAACGTTTGACCTGTGTCATTGCCAACAAAGGGTATATAACAAAGTATTGTGAAAATTTTGTTATTGACCAAATACTTATTTTCCACCATAATTTGCAAATAAATTCATTAAAAATCCTACAATGTGATTTTCTGGATTTTTTTTCTCATTTTGTCTGTCGTAGTTGATGTGTACCTATGATGAAAATTACAGGCCTCTCTCATCTTTTTAAGTGGGAGAACTTGCACAATTAGTGGCTGACTAAATACTTTTTTCCCCCACTATAGCTGAAAGGACTTCAACATTACAGATGTAGGATCTTAATATGATCTGTCTTTTGTTGGTGAGAATTTTCCTGCACAGCAGAAAATGCTAACTTGTAGTGTATTCAAGATTTAAAAAGGCTTCTAAAGTTTGTAATTTCCACTTTAAAATGTCAGACTTGATTTGCCCTAATGTAAAATGTATCAACCCCTTTCAAAAAATATCCATTAATTATAATCCACATAATAATTCACATTTTCTGTTGCTGCAGGATTATTTTCCTGCTGTAGCAAACTGCCTCAAATGAAGATCCTACATCTGTATTCTCCTCGAAGCCATCAAACCCACTACCCAATGTTTTATGGAACAGGGTCTAGTCCTCGAGATCCAATTAAACTTTACATTCCAAATGAACTGGATCAGCATTTGCAATAACCTCCGTACCATTCGATACATCTGCTCCTTACTCAGTGCCTTACGTCACCACAGAGATCTCTAGGGGGACGGGATGAGGGGGTGGGTGAGGTGCAGGAAAGGTGAATGATATGCCAGTCACACATTGTCCTTGCTGAGTGTATCAGTGCCAACACTAACCATTTTCCCATCTGAGTGTTTATTTAGCCATCTCTCGGGAGAGTCTCTGGGCTCTGTGAGCTCTGATGATCAACGACCCATCATTTCCTTATGGCAGCATGGCTCAACCTTACATATTACACATGTAGTCATCTCTCCTCACTCTCCTCTCTATCTCTCTACTCTCTCCGTTCTTCACTCATTCTCTTACTCTCGCTCTCTGAAAGTCATTATCTGTCGGCGTTGGAAAAAAAGAGAAATAACTCTTTCAGATCCATATAGGCCTTGGGTATCTGGACAAAACAACTAATTCAGTGGTTGTCTGAAATTCAATTTGCCAAGATTCTGATTCAAAAAGCTTTTCAGCTCTCAAGCGGTAGCAGTATATTTGTCAGCACCATATTAACCAGGCTGTCGGTTGGTCAGGCACTTTCATCCTAGTGAAATGTATTACTCATGTAGTGATTTGCTAGAGGTTGTATTAACATTTGTGTATTAATATGTAATCAAACTTTTTTTGCATGTATTACATCAGCCTCTTTCCTGCAGAATGATGCAAACTGAGAGGAGATGGAAGGAAAGATAGTTGTATCGTACAATCAAGTGAATGTATTCATCCTCATCTTCATCTTTGATTTAGAGTGATTGCTGTTGACATGGTTGTCACATTGTTATGTGAGATGGGGGGATTTTTTGAAAGGTCGCTTGAATGAATTAAGACTGGTCATTATTCATGCACGGTGAGTCGCCAAGAAACCCTGTTGAAAAGACAAACACTAGCCAAATTGGAGAGAGATCTCTGTGCTCGAAATGCCCTGGACTGCAGCTCTTTACTACATTACATTGAGCGATGTTGTGCAGTTTGGGAGGGTGCTCTTTAGCATTTGGCTATGTGACTTGTGGTATGTGTTTTCTTAATGTGAGGTTAATGCTTTTGTAGGGAGATTAATTGTGCCTACCCACTACACTCGGAAATAGATCAAGTTGAAGCAGTACAAATCTTTAAAGGCCACAGTTTCTGTTCTGTAGTTAGTTGACCAAGTAGTACAATTGGATACTGTATGTATCCAGTCATACATTTATTTTTGTTTTTTATTTTTAGTCATTTAGCAGACGCTCTTATCCAGAGCGACTTACAGGAGCAATTAGGGTTAAGTGCCTTGCTCAAGGGCACATCGACAGATTTTTCACCTAATCGGCTCTGGGATTAGAACCAGCGACCTTTCGGTTACTGGCACAACGCTCTTACCCACTAAGCTACCTGCCGCCATACATCTTTACAAAGAAAGTAATTAGCTACTTACCTTTACTTAATTTTCACAATATGGCTATTTAATTACAAATGTATCTTGTATGAACTAATATTAACGTACTACTGTCAATGAGGATGCATTCATTAGTTATACGAGACAAGATACAGGGTTAGGGGAAAACAATTTGCCTGCTGAAAATTGTAGATCAGACAACCTTCATATAAGAAAATCAAGAGGTTTTGTCCAATAATGACCAATTTGTATAGTTAATGCTGCACCCTACCAACCTTATTTGACACTATACTCATTAATGTGTGATGGCACCATGAACAAGCAGGATGCAGTTGGCATTTGAGTCCTTCCTATTTTTTGTTGTTGTCAAAGATGGACTTAGTAGAGAGATGCATGGCTGGTAGAGTGCAATGCTATGCAGAGTAACAAGGAAAGGGTGGTAGAATTTTAATGTGCTTTTCAATAATTCAACTCCACTTAATACATAATTTTACCTGGCAACTTTTTAACATTACACTGTCTAGGGCTTTGAAAAAGCATAAAACATTAAAATTAAGAAAAGTACAGAATAAATATTGCAAGTATCATAAAATCTGTGCACCCGCAGTAAGCTACATACAACATGCATTTATTTCTTGTCCCACCGAAAGTGTTATGAATCTTCAATGTGACCTTAAAACCTTAAAAAGTGAATAAACATAAGTCATATGAAAATGAACATACATATGATATGGTGAAACACAAATCATCATTCCATCATGACTATTGCTGTTTATCCAACACAGTAATTCATCTAACAATTCATACCTCATTTTAGCAAGGTGAGGACAGCCAAAAAACATACATTGCTATGGCGCCTGCGATTAAATAGTATCTTTGTTTACAAACTACAGCATGTGCACTAACGTTACTTATCTGAAACAGGAAGCATCTAGCTGTGATGGGAGTCTCCCTGGTATTGTTACAGTATCCACAACCATTCTGCTATTCTATTTGAGCTCTGGAAAAATACATTCTTATACTGTATGATGCAAACTGTGCAAATACCGCAGTAGGTTCGATTGAGTTGTGCCCTGGACCTGTCAGGGTTTTAGCTAAGCTGTTTTATTCCGGTCTTCCGATAGGAATCAGCATGGGTATACAATATAGAGTAACACTTCAGGGGGTTGATGAAGTAGCTTGCTACTGATACACACATTGATCAGCGAGTTTATTTTATTTTGCCCACATACACACACTAGATAAAGAGATGGTAAATAGTGCACAACTAATGGGAGGGATGCTGTGACAGAGAGAGAGCAGGGAGAGGAGAGCAGGGATTAGGGTTGCAAATGGGGGGTATATTATTGGAAACTTTTAAAGTTTATAACTGGTTCTAACTTGCGTCCTTTGTCCTGATGTTGTCCACATTCTTTGACCGGTGTACAAAATCAAAAGACACATTGTGATCTGATTGTGATCAGATCATCCTGCCCACCTCTGGAGATAGTCAGACACACATTGTGTCTGGATATCTTACAAGTGTAGACAGATCTGGAGAGAGAAACCATTAAAATTATTATTATTATTATTGTTATTATTATTATTATTATTATTATTATTATTATTATTATTATTATTATTATTATTATTCATAAATCATTGACAGGTGGTAACCAAAAAAGTGTTCAACAAATCAAAATATATTTTATATTTGGGATTCTTCAAATAGCCACCCTATGCCTTGATGACAGCTTTGCACACTCTTCGCATTCTCTCAACCAGCGTCACCTGGAATGCTTTTCCAACAGTCTTGAAGGAGTTCCCACATATGCTGAGCGCTTGTTGGCTGCTTTTCCTTCACTCTGCGGTCCGACTCATCCCAAACCAACTCAATTTGGTTGAGGTCAAGGGATTGTGGAGGCCAGCACTCCATCACTCTCCTTCTTGGTAAAATAGCCCTTATACAGCCTGGAGGTGTGTTGGGTCATTGTCCTGTTGAAAAACAAATGATAGTCCCACTAAGCCCAAACCTGGTGGGATTGCGTATCGCTGCAGAATGCTGTGGTAGTCATGCTGGTTAAGTGTGCCTTGAATTCTAAATAAATCACAGACAGTGTCACCAGCAAAGCACCCCCACACCATAACACCTCCTTCCCCATGCTTTACGGTTGGAAATACACATGCGGAGATAATCCGTTCACCCACACCGTGTCTCACAAAGACACGGCGGTTGGAACCATAAATCTCAAATTTTGACAAAAATCTCAGAATTTCCACCGGTCTAATGTCCATTGCTCGTGTTTCTTTGCCCAAGCAAGTCTCTTCTTCTTATTGGTGTCCTTTAGTAGTGGTTTCTTTGCAGGAATTCGACCATGAAGGCCTGATTCACACAGTCTCCTCTGAACAGTTGATGTTGAGATGTGTCTGTTACTTGAACTCTGTGAAGCATTTATTTGGGCTGAAATTTCTGAGGCTGGTAACTCTAATGAACTTATCCTCTGCAGCAGAGGTAACTCTGGGTCTTCCATTCCTGTGGCGGTCCTCATGAGAGCCAATTTCATCAGAGTGCTTGATGGTTTTTGCGAATGCACTTGAAGAAACTTTGAAAGTTCTTGAAATGTTCCGTATTGACTGACCTTCATGTCTTAAAGTAATGATGGACTGTCGTTTCTCTTTGCTTGTTTGAGCTGTTCTTGCTGTAATATGGACCAAATAGGGCTATCTTCTGTATACCCCCTACCTTGTCACAACAACATTTAATAGTTTTTATGTCTTCACTATTATTCTACAATGTACAAAATAGTAAAAATAAAGCAAAGCCCTTGAATGAGTAGGTGTTCTAAAACTTTTGACCGGTTGTGTATCTGAAGGAATTATGGTTAAATTTTGCAAACTTATTCAGATGACACAACACACAATTGATTGATGAGTTCTGTTTAACGAGAATCTTATAACAGAGTGTTAATGTTTGACCAAATAAGGTCAACATACAATCAAGACAATAAAATATAGATTAAATACTTTAAAATACTTGATTAACACTAATGTTTCTTAATAGACAGAGTGTCTGGTTAGTGGGAGGAAAACACTTTGCCTATGTCTAACATATTTCCATTAGGTAACTACAAAGGCATCAGACAACAGTTATGCTCAATTAGTTCTGGCATATTGCTTTATGATAGTCAAGATTAATTTCAATCACATGACTCTTCAAGCACAGGGGTTGAACGCAATTATTAAATAAATACAGTATATAATAAATTAGGTATAGGGAAAACATGGTAAATCGTAATATATCACAATTACCACATGAGAAGAACGCCAAATAACTATGACAGCACTATTTATTACCGTTATTCTCTAAAGTGTGTTAGAGAGACAGCATGTGGATGTTCCTGTGTGTGTGTTTGTGTGTGTGTGTGCATGCGAAGAGTAAAACAATCAAACGTACAATATAAAGTTTAATCCCAGCTCCTGTAGTTAAAACTTATTTGTGGGAGCATTTAAAGAAGTGAATGTTAAAAAGGCGGATCCCAGGGTACAGGGACTTAACATAACTCAGGAGTAGTTGTGTTGTGCATACACATCGTACATTACATATTCTAGTCCCTTTATTCCTTGGTTAAGAGACAGAAATAATCCTTACCAAAAAAGATTGCAGTTTTGAAACTGCAGTAAAAGTACAGTAACTGCTGTCAACTGTGGAATTTTGGACGCAGTAATTGCAGAATAACTGCAGTGTACTGCAGCTGAACTGCAGTTATACTGCACTCTAACAACTATCTTTTTTCGTAAGGGAAGGATCACCTCTTAGAGGGAGCCAGTGACGACTGCTCACATATTTCATTTTTAACAATTAACTAAATTATGTAATGGGTATAGTACAAATGTATTACCATTCCAGAGGAAAATCTACTTCGAGGAAATTACAGAATTGCTCGAAATGATAAATTACTTTTGAGGGTAGTCCTCCGAGTAGTTTATAACAACAATTTCTTCATGCGATTTTCATATAGAAATGAGTGAGCCTGGGAATTTAAAAATGGATCAAGGCCAGACTGTGTAACTGTCAGTCTGTCATGTGATGCTAATAATGCCGCCCGGTATGAAGGCAAAGCTAATTACAGCTTTCCTTCACAATGCCTGCTGCCTGCACAAACAACCTACTGGCCAGGCTTCTCAGAATGAGCCTGAAGTAAAGTCCCAACCAGTGTTCAGGATTGTTATTTCTTTTGGTGGGGATGCAGCAGACCTAAGTTTTCCATCTTCCAACCTGAAGCAATTTGAGCTTCCATGTTACAGCTTAAGCCTTGGTGAAAGACATACTTGGGTTTCTTTAATTTGGTTTCTGCTGTGAATTCTCATTACTCATGTAGGTGACAGTATCATCACCCACTACATGTATCCTGTGTTTGAGCGAGGGGGGCCCTGTGGCCCCACAGTACCTGTTCCCTAGGGGGCCCCTTCCAATACCCAGAGGATTCCCCCTGTCTTCTCAGCAGTCACTCTGCATTATATTTCCCACAACAGGCACATCCTGCATGAGGAAATTACACTTTAAAGATTATTATCCACACATTTATGCCACTCTATGTGCAAGGAAGGCTGACAAAACTGTCAGTGTGATTATGTCTCGATGGAAACACAGCTGTAAATTCTGCCTTCTTGTTCCCAGTGAAGAGTCTCTCAGCCCCCGTCTCTCATTACCACGACTCAAACCAAGCACATCGACAAGCATGAAGAGATTAGTTCTGATAGTTGGGGGAATGTCTTTTATCTCAGTTATCTTATATTTTTCACTTTTTACCTACCCTGAAATAACAAACCAAATCTTGTACAGTAATAAAGTATGTGTTTCCCATTCTAAAGAGTAACGACTACAGTTGAAGTCGGAAGTTTACATACACTTAGGTTGGAGTCATTAAAACTGGTTTTTCAACCACTCCACACATTTCTTGTTAACAAACTATAGTTTTGGCAAGTCGGTTAGGACATCTACTCTGTGCATGACACAAGTAACTTTTCCAACAGTTGTTTACAGACAGATTATTTAATTTATAATTCACTGTATCACGATTCCAGTGGGTCAGAAGTTTACGTGCACTAAGTTGACTGTGCCTTTAAACAGCTTGGAAAATTCCAGAAAATTATGTCATGGCTTTAGAAGCTCCTGATAGGCTAATTGACATCATTTGAGTCAATTGGAGGTGTACCTGTGGATGTATTTCAAGGCCTACCTTCAAACTCAGTGCCTCTTTGCTTGACATCATGGGAAAATCAAAAGAAATCAGTCAAGACCTCAGAAAATTAATTGTAGACCTCCACAAGTCTGGTTCATCATTGGGAGCAATTTCCAAACACCTGAAGGTACCACATTCATCTATACAAACAATAGTATGCAAGTATAAACACCATGGGACCACGCAGCCATCATACCGCTCAGGAAGGAGACGCGTTCTGTCTAATAGAGATGAACGTACTTTGGTGCGAAAAGTGCAAATCAATCCCAGAACAACAGCAAAGGACCTTGTGAAGATGCTGGAGGAAACAGGTACAAAAGCATCTATATCCACAGCAAAACGAGTCCTATATCGACATAACCTGAAAGGCTGCTCAGCAAGGAAGAAGCCACTGCTCCAAAACCACCATAAAAAAGCCAGACTACGGTTTACAACTGCACATTGGGACAAAGATCGCACTTTTTGGAGAAATGTCCTCTGGTCTGATGAAACAAAAATAGAACTGTTTGGCCATAATGACCATCATTATGTTTGGAGGAAAAAGGTGGAAGCTTGGAAGCCGAAGAACACCATCCCAACCGTGAAGCACGGGGGTGGCAGCATCATGCTGTGGGGGTGCTTTTCTGCAGGAGGGACTGGTGCACTTCACAAAATAGATGGCAAAATTATGTTGATATATTGAAGCAACATCTCAAGACATCAGTCAGGAAGTTAAAGCTTGGTTGCAAATAGGTCTTCCAAATGGACAATTACCCCAGGCATACTTCCAAAGTTGTTGGCAAAATGGCTTAAGGACAACAAAGTCAAGGTATTAGAGTGGCCATCACAAAGCCCTGACATCAATCTTATAGAACATTTGTGGGCAGAACTGAAAAAGTGTGTGCGAGCAAAGAGACCTACAAACCTGATTCAGTTACACCAGCTCTGTCAGGAGAAATGGGCCAAAATTCACCCAACTTATTGTGGGAAGCTTGTGGAAGGCTACCCGGAACATTTGACCCAAGTTAAACCATTTAATGTATCTACAGTTGAAGTCGGAAGTTTACATACACCTTAGCCAAATACAGTGAGGGAAAAGAGTATTTGATCCCCTGCTGATTGTGTACGTTTGCCCACTGACAAAGACATGATCAGTCTATAATTGTAATGGTAGGTTTATTTGAACAGTGAGAGACAGAATAACAACAAAAAAATCCAGAAAAACGCATGTCAAAAATGTTATAAATTGATTTGCATTTTAATGAGGGAAATAGTATTTGACCCATCTGCAAAACCTGACTTAGTACTTAGTGGCAAAACCCTTGTTGGCAATCACAGAGGTCAGACGTTTCTTGTAGTTGGCCACGAGGTTTGCACACATCTCTGGAGGGATTTTGTCCCACTCCTCTTTGCAGATCTTCTCCAAGTCAATAAGTTTTCGAGCCTGACGTTTGGCAACTTGAACCTTCAGCTCCCTCCACAGATTATCTATGGGATTAAGGTCTGGAGACTGACTAGGCAACTCCAGGACCTTAATGTGCTTCTTCTTGAGCCACTAATTTGTTGCCTTGGCTGTGTGTTTTGGGTCATTGTCATGCTGGAATACCCATCCACGACCCATTTTCAATGCCCTGGCTGAGGGAAGGAGGTTCTCACCCAAGATTTGACGGTACATGGCCCCGTCCATCGTCCCTTTGATGTGGGAAATTGTCCTGTCCCCTTAGCAGAAAAACACTGTCACGCCCTGACTCAGGGGACTCTTATATGTTGAGTCAGGGTGTGTATATTCTTTGTTATATATATTATATGTTGTAGTTCTATTATGTGTAGATCTATGTTGGCCGGTGTGGTTCCCAATCAGAGGCAGCTATAGCTCGTTGTCTCTGATTGGGGACCATACTTAGGCAGCCTATTGGCACTAGTGGGTTGTGGGATCTTGTTCCGTGTAAGGTATGTTGTTTGTGTCTACCTTGGACTTCACATTTCGTTTAGTTTGTTGTGTTGTCGTTGTGTTTATTCGTTATAATAAACATGTATGCATATCACGCTGCGCCTTGGTCCGTCCCGTCCTTAAAAGAGCGTGACAGAAGATCCCACCAGACCTGGACCAAGCAGTGTGCCGAGGAGGAGCAGAGAGGATGGACTTGGCAGGAGATAAGAGAGGATCTGGCAAGAAAGATGGAGGCCCTGAAAGGGATCAGGGTGGAGAGGCAACCCCAAGACATTTTTTGGGGGGGGCACACGGTGTGGACGACGAGGCAGCAGGAGGCCGCGATATGGCGGATCTGCTGGTTAGGATAGGAGGCCACCAGAATACGGGGGCTATTGGTTCAGAGGGAGCAGGAGGTTTTCGGTCAGAGGGAGGCTAGAAGGGAGAAGGGAGGTGTAGAGGCACGGCGAGAGGAGCTGGTTAGGCAGCAGAAGGAGCGGGGGTTAATAAAGGAACCCAGTCCTGCTCCTCGCACCAAGCAAGTGGTGCGTGGCGACAGTCCGGTCCGGCCCGTTCCTGCTCCCCGCACCAAGCCAGTGGTGCGCGTCGCCAGCCCGGCCCGGCTTGTTCCAGCTCCTCGCACCAATCCAGTGGTGCGCGTCGCCAGCCCGGCCCGGCCTGTTCCTGCTTCTTGTACCAAGCCAGTGGTGCGCGTCGCCAGCCCGGCCCGGCCTGTTCCTGCTCCTCGCACCAAGCCATTGGTGCGCGTCGCCAGCCCGGCCCGGCCTGTTCCTGCTCCTCGCACCAAGCCAGTGGTGCGCGTCGCCAGCCCGGCCCGGCCTGTTCCCGCTCCTCGCACCAAGCCTGTGGTGCGTTTGTCCAGTCCGGCAAGGCCCGTGCCCGTTCCACCGGTGCCTGGTCCGGCACCGGTCAGCTGCTCCAATCCGGAGAGATAGCAGTCCGCTCCACCGGTGCCTGATCTAGTTCCGGTCAGCTGTCCACTCCGGAGCCAGAGCAGACCGCTCCAGTGGTGCCTGATCCAGCTCCGGTCAGCTGCTCCACTCCGGAGCCAGAGCAGTCCGCTCCACCGGTGCCTGATACAGCTCCGGTCAGCTTCGCCAATCCGGAGCCAGAGCAGTCCGCTCCACCGGGGTCCAGTCCTCCTCCGGTCAGCGGCTCCACTCCGGAGCCAGAGCAGTCCGCTCCACCGGTGCCCAGTCCAGCTCCGGTCAGCGGCTCCAGTCCAGACCATGACGTCAGCCCCTCTTCAGGTTCGGGGGCTCCCACACCAGGGTCCAGACAGGGCCTGGCGTATCGTGGGAGGAAGGAGAGGGGAAGTACCGCGCCGAGGTCCAGACCAGACCAGGGGCGCAACAGGGAGGCGGAGAGTGAGAGGTCGTCACGCCCCGAGCCGGATCCGCCTCCGAAGCAGAATGCCCACCCGGTCCCTACCCTGTTATGTTTATGTTGTGCGGTCGGAGTCCGCACCTTTGGGGGGGGGGGGGGGGGGGGGGTACTGCCACGCCCTGACTCAGGGGACTCTTATATGTTGAGTCAGGGTGTGTATATTCTTTGTTATATATATTCTATGTTGTAGTTCTATTATGTGTAGATCTATGTTGGCCGGTGTGGTTCCCAATCAGAGGCAGCTGTAGCTCATTGTCTCTGATTGGGGACCATACTTAGGCAGTCTATGTGCACTAGTGGGTTGTGGGATCTTGTTCCGTGTAAGGTATGTTGTTTGTGTCTTACTTGGTGTTACGAACCCCGTGGCTCTAAACATCTAGGGTGGATGGACATGAGACCCGTAACATAAATTCATGCAAATTATAAGTGTGGCATGAAACAGTGAGAACAAAAATGACACAACTACCATGAACTACCGTCAAACACAAATGGTTTATTGCTAAACACACGGTAAAGGTTTGGGAAAAAGGGCTGAGCAGGACCCAAGAAATGAAAACAATAGTGTAAAACCCCCTAAACTGATCTTGCCTGCCTCAAGAACCGCTAGGCTACTGCTAACATACAAAAATACAGTGGGTGGTCCGCTCAGGTCTAACTAGTGTTTTTAGACAGCTTTCTTCCTACGGGTAATGTACGCCCAAGGGCAACTAGCTTAAACTCCCCTTTTCCCAGAAACACACAAAGCTACCAAACAGGGTAATCAGCAATTAAATAAGTACACACCACACAGGACACAACAGTATCCACACTCAGGTAAAGA
Organism: Coregonus lavaretus; assembly: GCF_964263955.1. Classification (NCBI taxonomy): domain Eukaryota; kingdom Metazoa; phylum Chordata; class Actinopteri; order Salmoniformes; family Salmonidae; genus Coregonus; species Coregonus lavaretus. The sequence goes on from NC_140019.1 coordinate 5,866,846, forward strand.
AATAGTTTCTAATAAAGTTACCAACAGGGTAACCAACAACTTAGTGAGTACACAACACACAGGACACCACCGTGTCCATACTCACATATGGAAAAAGTCTCTCTCTCTTGCAACAAACACAAGTCTGGTTTTTATAAAATGGGATGTGTGATTGAACAAACGAGTAACAGGTGGTGCAATTCACAGGAATGTTCACTGATTGGTCCAATCAGCAGACACCTCCACGACCACCAATCAGGAACATACAGGACACCTGTGATTAGGGCAGACAGAGTAGAAACACACAAAAACACAGGATACCTGTATCCGTAACACTTGGACTTCACGTTTCGTTTAGTTTGTTGTTTTGTCATTGTGTTTATTCGTTCTAATAAACATGTATGCATATCACGCTGCGCCTTGGTCCGTCCCGTCCTTAAACGAGCGTGATAAACACCCCCAAAGCATAATGTTTCCACCTCCATGTTTGACGGTGGGGATGGTGTTCTTGGGGTCATAGGCAGCATTCCTCCTCCTCCAAACACGGCGAGTTGAGTTGATGCCAAAGAGCTCGATTTTGGTCTCATCTGACCACAACAGTTTCACACAGTTCTCCTCTGAATCATTTAGATGTTCATTGGCAAACTTCAGACGGGCCTGTATATGTGCTTTCTTTAGCAGGGGGACCTTGCGGGCACTGCAGGATTTCAGTCCTTCACGGCGTAGTGTGTTACCAATTGTTTTCCTGGTGACTATGTTACCAGCTGCCTTGAGATCATTGACAAGATCCTCCCGTGTAGTTCTGGGCTGATTCCTCACAGTTCTCATGATCATTGCAACTCCACGAGGTGAGATCTTGCATGGAGCCCCAGGCCGAGGGAGATTGACAGTTCTTTTGTGTTTTTTCCATTTGTGAATAATCACACCAACTGTTGTCACCTTCTCACCAAGCTGCTTGGCGATGGTCCTGTAGCCCATTCCAGCCTTGTGTAGGTCTACAATCTTGTCCCTGACATCCTTGGAGAGCTCTTTGGTCTTGGCCATGGTGGAGACTTTGGAATCTGATTGATTGATTGCTTCTGTGGACAGGTGTCTTCTATACAGGTAACAAGATGAGATTAGCAGCACTCCCTTTAAGAGTGTGCTCCTAATCTCAGCTCGTTACCTGTATAAAAGACACCTGGGAGCCAGAAATCTTTCACATTAAGAGGGAGTCAAATACTTATTTCCCTCATTAAAATGCAAATCAATTTATAACATTTTTGACATGCGTTTTTCTGGATTTTGTTGTTGTTATTCTGTCTCTCACTGTTCAAATAAACCTACCATTAAAATTATAGACTGATCATTTCTTTGTCAGTGGGCAAATGTACAAAATCAGCAGGGGATCAAATACTTTTTTCCCTCACTGTAAACGTCTGACCCACTGGTATTTTGATACAGTGAATTATAAGTGAAATAATCTGTCTGTAAACAATTGTTGGAAAAATGACTTGTGTCATGCACAAAGTAGATGTCCTAACCGACTTGCCAAAACTATAGTTTGTTAACAAGAAATTTGTGGAGTGGTTGAAAAACGTGTTTTAATGATTCCAATCTTAGTGTATGTAAACTTCCGGCTTCAACTGTAACTGCTCTGGAAGATGTTAATGTTTAACAATGCCTTTAACGTGGCCTGGCAAGAATCGAAGATCTTTTAATGAGTTAAATAAACTCTATGTCTTTATTTCAGGGTTCCATGCTTTTGTCCTTAAAGTTTCCATTTAATACAGAAACAAAAGAGAGCATGTCTTACTATAACATTTTCTTGTTCCTGTTGAAATAGAGATATACAGTGCCTTGCAAAAGTATTCATCCCCCTTGTTTTTTTTTCCTATTTTGTTTAATTACAACCTGTAATTTTAAATGGATTTTTGTTTGGATTTCATGTAATGGACATACAAAAAATAGTCCAAATTGGTGAAGTGAAATGAAAAAAATATCCTCTTTAAAAAAATAGATGAAATAAATAACGGAAAAGTGGTGCATGCATATGTATTCACCCCCTTTGTTATGAAGCCCCTAAATAAGATCTGATGCAATCAATTACCTTCAGAAGTCACATAATTAATTAAATATAGTCCACCTGTGTGCAATCTAAGTGTCACATGATCTCAGTATATATACTCCTGTTCTTAACCCTATCCGGCCGCGACCGGGAGACCCATGGGGCGGCACACAATTGGCCCAGCGTCGTCCAGGGTAGGGGAGGGAATGGCCGGCAGGGATGTAGCTCAGTTGGTAGAGCATGGCGTTTGCAACGCCAGGGTTGTGGGTTCGATTCCCATGGGGGGCCAGTATGATTTTTATTTTTTTTATAATGTATGCACTCACTAACTGTAAGTCGCTCTGGATGACTAAAATGTAAAATGTAAGACCAAGGAGCTCTCCAAACAGGTCAGGGACACATTTGTGAAGAAGTACAGATCAGGGTTGGGTTATAAAAAAATATCAGAAACTTTGAACATTCCACGGAGCACAATTAAATCCATTATTAAAAAATTTAAAGAATATGGCACCACAACAAACCCGCCAAGAGAGGGCCGCCTACCAAAACTCACGGACCAAGCAAGGAGGGCATTAATCAGAGAGGCAACAAAGACACCAAAGATAACCCTGAAGGAGCTGCATAGCTCCACAGCGGAGATTGGAATATCTGTCCATAGGACCACTTTAAGCCGTACACTCCACAGAGCTGGGCTTTACGGAAGAGTGGCCAGAAAAAAGCCATTGCTTAAAGAAAAAAATAAGCAAACACGTTTGGTGTTCACCAAAAGTCATGTGGGAGACTCCCCAAACATATGGAAGAAGGTACTCTGGTCAGATGAGACTAAAATTGAGCTTTTTGGCCATTAAGGAAAACGCTATGTCTGGCGCAAACTCAACACCTCTCATCACCCCGAGAACACCAGTAGGGACTGGGAAACTGATCCGAATTGAAGGAATGATGGATGGCGCTAAATACAGGGAAATTCTTGAAGGAAACCTGTTTCTGTCTTCCAGAGATTTGAGACTGGGACGGAGGTTCACCTTCCAGTAGGACAATAACCCTAAGCATTAAGGGGAAACATTTAAATGTCTTGGAATGGCTTAGTCAAAGCCCAGACCTCAATCCAATTGAGAATCTGTGGTATGACTTAAAGATTGCTGTACACTAGCGGAACCCATCCAACTTGAAGGAGCTGGAGCAGTTTTGCCTTGAAGAATGGGCAAAGCTCCCAGTGGCTAGATGTGCCTAGCTTATAGAGACATACCCCAAGAGACTTGCAGCTCTAATTGCTGCAAAAGGTGGCTCTACACAGTATTGACTTTGGGGGGTTGAATAGTTATGCACGCTCAAGTTCTTTTTTTTGGTCTTATTTCTTGTTTGTTTCACAGTAAGAAATATTTTGCATCTTCAAGGTGGTAGGCATGTTGAGTAAATCAAATGATACAAACAAAATAGGAAAAATGCCAAGGGGGGTGAATACTTTCGCAAGCCACTGTATTTGTATTTATTAAAATCTTTATTTAGGCAGGGAGATAATAAAAGTTAGAGACACATATTCTACAATCATGGCAGGAGCATCCAGCAGGTGACAACACATATAATGCAAGGGCTACATAGGGTATCTGTATATACCACATTATTCCATCCTGCTAGCTTTCCTCACTCACAGAACCTGCTGTAACAGGCTGCCACAAATCACCACTCCCTCTCTGCGGCGAGTACACTAGGTTTGTGTACAGGCCATTGGGCAACGCAATGTGCTTGGGAATGAGGAGATGTTTGGAACTGTTGGACTCCCTCCTCCTGTGCAGACGTGAGAGTCACATTGGGTCACTCTGCTGCACGGCAGGTCAGTGACCCGGTACAATCACACAGCAAACAGACATTGGTGATGTCAGAGAGCTTCAGTCCTCATAGTACTAAATACAGTTTATCCGCAGACCTCAGACTTTAACAAAGGCACACTATCTTTTAGAATATCTTTTTAATTTATTGTCCCTCGCCTTGTTAGACCCAGCGGGTGTCTTTGAAGTGAAATACACAATTCGAACAGCACATTAATAGCTTACAAATGGAAACACAAGCCACGCTTATAGTACATTATGGTTGTCTGGGATTTTGACACGGTTCAGTCACTTAATTTGGACTAAGGACTGACACGTTTTTAGACTTCCAGTGTTCACTACTGAGGGTGGGTGGTGGCAGACAAATAGTTTATGTAAGTATTCTTAAAACCATGCTTCAGCACTCACATTGCCACAAACATTAAGATTTTCTATTCCACCAACATTCAGATTTTCTTCAGGTTCACATTAACGCAGATCCTGAAAAGTCATGCTTGAGTGGATGTTTACTTTTAGAAAGTGCCCACAGACCACTAGTAATGTTAACTGAATCAAGCAAAAGTCGAAACTGCGCAACAAATGTGTTCTGACAATTTCCTGTATTCCAGTAATCCTTGGAGTGAGGACAAGTGACAGTCTGAACCTAAGGCATGGTGAGATGTTGCCTCACAGGCATACGGTTTTATTTGACAATCTTGTAGATACAATTTATGATGTTTATTGTAGATTTATGTACATGATTTAGAGCTGTGGGCCAAATGTTTAGGTTTGTCTTAGCATCTCAAAGTCATCAAATTCCACGCCTATTTTGGAAGCACAGTGCTTGTTATCTACTGAGTCTTTTAGATTTTTCAGTTTGTGTGGTTTCTTTACATACTGTTCATACCCTGTACAATAAGTATATTAGAAGGCTAACCATCACCATTAACTCTGCATCGCTAACTCTAAATATTAATTATAAACGCAACCTCCCGCTTCAAACCATGTTGACTTATTCATATTGCTTCAGGACATAATGACTATGACTACTATGACTACTAAGAGGAGTGCAATGTTTTTTTCCAAATTCATCAAATTGGCTACGCTCATTCCATGTTCTGACAAGATTATTAAAGATGGGGGGAATGAGTTTCAAAATCCCTGCTGTTTGAATATTCAAAACACATCAGATGGTTTGGTTTTATGAATGTTATTGATTAAAAACCTGGAAAAGGGGATTCAGTGTTGGGATTAAAAACAGTCTACAGTACTGTATACATGAGCTAGTGGCTTTGTATGATTGTAGTTTTGAAATCTAGTCTCATTCCCTTCCAAGTATTTGCTGCTTTGAAAGCGCATTGGATTCCCCCTCCCATGTGCTTGCTGCTAAGTATAATCACAGAAATTACAATTTAAAAAGCTTAACATTAATCAATTCCTAAGCTGCAATCACCCCTACATGGAAAAACGGACAATCAAACTGATTGGAGCAGATCTCGCTTGTGTATTTCTCTTACATATTAATTTCCATTCAATAATCATATATTCCTACCAAACCTCTACTTATAGCATTAACTACACTGAACAAAAATATTAACGCAACATGCAACAATTTAAGATTTGACTGAGTTACAGTTCATATAAGGAAATCAGTCAACTGAAATACATTCATTAGACCCTAACCTATTGATTTCACATGACTCAAACGATCCCACATGTGAAGAAAAAAATATTAACGCAACATGCAACAATGCAACAATTTGTGAGCAGCGAACAGTTTTGACTGGGCTGAGCGGGAACTGTGCTTCAGCAGAGGTAGGGGAGCCAGCAGGCCAGAGGTGGATGAACGCAATGCCCTCGTTTGGGTGTAGGGACTGATCAGAGCCTGAAGGTACGGAGGTGCCGTTCCCCTCACAGCTCCGTAGGCAAGCACCATGGTCTTGTAGCAGATGCGAGCTTCAACTGGAAGCCAGTGGAGTGTGCGGAGGAGCGGGGTGACGTGAGAGAACTTGGGAAGGTTGAACACCAGACGGGCTGCGGCATTCTGGATGAGTTGTAGGGGTTTAATGGCACAGGCAGGGTGCCCAGCCAACAGCGAGTTGCAGTAATCCAGACGGGAGATGACAAGTGCCTGGATTGCAAGTGCCTGCATTGCTAGCTAGCCAACGCTACCAGCTGGCAGTACTATAGCAACTAAATACAATATAATTTTAGCCAGCTACATTCGTTCGCAGCGACGCCGTTTCTCAAACAAAGTCAACACAGCAGCCATTGCTAGCTAGCCAACGCTAGCAGTACTGTAGCAGCTAAATACATTATCTTTGTGCTAGCTAGCCAACGTTTAATTATTGCTGCGTTATGAATGGAACTAGACACGGACACGAATTATCTGTTTAGCGTGTTAACACACTATTGGTAGTTTGTTGTAACAAAGTATTGGTGCTAAACCGTGTGTTATTGGATGCTAGCATGCTAGTTAGCTATGGCGTCATAGTTAGCTAGCTGAATAAAGTAAGTTGAGTCTATTCCTTGAAACATTGAACCGCTGTAGTTTACAACAATTCTAATTTCTAAAGTGGAAGTTGGGAGAGTTTTATTCGGGTGTTTTATTCGCTCTCTCCTTTCACAGATGTTTAGTTCATTTCATTCCGATCTCCTCTGCATTATTGTAGCCATTTGCTACAGCCTGTCAACTATGCCTCTGCCTATCCCTGTTCTCTCCTCTCTGCACAGGCTACACAAACGCCTCACACCGCGTGGCTGCTGCCTCTCTAACCTGGTGGTCCCTGCACGCACCACACACCTGGAGTTCCAGGTCTCAGGCAGCCTCTGGAACTGCCGTTCTGCTGCCAACAAGGCTGACTTCATCCCAGCCTATGCTACCCTCCAGTCCCTCGACTTCCTGGCGCTGACGGAAACATGGATTACCACTGAAAACACTGCTACTCCTACTGCTCTCTCCTCATCTGACCATGTGTTCTCGCATACCCCGAGAGCATCTGGTCAGAGGGGTGGTGGCACAGGAATCCTCATCTCTCCCAAGTGGACATTCTCAATTTTTCCCCTAACCCATCTGTCTATCTCCTCATTTGAATTCCATGCTGTCACAGTCACTAGCCCATTTAAGCTTAATATCCTTGTCATCTATCGCCCTCCAGGTTCCCTTGGAGAGTTCATCAATGAGCTTGACGCCTTGATAAGTTCCTTTCCTGAGGATGGCTCACCCCTCACAGTTTTGGGGGATTTCAACCTCCCTACGTCTACATTTGACTCATTTCTCTCTGCCTCCTTCTTTCCACTCCTCTCCTCTTTTTACCTCACCCTCTCACCATCCCCCCCTACTCACAAGGCAGGCAATACGCTTGACCTCATCTTTACTAGATGCTGCTCTTCTACTAATCTCACTGCAACTCCCCTCCATGTCTCCGACCACTACTTTGTATCCTTTTCTCTCTCGCTCTCCTCCAACACTACTCACTCTGCCCCTACACAGATGGTAATGCGCCGCCGCAACCTTCGCTCTCTCTCTCTCCCACTACTCTCTCCTCTTCCATCCTATCATCTCTTCCCTCTGCTCAATCCTTCTCCCTCCAATCTCGTGATTCTGCCTCCTCAACCCTCCTCTCCTCCCTGTCTGCATCCTTTGACTCTCTGTGTCCCCTATCCTCCTGGCCGGCTCGGTCCTCCCCTCCAGCTCCGTGGCTTGATGACTCATTGTGAGCTCACAGAACAGAGCTCCGGGCAGCTGAGCGGAAATGGAAGAAAACTAGACTCCTTGCGGACCTGGCATCTTTTCACTCCCTCCTCTCTACATTTTCTTCATCTGTTTCTGCTACTAAGGCCACTTTCTACCACTCTAAATTCCAAGCATCTGCCTCTAACCCTAGGAAGCTCTTTGCCACATTCTCCTCCCTGCTGAATCCTCCCCCCCCCCCCCCCCCCCTCCCTCTCTGTGGATGACTTCGTCAACCACTTTGAAAAGAAGGTTGACGACATCCGATCCTCGTTTGTTAAGTCTAATGACACTGCTGGTCCTGCTCACACTGCCCTACCCTATGCTTTGACTTCTTTCTCCCCTCTCTCTCCAGATAAAATCTTGCGACTTGTGACTACAGGCCGCCCAACAACCTGCCCGCTTGACCCCATCTCCTCCTCTCTTCTCCAGACCATCTCCGGTGACCTTCTCCCCTACCTCACCTCGCTGATCAACTCATCCTTGACCGCTGGCTATGTCCCTTCTGTCTTCAAGAGAGCGAGAGTTGCACCCCTTCTCAAAAAACCAACACTTGATCCCTCTGATGTCAACAACTACAGACCAGTATCCCTTCTTTCTTTTCTTTCCAAAACTATTGAGCGTGCCGTCTTTAGCCAACTCTCTTGCTATCTCTCTCAGAATGACCTTCTTGATCCAAGCCAGTCAGGTTTCAGGACTGGTCATTCAACTGAGACTGCTCTTCTCTGTGTCACGGAGGCTCTCCGCACTGCTAAAGCTAACTCTCTCTCCTCTGCTCTTGTCCTTCTAGACCTGTCTGCTGCCTTTGATACTGTGAACCATCAGATCCTCCTCTCCACCCTCTCCGAGCTGGGCATCTCCGGCACGGCTCACTCTTGGATTGCGTCCTACCTGACCGGTCGCTCCTACCAAGTGGCGTGGCGAGAAGCTGTCTCCGCACCACGTGCTCTCACCACTGGTGTCCCCCAGGGCTCAGTTCTAGGCCCTCTCCTATTCTTGCTATACACCAAGTCACTTGGCTCTGTCATATCCTCACATGGCCTCTCCTATCATTGCTACGCTGACGATACCCAACTAATCTTCTCCTTTCCCCCTTCTGATAACCAGGTGGTGAATCGCATATCTGCATGTCTGGCAGACATATCAGTATAGATAACGGATCACCACCTCAAGCTGAACCTTGGCAAGACGCAACGGGCAGTCCTTCTTCCTCCCGGGGAAGGACTGCCCGTTCCATGATCTCGCCATCACGGTTGACAACTCTGTTGTGTCCTCCTCCCAGAGTGCGAAGAGCCTTGGCGTGACCCTGGACAACACCCTGTCATTCTCCGCTAACATCAAGGCGGTGACCCGATCCTGCAGGTTCATGCTCTACAACATTCGGAGAGTACGACCCTGCCTTACACAGGAAGCGGCACAGGTCCTAATCCAGGCACTTGTCATCTCCCGTCTGGATTACTGCAACTCGCTGTTGGCTGGGCTCCCTGCCTGTGCCATTAAACCCCTACAACTCATCCAGAATGCCGCAGCCCGTCTAGTGTTCAACCTTCCCAAGTTCTCTCACGTCACACCGCTCCTCCGCACACTCCACTTGCTTCCAGTTGAAGCTCGCATCTGTTACAAGTCCATGGTGCTTGGCTATGAGGGGAACGGCACCTCCGTACCTTCAGGCTCTGATCAGTCCCTACACCCAAACGAGGGCATTGCGTTCATCCACCTCTGGCCTGCTGGCTCCCCTTCCTCTGCGGAAGCATAGTTCCCGCTCAGCCCAGTCAAAACTGTTCAATGCTCTGGCACCCCAATGGTGGAACAAGCTCCCTCACGACGCCAGGACAGCGGAGTCACTCACCACCTTCCGGAGACATTTGAAACCCCACCTCTTTAAGGAATACCTGGGATAGGATAAAGTAATCCTTCTACCCCCCCCCCCCCCCCCCCTAAAAAAAAAAAAAAAAAAAAACACTTTGTAAAGTGGTTATCCCACTGGCTATAGGGTGAATGCACCAATTTGTAAGTCGCTCTGGATATGAGCGTCTGCTAAATGACGTAAATGTAAATGTAAATGTTAGAAGCTGGATGTGGAGGTCCTGGGCTGGCATGGTTACACGTGGTTTGCGGTTGTGAGGCCAGTTGGAAATACTGCCAAATTCTCTAAAATAACGTTGGAGGCGGTTTATGGTAGAGAAATTAACATTACATTTTTTTGCAACAGCTCTGGTGGACATTCCTGCAGTCAGCATGCCAATTGCACATTCCCTCAAAACTTGAGACATCTGTGGCATTGTGTTGTGTGACAAAACTGAACATTTCACAGTGGCCTTTTATTGTCCCCAGCACAAGGTGCACCTGTGTAATGATCATGCTTTTTAATCAGCTTCTTGATATGCCACACCTGTCAGGTGGATGGATTATCTTGGCAAATGAGAAATGCTCACTGACAGGGATGTAAATGAATTTGCTCCATTTCTAACCGGGCCAGCCTCACCTTTAGCCTAGCGGTCCCGCTTGAACGACCTGAAGCAGAAGATAAAGGATCAAATCGGGGCAATGTAAAGGGGGTACGAGCAACCCCTTCCTCCATCCTGTCCTCCGACTTGGCATCGAAAGGTCTACCCATCTCCTCTCCTGAAGCCTCCCGCTCCTCATCTTGAAATGAGAGAATTCGCTCTCTCATTAAACCCTCCCTGACTAGCACAAAAAGCTCCGCCTTTAGGGCTTTCTCAGGGACAACAATTCCATAATGGTGAGCAATAGTGAAAAGATCTGTTTTCCGAAACCTCACCAAACTATCAACAGAGGGCGCTTCAATGAACTTGGAGATGGCTGAGGCAGCCATCTTGTATACAGCAGCCTCCTGAATACACACAAACTAAACAAGTCACCCAAACTCACAACCTACCATCACACCTCAATCACAACTCAGAGAGCTCAGTGCAGCAGGGTCCTGTGGGTTTAATGAAATCCCGGACGAACCCCCATTATGTTACGCACGCCTCTCGGAAGAGGGAACGCAACACCCTGCTACAACTCAACTCTCCGTGGTGTGAAAGAGGTATGGGACTGTAGGTGTGAGTAAGGATGACAAAAGGCAGAGAATACCGTTAACAGGGAATTTATTCCTTCGCACGGTAAGTTTGGGGAAAAGGGGCTGGACGGAACCAAAGCAAAGAAAGTAAATATCAAAGCTCCCTCTCCTACCTTACCTGCCTACCCACTACTTACTGAACTAGCACCACCTGGTGCACTAACCAAAATACAAGGGATGGTCCGCCCAGGTCTTTCCTAGTGTTTATAGACAGTCAACTTCTACGGGTAATGTATGCCCGCGGGCCTCTTGCCTAAGCACTCCCTAGGTGAACAAATTAAACAAAAATAGCATAAACTGGTTCACAACAAAAACCTGAGAAAAAACTAACTCAGGACATTATAGAAAACTCTGAGCCACAAACTAACACAAAACATTATAATTGGTTCTCAGAGCAACAACAACACAGTACATACCAACTCTTAGCATATAACCAACATGCTGTACCTCTCAGCAATTAGTTCCCCTTTTTCCCTCCTTTTCTGAGCAACTGGGGCTTATATAGCTTCAGGAGGAGTTGTTAAATTGGAGACAGCTGCGTCCTGACGAGGGCGCGGTGTCAGCTCTCCAATCATCAATGTTTTTTTAACCAATCAGCTGCTTGTTGGGGAATTTCAGGAACCCATTTCCTGAAATACCTACATGTAAATACACAAACCACAACATAGAAACTGGGGAACGTAACATGCACTGCATTTGAGAGAAATAAGCTTTTTGTGCGTATGGAAAATTTCTGGGATCTTTTATTTCAGCTAATGAAACATGGAACCAATACTTTACATGTTGCGTTTATATTTTTGTTCAGTATAGTGTCAAGGATGAAACAGTCTCATTACTGAAAGTATGGCAAATCTATGATATATGAAGACTAAGCGTACAGTGAGGGAAAAAAGTATTTGATCCCCTGCTGATTTTGTACGTTTGCCCACAGACAAAGAAATGATCAGTCTATAATTTTAATAGTAGGTTTATTTGAACAGTGAGAGACAGAATAACAACAAACAAATCCAGAAATGTTATAAATTGATTAGCATTTTAATGAGGGAAATAAGTATTTGACCCCCTCACAATCAGAAAGATTTCTGGCTCCCAGGTGTCTTTTATACAGGTAACGAGCTGAGATTAGGAGCACACTCTTAAAGGGAGTGCTCCTAATCTCAGCTTGTTACCTGTTTAAAAGACACCTGTCCACAGAAGCAATCAATCAATCAGATTCCAAACTCTCCACCATGGCCAATACCAAAGAGCTCTCCAAGGATGTCAGGGACAAGATTGTAGACCTACACAAGGCTGGAATGGGCTACAAGACCATCGCCAAGCAGCTTGGTGAGAAGGTGACAACAGTTGGTGAGATAACTGTCAACACAAAATAACTGTCAATCTCCCTCGGCCTGGGGCTCCATGCAAGATCTCACCTTGTGGAGTTGCAATGATCATGAGAACGGTGAGGAATCAGCCCAGAACTACAAGGGAGGATCTTGTCAATGATCTCAAGGCAGCTGGGACCATAGTCACCAAGAAAACAATTGGTAACACACTACGCCGTGAAGGACTGAAATCCTGCATCGCCCGCAAGGTCCCCCTGCTCAAGAAGGCACATATACATGCCCGTCTGAAGTTTGCCAATGAACATCTGAATGATTCAGAGGAGAACTGGGTGAAAGTGTTGTGGTCAGATGAGACCAAAATGGAGCTCTTTGGCATCAACTCAACTCGCCGTGTTTGGAGGAGAAGGAATGCTGCCTATGACCCCAAGAACACCATCCCCACCGTCAAACATGGAGGTGGAAACATTATGCTTTGGGGGTGTTTTTCTGCTAAGGGGACAGGACAACTTCACCGCATCAAAGGGACGATGTACGGGGCCATGTAGCGTCAAATCTTGGGTGAGAACCTCCTTCCCTCAGCCAGGGCATTGAAAATGGGTCGTGGATGGGTATTCCAGCATGACAATGACCCAAAACACACGGCCAAGGCAACAAAGGAGTGGCTCAAGAAGAAGCACATTAAGGTCCTGAAGTGGCCTAGCCAGTCTCCAGACCTTAATCCCATAGAAAATCTGTGGAGGGAGCTGAAGGTTCGAGTTGACAAACGTCAGCCTCGAAATCTTAATGACTTGGAGAAGATCTGCAAAGAGGAGTGGGACAAAATCCCTCCTAAGATGTGTGCAAACCTGGTGGCTAACTACAAGAAACGTCTGACCTCTGTGATTGCCAACAAGGGTTTTGCCACCAAGTACTAAGTCATGTTTTGCAGAGGGGTCAAATACTTATTTCCCTCATAAAAATGCAAATCAATTGATAACATTTTTGACATGCGTTTTTCTGGATTTTTTTGTTGTTATTCTGTCTCTCACTGTTCAAATAAACCTACCATTAAAATTATAGACTGATAATTTCTTTGTCAATGGGCAAACGTACAAAATCAGCAGGGGTTCAAATACTTTTTTTCCCTCACTGTATGTGGCATAATTGCAATCCATAGTTCATGTAAATTTTTATTTTTATTTTTTTTATTTCACCTTTATTTAACCAGGTAAGCCAGTTGAGAACAAGTTCTCATTTACAACTGCCTCAGCCAGGAATCAATCAAAGGTGCATTGTTGACAAGCGTATTGCACTTTACTTTTAAAGCCATTTACCCAGACATCTGCATACATTGCATTCACGGTAAACGCTGCGCATGTCGGCTCAAGCGTAAATTACCATTAAAAGTAAAGTGCACTTGTCAACAATGCACCTATTGAATCTCAGCCTTCGAGACAGTCCAAACACAGTCCAGTGTTTACAGTTAATGAATTCCAAGTGATTAAGCATTAGTTGCCAAAACAACACTTTGTGCTTATACTGAAAAGTGTTGACCAACAGTGCAAACCAAAGTTTTTGTCACATTTCAACTATCTCCTATGGCACTAAGCTCGCAGCAGCACTCTGACGAAACCCTGTTATTCTCTATAATCCTTATGTAAGGAGCAGGGCAGATTCTAATCATTAGTTGTGTGTGTGTGTGTGTTTGTGTGTGTGTGGTAGGGACTGTGGAGCTGCTGAAAACACATCTGACTGGGAGGCTGTTGTACAAGAAAGCCAGCACCACCCATGCTGAGCATATGACAGGACTTCTCGCCACTCCACATTCAAACATGCTTGCACACACTTGCTCACACACACACACTTGCACTCAAACACGCTCACACACATGCACACACACACGCTCGCACACACACACGTACACCAGCCAGGTCACCCATGATACAAGTCAGTATTTGACGTTCGTCCATGTCTGAGGACGTCGGGACATGACGTGGAAACTGGCCACCAGGGGAAACAGTGAACGCTGTTATCTTCAAGTAGGTCTCAGTTTTGGTAAATTGTTGTGTTTGGAGATGGCAGCTGGGCATAAGCATCTGCCTCGGATTCCAATCGTTGGAAGTTAAATCCAGCAATAAAAAGTTGTTTTTGAGATTTTTGTTTTAAGCCTATCCCAAACCTTAATCTTTCGGAGTTAATGCCTAACCTTAAGATTTCGGAGTTAATACCTAAACTTTACCCTAACCTTAAAAATTCTGAATGAATGCCTAAACTTAACCTTAAACACCTCAAAATGTTATGTTTGCAACAACTTCGAAATTTTACATTTGAGAAACATGGTAGTTGCACACACACACACATACACACAGCAGATGTCAGGACCCCTCACCACTCCACACTCTCTCGCTGTATCACACACACACATCCCTGATCTGCTCCTTATCCCTGCCTGTGTTTGGTTTTGTAATACCCAGTATAGATGTGTGCACCACGTTATTAGCCTAGGCCTGTTAGACATTAATATTAATGTATGAATCAGCCATGACTTGGCACTTCCTCAATGGAACATAGCCACTTGCCCTGTCGAGCCCCCACTTGGCATATCTTGATGCCGTTGGTATAATCTATTGTCCCTGGTCAGTGAGACTTTACCACACAATCTACCCTTTACCTGAAAACACTTTCAGAGTAGCTCAGTTGGTAAGAGTGTGGCGCTTCAAACAATTCAAACAATGGCGGACTGAAGACAGTGGAGCAGAATGCCTCAAGATAAAAACATAATATTCAATATCTGTGTATCTGACTAAATATTAGCACTTCACTCCACATACTTGTATACTTGTGGGCAATAACCTTCAATCTGGATAACAACACAAAATACATTTTAAGGTTAGAGAAATGTATCGACCAATATTACCAACACAGTCAACACCAAAACATGTCAGAGAGTAAGCATGGAGAACCAATTCCCACAAGAAAACGAGACTCCTTGACTGACACAGACGATTTATGCTTTTCACCACCTGGAACTGTAAGTGTAGAAACCGACTTGCTAAAGTCGATAAATGATAAATTGGGCATACTTGAACTAGTCAGTAAAGATATAAAGGAGTTGAAGGTGAGCCTCGAGATGAGTGATGAAAAAGCAGCCAATGGAGAAAGAAACAAGCAAGCTAAAAGGCACAGTCAACACTATTGAAACGGACGTTAAATAACTTAAAAAAGAGAACATGTTTCTGAGTGAAGCCTTATTTGGAAAAAAAGACTAGATCTATGCGAGAAAATCTGGTAGTTACCGGTATTAAAGAGAATGAGGGTGAAGATCCAGAGTGAGGTTAAATATTTCCTGGTGAATGACTACAGATCACAGGCGATACTGTCGACAAAATGAAACTCGAACGTGTACATCATTTCGGACAGAGAGGACAGCAATTTGAGCGCCCAATCGTTGCCAAATGTGCAATCTTAAGGGTAAAATAATGGTTAAAAGCCTGGGCAAAAGACTCGCTGGCACAAAAAATAGGCATGAATGATCAGTTCCCGAAGGAAATTGCAGAACGGCACAAAATTCTGTACCCACTCTTTAAAGTGAATAGACTAAAAGGGAAACGTGTAGCTCTCGTAGTCGATAAACTGTACATTGATAACCAACTGTTCCGAGACACCAAGACTACTCCATGGCTATTCTAAATAATACAAAGTTCCCATAGAGGAGTCGAATAATGGAACACCCGATACTATCCATGGTAGGTATTGTAATTTAAAAAAACAGGAAAACAATCAAATACAACAATTGATAAAGAAATAAACTACAAATACACTATACCATTCAAGAAAGAGAATGTTGTAAAATAATGAGTATTCGACTTTCTATTTAATAATTAACAATAATGTTGATCCGAACTTGCAAATTGTCCAAACAGATCCGCAAGGTAGCGGGATTATTTTAAATATGTTATTTGACAATAAATAGATTTTGCTCATTAATCTATATGATCCAACTAATGATTATCCACGCTTCTTTGAAAACATATATAATAATTTATCAGGCCTACAATCAACACAATACTCTATTATTATGGTGGGAGATAATAATATGGGTTTAAATAGCTCAATGGATCGTAATGAATATCATGGATACATTGGAACTAGGTCAGGATATATGGAGGCTTAAATATCCTGACCTAGTGAGATATACACTACCGTTCAAAAGTTTGGGGTCACTTAGAAATGTCCTTGTTTTCCATGAAAACATATATGAAATTAGTTGGAATAGGAAATATAGCAAAATGAATAGGAAATGTAGTCATTGACAAGGTTAGAAATAATGATTTTTAATTGAAATAATAATTGTGTCCTTCAAACTTTGCTTTCGTCAAAGAATCCTCCATTTGCAGCAATTACACCCTTGCAGACCTTTGGCATTCTAATTGTCAATTTGTTGAGGTAATCTGAAGAAATTTCACCCTATGCTTCCTGAAGCACCTCCCACAAGTTGGATTGGCTTGATGGGCACTTCTTATGTACCATACGGTCAAGCTGTTCCCACAACAGCTCAATAGGGTTGAGATCCGGTGACTGTGCTGGCCACTCCATTATAGACAGAATACCAGCTGACTGCTTCTTCCCTAAATAGTTATTGCATAGTTTGGAGCTGTGCTTTGGGTCATTGTCCTGTTGTAGGAGGAAATTGGCTCCAATCAAGCGCCGTCCACAGGGTATGGCATAGCGTTGCAAAATGGAGTGATAGCCTTCCTTCTTCAAGATCCCTTTTACCCTGTACAAATCTCCCACTTTACCTCCACCAAAGCAAACCCAGACTATCACATTACCTCCACCATGCTTGACAGATGACATCAAGCACTCCTCCAGCATCTTTTCATTTGGTCTGCGTCTCACAAATGTTCTTCTTTGTGATCAGAACACCTAAACATTGATTTGTCTGTCCATAACACTTTTTTTCCAATCTTCCTCTGTCCAGTGTCTGTGTTCTTTTGCCCATCTTAATATTTTATTTTTATTGGCCAGTCTGAGATACGGCATTTTCTTTGCCACTCTACCTAGAAGGTCAGCATCCCGGAGTCACCTCTTCACTGTTGACATTGAGACTGGTGTTTTGTGGGTACTATTTATTGAAGCTGCCAGTTGAGGACCTGTGAGGCATCTGTTTCTCAAACTAGACACTCTAATGTATTTGTCCTCTTGCTCAGTTGTGCACTGGGGCCTCCCACTCCTCTTTCTATTCTGGTTAGAGCCTGTTTGCGCTGTTCTGTGAAGGGAGTAGTACACAGCGTTGTACGAGATCTTCAGTTTCTTGGCAATTTCTCGCATGGAATAGCCTTCATTTCTCAGAACAAGAATAGACTGACAAGTTTCAGAAGTAAGTGATTTGTTTCTGGCCATTTTGAGCCTGTAATCGAACCCACAATTGCTGATACTCCAGATACTCAACTAGTCTCAAGAAGGCCAGTTTTATTGCTTCTTTAATCAGCACAACAGTTTTCAGCTGTGCTAACATAATTGCAAAAGGGTTTTCTAATGATCAGTTAGCCTTTTGAAATGATAAACTTGGATTAGTAAAGACAAAATGCCATTGGAACACAGGACTGATGGTTGCAGATAATGGGCCTATGCACGCCTATGTAGATATTCCATAAAAAATCAGCCGTTTCCAGCTACAATAGCCATTCTCAACATTAACAATGTCTACACTGTATTTCTGTTCAATCAATTAAATGTTATTTTAATGGACCAAAAAATTGCTTTTCTTTCGAAAACAAGGACATTTCTAAGTGACACTTTTGAACGGTAGTGTACATGGCGAAGGCTAAATCAAGCTAGTCGTCTTGACTATTTTCTTATGTCATTCTCACTGGCACCAAAAGTTTAAAAAGTGTTGATGGGGACAGAATGCGGTCGGACCATCAAATAATTGGCATATACACAGAATTTCCACCTGGGCGAGGATATTGGCAATTTAATCAAAGCATATTGGATGACAACTTGTTTTTAACCAGGACAGAAGAATTTATAACTGACTTTTTCCAACATAACATACAGTTGAAGTAAGAAGTTTACATACACCTTAGCCAAATACATTTAAACTCAGTTTTTCACAATTCCTGACAGTTAGGATAATCACTTTATTTTAAGAATGTGAAATGTCAGAACAATAGTAGAAATAATGATTTATTTCAGCTTTTATTTCTTTCATCACACTCCCAGTAGGTCAGAAGTTTACATACAGTCAATTAGTAGGTTGTCCACTATTAGCATATCTATTTATTATGGCCATCGAAATGTTTGCTATTAAAATCAGATCCAACAATAATATCACGGGGCTAGAAATCCAGGGCTTAAAAACAAAGGTGTCATTGCAAGCTGTTGAGTCATGTTTTGTTTTAAATCCACAATTTGGATACCTCCATAGCCTCATAGAGGATCTAGATAATTTGTCCAACCTCTCTGGATTACAACTAAATTATGATAAGTGTGCTATATTACGTATTGGATCACCAAAAATACATGTTTTACATTACTGTGTAGTTTAGCAATAAAATGGTCTGACGGCGAAGGGGACATACTAGGTATTCATATCCCAAAATAAATAAATGATCTCACTACAATACATTTTAATAGAAGGTTATATAAAATGTGTATAGTATGTATAAGCTGGAAGTAGAAGTCTAAGGGTTGTTGTCCATTAGTTTACTCCAATTAGGGGAGGGGTGGTAGGGTTACGGGAAAGTAATAAAGGAAAATATGTTAGAAAATATATATATATATGGGGGATTGGAAATTATGCAGACAATCACATTGATAGAAGCCACAATCTGACAGTCACATTGATAGAAGCCACAATCTATTTGCAAATAGATTGTGGCTTCTATCAATGTCATTGTCTGCATAATTTCCAATCCCCCATATATATATATTTTAAAATATATTTTCCTTTATTATTTTCTCTTAACCAGACCACCCCTACCCTAAATTGAAAAGGATGCATTAAGGTGTCTGTAGTAGAATACATGTGGCATTGCATTTGTAACGCTTCCGTAATGTTATTTACAATGGAAAATGAGTGCCAAGATGGCGGCACAGTGATTTCAACACAGCGCCCCCTATCAGTAATTTAGTGTATATACAGTACCAGTCAAAAGTTTGGACACACCTAATCATTCCAGGGTTTATCTTTATTTTTCATCTACATTGTAGAATAATAGTGAAGACATCAAAACTATGAAATAACACATATGGAATCATGTAGTCACCCCAAAAGTGTTAAACAAATCAACATATATTTTATATTTGAGATTCTTCAAAGTAGCCACCCTTTGCATTGATGACAGCTTTGCACACTCTTGGCATTCTTTCAACCAGCTTCATGAGGTAGTCACCTGTAATGCATTTCAATTAACAGGTGTGCCTTGTTAAAAGTTAATTTGTGGAATTTATTTCCTTCTTAATGCGTTTGAGCCAATCAGTTGTGTTTTGACAAGGTATGGGTGGTATACAGAAGATAGCCCTATTTGGTAAAAGACCAAGTCCATATTATGGTAATAACAGCTCAAATAATCAAAGAGAAACGAACGTCCATCATAACTTTAAGACATGAAGGTCAGTCAATCTGGAAAATGTGAAGAACTTTGAACATTTATTCAAGTAAAGTCGCAAAAACCATGATGCGCTATGATGAAACTCACTCTCATGAGGACCGCCACAGGAAAGGAAGACCCAGAGTTACCTCTGCTGCAGAGGATAAGTTCATTAGAGTTACCAGCCTCAGAAAATGTAGTCCAAATAAGAGTTTCACATACAGTGCTATGAAAAAGTATTTGCCCCCTTTCTAATTTTCTCTACATATTTGTGATACTGAATGTTATCAGATCTTCAACCAAAACCTAATATTAGGTAAAGGGAAAATAAGTGAACAAATAACACAACAATTACATATTTATTTCATTTATTTCATAAACAAAGTTATGCAACACCCAATTCCCCTGTGTGAAAAGTAATTGCCCTCTTACACTCAATAACTGGTTGTGCCACCTTTAGCTGGAATGACTCCAACCAAATGCTTCCTGTAGTTGTTGATCAATCTCTCACGTCGCTGTGGAGGAATTTTGGCCCACTCTTCCATGCAGAACTGCTTTAACTCAGTGATGTGTGGGTTTTCAAGCATGAACTGCTCGTTTCAAGTCCTGCCACAACATCTCAATTGGGATTAGGTCTGGACTTTGACTAGGCCTTCTCAAATAGTGGGGCACGCCCCCCTGGTGGGGCTCGGAGCAATGCCAGGGGGGGTGCGTGTGACCCCGTGGAACATGCTTTTTTTTCCTGCAGGGAGTAGGGTTTTTTTGCACCGAACAAGAGCACACAGCACAGAGCAGGAGATATGAAGTGCAGATAACAAACCCTTAAGAGACACCATGGAAAAATATTTAACAGGGATGAAAAGAAAGGTGGAGAGAGACGGAGATAAGGAGACAAACGTAAGTCTCCCGAAAGCTAACACGAGGAAATATGACGAAGCGTATGTAGCGCTTGGCTTCACTGTGACTACGGTGGGAGACGAGGAAAGACCGATATGTTTACTGTGTCTAAAAATGTTGGCAGCGGACAGCATGAAGCCAAATAAATTAAGGCGTCACTTAAAGACATTACACCCCAATCATGCTGATAAGCCGCTTGAGTTTTTTCAGCGAAAACGTGCCGAATATTGCCAACAATCGTCCCGCTTTGTGAATGCTACTTCAGTAAACCAGCGAGCACTGTTAGCATCATATAAGGTGGCGTACCAAATTGCTCAGTGCAAAAAAAACACTCAATAGCAGAGGAGCTGATACTGCCTGCAGCATTAGACATGGTCTCTGTCATGCTGGATGACGCAAGTGCTGCAAAAATAACAACTATCCCTCTGTCCAATGACACTGTCGCCAGACGTATAAATGACATTGCTAACGATCTTAAAGAACAGCTGGTAGATAAACTCAAAGACAAACGTTTTGGCTTACAGTTCGATGAAGCAACTGACAGCAACAAAGACTGTTTGTTTGGCTGAGTGTAGAGAGGCAGTATCCACTCTTAAGGCAGAGGGCCATGGGCATTCTTCTTCGTTTTGCAACATCTTATCTTTGTGAGACTGGCTTCTCTGCTGTTGCTGCACTGAAGACCAAGTACAGGTCCTAGCTAAACATTGAGCAGGAGCTGAGAGTTGCAGTATCATGCTTCAAACCCCGCTTTGAAAAGCTATGCACTGCAAAACGTGCTCATTGTAGCCATTAATCCTGACTTCCTCATGTTGATTTTAAAAAAATCAGCACAAATTGTTTTATTCATTTTTGTTTTATAGGTCAAAGTGTTTCATATATTGTGCTCCTGAGTTAATGTTGCTGATCAATTTGAATTTATTATTATTTATTGATTATATTTTATTTTATTTTTTAGTATCAAATGGTTTAAAAAAAAATTACAGTTTAAATAAAGATTGAATTTATTTTTAAATTTCAGGCAAATTGATGCACTTTTTATTATGTTCTGCTACAGACTAAAAAACAATGTTAATAAAGTTATTCTTTGTTGTATGTTGATCTATATTTCTTTATTATTTATTTAATGTTAATAAGGATACAATGTTATGCAGAGGTGTACAATTTTATAGACAAATTATACTATTTACAGTCGCGGCGGAGAGTTGGGGGGCGCGAAATGTTTACTTCTTCCTATGGGGGGGCATAACATAAAATAATTGAGAAGCACTGGACTAGGCCATTCCAAAACCTCCAATTTGTTGCTTTTTAGCTATTTTCATGTAGACTTGATTGTGTGTTTTGGATCATTGTCTTGCTGAATGACCCAGCTACGCTTCAGCTTCAGCTCACAGACGGATGGTCTGACATTCTCCTGTAGAATTCTCTGATACAGAGCAGAATTCATGGTTCCTTCTATTAAGGCAAGTCGTCCAGGTCCTGAGGCAGCAAAGCATCCCCAAACCATCACACCACCACCACCACCATGCTTGACCTTTGGTATGATGTTCTTACTGTGGAATGCAGAGTTTCGTTTTTGCTGAAAATAAACCACTACTAAAGGACACCAATAAGAAGAAGAGACTTGCTTGGGACAAGAAACACAAGCAATGGGTATCAGACCGGTGGAAATATGTCCTTTGGTCTGATGAGTCCAAATTTGAGATTTTTGGTTCCCACCGCCGTGTCTTTGTGAGACGCATAGTAGGTGAACGGATGATCTTCGCATGTGTGGTTCACACCGTGAAGCATGGGGGAGGAGGTGTGATTGTGTGGGGGTGCTTTTCTGGTGAAACTGTCTGTGATTTATTTAGAATTCAAGGCACACTTAACCAGCATGGCTACCACAGCATTCTGCAGCCATACGCCATCCCATCCGGTTTGCGCTTAGTGGGACTATCATTTGTTTTTCAACAGGACAATGACCCAACACACCTCCAGGCTGTGTAAGGGCTATTTGACCAAGAAGGAGAGTGATGGAGTGCTGCATCAGATTGCCTGGCCTCCACAATCACCCGACCTCAACCCAATTGAAATGGTTTGGGGTGAGTTGGACCGCAGAGTGAAGGAAAAGCAGCCAACAAGTGCTCAGCATATGTGGGAACTCCTTCAAGACTGTTGGAAAAGCATTTTAGATTAAGCTTGTTGAGAGAATGCCAAGAGTGTGCAAAGCTGTCATCAAGGTAAAGGGTGCCTACTTTGAAGAATCTGAAATATAAAAACACTTTTTGGGTTACGACATGATTCCACATGTGTTATTTCATAGTTCTGATGTCTTCACTATTATTCTACAACGTAGAACATTTTAAAAATAAAGAAAAACCCTTGAATGAGTAGGTGTGTCCAAACTTTTGACTGGTACTGTATAAATCATTGGTTGTAACACCACTTAATCATATAGCATTATCTCTGACTTGAGTCTTTACAGTGCATTCGGAAAGTATTCAGACCCCTTCCCCTTTTCCACATTGTGTTATGTTACAGCCTTATTCTAAAATGGATTAAATATTGATTTATTTTCATCAATCTAAACACAATACCCCATAATGACAAAGTGAAAGTATTTGCAAATGTATAAAATATTAAAAACAGAAATACCTTATTTACATAGGTATTCAGAGCCTTTACTATGAGACTCGAAATTGAGCTCAGGTGCATCCTGTTTCCTTTGCTCAATCTTGAGATGTTTCTACAAATTGATTGGAGTCCACATGTAGTAAATTCAATTGATTGGACATGATTTGGAAAGGCACACACCTGTCTATATAAGGTCCCAAAGTTCACAGTGCATGTCAGAGCAAAAACCAAGCCATGAGGTCGAAGGAATTGTCCATAGAGCTCCGAGACAGGATTGTGTCGAGGCACAAATCTGGGGAAGGGTACTAAAAAGTTTTGCAGCATTGATGGTCCCCAAGAACACAGTGGCCTCCATCATTCTTAAATAGAAGAAGTTTGGGACCACCAAGACTCTTCCTAGAGCTGGCCGTCTGGCCAAACTGAGCAATCGGGGGAGAAGTGCCTTGTTCAGGGAGGTCTCTGCAGCACTCCACCAATCAGGCCTTTATGGTAGATTGGCCATGTGGAAGACATTCCTCAGTAAAAGGCACATGACAGCCCACTTGGAGTTTGCCAAAAGGCACCTAAAGGACTCTCAGACTCTTTGGCTTGAATGCCAAGCATCACATCTGTAGGAATCCTGCCACCATCTCTACAGTGAAGCATGGTGGTGGCAGCATCCTGCTGCGGGGTTGTTTTTCAGCAGCAGGTATTTTTGTAGCAAGTACGGTCTGCATGTGTAGGCACATATTGCGTCATGATTGCAAGGTGTCCCGATATCTTTTCCAACTGTCCCGAATGGTTTTAATGTCCATTCTAGAATGTCCTGCTAACCCATCAGAAACAAGTATTCAACAATGTTGTGGTATAACAAGCAATAATGATAGTACATGAATGCATATTTATGTTATTAACTGCTGTGATATTAAATTGCAATATGAATATACAATTATCAAACATATCAATAGCAATATGCAAAATGTATATACATGAATGAAGCTAAATATTTATTTACTAACTAATTAAAAATGATAACACAAGAAACAAACACATACATGGTATAGGTAGGGATTAGAAACTTAATACAATGAAAATGGGTCCCTAGCGGACTAACACAATATGACACTTGTTACAAAAGATGGCGAGTTAAAGAGAGAGAGAAATTTACATTTACGTCATTTAGCAGACGCTCTTATCCAGAGCGACTTACAAATAGGTGCATTCACCTTATAGGCAGTGGGATCACCACTTCACAATGTTTTTTTTTTTTTTTTTTTTTTTTTTTTTGGGGGGGGGGGGGTTGGGTTTTGGGTTGGGGTAAGGGGGGGGGGGTGGGGGGGGGTAGAAGGATTACTTTATCCTATCCCAGGTATTCCTTAAAGAGGTGGGGTTTCAAATGTCTCCGGAAGGTGGTGAGTGACTCCGCTGTCCTGGCGTCGTGAGGGAGCTTGTTCCACCATTGGGGTGCTAGAGCAGCGAACAGTTTTGACTGGGCTGAGCGGGAACTATGCTTCCGCAGAGGTAGGGGAGCCAGCAGGCCAGAGGTGGATGAACGCAATGCCCTCGTTTGGGTGTAGGGACTGATCAGAGCCTGAAGGTACGGAGGTGCCGTTCCCCTCACAGCTCCGTAGGCAAGCACCATGGTCTTGTAGCAGATGCGAGCTTCAACTGGAAGCCAGTGGAGTGTGCGGAGTAGCGGGGTGACGTGAGAGAACTTGGGAAGGTTGAACACCAGACGGGCTGCGGCATTCTGGATGAGTTGTAGGGGTTTAATGGCACAGGCAGGGAGCCCAGCCAACAGTGAGTTGCAGTAATCCAGACGGGAGATGACAAGTGCCTGGATTAGGACCTGTGCCACTTCTTGTGTAAGGCAGGGTCGTACTCTCCGAATGTTGTAGAGCATGAACCTACAGGATCGTGTCACCGCCTTGATGTTAGCGGAGAATGAAGGGTGTTGTCCAGGGTCACGCCAAGGCTCTTCGCACTCTGGGAGGAGGACACAATGGAGTTGTCAACCGTGATGGCGAGTTCATGGAACAGGCAGTCCTTCCCCGGGAGGAAGAGCAGCTCCGTCTTGCCAAGGTTCAGCTTGAGGTGGTGATCCGTCATCCATACTGATATGTCTGCCAGACAATCAGAGATGCAATTTGCCACCTGGTTATCAGAAGGGGGAAAGGAGAAGATTAGTTGTGTGTCGTCAGCGTAGCAATGATAGGAGAGGCCATGTGAGGATATGACAATGTCAAGTGACTTGGTGTATAGGGAGAATAGGAGAGGGCCTAGAACTGAGCCTTGGGGGACACCAGTGGTGAGAGCACGTGGTGCGGAGACAGCTTCTCGCCACGCCACTTGGTAGGAGCGACCGGTCAGGTAGGACGCAATCCAAGAGTGAGCCGCGCCGGAGATGCCCAGCTCGGAGAGGGTGGAGAGGAGGATCTGATGGTTCACAGTATCAAAGGCAGCAGACAGGTCTAGAAGAACAAGAGCAGAGGAGAGAGAGTTAGCTTTAGCAGTGCGGCGAGCCTCCGTGACACAGAGAAGAGCAGTCTCAGTTGAATGACCAGTCTTGAAACCTGACTGGTTTGGATCAAGAAGGTAATTCTGAGAGAGATAGCAAGAGAGTTGGCTAAAGACGGCACGCTCAATAGTTTTGGAGAGAAAAGAAAGGGATACTGGTCTGTAGTTGTTGACATCAGAGGGATCGAGTGTTGGTTTTTTGAGAAGGGGTGCAACTCTCGCTCTCTTGAAGACGGAAGGGACATAGCCAGTGGTCAAGGATGAGTTGATCAGCGAGGTGAGGTAAGGGAGAAGGTCACCGGAGATGGTATGGAGAAGAGAGGAGGGGATAGGGTCAAGCGGGCAGGTTGTTGGGCGGCCTGCCGTCACAAGTCGCAAGATTTTATCTGGAGAGAGAGGGGAGAAAGAAGTCAAAGCATAGGGTAGGGCAGTGTGAGCAGGACCAGCAGTGTCATTTGACTTAACAAGCGAGGATCGGATGTCGTCAACCTTCTTTTCAAAATGGTTGACAAAGTCATCCACAGAGAGGGAGGGGGGGGGGGTGGGGGGATTCAGCAGTGCGGAGAATGTGGCAAAGAGAGAGAGAGAAACACTTGGATACACATGGACCTAAGCTCATAGTAATCCTAATACTTTGCCAAAACTGCCGCCCGTTTGGTAAGAAGCAATGTATGTATTTACGTGTTTGTCTTCGTCGTCTCTGTTGGACCCAGGCCTTTGTGGGAAGGGTCAATTGGGCATTCTCTTTTAAGATGGCCTTTTAGATGTAAGGCTCAGATGTAAGGCTCAGCTTGTCCACAAGAGGTCACAATGTCCTTCTTCTTAGTCGTCTGTTTACTTTCACTCGTTCTGGAAGTGGTCTTCTGAGGATGGCTAATCAGACGTGTCGATGATCCCCTGTGGGGTGATGAGAGTAGTGTAGTAGACAATGGTTTGAAGAGAGTAACAGGATGGTCCCACTTAAATTCACCTTCTTAGATACAGTACTTAGAACAGCTACTCAGTCGTAACATTGATTGTTAGTGGAGTCAACTTTGTCGTCTTCACCTCGTGTTGATTTTCTGGATCGGGACCAATATGGACAACAGCTGCAGCTTGAGCTCCATCTAGTCTGATCTGATAATTCTTATCTCAGTCTTTTATGCACTCTGGTAAAGAGGGGTGTTTCCGTCATACTGACACGCTCTCTGAGCTCTCTCGGGCATGTCTAGTTAAAGGCAAAAGTATTATTATCACTATGATTTTGTTAGAAAGCTAAAATCACTTCACTATCTTCACGGAAACATTGTCTTCCTCCTTGATATTTTCTACACAACGTAAAGGATGTAGATTTAATATACACAGTGTAAAAGCTCTTCAAGTCACAATGTTTTAGTTATAACACCTTTATACAATTTTTATCACAAAATTTACACTGCTCAAAAAAATAAAGGGAACACTTAAACTACACAATGTAACTCCAAGTCAAACACACTTCTGTGAAATCAAACTGTCCACTTAGGAAGCAACACTGATTGACAATAAATTTCACATGCTGTTGTGCAAATGGAATAGACAACAGGTGGAAATTATAGGCAATTAGCAAGACACCCCCAATAAAGAAGTGGTTCTGCAGGTGGTGATCACAGACCACTTCTCAGTTCCTATGCTTCCTGGCTGATGTTTTGGTCACTTGTGAATGCTGGCGGTGCTTTCAATCTAGTGGTAGCATGAGACAGAGTCTACAACCCACACAAATGGTTCAGGTAGTGCAGCTCATCCAGGATGGCACGTCAATGCGAGCTGTGGCAAGAAGGTTTGCTGTGTCTGTCAGCGTAGTGTCCAGAGCATGGAGGCGCTACCAGGAGATAGGCCAGTACATCAGGAGACGTGGAGGAGGCCATAGGAGGGCAACAACCCAGCAGCAGGACCCGCTACCTCCGCCTTTGTGCAAGGAGGAGAAGGAGGAGCACTGCCAGAGCCCTGCAAAATGACCTCCAGCAAGCCACAGTTGCCTGCAACATCCTCCAGCATGACCGGTTTGGCGGTGGGTCAGTCATGGTGTGGGGTGGCATTTCTTTGGGGGGCCGCACAGCCCTCCATGTGCTCGCCAGAGGTAGCCTGACTGCCATTAGGTACTGAGATGAGATCCTCAGACCCCTTGTGAGACCATATGCTGGTGTGGTTGGCCCTGGGTTCCTCCTAATGCAAGACAATGCTAGACCTCATGAGGCTGGAGTGTGTCAGCAGTTCCTGCAAGAGGAAGGCATTGATGCTATGGACTGGCCCGTCCGTTCCCCAGACCTGAATCCAATTGAGCACTTCTGGGACATCATGTCTTGCTCCATCCACCAACGCCACGTTGCACCACAGACTGTCCAGAAGTTGGCGAATGCTTTAGTCCAGGTCTGGGAGGAGATCCCTCAGGAGACCATCCGCCACCTCATCAGGAGCATGCCCAGGCGTTGTAGGGAGGTCATACAGGCACGTGGAGGCCACACACACTACTGAGCCTCATTTTGACTTGTTTTAAGGACATTACATCAAAGTTGGATCAGCCTGTAGTGTGGTTTTCCACTTTAATTTTGAGGGTGAATCCAAATCCAGACCTCCATGGGTTGATCAATTTGATTTCCATTGATAACTTTTGTGTGATTTTGTTGTCAGCACATTCAACTATGTAAAGAAAAAAGTATTTAATAAGATTATTTCATTCATTCAGATCTAGGATGTGTTGTTTAAGAGTTCCCTTTATTTTTTTGAGCAGTGTATATTAATTTTCCATATTACATTTCTCATCATTCCCAACATTTAGATGTTGAAATATATTGTCCCAATGTTCATTGTTGGATGTTGAAGTTTTGTGCGGAAAAAGTCTCTGAAACAAAGGACATTCCTTTCACCATACTAGAGGCCAGAGATAGATTATCCTATCTCTAATTTATGGCAGTATTAAGGTGTCAAGACCGGCACAGCCCCCCGTGGTTAAGAGGGTCTGGATGTTGTCGGCCATTTTCCAAGCTGATATGTGGCCTTTGATCCTCACCCAAGGAGAGTCATGACGTACGTTATGATGAACTTCACAGGGTGGTGAAGGTGCAAGGTGATGAGCTTGATGCTCCTTTCCGATAAATATCAAGGTTCTTATTCTGGTGAAATGATGATCGATGCTTGGCTGCCGTTTGACTGATACAAATAATATCGCTCTTATCCATAATAATATCATATTGTAGGTAGCCTACCCATACTGTATCTGCGAGCTGTTGGCTAGAGCTCACATGCCAAGACCAGAGTGGGCATATTTGCTATTTAACGCAAAACCATCAGTAGAGTTGAAAATACGATGGAAACCCATTTAACTTGTCATTTCATTCAGTATATGGGAATTTAAGTAATTTTTTTGTGCACTACGTCATCACGCACAACCTTTTATCCGCAAAAAAGTCAGTTTGATCGAAACAAACGTGCATATTGTGCATATTTTAGAATATTCACATGAAAATCTGTCGCAAATTGGATGGAAACCTAGCTAGTAAGTGTACTTTTTTATTTGAAGGATTCTTTCTCGGTGATGAAAGGCAAGGGCCATATGTTTCGAAAGCCCTATCGGAATCGATGATTATTGACGATTCTAAACGTTAAAACAGAGTTGGGATTGTAGTTCACGAGGCAGTCATGGGCGAAGCTAATGGCTGAGAACTGTAGGGAGAGGGAAAATGCCGCCTAGAGTTTCTGAGCGCTAATGGCGCGGTAGGCAAAAGCTAGAGCAAGCTTAATTGGCACCAGCTATTTAGTGTACGATATAGTATGTGGGGCAGTCACCAAACAATATATGAAGCTCATGAAGCTGGTAGGAAAACAAACCATCAGTATTAACTTTAAAACAGGCCTTAATTTGGTGTAAACAAAGACATGTCAATTAACAACTACACGTAGCATGAAGAAAACTGATCAATGAATCAAAATGGCTGTTTGGCTTGGACTATAAGCACACAGCGACCATGGAAATGCTACACAAAACAAATGATATTGTTGAGTGAATTCCTTTTTTTGTTTCTTCATTGTAATAACATTTTGTGCTCACTTGTCATTGCCATATACAGTGCCTTCGGAAAGTATTCAGATCCCTTGACTTTGTCCACATTTTGTTACGTTACAGCCTTATTCTAAAATGTAAAAAAAATAAAAAATGATCATCAATCTATACACAATACCTCATAATGACAAAGTGAAATGTATACAAAAAACAAAAAAAACGGAAATACCTTATTTACATAAGTATTCAGACCCTTTGCTATGAGACTCGAGATTGAGCTCAGGTGCATCCTGTTTCCATTGAGCATTTTTCTACAACTTGATTGGAGTCCAACTGTGGTAAATTCATTTGATTGGACATGATTTGGAAAGGCACACACCTGTCTATATAAGGTCCCACAGTTGACTGTTCATGTCAGAGCAAAAACCAAGCCATGAGGTCGAAGGAATTATCCGTAGAGCTCCGAGACAGGATTGTGTCGAGGCACAGATCTGGGGAAGGGTACCCAAAAAATTCTGCAGCATTGAAGGTCCCCACAAACACAGTGGCCTCCATCATTCTTACATGGAAGAAGTTTGGAACCAACAAGACTCCTTCCTCCTTATTTGTAGAGGTCTTGATTATGGAACAGGTTGCAGCTGGTGGGGATCTGCTCTGACTCCAGCACACCTGTCTCCGCCCCACAATCACACACACGCACAGAGAGAGAGCTCCGAGACAGGATTGTGTCGAGGCACAGATCTGGGGAAGGGTACCCAAAAAATTCTGCAGCATTGAAGGTCCCCACAAACACAGTGGCCTCCATCATTCTTAAATGGAAGAAGTTTGGAACCACCAAGACTCCTTCCTCCTTATTTGTAGAGGTCTTGATTATGGAACAGGTTGCAGCTGGTGGGGATCTGCTCTGACTCCAGCACACCTGTCTCCGCCCCACAATCACACACACGCACAGAGAGAGAGAGAGAGAGAGAGAGAGAGAGAGAGAGAGAGAGAGAGAGAGAGAGAGAGAGAGAGAGAGAGAGAGAGAGAGAGAGAGAGAGAGAGAGAGAGAGAGAGAGAGAGTCACAGG
Organism: Coregonus lavaretus; assembly: GCF_964263955.1. Classification (NCBI taxonomy): domain Eukaryota; kingdom Metazoa; phylum Chordata; class Actinopteri; order Salmoniformes; family Salmonidae; genus Coregonus; species Coregonus lavaretus. The sequence goes on from NC_140019.1 coordinate 5,897,487, forward strand.
ATGAGCAGTAGAGGGTGTTGCAGGAGCAGATGTGACAGTACCCCCACCCTCAACAGGCAACACCTGGCGCCCGACCAGGCTTATCTGGGTGTGAGGTATAGAAATCCCGTAAGAGGGAGGGGTCCAGAATGTGACGGCAGGGCACCCAGCAGCGCTCCTCAGGCCCGTATCCCTCCCAGTCCACCAGGTACTGCCAGCCACGACCCCGACGGCGCACGTCCAGAAGCCGCCAGATGGTATAGTCAGGATGTACTCCTGAGTGGTGCAGTGGTCTAAGGCACTGCATGTGCCACTAGAGATCCTGGTTCGAATCCAGGCTCTGTCGCAGCCGGCCGCGACCGGGAGACTCATGGTTGGTGCACAATTGGCCCAGCGTCGTCCAGGGTAGGGGAGGGAATGGCCGGCAGGGATGTAGCTCAGTTGATAGAGCATGGCGTTTGCAACGCCAGGGTGTTGTGGGTTTGATTCCCACGGGGGGCCAGTATAAAAAAAAAAAAATGTATTCACTAACTGTAAGTCGCTCTGGATAAGAGCGTCTGCTAAATGACTAAAATGTAAATGTTCATCGATAAGCCGAGGGGGTGGAGGAGCTGCTACAAGAAGAGACAGGGGACTGGAGCAGACACATTTAATCAGGGAAACGTGGAAGATAGGAAGGATCCTGAGAGAGGCTGGGAGTTTCAGGCGCACCGCGGAGGGGAAAATGACACGGTCAATTTCAAAGGGACCAATAAATCGGGGAGAACGTTTCTTCAATGGCAGGTCCTTCGATGAGAGCCATACCTTTTGACCCGGGTTGTAGGCTGGAGCTGAGGCCCGGTGACGGTTGGCTTAGGACTGGGTCCTGTCGGAGGCACGAAGAAGGGCAGCCCGGGTCTTCCTTCAGGTGCAGTGACAACGGCGCAGATGGTCCTGGACAGAGGGAACCGCAACCTCAACCTCTTGGGTGGGAACAAAGGGGGTTGGTAACCCAGAGCACACTCAAAGGGTGACATACCTGACGAAGCGTTGGTGAGGGTGTTTTGTGCATATTCAACCCAGGGTAGCTGAGCGCTCCAGGAGGAAGGGTTAGCAGAAGTCACACAGCGTAGGGCAGTCTCCATCTCTTGGTTGGCCCGTTCGGTCTGGCCGTTGGTCTGGGGGTGATATCCAGAAGAAAGACTGACATTGATACCAAGAGCTGAACAGAAGGATCTCCATACCTGGGAGGTAAACTGGGGTCCTCTGTCGAAAACAATGTCAGTGGGGATGCCATGCAGACAAAACACATGGGATACTAACTGGTCCGCAGTCTCCCTGGAGGACGGGAGCTTGGAGAGGGGAATGAAGTGAGCCACTTTGGAAAACCTGTCAATAATGGTGAGGATGATGGCGTTACCGTTAGATGGGGGAAGGCCAGTGACGAAGTCCAAAGCTATGTGTGACCAGGGGCGACTGGATATGGGAAGAGGGCGGAGCAGACCGGAAGTGGGTTTAATGGAGGTTTTGTTGCGGGCACAAACCGAACAGGCTGAGACAAACTCCCGGACATCTCTCTCCATGGTGGGCCAACAAAAGCGAGCGGCGCAGGAAGGCAAGGGTCTGGTTCATACCAGGGTGACAGGTCAGGTGAGTAGAATGGCCCCACTGAAGAACATCAGAGCGAACACAATCTGGGACAAACAGAGCATTACTAGGACCGTTACCCGGGTCAGGCTGGTTCTGCTGAGCCTGGCGGATCCGGGACTCGATCTCCCAGGTGACGGTGGCAATGATGCAGGTGGATGGCACAATGGCTTCTGGCTCGGTACCCGTTTTGTCGGTGGTGAACTGGCGATAGAGGGCATCAGGCTTGGTATTCTTCGAACTGGGGCAAACAGTGACTGTGAAATTGAATCTACCGAAGAACAAGGCCCACCTGGCTTGCCGGGAGTTCAGACGTTTGGCGGTCTGGATGTAGGACAGGTTTTTATGGTCAGTCCACACGATGAAGGGGGTTACAGAGCCCTCCAGCCAGTGACACCATTCCTCCAGAGCCAGCTAAACTGCCAGGAGTTCCCGGTTTCCAATGTCAAAATTCCTCTCTGCAGGTGAGAGCTTATGGGAAAGGAATGCACATGGGTGGACATTCTGATCAGAGGGGGTAGCTTGAGACAGAACAGCACCTACCCCGGTGTCAAAGGCGTCCTCCTCCACGATGAACTGGAGTTCTGGGTTGTGCTGAGTAAGGACCGGAGCGGAGGTGAAGCGATGCTTGAGTTCCAGGAATGCTGCCTCTGCCGCAGGAGTCCAGTGGAACGGAGTGGAGGTGGAGGTGAGAGTGGTGAGAGGTGCTGCCAGATGGCTGTAGTGGCGGATGAAACGTCTGTAAAGATTTGCCAACCCCAGGAAACGCTGTAGCTGCTTCAGGTTGGAGGGCGCAGGCCACTCTGTGACTGCCATGACCTTGGAGGGGTCCATACGTAACTGTCCCTGTGCAATAATATAACTAGAAAAGACACTGTGGCAGCATGGAACTCACATTTTCCAGCTTTAACAAAAAGCTTATTCTCCAACAGCCGTTGAAGAACTTGGCAAATGTGTTGCTGGTGAGCCTCAGGGTCCTTGGAAAAAATCAGGATGTCATCTAAATAGGCAAAAACAAAGCGTCCAATCACATCCCTCAGCAGGGGCATTAGTAAGACCAAAAGGCATGACCAAATACTCAAAGTGACCAAGTGGTGTGTTCCACTCGTCCCCTTCTCTTATGCGGACAAGGTGGTAGGCATTCCGGAGGTCGAGTTTGGTAAACACCCTGGCAACCTCGGTCCAGGAAGCTCTCATCGGCGCCCGAATCGATGAGAGCAGACAGAGGAAAAGCCTGGCTCTGCCACCCAAGGTTGCCTTCAAGCAGAGGGTCTGGGGGAAGATGGGCAGGCGATTTGGCTCAACAGTATATCCCCCACTACTGCTGAGCCCCCCTCTTTTGCTGGATGCAGGGAACAAGTGGAGACAAAGTGACCAACCTGGCCACAATATTGGCAGCTCCTAGCACCGATTCGTCGTTTCCTCTCCTCTGGAGAGAGACGGGCCCTGCCGAGCTGCATGGGTTCAGGATCTGGACGAGCATGGGGATGGGATGCAGTCGGAGAAGGAGGACAAGGCACTGAAGCAGAAGGACATGCAACCCTACCTACACTCTCCCTCTGACGCTCCCGGAGACGGTGCGGATAGCGAGAGAGAGGAGTTCATCAAGTCATCAGGCTCATCCCTGGACACCAACTCTTCCTTGAGGGTCTCAGTGAGTGTGTTCTGGAATGCTCCCTAAAGGGCCTCATCATTCCAGCCGCTCTCAGCAGCGAGGGTGCGGAACTCACATGCCATCTCAGCAACGCTATGGGGGCCTTGACGGAGGGACAGGAGTCGTTTAGCGGCATCCTTACCGCAGACTGGGTGGTCGAAGACTTTCTTCATCTCCTCCGTGAATCTGGAGTAGGAGAAGCAGCTGGGGGATTGTCTCTCCCAAACCGCCGTGGCCAGGAAAGCGCTGCTCCATGGAGGCAGCGAATCAGAAAGGAAATCTTGGCCTGTTCGCTAGCATAAGAGTAGGGCTGTTGCTCAAAAACTAGTGAACATTGTACAAAAAGGCTCTGCTGGCTCCGAGGTTGCCATCGTAACGCTCGGGAGTTGGAACAAACGGCTCCTGGAGCGGAGGAGAAGGACTTGGAACTGGTTGTGAACTCTGGGCGAAGGGTCTGCCCTGTAGGTCAGACAGGCTCTGTGAAAACTCCTTGATGTGCTCCAGAAGGGTCTTCAGGACTTGGTCATGTTGCTCGAGCAGAGCGCCTTGGCCGGCGAGGGTTTGGTGGAGAGCAGCAGAGTCTGCTGGGTTCATCTCTTTGGCCAGATCGTACTGTTAAGCAGAGTGAAACAGGGGAACCCAAGAGCAGACTCAGACGAGGAGACTGGGATGAAGTAACCAAGGTATTTATTGAGACACAGGGTGGAGATGGAGTGCAGGTCAGGGGAAACTGCTGGAAACCAGGTGTGAAGGCTGCGGCTGGAGCGAGTGGGGTTGAGACAGGGTGAGCAGGTCCAGAGGGGAATCCAAGGGAGTAGGAGAGTGGGGAATCCAGGACAAAGTAGCAAGATGACGAGATGTGGGACTGGAGACAGAGAGAGAGAGATGTGGGACTGGAGACAGAGAGAGAGAGAGAGAGAGAGAGAGAGAGAGAGAGAGAGAGAGAGAGAGAGAGAGAGAGAGAGAGAGAGAGAGAGAGAGAGAGAGAGAGAGAGAGAGAGAGAGAGAGATTGTACTGGGAGAGTGGCGGCAGGTCAAGGAGACACAGGATGAGCAGTACAGGGCGTTGCAGGAGCAGATGTGACAGAAACACGTCTGGAGGAAACCTGTCTCCATCCCTACGGTGAAGCATGGTGGTGGCAGCGTCATGCTGTGAGGATGTTTTTCAGCGGCAGGAACTGGGAGACAAGTCAGGATCGAGGCAAAGATTAACAGAGCAAAGTACAGAGAGATCCTTAATGAAAACCTGCTCCAGAGCACTCAGTACCTTAGACTGGGGCGACGGTTCACCTTTCAACAGTATAACGACCCTAAGCACACAGCCAAGACGACACAGGAGTGGCTTCGGGACAAGTCTCTGAATGTCCTTGAGTGGCCCAGCCAGAGCCCGGACTTCAACCTGATCAAACATCTCTGGAGAGACCTGAAAATTCCTGTGCAGCAACGCTCCCCATCCAACCTGACAGAGCTTGAAAGGATCTGCAGTGAATAATTGGAGAAACTTCCCAAATACAGGTGTGCCAAGCTTGTAGCCTCCTACCCCAAAATGCTTGAGGCTGTAATTGCTGCCAAATGTGCTTCAACAAAGTACTGAGTACAGGGTCTGAATACTTATGTAAATGTTATATTTCAAAAAAAGATGGGTTGCTTTGTGATTATGGGGTATTTTGTCTAGATTGATGAGGGGGGAAAAAACTATTTTGTCCATTTTAGAATAAGGCTGTAAATAAAAACAAAATGTGGAAAAGTCAAAGGGTCTGAATACCTTCTGAAGGCACTGTACTTTCTTGGATATTTTTGGAGAGTTTCACCTGAGTGTTTGGTATGCTCTTTTCTGTGTGAGTTCGTGAAGGACCTGAATACAGGGGAGGCGCCTGCAAACTTGCCTGTTTTGATGCTTGATCATAGAGTTTGCTAGAGGGCACACCTGATACGAATGCCCTCTCTGGGGGAATTCTGAACAGCATGGCAGCACAATGTTTGAAGTTCACATTTGACCTTTAATCTAAACATTTGTCTTCTGATACAGGGGCCGAAGTTCTTCACATGGTATGTGTCTGTTTGGTTAAGGGGGTAAAATTTCAAATAAATGTGTCATATTACTGCCCCAAAAGTCGGGGGTTAAATACCCGCTTCCAGCTATCCCACTTTATCTTATTATCTGTCTGCTCCTGTTTTCTAATCAGTCTAAACAAAGCACAGAACAAATAAAGGTGGAATTCATATTCAGACTTGAGATAAATTCATTTAACATGGATTATTTTATTTTATCTTAAGTCCACGTTTTATTGAGTCCCATTTTAATAAGTCTACTTATCTCAAGTCTGAATCGGGCCCCATGTGCTCAGTGTTACGAGGGTGGTTCAACACAACAAATTTGTCATGAAGACTGGCTGAGTGGACTAAGGCAGTGTTTTGACAAGCAGGAGACCAGAGTTCACAGCCACCTTCTCACATAAAAGCCCACTTTATACTGTATATGTTACCTCTGCTATAACTTACTTACAGTAGGCCAAAACATTTTGATTGTAACATAATTTATTATCTCACTGTAGCCAATAATGAGTGCCATTGTCTATCCTAGGAAAAGTATTCAATTCCCAGTGTCTCCTTTAAATTGTTAATTAAAATGTTGTCTGAAAATCATCATATATCAATATTTACGCTGTAAACCATTGGCATTTCAAAACCATTTGACTGTATGTGACACAGTCTGCCAAAACATGTTTTTTTTGTTTTGATGCTGCCTTTTACAATCACTGAAACACCAAAAATTATTTACACAAGACTCTCTTAAAAACACCAATATTCAGATTGAAGAACCACTTTCGGTGTTTCAGAGTACCTCCATTCTGTTTTGAAATACACTCAGTGTATTATAACACTTACATTGGGCTTACATTAAAACACCCTCCAAACATCAAACCTCAGCTTAGGTGCACTAACTTTCATGGTTTCACTACACAATGATGGTGTCCTGAGTCTGTCTATTTTAACAGTGAAGCTATTGCTGAATCTGACCTTCTCACTAGGGTTGCCAAGCCTCACTATGTTGTGCTTCCTGGTGCATTTATCTCAATCATTCCATGAGGGGTTTGAAGAACTCAACACACATGGACCTCCATCTGCTCTTTACCACATTGAAGAACTGTTACTAAGCAACTGCCAGGGTTATTTGTCTCTGTTAGCTAATTCTCTGTCATTGTGATATTAAGTGTATCTATTTAAATGTATCTCATCTCCCTGTAGTGGAGGGACCAAGAGATAACAGACATACAACTGACAATCATATTTAGCATATTAACTTTCCAACTTTGGGTGAGGAGAGGGAGAAAATTAATACCATTGTGTCTTCAATCCCATCCCAATCTGATTTTGTAGTTCAAGCATACACACAAGTAATTAAGGAGAGGAGCAGACAGGTTTTAGAATGCACAGAGAGAATGTGCTGTAGGTCACAGTGTTGATGTTCATTAGGATCAGTCATGCAGCAGCAGGGTTTGCCTTGGGAGCTGAATGCTGACGTCACAGACAGAGCACACTGCTCAGTCCTGGTTAGAGGGCAGAGAGCTGTTCATAGAGCCCAGACAATGTTCTGGTGTCTAGCACTGCATAATCTAATATTATCTTAATTGTTTTGAATAAATCAATGTTGTGAAGTACAATGCTTTTATAAGGCTTTATTCTGCATTCGTGGCATAGCATTTATGAATGAAGTCACTGTTTCACAGACCTCATCGTCATCATCAAAGGTAAACAGACCCCCAGACTTTTGGGATGGTTTTAGCATGATGCATGTTAATTCACAATGTGTACGCTAAAGCAATAGTGTTAGGCTACTTTGACTTATCATTTCTATACAATGTACTCTATACTGTGCTTCTGAGAAATACTGATGGAGTTGTGACAGAACACCCACATGAAAAAATACTATGGTATAACTACTGTAGTATTACTATATTTATATACTATAGTAGTGACTGTAGTGTTTTTGTGGACTTTACTGTAGTATTCACTGTAGTGTTTTGAGGACATTACTGTAGCATTCACTGTAGTATTTACTATATTGTTTTTGTTTTATTATCTTTGACATAGAAGTGGTGGTTTCTCCTTGTCCTTCTGGACAAATACAAAAAAAAACAAATGTTCCATAGCATGTAAGTAGGTAAGTAGGTAGGTAGGTCTGGAATCTGAACAGATACTTCTGCTCTTTTCTCTAACCTGTAGTGAACACAACATATGGTCTATACTTGGCATATATGTTTTATAAGTATAGTAACACTGTATTCATGTATTTCCATAAAGTATTTATAACAGCTATATAACACATTAAAACATTTGTCATAAGCTGTCATAAGTAGCTTTAAATAGTCATGAGTAATAGCATAATATGTTATAAAACTAGTTATAATGGGAGTTAAAGATGACTGTTCATCATGTTGTTATATGCTCTAATGTCAACTGTTAATAATAATAATAACTGCTATTACACAGTCTGCATGACAACTTATGTCATATATTCTTACATGCTACATAATTGTCTACATACCAGATGTTATAACATGGCTTTATATAATTTAACAAACTCTATCTCACATTATTACGTTGAATGGAATGATGGGCGTCATAACCATGTCATATGCCATTACAGAATGTGCACAGCCAAATTAGGTAAAGGGAATGTTCGTAAATTCACTCTGGCTATCTACTCCGATTTCAGTGCACTCTCGTCTGAGTGTGCCAGAGCGCAGAATATCTGATTGAATTTACGAACACACCCAAAGTGACAAAAATTTGAGGTGTTATAAAACACCAAAGGATTAGTTGAGAGTATCACAAAACCATTTAGGATATCCAAGAAACATGAGCAAATGGGAGCACAGATGTATTTAGGAAAGAAAAATAAGGACAACAAACAAAACAATAAACTGCTGTGCCAATAATGAATAGTTATACACGTTAAGTTTTCTGTTTTTTTTTTATTATTTATTGTTTGTTTCACAAGAAAAAATATTTTGCATCTTCAAAGTGATAGGCATGTTGTGTAAATCAAACGATACAAACTCCCAAAAATTGTATTTTGATTCCAGGTTGTAAGGCAACAAAATAGGAAAAATGTGAAAGGGGGTGAATACTTTCGCAAGCCACTGTTTGGAATCATGTAGTTCCCCAATGGTGGAACAAGCTCCCCCACGACGCCAGGACAGCGGAGTCACTGACCACCTTCCGGAGACACTTGAAACCCTACCTCTTTAAGGAATACCTGGAATAGTATAACAGTAATCCTTCTACCCCCCGCCATAGAAAAAAAGGGGTGGTTGTCCCACTGGCTATCCTAAGTTGAATGCACCAATTTGTAAGTCGCTCTGGATAAGAGCGTCTGCTAAATTACTTAAATGTAAATGTAAATTTAGTAACCAAAAAAGTGTTAAACAATCAAAATATATTTTATATTTGAGATTCTTCAAATTGCCACCCTTTTCCATGATGACAGCTTTGCACACACTTGGCATTCTCTCAACCAGCTTCATGAAGCAGTCACCTGGAATGCATTTCAATTAACAGTTGTGCCTTCTTAAAAGTTAATTTGTGGAATTTCTTTCCTTCCTAATGCGTTTGAGCCAATCAGTTGTGTTGGAACAGTGTAGGGGGAGTATACGGAAGATAGCCCTATTTGGTAAAAGACCAAGTCCATATTATGGCAAGAAAAGCTCCAATAAGCAAAGACAAACAACAGTTCATCATTATTTTAATACATGAAGGTCAGTCAATCCGGAAAATGTCAAGAACTATGAAAGTTTCAAGTGCAGTCGCAAAAACCATCAAGCACTATGATGAAACTGGCTTTCATGAGGACCGCCACAGGAATGGAAGACCCAGAGTTACCTCTGCTTCAGATGATTAGTTCATTAGGTTTACCAGCCTCAGAAATTGCAGCCCAAATAAATGCTTCACAGAATTCAAGTAACAGACACATCTCAACATCAACTGTTCAGAAGAGACTGTGTGAATCAGTCATTCATGGTCGAATTGCTGCAAAGAAACCACTACTAAAGGACACCAATAAGAAGAAGAGACTTGCTTGGGCCAAGAAACACGAGCAATGGACGTTAGACCGGTGGAAATCTGTCCTTTGGTCTGGATTCCAAATTGGAGATTCATGGTTCCAACCACTGTGTCTTTGTGAGACGCGGTGTGGCTGAACGGATGATCTCCAAATGTGTAGTTCCCACCGTAAAGCATGGAGGAGGAGGTGTTATGGTGTGGGGGTGCTTTGCTGGTGACACTGTCTGTGATTTATTTAGAATTCAAGGCACACTTAACCAGCATGACTACCACAGATTTCTGCAGTGATACGCCATCCCATCTGGTTTGGGCTTAGTGGGACTATCATTTATTTTTCAACAGGACAATGACCCAACACACCTCCAGGCTGTGTAAGGGCTATTTGACCAAGAAGGAGAGTGATGGATTGCTGCATCAGATGACCTGGCCTCCACAATCACCCGACCTCAACCCAATTGAGATGGTTTGGGATGAGTCGGACTGCAGAGTGAAGGAAAAGCAGCCAACAAGTGCTCAGCATATGTGGGAACTCCTTCAAGACTGTTTGGAAAGCATTCCTCATGAAGCTGGTTGAGAGAATACCAAGAGTGTGCAAAGCTGTCATCAAGGCAAAGGGTGGCTATTTGAAGAATCTCAAATATAAAATAGATTTTGTTGGTTAATACATGTTATTTAATAGTTTTGATATATTATTCTACAATGTAGAAAATAGTAAAAAATAAAGAAAAACCCTTGAATGAGTAGGTGTGTCCAAACTTTTGATTGATACTGTAGGTCTCCATAGACTTGGTCTCCGGAGCCGACAGAGAGTACAGTCGTCCCCGGGGTAGTGTGGTGCCTGGGAGAAGGTTGATCCTGCAGTCATAGGGTCGGTGCGGAGGAAGTGATGTGGCCCGGGCCTTACTGAAAACCTCCTGGTACTCCGCGAGAATGGCGAAGAGGTCCGGGGCAACTTCTAAGCCCCCAGGAAGACGTCCCGCGGCAGGCTGTGCTGACTTCAGGCATTGGCCGCGGCAGAACGGGCTCCAGCCCATGATGGCACCAGCAGTCCAGTCAATGAGGGGATTGTCGCTTGAGCCAAGAGAATCCCAATTCAACGGGAACCTGAGGAGACTAGATTAGCATGAATTGGATAGCCTCACTTTGGTTCCCTGAAACTCGTAGGTTGATGGGGGTGGTATTGTGGGTGACCCGGCCTATAGAGTGCCCGTCCAGCGCTCTAATGTCCATGGGAATGGAGAAGGGCTGAGTTGGGATGCCCAGCTCAAACGCCAGGGTAGGGTCCATAAAACTCTCATCGGATGAGTACCCAGAGAGATTTCGACTGGTTCCCCCACAGCAGGATGGCATGGAAAGGAGTGCGAGTAAGGGGAGAGGAAAAGTTATCCGTATGGCCCACCAGAGTATTCGCCCCTACCGTTGAGCCTGGTCTTTTAGTGGACAGGAGGACATGAAATGACCAGTAGTTCCGCAATACATTCAACTCTTTGTGTGAAGCCTGTGTAGACATTCGGCTGGGGACAGCCTAGCTCTGCCTAGTTGCATCGGCTCTGGAAGAGGTGAATTGGCAGACTTCCGAGATTCTTGGGTGAACTTGGGTAGCCTCGGGTTCTCTCGGCAATGGAGACATCGGGGACATCCGGGATGCCTCGGAGGCGAGCTGGAATCCTTGGGCGGGTGAGTGGAATCGGACCTCCTCTCCTTCATACGTTCCCGTAGCCGCCCATCGATCCGGATAGTCAAGGCGATGAGCGAGTTGTGATCCGTCGGTACTTCCCGGGCTGCTAGCTCGTCCTTAACTTCCTCCGATACCCCGTGCAGGAACTTGTTGAACAGCGATTCCGGGTTACAGGCACTCTCAGCTGCCAATTGCGGAAATCCACTGCATAGTCTGCCACTCTGCAGGAGTCTTGCCGAAGCTGGAGTAACTTCCAGGAAGCCTCTCTCCCGGACAATGGACCATCGAAAACCTTCTTTACCTCCTGCATGAACTCCTCCAGACTGAAGCATACGGCTGAGTGTTGTTCCCACACTGCCGTAGCCCAGGTGAGAGCCCTCCCGGACATCAGTGTGATGAGGTATGCTATCTTTGAGCGGTCCGAGGGTTAGGAGGAGGGCTGCAGCTTGATGATGAGAGAATACTGAGTGAGAAACGGCCGACAGGTTCCTGACTCTCCAGCAAAGCATTCCGGGGGAGGTAAGCTGGGTTCTCAGGAAACTGGGGTGGCCGGGGAGGCCGCGCTGCCTGACAGACAACCCGCGGAATTGCTCCAGCAATGTGTTCAATGCTCTGTCATGGCGTTCGGCCAAGGTCTGGAACCCTTCCATAAGACCACAAAGCAACTCCTCGTGCCTTCCAATGGTGGCTCCTTGGGAGGAGACGGCGTTCCGGAGCTGGTCCGAGTCTGCTGGGTCCATCATGGCCAGTTCGTACTATCACGGCTCAGGAGAAGACCCAGATGCAGACAGTTTCGAAGTAACAAAAGTTTATTACAAAAACAGGTGGGCAGGCAAACGACAGGTCAAGGGCAGGCAGAGGTCAGTAATCTAGAACAGAGTCCAAAAGTTACAGAACGGCAGGCAGGCTCAAGGTCAAAACTGGGAAAACCTGAAAACAGTAACTAGAGAAAAACAGGAGTACGGGAAAAACACTGGTAGGCTTGACGAGACAAGACGAACTGGGAGAAGATGGGCAAACCCTGGAGGGGGTGGAGACAAGCACAAAGACAGGTGAAACAGATCATCGTGTGACAAAAGCTAACTGCAGCACATCACACAATCCATTCTCTTTCACATACACTTTAAACACATTAAACGTTGTTTAACTCAATCTAACTAATGTTATCTTATCCATGTTCTTTGCTGTTGGTTTGCCATGGGCTGATCATCTCCCTTCTTATGTGTCATAGTTGTTGTTATGATGGTAAGTCCAGCCCTTCTTCTTTCGATTTCACCGATATGATTCTGTTACACAAGAGCTCTAAATAACTTTTTTATTGGATCTGCAAACTGTCCATTTTTGACAGTGAATCATATAGTTCAAACTTCATGGACAGTTTGGAGATCCAATTAAATGTTATTGAGCGCTCTTGTGCCAGTGAATCATAATCGCTGAAATTGGAGGAAGAAAGGTGGGACTAATATAGAATGGGAGAAGAAGACAGATGTCGGCTCATGTATCTAGCAAACCTAGCCACAGCAAATAACTGTCACGACTTCCTCCGAAGCTGCCTCCTCTCCTGGTTTGGGCAGGCATCGGCGTTCGTCGTCACCGGCCTTCTAGCCACTGCCGCTCCTCATCTCATTATTCCATTTGTTTTGTCTTGTTTATTACACACACCTGGTTCATATCCCCTCATCAATACCTGTATAAGTGTTCCCTCTGCCCCCTTGTCTTTGTGTGTGATTGTTTATTGTGAGGAGAGTGCTCGGTTGAGCTCCTTGTATTTTGTGTTTCCGGGTTAATTTCCCCGTTTGCCTTGTTGGTTCCAGTGCGCCTGTTTTGCGCACTGGACTGTTTTGACACATTACTGCGTAACTCTGTATTCCAGAATAAATGATGTTATTCTGTGATTTACCCTCCTGGGCCTGACTCCTTCAAATCACCCATCACAGAATCACACACCCGCCATGGAGTCAGCAGGAGAGAAGCACATGCCTGGAGTCGTGGCACGGGTCCGGGAGCATTCGACGATGCTAGCCAGCTTGGGAGAAGCGATGGATCTCCAGATTGTTGCACAACCTGGTGCGTGTCCGAGAGGGGGACGAGTGGAAGACAGCATTCAGCACAACCACGGGGCATTACGAATACCTGGTGATGCCTTACTGTTTGATGAATGCTCCATCCGTCTTACGGTCCTTTGTGAACGAGGTGTTTCGGGACATGCTTGGTCGCGGTGTAGTAGTCTACATCGATGACATTCTGGTGTATTCCGCTACACGCGCCGAGCATGTGTCCCTGGTTCGCAAAGTGCTGGCCCGACTGTTGGAACATGACCTTTATACCAAGGCAGAAAAGTGTCTGTTTTTCCAACAGTCTGTCTCCTTCCTCGGATACCGCATTACCACCTCTGGTGTGGAAATGGAGGGAGATCACATTTCAGCCGTGAGTAATTGGCTGACTCCAACCACGGTAAAGGAGGTGCAGCGCTTTATTGGCTTTGCCAACTACTTTCAGAGGTTTATCTGGGGCTTTGGCAAGGTCGCAGCTTCCATCACATCTCTTTTGAAGGGTGGGCTGTCCCGGCTCCGCTGGTCTGCTGAGGCTGACAGGGCCTTCAGTAACCTCAGGGGTCTGTTCACCTCAGCCCCGGCACTGGCCCACCCCGATCCATCACTACCGTTCGTAGTGGAGGTGGATGCGTTCGAGGTAGTGATAGGCACTGTCCTATCTCAACACTCGGGCACGCCACCGAAGCTCCGCACCTGTGCCTTCTTCTCCAAGAAGCTCAGCCCGGCGGAGCAGAACTACGACGTTGGTGATCGGGAGCTGTTGGCTGTTGTCTGAGCCCTGACCGTATGAAGGCACTGGCACGAGGGGGCGAAACACCCTTTCCTCGTCTGGATGGACCACCGTAACCTGGAGTACATCCGGGCAGCGAGGAGGCTGAACCCTCGCCAGGCCAGGTGGGCCCTATTCTTCACCCGGTTTGATTTTACACTATCATACATCCCAGGTATGAAGAACTTGAAGGCAGACGCACTGTAATGGCTGTACGACACAGAGGAGAGGCCCAGAGACAACACCCCCATACTCCCGGCCTCCTGCATTGTGGTGCCGGTAGTATGGGCGATGGACGCGGATATAGAGCAGGCGTTACGCACAGAGCCTCAGTGTCCAGCTGGGCTGCAGTACGTGCCTGCTCTTGTCTGTGACCATCAGATCTACTGGGCACATTCGTCCCCCTCCTCTGGTCACCCAAGACCGGAAAGTACTGGGGGCCTACCGTGGCTAAGGACGTGAGGGTGTATGTCTCCTCCTGCTCTGTGTGTGCCCAGAGTAAGGCACCTATGCACCTCCCAGCGGGTAAGTTACAGCCTTTACCAGTTCCACAACGGCCATGGTCCCACCTGAGTATTGATTTCCTTACTGATCTCCCCCTCTCTCAAGGTAACACCACCCTCCTGGTCGTTGTGGACCACTTTTCCAAAGCCTTCCGCCTCCTTCATCTGCCCGGTCTCCCCACGGCACTGCAGACTGCGGAGGCCCTGTTTACACATGTCTTCAGGCACTACGGGGTCCCAGAGGACATAGTGTCTAACCGGGGTCCCCAGTTCACATCCAAGTTCTGGAAGGCGTTCATGGAACGTCTGGGGGTCTAAGTCAGCCTGACCTCTGGTTTTCACCCCGAGTCTAATGGGCAGGGGGAACATGGATAATAATAGAGAGTAATGGAATCTTTTTGTAGGCAATAACTCTGACATAGTTCGTTAAACAAAGCCTATGGGAAAACGAATGGAATTTTTTATAAACACCAAAAAAAGGTATGTGGTAAACACAGGCTTAGGAGATATTATATGTTTTGTTCTATGAGGTAATCTTCATCAGCGAACATCACTTTTTGGGGAATTTTGAACAATTGATGTAATAAATAAAAACACAACGCACATAAAGCCTTCAAAATTCATAAAGGTCATGTTAATTGACTGATATGTTAAAGGCAAACTATACACTGCTTAAATTGAATGTTTCTGTGTGGCCTAGTTACAGTTTTGACTTAAATCGGCTTGAAAATCTATGGCAATACTTGAAAATGGCTGTCTAGCAATGAGCAGCAACCAACATGACAAAGCTTGAAGAATTTTTTAAAGAATAATGTGCAAATAATATTGTACAATCCAGGTGTGCAAAGATAAGCTCTTACAGACTTACCCAGAAAGACTCACAGCTGTAATTGCTGCCAAAGGTGATTCTACCCTGACTCAGGGGGTTGAATACCTATGTAATCAAGATATATTAGTGTTTTATTTTCCATACATTAAAAAAATGTGTCTTCCACTTTGACATTACAGTGTTTTGTGTAGATCGTTGACAAAAATTATGACAAATCAATTTTAATCCCACTTTGTAACACAAACAAAATGGGGAAAAAGTCAAGGGGTATAAATATTTTCTGAAGGCACTGTAGCTGTCATTGTTACTGTAGCCTGAACATCTTACTTTTGTTCACAGCTTTCACAAATCCTGTTGTGATTTTGTTTCAATTTATATCCAATTTGTTCAACTCAGTAGTTTATTGTCTTGTTGTCAAAAAAAAGGAAATCCTTAATATATTTGCGCTCCAATTTGCCAATGTTTCTTGAAGATCTTGAATGGTTTAGTGATACACCTTAACTCATCCTGTGGTATTAAGCATATTCATAATTGTTTTATAACACCTAAAATTAATGTCACTTTATTGAAGGTGTCTGTGCACAGTCTATAATGGCATACGACATGGTTATGACGCCCATCACTCCATTCAATGTAATAATGTGACACAGAGTTTGGTAAATTATATAACGCCATGTTATAACATCTTGTATGTAGAAACGTATTGTATGTAGCATGTAATAACATATGACATAAGATTCATGCAGACTGTGTATTAGTAGTTCTTACTAACAGTTGACATTAGAGCATCTAAAATATCTTATGCCGTTATTCATAACTATTTAAAATGACTTATTACAGTTTATGACAAATGTTTGAATGTGTTATATACAGTAGCTGTTTTAAAGGCTTTATGAATGCATGAATAAGGGACACCTATAGTAAAGTGCTACCATAAGTACTATAGTATTCTATAGTAAACTGTAACATCCTTTTCTGTTTTTATTTTCAGATGTAAAGCACAAGATGCACAGCTTTTTTAAGGCAGCACAAAAATAGGGTGAATGCAAATTTGCACGATACTGCACATTAGGCCTATAGTATAGTATAATTGATCCTCTTGGTTTGAGTCACAATAGGATTTGTTCTGCTTAGGAATATATACAGTGTACCATTGCCATCATGAAAGTGATTCATGAAAGAAGAACAGAAATAAACATAATTATGGATAATTTCCAACACACTATACTATATATTCTGCCTGTAGAAAAAAATTGTTAATAGAAACCGAATGGAAACCAAACATACAGTATATTGAAACATGTGCATGCAATTATATACAAATAATTGCATACACGTTTGCCCTCCCACTGTCTTGAAGTGCCTTTAACCCAGGCGGTCATTTTGTGACATAACCCACTTGGAATGCGCTAATAAAGAGCAGTGATACTAGCAAGAGCAGTGATACTATAAAGGGCAGTGATACTATAAAGAGCAGTGTGCGGGTTTCTTCTTTTTCCTCTCATTTTTTTTTTCTTTCATGTGACATAACCCACTGCAAGTGGCCTATTCTGCAGAGCAATTTCCCATGCATCATTCCATAAGATTTTCAGTTGAAAATAAAACCCTTTCCATAGTGTGTAGATATCTTTCCTCTTATTCCAGACCTGCTCAGTGTCATTTTGGCAGGATGTCTCCGCATCAACATCCTCTGCCTGGGCTCGGAGCAATATACAGTTGAAGTCGGAAGTTTACATACACCTTAGCCAAATACATTTAAACTCAGTTTTTCACAATTCCTGACATTTAATCCTAGTAAAAATTCCCTGTCTTAGGTCAGTTAGGATCACCACTTTATTTAAAGAATGTGAAATGTCAGAATAATAGTAGAGACAATGATTTATTTCAGCTTTTATTTATTTCATCACATTCCCAGTGGGTCAGAAGTTTACATACACTCAATTAGTATTTGGTAGCATTGCCTTTAAATTGTTTTTCTTGGGTCAAACGTTTCGGTTAGCCTTCCACAAGCTTCCCACAATAAGTTGGGTGAATTTTGGCCCATTCCTCCTGACAGAGCTGGTGTAACTGAGTCAGGTTTGTAGGCCTCCTTGCTCGCACACGCTTTTTCAGTTCTGCCCACACATTTTCTATAGGATTGAGGTCAGGGCTTTGTGATGGCCACTCCAATACCTTAAATTTGTTGTCCTTAAGCAATTTTCCACAACTCTGGAAGTATGCTTGGGGTCATTGTCCATTTGGAAGACCCATTTGCGACCAAGCTTTAACTTCCTGACTGATGTCTTGAGATGTTGCTTCAATATATCCACCACATTTCCCTTCCTCATGATGCCATCTATTTTGTGAAGTGCACCAGTCCCTCCTGCAGTAAAGCACCCCCACAGCATGATGCTGCCACCCCCGTGCTTCACGGTTGGGATGGTGTTCTTCGGCTTGCAAGCATACCCCCATTTCCCTCCAAACATAACGATGGTCATTATGGCCAAACAGTTATATTTTTGTTTCATCAGACCAGAGTACATTTCTCCAAAAAGTACGATCTTTGTCCCCATGAGCAGTTGCAAACCATAGTCTGGCTTTTTCATGTCGGTTTTGGAGCAGTGGCTTCTTCCTTGCTGAGCGGCCTTTCAGGTTATGTCCATAAAGGACTCGTTTTACTGTGGATATAGATACTTTTGTACCTGTTTCCTCCAGCATCTTCACAAGGTCCTTTGCTGTTGTTCTGGGATTGATTCGCACTTTTCGCACCAAAGTACGTTAATCTCTAGGAGACAGAACGCGTCTCCTTCCTGAGCGGTATGACGGCTGCGTGGTCCCATGGTGTTTATACTTGCATACTATTGTTTGTACAGGTGAACGTGGTACCTTCAGGCGTTTGGAAATTTCTCCCAAGGATGAACCAGACTTGTGGAGGTCTACAATGTTTTTTCTGAGGTCTTGGCTGATTTATTTTGATTTTCCCATGATGTCAAGCAAAGAGGCACTGAGTTTGAAGGTAGGCCTTGAAATACATCCACAGGTACACCTCCAATTGACTCAAATTATGTCAATTAGCCTATCAGAAGCTTCTAAAGCCATGACATCATTTTCTGGAATTTTCCAAGCTGTTTAAAAGGACAGTCAACTTAGTGTGATACAGTGAATTATAAGTGAAATAATGTGTGTGTAAACAACTGTTGGAAAAATTACTTGTGTCATGCACTAAGTAGAAGTCCTAACTGACTTGCCAAAACTATAGTTTGTTAACAAGACATTTGTGGAGTGGCTGAAAAACAAGTTTTAATGACTCCAACCTAAGTGTATGTAAACTTCCGACCTCAACTGTAGCTCTGAGAGCCAATCATACAGCTGGCTGACTCCAGGCCAGGCCAGACACCTACCGGCCTCATGAACTAATAGATATAAGCAGGTACCAGAGCATATGCACTGTTCACACAGCACACACATGGTTCAAATATATAGAAGCTGAGCCGATGAGCACACACAGGTATGCACATGTACACATGCACGCACATGCACACATGCACACAAACAAGCACATGCGCACACACACGCCCACAGTAAGAGGACAAAACAATAAAGGCTTAATAAGGTACACAACAGAAATAACATCTTGTCGTAAATTGGTCATCCCCTCTGTGCAGTGCAACCCTGTCTGTCCCATTAGCCTTCCATCGTACAGTTAACTCACAGAGGCCTCGAAATGAGCAGTTTATTTTTCCTGACAGATACACAGCAAACCTCCAGTCATCGTTAATCTCAGAAAGCATTCTCACAACTTCATTGTGTTGTTATCATTCCCCTTTCTCACAAGAGACCTGGGCATTACCACTGACCCCTGTGGAGAACAATTTATTTCAGGCAACAGATACTGTCTAATTGTGTTTGTCAAGGGAGGATAGAAAGGCAGATATCCAAGATTACTTTGACTATTTTCCAATTCATTTTAGGAGGACTGGGGAGATAAGTTCCTCATCAGTGAATGAATGGTTATGACATATTTGAACTTCATCTGTGTTATAGAGGTCAAAACAAGGTTTTAATCAGTACTTAACATTTAAGTCATCACTCTTACCCAGAGCGACTTCAAGTTAGTGAGTGCATACATTATTTTTTAATTCAGGCCCCCCGTGGGAATCGAACCCACAACCCTGGTGTTGCAAACGCCATGCTCTACCAACTGAGCTACATCCCTGCCGGCCATTCCCTCCCCTACCCTGGATGAAATGTGCGCCGACCCATGGGTCTCCCGGTCGCAGCCGGCTACGACAGAGCCTGGATTCAAACCAGGATGTCTAGTGGCACAGCTAGTACTGCGATGCAGTGCCTTAGACCACTGTGCCACTCGGGAGACTAATGTATGTTTTCTTTGAATGGGAACTTGCTTCAGTAGTGAAGTCAGTCATTAGTTACTTTTACTTTTTACAGCCAGCTATTTTCAAAAGGTTATACAAAAATACCACAAAATTATTAACTGAGTCTTAGCCCTCAAGCGTATCTAGATTCTTCCAACTTTTTGGGGTGGCTGCTCATTGGTGAATTCAACAGTATAATTTCAGTCCACTGCCCACTCTTGGCTGTCAAACCTTTCCCTGACACATGTAGCTGACATACCCAGCCAATCAAGGGATCAGGCCACCAGGCGCTTGCTCCAAATGTTAATTGGCAACTCCACTCTCTCCGGATGTTTACAAAAAGAAAAACATAATTCATTTTTGTCTTTTCCTCTTTTCTATTCCTATAGCTGTTCTATTCTAATCAATATGCTCTACTGAAGCACATTCTCTCCAACCAGAGTTTGGATCGACAGTAATGATTCTTCCTAGTATTTGCATACAATACAATTAACATACAATACAGTAGCTGCTGTTCTTTCTGTTGTGAAGCCAGTCTGCCAGGCAGGCAGGTGCCAGGTTTGTTCTGTGCAGCAGCAGTTGAAATCCCTGTATAACACTGCTGTACCCCATGAGCTAGCTATTTTTTTCATTTCACTCTCAAGGCCAAGAGCACATCAGACTCAGCCGAGGCTTTTCAACTAATTATGAATAACAAGTTGTCATAAAGGTGTTACTGACTTTACATGTAAAGGCCATAAATAACGAGACACAAAATACAGCAATATCGCCTTCACGACCATAGACCATATGTTGACTGTTCCTAACAATAGAAAACCCACAAAAGTGTTTGCTCATTGGATCAATAGTAGTTAAATGTGGAAGAAATAACACTTAATCTTCCATGACTTTACAAGTGCATATACAATCTGTATACACTAGGACCTTGTAATCATAACCCATGCAGCATCTTTGAATGCACTTCTGTGCTGTTAGAAGTCAAATGCAGCATACTCTAGATTTTTTATTCACTTGCATTAGGAAGCTGGCTATGAATGATAAGTAACAAAATGGGAAACATTTTTCCGTCTCCTCTTCTACTCTACTCTGCTGTAACCAAATAACTAAATTATCTTTGAAAGGCATCACATTTTCCGGTCACTGTTCTCGTCATCGCTGAACTCAAATCTCATCATAAATTGGTGTGTGTGTGTGTGTGCCTGCGCATAAGGTTTCGCTTCAGCAAGCTATGTACAGTGAGGGAAAAAAAGTATTTGATCCCCTGCTGATTTTGTACGTTTGCCCACTGACAAAGACATGATCAGTCTATATTTTTTAATGGTAGGTTTATTTGAACAGTGAGAGACAGAATAACAACAAAAAAATCCAGAAAAACGCATGTCAAAAATGTTATAAATTGATTTGCATTTTAATGAGGGAAATAAGTATTTGACCCTCTCTCAATCAGAAAGATTTCTGGCTCCCAGGTGTCTTTTATACAGGTAACGAGCTGAGATTAGGAGCACACTCTTAAAGGGAGTGCTCCTAATCTCAGTTTGTTACCTGTATAAAAGACACCTGTCCACAGAAGCAATCAATCAATCAGATTCCAAACTCTCCACCATGGCCAAGAACAAAGAGCTCTCCAAGGATGTCAGGGACAATATTGTATACCTACACAAGGCTGGAATGGGCTACAAGACCATCGCCAATCAGCTTGGTGAGAAGGTGACAACTGTTGGTGCGATTATTCGCAAATGGAAGAAACACAAAATAACTGTCAATCTCCCTCGGCCTGGGGCTCCATGCAAGATCTCACCTCGTGGAGTTGCAATGATCATGATAATGGTGAGGAATCAGCCCAGAACTACATGGGAGGATCTTGTCAATGATCTCAAGGCCGCTGGGACCATAGTCACCAAGAAAACAATTGGTAACACACTACGCCGTGAAGGACTGAAATCCTGCAGCGCCCGCAAGGTCCCCCTGCTCAAGAAAGCACATATACAGGCCCGTCTGAAGTTAGCCAATGAACATCTGAATGATTCAGAGGAGAACTGGGTGAAAGTGTTGTGGTCAGATGAGACCAAAACCGAGCTCTTTGCCATCAAATCAACTCGCCGGGTTTGGAGGAGGAGGAATGCTGCAATGTGTTTTCTTATGAATAATCAAGTCAAATCCGATTAAAGTTGAGTAAATTACCCTTACAAAAAAATCATGTCAAATTTGCAGTTTCACATGTGAACTGCAGTTGCACGTGAAATGTGTGGTTTCACATGTTAAAAACTTTTACATGTGAAAATCAGATATGCAGTTTCACATGTGAAAAACGTTTTCATGTGAAAAGCTCACGTCCACAGGTGGAATTGCAAGTTCACATGTGGTGGTGAAATAGTGTTATTCTCCTCATATGTGAAAAGGTGGTGTTAACATGTTGCAGTAGCAATGTTTCCACACACGGAATCGCAAATTCTGTAATGCCATTCTGTAAAAAGTTAACTTAGCCTACCTTAGTATAACAATTAAAGATAATTATTTCTTATTTCTGAACCAACCATTCGGAGTGTTACTGCTGCAGGCGCATGCCTCTTTTCTTCATTTGTTGGTCAGTGACCGTTGGAAGAAGCCCAGTGAATAGAACAGAGAAGCTCCATGTGTCCTTATTTATCCTGTTTAAGGTGTTAAAATTAGTGCTGTCAGAGTTAATCAGTTAACTCAACTATACTTTAAGTAATTTTAATGCACATTTTTTAAATCACATTTTAACACTGAAAACATCCAACATAAATTACAGGTCAATTTGAGCAAATTATGAATATGCGATTAATTGTGATTAATCACAGTAAATCATTTGATAAACTCGATTACATTTCTGAATTGTTTGACAGCCCTAGTTGACATTAAAGTGTGAAAATGCAAACGTGAAATGTAGCGGACATTAGTTTGTCATGGTTGCTCATGTTCACGTGATGAAGTAGCCCCGCCTGCGACTTCAAAGTTGGTGTTGGCCTTCTTGGTCAAATGGTCAAGACGTTGTCTTATCCTGTGGGAGACCTGGGTTCTAATCCTGCCAATTACAAATATGAAACTGATAAAATCATGTGTAATGTTGGGAAACCATGTGTCTAACTCATGAAATTGATATTTCTTAGATTTTTTACATGAGGAAATTTTCACATATGATTTGTTCGCACGTGTTCATGCATACAGTTTGTCCGAAAACCATGTTTTTTCACGTGTTCTTTTCACGTGATGTTTTTTTTGTAAGGGTGTGCACACCATAGATAAGGATTACGTGTACGTGTGTGTGTGTGTGTGCTTGTGCGTGTGTCGCTATCCTATCATGTGCATTTTTAGCCCAGTCTGTGTGCCATATACTGACCTTCATGATACGTCCCATATGAATGATGTCCGATTTCGCATCTAGTCAGCGGATCTGATGATCCATGATTAAAGGTATTTAACAGCGCATTGCTATCAAGTTGCCTCTCCCCCCCACTGTGTGCTCTTGTCCCATCACACTTCATTTGTGGCCTGTCATACTATATCAACCACCCTCTGTATAATGGCTGGCATGGCAAGACAGCATCACCGAGCACAAGCAAGTCTCTAACCCTAACATTAAACCTTCAATTTCTCTTCAGCACCGTAGCCAACCTCACAGAGAAGCAGGCCCCATCTGCAGGGCTCTCCAGAGGATGGTGCTGTCTGCCCAATGCATCACCAGGGGCCCACTGCCTGCCCTCCAGGACATCTACAGCACCCGGTGTCACAGGGAGGCCAATAAGATCATCAAGGACCTCAGCCACCCAAGCAACAGCCTGTTCACCCTGCTACCATCCAGAAGGCGAGGTCAGTACAGGTGCATCAAAGCTGGGACTGAAAAACAGAAATCAGACTGTTAAATAGTCACCATTTGCCGGCCTCCGCCCAGTACCCTGCCCTGAACTTTAGTCACTGTCACTAGCCGGCCACCACCCGGTTACTCAACCCTGTACCTTAGAGGCTGTTGTACATAGTCATGGAACACTGATCACTTAAATTATGGAACACTGGTCACTTTAACAATGTTAACATACTGTTTTATTTTACTCACTTCATACACTACATCACCAAAATTATGTGGACACCTGCTTATCGAACATCTCATTCCAAAATCATGAGTTGATCCCCACTTTGCTGCTATAACAGCCTCCACTCTTCTGGGAAGGCTTTCCACTAGATGTTGGAACATTTCTGCGGGACTTGCTTCCATTCAGCCACAAGAGCATTAGTGAGGTCGGGTACTGATGTTGGGCGATTAGGCCTGGCTCACTGTCGGCGTTCCAATTCATCCCAAAGGTGTTAGATGGGGTTGAGGTCAGGGCTCTGTGTAAGACAGTCAAGTTCTGGTGGGTAGGAGCGTTGGGCCAGTAACCGAAAGGTTGCTTGATTGAATCCCTGAGCTGACAAGGTACAAATATGTTGTTCTGCCCCTGAGCAAGGCGGTTATCCCACTGTTCCCTGGGCACTAATGACGTGGATGTCGATTAAGGCAGCCCCTCGCACCTCTCTGATTCAGAGGTTGGGTTAAATGCGGAAGACACATTTCTGTTGAATGCTTTCAGTTGTACAACAGACTAGGTATCTCCCTTTCCCTTTTCACACCGATCTCAACAAATAATTTCTGTCATGCTGAAATAAGAAAGGGCCTTCCCCAAACGGTTGCCACAAAGTTAGAAGCACAGAATCGCCTAGAATGTCATTGTATGATGTAGCGTTAAAATATTTCCCTTTACTGGAACTAAGGCACCTAGCCCGAACCATGAAAAACAGCCCCAGACAATTATTCCTCCTCCACCAAACTTTACAGTTGGCACTATGCATTGGGGCAGGTAGCGTTCTCGTGACATCTGCCAAACCCAGATTCGTACGTCGGACTGCCAGATGGTGAAGAGCGGTTCATCACTTCAGAGTCCAATGGTGGCGAGCTTTACACCACTCCAGCCGACTCTTGGCATTGCGCATGGTGATCTTAGGCTTGTGTGCCGCAGCTTGGTAGTGAGTGTTGCAACCGAGGACAGATGATTTCTACGAACTACGTGCTTCAGCACTCGGCGGTCCCGTTCTGTGAGCTTGTGGCCTACCACTTAATGGCTAAGTCGTTGCTCCTCAACGTTTCCATTTCACAATAACAGCACTTACAGTTGACTGGGGAAGCTCTAGCAGCGCAGAAATAATTTTGATGAACTGACTTGTTGGAAAGGTGGCATCAGTAAGGCCATTCTACTGCCAATGTTTGTCTATGGAGATTGCATGGCTGTGTGCTTGATGTTATACACCTGTCAACAACGGGTTTGGCTGAAATAACTGAATCCACTTATTTGAAGGGGTATCCACATACTTTTGTATAATTATAGTGTATGTATATACTGTATTCTAGTCAAGGCCTATCCTATTTAACTATTGCTGTACATATACTATTTTACCCTACATATTCTTCAGATATACTACATATTCTGTTCATTTACTGTCCATAATTTCTATACATCCCATCATATACACTACCAGTCAAAGGTTTGGACACACTTATTTAATCAAGGGATATTCTTTATATTGACTATGTTTTACATTGTATAATAATAGTGAAGACATCAAAACTATGAAATAACACTTATGGAATCCAAAAAAGTGTTAAACAAATCAAATATATTTTATATTTGAGATTCTTCAAATAGCCACCCTTTGCTTTGATGACAACTTTGCACACTCTTGGCATTCTCTCAACCATCTTCATGAGGTAGTCACCTGGAATGCATTTCAATTAACAGATGTGCCTTCTTAAAAGTTAATTTGTGGAATTTATTTCCTTCTTAATGCGTTTGAGCCAATCAGTTGTGTTGTAATAAGGTAGAGGGGGGTATACAGAAGATAGCCCAATTTGGTAAAAGACCAAGTCCATATTATGGCAAGAACAGCTCAAATAAGCAAAGAGAAACGACAGTCCATCATTACTTTAAGACATGAAGGTCAGTCAATATGGAACATTTCAAGAACTTAGAAAGTTTCTTCAAGTGCAGTCGTGCAAACCATCAAGCACTATGATGAAACTGGCTCTCATGAGGACCACCACAGGAATGGAAGACCCAGACTTACCTCTGCTGCAGAGGATAAGTTCATTAGAGTTACCAGTCTCAGAAATTGCAGCCCAAATAAATGCTTCACAGAGTTCAAGTCACAGACACATCTCAACATCAACTGTTCAGTGGGGACTGTGTGAATCAGTCCTTCATGGTCGAATTGCTGCAAAGAAACCACTACTAAAGGACACCAATAAGAAGAAGAGACCTGTGTGGTACCTAAATAATGATGCTAATTATGCTGTGAGGACAAGGAATCACTGTCCGACACTGTCCTCGATTGTATAATAGTTAATTTACATTGAAGATTTCAGCGCCAATTTACAGACTTCTGCAGACATCTGGAGAACAACCGGCCCAATCTCTAATATGTTGTCACTCCCCTCCTTTGTCCCATTCATAGTATTTATAATCTGTAACATGATATGGGTGGTTTCCCCCACAGACCAATCCCAGGACGCTACATAACAGACTTCCTCTGTTTTAGGGTGCCCCTATAGTAATGCTCTCCAGATGCTGAGTCAACTTCCTCTAAGACACCATTTGCAAACGTAGCAAAGACACTACATATGTCCCCCCTTCGAGACTAATTAAGTCTTGAAAACAAAAAGAATGGGATAATGACAAGTAAAACAAATTCTTATTGAGTAACTTTAGCAATAAACCACATTTAATGGAGAGTAAACACATTTTTCTATGGAGTGTAAATACATTTCTATCAAATATGAACTAATCTTTATGGAGTGTGAGAGCGAAAAACCTGTCTGGCAGCTTTCTTTCCAAATATCCATCAATCAATCAAGACAGTAAAATTATCTCACGGCCACTCTGCCCCAGGTGACCACCTAAGTACTCCAGATCAATTCATAAATCTTTATCAATGCATTTTAAACTATGATACAATTGAATACACATGAAAGCCTCAGAAAACATAATACAATCAAAAAATGTCCACATTCAGGCTGGTCGATCCATCGGACCCTCCTGTGGATTCTCTCTGTCCCTGCCTAGACCCAATATCCCTAAGCATCCACGAAATAAACAAAAACATCTGAGATCCCCACATGTACCCAACAACAGCAAATATCATTCTTCAAAAATTAATACAGAAAGAATATGACACAAATTATGTATTACACATGCAAATATGTCTATATATCATTGCAGACACTGGAATGTAGTCCACTACACTGCATCTCCTCAGCAGTGTCGACTTTCAATGAAACGTTGATGATGGAATCTGAACATTTCCACACCTTCCTTGGTCGACTTCCTCCAGTCCATTCATATTGTCCATGTTTGAGTATTTGAATCCCCTCTACACATTCCCCCATATGCTTCTGGAAGAAAAGAAAACACCAACCAGTATCTTTTGCAAAACAACACATGCAAATTAAAACATCAATATCAACAATAATATAACAATTATATATAAAATGAATCACATTCCATTTCCCGCCTTTGATTCATAACAAAATACTAAATATCACAAAAATATGTAAAAACATGTGAAAAATGATCGGATATTCAAAATGGATGTCTACCCATCAATACTCCATCCAGTCCCACTTGTTAATCTCCATCTAGATTAGTAACAGTTAACAACGGCATCTGAGTGTTTTCTCCAGGCATCACAACCCCAACCCATCTCAATATCATAGCCTTCGCAAAAGTCAATAACAAAGTACAAAAGCAAAACATCACACACAGCGCTATAAGAGCTGCTACTAAAATCTGAACTATCACTGCTCCCACTGGGCCTAACTGATCTTGCAACCAAGCCTTCGCTGACCATCCAGCTCCTTCAGATCTACCAAACGCATCCCTTATATTCTTCAATGCATCTATAACACTAGTGATATTATTGGAACTATCGGGAATCAAAGTATAACAATCATCCCCCGTCAAGTTCATAGCCAAACATAAACCACCTTGTTTTGCTAAAATATAGTCAAGAGCCATGTCATGTTTCAACAGCGTCAGTCTGTGACTTCTTTGAGTATTTGACAGAAGGTTAAACCCTCTTATCGTTTCATTTGCAAAACCCTGCAAAGGATAGGTAATATTATCAATGTGATCTGCCAAAAATGTTACACCATACCATGGAAAAAGTCCAAGTCCCCACTTCTCTCCTAGACTTATCCTCCAATGGTAGGCTTCCAGACTATGACATTTCGCCATGTCTCTTTTCACCCTATTTCCAAACCTAGACTCAGATTTATCTGTGTCCGGTGCTTCCCCTCTTTTTATGGTAAAAACCTCATATGGAAGCTTCAACGTCGACATGTAACAACATCCTGTCCATCCATAGGGTAAGAATATATATGCTTTATCACCACAAACCCACCAAATATCTCTAAAATTCCCAATAGTCACATTACCAGGCAAAAGCTGATCTTTCACCATCAAAGTCCTGCTCTTCTTGCTAACTGGAACATAAAAATGTACATTATATTTCTCATTACTAACCTTACGTTCATGCTTACCCAAAGTCATCATATAATCATCACAATCTGATATTCCCATAAACATACCCTTTCCATCATATGTTTTATTTGAACAAAAACAGCTTTTAGCCCTCATGGGTTTCACCTCCAATACTTCAGGAAGCGCTGTTAACTGATTTTCCTTCCGATCTAACAAATTCACATAGGGTAATTCATTTAACCAAGAACACTTAAACCTAGGCCTAAACAAATGCTTCGACAACGACATTATTATATCTGTTAATGATTGTTGCTGATACAACAGCCATGATAAAGCATAAGATTGACACGTACTTGATAGAGGTTGAGCCACCGTCTCTAAGATTGAACCCCATGTGCCTGGTGCTGGAATTCTCAACAGACATGGACCCTCAAGATTCCTCACTGATCTTACAGAATGAGTTAACTGCTGGAACCATAGATTCCTACCTGCCCATCCATCTTTAATTCGCAAAACAGAAGAATCAAATTCATATGCCTTCCATTTAGTTTCTCTCTTCCCTAACGAGCGGTATTGATCAGATATATCTTCTTGTCTTCCATCAAAATCAAAGAACTCATCCAGTACCTCCATGATAGTATTCTGCACTATTTCAGATTAATCTACATCATTCTCTACTACCATCTGCTCTCCTATTTCAACACTATCCTTATTACCATTCACAGCACTCTCCGTATCATAAACTTCTGAGTCACTCTTACTACATCCTTTAGTTTCAGAAAAGTTGTTGTTGGTGTCTGTTTCACATTTCCTAAATTTGTTATTGCCGTCGTAACATTAATCTCTTTCAAAGTTACTGTTAAAATAGTTGCTTTAGTTGATGTATTAACACTCTTAATTATTTCCAGTGGGAAAGTGACAGATGTCCTCTGTGTATTATTTACTTTTGGAGTGGCTACTGTAATATACTTCTCCTGAACTCCTTTGGTGACTGTGGAAGCTTCAACAGACTTTAAATCTTCCATCATAAGCGTCACCTTACGAGTTACATAGCCTTTTCACCAATAATTCTTAACCGGAACAAATTTTAATGCTTGCACTAAATAAGTACACATATATTCTCCCTGATCTTTCCATGTAACATTATGCAAAATAAGTGAGCAATCACTCATAACCCTCTTCCACTTCATATCGTTGTACAAAATATACTTCCTCTGACTAGGGGGCACAGCTTCTACTTCGGGTCCTGATAACAACACTTCTTCCTCATAATTATCTCTCCACGTGGGACGAATGTCACCACCCCCACTCCATCTCTCACATCTACAAGGAAGATGAGCTGTACCACCCATCCTAACCCTAATGACAGTCTTTTCCTCTAAAACTGGTGTTGGAGCGATTGGCTCCTTTATAATCAAATGTGATACATTTATAGCTTTAATAACTGTCAATGTTGAAAGAGTTGAATTGCTTCTCACTGTTGTTGTAATTGGCTGAAGTGTTGATGTCATTGTTGTTGATTCATCTATTTTCCCTAAAGCTTTGAACTCTTTACTTATATTTCCATCTATCACCACTAGTGTCACTACATTAACTCTCAGTCCCAACTCTAATCCCTCACTTTCAAACTGTTGATTATAAAAAATACATTTATAATCACATTGATCCTCCTGCTAGGAATTGTACACATAGAGACTGCAATCACCCTCAATCTTCATTCTTCTCTTATTCAGCAACGCATACTTTCTCAATGCAACTGCTCCTAACAGATCTAAACTCCTACCATATCTATCTTCCCACTGAACTCTAAATTTCCCTTCACCACTGTTCTCTCTCGTGCACTTACATTGAAGCTGAGCTGACTTTCCTAGAGTTACTTCAACCCTAGTTTTCATAACTTTTAGTCTTACTTTTTCTCCCCAATTTTTCAAAAACCATTTCACTGATATATCCACAAAACTCTCCCCCACTAATTTGAGGATATTCGATCGGGAAGACCCCACCTGCTTATGACTTCTTTACACAAGAACTTGGCAAACGATTGAGCATCTTTTCGCTTAGTTGGACATCCTATGCACCTCTTGGTGTAGGAATGTAACCAAGAATAACAGTCACACCCCTGTAAACATTATTTTTCAGACAGAATGTGCACCTGCCTATGACATAGTCAACCTGATCTTTCTCCTAACCTCCCCCCTTGCAACATGAGCTAACCCATGTGCTTCCTAAATCATCAGACCTAATAGGTCTAGAGGCGCTACTATCAACCCCTCATGGTTTCTCCAAAGTCAACAAAGTATTGTTACTCTGAGAATATTTTATTTTCCTTAAAACACCTGCTTTCAAAAGTCCTTCAATATGTGGTTCAATCCCTTGGATTGCTTCATCTTTCAATGGATACTGATTCTTCCAAGGAGGTCTGGCTCCTGGTCGAAGTTCAATTTTCACCTCAATCGGGCTGATTTCACAAGTCCAATATTGGTACTGTGTTGAGAACACACACATTCTTGAACTTGTTGCAACATCTCCTCTTTCATAGGGTCTGAATCCATCTTCACACTGCAAATAGATTCATGTGTCATCCGTGTACAGCTTGTGGCTCTCCTTGTCCTTGAGCCGAAATCATTATTTTGAGAAATGGCTGATCTTCACTCCTCCAAATCCCCGAATTCTCTTTCATCGGTACGAAAACAACTTTCTCTGCCTCTGTCATAATTTCTCCTATTTGCTTCTGCTCATAGCTTTCAGAAACCAACAAGGTCACATGTGGCACACTCTTCTCAATCTCCAATTCTTTATCCAGATAATCGTCTGTGTTTATCTTCATAGCTGCTCCTTGTGGTCCTAAAATTATGCAACATGAGCTGAGTTGAACTTTCATTGGTTGATGACGCAACCATTCCTCTGAGTTTGATTGGGCAGCATTCTTGAAATACTTGAGCGTACAATGAAATGGATATTCCGGAAGCCTCGCATCAGGCATATTTGCCACAATACATTTCTCCCATATCTTAGCCTGCTTCAAAAAATCTTCACTGAGATTTCCAATCCAAAATACTGTAGAAGAATCCATCTCTGTCATCATCAACAATTGGTAAACATTTTCCTTTGGCACTTCTACCAGACAGCCGTCTGGTGTACATTGTATTGTACAGTTCAACTTACACAATGCATCTCTTCCCAACAATGCAATAGGTGTATGTTCTGATACCAGTATGGGTATTGTAATTTTCGGATTTTTATAGCAGAGCTCAATTGGTTCCGTAAGAGGAATCATCTGTTTCACTCCCTCAAATCCGATTGTCCTAATTAGTTGATTGGACATAGGGAGATGTGTAGCATCTTCAGGCCAAACACAGGTAAAAGGAGCTCCGCTATCCGCCATCACTTCCAATGGTCGGTTGTTTATTTTCACCTCAATTGTTGGATCTTTTTCCGGTCCTGATGCTACCAGCTGACACCCCCCTTTCAGATCTTCTGGGCACCCCTAGAATCCTTGCTCCGGGCCCCTATAGGGGTTCACCGGTCCTCCAGATGATCTTGACTGGCCCCTGTATCTTCCTCTGAAATTCCCTCTGATGTTTCCTCCTGGCACATTACACTCACGGGCAAAGTGACCAACCTGTCCACAATTATAACACACTTCTGAAGATTGCTGGAAGTATGGCTTAAATATTCCTCCTCTTCCTCTTCCTAAGTCTTCTCTTCCTCTTCCTCTCCAATTCTGTGTCTGTCCAGAGACTGGCTGTGGATATGAAACAACTGGTACCGCTATTGGTGGCTGGTACAATTGCGGTTGGAACTGGTCCGGTTGAAGCTGTGGCAGTGATTGTTGATTTGGTGCACACTGATTCTGCATAACCAAAGCTTGTTTCTTCTCCTTCTTATTCTCCACCAGTTGTATTTGATTGAGTTTTCTGATAGTTTCTTGGTCCTGTTCTTTCTGGTTGTGTTACTTTTTCCTGTACAGATCCACGTGATGGGCTATATGATCTGTATAGACACCTTTTGTCATGCTTCCAAGTCCAACCACCTCTGCCAGTTTGCTCCTTACTGGTGAGGGCAGTCCCATCTGCAGTTTAGCTCTCAAAATTGACTGCTCAATTTGACTCACATCTGGATCATTTCCGGTAATATTTCTCCACACTTGGTGAACTCTTGACACATAGGCTCTCGGATTTTCTTGTTGTCCTAGTGGATCAATCAGAATGTTGTCAGGATGCACATTTGTTGGAAACGTATCTTTCAGTGCTCTCCACAGCCGATTTCTACTTGCAGCCAACAATTCAGGGTCATTCACTGCAGTCCCCACATATCTATCAAGTCCAGCTCTCTGAAAAACGTCTTCCATATCTGGAATCCCAAGGAGATTAGCCAAAAGTCTCTTAATGTCTCCTATGGCAGACTGTGTTCCCACCGTAATTTCTTCCAATTTTGAAATCCAAAGATATGCTCCATCTTGAAGGGTAGGCAGCTTCTCAAATATATCTGACATATCGGTATTCTGCAAAGGCTTATACTCTAGGTTCTGTCCTCGAATTATCACTGGCATCATCTTCTTACTTGTACTCTCTTTCCTTGGCCTCAATGTATACTCCTTCTCCAATTCTTGGGATCCTTTTCTCAGCAGTTTTTTCTTCTGTATCTTCAGCTTCTTGAGTTGTTCTTCCAGTTCTCTTACTTCTTCTAAATTATTCACCTTATCCAGGCATGATACGCATCGGTCTATATCTCTTTCTATTTCATTGTAGGATAAAATCCTCTTGAATATGAAGCACCTTTAATCTCCAAATCTTTATCACTGTCTTCATCTTTACTTTCATCAGAACTCGAATATCTTGTATCCTTCTCCTTCAAACATCCATCACCCCTTCTTTTCGCTCAGGCCAACTTCTGTCTGATCACAGGGTCATATCCACCCATGATCTCTTCTGAATCACTCTGATCATTATCATCATCATCTTCAAGTTCCATGCTCCTGAACCTCACTCCACCCTTAGTTTCCAGACATCTCGTTTTCTTCTTACTTTTGGAGTTTGGATTAATCTTTATGGTCGTTTCTGCTTGTCCTCTCTCTATTATTCGTTCATCTTCATCTCTGTTGCAATAATCACCCTCCTGAATGATCATTGGAAGCTGAGGATAGACGTCCTTAAACTCTACTTCTTTCTCGTAAGATGGGGGTCTTTTTGCTGAATCCGTATGTGAGAAAGGTGTATTGACTTCTGCCATTAGTTTTTCTGTCACCTTCACCTCTTTTACCATTTTCTGTATACCTCTGTTTCTTTTATCGTAGGTATCTTTCATCAGTTTTAGTCCTTCATTTTCAAACAGCTTAAGAACACCCAGCTCTCTTTGTCTCTTGTCTTTACGTTGTTCCCTTTTTTTCCCCTTCTTTTGATCTGCCTTATAAATTGACACAAGGACTTTCATTATGTTGATGACGTCAGGGTTAAGAGTCCCTTCCACTGGCCATGGTTGTTCAATGTCAGGCCAACGTTTATTCCATTTTCTAGATAACCTTGCAATACCATTAACTAGAGGATTACTATTTTCTACTACATCAACAGGAGTAATTACTTTCATAGTTTTGATGTCCTTTTTCCCCATTGTAACAACTCTTTTATATTCCTTTATTGTGAATTATTTTATTATTTTAGACTATGTAGCTTATGGTTTCCTCCCCCTTTTTATTTTAATTAATTAATTAATTAAATAATTAATTAATCAATTAATATATTTATTTTTTATTAATTTATTTATTTTACCAAATTATTAATTAGTGGCATTCTTACCACATCCGATCAGGAAAAGGAAAGGAAAGTAGTCAACTTCAGAGCAATCCAAAAAAGAAAGCAACACTACAGCACTCACAAACCAATTGCTTAATAAGCACCCAATTACCTTAATTTTACAGAATAATGTCAGTGCTGGATTTCCAACACAACTCTAATCAAACCAACTCCAATATGCAATTCTCAATTACATCAATTGATCAGTCTGTTGCCAAGTCCCTGTCAAATTGTCACAACATGAAATATGCTAGGCACACAAAATATCCTGTATGGGAAGGTACGTTTTGTAAACAGAACAGTACTGGCCTTAATTTGACTGGATCCGTTGCAGCCCACACTGTCGTGTGATGCACTTGTCAGCACCTCCTCTCTCTCTCTGTCTCCTCCTTCTCGTCTCTCATATGACAGAAGAACAAAGGAACAGACAAGAATTTAGTATTTTATGCACTCACTGGGTTATTTCAACCATGCAATACTCCTCTAGTCATACTTATTCTCACACTCGCGCTAAGAAATAAGCAAACAGCTTAACTCAGGAATATTATAAATAGCTCAATAACATTTTATTTTATTTATTTTTAATCCGTCAACATATCTCTCATTTATCAATTCAATTGATCTCAATCAAATAGTTTCATCGTTAAGCAACAGCCGATTTAACAAACAGAATACTTTATTTGTGTGTAAGTCTCCCCCTTCTTCTCTGTCTGCATGTCACAGCAGCTCAGTGCAGGCAGGGGAGTCGCATATTTGTTCTACGTAACTCTAAACTCATAAAATCCCACACATGCGCAGTTCATTCACCAATGCGATTTCAGAGTGGGAAGAGCTCCCAAGCAGCTCTCTCCAAGCTAAACAACAGAAAGTAGACAGACCAGCTGTCCCTCCGTTATTTCCCCAACACAGACAAACAGTAACACTTAACAGAACTCACAAACCAACACAAAACATAGAACACAAATCCTACTTTGAAGTTTCTTAACTTCACTTATCCTAATCTGCAGATTTATCGTTATTTTCTTATCCATTACAAAACATCTCTATACACTCTTGAAACTCCTCCCTGTAGGCTCATAAGCTTCTAAAAGTTATTAAACGTTCTCTTTTAATAGAGACTCATAAGATTTTAACCTTAACGTCCTTCCAGGTGGCTCATATATAGTTAACAATTATTAACGTTCTCACCAACGGAGACTCATAAGATTTTAACCTTAACTTACATATTTCTTTACAAAAAACAAAAACCCCTGTTCTCATCCAAAACATATATATGTATATATCTCTAACATAAATCTTATCCTAACATGAGTCGACACACAGTTTAAGCACAACAGAGACGTCTTTATTTTATTATTTTTTTATTTTTTTCCCACAAAAACACTCAGGCTCTCTTCCACACACACACACACACACAATTCAAGAGGCTTGTATCCGTTCCTACGGTCCTCTAAAGCATGCTACCGTCATTCCTTATTTCTCATTGTTCCTTCCTAAATTTATGCTACCTCGAGTTTGCAGATATTCAAATGAGAGGTTACATCAAACATATACCTCGTCAACTATAAGTCGAGGGGTAACTTGCAGCCGAATGTATCTACCAAAAACACCAGTCCCCAGAACTGACCTCAAAAATCAACCTAGTGAGTTTTCAGGATTTTCAGCCCATCCTAATGATCGCCTCGTTTGAGGGCTTACCATAGATCAACGACGTCCAAATTTGTAAAAAAAATTCCTTGGCCTTATTCCTTCATTGTATTATTTTTTAAATTTTATTCAAGCAAAATATCCCTGTGTCCAGTATTATCAATTATTATAGACACTCCCCCCTGTTTGCGTTGTTGTCCCACAGCAAATAACAGCAAAGTGCACACATAAGTCTTTCAAACGGTACATCTCCCCAGCGCACACACCCACATAAGCAAACGAACCGACCAGCGCACAAAATTGTGAGAAATCTCACCTTATGTACCGGCGTCTTGAGCGGGAGTC
The DNA here is from genome assembly GCF_964263955.1 of Coregonus lavaretus. Classification (NCBI taxonomy): domain Eukaryota; kingdom Metazoa; phylum Chordata; class Actinopteri; order Salmoniformes; family Salmonidae; genus Coregonus; species Coregonus lavaretus. Next base: position 5,933,309 of record NC_140019.1, read on the forward strand.
ACTTCGTAGCTCATGAATGGAACGCTGGAGAGACGCAACACGTCCCAAAGGTCCTCGTCGCCATTCTGTGGTACCTAAATAATGATGCTAATTATGCTGTGAGGACAAGGAATCTGCTGACACTGTCCTCGATTATAATAGTTTATTTACATTGAAGATTTCAGCGCCAATTTAGACTTCTGCAGACATCTGGAGAACAACCGGCCCAATCTCTAAAATGTTGGTACTCCCCTCCTTTGTCCCAACCATAGTATGTATAATCTGTACCATGATATGGGTGGTTTCCCCCACAGACCAATCCCTGGACACCAAATAACAGACTTCCTCTGTTTTAGGGTGCCCCTGTAGTAATGCTCTCCAGATGCTTCCACAAGCTGAGTCAACTTCCTCTAAGACACCATTTGCAAATGTCAGCAAAGTCATAAATTGTTTAGACACTACACCTGCTTGGGCCAAGGAACATGAGCAATGGACATTAGACCCGTCGAAATTTGTCCTTTGGTCTGGAGTCCAAATTGGAGGTTTTTGGGTTACTACATGATTGTTATTTCATTGTTATACAATGTAGAAAATAGTAAAAAATAAAGAAAAACCTTTGAATGAGTAGGTGTGTCCAAAGATATTACTTGTACAGTATATTTATATATATTTGTTTTCCGGACTCCGACATTGCTCATCCTAAAATTGATATATTTCTTAATTCCATTCTTTTACTTTTTAGATTTGTGTGTATTATTGTATTGTGTACTGTTAAATATTAATGCACTGTTGGAGCTAGGAACATAAGCATTTCGCTACACCCACAATAACATCTGCTAAATGTGTGTATGTGACCAATACAATTTGATTTGATTTGATTTTGACGTGAGCATTTCTCTCACCTCACCTCTATTGAAAAGACTGTAGCCCATCAGCTGACATCATTTAAAAAAATCTCAAACATGTCTTTGAAACCTACCAATCCTGTTTTAGACAATTTAAAAGTAGTAAATTACCTACTGCTGTCCTCTGATCATGGTCATGTCGTTATTCTTGTTCTTTTGGATTTAACTGCTGACTTTGACACTTCTGATCATCCTGACTATGAGGTTAGAAGACTTGGTTGGTCTACGAGGACAGGTTCTTAATCGGCTCAAATCATACATTTCTGACCAGTACCAATTTGTTCAGCTGGGCGATGATTCATCAGAACGTTCCAAGGTTGAATTTGGTGTTCCTCAAGGTTCTTTGCTTGGACCCCTTTTATTTTCACATGCTACCCCTTGGTAATGTCATCCGTAAGCACAACATGCACTTTCATTGCTATGCTGATGACACTCAGTTGTATTTATCTTTTAAACCAGACAATACTTCACTATCAGCCCACCATGTGAAATGCATCACAGATGTTAAACACTGGATGACAACCAACTTCTTGCTTTTAACCCTCCCGTTGTCCTAGGGTCAAAATGACCCCCCACTGTGTTGAACCAACTTTATTAAATTTTTATATTTTGGGGAGCATTTGTGAGAAGGAGGCAGTGAGACTTAAAAAAAAAGTTTCACTGCCTCCTTCTCACAAATGATCCAACAAATATAAAAATTAAATAACGTTGGTTAAACACAGTGGCGGGTCATTTTGACCCTAGGACAACGGGAGGGCAAGACAGAAATTATGCTACTTGTCCTCAAGAAACTCACAAATACGCCCCCCCCCCCCCCCCCCGCTAGATGTGCCATTTTTCCTATTTTGTTGCCTTACAACCTGGAATTAAAATGGATTTTGGGGGGTTTGTATCATTTGATTTAACCAACATGCCTACCCCTTTGAAGATGCAAAATATTTTTTGGGGTGTAACAAACAAGAAATAAGACAAAAAAACAGAAACTTGAGCGTGCCTAACTATTCATCCCCCCCAAACTCAATACTTTGTAGAGCCACCTTTTGCAGTAATTACAGCTGCAGGTCTCTTGGGGTATGTCTATAAGCTTGGCACATCTAGCCACTGAGATTTTTGCCCATTCTTCAAAGCAAAACTGCTCCAGCTCCTTCAAGTTGGATGGGTTCCGCTGGTGTACAACAATCTTTAAGTCGTACCACAGATTCTCAATTGGATTGAGGTCTGGGCTTTGACTAGGCCATTCCAAGACATTTAAATGTTTCCCCTTAAACCACTCAAGTGTTGCTTTAGCAGCAAGCTTAGGGTCATTGTCCTGCTGGAACGTGAACCTCCGTCCCAGTCTCAAATCTCTGGAAGACTGAAACAGGTTTCCCTCAATAATTTCCCTGTATTTAGCACCATCCATCATTCATTCAATTCTGACTAGTTTCCCAGTAACTGCCAATGAAAAACATTACATTTACATTTACATTTTAGTCATTTAGCAGACGCTCTTATCCAGAGCGACTTACAGGAGCAATTAGGGTTAAGTGCCTTGCTCAAGGGCACATTTACGTCATTTAGCAGACGCTCTTATCCAGAGCGACTCACCAATTGGTGCGTTCACCCTATAGCCAGTGGGATAACCACTTTACATTTTTTTTTTTTTGGGGGGGTAGAAGGATTACTTTATCCTATCCCAGGTATTCCTTAAAGAGGTGGGGTTTCAAATGTCTCCGGAAGGTGGTGAGTGACTCCGCTGTCCTGGCATCGTGAGGGAGCTTGTTCCACCATTGGGGTGCCAGAGCAGCGAACAGTTTTGACTGGGCTGAGCGGGAACTATGCTTCCGCAGAGGAAGGGGAGCCAGCAGGCCAGAGGTGGATGAACGCAATGCCCTCGTTTGGGTGTAGGGACTGATCAGAGCCCGAAGGTACAGAGGTGCCGTTCCCCTCACTGCTCCATAGGCAAGCACCATGGTCTTGTAGCGGATGCGAGCTTCAACTGGAAGCCAGTGGAGTGTGCGGAGGAGGGGGGTGACGTGAGAGAACTTGGGAAGGTTGAACACCAGACGGGCTGCGGCATTCTGGATGAGTTGTAGGGGTTTAATGGCACAGGCAGGGAGGCCAGCCAACAGCGAGTTGCAGTAGTCCAGACGGGAGATGACAAGTGCCTGGATTAGGACCTGTGCCGCTTCCTGTGTAAGGCAGGGTCGTACTCTCCGAATGTTGTAGAGCATGAACCTGCAGGAGCGGGTCACCGCCTTGATGTTGACGGAGAACGACAGGGTGTTGTCCAGGGTCACGCCTAGGCTCTTCGCACTCTGGGAGGAGGACACAACGGAGTTGTCAACCGTGATGGCGAGATCATGGAATGGGCAGTCCTTCCCCGGGAGGAAGAGCAGCTCCGTCTTGCCAGGGTTCAGCTTGAGGTGGTGATCCGTCATCCATACTGATATGTCGGCCAGACATGCAGAGATGCGATTCGCCACCTGGTTATCAGAAGGGGGAAAGGAGATGCAACCAATTACCTTCAAACATCCCCAAAGCATGATGCTGCCACCACAATGCTTCACTGTGGTGATGGTGTTCTCAGGGTGATGAGAGGTGTTGGGTTTGTGCCAGACATAGCGTTTTCCTTGATGGCCAAAAAGCTCAATTTTAGTCTCATCTGACCAGAGTACCTTCTGCCATATGTTTGTGTAGTCTCCCACATGCCTTTTGGTGAACAGCAAACGTGTTTGCTTATTTTAATCTTTAAGCAATGGCTTTTGTCTGGCCACTCTTCCGTATGCCCAGCTCTGTGGAGTGTACGGCTTAAAGGGGTCCTATGGACAGATACTCCAATCTCCGCTGTGGAGCTTTGCAGCTCCTTCAGGGTTATCTTTGGTCTCTTTGTTGCCTCTCTGACTAATGCCCTCCTTGCCTGGTCCGTGAGTTTTGGTTGTCGGCCCTCTCTTGGCAGGTTTGTTGTGGTGCCATATTCTTTCCATTTTTTAAATAATGGATTTAATGGTGCTCCATGGGATGTTCAAAGTTTGGATCTTTTTTTTATAACCCAACCCTGATCTGTACTTCTCCACAACTTTGTCCCTTACCTGTTTGGAGAGCTCCTTGGTCTTCATGGTGCCGCTTGCTTGGTGGTGCCCCTTGCTTCGTGGTGTTGCAGAGTCTGTGGCCTTTCAGAACAGGTGTATATATAATGAGATCATGTGACAGTTCATGTGACACTTAGATTGCACACAGGTGGACTTTATTTAACTAATTATGTGCCTTTTGAAGGTAATTGGTTGCACCAGATCTTATTTAGGGGCTACATAGCACAGGGAGTTAATACATATGCACTCACCACTTTTCCATTATTTATTTTTTAGAATTTTTTGAAATAAGTTATTTTTTTCATTTCACTTCACCAATTTGGACTATTTTGTCTATGCCCATTACATGAAATCCAAATAAAAATCCTTTTAAATTACAGGTTGTAATGCAACAAAATAAGAAAAACGCCATGGGGGATGAATACTTTTGCAAGGCACTGTAAACTATCAGACCTCACTCTTACCATTGATAGTTGCCCCATCACAACAAACATGGTTGTTAAAAACCCTTGGTGTTACCTTTGACCCCAGCCTAACCTTTGACTCCAAAACAGCAACTTTGCATATCAGGAAAATTCCCAGTATTAGACACTACATCTCTCAGCCAGATGCCGAAAAATTGGTCCACACATTTGTTTAATCTAAAATAGGCTTTTGTAATGTCCTCCTCTCCAGCTGCTCAGACTCTACTATTTAAAGCCTACAACTTGTACAGAACACTGCAGCTCGGATTTTAACCAACACTAGAAGGCACGAACACATCACTCCTGTGAAGTCTCGGTCTGATTTTAAGACCTTACTGTTAACCTTTAAAGTACTGCATGGCCTGGCCCACTCTTATCTGACAGACATGCTCATTCCATATAACCCAGTGAGGGTGCTCCACTCCAAAAGAGCCAGTTTGCTTACTGTACATAGACGGTGAACCAAGGTGGGGGCAGAGCATTCTCTATTAAAGCCCCTCCGTTATGGAACAGCTTGCCCTGTCAGGTAAGAGGGGAAGACACCATTTGAGGTTTTAAATCACTTTTAAAACCCCAGCTTTTTAGTTAGGACTTTAATAAGTGATTGTTTTACACATCTGTGTTCTTATGTTCTTTTATTTATTCTCTTTACTACTGTGTTGCGATTTTAAATGCACTTTGAATAAAGTTTGATTTGATTTGACTCTAACATTAAAATGCTAGAAATAAACTACATGAGGCTGCTCATCATTCTGGTCACTGGAATTATGCACCAGGAAGCACATTAAAAAGGAAGAAGCTGGAGAGCTTTCGAACATCTCATCCACACCTTACTGACAGCCTTTTTGCACACTTGGTCTGCATCTGAAATAGCACCCTATTCTCTAGGTCAGGGTTCCCCAACTGGCGGCCCCCGGGTGTTTTTTTTTGCCCCCCCCCCCAAAGTTTTCTGAGCAACAATTGTTTTTTATTGTTGGACAATAAAGAGTGTAAAACACCAGGAAATCAGCTCCAAGTGATTTTAATTTAAGAAATCTGTTCCCAAGTATTCTTACCCATAATTGAGAGACACGTGATCGTATACAAATACAAGCAAGGTTTGAAATATGTTATCTGTTTGGGCTTCTTGCGGTCAATTTGCAGTCTACAAATTACTTGTAATTACGTTCTGGGTGAATCAAGTTAATGATCCCTGCCCTACTGTAGGTGCACTACTAACTACTGCACTATAATAGGGACTAGGGTGCCATGTCAGACGCAATCCTCTATGAGTAAACAAGGTGGGCATTTTTGGGGCAATATGTGTCGGGTTAGATTAGACTAGACAGAGTTTCTAAAAGAGAAAAGAGACTTTGGCACAGTTTGGGATTTGACAAGGTCCGGCAGTTGCACAGCTGGCCTGATTATTCCACCTGGGCTGTGGGTAGCAGACAAAAAAAGAAGATGAGCTAATTAAAGAATGAGCTATTCACCTAACCGTGACTATACACCTGGTGACATCTTTCAAACTCTTTGCTTTCTCTTCATCTACCGTAAGTAAATACACAAATGGTGTATTTGAAGGTGAACTATTTAAGGGGCAGTTCAAGTAGTGCTAACTGTGCCACTAGAGATCCTGGTTCGAATCCAGGCTCTGTCGCAGCCGGCCGCGACCGGGAGACTCATGGGCGGCGCACAATTGGCCCAGCGTTGTCCAGGGTAGGGGAGGGAATGGCCGGCAGGGATGTAGCTCAGTTGATAGAGCATGGCGTTTGCAACGCCAGGGTTGTGGGTTCGATTCCCATGGGGGGGGCAGTATAAAAAAATATGTATTCACTATCTGTAAGTCGCTCTGGATAAGAGCGTCTGCTAAATGACGTAAATGTAAATGTAAGTATTTTGTTTAATTTTTTTAATTCATACATTTTTCAGGGACTCACTGTTGTACCAGAGTGAACTATTCAACTTAGCCAGCCTACATATGGGGTCCCTGGGTGCAAGTTGACGTTTATTGGGATGAGTCTTGTCCTGGAGGCAGAACTGAGAAATTTCCGCTAGATGTGCCAGCTGCAAAGTCAAAATTGGCTATAGGACTATTGCAGAAAATCCCGAAAACCAAAATTAGCTGTTTGGTCTTAATTTAAGGTTAGGGTTAGGCATTAACGTTAGCAGTGTGGTTAAGGTTATGGTTAAGGTTAGGGTTAGGTTTAAAATCAGATTTTATGACTTTGTGGCCGTGCCAGGTAGAGACCACTCATCCCAATAAATGCGATCCTACTCCCTGCATGTTGTGCTTTTGCCATTAGCACAGCCTGGATCCTAATCTGTCGGGAGAAAGCAGGTTTTATGGCATGCACATGACAGAGAGTAATTCCAAGAAAATTTGAAGGATTAGTCTCCATCCTGAAGTGTTGGCTCTGAGACAACACATCATGATGGGAAATCAAGAACAATAAATATACTTGTCAAATATTATACTAGTCTCTATTGTCTTATTGATCTTTAGATTTACCTATCTAATAGAACACAGAGAGTTTTCATTTATGGAAGCCTCTCTCATGCAAATTCAGTTGAGTGTGGTGTACCACAGGGCAGCCGGCTAGGGCCATTATTGTTTTCTGTTTTTACAAATGACCTTCCACTGACCTTGAATAAAGCCTGTGTGTCTATGTACGCTGATGACTCAACAGTAAACACGTCGGCTGCAACAGTAAAATAAATAACTGACACCCTTAACATAATAATAATGTTCTGTACTATGTATTATGTCATGTTTCATGTGGACCCCAGGAACAGTAGCTGATGCTTTTGCAGCGGCTAATGGGGATCCTAATAAATACCAAATACCAAAGTAATCAAGATGTGAAGAGTTGGCCTTTTATAGGAAATGTGTCTAAAATGTATTATGTCTATTCATCACGACTGGCGAGGCCCTCTGGAGTTCCAAACGTCCTCCTCATGCCATTTCCTATACTTTATCACTCCTCTTTCCTTTCTCTGTCAGGCATTTGTCATATGAATCTCCCTTAGCAGGCTCCCTATGATACCTGATGTCAATCAATCATGTCACTGCATAGCTGTGCGTTGTTGACACACGATTTATGCAAAATGGCTTTGATATTTGGTGCATCAAAGGCCAAACACTAAAGCACTAGTAGATTTGGCAGGTAAGGACAGAGCATCAGTCAAAGTCAAGTTATCGATAATTACCATATGGCACTCCAAAATTAGGTTTTAATTCAAAGACAAATCGTGGGACCCTGCATTGTTGCAAAAGGAGCAGAGTGTCCTATTGCTTAGCCATGATCAAGCTAAAGCCTTTGGCGTCAGTTATCATTAATCAGATTATTGGGAAATGAATGAACCATCAGCTGCTGGAAGCCATCCAAACCTCTGGGTGTGTGTTGTGTTGAGAGGGCTGAGTATGGAGATTGAGGACCTCTGCAGTCTGCAATGAACACGCCACCATTGTAAACTCTGGCACAGTGGCAATGTCAAAGAGCTCATTTTCGACAGCTTAACGACACTTGGAAAATGATTATGATGATGTTGCAGGCAGGCAAGCTTAGTCACAGCAGTGTCGAAATTGCTATAATTTAAAGGGATGAAAAAACTAAAACAGATTTTAGTACTCTTCTCTCCATTAACATTAAAAACTAACTTTATTCAATTTACAATATTGTGTCGTTCACTAAGTGGAATATACACAATTTTAAGTGATTTAGTTGTGACACATTCCCTTGATGTTTCTGAATGAGAGGGTCATGGCACAGTTTCTTTTGAGAAGTACTCAAAACGGTAATTTCACTTATGGCGACGATGCAGCTCCAATGCAGCTCCGATAACCGTCAACATCTATTTAGAGCGGAAAAAGACACAAATCCTACATTTAGAGAATGAGGGGACAGAAAGTTTTCTGTGATTCCAGGATGGATGGAACTACATCCTCCAGGATCCTTCCATGCTGCTTTTGATAATGCTGGTTAGCCATGATGTTGATTCATACCCCAAGGCATTAGCCAAAGGCCAGGGTGTCACAGCACATGAGAGCTCTAATGTAAAAGTGCCTGGGGCCAATGACATTGCTGACTATTGCATTACCCACTGTAGCTGGGACAGCAGAGGCTAGGCCACAACAAACATGACCTAGTCTGGCGGTGAGGAGAAAAGAAGAGGACAACTGGTTATTTCAACCCCAGAAAAGCAACACTAGTGTCAGATAAGAGGAGTCTAAGCCTCCTCCTTGTGGCAGGATAGAGCAGTGCTAATATGGCAGCAATGATCTGATACTGTCCCTGGCCGTTTGAAAATTGCTAGAGATGAAAAGGACATGGAAAAGCACCTGAAATCTCTCCCACTCTCTCCTGTTGAGCCAGCAGTAGAGTCAATGTTACATCATGTAAAGTGAATGTCTTGGACTGGTTAGTAGAGAGAGTTTTATCTATAAAGCTACGAAAGTCTTCTCGCTCCACATGCTTTTTTCACGTGTACACAGTTGATACAGTGCTCCCATTTTCTACGCTGCAAAGTATGTGTGAGAACAGAGTCAGATCACCAGAGATATCAGCACTGTGAATACCGACTTTAGCTTATGATATGACAAGGAGATAACATGGAGTGGTGAAAACATGGTGATAATGGCGCCGGAGGGGATGGCTGCTGTTTTATGGACTATTAACCATCTGTGCTATTTTGTATGTTTTTTCACATTGTTTGTAACTTATTTTGTACATAATGTTGCTGCTACCGTGTCTTATGACCGAAAAGAGCTCCTGGACATCAGAACAGCGATTACTCACCTTGAACTGGAAGAATACGTTTTATTTTATGTGTCGGACGAGAGGGATTTGCGCCAGACACCTGACAGGGCCCTCATCCCCGTCATTCGCAGTAGAAAGAAAAGGAGATATTGCGTAAGGAGATAGGGGTGCTTGGTAAGGAGCCGGCGACGAGTGGCTAATCTGCCTTTGCCATTGGTACTATTGGCCAATTTACAATCGCTTGATAATAAAGTGGACGAACCACAGGCACGAATATCCTACCAACGGGACATTAAAAACTGTAATATCTTATGTTTCACTGAGTCGTGGCTGAACAAAGACAAGAATAACATACAGCTGGCGGGTTATACACTGTATCGGCAGGATAGAACAGCAGCGTCTGGTAAGACAAGGGGTGGCGGTCTACGTATATTTGTAAACAACAGCTGGTGCACAATATCTAAGGAAGTTTCAAGGTTTTGCTCGTCTGATGTAGAGTATCTCATGATAAGCTGTAGACCACACTATCTACCAAGAGAGTTTTCATCTATATTCTTCATAGCTATATATTTACCACCACAAACCGATGCTGTCACTAAGACCGCACTCAATGAACTGTATACGGCCATAAGCAAACAGGAAAACGCTCATCCAGAGGCGGCGCTCCTAGTGGCCGGGGACTTTAATGTAGGGAAACTTAAATCCGTTTTACCTAATTTCTACCAGCATGTTAAATGTGCAACCAGAGGGAGAAAAAAACTCTAGAACACCTTTACGTACAAAGCTCTCCCTCGCCCTCCATTTGGCAAATCTGACCATAATTCTATCCTCCTGATTCCTGCTTACAACCAAAAACTAAAGCAGGAAGCACCAGTGACTCGGTCAATAAAAAAGTGGTCAGATGAAGCAGATGCTAAGCTACAGGACTGTTTTGCTAGCACAGACTGGAATATGTTACAGGATTTTTCCGATGGTATTGAGGAGTACACAACATCAGTCACTGGCTTCATCAATAAGTGCATCGATGATGTCGTTCCCACAGATACCCCAACCAGAAGCCATGGATTACAGGCAACATCCGCACTTAGCAAAAAGGGTAGAGCTGCCGCTTTCAAGGAGCGGGACTCTAACCCGGAAGCTTATAAGAAATCCCGCTATGCCCTCCGACGAACCATCTAAAAGGCAAAGCGTCAATACAGGAATAAGATCGAATCGTACTACACCGCTCGACGGATGTGGCAAGGCTTGCAAACTATTACAGACTACAAAGAGAAGCACAGCCGTGAGCTGCCCAGTGACACGAGCCTACCAGACAAGCTAAATTACTTTTATGCTCGCTTCGAGGCAAGTAACACTGAAACATGCATGAGAGCATCAGCTGTTCCAGACGACTGTGTGATCACACTTTCTGTAGCCGATGTGAGGAAGACCTTTAAACAGGTCAACGTTCACAAGGCCGCAGGGCCAGACAGATTACCAGGGCCTGTATTCGGAGCATGTGCTGACCAACTGGCAAGTGTCTTCACTGACATTTTCAACCTCTCCCTGTCTGTCTGTAATACCAACATGTTTCAAGCATTCCACCATAGTCCCTGTGCCCAAGAACACTAAGCTAACCTGCCTAAATGACTACCGACCCATAGCACTCACGTCTGTAGCCATGAAGTGCTTTGAAAGGCTCACATCAACACCATTATCCCAGAAACCATAGACCCACTCCAATTTGCATATCGCCCCAACAGATCCACAGATGATGCAATCTCTGTTGCGCCCCACACTGTCCTTTCACACCTGAACAAAAGGAACACCTATGTGAGAATGCTATTCATTGACTACAGCTCAGCATTCAACACCATAGTGCCCTCAATTCTCATCACTTAGCTTAGGACCCTGGGACTAAACACTCTGCAACTGGATCCTGGACTTCCTGACGGGCCACCCACAGGTGGTAAGGGTATGTAACAACACATCCGCCACGCTGATCCTCAACACGGGGGCCCCTCAGGGGTGCGTGCTCAGTCCCCTCCTGTACTCCCTGTTCACTCAGTACTGCATGGCCAGGCACGACTCCAACACCATCGCTGTGTCATCATTGCCGATGACACAACAGTGGTAGGCCTGATCACCGACAACTACGAGACAGCCTATAGGGAGGAGGTCAGAGACCTGGCCGTGTGGTGCCAAGACAACAACCTCTCCCTCAACGTGATCAAGACAAAGGAGATGATTGTGGACTACAGGAAAAAAAAGAAGACCGAGCACGCCCCATTCTCATCGACGGGGCTGTAGTAGAGCAGGTTGAGAGCTTCAAGTTCCTTGGTGTCCACATCACCAACAAACTATCACGGTCCAAACACACCAAGATAGTCGTGAAGAGGGTACGACAAAACCTATTCCCCCTAAGGAGATTGAAAAGATTTGGCATGGTTCCTCAGATCCTCAAAAGGTTCTACAGCTGCACCATTGGGAGCATCCTGACTGGTTGCATCACTGCCTGATATGGCAACTGCTCTGCCTCTGACCGCAAGGCACTACAGAGGGTGGTGCGTACGGCCCACTACATCACTGGGGCCAAGCTTCCTGCCATCCAGGACCTCTACACCAGGCGGTGTCAGAGGAAGGCCCTAAAAATTGTCAAAGACTCCAGCCACCCTAGTCATAGACTGTTCTCTCTGCTACCTCATGGCAAGCGGTACCGGAGCGCCAAGTCTAGGTCCAAGAGGCTTCTAAACAGCTTCTACTCCCAAGCCAGAAGACTCCTGAACATCTAATGAAATGGCTACCCAGACTATTTGTATTGCTGCCCCCCCCCTCTACCTACATGTACATATTATCTCAATTACCTCGACTAACCGGTGCCCCCGTACATTGAATCGGTACCGGTACCCCCTGTATATAGCCTCGCTATTGTTATTTTTACTGCTGCTCTTTAATTATGTGTTACTTTTATTTCGTATTATTTTAAATTGTATTATTCTGTGATTTATTTGGGTATTCTTTCTTAAAACTCCATTGTTGGTTAAGGGCTTGTAAGTAAGCATTTCACTGTTGTATTCGGCGCATGTGACAAATACATTTTGATTTGATTTGACATATGTATTCTGCACGTCCATTAAATATTAATATTAGCGAGGTTGATCACAGTGGAACATGGAGAGGGAATTGTCTCCAGAGTAGAGTCATTTAGAGCAGGGTCTGGAGCAGCCATGTCAGTACTCTGTTATGCTATATTTTAGTCATTTAGCAGACGCTCTTATCCAGAGCGACTTACAGTTAGTGAGTGCATATTATTTTCATACTGGCCCCCCGTGGGAATCGAACCCACAACCCTGGCGTTGCAAGCGCAGTGCTCTACCAACTGATCTAGGCGGTATGGAGAGAAGTACTTCTTCAGTTATTGTACATGTTGAAATAATGCACTCTGTCTTACGTCTGTGACTAGTCACTATCCTACTAGTCTTGTTTGGGTTAGAATTGTAAGAAAGAGACAGACACAGATAGTTGTTTGGTGCATAGGGCAGATATAAGATTATCTCTAGCTTGTACTGTGGAGTGGAGAAGATCAATTTTGTGAAATATTCTGGAAAGTCTATGTCCAGGGACCTAAGCCTTGATGTTGCCGCCCTGCATAAATTACCACCTCCGCGGTTTAGCACTATTTCATCACTATTTCATAATCATATGATTGCACTAAAGATCATTTTGAGATTATTTCCAGTGGCGCTGTCAGAGCTGCTAAATAACATTTCATATAAATCTGTCATATTATCATGACTTGTCTATGAGTATGACATGGACTAAAATAGCATTTTTTTTTTTAGCTGATTTACATACATTGCAAATCTTTGGGAAAGGGGTGAGCTACTGAGTGGGAATATACTGACTTGATATATCTCACATCCTATTTCACCCAGAAGGGTATTTACATATCCAAAAGGGACTGAGAATTGCAGATTGTGAATCAAAGCACTGACCTCTAAGATAAAATGTTTTTTTGTTTGTTGGTTTATTGTTTCTGCTGGTTGAATCATCGTATTCCAGCTTCTGTATACTGTACCATACAATGCCTATGGAACAGAGAATCGATGAATTCATAACGTTATTGCATAATAAATACACCACTATGCTGCAATTATGTAGATTCAAACAGTCAAACAATTGATGGTGTAAAAGTGGCTTATCTGCTGTGTATTGTGAGGAAGACTCACACAGTGGAGGAGAAAGAAGAAAGAGAAGATGAGAGAGAGGACTTGTATGACCTAAATAGAAAAGGCTGCATGGGGAAGAAGAAGTGAGGAGGAGCAGTGATTAAACAGGCAGCTGGAAGCCATTGCCATGCCCGAGATTAGCCAAGTCGTCTGCAGCAGTAGAGCTTCTCTTCTTGACGTTTCTGAAGTGTCTCTTAGACCTCCATGTCACCCCCAGCTCTAATGTGACCTCATGCGCATCAACAGTGATGTACACCTTACTTTAGGAATAGGAATAATATTAGCAGGCCCGTAAATGGGCTAGAGAAATCGCACCACAAAGCAAACAGTTACTCTGAAGTGATTAGCTGTGAAGAACTTCACAAGGTTGGTGACTAAACCATTTCTCCATTAATGTATAGCCCCAAATTCTACAACATTACATTTCAATGAGTTTTTCTTCCCCCTATTGAAGAAAAATGTATTTTCCTGTGAAAGGACACAGTTGGTTATGTAATTCAATGTTGTGACCTTATTTAAAATCTTGTACTTTGCCACCACTGTGCATATTGAAAAAAGTTATGATTAAAAGATAGGCACTGTTGCAGTCTTAAATGTCAAAATGCATCACCATCATACACCCACACTAGGGGGTTGGCTGTCTGTTTGTTGAGCGCCTAATAATACATTCATATCTTCAGTGCATTTCAAGTTCCCATGGTTGGACGTTTGGGAATACAGTTTGTACTGTATGGTTCCATTCATACCAAAGGGGAGAAGTTTTCCGGTCTTTCATAAAAGTAATTAATGAAATGTATTACCATTGATTAACTTGTACTCAAGCATATAAAAAGGACAAGCACATAAGAGGCAGTTATTGCTATTTAAACTCCTGTTCACCCTTATTAAACTTCTGTTTATAATGTGCTAGCTGAATGTTGTGCACTCGCACAGATTCTCAGAGCAAGCTTGATTAATCTTTTCAGCAGTTAAAATGGTTTATTTTGTTCAATGGCTAACCAGGTTGGTAGTGTGGGGTGACATAATTAATTACAGTCAATTAGAAAAACAGATGTTTGTTTCTCTGGAGAGGAAATGAGGGAGTTTATCATTAAGTCATTTGGAGTTGGTTTGGATTTCAACATAGGGGACCAGAGACCAGGGTCCATGATGTAGTCCAATAGCAACATCACCGGCTGAGAGCTTGTATAGCCCAATAATGAAAATATTTGACATTGATAGGTTATAGCACGCAGATGACCACGTCATCAAATGCTGGATAGTCTTTCCTTGTAGCAAGACATTTAAGTGATAATGCCCGATAAGCCAGTGTTGTTAGGCCTGAGACGAAGTCCAGGGCCGGCAAACAGTGCCAATATATCCTCCAAACACAGGCTTTGAGGGCATTATCACTTTTATACAACGGGCTATCAACATATTCAAATCATTATTGACATATTTTCATTACAAATGTTATTTTCATGAATTTATTCATACTATTTCATCCTTCTACAAGATAAAGACCTAACACAAATCTATAATTGCTTACGTTCTTATCCCTTGCTTGCTAGCTAGCCAACTATGGCTAACTTACAGTCATGTCAAAAAGTGCAGCCAGAATAACAGCAAAGTAGCATCATTTGCATTGTTTATGCTGTTTTCTAGTGACATTTATTTGGATACATCCATAACAATGAGCTAATGAGGCACGATTTCGCCTGGCATAGAAAATGTGCACACTCGTCAGGACACTGTTGTGTCCAACAACACAGCTATAGTAACACAATCACTTCAAACTGAAGCTGGAAAGACTGCAAATTAGCTGCGTTTCGTTTTACCTTTTTTCAATTGACCTTTTATTTGTATATATCCATAAAAATGATGCCAGCTGATTCATGATTTCGACTGGCTGAGAAACACTGCCTGCCTATCTGTCTCGTCCCGACTCCCGACACGTTCATTACTATGGGACAGCAGGAGATCGAATTTGAATATTGAAACAATGTTCCAAATGTCGGCGAGGCAGACGGCAACGTGTATACAAATCTCTGCTGTTGAAAATAAATGTTAATTTAAAAGAAATGTGAGATAATGTATAGATGCTTTTTATAGTGGAGATCAAGTGTATAAGTTGCCTGACTGGGCTGATGAGACAATGGATTGCGCAGTCAGATGGAACATAGTAAATAGGAATTTTAACGTCATAGATTTAGCCGGTGGCAACTTGTGGAAGAGACACAAGCTGGAATGCGGTTTTAACCAATCAGCATTCAGGATTAGACCCACCCGTTGTATAAAACTGTAGCAACTAACACATGGAGAGCCATGCTATTCTTTAGATTAATAATCAATTGGTTGGCAATTTCCAAATATGATTAAATGTTTTATTATTTCAAGCTCTGAACTATATCCCAAGGCATTCTTTCAACCATGTTTTTTATTATGCCATTTGACAAGTAGTAATTATAAGTAATAATAACCCAACTCCAATGTGCTTCATGTTCTCAATAGCTTCCAGAAAAAAACAAGGCAATTAGTCTTGCTGTGTGAATAGGATGCTCACACTACTATCCACTCTCCTCTGGAAAGATTCTGTAATATTCTTTGAGGTCTTCCATCCAATAGCTGTTAGTGGTTCAGTATAGACCTATTCTTAAAGTAGCTGTTTATTGTATGGTCTTATGTCAGGTGTGGGTATGCAACCAACAGATAGTGATCAGAGGTTCTTAAGCTCAACACACACATTCATATTGATCTGCCTTCAACCAGGCAGCCAGTCGATGAGCTGGCGGCTGAAATGATATGAGACGAGCTACTGATTGATATCTGTCCTTGAGACGTTTCTGTAGAGGAATGAAAGTACATTTTAGAAATGGGCCTTTTATCAAATAATTTCATTAGCCTCAAATACGTTGTTGGGTTTTCAGATAAAATGTGAAGGGCAGCCATTTAGAAATTAAGCATTGGATCTGATGATATTATGGACTACTTACAATACTGTAACCTTGACTAAGATCAAAATCTCCAACTTAAAGGAAAATTCTACCCAAAAACTTTATTTTGGTATTTGCTTCATTAGTCCATTGTTTAAATAGTCCCACAATCTGTTGCTTGTCAATAATCAGGTTTTCAAAATATTTTACTATCAAAATACAGAAATCATCCCCGTATGATGCATTTTGCATCATATGATGCAAAATGCATCATACAGGGATCATTTCTGTATGTTGACAGTTAAATATATTGAAAACTTGAGTTCTGACAAGCAAACCATGTTGGGACTATGTCAACAATGAACTAATGAAACAAATACCAAAAGATAATTTTAGGGTGGAATTTTCCTTTAAGTTGGAGATTTTGATCTTTGGTCTTCCTTATACTTTCTCCAAGCCAATCTCCCCAGTAATGGGTCCACAGTAGTGCATCAAATTTTATTAAGGTCTATGTCTATGTACAGGGTCAAACTGTCAGCAAGCCTTCTTTGAAGATGACAATGAAAATGAATGAGAACGGAAGAAAACGGGAAAGAAATCATCCTAAAAATGGAACCAGAGAAAATCAAAGAAGGTATATCCAATATAAGATATAGTTTATCGCACAAGTAGTTTGAGTGATTCTATAATAATGTGACCTGCAGGATTCCTTTTTAAGCACAGTCATATTAGGGAAGATTATTTTCGGACCTGCTCAAACTGGGTCAGAGGAGGCATGGGGTTACACAGTTGCAGAATTATTACCTTGCAAGTTTTTTGGGGAAAATAGCTTAATGTGAAATAGATTTTTGACAAATAAAAAAAGAGTCGCAGATATTCTAAGAATGGAGACAGTACAGTTCGTGAATTATGTGACTTGGTTATACGTGTCTATCCCAAGAATGTCTAATTTCCATTATTTTCTAGGCAAATGTATAATGTTTGCATACAGTCTAACGCCCTCTTAAGCAAGTGCGGTCTAAGATTTACTTCAAAACATTACTTTATTGCCAGGTTATTCTGTCTTTGAAATTCAATTTGACACAATCTAGGCATATGCAGTAAAAGTGCACTTTTAATTAATGGTTCATTGCCTGTAGGCAACACATGACCTGTGTTAAATGCAAAAGTTGAATATAACCTCAGAAATACAGTGCATGGAAATACACATCATTTTGTTAACCATGCAACACATTCTGTTTAATATCAAGCTCCCTCAAAGTAGTTAGCCTTTGACAAATGCTCAGTGGTCAGTTGTTGACATTCAGCGCCAGGGTAATCAATGTGTGCACCTTCATTAGTATTGGAATTGGAGGGACAGACTATTGCTAATGAAGCACATGGAATCATTCTAATTATAAGAAGTGTAATAATTTTGTGGCTCAGGCAAAGTGTCATAAATTAATTCAACAATTTTAATTAATGTGATAAACATTTAAATTGGTTCTGGGAGATTCATATTGTTTTTCCAGATCTCCTGGCACCGAGGATTACCTCTCCTGCAAAATAGCTTACATTGGCCGTGCTGTAAGTGGAGCATTTAGCACTTTAATGGTTCCTTGCTGTTGATTCTATTTAGGTTCCCTTATGCAGACAGGCTTTTTGGGCTCAAAACCAAAGGCTTGTTGTTCTAAGTAAATGGAATCCCTCATGCTCATGCATTAGACTTGAAATTGCATTTGTGTCCCGCGGATGATCTGGCCAAGCCAGTATTGTCCCATTCATGAAATTGTCATTTGCTTACTGTAAAGCCAATTGTACTCTTGCTCAATTGCTTCCAGTAATACTTGAAGGGCCATTAAGGGGCCGGTTAACAGAATACAGGGAAACCTGTTGCTCTGAAATGTCTAGGAGAAGATGAATGAAGCTAAGTTTCCTTCCAATTGAAGACAGATTTTCATGCGAATATTCTAAAATCCCCTTAAAGAAAAAATGCACGTTCCCACCAGTGGTGTGTTTCCACCAAACAGACTTGTTATGTTAAAAGTCAGTGCGTGATGACGTAGTCCATAACAAAGAAAATTGTATTTTCAGCTGTTTGAATCTGGTGTACAAAACTGAAAGTAAAAGACGCAAAGACAAAACTTAAGAATGGAAAGCATAGAAATAGTGCACATAGAACATATCTACAGCTTCTTAGATCATCATGTCACCAGAACCAGACCCTCAATATTTATTGGAAAGGAGCATCAAGATCACCATGCACTTTCACCACCCTGTGAAGTTCATCATGTTATTTCATCTGTAGCCTAATAAACTGCATGGTTTCCAGAGTCGTAGTGGGAGGACCATATTATCGAGTGACTCCAAGTTTACTTCGATATGATGGTTATTATCTAAATATTTGCACATAAAGGTGTTTCCACCGCCATTTCTCGCATCATTAATTTTACCGACACAAAAAGATCCCACCAATGTCGAACGAACAAATGATCTGTCAGCATTTATAACATTTTATTGAAACATTCTGTTTCCATTACAGCTGTCGTGATTATTTTGTATACGATATGACTTTACTCGCATAAAAACTGTGGATGGAAATGTGGTTTGAGACAGACTTTATTTTCTATTTATAACCAGGTTACATTGCATTTAGGAATGCATATGACTTGTTTATGTATACAGTAAATCATATAAACTACAGAATGTTGTAAAGGGAAAAGGCCTGGTAGTGGGAAAATTAGAGAAGGTGATACTTGTGACCAGTGACTTGCTTGCGCCAAGAGCCAGCGTGATGACTCAATCACGATTTATGATATTGTTTGGATTGATTCCTGTATAATTGCATCTCACAGGAGAGAAACATACCTTATCTGTGGCTTTCGTTCCTACAGAACCCTGGGGTCACTGACGCCAGGATAGGGGTGAAGACTGATAATCGACAAAATTAATGTTACTGTGTGATTTAAATTGTCATGTTTGGTTTGTTTCAAGAGTTTATAAAGAGTTACACATTTTGATTTGTTTTATTGTACTCTGTGCTATGGATTTATTGTTACAGGGAAACTGTGTTAATCTGCTGGCCAGGGGTACGCTCCTTTCATATAGTTTTGAGGTGTGGTGATTAGATTAGAATCTGAGTGTGATTTCCTGCCTATTGTTTTAACTAGCAAAGTGCAAAGAAATGTTATTTCAGGTTGAGTGTGCGTTCCGCTTGAATTTGGTTAAAAGGGCAGTGAATTCGCTCATGCTTTGAGAACTTGTTAGCAAGCTCCTGTGTGTATCAGTTTTTCTCAGAG
The DNA here is from genome assembly GCF_964263955.1 of Coregonus lavaretus. NCBI lineage: Eukaryota > Metazoa > Chordata > Actinopteri > Salmoniformes > Salmonidae > Coregonus > Coregonus lavaretus. The sequence continues at coordinate 5,952,865 of NC_140019.1, forward strand.
ATTATTTTGAATTGAACAGGTGTAACCACATTACGTGTTCTTTAGTTGATAGTGTTATTATGTAATGTATCATGTATTCCATGTACAGTACACTGTAATTGTTTAAGTGTCCATTTTTTTGTGACTAATAAATCCTATTAGTTGAATTGAGTAAATGCATTCCTCATATTACAGAGTGATTCTTTGATTGACTATACGTTCATAATTTAGTAGGTCTATTTGGTCAATATTATTGACACTACACATAGCATATTCTTGGGTTCCACCTTGACATCCCTGGTATACTTGACTCAATAAATTAATGCTGGAACATTGGTTGTCAGGGTTAGCTATTTGTATCTAGTCTCTTAATAATTGCATGACTGTGCAAGTTAGACACATGTTCATTATAGTCATACTGCGAGGTAATGCAAGGCTCGCTACCTTGACTAGATCCTCCAGAGACACACAGGGCCTGTTGCATTTATTCACATAATAATGGGTCAAATTGATTAATGTAGTTTATTATATTCAACATAATTCTACACAACTACAGCCTAAGCAACAGATTTGTGCTTTATAAAAAAATATATGTTTTATAAAAAATCGGCCATCTACGATTAGTCCTATCTGGTTGGTAAAGTGACACACAAAGGAAATGTTAAAAAAAGGCAACATTTTTACTAATGCTTACATTTAGTTAGCAGTGGTGGGGAAATGTTGTGACACACCTTATAGAAAGATATTTCCTGAAAGATCCAGTTTTGCAGGCTTACCACAAAGGACTCCGTACACCATGTTAAACCTCTTGAGAAAAAAATGCTTTAAATAGTTAGACATGTGGCATGTTGTTCCACGCGGACCTGACTATTGTAATTAACAGTATGTACAGTCAGATGTCTCAGAGGTAAGGTATGGCAATCAAACACCTACTCTTACTGTATGCTGTGAGAGCAAAATAAACCCATAGTGACAATTTACAGTAGTAGCTACTGGTGTTTGAGAGGTTCTTGGGATACATTTGGCAAGGGAATTGAACGCTGGGATTCAGAACTCTCCTCTCTGCACTCTTCTTGGAACTGCCTATCATTCTCCCACTTCACCTCCAAACAGTTCTGCACACCTTTTTACCATCAAAGGGCTTCAGAACTGACTGCTCCCTTTGAAAGGCCAGTCCAAAATCAAACTGGTGTCAAGTAAAGGTTGGCTTTATCAACATTTCTGGGAATTTAGCAATGATATAGATGTTGGAAGCTATTTCCTCTCAGCTATCATCGTTTCTGTGAATCTGTGCTGGTTGCTGCATGCTTAAGTAAGGACAGGGAGGCCTAGAGTGGCCTTGCTAATGAGTTTCTTCCCAGAACTGTTAAATAAGAAATCAGAATCTCACTAACAGAGCCAGGCCTGTGTGTATGACAGCGTGTGCAGCTTAATCAAACTTTAATTGTTTATTGCTGAGTCAAACTCCAGAGAGATACAGAAGCTTCGGTAGAGAGGAGCAATTTGTCTTCATTTGCTTGTAAAACTCAATGGTCCCTCTCTCTTTTCAACAGATTATGAAGTGTGGCTCTCCTTGTTGTTTTCATGTGCATGTTCTTACATGGCTCAAAGTGTTTTCGTGTACTCAGAAAGGTCAGTTGTCTATAGTAAGAATATCGCTGCAGATAAAAGCCTGGCTGTCTTAAGGAGTCAAATTTGACAGCCGTTTCGCAGGACAATGTTCTCCAGCTTACACCCCATCACATGAAAATACGTTGCCTGAAGCTCAGTCACACTAGCTGACTTAGCTTGTTTTCACAAAGCATTTATGTTAGAAAAACTCTGAAACTCTGAAGAGAGACAAATATCACAATGTCTTACTCATAATGTATCATGTTGACAATGCCCTGCTCTGTTCCTATGAAGACTATTACATTTCTGGTCACATTTCCGCTAAAAGAAGTTGACCTTTCTTTGATATCTCACTTTGAAGCATTTTTTTGAGTAAAGGTTGTCCTTATAGCAGAATGCACAGGGGACTTCAACTGTGAGTGCAATCATGGGTTCTGTATGTGTCTGAGTGACTGAATTCAGCACCATGGACGGCTACTTGCATTATATGGAGAAGGGTAAGTGTAGTGAATAAATTGCCATCCAAACGCATGGCTTTGGAAGACTCAGACGATACACAGAAATTGATTCCCACCCATGCACTTCAATATTTAAAGTATGCTAAATCTTCCCATGGCTTATTGTAATGATGACTTGGCAGAAACATAACATACCATACATTTATTCAGACATTATAAAAGCAGACTGTAACGTCAGACTACCAAATTCCTGTTAGGAATTCTATATGAATGTGAACCGGAATCATTGCTATTCTTCAGAAGAATGTTCTGTTATTCATGAAATATTCTAAACATCTGCATGCATAATAATGTTGTTGTCAGGAAGTGTGCTGTTGACTGCGGTGTTGCTCATTTGACTGCTTAAGATGAAGAGTTCAGAGATGGATGAACACAGACACAGCCCCTCCACCTTGGTATGCCATGTGCATCACCTTTCCCTAATGGGCAATTATTCAAAGGCTGGGTTACAGGCCATCCACATAGTAATGCTCAGAGCTTTAATTAATTGTAAGTGTGTTGACTTTACAAATTATCTCCAGACTGGAACATGCATATGAACCATGTTCAGGTAACTAATAGTGTGACTAATAGACAGTATCAATATGCCCCTGAATGGCTGCTGTTGTATAATGCTGTATTGTATTTTTCCACACTTGATGAATTCCTTCACGCTCTACTGGTCTGAAGAAGTTAAACAAAAATACAAAGAAGCAATCAGTTAATTTAATAATAATGCCTAACAATCAACAATCCCCATGGTATCAAGAATAAGATAAAACTAGCTGAAACATACAGTGAGGGAAAAAAGTATTTGATCCCCTGCTGATTTTGTACGCTTGCCCACTGACAAAGAAATGATCAGTCTATAATTTTAATGGTAGGTTTATTTGAACAGTGAGAGACAGAATAACAACAAAAAAATCCAGAAAATCGCATGTAAGAAATGTTATAAATTGATTTGCATTTTAATGAGGGAAATAAGTATTTGACCCCCTCTCAATCAGAAAGATTTCTGGCTCCCAGGTGTCTTTTATACAGGTAATGAGCTGAGATTAGGAGCACACTCTTAAAGGGAGTGCTCCTAATCTCAGTTTGTTACCTGTATAAAAGACACCTGTCCACAGAAGCAATCAATCAATCAGATTCCAAACTCTCCACCATGGCCAAGACCAAAGAGCTCTCCAAGGATGTCAGGGACAAGATTGTAGACCTACACAAGGCTGGAATGGGCTACAAGACCATCGACAAGCAGCTTGGTGAGAAGGTGACAACAGTTGGTGCGATTATTCGCAAATGGAAGAAACACAAAAGACTGTCAATCTCCTTTGGCCTGGGGGTCCATGCAAGATCTCACCTCGTGGAGTTGCAATGATCATGAGAACGGTGAGGAATCAGCCCAGAACTACACGGGAGGATCTTGTCAATGATCTCAAGGCAGCTGGGACCATAGTCACCAAGAAAACAATTGGTAACACACTACGCCGTGAAGGACTGAAATTCTGCAGCGCCCGCAAGGTCCCCCTGCTCAAGAAAGCACGTATACAGGGCCGTCTGAAGTTTGCCAATGAATATCTGAATGATTCAGAGGAGAACTGGGTGAAAGTGTTGTGGTCAGATGAGACCAAAATCGAGCTCTTTGGCATCAACTCAACTCGCCGTATTTGGAGGAGGAGGAATGCTGCCTATGAACCCAAGAACACCATCCCCACTGTCAAACATGGAGGAGGAAACATCATGCTTTGGGGGTGTTTTTCTGCTAAGGGGACAGGACAACTTCACCGCATCAAAGGGACGATGGACGGGGCCATGTACCGTCAAATCTTGGGTGAGAACCTCCTTCCCTCAGCCAGGGCATTGAAAATGGGTCGTTGATGGGTATTCCAGCATGACAATCACCCAAAACACACGGCCAAGGCAACAAAGGAGTGGCTCAAGAAGCAGCACATTAAGGTCCTGGAGTGGCCTAGCCAGTCTCCAGACCTTAATCCCATAGAAAATCTGTGGAGGGAGCTGAAGATTCGAGTTGCCAAACGTCAGCCTCGAAACCTTAATGACTTGGAGAAGATCTTCAAAGAGGAGTGGAACAAAATCCCTCCTGAGATGTGTGCAAACCTGGTGGCCAACTACAAGAAACGTCTGACCTCTGTGATTGCCAACAAGGGTTTTGCCACCAAGTACTAAGACATGTTTTGCAGAGGGGTCAAATACTTATTTCCCTCATTAAAATGCAAATCAATTTATAAAATTTTTGACATGCGTTTTTCTGGATTTTTTTGTTGTTATTCTGTCTCTCACTGTTCAAATAAACCTACCATTAAAATTATAGACTGATCATGTCTTTGTCAGTGGGCAAACGTACAAAATCAGCAGGGGATCAAATACTTTTTTCCCTCACTGTACCACCTACGATTCCCCACATGGCAGCTTCTTGTCATTGTTGCTTGCTATCTGGCCATCCAGAATCACAATAACACATGGCCTTCTGCCCCATTGAAATGTGCATTGTTTTCGTGACGTTGTCAGTTAACCCATCTATGAAACCACTTATTTATTAGATCTCAGTCCATACATCCTTCTGGTGGTTTGTGTAATATTCTCCAACAAATCTCCAGTACTGAGAGCGCTCCCAAGGTACATTTATTTAACATGGAACATTAATGAATATGGCCAGTTAGGTTTCTGCCCACTGCACTTACTGCAGAGCCGACTTATCATGCAAAATTCATGGGCAGGAGTAAATCTGACACCACTGCTAGCTGAGCTGAAGGGAGCGGGGAAGTCCTGTGACACGCTGAGGTTCTGGCTCCAAATGCACACATACTTGCAAAAACACACACACACACACAAACATGTGCATGTGCACACACACACACACACACACACACACAGCTACTCTGAAAATATAATTTACCAAGCTAACAATTACTTTACACTAGAAGAAGTTAAGCTACCCTTAAGAAAAATATTGTGACGAAAAAGAAAGGAAACTATTGCCTACTTCACCCATATTTGATTAACTACTGAAAACACTACCTAGATTTGAAATCAGTTATTCTACAACCAAGCTACTGGAAAATGTATTTAAATTACTAGACATACTACTAGTTCACGACTCCCCAACACTGCACACATACACACACTGCACACACACACACACACACACACACACACACACACACACACACACACACACACACACACACACACACACACACACACTAGAATGGTTTAACATTGAGGACTTCTCTCCACTCTCCATCGTGGAGAGGAATGGGAGGTGAAGAAATGCAGTGGTGTAAAGTACTTAAGTATAAATACTTTAAAGTACTACTTAAGTAGTTTTTTTGGATATCTGTACTTTACTTTACTATTTATATTTTTGACTACTTTTACTTTTACTTCACTACATTCCTAAAGAAAATATTGTACTTTTTACTCCATACATTTTCCCTGACAACCAAAAGTACATTTTGAATGCTTAGCAGGACAGGAAAATAGTCAAATTCACGCACTTATCAAGAGAACACGTGGTCATCGCTACTGCCTCTGGTCTGGTGGACTCACTAAACACAAATGCATCTTTTGTAAATAATGTCTGAGTGTTGGAGTGTGCCCCTGGCTATCTGAAAATTTTAAACTCAAGACACTTGTGCTGTCTGCTTTGCTAAATATTAGGAATTTTAAAGGATTTATACTTTTACTTTTACTTTTGATACTTATGTATATTTAAAACCAAATACTTTTAGATATTTACTCAAGTAATATTTTACTGGCTGACTTACACTTTTACTTGAGTAACTTTTTATTAAGGTATCTATAGTTTTACTCAAGCATGACAATTGGGTACTTTTTCCACCACTGAAGAAATGTTTCCACACTGTGATTATGCTGTTCCAGAATTTGCCACCAGCTCTTAATTCCACACTCTCTAATGTTGCTTCATGCATACCTCATTCCATATGCATTCTAACAGACTGCTTCAGTCAAGCAAAATGCAAGACATGCTTTTGAGATAAGACACAGCATCTTCGGGATAATACTATCTATATGAAAATACATTGTCCCAAGGTAATAAAATATTGTTTTTACAAGCCTCTTATGGAACCTAATGGAATTCCTTTTAGGATAAACTTGACCTAAATTGACTTTGAACAGAGGGAGAGGGAACCAAGAAAGATGACCTACCATTAGAGGCAAGTGGTCACCGCAGGATACATCCATATTGCATTCAGTCTGATCTCTGTGTGACCCACTGAAAGATCACAGGTCTCTCCATCAAACAGAAATAGACCAGGATCAATCTTTATTTTCCTATTTTTCCAAAGGTGAAACGTTGACTTCCAATGATAACATTCGAACATGATATTACATTTTAGTCATTTAGCAGACGATCTTATCCAGAGCAACTTACAGTTAGTGAGTGCATACATTTTTATATTTTTATTTTTTATACTGGTCTCCCGTGGGAATCGAACCCACAACCCTGGCGTTGCAAGCGCCATGCTCTACCAACTGAGCTACACGAACGTAATTAATAATTTATCAATTCTAATTTAAGAAATAATGTACCATAATCACTGTATGCAACGTCTCAAGATCAATTAATGTCAACCCAGTAATTTAGAATTCACAGCAACAGAGCTAGCTGGATGATGAATACGTATAATGAACTCAACAAGAGATTGATTGCACAGTCTTATTCTGGGCACACTAAATGTATGAATGCCCTTATGTCAGTCTACTCTCTGCTGGAGGAAGCAGTACCAAAATAGATCAACTCACAATAACACAGAAAAAGATCCAGACAAGATTATTTTTGGGGGGGGAGGGCTAGGTCTATGTGTTAAAATATTAGTACAGTAATGTCATGTTTGCAGATGGGTTGCATGTGAAATTGCTGATTAAATGATACAGTAATAGCGTGTAAAGGCCAGCTCTAACAGACCTTGTTCTGCGAAGAGTAGTAAGAATGCAATGCTGCACTGACATGTGTAATGAGCATGCCCATAGCAACATACTCCTTCAGAAGTAGTCTGCGATGAGCTTCGGAGGGTGGGAGGGTGGGTGACGGAGACGGGAAGGCCGGGAACGGCTCTATCCCACAGGGTAATTATGTGGTGTCACCACCAGAGGCAAGGCAATCTTTACTGAAACTTTCAGGGTTAGCAAGTACTGTACTGTAACTGTATCAGTGGTACAGCTGCAAATAGTCAATTTAGTCCTCCATAAACGACAGAACAAATAATGCAACAAATATTGTGGTTAAACTCAAATATACTAATTGAAAAACATTTTTTTTTTATGATTAAATGTATAAAAAAAAAAAGGTATAATCTTTCTAAATTATATTATCGGTAGGACTGGTGGAGTTACGTCGCACATGCAGCTAACAAAAACATATGGAAATGTCTGCTCTACCCAAATTTACAACCAAATAATTGCAGCCTTACCGCAAAAATAGAAGAGGAAAGTGGAAGGAGGAGAAAGTAAGGAACTTGTCTGTCGGCTTGCATTAAAGAACATAATTGGTTAAGGAAAACTGTGATAAATAAAAAAGTATATCAGTTTCATTTAAGGACCAAAGGATTGACAGCCGTCCCATATAGATTGCAAAATAGTTGGGAAGAGATTTTTGACGTACCGATCCCATGGCATAGTGTTTATGAACTGATACGCAAAACGACACTGGATTCAAAACTTAGAATCTTTCAATTTAAATTATTATATAAAATTCTTGCTACCAATAGAATGTTATTTATATGGGGGATACAATCTTCCCAGCTCTGCAGATTTTGCTGCGAAGAGACAGAATCATTAGATCATTTGTTTTGGTACTGTCCATTTGTAGCATGTTTTTGGACACAGGTCCAGGAATGGCTAAAGGATTGCAATATTTACCTGGAGCTAACCCTGCAGATAGCACTACTGGGTGATCTGAAAAGTCATAGTCAATCGATCAATAACATAATAATACTATTAGCAAAAATGTATATTTTCAATTCACAATCTGTAGAAACAATGAGAATAGAAGGGTTCAGAACTTTTGTAAGACAGCACAGTACAGTTGAAATATATATGGCAAATATAAATCATATATGGATGGTGTTAAAAGATAGATGGGAGGTGTTGAATGGAATTGAAGGATGGGACTAATAACAACTAACAACAAACAATAACAAGATAACTAATAATGTAGGCACGCTTTGTCCATAATAAGTGTATGGGTTGTAGGTTGGGAGCATTTGTGAAGGAACACAGTTAGAAAGATATGGCATAAAGAAGCAAACCGGATGGACATCATGAAAATGATCGGAGAGGTTGAGAGTAGAAGAAGTTCAGGAGAAAGAACAAACAAAATTAAATTATTGTTAAATGGACTGTGTCCATAAAATTTAGATAGTGGGTATGGGCTGGAAGTAGAGGCCTAGGCATTGTTGTTCACTAGTTTACTCCAAGTGGGGAAAGGGTGGCGGGTTGGAAAGTAATAAAGGGGTATATATATATTTTTTAAAAGGATATGTATGTGTATGTATGTATGTACGTGGTCCTCTGTAGTTCAGCTGGTAGAGCACGGCGCTTGTAACGCCAAGGTAGTGGGTTCGATCCCCGGGACCACCCCATACACAAAAGATAATTATGCACGCATGACTGTAAGTCGCTTTGGATGAAAGTGTCTGCTATATGGCATATTATTATGTATGTGTATATATACATATATATATATATATATATATATATATATGTATGTGTGTGTGTATATATATATATATATATATATATATATATATACAGTGGGGAGAACAAGTATTTGATACACTGCCGATTTTGCAGGTTTTCCTACTTACAAAGCATGTAGAGGTCTGTAATTTTTATCATAGGTACACTTCAACTGTGAGAGTCAGAATCTAAAACAAAAATCCAGAAAATCACATTGTATTATTTTAAAGTAATTAATTTGCATTTTATTGCATGACATAAGTATTTGATACATCAGAAAAGCAGAACTTAATATTTGGTACAGAAACCTTTGTTTGCAATTACAGAGATCATACATTTCCTGTAGGTCTTGACCAGGTTTGCACACACTGCAGCAGGGATTTTGGCCCACTCCTCCATACAGACCTTCTCCAGATCCTTCAGGTTTTGGGGCTGTCACTGGGCAATACGGACTTTCAGCTCCCTCCAAAGATGTTCTATTCGGTTCAGGTCTGGAGACTGGCTAGACCACTCCAGGACCTTGAGATGCTTCTTACGGAGCCACTCCTTAGTTGCCCTGGCTGTGTGTTTTGGGTCGTTGTCATGCTGGAAGACCCAGCCACAACCCATCTTCAATGCTCTTACTGAGGGAAGGAGGTTGTTGGCCAAGATCACGCGATACATGGCCCCATCCATCCTCCCCTCAAAACGGTGCAGTCGTCCTGTCCCCTTTGCAGAAAAGCATCCCCAAAGAATGATGTTTCCACCTCCATGCTTCATGGTTGGGATGGTGTTCTTAGGGTTGTACTCATCCTTCTTCATCCTCCAAACACGGCGAGTGGAGTTTAGACCAAAAAGCTCTATTTTTGTCTCATTAGACCACATGACCTTCTCCCATTCCTCCTTTGGATCATCGAGATGGTCATTGGCAAACTTCAGACGTGCCTGGACATGCGCTGGCTTGAGCAGGGGAACCTTGCGTGCGCTGCAGGATTTTAATCCATGACGGCGTAGTGTGTTACTAATTGTTTTCTTTGAGACTGTGGTCCCAGCTCTCTTCAGGTCATTGACCAGGTCCTGCCGTGTAGTTCTGGGCTGACCCCTCACCTTCCTCATGATCATTGATGCCCCACGAGGTGAGATCTTGCATGGAGCCCCAGACCGAGGGTGATTGACCGTCATCTTGAACTTCTTCCATTTTCTAATAATTGCGCCAACAGTTGTTGCCTTCTCACCAAGCTGCTTGCCTATTGTCCTGTAGCCCATCCCAGCCTTGTGCAGGTCTACAATTGTATCCCTGATGTCCTTACACAGCTCTCTGGTCTTGGCCATTGTGGAGAGGTTGGAGTCTGTTTGATTGAGTGTGTGGACAGGTGTCTTTTATACAGGTAACGAGTTCAAACAGGTGCAGTTAATACAGGTAATGAGTGGAGAACAGGAGGGCTTCTTAAAGAAAAACTAACAGGTCATTGAGTGCCGGAATTCTTACTTGTTGGTAGGTGATCAAATACTTATGTGATGCAATAAAATGCAAATTAATTACTTAAAAATCATACAATGTGATTTTCTGGATTTTTGTTTTAGATTCCGTCTCTCACAGTTGAAGTGTACCTTTGATAAAAATTACAGACCTCTACATGCTTAGTAAGTAGGAAAACCTGCAAAATTGGCAGTGTATCAAGTACTTGTTCTCCCCACTGTATGTATATATATATATATATATATATATAAAACATTGGGGATTGGAAGTGATGCAGACAATTACATTGATGGAAGTTACGATCTATCTGCAATATTAAGCTGATCAACCCCCTAAAAAAATAAAATAAATAGTTTAGGCGTAAGCAGCAGCAGCACAGTGCATTGACTGACTGGCTGCAATTACCCCTCCCCCCTTTATCCCCTCCTCTCCTCCTCCGTATTGTTTCTCTGATGAGGATGTGGAGTCATAGAAGCACTATAAAATGAATGGTTGCACTTTTCCTTTTTGTATTTTTTCCTTATCTTTTCCCTTTAAATTTCTTTGTTTTGATAAATGGGGTGAGGTAGATGAATTATGTCCAATTGTTTCGAGCATGAATGATCTCTGATTAGGCTTGAGTGAAGTTCAACTGCTCTGTCAGACATGCTGACTGTCAAGAGTCTCTTCACTCACTTCCTTTCTCTCAAACATATGCATTCTCTAACCAAAAATAATTTACTTGAGCTCGAAGAGAAGTTTATTTAAGATTCTACCCTAATTAAAAATAATAATCAAACATTTTGTACGCTTCCGAGATATTTATAGATTCAAGGCCTCCCTTTCCACGTTCCCATAATAAATCATTATTCATAATGTGTCTCCCAGGAAACGGCTACTGAGAGGCAGCAGTGACTTGTTTGCCTCCAGGGCCATCCTGGTCTCCGTTACTGGCCCCGGTCCAGAGCCCAGTGGTAAGCACCTATTGATGCCTGAAACTCCCACAGTTCACCGCTTCCTGTGTGCACAATGCCCACAGAGACTCACTCCAACTCACCACTCATACAGGCTTAAAAAAAAAATAACATAACCACCACGCACCCTCTTTATCTTTATTTGGATCAAAATAAAATATAGATCTACACAGTGTGGGATTTCAACCGAAATTGAAGACATTTATTGATGCGAGGTCAGATTTTTGAGGTCTGTTCGATTTTTAGGGCGGCAGATTGCAGATTTGGGATTGAGTCCAGTTAGTCAGGAGATAATAAAAAGGAATAGCGTGTCCAACACGTATGAAGGCTTTGGAAATGGTACCATCTGTCCAAGCATGCTGTCCCTAGGTAGGGAAGGTGCCAGGAGTAGGTAGGCTGGTGAGCTTGTCTCTTTACTCTGTGTCTGTATGTCCACATATACAATTGCATGAGAGAAAAAGCTAGAATCAGCTAATGCTATGATTTGCTGTGGCTGCCGATACTCCCAGTACGGTGATCCTACTAGTGAAATATTACACCATTAACATACGATTTACACAATCTATTACCCTTTTGTCAACAGTATACAACTGTTATCATCCAAAAGTCAAATATTAACAGTGCACATTGTCAGTATATCTAACCCTCTGGACTTAGAATTATGCGTAGAGAAACTAGCAGAGAGAAAGTAGTGCAGAGCTAATCTCCATGGGAACCAGAGGGAGCCTCGCTCCGAGTCCCATGCCCCCTGTGGTGAAGGGAGAGGGCCACCAGCACCACCAATCAACATGGGTCTAATGATGGGGGGAGGAGGATGAAGGATGATGTGTGTAGGGGGGCCATGTGTATCTGCAGCAGATGGGAGCACTGAGGTGCCATTGCACTCCACAGCACCAACTTTGCATCCCTCCACTTCGCATCCCTCCACTCCCTCCTCTCTCTCAATCTTTCTCTCTCTCTCGCTCTCTCACTCATTCTCCCTTATCCCCCTGCACCAGCCTGCCTACCCTTTCTGACTGCATTTCCACCTCTAAGGCAGGTTCCCTCAACTGGGTATCTATCTGTATGGCTCTTCATTTCCATTTTCACAACACATTCTAATACTGTTATAACTCAGACCCCATGGGCAAAATCCTGGACGTCCTTCATACAACCCTGCCACAAAAGGTAGTGATTTTGGCCATACAGTAGAATTATGAGTCGACTGCGGTGGTCCACAAGCTGATCCAAATGGCAGTGGCCAACAGACAGGTGTGACAGTTGGGCCTCAAAGAAGTCCCCTGTACCTGCTGTCTGTGGGACAGAGATAGATGATGAGGTGGGAATGCAAACCACAGCACAGACCACAGAAAAAGCCACTGCTGCAGTAGAAAATACAAAAAAATCTGCTTATCTAGTATGCAATGTAAAATCCCATCAGGTGTTGAAAGGGACCATATAAATTACTTGGGCTTGGTTCAAAACGTTGAAATTAAATAGTAATTTCAAAATGCTGTGCTATATAAATATACTCATTTAAAGTCGAAACTGTCATCATCAAATTTTGATGAGTGCATGCAGTTAACATTAGCAGGGGTACAGCGGGACTTAAAAAAGTGGTTTTTAATATTGACCCCATTTAAACTAGATAGACAAGCATTACAAACTGGAAAAGAAAGTCAAGCTGTTCCAGAAAATTACAATCAAAGAACACTAAAGTTGTGTGGTAACTGTTGTAGTAAACAACTAGAGCATTTGTGTGGTGAATTATAAAGGACTGTGAATAAGGTGGAGATGGCACTTCCTCCCTGGTCTCACCATTGAATACATTCTAAAGTATTTCTAAAATTTTGGCACAGAGTGCTTTTGTCCACCATGGCAGCTGAGTTCCGGGTTGAGAGTCCTGTGCATTTGCGGCTCCTTTGTACCAATGGGTAACAACGTTCGCTCTCTAAAGAGAAAAGCAGATGGACTTGAAAGGGATTTGCATGGAGTTTGTTGCCAAGCCACAGGTTACAGCGTCAGACATACACCATATTTCACTCGCAGCTTTTCAATATTTCATTGCAGATTCTCTTTTTCACATGCAGTAGTTATCAGCCCAAATCCTTTGAAACTTACATTTGGTGTCAGGAGCCCATTGCTATTTTACAGTGTAGGTACACAGTGTAACTGAGTGTCGCACCATGAGACATGCTGCACTTCAAGGCCCTATATTATATAGTATTCGGCAGCCTTCTTAAATTGTGCCGGATTAGGTAAAATTCATTTCATTCTCATTGCTGGTCCAGCTTACCAGTTTTCAAAGTCATCTTGAGCGGCCAGAATGCAAACTGGATTTAAGTGTGGTTGTCATGCTTGTGCCTTGTCAGAGTGCATGGAGACTGGGCTCAACATCTCCCCATGAACAGAGCTAGAGAGAGAGAGAGACATCCATCCTCCTCAGGCAGGGCTGAGGACCTCCTCTAGTTAGTATTGGACACAGCTTAAACTAGCTGCCCCATATACACAGGCGCAGGCTAACCACTCCATTACACAACATTCTCACAGTGGAGGACGCCTTTGATGAGGCTTTCAAACGTTCTCAAATGTGTCTTTTCATCTGTCACATTGGTCTTTATGTGGAGCAATTGGCAAAACTGTTTGACAGAAAGATTGTTTAGACGGTAGAGAACAATGGTTGTCATTGATGTCGACAGAGTAAATAATGGCCAAATTGACCACTTCTAATAGGCTAACTAACTACTTTATCACAAAACGAGGCCAGAGGAAATCACTTACAATGCAAATCACCGTTATTATCCCGGGACAAAATTAAACCATCCTGACCACTGGCTGAGATCAATAAATTGGATGTTCCTTCCCACTGCCACCCTGTAAGTGTCCTTCAATAGCAGCAGCCAGGCACAATGACACACTCCATTTCTTATCACACAAACAAGAAACAGCATGATATATCAACCAATCAAACAGAAAGAGCACAGTGCTGGGGCATCTTTCTTTTTCTTATTTAAATTGTATTCTAATTAGATGACACTGTGAAGACCATTCGTCATCGACCACATCAGCCAAATTGTGTCACAGTTATCTAGTAAATTATCTAATGAAATCAGACATTTGATACCTGTCTATTGAGTTGTCTTATTAAATTGTTTATTATTGAAGACGTTTATGGTGATGGATCTGCTTTCTGTTTTTTGTAGCATAGCAATGGATTGAAATAACTTTTTCTCTTAGTCCTGCTCATACACTATGCAGACAGTCAGTCACATGTGTGGTGTGAATGATCTGCTGCTAACCTCTTGCTATTGCATTGATTAAATTATCTGGCAGCAGTGACATATGCCTCTGGAGAACTCCCCAGCTAGCATAGTTGCTGACACACACAATCCTTTTCTGTGGATTGGCTATAAAATCCTCTGAGTCCCTACTCTAAGGGATATGCCGATTACTCACCCTGCTTTTCTAACATGCAACTCTATTCCATATATTTTTTCAGAGAGATAGAGGGAGGGAGTGAAGGAGGCAGTAAAAGAGGGAGAAATAAGGAATGATGGAGGGAAAAAGATGACACATACCAAATTGTAATATGTAATATCCAACAGATCAATTCAAGTCACATTGTCACACAGACCCACATAGAGTTGTAAGGCAACTTAAAATACTTTTCCTAAATCAAACTGTTTGTAATTAGTTTGCATGGTTAATTTCCTAACTGAAACAAGTTGGTTGGCATATCCCCAGACACTAGGCAAAATACAGTACATAAGTGTGGGTGAGCTTTAAAAGGACAGTGACACTGATGGCACCTCCGGACTAGTCTGCCTTCCCAGCGGCAACAAACCCTTTGGATGTGTTTCTCTACCTTGAATATCTCATTAGTATCATGCTTATGAGAATTACCCTCCAGGTTAGCTTGAAGAATATAGGTTCAGAGAGGTTTGATTTGTTTCAGAAAGCTTTGCTAGGGGCTCTGACAGTCTAGCATTGAAATGTGAAGAGTCAAACAACACCAATTACCAGGGAGATAATGAAGACATAAGCTAACAGAAACAGAAAGCCATCGAGAGTAAAGCACTCTTTGGACTTTATTCAACACAGAGACTCCAGTAACCTCTCAAAAGAATGTTGAGCCCAAACTGACTAGAGTTGAGGAATGCTGGATGTCGTAATGATTACAGAGAAGCATGCTCATAATCTTAATGAGAATAGACTAGCGCCTGAGGGGCTAGTGAATTTCAATAACACATCACTGATGTCAAATGCCAGTGAGCCTTAAGTGCTGTAACAAAACAAAAGCAAATCATTTAGATGCCATACAACCACAGACTGGATGGATAAAAAAGGTTTTCTATGAAGCAAAGCTCCGTTTCAGTATTTGTGCTGGAAGTGCAGTAGAGTATCACTCATAGAATATAACTCCTCATGAGAGTTCTGGAAAATAAACTTTACGTAATCACATAATCAATGGAGCTACACTTATCAGCGAATCAGAATAGTTGTTCAGGGACTACAGTCGCACATAATTCACACTCTAACTGATTGTGTCTTCACAGGAAACTGCTGTGGTGAAAACACACTATGATAATTGCCTGTGTTGAGAAGGGTTTTAGCTTAAACACATATCTTAAACAAACCAGTATTACACTTCCAGTACAATGTGCTATAATTCAGTCAATATCTGATCGATGTAAAAAAAAAAAAAAAAAACATTTGGAGTATTTTGGTACAACTGTTTTTTAAAACCTTTTTTATTTTTTTTACAATTTTGATGACCGTTGCTAATCTGAGCTGTAGAGGACATTCCTGCTTCAGCCACATCTGAGTTAATGCCCAATGGCTGGCCTCTACCTGCAGAGAGATCATCCTGGGATTGATGGGCACTCTCCAGCACCAGGCCCACTTCAGAGCCAGTTGATCAGATGAACTGCATCTTAATGAAAACCTGATGTGTTCGTGATGGAGACGGGATGCTCGTAATCTTGCATTCAATCTCTCCCCATAAACCCATCACAGCATTGAGCCACAAACTATAATTGCAGTCTGCTATCGCCCATTACTACTGGAGGTCACTCATAACAAATATTTTTCACCTTCACGATTTTGGTATGTGATAGGTTTCCTGCAGATTGACAGCCTATCATTTAGCTACTTGTGTTTTGAGCTGGCTGTTATATGTCCAAGTTGTCTCCAAGCCAACCATGTATTATCATATCATTTTGATTTGAAAAGTTCAGTAGAATAAATGCTCCAGCAGAAGTCACAAGGTTTATTTTTCTAATTACTTAACTTTGTTATTAAATAAATGAAAAGCATCATATTAATGCAACTTTGAAAATTGTCTTGCTGAATAAAAATTAGAAGCCTCCTTCCATCTTTATCAATAGGATACACCATTACAGCTTGCGTCATAATAGCCGCTGTCATAAATATTGATAATCAAGCAAGGACATGCTAACAATAATGAATAGGTCTAACAGGAACTAAGCCAAAAAAACAACACTTTGCCACTGAAATTGGTGCTGACGCACACAGTGACTTTTTGTGCACTGTATTCTTTTTTTCTTTTTTTTGTTCTTTTTTCTTTTTTCGATTATGGGGGGATGGATCAGCTTAATATTGCAGATAGATTGTATCTTCTATCAATGTAATTGTCTGCATCACTTCCAATCCCCCATGTTTTTTATATATATACTCCCCTTTATTACTTTTCAACCCCGCCATCCTTTCCCTACTTGGAGTAAATTAGTGAACAACAATGCCCAGGTCTCTACTTCCGGTCTATACTTACTATCTACACCTTATGGACACAGTTCATTTTACAATAAATACATTATATATATATATATATATATATATATATATATATATATATATATATATATATATATATATATATATATCTTTTTTTTTTGCTCCTGAAATTCTTCTACTCTCAACCTCTCCGATCATTTTCATGATGTCCATCCGGTTTGCTTCTATATGCCATATCTTTCTAACTCTGCTCTTTCCCAAAAACTCCCAACATACAACCTATATACTTATTATGGACACAGTATGCTTACATTATTAGCTATCTTTGTTATTAATTGTTGTCATTTGTTATTAGTCCCATCCTTCAACTCTATTCAATACCTCCCATCTATCTCTTAACACCATCCATATAGGATTTCTATTTGCCATATATATTTCAACCGTACTGTGATGTTTTACAAAAGTTCTGAACCTTTCTATTCTCATTGCTTCTACAGATTGTGAATTAAAAATAAACGTTTTTGCTAAAAGTATTATTATATTATTGATCGATTGACTATGACTTTTCAGATCACCCAGTAATGCTATCTGCAAGGTTAGGATATTGCAATCCTTTAGCCATTCCTGGACCTGTGTCCAAAAACGAGCTACAAATGGACAGAACCAAAACAAATGATCTAATGATTCTGTCTCTTCACAGCAAAATCTGCAGAGCTGGGAAGATTGTATCCCCAATATAAATAACATTCTATTGGTAGCAAGAATTTTATATAATAATTTAAATTGAAAGATTCAAATTTTTGAATCCGGTGTCGATTTGCGTGTCAGTTCATAAACACTATGCCATGATATCTCTTCCCAACTATTTTGCAATCTATATGGGACGGCTGTCAATCCTTTGGTCCTTAAGTGAAACTGATATACTTTTTTATTTATCACAGTTTTCCTTAACCAATTATGTTATTTAATGCAAGGCTGACAGACAAGTTCCTTACTTTCTCCCCCTTCCATTTTCCTCTTCCACTTTTGCGGTAAGGCTGCAATTATTTGGTTGTAATTTTTGGGTAGACCAGACATTTCCATATGTTTTTGTTAGCTGCATGTGCGACATAACTCCACCAGTCCTACCGATGATATCATTTACGAAGATTATACCTTTTTTAAACATTCTGTCAAAAAATAAAGGTTTTTTGTCAATTAGTATATTTGAATTTAACCACAATATTTGTTGCATTATTTGTTCTGTCGTTTCTGGAGGATTAAATTGAAATTGCAACCAACTTTCTATGGCTTGTTTTAGAAATAGTGATATTTGGGAGATTATTTTATTTTCAAATAACTGCAAATGAGTTGTTGTAATCTGAATAAAGAGAGAAAGGCCTTTCTTGAACATTGGGTGAGACAATCTTACTAATTTGCTTGAGAACCAGTTCGGATTTAAGTATAACTTTTGTATGACTGAAGCTTTTAGTGATAGGTCTAATGCTTTAATATTTAATAATTTCTGTCTTCCGAATTCATATTCATTATATAAATATGCCCTTTTAATTTTGTCTGGCTTGCCGTTCCAAATAAAATTGAATATTTTTTTCTCATATAATTTAAAAAACTGTTCGCTAGGCGTAGGCAAGACCATAAGCAAATAGGTAAACTGGGATAATAC
Organism: Coregonus lavaretus; assembly: GCF_964263955.1. NCBI lineage: Eukaryota > Metazoa > Chordata > Actinopteri > Salmoniformes > Salmonidae > Coregonus > Coregonus lavaretus. The sequence continues at coordinate 5,971,480 of NC_140019.1, forward strand.
TAAAGAGTTAATCAGGGTGATTTTTCCACAAATTGACAGGTATTTTCCTTTCCATGGTAGTAAGATCTTATCTATTTTTGCTAACTTTCTATTAAAATGTATTGAAGTGAGATCATTTATTTCCTTTGGGATATGTATTCCGAGTATATCCACATCACCATCAGACCATTTTATTGGTAAACTACATGGTAATGTAAAAATTGTATTTTTTAGTGATCCAATATGTAATATAGTACATTTATCATAATTTGGTTGTAATCCAGAGAGGTTAGAAAATGTATCTAGATCCTCTATGAGGCTGTGGAGGGATTCTAGTTGTGAATTTAAAAGAAAACATGAATCATCAGCGTACAATGACACCTTTGTTTTTAAGCCCTGGATTTCTAATCCTCTGATATTATTATTGGATCTGATTTTAATTGCTAACATCTCGATGGCCACAATAAATAGATATGCCGATAGTGGACAACCTTGTTTCACTCCTCTTGACAGTTTAAAACTTTCTGAGAAATAGCCATTATTTACTATTTTACACCTAGGGTTACTATACATGATTTTGACCCATTTGATAAGAGATTCTCCAAAATTGAAATGCTCCAGGCATTTATATATAAACCCCAGTCGAACTTTATCAAATGCCTTTTCGAAGTCTGCTATGAATAGCAGGCCTGGTTTCCCATATTTTCCATAGTGTTCTATTGTTTCCAATACTTGCCTTATATTATCTCCAATGTATCTTCCATGTAAAAAACATGTCTGATTAGAATGAATAATGTCCGACAATACCTTTTTAATTCTATGCGCTATATATTTTGCTAGGATTTTTGCATCACAACACTGAAGTGTAAGGGGCCTCCAATTTTGTAAATGGACTGGATCTTTATATTTTCCACTTGTATCCTGTTTCAGTAATAATGAGATCAGACCTTCTTCTTGAGTGTCAGATAATCTACCATTTACATAGGAGTGGTTAAAACATGCTAATAACGGTCCTCTTAGTATATCAAAAAAAGGTTTGGTATACCTCGACTGGTATGCCATCCAACCCTGGAGTTTTCCCAGACTTAAAGTCTTTAATTGCATCCAGAAGTTCCTCCTCTGTAATTTCACCTTCACATGAGTCTTTCTGTGTGGCTGTTAATTTGACATTATCAATAGAAAAAAATCTCTACAATTAGCTTAGAGGAAATGGAGGCGACTGAAAAGAAAACATATGCTTAAAGTATTTTGTTTCTCCGTCAATTGTAGTTTTGACTCCGTCAATTGTAAACAGTTTCATTAAGTTATTTTTGGTAGCATTCCTATGTTGAATATTAAAAAAGAACTTTGTGTATTTTTCCCCATATTCCATCCAGTTTGCTTTATTTTTATAATATATTACACTTGATCTTTCTTGAATAAGTTTCTCCATTTCTTTTTTTTTTCCCTCTAATTTATTCTGAGCCTCTATGTTACAGTTTTTATTGTCATCTATCTGTTCTGTTAGACTTTCTATTTCCTTTCTTAGTATAAACTCTTTTGACCTAAATTGCTTTTGTTTTCGAGATTGCATGGCCTCTAAAGGCACATTTAAAGGTGTCCCATACAATAAGGGGATTCGCTGTACCAAAGTTATGTTGGAAAAAGTCAGTTAGAAATTCCTTTTTCTAATTATAAATAAATTATCATCCAATAGGCTTTGATTAAATTTCCAATATCCTCGCCCACGTGGAAATTCAGTAAGAGTAATGTGTATGCCTATTATACAGTGGGGGAAAAAAGTATTTAGTCAGCCACCAATTGTGCAAGTTCTCCCACTTAGAAAGATGAGAGAGGCCTGTAATTTTCATCATAGGTACATGTCAACTATGACAGACAAATTGAGAAAGAAAAATCCAGAAAATCACATTGTAGGATTTTTAATGAATTTATTTGCAAATTATGGTGGAAAATAAGTATTTGGTCACCTACAAACAAGCAAGATTTCTGGCTCTCACAGACCTGTAACTTCTTCTTTAGGAGGCTCCTCTGTCCTCCACTCTTTACCTGTATTAATGGCACCTGTTTTAACTTGTTATCAGTATAAAAGACACCTGTCCACAACCTCAAACAGTCACACTCCAAACTCCACTATGGCCAAGACCAAAGAGCTGTCAAAGGACACCAGAAACAAAATTGTAGACCTGCACCAGGCTGGGAAGACTGAATCTGCAATAGGTAAGCAGCTTGGTTTGAAGAAATCAACTGTGGGAGCAATTATCAGGAAATGGAAGACATACAAGACCACTGATAATCTCCCTCGATCTGGGGCTCAACGCAAGATCTCACCCCGTGGGGTCAAAATGATCACAAGAACGGTGAGCAAAAATCCCAGAACCACACGGGGGGACCTAGTGAATGACCTGCAGGGAGCTGGGACCAAAGTAAAAAAGCCTACCATCAGTAACACACTACGCCGCCAGGGACTCAAATCCTGCAGTGCCAGACGTGTCCCCCTGCTTAAGCCAGTACATGTCCAGGCCCGTCTGAAGTTTGCTAGAGTGCATTTGGATGATCCAGAAGGATTGGGAGAATGTCATATGGTCAGATGAAACCAAAATAGAACTTTTTGGTAAAAACTCAACTCGTCGTGTTTGGAGGACAAAGAATGCTGAGTTGCATCCAAAGAACACCATACCTACTGTGAAGCATGGGGGTGGAAACATCATGCTTTGGGGCTGTTTTTCTGCAAAGGGACCATGACGACTGATCCGTGTAAAGGAAAGAATGAATGGGGCCATGTATCGTGATATTTTGAGTGAAAACCTCCTTCCATCAGCAAGGGCATTGAAGATGAAACATGGCAGGGTCTTTCAGCATGACAATGATCCCAAACACACCCCGTGCAACGAATGAGTGGCTTCGTAAGAAGCATTTCAAGGTCCTGGAGTGGCCTAGCCAGTCTCCAGATCTCAACCCCATAGAAAATCTTTGGAGGGAGTTGAAAGTCCGTGTTGCCCAGCGACAGCCCCAAAACATCACTGCTCTAGAGGAGATCTGCATGGAGGAATGGGCCAAAATACCAGCAACAGTGTGTGAAAACCTTGTGAAGACTTGCAGAAAACGTTTGACCTGTGTCATTGCCAACAAAGGGTATATAACAGTATTGAGAAACTTTTGTAATTGACCAAATACTTATTTTCCACCATAATTAGCAAATAAATTCATTAAAAATCCTACAATGTGATTTTCTGGATTTTTTTTCCTCAATTTGTCTGTCATAGTTGACGTGCACCTATGATGAAAATTACAGGCCTCTCTCATCTTTTTAAGTGGGAGAACTTGCACAATTGGTGGCTGACTAAATTATTTTTTTCCCCAGTGTATATATATCTATATAACTATTTTAAAAAAATTATGCATATCCTATTTTCCATCATTATCAATTAATATGCGTAATAATGTCGGCAGTTCACGCGTAGGATTCTAACATATAACCCGGATTGCCATTGTATTACATTTAATTCATTGACAAGCAATTATTATCCTAGCAAATAATTCCCGTGGTCCATCCCATACCCCCCCTCCCCCCCAACATCCCCACCCCCCCACAACAGATGCCAGACTAGCGTATTCTTAAATATTTGTTTATACTCTGATGCTGCACCAAACACCAATGAAAAACCAGTGTATGCATTCCGACAATCAACAAATGTGATGCTCCAGCATTTGTGAGCCCCTTAAAACATAATTTACATGTCAGAAATGTGCATTGGTTTTTGTTTTGTTCTGGTATTGATGTATGCATAGACACATTTCGGAGTATAGAGATTGGTTCCACTGAGGTGAAAGGATGGTACTGTTTCTATTACCATGTGTCTAAGCTAAATCCCTTATCGACGCAGGCAATTATCACAGTGTGTTTTCGCCACAGAAGTTAATTTGCTAAAGTTTGCTGTGAAGACAAAATCCATTCGAGCGTAAATGATATGAGACTGTAGTCCCTAAACAACTATTCTGATTCGGTGATAAGTGGAGCTCCATTGATTATGTGATTATGTAAAGAGCAGTTATATTCTATGAGTGATACTGTACTGCACTTCCAGTACAATATCAGTACTGCCAGTACTGCAGTACTGTTTGTACTGCTAGAATCTTGACTGGAACCAAAAAATGTGATCATATTACTCCAGTGGTAGCCTCTTTACACTGGCTTCCTGTTAAGGCTAGGGCTGATTTCAAGGTTTTACTGCTAACCTACAAAGCATTACATGGACTTACTCCTACCTATCTCTCTGATTTGGTCCTGCCGTACATACCTACACATACACTACGGTCACAAGACGCAGGCCTCCTTATTGTCCCTAGAATTTCTAAGCAAACAGCTGGAGGCAGGGCTTTCTCCCATAGAGCTCAATTTTTATGGAATGGTCTGCCTATGCATATGAGAGACGCAGACTCGGTCTCAACCTTTAAGTCTTTACTGAAGACTTATTTATTCAGTAGGTCCTATGATTGAGTGTAGTCTGGCCCAGCGGTGCAAAGGTGAATGGCAAGGCACTGGAGTGACGAACCGCCATTGCTGTTCTAGCCTGGCCGGCTCCCCTCTCTCCACTGGGATTCTCTGCCTCCGACCCTATTACGGGAGCTGAGTCACTGACTTACTAGTGCTCTCCCATGCCGTCCCTATGAGGGCTGCATCACGTCGTGCCAGGCTTTTTTTGTTATACTCGACTTGAGTGGGCTGAGTCACTGACGTGATCTTCCTGTCTGGTTTTGTGCCCCCTCAGGCTTGTGCGGTGGGGGAGATCTTTGTGGGCTATACTCAGCTTTTTCTTAGGGTAGTAAGTTGGTGGTCTGTTGATATTTCTTAAGTGGTGTGGGGTTATCGTCGGACAGGGTCACAGTGTCCCTCGAACCCCCTTGTCTCAGTCTCTAGTATCTATGCTGCAATAGTCTATGTGCCGGGGGGCTAGGGTCAGTCTGTCCTATCTGGTATAATTTGCCTGTCTTATCTGGTGTCCTGTGTGAATTTAAGTATGCTCCCTCAAATTCTCCCATCTCTCTCTCTCTCTCTCTCTCTCTTTCTCTCTCTCTCTCTTTCTCCCCTCCCGGAAGACCTGAGCCCTAGGACCATGCCTCAGGACTACCTGGCCTGACGACTCCTGGCTGTACCCGTCCCCAGTCCACCTGGTCGTGCTGCTGATCCAGATTCTGCTTTTTTGCCTGCGGCTTTGGAACCCTGACCTGTTCACCGGATGTGCTATCTTGTCATCCTGCTGCTCCAGTTTAAACTGTTCTGCCTGATGCTATGGAACCCTGGCCTATTCACCGGACATGCTACCTTGTCCCAGACCAGCTGTTTTCGACCCTCTCTCTCCCTCCCTCTCTACCGCACCTGCTGTCTCGACATCTGAATGCTCGGCTATGAAAAGCCAACTGACATTTACTCTTGAGGTGCTGACCTGTTGCACCCTCTACAACCAGTGTGATTATTATTTGACCCTGCTGGTCATATAAGAACGTTTGAACATCTTGAAGAATGATCTGGCCTTAATGGCCATGTACTCTTATAATCTCCTCCCGGCACATCCAGAAGAGGACTGGTCACCCCTCAGTGCCTGGTTCTAGGTTTCTTCCTATGTTCCTGCCTTTCTAGGGAGTTTTTCCTAGCCACCGTGCTTCTACATCTGCAATGCTTACTATTTTGGGGTTTAGGCTGGGTTTCTGTATAAGCACTTTGACATCTGCTGATGTAAAAAGGGCTTTATAAACAAATGAAATTGATTGATTTGATTGATAATTTATTTTACTGGCACGGACAAATTCAGAGATTTTGGTGGGAATTCAGGTATTCAATTTATTGTCAAATGTCACTTTTGTTTTCTTAGAATGCACTCATATAAATAAATGTTCTATTGGTATGAGGTGTTTTTTTTATTTTTTTATGTTAAAATAAAGGCAATTATATGTGCCTAGATATTGCCTGCGTAAATACAATGGTGTATTTGCATATCTGAATCGATTAACATAAAGGAGTGAAACAGGGCTGCAACCACCAAAAGCTTGCCCTATCTAGGCCTTCCTGCACTAACCTGTGCTGTCTAGACTGCCTCATTAATTACTGTTGTTGTCATGTTCTGTTGCATAATTCAACAAGTGTGTCAATGGCAGGATACCCTCGGATTAAAAATCTTGGCTGTAGATTATACCTACAGTGCCTTCAGAAAGTATTCACACCCCTTGACTTTTTCCATATTTTGTAGTGTTACAGCCTGAATTTAAAATGGATTAAATAATAATGAGATTTTTGTCACCTGGCTAAATGGAATTATGTTTTTTGAAAATTTTACAAATTAATTAAAAATGAAAAAATGAAATGTCTTCAGTCAATAAGTATTCAACCCCTTTGTAATGGCAAGCCTAAATAAGTTCACTAGTAAAAATGTCCTTAACAAGTCACATAATAAGTTGCAGGGACTCACTCAGTGAGCAATAATAGTGTTAAACATGATTTTACCTCATCTCTGTACCCCACACATAGTCAAGTCCCTCAGTCAAGCAGTGAATTTCAAACACAGATTCCACAAAGACCAGCGAGGTTTTCCAATGCTCGCAAAGAAGGGCACCTATTGGTACATGGGTAAAAAAAAATGCAGACAAAGAATATCCCTTTGAGCATGTTTAAGTTATTAATTACACTTTTGATGGTGTATCTATACAATAAGTCACAACAAAGATACAGGTGTCCTTCCTAACTCAGTTGCCAGAGAGGAAGGAAACTGCACATGGATTTCACCATGAGACCAATGTTGACTATAAAACAGTTATAGAGTTTAATGGCTGTGATAAGAGAAAACTGAGGATGAATCAACAACATTGTAGTTACACCCCAATGAAAAGAAGGAAACCTGTACAGAATAAAAAAATATTCCCAAACACATATTCTGTTTGCAACAATAATACTGCAAACAATTTGGCAAAGCAATTACATTTTGTCCTGAATACAAAGTGTTATGTTTGGGGCAAATCCAATACAAGACATTACTGAGTACCACTCTCCATATTTTAAATAATGGTGGTGGCTGCATCATGTTATGGGTATGCTTGTAATAATTAAACACTGGGGAGTTTATCAAGATAAAAAAGAAATGGAATAGAACTAAGCACAGGCAAAATCCTAGAGGAAAACCTGGCTTGGGGGTAGAAGCTGTGCAGAAGCGTTTTGGACCTAGACTTGGCGCGCCAGTATTGCTTGCCATGCGGTAGCAGAGAGAACAGTCTATGACTAGGGTGGCAGGAGTCTTTGGCAATTTTTAGGGCCTTCCTCTGACAGCGCCTGGTACAGAGTTCCTGGATGGCAGGAAGCTTGGCCATACCAGGCGGAGGCCAAGCAGTTGCCATACAAGGTGGTGATGCAACCGGTCAGGATGCTCTCGATGGTGCAGCTGTATAACTTTTTGAGGATCTGAGGACCCCATGCCAAATCTTTTCAATCTCCTGAGGGGGAATAGGCATTATCGTGCCCTCTTCACGACTGTCTTGGTGTGTTTGGACCATGATAGTTTGTTGGTGATGTGGACACCTAGGAACATGAAGCTCTCAACCTGTTCCACTACAGCCCCTTCGATGAGAATGAGGGTGTGCTCAGTCCTCTTTTTTTTTCCTGTAGTCCACAATCATCTCCTTTGTCTTAATCACGTTGAGGGACAGGTTGCTGTCCTGGCACCACACTGCCAGGTCTCTGACCTCCTATAGGCTGTCTCATCGTTGTCGGTGATCAGGCCTTCCACCGTTGTGTTGTTGGCAGACTTAATGATGGTGTTGGAGTCGTGCTTGGCCATGCAGTCATGGGTGAACAGGGAGTACAGGAGGGGTCTAAGCACGCACCCCTAAGGGGCCCCCATGTTGAGGATCAGCATGTCAGATGTATTGTTGCCTACCCTTACCACCTGGGGGTGGCCCGTCAGGAAGTCCAGGATCCAGTTGCAGAGGGAGGTGTTTAGTCCCAGGGTCCTTAGCATAGTGATGAGCTTTGAGGGCACTATGGTGTTGAACGCTGAGCTGTAGTCAATGAACAGCATTCTCAAGTAGCTGTACCTTTTGTCCAGGTGGGAAAGGGCAGTGTTGAGTGCAATTGATATTGCGTAATCTGTGGATCTGTTGGGGCGGTATGCTAATTGGAGTGGATTCAGGGTTTCTGGGATGATGGTGTTGATGTGAGCCATGACCAGCCTTTCAAAGCACTTCATAGCTACAGACGTGAGTGCTAAGGGTCGGTAGTCATTTAGGCAGGTTACCTTGGTGTTCTTGGGCACAGGGACTATGGTGGTCTGCTTGAAACATGTAGGTATTACAGACTCGGCCAGGGCAAGGTTGAAAATGTCCGTGAAGAAACTTGGCAGTTTAAAAGTCTTACTCACATCGGCTACGGCGAGCGTGATCACACAGTCATCTGAAACAGCTGGTGCTCTCATGCATGCTTCAGTGTTGCTTGCCTCGAAATGTGCAAATAAGTTGTTTAGCTCATCTGGTAGGCTTGTGTCACTAGGTAGCTCGCCGCTGGGCTTCCCTTTGTAGTCCATAATAGTTTGCAAGCCCTTTCACATCCGACGAGCATCTGAGCCGGTGTAGTAGGATTCAATCGTAGTACTGTATATACGCTTTGCCTGTTTGATGGTTCGTCTGAGGGCATAGCGGGATTTCTTATAAGCGTTCGGGTTAGAGTCCCGCTCCTTGAAAGCCTTTAGCTCAGTGTAATCCATGGTTTCTGGTTGGGGTACGTACGGTCACTGTGGGGACAACGTCATTGATGCATTTATTGATAAAGCCGGTGACTGATGTGGTATAGTCCTCAATGCCATCGGATGAGTCCCGGCATATATTTCAGTCTGTGCTAGCAAAACAGTCCTGTATCTTACCGTCTGCGTCATCTGACCACTTCTGAATTGAGCGAGTCACTGGTACTTCCTGTTTAGTTTTTGCTTGTAAGCAGGAATCAGGAGGATAGAATTATGGTCAGATTTGCTAAATGGAGGGCGAGGGAGAGCTTTGTACGCGTCTCTGTGTCTGGAGTAAAGGTGGTCTAGAGTTTTCTTTCCTCTGGTTGCACATGTAATATGCTGGTAGAAATGTGGTAGAACGGATTTAAGTTTCCCTGCATTAAAGTCCCTGGCCACTAGGAGCGCCGCCTCTGGATGTGCATTTTCTTGTTTGCTTATGGCTTTACACAGCTCGTTGAGTGCGGTCTTAGTGTCAGCATCGGTTTGTGGTGGTAAATAGACAGCTACGAAAAATATAGATGAAAACTCTCTTGGTAAAATAGTCTACAGCTTATCGTGAGATACATTACCTCAGGCGAGCAAAACCTTGAGACTTCCTTAATATTTGATTTTGCGCACCAGCTGTTATTGACAAATAGACACAGACCGACACCCCTTGTCTTACCGGAGGCAGCTGTTCTGTCTTGCTGATGCACGAAAAAACCAGTCAACTGTATATTAAACATGTCATCGTTCAGCTACGACTCGGTAAAACATAAGATATTACAGTTTAAATGTCCCGTTGGTAGGATAGTCCTGAATGGAGTTCATCCAGTTTATTCTCCAATCATTGCACGTTGGCCAATAGGACGGATGGTAGAGGCGAGTTACCCACTTGCCAATGAATTCTAACAAGGCAACCAGACCTGCGTCCCCTGTATTGACATCTGGTCCGGTATCTGGAGTAAATCCTTTGCGTCCGACTCATTAAAGAAAGAATCTTCATCCAGTTCGAGGTGAGTAATCGCTGTTCTGATATCCAAAAGCTCTTTTCAAAAGCTCTAAGTTACAAACATCGTGAAAGAAATACACAAAATAGCACAATTTGTTAGCAGCCGGTAAAACGGCAGCCATCTCCTCTGGTGCCATTCTAATATCAATGGTGTGAAAAGCTCTTAGAGACTTACCCAGAAAGACTCACAGCTGTAATGACTGCCAAAGGTGCTTCTACAAAGTATTGACTCAGGGGTGTGAACACTTTATAAAAAAAAAAAGATCAAACATTTCTAAAAACATGTTTTCACTTTGTCATTATGGGGTATTGTGTGTAGATGGGTGAGAGAAAAAAAATATTTAATCCATTTTTAATTCAGGCTGTAACACAACAAAATGTGGAATAAAACAAGGGGTATGAATACCTTCTGAAGGGACTGCATCTATACATACTTTACATTGTTTGAGAGATAGTATCACTATAATCCCAGTGTTCATTTTCGGAAGTTGCTCTCATTTCATAGAATCTAATTTCTACACAATTCTACTGTATTCAACTATTATTTTTAAAAATTCCACAAAAAAAGAACACCCATAAAAATAAAGGTATCTTTTTTCTCTTTCTTGTGATGTACGTTTTCGAGATGATGCATTAAATCCCAGACAAAGCTTTAGTGTTCTTATAGATGCAACGGAAAGACAATGTATTCCATTGAGCCCATTTCAGCCATTGCCGGTGTGAGTGTGTTTGACAGGTAATTACAAACATTTCCACGATCGTAACGTTTACTGGAAAAACGACAGGCACAAGTAAGAGTATGAAAGAGTCACAGGAGTAAAATGAAAGCAATCAATCCAGCGATGTTTAAGTGACAAGTGGATTTTGTATCCCTCAAAACACAGGAAAAAGACAGATTCTCAGGTGGGCAGAAAATGTGCGTTGCTATGCAGATACAGGGGCCCCAAGCACTTTACAGCAGCTCTGATTGCTAACACACTAGTCATTCACACTCCAGTTTAATTAAGGTGCTTTGCAATTGGGGTTTAGGGGGATTTAGCCCCGTAGATTACTCTCGAGGTGTGGCACAGAGTCCGGTTCTGGTTTCCAACCTCCGAGTCAGCCTGAATACACTGTAGCTACTCCTCCCTAGATCCAACCTCATACAAATGTCTGTTCTCAATCTGCAACAGGATAAGTTCATTGTTTTACATCACCCCGTTGGCCCTCCTTAGCTTCCCGGCTGAGTTTGGGTTGTGGTTAAATCACACTTCCTCCTCTCCTCTCCCGTTTTTCTCCCGCAGCTCTTTTTCCAGTAGACCTAGTAGACACCTATCCGCAACTTCCATGTCTCATTCCTTAAGTACCCTATAATTTGGGCTTCTCATTGGCAGCGTTAATTGGCTGTGGATCCGTGGCAGTGGGAGGTGGATACATATGTGGGGATGAGGAGGATGCAGGGGGCTTGAGGTTCACTGTGGCAACTGCCTTAATTAGGGGGACAATACAGGCATGTCCCTGTGTTGGCTGCTCAAAGTAGCTCTTTGCCATGGCAGCATGGAGGCAGACCAGTTATTTTCCTGATTGCATGCTGCAAGGTAGGACACCTTTGACCCCCCCTTTGTACAATGGAAGCATATAATTATCTCCGCCGAGTGACTCTCAGGGAAAAAGAGTGCTCAAATTAACTTGTCAAACAAAGGAATATTACATATTACAACGGAAAGATAGATGAACTGTTGATATGACAGTAATGACTGAGCTGGGATATTATCGTAAATAAGGACTGATTTGGGGGGAAAGTAAAACTGAGCCTCTGCACTTTTTATTTACAGTAAAAGTGACCTCTGATTTCACTTTTTTAATTAATCCATTTCTCGAGGAATGAAAAACACATATATCATATAAATTAGATGTTATTATAATTTGAGGAAAGCTTTCTACAGAAGTTAAGCACCATGAAATTTAAGTCTATTAACGATCATAATGTAACAAACTGATCCATCATAGTTTTATCATCTTTTAATTATAATTCCAATTGAGTGAGGATACATTTTTGGGATAGAGCGATTCATATCAGTTGAAACATGGCTCCCTAATCAGCAGATAGTGATTGCCTTCTCTGTTGTGCATTATAAGTGGGAGCTTAATAATTGCCTTGCTGGATTCTAGTCACATGTTCGCTCACAGCATATCACCCAACTCCAGGGCATATACCATTTGGCGAGGGCATGGTGACACAAAAGGAAAATGGTGATAACATAAGGCAAGCCCAAAAATGAAATCCAGACATTCAACAGAGGCCTAGAAAAGATTTATGTGAATGCCAATTAATTCTATGTGATTGGTTGTAACCCTGGGTTCCTGGGGCATGGGCCATGACTTCAGTACATCCTTATTCTGAACCAGGAAGAGATCTAATAGATATCACTGATATGCAGTACAGTACAAGCTGCAGTATACCCAGTCTGAAATAAAAGATAAAACTATAAATAAAGCTAATTGGATTCAGAAGGAAGCCAGAAGACAGATGGAGAGGAGGAAGTATATTGAAGTCAATATTAGCTGACGATGGAAACCCTGATGGCATGAAAAGTCTGCACTTATGACAGTACTATTCCAACTTGGCCTTGATGTATCATATATTAGGCATTCCAACTTTACTTTTGTCGTTAGTAGAAAAATGTATTGAGGGTATGTAGGCTAGCGTGATTCTCATCTGTTTCATGTTGTCCTCTGAAATACCTCTGGGGTCTATGTTTTATTCAACATAGACAGCACACACATATTGATGGCATCTAATCATTAAAAACCTTATGCATAAGACATTGGCTGATTTAAACGGTGCTAGAAAAGAGCACGGAGCTCAATTCCCCCGGAATTCCAAAGTGTCGCCGGATGCACATGCATTTCATTTCATTTTGTGCATTGATAACACCTCAGTGCACTTCCAGAGGAGGATAAAGCACCAGGCAGCATCCTTAGGGTGTGTGTCCTGGTTTCATGGACAGACAGAAAGCGACAGAGAGAGAGAGAGATAGAGAGAGAGCGAGGGAAAGAAAGGGAAAGGGAGAGCAAAAGGGGGGGGAGGGCATGAGAAAGGGGAGAGAGAGAGAGAGAGAGAGAGAGAGAGAGAGAGAGAGAGAGAGAGAGAGAGAGAGAGAGTATTTTAGACTTTCAACTGCTGCAGTTTGAGTGGAGGGTAATTGACAGATTTGTCCCCTGTGTGTCAACTTAATCCATGCATGCCTAAAAGTGGCAGTGGAGGTGACAGGGCCACAAGGATTTTCCTCGTGTGTATCTGTCAACGCAGCCAGGCCTCAATAGCTTGGGCCCCTGCCAGTGCTTAACTCATCTGCAGGGCTGCCTGCTTCCTTACTTTCTAAATTATGCATAATGTTGCATAGCTGATCAGTTCAAATCACCGGCACCACACAGTGAGTAAGCAACTTTCTGCTTAGAACAGTACGTTAAGTAGAAATCAGTTGCAGGAGGTATTTATGAGTATTTGTAAAACCCTTAAGCGTGATTGTAATGCTCATCAAAATTGACTGTGCTAATCGAGAATCTGGCACTGCAGTCGAACGTGTTCATGCCTCAGATCTTAACATCCACAAACATGTTTTCCCTGATTTCATGTCCTTCAAAAGACATTCAGCACCTACAGCAATGAAACAGGAAGCTATGTTTATACCACATTGTGCATCAGCATTTTTTGTCAATACACAGGTATCATTCAGATATTTGTATTTATTAAGGATCACCATTAACTGTTGCCAAGGCAGCAGCTACTCTTCCTGGGGTCCAGCAACATTAAGGCAGTTATATACAATTTAAATATTTACATGACATTACATTTCATAACACTTTTCACAACACATTAAGTGTGTTCCCTCAGGCCACTACTTTACTACCACATATCTACAATACAAAATCCATGTGTACGTGTGTGTAGAGCGCGTCTTATCATGTGTATGTGTGTATGTGACTGTGTGTGTGTGTCTCTTCACAGTCCCAGCTGTTCCATAAGGTGTATTTATATCTGTTTTTTAAATCTGATTCTACTGCTTACATCAGTTACCTGATGTGGAATAGAATTCCATGTAGCCATGGATCTATGTAGTATTGTGCGCCTCCCATAGTCTGTTCTTGACTTGGGTATTGTGAAGAGACCTTTGGTGGCATGTCTTGTGGGGTATGCATTGGTGTCCGAGCTGTGTGCTAGTAGTTTAAACAGACACCTCGGTGCATTCAGCATGTCAACATTTCTTACAAAAACAAGTAGTGATGAAGTCAATCTCTCCTCCACTTTGAGCCATGAGAGGTCTACATTCATATTATTAATGTTAGCTCTCTGTGTACACCCAAGGGCCAGCCGTGCTGCCCTGTTCTGAGCCAATTGTAATTTACGAGGTCCCTCTTTGTGACACCTGACCACACGACTGAACAGTAGTCCAGGTGCGACAAAACTAGGGCCTGTAGGACCTGCCTTGTTGATAGTGTTGTTAAAAAGCAGAGCAGTGCTTTGCTTTATTATGTACAGACTTCTCCCCATTTTAGCTACTGTTGTATCAACATGTTTTGACCATGACAGTTAAAATCCAGGGTTAACCCAAGCAGTTTATTCACTTCAACTTGCTCAATTTCCACATTATTTATTAGGTTTAGGGTTTAGTGAATGATTTGTCCCAAATACAATGCTTTTAGTTTTTGAAATATTTGGACTAACTTATTCCTTGCCACCCATTCTGAAACTAACTGCAGCTCTTTGTTAAGTGATTTCACTCACTGTAGTAGCTGACGTGTATAGTGTTGAGTCATCCGCAGACTTTACTCAAAGCCAGTGGCATGTCATTAGTAAAGATTGAGAAAGGTAAGGGGCCTAGACAGCTGCCCTGGGGAATTCCTGATTCTAACTGGATTATGTTGGAGAGGCTTCCATTAAAGAGCACCCTCTTTGTTCTGTTAGACAGGTAACTCTTTATCCACAATATAGCAGGGGATGTAAAGCCATAACACATACGTTTTTCCATCAGCAGACTATGATCGATAATGTCAAAAGCCGCACTGAAGTCTAAAACAACAGCTCCCATCAATTTCTCTCAACCAATCATCAGTCATTTGTGTAAGTGCCGTGCTTGTTGAATGTCCTTCCCTATAAGCGTTCTGAACGTCTGTTGTGAATTTGTTTACAGTAAAATAGCATTTTTTCAAAAGATTACTAAGGGTTGGTAACAGGCTGGTTGGTCGGCTATTTGAGCCAGTAAAGGGGGCTTTACTACTCTTGGGTATCGAAATTACTTTTGCTTCCCTCCAGGCCTGAGGGCACACACTTTCCAGTAGGCTTAGATTGAATATATGGCAAATAGGAGTGGCAATATCGTCCGCTATTATCCTCAGTAATTTTCCATCCAAGTTGTCAGACCCTGGTGGCTTGTCATTGTTGATAGACAACAATAATTGTTTCACTTAAGCTAGACTTATTTGCCATTCCTTTTGCCTCAGCCCTCTCAACCATACAATTTTTTAATTCCTCATCAACCCATGGGGATTTAACAGCTTTTACAGTAATTTTCTTAATGAGTGCATGCTTATTAGTAACTGGAATAAGCAGTTTCATAAATGTGTCAAGTGCAGCGTCTGGTTGCTCCTCATTACATACCACAGACCAACAAATATTATTTACATCAACAACATATTAATTTTCCTAGATATGGCTACTATATTGTGATCACTACATCTGATTAGTAAAGATGTGATCAAAACATGTTGATGATTTCATTCATGTGCTGTTTGTAACTACCCTGGTAGGTTGACCTGAACCAGGTTGCAGGCACTGGTTACAGTTTGAAGCTTTTTCTTGAGTGGGCAGCTTGATGAAAGCCAGTCAATATTTAAATCACCCAGAAAATATACCTCTCTGTTGATATCACATACATTATCAAGCATTTCACACATGTTATCCAGATACTGACTGTTAGCACTTGGTGGTATATTGCAGCTTCCCACAGGAATGGGCTTTAGGTGAGGCAGACGAACCTGTAGCCATATTACTTCAACAGTATTTAACATGAGATCCTGTCTAAGCTTTACAGTAATGTGGTTGTGAATATAAACAGCAAGCCTCCACCATTGGCATTTCTGTCTTTTCTGTAGATGTTATAACCATGTATTGCTACCACTGTATCATCAAAGGTATTATCTAAGTGAATTTCAGAAATTTTCAGAATATGAATGTCATCCGTTACTAGCAATTTATTGATTTAATGAACCTTGTTTCTTAAGCTACATATGTTAATATGGGCTATTTTTAGCACTTTTTTGGGATGTTGGATTGTTTTCATTGCTTTACTGGGAAGCTTAGCTGAAGTAGACATGTTCATGTTATTTATGTTAGCGAAGGGTGAGCTGCAACAGTGGACTTCCTACTAGGCCTCAGTGTTCATAGGCACATGATTACATACATACATACAATAGCTGTAGGACAGTTAGAGGGACATAAATTAAGTTACTTACATTGTGTCTACCAACCCACATGGGATAATGTACATTTGCTGAAGCATTATGACAGCTCAGCGACACAATAGTAGGGATTAACTGAGCTGGGCTTGGGTCATTGTATCAGCACAGCCTTATAATGATGTAAAAGGATCCAGGAATCCAAATTATTTGGGTGGATCCCATCCTTCTTATAAAACTAGCTTTGTTTCCAGAAGGTATCAAAATTGTCAATAAATGTTACACCCACAAAGCTGCAATAGTCACGTACAGTGGGGAAAAAAAGTATTTAGTCAGCCACCAATTGTGCAAGTTCTCCCACTTAAAAAGATGAGAGAGGCCTGTAATTTTCATCATAGGTACACGTCAACTATGACAGACAAAATGAGAAAAAAAATCCTGAAAATCATATTGTAGGATTTTTTATGAATTTATTTGCAAATTATGGTGGACAATAAGTATTTGGTCAATAACAAAAGTTTCTCAATACTTTGTTATATACCCTTTGTTAGCAATGACACAGGTCAAACGTTTTCTGTAAGTCTTCATAAGGTTTTCACACACTGTTGCTGGTATTTTGGCCCATTCCTCCATGCAGATCTCCTCTAGAGCAGTGATGTTTTGGGGCTGTCGCTGGGCAACACGGACTTTCAACTCACTCCAAAGATTTTCTATGGGGTTGAGATCTGGAGACTGGCTAGGCCACTCCAGGACCTTGAAATGCTTCTTACGAAGCCACTCCTTCGTTGCCTGGGCGGTGTGTTTGGGATCATTGTCATGCTGAAAGACCCAGCCACGTTTCATCTTCAATGCCCTTGCTGATGGAAGGAGGTTTTCACTCAAAATCTCACGATACATGGCCCCATTCATTCTTTCCTTTACACGGATATGTCGTCCTGGTCCCTTTGCAGAAAAACAGCCCAAAAGCATGATGTTTCCACCCCCATGCTTCACAGTAGGTATTACCTATTGCAGATTCAGTCTTCCCAGCCTGGTGCAGGTCTACAATTTTGTTTCTGGTGTCTTTTGACAGCTCTTTGGTCTTGGCCATAGTGGAGTTTGGAGTGTGACTGTTTGAGGTTGTGGACAGGTGTCTTTTACACTGATAACAAGTTCAAACAGCTGCCATTAATACAGGTAACGAGTGGAGGACAGAGGAGCCTCTTAAAGAAGAAGTTACAGGTCTGTGAGAGCCAGAAATCTTGCTTGTTTGTAGGTGACCAAATACTTATTTTCCACCATAATTTGCAAATAAATTCATTAGAAATCCTACAATGTGATTTTCTGGATTTTCTTTTTTCAATTTGTCTGTCATAGTTGACGTGTACCTATGATGAAAATTACAGGCCTCTTTCATCTTTTTAAGTGGGAGAACTTGCACAATTGGTGGCTGACTAAATACTTTTTCCCCCACTGTAGCCAGTTATGGAGGGCTAAAAGTCTGCTGAAATGTTCAATGCCACAATTTAGGGAGGGCACAGGGCCAGCCATTATTGGGCATTTGTTGGTCTCAAGCAGTGACCCAATCAGTTCTTTAAAATCCATCTTCAGCTGTTCTGAGCTGCCCTTCATAATGTAATTGAATCCCACATGAACTATGATAGTCTCAATTTCCTGATGCAGGTTTAAAATGCTTGGTAGCAGCTTGTTGATGTCCTGTACTTGTGCTCCTGAATAGCACAACGTTTTTGCTCCTGGGACTGAGACATTTCTCACCATTGAACTGCCCAATACAATGGCCAGAGAAAGGGATGGAGGAATCCTTCCATTCCTACCCCTCACACAATTTGTGGAACCTTTCAAGGGCCTACAAGAAGCAGGATAGCGTACGCCTAAAGCTCCCGGCGATAGGTCCTAACCTCGCACAGCAGGAAGAGCCCCTTGAGATCCAGAGAGAGGGAAAGGCGCCGAACTCGATGACAAAGCCGCTGTTGGAGTCAACGTAGTTGGAGGCAGCACAGCTGTCTCAGACACAGGCAGTCGCTGCGATGAAGGCACAGGTAGAGCAGGCACGAGGGCGGCGAAGCTATTCTTCATGTCGATCTGCTCCGGACCTCTCTCAGACAATCTAGTCCGTTTAGCAGCATGATGCTGCCTTCGGTTTCCGCGACTTGTGACATGGGACCAGCACTGATTGGAACAATCCTCTTGCTATTCTCTGTCTACTCCACTATAAGATGGAGAAGCAGATGGAGATGACTTCCTTGGCAGGCAAGTTCCAGGTAGCACAGGCCATTCGGATAGGGACAGATGACAAGGCGAGACGAGTCCAGCCACAGGAGTTGAGAACGAGAAAATTCCAATTTGTGTTTTCCCCGTAAGTTAGTGTAGAATAAAAATGTGCTTGCTAAGGATAGCCACCTCATTCCAGTAATCCTCCTCAAGCAAGCAAACAATTGACGTATTGGAACTTCGGATTGTCAATATTGTCCCAGACAAGAGCATAATTGTCTTGTCTATAACTCCAAGATGGCGTAGCAGTGCGGTAGTGTTCTTTGTTGTGTGTCCGTGTAAATAGCCTGTTTTTTGTATTTTTTTGTATTTTTCGTACATATTTCCCTATCACACTTTTCATCCTTTTACTAAATATACTTTCCTGCAACCCGCCTCACTCAATGTGGAACGGATTCTATTATTTACTCACCTTTATCTAGAATCTCCAGTTGAAACTAGCTAGCCAGCTAGCCAGCTAACTAGCTACTTGCTATTGGCCACCGTTAGCGGTTTTCACCCAGAACATCGGATTTTCTGAATAACTGAATCACTGGACCCTAACACCGGATCGCAACTAGCTAGCCGCAAACAAATGGATGTTGCTGTAGGCTAATCACCACTGCCCCCGAAGCAAGCACCAGTTAGCCTTGAGCCAGGCCCATATCCCGGCTATCTACCTATTTGTCTACCGGACTGGAGTAGCCAGCTAACTAGCTACTTCCTATTAGCCACCGTTATCGGTTTTTCACCATTGTCCGTGCATTACCTACCAGCCAGCTCTAGCCTGGACTATTATCAGCCAGTCTGCACTGTCTGCACAGCGACCCAGAACATATCGGATTTTCTGCCGGAATCACTAAATCGCTGGATCTTTAACACCTGATCATCGCAACTAGCTAGCTGCAACCAAATGGATGTTGTTGTTGGCTAATCAGCCTTGAGCTAGCCTCGAGTCTGGCACATCTCCCGGCTATCTACCTCTCTGTCAACCGGACGGGACCTCCTAGAGTCGACACGGAGCCCCGCCGATCCATCACGACTGGTCTGCCAACGTAATCATCTGTGGTTTCAACAGGCTTCCCTTTGCAACGACCATGAAGATCCATCTTCTAGCCCCAGCCCGCTAGCACACACAAACAACAGCCATGCTTCCTGCTCGCTGTGCTTTAGCACAATTCGAAGTGCTCTCGGACTCAAATATTGCTGTTTACTGGACCTTATGATCACTCAGCTGCACAGCTGATGCCTGCTGGACTGTTACTTTACACGGTACCCTGTCCTGTTTATCTGTTTAGCCTCAGCCCAAACTTTCATCGCCATTACCAGTTGTTGTCTTAAATCTCTCTAATAACACCTGTGATTGCTTTATGCCTCTTTCCCATGTCAATATGCCTTGCCTATTGCTGTTCTAGTTAGTACAATTTCAATATAGAACCCCAAGTCATTTTCAAACTGCCTCAAATAGCTCCTTTGTTCCACCCCCCATACATGCCGAGACCGGCTAAATCGGTGCCTCCAGTGATGCTAACTCTTTCATTGTTACCCAACGCTTAGGTTTACCTCAACTGTACTCATATCCTTCCATATCCTTGTCTGTACAAAATGCCCTGAATCTATTCTACAACGCCCGGAAATCTGCCCCCTTTATTCTCTGATGATGTAGAGACTAAATCAGGCCCTGCAGCCCCCAGTATCGCTCCTACTCCCTACGAGTTATCATTTGTTGACTTCTGTAACCGTAAAAGCCTTGGTTTTCTGCATGTTAACATCAGAAGCCTCCTTCCTAAGTTTGAGTTATTCACTGCGTTAGCACATTCCACCAACCCTGATGTTCTAGCAGTGTCTGAATCCTGGCTTAGGACGGCCACCAAAAATTCAGAAATGTCCATCCCCAACTACAACATTTTCCATCTAGATAGAACTGCCAAAGGGGGTGGAGTTGCAATCTACTGTAGAGATAGCCTGCAGAGCTCTATCATACTATCCAGGTCTGTGCCCAAACAGTTTGAGAAATAAGTCTCTCACTGTTGCCGCTTGCTACAGACCCCCCTCAGCTCCCAGCTGTGCCCTCGACACCATGTGTGAATTGATTGCCCCCCATCTATCCTCAGAGTTCGTACTGCTTGGTGACCTAAATTGGGATATGCTTAACACCCCGGCCATCCTACAATCCAAGCTAGATGCCCTCAATCTCACACAAATTATCAAGGAACCTACCAGGTACAACCCTAAATCCGTAAATATGGGCACCCTCATAGATATCATTCTGACTAATTTACCCTCTAAATACACCTCCGCTGTCTTCAACCAGGATCTCAGCGATCACTGCCTTATTGCCTGCGTCTGTAATGGGTCCGCGGTCAAACAACCACCCCTCATCACTGTCAAATGCTCCCTAAAACACTTTAGCGAGCAGGCCTTCCTAATTGACCTGGCCCAGGTATCCTGGATGGATATCGATCTCATTCCATCAGTAGAGGATGCCTGGTTATTCTTTAAAAGTGCTTTCCTCTCAATCTTAAATAAGCATGTCCCATTCAAAAAATTCAGAACTAAGAAAAGATATAGCCCCTGGTTCTCCACAGACTTGACTGCCCTTGACCAGCACAAAAACATCCTGTGGCGTACTGCATTAGCATCGAATAGCCCCCACGATATGCAACTTTTCAGGGAAGTTAGGAACCAATATACAAAAGCAGTTAGGAAAGCAAAGGCTAGCTTTTTCAAACAGAAATTTGCATCCTGCAGCACTAACTCCAAATTGTCGCAACCCCTATTACTAGCCTGTTCAACCTCTCTTTTGTAACGTCTGAGATCCCCAGAGATTGGAAAGCTGCCGCGGTCATCCCCCTCTTCAAAGGGGGTGACAATCTAGATCCAAACTGTTACAGACCTACAGTGGGGAAAAAAAGTATTTAGTCAGCCACCAATTGTGCAAGGCCTGTAATTTTCATCATAGGTACACGTCAACTATGACAGACAAATTTAGATTTTTTTTTCTCCAGAAAATCACATTGTAGGATTTTTTATGAATTTATTTGCAAATTATGGTGGAAAATAAGTATTTGGTCACCTACAAACAAGCAAGATTTCTGGCTCTCAAAGACCTGTAACTTCTTCTTTAAGAGGCTCCTCTGTCCTCCACTCGTTACCTGTATTAATGGCACCTGTTTGAACTTGTTATCAGTATAAAAGACACCTGTCCACAACCTCAAACAGTCACACTCCAAACTCCACTATGTCCGAGACCAAAGAGCTGTCAAAGGACACCAGAAACACAATGGTAGACCTGCACCAGGCTGGGAAGACTGAATCTGCAATAGGTAAGCAGCTTGGTTTGAAGAAATCAACTGTGGGAGCAATTATTAGGAAATGGAAGACATACAAGACCACTGAAAATCTCCCTCGATCTGGGGCTCCACGCAAGATCTCACCCCGTGGGGTCAAAATGATCACAAAAATCCCAGAACCACACGGGGGGACCTAGTGAATGACCTGCAGAGCGCTGGGACCAAAGTAACAAAGCCTACCATCAGTAACACACTACGCCGCCAGGGACTCAAATCCTGCAGCGCCAGACGTGTCCCCCTGCTTAAGCCAGTACATGTCCAGGCCCGTCTGAAGTTTGCTAGAGTGCATTTGGATGATCCAGAAGAGGATTGGGAGAATGTCATATGGTCAGATGAAACCAAAATAGAACGTTTTGGTAAAAACTCAACTCGTCGTGTTTGGAGGACAAAGAATGCTGAGTTGCATCCAAAGAACACCATACCTACTGTGAAGCATGGGGGTGGAAACATCATGCTTTGGGGCTGTTTTTCTGCAAAGGGACCAGGACGACTGATCCGTGTAAAGGAAAGAATGAATGGGGCCATGTATCGTGAGATTTTGAGTGAAAACCTCCTTCCATCAGCAAGGGCATTGAAGATGAAACAGGCAACGAAGGAGTGGCTTCGTAAAAAGCATTTCAAGGTCCTGGAGTGGCCTAGCCAGTCTCCAGATCTCAACCCCATAGAAAATCTTTGGAGGGAGTTGAAAGTCCGTGTTGCCCAGCGACAGCCCCAAAACATCACTGCTCTAGAGGAGATCTGCATGGAGGAATGGGCCAAAATACCAGCAACAGTGTGTGAAAACCTTGTGAAGACTTACAGAAAACGTTTGACCTGTGTCATTGCCAACAAAGGGTATATAACAAAGTATTGAGAAACTTTTGTTATTGACCAAATACTTATTTTCCTCCATAATTTGCAAATCAATTCATAAAAAATCCTACAATGTGATTTTCTGGAGAAAAAAAATCTCATTTTGTCTGTCATAGTTGATGTGTACCTATGATGAAAATTACAGGCCTCTCTCATCTTTTTAAGGTGGAGAACTTGCACAATTGGTGGCTGACTAAATACTGTATATCCATCCTGCCCTGCCTTTTGAACGTTTTTGAAAGCCAAGTTAACAAACAGATCACCGACCAATTCGAATCCCACCGTACCTTCTCTGCTATGCAATCTGGTTTCCGAGCTGGTCATGGGGGCACCTCAGCCACGCTCAAGGTCCTAAACGATATTATAACCGCGATCGATAATAGACGGTACTGTGCAGCCATCTTCATCGACCTGGCCAAGGCTTTCGACTCAGTTAACCACTGCATTCTTATTGGCAGACTAAATAGCCTTGGTTTCTCAAATGACTGCCTCACCTGGTTCACCAACTACTTCTCAGATAGAGTTCAATGTGTCAAATCGGAGAGCCTGTTGTCTGGACCTATGGCAGTCTCTATGGGGGTGCCACAGGGTTCAATTCTTGGGCCGACTCTTTTCTCTTTTTATATCAATGATGTCGCTCTTGCTGCTGGTGACTCTCAGATCCACCTCTATGCAGACGACACCATTTTGTATACATCTGGCCCTTCATTGGACACTGTGTTAACAAACCTTCAAACGAGCTTCAATGCCATACAACACTCCTTCCGTACCCTCCAACTGCTCTTAAACACTAGTAAAACTAAATGCATGCTCTTCAATCGAACGCTGCTGGCACCCGCCCACCCGACTAGAATCACTTCTCTCGACGGGTCTGACCTAGAGTATGTGAACAACTAGAAATACCTAGGTGTCTGAATAGACTGTAAACTCTCCTTCCAGACTCACATTAAGCATCTCCAATCCAAAGTTAAATCTAGAATCGGCTTCCTATTTCGCAACAAAGCCTCCTTCACTCATGCTGCCAAACATGCCCTCGTAAAACTGACTATCCTACCGATCCTTGACTTCGGCGATGTCATTTACAAAATAGCCTCCAACACTCTACTCAGCAAATTGTATGTAGTCTATCACAGTGCCATCCGTTTTGTCACCAAAGCCCCATATACTACCCACCACTGTGACCTATACGCTCTTGTTGGCTGGTCCTCACTACATATTCATCGCCAAACCCACTGGCTCCAGGCCATCTATAAATCACTTCTAGGCAAATCCCTGCCTTATCTTAGATCATTGGTCACCATAGCAACACCCACCCGTAGTATGCGCTCCAGCAGGTATATCTCACTGGTCATCGCCAAAGCCAACACCTCCTTTGGCCATTCCTTCCAGTTCTCTGCTGCCAATGACTGGAACGAACAGCAACAATCTCTGAAGCTAGAGACTCTTATCTCCTCACTAACTTTAAGCATCAGTTGTCAGAGCACCTTACCGATCACTGCACCTGTACACAGCCCTTCTGAAATTAGCCCACTCAACTACCTCATCCCCATATTGTTATTTATTTTGCTCATTTGCACCCCAGTATCACTATTTGCACATCATCTCTTGCACATCTATCATTCCAGTGTTAGTCCTAATTGTAATTATTTTGCATAATGGCCTATTTATTGCCTTACCTCCAAAACTTGCTAAATTTGAAAACACTGTATACAGTGGGGGAAAAAAGTATTTAGTCAGCCACCAATTGTGCAAGTTCTCCCACTTAAAAAGATGAGAGAGGCCTGTAATTTTCATCATAGGTACACGTCAACTATGACAGACAAAATGAGAAAAAATAAATCCAGAAAATCACATTGTAGGATTTTTAATGAATTTATTTACAAATTATGGTAGAAAATAAGTATTTGGTCAATAACAAAAGTTTCTCAATACTTTGTTATATACCCTTTGTTGGCAATGACACAGGTCAAACGTTTTCTGTAAGTCTTCACAAGGTTCACACACTGTTGCTGGTATTTTGGCCCATTCCACCATGCAGATCTCCTCTAGAGCAGTGATGTTTTGGGGCTGTCGCTGGCCAACATGGACTTTCAACTCCCTCCATAGATTTTCTATGGGGTTAAGATCTGGAGACTGGCTAGGCCACTCCAGGACCTTGAAATGCTTCTTACGAAGCCACTCCTTCGTTGCCCGGGCGGTGTGTTTGGGATCATTGTCATGCTGAAAGACCCAGCCACGTTTCATCTTCAATGCCCTTGCTGATGGAAGGAGGTTTTCACTCAAAATCTCACGATATATGGCCCCATTCATTCTTTCCTTTACACGGATCAGTCGTCCTGGTCCCTTTGCAGAAAAACAGCCCCAAAGAATGATGTTTCCACCCCCATGCTTCACAGTAGGTATGGTGTTCTTTGGATGCAACTATGCATTCTTTGTCCTCCAAACACGAAGAGTTGAGTTTTTACCAAAACGTTCTATTTTGGTTTCATCTGACCATATGACATTCTCCCAATCCTCTTCTGGATCATCCAAATGCACTCTAGCAAACTTCAGACGGGCCTGGACATGTACTGGCACTGCAGGATTTGAGTCCCTGGCGGCGTAGTGTGTTACTGATGGTAGGCTTTGTTACTTTGGTCCCAGCTCTCTGCAGGTCATTCACTAGGTCCCCCCGTGTGGTTCTGGGACTTTTGTGATCATTTTGACCCCACGGGTTGAGATCTTGCGTGGAGCCCCAGATCGAGGGAGATTATCAGTGGTCTTGTATGTCTTCCATTTCCTAATAATTGCTCCCACAGTTGATTTCTTCAAACCAAGCTGCTTACCTATTGCAGATTCAGTCTTCCCAGCCTGGTGCAGGTCTACAATTTTGTTTCTGTTGTCCTTTGACAGCTCTTTGGTCTTGGCCATAGTGGAGTTTGGAGTGTGACTGTTTGAGGTTGTGGACAGGTGTCTTTTATACTGATAACAAGTTGAAACATGTGCCATTAATACAGGTAACGAGTGGAGGACAGAGGAGCCTCTTAAAGAAGAAGTTACACGTCTGTGAGTCAGAAATCTTGCTTGTTTGTAGGTGACCAAATACTTATTTTCCACCATAATTTGCAAATAAATTCATAAAAAATCCTACAATGTGATTTTCGGGAGAAAAAAAATCTCAATTTGTCTGTCATAGTTGACGTGTACCTATGATGAAAATTACAGGCCTCTCTCATCTTTTTAAGTGGGAGAACTTGCACAATTGGTGGCTGACTAAATACTTTTTTTCCCCACTGTATATATTTTCTGTGGTATTTTTGACTTTATGTTTTGTTTTACCCCATATGTAACTCTGTGTTGTTGTTTTTATCGCACTGCTTTGCTTTATCTTGGCCAGGTCGCAGTAGTAAATGAGAACTTGTTCTCAACTGTCTTACCTGGTTAAATAATAAACACTGCTTCTACAGCGCTGGAAACGTTCATTAGCTGTTCCAGGCGAAGCGGGCTCCATTGCAACCAAGCTAGCTAGCTGGCTAGTTGGTAAATATCCAGTCCAAACTAGCAGGTTTTGACACAAACACTTATGAACAAATAAAACTTTGGAAACAACAGGCCGAGGCGCAGGAGGTATCTGAGTTCGTGACAGGAAATGACGTGAGTGAGTTCTGGGGGAACAGCAAAGAACATGAAATCCCTCTTGTAATCCAGATACAGTACATCCCAGATATCCCATGCATGTCCCTGTGGGTATTGATCAGTCGCTAGCCTGTGTATAATTACCTTACCCAGCCCATAGCTCGACTGCTGGCATGGCCTGGATAATATAGACTGAGGGGCTATTTACTGTGGCTGAGCTCATACTGCTCTCAGAGGCCTAGAACCTCAGATTTACAGCCCAGGAAATGTGCTGTGGGGTGCTCCATCTCAATAGCTGTGTTATCAATCAGTATGTTATCCACCTGGAACTGCCCTCGTTCCACATGGCCAGGGAGCACTGATTACTCTGGGGAGATGCAGGCCAGACACACTCACGGACGTGCGCATGCACACACACTAATACACTCACAGAAACGCACACACACTCTCTGAAGCCCTTTCTTAACTACAGAGTACTGACTAGAGATAAAAACAAACACTGAGTCATGCGTGCATCAGTATGTCCATCCGTGCATGCGCGCATGTGTGCATCTGTGCATGTGTGCATGTCAGTAGATGCTCCTCAGAGGAGGAAGAGGAGGATCATCCTCCTCATTGAATTTCATAAAAATATATGCTTTTTAGATAAAACTAGACTAAATATATTTACATGTCACCAAATAATTGATTAAAACACACTGTTTTCCAATGAAGGTCTACAGTAGCCTCAACAGCACACTGTAGGGTAGCAACATGGTGTAGCCGGAAGACAGCTAGTTAACGTCCTCCTCTGAGTACACTGAATTCAATACAAAACCTAGGAGGCTTGTGGTTCTCACCCCCTTCCGTAGACTTAAACAGTAATTATGATAACTTCCGGTGGACATCCTCCAACTTATTAGAGCTCTTGCAGCATGACCTAACATGTTGTCCACCCAATCAAAGGATCAGATAATTCATCTACTACTGAAAGCATAAGCTACAGCTAGCTAGCACTGCAGTGCATAAAATGTGGTGAGCAGTTGACTGAAAGAGAGAGAAACACAATCTTTGAACAGTTTTGAACAAATTAATTTCTTCAAAAATGAAAGAGAAGCAAGACAGAGAGAGATTTCAGATTTTTTTAACTTTCCCTTTCACTTACTTAGCTAGTGAATGCAGCTAGCTACTTTAGCCTACTCAAACACCTGGCTCAAACAGAGATGGATGCTATGTTACCTAGCTGGCTATGGCTATCCAACACAGGAACTCTTCCAAGTCAAGGTAAGCTTTTGGTTTCATTAATTTATTGCCAGTGTAACTGCTAAACTGCTTGCTAACTGTACACTCTGCTGCATGATTGTAACGGGTTTCCTAACGCATTAGTTCTAGTTGACTTGATGTTAGCTAATATGGTGACAACGATGTAGGCTGTGTGTAGCAGCTAGCGGTTATGCTATGAAGGTTTGTCTTGGAAAGGTTTTTTCACCTGGTCATAGATAGCTGATGTGTTGTACACTGAAGTCCACAAGCGAAGGGAAAAGGTGAGAGGATGAGAGCATGTAGATGCGAGAATTAATTATCCAGTGATCAAAGGGATCATGCTGTTTCTATGTGGCTGCTATGAAAGTGAACTGTGTTTGCGTGTGATCAGGGGTGCATTCATTCCGCCGATTCTGTTGAAAAACGTTTCATAAACGGAAGCAAACGGAACGAAACAGATAAACATACCGAATTTGTCCAATAGATACTCTCGTTTGCAACTGTTGGACTAATGATTACACCCTAGATCAGCTAGATGAAGACAAGACTGCAATGCAGTATTGAACGTGTCAGCATCTGTCACCTTGATTACTCAAATGTCTCTCGACCTGTGCACCTGTGTTATGCTTTCATTCATAGGCTAGCTTGTAGCAACCTCATGATGGGTATAGGGAAAATTTGAGTGTCATGTAGTTACCTAAACCTATTGATGATACATTGAGCTGGGTGAATGGAATAGAGATGACAGTCATCCAATATGCTGTAATTAAAAAAATGTCCTCCCTCATCTTAAACAGCACCGACCGCCACTGATGCATGTGTACAAGTTCTTGTGTAGCCATTTACAAATGGTCCAATGACTAATACACAGTCGATAGCTGAGACTGTGAAGAGAGCCGGTGGAAATAATTGGTGGCAATTACAGAAAACAATATAAAAAACTACCCAAGTATGTGATTATGTGAATGCATGCCCCCTCTCATTCTCACTCTATCCCTCTCTCTCTTTTTCTAGTTCAAGTTTGAAGTTTCACGTTTTTAATGTCACGTGCACAAGTACAGTTAAATACCTTTCTTGCATGCTCTAAACCCAACAATGCAGTAATCAATAACAATATAATACTAAAAATAACTAAAGGTAGAACAAAAACACACATGATAAATAAAAATAAGAAATAAGAGGAACATGAGAAAGTAAGTAAGCATTCTATATACAGGGTCAGTCAGTTCCAGTTCCATATTTACAATGTGCAGCAAAACTGGCGTGATAGAGGTAAATATGTATAGGGGTGAGGTGACTAGGCGTCAGGATACACGATAAACAGAGTAGCAGTAGCGTATATGATGATTGTATTTGAGTGGGTGTGTGTGTGTGTAGTCAGTATAAATGTATGTGCATATTATGTGTGTGTGAGCAAATGATGAAGTACACTACATGGCCAAAAGTATATGGACACCTGCTCGTCGAACATCTCATTCCAAAATCCTGGGAATTAATATGGAGTTGGTCTCCCCTTTGCTGCTATAGCAGCCTCCACTCTTCTGGGAAGGTTTTCCATTAGATGTTGGAACATTGCTGCGGTGACTTGCTTTCATTCATCCACAAGAGCATTAGTGAGGTCGGGCACTGATGTTGGGCGATTAGAACTGGCTTGTAGTCGGCATTCCAATTAATTCCAAAGGTGTTTGATGGGGCTGAGGTCAGGGCTCTGTGCAGGCCAATCAAGTTCTTCCAAACCAATCTCGACAAACCATTTCTGTATGGACCTCGCTTTGTGCAAAGGGGGCATTGTCATGCTGAAACAGGAAAGGGCCTTTCTCAAACTGCTGCCATAAAGTTGGAAGCATAGAATCGTCTAGAATATAATTGTATGCTGTAGCGTTAAGATTTCCCTTCACAGAATACTTTAGTGCCTTCAGAAAGTATTCACACTCTTTGACTTTTTCATATTTTGTTGTGTTATAGCCTGAATTTAAAATTGATTAAATTGAGATGTTTTGTCACTGGCCTACACACAATATATTTTTTAACAAATTAATACAAATTTTAAGCTGAAATTTCTTAAGTCAATAAGTATTTAACCCCTTTGTTATGGCAAGCTTAAATACATTTAGGACAAAAAAAAAGTGCTTAACAAGTCACATAATAAGTTGCATGGACTAGTAGTGTTAAACATGATTTTGAATGACTACCTCATCTCTGTACCCCACACATATAATTATCTTTAAGGTCCCTCAGTTGAGTAGTGAATTTCAAACACAGATTCAACTACAAAGACCAGGGAGGTTTTCCAATGCCTCACAAAGAAGGCCACCTATTGGTATATGGTTCAAAATAAAAACAGATGACATTTAATATCCCTTTGAGCATGGTGAAGTTATTAATTACTCTTTGGATGGTGTATCAATACACCCAGTCACTACAAAGACACAGGCATCCTTCCTAACTCAGTTGCCGGAGAGGAAGGAAACCGCTCAGGGATTTCACCAGTGACTTTAAAACAGTTAAAGTGTTTAATGGCTGTGATAGGAGATAACTGAGGATGGATGAACATTGTACTTACTCCACAATACTAACCTAATTAACAGAGTGAATAGAAGGAAGCCTGTACAGAATACAAATATTCCAAAACATGCATCCTGTTTGCAAGAAGACACTAAAGTAATACTGCCAAAAATGTGGCAAGGCAATTAAATTTTTGTCCTGAATACAAAGGATTATATCCAATACAGCACATTACTGAGTACCACTCTCCATATTTTCAAACATAGTGGTGGCTGCATCATGTTATGGGCATGCATGTAATAATTTTTCAGGATAAAACATAAATGGAATGGAGCTACTGTAAGCACTGGCAAAATCTGGTTCAGTCTGCTTTCCACCAGCCACTGGGAGATTAATTCACCTTTCGGGCAGGACAATAACCTAAAACACAAGGCCAAATCTACACTGGAGTTGCTTACCAAGAAGACAGTGAATGTTCCTGAGTGGCCGAGTTACAGTTTCTAC
Organism: Coregonus lavaretus; assembly: GCF_964263955.1. Taxonomy (NCBI): domain Eukaryota; kingdom Metazoa; phylum Chordata; class Actinopteri; order Salmoniformes; family Salmonidae; genus Coregonus; species Coregonus lavaretus. The sequence goes on from NC_140019.1 coordinate 6,001,971, forward strand.
TTAAATCTACTTAAAACTCTATAACAAGACCTGAAATTGTTTGTCTAGCAATTATCAGCAACCAATTTGACAGAGCTTAAAGAATTTTGAAAATAATAATGGGCAAATGTTGCACAATCCAGTTGTGGAAAGCTCTTAGAGAGTTACCCAGAAAGACTCAACAGCTGTAATAGGTGCTTCTACAAAGTATTGACTCAGGGGTGTGAATACTTATGTAAATGAGATATTTCTGCATTTAAAACTCAATACATTTGCAAACATGTCTAAAAACATGTTTTCACTTTGTCATTATTGGGTATTGTGTGTAGATGGGTGAGAAAATAATATATTTAATCCATTTTGAATTCAGGCTGTAACAACAAAATGTGGAATAAGTCAAGGGGTATGAATACTTTCTGAAGGCACTGCATATTTCCCTTGACGTAGTGATGCTGAATGTAAAAAATGGCTCAATTTACCCCACTCTCCCCTACATAATTACTTTATATTCTACAGGGATTCAATTATACAAGGATTAGCGGCCAATGATTATAGAACTTCGCTTCATACCCCCCTCTCCCTTCAGAGCCCCTACTGCAATGTGATTTATAGGGAGCTTCAATTATCCTCAATAGCAAGTGCTACAGTGGTATTCTCACTGCCAGCCATCCAGTGTTCTCTCTCTATGCCCTATTCCTCTGCTGTGATTTGTCCATTGCTAATTTCCGTAATGAATTATGTTTAGTAAACAGCATTAATAAATAAACAGGGCTGCCTGCACCTCTGCCTGTGAGCTGTTGGCAGTGGAAGGAAGTGTGGATCTCTACTCGCTCTCCCTGCTTTCCCTTCTCCCCATCTCCCTTTCCTGTCTACTGTACCGTTGCTATGGGACACATGCCTGCCTTCAATCAACGGGTCATCGCCGGTTCATCACATTGCTTTGTATGACTTTTTGGCTGTGTTTGGCTGTGCGGGGTGTTATTCTGAGGGCAGACATTCTCTCTGTGTGGTTGTTTATGGTTGTTTAAAGAAGTGGCTGTGTCAGAAAGCCCTAGAAAGCCCATCTGACTCTAATTCTTCTCTGTGAAAATTTGAAGATGACTCACTCCTGCACACACAACACGGCTCCAAAGTCAGGTACAGAGGATTCTGCAACTTATTGGTTTTTGTGCCTTTCATAATGCATCCTTGCAGGAAAAAAACGTGTCCTTTACAAGGAATTTGTCACTATTTTTAGAATTGCACAGACAGCAAAACAAGGAGCAGCGCCTGTAAATTGTTCTGGGCTTTTTGTCTCTATGCATCAGAGACAGCTTGGAGTTCACTCGTCAATGTAGAGAAATTGAATGCTGGCCTTGCAGAATGGAAGCTTAGCTGATTTGTAAAGCTCCATTCAATCAGGACAAAGGCAAGAAAGTGACATCATGTCATGCTAAATATGACTGGTGCATGGCAGATTGAAAGTGAAATGTGTGAACATGTGCAATTACATTTCTGGACAAACAATTCACAACCAAACTTCCGCAGAAAATGTCACTGACAAAAATGTTGTATTTAAGAATGCTTTTACTGAAGGGGCTCACATGTTCTGTCTTAAATTTTCCTTTAAGAGTGGTGTCTTTTTTACTACTCGAAACTATCAGATCAAATACTAGGTTGGATAAATCTTGTCGTTTTCTCAGACATTCAGGTGGAACCTTTTCAATGTCACACTCAACATTGGCTCGTTTTCTTGTCATGATACTTTTTTTTTTCAGTTCAAATAAAAGCTTTCATCTGTGGGGTCCCAGACAGTGACTCGAAAATAATTTGCGTACAAGAGACATGGGATGACAGTTGTTGCAAGGATTCTGGTTTTGACTTTTGACAACCCACAAAAATTACACCTTTTTGTCACACTTGTGAATGAAATATGATTTTGTAAAACTGCTGGGATGGGAAGCCTGCATGTTGGCATTGTAGGGCAAAGTAGATTAACCCCTAAAAGTGTAAACTGTTGGAGGGGTGGGGGGGTGGGGGGGGGGTGGGGGGTCTGTCCTATTAGAAAGTTCAGGATATATACACTACCAGTAAAAAGTTTGGACACTCCTACTCATTCAAGGGTTTTTCTTTATTTTTACTATTTTTTACATTGTACCATTCCCCGAAACAACTAATAAGGGCCTCTGCTGAAAGAAATACAGTGGGGGAAAAAAGTATTTAGTCAGCCACCAATTGTGCAAGTACTCCCACTTAAAAAGATGAGAGAGGCCTGTAATTTACATCATAGGTACACGCCAACTATGACAGACAAATTGAGAATTTTTTTCCAGAAAATCACATTGTAGGATTTTTTATGAATTTATTTGCAAATTATGGTGGAAAATAAGTATTTGGTCACCTACAAACAAGCAAGATTTCTGGCTCTCACAGACCTGTAACTTCTTCTTTAAGAGGCTCCTCTGTCCTCCACTAGTTACATGTATTAATGGCACCTGTTTGAACTTGTTATCAGTATAAAAGACACCTGTCCACAACCTCAAACAGTCACACTCCAAACTCCACTATGGCCATGACCAAAGAGCTGTCAAAGGACACCAGAAACAAAATTGTAGACCTGCACCAGGCTGGGAAGACTGAATCTGCAATAGGTAAGCAGCTTGGTTTGAAGAAATCAACTGTGGGAGCAATTATTAGGAAATGGAAGACATACAAGACCACTGATAATCTCCCTCGTTCTGGGGCTCCACGCAATATCTCACCCCGTGGGGTCAAAATGATCACAAGAACGGTGAGCAAAAATCCCAGAACCACACGGGGGGACCTAGTGAATGACCTGCAGAGAGCTGGGACCAAAGTAACAAAGCCTACCATCAGTAACACACTACGCGGCCTAGTCAGTCTCCAGATCTCAACCCCATAGAAAATCTTTGGAGGGAGTTGAAAGTCCGTGTTGCCCAGCGACAGCCCCAAAACATCACTGCTCTAGAGGAGATCTGCATGGAGGAATGGGCCAAAATACCAGCAACAGTGTGTGAAAACCTTGTGAAGACTTACAGAAAACGTTTGACCTGTGTCATTGCCAACAAAGGGTATATAACAAAGTATTGAGAAACTTTTGTTATTGACCAAATACTTATTTTCCACCATAATTTGCAAATAAATTCATTAAAAATCCTACAATGTGATTTTCTGGATTTTTTTTCCTCATTTTTTCTGTCATAGTTGACATGTACCTATGATGAAAATTTCAGGCCTCTCTCATCTTTTTAAGTGGGAGAACTTGCACAATTGGTGGCTGACTAAATACTTTTTTTCCCCACTGTAGGTAGTATGATGATGACAGGCAAAATTAATATTTCAAAATCCACAGTAGACTACTATGCTGCATCTTGGTGAAGGGAATATATCTAACACAATTAACTTCAGGGGGAAGAGAGAGAGAGAGGCATTCACATACTCAAGTTTTGCTCTACTAAAATGCTACAGTGTGTGGCTCCTTCTGGCATATCACATACAGTACCTACAGTCAGATGCAGTTCCAAATTTAATCAAATTGGTGATGCTGTTAACCAGGTCAGGTAAGGTTGTGACTGTGTCCCAAATGGCACCCTATTCCCTATATAGTGCACTACTTTTGATGAGAGCCCTATGGGCCCTGGCCAAAAGTACGGCACTATGGGAAATAGAGAGCCATTTGGGACACAACCCTGATGATCTGCATAAGATGATGACATTTATCCAGTATGTGATAAAGGCGATGATCTGTAGGTTGAAGGTCTTTTTTGATACATGCAGTATATATTTAGATATTTCTCTCCCCGGTAGATTTAATTTAAACTCAAAGGGCATGGTATGCATTATGAAACTTCACAATGTAACTTTTTCCCTTCTCTTCTCAATACAAATCCGTTAAAGACCTTCCTGAAGGACAACTCCCGCTATAGCTGAACGTATAGTATGTTTGAAAACTGTGAAAGTCACTGTCAGTTTGAATGGAACAATTTGCAAAAGTAGGCAATCTACCTGTCGAACGTCGACATTAACACACCCTGAGTACTTTTACTAATTCAAAATGGGCTTTACATGATGTCACCACCTTTCAGAATTGATCTGGTGAACCACACACACATTTAGTCCCATTTATAGTGTATCGTCCTTTCAAAACACTACATTGCAGCGCCAACACTTCTTTTTTTCCTGGAATAACGTTAGTATACAGCTGTCATTAGCAAAATGAAGCTTCAAATGACTGACTGTGTTTGTTTACATCAGTGCTTCTCAATTATTTTCTGTTGCGCCCCCCCTAGGAAGAAGTAAACATTTCGCGCCCCCCAACTCTCCGCCGCAACTGGAAATAGTATCATTTGTCTATGAAATTGTTCTAAGTACACCTCTGCATAACATTGTATCCTTATTAACATTAAAGAAAATAAAATAAAGAAATATAGATCAACTTACAACAAAGAATAACTTTATTAACATTGTTTTTTAGTCTGTAACAGAAAAGACTTAAAGTGCATCAATTTGCCTGAAATTTGCCTTATTTAAACTGTAAAAAAATGTTGACCATTTGATACTGAAAAATAAAAGAAAATATAATCAATAAATAATAATAAATTCAAATTGATCAGCAACATGAACTCAGGAGCCCAATATATGAAACACTGACCTATAAAACAAAAATGAATAAAACCATTTGTGCTGATTTTTTTTTAGCAAAATGAGGAAGTCAGCATTAATGGCAAAAGGCACGTTTGTCTTTGAGTTTATCTACCAGCTGTTCTTTAAGATCGTTAGCAATGTCATTTATACGTCTGGCGACAGTGTCATTGGACAGAGGGATAGTTTTTATTTTTGCAGCACTTGCGTCATCCAGCATGACAGAGACCATGTCTAATGCTGCAGGCAGTATCAGCTCCTCTGCTATGGATTGTTTTTTTTTGCACTGAGCAATTTGGTACGCCACCTTATATGATGCTAACAGTGCTCGCTGGTTTCCTGAAGTAGCATTCACAAAGCGGGAAGATTGTTGGCAATATTCGGCACGTTTTAGCGTGATTGGGGTGTAATGTATTTAAGTGACGCCTTAATTTATTTGGCTTCATGCTGTCCGCTGCCAACATTTTTAGACACAGTAAACATACCGGTCTTTCCTCTTCTCCCACCGTAGTCACAGTGAAGCCAAGCGCGACATACGCTTCGTCATATTTCCTCGTCTTAGCTTTCGGGAGACTTACGTTTGTCTCATTATCTCCGTCTCTCTCCGCCTTTCTTTTCATCCCTGTTAGGTATGTTTCCATGGCGTCTCTTAAGGGTTTGTTATCTGCACTTCATATCTCCTACTCTGTGCTTTTGTTCGGTGCAAAAAAAAAACTACTCCCTGCGGCAAAAAAAAGCATGTTCCCCGGGGTCACACGCGCCCCCCCCGGCATCGCTCCGAGCCCCCCCAGGGGGGCGCGCCCCACTATTTGAGAAGGACTGGTTTACATAGACCTAGAATTCCTAGTGAAAAGACTCACAGAATGTGGTCCATGGCTGCTGTTCTGCTAGCATGCTAATTTATAGAGCTGCAGCAGCAGGTTCTGTTGGAGGGAGCTGGAGCTAGCTATCTAACGACCAAGCCCATAAGTGATTAAGCCTCTGAACATGAGGCGCAAACCAATTTACAGGCACACATACCAAGAGCCCTTCTCCACTGGGACACACATCAAACAATTAAAGGTTGTTAGCAATAATCTCCCCAGTGGTGCAGTGGTCTAAGGCACTGCATCGCAGTGCTAGCTGTGCCACTAGAGATCCTGGTTTGAATCCAGGCTCTGTCGTAGCCGGCTGCGACCGGGAGACCTATGGGGCGGCGCACAATTGGTCCAGGGTAGGGGAGGGAATGGCCGGTAGGGATATAGCTCAGTTGGTAGAGCATGGCGTTTGCAACGCCAGAGTTGTGGGTTCGATTCCCACGGGGGGGCAGTATAAATAAAACATGTATGCACTCACTAACCATAAGTTTCTCTGGATAAGAGCGTCTGCTAAATGATGTAAATGTAATAAAAGTTTACCCATCTGAAGTCACCGGTTTTGAAGTAATGTGAGATGTATTTCTCTTTCTATCTTTTTGTTGTTGTGTCCCTGGCAATCTGTTGTTGTTCTACTGCCTGCTTCGGAAACAGACATGGGTTATTTACAGAATTGGCTTGGAATCAGCTGTTGGCTAGCAAGGTTAATTATGTGCAGTCCAATAATTTTTGTTTCATATCAATTAATGCTGGTGTGGTGTTTTTTTCTGTCCTCAGTAAAAACTATTAAACAAGGGAAGATGACAACACTTATCTCTGAATGTGTATCGCCATAAGCACTATACGGTTTCAAACATGCTTGCAATTAGCACTTGATAAGGGAACCTTTTCTGGGGGACCTTTGTCTAGTGCCCTGTAAGTTCCCAGGATGCATAGAGGACCATGTCAGTACCTTTTTAAGACTTTCTCAGGACGTTCATTTTATTAGTCCTTAGGATGTAACGTCATAGTCCCAAGGGAACATTTTATGGGGGACCTTTGTCTAGTTCCCTGTAAGTTCCCCGGATGTCATAGAGGACCATGTCAGTACCTTTTTAAGACTTTCTCAGGACGTTTATTTTACTAGTCCTTAGGACGTTGTGTGATGGTCAAAAGGGAACGTTTTCTAGGGGACCATAACAAGAACGTCCCTGGGACCAACCGGGAATTAGATAAAATCTCTTAGATAAAATGATACAATGACCCAAGAACGTCCTAAAAACATCCTCTGGAACGTCCCCGCTACAAACCGGGAACTAGACAAAATCTCCAGGGGACCATGACACAATGTCCTGACGACTTAGGCGACCATTTCAGGACGTCCTAACGACTCATTATTGTTTGCAGGGATTGTTGCTATATGGAGAGATCTATCTATCAGAAAATCCAATCTAAAGTTGATGAGAATTAACATTTATTCTCTAATGCTTAAAACAGCAATGTTCGTCACTTGAAATTAAATACAAATGGCACCGACTGACCTGGAGGACTGTGGTATAGCCTACCACACTGCCGATTTATTGTAACACTCTATTCATAATTTTGGGTGTCTTTGCCACAAGGGTTCAGAAAAATACACTGCTCAAAAAAATAAAGGGAACACTAAAATAACACATCCTAGATCTGAATGAATGAAATAATCTTATTAAATACTTTTTTCTTTACATAGTTGAATGTGCTGACAACAAAATCACACAAAAATTTTCAATGGAAATCACATTTATCAACCCATGGAGGTCTGGATTTGGAGTCACCCTCACCACACTACAGGCTGATCCAACTTTGATGTAATGTCCTTAAAACAAGTCAAAATGAGGCTCAGTAGTTTGTGTGGCCTCCACGCGCCTGTATGACCTCCCTACAACGCCTGGGCATGCTCCTGATGAGGTGACGGATGGTCTCCTGAGGGATCTCCTCCCAGACCTGGACTAAAGCATCCGCCAACTCCTGGACAGTCTGTGGTGCAACGTGGCGTTGGTGGATGGAGCGAGACATGATGTCCCAGATGTGCTCAATTGGATTCAGGTCTGGGGAATGGGCGGGCCAGTCCATAGCATCAATGCCTTCCTCTTGCAGGAATTGCTGACACACTCCAGCCACATGAGGTCTAGCATTGTCTTGCATTAGGAGGAACCCAGGGCCAACCACACCAGCAAATGGTCTCACAAGGGGTCTGAGGATCTCATCTCGGTACCTAATGGCAGTCAGGCTACCTCTGGCGAGCACATGGAGGGCTGTGCGGCCCCCCAAAGAAATGCCACCCCACACCATGACTGACCCACCGCCAAACCAGTCATGCTGGAGGATGTTGCAGGGAGCAGAACGTTCTCCACGGCGTCTCCAGACTCTGTCACATCTGTCACATGTGCTCAGTGTGAACCTGCTTTCATCTGTGAAGAGCACAGGGTGCCAGTGGCGAATTTGCCAATCTTGGTGTTCTCTGGCAAATGCCAAACGTCCTGCATGGTGTTGGGCTGTAAGCACAACCCCCACCTGTGGACGTCTGGCACTCATACCACCCTCATGGAGTCTGTTGTTGACCGTTTGAGTAGACACATGCACATTTGTGGCCTGCTGGAGGTCATTTTGCAGGGCTCTGGCAGTGCTCCTCCTGCTCCTCCTTGCACAAAGGCGGAGGTAGCAGTCCTGCTGCTGGGTTGTTGCCCTCCTACAGCCTCCTCCACGTCTCCTGATGTACTGGCCTGTCTCCTGGTAGCGCCTCCATGCTCTGGACACTACGCTGACAGACACAGCAAACCTTCTTGCCACAGCTCGCATTGATGTGCCATCCTGGATGAGCTGCACTACCTGAGCCACTTGTGTGGGTTGTAGACTCCGTCTCATGCTACCACTAGAGTGAAAGCACCGCCAGCATTCAAAAGTGACCAAAACATCAGCCAGGAAGCATAGGAACTGAGAAGTGGTCTGTGGTCACCACCTGCAAAACCAGTCCTTTATTGGGGGTGTCTTGCTAATTGCCTATAATTTCCACCTGTTGTCTATTTCATTTGCACAACAGCATGTGAAATGGATTGTCAATCAATGTTGCTTCCTAAGTGGACAGTTTGATTTCACAGAAGTGTGATTGACTTGGAGTTACATTGTGTTGTTTAAGTGTTCCCTTAATTTTTTTGAGCAGTGTATATTGTTCACTTCACAAATAGTTCACTTTGCTATGTAATAATATATATATGTATACACTACTGGTCAAATGTTTTAAAACACCAACTAATTCAAGGGTTTTTCTTCATTTTTACTATTTTCTACATTGTAGAATAATAGTGAAGACATCAAAACTATGAACTAACACATATGGAAACGTGGTATCCAAAAAAGTGTTAAACAGCTCAAAATATATTTTCTATTTGAGATTCTTCAAATAACCACCCTTTGCCTTGAAGACAGCTTTGCACACTCTTGGCATTCTTTCAACCAGCTTCACCTGGAATGCTTTTCCAACAGTCTTGAAGGAGTTCCCACATATGCTGAGTACTTGTTGGCTGCTTTTCCTTCACTATGCGGTCCGACTCATCTCAAACCATCTCAATTTGGTTGAGGTTGGGGGATTGTGGAGGCCAGGTCATCTGATGCAGCACTCATCACTCTCCCTCTTGGTAAAATAGCCCTTACACAGCCTGGGGGTGTGTTGGGTCAATGTCCTGTTGAAAAACAAATAATAGTCCCACTAAGCCTAAACAAGATGGGATGGTGTATCGCTGCAGAATGCTGTGGTAGCCATGCTGGTTAAGTGTGCCTTGAATTCTAAATAAATCATAGACAGTGTCACCAGCAAAGCACCCCCACACCATAACACCTCCTCCATGCTTTACGGTGGGAAATACACATGTGGAGATCATCCGTTCACCAACACCACGTCTCACAAAGACACAGCAGTTGTAACCAAAACCTCCAATTTGGACTCCAGACCAAAGGACACATTTCCACCGGCCTAATGTCCATTGCTCCTGTTGCTTGGCCCAAGCAAGTCTCTTCTTCTTACTGGTGTCCTTTAGTAGAAGTTTATTTGCAGCAATTCGACCATGAAGGCCTGATTCACACAATCTCCTCTGAACAGTTGATGTAGAGATGTGTCTGTTACTTTAAATCTGTTAAGCATTTATTTGGGCTTGCAATTTCTGAGTAACTATAATGAATGTATCCTCTGCAGCAGAGGTAACTCTTCATCTTCCATTCCTTGTCACAACACAACGATTGGCTCAAACGCATTAAGAAGGAAAGACATTCCACAAATTAACTTTTAAGAAGGCACACCTGTTAATTGAAATGCATTCCAGGTGACTACCTCATGAAGCTGCTTTAGAGAATGCCAAGAGTGTGCAAAGCTGTCATCAAGGCAAAGGGTGGCTATTTGAAGAATCTCAAATATATTTTGATTTGTTTAACACTTTTTTGGTTACTACATGATTACATATGTGTTATTTCATAGTTTTGATGTCTTCACTATTATTCTACAATGTAGAAAATAATAAAATAAAGAAAAACCCTTGAATAAGTAGGTGTTCTAAAACTTTTGACCGGTAGAGTGTATATATATATACACACCTGGTTGCCGCCACACACGCTTGACACCTTCTGAACCAAATAAGTTTATCTTGGTCTCATCAGACCACAGGACATGGTTCCAGTAATCCATGTCCTTAGTCTGCTTCTCTTCAGCAAACTGTTTACGGGCTTTCTTGTGCATCATCTTTAGAAGAGGCTTCCTTCTGGGACGACAGCCATGCAGACCAATTTGATGCAGTGTGCGGCGTATGGTCTGAGCACCAACAGGCTGACCCCCCACCCCATCAACCTCTGCAGCAATGCTGGCAGCACTCATATATTTCCCAAAGACAACCTCTGGATATGACGCTGAGCACGTGTTCTCAACTTCTTTGGTCGACAATGGCGAGGCCTGTTCTGAGTGGAACCTGTCCTGTTAAACCGCTGTATGGTCTTGGCCACCGTGCTGCAGCTCAGTTTCAGGGTCTTGGCAATCCTCTTATAGCCCAGGCCACCTTTATGTAGAGCAACAATTCTTTTTTTCAGATCCTCAGAAAGTTCTTTGCCATGAGGTGCCATGTTGAACTTCCAGTGACCAGTATGAGGGAGTGTGAGAGCGATGACCCCAAATGTAACACACCTGCTCCCCATTCACACCTGAGACCTTGTAACACTAACGAGTCACATGACACCGAGGAGGGAAAATGGCTAATTGGGCTCAATTTGGGCATTTTCACTTAGGGGTGTACTCACTTTTGTTGCCAGCGGTTTAGACATTAATGGCTGTGTGTTGAGTTGAGTCACTACTTTACATTGTAGCAAAGTGTCATTTCTTCAGTGTTGTCACATGAAAATATATACTAAAATACTTACAAAAATGTGAGGGGTGTACTCATACTATATACTATATTATATATATATATATATTTATAAATTATATATTTTCAAATCCATTCCTCCTGAAATCTACCTACAGCAGAATTTAATTAGCTGCTCTACCTCAAACAAACGTGGCTGCACTACATCTTGGAAGTTGAATATCTGGCCATAAGCAAAAAAGGTTGTGCTGCATTCTTAATGATGTCAGCCAGGTGTTTTCGTGCTTCAAACACGTAGCAGGAAGAAAATTGAAAACCCCTCGGGTCAGAAAATGTTGGCTCTAAAATAGCAGTGTGTGTGCTTCCTTAGTGAAGCAATTTTTCTTTGCTAAAAATGTGCAAGCTTCACTTTATTTTGCAGGTGAAAAGACAATGAAAGGGCTGCTGCATTGGCTTTTTTGACATGCCTGAGTGAACTGGCGCCTGCAACTGAGCTAGCAAGTCAGCAAACTCTAGTGAAATACCGGGTTCATTGCTGAATAACTTAGATATACTTATTTTGACTACCGACCTCAGCATGATCAAATGTTTTACTGTTCCAAAGACTGATACTGTTTCCAAAGACTGATTGCGCTGTAGTGTCCATTTTACATCACAGAACTAAAACCATACAAAATGGACATCAGGGAGATTATCCCATGTAGTACAATAGAATGTAATCTCAGACACAACACTTTATCAATGATGGCGAGACAGTAACAGCAGGACATACAACACAGTTAGATACACCCAAGAGTTGCCATTATGTTGTAAACATATTTCCAAATGGATCCCACAACACCTCTAATGCCATCCTCCAACCAAACTGTCATGTTTAAAGCTCTCTTTACATGGCATCGACCATAAACCTTCAGGGGGCACATGTATCTTCATGGACAAAGGCCGGAGCAGCTTTTGACATCCATTAGATACAGCCTCAGTGTACCTCATAACCCAAAGGACTCACAAATGGATTTATCTGAGAATTCAATCACAGGCCTGAGAGGAAAATATACCTTTTAATTTTATTTTTGCACTGTCTCTATGCACACTAACAGGGTCCTACACACTCAAGCACACTGACACTCCAACAAACACACAAACACTTACACCTCATGGCCAAAAGTATGTGGACAACCCTTCAAATTAGTGAATTCAGCTATTTCAGCCACACCTGTTGCTGACAGATGTATAAAATCGAGCACACAGCCATGCAATCTCTATAGACAAACATTGGCAGGATAATGGCCAGTACTGAAGAGCTCAGTGACTTTCTATGTGGCACCGTCATAGGATGCCATCTTTCCAACAAGTCAGTTCGTCAAATTTCTTCCCTGCAAGAGATTCCCTGGTCAACTGTAAGTGCTGTTATTGTGAAGTGGAAACGTCTAGGAGCAATAACGGCTCAGCCGCGAAGGCGTAAGCAACACAAGCTCACAGAACGCGACCGCTGAGTGCTGAAGCGCGTAGTGTGTAAAAATCGTCTGTCCAAGGTTACAACACTCACTACCGAGTTCCAAACTGCCTCTGGAAGCAATGTCAGCACAATAACTTTTAGTCGGGAGCTTTATGAAATGGGTTTCCATGGCCGAGCAGCCTAAGATCACCATGCACAATGCCAAGCGTCAGCTGGAGTGGTGTAAAGCTTGCCGCCATTGGACTCTGGAGCAGTGGAAACGCATTCTCTGGAGTGATGAATCACGCCTCACCATCTGGCAGTCCGACGGACAAATCTGGGTTTGGCGGATGCCAGGAGAACGGTACCTGCCCAAATGCATAGTGTCAACTGTAAAGTTTGGTGGAGTAGGAATAATGGTTTGGCGCTGTTATTCATGGTTCGGGCTAGGCCCCTTAGTTCCAGTGAAGGGAAATCGTAATGCTACAGCATACAATGACATTCTACACGATTCTGTGCTTCCAACTTTGTGGCAACAGTTTGGGGAAGGCCCTTTCCTGTTTTAGCATGACAATGCCCCCGTGCACAAAGCGAGGTCCTTAATGAAATGGTTTGTCGAGATCGGTGTGGAAGATCTTGACTGGCCTGCACAGAGCCCTGACCTCAACCCCATCGGACACCTTTGGGATGAATTGGAAAGCCGACTGCGAGCCAGGCTTAATCGACCAACATCAGTGCCCGCTCTCACTAATGGTTTTGTGGCTGAATGGAAGCAAGTCCCCACAGCAATGTTCCAACATCTAGTGGAAAGCTTTCCCAGAAGAGTGGAGGCTGTTATAGCAGCAAAGGGGGGACCAACTATATATTATATTAATGCCCATGATTTTGGAATGAGATGTTCGAAAAGCAGGTGTCCACATACTAGTGTATTTCAGGATGTCCTGTATCCTTGGAAATAATCAACATTCATAGTTTTCCTGTAGTAGCCTAAACATATTTAACTGCAATGCTGAAGAACTTACCATAAGAAACATCTTGGTTTGCCTTTTAGGACCGAGGGAAGTGATATGTACCACATCATTACTGAAGATGGTGGATGTTGAGTGTGTCCTGTCTCACTCTTCCTCAGTGTCTGACATCAGACAGAGCATAACTTCGCTATACAGAAAATACTAAAAGACAAACTGGCCACATCTCTTCAGGCAGTCATTTGACCACTCTGATGGAAATAATGCTTATATCATCACCCCGTGGATGACATCCCCGGAACAGATATTTATGACAATGTCAAGCTGAGTTCAGATACATGTAACAGAGTGAGTTGGGCAATCAAGATAAAGGACAAATATACATTTAGGAAGGAAATAGAGGCCAGCGTGAATCAAACTCTCCCAATGACCCAAAATGCTCCTTATTATTTATCAAGGAAAACTGGATTTTGTAAAGGGTCAGTGGGGACAGTGGAAAAAGTGCAGTAGTTGCAGAGAGCTTGTTAGCACTACATTCAAATTGGATTAACTACATCACAAAGTAATTGAATCCACTATGGGTCCCTATAAGGGCCTCCTGATTGATTTACTACAGACTTCAGGCAGAAACTATTGATTCAAGTTGTATGAGATGATGAGACTTTTGCTACATTTTCTCTTTGCAATGGCAAAACTTCTAAAGCCACAGCTGTACACGGTTGAGAATCGAGAACAATGGCTGATGTGGGAACAAAGACTAACGGAAACTTTAAATGAACATTTCAAGCCTGTTGTATGGAGTCTCTGTTCTCTAAAAATACACTACTCTGATACCCATTGCCAGTGGAATCGTTTTTGATTCACGTGATGCCAGCCTCCCTGCACCTAGCATTCCACCTCTGGCGACAGTTGTTCCCTCCCTGCCTGCTGCCTGTGCACACACACACACATACACACACACACACACACAAGCATAGACGCCACACAGAGACACACACTCTCACACATAGACACTCACAGCCTCTCTCTCACACACACACAACACACACACACACACACACACACACACATACAGTACAAACACAGAGACACCACAAAGCAAGGCACACACCAAGTGACCCAAACACACATAATGACTCAAACTTGAATAAACAGAGAGCAATTCAAATACAAAGTGCAACTCAAACATTCACAACAACACACAGCAAGTGACTCAAGCAAGCGAACACTGACTAACACTCACTTAGACAAAGGAACATGCCTCCAACACACAGCAACCAAATCAGTTAATCACAGAGAGGGGAAAGCGAGACTCCATGAACACACAAGAGGCAACTCAAACTCACAATGTGCCAGTGAGCCACACAAACACACCCGGAGCTCCGTGCCTGGTAGAACCAGTAAAGGCATGCATGTAACTGCTAATTTGCATCCAGTGTGTCATTGCTTAAGCACCAGCACTTGTGGTGAGTGATGACCATACTGGTCAATCTCCTCGCTGCCTTTATCCGAGCTGATGACGAGAGCAGAGAAAAGCAGCCTGTAAGAAAATATCCTTGCTAAGAAGGTTACTTCTGCTTCTGGGCTGATTGAAGGATGTAATTGACCCCCTGCATTTCCTTCTTATAGATAATATGTCAACCAAAAGATAAGGCTGATATGGCACTTGTCTGATGACTTTGTAAAAGCATGCATGACCCGCAGTGCATCACTCATGTGGACATGCCATTAGTTTAAATTATTCAAAACATAGGCCTTTTCACCGAGTATCCATAAGAGTTGTTTTATTCATACTTATTTGCTGCCTTACAGTTTCTAGTTTCCTTGCCTACAAAATGACCTTCTAAATGGAATGGCATGTAATTAAGCAACAGTCACTTTTCATTTCAATAACCTGGAGTTCTGCCCTACTAGTTTTCATCTCCATTGCTCTCTCTGCACTAAGAAGTGGCCAGATGATCCAGTACCCAGAGATAATACAATGGCAAATTTATAAGAGCAATCACCCATACACAGGGCAGTGCAGTGAAGTAGCATCAAGTACATGCACTTTAGAGTCACTTATATGCATTCATCTCTAGTATGGAATATTATCCTGCTCCTCTACAGTCCAAAACTATATGTGCCATTCCTCATTGCCTGCCTGACACCAATACCAGTATATGTTATAAGCCCCTGACACATTAGCTCACAAGAGTGCCCAATTAGTAATATCAAAAACCCTAACCCCTCTGTTCAATTATCTGATTCCATGTTTCATCTATCTTTGTTTTCATTTGACTAAGTATATACTTTAGGGAATGAATCCTTCATTTCCTAAGATCCTTATTCCGTCCCATCTGAATATACTGTTTGGCTTGGTGGACATGAAACCCAATGAGTCAGAGCCATAAATACTGGCTGACTCTCTGGGAAATAATTATCATTCCATTATGCATAGGCCCGAAACAATTATATTTGCAGTGTCATTTTATTTAACTGCCATAATATTTAAGATTGCTTTTGTGTTACGCCCCATTACAAAATTAACATTGATAATGTTATAAAAGTTAGAGCCATAATCGGTTCCGAATTCTTCTCTCACAGTAAGTCAATTCACCAGCCGTATGCTTAGAAATACAGAAAATGTCTCATAGGGTGAGAATACCTCATTTGTTAATGTATTTAACATTATGCCCTCAGAACGTTGACGCAATTCAACCGTACAATGTGCTTCAGCTGGAGATATGAGCATGTCTTAGTAAGTCCACTCACACTATTCTGAGAGCTTGAATGATGCTTGAAAGGCTCTGCACAACGTATTATTTGGGGAGTCTCTAATTTGCCGTTAAGCTGTCCTGAGTGCTGAGGGCTTGAGAGAGCAGACAGACCTCTCAGCAGACAGAGTAGCTAGCTATCCACTGGCCTTGTTTGACTGTTCTCTCCATATCTCATGGGCCAGTGACAGGATTCACACGCAGAAGCTCACCTTGACTCATCTCACATTTTAAACAACACACTGACACAGGTATTACATAATCAGACAAGACAGTGCTGCTTATCGCGTCCCACAATGCGTAGTCACCCATCATCTGTGACAGACAAAGACTTTGTAGCTGTATGGCAACCCAAAAATACTTCTCTCGCCTTTTTCATTTGGCCAGGTGGTTTCAGAAGCTTTGATGGCATATTTAATGTAGTTCCCAGGCCCTTGATTAAACTGAAATTATCTGAGTATCTGTAGTTTGAAATGGCAAGTGTACCACAACTAACACAAAGTTCAAATGAGCCTGTCTGAAGTGAGCAATAACAGAATGTTCTCAAAGTGGCAAATAACTCCAATCTACTTCTGTATTTTAAACACTGATTACATCAGCAGCGGGGGATATTACAAATCCATAATGGATTTTGGATTTACATTTTCTGGATTACTGTTTGCTCCAGAAATCATAAAAATATATAAATAGATGTATCCCCAAATGCATAGGTATTCTGCTAGTAGATAGATTTTGGTATATTTTGATACTTTAGCGGTGGCATGATGCATACGCCCAGAGGCAATGTACTCAGCAAAATCTCCAATTCAGCTCTCTGCCTCCTCCTCGCCGGTGTTTGGGCAATTAAGAATCGAGCCGTCACCTGATTTTCTTGGCTGTCAAACGGCTTATTATACGCAACCACCTGGCTAGACAAGCAATTAAAGGCCAGAATTCTTTCAGTACTTCAGCATAACATTTCCTACAGGTTTCCTCATGGTTCTATTTAAAGTCAGAATCTCAAATTGTTTCAAGAACATCAAGAAACAACGTTCTTCTGTGTGAATTACAGTACTTCAGCATAACGTTTCCTACAGGTTTCCTCATAGTTCTATTTAAATGAATGTTTAATATTGTTCCGAGAACATTAACAAAACGTTCCATAAAAACCACAAGAAAACTTTAGTAACGTTCAGAATGTTATTTAAAAACATACATTCAGGCCTCCCGAGTGGCGCAGCGGTCTAAGGCACTGCATCGCAGTGTTGCAGCGTCACTACAGCCTGGGGTTTGATCGCAGGCTGTTTAATTACTGGCCGTGACTGGGAGTCCCATAGGGCGGTGTACAATTGTCCCAGCGTCGTCCGAGTTAGGGGAGGGTTTGGCCGGGGGGGGGGTTTACAAGGAGCTCTAGTGGCTCCTTGTGGTGGGTCGGGCGCCTGCAGGCTGACTTCGGTTGTCCGTTGAACGGTGTTTCCTCCAACACATTGGTGCAGCTGCCTTCTGGATTAAGAAGCGTGGTTTGGCGGGTCATGTTTCGGAGGATGCATGACTCGACCTTCGCCTCTCCCGAGCCCGTTGCAGTGATGAGACAAGATCGTAATCACGAAATTGGGGGGGGGAAATATAATAAAATAATTATATATATATATATATATATATATCATACATTCTGTTCTCAGAAAGTTAAGAAAACTTTCCATAAAAACCACAAGAAAACTTTAGTAACATTCAGAGTTCTAAGAATGTTATTTAATAACATATACATTCCTTTCTCAGCATCAACATAACTCTATCCTCTATCTTGTTAAGTGTGTTCAGGTTTGTTGGCTGCGCCCACAAATTGGCCACACCTGATCCTAATGAGTGCTTGTTTTCTTTGAAATGGGGTCTGTTTGAATAGACTAAAATGAACAGCTTTGTATGCATAAAAAAACATGGCATGCTTGCTCCATCCTGGTGGTGCAGTGGACAAATTCCATGGATAGAGAACAGATGATTATAGGTTTGAATCTCACTGATGCTGTTTCACAATAAAACATGAATGTGTTTTCATGATTAATGCCTAAGGAAATTAATTTCCATGTGTCCTATATGTGCTTGGTTTTTAAAAGAAAGTTAACCCAAAATAAGCTAGCAGTGTTATTAACAGTCTTATTGAAGCATTCAGTTAAAGTGTTAAGGAAGTTATTAAAAAACCTCAAAATAACCTATAATTTACGTTCTCAACGTGTTAATAAAACCTCCCAGGGTACCATAGTAAAACATTGTCAGAATGTTTAAAAACCTTTCAGTTTTACTGGTCAGGAAACGTATGGCTTCGTTCCCAGAACCATTGGGAAACCAAAAACTGACGTTACCACAACTTCCTAGGAACCAGATATTATTGTTGAGGCAAAGATTAGAGATCAAGTCAAAATATTGACTATTTCTACACTTGTGGATATGTTGTTGTTTGATGGTTTTGTTGTTCTGCCAGTGATAGGGTCAGAGACAGTGCAAAATGTATGCAAGCCAAAACAGAACAACAGAGGACAAAGCCAGCTAACTTTAATTCAGATTAGCCCTATTATATTGTACATGTTAAACACAATCTCCAAAGGGCAATCTATGCTGAGAATTGAATTTCAGCACTATGCTATTTATGAAACGGGGTTGAAGTAAGAAGCACTTAAACTTTAACTAGCCTTTATGAGCTCAAACTCTGCAGCAGCACAAGTCAAACTCCATTTGCAATGACAGTCATAGATGTACATAATTTGAACATTCAGTGCTGGTGCAATTTACTTTTCCAATATTGATTTCTCAGTTTATTTCTCACAAGTGCAAGCCATTGTCTGATCTGCAACCGAATGGCTGTTGTTGGCTAATCACCACTTCCCGACGTACCAGTTAGCCTTGAGCTAGCCTCGAGCCAGGCACATCTCCCGGCTATCTACCTCTCTGTCAACTGAACGGGACCTCCTAGTGTCAACACGGAGCCCCGCCGATCCATCACGACTGGTCTGCCGACGTCATCGTCTGATGTGATGTCAATTTGTAAGTCGCTCTGGATAAGAGCGTCTGCTAAATTACGTAAATGTAAATGTAAACGTAATGTGGTTTCAAAAGGCTTCCCGATGCGATGATCACGAAGATCCATCTGCTAGCCCCAGCCCGCTAGCAAGCGCAATCAACAGCCGTGCCTCCTGCTCGCCTGTGCTTTAGCAGCCTACGATCTGCTCCCGGACTTACTTAGTGCTGTTCACTGGACCTTATGATCACTCAGCTACACAGCTAATGCCTGCTGGACTGTTCCTTTACACGGTACCCCATCCTGTTTATCTGTTTAGCCTCAGCCAAAACTTTCGTCGCCATTACCAGTTGTTGTCTTAGCCCTCTCGAATAACACCTGTGATTGCGTTATGCCTCTCTCCCATGTCAATATGCCTAGCCTATTGCTGTTTGGGTTAGTTCTTATTATACAATTTCACTGTATAGCCCCAAGTTCAGCTCAAAAAGCCTCAGAGAGCTCCTTTGTCCCACCCCCCATACGCGCGGAGACCGGCTCAATCAGTACCTCCAGTGATGCTATCTCTTTCATAGTTACCCAATGCTTAGGTGTACCTCCACTGTACTCATATCCTTCAATATCCTTGTCTGTACATGATGCCCTGAATCTATTCTACAATGTCCAGAAATCTGCCCCTTTTCTCTGTACCCAACGCACTAGAAGACCAGATCTTAAAGCCTTTAGCCGTATCCTTATTCTATTCCTCCTCTGTTCCTCTGGTGATGTAGAGGTTAACCCAGGCCCTGTAGCCCCCAGTATCACTCCTACCCCCCAGGAGCTATCATTTGTTCTGTAACTTCTATAACCGTAAAAGCCTTGGTTTCTTGCATGTTAACATCAGAAGTCTCCTCCCCAAGTTTGAGTTATTCACTGCGTTAGCACACTCTGCCAACCCTGATGTTCTAGCAGTGTCTGAATCTTGGCTTAGGAAGGCCAACAAAAATTAAGAAATGTCCATTCTGAACTACAACATTTTCCGTACAGATAGAACTGACAAAGGGGGCGGAGTTGCAATCTACTGTAGAGATAGCCTGCAGAGCTCTATCATACTATCCAGGTCTGTGCCCAAACAGTTTGAGCTTCTACTTCTAAAAATCTATCTTTCCAGAAATAAGTCTCTCACAGACCACAACTACTACTTCTTAGATAGAGTTCAATGTGTCAAAAAGGAGGGCCTGTTGTCTGGACCTCTGGCAGTCTCTATGGGGGTGCCACAGGTTTCAATTCTCAGGCCAACTCTATTCTCTGTGTATATCAATGATGTCACTATTGCTGCTGGTGACTCTCAGATCCACCCCTACGCAGACAACACCATTTTGTATACATCTGGCCCTCCATTGGACACTGTGTTAAGAAACCACCAAACAAGCTTCAATGCCATACAACACTCCTCCTCCAACTGCTCTTAAACGCTAGTAAAACTTCAATCGAACGCTGCTTGCACCCGCCCGCCCGACTAGAATCACTACTCTCGGCGGGTCTGACTTAGAATATGTGGACAACTACTAATACCTAGGTGTCTGGTTAGACCGTAAACTCTCCTTCCAGATTCACATTAAGCATCTCCAATCCAAAGTTAAATCTAGAATCGGCTTCCTATTTCGCAACAAAGCCTCCTTCACTCATGCTGCTAAACATGCTCTCATATAACTGACTATCCTACCGATCCTTGACTTCGGCAATGTCATTTACAAAATAGCTTCCAACACTCTACTCAGCAAATTGGATATAGTTTATCACAGTGCCATCCGTTTTGTCACCAAAGCCCCATATACTACCCACCATTGTGACCTGTACGCTCTTGTTGGCTGGCCCTCACTACATATTTGTCGCCAAACCCACTGGCTCCAGGTCATCTATAAATCACTTCTAGGCAAATCCCCGCCTTATCTTAGATCATTGGTCACCATAGCAACATCCACCCATAGTATGCGTTCCAGCAGGTATATTTCACTGGTCATCCCCAAAGCCAACACCTCCTTTGGCCGCCATTCCTTCCAGTTCTCTGCTGCAAATGACTGGAACGAACTGCAAAAATCTCTGAAGCTGGAGACACTTATCTCCCTCACTAACTTTAAGCATCAGTTGTCAGAGCAGCTTACCGATCACTGCACCTGTATACAGCCCATCTGCATCCCAACTACCTCATCCCCATATTGTTATTTACATTGTTATTTATTTTGCTCATTTGCTATGGAGGACTAAAAGTGCCACAATTAAATAAATAAATACACCATTAAATAATTACTTAAATGTGTCATTAATTAATTAAAATTAGAATTAAATACATAAATGTGTAATTAAATGTATCATTAATTAATTCAAATACCGATTCCGGCACAGCCAGAAGAGGACTGGCCACCCCTCATAGCCTGGTTCCTCTCTAGGTTTCTTCCTAGGTTTTGCCTTTCTAGGGAGTTTTTCCTAGCCACCGTGCTTCTACACCTGCATTACTAGCTGTTTGGGGTTTTAGGCTGGGTTTCTGTACAGCACTTCGAGATATTAGCTGATGTAAGAAGGGCTATATAAAATAAAATTGATTGATTGATTGATTGATTCATTTTATGTAAAATACATATATAATTATTTCACTATTTACATTTACATTTCATGATCCTGCATTGCAGTGATTCATGAATTACTTAAAACTGTCAAACTGACCCATCAAAAGTTGGTAGGCGGAACCTAACGCCTGATTGGTTACCCTCTGCATCAAGCCAAGACAAATCAATTCCGGATAATGGATTGATGCAGAGCTACTGAACACATTCCAATACACTGGGTGGCGCTATTCACCTTCAATAAGTTCCTCTGCTTTACTAGCTACATGCTCTGGGTCAGCAGGTCCTGCTTCTACATCCTCTGCTAAGTTTAAAATGTCTCTAACCAACTCCCTGGAAAGTTCACGGAGATCCTCCATTGTCTCTATCCAGGTTGGCCTACTCTACTTCAGACCAAAGCAATGGATCAGACTAGATTCGCGTTAGCCCCGCCCACTGACTTTGATGGGTCAGTTTGACAGTTTTAAGTAATTCATGAATCACTGCAATGCAGGATCATGAAATGTAAATGTAAATAGTGAAATAATTATATATGTATTTTACATAAAATGAATCGGTATTTGAATTAATTAATGATACATTTAATTACACATTTATGTATTTAATTCTAATTTTAATTAATTAATGACACATTTAAGTAGTTATTTAATGGTGTATTTATTTATTTAATTGTGGCACTTTTAGTCCTCCATAATTTGCACCCCAGTATCTCTATTTGCACATCATATTCTGCACATCTATCACTCCAGTGTTAATACTAAATTGTAATTATTTTGCAATATGGCCTATTTATTGCCTTACCTCCATAACTTACTACATTTGCACACACTGTATATAGATTTTCTATTGTGTTATTGACTGTACGTTTTTGTTTATTCCATATGTAACTCTGTGTTGTTGTTGTTTTTATCGCACTACTTTGCTTTATCTTGGCCAGGTCGCAGTTGTAAATGAGAACTTGTTCTCAACTGGCTTACCTGGTTAAATAAAGGTGAAATAAAATAAAATCTAACAGATATCCATTCACTAGTCTATATGTTTCAGGCTGCATATAACATCTTTATGGACAAATTGAAATCATTATAATATTCATGAGAGGGTTATTCAGAATTTTGTATTCAGCTTTGCGAATTACATGCCTACCATCAGGAAAATGAATAACATACATTTTTATGTTTTTCCTTCAATGTCATTTTCATATATATTGATTATTGGATAAGCCTTTTCCTGTTTTAAGCAGTTCCATTTCAGCCAAATGTACATTACTGTAATGTCTAGCAGGAGCATTATTTCCCTTCCATTTTCTCCCTCCATCCTGGAGACCAACCAGGTAAGCATGGGATAGAGGATTTCTGCCCATAATTAATCAAATCAAATCAAATGTTGTATGTCAGGCCCATTTAAACCGAGCAGAGGAGGACATGCCAGGTTTTCGCTCAGTCACTCCTGTGATCCCCAAATACTTAGGATGATTTAACTTTAGAACCAGCCAGTCCTTCTCCTCTCATTCCAATGGCGGCTCGGCTGTATAATGGCAAATTATTTACTATCTGTGCTGCTGCTGTTGAAAAGCTGCATATTGTTTTATTCATCAGTGCGGCCCGTTCCGTTCAGAATCACACTGCAGCTAATGGGAGACAAGTCTTTCCTCACTATCACATTTACCAAACGACAGAGCAGCCTCCACAAAATGGTTGTCTTGTTTAAATAAGCTGAGCAATGAGTTCAGTACCTCTACACGTACAGTGTATAGCAACGATTACCACTTGACTCATAGCTGGTTTCTGACCAGTTATAAATTCACAATAGTACAAGGCAGTCTCGACCAGTAGGGCCAGACGTTCATTCATGTTTCTCAAACATCTTTCTTTATATTGCTATAGCGGGCACGAACGGCCTTGTTTTTCTAACAATTATATATGTGTAAATATCGCAAAATGAACTTGCTAACAACCTGTTGTCATATTCGCCTGGCTGTTGACGTCAACCAGAAACCGGAAACAGGGTATGCTGTTGTTTGACTTTTCAACGTTTTTTTTTACTTCATTACTCAAAATGACAGTGCTGAAGCAGACATTACTTTTCACTGTGAAAGAGGCTTTATCTATGTTGGTTGTTGATACGAGGTGAGGGAAATAACTAAACAGCAGATATATGTTTGATGTTGTCAATGTTTGATGCTGTGAAACTTGGGGAATAGTCATGTAATGTCATGGTAACTTGGTTAGTACAGACGAGCACATCAGCGGTGGGGCGCGAATGATTGCTCTCTGTCTCATAGAAATAGTTGCAGTGTTTAGCTGTATATAGTCAGCTAAAAAGTTGTTTGTTTTGTCTTGTTTCTACCGATGTAATTCATATGGATACGGCCCAAGCTGCTTGTTATAGCTAGCTAGCTAACTAGCTAGTTAGTCTGTCAGGCAAGAAAAGTTGTGTGAAGCAGTACATTTAGGCAGCGGTCACAAAGCATCAACCTCAGCTGTCACTTTCAATAGCTAGCCATACAGACAACCAGCTAACTAGCCACCGAAATGAAGGCTAGAGTAATTTGTGTTTACCTGTTGGGGCTTAGGTTGTGGTTTGTCATGTTTGCTAGGTGCAGATATTCATAGGCTAAACATTGCCTCGTTTTCCTATTACTTGACAGCTTAGCTGTCTTGTTAGGGTAGTAGATGCCCATGCAGTGGAGCTCATATGTGTGTGTGTGTGTGTGTGTGTATGTGTGTGTGTGTGTGTGTGTGTGTGTGTGTGTGTGTGTGTGTGTGTGTGTGTGTGTAATGGGAGGCGTGTAACTGTATCACACAATTTATTATGGAAACCCCTTATTAGGAAGAGAGTGTTGAGAAAAAGAAAGAGAGGAAGGAAGAGAGAGAGAGATTATGTTCCTGACTACAATTGTATCCTATTTGTTGCTCCTCTCCTCTCTTTCTGTTACTCTGTTCCTCTAGGTCAGTGAAAGTGAAGGAAGTGATGTGGAGAGTCAGGGCTCAGCAGCAAAAGGCAGGGAGGAATAGGAGTTAGAGATGATTGGAGGGGTAGAGATGTGGAGCAAGGAGGGAGAAGTGGATTGAAGGAGTGGAGGGAGAGAGGAAGAGGAGCGTGAAGAGGAGGGAGAAAAGAGTGGAGGGAGAGGAACATGAGGAGTGAGAGGGAGAGGAGGAAGAAGAGGGAGAGGAGGAAGCAGAGCGAGAGGGAGAGCACACCCGAGAGGGGAGCCTACGTTTCCATGGCGTGTGTCTGCCCTTCCCACCATTCACCCTTGTACTACACAGCCTGGGCCTAAAGTGACAGTGGCAAGGGTTTTGGAGTTGTTTTTAAAAGTGGTAGGAACTTATATCTATTCCAGAATTTATAATACATTACAACAAGAAAATGGCCGGGGTTGACCATCTTGACCAACTGAGGAGGTATTACAATGTTGGACACAGTGTGTGTTTTGGGGGATGCTCATCATAAATGCGTACATTGTGTGGGGGAGCATACAAAGACCCAATCCCAGAAACAGCAGGCGCTGGTCCCTGAAAGCATTCAAAATGCAGCTTGTGCATTCACTTTGTGATATGACTACAGTGGCAGGAAGAGGGGAGCCAAGAGTGTGGCACCAGGGCCTGTGGACCGAGTTGTAACTCATTTGAAAGCAGGTGAAGTTTGAAGGGCACAAAAGAGGGTGTGTGGTGTGCATCCAGACTGGACGTAGGGCAAATAGTGGGATATGTGTAGAATCCTCCTTTGTGTGCTCTATGTGTTCTGTGCAACTTTGCAGGATGGGGCCGTGCTTCCAGAAGTTCAATGACATGTTGTAGGCTAAATGCAAAGTGACAGTGTGAAACATGATTTTGTACTACAAATCCTTTATTGTCTCTGTCTCTGTGTTTTGTATCTTCATCTGTCTCTATCTAATACTTGTTGCATTCACTGAATAGTTGTCAAAGTAGGCTACTATTTCTACATTTTGTGTCAGGCCTGGTCTGTACTAAATCTTATTGAGTGAGATTACCTACATTTGAAATAGTCCCTGAATAGATGTTTGCATTTTTACATTGTTACAGAAGTAAGAATCGTTGTCAATCAAATAGTGTACTTTGTGTGGGTTTTAAAATACTTTCTGAATATTGTCCTCTGGTCACATTTTGGATAATTATTTTATTTACATGTAAATAATATCTATAAGTATAATAAGTAAGTGAGTAATTTAGTCAAATGTACTACAATTTAAATACTCTAGGGTTTTTTGTTGTGTTGAGTGTTAATCATTTTTTGATAGTGAGTGTCTTTACACAATGGAAGACAAAATGAGTGTTATTTCTATTGACATGAATGTGGTGCCATATTAAAGAAGAGGTTGTGCTCTTTAAAACAAAGTTAACTTCTAATTGTAAATTGTTCTTTGTTTTTTAACTACGTCTGTTTGTTTGAAATGTGTGAGAAAATGACATTTATCTTGAAAATTCTCAGTCATCTACATCAGAATGGTTAATGTAAGGGTTATTGTTTGGGATAGGCTTACATATTGTTTATTAAAAACGTTATATCACTGGATTCAAACTTGCAATCTTTGGAATCAGAGGCAGATCCTTACGTCAAATTTCAAAGTTGTTCCAAATGTCAAATCTTGAAGTGTTTAAGGTTAAGTTTAGGCCTTAACTCCAAATTGTTAAGGATAGGGTTGAGTTTAGGCATTAACTCCGAAATCTTAAGGTTAGGCATTAACTCTGAATGGTTAAGGTAAGGATTAAGGTTTGGGATAGTATGTGCAACCTTTGGAATCATAAGGTTAGGCATTAACTCTAAATGGTTAAGGTAATGGTTAAGGTAAGGGTTAAGGTTTGGGATAGGCTTAAAGCAAAAATATAAAAAACGACTTTCTATCACTGGATTCAAACTTGCAACCTTTGGAATCATTGGAACAGCGCTCACTGTTACCACTAATTGCCGGTTTCCACGTCATCTCCCGATGTCCTCCGAAATGGACGTTGTATACTGACTTGTATCACGGGTGACCTGGCAGCTTTTTTAATACCAGACAAATGACCGAAATGAGTGGCTACTCTGACACTGACAAACTGAGATCAATCGGGTCTTGAATTCGAACAAACAATAGCCCAGGCCAATGAAGCTACACACAGATTGTACAATATTAGGAGGCAATGAGGCAATATACAGTTGAAGTTTACATACACTTAGGTTGGAGTCATTAAAACTTGTTTTTCAACCACTCCACAAATTTCTTATTAACAAACTATAGTTTTGGCAAGTTGGTTAGGACATCTACTTTGTGCATGACACAAGTCATTTTTCCAAGAATTGTTTACAGACAGATTATTTCACTTACAATTCACTGTATCACAATTGCAGTGGGTCAGAAGTTTACATACACTAAGTTGACTGTGCCTTTAAACAGCATGGAAAATTCCAGAAAATGATGTCATGGCTTTAGAAGTTTCTGATAGGCTAATTGACGTCATTTGAGTCAATTGGAGGTGTACTTGTGGATGTATTTCAAGGCCTACCTTCAAACTCAGTGCCTCTTAGCTTGACATCATGGGAACATCAAAAGAAATCAGCCAAGATCTCAGAAAGAAATGTGTAGACCTCCACAAGTCTGGTTCATCCTTGGGAGCAATTTCCAAACGCCTGAGGGTACCACGTTCATCTGGACAAACAATAGTACACAAGTATAAACACCATGGGACCACGCAGCCATCATACCGCTCAGGAAGGATACGCATTCTGTCTCCTAGAGATGAACGTACTTTGGTGTGAAAAGTGCAAATCAATCCCAGAACAAAAGCAAATGACCTAGTGAAGATGCTGGAGGAAACAGGTACAAAAGTATCAATATCCACACTAAAACGAGTCCTATATTGACATAACCTGAAAGGCCGCTCAGAAAGGAGGAAGCCACTGCTCCAAAACCGCCATAAAAAAGCCAGACTACGGTTTGCAACTGCACATGGGGACAAAGATCTTACTTTTTGCAGAAATGTCCTCAGGTATGATGAAACAAAAATAGAAGTTTGGCCATAATGACCATTGTTATGTTTGGAGGAAAAACGGGGATGCTTGCAAGCTGAAGAACACCACCCCAACCGTGAAGCACGGGGTGGCAGCATCATGCTGTGGGGGTGCTTTTCTGCAGGAGGGACTGGTGCGCAAAATAGATGGCATCATGAGGAAGGAAAATATGTGGATATATTGAAGCAACATCTCAAGACATCAGTCAGGAAGTTAAAAATTGGTCTCAAATGGGTCTTCCAAATGGACAATGACCCCAAGCATACTTCCAAAGTTGTGGCAAAATTGCTTAAGGACAACAAAGTCAAGATATTGGAGTGGCCATCACAAAGCCCTACCTTCAATCCTATAGAACATTTGTGGGCAGATCTGAAAAAGCGTGTGCGAGCAAGGAGGCCTACAAACCTGACTCAGTTACACCAGCTCTGTCAGGAGGAATGGGCCAAAATTCACCCAACTTATTGTGGGAACCTTGTGGAAGATTACCTGAAACGTTTGACCCATGTTAAACAATTTAAAGGCAATGCTACCAAATACTAATTGAGTGTATGTAAACTTCTGACCCACTGGAAATGTGATTAAAGAAATAAAAGCTGAAATATATCATTCTCTCTACTATTATTCTGATATTTCACATTCTTAAAATAAAGTGGTGATCCTAACTGACCTAAAACAGGGCTTTTTTACTAGGATTAAATGTCAGGAATTGTGAAAACTGAGTTTAAATGTATTTGGCTAAGGTGTATGTAAACTTCCGACTTCAACTGTATGTATATACAGTGGGGAAAAAAAGTATTTAGTCAGCCACCAATTGTGCAAGTTCTCCCACTTAAAAAGATGAGAGAGGCCTGTAATTTTCATCATAGGTACACGTCAACTATGACAGACAAATTGAGGAAAAAAAATCCAGAAAATCACATTGTAGGATTTTTTATGAATTTATATGCAAATTATGGTGGAAAATAAGTATTTGGTCACCTACAAACAAGCAAGATTTATGGCTCTCACAGACCTGTAACTCCTTCTTTAAGAGGCTCCTCTGTCCTCCACTCGTTACCTGTATTAATGGCACCTGTTTGAACTTGTTATCAGTATAAAAGACACCTGTCCACAACCTCAAACAGTCACACTCCAAACTCCACTATGGCCAAGACCAAAGAGCTGTCAAAGGACACCAGAAACAAAATTGTAGACCTGCACCAGGCTGGGAAGACTGCATCTGCAATAGGTAAGCAGCTTGGTTTGAAGAAATCAACTGTGGGAGCAATTATTAGGAAATGGAAGACATACAAGACCACTGATAATCTCCCTCGATCTGGGGCTCCACGCAAGATCTCACCCCGTGGGGTCAAAATGATCACAGGAACGGTGAGCAAAAATCCCAGAACCACACGGGGGGACCTAGTGAATGACCTGCAGAGAGCTGGGACCAAAGTAACAAAGCCTACCATCAGTAACACACTACGCCGCCAGGGACTCAAATCCTGCAGTGCCAGACGTGTCCCCCTGCTTAAGCCAGTACATGTCCAGGCCCGTCTGAAGTTTGCTAGAGTGCATTTGGATGATCCAGAAGAGGATTGGGAGAATGTCATATGGTCAGATGAAACCAAAATATAACTTTTTGGTAAAAACTCAACTCGTCGTGTTTGGAGGACAAAGAATGCTGAGTTGCATCCAAAGAACACCATACCTACTGTGAAGCATGGGGGTGGAAACATCATGCTTTGGGGCTGTTTTTCTGCAAAGGGACCAGGACGACTGATCCGTGTAAAGGAAAGAATGAATGGGGCCATGTATCGTGAGATTTTGAGTGAAAACCTCCTTCCATCAGCAAGGTCATTGAAAATGAAACGTGGCTGGGTCTTTCAGCATGACAATGATCCCAAACACACCGCCCGGTCAACGAAGGAGTGGCTTCGTAAGAAGCATTTCAAGGTCCTGGAGTGGCCTAGCCAGTCTCCAGATCTCAACCCCATAGAAAATCTTTGGAGGGAGTTGAAAGTCCGTGTTGCCCAGCGACAGCCCCAAATCATCACTGCTCTAGAGGAGATCTGCATGGAGGAATGGGCCAAAATACCAGCAACAGTGTGTGAAAACCTTGTGAAGACTTACAGAAAACGTTTGACCTGTGTCATTGCCAACAAAGGGTATATAACTAAGTATTGAGAAACTTTTGTTATTGACCAAATACTTATTTTCCACCATAATTTGCAAATAAATTCATAAAAAATCCTACAATGTGATTTTCTGGATTTTTTTCCCTCATTTTGTCTGTCATAGTTGACGTGTACCTATGATGAAAATTACAGGCCTCTCTTATCTTTTTAAGTGGGAGAACTTGCACAATTGGTGCCTGACTAAATACTTTTTTCCCCCACTGTATATATATATATATATATATATATATATATATATATATATATATATATATATATATCATAGGCTACAGTAGGCTACTAAATCAAATTTCCAGTGGCACACTGACTCACCTAATGATGAAGATGAAGCCATAGGCTACTCACGGTGATGGTAGTGGCAATAGCCTATCTCAAGATGAGCTACTTTGAAAAACAGTGCTGCTGTTAGCTACCAATTGGGAGTTGTTGAGACAAAATGTATTATATTGATTCTACAGACAGATTAGTCCTCTATTTTCAGCAGTAGGCATTTGCTTTCCCATGATTTGTCCCTCAATTGTATTTTGAAATTTGCAAAAGGCAAACCGACAGCTGCAACCAACCACAGAAATATAATCCATAGATGGTAGTTCCCATTCAAGCCAGGACTGGCATCCATTGCTAGCGTACCCATGAGTTTAACAGTCAAATTGCCAGGGTAGGAGGTTACAAAACCCTTCTATGGATTATATGTCTATGGCCACAACGCAACAAGCTTTAGCCTATATTTGGCGCTCATGCTGCCCAAACTGAGGCCTTCCCGACTGTAGGCATAACTTACAAAATAAAGGAAATACTTGAGTAAACAAGGGATACAAAGTATCTGTTATGGTGTGGGGTGCATTTTCCTGGCATGGTTTAGGTCCACTTGTACAATCTATGCCAAGGCGCATTTAAGCTTTTCTGGCAGCTCGTGGTGGCGCAACACTCTTTTAAGACAATTTATGTTGATGTTTCCATAATTTTGTCAGATACCTGTTTGTGCTTGTGATAAAACTTAATCCACAGTTATTTTTCATAAACTATAGATCCTCTGTGGCTAAATTATGCTCGCTGGTGTATTTTGAACAATGAGAGCAGTCTCCTGTGGTTGGATTTAAAACAATAAAAAATGAATGTATTATAATAAATTTGGCCACCCTACAGGCTTGGGCCCAGCCCCTAAACTCACACAATTGACCAGTCACATGTATTTATTATGCAGTTTTATATATTTTTTTATTAATCAGTTACCCAATCAAGGCCCCCCACTTACCCAGATGGGCCACCTACCTCCTCTCCTCCCCCCATCTTATGATAAGCAGAGCGTCAGCAGGGAGCAGAAGGCTGTCTAAACTCATTGAGAGCAGGCTCCAGGGTCTTCCTAAGGCTGGCGGTTGCACCTTAACTTTTTCCATATTTTGTTACGTTACAGCCTTATTCTAAAATGGATTAAAGAAAAAAATCCCTCATCAATCTACACATAATTCCCCATAATGACAAAGTGAAAACAAGTTTTTAGAATCTTGTGCACATTTTTTTTAAACAAAAAACAGAAATACCTTATTCACATAAGTATTCAGACCCTTTGCTATGAGACATGAAATTGAGGTCAGGTGTATCCTGTTTCCATTGATCATCCTTGAGATGTTTCCACAACTTGATTGGAGTCCACCTGTGGTAAATTCAATTGATTGGACATGATTTGGAAAGGCACACACCTGTCTATATAAGTGCCCACAGTTGACAGTGCATGTCAGAGCAAAAACCAAACCATGAGGTCAAAGGAATTGTCCATAGAGCTCCGAGACATGATTGTGTCAAGGCACAAAACATTTCTGCAGCATTGAAAGTCCCCAAGAACACAGTGGCCTCCATAATCCTTAAATGGAAGAAGTTTGGAACCACCAAGACTCTTCCTAGAGCTGGCCGCCTGGCCAAACTGAGCAATCGGGGGAGAAGGGCCTTAGTCAGGGAGGTGACCAAGAACCCGATGGTCACTGACAGAGCTCTAGAGTTCCACTGTGGAGACGGGAGAATCTTCTAGAAGGACAACCATATCAGCAGCACTCCACCAATCAGGCATTTATGATAGAGTGGCCAGACAGAAGCTACTGCTCAGTAAAAGGCACATGACAGCCTGCTTGGAGTTTGCCAAAAGGCTCATAAAGACTCTCAGACCATGAGAAACAAGATTCTCTGGTCTGATGAAACCAAGATTTAACTCTTTGGCCTGAATGCCAAGCGTCATGTCTGGAGGAAACCTGGCACCATCCCTACGGTGAAGCATGGTGGTGGCAGCGTCATGCTGTGGGGATGTTTTTCAGCTTTGTCTCTTGGGCCCCATCATGGACCTGGGCCCAGGGGCTTCGGGCCCAGGGGCTTCAGCCCCGGTAAGACCCTACATTAACCCGGCCCTGTCGACCAGCGTTCTTCAGGAAACAATGCATATGTTCCTGTACAGTGTGAACATGTCTGCAAATCCACTGTGTAACATAAGACCTGACATGGTTTCCATTATGTGGTGTTTATCATAATCCTACCTTAGAGGGCCAAACTCTGAGGCCTTTTGTCCCAGGAAGAGTGGTGTAGCTACCTAGTTTAACTTTGTAGTTTCCTCAAAGTCGCCTCAAAACACCTTCCCATAACGATTGCTTTGAGCTAAGCCTGGCACTGGACCACACCTCTACACACAGCCTGACCAGGGGATTTAACTGTCTCTGTATTGCCCGGGGTTAATTGCATAATAACAGAATATGATATACAACTTTATTGGTTTGACAGATTTTTTTCTTCTGATGCTGAGGAGGAAAATATTACCTCACCAAGCAATTGCTGTCGGACATGAATTTCAAAAGGATAGGGGTTTAGCAGACATATCCCCTGAATGCTGATTCTGGGCTTGTTCAGACGCTCCCAAGAGGAGTGGTGTTCGTCTAGGCTATGTGCCATGTTTGTAAAAAAAAAACGAATCATGCCTAGTGTGTCTCTGAGGGACTGGGCAGCTACATGCACTAGTGTACACACTGGAAAGACCAGGGGGAGCTAAGGGGGACGCTATGGTCCGAGACAGACAATTCGCTGACTCACATTCTCATGAAGAAGCAGAGAAATACATCCAATGATACAAGAAAAGGCAAGTGAATTACAATTGAGTTCATTTCAGGTATTTTCAACACCCAGCTTTTCAAAAGCAATGAAAGGAACTAGTCTTTGATAATCACCAAGTGGATAGAACTCATTTGAAGCATGAATGTGTCTTTGTTCCCGGTGCGAAGCATTCAGAGATTCAGGGAAGGCGTTTGCCATTTTAAACACAGTGCTGAAGTCATTTGTGATCTCTTTACAGTGATGTTAAGGTGGCTATTACAGTTCGTATTCCAGTGTATGAATAGATCATCAGTCATAAATGAACCACAGTCTCTGAATGGTAATGATTCAGAATTGGAATAAGAATTTGCCCGTAATCATTTTGTCTATACATTATTAGAGCACTGAGGTGGGTATGAATGAAAGGACAAAGCCCATGTGAAGAATCCAATTCCAACCGACAGGGGGGCAAGTTGTCAGATACAACCAAAGTGTTCTATTGGGAACTGACTGACAAAGTTTGCAATGTCAATAAATCAAAGAAAGTAAAGGGAACCTCCCAGCTAGCACATAACGTTCTGAGAACTATATGTTTCTAAGAGCTTGGTGAGAGTGTGGTTGTCCTATGGTTATTTTGCATACAACCTTTCCACAACTTTCTGGGAATGGTGCAGGATAGTTGCTTGGCTTTGGAAAATTCTCAGCACATTTAAGGAACTTGACAATTTTTTTTATTGGTATTTCATTACTTTAACAGAACGTTTCCTAAAATGGTTACATTACATTTCAATTTTGGTAATGTTCTAGGAACGTTCTCCAACTGGTTTGACATTGGGAATGTTCTCAAAATAGTTCGGAGGATGTTAACAACGTTCTTCTGTGGGAATTTCGGTACTTCAGCATAACGTTTCCTACATGTTTACTCATGGTTCTATTTAAAGTAATATTCTCAAATTGTTACAAGAATGTTAAGAAACAACCCACTGGGCAAAAAGTTGTTAAATCAACGTTGTTTCCACATCATTTCAACCAAAAAAATATATGTGATGATGTTGAATCAACGTGGAAAACTCATTGGATTCTAAAAAAAATGTAAACGTCAAGGAATTTTGTATTTTTTTCACCCAACTTTTAACCTGAATCCAATGACATGGTGACAGTTTTTGTTGATTTCATGTTGAATTCTCATTCGTTGACAACTCCACCAAATGCCCAGTGGGAACATTCTTCTGTGTGAATTTCAGTGTTTCAGCATAAAGTTTCCTACAGGTTTCTTCGTGGTTATATTTAAAGTAATGCTCTCAAATTGTTCCAAGATTGTTAAGGAACAACGTTCTTCTGTCGGAATTTCAGTACTTCAGCATAACGTTTCCTACAGGTTTCCTCATGGTTCTATTTAAATTAATTGTCTCAAATTGTTCTGAGAACATTAACAAACAACATTTCTCTGTGGGAATTTGAGTTCCGATGTGGTTCTATTTAATGTCATATTTATACTACACTTTGGGAATGTTCTCAAAAAGGACGTGACTTCTCAGACCGTTCAGAGAATGTATGGTTCTCTTTTATGTCTGTAGTTAATGATATTCTGGGAATGTTCTAATTAATGTTAATCTGTAGAATTACATTTTTTAGCTTTACCAGTTGAATGATAGGGCAACATTTTGATTTCTGCCTAAATAGACATACCCAAACAATTATTTTTCATAAGAAGGCCATACATAATAACTGGTAATGTTGCATAGTTTTAGAAAGGTATCGAACTCACCTTTCTGGTAAAAATAGTTACAAATTGCTGAGGTGTACTCACTTTTGAGGACACAAGTACATAGTACAAATATTATGAAAATATGAAAAATCTTCGATTTTTTTCCTATTCAACAAAAGTCGGGCAATAGGGCTTGAAATGACTGAAATGCTTTCTAAATATAGTAACAATCAAATTATATATGACTTACTATAAGATTTCACATTTCTTATAACTGTAAAATAAATATGATCATACGTAGTGACAGTACAATATTGCCACTATTTCATATAACTGCCGACAGAGAATTTTCTCCTAAATGTCCACTGAGCGTGCAGAGACACCATTCAAATGTGTGCAGACTCGATACAGCTTAAGCTTTACGTACGAAGTGATTCGTCCGCCTGTGAACAAGAGAAAGTGGTCTTAAATTCTATTAAATTATTGAGTTTTATTTTTCATTTTGAGAGCTCTATATCTGGCAGAGAAAATCACAGTGAGATGAAATACTATTGTTGCATCCACTAGATTATCCTGTTTCATATGCGCTATTGCAAGCACGGCTGTGAGTTTCACAGACAGAGGAAACTGTTCCTTTGTCTGTATTGGCCAGAACATTTGACACGTCACTCGCTATGCAAATGTGGGGTCTGAAACCTGACACTTCAAGTCAGCTCCGCTGGGCGAATGGGAGCGTAGAGCAGAGAGATGGGTCGTTCTTGCACTATACAACGTTCACAGAGCACTTTGTACAACAAAATGTCAGTCGGAACAACTAATAGTCCCCCAAATAGGGGACTTAATATCTAAGAGGTTTTAAATTCCATTCTCAGAATGTGAAGAAATGTTTCCATAAAAATCACTAGAAAACTTTACTAATGTTCAGAAAACATATACATTCTGTTCTAAGAACATGAAAAAAGTGCTTGTTTCCTTTGAAATGGGGTCTGTTTGAATGGACTAAAATGAACAGCTTTGTATGCATCAAATAACATGGCATGTTAGCTCCATCCTGGAGGGGCAGTGGACTAATTTCAGGTATAGAGAACAGAAGATCATAGGTTTGAATTTCACTGATGCCATGTCACAATAAAATAAAAACTGCTTGCACGATTAATCCCTAAGCAAATTAATGTCAATGTGTCCTACTGTAACTGTGCTTTGAGTTCAAAACAGTTAACCAAATAAACTAACTTTCAATAATAACCATAACAAAACTTTTACAACATTTAGAGAATGTTCTCAGAATATTATTTAATTACCTTCAAATGTCCATTCTCAGAGCATTAATACAACCTCCCAGGAAAATGTTCTCAGAACCTCCCTGCAACCCAAATAATTATGTTCCCAGAACAGGAGAAATGTTCCATTCTGTTCTCAGAACATTTAAAAAACGTTCAGTTTTACCAGTCAGGAAACGTATGGCCTTGTCCCCACAACCATATGTTCCCACAACTTCCAAGGAACAAACTGTCCTAGCTGGGCTGAGATTGAAGAGTTTGAGGTAATGTATGAAGTAGTCTGTCAATTCACTGTAAATCATTGTACTCAACAAAACAGTTTAACTATATTTGGTTGGACATTCTTGCTGCGCTCCTGTGAGTTTACAATTACAGTGAAAAATGAGCTAACCGACAGCTACAGATCCTGAGATTGACAGAAAATAATAGCAACTTTTCATAACCAAATACACCCATAAATTCACCCTCAGGTGGAACATTAGGGCTTATCACAATGTCATTTTGCATTCACCAAATTACAAATGACATGCAAGCCTCTCTCCCCAGAGCTCCCAACACACAACAAATTATGCAAGTCACTTAATAGCACTTCTCCAAGTGTAAAAGAAGCTTAAGGGACAACTTTATGCAGCCCCTATCACACTTTCAGGGAAATCCTTGAAGGTTATACATCATAACAGAATGTATTGTGCACTGCAACTGCTCCCCAGATTTATCTCTGCCAGTTGGGGGAAGAGGAATGAGAGGACATATTAAGTAAACCATGAAGTTTAGAAAAATCTATCAACAAGGTGGCGTAAAGGGGGGTCTGTGGCCAGGGACACAATGAGAATGCTGCCAGTGGCAATATATTTAGCCCCATGCCAGGGGATCAATACCATCCAAATAATTAAACAAGGGAACTTGTTACATCACTACTCCCTCTCAAACCTCTCCCCCTCCTGAAGATTACCATAAGAGTGGTGGTGTGTAGTATTAAACCTTTTTTAAACCTTTTTTTTTTTTTTTTTTTTTAAACCTAGTCTGTGGTGAAGTTGAACTGCTATATTGCAGAGACGCCACCACAGTGAGGCCTGCTGGAGAGAAAGTGGTGAAATGACTGAAAATGACTGTTTTCCAGGAGTGGGAGTGTCATTACACGTTTGGTTTATGTACACGCATGGACTGTAGTGTTTTATTATGGTACTTAAAAATGCATTGCGGTGAAGAAGTGGATGATGTGTTAAATACCAAACCAACTCGCTTTGATCACCAAAAGGGAAATAGTTGTTTCTGTATTCTGCACGGTACTAAAAAGAAGACGACTTGTGTAGAAAGTATATCTGAGATAGACCCATTAGTGCAAAGAAAACTACTGCTTTGGTGTGTCTGTCTGTCTGTCACTGTCTATCACTCCTAAGTGTTAATTGCTATTATACATAGAGCCAACATATTAAGGAACTGGCAGTACATATGTGTCTCTGTTTTCTTCCTGCCTCCACTGCACTCACCTCTGAGCTGTCTCTGCTAAGCCCAGTGTCCTTTCCCACATCACTGGTACCAGAAGACCAGGGGACCACACTGCCTGTGCTGGGCCTAGCAACATCCTAGTTGTGAATGAATAAACACCTTTATTAGATAAAGAAAGATTACTGAATAAATACCAAATAGATGACCATTGGCTCATAATACCTTATGAAAGCCTAACTACTTACAGTGGGGAAAAAAAGTATTTAGTCAGCCACCAATTGTGCAACTTCTCCCACTTAAAAAGATGAGAGAGGCCTGTAATTTTCATCATAGGTACACGTCAACTATGACAGACAAATTGAGATTTTCTTTCTCCAGAAAATCACATTGTAGGATTTTTAATGAATTTATTTGCAAATTATGGTGGAAAATAAGTATTTGGTCACCTACAAACAAGACCTGTAACTTCTTCTTTAAGAGGCTCCTCTGTCCTCCACTCGTTACCTGTATTAATGGCACCTGTTTGAACTTGTTATCAGTATAAAAGACACCTGTCCACAACCTCAAACAGTCACACTCCAAACTCCACTATGGCCAAGTCCAAAGAGCTGTCAAAGGACACCAGAAACAAAATTGTAGACCTGCACCTGGCTGGGAAGACTGAATCTGCAATAGGTAAGCAGCTTGGTTTGAAGAAATCAACTGTGGGAGCAATTATTAGGAAATGGAAGACATACAAGACCACTGATAATCTCCCTCGATCTGGGGCTCCACGCAAGATCTCACCCCGTGGGGTCAAAATGATCACAAGAACGGTGAGCAAAAATCCCAGAACCACACGGGGGGACCTAGTGAATGACCTGCAGAGAGCTGGGACCAAAGTAACAAAGCCTACCATCAGTAACACACTATGCCGCCAGGGACTCAAATCCTGCAGTGCAAGACGTGTCCCCTTGCTTAAGCCAGTACATGTCTGAAGTTTGCTAGAGTGCATTTGGATGATCCAGAAGAGGATTGGGAGAATGTCATATGGTTAGATGAAACCAGAACTTTTTGGTAAAAACTCAACTCGTCGTGTATGGAGGAAAATAATGCTGAGTTGCATCCAAAGAACACCATACCTACTGTGAAGCATGGGGGTGGAAACATCATGCTTTGGGGCTGTTTTTCTGCAAAGGGACCAGGACGACTGATCCGTGTAAAGGAAAGAATAAATGGGGCCATGTATCGTGAGATTTTGAGTGAAAACCTCCTTCCATCAGCAAGGGCATTGAAGATTAAATGTGGCTGGGTCTTTCAGCATGACAATGATCCCAAACACACCGCCCGGGCAACGAAGGAGTGGCTTCGTAAGAAGCATTTCAAGGTCCTGGAGTGGCCTAGCCAGTCTCCAGATCTCAACCCCATAGAAAATCATTGGAGGGAGTTGAAAGTCCGTGTTGCCCAGCGACAGCCCCAAAACATCACTGCTCTAGAGGAGATCTGCATGGAGGAATGGGCCAAAATACCAGCAACAGTGTGTGAAAACCTTGTGAAGACTTACAGAAAACGTTTTACCTGTGTCATTGCCAACAAAGGGTATGTAACAAAGTATTGAGACATTTTTGTTATTGACCAAATACTTATTTTCCACCATAATTTGCAAATAAATTCATTAAAAATCCTACAATGTGATTTTCTGGATTTGTTTTTCTCATTTTGTCTGTCATAGTTTACGTGTACCTATGATGAAAATTACAGGCCTCTCTCATCTTTTTAAGTGGGAGAACTTGCACAATTGGTGGCTGACTAAATACTTTTTTTCCCCACTGTATATTGCAAATATAAATGCCTGGCTGTCATACATGAGTCAGTAGCTCTCTCTCTCTGTTTCATCTCTACGTCCACTTCACTTGACTGCTGCATCACTGGGACCAGAAGACCAGGGGACCACACTACCTGTGCTGGGCCCAGCAACCTTCTAGGGTAATAGTTGGAAATGAATAAACACATATATTAGACAAAGAAGAAAATCACTGAATAAATGCCTTATATATGACCATTTGCGTATATATTACCTTATAACAGCCTACCTACATATTTCAAAATGAGTGCATGTGTCACAGGTGTAGGCAGGAGGCAGTCGCAAAATATAAAGTACTCAGGAAATAGTAGGAGAGATACCTCTCAGGAAAACAAGTAACATTTACAATGACAGACAAAGACAAATGGCAGAGGGAGTACATATACAGTGATAGAGGGGATTGGAACCAGGTGTGTGTAATGATGACGAGACAAGTCCGGGGTTGATGAGTGAAGGGTGTTTGCCAGCAGTAGGTTCGGCAGCAGCTAGAAGGCCGGCGACGCCAAATGCCTGAGCTGGACAGGAGGGGGAGCCAAAGCAAAGGCTACTGTGACAGTAACCCACCCCCCAGAGGTGCTGCTCCAGCAGCAGGGCGCTGCCGACCTTGGGGACGACCCCGGAGACGCGGTGCGGGTTGGTCGGGACGACACCTGTGGAATTCCCGAATGAGAGAACATTCCAGGACGTCCCGCGCCGGAACCCAGCACCGCTCTTCGGGACCGTATCCCTCCCAGTCGACCAGGTACTGGAGAAGCCCCCCACGACGCCGTGAGTCCAACAGGCTGCAGACGGAGGTGCATCGTGGGGTCCAGCACTAGCCAAGGGACCAGATGCCACCTGCCTGAGGAGGGTGCGATACGGTAATTGACGGGGAGCTGTAATCTGTAAGTCACCTCATTGAATCTCCTCAGGACTTTGAACGGCCCCACAAACTGCGGGCTCAGCTTCCGGCAGGGCAGGCGGAGGGGCAGGTCCTTCGTAGAAAGCCAGACCCTATCACCGGTGTGAAAGACCGGAGCCACACTGCGGTGACAATCGGCCTGCGCCTTCTGCCAGAGGACGATGCGCTGGAGACGGGTGTGCGCTGTGTTCCATACCTCCTCGGCGCACCGGAACCAAGCGTCAACCACAGGTGCCTC
The DNA here is from genome assembly GCF_964263955.1 of Coregonus lavaretus. Taxonomy (NCBI): domain Eukaryota; kingdom Metazoa; phylum Chordata; class Actinopteri; order Salmoniformes; family Salmonidae; genus Coregonus; species Coregonus lavaretus. The sequence goes on from NC_140019.1 coordinate 6,042,236, forward strand.
GATCTGACTCCGGTGCCAGGGCCGTCTGATTGCCTAGAACACACTGAAAGGGTGTGAGCTTAGTGGAAGAGTGACGGAGGGAGTTCTGTGCGTATTCTGCCCAAGGCAGAAACGCAGCCCACTCCCCGGCCAGTCCTGACAGTAACTACAAAGGTATCTACACAGTTCCTGATTGACCCTTTCCACCTGCCCATTAGATTGGGGACGGTACCCAGAGGTGAGGCTGACCGTGACCCTCAGTCGTTCCATGAAGGCCTTCCAGGCACGGGAGGTGAACTGAGGACCACGGTCAGACACGATGTCCTCTGGGATCCCGTAGTGTCGGAAGACGTGAGAGAAGAGAGCCTCCGCGGTCTGCAGGGTCTTAGAGAGACCTGGTCCACAACGACCAGGATGGTGGTGTGCCCTTCCGAGGGGGGAAAGTCGGTGACAAAGTCTAGCTCTGTGTGATGGTGGAGCAGGAATATACATAAACCTGCACTGTAAATGTCTAGAAAATGGGTATTACCTTACCTATGAGTTATAAAAGCCAATCTAGCGACTTGTTAGGTTATATTGCAAGAATCCTAGTGTCTAAATGTCCCCCTGAATCCCCATTCCCTAAATAGCCTACTATAGTAGGTATGAAATATAAATATATATATGCTACATGATCTGTGTCAGTGTGCGTGTGTCTTTCTCTATTTTCTTCGTACCTCGACTGCACCACAGCAGCTGATCTGTCATTTTTAACAGACACAGACACAACACTCGGACCAGCAGAACGTAAGTCGGTTAATTTCACACATTTAGCAGCATCGGACTCAAGCGCCCTTTTTTTAGTCTCAAATTTTTCGGCACCACCTTTAAGAGTGACTGACAGATTCAGAGTGGGTCTCACTCTCTTTGATGTTGCGCATTTGACTTTGAATGTGAATTTGCACCACCTCAGCTCAGCCAATCAGAAACCCATCTTGGTCAGCCAAATGCTCAATACAGTGAGGGAAAAACGTTTTTGATCCCCTGCTGATTTTGTACGTTTGCCCACTGACAAAGAAATGATCAGTCTATAATTTTAATGGTAGGTTTATTTGAACAATGAGAGACAGAATAACATCAACAAAATCCAGAAAAACGCATGTCAAAAATGTTATAAATTGATTTGCATTTTAATGAGGGAAATAAGTATTTGACCCCCTCTCAATCAGAAAGATTTCTGTATCCCAGGTGTCTTGTCAATGATCTCAAGGCAGCTGGGACCATAGTCACCAAGAAAACAATTGGTAACACACTACGCCGTGAAGGACTGAAATCCTGCATCGCCCGCAAGGTCCCCCTACTCAAGAAAGCACATATACAGTGGGGGAAAAAAGTATTTAGTCAGCCACCAATTGTGCAAGTTCTCCCACTTAAAAAGATGAGAGGGGCCTGTAATTTTCATCATAGGTACACGTCAACTATGACAGACAAAATGAGAAAAGATAATCCAGAAAATCACAATGTAGGATTTTTAATGAATTTATTTGCAAATTATGGTGGAAAATAAGTATTTGGTCAATAACAAAAGTTTCTCAATACTTTGTTATATACCTTTTGTTGGCAATGACACAGGTCAAACGTTTTCTGTAAGTCTTCACAAGGTTTTCACACACTGTTGCTGGTATTTTGGCCCATTCCTCCATGCAGATCTCCTCTAGAGCAGTGATGTTTTGGGGCTGTCGCTGGGCAACACGGACTTTCAACTCCCTCCAAAGATTTTCTATGGGGTTGAGATCTGGAGACTGGCTAGGCCACACCAGGACCTTGAAATGCTTCTTACAAAGCCACTCCTTCGTTGCCCGGGCGGTGTGTTTGGGATCATTGTCATGCTGAAAGACCCAGCCACGTTTCATCTTCAATGCCCTTGCTGATACATGGCCCCATTCATTCTTTCCTTTACACGGATCAGTCGTCCTGGTCCTTTTGCAGAAAAACAGCCCCAAAGCATGATGCTTCCACCCCCATGCTTCACAGTAGATATGGTGTTCTTTGGATGCAACTCAGAATTCTTTGTCCTCCAAACACGACGAGTTGAGTTTTTACCAAAAAGTTATATTTTGGTTTCATCTGACCATATGACATTCTCCCAATCCTCTTCTGGATCATCCAAATGCACTCTAGCAAACTTCAGACGGGCCTGGACATGTACTGGCTTAAGCAGGGGGACACGTCTGTCACTGCAGGATTTGACTCCCTGGCGGCGTAGTGTGTTACTGATGGTAGGCTTTGTTACTTTGGTCCCAGCTCTCTGCAGGTCATTCACTAGGTCCCCCCGTGTGGTTCTGGGATTTTTGCTCACCGTTCTTGTGATCATTTTGACCCCACGGGGTGAGATCTTGCGTGGAGCCCCAGATCGAGGGAGATTATCAGTGGTCTTGTATGTCTTCCATTTCCTAATAATTGCTCCCACAGTTGATTTCTTCAAACCAAGCTGCTTACCTATTGCAGATGCAGTCTTCCCAGCCTGGTGCAGGTCTACAATTTTGTTTCTGGTGTCCTTTGACAGCTCTTTGGTCTTGGCCATAGTGGAGTTTGGAGTGTGACTGTTTGAGGTTGTGGACAGGTGTATTTTATACTGATAACAAGTTCAAACAGGTGCCATTAATACAGGTAACGAGTGGAGGACAGAGGAGCCTCTTAAAGAAGAAGTTGCAGGTCTGTGAGAGCTAGAAATCTTGCTTGTTTGTAGGTGACCAAATACTTATTTTCCACCATAATATGCAAATAAATAAATTAAAAATCCTACAATGTGATTTTCTGGATTTTTTTTTTCTCAATTTGTCTGTCATAGTTGACGTGTACCTATGATGAAAATTACAGGCCTCTCTCATCTTTTTAAGTGGGAGAACTTGCACAATTGGTGGCTGACTAAATACTTTTTTTCCCCACTGTACATGCCCGTCTGAAGTTTGCCAATGAACATCTGAATGATTTAGAGGAGAACTGGTTGAAAGTGTTGTGGTCAGATGAGACCAAAATGGAGCTCTTTGGCATCAACTCAACTCGCCGTGTTTGGAGGAGGAGGAATGCTGCCTATGACCCCAAGAACACCATCCCCACCATCAAACATGGAGGTGGAAACATTATGCTTTGGGGGTGTTTTTCTGCTAAGGGGACAGGACAACTTCACCGCATCAAAGGGACGATGGACGGGGCCAAGTACCATCAAATCTTGGGTGAGAACCTCCTTCCCTCAGCCAGGGCATTGAAAATGGGTCGTGGATGGGTATTCCAGCATGACAATGACCCAAAACACACGGCCAAGGCAGCAGAGGAGTGGCTCAAGAAGAAGCACATTAAGGTCCTGAAGTGGCCTAGCCAGTCTCCAGACCTTAATCCCATAGAAAATCTGTGGAGGGAGCTGAAGGTTCGAGTTGCCAAACGTCAGCCTCGAAACCTTAATGACTTGGAGAAGATCTGCAAAGTGGAGTGGGACAAAATCCCTCCTGAGAGGTGTGCAAACCTGGTGGCCAACTACAAGAAACGTCTGACCTCTGTGATTGCCAACAAGGGTTTTGCCACCAAGTACTAAGTCATGTTTTGCAGAGGGATCAAATACTTATTTCAAATACAAATACTCAAATACTTATTATAACATTTTTGACATGCGTTTTTCTGGATTTTTGTTGTTGTTATTCTGTCTCTCACTGTTCAAATAAACCTACCATTAAAATTATAGAATGATCATTTCTTTGTCAGTGGGCAAACACAAAAATGAGCAGGGGATCAAATACTTTTTTCCCTCACTGTATAGATGATTATGATAACAAAAGTCATAAGGAAATAGGCCCATTGGATGCCGTCCTTGTCCATTTTCTTATTTTGTATACATTATTTCGAATTTTTGGGTCAATTTCGACCAGCCCACCCCAATAAAAAATGGGGTCTTTCTGGCAATTGCCAGAATTGCTAGACGACCAATCTGCCCATGATTTACTTAAACGAAAAAACTAACAAAACAGAAAACTGATCCAGTCTGGTTGTGTAAATTGCATAAATGTTAACATAACTTGTAAAGAGTTTGGTTAAGAATTACATAAAAACATTCAGATTAGAGTACATCATATCATAAAGTACATTTGGTATGTAAGTAGTGTGTAATGTAGCCTAGAAAATTCTCTGCGGGTAATTTTTTGACTGCATCAACGTTACATAACATACAAATTTGGCCCTAAAAAGCATTAAATATCTCCTCCTATCAAGCAATTTCTGGTCACTTCGAGGATAAAAGCTAACCAGTAGTCTTTTCATCAGTAGGCCCATAGTCCAGACTGGTCTCATAGAGTAGACGTAACATAGTAAACAACAATCTGTGACTCTCAAATTAGTTTGTATTCGAATCTCATTATTTTTGTACATTTTTAGTAATTTTGCAGATGCTCTTATCCAGAGTTTGATTCCCTGTGGGAATCAAACCCACAACCCTGGCGTTGCAAGCGCCATGCTCTACTAACTGTGATCACAGACAACTTTAGCTTTTTAGCTAATTAGCAACTACTTAGCATGTTAGCTAACCCTTCCCCTAACCCTAACCCTAACCTTCACCTTAATATTAACCTTAACCTCTAACTCTAACCTCTAGCCTAGCTAATATTAGCCACCTAGCTAACGTTAGCCACAACAAATTGTAATTCGTAAAGTATATGTATTGCAAATACGTAACATATTGTACGAATTGTAATTTGTAACATATACAAATTGTAATTTGTAACATATCATACGAAATCGATGATCTACAAAATAATACATACCATACCAAACATAACACATCATACATCATTTGAATGTCCTGGTTTCCATTTACTATGTTACGTCAACCCCCGAGTCCAGGTTGCATAGTCTTACACCGGCACATCCACAGATAGGGCTCAACCAGTGCCCGGCACCTGCCCTTTTGCCCGTCTATGAAAAAGTGCCCTCGCAGCTTTAAAAAATTTGTTTTAAATGTAACGAATTGCACATCAAACTAGCTCATTTCAAAAGCTCTTGAATCTCAGAAAAGTCCACCTCCCCTGCCCTCTGGCCGAAGAGCCCACTCGTCTGACTTGCGTGCAGTGTCAACTGGCTACAGGATCAGAAAACTATTGCTTTGGTGTGTCATATCTTGAATTGTTATCATTACTAATGCAGTTGCATAAACGACAAAACACACAAAACAGAAAACTGTTTTGTATCTTTTATGACAGTTGCATAAATGTTAAGATAACTTGTAAAGAGTTTGGTTTAGAGTTACTTCGAGGATAAATACTAACCACTCACTGGGCACAGACATCAGTTCAACATCTAGTTTTACATTTGGTTGAGTTGTCAACTAACGTGAATTCAACAACTATATTCACCTCGTCATTGGAGTTAGGTTAAAAGTTGCGTAAAAAATATATACAAACTTAGCTTACATTGATGACCAGTGCCCGAGCACCTGCCCTTTTGCCCTCGCAGCTCGGTGGCTTTTGAACATTTTATGAATTACTTTAATTTTATTTTGAGTCTCTTTTCCTCCCGCCCAAAGAGCGCACTCATCTGACTTGTGGGGCCGGGTGGGGAGACTTGAATACTGGTAGGAGGCCACTTTTGAGTTGTCTATGTCATGTGTGCCTCTCACTGGTAGGGACAAAAAATGGGTCAATTCGACTACTTGTTAGTAAGAAGCAGCAGGACAAACTCATATCAAGTAAAAATAAGTTTGTTTGAACAGCATAGCTGATAGCTATCTTTTCCCGATGTCAATAATCTCTTGTGTTTCAAGGTCTAGGAGTCACTGGCACTACTAGCTTGCTTATAATGTGTGGGTATAGAGGCAGTTGGTATGTTATGAATTTCGAGTTATGAAGTATGACAATTTATTGTATTTTTTGTAAAAAAGGAACATGCAGTCCTGGCTGAATTATTAATGACAGATGGGCTCCATTTTACCTGTCACCTCAGCCACAGCCTTTCTGGAGTAAAAAAAAAGAGATTCATAGTAAATCGTGCCTTGCCAAAGAATCACAAATCATACACATTGACTACCTCTCTGAGCATACAGTTACTCATTAGACAAAGACAAATAAGGATGTTGTATGATTTTGACCAGCAGGACCTAAAGATGAAGCTGGAAATGTAAAGGAATGCATGATATTCTATGAGTCATAATAGCTGAGTTGATGGTTCGATTCACACCTGATTTTATGGTTTTGTATCAATACAAGTGTGAGAATGGCAACAGTCACTCAATCCTTCAGTCACCCTCCCTACCTACATTATAGTGTAGTGTGAGCTCTCGCCATCTTTCCCTTCCTGTCACACACACAGCCAACACATGGCTTGACAGTTGCTCTGCATTTGCACATGGCTGCTCTCTGTTTGTTTCCCCAGCCTGGGAGAGGGATGAGTGAATCTGTGAAGGACAGGGGGGGGCTCTGCTGGGAGCCAAGGTTTTAGCACCGGCCATTTCAGACCAGTAGCACTGTCAGAAGGGATGGAAATTAGAGCGCATGATTCACCCCTTATTTCCTTATGCTACCTCCTCACCCTTGCAGTACCGAGGAGCCTGAGAGGCTGGTCCCACTTACATAACCTCCACTTATGCAGACAGATATAGAAATTCAAAGACAGAACTACCATTCAAGGGCTGGGAAAATTCAATAAGAATCCAGAATTATTGTGCAGGGTATCCAGAATGATGGCACATTTGGTTATTATGTAAGCACTTTGAAAAGTTTTAATATCCTTGAAGGTACTTATGGTGGAACCCTTAAACATGAAATGACAGACTAGGACAAGAATGGCCTGAATACCTGATGCGGTGCCACGAAACGTCCCCCTGCTGCAGTATTCTTGGGCAGCTCTGGCAACTCAAGGACCTAAGCACTCCCTAAAGCCATTAATCCATGGGCAGATCTGGCATCCCATGGAACGAGTGAACTTCCCACTCTAGTGTCTTCCTTCTAAGGTTGCAGTCTTTCCTCCTCTAATTTCATTTTCTAGAGTCTCTCCAGGCACCCCGTTAACATTTTCTAATAATGTATAATAGATGTGTGAACTTAATCTCCATTGAGTGTCACTCCCATGGTTAGATGAAACTCCAGAGTAGTAAGCTATGTAAGGACACGTACAGTAGGCACTACAGAGTGATTTGAACAATCAAACATTCATTTTATAGAAACTTCTATATCCATTTTTCTTTCACCTATTTTTATTATCGTCACATACTGTACTACTTTCACATTTCTGATACTTATTAATGTACAGTATAGTAGTAACTCAGGTAGCCTGATTACTGTAATTACTTTGCAGATCAATTTCCTATGTTTCCTCATTGAGAGAATCATGGAGATTGAATTTTCAAAAGGATAACATTTCCTCTATTGATCGACATTAGTTCCTTTGGGAGCGAGCAGGAAAAGTGTCACAAGTGTAGAGAGGAGTATGCAGGAGGAAGTCGCAGGTTTAGAACTATTGAATTTACTAAAGCACCATAGCTTAAAGCGGGACGAAACGCACAGTGCAAAATATAAAGTACTCAGGAAATAGTAGGAGAGATTCCTCTCAGGAAAACAAGCAACATATACAATGACCGACAAAGACAAATGACAGAAGGAGTATATATACAGTGATAGAGTGGGGATTGGAACCAGGTGTGTGTAATAAAGACGAGACAAGTCCAGGGTTGAGGAGTAAAGGGTGTTTGCCAGCAGCAGGTTCGGCAGCAGCTAGAAGGCCGTCAACACCGAACGCCTGAGCTGGACAGGAGGGGGAGCCAAAGTGAAGGCTTGTGTGACAGTCCACCCCACCCCCCACCGAGGCGCTTCTCCAGCAAAGGGACGCTGCCGACCTTTGGGACAACCCCGGAGACGCAGTGCGTGTCGGGCAGGACGACACCTGTGGAAATCCCGAATGAGAAAATCCAGGAAGTCCCGCGCCGGAACCCAGCACCGCTCTTCGGGACCGTAACCCTCCCAGTCGACCAAGTACTGGAGAGATCCCCACATGACGACTTGAGTCCAACAGGCTGCGGACGGAGTACGCCGGGGCTCCCTCGACGTCCAAGGGAGGGGGGAGGTGCATCGTGGGGTCCAGCACTAGCCAAGGGACCAGCTGCCACTGGCCTGAGGAGAGATACATGAAATTAGGGTGAGATACGCTGTAATCTGTACGTCACCTCATTGATTCTACTCAGGACTTTGAACGGCCCCACAAACCGCGGGCTCAGCTTCCGGCAGGGCGGTCGGAGGGGCAGGTACTTCGTAGAAAGCCAGACCCTGTCAACGGGGTGAAAGACCGGGGCCACACTGCGGTGACGATCGGCCTGCGCCTTCTGCCGAAGGATGATGTACTGGAGACAGGTGTGCGCTGTGTTTCCTACCTCCTCGATGCACCGGAACCAATCGTCCACCGTAGGAGCCTCGATCTGACTCCGGATCCAGGGAGCCAGGGCCGGATGATAGACTAGAACACACTGAAAGGGTGTGAGGTTAGTGGAGGAGTGACGGAGGGAGTTTTGTGCGTATTCTGCCCAAGGCAGAAATGCAGCCCACTCCCCCGGCTGTTCCTGACAGTAACTACAAAGGTACCTACCTAGTTCCTGATTTACCCTTTCCACCAGCCCATTTGATTGGGGACGGTACCTGGAGGTGAGGCTGACCGTGACCCCCAGTCGTTCCATGAAGACCTTCCAGACACAGGAGGTGAACTGAGGACCACGGTCAGACACGTTGTCCTCCGGGATCCCATAGTGCCGGAAGACATGAGAGAAGAGAGCCTCTGCGGTCTGCATGGCCATAGGGAGACCAGGCAGAGGAATCAAATGACAGGCTTTGGAAAACCGGTCCACAACGACCAGGACTGTGGTGTGCCCTTCCGAGGGGGGAAGGTCTGTGACAAAGTCCATGGAGAGATGGGACCAAGGTCGTTGTGGAACCGGCAGCGGGTGGAGTTTGCCATATTGGAGGTGTCTCTGTGTCTTACTCTGTGCGCAGGTGGAGCAGGAAGAGACGTCCCGGGCCAAGGTGGGCCACCAGAACTTGGCGGAGAGACAATCAATAGTACGGGCTATACCCAGGTGCCCCCACACAGGTACTGTGTGTGCCCAGGCGAGGAGACGGTCCCGCACATCAGAGGGCACGTAGATACGCACCTCGGGACAGTGGGCAGGTGAGGGCTCCTGTCGCAGGGCTCGACGGATGTCCGCGACCACATTCCACACGACAGGAGCCACAATGTGGGACAGGGGAATAATGGGTGTCACTTCCTCCCTCCGATGCTCTGTGTCATGCACCCGGGACAATGCATCGGCCTTAACGTTCTTAGATCCCGGCTGGTAGGACAGGGTAAAGTCAAACATGGTGAAGAATAGGGCCCAGCTGGCCTGACGTGGGTTCAGCCTCTTCGCTGCTCAAATGTACTCTAGGTTCCGGTGGTCCATCCAGACAAGGAATGGGTGTTGAGCACCCTCCAGCCAGTGCCGCCATGCCTTCAGCGCCTTCTTGACGGCCGACAACTTACGATCCCTCACGTTGTAATTCCGCTGAGTGGGAGACAGGTTCTGTGAGTAGAAGGCGCATGGATGGAGTTTAGGTGGCGATCCAGTACGTTGGGAGAGAACAGCACCTACACCAGCCTCGGAGGCGTCCACCTCCACGATGAAGGGCAGAGACTGGTCAGGGTGAGCCAGAACCGGTGCGGCCGTAAACTGTTCCTTGAGCGCACGAAAGTCTTTGTTGGCCTCCCCAGTCCAGCACAGCTGTCGAGGACCTCCCTTTAGGAGGGAGGAGGGAGGGGCCACCACTGTGCTGAAACCCCTAATGAAGCGCCTGAAATAGTTGGAAAAAACTAGGAAGCGCTGCACCGCCTTGATGATGGAGGGAACAGGCCATGACTATACTGCACTGACCCTCTGTTCTTCCATCTCCACTCCCGCGGTGGATATCCAATAGCCCAGGAAGGAGACCGCCAGCTGGAAGAAAAGGCACTTCTCCACCTTGACGTACAGGTGATGCCCTATCAGCCTCTCCAAAACGGACCTGACATGAGAGACGTTGTCTATGTACACCACTACAATGCGACACAACATGACAACATGTCTCTAAAGACCTCGTTAATGAAGGATTGGAACACAGAAGGTGCATTTGTCAGGCTGTATGGCATTACCCTGTATTCGTAGTGCCTGGAGCTGGTGCTGAAGGCTGTCTTCCATTCATCCCCCTCTCTGATGCGCACCAGGTGGTAGGCACTGCGTAAATCCGATTTCGTAAAGTACTTTGTACCGTGCATCTGTTCGATCACAGTGGGTATGTGAGGCAGGGGATAACTGAATTTAACCGTAGCCTTATTCAGTGTCCGGTAACCGATACAGGGGCGGACACCTCCTTCCTTCTTCTTCACAAAAAATAAGCTGGAAGAGCCCGGAGAGGTGGACGGACAACGCCTCCTGCATGTAGACCTCCATGACTTCGGTCTCTGCACGTGAAAGAGGGTAGACGTGCTCCTGCGGAAGGGCAGAACCCGGCAGTAGGTCGATAGTGCAGTCCTATGGGCGATGAGGGGGCAGGCATGTGGCACGAGTCTTCGAAAAAGCCCCCTGTAGGTCCCGGTATTCCTCCAGGATAGGGACGTGGGTGGCCTGGTCCAGACTTTCCATGGAAGTGGCACAGATAGACACCTCCCCTGACACTCCTGCGACCAACCCAACAACCACTTCTCTGTCCACGATATACTGGGGTTATGCAACTGTAACCAGGAGAGACCTAAAACTATGGGGTGTGCAGGAGAGTCTAAGATGAGGAACGTGATGCGTTCATGGTGGTTGTGATCAACTGTGAGGGAAATGGGAATCGTGGTCTGGCTCACCAGTCCTGTTCCTAGGGGACGGTTGTCTAGGGCATGGACTGGGATAGGGGGCCGCCATTCCTTCCAGTTCTCTGCTACAAATGACTGGAACGATCTACAAAAATCTCTGAAGCTGTAGTCACTTATCTCCCTCATTAACTTTAAGCATCCTTTGTCAGAGCAGCTTACCGATCACTGTACCTGTACACAGCCCATCTGTAATTAGCCCACCCAACTACCTCATCCCCATATTGTTATTTACATTGTTATTTATTTTGCTCATTTGAACCCCAGTATCTCTATTTGCACATCATCTTCTGCACATCTATCACTCCAGTGTTAATAATAAATTGTAATTATTTTGCACTATGGCCTATTTATTGTCTTACCTCCATAACTTATTACATTTGCACACACTGTATATAGATTTTCTAATTTATATTGTTTTATTGACTGTACGTTTTTGTTTATTCCATATGTAACTCTGTGTTGTTGTTGTTGTTTTTATTGCACTGCTTTGCTTTATCTTGGCCAGGTTGCAGTTGTAAATGAGAACTTGTTCTCAACTGGCATACCTGGTTAAGTAAAGGTGAAAAAAAATAAAAGGGATTAGAGGAATGCGTAATGATAAGGCAACTGACCGGTCTAGGAAATTGCCTGCAGCACCTGAGTCCACTAGGGCAGCACGCGGTGGGGGACCAGGATAGTCCAGGAAGGTGACAGGGAGGAGGACGGGCTGGGTGGACAGAGAGGAGCAAGGCACGTCCATGTCTATCTGGGAATGTGCAGGAGCGCTCCTCGGCCTAACACTTCCTCGTCTGGTTCTCCTTTTGGGACATGTGTTCCAGGGATGGTCCGACTCCCCGCAGCAGGAGCAGAGACCCTGTTGATGGCGGCGTTGACATTCCTCTGGGGGAAGGTGAGTCGTGCCCACCTCCATGGGCTCAGTCTCGCTGGAGGTTCCTGGGAGAGACCCGAACCCCTGGGATGGGCGACGACGGGCACGCAGGAGATTATCCAGGCGGATGGCCATGGCGATGAGCTGGTCCAGCGTGATGGAGGAGACGCTCACATCCCTCTCGGCCCTCTGTTAGGTGGTTGAAAACGGCACGGAAGAGTTGGGTGAAGCGGCACGGAAGGACTGTACTTCTGAAACGTCCCTCTCTCAGACGGCGTACGCCCACTCCAGAGCCAGGCATGTCAGCACTGAAATCACCAAGGCCACCTTGTCCCTCTCGGAGGCCATCCCGGCATGACATGCCAGGAGGAGGGCACACTGTGTGAGAAACCCCCTACAGCAAGCTGGGGTGCCGTCAAACCCCTCTGGGAGGGGCAAGTGGACGTTGCTGATCTGACTGGGTGATGTAGATGGTGGGGTGGCTGGAACGACCGAGAGGAGCTGGAAAGGTGTAGCCTGCAGTTGGAGTACAGTCCGGATCACCTCATACATGGCATTCCTGAGGTGCTCCAGGCACGAGTAGTGCTGTAGGAGCTTTCTTCCTACAGAAGAGAGGTCGGGATGTCCTGCTGCCTCCTGTTATCTAGGGTCGGTCATTCTGTCTCAAGTGTAGAGAGGAGTATGCAGGAGGCAGTCGCAGGTTTAGAACTACTGAATTTAATAAAGCACCATAACTTAAAACGGGACGAAACCCACAGTGCTAAATATAAAGTACTCAGGAAATAGTAGGAGAGATTCCTCTCAGGAAAACAAGCAACATATACAATGACCGACAAAGACAAATGACAGAGGGAGTATACAGTTGAAGTCGGAAGTTTACATACACCTTAACCAAATACATTTAAACTCAGTTTTTCACAATTCCTGATATTTAATCCTAGTAAAAATTCCCTGTCTTAGGTCAGTTAGGATCACCACTTTTTTTTAAGAATGTGAAATGTCAGAATAATAGTAGAGAGAATTATTTATTTCAGCTTTTATTTCTTTCATCACATTTCCAGTGGGTCAGAGGTTTACATACACTCAATTAGTATTTGGTAGCATTGCCTTTAAATTGTTTAACTTGGGTCAAACGTTTCGGGTAGCCTTCCACAAGCTTCCCACAATAAGTTGGGTGAATTTTGGCCCATTACTCGTGACAGAGCTGGTGTAACTGAGTCAGGTTTGTAGGTCTCCTTGCTCGCACACGCTTTTTCAGTTCTGCCCACAAATGTTCTATAGGATTGAGGTCAGGGCTTTGTGATGGCCACTCCAATACCTTTACTTTGTTGTCCTTAAGCCATTTTGCCACAACTTTGGAAGTATGTTTGGGGTCATTTTCCATTTGGAAGACCCATTTGCAACCAAGCTTTAACTTCCTGACTGATGTCTTGATACGTTGCTTCAATATATCCACATAATTGTGATACAGTGAATTATAAGTGAAATAATCTGTCTGTAAACAATTGTTGGAAAAATTACTTGTGTCATGCACAAAGTAGATGTCCTAACCGACTTGCCAAAACTATAGTTTGTTAACAAGAAATTTGTGGAGTGGTTGAAAAACCAGTTTTATTGACTCCAACCTAAGTGTATGTAAACTTCCAACTTCAACTGTATATACAGTGATAGAGAAGGGGGATTGGAACCAGGTGTGTGTATTAAAGATGAGACAAGTCCGGGGTTGATGAGTGAAGGGCGTTTGCCAGCAGCAGGTTCGGCAGCAACTAGAAGGCCGGAGACGCCGAACACCTGAGCTGGACAAGAGGGAGCCAAAGCGAAGACTGGTGTGACATAAAGAGAGAGAGCATGTGAGTTCAAATACAACAATGGGATAAGTTTCAGTATTAAACAGGAAAAAGCAGGGCCAGAAAATTGGCTATATATATATACATATATATATATATATATATTTAACAAAAATATAAACACAACATGTAAAGTGTTGTTAACATGTTTCATGAATTGAAATAAAAGATCCCAGAAATTTTCCATACGGACAAAAAGCTTATTTCTCTCAAATTTGTTTACATCCCTGTTAGTGAGCATTTATCTTTTGCCAAGAGAATCCATCCACCTGACAGGTGTAGCATATCAATAAGTTGATTAAACAGCATGATTATTACACATGGGACAATAAAAGTCCACTCTAAAATGTGCAGTTTTGTCACACAACACAATGTCACAGATGTCTCAAGTTTTGAGGGAGCGTGCAATTGGCATGCTGACTGCAGGAACGTCCACCAGAGCTGTTGGCAGAGAAATTAATGTTCATTTCTCAACCATAAGCCGCCTCCAACGTCGTTTTAGAGAATTTGTCAGTATGTCCAACCAGCTTCACAACCGCAGACCATGCCAGCCCAGGACTTCCACAACCGGCTTCTTCAGCTGCGGGATCGTCTGGGTTGCTCTGGATCGACGTGTATGACAGCGTGTTCCAGTTCCCGCCAATATCCAGCAACTTTGCACACACATTGAAGAGGAGTGGGACAACATTTCACAGGCCACAATCAACAGCCCGATCAACTCTATGAAAAGGAGATGTGTCGCACTGCATGAGTCAAATGGTGGTCACACCAGATACTGACTGGTTTTCTGATCCACGCCCCTACCTTTTTTTAAAGGTATCTGTGACCAACAGATGCATATCTGTATTCCCAGTCATGTGAAATCCATAGATTAGGGCCTAATGAATTTATTTCAATTGACTGATTGCCTTATATGAACTGTAAAATCTTTGAAATTGTTGCATGTTGCGTTTTTATTTTTGTTCAGTGTAGATGTAAGGAGTTGCTCCTTCCAGTGATACAGTTAGAAGGCCTGCCTTCATTCCTATTGTACCAAATCTTGTGTGAAGGCATAGAGCTCTTTGATCCTGTCCAGCTATTGCGATCAGGCCTCAGGTTACTCAGGCTCATCAGCTCTCTCCACCCTCCGCCAATTATGGCACAGCGTCAAAATACTTCAGTAGCTTTGCATGCTGCCTTATAAAGAACAGGATTTCTGCCCTGTCAAGCACCAAAGTCTACCTCTGATATTTCCGAGCCCAGTCAAGTGATGTTAGAGACTGTATTTGAAGTAGTATGCTGTTATCGTAAATAAGCATTCCTTGGATATGACCTTCTTGTGTTTAAAGGACCAATGCAGTCGTTTTTATCTCTATATCAAACCATTTTTGGTTTTCAATTAAAAATATCTTCTTAGCCAAGAGCAATTTCTCAAGCAGGAATTTTGCTAGGACTTTTTGGGAGTAGTCTTGAGTGGGGAGTGGAATACTGAAAACTTTAGCTGTTATTGGCAGAGGTTTGGAACTCTCTATCTTATTGGGCTATTAATTGGTGATATCACCAGGCAGGCAAAAACTCCCTCCCACCAAAACAGGCTGAAATTTCACAGTCTTTTTAAACAGCTTTTACACTAAAAGGTCATTTTCATAATTTTCACAGTTTCACAGTATTATTCCAACTTCATAGTGTAGAAATATATATTAAACACAAGAAAGTCACGTTTTTGACTGCTGTTGCACAAAGCTGTGATTAAAACCCCCTAGAGTCGGTTGACACACCTGTGTGTCTAAGTAACATAATCCCCATCAAAATCCATCGGTTTAAGCTAGAGATGTCGCACTTCCGCATCTGCAGTGAAAGGTGGCAGAGCTAGAGCTAGCTAGAGCGGTGTTTGTACAGACCATGAAATCGGTCTTCTCACGAAAACGTCTGTAGCATCCAAACGGTTTTACCTACAACTCAATGGTTGCCTCTGTATTGCTCCACGACCCCCACACGTTTCAGGGGACTCATC
Organism: Coregonus lavaretus; assembly: GCF_964263955.1. NCBI lineage: Eukaryota > Metazoa > Chordata > Actinopteri > Salmoniformes > Salmonidae > Coregonus > Coregonus lavaretus. The sequence continues at coordinate 6,057,798 of NC_140019.1, forward strand.
TGAATTTGATACAGTTGATGTGCCAACTTCTGTTTGTAGCGTCCGAACCGTTTGGGCTACAAACTAATGTCTCCGTTTTGCTCTATGACCCCCACAAGAGTCACCGAACTTGTCTGAAGGTAATCGGTACTGGTAAAAAAGAAGAAGAAAAAAGGACACCATCTTAAAACAAATCCATATGTATTATGCTGAACCCCAGGATGAATGTGTATTACGAAGTAGGCCATATCAATCTATAAATTGCTCATCCATTCTACTTATATGCAGTCTTAGATCTGAAGTATTTAAGTAACAAGTGACAGCTATCGATTCTTTGAACTGTAACTTGAAAACTTGAAATAGTTTTACATTTTTCATGAGTCACGTTGTGACGGACTGGATGAGTGCAATGGCGCACCCTTTGGTCTCGCAGACCAATTGAGCCCCTTAAATCCTGGGCAGTGCCGCTTAAATCCTAGGCAGGGAGTGAGATGGAGTGGGGGAAATTGGATGCAGCTCTGAGCAGCGGCACACAGTTCCTTTGATGCATTACCCAGAAATCCCGCCAAGCTCCGAGTGATGAAGCTGCCAGTCACTCCCCCCCAACCCTGCTGTACCCCCCTCTCCCTGCCCCCTCTGTGGAAAATTAATTTCAGTGCACTCCCAGGTGCTGTTGCGTAATGCCCCATCCCCATCCAAGCTGCCACCTAGCTGTGTCCTGTACGTTCCCACACGGAAAAGGTCAGAAATCTAGATGACATGGGAGCAACGATCGAGAAAATCCCTCTGGAGGACAGCATCTCAGATAGTGTGACGTGTGTGTGTGACAATATTTATGACTGTCCATACAGTAGGTGTTACTTACTCTCAGAGGGTGTGTGGGTGATAGTGTGTGTGTGTGTGAGAGTGTGTCAATATGCTGTAACTACTGATACAGTGCAGCACCATTAGACTCTAGTGGTGTTCAGGTCTTAACCATTCATGGTTCTTACAGTACTGTATGCATGGAATGCTAATACAAATATGCAGATGAATTCTCTTCTCACCCTCAGGGGAGCAATTAATCAAAATCCAGGTTTGACTCAACAGAAGCAGCCACAAGGGGAGGACAAGGAGGATTTCTGCTTTTGCTGCAAATGATGTCACATTAAGGTGATCTGAATAATACCCTGGCTGGGGAAACAGCTTGGGAACAAATCTGCAAGGCCGTATGTTTTGTAACACTGCCTCTTGCTTATCTTTAATTGGCTATGTCAATGACGAACACACAAACGGTGGAATATGATTATATTATATTAAAGATGTAGCTTCAGGTATTATGCTTCTGTATGCCTCAGCAATAGATGCGGTAAAGAGGTCAATGGAACTCGACCAAATCAATGGAAATGCCATGGAAACACGTGGGGTAAAGATGCCATGAGGGAACTATTCAGAATCTCCTCACTGCCCCCCAGGGGTGCTGTGGCGTGTCAGAGCAGCAGGGAGCTCCTGCACATATGCACGGCAGCGATGCTTTAAAAACATAGAGAAGAGACAGGCCCTTCTGCCTGAGGAGTTTCTCTGGCCCTGAATCACATGGAACACGAAAAGAGAGAGAGAGAGCGTGAGAGAGAGAGAGAGGACCCTTGCATTCAACAACTTACTGCATCATCCCCCTGCCCACCACCACCACCCAGCTCCCCTGCATGTGAATCTCTCACAAGACAATATTCTGAGTTAGGTGCAGTGCGCTGCCAAATCACTATTGGTATTGATACTTGATAGAACTGCAATACAGAACTCACATATGCTCTGAATCTACACAAAGAGGTGTAATGGTGTGGATTCTCTGAAAAGTTATTCTAGGTAGGGCAAACCTAAAAAAGCTTATTTGAATCCAAGTTTATCTGGAGACATAATATTAATGTCTACATACAGTGCATTCGGAAAGTATTCAGACCCCTTGACTTTTTCATCATTTTATTACGTTACAGCCATATTCTTAAATTGTTTTCCCTCATCAATCTACACACAATAGCCCATAATGACAAAGCAAAAACAATCACAATTTACAAAATTTTCTAAAAAACTGTTTTTGCTTTGTCATTGTGGGGTAGAATAACATTTTTAAAAAATCCAGAAAAACGCATGTCTAAAATGTTATAAATTGATTTGCATTTTAATGAGGGAAATAAGTATTTGACCCCCTCTCAATCAGGCTGGAATGGGCTACAAGACCATCGCCAAGCAGCTTGGTGAGAAGGTGACAACAGTTGGTGCGATTATTCGCAAATGGAAGAAACACAAAATAACTGTCAATCTCCCTCGGCCTGGAGCTCCATGCAAGATCTCACCTTGTGGAGTTGCAATGATCATGAGAACGGTGAGGAATCAGCCCAGAACTACACGGGAGGATCTTGTCAATGATCTCAAGGCAGCTGGGACCATAGTCACCAAGAAAACAATTGGTAACCCACTACGCCGTGAAGGACTGAAATCCTGCAGCAAGGTCCCCCTGCTCAAGAAAGCACATATACAGGGCCGTCTGAAGTTTGCCAATGAACATCTGAATGATTCAGAGGAGAACTGGGTGAAAGTGTTGTGGTCAGATGAGACCAAAATCGAGCTCTTTGGCATCAACTCAACCTGTCGTGTTTGGAGGAGGAGGAATGCTGCCTATGACCCCAAGAACACCATCCCCACCGTCAAACATGGAGGTGGAAACATTATACTTTGGGGGTATTTTTCTGCTAAGGGGACAGGACTACTTCACCGCATCAAAGGGACGATGGACGGGGCCATGTACCGTCAAATCTTGGGTGAGAACCTCCTTCCCTCAGCCAGGGCATTGAAAATGGGTCGTGGATGGGTATTCCAGCATGACAATGACCCAAAACACATGGCCAAGGCAACAAAGGAGTGGCTCAAGAAGAAGCACATTAAGGACCTGGAGTGGCATAGCCAGTCTCCAGACCTTAATCCCATAGAAAATCTGTGGAGGGAGCTGAAGGTTTGAGTTGCCAAACGTCAGCCTCGAAACCTTAATGACTTGGAGAAGATCTGCAAAGAGGAGTGGAACAAAATCCCCCCTGAGATGTGTGCAAACCTGGTGGCCAACTACAAGAAACGTCTGACCTCTGTGATTGCCAACAAGGGTTTTGCCACCAAGTACTAAGTCATATTTTGCAGAGGGGTCAAATACTTATTTCCCTAATTAAAATGCAAATAAATTCATAAGATTTTTGACATACGTTTTTCTGGATGTTTTTGTTGTTATTCTATCTCTCACTGTTCAAATAAACCTACCATTAAAATTATAGACTGATCATGTCTTTGTCAGTGGGCAAACGTACAAAATCAGCAGGGGATCAAATACTTTTTCCCCTCACTGTATATGTCTACATGTGCTCTTTTTAAAGGATGGGTCCCAATCTCTCAAAGGCGCTAGGATACAGGTGGACAGAGGTGGTCTGCTAGTCACTGGGATGACAATTCAACTTGGGATGGGGGTGGTTTTATCAGGTGGAATAGTGGAGAATAATTTGAGGTTTACTCAGTAGCATTGCAAATACCATGGTACAGCCAAATGGACACTCAATCATTATGGTACTTTTTAATGGTAAGTTTACAAACATATATTATGATGAATATAATTAAAACTTGTATCTCATTATGGTAAATGGGTGAAATAAGTATAGCCAGTTATAATTGTAATGGCTTAGCAGATAATAAGAAAAGACGACCAATATTTACCTGGCTAAAAGAGAAGGAATATAATATCTATTGACGTTGTGTGGATAAAGGACTGGGGGGGTGAAATATAATTCTCCCATGGGCAAACAAACTCAAAAGGGGTGATGATATTAATTTTGATCCGAATGTGCAAATAGTTCAAGCGGATCGCAAGGTAGATGGTGTGATGATTTGACTTATATTAATATGGTGACTGTTACTTATCGAATCAACTAACTATGTTTAATTGTCACTCGATTCAATTAATCATGTAACAATTAACTCATTAGGAATTTGGGGCCCAACGGAAGAAGTTGTTTAACGAGTTACCATCTCCCGAATTAAACTCTTAGAAGATATACATATTGTATATCAATAACAGTCACTTATTCAATAGTTACCTCTTATCAGTCCCATTCTGAACGTCGCATAATCCTTGATCCTTGGTAGAGTTTCTGGTCGTGGTGGTTAGAATGGATACTTCAGTGTACCCTGTAGTTCGGAGAGTTGATCTGTTAGAATAGATACTTCAGATGTACCAACGGTTGTCTGAGAGGGATTGTCCTTCCCAACTCGTTTCTTTAGTGAAAGTTCTCTAAACGACTATACGTGCCAGCTGCAGACTGAGATGATAAGGTCTAGTGTGTTGTCTTCTTCTTCACCTCGTGTAGAGGTTGAAAGTTTCAGAGTTTCTCACCATTTCAAACGTGCAGTCGCCACTCTCACGTTTTCTGGTCTTTCTAGTCTAACCATTTTAAGCCATGTTGCTTCAGCTTCACGTTTCCTGGTCTGGTAGAAATTTAACCATTTGCAACATCCGGCTTACACCATAGTCTGCTTGGTCTTTTCCTTTGGTAATGGAGTTGTAGTTTTAAACCATTTTGCCATACTCAGCTCGCGCTGTACTTCAGCTGATCTGAATGTGAATTTCGTCATGAGGGGTTTTATACTTGAGTAGAAAAGGGGTCGTTTCATCATGTTTGTGCTCATCTGGGCGTGGCCACTGACTGAGAACAAGTCAATATGGAAAACAATCATCTCATCTAGAATGCTAAAATCACATTGTTATCTTCACAAAAGTATTATTATACTTAATCATTCGTTTTATACAACAATTAGATGCAAACCTCATAACTGGGAAATGTACACCCCCAGAGATACAGTTATGTTGTTCCACCGTCGTTAATGACATCACAACATAGTAACGAATTTGACATGATTGTTATTTAAGTCCCCACCGACCATTTCCCACATTCTCTGAAGTATAAGTATTATTTCATTATCCACTTTTGGATGTTGGAATCTTGGCGGGAAGACTTCCTTTGTTCCACAGGTAAATTCCCTATCCCAATACTGCATGGCAGGTAAGAGAAAGTTTCTGCAAGGAATTTACAACCGGTCATAAAACTGGCACCCAGGAAAGTGTCACTCTGGGTGCCACGCCCTGGCTCTGGGTACTCTTAAATGTTGAGCCAGTGTGTGGATTTTCCTATGTTTAGTTGTTCTATGTTTTCATTCTAGATCGTTTAGATCTATGTTGGCCAGGGTGGTTCCCAATCAGAGGCAGCTGTAGCTCGTTGTCTCTGATTGGGAAGCATACTTAGGCAGCCTGTTTTCACTAGTCATTGTGGGATCTTGTTCCGTAAGGTTTGTTTTAGTGTTAACTTAGGACTTCACATATCGTTTGGTTTGTTGTTTTGTTCGTATGTGTACTTCAATAAAAGTATGTCCGCTTAACACGCTGCGCCTTGGTCCGCATCTATCGACGATCGTGACAGAAGATCCCACCACGACTGGATCAAGCAGTGTGAAGAGGAGAGAGGATGGACTTGGGAGGAGAAGAGTGAGAGTCTGGCGAGAGCCATGGAGGCCATGTTCACGGGGGAGAGACAAGCCCAAAAACTTTTTAGGGGGGGGCTCACGCCGTGGACGACGAGGCAGCAGGAGGCCGCGATAGAGCGGTTCAGCCGGTTAGCAGAGGAGGCCGCTAGGTTACGGGGGCCACTGGTCACGAGGGAGAAGGAGAGTGTGGAGGCACGGCGAGAGGAACTGGTTAGGCAGCAGAGGGAGCAGAGGTTTATGAGGAAACCCAGTCCCGCTCCTCGCACCAAGCAAGTGGTGTGTGTCACCAGTCCGGTCCGGCCCATTCCTGATTCCCGCACAAGGCCAGTGGTGTGTGTTCCCAGTACGGTCAGGCCCGTTCCTGCTCCCCGCACCAAGCCAATGGTGCACGTCGTCAGCCCGGTCCGGCCTGTTCCTGCTCCCCGCACCAAGCCTGTGGTGCGCGTCGCCAGCCCGGTCTGACCTGTTCCTGCTCCCCGCACCAAGCCTGTGGTGCGCGTCGCCAGCCCGGTCCGGCCCGTTCCTGCTCCCCGCACCAAGCCTGTGGTGCGCGTCGCCAGCCCGGTCCGACCTGTTCCTGCTCCCCGCACCAAGCCTGTGGTGCACGTCGCCAGCCCGGTCCGGCCCGTTCCTGCTCCCGCACCAAGCCAGTGGTGCGTGTCGCCAGCCCGGTCCGTTCCTGCTCCCCGCACCAAGCCAGTTGTGCACGTCGCCAGCCCGTTCCGGCCCGTTCCTGCTCCCCGCACCAAGCCAGTGGTGCGCGTCGTCAGCCCGGTCCGGCCCGTTCCTGCTCCCCGCACCAAGCCAGTGGTGCGCGTCGTCAGCCCGGTCCGGCCCGTTCCTGCTCCCCGCACCAAGCCAGTGGTAAGCGTCGTCAGCCCGGTCCGGCCCGTTCCTGCTCCCCGCACCAAGCCAGTGGTGCGTGTCGTCAGTACGGCACGGTCCGTGCCTGTTCCACCGGTGCCTGGTCCGGCACCGGTCAGCTGCTCCACGCCGGAGCCAGAGCAATCCGCCCCACCGGTGTTCAGTCCAGCTCCGGCCAGCGGGACAAGACCAGGGGCGCACGGGGGGGTAGAGAGAGTGTGGTGGTCACGCCCGGAGCCGGATCCGCCTCCGAGGCGGAATGCCCACCCGGCCCCTACCCTCTTGTGTTTGATTGGCGCGGTCGCAATCCGCGCCTTTGGGGGGGGGGGTACTGTCACGCCCTGGCTCTGGGGACTCTTAAATGTTGAGCCAGGGTGTGGATTTTCCTATGTTTAGTTGTTCTATGTTTTCATTCTAGATCATTTAGATCTATGTTGGCCAGGGTGGTTCCCAATCACAGGCAGCTGTAGCTCGTTGTCTCTGATTGGGAACCATACTTAGGCAGCCTGTTTTCACTAGTCATTGTGGGATCTTGTTCCGTAAGGTTTGTTTTGGTGTTAACCTAGGACTTCACGTATCGTTTGGTTTGTTGTTTTGTTCGTGTGTGTACTTCAATAAAAGTATGTACGCTTACCACGCTGCGCCTTGGTCCGCATCTATCGACGATCGTGACAGAAAGGGGGTGTTAAAACCTTTGCCTAGCCGGCATCTTTTATCCTCAGCCCATGAGGGCAAGTCATGACAATGGATTCTTTTAAATGTGTTATTGGACTGTAAAAAACGTTTGACTCATTAATCTATACGGTCCGAATAATGATGAACCACGCTTCTTTGAAAATATATATAATAATCTATCAAGCCCACAAGCAATACTCTATTGTGCCCAGTGGGACTCTATAATTATGGTGGGAGAGTATAATAAGGGTTTTAAATACCTCAATGGACCGTAAAGGAAATCACACTACAAACTATCACCCTTATGCACTTAAGGAAATCACGAATATCATGGATATATTGGAACTAGTGGATATATGGAGGCTTAAATATCCTGATCTAGTGAGATATATATGGCGTAGGCTCAATCAAGCTAGTTGTCTTGACGACTTTCTCATGTCATTCTCACTGGCACCAAAAGTTTTAAAAGTGTTGATAGGGGACAGAATGCGGTCAGACCATTAAAAAATTAGCATATACATTACTCTTACAGAATTTCCACGTGGGCGAGGATATTGGAAATGTAATCAAAGCCTATTGAATGACACTTGTTTTTATCCAGGACAGAATAATTTATAACTGACTTTTTCCGACATAATATAGGTACAGCACATCCACTTGTTGTATGGGACACTTTTAAATGTGCTTTTAGAGGTCATGCAATTCAATACTCATCTTAAAAAATCATACAATTTATGTCAAAATAATTAATATTAACAAAGGAAATAGAGAGACTAACAGTACAGATAGATAGCAATAAAAACTGTACCATAGAAGCAAAGAATAAGTTAGAGGAAAAATAAAAATAAATGGAGGAACTTATTTCAGAAAGATCAAGTGTAATATATTATACAAATAAAGCGAACTGGATGGAATATGGGGAAAAATTCACCAAATTATATTTTAATCTTCAACATAGAAATGTTAGCAAAAAGAATTTACTGAAACGTGTTACAAATTATGGAGTCACCCATGATTCACCAAACAATATTTTGAAAGAGGAAGCAAAGTACTTTAAGCATATGTTTTCATTTCAGTCTCCTCCATCTCCACTAACCGAAGTTAATTATAAGGACTCATATGAAGGCCAAATTACAGAGGAGGAACTTCTTGATGCAATTAAAGCATTTTTGTCTGGGAAAACTCCTGGGCTGGATGGCATTCCAGTTGAGGTATACCAAAAAGAATGTCATGCACTCAACATTTTTGATTAGCAGATACTCAACAAGAAGGTCTGATTTCATTATTACTGAAACAGGACCCAACTGGTAAATATAAAGATCCAGTCCATTAAAAAAATTGGAGGCCCTTACACTTCAGTGTTGTGATGCAAAAATTCTAAAAATTCAAAAATTCTAGAAAAATGCGTAGCGCATAGAATTAAAAACATATTGTCAGATATTATTCGTCCTGGAAACAATAGAACACTATGAAAAATCTGGTAAACAAGGCCTGGTATTCATAGGTGACTTTAAAAGGCTTTTGATGAAGTACGGCTGGAATTTATATATAAATGCCTGGAATATTTCAATTTTGGAGAATCTCTTACACAATAAGTTAAAGTTATGTATAGTAACCCTAGGTGTAAAATAGTAAATAATGTCTACTTCTCAGAAAGTATTAAACTGTTAAGAGGAGTAAAACAAGGTTGTCTACTATTGGCATATCTATTTAAGATGGCCATTAAATAGCTATTAAACTCAGATTCAACACTAATATCAAGGGCCTAGAAATACAGGGCTTAAAAACAAAGGTGTCATTGTATGCTGATGATTCATGTTTTCTATTAAATCCACAATTTGGATCCCTCCACAGCCTCATAGAGGATCTAGATACTTTTTTTAACCTCTCTGGATTACAACCAAATTATGACAAATGTACTATATTAAGTATTGGAACACTAAAAAATACAACTTTTACATTACCATGCAGTTTACCAATAAAATGGTCTGACAGTGAAGTGGATATACTCTATATTCATATCCTGAAGGAAATAAATGATCTCACTATAATACATTTTAATAGAAAGTTAGCAAAAATAGAAAAGATCTTGCTACCATGGAAAGGAAAATACCTGTCTATTTGTGGAAAAATCACCTTGTTTAACTCTTTAGTCATATTAGGCCTTGCCTACACCTAGTAACTTGTTTTTAAAATTATATGAGCAAAATATATTCCATTTTATTTGAAACAGCAGGCCAGACAAAATTAAAAGCACCTATTTATATAATGAATATGCATTCAGAGGGCAGAATATTAAAGCATTACACCTTTCACTAAAGGCTTCAGTCATACAAAATGTATACTTAAATCCGAACTGGTTCTCTAGCAGATTAGTAAAATTTAAATTTAAAAACGGTATAATCTTTGTAAATGATATGATATCATAAATAGGACTAGTGGAGTTATGTCACACATGCACCTAACAAAAATATATGGAATACTCTGCTCTACTCAAAATTACAACCAACTAATTGCAGCACTACCGCAAAAATGGAAGAGGCAAGTGGAAGTGAGAGAAAGTAAGGAACTTGTCTGTTGGCCCTTGTCTGTTGGTACACCAGTTTCATTTAAGGACCAGAAAAATGACAGCTGTGCCATATAGATTGCAAAATAGTTGGGAAGATATTTTCAATGTAAATAAAGAAAACTAAGCCATATGTTTGGTAATTTTCTCTCAGGATCAATGGATGAACCACTAAATGATTCTACAAACAAATTATGGTAAATCAGATTATTAGTACTAATGTGGAAAAAATGAAGATTTTTTTTACGGAAAAAAAATATATTTTCATTTTACAGGATATGCAAATTAACTGTAATTTAGCTAAAATAACAGTCTTTATATATTATTTACATGTGCAATGATGTTTTGATAAGAATTACTTTCATATTTTGCTATGATTGTTAATTTTTCCAATCGTTTCTTCTTGGGGTCAGTATGTAAAATATATATATATATATACCAAGCCCCAAATTATTTGAGCCTAACACAGTTTTAAAAAATGCTGTCTTCTTTCATTTATGACAACTGTGTTCCATAGTGATTGCCAGTCAACTTGTTTAAACAGGACATAAAACGTAAAACCTTTTAAACACAACTCTGTATGTTTCTGCATAGTGTTCTTTATGTAGGCAATGTTATGACATGATTATGTCAGTTTCATGTTTGGTGTTTTTTAAAGATTTGTCACAATGCCTCTAAGGTGAACGACACCTTAATCAGTTATGGCACACATCACTCATGGCTATGGGCAATGCTTGTTCCTCTTGTCTACATTGTTCATGTTACACTTTAATGAACCAGAGACGTCTCCTTTACCACAGGATTGAGTCAGTGGCTTAATTAAAGGTTTGGACGGCCAGAGTCAAATTGGACCTGACAAAACCAGTGGAAAATCTGGCATTTCAGTCTCTGATCTAAACACTGAACTACAGAAATACTGTGAGGGAGAGTGGGGTAAGTGGAGCCAAAGGGGTAAGTTGAGCCACCCTTTTTTTCTAGGAAACCATACACAAAATGTATCATTTGACCAAATATTTATTCATTTAATGGAGTCTCTGAAGGAAGAAACCACATGGAAAAGGTGATGAGCAAATTAGTTTCCCAAAAATAATTTTAGTCAAATGAATATATTGTGTTACAGGTTTCATGGGGTGTCAAACATACAGGTCCCGAATAATATATATATTTTTGGGTGTGGGAAACGAACTGTTTGTCTTGGGGTAAGTTGAGTCAATGGCCATTGGGTAAATTGCGCCAATGGCAAGTAAGTAAGTTGAAGTTGTGACACTCTGGCTCTATGGACTTTATAATTGAGCCAGGGTTGTTCATTTTCATGTGTTTGGGTGTATTTCATTTGGTGGTGTTGGGGATGGGTGAGTTTCATTTTGTTTGTGTCTATGGTGATTGGTCTATGACTCCCAATCGGAGGTAACGAGTGTCAGCTGTCGGCTCGTTATCTCTGATTGGGAGCCATATATATTCTGTGTGTTTTCTCCTTTGTTTTGTGGGTTATTGTTTCCGTGTAGCTGTTAGTGTGTATCAGTATTTGAACTTCACGTATTGTCATTTGTTGTTTTCTTCGTGGTTGCTTTAAATAAATAAAGTCATCATGTTCACTCCACGCGCTGCGTATTGGTCCGCTCCTTTTGACGATCGTGACAGAATAACCCACCACAAAAGGACCAAGCAGCGTAACAAGCGTGTCCAGGAGCCGAGGGTCTGGACATGGGAAGAGTTATTGGACGGAAAGGATCCTTGGGCACAACCGGGAGAATATCGCCTCCCTCGTGAAGAGCTGGAGGCAGCCAAAGCCGAGAGGAGGTGGTACGAGGAGGCAGCGCGAAGGCGAGGCTGGAAGCCCGTGGAAGAGAGGCAACCCCAAGAAATTTTTTGGGGGGGCACATGGCTTGGGCAGCTGGGCAGCAGGAGGCTGCCACAGGGAGAAAAGGAGAGAAGGCTAACGGAGTACGGGAGCCATTGGCGAGTGGAAGGAGGGAAGTTGTTGTGGCACGGCATGAGAGACTGAAGTGTGTTACCAGTCCGGTCCGGCCCGTTCCTGATCCGCAGTTAAGGCCATTGGTGTGTGTTCCCGGTATGGACCGGCCTGTTCCTACTCCACGCACCAGGTCCACGATGTGCGTCGCCAGCCGGCCAGAGTCTGCTGTCTGCCCTAGGGCGTCTGAACTGCCCGTCTGCCAAGCGCTGCATAAGCCGCCCGTCTGTACTGAGCCTGCAAAGCCGTCCGTCTGCCATGAGCCTTCAGAGCCGTCCGCCAGATCGGAGCCGCTAGAGCCTTCCGCCAGACAGGAGCCGCTAGAGCCTGCCGCCAGACAGAATCATACACCTGCTATGGAATCAGCAGGAGCCGACGCAGCCCATACTAGACTGGAAGCTCAGGTTCGGGACCAGAAAGAGCAGCTCCTGCAGATGGGAGCCGCCCTGCTGGAGGTGATGACTGCTATCCGAGGCTGGGGTCCGCCTCCACCGCCAGCCTCCCAGCCAGCACCATCAGCCAGCCATGAGCAGCCAGATCTGTCAACCAGCCATGAGCAGCCAGATCCGTCAGCCAGCCATGAGCAGCCAGATCCGTCAGCCAGCCATGAGCAGCCAGATCCGTCAGCCAGCCATGAGCAGCCAGATCCGTCAGCCAGCCATGAGCAGCCAGATCCGTCAGCCCGCCATGAGCAGCCAGATCCGTCAGCCAGCCATGAGCAGCCAGATCCGTCAGCCCGCCATGAGCAGCCAGATCCGTCAGCCAGCCAGGAGCAGCCAGATCCGTCAGCCAGCCATGAGCAGCCAGATCCGTCAGCCAGCCATGAGCAGCCAGATCCGTCAGCCAGCCATGAGCAGCCAGATCCGTCAGCCAGCCATGAGCAGCCAGATCCGTCAGCCAGCCATGAGCAGCCAGACCCGTCAGCCAGCCATGAGCAGCCAGACCCGTCAGCCAGCCATGAGCAGCCAGATCCGTCAGCCAGCCATGAGCAGCCAGATCCGTCAGCCAGCCATGAGCAGCCAGATCCGTCAGCCAGCCATGAGCAGCCAGATCCGTCAGCCTGCCATGAGCAGCCAGATCCGTCAGCCAGCCATGAGCAGCCAGATCCGTCAGCCAGCCATGAGCAGCCAGATCCGTCAGCCAGCCATGAGCAGCCAGATCCGTCAGCCAGCCATGAGCAGCCAGATCCGTCAGCCAGCCATGAGCAGCCAGATCCGTCAGCCAGCCATGAGCAGCCAGATCCGTCAGCCAGCCATGAGCAGCCAGATCCGTCAGCCAGCCAGTATCCGCCAGAGCCGTCCAGCCAGGATCCGCCAGAGCCGTCCAGCCAGGATCTGCCAGAGCCGTCCAGCCTGGATCCGCCAGAGCCGTCCCGCCAGGATCCGCCAGAGCCGTCCAGCCAGGATCCGCCAGAGCCGTCCAGCCAGGATCCGCCAGAGCCGTCCAGCCAGGATCCGCCAGAGCCGTCTAGCCAGGATCCGCCAGAGCCGTCCAGCAAGGATCCGCCAGAGCTGTCCAGCCGGGATCCGCCAGAGCCGTCCAGCCGGGATCCGCCAGAGCCGTCCAGCCGGGATCCGCCAGAGCCGTCCAGCCGGGATCCGCCAGAGCCGTCCAGCCGGGATCCGCCAGAGCCGTCCAGCCGGGATCCGCCAGAGCCGTCCAGCCGGGATCCGCCAGAGCCGACCAGCCGGGATCCGCCATTCAGCCTGGTACTGCCCCTTAGTCCGGTGCTGCCCCTTAGTCAGGTACTGTCCCTTAGCCCGGTGCTGCCCCGTAGTCCGGTGCTGCCCCTTAGTCCGGTGCTGCCCCTTAGCCCGGTGCTGCCCCTTGTCCCGGTGCTGCCCCTTATCCCGGTGCTGCCCCTTATCCCGGTGCTGCCCCTTAGGCCGATGCTGCCCCTTAGTCCGGTGTTGCCCCTTAGTCCAGGTGGGGTTAGTTGGAGGGTGGTCATTGGGAGGAGGCTACCGAAGCAGGTTGTGACTGTGGTGGGGTGGGGATCACGACCGGGGCCAGAGCCGCCACCGTGGACAGACGCCCACCCAGACCCTCCCCTAGTCCTGATGTTGGTGCGCCCGGAGTTCGCACCTTTAGGGGGGGGTACTGTGACACTCTGGCTCTATGGACTTTATAATTGAGCCAGGGTTGTTCATTTTCATGTGTTTGGGTGTATTTCATTTGGTGGTGTTGGGGATGGGTGAGTTTCATTTTGTTTGTGTCTATGGTGATTGGTCTATGACTCCCAATCGGAGGTAACGAGTGTCAGCTGTCGGCTCGTTATCTCTGATTGGGAGCCATATATATTCTGTGTGTTTTCTCCTTTGTTTTGTGGGTTATTGTTTCCGTGTAGCTGTTAGTGTGTATCAGTATTTGAACTTCACGTATCGTCATTTGTTGTTTTCTTCGTGGTTGCTTTAAATAAATAAAGTCATCATGTTCACTCCACGCGCTGCGTATTGGTCCGCTCCTTTAGACGATCGTGACAGAAGTGTTTTCTTCCCAGGAGTAATGCAATGCATTATTGCTGGGATATGAGGTAACAACAGGGCCTGGCCTATGTTAAAAGTGTTAAAAGTTTTTAATCTCCTAAGAATCTGAACCTTTTTTTCAATTTTCGCCTAAAATGACATACCCAAATCTAGCTGCCTGAAACTCAGGAACTGAAGCAAGGATATGCATATTCTTGATACCATTTGAAAGGGAACACTTTGAAGTTTGGGGAAATGTGAAATTAATGTAGGAGAATATAACACATTAGATCTGATAAATGATAATACAAACAAAACATGCGTTTTCTATAAATTTTTTTGGTTCCATCATCTTTTAAATGAAAGAGAAAGGCCACAATATAATATTGCAATTTAGGCGCAATTTAGATTCAGCAGTGTGTGTGCAAAGTTTCAGATTGATCCAGTGAAGCATTGGATAGATGGCAGCATTCGCGCAAAATTGAAAGCGCAAACCACAGCATTTAACCATGGCAAGGTGACTGGGAATATGGCAGAATACAAACAGTGTAGCTACTCACTCCGAAAGGCAATTAAACTGGCAAAACATCAGTATAGAGACAAAGTGGAGTCGCAATTCAACGGCTCAGACACGAGACGTATGTGGCAGGGTCTACAGACAATCACGGACTACAAAAGGAAAACCAGCCACGTCGCTGACACCGGCGTCTCACTTTCAGACAAGCTAAACACCTTCTTCGCCCGCTTTGAGGATAACACAGTGCCACCGATGCAGCCCACTACCAAGGACTGTGGGCTCTCCTTCTCCATAGCCGACGTGAGTAAGACATTTAAGCATGTTAACCCCCGCAAGGCTGCCGGCCCATACGGCATCCCTAGCCGCGTCCTCAGAGCATACGCAGACCAGCTGGCTGGTGTGTTTACGGACATATTCAATCTCTCCCAGTCTGCTGTCCCCACATGCTTCAAGATGGCCACCATTGTTCCTGTACACAAGAAAGCAAAGGTAACTGAACTAAATGACTATCGCCCCATAGCACTCACCTCTGTCATCATGAAGTGCTTTGAGACAAGTAGTCAAGGATCATATCACCTCTACCTTACATGTCACCCTAGATCCACTTCAATTTGCTTACCGCCCCAATAGATCCACAGACGATGCAATCGCCATCACACTGCACACTGCCCTATCCCATCTGGACAAGAGGAATAGCTATGTAAGAATGCTGTTCATTGACTATAGCTCAGCATTCAACACCATAGTACCCTCCAAGCTCATCATTAAGCTCGAGGCCCTGGGTCTGAACCCCGCCCTGTGCAACTGGGTCCTGGACTTCCTGACGGGCCACCCCCAGGTGGTGAAGGTAGGAAACAACAGCTCCACTTCGCTGATCCTCAACACTGGGGCCCCACAAGGGTGCCTGCTCAGCCCCCTCCTGTACTCCCTGTCACTCATGACTGCGTAGCCAAGCACACCTCCAACTCAATCATCAAGTTTGCAGACAACACAACAGTAGTAGGCTTGATTACCAACAATGACGAGACAGCCTACAGGGAGGAGGTGAGGGCTCTGGGAGTGTTGTGCCAGGAAAATAACCTCTCGCTCAACGTCAACAAAACAAAGGAGATGATCGTGGACTTCAGGAAACAGAGGGTGCACCCCCCTATCCACATCGACGGGACCGCAGTGGAGAAGGTGGAAAGCTTCAAGTTCCTTGGCGTACACATCACTGACAAACTGAAAAGGTCCACCCACGCAGGAGGCTGACGAAATTTGGCTTTGCTCCTAAAACCCTCACAAACTTTTACAGATGCAAAATTGAGAGCATCCTGTCGGGCTGTATCACCGTCTGGTACGGCAACTGCACTGCCCGCAAACGCATGGCTCTCCAGAGGGTGGTGCGGTCTGCCGAACGCATTACTTGAGGCAAATTACCCACCCTCCAGGACACCTACAGCACCCAATGTCACAGGAAGGCCAAAAAGATCATCAAGGACGTCAACCACCCAAGCCACTGCCTGTTCACCCCGCTGTCATCCAGAATGCGAGGTCAGAGCAGGTGCATCAAAGCTGGGACCGAGAGATTGAAAAACAGCTTCTATCTCAAGGCCATCAGACTGTTAAATAGCCATCACTAGCACATTAGAGGCTGCTGCTTCCTATTGAAATCGCTGGCCATTTTAAGAAATTTGGAACACTAGTCACTTTAATAATGTTTACATATCTTGCACTACTCATCTCATATGTATATGTATACTGTATTCTATTCTATAATATTCTACTGTATCTTAGCCCATGCCGCTCTGTCATTGCTTGTACATAAATGTATATATTCTTGAATTTCATTCCTTACTGAGATTTGTGTGTATTAGATACATTTTGTGAAATTGTTATATATTATATGTTAGATATTACTGCACTGTCGGGGCTAGAAGCACAAGCATTCGCTACACCCGTTTTAATAACATCTGCTAAACATGTTGTGTGACAAATACAATTTGATTTGATTTGATTTAAAGCTGCAGTATGTAGCTTTGTGCACAAAGCGACATAATTCACATAGAAATGTCAGTTATAGATCTGTAATTCTCATTAAAAGCAAGTCTGATAAGCAGTAGATTAATTATATGTGCGCTATTTCTATGCTTCCCCTCCTTAAATTTGGTTTTTGCTTCTTTTTACTTTCGGTTTTGTACACCAGCCTCAAACAGCTGAAAATTTGATATTATTTTTATTTTTATACAGTACTGTAGACATACTGAACATGCAGTGACCCGTACACACATTACATTACGTTAACGTTTCATAAGGATAATGTGATGAGTGTGATAGAAGGACTCAGTCGCAGGAGGGTAATCACCGAATGCAGAGTTTATTCCGTCGTACACGAATAGTGCTGGATAGCGACAAAAGAAACAGGCACAGGGGAAAATCTACCCTGGCAATACAAGGTAACGGTAGCTCCAACAATAACAGGCACAGGGGAAATATCTACCCCGGCAATAACAAGGTACGAGTAGCTCCACCCTGCTACACTACTCTCACAAATAAACAATCACCCACAAGGACAAGGGGGGCAGAGGGAACACTTATACACAGACTAATGAGGGGATAAGAACCAGGTATGTGTGATTCACAAGACAAGACAAATGGAATGATGAATAATGGAGCGGCAGTGGCTAGTAAGCCTGTGACGACGAACGCCGAAGCCTGCCCGAACAAGGAGGGGAGGCAGCCTCAGCGGAAGTCGTGATAGATAAGCATATACTGTATAAACCCAGCAAAAAAAGAAACGTCCCTTTTTCAGGATCCTGTCTTTCAAAGATAATTCGTAAAAATCCAAATAACTTCACAGATCTTCATGGTAAAGGCTTTAAACACTGTTTCCCATAAAAACAATTAATGAACATCCACCTGTGAAATGGTCGTTAAGACACTAACAGCCTACAGACGGTAGGCAATTAAGGTCACAGTTATGAAAACTTAGGACACTAAAGAGGCCTTTCTACTGTCTCTGAAAAACACCAAAAGAAAAATGCCCAGGGTCCCTGCACATCTGCGTGAATGTGCAGGGACTGCATATGTGGCCAGGGCAATAAATTGCAATGTCCGTACTGTGAGACACCTAAGACAGCACTACAGGAAGACAGGATGGACAGCTGATCGTCCTCGCAGTGGCAGACCACGTGTAACAACACCTGCACAGGATCGGTACATCCGAACATCACACCTGCGGAAAGGTACAGGATGGCAACAACTGGGCAATAGGCTGAGAGAGCTGGTCTGAGGGTTTGTAGGCCTGTTGTAAGGCAGGTCCTCACCAGACAACACCGGCAACAACATCGCCTATGGGCACAAACCCACCGTCGCTGGACCAGACAGAACTTGCAAAAAGTGCTCTTCACTGACGAGTCGCGGTTTTGTCTCACCAGGGGTGATGGTCGGATTCGCGTTTATCGTCGAAGGAATGAGCGTTACACCGAGGCTTGTACTCTGGTGCGGGATCGATTTGGAGGTGGAGGGTCCGTCATGGTCTGGGGCAGTGTGTCACAGCATCATCGAACTGAGCTTGTTGTCATTGCAGGCAATCTCAATGCTGTGCGTTACAGGGAAGACATCCTCCTCCCTCATGTGGTACCCTTCCTGCAGGCTCATCCTGAAATGACCCTCCAGCATGACAATGCCACCAGCCATACTGCTTGTTCTGTGCGTGATTTCCTGCAAGACAGGAATGTCAGTGTTCTGCCATGGCCAGCGAAGAGCCAGGATCTCAATCCCATTGAGCATGTCTGGGACCTGTTGGATCGGAGGGTGAGGGCTAGGGCCATTCCCCCCAGAAATGTCCAGGAACTTGTAGGTGCCTTGGTGGAAGAGTGGGGTAACATCTCACAACAAGAACTGGCAAATCTGGTGCAGTTTATGAGGAGGAGATGCATTGCAGTACGTAATGCAGCTGGTGTCCACACCAGATACTGACTGTTACTTTTGCTTTTGACCCCCCCCCCCCCTTTGTTCAGGGACACATTATTCAATTTCTGTTAGTCACATGTCTGTGGAACTTGTTCAGTTTATGTCTGAGTTGTTGAATCTTGTTATGTTCAAACAAATATTTACACATGTTAAGTTTGCTGAAAATAAATGCAGTTGACAGTGAGAGCTCGTTTCTTTTTTTGCTGAGTTTATATACAGTACCAGTCAAAAGTTTGGACACACCTACTCATTCAAGGGTTTTTCTTTATTTTTACTATTTTCTAACTTGTAAAATAATATTGAAGACATCAAAACTATCAAATAACACATGTGTAAGTCGCTCTGGATAAGAGCGTCTGCTAAATGACTTACAGTGAGGGAAAAAAAGTATTTGATCCCCTGCTGATTTTGTACGTTTGCCCACTGACAAAGAAATGATCAGTCTATAATTTCAATGGAAGGTTTATTTGAACAGTGAGAGACAGAATAACCACACAAAAAATCCAGAAAAACGCATGTCAAAAATGTTATAAATTGATTTGCATTTTAATGAGGGAAATAAGTATTTGACCCCCTCTCAATCAGAACGATTTCTGGCTCCCATGTGTTTTTTATACAGGTAATGAGCTGAGATTTGGAGCACACTCTTAAAGGGAGTGCTCCTAATCTCAGTTTGTTACCTGTATAAAAGACACCTGTCCACAGAAGCAATCAAACAATCAGATTCCAAACTCTCCACCATGGCCAAGACCAAAGAGCTCTCCAAGGATGTCAGGGACAAGATTGTAGACCTACACAAGGCTGGAATGGGCTACAAGACCATCGCCAAGCAGCTTGGTGAGAAGGTGACAACAGTTGGTGTGATTATTCGCAAATGGAAGAAACACAAAAGAACTGTCAATCTCCCTCGGCCTGGGGCTCCATGCAAGATCTCACCTTGTGGAGTTGCAATGATCATGAGAACGATGAGGAATCAGCCCAGAACTACACGGGAGGATCTTGTCAATGATCTCAAGGCAGCTGGGACCATAGTCACCAAGAAAACATTTGGACTCATTCCATATGTGTTATTTGATAGTTTTGATGTCTTTAATACTATTCTACAAGTTAGAGAATAGTAAAAATAAAGAAAAACCCTTGAACGAGTAGGTGTGTCCAAACTTTTGACTGGTACTGTATATAAATTATATATGCTTAACCTTATGCAACGTTAACGTGATGTATTGTGTGTACGGGTCACTGCATGTTCAGTATGTTTACTCTACTGTGTAAAAATAAAACAAATGTCATATTTTCAGCTGTTTGAGGCTGGTGTACAAAACCGAATGTAAAAAGATGCAAAAACTAAATTTAAGGAGGGGAAGCATAGAAATAGTGCATATATTAATCTACTGCTTATCAGACTTGCTTTCAATGATAATTACAGATCTATAAATGACATTTCTATGTGAATTATGTCGTGTCGTGCAAAAAGCTACATATTGCAACTTTAAATCAAATCAAATGTAAATCAAATTGTATTTGTCACATACACATGTTTAGAATATGTTATTGCGGGTGTAGCGAAATGCTTATGCTTCTAGCTCCGACAGTGCAGTAATATCTAACAATTTCACAACGTATACCTAATACACACCAATCTAAGTAAGGAATTGAATTTAAAAATATATACATATATGTACAAGCAATGACAGTGTGGCACGGGCTAAGATACAGTAGAATATTATAGAATAGAATACAGTATATACATATGAGATGAGTAGTGCAAGATATGTAAACATTATTAAAGTGACTAGTGTTTTTATTTTTATTTTTATTTCACCTTTATTTAACCAGATCAAATCAAATCAAATCAAATCAAATCAAATCAAATTTTATTGGTCACATGCGCCGAATACAACAGGTGCAGACATTACAGTGAAATGCTTACTTA
Source organism: Coregonus lavaretus (assembly GCF_964263955.1). NCBI lineage: Eukaryota > Metazoa > Chordata > Actinopteri > Salmoniformes > Salmonidae > Coregonus > Coregonus lavaretus. Next base: position 6,078,276 of record NC_140019.1, read on the forward strand.
CAGCCCTTAACCAACAGTGCATTTATTTTAAACAAAAAAGTAAGAATAAAACAACAACAAAAAAGTGTTGAGAAAAAAAAGAGCAGAAGTAAAAAATAAAGTGACAGTAGGGAGGCTATATATACAATAGAATAAAGTGACAGTAGGGAGGCTATATATACAGGGGGGTACCGTTGCATAGTCAATAAACCAGTTGAGAACAAGTTCTCATTTACAACTGCGACCTGGCCAAGATAAAGCAAAGCAGTGCGATAAAAACAACAACACAGAGTTACATATGGGGTAAAACAAAACAAAGTCAAAAATACAACAGAAATAAATATATATACAGTGTGTGCAAATGTAGCAAGTTATGGAGGTAAGGCAATAAATAGGCTATAGTGCAAAATAATTACAATTTGTATTAACACTGGAATGATAGATGTGCAAGAGATGATGTGCAAATAGAGATACTGGGGTACAAATGTGCAAAATAAATAATAATATAGGGATGAGGTAGTTGGGCGGGCTAATTTCAGATGGGCTGTGTACAGGTGCAGTGATCGGTAAGGTGCTCTGACAACTGATGCTTAAAGTTAGTGAGGGAGATAAGTGTCTCCAGCTTCAGAGATTGTTGCAATTTGTTCCAGTCATTGGCAGCAGAGAACTGGAAGGAATGGCGGCCAAAGGAGGTGTTGGCTTTGGGGATGACCAGTGAGATATACCTGCTGGAGCGCATACTACGGGTGGGTGTTGCTATGGTGACCAATAAGCTAAGATAAGGCGGGGATTTGCCTAGCAGTGATTTATAGATGGCCTGGAGCCAGTGGGTTTGGCGACGAATATGTAGTGAGGACCAGCCAACAAGAGCGTACAGGTCACAGTGGTGGGTAGTATATGGGGCTTTGGAGACAAAACGGTTGGCACTGTGATAGACTACATCCAATTTGCTGAGTAGAGTGTTGGAGGCTATTTTCTAAATGACATCGCCGAAGTCAAGGATCGGTAGGATAGTCAGTTTTACGAGGGCATGTTTGGCAGCATGAGTGAAGGAGGCTTTGTTGCGAAATAGGAAAACGATTCTAGATTTAACTTTGGATTGGAGATTCTTAATGTGAGTCTGGAAGGAGAGTTTACAGTCTAACCAGACACCTAGGTATTTGTAGTTGTCCACATACTCTAGGTCAGACCCGTCGAGAGTAGTGATTCTAGTCGGGTGGGCGGGTGCAAGCAGCGTTCGGTTGAAGAGCATGCATTTAGTTTTACTAGTGTTTAAGAGCAGTTGGAGGCTACTGAAGGAGTGTTGTATGGCATTGAAGCTCGTTTGGAGGTTTGTTAACACAGTGTCCAATGAAGGGCCAGATGTATACAAAATGGTGTCGTCTGCGTAGAGGTGGATCTGAGAGTCACCAGCAGCAAGAGCGACGTCATTGATATACACAGAGAAAAGAGTCGTCCCAAGAATTGAACCCTGTGACAACAGGCCCTCCGATTTGACACATTGAACTCTATCAGAGAAGTAGTTGGTGAACCAGGCGAGGCAGTCATTTGAGAAACCAAGGCTATTTAGTCTGCCAATAAGAATGCGGTGGTTGACAGAGTCGAAAGCCTTGGCCAGGTCAATGAAAACGGCTGCACAGTACTGTCTATTATCGATCGCGGTTATAATATCGTTTAGGACCTTGAGCGTGGCTGAAGTGCACCCATGACCAGCTCGGAAACCGGATTGCATAGCAGAGAAGGTACGTTGGGATTCGAAATGGTCGGTGATCTGTTTGTTAACTTGGCTTTCAAAAACTTTTGAAAGGCAGGGCAGGATGGATATGGGTCTGTAACAGTTTGGATCTAGAGTGTCACCCCCTTTGAAGAGGGGGATGACCGCGGCAGCTTTCCAATCTCTGGGGATCTCAGACGTTACGAAAGAGAGGTTGAACAGGCTAGTAATAGGGGTTGCGACAATTTCGGCGGCTAGTTTTAGAAAGAAAGGGTCCAGATTGTCTAGCCCAGATGATTTGTAGGGGTCCAGATTTTGCAGCTCTTTCAGAACATCAGCTGTCTGGATTTGTGTGAAGGAGAAGCAGGGGGGGGGGGCATGGGCAAGTTGCAGCGGAGGGTGCAGAGCTGGTGGCCGGGGTAGTAGTAGCCAGGTGGAATGCATGGCCAGCCGTAGCAAAATGCTTGTTGAAATTCTCGATTATTGTAGATTTATCGGTGGTGATAGTGTTTCCTAGCCTCAGTGCAGTGGGCAGCTGGGAGGAAGTGCTCTTATTTTCCATGGACTTTACAGTGTCCCAAAACTTTTTGGAGTTAGTGCTACAGGATGCAAATTTCTGTTTGAAAAAGTTAGCCTTTGCTTTCCTAACTGCTTGTGTATATTGGTTCCTAACTTCCCTGAAAAGTTGCATATCGCGGGGGCTATTTGATGCTAATGCAGTACGCCACAGGATGTTTTTGTGCTGGTCAAGGGCAGTCAAGTCTGAGGAGAACCAGGGGCTATATCTGTTCTTAGTTCTGTATTTTTTGAATGGGGCATGTTTATTTAATATTGAGAGGAAATTACTTTTAAAGAACAACCAGGCATCCTCTACTGACGGAATGAGATCTATATCCTTCCAGGATACCTGGGCCAGGTCAATTAGGAAGGCCTGCTCGCTGAAGTGTTTTTGGGAGCGTTTGACAGTGATGAGGGGTGGTCGTTTGACCGCGGACCCGTTACGGACGCAGGCAATAAGGCAGTGATCGCTGAGATCCTTGTTGAAGACAGCGGAGGTGTATTTAGAGGGTAAGTTAGTCAGGATGATATCTATGAGGGTACCCATGTTTACGGATTTAGGGTTGTACCTGGTAGGTTCGTTGATAATTTGTGTGAGATTGAGGGCATCTAGTTTAGATTGTAGGATAGCCGGGGTGTTAAGCATATCCCAATTTAGGTCACCAAGCAGTACGAACTCTGAGGATAGATGGGGGGCAATCAATTCACATATGGTGTCCAGGGCACAGTTGGGCACAGTGAGAGATTTATTTCTGGAAAGGTGGATTTTTAGAAGTAGAAGCTCAAACTGTTTGGGCACAGACCTGGATAGTATGATAGAGCTCTGCAGGCTATCTCTACAGTAGATTGCAACTCCACCCCCTTTGGCAGTTCTATCTAGACGGAAAATGTTATAGTTGGGGATGGAAATGTCAGAATTTTTGGTGGCCTTCCTAAGCCAGGATTCAGACACTGCTAGAACATCAGGGTCGGCGGAGTGTGCTAACGCAGTGAATAACTCAAACTTAGGAAGGAGGCTTCTGATATTTACGTGCAGAAAACCAAGGCTTTTACGGTTACAGAAGTCAACAAATGATAGCTCCTGGGGAGTAGGAGAGATACTGTGGGCTGCAGGGCCTGGGTTAGCCTCTACATCACCAGAGGAACAGAGGAGGACTAGAATAAGGATACGACTAAAGGCTTTAATAACTGGTCTTCTAGTGCGTTGGGTACATAGAATAAAGGGGGCAGTTCTCCGGGCGTTGTAGAAAAGATTCAGGGCATTATGTACAGAAAAGGATATGGAAGGATATGAGTACAGTTGAGGTACAGTGGGGGAAAAAAGTATTTAGTCAGCCACCAATTGTGCAAGTTCTCCCACTTAAAAAGATGAGAGAGGCCTGTAATTTTCATCATAGGTACACGTCAACTATGACAGACAAAATGAGAAAAAAATATCCAGAAAATCACATTGTAGGATTTTTAATGAATTTATTTGCAAATTATGGTGGAAAATAAGTATTTGGTCAATAACAAAAGTTTCTCAATACTTTGTTATATACCCTTTGTTGGCAATGACACAGGTCAAACGTTTTCTGTAAGTCTTCACAAGGTTTTCACACACTGTTGCTGGTATTTTGGCCCATTCCTCCATGCAGATCTCCTCTAGAGCAGTGATGTTTTGGGGCTGTCGCTGGGCAACACGGACTTTCAACTCCCTCCAAAGATTTTCTATGGGGTTGAGATCTGGAGACTGGCTAGGGCACTCCAGGACCTTGAAATGCTTCTTACGACGCCACTCCTTCGTTGCCCGGGCGGTGTGTTTGGGATCATTGTCATGCTGAAAGACCCAGCCACGTTTCATCTTCAATGCCCTTGCTGATGGAAGGAGGTTTTCACTCAAAGTCTCACGATACATGGCCCCATTCATTCTTTCCTTTACACGGATCAGTCGTCCTGGTCCCTTTGCAGAAAAACAGCCCCAAAGCATGATGTTTCCACCCCCATGCTTCACAGTAGGTATGGTGTTCTTTGGATGCAACTCAGCATTCTTTGTCCTCCAAACACGACGAGTTGAGTTTTTACCAAAAAGTTCTATTTTGGTTTCATCTGACCATATGACATTCTCCCAATCCTCTTCTGGATCATCCAAATGCACTCTAGCAAACTTCAGACGGGCCTGGACATGTACTGGCTTAAGCAGGGGGACACGTCTGGCACTGCAGGAGTTGAGTCCCTGGCGGCGTAGTGTGTTACTGATGGTAGGCTTTGTTACTTTGGTCCCATCTCTCTGCAGGTCATTCACTAGGTCCCCCCATGTGGTTCTGGGATTTTTGCTCACCGTTCTTGTGATCATTTTGACCCCATGGGGTGAGATCTTGCGTGGAGCCCCAGATCGAGGGAGATTATCAGTGGTCTTGTATGTCTTCCATTTCCTAATAATTGCTCCCACAGTTGATTTCTTCAAACCAAGCTGCTTACCTATTGCAGATTCAGTCTTCCCAGCCTGGTGCAGGTCTACAATTTTGTTTCTGGTGTCCTTTGACAGCTCTTTGGTCTTGGCCATAGTGGAGTTTGGAGTGTGACTGTTTGAGGTTGTGGACAGGTGTCTTTTATACTGATAAAAAGTTCAAACAGGTGCCATTAATACAGGTAACGAGTGGAGGACAGAGGAGCCTCTTAAAGAAGAAGTTACAGGTCTGTGAGAGCCAGAAATCTTGCTTGTTTGTAGGTGACTAAATACTTATTTTCCACCATAATTTGCAAATAAATTCATAAAAAATCCTACAATGTGATTTTCTGGATTTCTTTTTCTCAATTTGTCTGTCATCGTTGACGTCTACCTATGATGAAAATTACAGGCCTCTCTCATCTTTTTAAGTGGGAGAACTTGCACAATTGGTGGCTGACTAAATACTTTTTTTCCCCACTGTAAACCTAAGCGTTAGGTAACAATGAAAGAGATAGCATCACTGGAGGCACCGATTGAGCCGGTCTCGGCGTGTATGGGGGTGGAACAAAGGAACTATTTGAGGCAGTTTGAGAGGGACTAGGGGTTCTACAGTGAAATTGTATAATAAGAACTAACCCAAACAGCAATAGGCAAGGCATATTGACAAGGGAGAGAGGCATAATTCAATCACAGGTGTTATTAGAGAGAGCTAAGACAACAACTGGTAATAGCGATAAAGTTTGGGCTGAGGCTAAACAGAATAAACAGGACAGGGTACCGTGTAAAGGAACAGTCCAGCAGGCATCAGCTGTGCAGCTGAGTGATCATAAGGTCCAGTGAACAGTAATATGTGAGTCCGAGAGCAGTTCAAATTGGTACTTCAGCACAGCTAGCAGGGAGCACAGTTGTAGTTTGCGTGTGCTAGCGGGCCGGGGCTAGCAGATGGATCTTCATGGTCGTCGCAACGGGAAGCCTGTTGAAACCACATCAGACGATTTCGTCGGCAAACCAGTCGTGTTGGATCGGCGGGGCTCAGTGTCAACACTAGGAGGTCCCATCCGGTTGACAGAGAGGTAGATAGCCGGGAGATGGGCCTGAGGCTAGCTCAAGGCTAACTGGTGCTTGCTATAGGGCAATGGTAATTAGCCAACAACAAGTTGCAGCTAGCTAGCTGGTTGCGATGATCCGGCGCTAGGGTCCAGTGATTCCGGCAGAAAGTCCGATAAGCTCTGGGTCGATAGCACGCTGTGCAGACTGGCCAACGAATTGTCCAGGCTAGAGCTAGAGCTGGCTGGTGGATAGTGTAGGCCACGGACAATGGTGAAGACGCTAACGGTGACTAATAGCAAGTAGCCATTCAGTTGCAGCTACACTAGTTTCAGCTTAAGGTTCTTGATGAAAGTTATAAAGAAATAATAGAATCCTTTCCACGTTGGGTGAGGCGGGTTGCAGGAAAGTATATTTAGTTAAAGAATGAAAAGTAAAAATTGAGAAATATATACAAAATAGACAAAAAAAAACAAGAAACGGGATATTTACACTAGGAAAATGAATAAAACCGCGACCGCACTGCTAAGCCATTTTGAACTGAAGTGGCAAATGATTTCAATAGGCAGCAGCAGCCTCTAATGTGCTAGTGATGGCTATTTAACAGTCTGATGGCCTTGAGATAGAAGTTGTTTTTCATTCTTCGGTCGTGGCTTTGATGCACCTGTACTGACCTCGCCTTCTGGATGATAGCGGCGTGAACAGGCAGTGGCTTGGGTGGTTGACGTCCTTGATGATCTTTTTGGCCTTCCTTTGACATCGGGTGCTGTACGTGTCCTGGAGGGCGTGTAGTTTGCCTCAGGTAATGCGTTCGGCAGACCACACCACCCTCTGGAGAGCCATGCGGTTGTGGGCAAAAAGATCATCAAGGACGTCACACAGGGGGCCAGGGGGCCCACAGGGGGCCAGTATAAAAAAAATATATATATATATATGTAAGTCGCTCTGGATAAGAGCGTCTGCTAAATGACTAAAATGTAAATGTAAAAAATGTGGGCGGTGCAGTTGCCGTACCTGGCGATGATACAGCCCGACAGGATGCTCTCAATTGTGCATCTGTAAAAGTTTGTGAGGGTTTTAGGTGCCAAGCCACATTTCTTCAGCCTCCTGAGGTTGAAGAGGCTCTGTTGCGCCTTTTTCACCACACTGTCTGCGTGGGTGCACCATTTCAGTTTGTCAGTGATGTGTACACCTAGGAACTAGCAGCTTTCCACCTTCTCCACTGCAGTCCCGTCAATGTGGATAGGGGGGTGTTTCCTGAAGTCCACGATCATCTCCGTTGTTTTGTTGACGTTGAGTGAGAGGTTATTGTCATGCCACAACACTCCCAGAGCCCTCACCTCCTCCCTGTAGGCTGTCTCGTCATTGTTGGTAATCAAGCCTACTACTGTTGTGTCGTCTGCAAACTTGATGATTGAGTTGGAGGCGTGCTTGGCCACGCAGTCATGGGTGACAGGGAGTACAGGAGGGGGCTGAGCAGGCACCCTTGTGGGGCCCCAGTGTTGAGGATCAGCGAAGTGGAGATGTTGTTTCCTACCTTCACCACCTGGGGGTGGCCCGTCAGGAAGTCTAGGACCCAGTTGCACAGGGCGGGGTTCAGACCCAGGGCCTCGAGCTAAATGATGAGCTTGGAGTGTACTATGGTGTTGAATGCTGAGCTATAGTCAATGAACAGCATTCTTACATAGCTATTCCTCTTGTCCAGATGGGATAGGGCAGTGTGCAGTGTGATGGCGATTGCATCGTCTGTGGATCTATTGGGGCGGTAAGCAAATTGAAGTGGATATATGGTGACAGGTAAGGTAGAGGTGATATGATCCTTGACTAATCTCTCAAAGCACTTCATGATGACAGAGGTGAGTGCTATGGGGCGATAGTCATTTAGTTCAGTTACCTTTGCTTTCTTGTGTACAGGAACAATGGTGGCCATCTTGAAGCATGTGGGGACAGCAGACTTGGATAGGGAGAGATTGAATATGTCCGTAAACACACCAGCCAGCTGGTCTGCGTATGCTCTGAGGACGCGGCCAGGGATGCCGTCTGGGCTGGCAACCTTGCGGGGGTTAACATGCTTAAATGTCTTACTCACGTCGGCTATGGAGAAGGAGAGCCCACAGTCCTTGGTAGTGGGCTGCATCGGTGGCACTGTGTTATCCTCAAAGCGGGCGAAAAAGGTGTTTAGCTTGTCTGGATGCGAGACGTCGATGTCGGCGACGTGGCTGGTTTTCCTTTTGTAGTCCGTGATTGTCTGTAGACCCTGCCACATACGTCTCGTGTCTGAGCCATTGAATTGCGACTCCACTTTGTCTCTATACTGATGTTTTGCCAGTTTAATTGCCTTGCGGAGTGAGTAGCTACACTGTTTGTATTCTGCCATATTCCCAGTCACCTTGCCATGGTTAAATGCTGTTGTTCGCGTTTTCAATTTTGTGTGAATGCTGCCATCTATCCACTGTTTCTGGTTACGGTAGGTTTTAATAGTCACAGTGGGCACAACATCTCCTATACACTTCCTGATAAACTCAGTCACCGTTTCAGTGTTTTCGTAAAAATTATTTTTGCAAGCTACCCGCATGATCAAAACAATCTTGAAGCGTGGATTCCGATTGGTCAGACCAGCGTTGAATAGTCGTTAGCATGGGTATTTCCTGTTTGAGTTTCTGCCTATAGGAAGGGAGGAGCAAAATGGAGTCGTGGTCAGATTTGCCGAAAGGAGGGCGGGAGAGGTCCTTGTAGCCACCACCCTGGAAGTTCGAATAACAATGGTCGAGGATTTTAGCAGCCCGAGTACAATAGTCGATATGTTGTTAGACCTAGTCCTCAAATTTGCTTTGTTAAAATCCCCGGCTACATCCTCGGCACTGTTTGTATTCTGCCATATTCCCAGTCACCTTGCCATTGTTAATTGCGGTGGTTCGCGCTTGGTTCATTTTTGAGCGAATGCTGCCATCTATCCACGGTTTCTGATTAGGGTAGGTTTTAATAGTCACAGTGGGCACAACATCACCTATACACTTCCTGATAAACTCAGTCACCGTTTCAGTGTATTTGTAAAAAAAAATTGCAAGCTACCCAGGACATATCCCAGTCCGCGTGATAAAAACCATCTTGAAGCGTGGATTCCGATTGGTCAGACCAGCGTTGAATACTCCTTGGCACGGGTTCTTCCTGTTTGAGTTTCTGCCTATAGGAAGGGAGGAGCAAAATGGAGTCATGTTCAAATTTGCCAAAAGGAGGGCGGGGGAGGGCCTTATAACCATCCCGGAAATTCTAATAGCAATGGTCGAGGATTTTAGCAGCCCGTGTAAAACAGTCGATATTTTGATAGAACTTCGGCAGCCAAGTCCTCAATTTTGCTTTGTTAAATCCCCGGCTATAATAAATGCAGCCTCAGGATATGTGGTTTCCAGTTTGCATAAAGTCCAGTGAAGTTCTTTGAGGGCCGTCGTGATTGTGGGGGGATATACACGGCCGTGACTATAACTGAAGAAAATTATCTTGGGAGATAATACATTTGATTGTGAGGTATTCTAGGTCGGGTGAACAAAAGGACTTGAGTTCCTGTATGTTACTACAATTACACCATGAGTCGTTAATCATGAAACACACACCTCAGCCCTTCTGCTTCCCGGAGAGATATTTATTTCTGTCTGCGCGATGAACTGAGAACCCATCTGGCTGGACCGATTTCGACAGAATATCCCCAGAGAGCCATGTTTCCGTGAAACAAAGTATGTTACAGGCCTTGATGTCTCGCTGGAAAGAAATCCTTGCCCTGAGCTCGTCGACCTTGTTATCGAAAGACTGAACATTAGCGAGTAGTATACTTGGAAGCGGTGGGTGGTGTGCGCGCCTCCTAAGTCGAACCAGCAGGCCGCTCTGTGTGCCTCTCCTCCGCTGGCGATGTTTTGGGTCAGCCGCTGGAATCAGAGCAAACAAAGGATCTGCTTCAGGAAAGTTGTATTCCTGGTCATAATGCTGGTGAGTTACCGCCGCTCTGATATCCAATAGTTTTTCCCGGCTGTATGTAATGATACAAAACACTTTCTGAGCTTATAATGTAAAAAATAATACATAAAAAAACAAAATACCGCAAAGTTTCCTAAGAGCTAGTCGCGAGGCCGCCAGCTTCGTCGTAAAGGTAATCAGAACTGGAATATTGTTCAGTACAGACTGAAAGTGTGGCACCATCTGGATAATGAATTCAATGCAGCAGAATTCTCTAAACCTGCAGGAATGTAATAAAAAAGAAGATGCACGTGCGACACAGAGGTCTAATTCTAATTATGAATGTGAAGAAAAGTGCATCAATCTCTCTTTGTTTAGTTTTTTTGATTGCATCCCAAATGGCATCCTATTCCCTATATTTTGCACTACTTTTGACCAGGGCGCATAGGACTCTGGTCAAAAAGTAGTGCACTATATATGGAATAGGGTGCCATTTGAGGCGCAGCCTATGTGCCTCTATTCTATGCCAGCTACTATACACCCCAACGCCCTGAGGGTTTTCATGAATATGAATTCAGTCAACTTTGTGTTTATTTTTTTCCCCCAGTGTTTCAAAGACACCTTGCAGGCATACAGAGTGTATTTGCCCGTGTAAAGTAAATCCAGGAGCCTCCATTCATCATGCTGTCACTCCATATGGGAGAAAGTGTCACTTTGTTTTACCATGATTAACCCTATAAGTCTTGGGAATTGGCCTATATGGATAGGACTAAATTGAAATGTTTCTTACAGAAGAAATATGAAAAGCAAATGCATAAAGGGAACAGTTTGGAGATATTGGGAAAATTATTAGACCAAAGGTGAGTTCACAACAGTTCACCTGACACAAGACTGAATCCAAACATTACACTCTTGATTTTATATGCATATTACATTTCTTGTACTTTTCGCTGCAAAGGGATTGAATAATTACTGACTCAAGCCATTTCAGCTTTTCATTTAAAATTAATTTATTTAAAAAAAATATTTTAAACATTATTCCACTTTGACATTATGGGGTATTGTGTGTAGGCCAGTGACACAAAATCTCAATTTAATCTATTTTAAAGATAGACTGGCCATAGGGCAATTCTGTCAAATGCCAGATCGGCCGGTCCATCTTTAGCTCATTGGGTCTGTCAATATGGGCTAATTATAGGTGCCTCAAGGAAAATGTGGGGTAGGTGTAACGTAAGACAAAACAATTACAAAGGTTTGAGTGAGAAGACTAACTAGTGTCTTCAAGTAGCCACACACGTCTCCAAAGCATGTGTGGCTACTTGAACACTAAGCAATTTCAATGCACTTTTATGACACAAAGAAGAGTCTTCAACTATAAGGTATTTTAATTTAGCTCTCCTAGCTGTGCCGTTGAGGAACTAGAGCAAGCACCCTTGTAGTTGTTTCATTTGGAACACAACCCTGCATCCCTGCCATCACACAATTACTGTTGTTGTTTACGCAATCTGAGAACATTCTAAGAACGTCGCGTGATGGTCCCAAGGGAACATTCTCTGGGGGACATTTGTCCAGTTCCCTATACGTTCCCAGGACATTTTTAGGACGTTCTTGGGATGTTGTGTCATGGTCCCCTGAATGTTCTTGGAAAGTTGTGTCATGGTCCCTTGGAGGTTTTGTCTAGTTCCCGGTTGGTCCAGGGGACGTATCCGAGGACGTTTTTAGGAAGTTCTTGGGACATTGTGTCATGGTCCCTGGAGGTTCTTGGGACGTTGTGTCATGATCCCCTGGAGGTTTTATCTAGTTCCCAGTTGGTCCCGGGGACGTCCCAATGACATTTTTAGGACGTTCTTGGGGCGTTGTGTTGTGGTTATGTTACGTTCCCCAGCAAGAAAACCAAATAATGTCGCTCAAACAGAAGGGGGAATGAACAAAGATTCACTGACAACAACCAAAACGAAACAGGTTGGGTTTTAGGAGGGGTTCTGAAAGACACTCATGTTGGTGTCCTCAGAAAGTTGACTAGTAACTGGAACCTAAAAGACACCCACCATGAGAGCCCACACAAAAGAAAATCCCACACCAAACTTAAAGACAGGAAGCAAACCAAAAAGTGGAGCAAAATGAAAACAGGGAAGATCAGATAAAGGATTGTTTTTCTAGAACTAAAACAGGGAACGCCAACTAAAGGTGTTAACCCTCCAAATTTCTCAAGACCACTGAAGCACTGGGCCAGCCACTCTTAAATAGCACCTGGACCAGCACAGGTAAAACACCTTCTGACTAACGATGTGACAAACCAGCACAGGTGTAACGCATACTGACAAACGAGGTGACACCAATCCGTGCGCCCCACGTGCTAACGAACCAACCTCTAAATATAAATGGAAAAAGCAAAGCCTGTAACAGTTCCCTGTAGGTGTCCCCAACCATTATAAGTAAAGTAAAGACATTATATGGGGGTTTTGAGTTAAGTGGTACACTGTTCAGCTAAAATAGTGTAAAAATATTTAACCAATGACAATATGATCACATTTGACATGATCACTTAGTAGTGACTTTTGAATATGACCACTTTTGGGATTTGAACACTCAACCTCTGGATTTGGGGTATGCTGATCTTTCTGCTGCGCCACTTTTTTTATTTTTATTTAACCTTTATTTAACCAGGTAAGCCAGTTGAGAACAAGTTCTCATTTACAACTGCGACCTGGCCAAGATAAAGCAAAGCAGTGCGGAAAAAACAACAACAACACAGAGTTACATATGGAATAAACAAAACGTACAGTCAATAACACAATATAAAATCTATATACAGTGTGTGCAAATCTAGTAAGTTATGGAGGTAAGGCAATAAATAGGCCATAATGCAAAATAATTACAATTATAATTTAGTATTAACACTGGAGTGATAGATGTGCAAAAGATTATGTGCAAATAGAGATACTGGGGTGCAAATGAGCAAAATAAATAACAATGTAAATAACAATATGGGGATGAGGTAGTTGGGTGGGCTACTTACAGATGGGCTGTGTACAGGTGTAGTGATCGGTAAGCTGCTCTGACAACTGACGCTTACAAAGTCTGTAGAATTTTGAAAGTCCCCTACACATTCATGACCTATAATACATCTCTGTACTTAGCAAAATAGTGCCATCTGCGCTGCTATTTTAGTTATCAGTGAATCAGATTATTCTTTCATTGATATTAATTTACTTTAATTTGAGTTTGGGTTTTTGGTGCAGTTGTCTAATATTGGTGGGACATATTATTCTGGTTTTATGTTACTCCTAAAACACTATGATAAATATAATAGTTTCTCTTCAGTGTATTTTTAACAGTCCTAAGATTTAGTGTAGGAATAGGCCTACAGGTGAAATCAGTCATTAATACAGACATGGTGGCGTAGCAGGAAGGTTGGAATGCAGTTATCCAATAGGTTGTGAGTTCAAATCACAGATGAGGACATGTTGTATGTGTAAACCTACACAATGTAATCATGTATGTCAAGGTGTGCCAAATAGGTGAATTGAAAATACTGTATGTGAAATGCCCTGTGTGTGTGCCCCTAGCATTACCGAAAGAGCTGTGACTGGATCAGTAGTAATGTGACTATTGAGGATAGTTAATATAATAGTTTATTTTAAATGTTTACATGCTTTGCAAGAAGAATGATTTCCCTAATAATTATGTTTACATGGACACATCTGAAAACAGGCTACTGATGGGACATAAAACATTCAGAAAATTGCCCATCAAAATAAACATTCTACCACAGAGACCATGTTATTTTTGTGAAGACTTTTTGATTCTGAGTTCGGACATAAAGTTTGTATGTGAAAACTATATATAAGATGCATACTTTCAGTTATTCTGAACTCACTTCACTCACGCATAAGAGGGAGGCTTGCACTACCCGGTGCTGGCACATGCACAGATCAAATACACTGCTGGAAGACCGATTAAGCTGTTTCCATGTCCTAATAATTCTAAAGATTGTTCAGAAAAGCAGGTGTTTTAATTGGTGTACGCATACCACGATTATGACCTTAAGATAAGCAGAGTAAGGTGTTTACATGACTAATGCCGTACTTGGCCTTCTGCCGTAATCATTTTAATATTGAATTATTAGTGTATATGTAATAATGAAACTAGGGTGTGCATACCCGGTTAAATGTTGTTTTTTGGGGAGGGAATGTTTCTTTGTGACCATCAAGTGACATCCACGGGACAAACCGAGAACTAGACAAAAACCTCCATGGGACCATGACACAACGTCCCGAGAACATTTAGGGGACCTTCACAATGTCCCAAGAACGTCCTAAAAACGTCCTCGAGGACGTCCACGGGACCAACAGGGAACTAGACAAAATCTCCAGGGGACCATAACACAACTTCCTGACGGCTTTAGGGCGACCATTTCATGACGTCATGGGGACGTCCTAACTACTCATTATTGTTTGCAGGTGTGTTATGAGTGCATTGAAAGTCCCCTTCATTTTTAACCCGTATACGGGTACGAGTGTAAAGGGCTACAGTGGGGGACTTTGAGATGTACACTATTTGCATATTAAATGATAATTTGACTCAAATGTATTTGTGGGAGTTATGTTGATTTGCAAAACTTTCAATAGAAACATGACAAATCAAACTAATATCTTCAGTTAGAAGGACACAAGTACTTACCGTAGGACTGTTAATTTGATATGCCTTTCACCTTGTGGCATTTGTACTTACCTCTTACGGTAATCATACACTCCGACTAATACTGTAATATGATTAGTCATGATAACTATCAAGGGTTGGAATCAGTAAACCTGTCTGTGCTTAGTCCAGTTGATTCAATATCTTATTGCAGGTTGCAAAATGCACAGTACATACTAATTGATATGTGTGTATGTTATTCAAAGGAAAGCAGCTTTATTTATGTGTTGCAATGCATTAACTTGACCTTATTTATTTATTTGAATTCGTAATCTGGTAAGTGAAAAGACTTGACAAATGTTATGGTTTTGAGAGTGTGTGTGTGTGTGTATTGGGGGATTGGCGGTGGTGGTGGTAGTGGTGTGGGAGGGGGTTGTGGGTACACACACAGGCTCTACCCACCATGACCTGCAGTCATAATGAAAGGTAGAGTGTGAATTCTCAACAACACTGTGTGCAGACATACACTCCCCATTATCCATTGGCCATCCCATCCTTTAACACCCTGCTCTATCATTCCTTTCTCATTTTCAGGATGCCTCTCAAACTTGGCCCATAAATTAGGCCAGCAGCACCACACAGTGAACACATGCACTGTGCCTACAGGACCATATGGAGCCACAGCCTTGCAATCCGGCAGCCAGCCTAGCTGCCGGATGGATCACACCTTTAACAGCTTGGGGAGCGGCTCCATCAGTCTCTATCAGGCTGCGGGCACTGTAAAGTGAGGCAGGGCTACGTTTTCATTACCCGAGGCCGAGAAGCGGGGGCATAGCTAGCTAGTTATGCCCGCTGATCATCTCATTTGCCCAGTGGAGTTTGAGCAGCTTGGCCCTATGCCGTGCCACAGATGCAGTACCTCCAAGCGTGGGCTTCTCACTACAGAGGCGTGGCACAGCCAGACCAGAGAGCTCAGGAGGCTCCAGGCTCCATCCTCATTACAGGCTTTTACTGCAGGAATTACGGCCCACGCTTATTTCCTATCTGTGGCATTCATCTGAGAGTGGATGTCATAGGTGTCATCAAGGAGACCCCTGACTCTCTTACCCTGTGGTAACTGTGTTATAGGCGCAATGCTCCTTAGTTACCGCCGGAAGGGAACAGTGTAACCCCTTCCACTCATCTATACACACACACACACACACTAACACAATAACACACATTAATGCACAGGCACGCAGGTGTGCAAACACACACACACACACACTCACACACACTTACAGTCACACTCATCCACATTTGATTGGCTAGTGAAAGCAACTGCGGAGCCGAAATGACTTCAGTGGTACAGTCAGCATAATGTGGGAATAAAGATTTCTGACTGAAAAACGAATGGCTCCTCATTTCTCAAAGCAAAGCCCGGTCAAACACAAAATCCATGGTCTACTGGTGGTGGTAAATCTATTTTTTGAAATACCTGAAGATAAATCTCAGGGGATATTGCTGAGGGTATGGCGTCACCTTGTGGTCAGTATTGGCAGTCCTTATAGATCTCTTGAAGAGCTGGGCCCGTATCCTTAAAGATTCTGAGAATCCTCTCAGAGAGCTCCTAACTTAACCTAAAAATTCCTTGCCAGGAGTTTTAGCTTAGAAGTGATTCCAGAACATTTTCAGTGAACTCTGAGCCAGGAATGGATGAAAAATCCTATCTTAGTGAGGAGGTGTGGTTGACCCCGTTGCTAGGTATGAGTCATCATTTCAAAAGCCGTGATTGGTTGATCCTACAAGTTTGATGAAAATGAACTTTTGGTGATAATGAGCAAAGGATGTACCCTCAAATCAATAAACATAATTATACACTCTAATCTTATGCAGACTATAATTGTAAATAATATTTCACATTCAAGAAAATATCTGGAAAATGAATAGTAAGCTGTAGGGGTTATAGCCTAACATTAGAATCTAAAATATGTGAAAACTTAAGCTCATTACACCCTGTTCAAATAATGATTTGTGTCTCATTTGCTCATATTAATATCCTAGCTGGCATATTTTCTACTTTCACTTCCATATGGACCCCATTGAAAACAAGATGGCCTATCTCAAGGGGCTGTCCTTAATGAAGTAGAAATTGCAACGTTACAACTCAGTGTGAACTTAACGAGGGTAACACAGCTCAGCTTTTAACAATGTCTGTGATTGCTGGCTGGTCTATTTATGAAGGCTTGTTAACAAATATCCTACAAACACAGAAAATGGAGAAAAAAAGGAATCGCAAGCCGAACTGGACTGAGGAGCAAGATTTGTTGCTGGCCCAGTTGGTGAACGAACATAAAGGTATGTTACGAGGAAAATTTGGCCCAACTGTCACTAGCCAAGGCAAGAGGCGCGCCTGGGACACAATATCCCAAACAATCAATGCCTCTTTTCCACTGGTGGTGCGGACAGGCGACGATTGTGAGAAAAGGTGGTATGTGCTGCAGTCCAAGGCAAAAGATGAGATTGCAGCACACAAGCGGGAATCCTCACTCACAGGTGAGCAAAATACTATGGCCTACCACATAATCTGGCAATTTGCTCCTGCTGGCAAAGTTAATTTACATGCCTAAGTACTGTGTTCATTGACTGTTTCTTTCTAGGGGGTGGACCACCTGCAAAGCGGCTGTCCCAGGTGGCCGACACTGTCTTTCAAGTCCTGGGACACTCTGAGGTCAGTGTCACCGGGCTGCCAACAGGCATTGACACGTCAATGATGCAGGCCCTTGAAATGCAGCAAAGGTAGGACACAGGGTTATTCATATCAACAGTGTTTATTCATTGCAGAAGCCATTTCATGTGTTATCCATGCTCATTGTATTAAATTAATTTAATCAAAACAATAATTAAACTAGGCCTATGTATTTCTGTAGCATGGAGCCATCACAAGAACCGGGCCCATCAAGTTTGCCGCCTGAACCATCTGCAGCTGCTACTCAGGATAGCCCGGCGGATCAAACACCATTCCCATCCGCAGCACCTGCTCCGTCAGCATCCCTGCAGGAGAGAAGATTGCAACTCACAATTGATGTGTTTGAACAACAAAAAAAAGTCCTTTCCCTTCAGGAGGAGTACTACCGCCTTAAAATTGAACACCTAAAAAATAAACCATTTAGAGATTGTGTTCTGTGTCTTGCATTTAACAGTTGCAGGTGATGTGCAGTAAAACTGTGGTAGTTCTTAATACCATCACAAGTTCTCAAATGACATGGGGCTACAGCTTGCCTGAAATGTAAATTTGTGAAGTTTGCCCTGAAAGGCAGTCCACTCTGGGCTCGGTTCCCCTGTGGAATGTGAATATCTTCTTCACCACCATCCTCATCGTTGTCTCCATCCTCATCCTCATCGCCATCCTCCAGAGGTTCTGCAATCTGTCTAACCTTGCAAATATTGTGTAATATTGCACAGGCTATGATGACTTTGCTGACTTTTTCAGGCCTCAGCCGCACCTCTCCGTGGAGAACACGAAAGCGCCTCTTAAGCTGGCCTATGCCACGCTCCACCACCGCTCTTGTTGTCTTGTGGGCCCTACAATAGAATACAGACCTTTAATTATTTGATGGAAATATTGCACTACTTGGATGCTCTAACATATTGCTTGCATTTCATTTCCATGATTTTTGTATTGTTTGGCTTACCTGTTATAGTTTAGTTGGGGCCCTTGGCGTGGCTGGAGGTAAGGTGTAAGGAGCCATGGTTTGCATGGGTAGCCACTGTCCCCTAACAAGTGGCAATTAGCTGGCACATAGCGTCTCTCAAAAAGCTGTCTGATGCTACTCTCGGAGAGCATTCTCGCATCATGTGTGGAGCCTGGCCATTTAGCCACAATGTCCAAAATCTTCCAGGCCGCATTGAACACTATTTGCACATTGATGCTGTGGAAATTCTTCCTGTTAACAAAGACAGCCTCGTCCTCTGATGGCGCAATTATTCTCACATGTGTTCCATCAATTACACCCACAACGCCAGGGAATCCTGCAATGTCCATAAATGCCCTTTTATGTGTGTGTAAAGTGCGGGCATCCAGCGGGAATGAAACAAATTGTGTCACAATATTAGGTTGTGACAAAGCTGTCAGTGTTTGGGTGATGACTCTGCTGACAGAGGATTGGGACAGACCCAAGTCATCACTGCTGCATTGTTGCATTTTCCCTGTTGCCAAATACCTCAGGGTTGTGATTACTTTCTTCTCCGGTGTAATAGCGTTGTGGCGTCGAGTTGGTGAAGTAATTGCATCTCTAAGGAGATCCACCACAAACATGATTCCTGCACGATCCAATCTGTAGCGTCTCAATAATTCCCTGTCATCCAGTGTTTGCAGGACATCTCTCCTGCCTCCTCTGTTGGCCATTTTGTGCAGCTGCTTAGGGTAACTCCTAAGCCACTAAAAGTCCTCTTCCCTGCTCTTAGCAGATCTCGCCTTAGGAGCCCTTTTAAGCGCTAGGACTCTTGAGGAATAGCTTTTATATTAACTGGGATTTTCGTGTCACTTTTAGGGGAAATTCTAAGAAAACGTCATGCCTCTGAGAATTTTCTTAGAATTTGGCCGCTAGGAGCCACTTTTTGCACAAAAATTCTTTAGAGATACGGGCCCTGATCATTAGGGGAGTCTAGGGGTGATGGAGGATTTTCAACCCACTTCCTGGTTCATTACAGTCATACAAATGTCACACTCAATGATATATCCAGACCAGAGTTGTCAAAGAAACCGAACATCCTAGTATTTCAGATTGAGTAACATCACTACTAGTAATCTCTCTCCCCTGTTTAGCCATCTAAGGCATCAGTTTTGTTTAGTAGCTGATTTGAAGACAACACTACAGACTTCTCCAAGATAAAGCCATGATTTATCCTAGCTCCGGCACATCAAGAGACCATGGGACACCAATGCTTTTAGTCACAGATGATTGCACTACACTGTTTACATCCATTACTGTTTTCATCCATTTCTACCAATCCATTATTAATGTTCCTGACAGAATGGAACCAAAGTGGTCAATATAGATGTCAGTCTACTCATGCTTCCCTAGCACAAGGAATGGCTGGTCTACTGGCTCATGTAATGGAAAGATTTATGGGGAACTATGAAATGAATAGATATCACAATCCAAGAGGGTGGATCAATGAAATAACACTCCCATCAAAGCCTTAAACTCAGCCATCCAGAATATGACACATTTTAGATTTTCTCCTCCTTTCTAAAATGGACTGCTGTATTTTTGTGGGCATGAATTCCCTTGTGATAAATAGAAACATTGATTCTACCATCCACATCAACCATCACATTGTTTGAGACGAGCGACTTGTGAGAAACGCATTAGAATTTGTCTGCTTTTATATCTAATTTGTCTACATCATAGCGTGGGCTTACCAGCTGTGAGTAGGTATAACATTCAACAACATGAGCATCACGACCATATCCATTGTGTGTCTGGAGAGGGGGAGACAGACATTGCAAGCACATTACTACCATCGCTACTCCTCTACTGTGGGATTTTTTTTTTTTCAGTGTTTCTTTTAATATGGGAAGCCATGAACAAAATGCAATTTTCAGAGCGTGGATAAGATTCCATGGAGAAAAACCGAAAAAATATATAAACAATGGGCATTATGTCTTGGTTTATCGAGGGGAGGCAGAGGCTGTTTTTTTCCCTGTGTTCTAATTGTATTTACACCACTGAAGACCCATGAAAACAATTGCCAGCTGATTTTGTGTGCTTTCATCAATTAGTTAACACATTTGGAGTGCAAGTGAACAAACAGGATTAGGTTAAACACAATTTTGATTAGCTGATAAATATGAATTCCAATTGTTACAAAAAGTCACCTCCACATTATTGAACACAAATAATCAAGACAACTAGACAGACACTTCTGTTGCCTTGTCCTAATTATTCATCAGTATTGTGAGTAAATGAGGCATACCTGACATCATTGCAATTGCATGTTCCCTGTGACTTCAAGGCACTGATTTATTTGCAGCAATCAACCATAAACCATGGTGTTTTCTCATAATCACTGGCTCAGAATAGAGAGTAAAGCAGCTTTATCTTATTTGCCTAATCTGCATTGTTCTAGTCGAGTGCAGTTGATGCCTTTAATGCATTTTCTTTGTTGCTAATGAATTACACTAGAATTCATTACTTATTTTGTAGCACACTATATTGAGGAAAAACCTGAAGTTAGTTTTTTACTCAAATGTTTCTCAAATGATAGTTTAAAACTATTCCAACCTGTTGTGCTGCTGTCGAAGTGAGTATAATGCCAGGTTGCACCTCTGCCATATCAATAAATGTCCGTTCCTACAAGATACCTTCTAATTTTCTCCAGTGCTCTCCCTGGACCTGAGAATGGCTTTGGGAGAGCCTGATCTTTCTATTTCAAATGGACAACCAGACAGGGTTTTAGACAGAAAACTGAAACATTACTATTGATATTCTTTAGAACAATCTCCCACTTGCAGTGTCACTAATCCTAGAGTCTGTATGTTCCAGTCAATACTCCCTCAGGCTAGCAAGAAAGCAGTAGATTTCTGGATGCGCCCAGCTTTCTCAATTATGGACTCCCAACCCTGAGGTTGTGCTGACTGTAAACTTTAATAAATAAAAAAACGGACACTTGTTTAACTTAGCTGTCACGCCCTGGCTCTGGGACTCTGTTATGTTGAGCCAGGGTGTGTTGTTTCTATGTGTTTTGTGTGCTAGGGTTATATTCTAGTTTATTTGTTTCTATGTTGGCCGGTGTGATTCTCAATCAGAGGCAACGTGTGTTAGCTGTTGCTTGATGTCTCTGATTGGGAACCATACTTAGGCAGCCTGTTTTCCACAGTGTGTTGTGGGATCTTGTTCCGTATGGTTTGTATTGTAACCAAGGACTTCACGTTTCGTATCGTTTGTTGTTTTGTTCGTGTGGTGAATCTAAAATAAAGTATGTTCACATTCCACGCTGCGCATTGGTCCACTTCCTCCGACGAGCGTGACAGAAGATCCCACCATAACTGGACCAAGCAGCGTGTCCAGGAGCCAACGCCAGAGGTGACTCTGATGAATATCAACCTCGACTGGGTCAAGCAGCGTGAGGAGGAGAGAGGCTGGACTTTGGAGCAGAGGAGCGAGAGTCTGGCGAGAGCCATGGAGGCCTGGCCCACGGGGAGGAGAGACGGCCAGAAAATTTTTAGGGGGGGGCTCACGCCGTGGACGACGGGGCAGCAGGAGGCCGGGATAGAGTGGTTCAGCGGGTTGGCAAAGGAGGCCGCCAGGTTACGGGAGTCACTGGTCACCAGGGGGAAGGAGAATGTAGAGGCACGACGAGAGGTACTGGGGTGTGTTGCCAGTCCGGTCCGGCCCGTTCCTGATCCCCGCGTAGGGCCAGTGGTGTGTGTCTCCAATACGGTCCGGCTTGTTCCTGTCCCTCGCACCGAGCCTGTGGTGCGCGTCGCCAGCCCGGTCCGGCATGTTCCTGCCCCTCGCACCAAGCCAGTGGTGCGCTTCGTCAGCCCGGTTCGGCCCGTCCCTGCTCCCCGCACCAAGCCTGTGGTGCGCGTCGTCAGCCCGGTCCGGCCTGTTCCTGCTCCCCGCACCAAGCCTGTGGTGCGCGTCGTCAGCCCGGTCCGGCCTGTTCCTGCTCCCCGCACCAAGCCAGTGGTGCGCTTCGTCAGCCCGGTTCGGCCCGTCCCTGCTCCCCGCACCAAGCCAATGGTGCGCGTCGTCAGCCCGGTCCGGCCCGTCCCTGCTCCCCGCACCAAGCCTGTGGTGCGCGTCGTCAGTCCGGCACAGCCCGTGCCTGTTCCACCGGTGCCTGGTTCGGCACCGGTCAGCTGCTCCACTCCGGAGCTAGAGCAATCCGCTCCACCAGTGTTCAGTCCAGCTCCGGCCAGCAGGGCCAGACCGGACCAGGGGTGCTTTGGGGGGTTTGTTGGAGGGTCGGGGTCAAGCCCGGAGCCGGAACCGCCTCCGAGGAGGAATGCTCACCCGGCCCTCCCCTGTTCGGTTTATGTTTTGCGCGGTCGCAGTCCGCGCCTTTGGGGGGGGGGGGGGGGTACTGTCACGCCCTGGCTCTGGGACTCTGTTATGTTGAGCCAGGGTGTGTTGTTTCTATGTGTTTTGTGTGCTAGGGTTATATTCTAGTTTATTTGTTTCTATGTTGGCCGGTGTGATTCTCAATCAGAGGCAACGTGTATCAGCTGTTGCTTGTTGTCTCTGATTGGGATCCATACTTAGGCAGCCTGTTTTCCACAGTGTGTTGTGGGATCTTGTTCCGTATGGTTTGTATTGTAACCAAGGACTTCACGTTTCGTATCGTTTGTTGTTTTGTTCGTGTGGTGAATCTAAAATAAAGTATGTTCACATTCCACACTGCGCATTGGTCCACTTCCTCCGACGAGCGTGACATTAGCTAAGCTTTAAAAGAGAAGAGTAGGGGAGAATGGTGTAAATTGAGCCATTTTTTACATTTAGCATCACTCCGTCAAGGGAATTATAGTATTCTGTCTAATAAACATACAGTATTTACATATACACTAAACAAAAATATAAAACGCAACATGCAACAATTTCTAAGATTTTACTGAGTTACAGTTCATATAAGGAAATCAGCCAATTTAAATAAATTCATTAGGCCCTAATCTATGGATTTCACATGACTGGGAATACAGATATGCATCTGTTGGAAACAAATACCTTTAAAAAAAGGTAGGGCCGTGGATCAGAAAACCAGTCAGTAGCTGGTGTGAACACCATTTTCTTCATGCAGCATGACACATTGCCTTCTCATAGAGTTGATCAGGCTGTTGATTTTGGCTGTGGAATGTTGTCCCACTCTTCTTCAATGGCTGTGCAAAGTTGCTGGATATTGGTGGAAACTGGAAAACGCTGGCATACACTTCAATCCAGAGCATCCCAAACATGCTCATTGGATGACATGTCTGGTGTGTATGCAGGCCATGGAAGAACTGGGCCATTTTCAGCTTCCCGGAATTGTGTACAGATCCATGCAACATGGGGCCATGCATTATCATGCTGAAACATAAGGTGATGGAGGAGGATGAATGGAACCACAATGGGCCTCAGGATCTCGTCACGGTATCTTTGTGAATTCAAATTGCCATCGATGAAATGCAATTGTGTTCATTGTCCGTAGTTTATGCCTGCCCATACCATAACCCCACCACCATCATGGGGCACTCTGTTCAGAACATTGACATCAGCAAACCGCTTGCCCACACAACGCCATACAACGTCTGTCATCTGCCCGGTAAAGTTGAAACTGGGATTCATTCGTGAAGAGCATACTTCTCCAGCGTGCCAGTGGCCATCGAAGGTGAGCATTTGCCCACTGAACTCGGTTACGACGCCGAACTGCAGTCAGGTCAAGACCCTGGTGAGGACGACGAGCACGCAGATGAGCTTCCCAGAGACGGTTTCTGACAGTTTGTGCAGAAATTCTTCGCGTATGCACATTTTAGAGTGGCCTTTTGTTGTCCCCTGCACAAGGTGCACCTGTGAAATTATCATGCTGTTTAATCAGCTTCTTGATATGCCACACCTGTCAGGTGGAGGGATTATTTTGGCAAAGGATACATTTTCACTATCAGGGATGTAAACAAATTTGTGCACAACATTTTAGAGAAATAAGCTTTTTGTGCATATGAAACATTTCTGATATCTTTTATTTCAGCTCATGAAACATGGGACAAACACTTTACATGTTGCCTTTATATTTTTGTTCAGTATATTTCAGGATGTTGTGTATTCCTGGAAATAATCAGAATTCATGTAAACATTACAGTTTTGAAAATATAGCTGTCTCTTGGCACAACTTACCCCGGGTATGGGGTAAGTTGAGCCACAGGACAGGGTAAACCGCCTACACATTTCCGTTCTGAATGAAATATTACCATTACCTTTTTAAAACCATGTCTATCTTTATTTCTTAAAAACAATTAAACACAATCAAATCACTCTTTTGTCTTTTAATAATTTTAAGCATATTTTAACACTGGCTTAACGCCTAACAAACACTTGATACTTTTTAAACACTTTTTACAAAGGTCCTGTTGTTACCTCATATCCCACTGGGCACAGATGTCAGTTCAACGTCTAGTTTTGATTTATATTTGGTTATCAACAAACAGGAATTCATAGTGAAATCAACAAAAAAATTCACCCTGTCATTGGATTAGGGTAGAAGTTATGTGAAAAAAAGACAAAATAGCCCTACATCGATGACTTTTTCAAATCCAATCAGTTTTCCACATTGATTCAACATCATCACATAGATTTGTTTGTTTTTATGACGTGGAAACAACGTTGATTCAACCAGTTTTTGCCCAGTGGGATTCCAGCGATAATGCCTTGTATTACGCCTGGGAAGAAAACACTTCAATTTGATCAACTTGCCATTGACTCAACCATTGCATTGGCTCAACTTACCCCAAGGCAAACATTTTGACTATATTAGCCCATACAGCTACAAGGATGCACTTTCATGCTAGGTTTAGAACCTCATATTGAAGCTTATAGAGACCCCAACTGATGTATAGAACAATCTAAAAATGATCTACTTTGGTTTAGATACAAGCATCATGAAACCTCTAGAATAAATTAATTTAACTTGGTGAAAATCATTTTTTTGTAACTAACTTGCTTACCTTTTTTTCCATGTGTTTTTTTCCTTCACAGACTCCATGAAATGATGACCTCTTCCTAAATATTTTATCAAATGATACATTTTGTGTATGGTTTCCTAGAATCAAGGGCGGCTCAACTTATCCCTTTTGCTTTTGCTCCCCTACATCCTATACAAGTTTTGTGTTGAGTTGGCAATGCTGCAGTTTGTTTTTCTCCTGCCGTTGAACATTACAGATTAATGTTTGAGCACCTTGCCTTCCCAGAGGAAAGTGTAACTTTTGATTACCAAGATCATAGATGTGGCTAGATGCTCACTTTAGCTCAATATTTCATGAAAAACACACAGGCCAGTATAGGCTTACTTCAAAGTGCTTGTTTGAAAATATAATTTCATCACTTTTTGCCTTTCATAGCTACACAAAAACCCTTTCATAGGCACAGGCAGACATAGACGTGTCCAATGTTTATTTAATGGATTTGCTGAACAGCCTAAAATTCTGATTACTGCGTTCTCATTACAAAGCAAGAATGCTAGCTCCATACAATGTGAGTGTCGAGCGCAGGATGTTTGCTAGTGAAAATGAGCGGTTCCACCAGGACAATGAGAGAGACGTGTTTGGAAAACTTAATGAGACTAATAATTATGTAAGATGAGCTCAGCTCCTCAGCAGAGATGACGACCTTTCGTTTAGCTGGGACAATTTGTTCTATCCCAGTACTCTATGGAACTTACTGTGTCCCCAACCTCAGACATCCATCTATCAACTCTTCTCTGATCTGGGAAGTTCTATGATTCTATAATGAGTGTGACAACCTCAAGCATATTCAGTAATTCTAAAACTTGAGGTTGAAATATACGTTGGGAGTTCATGACCTACAGTATATGATATAGGTCATGAACTCCCAATGATGCCTTTAATGGGTCACTCACACAAAGGGCCCTAATGAATCAAAACAGATATCGACTTATATAAGTTGTTATAATGAAATGCCATTGATTCGCAAATAATTCATATATCAGCAGTGACTAAAACTACTGGGGTATAAATTTAAATCACCAATTAATGGAGTAAACAACTAAACTGAGCCCTGGTAACTAACACTGAACAAAACTAAAAGTACACTCAGCATGTTTTTCTGGGGTTGTTACATTTACTAAACTGGAGGAATAGGGAACGTTGTGCCTCTACAGAGAGAGCTTTCTAATTAAGAATATGTGCATAACAAAGCAAGTGACACAATTGGAAACATTTTATTGCCACATTACCTGATTGGTTTTATGAGAAATACAGGGACTTTGAGGCCAGGAAACACAAAAACAAACATTTCAGCACTTTTCTATATCTGCTGGTATAGTTTTCAAAGTTA
This sequence comes from Coregonus lavaretus, assembly GCF_964263955.1. NCBI lineage: Eukaryota > Metazoa > Chordata > Actinopteri > Salmoniformes > Salmonidae > Coregonus > Coregonus lavaretus. The sequence goes on from NC_140019.1 coordinate 6,104,626, forward strand.
AGTACCCTGCCAAAATTCATATTAGTGCTAGAGACACCTCGACGGAGGCCCACCACTGTATGAAGAGGAAGCCTGTACACAAACAGGCAGCCATTTATTATTTGATGCCCTTGCAGGAGCAACCAGAGGCAGTCCTTGTTAGTTTACTTTCCCCAGGTGCAGCTGAGATTCTTTTAAAGGTAGCATTTAGCCATCTGATTCAGTTCAGCGATTCTTTGCCTCACAAAGGGGAGAATTTATGATGCAAAGTGTCATGAGGGACACTATGAGAGCACACATTTTTAGGTTGTGATTGCAAGCCCAAAGGCATCCAATTGCAATGGGATAGAACCTTCCCTGCCTTTCTTTACATAAGCAAGTGAACTAGACAGAAGGTACCCATGACATTTGATTTGCACAAAATCCTTCAAGACCTGGGAAGGATCTGGTTCATTAAATAATTACGTAAAAGCTGCTTCATGCTTAATTCTACAGGGAATTTAGACAGATATAGAAGTTGTTCTCACCGTGGAGTCACGGGACATCAATTATTCTCTTTTAATTTTAGCCTTTTCTAGTTCACAACTGTTTAGTTTTGCCTTCCACAATAATGGTAAGCATACAGTACTATCATCCCTAAGGAAATACCATGTTCCCATGTGTCCTGACAGTAATCAAATTGGAACAGAATATACCTACATTGTTTTTAATTTACTCTCATCAAGATTTAAGACATGACCCCAATCAATTAATGTCAGGAAATGTACAAATGTACAGTATGAGCAACTGTTTTGATAGTTTTGCTTACAATTTACTACTGACATACTGTATCTTAACCTCTGAGAATAACATGCGATAAGACCTTTTAATTGGTTATTTGATGTTGTTGAGGTTTTTCTGCCCATAAGGATGTAAACTAATTATAGTCCTAGTCCTGCATTCTCTGCTCTTTGAATTCACTTTGTTGGTTCATCTGCTGTATTCTCAGCAGGGGAGGTAACGGTAAGCAGTGTAGGCTAGGTAAGTGTCTCACTCTGTGGTCTGCTCAGGCAGCCTTTCTCCACAGAGCGTGTACTGTAGTGTACAGTAATCACATCTGTCCCAGGGGACCTGAGCTAGAGAGCCATAGCACAGTTGGAGCTGGAAGCTGCCTGCTTCTCATCTCTTCACCTCAATATTGTTTTTCCTCTCGCAATGAAACCTCCCTTACTCTGCATTATTGCTCTTATACCTGCACACAGGGGGACCGAACTGTTATTATGCGCTGGGCCCCATCTGCACTTCCTGAAGCAGATATGGACATTAACATTGCCCAATTAACTCCTCTTGATTGGATTTCTTTGTAGTGTGAGTGTCTGTCGAGAATAATTAGGGCTGGGTTTGATTTTGTTTTATCTACATGCCTCAGTGCGCTGTGTGAGCTAGCAGATGCAGCGACTGAGATCTGCATTCTGTCTTGGTTAAATTGTCACTTAGTCAGAAAGCGATGGCTGTAGAAACGGTGGCAAAGCTCCTACTGTGAGGATCCAAAAAGCTGACGGGAGACTGAGTGAAGGTTTATCATCTCTGGCAGTGTAGGGTAAACACTTCAAAGGACCGGTCTCACTCATAATCAACAAGATGGCACAGCCACAGCCATCACACCCACTCAGACAACACACACCATACCACACCCAGCTATGGTGCCATAGCTGCTAATATCAACGCTGTGCCATAGCTGCACACACACGCACACACACACAAACACACACACACACTACATGCCATAGCTTCTGATATTCACGTTTCTATAGCTTGAATTATGACTCACCGTTGCGTTGTAGGTACAGGTACAGTAAAAGGGTTTAACAGCATAGAGAACTCATAGTATAGGTCTCTAGGGAGTCCTTTTAACACAGCCATATAGTAACAGCTCTGTAATGCAAAACCTATTGAACCATGAAGAGGGAACCACATTTTTACAGGAAACCATGCCCTCTGCTGAGTTAGCTACCATAGCTGTAAGTGTTCTTGATAAATGTGATGAAACAAGACATACCGCCCCTAACCACAGCCACCGTTGTACACACCCTACACTGTGCTTACACAATTAATGCTGTCAATGCAGTGTGTAAAAAGCTGTTTTATGGTTAACAACAAGCACCTGCTGGCAGTGCAGGATGTGTTCCATCTCTCCGCTCCAGAGTTTCACCATCTATTTAATTGCGGATCACCATGAATCAGATGCCATTCTACAGACTCTCTGCTAGAGCGCAACAGTATCGTGTTAACAGCACTGCAGCCCTGTAGAATTTCAATCAGAGAGGGAAGCCTACGGAATATAGGACGTTTCAGAAGTGACTGACTTGCCATAAATCAACCATGATTGCACAGAAGTCATGAGTGTTACTACATATGTCATCATATTATGATGTGAATGGAAAACTTTGTCAAGTAGTCTACTTAGCTAATTATCTTCTTTTTTTACTTATTCTTTTTTACTTTTGTTCTCAGGGGAGCCCAATTTACACCAGGGTCTCATTCTCGATGGTGCCCTGAGAACAAACAATTCACAAATCAACATGATAATTCAATTAAACAGCAAAAAAGAAACTACAAGATACAGCAGTTACAGATACACCACATTTCAACAACACAAATAAATTATTACAATAAACCCAAACACTTGCAAACCTCAGTGAAATCTTTCCTCATTATCTTTCTAAACTGCCCTATTGGATTCAAGATGTAATGAGGTTTGTATTCCAAACATGGGAGACCTTAAAACTAAAGGCTGATTGACCTAGGTTGGTAGAGACACAAGGGACCTCAAGAGTTAATATTTATACTTTAACAGAAAAGTGAGATATGTTGGAAGCTTGTGCAGCAGAGCTTTATAAACATTAAGGAAGAAATGAAGTGATCTACGGGAATTTAGGTCCAGCCAACCTTCTGATAAAGGATGCAGTGATGAGTATTAAACCTGTCATCTGTGATAAAGTGAAGCTCTATGGTACACAGCATCCAAGGTAGAGTAGTGGCTGCTACATTCTGATAAATAGTGTCACCATAATCAAGAGTCTGGTAGGAAGGTTGCCTGTACAACCTGCTTCCTGCTGTTTAGGGAGAGGCATGATCTACAGTGAGCTCCAAAAGTATTGGGACAGTGACAATTGTGTTGTTGTTTTGGCTCTGTACTCCAGCACTTTGGATTTGAAATGATACAATGACTATGACAGACTGTCAGCTTTAATTTGAGAGTATTTTTATCCATATCGGGTAAACCGTTTAGAAATTACAGCAATATTTTTACATAGTCCCCCCATTTTAGTGGACCAAAAGTATGGCGACAAATTCACTTAAATGTGTAATAAAGTAGTCAAAAGTTTAATATTTGGTCCCATATACCTAGCACACAATGATTACATCAAGCTTGTGACTCTACAAACTTGTTGTATGTATTTGCTATTTGTTTTGGTTGTGTTTCCGATTATCTTGTGCCCAACAGATAATAATGGTCACCTTTATTGTAAATTAGAATAGAATATGTTGCTAAACATTAATGTGGATGCTACCATGATTATAGATAGTGTCACGTTTTATAATGATTAGAAGCTAGGTGCAGGAATACGTATTAGGGGTTTAATTTACTCCACCCAACACAGGGTACATCATGAAAAACGACGGGGATGAAGCCCAAAACAAACACGTATATATAACAAAGGGATGTAACCCAAACAAAAGAGCGAGGTGTAACCTCTACACAATACACGGGACGAGACCTGTAATACCAAGAGCACAATACATGGTACCCACGAGACATACAGTTGAAGTCGGAAGTTTACATACTATTAGGTTGGAGTCATTAAAACTTGTTTTTCAACCACTCCTCAAATTTCTTGTTAACAAACTATAGTTTTGGCAAATCGGTTAGGACATCTACTTTGTGCATGACACAAGTAATTTTTCCAACAATTGTTTACAGACAGATTATTTCACTTAGAATTCACTGTATCACAATTCCAGTGGGTTTCCAAGCTGCCTTTAAACAGCATGGAAAATTCCAGAAAATGATGTCATGGCTTTAGAAGCTTCTGATAGGCTAATGTGACATAATTTGAGTCAATTGGAGGTGTACCTGTGGATGTATTTCAAGGCCTACCTTCAAACTCAGTGCCTCTTTGCTTGACATCATGGGAAAATCAAAAGAAATCAGTCAAGACCTCAGAAAAAAATTGTAGACCTCCACAAGTCTGGTTCATCCTTGGGAGCAATTTCCAAACGCCTGAAGGTACCACGTTCATCTCAAATCAAATCAAATCAAATTTTATTGGTCACATGCGCCGAATACAACAGGTGCAGACATTGCAGTGAAATGCTTACTTACAGCCCTTAACCAACAGTGCATTTATTTTAAACAAAAAAAGTAAGAATAAAACAACAACAAAAAAAGTGTTGAGAAAAAAAGAGCAGAAGTAAAATAAAGTGACAGTAGGGAGGCTATATATACAGGGGGGTACCGTTGCAGAGTCAATGTGCGGGGGCACCGGCTATTTGAGGTAGTTGAGGTAATATGTACATGTGGGTAGAGTTAAAGTGACTATGCATAAATACTTAACAGAGTAGCAGCAGCGTAAAAAGGGTGGGGTGGGGGGGCAGTGCAAATAGTCCGGGTAGCCATGATTAGCTGTTCAGGAGTCTTATGGCTTGGGGGTAGAAGCTGTTGAGAAGTCTTTTGGACCTAGACTTGGCACTCCGGTACCGCTTGCCATGCGGTAGCAGAGAGAACAGTCTATGACTAGGGTGGCTGGAGTCTTTGACAATTTTGAGGGCCTTCCTCTGACACCGCCTGGTATAGAGGTCCTGGATGGCAGGGAGCTTTGCCCCAGTGATGTACTGGGCCGTACGCACTACCCTCTGTAGTGCCTTGCGGTCAGAGGCCAAGCAGTTGCCATACCAGGCGGTGATGCAACCAGTCAGGATGCTCTCGATGGTGCAGCTCTAGAATTTTTTGAGGATCTGAGGACCCATGCCAAATCTTTTTAGTCTCCTGAGGGGGAATAGGCTTTGTCGTGCCCTCTTCACGACTGTCTTGGTGTGTTTGGACCATGATAGTTCGTTGGTGATGTGGACACCAAGGAACTTGAAGCTCTCAACCTGTTCCACTACAGCCCCGTCGATGAGAATGGGGGCGTGCTCAGTCCTCTTTTTTTTCCTGTAGTCCACAATCATCTCCTTTGTCTTGGTCACGTTGAGGGAGAGGTTGTTGTCCTGGCACCACACGGCCAGATCTCTGACCTCCTCCCTATAGGCTGTCTCATCGTTGTCGGTGATCAGGCCTACCACTGTTGTGTCGTGTACAAACAATAGTACGCAAGTATAAACACCATGGGACCACGCAGCCGTCATACTGTTCAGGAAGGAGACGCGTTCTGTCTGCTAGATATGAACGTACTTTGGTGCGAAAAGTGCAAATCAATCCCAGAACAAACCTTGTGGACCTTGTGAAGATGCTGGAGGAAACAGGTGCAAAAGTATCTACAGTGGGGAGAACAAGTATTTGATACACTGCCGATTTTGCAGGTTTTCCTGCTTACAAAGCATGTAGAGGTCTGTAATTTTTATCATAGGTACACTTCAACTGTGAGAGACGGAATCTAAAATCCAAAAATCCAGAAAATCACATTGTATGATTTTTAAGTAATTAATTTGCATTTTATTGCATCACATTAGTATTTGTTACATCAGAAAAGCAGAACTTAATATTTGGTTACAGACCTCTACATGCTTTGAAAGTAGGAGAACCTGCAAAGTCGGCAGTGTATCAAATACTTGTTCTCCCTACTGTATATCCATAGTAAAACGAGTCCTATATCGACATAACCTGAAAGAACGCTCAGCAAGGAAGAAGCCACTGCTCCAAAACCGCCATAAAAAAGCAAGACTACGGTTTGCAACTGCACATGGGGACAAAGATTGTACTTTTTGGAGAATTGTATGTGGATATATTGAAGTAACATCTGAAGACATCAGTCAGGAAGTTAAAGCTTGGTCGCAAATGGGTCTTCCAAATAGACAATGACCCCAAGCACACTTCCAAAGTTGTGGCAAAATGGCTTAAGGACAACAAAGTCAAGGTATTGGAGTGGCCATCACAAAGCCCTGACCTCAATCCTATAGAACATTTGTGGGGAGAACTGAAAAAGTGTGTACGAGCAAGGAGGCCTACAAACCTGACTGAGTTACACCAGCTCTGTCAGGAGGAATCGGCCAAAATTCACCCAACTTATTGTGGGAAGCTTGTGGAAGGCTACCCGAAACGTTTGACCCATTAGCAATGCTACCAAATACTAATTGAGTGTATGTAAACTTCTGACCCACTGGGAATGTGATGAAATAAATAAAAGCTGTAATAAATAATTATCTCTATTATTATTCTGACATTTCACATTCTTAAAATAAAATGGTGATCCTAACTGACCTAAGACAGGGAACTTTTACTAGGATTAAATGTCAGGAATTGTGAAAAACTGAGTTTAAATGTATTTGGCTAAGGTGTATGTAAACTTCCAACTTCAACTGTATACACATATAATCAGGGGGAATGGGAACCAGGTGTGCGTAATGAGACAAGACAGTCCGGGGTTGGTGGTAATGAACCAGGTCAGTGACGCCTAGAATGCCGGTGACGTAGACCTCTGGAGCTTGTTAACGGAATGAGCAGCAGTACCGTGGGGATCCGTGACAGACAGTCCTGAATGAATCATGAATAATCATGAGTGAGAAAGTTACAGACACACACATATCATACCACCCCAAAAATACTAACCTCCCCTGTTACTGTAATGGTTGCATGTCTTGGGGGTATGATATTTGTGCATCTGTAACTTTCTGTAACTTTCTCATTGAGATGACATGGAAACAACGTTGATTCAACCAGTGTGTGCCCAGTGGGAAATTACAGCTAGGACAGGACAATACGTAAGGGATAATCAATGGGGCTATGCGTTCTATGGAAAATAATGAACGATGTGGAAATTGTGTTCCACGACACGCTAGCAGAGTGGAACTGACCTTCCACGGAGTTCCATTATTTTCCAGAGAACGCATAGAGCCCCGAGTTGATTATCCATTTATACCATGGCTATAATTGAACACATTTGCCGGTAGAAATATGTTCAACATCCAATGGAAGTAGCTAGCAGGTTTACTATTTAGCTACGGTAGTTGCTGTTGTAACCAAACAAACAGACTTGCTAGTTTAGCTTAACAAACCATGTCCTAGCTTGCCCTAATGAAAATCAATTAGACTTTTGCTTTCAAAAGCAGCTCAAACATAGAACATGTAAGAGTGAACTATAGCCATTGAATTCTACCGTGCCAGTTTACCATGCGTTATAGGGAAATAATGCATGCTCTAGAATGCCCTTCAAGACAATCAGAAACAAGTGTGTTCAACAATTACATGGTATAAAAGATGGTAAAAATTAATGCGCAATATAGCAGGACTTCCGTTGGTTAGCAATCTCAGGCTACCAAAACCATAGAGTTCTGAGTTGGTGATCTTGTTGAAGTCTCAGATGATCAGACTCACCGCCTGCATTGATAGTTCATCATGTTGCGTTGATAGTTCATCATGTTCACAGCAGCATTTATGGAGATGAGCAGTGGCAAGTGCTCAGCATATGTGGGAACTCCTTCAACATTTACAATTTTTTACATTTTAGTGATTTAGTAGACACTCTTTTCCAGAGACATTTTCATACTGGCCCCCAATGGGAATCTAACCCACAACCCTGGCGTTGCAAACGCCATGCTCTACCAACTGAGCTACACAGGACTGTTGGAGAAGCATTCCAGGTGAAGCTGGTTGAGAGAATGACAAGAGTGTGCAAAGCTTTCATCAAGGCAAAGGGTGGCTACTTTGAAGAATCTCAAATATAAAATATATTTTGATTAGTTTAACACTTTTTTGGTTACTACATGATTCCATGTGTTCTTTCATAGTTTTGATGTCTTCACTATTATTCTACAATGTAAAAAATAGTAAAAATTAGGAAAAACCCTTGAATGAGTAGGTGTGTCCAAAGTTTTGACTGGTAGTGTATATCACTTTGAATTTTCACTTTTTGTATTCTTTCGAGCTTGGATTAAAGTTATAATATTATTTTTGCATCTTGGCCTTGGGTTATTCCCTTTCATGGTTCTGAGTGCGAGTACTTGTTGAACTCTACAGATATTTTCTCTCCCACGCACCGTCCGCCTTTCATTCTAGCCTGAGCGCAAACCCTCATGCTGGCTTTCTATTAGACAAGATGTGCATCAAAGTGCTTCAAGAGCAAAAAACAAACAAGCCATATACAGTCGTTGTCAAAAGTATTGGTCTTCACAAAGTTCGCTGCTTCAGTGTTATGAGATATTTTTGTCAGATGTTACTATGGTATACTGAAGTATAATTACAAGCATTCCATAAGTGTCAAAGGCTTTTATTGACAATTACATTAAGTTTATGCAAAGAGTCAATATTTGCAGTTGACCCTTGTTTTTCAAGACCTCTGCAATCCGCACTGGCATGCTGTCAATTAACTTCTGGGCCACATCCTGACTGATGGCAGCCCATTCTTGCATAATCAATGCTTGGAGTTTGTCAGAATTTGTGGGTTTTTGTTTGTCCACCCGCCTATTGAGGATCGACCAAAAGTTCTCAATGGGATTAAGGTCTGGGGAGTTTCCTGGCCATGGACCCAAAATGTCGATGTTTTGTTCCCAGAGCTACTTAGTTATCACTTTTGCCTTATGGCAAGGTGCTCCATCATGCTGGAAAAGGCATTGGTCGTCACCAAACTGTTCTTGGATTGTTGGGAAAAGTTGCTCTCGGAGGATGTGTTGGTACCATTCTTTATTCATGGCTGTGTTCTTAGGCAAAATTGTGAGTGAGCCCACTCCCTTGGCTGAGAAGCAACCCCACACATGAATGGTCTCAGGATGCTTTACTGTTGGCATGACACAGGACTGATGGTAGCGCTCACCTTGTCTTCTCCGGACAAGGTGTTTTCCGGATGCCCCAAACAATCGGAAAGGGGATTCATCAGAGAAAATGACTTTACCCCAGTCCTCAGCAGTCCAATCCCTGTACCTTTTGCAGAAAATCAGTCTGTCCCTGATGTTTTTCCTGGAGAAAAGTGGCTTCTTTGCTGCCCTTCTTGACACCAGGCCATCCTCCAAAAGTATTCCACATTCTTTTGGAGAGACTGGAAACCCAAATTGGTCTACACGGACAAGTTCTGGCCTGGTTTAGATCTTACCTGTCGGAAAGATATCAGTTTGTCTCTGTGAATGGTCTGTCCTCCGACAAATCAACTGTACATTTCGGTGTTCCTCAAGGTTCCGTTTTAGGACCACTATTGTTTTCACTATATATTTTACCTCTTGGGGATGTTATTCGAAAACATAATGTTAACTTTCACTGCTATGCGGATGACACACAGCTGTACATTTCAATGAAACATGGTGAAGCCCCAAAATTGCCCTCGCTAGAAGCCTGTGTTTCAGACATAAGGAAGTGGATGGCTGAAAACTTTCTACTTTTAAACTCGGACAAAACAGAGATGCTTGTTCTAGGTCCCAAGAAACAAAGAGATCTTCTGTTAAATCTGACAATTCATCTTGATGGTTGTAAAGTCGTCTCAAATAAAACTGTGAAGGACCTCGGCGTTACTCTTGACCCTGATCTCTCTTTTGACGAACATATCAAGACTGTTTCAAGGACAGCTTTTTTCCATCTACGTAACATTGCAAAAATCAGAAATTTTCTGTCCAAAAATGATGCAGAAAAATTAATCCATGCATTTGTTACTTCTAGGTTAGACTACTGCAATGCTCTACTTTCCGGCTACCCGGATAAAGCACTAAATAAACTTCAGTTAGTGCTAAATACGGCTGCTAGAATCCTGACTAGAACCAAGAAATTTGATCATATTACTCCAGTGCTAGCTTCCCTACACTGGCTTCCTGTTAAGGCAAGGGCTGATTTCAAGGTTTTACTGTTAACCTATAAAGCGTTACATGGGCTTGCTCCTACCTATCTTTCCGAGTTGGTCCTGCCGTACATACCAATACGTACGCTACGGTCACAAGACGCAGGCCTCCTAATTGTCCCTAGAATTTCTAAGCAAACAGCGGGAGGCAGGGCTTTCTCCTATAGATCTCCATTTTTATGGAACGGTCTGCCTACCCATGTGAGAGACGCAGACTCGGTCTCAACCTTTAAGTCTTTACTGAAGACTTATCTCTTCAGTAGGTCATATGATTGAGTGTAGTCTGGCCCAGGAGTGTGAAGGTGAACGGAAAGGCTCTGGAGCAACGAACAGCCCTTGCTGTCTCTGCCAGGCCGGTTCCCCTCTCTCCACTGGGGTTCTCTGCCTCTAACCCTGTTACAGGGGCTGAGTCACTGGCTTGCTGGTGCTCTTTCATGCCGTCCCTAGGAGGGGTGCGTCACTTGAGTGGGTTGAGTTACTGACGTGATCTTCCTGTCTGGGTTGGCGCCCCCCCCTTGGTTTGTGCTGTGGTGGAGACCTCTGTGGGCTATACTCGGCCTTGTCTCAGGATTGTAAGTTGGTGGTTGAGGATATCCCTCTAGTGGTGCGGGGGCTGTGCTTTGGCAGAGTGGGTGGGGTTATATCCTTCCTGTTTGGCCCTGTCCGGGGGTTTCTTCGGATGGGGCCACAGTGTCTCCGGACCGCTCCTGTCTCAGCCTCCAGTATTTATGCTGCAGTAGTTTATGTGTCGGGGGGCTGGGGTTAGTTGGTTATACCTGGAGTACTTCTCCTGTCTTATCCAGTGTCCTGTGTGAATTTAAGTATGCTCTCTCTAATTCTCTCGTTCTCTCTTTCTCTCTGAGAACCTGAGCCCTAGGACCATACGTCAGGACTACCGGGCATGATGACACCTTGCTGTCCCCAGTCCGCCTGGCCTTGCTGCTATTCCAGTCAACTGTTCTGCCTGCGGTTACGAAACCCCTACCTGTCCCAGACCTGCTGTTTTCAACTCTTAATGATCGGCTATGAAAAGCCAACTGAGAGACCTGAGCCCTAGGACCATACGTCGGGACTACCGGCCGTGGTGACTCCTTGCTGTCCCCAGTCCGCCTGGCCTTGCTGCTATTCCAGTTTCAACTGTTCTGCCTGCGGTTATGGAACCCCTACCTGTCCCAGACCTGCTGTTTTCAACTCTTAATGATCGGCTATGAAAAGCCAACTGAGATTTATTCCTGATTATTATTTGACCATGCTTGTCACTTATGAACATTTTTGAACATCTTGGCATGGTTCTGTTATAATCTCCACCCGGCACAGCCAGAAGAGGACTGGCCACCCCTCATAGCCTGGTTCCTCTCTAGGTTTCTTCCTAGGTTTTGGCCTTTCTAGGGAGTTTTTCCTAGCCACCGTGCTTCTACACCTGCATTACTAGCTGTTTGGGGTTTTAGGCTGGGTTTCTGTACAGCACTTTGAGATATTAGCTGATGTAAGAAGGGCTATATAAAATAAAATTGATTGATTGATTGATATTCGCCTCACTGTGCGTGCAGATGCACTCAAACCTGCCTGCTGCCATTCCTGAGCAAGCTCTGCACTGGTGGTGCCCCGATCCTGCAGCTGAATCAACTTTAGGAGACAGTCCTGGCGCTTGCTGGACTTTCTTGGGCGCCCTGACGCCATCTTCACAACAATTGAACATCTCTCCTTGAAGTTCTTGATGGCACATCTAGCCACTGGGATTTTTGCCCATTCTTCAAGGCAAATCTGTTCCAGCTCCTTCAAGTTGGATGGGTTCCACTGGTGTACAGAAATCTTTGAGTCATACCACAGATTCTATAATATATATAATATTCCATTAAGCAGACGCTTTTTATCCAAAGCGACATACAGTCATGCGTGCATACATTTTTGTGTATGGGTGGTCCTGGGGATCGAACCCACTACCTTGGCATTACAAGTGCTGTGCTCTACCAGCTGAGCTACAGAGGACCACAATTTTCAATTCTCAAATGGATTGAGTTCTGGGCTTTGACTAGGCCATTCCAAGACATTTAAATGTTTCCCCTTATACCACTCAAGTGTTGCTTTAGCAGTTTGCTGGAAGATGAACCTCTGTCCCAGTCTCAAATCTCTGGAAGACTGAAACAGGTTTCCCTCAAGGATTTCCCTGTATTTAGCGCCATCCATCATTCCTTCAATTCTGACCAGTTTCCCAGTCCCTGCCGATGACAAACATCCCCACAGCATGATGCTGCCACCACCATGCTTCACTGTGGTGATGGTGTTCTTGGGGTGATGAGAGGTGTTGGCTTTCCGCCGGACATAGCGTTTTCCTTGATGTCCAAAAAGCTCAATTTTAGTCTCATCTGACCAGAGTACCTTCTTCCGTATGTTTGGGGAGTCTCCCACATGCCTTTTGGCAAATACCAAACTTTTTTTTTTCTTTAAGCAATTGCTCTGTGGAGTGTACGGCTTAAAGTGGTCCTATGGACAGATACTCCAATCTCCGCTGTGGAGCTTTGCAGCTCCTTCAGGGTTATCTTTGGTCTCTTTGTTGCCACTCTGATTAATGTCCTCCTTGCCTGGTCCGTGAGTTTTGGTGGGTGGCCCTCTCTTGGCAGGTTTGTTGTGGTGCCATATTCTTTCAATTTTTTAATAATGGATTTAATGGTGCTCCGTGGGATGTTCAAAGTTTCAGATTTTTTTTTATAACCCAACTCTTGAGTGACACCTTGAGTTGGACCAATTTGTCCCTAATGCAACAGAAAAATTGTTTCATTGTTTTTTATTGCAACACAAACTCTTACAGTTTTACCACATCACCACCAGGGGGTGATGCTTCACCTTCAGCACCTGTACTTCCCGCAGCTATGCTCCATACCACTCCCAGGGGAATAGTAATGGCGAAATATTTGACAGGATGATGCATGACATGCATTCGGGCATTGCCACCTGAGAAGATACAGCGTTAAAAGGAACAAGGGAGTTGGTGATGGCATACATTGGACATATGCACAGCTGTGCATCAAGTATGATTGGGTGCAGGAGCACCATGGAAGGTTGAAGCTGGCATATGAGTTGGCATTGGCAACAGCGGACAAGGGAGCCCAGGCACGGAAAATGACATATGACTGCAGGTCAAGGGAGGCCTTGATCTGCCCTGAAGATTGAGTACTGGTCCATGACCACAAGCCAAGAGGCCACAAGAAAATTCAGGATCTCTGGGAGAATGGCTCAGACCTGCCAGTTTTCACTGTTCGTTCAGAGAAAGGCGGAACGGAACGCGTTTTCCACAGGGATCAGATGAAACCCAGAGTGGAGTCATTGTCAGAAGAACAAAGCACTGAAGATGACGGCAGTCCGTCCCAAGACCTCCGGCGGTCCATTCGCAGTACTAAAGGCAGAGGTTAATTCATGAATGGTGAAGGACTTGTATGCCGGAGACCGTCATAATTCAAGCAGGGAGAATGTAAGTTTATGGATAAAATTCAACCAATTACTGAGGAAAGTAAGATGAGAATTGCAGACAGACTGATGGGGTGAACTAGAATTGGGGGTGGAGTCGAGAGATGATGGGTTGAGTGATGAGTTGAGGAAAATGGAGGCAACCATTACAATTACATAGTGAAGCGAAGTTGTAATAATGTGGTAGACACAAGCATGGACGACTGCCGAAGGATGTGTGGGCGAGAGGAAGAGAAAGGCGTCTGCCGAAGTTTTGTGTCAGTGTCAGATACATCGGGGGAGACGGTGACTCCAGCAGGGAGCAGAGGAGGCGTATCTGACATCGGTCTGCTGTTTCCACACAAGTCTGGGGATAGGACAGCGAGAGGAGACCGGAGCTAGCCGAACGGGACTCACGGCCAAGTACTAGGGAAGTGAATTATCTCAACTCCATAGTAAATTGTGTTTTATATAACAACTGAGACATTATATCTAATATTATTTGGAAAGGATTGGATTTCGTCAGTTAAGAAGAAAATACTAGTAACATGAAGATACTAGCTAACGCTAAGACAGTGGCTAAATGCTAGCAGCACATCCAAGGGACACTCCTAGCAAAAGTTTTACAAGTGACTACCTCTGGAACTACAAACCGATCCAGCCCCTTGTAGTGATGTTAGTCACTACAAGGGGAAGAACATTCTAATTAAAGGAAGGACATTGTTAATAGCCATAAACTGATAAAGTGGGCTTGAGGAGAGAGTGACAGTTGAAGTTTTGGTCCTCACAAGATTTTTGCTGTGATAAGTCTGTACTGTTTAACAACAGTAGGAGTGTTTTGTGATGTCATAACATGTTTTGTTTATGTGGATTAAGGTCATTAAGAGGGAATTTTGACTTTCATGCATAGTTATATTTTATACATTTAGACTGTAAACAAAATACAGACATTGAATCGTTATTTTTGCTAAAGCATTTACTTTTTTTTGGTGGGGGGGGGTGGAGGGGGTATGGGGTTATACACTCATTATTTACAGGATTTTGCTTAAATATTGTATTGGTGTCTATTTTCTTTGTTACTAAAAGTTGGCAACAGAGTCAAGGTTCATTCACATTTGTATGTGAGGCATGTATTGTATACATTTGGTTGCAATTTTGAACTTTGAAAAGGGGTTTATTTCGTGTACAAGGGACGCATAGTATTGTGATTACATTTTTATGACCAACTGTAAACATTCTATTCATTCCAAAAACAAAAAGGGCTCATGAAAACAGAAGTGCCAATAAACCAAGATACTGTGAGAACCCGAAACCCTGGTTCCCTTGTATTGATGTACTCAGATAATTCAATCCTTACATATATAATAATTACTGTTGCTTTGTCACAAATCCTGCCATTCACAGGCCTATAAATCCTTCATATAAAGCTTTCATGTCACACCTCAGATCCATTCCATTTATTTGCAGAACAAACAGACCCATGAATATAAAAAATAAATATAATAGTCTGCCGTTTTAAGTCCCCAAAGGCTTTATGGCTTCTGTAGACTCCCTTTTTATTAAATTAGCTCACAGTCAAGAACTACTAAGACTTGGGTTTGTTTATCTTCTTGGGTTACCAGAGATAAAAGACTATTGAGCACACAACACAAGTTAAGGGTGCAGCTACTGCTCTCCATATCAGTCCTTCTTTATCACACTCAATGAATATAAATGAAAGCTGAGGAGGAAAAGTTTTAGCCTCCCAATTACCCACTGGATTACAACACTTTGAGAAAGTTTACACATGCAGCCAGCCTACCCTGACATCACTTATCAGGATATGTATACAGTGCATTCGGAAAGTATTCAGACCCCTTCACTTTTTCCACATTACAGCCTTATTCTAAAATGGATTCCTCATCAATCTACCCCATAATGACAAAGCAAAAACTGTTTTTTGTTACTTTTTGTGCACATCACTACCGTTTTAAAGTTTGGGGTCACTTCTTAGCCATATCTCAGACTGCCCATCTTAATCGTTTCTTTTTATTGGCCAGTCTGAGATATGGCTTTTTCTTTGCAACTCTGCCTAGATGATCAGCATCCCGGAGTCGCCTCTTCACTGTTGACATTGAGACTGGTGTTTTGCTGGTACTATTTAATGAAACTGCCAGTTGAGGACCTGTGAGGTGTCTGTTTCTCAAACTAGACACTCTAATGTATTTGTCCTCTTGCTCAGTTGTGTCCTCTTTGTATTCTGGTTAGAGACAGTTTGCACTGTTCTGTGAATGGAGTAGTACACAGCGTTGTACAATATCTTCAGTTTCTTGGCAATTTCTCGCATGCAATAGCCTTCATTTCTCAGAACAAGAATAGCCTGACAAGTTTCAGAAGAAAGTTATTTGTTTCTGGCTATTTTGAGCCTGTAATCGAACCCACAATTGCTGATGCTCCAGATACTCAACTAGTCTCAAATAGACCAGATTTATTGCTTCTTTAATCAGCACAACAGTTTTCAGCTGTGCTAACATAATTACAAAAGGGTTTTCTAATGATCAATTAGCCTTTTAAAATGATAAACTTGGATTAGCAAACACAACGTGCCATTGGAACACAGGACTGATGGTTGCTGTTAATGGGCCTCTGCACGCCTATGTAGATATTCCATTAAAAATCAGCCATTTCCAGCTACAATAGCCATTTACAACATTAACAATGTTGATATTATTTTAATGGACAAAATAATTGCTTTTCTTTCAAAAACAAGGACATTTCTAAGTGACCCCAAACTTTTGAACGGTAGTGTATATTAACAATAAAAAACTGAAATATCACATTTACGTAAGTATTCAGACCCTTTACTCAGTACTTTGTTGAAGCACCTTTGGCAGCGATTACAGCCTCGAGTCTTCTTGGGCATGAAGCTGCAAGCCTGGCACACCTGTACTTGGGGAGTTTCTCCCATTCTTCTCTGCAGATCTTCTGAAGCTCTGTCAGGTTGGATGGGGAGTGTCGCTGCAGAGCTATTTTCAGGTCTCTGCAGGGATGTTATTGGCCAGGTGATGAGCGGTGCCTGGTTTCCTCCAGAAGTGAAGCTTGGCATTCAGGCCAAAGAGTTCAATCTTGGTTTCATCAGACCAGAGAATCTTAGTTAGAGACACTTATATCCATCTCTCCTGTGGGCTGGCGAAATTAAGTTGTTAAGGTAGTCAAATTCCCAAAGATCTGACTTAAGTTAAGCATTCTTGTTCATTTAGATGTGTCATTGAATTTCATTTTGTGTGCACATGCCTCAAAATAAGTTCATTCTATGAATAGCACTTTCTCTATTTACTGAAGATATGAGACATTAACTCTAGTACCTCCACTCCTAGTTTTGCACCAGAGGAACTAATTATGTTACTTTTCTCTGCATAATAAAAAATAAATTATGCTAATGGTTTGGAAGAAATTAGTTCCTCCTGGAGTTTTTCTAGGCCACACCGTATTATTTTTGTGCTTACAGCACAGCACTTGTCCAGGAAATACCAAATTAGGACTGTCACTCCCCACCCCCCTCCCCTCCAATATCTCTTGTGGACTAGCTATTATGCATAGGCAAAAAAGGGTCAACTTATATTGATATTGAAAATCTATCTTGGTCAACAGTCAAGAACTTATACAGTAAAATGTAGCCATATAGACAGTATACAAAACATTTGCATCATATTTGTGTTATATAAATGACTCTGCATGCAATTACCTGGGCTTGCAGTCCTTGGAGTCCAGCTGCACATACCTCTGCAGATCCTTTGCCCAGAAGCTTGTAAAATCCCAGGATTACAACAAATGGCTTCCTCAACTGAGAGGCCATGTCAGGGCAGATCTACCCGATCCCGTCACAAACTGAACCTTCCCCCTACTCGGACTGACAGATACTACAACAGCCCTTTGCCTTACTTTGTGAGACTGCTTAATTCTGCTTAACTGTAATATTGTATAGTACATCTATTTTTTATTTTATTTACTTGCTTAAGTAGGCTCATGTATTCTGCAATCAAGCTTTTAGCTGCAAATGTGTACAATTCAAAATACACCTTAAAATAAAAAATACTTGATCCAGTTAAAGTTGTTCTTCTAAATCCAGTGAAATTGATGGGTTTCAAACCGTCATGACTAACTTTAACCCCCTGGTGACAATACTGTAGGGTTAGGGAGGGTTTAGACGAAATGCCCACATAATGCTGATCTATGATTGAAATTATGATTAGGTATATGTTCTTTGTTTCCATGTCCTTGTTCAGTAGTTTCAGTATCCTTAGGCTCATGGCGTCTAAAACTTTCAAGGCAGACCTTGACTCAGCACATTTTAAGAATGCATAAATAAATCCTACACGATCTGCTTTCACGGAGTTCCATTTGGGACAAGAGAGGTCAATTTAATCTTCTAAAGGCATGAAAATGTCACCTCAGCAATATATCTGTTCATTACATACAAATTAATCACAACCTTTTTGTGTTTCATCAACTATGGGTGATTTATTCCAACATATTCTCATTGTCACAGTGAGATTAGAAACATAACTCACAAGCCTATTGTAACAATGACGCTGTGAGTCGAGAAGCAGGTGCAGGTGAAACGTTTCATAAAACAACAAACATGAAACAGTGGCGATATAGCATAAACACAACAATACTGACTGAGGACTAAACGTAAGGGAGGGACATATAAAGGGGACGTAATGAGGAAGGTAATGGAGTCCAGGTGTGAATCATAATGATCTGCAGGTGCGCGTAATGATGAATGCCAGGACCGGTGGTTAGTAATCCAGCGACGTCGCATGCCGGAGGGGAGAAGCAGGAGTAGACGTGAGAGTACCCCCCCCCCTCCTGACATGCGGCTTCCGCGGCAGGACGACAACGACCAGAGGGACAACCCCGAGGACGAGGAGTGGGTCGGTCCGGGCGGCGAAGGTGGAAATCACAGATAATGTTGGGATCCAGAAAGTCCTCCATCGGAACCCAACACCGCTCCTCTGAGCCATACCCCTCCCAGTCCACCAGGTACTGGAGCCGACCCCCACGACGCCGGGAGTCCAGTAGGGATCTGACAGCATACGCCAGACTCCCCTCGATGTCCAATGGGGGTGGGGGACAGCTTCAGCTAGGGAACCAGGAACCACCGGCCTAAGAAGGGAGACATGAAAAGAGGGTGAGATACGATAGTGACTGGGCAGCTGTTACCTCTACGTCACCTCGTTGACCCTCCGGAAAACCTTGAACAGCCCCACAAACTGGGGGATCAGTTTCTTGCAGGGCAGGCGTAGTGGGAGGTTCCTGGTAGGAAGCCAAACGCGATCCCTAGGGTGGAACACAGGGGTCTCACTGCGGTGGCGGTTTGCCTGTTCCTTTTGACGATGGACGGTGCATTGGAGTCTCACGTGAGCGTCGCTCGACACCTCTTCTGTGCGCCGGAACCACTCATCAACCGCAGGAGCGTCAGTCTGGCCCGGGGTCCATGGGGCCAGGGCCGGCTGAAAACCCAGAACACACTGGAAGGGGGTCAACCTAGTGGAGGAGTGACGTAGCGAGTTCTGGGCGTACTCTGCCCATGGAAGGAATCGTGCCCACTCACCCTGATGGTCCTGACAGTGACTCCTCAGGAACCTCCCCAGCTCCTGGTTCATCCTCGCCACCTGCCCATTGGACTGAGGCCAGTACCCAGAAGTGAGGCTGACCGTGACCCTGAGGTTCTACATGAAGGCCCTCCATATTCGTGATGTGTATTGGGGCCCACGGTCAGAGACTATGTCCTCCGGAAGGCCATAATGCCGGAAGACCTGCTGCAAGAGTGCCTCACGACCTGGTGAGCAGTGGGGAGAACAGGAAGAGGGATGAAACGACAGGACATAGAAAATCTATCCATTACCACCAAAATGGTGGTAAAACCGTCAAAGGAGGGGAGATCGGTTACAAAGTCAATGGATAGATGTGACCAGGGTCACTGAGGCACGGGAAGTGGCAGGAACTTCCCTGCTGGAGCGTTCTGGGGGGACTTGGTTTGAGCACATACGGAACAGGAGTTGACATAGCGAGGAACGTCCTGCGCTAAGGTGGGCCACCAGTATTTCCCAGAGATGGATTGGGTAGTGCGAGAAATACCTGGATGTCCAGCGATGACAGCTGTGTGTGCCCAGGTCAGCAGCCGATCCCTTATCCCTGTGGGGACGTAAATGCGCTCTGGAGGACAATTAATGGGTGCGGGCTCCCTCTCCAGAGCCTGGTGGATGTCCACATCTACATCCCAGACCACAGGAGCTACAACTCGGGAGGATGGAATTATGGGTGCATTCTGGACAGCACCCTCCCCCGAATCATAGAGATGAGACAGAGCCTCGGCCTTGGTGTTCTTAGAACCTGGGCGATAGGTCAGCGTGAAGTCAAACCTTGTGAAGAAAAGGGCCCACCTTGGTTGGTGCAGATTCAGCCTCCTCGCTGTCCATATGTACTCCAGGTTCCGATGGTCGGTGAGAATGACGAATGGTTCCTTGGCGCCCTCCAGCCAGTGTCTCCACTCCACTAATGCCAACTTTACCACCAGCAGCTCACGATCACCGATGTCAAAATTACTCTCTGCAGGGGACAGTTTCTTAGAGTAAAATGCACATGGGTACAACTTCTGTGGGTTACCCTGTCGTTGAGACAGGACTGCCTCCACGCCTACCTCTGAAGCGTCCACCTCCACCACAAAGGATGTCGTGGGATCTGGGTGTTTGAGCACTGTGGCGGAGGTGAAACGTCCTTTGAGTAGACAGAAGGCCTCATCAGTTGATGGGTTCCACACCAACCTACGGGGCCCTCCTTTAAGGAGAGAGGTGAGAGTAGCGGCAACAGAGCTGAAGTTCCTGATGAAGCGGCGGTAGAAGTTGGCAAACCCCAAAAACCATTGTAACCCCTTTAAGGTGGTTGGAACTGGCCATGACCTGACTGCATCTACCTTCTTGTCGTCCATCTTCACACCCTGCGGACTGATTTGGTAGCCTAAGAAGGACACCATCCTCTGGGGAAATTGGCACTTCTCAGCCTTGACTAACAGGTGGTTGGCGAGAAGGGGTTCCAGGACTGCTCGAATGTGAAATTATGTGATCCTCCAAGGTAGCCGAGTAGATCAGGATGTCATCGATATCCACGACCACCTGGCGGCCGAGCATGTCCCTGAACACCTTGTTAACGAATGCCTGGAACACTGACGGAGCATTGGGTAAGCCGTATGGCATTACCAAGTACTCGTAGTGACCAGACATTGTGCTAAATGCCGTCTTCCACTCATACCTTCCCGGATTCGGATGAGATTGTATGCACTCCGCAGGTCCAGTTTGGTAAAGAACCGGGACCCGCGGAGCTGCTCTTGGATGTAATCCTCTATGGCCTGGGTCTCAGCCACCGACAGAGGGTAGATGCGTCTGCGCGGAGGCACAGTTGCTGACAGCAGATCGATGGCACAGTCCCAGGGGCGATGAGGAGGAAGAGAGGTGGATCGGGTCTTGGAGAATACCTCCTGCAGGTCCTGGTATACCTCCGGGATGTCGGGCTGAAGGGCAACCACAGGACTCTCAACCGACGTGGAACCACAGGGGACAGGGAAGCAGGTCCTCCGGCATTTGAGTGACCAGGCTGTAATTCTCATTCTCAACCATGAGATGGTAGGGTTGTGGGAGGCCGAGGATGATCTTGTGGACTGCTGCACTGGTAATGAAGAAGGGAATGTCCTTCTGATGTATGGACTCCACGGTGAGGGTGAGTGGTTGAGTTATGTGGGTGACAGTTTCGGATCCTAAAGGCCCACTATGCAGGGCTTGAACTGGAAAAGGAGAGGAGAGTGAGTATGAGTTGATGTTAAGAGAGGAGGCAAGGGTCTGGTCAATAAAGTTCCCCGCGGCACCGGAATCCACTAACGCTGTAGACACAGTACATGAGGGACAGTCAGATAGTGTAATAGACACCAAAAAGAGCCTAGTAGACAGTGATGAAGATGGAATACTCACTCCTGCCCTAGGGGGTGGAAGATCACGTGACTGTCCCGCTGCTCTTGTGGATCCCGGACACCTCTGGAGCTTGTGCCCTCCCTCTCCACAGTACAGACAGAGCCCCAGCTGTATCCATCTGCGGCGCTCTGCCGTGGGGAGACGAGTGACCCCTACCTAGAGACCACCTAGAGGATGGGGTGATGAGCGGCTAAATGAGAGGAGATTAAACTAAAGCCTGTCATAAATGTCAAGAAGGTTTATGAACCTGGATATCACCAAGTGATCATAAACCCCACCAGCAGAAATGTATTGACCTGCCCATCAAAACGGGGAAAAAATTATCTGAGCTTTATTGCTTTTAACCCCAGTTCTTAACATTTTGGAAATATATTGGAAGTCTAATTGAGGAGAAAATCTGATATGCATGAAAAATTACCCCATCTACAAAAAACATATTTTTTTTGCAATTACTCCAGAATTAATAAAACTTGATTTGTTGACAAACATCCTCATGAAATACACCATAAAAGCACCCACATGAATCTTTCTATCAAATGTGTTTTACTGAGTTGGAGTAGATAGAAAGCACACAGCAAGCAAAATCTGTCTCAAACACCACATGGGAAACAGGCATGGATGTCAATCATCTCTGGAATGTATTTAACCCTGGGATATGTTTTAATGATCTCCCCATAATATAAGTACTGTATACAGTGACTTCAGAAAGTATTCAGACCCCTTGACTTTTTCCACGTTTTGTTACGTTACAGCCTTATTCTAAAATGTATTAAATTGTTATTTTTCCCTCATCAATCTACACTAAAAATACCCCACAATGACAGAGCAAAAACAGGTTTTTAGAAAATGTTGCTAATTTATAAAATATAATAATAATGAAATATCACATTTACATTAGTATTCAGACACTTTACTCAGTACTTTGTTGAAGCACCTTTGGCAGCGTCTACAGCCTCGAGTCTTCTTGGGTATGACGCTACAAGTTTGGCACACCTGTATTTGGGGAGTTTCTCCGATTCTTCTCTGCAGATCCTCTCAAGCTCTGTCAGGTTGGATGGGGAGCGTTGCTGCACAGCTATTTTCAGGTCTCTCCAGAGATGTTCGATCGGGTTCAAGTCCGGGCTCTGGCTGTGCCACTCAAGGACATTCAAAGACTTGTCCCGAAGCCACTCCTGCATTTTCTTGGCTGTGTGCTTAGAGTCGTTGTCCTGTTGGAAGGTGAACCTTCACCCCAGTCTGAGGTCCGGAGCGCTGTGGAGCAGGTTTTCATTAAGGAACTCTCTGTACTTTGCTCCGTTCATCTTTGTCTCGATCCTGACTACTCTCCCAGTCCCTGCCGCTGAAAAACATCCCCACAGCATGATGCTGCCACTACCATGCTTCACCGTAGGGATGGTGCCAGGTTTCCTCCAGACGTGACGCTTGGCATTCAGGCCAAAGAGTTCAATCTTGGTTTCGTCAGACCAGAGAATCTTGTTTTTTAGGTGCCTTTTGGCAAATGCCTTTTACTGAGGAGTGGCTTCTGTCTGGCCACTCTACCATAAAGGTCTGATTGGTGGAGTGGTGCAGAGATGGTTGTCCTTCTGGAAGGTTCTCCCATCTCCACATAGGAACTCTAGAGCTCTGTCAGAGTGACCATCGGTTTTTTGGTCACCTCCCTGACCAAGGCCCTTCTCTGCCGATTGCTCAGTTTGGCCGGGCAGCCAGCTCTAGGAAGAGTCTTGGTGGTTCCAAACTTCTTCCACTTATGAATGATGGAGGCCACTGTGTTCTTGGGGACCTTCAATCCTGCAGAAATGTTTTGGTACCCTACCCCAGATCTGTGCCTTGACACAAGCCTGTCTCGGAGCGCTACGGACAATTCCTTCGACCTCATGGCTTGGTTTTTGCTGTGGCACTGTCAACTGTGGGACCTTTTATAGACAATCAAGTTGTAGAAACATCTCAAGGATGATAAATGGAAACAGGATGCAATTTCGAGTCTCATAGCAAAGGGTCTGAATACTTATGTAAATAAGGTATTTCTGTTTTTTTCCCCAAAATGTCTAAAAACCTTGTTTTCACTTTGTCATTATGTGGTATTGTGTGTAGATTGCTGAGTTTTTTTATGTATTTAATCCATTTTAGAATAAGGCTGTAACGTAACAAAATTTTGAAAATGTCAAGAGGTCTGAACACTTTCCTAAGGCACGGTACGTGCAAATGGCAGGTTTGTGTTTGGAGCAGACTTTCCATGGTCCAAGGAATACATATGTCATAACGGAATATCCCTTGTGGATTCCCTCTCCTCAATTGCAGGCATATTTCCACATGTACAGTAGCCATACATTTGAAAATAATAGCCATGTTTTTTTTCTAGGTACTGTATAGAAAATGGCACAATGGTCTCAAGTGCCCAGAATTCCATAAAGAATACAAACAACAAAGTTGGCAATTTGTTCCCATTATATTACACTTTACTTTTGAATAATGGATCATGTACGCAATCAATAATGCATCGTTTCATCCATCCTTTCCTCCGGCCTTCTGTCCATAAAATATGCTGACAAAAGCAAAACAAATCTCCTTGACTTCAAACGAAATCGTCCCCCTTGACTGTATTTCCCCCAGGATAATGTACCAGTGCTGTTGTGCTTTGTGTGACACTGTAACTGTACTTAGGGCCACCCTACAATACAAATCAATGTACTGTACCACCTAAGGGAAAGCCACAATAAGGTCAATCTTCTAGGGTGGAAAAAGCTAATGTAAAGTTATACAGTAAGTTCTAGGCCTACAGTATGCATAATGCACTCACTCATTGACTGCTTGAGAAATTGATGTAGTTGTCATGTCCGATTTGATTTAGTGTATTCATCACTTTTTTATCTTACGTAAAAAAGTGTTTAATCAAATGTTATTCCCGGGGGGTAGAAGGATTACTTTATCCTATCCCAGGTATTCCTTAAAGAGTTGGGGTTTCAAGTGTCTCAGGAAGGTGGTGAGTGACTCCGCTGTCCTGGCGTCGTGAGGGAGCTTGTTCCACCATTGGGGTGCCAGAGCAGCGAACAGTTTTGACTGGGCTGAGCGGGAACTGTGCTTCCGCAGAGGTAGGGGGGCCAGCAGGCCAGAGGTGGATGAACGCAATACCCTCGTTTGGGTGTAGGGACTGATCAGAGCCTGAAGGTATGGAGGTGCCGTTCCCCTCACAGCGCCGTAGGCAAACACCATGGTCTTGTAGCAGATGCGAGCTTCAACTGGAAGCCAGTGGAGTGTGCGGAGGAGCGGGGTGACGTGAGAGAACTTGGGAAGGTTGAACACCAGACGGGCTGCGGCATTCTGGATGAGTTGTAGGGGTTTAATGGCACAGGCAGGGAGCCCAGCCAACCTCGAGTTGCAGTAATCCAGATGGGAGATGACAAGTGCCTAGATTAGGACCTGTGCCGCTTCCAGTGTAAGGCAGGGTCGTACTCTCCGAATGTTGTAGAGCATGAACCTACAGGATCGGGTCACCGCCTTGATGTTAGCGGAGAACTACAGGGTGATGTCCAGGGTCACGCCAAGGCTCTTTGCACTCTGGGAGGAGGACACAACGGAGTTGTCAACCGTGATGGCGAGAACATGGAACGGGCAGTCCTTCCCCGGGAGGAAGAGCAGCTCCGTCTTGCCGAGGCTCAGCTTGAGGTGGTGATCCATCATCCACACTAATATGTCTGCCAGACATGCAGAGATGCGATTCGCCACCTGGTAATCAGAAGGGGGAAAGGAGAAGATTAGTTGTGTGTCGTCTTGCTTCTTCTAATATTTTTTTCTGAAATGTATTGTGAAATGACTTGTCGGGGGAACTAGACCTGTTTAGCAAGGTCATTCCAGTGTAATGACTGAATGCTCTGATGATTTCTTTTTAAACGTTCATTTCCTAGAGAGTTTCTTGATATTGTAATAAGGATTCTCTATGCTGTATGACAGTCATTATGGGTCTGCATATTGACATTCACTTTGTCCACAGAGGCTACCCTCGTTTTCTCTACAAGTTCACCTCTACGTGACAAGCTGAGAGACATTCGACAGTATGTGAGCAAAGATACTGTCAAAAGTGGATGACATGTCCTGCCCTGACATTGGTCTTTTCGCAGAGCCATGTCCCTACAGTGCTCTGATCAGGGGAGCTGCTGATGGGCCTGGCAGACAAATCAGACAGTAGTCATGGTTCTGTCTGCTCTTCCATTAACGCTCTTTCTCCATCTGATTGTCTCTTCCACACAGCTCTTTGATTATTGTCAGGACATGTGGCAAAAGGTCCACAATTTCGTTACAATATTTGACATTGTTATTGGTATCCTGACTGAACAGCTGATCTCAAGTCAGATCTCATATACTAATTTATCTGTTACACACTATCATTATTCTCTTCCATATGTTTTTACTGTCAAGCTGAAACCTGTCTCCTCTCTTAAACCTGGATTAAAATGGTAAATTAGCCATTTCGTTTTCAAAAGGGAAAAAAATTACATACAACAGTGAATGAGATAATACAGGGGGATGAACACTGTCTGTCACACATGTCTAGGCTGGGGCACAAAAGAAGGGTGGTTGAAGTTGCATTGTGCCATGTCTCATTATCATGCTGACAGTGGGTTCAATCAGCCTGGAATAGACAACCACTCAAACCCCCACCACACTCCCCCCAAACCCCCTAAAGAAACTAATTATGAAAAAAACGAACCTGGGCCAACATCCAGAGAATGTGCATAAAGAAAAGTGCCGTGCCATTCTGGGGGTGTTTCATCCCCCTACTCAAAGCAGAGAGAGGTGGCTGTAGAGTTAAGAGAGGAGAAAGATGGCGACAGAGGAGATGGCTGCCGTTTTATGGCCCTCTATCCAATTGTGCTATTATATGCATTTTTTCGCGTTATTTGTAATTTATTCTGGACATTATGTATCTGCCACCATCTTTTATGACCAAAAAGAGCTTCTGGATATCAGGACAGCGATTACTCACCTCGTATTGGTCGAAGATTTTTCTTCAACGAGTCTGACTCAAAGGACATTCTACAGACACCCGACAAGGCCCAAATCCCTGTCTTTCGCATGAGAAAGAGACGGAGATATCGTGGACGTAGGTCGGGGTGGTTTGTAGCTCAATGTGGTCCTCTGTAGCTCAATTGGTAGACGGCGAGCGAGTAAGCTGCCTCTTCCATCAATCTTATTAGCCAACATACAATCATTTGAAAACAAAATGGACGACCTAAGATCAAGAATATCCCACCAACGGGACATAAAAAACTGTAATATCTTATGTTTCACCGAGTCGTGGCTGAACGATGACATGGGTAACATACAGCTGACGATTTGTGTATATTTGTAAACAACAGCTGACGCATAAAATCTAATACTAAGGAAGTCATAAGGTTTTGCTCGCCTGAGGTAGAATATATTTACATTTTACATTTTAGTCATTTAGCAGACGCTCTTATCCAGAGCGACTTACAGTTTTTTTTTTTTTTTTTTTACTATATCATGATAAGATGTAGACCACACTATTTACCAAGAGAGTTCTATATTTTTCATAGCTGTCTATTTACCACCACAAACCGATGCTGGCACTAAGATTGCACTCAATGAACTGTATAAGGCCATAAGCAAACAGGAAAACGCTCACCCAGAGGCAGCGCTCCTAGTGGCCGAGGATTTTAATGCAGGGAAACTTAAATCCGTTCTACCTCATTTCTACCAGCATGTTAAATGTGCAACCAGAGGGGGGAAAAAATCTATAGACCACCTATACTCCACACACAGAGACGTGTACAAAGCTCTCCCTCACCCTCCATTTGGCAAATCTGACCATAATTATATCTTCCTGATTCCTGCATATGAGCAAAAACTAAAGCAGGAAGCAGCAGTGACTCGGTTAATAAGGAAGTGGTCAGATGATGCAGATGCTAAGCTACAGGACTGTTTTGCTAGCACAGACTGGAATATGTTCCGGGATTCTTCCGATGGCATTGAGAAGTACACCACATCAGTCACTGGTTTCATCAATAAGTGCATCGATGATGTTGTCCCTACAGTGACAATACGTACATACCCCAACCAGAAGCCATGGATTACAGGCAAAATCCGCACTGAGCTAAAGGGTAGAGCTGCCGCTTTCAAGGAGCAGGACACTAACCTGGACGCTTCAAATAAATCCTGCTATGCCCTCCGATGAACCATCAAACATGCAAAGAGTCAATTCAGGACGAAGATTGAATCCTACTACACCGGCTCCAATGCTCGTCAGATGTGGCAGGACTTGCAAACTACAGTGGGGAAAAATAGTATTTAGTCAGTCACCAATTGTGCAAGTTCTCCCACTTAAAAAGATGAGAGAGGCCTGTAATTTTCATCATAGGTACACGTCAACTATGACAGACAAAATGAGAAAAAGAATCCAGAAAATCACATTGTAGGATTTTTAATGAATTTATTTGCAAATTATGGTGGAAAATAAGTATTTGGTCAATAACAAAAGTTTCTCAATACTTTGTTGTATACCCTTTGTTGGCAATGACACAGGTCAAACGTTTTCTGTAAGTATTCACAAGGTTTTCACACACTGTTGCTGGTATTTTGGCCCATTCCTCCATGCAGATCTCCTCTAGAGCAGTGATGTTTTGGGGCTGTCGCTGGGCAACACTGACTTTCAACTCCCTCCAAAGGTTTTTTTTATGGGGTTGAGATCTGGAGACTGGCTAGGCCACTCCAGGACCTTGAAATGCTTCTTACGAAGCCACTCCTTCGTTGCCCAGGCGGTGTGTTTGGGATCATTGTCATGCTGAAAGACCCAGCCACGTTTCATCTTCAATGCCCTTGCTGATGGAAGGAGGTTTTCACTCAAAATCTCACGATACATGGCCCCATTCATTCTTTCCTTTACACGGATCAGTCGTCCTGGTCCCTTTGCAGAAAAACAGCCCCAAAGCATGATGTTTCCACCCCCATGCTTCACAGTAGGTATGGTGTTCTTTGGATGCAACTCAGCATTCTTTGTCCTCCAAACACGACGAGTTGAGTTTTTACTATTTTGGTTTCATCTGACCATATGACATTCTCCCAATCCTCTTCTGGATCATCCAAATGCACTCTAGCAAACTTCAGACGGGCCTGGACATGTACTGGCTTAAGCAGGGGGACACGTCTGGCACTGCAGGATTTGAGTCCCTGGCGGCGTAGTGTGTTACTGATGGTAGGCTTTGTTACTTTGGTCCCAGCTCTCTGCAGGTCATTCACTAGGTCCCCCCGTGTGGTTCTGGGATTTTTGCTCACCGTTCTTGTGATCATTTTGACCCCACGGGGTGAGATCTTGCGTGGAGCCCCAGATCGAGGGAGATTATCAGTGGTCTTGTATGTCTTCCATTTCCTAATAATTGCTCCCACAGTTGATTTCTTCAAACCAAGCTACTTACCTATTGCAGATTCAGTCTTCCCAGCCTGGTGCAGGTCTACAATTTTGTTTCTGGTGTCCTTTGACAGCTCTTTGGTCTTGGCCATAGTGGAGTTTGGAGTGTGACTGTTTGAGGTTGTGGACAGGTGTCTTTTATACTGATAACAAGTTCAAACAGGTGCCATTAATACAGGTAACGAGTGGAGGACAGAGGAGGCTCTTAAAGAAGAAGTTACAGGTCTGTGAGAGCCAGAAATCTTGCTTGTTTGTAGGTGACCAAATACTTATTTTCCACCATAATTTGCAAATAAATTCATAAAAAATCATACAATGTGATTTTCTGGATTTTTTTTCCTCAATTTGTCTGTCATAGTTGACGTGTACCTATGATGAAAATTACAGGCCTCTCTCATATTTTTGCACAATTGGTGGCTGACTAAATACTTTTTTTCCCCACTGTATATATATATATATATATATATATATATATATATATATATATATATATATATATATAAAACAAATGATTATATATATATATTTGCACAAGAACTTGCACAATTGGTGGCTGACTAAATACTTTTTTTCCCCACTGTATATATATATATATATATATATATATATATATAAAACAAATGATTATATATATATATTTTTGAAAATAACAAAAAAATAACAAAAATAAATAAATAAATAATTAAATATTGTAAAGTGGTTGTCCCACTGGCTATCATAAGGTGAACGCACCAATTTGTAAGTCGCTTTGGATAAGAGCGTCTGCTAAATGACGTAAATGTAAATGTAAATGTAATTATCCCAGAAACCCTAGACCCACTCCAATTTGCATACCACCCCAACAGATCCACAGATGATGCAATCTCTATTATACTCCACACTGCCCTTTCCCACCTGGACAAGAGGAACACCTACATGAGAATGCTATTCAATGACTACAGCTCAGCGTTCAACACCATAGTGCCCTCAAAGCTCATCACTCAGCTAAGGACCCTGGGACTAAACACCTCCCTCTGCAACTGGATCCTGGACTTCCTGACTGGCTGACCCCAGGTGGTAAGGGTAGGTAACAACACATCTGCCTCGCTGATCCTCAACACGCGGGGCCCCTGAGGAGATTTGGCATGTGTCCTCAGATCCTCAAGAAGTTCTACAGCTGCAACATCGAGAGCATTCTGACTGGTTGCATCACCGCCTGGTATGGTAACTGCTCGGCCTCCGACAGCAAGGCACTACAGAGTACATCACTGGGGCCAAGCTTCCTGCCATCCAGGACCTCTATACCAGGCGGTGTCAGAGGAAGGCCCTAAATATGGTCAAAGACTCCAGCCACCCTAGTCATAGACTGTTCTCTCTGCTACCGCACGGCAAGCGGTACCGGAGCGCTTCTACCCCCAAGCCATAAGACTCCTGAACAGCTAATCATGGCTACCCGGACTATTTGCATTGTCCCCCCCACCCCCACCCCCTCTTTTATGCTGCTGCTACTCTGTTTATTATCAATGCATAGTCACTTTAACTCTACGCACATGTAGATATTACCTCAATTACCTCGACTAACTGGTGCCCCCGCACATTGACTCTGTACCGGTACCCCCTGTATATAGCCTCCCTATTGTTATTTTATTTTACTGCTGCTCTTTAATTATTTGTTATTTTTATTTTTTACTTATCTATTTTTTACTTAACCATTTTTTTCTTAAAACTGCATTGTTGGTTAAGGGCTTGTAAGTAAGCATTTCACTGTAAGGTCTACACCTTTTGTATTCGGCGCATGTGGCAAATAACATTTTATTTAATTTTATTTATTCCCTGCTGTAGCTGCCATGAACTGCTCACTGAGTCAGAGCTCTTAGTGTGATACACATGCCAGCTGGGGAGAGAATGGCTGGCTTTGCCACACACAGAGCCCTCTGCAGCATGGAATAGAAGAGGCAAGCTTTCCCTCGCCTGTGGCCAAACACATTAGGTTTTTATGTTCCTGCACTTCTTGTCAACACCGTGAAATCACTTCAGTTGAAAACAGTACTCAGCAATACAAAAGGGATTGTGTGAGGCGGACCTAGCTGAAAACCATCATAACAGTGAGCTCTGGAATGAATCTTGAAAAATGATGAGTGACAAAGTTACAGAGGCATAAATATCATACCCCCCCATAAAATGCTAACCTCCCCTGTTATTGTAATGGTGAGAGGTTAGTATGTCTTGGGAGTATGATATTTGTGCATATGTGACTTTCTCACAAATCATTACTCACAATTAATTCAGGATTATTTGTAATCATGGTAGCATCCACATTAATGTAGAAGTGTTTAGAAACATATTATATTCTTATTTACAATAAAGGTTAATCCAAAATGACACAATACATTATTTATCATTCATTTCTATTGGGTACAAAATAATCTGGAACACAACCAAAACAAACAGCAAATGCACCCAACAAGTGTGTAGAGTCACAAGTGTGATGTAATCATTGCATGCTAGGAATATGGGACCAAATAATACACTTTTGACTACTTTAATACACATAAGTGAATTTGTCTCAATACTTTTGGTCGCCTAAAATGGGGGGGACTATGTACAAAAAGTGCTTTAATTTCTAAACGATTCAACCGATATGGATGACAATACCGTCAAATTAAAGCTGACCATCTGCACTTTAACCTCATTCTATCCAAAACAACAAAGCATTTGTCACTGTCCCAATACTTTTGGAGCTCAATGTATCTACTGTAGTTTTAATGGCTTTGACTCACCTCAAGAAAGGATACATGTATTGCATTATACAATTTATTGACAATGTGATGCACCTGCCATTAAACGTAATGTCAAGTCAATAGCAATGTTGCCATTGAATGCATTGGCAAAATTGTATCTTTAGAAGTGCTTAACCTTGCTCAACAATAAACTATACTACACATTTAGATTGGTTGTGGGTTTTCAAACCATTCTCATTTTGACTGTCAAAGTATTATCCAATACTTAAAGGTTTGAACATGACAGACCATCGTGGTGATCAACACTACATGAGTTGGCGTACACTGGACGTGGTGCAGCTGAAACATATTGAAACTGATATCATGTAAGGGCTGAGGAAATCCAATACAGCTCACATACTCTTGCTGCTTTATTATTTGAGAGTGCAGTACTGACATCTAGTGCTAAAATGTGAGTCTAATTCCCTTAGAGGACTGAAAGTGCTATTACATACTGATATTACATTCATAGAGTATTATGTGAAGGCTACATAATTTTTGGCCAAAAATATACAAGACACAGAAATGTAATGAGCATGTTATTTACTGCTTACAGTTTGACACATTAATTGAAAATGCAAAGAGTAGCCTAACTAGTGCCACAAGCAGAGAAATATGAATTCTATACCTATCATTTTCGACTATGTATTGTCGAGAAGTCTTTTATCATGCCCATTCATATTATTGATATTAGTGAAATATAACCCACACAATCAATTAACTATAGGTACAGCAAACAGCGATAAAAAAAAACATTTATAGTGTAAAGCATTGCCTTGACTTAGTTATCTTTTTGAGCAAACATTTATTGCCTCCTGTGGCAGTGTAAAATTATTCCATTCCACAAAATGCTCCCCAGACTGGAGGTGATTTGTGGCCCCACACAATCCTGTTAATGCTGCTTGGCAGCATGCATATTCATGCCCATCAGATTACACATATCATACTAATTAATTTATCACATTTCATAACTAGGTGGTATTACTCATCATTATTTTACATTATATTACATTATATTACATTATATTACATGTGTGCATATATATTAAGAACGCCAACGTAACCAATCTAAATGACTATCGCCCCGTAGCACTCACATCTGTAGCCATGAAATGCTTTGAAAGGCTGGTCATGGCTCACATCAACACCATCATCCCAGATACCCTGGACCCACTCCAATTCACATACCGCCCCAACAGAGCCACAGATGACGCAATCTCTATTGCACTCCACACTGCCCTCTCCTACCTGGACAAGACGAACACCTATGTGAGAATGCTGTTCATCGACTACAGCTCAGCGTACAACACCATGGTGCCCTCAAAGCTCATCACTAAGCTCAGGACCCTGGGACAGAACACCTTCCTCTGCAACTGGATCCTAGACTTCCTGATGGGCTGCCCCCAGGTGGTGAGGGCAGGCAACAACACATTCGCCACACTGACCCTCAACATGGGGGCCCCTCAGGGGTGCGTGCTTAGTCCCCTCCTGTACTCCCTGTTCACCCATGACTGCGTGGCCGCACACGACTCCAACACCATCATTAAGTTTGCTGACGACACGACGGTGGTAGGCCTGATCACTGATAACGATGTGACAGCCTATAGGGAGGAGGACAGTGACCTGGCAGTGTGGTGCCAGGACAATAACTTCTTGCTCAACATCAGCAAGACAAAGGAGCTGATCGTGGACTACAGGAAACGGAGGGCCGAGCATGCCCTCATCCACATCGACGGGGCTGTAGTGGAGCAGATTGAGAGTTTCAAGTTCCTCTGTGTCCACATCACTAAGGAATTAACATGGTCCACACACACCAACACAGTTGTGAAGAAGGCACAACAATGCCTCTTCCCCCTCAGGAGGTTGAAAAAATCCTCAAAAAGTTATACAACTGCAATATTGAGAGCATCTTGACTGGATCACCGCTTGGTATGGCAACTGCTTGGCATCCGATCGCAAGGCGCTACAGAGGGTAGTGCGTACGGCCCAGTACATCACTGAGGCCGAGCTCCCTGCCATCCAGGACCTCTATACCAGGTGGTGTCAGAATAAGGCCCTAAAAATTGTCAAAGACTCCAGCCACCCAAGTCATAGACTGTTGTCTCTGTTTCCGCACGGCAAGCGTTACCGATGCATGTCTGGAACCAACAGGACCATGAACAGCTTCTACCCCCAAGACATAAGACTGCTAAATAGTTAACCAAATAGCTACCCAGACTTTCCGAGATTGTCACGACTTCCTCTGAAGCTGCCTCCTCTCCTTGTTTGGGCAAGTTTCGACGTTCATCGTCACCGGCCTTCTAGCCACTGCCGCTCCTCATCTCATCATTCCATTTGTTTTGTCTTGTTTATTACACACACCTGGTTCATATCCCCTCATCATTACCTGTATAAGTGTTCCCTCTGCCCCCTTGTCTTTGTGTGTGATTGTTTATTGTGGAGATTAAAGTAGCTCGGTGGAGGTCCTTGTATTTTGTCTCGCCGGGATATTTCCCGTGTGCCTTGTTGTTTCCAGTGCAACTGTTTTGCGCACTGAAGTGTTTTGACGCATTATTGCGTATCTCTGTGTTTTCGGAATAAATCCTGTTATTCTGTGATTTACCCTGCTGCGCCTGACTCGTTCGAAATCACTCATCACAGAATCATACACCAAGACATGGAGTCAGCAGGAGAGGAGCACATGCCTGGAGTCGTGGCGCGGGTCCGGGAACATTCTACGATGCTAGCCAGCTTGGGAGAAGCGATGGATCGCGTTCTCCAGGTCGTCCAAGGCCTGGAGAGGAGAGGACCCAATCTTTTGGGACCAGCTGAGCGACCGGATCCAGCCACCCACACTCCAGCACCCAGAGGGATTCATATATCCCGACCTAGGGATTTTGACGGGACAGCTGCACGCTGCCAGGGATTCCTCCTGCAACTGGATCTATACTTCTCGACCATCAGCCAGGCTCCATCGGAGCGGGAGAAGGTGTCCGCCCTCGTCTACTGCCTCTCGGGGAAATCCCTGGGGTGGGCCAACACGGTCTGGAATGAAGGATGAGCCGCGTTGGACAACTACAGGGAGTTCAATCACCTCTTCCAGGCCGTCTTCGATCACCCGGCCGAAGGTAGAGAGGGGGGCGAGCGGCTGGTCCACCTGAGGCAGGGGACGAGGACCGCGCAGGACTTTGCCCTGGAGTTTCGTACTCCTCTAACAGCTGGGTCTGGGTGGAACAAGCGGGCCCTCATCGACCACTTCTGGTTCCACCTGTGATGGACGTCCGAAGTGAGCTAGCCTGCCGGGACACCACGTTGTCCTTCACATTTGTACATTATTGCTACATTTTTGTCATTTAGCAGACGCTCTTATCCAGAGCAACTTACAGTTAGTGAGTGCATACATTTTCATACTGGCCCCCCGTGAAGCACGGGGTGGCAGCATCATGCTGTGGGGTGCTTTGCTGCAGGAGGGACTGATGCACTTCACAAAATAGATGGCATCATGAGGAAGGAAAAGTATGTGGATATATTGAAGCAACATCTCAAGACATCAGTCAGGAAGTTAAAGCTTGGTTGCAAATGGGTCTTCCAAATGGACAATGACCCCATGCATACTTCCAAAGTTATGGCAAAATGGCTTAAGGACAATAAAGTCAAGGTATTGGAGTGGCCATCACAAATCCCTGACCTCAATCCTATAGAACATTTGTTGGCAGAACTGAAAAAGCGTGTGCGAGCAATGAGGCCTACGATCCTGACTCAGTTACAACAGCTCTGTCAGGAGGAATGGGCCAACATTCACCCAACTTATTGTGGGAAGCTTGTGGAAGGCTACCTGAAATGTTTGACCCAAGTTAAACAATTTAAAGGCAATGCTACCAAATACTAATTGAGTGTATGTAAACTTCTGACCCACTGGGAATGTGATGAAAGAAATAAAAGCTGAAATAAATAATTCTCTCTACTATTATTCTGACATTTCACATTCTTAAAATAAAGTGGTGATCCTAACTGACCTAAGACAGGGAACTTTTACTAGGATTAAATGTCAGGAATTGTGAAACTGAGTTTAAATGTATTTGGCTAAGGTGTATGTAAACTTTCGACTTCAACTGTAGTCTAGGTATTACATTGGTCCCCTAACCATTCCACTCCCCATCAGTGCACTTGACAGTCGACCATTAGGGTCTGGGTTCGTTAGGGAAGTTACAGCACCAGTCACTATGGTTGCGAATGAGACCCATAGAAAGCAAGTCACCTTTTTTATTATTGAGTCTCCTGATTTCCCTGTTGTGTTGGGTCTTCCCTGCTTAGCACTACACAACCCCACCTTTTCATTGCCGCAGAGGGTTCTCACGGGGTGGTCGCGAGAGTGTCAGGGTAGGTGTCTAGCTGTTTCCGTTGTTGCAACCATGGTGGAAAGTCCAGACACTACCTCCACCGTGCCTATTCCCCTCGAATACCTCGATTTGGCGCACGCGTTTTCCAAAACGCAGGCGACCAAATTACCACCTCATCTAGCTGGGGATTGCGCGATAAACCTCCAGGTAGACGCTGTACCTACCAGGAGTCATGTGTTAATGCAATTCTCCCCTAGATAGGCTATTCCAATATTCTCAACTCCGGAGCATTTAAAAAAAACTCCCACAGGCCTATTTCCTGTGGGATCATGGCACTTGCTTTCTCTTTAAAGGGGGGCTGAGCTTCCTGATTTGGCCTCGTCTTTCATATTGCTCATTAGGAAATACTAACGGCCATGACTGAAGCCAAATGAGAGTTGTGTTGGGGGTGTGGTTTGATGTGGGTGTTTCTTGGGTGTGTCTTTGCCATTTAATCACAACAAACAAGGGCAGTAGTGAGTAGTGACACTGAGGTAAGCTAAGCTTGCTTTGCTATGGAGAGAAGTGTAGAAGTTAAGGACTTTTCCCCTCCTGACTGACTCGCCATCTCGATGGTCAGCTAATTCAGTTCTATGTGTAGGCTAAAGCCTGCGCTGACCTTGTGTTTAGCCAAGTTGACAGCAACTAGCTAGCTAGCATAGCTTGGTGATAGCTGCAGCTGGCTAGCCTATCTCTGTCAAATCACAGTTATGCCAAGACAGCAAGAACCAGGGTCTGGAATGTGTTTCATAAGACACCTTGCTATGAAAGTTTTATAATGTAATGTAAAGACATCACAGGAGGTTGGTGGCACCTTAATTGGGGAGGACGGGCTCGTGGTCATGGCTGGAGCGGAATCAGTGGAATGGTATCAAATACATCAAACACATGGTTTGATGCCATTTGCTCCGTTCCAGACATTATTATGAGCCATCCTCCCCTTAGCAGCCTCCACTGAAAGACATGTAACAGTGGAAATTATATCAACTGTGAGTTGAATGCCTCAGTCTTCAGTCAGCTCAGCTGTTCTACAACACAATGTTCTATATCTGTCTAGTTTTGTCTCTTCTCTCCTTTTGTCCGCTGTTAGATCTTTCCCGGGGGACAAATCCCAGAACTACTAATATCCCTACAGGTGTAGGCTACATGTGGACATTGTACAAACATCGCCCAGCTTGAGTGTAGTGGAATTTATCAACTCAAAATTGATGGGTGTATTTGTGTTACAAAGACAAAACATTTTCTGCTGTAAATATCATATTGATGTGCTTATAAAGACAGTATGTCTGCGTTTTACCTAGCAAATCAAAATAAGTTGTGTGTAGAGTACAACTTCAGCTGTTTAACCAGAACTAGAATGGCATTCTATTTGTCTCGTCGGCCAAATCTAAGGATTTGGCTGTCTACCACACACTGACATGCACAGCTTCCTG
The DNA here is from genome assembly GCF_964263955.1 of Coregonus lavaretus. Taxonomy (NCBI): domain Eukaryota; kingdom Metazoa; phylum Chordata; class Actinopteri; order Salmoniformes; family Salmonidae; genus Coregonus; species Coregonus lavaretus. The sequence goes on from NC_140019.1 coordinate 6,142,041, forward strand.
TGTGAGGTTCAGTCTTCAAGTCTCCAATGAGTAATGAAGTCCCTTCCATCTATGTAGTGTATTACAGTTAATGGACAGGTGCAGTCAGGTGGCAGGAGGGGTGGAATGCATAACAATCGATCCTGGATATGACAGAGTTTGCCTCAACCCATGGGTCAAGCAGGCAGAGTTCAATAACTACAGGCAGATGTGAGATGCAGGAGGATGGCACTCTTTTAATCCCACTCTAGGCTACTGACCAATTCAAAGCCTCCTGGAGGAAGCTTTGCTTCGGTCAGTAGCCTACAGAGTAATATGAGAAGAGTGCAATTGCAGAACTTCTAAACAGTGTTTTCATAATTTTCAAGTGTAACAGTTCCATGTAGAAGAACCATACTTCACATAATACTGTAGAAGCAGTGTTCTGCTAATATAACAATGTGAAAATATGACACTTGTCTTTCATTTTCTATTGTCATTCACAGCCGATACAGATACTGTACATATCAGCATTTTGTTGAGTGGTGCTGCAGGGGCTACCTTGACAAACGTCAGCCGTCATACCTTCCTGTATGATGTCCCATATAAGACAGGAGATCCCTGACATGTTTAAAGAATACACAGGGTCCCCCTCCCCCCCACAAAAAATTGGGAAATTATATTATTTAAAACTTATACAATTGCTCAGAGAAAGAGATTTTGTTTAACAAGTATTTTATTTTTATTATTGGCACCCCGGTTTTCAATACCTTGCGAGGATAACAGCACTGAGCCTTTTTCGAAAATGTTTGGAGAACACATTGGGAGGGATCTTAGACCATTCCTCCATACAGAATATTTTATGGACTGCCCTCTTCAATTCAAACTACAGGATTTCAATGGGGTTCACTTCCGGAGACTGAGATTTTGATGTGTACTTGGGGTTATTGTCTTGCTGGAAGATCCACTTGCGGCCAAGTTTCAGCCTCTTGGCAGAGGCAACCAGGTTTTTGGCAAAAATGTCAGAGTCCTGTGTAAAGTTCATGATGCCGTTGAACTTAACAAGGGCCCCAGGACCAGTGGAAGCAAAATAGATAATTAGGCATGGGGTTCTTTTCTGCTTATGCATCCTTATTTGGACGTCAAACCCACCACTGGTGTGCATGGCCAAAGAGCTCTAATCTGACCAAAGCACCGGTTCCAATCCAAGTGCCAATGCTGTTTAACAAACTCTAGGTATTTACATTTATTGGATGACATGAAAATAGAGCTCTTATTACTTGTTAAACAACATCTCTTTCTCTGAGCAATTGTATTAGTATAAAATAATATGATTAACCCATTTTTATTAGCATTCAATATATTGACATGCCACTGGCATTGAGTAAAGCTTGCCACCACAGCAAGTGAGATCACTGCAATACTTAACAAAGAGCTGCAGTCAGTTTTAAAATGGGTGGCAAGTAGTAAGCTAGTCCTAAATATTTCAAAAACTAAAATAATTGTATTTGGGACAAATCATTCACTAAACCCTAAACCTCAACTAAATATTTTAATGAATAATGTGGAAATTGAGCAAGTTGAGGACACTAAACTGCTTGGTGTAACCCTGGATTGTAAACTGTCATAGTCAAAACGTATTGATGCAACGGTAGCTAAGATGGGGAGAGGTCTGTCCATAATAAAGCGTTGCTCTGCTTTCTTGACATCGCTATCAACAAAGCAAGTCCTACAGGCCCTAGTTTTATCGCAACTGGACTATTGCCCAGTCAAGTGTCACAAAGAGGGACAAAGGCAAATTACAGTTGGCCCAGAACAGAGAAGCACGGCTGGCACTTAAATGTACACGGAGCGCTAACATCAATAACATGCATGTCAATCTCTCCTGGCTCAAAGTAAAAAGAGATTGACTGCATCACTACATGTCTTTGTGAGAGGTATTGACATGTTGAAAGCACCGAGCTGTCTGTTCAAACGACTAGCACACAGCTCAGGCACCCATGCATACCCCACAAGACATGCCACCAGGGGTCTCTTCACAGTCCCCAAGTCCAGAACAGACTCTGCGAAACGCACAGTACTACATAGAGCCATGACTACATGGAATTCTGTTCCACATTCAGTAACTCAAGAGAGCAGTAAAATTATATTTTAAAAACTGATAAAACTACACCTTATGGAACAACATGGACTGCGAAGAGACACACACACACAAGCCAACACACACACTCTACACACACATAGATTGTAATGTTGTAATGTTGTTGTAATGTGGTATTAGGGGTGTGTAGTGGTAGAGTAGTGGTGAAATAATGTATTGTATTATGTACTGTTTTTTTTGTGATGTAATTGCCTTAATCTTGTTTGGACCCCAGGAAGAGTAGCTGTTGCCTTGGCAGCGGCTAATGGGGTTCCTTAATACTTAATATTTTTTTATGGTATTGTATTATTTGTATTATTTATTTTATACAGTCTTCTTTGCTCATCTTTATCATGAGTGCCAATAATTTTGGACCTAACTTTATATTAAACACAAAAGGGCTCCAGACTAACTTTTTCCGCTGGTGGCACTGGTGCCACTAACATTTTCAGTTTGTGGCACCAGCCCATGATTTGGTCGCACCAACATTTTGTCATGGCGTCACGCAATATAATTTTTTTTGAATAATGTTATAAAGTCATTCACCGTGCTATTGAGAAGGTATGATTCAAGAAATACAGTACGTTGTTTCATCGAACATGTCCAAGCAGGAATGCATGATAAAGATATTTTGATGTACAATACCTAAACCAGTGATTGCCATGAATTTTGGGTTGACAATGACGCTATTGTTGCTATAATGTTACTGACAAAATAAATACATGTTAGGAGATGAATTTGCTTACATCTTTTTGTGTATTAATACACTTGGGGAAGGGGATATCATTTGTAGCTTGAACAGATGCAACCACATCCAAGCATGGAAGTGTAATTTCCACCTCTCCAGCGTGTCTGCAGGCCACGTTTGTTGCCTATGTATTAGGCCTAGTGCTTATTTGACTCATTATAGCATATACCTTGCTTTATTTGACAGCAATGTAGAGGCAAGATAGATATCAATTTTGAGAGATGACATGTACACTGAACAAAAACATAAACGCAACAGGGTTGGTCCCATGTTTCATGAACTTAAATAAAAGATCCCAGGAATGTTCCATATGCACAAAAAGCTTATTTCTCTCAAAAGTTGTGCACAAATTTGTTTACACCTCTGTTAGTGAGCATTTCTCCTTTGACAAGATAATCCATCCACCTGACAGGTGTGGAATATCAAGAAGCTGATTAAATAGCATGATCATTACACAGGTGCACCTTGTTCTGGGAGCAATAAAAGGCCACTCTAAAATGTGCAGTTTTGTTACACAACACAATGCCACAAGATTTGAGGGAGCGTGCAGTTGGCATGCTGACTTCAGGAATGTCCACCAGAGCTGTTGCCAGATAATTGAATGTTCATTTCTCTACCATAAGCCACCTCCAATGTTGTTTTAGAGAATTTGGCAGTACGTCCAACCGGCCTCACAACCACAGACCACGTGTACCCAAGCCAGCCCCTCCACATCCGGCTTCTTCACCTGCGGGATCATCTGAGACCAGCCACCCGGACAGCAGATGAAACTGTGGGTTTGCACAACCAAAACATTTCTGCACAAACTGGAAGCTAAACACCTTCTTCGCCCGCTTCGAGGAAAACACAGTGATGCTCCCATGGACCGTAAGCGCTCGTTTTCCATGGCCAACGTGAGTAAGACATTTAAGTGTGTTAGCCCTCGCAAGGCTGCTGGCCCAGAAGGCATCCTTAGCCAAGTCCTCAGAGAATGTGCAGACCAGCTGGCTGGAGTGTTTACGGACATATTCATTCTCTCCCTATCCCAGTCTCTTGTTCCCACTTGCTTCAAGATAACCACCATTGAAAGCGAAGGTAACTGAATTAAATCGCCCCATAGCACTCACTTCTGTCATCATTAAATGCTTTGAGAGGCTAGTTAAAGATCATATTGCCTCCACCTTACCCAACACCCTAGACCCGGGTTCTTCAATTCCGGTCCTGGAGGGCCGAAACACCTCTGTTTTTCATCCTTTCCTTCTAATCAGGGGCTAATTCAGACCTGGGACACCAGGTGAGTGCAATTAACTACCAGGTAGAAATAAAAAACAGAAGTGTTTCGGCCCTCCAGGACCGGAATTGAAGAACCCTGCCCTAGACCGACTGCAATTTGCATACCACCCCAACAGATGCACGGATGACGCAATCGCCATCACACTGTACACTGCCCTATCCCATCTGGACAAGAGGAATACCTATGTAAGAATGCTTTTCATTGACTAAAGCTCAGCCTTCAACACCATAGTACCCTCCAAGCTCATCATTAAGCTTGGGGCCTTGGGTCTGAACCCCGCCCTGTTCAACTGGGTCCTGGACTTCCTGACGGGCCGCCCCCAGGTGGTGAAGGTAGGCAACACCTCCACTATGCTGATCTTCAACACAGGGGCCCCACAAGGGTGCGTGCTCAGCCCCCTCCTGTACTCCCTGTTCACCCATGACTGCATGGCCACGCACGTCTCCAACTCAATCATCAAGTTTGCAGACGACACAACAGTGGTAGGCCTGATTAACAACGACAATGAGACAGCCTACATCAGGGGTCGGCAACCTTTTTTGTGTGGAGTGCCAATTTACAATTTATCCTACCATTTCTAACGATCTGCGTGCCAGTTCTGATTTTCATATGTGCATTACAACTAATTGTGTCTATTGAATATGTAATTGGCCATAAACAGAAGAATTCCATAGCTCGCTAAACAGAGGCGCTGTCCATTAGCACCACAGGCTTGATCTTGGAACACAGACATTTAACCACAGGGTAGCCAGTCTTATATTCAGTCTGCTTTGCAAATCATTTATGTTTCCCCACCATAAAGGGGGCACCGTCAGTTGTAATAGCAAATATGTTTTTAATATCGACACCTCTCTCCTCAAAATGATCTGTGAAGGCTTTTGATTCATCTTCCCCTTTAGTAGTATCATGCATGGGTTTTAGACAAAGCAGCTCCTCACGTACCTGCTCTGAGTCACAGTATCTTGCAACAACTGCCAGACGTGGAATGTCATTCACATCCAAACTCTCATCAAGAGCCATATTAAACACAGGTGCATCTTTTAACGCTACAGTTTGCTGCTCCTTTACATTTTCAACCATCTCGGTAACGCGCCATTCAACAGTTCTGGCAGACACAGGCATGTCTTTTATCTTTGAGATGATTGTATCTTTGTTAGGCAATCCATCAAATAAAGCCTGCGAACTACTGAGGAAAGCCTCCTTGAACTTTTTTAAATAACAAAAGAAGGCTTGCTAGCTGCTAGCCATATGAAATTGAATCTCTCAGTTGGATTTGAATTTGGCGGGAGAGGCGAGGCAGGAACTACAACATTGCAGTGAATACCAATGCAATTTCGAAACCAATACACACCTGTTCATTGAAATTCATTCCAGGTGACTAGCTCATGAAGCTGGTTGAGAGAATGCCAAGAGTGTGCAAAGCTGCCATCAAGGCGAAGGGTGGCTACTCTGAAGATTTTCAAATATAAAATATATTTTGATTTCTTTAACACTTTTGGTTACTACATGATTCCATATGTGTTATTTCATAGTTTTGGTGTCTTCACTATTATGTATGTAGAAAATAGTTTAAAAAAAAAAAATAACCTTGAATGAATAAATAAACAATTAATGAACATGCACCTGTGGAACGGTCGTTATGACACTAACAGCTTACAGATGGTAGGCAATTAAGGTCACAGTTATGAAAACTTAGGACACTAAAGAGGCCTTTCTACTGACTCCAAAAACACCAAAAGAAAGATGCCCAGGGTCCCTGCTCATCTGCGTGAACATTCCTTAGGCATGCTGCAAGGAGGCATAAGGACTGCAGATGTGGCCAGGGCAATAAATTGCAATGTCCGTACTGTGAGACGCCTAAGACAGCGCTACAGGGAGACAGGACGGACAGCTGATTGTCCTCGCAGTGGCAGACCACATGTAACAACACCTGCACAGGATCGGTACATCCGAACATCACACCTGTGGGACAGGTACAGGATGGCAACAACAACTGCCCGAGTTACACCAGGAACGCACAATCCCTCTATCAGTGCTCAGACTGTCCGCAATAGGCTGAGAGAGCTGGACTGAGGGCTTGTAGGCCTGTTGTAAGGCAGGTCCTCACCAGACATCACCGGCAACAACGTCGCCTATGGGGACAAACCCACCGTCGCTGGACTAGAGAGGACAGGCAAAAAGTGCTCTTCATTGACGAGTCGCGGTTTTGTCTCACCAGGGGTGATGGTCGGATTCGCGTTTATCGTCGAAGGAGTGAGCGTTACACCGAGGCCTGTACTCTGGAGCGGGACCGATTTGGAGATGGATGGAGGGTCCGTCATGGTCTGGGGCGGTGTGTCACAGCATCATCGGACTGAGCTTGTTGTCATTGCAGGCAATCTCAACACTGTGTGTTACAGGGAAGACATCCTCCTCCCTCATGTGGTACTCTTCCTGCAGGCTCATCCTGATATGACCCTCCAGCATGACAATGCCACCAGCCATACTGCTCGTTCTGTGCGTGATTTCCTGCAAGACAGGAATGTCAGTGTTCTGCCATGGCCAGCGAAGAGCCCGGATCTCAATCCCATTGAGCACGTCTGGGACCTGTTGGATCGGAGGGTGAGGGCTAGCGTTCCCCCCAGAAATGTCAGGGAACTTGCAGGTGCCTTGGTGGAAGAATGGGGTAACATCTCACAGCAAGAACTGGCAAATCTCATGCAGTCCATGAGGAGGAGATGCACTGCAGTACTTAATGCAGCTGGTGGCCAAACCATATACTGACTGTTACTTTTGATTTTGACCCCCCCTTTGTTCAGGGACACATTATTCAATTTATGTTAGTCACATGTCTGTGGAAATTGTTCAGTTTATGTCTCAGTTGTTGAATCTTGTTATGTTCATACAAATATTTACACATATAAAGTTTGCTGAAAATAAACGCAGTTGACAGGTTGAGGACGTTTCTTTTTTGCTGAGTTTATATATTTTTTAACTATGATGAACCACTCATTCCTGATAAGAAACCGACGAAATGAAACTGAGTGGAGTTGACCCTTGTCACGTGACGATGGGAAGGGAGCCTCTTATGTTTACACATCAATGCGTGCAAGAGCAGTTGCGAACTGTGTAATCGTTTAAATATTTCGCTTTCGTTTCTTTATAAATCTAAAATTGAAACTTTGCAAATCGAAATATTAAAGAGTGCAAAAGGGTAACGACGTTACCGGGAGATTCAAGACCGGAGTTTTGCACGCACGCAGAGTGTTGTAGCTAACGTTAGCCAGCTAGCATTACATTAGCTTACCATAGGTGTCATGGACGAGCTAGCGGTTGAAGTCAGGGGGACAAGTGGGGCTTTTTACAAGGTGGGTTGGTAACGTTAGCTAGCTAGCTACTAGTTCTAGTTTGTTGAATGCGTTTTTGTTGCAAAGCGGTGTCCATTAATGTTTTTGCATTGAGTCAGTCAGTGAGCTATCTTGCTACCAGTTAGCTAGCTAGGGGGTAACGCGTCAGGCCCAGACAAAACAGACAGTACAGCCTTATTCTATCACAGTCGGACAATGCTAGCTAACAACATATATAAAGTTGTTTCAATAAGGTCATCAGTAATTTGAGTTTATTGTCGTTGATGGCATTTTTTATTTCGTCAAGTAACGTTAGTTTCAGCTGTTGGCTAAATAATATTTTAACGTTAATAAGCCTTGCTTGCTAGCTATCTAGCAGTCAATGAGATTCAAATATTTTTGGCTTTGACCTCTTGTTGGCTCAATGACGGTCTGCCTTTGCTTCATGTCTTGTATTTTCTCAACCCTTTTCTCGTTTTAGGGATATTTGAAGGATGTTCATGAAAGTGCTGTCACTGTGTCCTTTGAAAACAAGTGAGTGTTTGGTTTCCGGCAACATAAGAGGCCTTTATACTGCTCTCAAATGTAATGTAGCCTGTCCAGCTAGTTTGTAGTTACAGTAGTTAGCTAAATAGCAACACAGTAAGCTACTTTGAATCAGACCCAGGCATTGTGTAATATATATGAGATAAATATGAGAGATCCATAGTTAACCACCATGGACTACATGTCAACTATAACTAGTTGTACTTGCAAATAACAATTGGTATCTCTTTTCATTGACACTTGTTAAGTTGTTGATTCATTTCCACTTGTGAAGTGCCCTGGTTTCATTTGTTTATTTCTATTCTTTCAGTTGGCAGCCAGAGCGTCAAATTCCCTTCCATGATGTTAGATTTCCTCCAACAACAGGTTTTCAGAAAGAGATAAACGAGAGTGATGAAGTTGAGGTATGTGCTGTAAGTAATGGATAAGGACTTCCCTCCCATTAGTCAATGTCAATTAATCCTAATACTTTGCTGATTGTGAGTAGGCTAGGTTATACAATGGCAGCTCGATAGTTTCTTGAAAGCAGAAGGGAACTGCTGTTTTGTGTTCTTTCTGTTTGGTTATTCACAGGGTTTTGTTGAATGTGTATCTCAAACAATTGTAATGGATATCAGTGAGAAGAACTCAACAAGATGTACTTAATCAAATATTATCCACTGTTCTATCCACAGGTTTATTCTAGGGCTAATGATAAAGAACCATGTGGGTGGTGGCTGGCAAAGGTCCGGATGGTGAAGGGAGAGGTAAGTCCAATGCAGCGGTTCAAGCGAGAGTTTGCATTCATTTATTATTATTATGTAGCTATTGTAATATTGTCATGATGATCCCCATGATAGTCTCTTCTTCTCAGTTTTATGTCATAGAGTATGCAGCTTGTGATGCCACGCTCAATGAAATAGTCACATTAGAGAGGTTACGGCCTGTCAACCCAAACAAGCCAGCTACAAAAAACTCCTTCCTGAAAATTCACCTAGACGTCCCGGAGGACTTGCGGCAAATGTAAGTAGGCCTATTCTTCAAGGCTTTTTCAAGTAAAGTACTAGAGTTATATGTTTTCATTGCTGCCATATGTGACTTGGTTTTGAGGCTTATGTGTGACTATTGCTATGGGGCCAAAACGGTTTTCTGTTCTTAGGTGTTCGAAAGACTCTCATAAAGATTTTAAGAAGGCAGTGGGAGCATTCAATGTCACTTATGACTCAGACAAAAGACAGCTTGTTATTCTGGTATGTTCGATTCTTTTTCTGGCTTCTCAAAGTTTCACAACTCGATCCCTGTTAGGTATTGTTTAATACATTTCCCGTATAATTTCTCTGATTTTAGTCTGTGAACGAGGTTACAACCAAAAGGGCGCAGATGCTGAGCGACATGCATTTCCGGAGCCTGCGCACCAAGCTGTCCCTAATGCAGAGGAACGAGGAGGCTAGCCGCCAACTGGAGGTAAGTAAAGTTTAAACACACTCACACACTCGCAAATCACACATTGTCAAACACATTAGCTAGGTTTCCATCCAATTGGCGAAATATTTTCTTGCGAATATTCTAAAATCTGCATAAAAATAATATGCACATTTTCCCACCAGAGAATTTTCTATCAAATGGATTTGTTGCAGATAAAAGGCTGTGCGTGATGACATACTGTACATAAAAATACCTTTTGCGGTTAAATTCCCATGTACTGACTAAAAAAGACAAGGTCAGTGGGTTTCCATCGCATTTTCAACTCTACTGATGGTTTTCTCACAAAAATGTTGCGTTATATAGCGAGTGTGCCCACTCAGGTATTGGCCTACATGATGAGATTATTATGGAGAAAGGATAAAGATGGTTTTTATTTGTCAAACGGCAGCCAATAAGACCCTCAATATTTATTGGAAGGAGCATCAAGCTCATCACCTTGCACTTTCACCACCATGTAAAGTTCGTCGTCATTTATTTCATCTGTAGCCTAATAAACTTCATGCTTTCCCAATGAGTCATAGTGGGAGGACCACACATTTCATCACTTGACCCCAAGTTTACTTCGATATGATGGTTATTATATCAATATTTACACATAAAAGCATTTCCACCGACATTTCTCGCATCATTCATTTAACCGACACAAAAAGATCCCACCTTGTCTAGCGTATATTGTTTTGTCGACATTTGGAAAGTTTACCGAAACATTTTCTGGTTCCATCAGGCCTGTCATTATGTTTTTTATCCAACATATACTTTACTCGCACAAAAAGATTGGATGGAAACCTGCTTATTGTCTCAAATTAAGACAAAGCCATGTTAGCGTTGTTAACCTCTATAGGCTGTCTCTCTGCATGAGGTGAACTTCGGTTAAGCTATGCGTGGGGTTATGGTTTGTGTGCAGAGCTCTCGGCAACTTGCATCAAGGTTCCATGAGCAGTTTGTGGTCCGAGATGACCTGATGGGGCTGGCCATCGGGACCCATGGTGCCAACATCCAGCAGGCCAGGAAAGTACCTGGGGTCACCACCATAGACCTGGATGAAGAGACCTGCACCTTCCACATCTATGGCGAGGTAAGGAGCTCACCACACAAGTAGCACAAATATGGAAGCTCACAAACCTCTACTCACAAGCTATATTTACTTGGTCATACTAGTGTTATACATACAGTACCAGTCAAAAGTTTGGACACACCTACTCATTCCAGGGTTTTTCTTTATTTTTACTATTTACTACATTGTAGAATAATAGTGAAGACATCAAAACTATGAAATAATACATATGGAATCATGTAGTAACCAAAAAAGTGTTAAACAAATCAAAATATATTTGAGATTCTTCAAAGTTGCCACCCTTTGCCTTGATGACAGCTTTGCACACTCTTGGCATTCTCTCAACCAGCTTCATGAGGTAGTCACCTGGAATGCATTTCAATGAACAGGTGTGCCTTGTTAAAAGTGGAATTTCTTTCCTTCTTAATGCGTTTCAGCCAATCAGTTGTGTTGTCACAAGGTAGGGGTGGTATATAGAAGATGGGTCTTTTACCAAACAGAGCTAAGTCCATATTATGACAAGAACAGCTCAAATAAGCAAAGAGAAACAACAGTCCATCATTACTTTAAGACATGAAGGTCAGTCAATGCAGAACATTTCAAGTTTCTTCAAGTGCAGTCGCAGAAACCATCAAGCGCTATGATAACTTGCTCTCATGAGGACCGCCACAGGAAAGGAAGACCCATAGTCACCTCTGCTGCAGAGGATAAGTTAATTAGTTACCAGCCTTAGAAATTGCAGCCTAAATAAATGTTTCACAGAGATCAAGTAATAGACACATCTCAACATCAACTGTTCAGAGGAGACTGCGTGAATCAGGCTTTCATGGTCGAATTGCTGCAAAGAAACCACTACTAAAGGACACCAAAAAGACCAGAGCAATGGACATTTAGACCGGTGGAAATCTGTCCTTTGGTCTGATGAGTCCAAATGTCAGAATTTTGGTTCCAACCGCCGTGTCTTTGAAAGAGACGCAGAGTAGGTGAACATTGATCTCTGCATGTGTGGTTCCAACCGTGAAGCATGGAGGAGGTGGTGTAGGGGTGCTTTGCTGGTGATACTGTCTGTGATTTATTTAGAATTCAAGGCACACTTAACCAGCATGGCTTCCACAGTTTGCGCTTAGTGGGACTATCATTTGTTTTTCAACAGGACAATGACCCTAAACAAACCTCCAGGCTGTGTAAGGGCTATTTGACCAAGGAGAGTGATGGAGTGCTGCATCAGATGACCTGGCCTCCACAATCACCCAACCTCAACCAAATTGAGATAGTTTGGGATGAGTTGGACCGCAGAGTGAAGGAAAAGTTGCCAATAAGTGCTCAGCATATGTGGGAAAACCTTCAAGACTATTGCAAAAGCATTCCTCATGAAGCTGGTTGAGAGAATGCCAAGAGTGAGCAAAGCATTCATCAAGGCAAAAGGTGGCTACTTTGATTTGTTTAACACTTTCTTTGGTTAATACATTATTCCATATGTGTTATTTCATACGTTTGATGTCTTCACTATTATTCTACAATGTAGAAAATAGTAAAAATAAAGATAAACACTTGAATGAGTAGGTGTCCAAATATTTGACAGGCAATGTAGTTGTATTTTATCTCCTCTGGGTATGATTCAATTGCAGGACCAAGAGGCAGTCCGCAAGGCTAGGAGTTTCTTGGAATTTTCTGAAGATGTCATCAAAGTACCAAGGAATTTAGTGGGTAAAGTAGAAGATAAAATTGTGTTCTGTTTGAAAATTCATCAAAACTCAGTCTCCATTTTATCATCATTCATAATCTAATACCACATCTCCTTTGCTAGGGAAAGTAATTGGGAAAAATGGGAAGTTGATCCAGGAAGTAGTGGATAAATCTGGTGTTGTTCGAGTTCGGATCGAGGCTGAGAACGACAAGAAGCCACCTCCAGTGGATGAGGTAAGTTAGTGGTCTAAGGCACTGCATCGCAGTGCTAACTGTGCCACTAGAGATCCTGGTTCGAATCCAGGCTCTGTCGCAGCCGGCCACGACCGGGAGACTCATGGGCGGCGCACAATTGGCCCAGCGTCGTCCAGGGTAGGGGAGGGAATGGCTGGCAGGGATGTAGCTCAGTTGATAGAGCATGGCGTTTGCAACGCCAGGGTTGTGGGTTCGATTCCCACGGGGGGCCAGTATAAAAAAAATAAAAAATTCACTAACTGTAAGTCGCTCTGGATAAGAGCGTCTGCTAAATGACTAAAATGTAATGTAAATGTAAGTGGCTAGAATTAAAGTAACTCTGTATTGACTTGAATTGGTTTCTACTGATGACTTTGGATTCAATCTGTCCTCATTAGATCATGTCTGTTTGTTTCTCTTACAGGGCATGGTGCCGTTTGTCTTTGTGGGTACAAAGGAAAGCATTTCCAATGCTAAAGTACTGTTGGACTATCATCTCAACTATCTGAAGGTTAGAAGCTTGCCCCTATTGCTCTGCTAAAATCTGCAACATGATTCTGTTCCTTTTATGGATGTTAAGATAATTGCCACTTAGCAGACGCTTTGATCGAAAGACTGAAATCAGGAGTTTGTTTACTATTGACCGTTTACTGTTCTATTGACTGTTGACTTTATCAGAATGATAGGTTCTGCCAAACTTTCCCTATTAGATATATGGGTTACTTTTAAATAAGTAAGGTGCTATTGAATACAGACATGATACAGACACACTGTCTCTCCCTGTAGGAAGTGGACCAGCTGCGCATGGAGCGGCTGCAGATAGATGAGCAGCTGAGGCAGATTGGGGGAGGAGGCCCCAGGGCCCCGGGGACTGGACGGCCTGACAACAATATCTTCATCGTGGACAACGGTGGCATGGGCCTGATGGGCATGGGCTCCCAGAGAGGAGGGAAGCCGTTCAGCAGGGGAGGAGGAGGCCGTGGCCGACGCGGCGGTCCCTCTTTTGCCTCCGGTATGTAACTGGAAAGAGTGGAGCTGTATCTGCATGTCCATATGGAACAGTAGGCTATGTCCAGAAGGCACTGATTGTCTTCTAAACTCAGCAAAAAAAGAAACGTCCTCTCACTGTCAACTGCGTTTATTTTCAGCAAACTTAACGTGTAAATATTTGTATGTACATAACAAGATTCAACAACTAAGACATAAACTGAACAAGTTCCACAGACATGTGACTAACAGAAATGGAATAATGTGTCCCTGAACAAAGGGGGGGGGGGGGGTCAAAATCAAAAGTAACAGTCAGTATCTGGTGTGGACATTATGTACTGCAGTGCATCTCCTCCTCATGGACCAGATTAGCCAATTCTTGCTGTGAGATGTTACCCCACTCTTCCACCAAGGCACCTGCAAGTTCCCTGACATTTCTGGGGGGAATGGCCCTAGCCCTCACCCTCCGATCCAACAGGTCCCAGACGTGCTCAATGGGATTGAGATCCGGGCTCTTTGCTGGCCATGGCAGAACACTGACATTCCTGTCTTGCAGGAAATCACTCACAGAACGAGCAGTATGGCTGGTGGCATTGTCATGCTGCAGGGTCATATCAGGATGAGCCTGCAGGAAGGGTACCACATGAGGGAGGAGGATGTCTTCCCTGTAACGCACAGCATTGAGATTGCCTGCAATGACAACAAGCTCAGTCCGATGATGCTGTGACACACTGCCCCAGACCATGACGGACCCTCCACCTCCAAATCGATCCCGCTCCAGAGTACAGGCCTCGGTGTAACGCTCATTCCTTCGACGCTAAACACGAATCCGACCTTCACCCCTGGTGAGACAAAACTGTGACTCATCAGTGAAGAGCACTTTTTGCCAGTCCTGTCTGGTCCAGCGATGGTGTGTTTGTGCCCATAGTTGTTGCCGGTGATGTCTGGTGAGGACCTGCCTTACAACAGGCCTACAAGCCCTCAGTCCAGCTCTCTCAGCCTATTGCGGACAGTCTGAGCACTGATGGAGGGATTGTGCGTTCCTGGTGTAACTCGGGCAGTTGTTGTTGCCATCCTGTACCTGTCCTGCAGGTGTGATGTTTGGATGTACCGATCCTATGCAGGTGTTGTTACACGTGGTCTGCCACTGCGAGGACGATCAGCTGTCCGTCCTGTCTCCCTGTAGCACTGTCTTAGGCATCTGAGTACGGACATTGCAATTTATTGCCCTGGCTACATCTGCAGTCCTCATGCCTCCTTGCAGCATGCCTAAGGCACGTTCACGCAGATGAGCAGGGACCCTGGGCATCTTTCTTTTGGTGTTTTTCAGAGTCAGTAGAAAGGCCTCTTTAGTGTCCTAAGTTTTCATAACTGTGACCTTAATTGCCTACCGTCTGTAAGCTGTTAGTGTCTTAACGACCGTTCCACAGGTGCATGTTCATTTAATTGTTTATGGTTCATTGAACAAGCATGGGAAACAGTGTTTAAACCCTTTACAATGAAGAACTGTGAAGTTATTTGTATTTTTACGAATTGTCTTTGAAGGACAGGGTCCTGAAAAGGGGATGTTTCTTTTTTTGCTGAGTTTGTTTTACTGTATGTTCATACTCAACATATGGCTCATCTCACTGTAGTTAAACAGTTCAGCCTCATTTCCTTATTCTTTTCACAATACTAGGGCTATAAGGGACTGAGTGGAACTCGGTGAGTTGGTGATTATTTGCAGGATAACTAATTATCGGTCTCACCAGGCACCAACTCTGAGGCTTCCAATGCGTCTGAGACAGAGTCGGATCACAAGGACGAGCTGAGTGACTGGTCTCTGGCTCCCACTGATGAGCTGACCGGGGGCTTCCCCAAAAGACCCGATACACGCAAGAGAGGAGGAGGAGGGCCTCGCGGACGGGGAGGGAGAGGAAGAGGGGGAGGCTTCAAAGGTCTACTCTTCTTATTCGAACTAGCCTATCTATTCTTACTATAATACCCCTGCTGTGCAAGGGCCCAGTTTCACTGTCTTTACATAAATGCATTCGTTGCGTTAGTGTTTTATGTACTGCTGTATGAGTCAGAGTAATGATACAATCATTCTGCCATAAAAACATTTGAGATGCTGTATATTACCTTGTCTGTCTCTGTAGCTGAAGACATCCAGTGGACTGAGTCACGCTCACGGAATACCAGAGACCCTAAGCTGAGGCCTCAGGAAGATTCTTTGCAGGTGAGGAATTCCTGGCAGCAGCCTCAGATATTTCAATAACTGTTGCTGTGTCATAACACTACCACTAGATGTCACCATGTACTGTTTCAAGACCTCTGATGGGAAATGTAGATAATCATACATTTGTATGAACTTGATTTTGTCATTTGGTGATAAAATGAGCCATTTTGCAACTTAGTCATTGACCTCTGACAGAGGCTTAACAGGTAGCATATAATGGACCCTATCAGATATTTATGTAGTTAGTGCTGCATATGAACTATTGTACAATGTATGCTCCCCGCATATAAAAACCACGAAGACTGCCGGAAAGGCCTGAATGCAAGATGGTAATTTTGATGACTCGCATGGTGAGTCTACTGTAGCCTACTGTACATGGTAAGCTGGTACACACCAAGTTGTACTTCATGTTTTTGTATGGAAACGGCTAAGATTGTTCTACAATATTCACAACATATTGACACAATTACAATCTTTATAGAATAAAAATCGAATTTCATCAATTACATAAATGTATTTGAGGGAATATTATCAAGCCAGCAGCAGATAAAACAGAAAGTGAATTCTCTCCTCCAACTCTCCCCAGTCTTAGCTTGCGGCTCTCACTGTCTAGCTGGCTAGCTTTAGGATATTTACTAGCCCATACCAGATACAAACTTTGCTATTTTATCGACAAACGGCAGTACACAAACAAATCCAGTTAGAAAGAAACAGCCACAAATTCATTCAGAAACGGAGAAAGAGAATAGCTGGCTATAGCAAGCTAACGTTAGCTGATGCCTCTTCAACAAGAAGCAACGGTGACAACATTTATACTAAGATAAAAAAAAATACTTTCCCATTGAACAAAATCCACAATCCACCACTCCAAAGAAAGCCTGTCTCCGGGACTTCTCCAAAATGACCCCAGATCTGCTATCAGATCCTGCTATCACACAAAGCTTGGCCATCTTGATGAATAAAAATGCAATTGCTAGCTAGCTCCATACTACTAACCCACAAGTTTTATTTTGTTTTGTTATTTTACCCACAAGTAGATGAAGGGTGAGCATGGATTTTTATTTCCTCACTGTGTAGCTGACCGCGAGGCGTTGTGTGATTGTTTCCGAAGTTAGAGCTGATATGGAGAACCTCATACCCAACTTTTAGCACAGTATTACATTATTATACAAATGTATTTAGAAGTTTGTAATTTGGGAATGTTTTCTTGGGGTGCTCTAAGTTACTATTATATGCATTTCTGGCATTGATAAATAGCTGCTACATGCCCTTTTTTAAGCTTAATTTAAATTGGAGAGACATGGGAACAACAGTTTGAGCTCCGACATCTGAGTTTTTCACCACACAACTGACACAATTTATAACAGTGCTGATTTAATGGTCACCTGTGGCGTGTGCAAACATAAAGCGATAGCACGTTGGCCGACACTATCGAATAGAAATGCATCTGGCGGGCGGGCAGACTGTTCCAAACTCTAATTCACCTGTAAGTGACGCTACTCAGTTGTCCTGCATCTCCCCAATCTACCTTCTCATACAGTATCCTCTGGTCCCACAGATCCGAGTGGACGGTAACAATGAGAGGAGTGTGCATGCTGCAGCCAGAGGTCCCCCGGGCCCCGCAGGCGACGGAACTGGCCCCGGAGCAAACCGACAGAGACCCATCAAAGAGCGATCTATCAAGAAGGAGAAGCAGGAGGGCCCTAGTGGCTTAGCCACTGCCGGGCCCCCGATGGTGGTGAACGGGGTGTCGTAGACGGGGCCGACGGAAGGCACCCTCGTCTCTCTCACACACGTCTCTCTCACACACACCACGCCATCAATCCAGAAGCTTCTTCATTAGAGACACGTTAGGCCAAAGAGGACGGGTCAGGGCTAAAATTAAGCACACTTTGGACAAACCAACTCTGGCAGCATCAGCGGCAGGTGGATGGGGTGTTGGGCGGGTTACTGTGTACAGGGAAGGAGCCATCTACGGTTTTAGGTGTTAACGGGAGAAGGCAAACTGAGACTGTATTTTTCTAATTGACATTGTTGACAACTACCTATCAGACTATTAAAAGCTGTGGGGAGAAAATGTTTAAAACAAAAAGAGGGGCCACCATGATGAATCTGTATTTCTAAAAGGATATGGTTTTCTATCACTTGTTCATGTACTAGCGTTTTCTCCGGATAGAGGGTTGGATTGTTTGGTCCTTCCTGCCCTCTCTCTGTCATGATGTGTTTATGGAGCCCTGTGTCACAATGGAATATACAACTCATTACCATGTGAGGTCATGGCTGCATCATTAGCAAAAAAAAAAAAAAAGAATAACCCTCCTCTCTGATCTGTGCCTTTATCTCGTGTGGATAGTATTACAAATAGAAGTCAATCAGGGAAGAAGACGACATTGGAAAACAGTAATGGATTTTACGCATATGTAGTGAACACACAGCTCACCTTCCAAAAAAATGAAACATTTGTTTTTTTAACCTTGCAATGCATGTAGGCTACATCTTTATCATAGGTTTCGACATCGGCGAAAGTCAGTAATCTGAGTTTTCTAAAGCGTCGTTTCCTTGTGCTGAATATTGCTTGAATAGGGATGCTGATTGACTTTTTCTAGCCAGTGATAAAGCATTTCTCTTTTTTAAAGGGTGAAATGACCATGAACTCAATATCTATCTTACCATAGAATCGCAGTGGAGAAAGATGCTGGGGGTTTATTTGTGAATTTTGATTCAAGTCTCAACAGATTCATGTCATTTCACACTATGGCTACATTTAATGGAGATCATTAGATTCAGATATGACTCCATATTGTCAACACTGTACAGTACCTTATGACAGAAGCACTTATATATGGACCTTTTAACATGAACTACAGTGAGGGGGAAAAAAGTATTTGATCCCCTGCTGATTTTGTACGTTTGCCCACTGACAAAGACATGATCAGTCTATAATTTTAATGGTAAGTTTATTTGAACAGTGAGAGACAGAATAAAAAAATCCAGAAAAACGCATGTCAAAAATTTTATAAATTTATTTGCATTTTAATGAGAGAAATAAGTATTTGACCCCTCTGCAAAACATGACTTTGTACTTGGTGGCAAAACCCTTGTTGGCAATCACAGAGGTCAGACGTTTCTTGTAGTTGGCCACCAGGTTTGCACACATCTCAGGAGGGATTTTGTCTCACTCCTCTTTGCAGATCTTCTCCAAGTCATTAAGGTTTCGAGCCTGACGTTTGGCAACTCGAACCTTCAGTTCCCTCCACAGATTTTCTATGGGATTAAGGTCTGGAGACTGGCTAGGCCACTCCAGGACCTTAATGTGCTTCTTCTTGAGCCACTCCTTTGTTGCCTTGGCCGTGTGTTTTGGGTCATTGTCATGCTGGAATACCCATCCACGACCCATTTTCAATGCCCTGGCTGAGGGAAGGAGGTTCTCACCCAAGATTTGACGGTACATGGCCCCGTCCATCGTCCCTTTGAAGCGGTGAAGTTGTCCTGTCCCCTTAGCAGAAAAACACCCGCAAAGCATAATGTTTCCACCTCCAAGTTTGATGGTGGGGATGGTGTTCTTGGGGTCATAGGCAGCATTCCTCCTCCAAACACGGCGAGTTGAGTTGATGCCAAAGAGCTCCATTTTTGGTCTAATCTGACCACAACGCTTTCACCCAGTTCTCCTCTGAATCATTCAGATGTTCATTGGCAAACTTCAGACGGGCCTGTATATGTGCTTTCTTGAGCAGGGGGACCTTGCGGGCGCTGCAGGATTTCAGTCCTTCACGGCGTAGTGTGTTACCAATTGTTTTCTTGGTGACTATGGTCCCAGCTGCCTTGAGATCATTGACAAGATCCTCCCGTATAGTTCTGGACTGATTCCTCACCATTCTCATGATCATTGCAACTCCACAAGGTGAGGTCTTGCATGGAGCCCCAGGCTGAGGGAGATTGACACTGATTTTGTGTTTCTTCCATTTGCGAATAATCGCACCAACTGTTGTCACCTTCTCACCAAGCTGCTAGCGATGGTCTTGTAGCCCATTCCAGCCTTGTGTAGGTCTACAATATTGTACCTGACATCCTTGGAGTGCTCTTTGGTCTTGGCCATGGTGGAGAGTTTGGAATGTGATTGATTGATTGCTTCTGTGGACAGGTGTGTTTTATACAGGTAACAAGCTGAGATTAGGAGCACTCCCTTTAAGAGTGTGCTCCTAATCTCAGCTCGTTACCTGTATAAAAGACACCTGGGAGCCAGAAATCTTTCTGATTGAGAGGGGGTCAAATACTTATTTCCCTCATTAAAATGCAAATGAATGTATAACATTTTTGACATGCGTTTTTCTGGATTTTTGTTGGTATTCTGTCTCTCACTGTTCAAATAAACCTACCATTAAAATTATAGACTGATCATTTCTTTGTCAGTGGGCAAACGTACAAAATCAGCAGGGTATCAGATACTTTTTTCCCTCACTGTATGTCAAACTGGGAAGCGATATTGAGCACATGGTCCTTTCATCATACATTGACCAACAATCACTTTCCTGTTGGTTTTTCATTTCAAAGTGTCAATGGAAAGACTGGCACAAACACATCTCTCGAACACTAATATATTGTTCATAAGATATTGACAATTGGTCATTAGATTGTAAATTATAAAAATAAGGGGGTTGCATACTGTATATTATCTCATTTGTTTAAAATACTTTTTTGCTATTGTTTTGGACTGAACTTCAAATGTGCACTTATCATTATTTTTGGTTTATCTGCAACTAAATAATATGAACCATAATAAATTATGTGATAAGATTTCTTCAGCAGGTGAATCACATGAATGCTGTCAAAAATATTACCAAGTTTAGATAACCCTATAGCTAACTCTGAGTCTACTGTACCTTTGCTGAATGGAGGATGAAGTTTAGTCCCATGTTATAACCATATGTCTTATATCGGATCAGTGCTTGTGCATTAAAACTTTAGTTTACAGTTGAGGGGAAAAAAACTACTGTGAGGGTATTCCTAGTGTCTTGTTTTAATAATTGTCCTTGTTTTCTTGTTTACTCTTGCAACATTGGATGATGTACAGCTAATGGGCATCAGTGAACAGCTGTCTGAGCATCACTTGTGTCGCTGTTCTTTGCCAATGTCCAATTTAAAAAATTGTCTTTCAGCAGGCTAACAGCCACTGCTCTCCCCAGCGTTAACAGTCAACAATTGAACTGGACCCAGTCTGACTCAGTCTTTGGGATTTTATATAAATTAGATAAGTATGATGATGAAATTACATGGACATTAATTTAATATTTTGTACTAATAGCGGAGTGGTGGGATAAGTAAAAAAGCTTTTTAAAACAGACAGTTATTGTGGGTTTAGCCCAGTTTAACGGTGCAGACTTGAAGAGATGTTTGATCAGATTGTGATGAACCGCCTGAGCAATGTGGGCCATGGTCTCTTCAGAATGGCACCATCCATCTCGGAGTTTATCTAACCCTGCCCGGGGCATAAATGGTTTACTCAGTATTTTAATGACGCATCTATCTGACACAGACAGTAAACTGACAAGGTGTTGCAGCTCAGCTCACAGTCTACTCTGTTGGCAAGGACAAGTCACAGTGTTGCCAAACAGATTGTTTTCTAGGTATTTATTTTCGGAACGTAGAAGAGTCAAGAAAAATAAAATGGTAAAACATTTATTCTTGCACACATTGTAGGGTGTTGTGGTTTGAAAGCAGAACTGAAACCAGAAATACTGTAGATAGTGAACCAACTGGGTAGATGGACCTTGTATGTTACTGCACTTTGGGTAATATTTTCTTTGTACATAATAGCGGGACAGATTGGGCTTTATGTTGACATTGTTTGGTTATAGTGCAATATATTTTGTATGCAAGCAGTTGCAATAAATAAAGGTTGATCTTCCTCTGCTACTTAAGAGTATTTTATTTATTTTGAAAGTTGGTGGCTATGGATTGGCCAGAAATTATCATGAAAGTTAAACATTTGTAGATATATTTCTTCTAAGAAGAAATATGTAATAATACTTTGAAACTTTGAATCCCTGACTATGAAAAGCTGTCTATTTTAGAATCTTGAAGTGTTGCACCCTCTATAGACATCATAGTTATCTGACCCTGCTGGTCGTTTATGAACGTTTGAACATATTGTAAAACAATCTGGCCTTAATGGCCATGTACACTACTGGTCAAAAGTTTTAGAACACCTACTCATTCAAGGGTTTTTCTTTATTTTTACTATTTTCTACATTGTATAATAATAGTGAAAACATCAAAACTATGACATAACACATATAGAATCATGTAGTAACCAAACAAGTGTTAAACAAATCAAAATATATGTTATATTTGAGATTCTTCAAATAGCCACCCTTTGCCTTGATGACAGCTTTGCACACTCTTGACATTCTTTAAACCAGCTTCACCTGGAATGCTTTTCCATCAGTCTTGAAAGAGTTCCCACATATGCTGAGCACTTGTTGGCTGCTTTTCCTTCACTCTGCGGTCCGACTCATCCCAAACCATATCAATTTGGTTGAGGTCGGGGGATTGTGGAGGCCAGGTCATCTGATGCAGCACTCCATCACTCTACTTATTGGTTAAATAGCCCTTACACAGCCTGGAGGTGTGTTGGGTCATTGTCCTGTTGAAAAACAAATGATAGTCCCACTAAGCTCAAACCGGATGGTATGGCGTATTGCTGCAAAATGCTGTGGTAGCCTTGCTGGTTAAGTGTGCCTTGAATTCTAAATAAATCACAGACAGTGTCACCAACAAAGCACCCCCACACCATAACACCTCCTCTTCCATGCTTTACGGTGGGAAATACACATGCGGAGATCATCCGTTCACCCACACCGCGTGTCACAAAGACACGGCGGTTGGAACCAAAAATCTCAAATTTGGACTCCAGACCAAAGGACACATTTCCACCGGTCTAATGTCCATTGCTCGAGTTTCTTGGCCCAAGCAAGTCTCTTCTTATTATTGGTGTCTTTTAGTAGTGGTTTCTTTGCAGCAATTCGACCATGAAGGCCTGATTCACACAGTCTCCTCTGAACAGTTGATGTTGAGATGTGTCTGTTGAGACTGCACTTGAAGAACTTTCAAAGTTCTTAAAATGTTCCGTATTGACTGACCTTCATATCTTAAAGTAATGATGGACTGTCGTTTCTCTTTGCTTATTTGAGCTGTTCTTGCCATAATATGGACTTGGTCTTTTACCAAATAGGGATATCGTCTGTATACCCCCCCTACCTTGTCACAACACAACAGATTGGCTCAAACGTATTCAGGTCCTTTCTTGAGTTGGGCTCTGGGATGTAACAACTGTTGAGCATCTGATGTTATGGTTGATTGTGGAGGAAGGGGGTTGAGTGTGTTGGTGTATGTGAGTATGTGCATGTGTGTTTGTCCCGCATCTGTTGTGGGGGGGGTGAGGATGTTGGGGGGGGGGGGTATGGGATGGACCGCGGTAATTATTTGCTAGGATAATAATTGCTTGTCAATAAATTAAATGTAATACAATGGCAATCCGGGTTGTATGTTGAGATCCTGCGCATTAACTGCCGACATTGTCACACATATTAATTGATAATGATGGAAAATAAGATATGCAGGATATTTGAATAGATATATATTTTTAAATAGTTATATACAGTATATAGAGGTGACAGCATTGGAAATGCTTTTGGCGGTTAATCTGCTTCTGTTTTGTGGGTGGCACTGTGTCCTGTTGTCGATGGATGGGTCCTGGCCTCTCGGGCCCTAGGGATCCGGAGGGACGTGGGTGGGATGCCAATCACTGGGATGACGGCTCAACTTGGGATGGGGAGGGGCTTTAGCGGGAGAATTAGTGGAGAACAATTGAAGGGTTACTTAGTAGCAATGCAAATATCACGGTACAGCTACAGTGGGGAAAAAAAGTATTTAGTCAGCCACCAATTGTGCATGTTCTCCCACTTAAAAAGATGAGAGAGGCCTGTAATTTTCATCATAGGTACACGTCAACTATGACAGACAAATTGAGAAAAGAAAATCCAGAAAATCACATTGTAGGATTTTTTATGAATTTATTTGCAAATTATGGTGGAAAATAAGTATTTGGTCACCTACAAACAAGCAAGATTTCTGGCTCTCACAGACCTGTAACAACTTCTTTAAGAGGCTCCTCTGTCCTCCACTCGTTACCTGTATTAATGGCACCTGTTTGAACTTGTTATCAGTATAAAAGACACCTGTCCACAACCTCAAACAGTCACACTCCAAACTCCACTATGGCCAAGACCAAAGAGCTGTCAAAGGACACCAGAAACAAAATTGTAGACCTGCACCAGGCTGGGTAGACTGAATCTGCAATAGGTAAGCAGATTGGTTTGAAGAAATCAACTGATAATCTCCCTCTCGATCTGGGGCTCCACGCAAGATCTCACCCCGTGGGGTCAAAATGATCACAAGAACGGTGAGCAAAAATCCCAGAACCACACGGGGGGACCTAGTGAATGACCTGCAGAGAGCTGGGACCAAAGTAACAAAGCCTACCATCAGTAACACACTACGCCGCCAGGGACTCAAATCCTGCAGTGCCAGACGTGTCCCCCTGCTTAAGCCAGTACATGTCCAGGCCCGTCTGAAGTTTGCTAGAGTGCATTTGGATGATCCAGAAGAGGATTGAGAGAATGTCATATGGTCAGATGAAACCAAAATAGAACTTTTTGGTAAAAACTCAACTCGTCGTGTTTGGAGGACAAAGAATGCTGAGTTGCATCCAAAGAACACCATACCTACTGTGAAGCATGTGGGTGGAAACATCATGCTTTGGGGCAGTTTTTCTGCAAAGGGACCAGGACAACTGATCCGTGTAAAGGAAAGAATGAATGGGGCCATGTATCGTGAGATTTTGAGTGAAAACCTCTTTCCATCAGCAAGGGCATTGAAGATGAAACGTGGCTGGGTCTTTCAGCATGACAATGATCCCAAACACACCGCCCGGGCAACGAAGGAGTGGCTTCGTAAGAAGCATTTCAAGGTCCTGGAGTGGCCTAGCCAGTCTCCAGATCTCAACCCCATAGAAAATCTTTGGAGGGAGTTGAAAGTCCTTGTTGCCCAGCGACAGCCCCAAAACATCACTGCTCTAGAGGAGATCTGCATGGAGGAATGGGCCAAAATACCAGCAACAGTGTGTGAAAACCTTGTGAAGACTTACAGAAAACGTTTGACCTGTGTCATTGCCAACAAAGGGTATATAACAAAGTATTGAGAAACTTTTGTTATTGACCAAATACTTATTTTCCACCATAATTTGCAAATACATTTATTAAAAATCGTACAATGTGATTTTCTGGAAAAAAAATTCTAATTTTGTCTGTCATAGTTGATGTGTACCTATGATGAAAATTACAGGCCTCTCTCATCTTTTCAAGTGGGAGAACTTGCACAATTGGTGGCTGACTAAATACTTTTTCCCCCCACTATATTGTTGGATATTATTCATTCTAATCAGGCAGGTTTTTTACATGGAAGATACATTGAAGATAATAGTCTGCTAAATGACTAAAATGTAAATGTAAAATAATACAAGGCAAGTATTGGAAACAATAGAACACTATGGAACGTCTGGGAAACCAGGCCTGCTATTCATTGCAGACTTCGAAAAGGGATTTGATAAAGTACGACTCGGGTTTATATATAAATGCCTGGAGCATTTCAATTTTGGAGAATCTCTTATAAAATGGGTCAAAGTCATGTATAGTAACCCTAGGAGTAAAATTGTAAAAAATGGCTATTTCTCAGAAAGTTTTAAACTGTCAAGAGGAGTGAAACAAGGTTGTCCACTATCGGCATATCTATTTATTGTGGCCATCGAGATGTTAGCTATTAAAATCAGATCCAACAATAATATCAGGGGATTAGAAATCCAGGGCTTAAAAACAAAAGTGTCATTGTACGCTGATGATTCATGTTTTCTTTTAAATCCACAACTAGAATCCCTCCACAGCCTCATAGAGGATCTAGATACATTTTCTAACCTCTCTGGATTACAACCAAATTATGACAAATGTACTATATTACGTATTGGATCACAAAAACAAATACAATTTTTACATTACCATGTAGTTTACCAATAAAATGGTCTGATGGTGATGTGGATATACTCTGAATACACATCCCAAAGGAAATAAATGATCTCACTTCAATACATTTTAATAGAAAGTTAGCAAAAATAGATAAGATCTTTCTACCATGGAAAGGTAAATACATTGGGGGGAAAAAGTATTTAGTCAGCCACCAATTGTGCAAGTTCTCCCACTTAAAAAGATGAGAGAGGCCTGTAATTTTCAGCATAGGTACACGTCAACTATGACAGACAAAATGAGAAAAAAATGTCCAGAAAATCACATTGTAGGATTTTTAATGCATTTATTTACAAATTATGGTGGAAAATAAGTATTTGGTCAATAACAAAAGTTTCTCAATACTTTGTTATATACCCTTTGTTGGCAATGACACAGGTCAAACGTTTTCTGTAAGTCTTCACAAGGTTTTCACACACTGTTGCTGGTATTTTGGCCCATTCCTCCATGCAGATCTCCTCTAGAGCAGTGATGTTTTGGGGCTGTCGCTGGGCAACAGAGACTTTCAACTCCCTCCAAATATTTTCTATGGGGTTGAGATCTGGAGACTGGCTAGGCCACTCCAGGACCTTGAAATGCTTCTTACGAAGCCACTCCTTCGTTGCCCGGGCGGTGTGTTTGGGATCATTGTCATGCTGAAAGACCCAGCCACGTTTCATCTTCAATGCCCTTGCTGATGGAAGGAGGTTTTCACTCAAAATCTCACGATACATGGCCCCATTCATTCTTTCCTTTACACGGATCAGTCGTCCTGGTCCCTTTGCAGAAAAACAGCCCCAAAGCATGATGTTTCCACCCCCATGCTTTACAGTAGGTATGGTGTTCTTTGGATGCAACTCAGCATTCTTTGTCCTCCAAACACGACAAGTTGAGTTTTTACCCAAAAGTTCTATTTTGGTTTCATCTGACCATATGACATTCTCCCAATCCTCTTCTGGATCATCCAAATGCACTCTAGCAAACTTCAGACGGGCCTGGACATGTACTGGCTTAAGCAGGGGGACACGTCTGGCACTGCAGGATTTGAGTCCCTGGCGGCGTAGTGTGTTACTGATGGTAGGCTTTGTTACTTTGGTCCCAGCTCTCTGCAGGTCATTCACTAGGTCCCCCCGTGTGGTTCTGGGATTTTTGCTCACCGTTCTTGTGATCATTTTGACCCCACGGGGTGAGATCTTGCGTGGAGTCCCAGATCGAGGGCGATTATCAGTGGTCTTGTATGTCTTCCATTTCCTAATAATTGCTCCCACAGTTGATTTCTTCAAACCAAGCTGCTTACCTATTTCAGATTCAGTCTTCCCAGCCTGGTGTAGGTCTACAATTTTGTTTTTGGTGTCCTTTGACAGCTCTTTGGTCTTGGCCATAGTGGAGTTTGGAGTGTGACTGTTTGAGGTTGTGGACAGGTGTCTTTTATACTGATAACAAGTTCAAACAGGTGCCATTAATACAGGTAACGAGTGGAGGACAGAGGAGCCTCTTAAAGAAGAAGTTACAGGTCTGTGAGAGCCAGAAATCTTGCTTGTTTGTAGGTGACCAAATACTTATTTTCCACCATAATTTGCAAATAAATTCATAAAAAATCCTACAATGTGATATTCTGGAGAAAAAAAATCTCAATTTGTCTGTCATTCTCAAATTGTCTGTCATGATGAAAATTACAGGCCTCTCTCATCTTTTTAAGTGGGAGAACTTGCACAATTGGTGGCTGACTAAATACTTTTTTTCCCCACTGTACCTGTCAATTTGTGGAAAAATCACCCTGATCAACTCTTTAGTATTATCCCAGTTTACCTATTTGCTTATGGTCTTGCCTACGCCTAGCGAACAGTTTTTTAAAATATATGAGAAAAAAATATTCCATTTAATTTGGAACGGCAAGCCAGACAAAATTAAATGGGCCTATTTATATAATGAATATGAATTAGGAGGACAGAAATTATTAAATATTAAAGCATTAGACCTACAGTGGGGAGAACAAGTATTTGATACACTGCCGATTTTGCAGGTTTTCCTACTTACAAAGCATGTAGAGGTCTGTAATTTTTTATCATAGGTACACTTCAACTGTGAGAGACGGAATCTAAAACAAAAATCCAGAAAATCACATTGTATGATTTTTTAATAATTAATTTGCATTTTATTGCATGACATAAGTATTTGATACATCAGAAAAGCAGAACTTAATATTTGGTACAGAAACCTTTGTTTGCAATTACAGAGATCATACGTTTCCTGTAGGTCTTGACCAGGTTGGCACACACTGCAGGAGAGATTTTGGCCCACTCCTCCATACAGACCTTCTCCAGATACGTCAGGTTTCGGGGCTGTCACTGGGCAATACGGACTTTCAGCTCCCTCCAAAGATTTTCTATTGGGTTCAGGTCTGGAGACTGGCTAGGCCACTCCAGGACCTTGAGATGCTTCTTACAGAGCCACTCCTTAGTTGCCCTGGCTGTGTGTTTCGGGTCGTTTTCATGCTGGAAGACCAAGCCGCGACACATCTTCAATGCTCTTACTGAGGGAAGGAGGTTGTTGGCCAAGATCTCGCGATACATGGCCCCATCCATCCTCCCCTCAATACGGTGCAGTCGTCCTGTCCCCTTTGCAGAAAAGCATCCCCAAAGAATGATGTTTCCACCTCCATGCTTCACGGTTGGGATGGTGTTCTTGGGGTTGTACTCATCCTTCTTCTTCCTCCAAACACGGCGAGTGGAGTTTAGACCAAAAAGCTATATTTTTGTCTCATCAGACCACATGACCTTCTCCCATTCCTCCTCTGGATCATCCAGATGGTCATTGGCAAACTTCAGACGGGCCTGGACATGTGCTGGCTTGAGCAGGGGGACCTTGCGTGCGCTGCAGGATTTTAATCCATGACGGCGTAGTGAGTTACTAATGGTTTTCTTTGAGACTGTGGTCCCAGCTCTCTTCAGGTCATTGACCAGGTCCTGCCGTGTAGTTCTGGGCTGATCCCTCACCTTCCTCATGATCATTGATGCCCCACGAGGTGAGATCTTGCATGGAGCCCCAGACCGAGGGTGATTGACCGTCATCTTGAACTTCTTCCATTTTCGAATAATTGCGCCAACAGTTGTTTCCTTCTCACCAAGCTGCTTGCCTATTGTCCTGTAGCCCATCCCAGCCTTGTGCAGGTCTACAATTTTATCCCTGATGTCCTTACACAGCTCTCTCGTCTTGGCCATTGTGGAGAGGTTGGAGTATGTTTGATTGAGTGTGTGGACAGGTGTCTTTTATACAGGCAACGTGTTCAAACAGGTGCAGTTAATACAGGTAATGAGTGGAGAACAGGAGGGCTTCTTAAAGAAAAACTAACAGGTCTGTGAGAGCCGGAATTCTTACTGGTTGGTAGGTGATCAAATACTGATTTTCTGGATTTTTGTTTTAGATTCCGTCTCTCACATTTGAAGTGTGATAAACCTATGATAAAAATTACAGACCTCTACATGCTTTGTAAGTAGGAAAACCTGCAAAATCGGCAGTGTATCAAATACTTGTTCTCCCCACTCTATCACTAAAAGCTTCAGTCATACAAAAGTTATACTTAAATCCGAACTGGTTCTCTAGCAAATTAGTAAGATTGTCTCACCCAATGTTCAAGAATGGCCTTTTCCCCTTTATTCAGATTACAACCACTCACTTTCAGTTATTTGAAAAGGAAATAATCTCCCAAATATCACTATTTTTAAAACAAGCCATAGAAAGTTGGTTGCAATTTCAATTTAATCCTCCAGAAATAACAGAACAAATAATGCAACAAATATTGTGGGTAAACTCAAATATACTAATTGACCCCAAAACTTTTTTTTTGACAAAAAAAAAAAAAGGTATAATCTTCGTAAATGATATCATCGGTATGACTGGTGGAGTTATGTCGCACATGCAGCTAACAAAAACATTTGGAAATGTCTGCTCTACCCAAAATTACATCCAAATAACTGCAGCCTTACCCCAAAAATGGAAAAGGAAAGTGGAAGGGGGAGAAAGTAAGGAACTTGTCTGTCGGCCTTGCATTAAAGAACATACAGTGGGGAAAAAAAGTATTTAGTCAGCCACCAATTGTGCAAGTTCTCCCACTTAAAAAGATGAGAGAGGCCTGTAATATTCATCATAGGTACACGTCAACTATGACAGACAAAATGAGAAAAAAATATCCAGAAAATCACATTGTAGGATTTTTAATGAATTTATTTGCAAATTATGGTGGAAAATAAGTATTTGGTCAATAACAAAAGTTTCTCAATACTTTGTTATATACCCTTTGTTGGCAATGACACAGGTCAAACGTTTTCTGTAAGTCTTCACAAGGTTTTCACACACTGTTGCTGGTATTTTGGCCCATTCCTCCATGCAGATCTCCTCTAGAGCAGTGATGTTTTGGGGCTGTCGCTGGGCAACAAGGACTTTCAACTCCCTCCAAAGATTTTCTATGGGGTTGAGATCTGGAGACTGGCTAGGCCACTCCAGGACCTTGAAATGCTTCTTACGAAGCCACTCCTTCGTTGCCCGGGCGGTGTGTTTGGGATCATTGTCATGCTGAAAGACCCAGCCACGTTTCATCTTCAATGCCCTTGCTGATGGAAGGAAGTTTTCACTCAAAATCTCACGATACATGGCCCCATTCATTCTTTCCTTTACACGGATCAGTTGTCCTGGTCCCTTTGCAGAAAAACAGCCCCAAAGCATGATGTTCCCACCCCCATGCTTCACAGTAGGTATGGTGTTATTTGGATGCAACTCAGCATTCTTTGTCCTCCAAACACGACGAGTTGAGTTTTTACCCAAAAGTTCTATTTTGGTTTCATCTGACCATATGACAATCTCCCAATCCTCTTCTGGATCATCCAAATGCACTCTAGAAAACTTCAGACGGGCCTGGACATGTACTGGCTTAAGCAGGGGGACACGTCTGGCACTGCAGGATTTGAGTCCCTGGCGGCGTAGTGTGTTACTGATGGTAGGCTTTGTTACTTTGGTCCCAGCTCTCTGCAGGTCATTCACTAGGTCCCCCCGTGTGGTTCTGGGATTTTTGCTCACCGTTCTTGTGATCATTTTGACCCCACGGGGTGAGATCTTGCGTGGAGCCCCAGATCAAGGGAGATTATCAGTGGTCTTGTATGTCTTCCATTTCCTAATAATTGCTCCCACAGTTGATTTCTTCAAACCAAGCTGCTTACCTATTGCAGATTCAGTCTTCCCAGCCTGGTGCAGGTCTACAATTTTGTTTCTGGTGTCCTTTCACAGCTCTTTGGTCTTGACCATAGTTGAGTTTGGAGTGTGACTGTTTGAGGTTGTGGACAGGTGTCTTTTATACTGATAACAAGTTCAAACAGGTGCCATTAATACAGGTAACGAGTGGAGGACAGAGGAGCCTCTTAAAGAAGAAGTTACAGGTCTGTGATAGCCAGAAATCTTGCTTGTTTGTAGGTGACCAAATACTTATTTTCCACCATAATTTGCAATAAATTCATTAAAAATCCTACAATGTGATTTTCTGGATTTTTTTCCCTCAATTTGTCTGTCATAGTTGACGTGTACCTATGATGAAAATTACAGGCCTCTCTCATCTTTTTAAGTGGGAGAACTTGCACAATTGGTGGCTGACTAAATACTTTTTTTCCCCACTGTAATTGGTTAAGGAAAACTGTGATAAATAAAAAAGTATATCAGTTTCATTTAAGGACCAAAGGATTGACAGCCGTCCCATATAGATTGCAAAATAGTTGGGAAGAGATTTTTGACGTACCGATCCCATGGCATGAACTGATATGCAAAACGACACCGGATTCAAAACGTACAATCTTTCAATTAAAATTATTATATAAAATGTTTGCTACCAATTGAATGTTATTTATATGGGGGATACAATCTTCCCAGATCTGCAGATTTTGCTGCGAAGAGACAGAATCATTAGATCATTTGTTTTGGTACTGTCCATTTGTAGCTTGTTTTTGGACACAGGTCCAGGAATGGCTAAAGGATTGCAATATTTACCTGGAGCTAACCTTGCAGATAGCATTACTGGGTGATCTGAAAAGTCATAGTAAATCGATCAATAACATAATACTTTTAGCAAAAACGTTTATTTTCAATTCACAATCTGTAGAAACAATGACAATAGAAAGGTTCAGAACTTTTGTAAGACATCACAGAACAGTTGAAATCTATATTGCAAATAGAAATCCTATATGGATGGTGTTAAAAGATAGATGGGAGGTGTTGAATGGAATTGAAGGATGGGACTAATAACAACTAACAACAAATGATAACAAGATAACTAATAATGTAAGCATACTGTGTCCATAATAAGTAGTTAGGTTGTAGGCTGGGAGATTTTGTGAAAGAGCACAGTTAGAAAGATATGGCATATAGAAGCAATCCGGATGGACATCATGAAAATGATCGGAGAGGTTGAGAGTAGAGGAAGTTCAGGAGAAAAAACTAACAAAATATAATTTTTGTAAAATTGACTGTCTCCATAAAATGTAGATAGTAGGTATAAGCTGGAAGTAGAGGCCTAAGCATTGTTGTTCACTAGTTTACTCCAAGTAGGGAAAGGGTGGTGGGGTTGGAAAGTAATAAAGGGGAATATATATACAGTGGGGAAAAAAAGTATTTAGTCAGCCACCAATTGTGCAAGTTCTCCCACTTAAAAAGATGAGAGAGGCCTGTAATTTTCATCATAGGTACACGTCAACTATGACAGACAAAATGAGGAAAAAATATCCAGAAAATCACATTGTAGGATTTTTAATGAATTTATTTGCAAATTATGATGGAATATAATTATTTGGTCAATAACAAAAGTTTCTCAATACTTTGTTAGATACCATTTGTTGGCAATGACACAGGTCAAACGTTTTCTGTAAGTCTTCACAAGGTTTTCACACACTGTTGCTGGTATTTTGGCCCATTCCTCCATGCAGATCTCCTCTAGAGCAGTGATGTTTTGGGGCTGTCGCTGGGCAACACGGACTTTCAACTCCCTCCAAAGATTTTCTATGGGGTTGAGATCTGGAGACTGGCTAGGCCACTCCAGGACCTTGAAATGCTTCTTACGAAGCCACTCCTTCGTTGCCCGGGCGGTGTGCTTGGGATCATTGTCATGCTGAAAGACCCAGCCACGTTCATCTTCAATGCCCTTGCTGATGGAAGGAGGTTTTCACTCAAAATCTCACGATACATGGCCCCATTCATTCTTTCCTTTACACGTATCAGTCGTCCTGGTCCCTTTGCAGAAAAACAGCCCCAAAGCATGATGTTTCCACCCCCATGCTTCACAGTAGGTATGGTGTTCTTTGGATGCAACTCAGCATTCTTTGTCCTCCAAACACGACGAGTTGAGTTTTTACCAAAAAGTTATATTTTGGTTTCATCTGACCATAT
This sequence comes from Coregonus lavaretus, assembly GCF_964263955.1. Classification (NCBI taxonomy): domain Eukaryota; kingdom Metazoa; phylum Chordata; class Actinopteri; order Salmoniformes; family Salmonidae; genus Coregonus; species Coregonus lavaretus. The sequence goes on from NC_140019.1 coordinate 6,175,209, forward strand.
GACATTCTCCTAATCCTCTTCTGGATCATCCAAATGCACTCTAGCAAACTTCAGACGGGCCTGGACATGTACTGGCTTAAGCAGGGGGACACGTCTCACACTGCATGATTTGAGTCCCTGGCGGCGTAGTGTGTTACTGATGGTAGGCTTTGTTACTTTGGTCCCAGCTCTCTGCAGGTCATTCACTAGGTCCCCCCGTGTGGTTCTGGGATTTTTGCTCACCGTTCTTGTGATCATTTTGACCCCACGGGGTGAGATCTTGCGTGGAGCCCCAGATCGAGGGAGATTATCAGTGGTCTTGTATGTCTTCCATTTCCTAATAATTGCTCCCACAGTTGATTTCTTCAAACCAAGCTGCTTACCTATTGCAGATTCAGTCTTCCCAGCCTGGTGCAGGTCTACAATTTTGTTTCTGGTGTCCTTTGACAACTCTTTGGTCTTGGCCATAGTGGAGTTTGGAGTGTGACTGTTTGAGGTTGTGGACAGGTGTCTTTTATACTGATAACAAGTTCAAACAGGTGCCATTAATACAGGTAACGAGTGGAGGACAGAGGAGCCTCTTAAAGAAGAAGTTACAGGTCTGTGAGAGCCAGAAATCTTGCTTGTTTGTAGGTGACCAAATACTTATTTTCCACCATAATTTGCAAATAAATTCATAAAAAATCCTACAATGTGATATTCTGGAGAAAAAAAATCTCAATTTGTCTGTCATTCTCAAATTGTCTGTCATGATGAAAATTACAGGCCTCTCTCATCTTTTTAAGTGGGAGAACTTGCACAATTGGTGGCTGACTAAATACTTTTTTTCCCCACTGTATATATTTTTAAAGGATATGTATGTGTATGTGTGTATGTATGTATGTATATATGTATGTATGTATGTATGTATGTATGTATGTATGTATGTATGTATGTATGTATGTATGTATGTATGTATGTATGTATGTATGTATGTATGTATTTATGTATGTATGTATTTATGTGTGTGTATGTGTGTATATGTATATATATATATATATATGTGTATATATATACATATGTATATGTATGTGTATGTGTATGTGTATGTATGTATGTATGTGTATATATATATATACATACATATGTATATGTATGTGTATGTGTATGTATGTGTATATATAAAAAAACATGGGGGGATTGGAAGTGATGCAGACAATTACATTGATGGAAGTTACAATCTATCTGCAAAAAAAAAAAAAATCTATTGAACTTATCATCTGCAGCAGAGGTAACTCTGGGTCTTCCATTCCTGTGGCGGTCCTCATGAGAGCCAGTTTCATCATAGCGCTTGATAGTTTTCTTTCAAAGTTCTTTCAATTTTCCGTATTGACTGACCATCATATCTTAAAGTAATGATGTACTGTCGTTTCTCTTTGCTTATTTGAGCTGATCTTGCCATAATATGGACTAGGTCTTTTACCAAATAGGGCTATCCCCCCTACCTTGTCACAACACAACTGATTGGCTCAAACGTATTAAGAAGGAAAGAAATTCCACAAATTAACTTTTAAGAAGGCACACCTGTTAATTGAAATGCATTCCAGGTGACTACCTCATGAAGCTGGTTGAGAGAATGCCAAGAGTGTGCAAAGCTCTCATCAAGGCTTTTCCAACAGTCTTGAAGGAGTTCCCACATATGCTGAGCACTTGTTGGCTGCTTTTCCTTCACTCTGCGGTCCGACACATCCCAAACCATATCAATTTGGTTGAGGTCGGGGGATTGTGGAGGCCAGGTCATATGATGCAGCACTCCATCACTCTACTTCTTGGTAAAATAGCCCTTACACAGCCTGGAGGTGTGTTGGGTCATTGTCCTGTTGAAAAACAAATGATAGTCCCACTAAGCTCAAACCGGATGGGATGGCATATCGCTGCAGAATGCTGTGGTAGCCTTGCTGGTTAAGTGTGCCCTGAATTCTAAATAAATCACAGACAGTGTCACCAGCAAAGCACCCCCACACCATAACACCTCCTCCTCCATGCTTTTTGGTGGGAAATACACATGCGGAGATCATCCGTTCACCCACACCACGTCTCACAAAGACACGGCGGTTGGATCCAAAAATCTCAAATTTGGACTCTAGACCAAAAGACACATTTCCACCGGTCTAATGTCCATTGCTCGTGTTTCTTGGCCCAAGCAAGTCTCTTCTTCTTATTGGTGTCCTTTAGTAGTGGTTTCTTTGCAGCAATTCAACCATGAAGGCCTGATTCACACAGTCTCCTCTGAATAGTTGATGTTGAGATGTGTCTGTTGCTTGAACTCTGTAAAGCATTTATTTGGGCTGCAATTTCTGAGGCTGGTAGCTCTAATGAACTTATCCTCTGCAGCAGAGGTAACTCTGGGTCTTCCATTCCTGTGGCGGTCCTCATGAGAGCCAGTTTCATCATAGCGCTTGATAGTTTTTGCGACTGCACTTGAAGAAACTTTCAAAGTTCTTTAAATTTTCCGTATTGACTGACCTTTCGTTTGTCTTTGCTTATTTGAGCTGTTCTTGCCATAATATGGACTTGGTCTTTTACCAATTAGGGCTATCTTCTGTATACCCCCCCTACAACTGATTGGCTCAAACGTATTAAGAAGGAAAGAAATTCCACAAATTAACTTTTAAGAAGGCACACCTGTTAATTGGAATGCATTCCAGGTGACTACCTCTTGAAGCTGGTTGAGAGAATGCCAAGAGTGTGCAAATCTGTCATCAAGGCAAAGGGTGGCTATTTGAAGAATCTCAAATATAAAAACCAGTTTAATTTGTTTTACACTTGTTTTTGTTACTACATGATTCCATATGTGTTATTTCATAGTTTTGATGTCTTTACTATTATTCTACAATGTAGAGAATAGTAAAAATAAAGAAAAACCCTTGAATGAGTAGGTGTTCTAAAACTTTTGACCGGTAGTGTACTCTTAAATCTATACCCGGTACAGCCAGAAGAGGACTGGTCACCCCTCGAAGCCTGGTTGCTCTCTAGATTTCTTCCTGGGTTCCTGCCTTCTTGGGAGTTTTTCCTAGCAACTGTGCTTCTGCCTCTGCATTGCTTGCTCATTGGGTTTTTAGGCTAGGTATCTGTAAATAACCTTGTGACAACTGCTGATGTAAAAAGGGCTTTATAAAATACATTTGATTGATTGATTGATTCAGTTTCTTGCCCAAAGGAAACCTGACAAAGAACCATGGAGAAGGAGATGAAGGACTGTGGCTTGTTATGGAAAATCATCCCCAAAAAGAGATCAGTAGCAGCGGTGTTTTCTCCTGGAAGGCTTATGTTCCACATAGGAACGAAGAGGATTAAGTATGTAATGAATGATTTTGTACGATACTGTACACCTAAATATAGGGACTTGTGCAGGACACATTTCAGTACCACAGGTATGTATAGTAGCTAGGTAATTTATTTGAAGAGAGCCGATGGGAGTTTCTCTTTTTTTTCCCACTTGGTAGAGCCCTGGCACAGACCTAGTCCAATCCAATTAGTCTTGGTTGTTGCACATTGAGCAGTCATGACGTGAACTCAAGCATCTGCAAAAGATATATGCCAATTATACTGAGCACAAAACAAAGAGGGCCCTCTCTCTTTCTGTCTTCCTCTCTCTCTCTCTCTCTCTCTCTCTCTCTCTCTCTCTCTCTCTATATATATATATATATATATATATATATATATATATCCCTCTCTTTCTCTCTCAGCTTTGGCAAAGCAATTTAGCCTGTCATTTCTGTATCCCAGAGACTGACCTAGTTTTGGCCAGCCTAACAACAGCCGCCATGGAGAGAGAGAGAGAGACCCGATGGCCTCTTCTTTCACCCGCTGCTCTCTCTCCCTCTCTCCCTGCTCTTTTTCCTGTGGTCACTGAGGGCCTTGTCAATTGAAACTAGCACTCCAGAGCCCCTCATCCCTTGCCAGTCCCTTCCCTCCCTCCCCAACACTGCCTGTACTTTCATTAATACATGCATGGAAAATGAATGACAACACTTAAAAATGGGCCTGGAGAAGTATTTAATTAGCATATAATAACAGAGGTACATTCATTCGTTGATTTTATTCGTCAAAATAGTGTTTCGGCTGAATTCAACATGCTGCAGTTTTGAATGCATGGTAAAGGTATTTCAGAAATGTCAAATAAAGTGTGGTAATGTAGTGAAGCATTTTATAGAGGATGTTTTATTTGGTTTATATCTCTCTGTTAAAGAGGTTTGTTTTCAGTCGTCTGAGCACAATACAACTGAGGAGCCCTTTTCCTTTATGCTCTTGTGGCAATCTACCCTGCTTTGTCTTAGTTTTTTTTCATCCAGGCCCAACTTTCTTGGCATTGAGCTGCCAAGCTTCCTGCTAGATGCCCTGCCTCTCTCTCTCTCTCTCTCTCTCTCTCTCTCTCTCTCTCTCTCTCTCTCTCTCTCTCTCTCTCTCTCTTCCTCTCTCTGTGTGTGTGTGCTTGCCGGCGTGTAGAAGCATAATATACTAAACTGAAGCACCATTATCCATTCCATCACACAGTGGTCTAAATGTGAACTTGAACAGCACAACAAACATCATCCTTGCCTAAACTAGAAAAATACCCAGATTGGTTACCATTACCAATAATTACATTTGCTACTACCAAGTTTCTGATTAAAGTCTTAATCAAGGTATGTGCATGTTACAATTAAATTGGCCTGTTAATCTGTATTAATCATTAAGATAAAATTAAAATAATTATCAAATTCAGGGTGCATTTGGCCGTTTTCCAAGCAAAATAATAATATATAGCTACAGTTCACGGTCTCATTTCTGCTCAGCTGGAAATAAATTACTAAACAAATCAAGAGCGGAGGGTCCACTACATCCACTACATTGTATGAATTTGTGGTTGTCCACTTACATTACTTACCTTTGTGCTTCCCATTTGGACAGAGATAATAGAGTATACAGTCATAGTCATTCTTTCATATGTGCACTAATGCTGATGGATGAGCAGAGGGGACCCATGTTAGAAATGCTAGCTAACCCCGTTAGCTCTCTTAATTGAAAACTGAAATTAAAGTATTGATTTTTGTATTTTCTCCAGACAAATGAGCCATCTTTCCGCTAAGCCCACATGATGGCTGAGAGCAAGGCTCTTCCTTTAACCCACATTAAACAAAAAAAAAGGCCTTGTCTAGTCTCGATTCAGACTAAGTCAGTCCCCTAGAAGTAGTGAATTGTTTCCACTAGCATAGAATACACGCTTACCTGTGGGGTTAGTTAGCAAGTCCTTGACCCAAGGAGTAAGTGACTTTGTCACCGAATGTGCTAAACCCTGCAGTACTCATCCATTGAGAAAAGCAGGCCCTTAACAGACGTTGTCAAATTCAATTTGCACAAGAGCTATTTTAGAGCTGATGTCAGATGCTTGTCTACTAATGCATTTTGATTAGTATGAAGTCTTCCCACCTAATGAGTCGGTGCTTGTGTAATTCTCAGCCATCTGATATCTTATCTCTTTGAAGGAGAAACAATGACACTGTGAACAAACTTGCATCTCTTTATCTACACATCAATGGGACTTAAACAGGCTTATTTACATTCCACTACACATCTGACTGAAAGCCTCCTTGGCGGGATGGGATCCAGTGTTTATTAAGTGTCAATCATTTTCATTGGTGAAAAAAGCCCTTCGGTTAGCTCATGTTTAGTAATCGCAGTATTGTATAATGCAGGGGTTCTCACACTTTTGGGGGCCGGGGACCCCTTTTGTGATAGCAAATTGATCAGGGACCCCTTCATAATCAGAACACAACTCGAGTGAGATAAAAATAGTTTTACTATGACTTTGGCAGTGCATGGCCGGATGAACCAAGTCTTGCATCCTGGAAGGAACATTTTAAAGGCCCACCTCTTGGCATAGGAGAGAACATTTAGAAGTTTTCAAGCTAATTTCCTGCAATCTTACACATTTTGTCATGGGGCAGAGAGCCTTTAAGTTGTTGCAGTTTAAAACTTATATCCTGCAATTCTACACATTTTGCCATGAGGCAGAGAGAAGAAATTGCAGTTTTAAAGCTTATATTACAGTGCATTTATATATATAAAAAAAAAAAAACATTTTTAAAACATAATTGGTGGAGTACTGTGGATACCAATATCCATGTGAGCCTCCCAGGCCCATGTTGCCCAGGGTTAAGAACATACAAAAAATGTCAGATACTTCGGGATTTTGGCAATGAGGCCCTTTATCTACTTCCCCAGAGTCAGATGAACTCATGGATACCATTTTTATGTCGCTGCATGCAGTTTGAAGGAAGTTGCTAACTAGCGCTAGCTAGCAGATACCATAGACGTCCAGGCATTGTGCTAACGCCAGTTAGCGTTGGCTTGCAAAACTACCTCTAACTTCCTTCATACTGTACACTGAGACATAAAAATGGTATCCACAAGTTCATCTGACTCTGGGGAAATAGATAAAGTGCATATTTGACAAAATCCTGAAGTGTCCCTTTAATATGCAAAACCACTGCAAAATTATCAGTTTCTCTGGTTTTACTATTTATAGGTATGTGTTTGGATAAAAATAACATTTTTGTTTTATTCTATAAACTACTGACAACATTTTTCCCAAATTCCAAATAAAAATATTGTCATTTATAGCATTTATTTGCAGAAAATGACAACTGGTCAAAATAACAAAAAAGATGCAGTGTTGTCAGACCTCGAATAATGCAAAGAAAATAAGTTCATGTTCATTTTTAAACAACACAATAGTAATGTTTTAACTTAGGAAGTGTTCAGAAATCAATATTTGGTGGAATAACCCTGATTTTCAATCACAGCTTTCATGCGTCTTGCCATGCCATCCACCAGTCTTTAACATTGATGTTGGGTGACTTTATGCCACTCCTGGCTCAAGAATTCAAGCAGCTCGGCTTTGTTTGATGGCTTGTGACCATCCATCTTCCTCTTGATCACATTCTAGAAGTTTTCAATGGGATTCAGGTCTGGAGATTGGGCTGGCCATGACAGGGTCTTTATCTGGTGGTTCTCCATCCACACCTTGATTGACCTGGCTGTGTGGCATGGCGCATTGTCCTGCTGGAAAAACCAATCCTCAGAGTTGGGGAACAATGTCAGAGCAAAAGGAAGCAGGTTTTTTTTCCAGGACAACCTTGTACGTGGCTTGATTCATGCGTCCTTCACAAAGACAAATCTGCCCGATTCCAGCCTTGCTGAAGCACCCCCAGATCATCTCCGATCCACCAAATTTGACAGTGGGTGCGAGACACTGTGGCTTGTAGGCCTCTCCAGGTCTCCGTCTAACCATTAGACAACCAGGTGTTGGGCAAAGCTGAAAATTGGACTCATCAGAGAAGATGACCTTACTCCAGTCCTCTACTGTCCAATCCTTATGGTCTTTTGCAAACCTCAGACTGGCTCTTCTTTGCTTCTCATTGATGAAGGGCTTTTTTCTAGCTTTGCACGACTTCAGCCCTGCCCCTAGGAGCCTACGGTTGTTGAGTGACATTCGAATGAGTTGGCGGTCATCCCGGTCAGTAGAGAGTCGTTTTCGCCCTCTGCCAGTCTGTAGCTTTGTTGTCTCCAATGTCTGCTGCTTGACCTTGTTCTTATGAACCGCCGTCTTTGACATTTTAAGGATGGAAGCAACCTGACGCTCACTGTATCCCTCTGCCAGTAATGCCACAATTGAACCTTTCTTTTCCTCACTCAAAACTTTCCTTTTCAACTCTTTTGGCATGGTCAATAGTTATTTTTTGATTAATATTACTTTTGAGGTACTATTAGCACTGTTTTTGCCATCTAAATATACTTTCCTGCAACCCGCCTCACCCAACGTGGAAAGGATTCTATTATTTCTTTATAACTTTTATCAAGAACCTTAAGCTGAAACTAGTCTAGCTGCAACCGAATGGCTGTGGTAGCCAGCTAGCTAGCTACTTGCTATTAGCCACTGTTACCATTGTCCGTGGCCTGCACTACCCACCAGCCAGCTCTAGCTCTAGCTCTAGCCTGGACAAATTGTCGGCCAGTTTGCACAGCGTGCTATCAACCCAGAGTATATCGGATTTTCTGCCGGAATCACTGGACCTTTAACACCGGATCATCGCAACTAGCTAGCTGCAACCGAATGGCTGTTGTAGCCAGCTAGCTAGCTACTTGCTATTAGCCACCGTTAGTGGTCTAAACCATTGTCCATGGCCTGCACTACCCACCAGCCAGCTCTAGCTCTAGCCTGGACAATTTGTCGGCCAGTCTGCACAGCGTGCTATCGAACCAGAGCATATCGGATTTTCTGCCGGAATCACTGGACCCTAGCGCCGGATCATCACAACTAGCTAGCGGCAACTGAATGGCTGTTGTCATTGGCTAATTACCATTGCCCCTTAGCAAGCACCAGTTAGCCTTGAGCTAGCCTCGAGCCAGGCCCATCTCCCGGCTATCTACCTCTCTGTCAACCGGACGGGACCTCCTAGTGTTGACACAGAGCCCCGCCGATCTAACACGACTGGTCTGCCGACGAAATCGTCTGATGTGGTTTCAACAGGCTTCCCGTTATGACATCAACCACGAAGATCCATCTGCTAGCACCGGCCCGCTAACACACGCAAGCCGTGCCTCTTGCTCGCCAGTGCTGTTGCAGCCCCCGAACTACCTCCGAACTCTCCTATTGCTGTTCACTGGACCTTATGATAACTCAGCTATACAGCTGATGCCTGCTGGACTGTTCCTTTATACGGTACCGCATCCTGTTTATGTTTAGCCTCAGCCCAAACTTTGTCACCATTACCAGCTGTTGTCTTAGCTCTCTCGAATAACACTTGTGATTGCTTTATGCCTCTCTCCCATGTCAATATGCCTTTCTTATTGCTGTTTTGGTTATTTCTTAATGTACTATTTCACTGTAGAGCCCCCAGTCCAGCTCAACCTGCCTTAGATAGCTCCTTTGTCCCACCCCCCATACATGCGGAGACCGACTCAATCGGTGCCTCCAGTGATGCTATCGCTTTCATCATTACCCAACGCTTAGGTTTACCTCCACTGTACTCATATCCTTCCATATCCTTGTCTGTACATAATGCCCTGATTCTATTCTACAACGCCCGGAAATCTGCCCCTTTTATTCTCTGTATCCAACGCACTAGAAGACCAGTTTTTAAAGCCTTTAGCCGTATCCTTATTCTATTCCTCCTCTGTTCCTCTGGTGATGTAGAGGATAACCCAGCCCCTGTAGCCTCCAGTATCACTCCTACTCCCCAGGCATTATCATTTGTTGACTTCTGTAACCGTAAAAGCCTTGGTTTCTTGCACGTTAACATCAGAAGCCTCGTCCCTAAGTTTGAGTTATTCACTGCGTTAGCACACTCCGCCAACCCTGATGTTCTAGCAGTGTCTGAATCCTGGCTTAGGAAGGCCACCAAAAATTCAGAAATGTCCATCCCCAACTACAACATTTTCCATCTAGATAGAACTGCCAAAGGGGGTGGGGTTGCAATCTACTGTAGAGATAGCCTGCAGAGCTCTCTAAATACATCTCTGCTGTCTTCAACCAGGATCTCAGCGATCACTGCCTTATTGCCTGTGTCCGTAATGGGTCTGCAGTCAAGTGACCACCACTCATCACTGTCAAACGCTCCCTACAACACTTAAGCGAGCAAGCCTTTTTAATTGACCTGGCCCGGGTATCCTGGATGGATATTGACTTCATTCCGTCAGTAGAGGATGCCTTGTTGTTCTTTAAAAGTGCTTTACTCTCAATCTTAAATAAGCAAGCAAAAATTCAGAACTAAGAACAGATGTAGCCCCTGGTTCTCCTCAGACTTGACTGCCCTTGACCAGCACAAAAACATCCTGTGGCGTACTGCATTAGCATCGAACAGCCCCCGCGATATGCAACTTTTCAGGGAAGTCAGGAACCAATATACACAGGAAAGCAAAGGCTAGCTTTTTCAAACAGAAATTTGCATCCTGTAGCACAAACTCCAAAATGTTTTGGAACACTGTAAAGTCCATGGAGAATGAGAGCACCTCCTCCCAACTGCCCACTGCACTGTAAAGTCCATGGAGAATGAGAGCACCTCCTCCCAACTGCCCACTGCACTGAGGCTAGGAAACACTGTCACCACCGATAAATCTATAATAATCGAGAATTTCAACAAGCATTTTGCTACGGCTGGGCATGCTTTCCACCTGGCTACCACTACCCTGGCCACCAGCTCTGCACCCTCCGCTGCAACTTGCCCATGCCCCCCCCCCCCCTCCCCTCCCGCTTCTCCTTCACGCAAATTCAGACAGCTGATGTTCTGAAAGAGCTGTAAAATCTGGACCCCTACAAATCAGCTGGGCTAGACAATCTAGACCCTTTCTTTCTAAAATTAGCCGCCAAAATTGTCGCAACCCCTATTACTAGCCTGTTCAACCTCTCTTTCGTAACGTCTGAGATCCCCAGAGATTGGAAAGCTGCCGCGGTCATCCCCCTCTTCAAATGGGGTGACACTCTAGATCCAAACTGTTACAGACCTATATCCATCCTGCCCTGCCTTTCGAAAGTATTTGAAAGCCAAGTTAACAAACAGATCACCGACCATTTCGAATCCCACCGTACCTTCTCCGCTATGCAATCTGGTTTCCGAGCTGATCATGGGTGCACCTTGGCCACGCTCAAGGTCCTAAATGATATTATAACCGCGATCGATAAAAGACAGTACTTGCCAGCCGTCTTCATCGACATTGCCAAGGCTTTCGACTCTGTCAACCACTGCATTCTTATTGGCAGACGAAATAGCCTTGACTCAAATGACTGCCTCGCCTGGTTCACCAACTACTTCTCAGATAGAGTTCAATGTGTCAAATCTGAGGGCCTGTTGTCTGGACCTCTGGCAGTCTCTATGGGGATTCTCTGTGTATATCAATGATGTCGCTCTTGCTGCTGGTGACGCTCGGATCCACCTCTATGCGGACGACATCATTTTATATACACCTGGCCCTTCATTGGACACTGTGTTAACAAACCTCCAAACGAGCTTCAACGTCATTAAACACTAGTAAAACTAAATGCATGCTCTTCAACTGAACGCTGCTTGCACCCACCCACCCGACTAGAATCACTACTCTCGGCGGGTCTGACCTAGAGTATGTGGACAACTACAAATACCTAGGTGTCTGGTTAGACTGTAAACTCTCCTTCCAGACTCACATTAAGCTTCTCCAATCAAAAGTTAGATCTAGAATCGGCTTCCTATTTCGCAACAAAGCCTCCTTCCTCATGCTGCCAAACATGCCCACGTAAAACTGACTATCCTACCGATCCTTGACTTCAGCGATGTCATTTACAAAATAGCCTCCAACACTCTACTCAGCAAATTGGATGTAGTCTATCACAGTGTCAGAAGGCGACGGTGAAATGCGGTAGGCGAAGTCAAACGCAGGACACAGAGCTTACTGGAAACGTACTTCACTTGAAAGTAACCAGAGAAGAAAACCATCTCCATACAAGGAGGAAAACAACCCGCACACTAACACTGCCGAAGACGAATACAATAACACACAACACACAATGCACGACAGAGGGTTCAATAGGGGAAACAATACAACATAATGGGGAACAGGTGTACACAATCAGGACAAAACAAGTCAAACACCAAAACATAGATCGGTGGCAGCTAGTACTCCGGGGACGACGAACGCCGAAACCTGCCCGAGCAAGTAGGAGGAGCAGCCTCGGCTGATTCCGTGACAGTACCCCCCCCCCCCCCCTTGATGCGCGGCTCCAGCCGTGCGCCGACCCCGGCGTTGGGGGCGGCCAGGAGGACGCGGAGCAGGGCGAGTCGGATGACTCCGGTGGAAGTCCCTCAACATGGAGGGATCTAGAATGTCCCTCCTGGGGACCCAGCACCGTTCCTCCGGACCGTACCCCTCCCACTCCACGAGATACTGCAGGCCCCCCGTCCGACGCCTCGAATCCAAGATGGAACGGACTGAGTACGCCGGAGCCCCCTCGATGTCCAACGGGGGCGGAGGAGCCTCTCGTACCTCATTCTCCTGGAGTGGACCAGCCACCACCGGCCTGAGGAGAGACACATGGAACGAGGGGTTAATGCGATAATACCTGGGCAGTTGTAACCTATAACATACCTCGTTCAATCTCCTCAGGACTTTAAAGGGCCCCACAAACCGCCGACCCAGCTTCCGGCAGGGCAGGCGAAGGGGCAGGTTTCGGGTCGAGAGCCAGACCCGGTCTCCCAGTGCATACACCGGAGCCTCACTGCGGTGGCGATCGGCGCTCGCCTTTTGACGCCTGATGGCCTGCTGCAGATGGACGTGCGCAGCGTTCCAAGTTTCTTCCGAGCGCCGAAACCACTCGTCCACCGCAGGGGCTTCGGTCTGGCTCTGATGCCAAGGTGCCAGAACCGGCTGATACCCTAACACACACTGGAAAGGCGTAAGGTTAGTGGACGAATGGCGGAGGGAGTTTTGGGCTATCTCTGCCCAGGGAATATATCCCGACCACTCCTCTTGCCGGTCCTGGCAATATGACCTCAGAAACCTACCCACATCCTGGTTAACTCTCTCCACCTGCCCATTACTCTCGGGGTGAAAACCTGAGGTAAGGCTAATCGAGACCCCCAGACATTCCATAAATGCCCTCCAGACTCTAGAGGTGAACTGGGGACCCCGATCAGACACTATATCCTCAGGCACCCCATAGTGCCAGAAGACGTGTGTAAACAGGGCCTCAGCAGTTTGTAGGGCAGTAGGGAGACCTGGCAGGGGAATGAGACGGCAGGCTTTAGAAAACCGATCCACAACGACCAAGATCGTAGTGTTCCCCTGGGAGGGGGGAAGGTCCGTGACAAAATCTACCGATAGGTGAGACCACGGCCATTGTGGAACGGGTAGGGGTTGTAACTTTCCCCTGGGCAGGTGTCTAGGTGCCTTACACTGGGCGCACACCGAGCAGGAGGAAACATAAACCCTCACGTCCTTAGCTAAGGTTGGCCACCAGTACTTCTCACTAAGGCAGTGCACTGTCCGACCAATACCCGGATGACCAGAGGAGGGTGACGTGTGAGCCCAGTATATCAAGCGTTCGCGAACCTCGAGCGGCACGTACCTCCGACCCTCTGGACACTGTGGAGTAGTAGGGTCAGAACGTAACGCCCGCTCGATTTCCGCATCCACCTCCCACACCACCGGTACCACTAAGTAAGACTCCGGGAGTATGGGAGTGGGCTCAATGGACCTCTCCTCTGTGTCATATAGTCGGGACAGGGCGTCTGCCTTAGCGTTCTGGGACCCTGGTATATAGGTGAGCTTAAATACAAAACAGGAAAGAAACATTGACCACCTTGCCTGGCGAGGATTCAGCCTCCTCGCTGCCCGGATGTACTCCAGGTTACGATGGTCAGTCAGAATGAGAAAAGGGTGTTTAGTCCCCTCAAGCCAATGTCTCCACACCTTCAGGGCTTGAACCACAGCCAACAGCTCCCTATCCCCCACGTCATAATTGCGCTCCGCCGGACTGAGCTTCTTAGAATAGAAAGCACAGGAGCGGAGTTTAGGTGGCGTACCCGAGCATTGAGACAGCACAGCGCCGATCCCAGCCTCGGAAGCGTCCACCTCCACCTGGAATGCCAGAGAGGGATCCGGATGCGCCAGCACCGGAGCCGAGGTAAACAGGTCCTTCAGACGTTTAAACACCCTGTCCGCCTCAGCTGACCACTGCAGGCGCACCGGACCCCCCTTTAGCAGAGAGGTAATGGGAGCTGCTACCTGTCCAAAGCCCCGGATAAACCTCCGGTAGTAATTGGCAAAACCCAAGAAGCGCTGCACCTCCTTTACCGTGGTGGGAGTCTGCCAATTACGCACGGCAGAAACGCGGTCAATCTCCATCTCTACCCCTGACGCAGACAACTGATGTCCCAGAAAGGAGATGGACTCCTGGAAGAACAGACATTTCTCCGCCTTCGCATACAGGTCATGCTCCAACAGTCTACCAAGCACTCGACGCACCAGGGACACATGCTCGGCTCGTGTAGCGGAATATATTAGAATGTGTCCCTGCAGGCTAATTCCCGACGCATGTCCTCCCTCAGGCTGCATCTGTAGTGGTCGATGAGGGCCCTCTCATTCCATCCCGTGTTGGCTGCTAGTGTCCGGAAATTCAGCGCGAACTCCTGCGCGCTCCCCCTCCCCTGTCTAAGGTGGAATAGACGCTCACCCGCCGCTTTACCCTCTGGGGGATGATCGAATACTGCCCGGAAGCGGCGGGTGAACTCTGCATAGCTGACCGTAGCGGCGTCTATCCCACCCCATTCGGCGTTGGCCCATTCCAGCACCTTGCCGGACAGACAGGAGGGCGGACACGCTCTCGTGTCCCGAGGGCACCGGGTGAATGGTTGCTAGGTAGAGTTCAACCTGGAGTAGGAAACCCTGACACCCGGCCGCGGTGCCATCATAAGCCCTCGGGAGCGAGAGCCGAATCCCACTGGACTCCGGAGATGGACCGATGGGTATGGCTGATGGTGGTGGTATCGTAGGATGAGGTGTGGGCAAACCTCCACTCTCCCATCGCCTCAAGGTGTCCATCACCCCATGGATGGTGGTACCCAGGTGCTGGATCACAGCCTCTTGTTGGGTTACACGCTCCTCCAGTGCTCCCCTGAGCGCGGACGATCCTGCTGACTCCATCGGAAGGTGTGTTATTCTGTCAGAAGGCGACGGTGAAATGCGGTAAGCGAAGTCAAACGCAGGACACAGAGCTTACTGGAAACGTACTTTACTTGAAAGTAACCAGAGAAGAAAACCATCTCCATACAAGGAGGAAAACAACCCGCACACTAACACTGCCGAAGACGAATACAATAACACACAACACACAATGCACGACAGAGGGTTAAATAGGGGAAACAATACAACATAATGGGGAACAGGTGTACACAATCAGGACAAAACAAGTCAAACACCGGAACATAGATCGGTGGCAGCTAGTACTCCGGGGACGACGAACGCCGAAACCTGCCCGAGCAAGGAGTAGCAGCCTCGGCTGATTCCGTGACACACAGTGCCATCCGTTTTGTCACCAAAGCCCCATATACTACTCACCATTGTGACCCGTACGCTCTTGTTGGCTGGCCCTCACTACATATTCGTCGCCAAACCCACTGCCTCCAGGTCATCTATAAATCACTGCTAGGCAAATCCCAGCCTTATCTTAGCTCACTGGTCACCATAGCAACACCCACCCGTAGTCTGCGCTCCAGCAGGTATATCTCACTGGTCATCCCCAAAGCCAACACCTCCTTTGGCTGCCATTCCTTCCAGTTCTCTGCTGCCAATGACTGGAACGAACTGCAAACTCCTTTAATATTATGACATTGTATTGTATTGTATTACACCCTCTAAACTTACACCACTGATCCTTTGGCCGAAATTCATTTAATCTGTTAGTAATTTTCATTAAGAAAAAATATAGAACAGAAAATTATTATACTAATAATAAAAAGTATTATTTCAAAAATACACTACTGGTCAAAAGTTTTAGAACACCTACTCATTCAAGGGTTTTTCTTTATTTTTACTATGTTCTACATTGTAGAATAATAGTGAAGACATCAAAACTATGAAATAACACATATGGAATCATGTAGTAACCAAAAAAGGGTGGCTATTTGAAGAATCTCAAATATAAAATATATTTTGATTTGTTTAACACTTTTTTGATTACTACATGATTCCATATGTGTTATTTCATAGTTATGATGTCTTCACTATTATTATACAATGTAGAAAATAGTAAAAATAAAGAAAACCCTTTGAATGAGTAGGTGTTCTAAAACTTTTGGCTGGTAGTGTATATATATTTTAAGACCTGGCTGCGGACCCCCTGCAGTACCTCCGACCCCACCTTGAGAACCAGGGGCGTCATGCACCCATTATTTTAGAAGGTTCACGGAGGAAGTTGGAGAATTTTGCATTTTTCAAACACTTAACACAGTTTATTCCTGCACTCTAGAGCCATAATCATTATGCCTAATTCTATGTAAAAAAAATATGTCAATTTGTCTGCATAGGTTATCTAAGCATACCTCCTTACCTGTTCAATTGTTGTTTTAATTCATGATGCACATTGATTCTTTAAGAACTTGTATGCCTTAGTTTAGTACAACTGCCACAGTGGTAGTATCATAACCCAAGAATTAAGCAATTTTAGTCAAGTGTATTGATTTATTGTTATTTTGTGTTTTGAAAAGAACAATCTAATTGTCTGTCAATATTTGCATGCATAGCTCTGTCTAGGAATTTCACCGTTTAAAATGTCTATGAATTCACTAAAAAGTTTAGCAATTAATGTAATATCTGCATTTTCTTTAAGGACAAATCTGAGGGGCACATGCCTTTGTGCCCCCTATGGGCATGACACCACTGTTGAGAACCCCTGGTATAATGGTTTTAGTTTAAATACGCCCCTGTTCCTTGATTTGAAAATACCTTAGACCATATAAATCACTATGATATATCACCCTTCCCTAGGCAGGTGTTTTTCTCACTAAGAAGTTGAATTGCTGAGAACAAGAATACATGAGGCTGAGACTGAAAAACAAGAGTAATATGCAAAGTGGGGACCAGGTTTCAGTCCTGATCAGATGGCCACATCTGGGGGTTCTGTGGTGGAGTGCTATGAGCCATTTTAAGTAATAATGCTTTTTTTTGTTAGGGAAGTCAGTGCAGCTGTAGCTGGTTGTTTCTCCCAGACAGACTACCACAGCATACAGACAGTCACCACACCACTCCTATAGTTTGGCCACAGCTATGCAGACAGCTTCTGTTGACTTGCAGGTAAGTTAGTTGCATGAACTTGTTGAGTGCTCCATAAACACTACCCATTTGGCACAGACGTCAGTTCAATGTCAATTCACTTTGGTTCAATGTAATTTCATTAAACCAGTGTGTGCCCAATGGGTAAGACCTCCCATAGAGTACCACAGTATGAGTCATAATACCCATAAAACCTAGCAGTCAAACAGGGAAATGGTTCCAATTGTTTTTCCATCATTCCTTTTTCCCATAGGGGATTTTAGAAACACTTAAAATAAGGGCTGTGTTGTAGGCTTACCCTGGTGTGACATTTTGATAACCGTGTAAATCTCTCTAGGACAAGGTGAATTTTATCAATACATTTGCCTGTTTCCCCCACCCCCCCCCCCCCCCCCCAAAAAAAAAAAAAGTAAATGCTAATGACCTGCTAATGTGGCTATCGTGAAGAACTACAAATGCCATGAGGATCTGGACGAGACTGCCGAATCGAGGCAAAGGTAAGAATCTCTGGATTAACTATCTAATGTTAGCTTAATGTACAAATTGGCTACATTTCTTTAAGTTCACATTTCTGTGAACTGTCTTGTGTAAGTTTTAAATTGACACAATACCTGTTAGCAAAGGTGTCAGCTAGAGATGACGTGCAGGAGCTTGCAGGAATTTGTAGTTTCTACTTTGATGCTAATTAGCATGTTCGAATCTGAGCGTAAATAGAGCCAAATACAAGTCACCTTGTCTGAGAGAGATTTACATGGTTATCAAAACGTCACGCCAGGGTAAGCCTACACAAAACACAGCCCTTATTTTAAGTGTTTCTAAAATCCCCTAAGGGAAAAATGAATGGTGGAAAAACGGTTTGAAGCATTTCCCTGTTTGACCGCTAGGTTTTATGGGTATTATGACACCTCCACTGTGGGACTCTATTAGGTCTATCTGCCCCTTCGGCCATGATTGATGGTTCCTGTCCAGCAATAGTTACTACCAGAAATGTGTAAAATACTCAGAACAGAAGGAAGCATACCATTGCGTTGAAGGCAGTTATTCTGAAACAGGTTCCGATCTCAAAGGGTTAATAAACTCGAGGTGACTTATTTTCCCCTGATTTGGAAAAAAAGCTGTCATAGGAAAATATCTTGATGCTGAATACTGAGAAATGTCAGGCTCAGTCTCATACTCCGGAGGTGCAGGCAGTGGCAATGAGGGGATGAGTCACTCTGGATGGGGGATAGAGAGTGAGGCTAGGCTAGGCTGGGCTGGCTGGGCTGGCTGGGCTAGCTTTGGCTGTGTTTCTCCTCCTGTGCGTCCAGCCTGTGACAGCGCTTCCGTGTCCAGGGCTACTGCAGGAGGCAGGGCTGAGGACACTGGATGATTGGTCCTGACAGGTCTCTGGCCATGGACCTGGAGTGGGGTGGTTGTCAGGAGATAAGGCTTTTGTCATACCCAACTATACAGCCTTGGAAAGGCCTCCATCCCCACCCCTCCCACAGACAGAGAGACAGACAGACAGATCCTCCCATGCTGACTGTTTTCACACTCTGATGGGCTACAGCAAGGACCAGGCAGGTGTGACATGAGCGTTGCGTTTACAGGGTGGGAGGGAGGGACAGACACAACATGGATCTGGTACATCCTCCTCTCCTCTCTGGGCCAATCCCATCCCCTCACATTTTTTGCCCTTTATTTTCATGCTGCCTTTCAGAAGTTTAGCAACATACACTATAAATACAAAGTATGTGGACACCCCTTCAAATTAGTGGATTCAGCTATTTCAGTCACACCCGTTGCTGACAGGTGTATGAAATTGAGTACACAGCCATGCAATCTCCATAGACAAACATTGGCAGTAGAATGGCCTTACTGAAGAGCTCAGTGACTTTCAACGTGACACCGTCATAGGATGCCACCTTTCCAACAAGTCAGTTTGTGAAATGTATGCCCTACTAGAGCTGCCCCGGTCAACTGTAAATGCTGTTATTGTGTGGAAACATCTAGCAGCAACAACGGCTCAGCCACGAAGTGGTAGGCCACACAAGCTCACAGAACGGGATCGCCAAGTGCTGAAGCTCGTTGTGCGTAAAAATCACCTGTCCTCGGTTGCAAGACTCACTACCGAGTTCCAAACTGCCTCTGGAAGCAACGTCAGCACAATAACTGTTTGTAGGGAGCTTCATGAAATGGGTTTCCATGGCCAAGCAGCCGCACACAAGCCTAAGATCACCATGCGCAATGCCAAGTGTCGGCTGGAGTGGTGTAAAGCTCACCGTCACTGGACTCTGGAGCGGTGGAAAAAACGTTCCCTGGAGTGATGAATCACGCTTCACCATCTGGCAGTCCGACGGACAAATGTGGGTTTGGTGGATGCCAGGAGAACGCTACCTGCCCAAATGCATTGTGCCAACTGTAAAGTTAGGTGTAGGAGGAAAAATGGTCTGGTGCTGTTTTTCATGGTTCGGACTATGCCCCTTAGTTCCAGTGAAGGGAAATCTTAACGCTACAGCATACAATGACATTCTAGATGATTCTATGCTTCCAACTTTGTGGCAACAGTTTGGGGAAGGCCCTTTCCTGTTTCAGCATGACAATGCCCTCGTGCACAAAGCAAGGTCCATACAGAAATGGTTTGTCGAGATCGGTGTGGAAGAACTTGACTGGACTGCACAGAGCCCTGACCTCAACCCTATCGAACACCTTTGGGATGAATTGGAATGCAGACTGCAAGCCAGGCCGAATCGCCCAACATCATTCCCTGACCTCACTAATGCTCTTGTGTCTGAATGGAAGCGAGTCCCCGCAGCAATGTTCCAACATTTAGTGGAAAGCCTTGCCAGAAGAGTGGAGGCTGTTATAGCAGCAAAGGGGCGACCAACTCCATATTAATGCCCATGATTTTGGAATGAGATGTTCGACGAGCAGGTGTCCACATACTTTTGGTGCATTATCATATTTTCTTTGCCAAGACAGTATAAGCATATTCAGTCCCTGTTAAATACTGGATCTAGCATTGGTAATAACAACACTGTTATTTTAATTGAGAACTTTCACTGTCTAGATTCTAATAATACATTGGAATGAATCTGATATACAAATGTCAAATGTTCTCTTTTTCCCCGCGCTGTCAGAGTACTAAGTATTTTCACATTAGCAGCAGTCCGTACAACTGTTGTACGTGGTTAGCCCAGGAGATTTTCCTCATAGTGGGAAGGGGAAGGAATTTCCCTCTGGATCCAGCAGGGGGCACTCCACAGCAGCAGGACGAAGCGGGAGGCCGGAGAAGCTGGAGCGGGAAAACCAAAAACATTGTGTGTATCTCCATTCTGCCTGCGGCATCCGACTGCTGCTCGGAGGCATGTGTCCCTAGCTGTCAGGGTGTGTGAGGCCACTGAAGAGTTGGATGACACTGAACAGACTGTATTGATACAAACTTCCAGACCCCTTTTTCTCTTCAGTCAAGAGTCTCTCTATCTGTTTTTCCTCCTTTGTTCTCCTCAATTAATCCTTCTATTGATGTGGTACTGATGACAAATAGAAAATGTGTCTTTGAAACAGGAAATTATTGCACCAGGGTCATGCATTGCAAACATATTTTTGAGTGTATTCCTCTGTCAGCAAAAGTCACAAATTTGGGATAGACAATCCATAAACAGTAACGTTTGACAGAACTACATCTTTCGTGAGATGTATG
The DNA here is from genome assembly GCF_964263955.1 of Coregonus lavaretus. NCBI lineage: Eukaryota > Metazoa > Chordata > Actinopteri > Salmoniformes > Salmonidae > Coregonus > Coregonus lavaretus. Next base: position 6,195,694 of record NC_140019.1, read on the forward strand.
GACAATAAGACTGATGGCAAATTGGAACAGGCATTGGGAGGGTGTGTCTGATCGACGTTACATTACTGGTCCAGGCCGGTGAGTGACAGAAGTGATGCTTCCCACCACCTTGTGAACAGATAGCAGATTGATGTGTCCTTCAGGTGAGTGGGTGACTGGATGGTGTGGACGCAGCAGCGTCCAGATGGCTCATTACTACTGACAGCACTTTGTTTTATCCCCCATGTTCACTAAAAGGTCACCGTTTCTGCTGACGTCTGCCCATGCTCTGGGCGGGTTGGGGGGGATGGGTGGGGGGTGGGGTTTACACAAAGAAGTGGTAGATTTAAGAAAGGAGCTGCAGTACAGTGCTATCAAGTTGATTATTTCTTAGAGATGTAGCTAAGACTGGGATGAGCAAGAGAGGTGTGGACCAGCGCTGTTCCAGGAGCATTGATATAGCAATGGTAGTAAATCACGTAGCATCTTACAGTGATCTTACAATAATTCCATAGTCCTTTCATATTGCAACTTTTCATTTTTGCACGAGAAACTGTACATGTGGAACCCAGTATGCTCTGTGTATTTGGACCCTGGTGTGTCCAATGTTTGGGTGCTGTGATGCTCTGTGTGTTCAGACAACAGGGTGTCCAGTGTGTGCTGACTGCAGGGTACCTTGTGTGTCTGGACCCCAGGATACTGTAGGACGGCAGGGCTGGTGTATGTGGACCTCAGGGTTCATGGGCTCCCAGCACAGCCACAGACAGCCTCAGACAGCAGCCACAACCATCCTCCTCAGATCAGCCTGAGAGCGTTTAATGAGTCCCGGCTTGGCTGTGCTCACACCAGCAGCTCCCATGGAGCTCAGCGGTACGTTCACGCCACAAGAATTAGGAGGGAGAGAATGTTTGGGCTCTTTTCTCCTCCTCAGTCTATGACCAATCCTGTCATCCCGCAGAAAACACTATCATTATCAATTCCCCTGGATCCAGCGGCAGGAATTATTTGATTATTTTCTTCAAAGACCCTCTATCTATGTGGTCATTATTTCTGCCGGGAACTTTTTCTCTGGCTCCACATGAACAGATGATGCCAGAAATGAAAAGAGCTAGGGGAAAAAAACATTCAAAAACGAACACAGAAGATTTCACTACAAGAAAATAATTGATGGTTTATAATACTATGGAGATTGTGGTGGTATTGTCTTTCATAGGGTTGATATCATGGTTATGCTGACAAGTTGATGATGACAGGCAGACAGGCAATGGCACAAATATAGATCTGTGGTGTATCGGCTTTGTTTGTTTAGATATGGAATGGCTTCTAGGAAATGTAACATTTAGTCATATTGGCATTATGTATCCCACACACCTCTTTTATTGTAACAATAAATGTGTCTTTTTGACATGTTGATGACACACAGAGAATCTACTGAATATCCCCTTGATTTGTTTAGTTATGGAATGGCTACAAGGACATTTACAATGAGTCAAAACGGCATTGTATGTATCCTACATTATTTATTTCCTTTTGTAATTTAATTGGAGCTTTGAGCACACAAATACAGTATTGAAAAACCGATCAATGCCAAAAAGATTTCACTGTTGAAATTAGCCAGAGGCACTTTGGTTTTGTGTTCACGGCATTATAGCTTTCTCTCTCTTTTCACACTCTGAAAGCGTTCCGGATGACTGCTACTTGAGACTTTCTAGACAAATAAATAGACAGAAAATAATATGGAGTCTACAGCGAATAGAACTGGGCATGGCTTATAAAGAAAAAAAAAAACATTATACCAGTCACTCAGAGGCACAGAACTAATACTTAATATATTTGGCCTCTGTTTTGAAGGAAAAATAACCAAAGGCAATATTTCCAGAATAATGTTCATATCAAGTGCAGCCAGTAGGTGGATCACACGCATTTATCAAACGTATATTGAATTTGGGGTGGGTAATGGAGCAATTTGATAATGGCCATAGAGAACAATGGTACTGGTCCGCTCTAAAAAAAGAAAGTTTACTTAGAACAAATATCCCTTGGCTTTTCAGTGATTAAGAAGAGTTTGAGGAATCAGAAGGGCTAAGGTAAATGGCTGTTGAATAGGTTTTTTTAAAAAGAGCACTTCATCCTATTCCATTCTAATCTTCAATTCTGCCACACAAAAACACTGTAATTTATAATGAAGACATTTAATGCATCTGGAGAGCTGGCATTTACAATGAATCAAATGTGTTTCACTCTGACAGCCAGTTGTGTCAGAAATGAGAGAGAGAGAGAGAGAGAGAGAGAGAGAGAGAAGATTATTTAGTGGGCCTGATGATGGTAGCTAATTAGCATCTGTCACTCAGCAGGCATGGTTGCCGTGGAGAGGTTGATGCAGTGCCCCGCTGCCAATGCTACTGCCAATTATCAATGAACACATTGGAGAGCCGTGTTAAAGAGCTGTGTTCATATAGGAAAGCACATTTACAAAATTCAAATTACTATATTCTGGGGACCATTAAGAGAGAAGCAATATCAGTATATTTTTATTTTCACTCAAGCTGCAGTTTAAAACTGTTTCTCTAGAAATTGCATATTCATATCAGCGCTTTTTATGAGCTGAATTTATGACACACACATCCAGAGTGATGCTGTTGCTTTGGCCTGTAGAAGCTAGTTGTGGAACTCATGCATAATACATTGATGTTGTCAGTGATACTCAGATGAACAGACAAAAATGAGCCAAAATACTCAATCAGAAATGCAATGATACCAGCTAAATGGATCCTGCCACCCAACAATCATCCTCAGGGAGTTTTGACTGGACCTATGCGTTTGCCATGTTTACTTAAACTGCCAGACATAGGAAGTTTACACAGCTCCAGTCTGAAAGGATGACTTTCACAAGACTCACCTTGATGTTGTGGCTGCTCTGGGGTCAGTTGTGCTGATTGAGGATCTGTCTGGCTAGCCTAGGTAATTGACGTTCTACTGGATCTGACTCCTTCCACCTCCTCCAGTCTGGACTGATAGGATCCTGAGCCTCCACTTCGCCCTGTGAGCCAGGGTTGAGGAGAGTTGAGATTGTGTTATGAACGGGCCGACAGAAGAGGGAAGTTAGAGAGATAATTAACTCTGAAATTACAGTGGTATAATTAGGAGGTGATCCCCCTCAGACCGTATCAGCTTAGCTCATAATGACTCTTTTTCATTTTAGGGAGATGAAAGGGGACACAGAGACAATTGCAGGGCCTCCTCTCACTCTGATTAGGTATTTTCCAATCACTTCTCACAGCTTCTGACAAGTGATTTAACCACAGGCAATTTCAACAAATGGCTGCTATGTCTCTTGCAGTGAATTATGTCCATGGGTGGACAAAGGGATTGGGAAAAATGTTGATGAACAATAAAAATGTTTTTTTCCCACCACCCTAGTATGGAAGAAATGATGAAGACATCTATTTTAAAACATAATTGTGACAGTCGTGTACAAATATATTCTAGCTACATTGTGTATGCACAATATACATTGTGTATGCACAATATATTATATGGCAGTGTATGCACTTTAAAACGTACATACTGCAATGTGTATGTTAATCAGTGGTGAGACTAGGCAGGTTGTGTAAGAAAGAAAAGCATTCCCACTATGAAGGTTCAGATAAGGATTTGGGAACGGTATTCTCCCTTTATCCCATCTGTCTGTGTAGCCCTGTGTTTCCCTGCTGCCAGTTTATGGGTCAACAACGCAAATTCAGTGTGGGGGCCTGGGAAGCACTGGGAGGCACCCAGAGCATGACGCAGAGCAGTGCTGGCATCTACCCCAGACTACCCCAAACAAAGACCCAACTAGAGAGACAGAGACTCTCACAGGCCCTTTCCCACCATGGCTTCCTCTATTGCCATCACAAATTACCAAAGACACCCCAAAAAATGCATGACAAACAAAGCACAGATACAGATTATAAGTGCATATCATGTTTTCATATGATGTTTAGTTGATTTTGTATTATGTTGCATTTCCTTCCCTAAGTTGGTTTATTTATTTTTTGGGGGGGAGGAGGTATAACCCATTAATGTAGTGAATTGGCTGCATAGTTAAATAAGCATTAAGTCATGATAAAGTAGATGTCTGCTGCTCTGAAAGGCAACATTCCCCATGTGAGGCATGGTGTGCTGTGCACCTGAGCACCCTGGCATAAGAACCAACACTATTATGCCCTCCATCCCTCCTCCTCTCCTCTGCTCTCCTCCGCTTTACCACTGTCCATAGAGAACAGGCAATAAAGCAGACACTACTTGTTTCAATTTGGGCCATATGGGTTATAGATGACTCCCAGAGTGTGTCTGACCAGGGCATAGGTTCCTTTACTGCTGCAACCTGGTCTCAGAGCATTTTATATTATTCTGTACATAAATTACAGGATACTCCATTTAGTATGATATGTTACAGTTCGTATGGTATGTATTAATTTGTGCATGTCCATCAACCATTTTCTATGATATGTTACGAATTACAATTCGTATTATATGTTACGAATTTGTGAAACGTATGATATGTTACAAGTTCTAGCTAGGTGGCTAACCTTAGCTATCTGGCTAATGTTAGCTAGGCTAGGGGTTAGGGTTAGGGTTGGGGTTAAGGTTAGGGTTAAGTTTAGGAGTCAGGTTAAAGATTTAAGGTTAGGGTTAGGGGAAGGGTTAAGGATAGGGGAAGGGTTAGCTAAAAGTGTTAGGGTTAGGGGAAGGGTTAGCTAACATGCTAAGTAGTTGCAAAGTAGTTGAAAAGTAGTAAGTAGTTGAAAAGTTGCTAATTAGCTAAAATGCTAAAGTTGTCCGTGATGAGATTTGAACTCACAACCTTTGGGTTGCTAGACATTTTCATTATACGCCCACCCAACCCAAGTCTTATGTAACCATACCAAATGTAACATCTCATACTAATTTGAGTTTCCCGGATTTACTTTTACTATGTTACGTCTAGTCTATGAGACCAGGCTGACTATTCTGGCAGTGAGATTAATATCAACTTGGAGGTATATGCCATAAATCAGAACAGACTCCCAGGCTCTATATGTGAGGAGGAGAGATGTATTGTAATAACGCATTGCATTACCAACCTTTGCCTCGGCATGGTAGCTAGGCAAATCATGATACAGTCATGTAGGCTAGACCTCTGTTTTGATGTTGCATACACTTCTGCTCCATATTACAGGACACAGTAACCCAGTTCTATATGCTGTTAATGGAAGCAGACAGTATTTCTAGACACACATACTGCTGATATTTCTAATGTTTCCATCATGGCTCCCTCACTACAGTATAAATGAATTTACTGAGCTGTTTCCTCCACTGCCTTACTGCCATACTGTCTGTTCCCCACATGGCCAATGCAGCTAGCACCGCCAAATAACTTATAACATACCTCTTTTCATTGTTATGATTACACATGAGATTGATGAAAGCAATTGGCTCAATAAAAATATGAAATGCTATCATATGTCTCGAACATATCACCATTACTGTGAAACTCCATGATTTATAGCACCTCTGTGTGAGGCTGTAGGGCCCAATGGGTCACAGTGTTGTCAACAACACCCATTTACAAAGTCAATATGGGTCAAAGACACTAAACACAACTCCTGAACTTGCCCTAGTCTATGATCAGTCAATAGTAAAATGACCTTCTGGCAACAACTGTTGTGAATAATGCTAATGCATGGTAATGCACAATTATCACACCCACTGCTTGAAAATGCATAATGTGATCATAATTTCTAAAGGGGTTATAACCTTATTATAACCTCCATAAAATATTGTTTGTTTTCCTCATAGGCCTATTTACTATTGGCTTTTTTATTTTTTACATCTGAAGTTATTTTTGACAGATGACTTTGACAGCTAAAATGGGTGGGGCAAATATAATTTCAGCTAATTGGAAGTGATAAACCGAATACCTTAATTTGGAGTACCCGGGCTCCGTGTCGCCGCTTCTGCCTGTCTCAAGCTCCGCCTTCTGTTCACTGTGAGCGGTGGAGACTGGAGGCAGGCAGGGGAGGCAGTCGCGTTTTCCTTGCTGTGTGTGTACTGTATGCCAGTTCGCCAGAGAAACCGCCGTACAGTACAGTACAGCTAGTTACAGTTAGCAGATCCACATAGAATTTATGTATGTAGACTGACGCATACGTTGAGCAGGCACCGGTTCCTTCTTGAACCAGACAACTGGGACCAACCATGGACCTATTCGAGTTTGACTTCTTTAGGGACTGGGAACTGGAGCAACAGTGGTACGTACAAGTATATTTTGTATTTCCTTTATGTATAACGTCTTTGTCAGATGCTGGGCTGCCACATCGATGCGCCCCGGCTTTTGGCGTTGGGCTCCTGGAATGCTCGCATTCCTTCTCGGAACGCTTTAAAGTGAGAGATGAGTGTTAGGAATTATTTTACAGCCCCCTTCGTGTCTGCGCGGTACCTCTATTGTCATATTGTGCGTTGTTGGACAAGTAGTGGTAGAAAGTGTTCGGTGCGCACTCACAGCCAGGCACCTAGTGTCACATCATGAATGGGGGAAGTTCGCCCTTTGCTGGTTTTGCGCTCCATATACTACTGTATGTCAGCTTCAAATCAATCGGGATCATTTGATTCGTAATTGTATAGTTTGCACCCTGAACATGGGTTTCATAGGCTTTTATTGAGGTCGCCAATGTAGCTGCTGTGGATAAATTGCATGACAACTGAATCAATTGCCCTTGTCTGTCTTATTATTGTTTGTAAATATCCCTACTATTCTTTGTCAGATGCTTTACTTTAAAAAACATTTTAGGCATTTGTGTAGGCCTATTGTAAAGTTCGTAATAGATTTTATGGATCCAATAGGACATATTAATATAAAACCATATCATAGTGGTTTAGGGTGGTTTAGGATTAATCAATTGAGTAATTACCTGAATATATTCTTACACTTCAGTTTCCTCTGTTCCACATTTGACATCTGGTTGGCTAGTATGTACATTATTTGTATTTTGTACCTATTGCAATAATTATATTGTTAACCAAATGATGTTATAATTTCAAATTGACACACTACTAATGTTTGTACACTTTAATTTGGATGCCATTGATTCCCTAAAGATTGAAATGTTCTATTCATTGTCAGAAATAGCACCATCACATGGTGAGACAGTAGGGGGTAAATAACTGTGAACATGATAACTCAACCCATGAGAGCAGGGAATAGCCTACAATTGAGTAATTACCTGAATATATTCTTACACTTCAGTTTCCTCTGTTCCACATTTGACATCTGGTTGGCTAGTATGTACATTATTTGTATTTTGTACCTATTGCAATAATTATATTGTTAACCATATGATGTTATAATTTCAAATTGACACACTACTAATGTTTGTACACTTTAATTTGGATGCCATTGATTCCCTAAAGATTGAAATGTTCTATTCATTGTCAGAAATAGCACCATCACATGGTGAGACAGTAGGGGGTAAATAACTGTGAACATGATAACTCAACCCATGAGAGCAGGGAGTAGCCTACAGGATTTTATTCTCCCCCCCCCCCCCCCCCCTCCCCCCACACTCATTTTTGTTTTATTCCTACTCCATTCATTCATCCTTCCCTTTAGTTTTCCTCTCCCCACTTCCTCACACAATAGTTAAAACCACAGAATAATTCATAAATTCAGTATCAATTGTTTTATTTTCTGATCTTGGATTAATATACTAGGCTACTGTGCACTTAGACTGTTGAATTCCCACACGACTACAGGGCTTGCTAATCACGTTTGTTTCCATTGCTACTTTATTGATTGGATGCTGCAATACTTACATTAGTTGATTTTTGAGACACCTCTTTGGGTTAGTTGTTTCCATTTAGATTCATTCAATTCAAATTGCACTATTGGCCCAGCGTCGTCCGGGTTTGGCCAGTGTAGGCCGTCATTGTAAATAAGAATTTGTCCTTAACTGACTTGCCTAGTTAAATAAAGGTAAAATAAAATAAAAATTAAAATCATGTCTCTTCATTTCCCCTCTACCTCTGAGAGTGCGAGACTGGAATGGAATGTGTAGCTGTAAACAAATAGCTCATTACAGCTTTCCATCAAAATACCTTTTTTTGCAATGTAATATCCCCTAGGCTGTTTCACAGAATGATGAGTGATTGAGAATCTTTCATGCCGCTGTAGTTGGTTTATAATGGTTGGTTGGATCTGGAGGTACATTTTGGGGGTGCATAGCTCTGTTCAATGTGACCACAGTAAAATGTCTGTTAAATAACCAGATCACACCTTAGAGAGTTAAATAATTTGATAGAGGTTACCTTGGTATTAAATAATCCAGCTTGAAGGACAAGCATGGCTGAGATATGTCAATTTACATATATTTTTATTACAGCAAATAAGAAATAGAAAAAGACTGTACATGTCTTCTTTGCACGTCATCATGTATACTCTCTCACATAGTGTAGATGATTTCCATTGATTGATGCCTGCCATTATTATACTGCTTTGGCTTCATAAATAGGGTTTTCTTTCCGCTTCACAACTAGAACATGTGATAGTGATGTGAAATTATGTCCACCTCTTAAGCCAAGGGCAATATCCCAACACGGATATTGATTTTAATTTGATTACTCTCATGCTGGTTTAGGTAGAGCAAGTGTTGGGTTTAATCAAGTCAAATCCAGTCAGTTCCACGGTGAGAAGGAGTCAGTGAGGTGGGAAATGAGCTCCAGAGAGAGAGAGGGAGAGAGAGCATGGTTATTTGTACAGAGGGAGTGACGGACTGAGAGTGCCACCACGCTACGCCACTCCAGCAGCAGTGAGAAAAGACGAGGATGGGTGCTGGGGCTATGTGGAGGGCTAGGGCCGGTAGTTGTGCTTCACTCCAATTTGCAAGTCATATATCATGGCCTCAGCACCAGTAATAGTAGTTAAACCTCATTTAATGAAGGTCAAGGTTCTCCCCTTCTCTCCATTATGGTTTCTCGTCACTCAAGGGGGAATTAGCAGATAGACGGGGAATTGACACTTGTGTGTGGGTATATAGGCCTGGACTACTGTACTGTACACGGTGATGCCTCACTCTTGGCTTTGTGAGGAAAAATTAGAAGTAATTAAAGTAACACCTGTTTTATGGACATCCACACCTTGGAATGGGTTTAACTCAGCCCTTTAAATTAGGTCTAGCTATTTATTGTCACTCTCTCTTTTAATTTTCTAGCTACATTATGACTTGACTGATCCCCAGGGATTACCCCATGACTCTAGTGTTTCTCGTGAAATAGTCATTTTCCCTTTTACTTGTACTTCTCAGCAGGGATTGCTGTCCAAATAATTCATTTTTATTTTGTTGGAAATGTGTAAAGCCTTGCAGCATTGCCGGACGGCGAAAAGAGAAAAAGAGTCTCTTTGAGGGTATGTGGGTATTGGATATGTAAAGTGATACTGGCAAGGTCCCTGCCTGGTGAAGCAGGATGGAAGGAAAAATAAAATCTTAAGTCTACTTCTGCTGATATTCTCACCAAAGGGGCCCAAGATCTCTGTAATTCTGAATCCGACGTGTCTGGGGGAATAAGCTATGCTGGTGTGGTGGCAGTATCAATGGATAAAGAAAACGCTTCTGAATTAAATAGTATAAAGACTTATTAAGACAGTTCAACGGACCATCATAATTATTAGATAAATACATAGTTCACTGAAGACTAATTCAGACCTTTGAGCAAATACGTACATTAGAAGTGGATGTGAGGTGTACAGTATGATGACTATTATGTGTGGACATAATGGGTGTCTTATTGCTGTAATATAAGATAGTGCCCATAGAGCAGTGGCTGTTGTATGAAACAGTGGGCTTTCTGTGGACGTTTTTAGATGGGTGGAAATATAGCCCGGTCTCAGTTCTACATTTATATTTGTTTAGTTTGGTCAAAATCTGTTTGCAGAATTTCTCCCCATTTTTGTAAGCTGTGCCTTGCAGTCCCTTTTCTGCAGTTTAGTCACAGGGATTTTGTTTTCTCAAGGTTTGCAGCAGACCCACCACATTCCGCCCAGGTGCACAGACCACAGCTGGGGGGCCACATATTATAAAGGGCACCCGAGGAGCCTCTCTCAATGCCAATCTCATTTGTGCCCGGCGTGAAGAGACGGCCATGCCAGGCGGCCTGGTGGCATCTCTCTGCCCGTCCACCTCCTCTACGCTCCGTCACCGTGACACGGGCGCAGGCTCGCAGTAGTTGGCATCCTGGCTCCGCCTGCCAAGTCCACTGCCTCGGGGACTCGCTCTGCCATCTGCCAACGAGCAGCGAGTGCTGTGGAATGATAAAGCAGAGCCTCTCAGTGATCATGCGCTGTGGAGACTAAAGGTGAGGGTAGCACGGCCCTTCCGCCCTCCAGTCTAGTGTGCAATTAACAAGTTCATCTGGAGCAGCTATTCCTGTCAGAGCTGGGAGACCTCACCTCACTAATATCCACCTGGCCTCGGCCAAGAGCTGGACTGAAGCTGGCAGAGGGGAGAGGTCAGAGGGGGGTCAGTATTTGATGTTTGTCTCAATCGAAGGATTTCTCTTTTGTCCTTGGCTGGGTGTAAATAGCCTGTGGTGGTGTTGGAAAGTGTATATTTCTGTGATGGAGAGTGAAAATGATTGAAGATAAGTACAACACTGTAGAGGAGGAATTGTATACAAATAATTATCCTCGACTATCCAGTAGCCACCTGTGATGTAGAGGATGAGAGTACCCATATAACGCCTACTACAGAACTATAGGATCAGAACCCCCCACACCCCACACACTTCCACCCTACTACGTGCACCTCTGCATCATGCAATCAGAAAGCATGTGCCTACCTTCACCCACCCTTGACCTTGTGGTATGGGTGGTCACTTCGTCATCACACCTGTCTGTCACAGTCTATCAGGCCTTACTCAGTCCTCCACTAGTTCCTCAGGACAGTGTTGGAGGGGAGGAGAGGGCATTCCCTAAGACTAGGCTCAGGCGGATAAGACCCCGACTTCCAGTCCTTCACTAGCAGCTAGCCCGATCCATCTAAGATCCTGGCTGGCTGGCAGGCACTCCTCCTAGCACCCGCTACAGTTAATAACTCTGCACTAATTAGTGCACTAATTAATAAGGACTGTAGTGATGGCAAAATGGAGGTAAATTGGAGGCTTGAAACTGTTCTCACACCACCATGTGAGCAGAGAGGAGAGACCGTTGTGGATGTGGATGTGGAGGAGGCCATGTGAAGGGGGAAGAAGAGTTAAGACTCTCTGCACGCTTAAATGGACAGACTGGTTTTTAAATATTCAATACACTTGTGGAGAATCAACCTCCTTCTAATCTGTTACAATGTTTTAATACTTAGTTCATCATCATGTTACTTTCTCTGAACTATGTTCTTCTTTGATAAGGACTATGTAGCCTATTACATCAAGCCCTGCTTAGGGGAAAGCTCTACCAACTCTGGGAATTGAGTTTTATTGAATTCCAGCTGATAGATCTTGTGTGAAAATTTGAGTGCCTTTTATGCACTAGCTGTTCTTTGGGGAGAAATGCTGCTTTATTACGTCCTGTATTTTCTCTGTTTGCATCGGCTTCTGATGTCCCCGTGGACTTTCATATATTTAGTTTACCCTTCATTAATTCTGTTGTTATTAAGCCTTTACCACCAAAGCGGAGAACATTTGAACAGTTCTCAGAACAGTAAGTGTTAGAGAAGTTAAACAGGTTCATTAGAGCAAAGCAGTAATGAAACTAACAGCTCTGACAATTTTCTCTCATCAGCCGCCAAGGTTGTATTAACTTGGTGGAATAAACCCACTTCTGAGATAACCATTTAAGCAATAATTGAATTAAACAAGCTACAAATATTTGCCTGGTGAAAATAATTGAAATCTACGAGCAAATACATTTGAGCGGGGGTCCTCGTCAAGGCTGCCGTATTGTATCGTCACCTGATTGGTCGGGCTGTAGCTTGAGTATCTCTGAGTTAATAGCATGCCTTTCTGCCACTGAGCAATTTACTTTCCAACTTCAAAGGTCAGTGCCTCCATTGAAAGCAGTGTATGACAAATAAGATGATTCAGTGGAGCCAGGCGAGGAACGGTCGAGATCTTTTTTTCTCTCATGGTAAATCAGTTTGTTTTAGGATGACCTTTCATGATTGGTCCAGTGTAAGCCAAAGGAAATTGCAAATTCTTTCAAGAGAACATAATATTCATGGAAATTTGGAATAAGCAAAGGTATATCTCCTCTGCCAGAGAACTGAGCTTGTTGTGACATTATTTCACTGTTTGCTTTCAGAAGCTGATCTGAATAGGCTCGCAATTGACATGTGGGATAAGTGACCGACTAACATGTACAATGTAATGAGCTGTATAGAACACAGGTTTACTAATACTGTATGTCAACTCCCTCTAGGCTATGTAATCACACAGCTGCTTTGCCTTTATAGGGTGCAACACAATACAATACAATATAATATTATTAATCTACAATTGATGTTCTTAATCATGAATGAGCTAGTACAGTTTATGATCGTAGAGTATTCACACACACTGAATGCAAGCAACTTCCTCCCCCCATCCTCCTCATCACTGTAGAAAAAGGGAGAGGTAGCTAGTGGAATATATTTGCAGGCCCTCCTCTCCACTCCGGCAGAGAGCACAAAGGAAGCCTGGTGTCTGGCTGCCTGTGAATGAATCACACCTTGTTTGTTTGGGGAGACAGACAGAGGAGCACTGAGAACTGCTAAAGCTCTGCATGCCAAGCACCTTGGCAGCAGGAGACACATCACCAGGCTTTCCACTTTTACCTAGGCCCCTCAAATCACCCTTTATTTACCTAGTGCTCAGTCTGTCTTAATTATAATTATGTGTACCATTTTACCAAGGTGTATAATTTGTGTTGTGTTCCCTTTTGTCAATGCTACTATTCAGTACCAATGCTATTAATTCTCTGTTCAGGTACGGTTTATTCAGTGTTGTAATGTAATTGTGTGTTACGCAGTATTTTCAATATTTCCCATGCACCCCAAAAACCTGATGGGGCAAAAAGTATGTGAGGCTGAAACAGCCTTTTCCTGCAATCTAGAGCCACAATCATTATGCTTAATTCTATGTATTTTTCTGCATATCTAAGCATACCTCTTGAGCTGTCTGTATCCTCCAGACTGGTGGTTCTTCTTTCAAATAAACTAAATATGCTTTTCTGCTAAAATCTGGGTAAAAGATCGAAAGGAATGTGAGTCTTATTCAGTACATTTAGTTATTGCTTGCTTTTCTACCAACCTTGCCAGCAGTCATGCCAGATAGAATAGTTAGAACATCATACTCTAACTTGACTGATAGCCTAAAATGGCTTCTTGGTAGCTAATTATTCGGATGGGAGATTGGGAACCTATCTGGGCTAGATAAACATTATTTGTATTTTTTTACAGGACAAATCTTAGGGGGAACGTGCCCTTGTGCCCCCTATGGGCGTGACGCTTCTGCCCCTATGCATTGTTGTTGTGTTGTGCCAGAGTACATTGCACTCAGCACACACATAAAAGCAGTGAGAAGAAAAGCAGATGTACCTATTTGCTGTCACTAGACTAGTGTTTGTGGCAGAAAAGGCTGCTGTGTGACATTACTGTCATCTTCAGAACAGCCCAGTGCAGTGCAGACCAGGGAAATGACAGTCCCAGTGGCTTTTACTGTCTGATAAAGATCACTCCACAATGCACATCTGCCTTACCACAAAAAATGGATAAAGTGAAGAATAACATCCAAAATGCCTTGAATAGAGAGCTATCTGCTCTTTTAAAGTCCCTGTGTTGTTAAGTGTAGTGAGCAACAAAGGGAATAGCTTGGGGAGGAACAGGTTGCTGTTATCTGTAGATGAGATATACAGTAACCTGGTGATTGGGACATTTTGATGGGAGCCACTCTGGCTAGGTTGAGGTTTGAGACTGAGACTCACTTAAAACAAATGCAATGGTAGAGTAAGTATTCATCCCCCTTGGCATTTTTCCTATTTTGTTGCCTTACAGCCTGCAATTAAAATTGATTTTTTTGGGGGGGTTGTATCATTTGATTTACACAACATGCCTACCACTTTGAAGATGCAAAGTCAATACTTTGTCAATACTTTGTAGAGCTACCTTTTGCAGAAATTACAGCTGCAAGTCTCTTGTGGTATGTCTCTATAAGCTTGGCACATCTAGCCACTGGGATTTTTGCCCATTCTTCAAGGCAAAACTGCTCCAGCTCCTTCAAGTTGGATGGGTTCCGCTGCTGTACAGCAATCTTTAAGTCATATCACATATTCTCAATTGGATTGAAGTATGGGCTTTGACTAGGCCATTCCAAGACATTGAAATGTTTCCCCTTAAACCACTCGAGTGTTGCTATAGCAGTATGCTTAGGGTCATTGTCCTGCTGGAGGGTGAACCTCGGTCCCAATCTGTAAAATGTGGCCCCGTAAAGCTCAGTTGGTAGAGCATGGCGCTTGCAATGCCAGGGTTGTGAGTTCGATTCCCAAGGGGGGCCAGTATGAAAAAAATCAAAAATATATGCACTCACTAACTGTAAAGTCGCTCTGGCGCGTCTGCTAAATGACTAAAATGTCAATGTAAATCTCTGGAAGACTGAAACAGGTTTCCCTCAAGAATTTCCCTGTATTTAGCGCCATCCATCATTCCTTCAATTCTGACCAGTTTCCCAGTCCCTGCCAAACATCCCCACAGCATGATGCTGCCACCACCATGGTTCACTGTGGGGATAGTGTTCTCGGGGTGATGAGAGGTGTTGGGTTTGCACCAGATATAGCGTTTTCCTTGATGGCCAAAAAGCTCAATTTTAGTCTCATCTGACCAGAGTACCTTCTTCCGTATATTTGGGGAGTCTCCCACATGCCTTTTGGTGAACACCAAACGTGTTTGCTTCAATTTTTCTTTAAGCAATGGCTTTTTTCTGGCCACTCTTCCGTAAAAGCCCAGCTCTGTGGAGTGTATGGCTTAAAGTGGTCCTATGGACAGATACTCAAATCTCCGCTGTGGAGCTATGCAGCTCCTTCAGGGTTATCTTTGGTCTCTTTGTTGCCTCTTTAATTAATGCCCTCCTTGCCTGGTCCATGAGTTTCGGTGGGCGGCCCTCTCTTGGCAAGTTTGTTGTGGTGCCATATTCTTAAAAAAAATGATAAAGAATTTAATGGTGCTCCATGGGATGTTCAAAGTTTCTGATATTTTTTTATAACCCAACCCTGATCTGTACTTCTCCACAACCTTGTCCCTGACCTGTTTGGAGAGCTCCTTGGTCTTCATGGTGCCGCTTGCTTGGTGGTGCCCATTGCTTAGTGGTGTTGCAGACTCTGGGGCCTTTCAGAACAGGTGTATATATACTGAGATCATGTGACAGATCATGTGACACTTAGATTGCACACAGGTGGACTTTATTTAACTAATTATGTGACTTCTGAAGGTAATTGGTTGCACCAGATCTTATATAGGTTTTTCATAGTAAAGGAGGTGAATACATATGCACGCACCACTTTTCCGCTATTTATTTTGTTGAATTTTTTGAAATAAGTAAATTTTTTCTAGTAGAAAGAGGAGGAAGGGAAGCGCTACTAAGGTACACAGTAGTAAATGTTGGTAGACAGAAGGTGGTCTTGGTAAAAGGGGTGAATTGGTCATCAAAAAGAAAGGAGGACCAAGGCACTCTTCATATAATTAAAATGCCTTTATTAGTATGGCATGTTCAATAGAAACAAGGTAAAAAAAAAATCTGACGTGTTTCGGCTGCATGGTCTTTGTCAGGGAGTCAAGCTTATAGGGACTCCCTGACGAAGGCCAATTTGGACTATTTTGTGTATGCCCATTACATGAAATCCAAATAAAAATCCATTTAAATTACAGATTGTAATGCAACAAAATAGGAAAAATGCCAAGTGGGTTGAATACTTTTGCAAGGCACTGTACAAACCATGGGACAATGCATTTCTACTTTTGTTATTATGTAAAATATGAAATAGCTTATTGCACTCAATTGGTATTTGAAATTGTAATAGTAAGTAATTTGCCTGTTACGTGATTATCACAATGTATTTTGCTTCAAAACATTTGATATGCCTATTCAATGGATTATCTTGGGAATTACACACAATTTTGGACAATAGATTTTATGGATATTACAATGCCATTAAACATAAGCTATCAAAGTAGACTGCTAATACTTTTGTCATTCATATTAGTCCTCTGTTATTTGCCCATTGTCAGATGAAACACTTTTCTCTGGATAATGTCATTGCAGCTTTTATGCTCTTTTGGGAGTTATTTTCCTAATATCACAGTGGAGAGAATGGGGATCTGGGTAAAACCCCAGTTAAGTCAGGCAGTTAGTTTAGTTTAGTTTAGGAACACTCCTCAACACACTAAAAACCCCAAAGAAAACACATCTCATGCTAGGAAGACTTAGGTGATTCTACAAGGTTAGTTGCTGGAGGAGAATAACACTATGCTGTGGACTTTTCACATAGCTCCCCTTTGATAAAGTATTTCCAATTGCCCTTGAATTGAATCACTGTGATGAATTCAGCAGAATAGAGCTATTACTTTTGCCATTATAGATCCCTGTGCTTCAGAGCTGTCAAACCTGGAATAGTGTGTGCAATACGTGAGATATTCATAGAATGGTCTGTTATTTCTCTCAAACTTCAAACGCTGTGTTCCTTTGTGTCGGCATAGTTAGCAGCCGTCGCTGCCACACATTCACTCCAAGGTAGAGAAATGTCACAGGCTGCCATGGTTTTGTAATACATATTCATGCATAAATAAACAGCAATGAATCACAGCCTAGCCTCTTTATAATGGAAGTGTTTGTGACACATCCATTGTTGTCATGAACTGAAATACGGAATAAACATAGAAGAATATAAGCCAAAGCCTTCATTGACATGCAACGCTCTAGGCAGGTGATGTTGGTCTTTTATGCCATATAGCCTAATCTTCTGAACTTTCTATTGCATTTTCCTCTTCTCCTTTGTCCCCTCAAGCGTTACAGATGCATCCAAGTTGACACAGGATGACGGGCTAGCGTGTGAAGTGTGTGTGGACCTCCCAGACCACTAACGTTATCATCAAGGCTAATGTTTTTAGGCATGCCTTAGTCAAGGGGACAGATTAACTGTTGATGATGTGGTGGTGTTATGGCTGGGCTGCAAGGTACATACTGTAGGCCTATAGCAGTGGCTGGTCTAATTTACTCTCCTGTCTAACTGTTAGCTACAGTACGTCAGCTGTACCTTTTGCTGTGCAGTATGTCTGAACGTAAGGGTGGTGTCAAGGTTGACAAATTAACACCTTGGCATGAATATATTTGCTTTTTTATTTCAGCACCGCTGCTGTAATTCTGTTCCTCTGGCTCACAGCAATGTTTTCACAGTAAAGAGGCAGACATTAGCATCACATTAGTACTTCTTTATTATTTGTCTTTTCCTTGAAGCTCTTGTTGAATTCCCTGAAGCTCTTCACATTATCTGAGCGTAGTGGGATTCCTCCCTGTGTGGGAAATCAAACCTTTTAGTGAAAAAGTGCTGCAGGGATTTCTAGCTAAAAGGCCTGTGTGGCTGTGGAGACTGAGAGAGACCCAGCTGGGAGGGAAGTCAACAAGCAAATGGCAGGAGGAAAACGTCATCAATTGAGAAGTGATGGCCACGCCACGGGGGCCTGGCGTTGGTGATTTATGGCACGTTTCTGTTTTCCCAGCATGCCTTTTCACAGATCTCATGGCATTGACGGATTACTCTAAGTGTGAACAACATACCTGTTAGAAATCAATTTGAATTTTTTTGTGGAGTGGCCTGCTAGTCGACTAGACCAGAGGAAGTGTTTAGTGCGTGTTTGTGGCCACACCCTCATTGATATTTTGCTATTCATCTCTGCTGTAATTTCTGTCTTCCTCCCGAGCCGGACATACAGCAGAGTTGTAGTTAACCAGTTTTATTGTGATGTGACTAAGATGGATGTGACATTGTCCTCTATTGCCCGCCAGAGTGTGTGAGTGTTAATGAAGCCATTAGCACAGTCCGAGCCACTGGAGAGAATAGTGAAATTACCATTATTCTGCATCCATTAAGCCATAATATGCCACCGTCTCTCCATACTCAACTCGCTCTCCCCCTCTCCTTCTCTATCTCTTTTTACCTTTATCGCTCTCTCTTTCTCTCCTTCCATTTTCTTCCACTCCTGCTGTCATTTAAAGCTTCATTAATTCATTTGTTATCAAAAGCAGTTAGGTGCAAAAAAGACTGGTGGTGTTCATAATAATGTATCTTAGAATTACCTTCCTCACACACTGGCTCCAGAATGCTCTCTCTCTGTCTCTCTTTGTCTTTCTCTCTGAGAGAGACCTTAAAAAAAAAAAGCAAATGGCCTATACAATTCATAAATCTTATTACCTCCAAATCCCGTTTTCATGTGCCTTAAGAGACAATTTTCCTGACACAAAATCAAGAAGATCCCTCTGCTAACCTTGAATTGATTTGAAGTTTTCTAAACTCTCTCTTTTTTTCTTGCTGGGGATGGAGAGTGGGATGTGTTCTTCTGGCTGTTCCTGGTATTGTGGAGGCTTTGGCTCCCAGATTATACACACCCTGGAATGCCTGCAGCTCTCTGTCGCTCTTGTTTGCTGACGGACTGTGACTAATTTCAAACGACTTTAATTAAAGAGGAAAAGCTTCTCTCCAGTGGACGTCTGGGGAGTTGACAGGGGAATGGTTTCTAGGAGGCTTTGTGGGTAATGCAGTTGTGATGTCTTACGTCTGTTGCTGCTTCCCACAGCTGCTTGGGAGACAACGGTGGCCCCACATAACGCTAGGAAGTCCCGACGGAAGCTAGACAAACGCCGTATGACCACATACACTACACAACCAAAAGTATGTGGACACCTGCTTGTTGAACATCTCATTCCAAAATCATGGGCATTAATATGGAGTTGGTCCCCCATTTGCTGCTATAACAGCCTCCATTCTTCTGGGAAGGCTTTCCACTAGATGGTGTAACATTGATGCGGGGACTTGCTTCATTCAACCACAACAGCATTAGTGAGGTCGGGCATTGATGTTGGGTGATTAGGCCTGTCTCGCAGTCGGTGTTCCAATTAATCCCAAAGGTGTTCGATGGGGTTGAGGTCAGGGCTCTGTGCAGGCCAGTCAAGTTTTTACACACCGTTCTCCTTGAATCCGCCAAACCCAGATTCATCTGTCGGACTGCCAGATGGTGAAGCGTTATTCATCACTCCAGAGAACACGTTTCCACTGCTCCTGAGTCCAATGGCGGCGAGCTTTATACCACTCCAGCCGACGCTTGGCATTGCGCATGGTGATCTTAGGCTTGTGTGCGGCTGCTCGGCAATGGAAACCCATTTCATGAAGCTCCCAACGAACTGTTCTTGTGCTGACATTGCTTCAAGAGACATCTTGGAACTCAGTAGTGAGTGTTGCAACCGAGGACAGGTGATTTTTATGCGCTACGTGCTTCAGCACTCGCCGGTCCCGTTCTGTGAGCTTGTGTGGCCTACCCCTTCGCGGCTGAGCCGTTGTTGCTCCTAGACGTTTCCACTTTACAATAACAGCACTTACAGTTGACCGGGACAGCTCTAGCAGGGCTGAAATTTGACGAACTGACTTGTTGGAAAGCTTGGATCCTATGACGAGCTCTTCAGTAAGGCCATTCTACTGCCAATGTTTGTCTATGGAGATTGCATGGCTGTGTGCTCGATTTTATACACCTGTCAGCAACGGGTGTGGCTGAAATAACTGAATCCACTCATTTGAAGGGGTGTCCACATACTTTTGTATAAATAGTGTATAAATGCTCCTTTTGCTGTGTGACCTGTCCAGAATAGGTCAAGTCAACATGCTACAAACGTACACTAACATTAGCGATAGCACACTTTGTTTGACACCAAGTCTGTCCTCAGTTGGCTTGATACAGAGAAATCACTTTTATGAACGCAGAGAAAAGAGAAACAGAGAAAAGCATTGACTGGGTCAATGAAAAGCAGAGGAGAAAGGCATTTCTGGTCTGGCAGCATGAGAAATCTTTACAGGAAGTGTCCGTGGCACACAGGAAGCAGCGAGTGTTTTGGGACAATGACCCAGCCGCTCTGTGCTCATTGATTGGCTGAGAGCAGGTTTGTGCTCCCAATTAACATTGTTCAGTTTCATTACGGTCAGATTAGACACAGCCGGCTTTTGCAGATCCTGACTAAGAATCCAGTAACCGGGAAATCAATTAGAACAAAGGAATGGCTACTGCCTCTCTGCTGCCTCTCCTAACAAACAGACAGACAACCAGTTAACTGGGGCCACAGCAGAGTGGTTTTGGCAATAACGGCATCGTTCATGGATTAGGACTCTCTGGGTGCCCTGGTCAAGTGTGATTTCTTATATTGAATTAACTTCACTAGGATGGCGGTTAGTGTAGTTGAACACATCAATTCCATATTGTTACTGATCCCAGGCTGTGATAGCAGAAACATTAGACTTGTCTCAAGTCATTAGGTATTCATTGGCTGTCTGAGCTATAGCTAACCACCAGCATCTTAATTGGTTACTACAAGATAGATTATTTTTTTAATCATACATTTATAGCAAAACAGATTATTTAATGATATTTTGGGATAAACATTATTATCATATTCCCATCATTATAATTATAATTATTCCATGATGTCCCTTCCTATCTACACCATTGGCAGTATGTGTGTGCTGTTTGGTGGAAGCTGTGTTTAGAAGCTTAGTAAAGTGATAGGATTGGTTGGGTCTGTGTGTTTTGGGCCGGTGTGTGTCACAGCTCCCCCTCATCCAGGTTTCTGGGAGCGAGTCTCTTCCCAGTCCCCTCTGTGGCGTAGTTCCAGGTCGCATCCTGGTGGCTCTGGTGGCTCTGTGACTGCAGATAACAGGGGGCTGGCAGGCATGGGCACGGCCATGGCAGCCTGCGGTCTCACACCACTGCACCTCTGGCTACCAGGGGGGCTTGCACTGGCTCCCTTGCTAGTATAAACACACACACACACACACACACACACACACACACACACACACACATACACACACACACACAAACACACACACACACACACACATATATATATTTACACACACACACACACACACACACACACACACACACACACACACACATACACATACACACACACATTCACACATACACACACACACACACACACACACACACACCGCACCATACAAATACATCAACACCCCTCTACTGGCCTCCTCTCCAGCCCCACATTGTTGCCTTAACATGTTGGAGAGACCAGTTTGGGAGGCAGTTTAACCTATGAACAGTTTATGAATGGATTAATTATTTTATCATAAGATTACATTTTCGGCTGTATAGCATTCAAGAGTATGGGCAATTCCATTTTAAGAGAATGACGCTGAGACTATGATTTTTCACCTTAAAATGTATGCCAAACAACTTAAAACAATTTCTACTGAACATTTTAGAGTAGAGTAGAGTTCAGTACATTAGAGTACAGTTCAATTATACTGTAGTGTGCTCTACTGTACATAACAGTACTGTACTGACCTACAGTATACTTTACTTTTTTTTATTTTTTTTACTGTACTGTACTGTAATGTGCTGTCCAAACTTGTGAAACATAGACGTCTATCATTGGTTTGGACTGACCAAATTTCAACTACTTTTCATCATCCGCTTTTCTATCTGTTTGACCAGAAACTAAAGCCCTTGCTTATTCCTAATTTTAGGATGGAAATGGTGGGAAAATGTATATATGCCTTAATGTAAAAAAAACATAGACTCTTAGCTTTCATTTGACACCAAATGTCATGTGCTCCTATGAACTTCACATGCTGGTGATCATGGGTTCTTTTACATGGAAATGGCGGTATGCTACCTTGAGTTCTCAGTCACCTCCAAGTTTTGAGCCAAATTAAAACATTGCTTGCTTTCTTTCTAGATGAAAATTAACAAGAGAGCCAGTCACATAGTTCCTTTTCAAACATTTCCATACCTTTTCTGTGTCTGCTGTATCCCAGAGGAAGGCCATTTACCCAACCAAGCCACATACTGTAGCTCTATTTCCAACATTTCAATACCTTTTCTGTTCCTCAATAAAGGACCGCAATCTAGGCTTTGAAGGTTGTCTGGTTTAGAGGCAGCAACAGTCTTTTGTAAAGTATCTGTATTACCTCAGTATCTTCATGCTTACAGACTTACAGAGGAGAATAACACCGATGTACACAACAGAGGCAAATTGACCAAAGGTGCCGCTTTGCTAAATTATGCAGTGCTTCTCCAACCGTTTGGCATCAAGCTATCGGTCGCCGCTGTGCCGGCCTGAAATGGCAGAGGAGACTAAAAGGCAATTTTATTATTTTGATAATGTTGATTTTATTGGAAAATCAATGGGCTCCAACTATGCATGTACGCTCGGGGTATTTGTACAGGATGAATGTAGTCATATGCAGTGTATAGAAATGTAATTAGTATTGAATGGGGAGCAGGGAGATGGATCCAGTGGTCTCTGACAGACAGCGATTGGAAGGTCAGACGCATGAATGGAGCCACTGACCCCAGTCAAGAGGGGTCTTGAGGGAGACAGCAGGCGCAATCCATCGAGCGGAAAAACCCACAACGCACCAGCATGTCTGACCACCGCGGCTTCCGTGACCTTTCTGAGAGGTGGAGGAGCTTTCCTTGCACCCAACATGTGCCGCACGCGCCCCAACATGCCTGCACAGATCACTGCCCCTCTTATCTGATGGTGTCAGAGAATGTCATTGGCTGGTTAGTGTGTGTAATTTGTTTGCCTGGCGTGGATGTGGGGGGTGTCTCATTTGTTTTAGAGATGTTGTTAACTGTAGTGGGCGGTGATGTGTCTAAAAGAGAGAAGCTGGCTCAACCAGACTGGTGTTTTGAGGTGCAAGGTGTTGGTTCCTTTTTTTCCTCGTCTCTGCTCCATTTGGCGTGACGACATATATGAGAGGGGCTGGTTGTTAGTGCTAAATGGCCTGCAAAAATGATAGACCTTGTGCTCTGGGGGTGTTTGTGGAGTGCTTGATTACGTTCTCTCTCAGTGAGGGAGTGAGCAGAGAGAGCGGAGGGCTGTGGAGCGCTGCGGGGTGAGACTGGGGTTCTTTGTTAGGCCAAACACAGAGACAAGTGTGTGAGGAGAGAGAGTGGCCAGTCTCTGGAGCCTGCTCATCTGACATGCATGGGAATGAGAGAAAAAGGAGAGGGGACCCTGTCTGCCTGACACTGCTCTGTCTCTTCTGCTTCGTCTCAGGGTGGATAAAACAGCATTGACACTGCACTGATAAAATAGTAGGGGGGGATAAACATTATTTTCATTTTCATTTTTTATGTCCTCCATTAATTGTTTGTGTGGTTTGATAGCTTACCGTTGGCAAAGGCACTAGCCTAAAACCTGGCACCAGAGCGTTTTACCATTTTGCCTTAAAATGTATTTTCCATGATTGATGCAATATTGATACTGATTGTTGTGACTTTGAGGGGGGCTTGTCCCTGTCACAAGAGAAGGTCTTCATCTCCCTCGTCAAGCTGTGTTGTTCTCTACTCCTCATCATCTCTTTGTCTCTCCCTCTCTCAGTGTGAGTCTGTGAGTGTGTGTGACTGGAGCTGTTAGGAGCAGTGGGGATCTCGTCACTCCCCGGTCCAGACATTTAACACACAGTGAGAGCTTTAATAAGTAAGCCGTCGCATGTGAAGAGTTGAGATGAAGTGGAGAGGAAAGAGAGTGCTCTCTCGCTGTCTGTCTGATGCTACATATAATCAGGCCCATCCGCTTTGTTTAGTACTCACCATCATTAAGAGTCATGCTGTTGTCAGAGCAGGATATTACAGAGGCAATAGAGGGTTTAGATGGGTTTGTTTGCCCCTGTCAAAGGATATTATCATAACCTTAAATGTCCATTCATGTCTGTAAATAACGCGAAGTACACAGAGCCAAGGAGGGAATATCAAACAGTTTGGATAAGGTAGAAATAAAGATCACGTTTCTATCGCTTTCTCTCTGCTCAGTTTTTCCCACATAAGCCGGACAATTAAATATTATTGCTAGTAAGTCTGATGCTTTATTTGATGTTTATTGTAGACAATAAAGAACTTCTCTTGTTTTAATCAGCCTATGTGGCATCGATATTAGTCAGAAACATCTATTCTAGTGTCAAAATAGGCAACAAAATGTAAATAGGATAATTTTGGTCATAAAGTCAGTCTCGTCCAAAACTGAGTTTTGTAAGTGAGTTCGTCATGACTTGAGGGTTGAGTTTTGATTTCGACAATGCTCACTTGCCCGCTCACACAGCTGCGGTGATTTCACTCTATCCAATCCTACCACAGAACACGCAGACAGAGAGACAGACTGCCCAGCAGCGCAGCTGATCGGATTGGACGGTTTACATAAGACAACACGTCACAATTTTTTTGACTTGAGAAATACTGCACCATACACCTTAGCTAGATGTACAATTGCGCGACGAAAACCGGCAAAAACGTCAAAATTCATTCTGACTATTTTGAGGACGTGATACTGGCTTTGTTCCTATGGTGTCTCATCGGGGACAATCATCAGTAACTACCACATCGAACCACACCCCAAAGAATGAAATCTCGTTTTTCTTAATGAGAAACAGAGAAACACATGCGGAATCAGTGCGTTCAGTCGCTCTTTAAAGATTTCCCCCCAATATATAGACTATATGTGCTCTCGTTCTTCCCAGTCGTTATGTGATTTAGTGGTTTTTAGCACAGCAGGACGGAGCCCCATCTAAAACCCAGAGCATGTAAAAGAGAATGAATATACCCGTTTCATCTTGAGAGAAGAAGAGGCGTGGTGGAAGAGCACCAGATGGACCTGTGTTTATCTATGGAGGCGAGCTCCTCTCCTCTTCTTTCAACGATGCCCCTGTTTTTTATTACTGTGTATGTTGACTGCTGAGTGCTGGCGGGCTTGTGGCTGAGGGCTGAGGCAGAAGAGCAGGTTTATAGTCCGGGAGGATATTGCTCCTGAGGAACCACAGATTTGCTCCTCAGCATGTTGGCTTGAATTAGAAAGGGGACCCCTAAGCATCCTTAAACGTGATTATCAGAGCAGCAATTCAGTTGGGTGGAGGATGATTGAATTTGACAGAGCTGGCCCTGTGGAGTTCCCCCCCCCTGTTGTTTCGTTTTAATGTTTCATCTGTGACTCCTCTCTCAGGGCAGATTCCTTTGTCTTTGTCTGTCCTGTGAGAGAGAGACGGGAGAGTAAAAACAAGCTTAGGCTGTTTATTATCAGTGTTCATCATGAGCTTATGGCCATCACTGCTCTGAAATCACCAGATTACGCCAACCCCACAAACAAAATAAAATCAGGGACTGAGATTAAGTCCATCTAGTATATAAATCCACGACCTCTTTCGCTTGGCTTCCCTCCAAGATCCAATCCACATACCGATACAGTAATCAGTGTGTGAAACAAGGTGAAAACGTCAACAACAGAGCGTAATTCTGAATCATCTCATCTTTACCATGCCAATGACTCATCCTCATCAATTGACAAGTCCCTCTAGTTTCATGTCTTTGTTTCTTTGTGAATGCACTTAAACTCGTTTGCTTTTTAGCATGCCAATGTAATGTACAGCAGGGAAAATAGTAAAGAGGAGGATCCAATGAATTGCTACATATTGATGCTTTTGTGGTAGGAGAGGGGCAAGTGATGTTTCTAGTGTCATTCGAAGGACAGTCCTGCTTGGCAGGACCTTATGGAAACAGGCGCCCCCTTTCAAAAGGAGTCTACAGATAGTCTTCAAAAGCAGAAGACAGCATCATGGATACTGAGTAGGGAAGGAGGCTGCATTGCAGAGGGACAACCTTTGTCACTCACAGTGTGGTGTGTTAATCTGTGAAAGCTAATCTTCAAACAGATTACGACTAGGGCTATCTGTCGCCAAGGAGATTGTGTGATTTCAAAGAAAGAACACAGGAAGTGTCTTCCATCTATGCAACCCCAAGATGTGCATGCCAAGACACCACACTAAAACAATATTCATATTATATTTTCGGGCTAAATGGTTGGATGAATGAGGCTTGTGATGATTATGTGCCATTCCCTGAAATGTGAGAGAAACATATCCCTCTTTTCAGCATCCAGCTCTATCTACCGCTGGCACTAAAATGTTATAAAATCCTCATTCCTCCTACAGTCGTTTTAAGTCCGGACTGTCTGAGTTTCACTTCAGTTTCCACTTCAAGGTGGAAGCTTAATTAGCTACCTCAAACAACGTGTAAGCATGGTAAGCATCATTAATTTAATCAGCACTTTAATTGTGCCATTTCATTTGTAGCCAGGAGGGGAGTGTTCAACTCTGTAGCAGCGCTATCACAGAGGACGATCAGCTCAGCTCAGAGAGATGTTGCCACGCTCATTTGTACATTTTTGCATTGTGCTGCTGCTGTTATCTCCAGCATGCCTCTGCCTATTCCTCCAGGGAAGAGCTTCTCTCCCTCCAGGACTATAGTGTCAGCTCAGCGCCTGGCTCTGGATCTTCTGCGTCACACCACATGATCTCAGTGAGGCTGCACTGCCCATGACCCGGGTCTGTACGAGGGGCCTGCCATCCAGGTGGCTGGGCAGCTGTGGTACTTCCTGGGCTGGCTCTGTTAGCCTCCCTGCCTCCCTGCCTGGCTGCCCGAGCTTTCCCTCTGCCCGATCTAATTCGGCTCCTGGTAGATATGCAGCTGCTCAATACAATGTTAAGACTGTTGGCCTGCTCGCTATAAATAGTGTGCAGCACATCGCATCAACAAGCATCAGAGAGATAAACAGAGACAGAGAGAGAGAGATAGGGGGGAGAAAATGCAACCCGGCCAGTACATGTTTGTGCTTGTTCAGGTGTGTGTTGTGTGTGTGTGCGTGTGTGTTCGCTGACACACACACAAACACACAGCCGGAGGCTCCTGGCTGGGTGGGTCTGGTCATTTCCTCTTGTTCTTTGGCCCCTGTCCAAGTCTTTTAATGGGCCCAGAGACAAAGAGTCACCTTGATGACTCAGCCAGCTCTGTGTTAATGTCTCTCCTCTGATGGATCTGAAATGACACTCAGCTGCTGGGGTCCAGAGGCATCGCTTTGGAGTGCAGGAGTTAGCCATCATCACAGAATATGACGCGTTTTAAAACCACGGGCTGACAGATTAACAGGTGACCCGGTACATAGTCGCTACAGACCCTCCCTTGTCCTCTAGCAGCACAACTCCAGTCGAACAAAGAGAAAGCACACTGGGAGATAGAGCTTCTTATCCACCCCGGTGATGATGACATCTCTCTTTCATGCTCATTTCCTATCTGTGCCAGCAACCTCTTTGATGTTGTTGTTATTCTCTGGACACATTAGGAAAAAAGCAGGTCAATCCACTACGTTGGGAAAATAATAGCTCTTTCTTTTGTGGTTTATTGATAGACTTTATTTTTGTATGTAATTATGATTAGATCAAAGAGAAATAATTGTGTCTATTGGAGAGTGGTTTGGTGTGTAGTTTTAACTTTTCATGCTGTAATTATTTTCATATCATGTTAGTGTTTTTTTAAATATAAAAGATAACGGTATATTCTGTTCTGGTGATCAAGTGAAAAGGAACTTAAGGTTTTGTTCAAGAGACTCTCTCTAAGGCTTGGTAATTAAGGAGGATTTCCTCTTCAAAACCGTGAGGGATTTTGTGACTCAGAGCCAATAGGGATTTTTTATCTGCAATCATACAAATATATATATATTTTTTTTACAATTTGTCTGTTTCTTTTATGAGCCGTTCTTGATTAAAAGGTTCTGACGGGAAAGTCAACAATCAAGAGCTTGTTTTCTTTCATCTCAAATTATTTTCACATTTCCAAAATTTCTGAGCCCCTTATTTTAATTTTCTTGGTTTGTTTATTCTGCCGTTATTACCAGTGGATTTTTTCCTAGTGCTTAAAGACTGGCTAGCCAGCCTGTGACTGCAGTAATGTCTTGTAATAAGGGCCAATATGAGGTTGGAGAGTAGAGGAGAGGAGTTAATTCACACCACACTCTGATATCTTCAAACATTTCCACTTTAGACTGGGATTAAAGGCTCTAGACCAGCCATGTAATGACATGCCGTCCCCTCTCTCCTCTCCGGCCTTCACTATTTTGACATCTCTGGGATTTTTTTAGGCATATTGTTGCTGATTGGTTGTGTATTTGGCCTCCTCTCTAGGAAGCGTGATGAAAGCTCATCTGCATTCTGGTCCAGGCATGACGGCCTTAACCCTTGGCTTGCAGGGAGCAGGGTAATTGGCCCTGGCTTTGTGTGTGCGAGTGTGCGAGGCTTCGGCAGCAGCAGCAGCAGCTCCAGCGTGTGTCCTTGGGGGCCTCTCCTCCACATCACACTGTCTGGTCCAGGAGTGGGTTACCATGGAAACCGGGGAAGAGTTAATGCAGCCCAGGCTCCAAAATTGTATTATCTTTTTTATTTTTCATGGTGAGGCAAATGGTTAGAATTCCTGCTTATGCTCATATGCTAATTGAAATAACTTTCTTCCAAAATGTCTGGAGCTGTTTTCACGCTTGTGTGGACAGAAAAAAAAAGTTGAAAAAGGGAGGTTACAATACTAGCATTGGTTTCGTAGGGCAGCAGATTATTTTATTTATTTTATTCATTCATATTTGATATTTGTTCCCCACAGATCAAATTTGGGATGAAAACCAGTGATTCCATTATGAAAATGGTTATCTGATCCGCGGGTATTGCCATGGTGTCCTTGATGCTGTGTTTTTCACAACATTTGTGAAAATGTCACGGACTGTTGAAGATCTGCTTGTTTTGATATCTGTCCAAAATCTGTTTGCTTTGTATACTTCTTGTATTATTATTTCATGTTCCTCATCATTTCGCATTAGACAGGGTTCAATTCTGGACCCCCCCCCCCCCCTTAGTGCTCTAGATTTTCCATAAATCCTTGTATTAACCCCTGTGTAATCCTGGTAGCTCTGTGGTCAGAGGGTAATGTGTACATAAACACTGCAGATGAAAGGGCAGGAAGCTATCAATCTGACAACTGTAATGATTTATTTAAAAGTAGGCTACTTAAATAGTCAATGTTTTGATATACATTGACATACATTAAAATGGGCCTAATTACAGATGTAATACATTAGGTTTAATGACACCACCCATATATAGCCCACATTTTAATCAGGGCATTTGTTGTGGATATTACAGATACATTACAGACACAGAGTGAAACACATGGATTATGCCTTACAGATATTAGCAAACATAATATCATTTGATATGGCACTCCTCCTCTCCTCCTCTCCCAGCTCTATAAAGAGAGAATGTCAAATAACTAGATGGCTTGAGCCTGCAGGCCGTGGTGGTGAACCCTTCTTTCCCAGAGGTAATTGTTGATTAATTTGTGAGTGCTTGCTCTTGGTGGTGTCCTGAAGAGGGAAGTGACGAAGGCAGGTCCACCCAGACTCCTGCCCTGGCCCCCAAGCCCCGGCTACTTTGTGTGGGATTTATCAGGCCCTGTGCAGAGGAAGGTGGAGGGGATCACCCATAATTCTAATCTCCTTTTTGTCTTCTTTCTTCCCCTTGATAAAGTGGCTGTCCGTTGTTATTCTTTGTTATCAGGGATCAGCGGCTGTGTGTGTGTTTGTGTGTGTGTGTGTGTGTTTGTGTGTGTTTGTGTGTGTGTGTGTGTGTGTGTGTGTGTTTTTGTCTGTGTGTGTGTGTGTGTGTGTGTTTGTGTGAGTGTGTATGTGTGTGTGTTTGTGTGTATGTGTGTGTGTGACTGAGTATAGGTCACCACCATTCGAGTCCACCCAATTGTGATGCAGACTCCAACGTCATGAGCATTTTAGTTTGAAGCCCTCTGCCTGTCTACTAGACGTAGAGTTTGTGTTTGGGTGTGAGATTGTGGTCCTCTGTGTCCTATATGTTGGGAGTTGATAGTCCCTCCCTTGACAGTCACTGATATAGGAGGAATTTCTTCTTAGAAATTAGCCTTATGAGAAACTAAGACCTATAGGACTATAGCCTACTGCTCCGACTGTATTCAATTTAGAAATGTTTGTAAATCTTAAAAATTGTTTTCAGCTGTTTATTCTTATATATTACCATTCATATGCCAGGTTGGGAGTTTAAAGATCATATTTAAATGAATGATTATCCATAATAATAAATACATCATTTTCATAAGTAGCCTAATTATTTTCACAATTAGTAATGATAAATTAACCACATCTTCATTAATGGTGTTGTTTAATGGAAATGCATTCAGATTACAAAGAATATAAAATATGTTTCCTTTTCACTATAAAGCTTTTCTGTGATGATAATTACCAGGAGGATTTCCCTGCTCTGTAGCTACATACTGTTTAGATGACGCACAGCCAGTCAGATTCCATATTGAGCATTAGTAACCCAGTGAATTATGTATGGTATTAAAATGTAATAAACCCCCTCATCCCCTGTGAATGATCTGCTGTTTAAAAACTCCCTCGTTATGTTTGGTGGACCGCTCTGTGGCCCGTTTCCCTCTGCCAGGACGAGTGTAAAGAATCCAATGTTCCTCCAGTGAGTGTTTGTTTGCTTGGCTTCGACGTCGGCCCCGACCGGGCCTCAGACTACCACCAGTGACACACACTTTCCTCCCCAGCAGCTCCCCTTACTTACCCCATGTGGTGGCCATTACCCTCCCCTTCCCTACAACATCTTCTCCTGTTTCCGACATCGCTCTCCACACAGTGTGTGGTGCCAGGCCAGCCAGCTGAGTGCTATTAGTACCTCTCCATGGCCCGACCCAACAAACGGAAAGCCACACAACTTAATAAGGTCATGAAAAAGAGAGGAAAACAAAAGGGAAAAAGAAAAGTGTTGGCTGCCAACGAGGCGTGCACTAATAATGCCAATAAAACAATACAGTCAAGCCTTCTCTGAGAATAATTGCCAATCTGTGTTTTTATTTGAGAAGGCTCTAGGTTAATAAATTAGATAGCATTCAAAACTAGCAAAAGGAGGCTATGAAAAATAAGGGCTGTAACAGAGAAATATTGTGCCCTCTCTCTCGCTCTTCCTGCACTTTTATTTCAGGATGAAGGGATGGTAGGCTGGACCTGTTGGAACAATTATCATAAAATGGCGGTATAGGTTGTGTTTGCCTTCAACTCTCAGGAATGAAAGTATTAGATAACTCTGTGGTCAGGGCAAAGGGCTCAATAATGTCAAGAGCTTTACAATATGGCCGTCAAAAAGAACAGGGTGGCCCAAAGAGAGTTAGGTCTGAGCTCTACAGTATTTCCATACCTTGTTACCGTGTCTTTACTGGTCTGCATACCTCTGGATTCCGATTTGCATATTGTAGGATACATGAAGACAGCTGCTGCTGTTTCCTCCTCAGCTTGTTTAACGAGGGGATCTTCACTTCATAAAGTGCTGACATGACAGTTTACTGCACCCTCATTCAGCATGCTACTATTTATTTAGTGACAAATGTGGCCGCTGCAGTTATTGTGAATGGATTGTCTTATTGAAACAAATGACCAATAACAGATTTAACCCTCCCGTTGTCCTAGGGTCAAAATGACCCGCCACTGTGTTGAACCAACTTTATTTAATTCTTATATTTTTGGGATCATTTGTGAGAAGGAGGCAGTGAGACTTTAAAGAACGTATCACTGCCTCCTTCTCACAAATGATCCAAAAAATATAAAAATTAAATAAAGTTGGTTCAACACAGTGGCGGGTCATTTTGACCCTAGGACAACGGGAGGGTTAAAATATGCTGTTTTACTATCATCTTATCCTGAGACATAGCCCCACAAAGAAGAGATACGGCAGACAGATAATATATTTTAGTGTAGGATAGTGCCTTGGAAAGAGGTTACTAAATGTTGTCTATGGCCTTTTTTGTTTGAATGTGTTAGGGATGGACTCCCCTAACAAAAGGTCCTAGAGTAACACCAGTCTTTCTTCCTTAGGAGAGAATGAAGTGACTTAGAGAGTCATTATCTAAAGATTAGTGACAGTATCAGACACTGGCAGTAGTAGCCCCTGAGGTTAGTGGGGCCATGGCACTATTTCCTCTGGGGCTGTGTGGAGGAGTGTCACGTGGGGAGGAATGGAGCTCCACTGGGCCGAGGAGGAGACGACCCCTGAGGACCGCATGGCTTTACACCAGATTAGCACCGAGAGGAGTGAAGGTTTATCACTGGCTCTCTCTCTCTGTCTCTATAGTCTGGATTCTATCTACCACACAGTCTATCTGATCCAATAATCCAGCCCCAATCACCTGCACTCCATCTGTCAGTCTATCCCTCTCCCCTCTCTCCTCTTCATGACGATAA
Organism: Coregonus lavaretus; assembly: GCF_964263955.1. NCBI lineage: Eukaryota > Metazoa > Chordata > Actinopteri > Salmoniformes > Salmonidae > Coregonus > Coregonus lavaretus. The sequence continues at coordinate 6,228,076 of NC_140019.1, forward strand.
CTGTCTGTACCACCTCCTCCTCCTCCTCCTCCTCCTCCTCCTCCTCCTATCTCTTTGCTCTACAGCACCCTACAATCTGCCTGTTCTGTTCCTCTCCATTCACAGGACAAATTGTGTTGTAATGAAGTCATAGCAGAGTGGAGGGAGTGTTTTTCATGTCGTCTTTTCTAATCAGAAGGGAGGTATGCCTGTGTGCATCTCTCTCCAATGTCACTGCATTGCTTTTCAGAGTCTGGAGTCTGACGTACATGGCGGGGTTAAGAATCAATCTGCGAGGAGCTCTGACGCATACAGTCCTTGTGTGTAGCGCAGATGTCTGTAGCACTGCAGGCATATTGAATATTCATCTTGTGGGTATTTAGGGTCATTTCACCTTTCTAGTTAAGTTTAAAGCTGGGTGATTATGTGC